>NW_026988514.1:0-2400000 GCF_030222135.1 Aotus nancymaae | reverse complement strand
CCGGAAGTTAAGGTGTCTGACGTCCAGAATGCTACTAGGTCAGCATTTAATCATTCTGAAATATTCTGCGTTCTAGAATCAATGGACGGCTGAGTTCCAGAATGTAAGGTTGGCCAAACTCTAGAATACTTGCGTGTCTGAACTCGAGAGACATTCAATGTCCACATTCCGGAACTAAGGGTGTCTGAATTCCAGAAGCACCAAATGTCTGCATTCGAGAATCGTAATTTGACGCAATTCTATAATGCACAGCACGGCGGAATTCTAATGTACTAAAACACCTGCTAGCCGGAAGTTAATGTGTCTGACGTCCAGAAAGCTACTAGGTCATCATTGTACCATTCTGAAAGATTCTGGGTTCTAGAATCAATGGACGGCTGAGTTCCGGAATGTCAGGGTGGCCAAACTCTAGAATCGTTGCGTGTCTGAACTCGAGTGTCATTCAATGTCCACATTCCGGAACTCAGGGTGTCTGAATTCCCGAAGAACCAATTGTCTGCATTCTAGAATCAAAATGTGGCAGAATTCTAGAATGCACAGCCTGGCGGAATTCCAAAATACTACAATGCCTGCTAGTCGAAAGGTAAGGTGTTTGAGGACCAGAATGCTACTAGGTCAGAATTCTACCCTTCTGAAAGATTCTGGGTTCTAGAACCAATGGACGGCTGAGTTCCAGAATGTCAGCATGGCCAAACTCTAGAATCCTTGCGTGTCTGATCTTGAGAGTCATTCAATGTGCACATTCCGGAGCTCAGGGTGTCTGAATTCCAGAAACACCAAATGTCTGCATTCTAGAATCGGAATGTGGTGAAATTCTAGAATGAACAGCATGGCGGAATTCTAAAGTCCTAAAATGCCTGCTAGCCGGAAGTTAAGGTGTCTGACGTCCAGAATGCTACTAGGTCAGCATTCTACCGTTCTGAAAGATTCTGGGTTCCAGAATCAATGGACGGATGAGTTCCAGAATGTCAGGTGGGCCAAAGTCTAGAATCCTTGCGTGTCTGAACTCGATAGTCATTCAATGTCCACATTCCGGAATTCACGGTGTCTCAATTCCGGAAGCACCAAATGTCTGCATTCTAGAATCAGAATGTGGTGGAATTCTAGAATGCACAGCACGGCGGAATTCTAAAGTCCTAAAATGCCTGTTACCCGGAAGTTAAGGTGTCTGACTTCCAGAATGCTACTAGGTCAGCATTTAATCGTTCTGAAATACTCTGGGTTCTAGAATCAATGGACGGCTGAGTTCCATAATGTAAGGTTTGCCAAACTCTAGAATCCTTGCGTGTCTGAACTCGAGAGTCATTCAATGTCCACATTCCAGAATTCACGGTGTCTGAATTCCAGAAGCACCAAATGTCTGCATTCGAGAATCGGAATTTGACGGAATTCTAGAATGCACAGCACGGCGTAATTCTAAAGTACTAAAACACCTGCTAGCCGGAAGTTAATGTGTCTGACGTCGTGAATGCTACTAGGTCAGCATTGTACCATTCTGAAAGATTCTGGGTTCTAGAATCAATGGACGGCTGAGTTCCGGAATGTCAGGGTGGCCAAACTGTGGAATCCTTGCGTGTCTGAACTCGAGAGTCATTCAATGTCCACATTCCGGAACTCAGGGTGTCTGAATTCCCGAAGAAACAATTGTCTGCCTTCTAGAATCAAAATGTGGCAGAATTCTAGAATGCACAGCCTGGCGGAATTCTAAAGTCCTAAAATGCCTACTAGTCGGAAGGTAAGCTGTCTGAGGTCCAGAATGCTACTAGGTCAGCATTCTACCGTTCTGAAAGATTCTGGGTTATAGAACCAATGGACGGCTGAGTTCCAGAATGTCAGCATGGCCAAACTCTAGAATCCTTGCGTGTCTGATCTCGAGAGTCATTCAATGTGCACATTCCGGAGCTCAGGGTGTCTGAATTCCAGAAACACCAAATGTCTGCATTCTAGAATCGGAATGTGGTGAAATTCTAGAATGAACAGCATGGCGGAATTCTAAAGTCCTAAAATGCCTGCTAGCGGGAAGTTGAGGTGTCTGACGTCCAGAATGCTACTAGGTCAGCATTTAATCGTTGTGAAATACTCTGGTTTCTAGAATCAATGGACGGCTGAGTTCCATAATGTAAGGTTTGCCAAACTCTAGAATCCTTGCGTGTCTGAACTCGAGAGTCATTCAATGTCCACATTCCAGAATTCACGGTGTCTGAATTCCAGAAGCACCAAATGTCTGCATTCGAGAATCGCAATTTGACGGAATTCTAGAATGCACAGCACGGCGGAATTCTAAAGTACTAAAACACCTGCTAGCCGGAAGTTAATGTGTCTGACGTCCAGAATGCTACTAGGTCAGCATTGTACCATTCTGAAAGATTCTGGTTTCTAGAATCAATGGACGGTTGAGTTCCAGAATGTAAGCTTGGCCAAACTCTAGAATACTTGCGTGTCTGATCTCGAGAGTCATTCAATGTGCACATTCCGGAGCTCAGGGTGTCTGAATTCCAGAAACCCCAAATGTCTGCATTCTAGAATCGGATTGTGTTGAAATTCTAGAATGAACAGCATGGCGGAATTCTAAACTCCTAAAATGCCTGCTAGCCGGAAGTTAAGGTGTCTGACGTCCAGAATGCTACTAGGTCAGCATTTAATCATTCTGAAATATTCTGGGTTCTAGAATCAATGGACGGCTGAGTTCCAGAATGCAAGACTGGCCAAACTCTAGAATACTTGCGTGTCTGAACTCGAGAGACATTCAATGTCCACATTACGGAACTAAGGTTGTCTGAATTCCAGAAGCACCAAATGTCTGCATTCGAGAATCGGAATTTGACGGAATTCCAGAATTCACAGCACGGCGGAATTCTAAAGTACTAAAACACCTGCTAGCCGGAAGTTAATATGTCTGACGTCCAGAATGCTACTAGGTCAGCATTCTACCATTCTGAAAGATTCTGGATTCTAGAACCAATGGACGGCTGAGTTCCGGAATGTCAGGGTGGCCAAACTCTAGAATCCTGGCGTGTCTGATCTCGAGAGTCATTCAATGTGCACATTCCGGAGCTCAGGGCGTCGGATTTCCAGAAACACCAAATGTCTGCATTCTAGAATCAGAATGTTTTGAAATTCTAGAATGAACAGCATGGCGGAATTCTAAAGTCCTAAAATGCCTGCTAGCCGGAAGTTAAGGTGTCTGACGTCCAGAATGCTACTAGGTCAGCATTCTACCGTTCTGAAAGTTTCTTGGTTCCAGAATCAATGGACGGATGAGTTCCAGAATGTCAGGTTGGCCAAAGTCTAGAATCCTTGCGTGTCTGAACTCGAGAGTCATTCAATGTCCACATTCCGGAAGTCATGGTGTCTGAATTCCAGAAGCACCAAATGTCTGCATTCTAGAATCAGAATGTGGTGGAATTCTAGAATGCACAGCACGGCGGAATTCTGAAGTCCTAAAATGCCTGCTACCCGGAAGTTAAGTGTCTGACATCCAGATTGCTACTAGGTCAGCATTTAATCGTTCTGAAATATTCTGGGTTCTAGAATCAATGGACGGCTGAGTTCCAGAATGTAAGGTTGGCCAAACTCTAGAATACTTGCGTGTCCGAACTCGAGAGACATTCAATGTCCACATTCCGGAACTAAGGTTGTCTGAATTCCAGAAGCACCAAATGTCTGCATTCGAGAATCGGAATTTGACGGAATTCTAGAATGCACAGCACGGCGGAATTCTAATGTACTAAAACACCTGCTAGCCGGAAGTTAATGTGTCTGACGTCCAGAATGCTACTAGGTCATCATTCTACCATTCTGAAAGATTCTGGGTTCTAGAATCAATGGACGGCTGAGTTCCGGAATGTCAGCGTGGCCAAACTCTAGAATACTTGCGTGTCTGAACTCGAGAGTCATTCAATGTCCACATTCCGGAACTCAGGGTGTCTGAATTCCCAAAGAACCAATTGTCTGCATTCAAGAATCAGAATGTGGCAGAATTCTAGAATGCACAGCCTGGTGGAATTCTAAAGTCCTAAAATGCCTGCTAGTCGGAAGGTAAGGTGTCTGAGGTCCAGAATGCTACTAGGTCAGCATTCTACCGTTCTGAAAGATTCTGGGTTCTAGAACCAATGGACGGCTGAGTTCCAGAATGTCAGCATGGCCAAACTCTAGAATCCTTGCGTGTCTGATGTCGAGAGTCATTCAATGTGCACATTCCGGAGCTCAGGGTGTCTGAATTCCAGAAACACCAAATGTCTGCATTCTAGAATCGGAATGTGGTGAAATTCTAGAATGAACAGCATGGCGGAATTCTAAAGTCCTAAAATGCCTGCTAGCCGGGAGTTAAGGTGTCTGACGTCCAGAATGCTACTAGGTCAGCATTCTACCATTCTGAAAGATTCTGGGTTCTAGAATCAATAGACGGCTGAGTTCCGGAATGTAAGGTTGGCCAAACTCAAGAATCCTTGCGTGTCTGAACTCGAGAGTCATTCAATGTCCACATTCCGGAACTCAGTGTGTCTGAATTCCCGAAGAAGCAATTGTCTGCCTTCTAGAATCAGAATGTGGTGGATTACTAGAATGCACAGCACGGCGGAATTCTAAAGTCCTAAAATGCCTGCTACCCGGAACTTAAGGTGTCTGACGTCCAGAATGCTACTAGGTCAGCATTTAATCGTTCTGAAATATTCTGGGTTCTAGAATCAATGGACGGCTGAGTTTCAAATTGTCAGGTTTGCCAAACTCTAGAATCCTTGCGTGTCTGAACTCGAGAGTCATTCAATGTCCACATTCCGGAATTCACGGTTTCTGAATTCCAGAAGCACCAAATGTCTGCATTAGAGAATCGGAATTTGACGGAATTCTAGAATGCCCAGCATGGTGGAATTCTTAAGTACTAAAACGCCTGCTAGTCGGAAGTTAATGTGTCTGACGTCCAGAATGCTACTAGGTCAGCATTCTACCATTCTGAAAGATTCTGGGTTCTAGAATCAATGGACGGCTGAGCTCCGGAATGTCAGGGTGGCCAAACTCAAGAATCCTTGCGTGTCTGAACTCGAGAGTCATACAATGTCCACATTCCGGAACTCAGTGTGTCTGAATTCCAGAAGCACCAAATGTCTGCATTCTAGAATCAGAATGTGGTGGAATTCTAGAATGCACAGCACGGCGGAATTCTAAAGTCCTAAAATGCCTGCTACTCGGAAGTTAAGGTGTCTGACGTCCAGAATGCTACCAGGTCAGCATTTAATCGTTCTGAAATATTCTGGGTTCTAGAATCAATGGACGGCTGAGTTCCAAAATGTCAGGTTGGCCAAACTCTAGAATCCTTGCGTGTCTGAACTCGAGAGTCATTCAATGTCCACATTCCGGAATTCACGGTGTCTGAATTCCAGAAGCACCAAATGTCTGCATTCGAGAATCGGAATTTGACGGAATTCTAGAATGCACAGCACTGCGGAATTCTAATGTACTAAAATGCCTGCTAGCCGGAAGTTAATCTGTCTGACGTCCAGAATGCTACTAGGTCAGCATTCTACCATTCTGAAAGATTCTGGGTTCTAGAATCAATAGACGGCTGAGTTCTGGAATGCAAGGTTGGCCAAACTCAAGAATCCTTGCCTGTCTGAACTCGAGAGTCATTCAATGTCCACATTCCGGAACTCAGTGTGTCTGAATTCCCGAAGAAGCAATTGTCTGCCTTCTAGAATCAGAATGTGGTGGATTACTAGAATGCACAGCACGGCGGAATTCTAAAGTCCTAAAATGCCTGCTACCCGGATCTTAAGGTGTCTGACGTCCAGAATGCTACTAGGTCAGCATTTAATCGTTCTGAAATATTCTGGGTTCTAGAATCAATGGACGGCTGAGTTTCAAATTGTCAGGTTTGCCAAACTCTAGAATCCTTGCGTGTCTGAACTCGAGAGTCATTCAATGTCCACATTCCGGAATTCACGGTTTCTGAATTCCAGAAGCACCAAATGTCTGCATTAGAGAATCGGAATTTGACGGAATTCTAGAATGCACAGCATGGCGGAATTCTTAAGTACTAAAACGCCTGCTAGTCGGAAGTTAATGTGTCTGACGTCCAGAATGCTACTAGGTCAGCATTCTACCATTCTGAAAGATTCTGGGTTCTAGAATCAATGGATGGCTGAGTTCCGGAATGTCAGGGTGGCCAAACTCAAGAATCCTTGCGTGTCTGAACTCGAGAGTCATTCAATGTCCACATTCCGGAACTCAAGGTGTCTGAATTCCCAAAGAACCAATTGTCTGCATTCTAGAATCAAAATGTGGCAGAATTCTAGAATGCACACCCTGGCGGAATTCTAAGGTCCTAAAATGCCTTCAAGTCGGAAGGTAAGGTGTCTGAGGTCCACAATGCTACTAGGTCAGAATTCTACCCTTCTGAAAGATTCTGGGTTCTAGAACCAATGGACGGCTGAGTTCCAGAAAGTCAGCATGGCCAAACTCTAGAATCCTTGCGTGTCTGATCTCGAGAGTCATTCAATGTGCACATTCCATAGCTCAGGGCGTCTGAATTCCAGAAACACCAAATGTCTGCTTTCAAGAATCAGAATGTGGTGAAATTCTAGAATGAACAGCATGGCGGAATTCTAAAGTCCTAAAATGCCTGCTAGCCGGAAGTTAAGGTGTCTGACGTCCAGAATGCTACTAGGTCAGCATTCTACCGTTCTGAAAGATTCTGGGTTCTAGAATCAATGGACGGCTGAGTTCCGGAATGTCAGGGTGGCCAAACTGTAGAATCCTTGCGTGTCTAAACTCGAGAGTCATTCAATGTCCACATTCCGGAACTCAGGGTGTCTGAATTCCCGAAGAACCAATTGTCTGCATTCTAGAATCAAAATGTGGCAGAATTCTAGAATGCACAGCCTCGCGGAATTCTAAAGTCCTAAAATGCCTGCTAGTCGGAAGGTAAGGTGTCTGAGGTCCAGAATGCTACTAGGTCAGCATTCTACCGTTCTGAAAGATTCTGGGTTCTAGAACCAATGGACGGCTGAGTTCCAGAATGTCAGCATGGCCAAACTCTAGAATTCTTGCGTGTCTGATCTCGAGAGTCCTTCAATGTGCACATTCCGGAGCTTAGGGTGTCTGAATTCCAGAAACACCAAATGTCTGCATTCTAGAATCGGAATGTGGTGAAATTCTAGAATGCACAGCATGGCGGAATTCTAAATTCCTAAAATGCCTGCTAGCCGGAAGTTAAGGTGTCTGACGTCCAGAATGCTACTAGGTCAGCATTTAATCATTCTGAAAGATTCTGGGTTCTAGAATCAATGGACGGCTAAGTTCCAGAATGTAAGGTTGGCCAAACTCTAGAATACATGCGTGTCTGAACTCGAGAGACATTCAATGTCCACATTCCGGAACTAAGGGTGTCTGAATTCCAGAAGCACCAAATGTCTGCATTCGAGAATCGTAATTTGACGCAATTCTATAATGCACAGCACGGCGGAATTCTAATGTACTAAAACACCTGCTAGCCGGAAGTTAATGTGTCTGACGTCCAGAAAGCTACTAGGTCATCATTGTACCATTCTGAAAGATTCTGGGTTCTAGAATCAATGGACGGCTGAGTTCCGGAATGTCAGGGTGGCCAAACTCTAGAATCGTTGCGTGTCTGAACTCGAGTGTCATTCAATGTCCACATTCCGGAACTCAGGGTGTCTGAATTCCCGAAGAACCAATTGTCTGCATTCTAGAATCAAAATGTGGCAGAATTCTAGAATGCACAGCCTGGCGGAATTCCAAAATCCTACAATGCCTGCTAGTCGAAAGGTAAGGTGTTTGAGGACCAGAATGCTACTAGGTCAGAATTCTACCCTTCTGAAAGATTCTGGGTTCTAGAACCAATGGACGGCTGAGTTCCAGAATGTCAGCATGGCCAAACTCTAGAATCCTTGCGTGTCTGATCTCGAGAGTCATTCAATGTGCACATTCCGGAGCTCAGGGTGTCTGAATTCCAGAAACACCAAATGTCTGCATTCTAGAATCGGAATGTGGTGAAATTCTAGAATGAACAGCATGGCGGAATTCTAAAGTCCTAAAATGCCTGCTAGCCGGAAGTTAAGGTGTCTGACGTCCAGAATGCTACTAGGTCAGCATTCTACCGTTCTGAAAGATTCTGGGTTCCAGAATCAATGGACGGATGAGTTCCAGAATGTCAGGTGGGCCAAAGTCTAGAATCCTTGCGTGTCTGAACTCGATAGTCATTCAATGTCCACATTCCGGAATTCACGGTGTCTCAATTCCGGAAGCACCAAATGTCTGCATTCTAGAATCAGAATGTGGTGGAATTCTAGAATGCACAGCACGGCGGAATTCTAAAGTCCTAAAATGCCTGCTACCCGGAAGTTAAGGTGTCTGACTTCCAGAATGCTACTAGGTCAGCATTTAATCGTTCTGAAATACTCTGGGTTCTAGAATCAATGGACGGCTGAGTTCCATAATGTAAGGTTTGCCAAACTCTAGAATCCTTGCGTGTCTGAACTCGAGAGTCATTCAATGTCCACATTCCAGAATTCACGGTGTCTGAATTCCAGAAGCACCAAATGTCTGCATTCGAGAATCGGAATTTGACGGAATTCTAGAATGCACAGCACGGCGTAATTCTAAAGTACTAAAACACCTGCTAGCCGGAAGTTAATGTGTCTGACGTCCTGAATGCTACTAGGTCAGCATTGTACCATTCTGAAAGATTCTGGGTTCTAGAATCAATGGACGGCTGAGTTCCGGAATGTCAGGGTGGCCAAACTGTGGAAGCCTTGCGTGTCTGAACTCGAGAGTCATTCAATGTCCACATTCCGGAACTCAGGGTGTCTGAATTCCCGAAGAAGCAATTGTCTGCCTTCTAGAATCAAAATGTGGCAGAATTCTAGAATGCACATCCTGGCGGAATTCTAAAGTCCTAAAATGCCTACTAGTCGGAAGGTAAGCTGTCTGAGGTCCAGAATGCTACTAGGTCAGCATTCTACCGTTCTGAAAGATTCTGGGTTCTAGAACCAATGGACGGCTGAGTTCCAGAATGTCAGCATGGCCAAACTCTAGAATCCTTGCGTGTCTGATCTCGAGAGTCATTCAATGTGCACATTCCGGAGCTCAGGGTGTCTGAATTCCAGAAACACCAAATGTCTGCATTCTAGAATCGGAATGTGGTGAAATTCTAGAATGAACAGCATGGCGGAATTCTAAAGTCCTAAAATGCCTGCTAGCGGGAAGTTAAGGTGTCTGACGTCCAGAATGCTACTAGGTCAGCATTTAATCGTTGTGAAATACTCTGGTTTCTAGAATCAATGGACGGCTGAGTTCCATAATGTAAGGTTTGCCAAACTCTAGAATCCTTGCGTGTCTGAACTCGAGAGTCATTCAATGTCCACATTCCAGAATTCACGGTGTCTGAATTCCAGAAGCACCAAATGTCTGCATTCGAGAATCGCAATTTGACGGAATTCTAGAATGCACAGCACGGCGGAATTCTAAAGTACTAAAACACCTGCTAGCCGGAAGTTAATGTGTCTGACGTCCAGAATGCTACTAGGTCAGCATTGTACCATTCTGAAAGATTCTGGTTTCTAGAATCAATGGACGGTTGAGTTCCAGAATGTAAGCTTGGCCAAACTCTAGAATACTTGCGTGTCTGATCTCGAGAGTCATTCAATGTCCACATTCCGGAGCTCAGGGTGTCTGAATTCCAGAAACCCCAAATGTCTGCATTCTAGAATCGGATTGTGTTGAAATTCTAGAATGAACAGCATGGCGGAATTCTAAACTCCTAAAATGCCTGCTAGCCGGAAGTTAAGGTGTCTGACGTCCAGAATGCTACTAGGTCAGCATTTAATCATTCTGAAATATTCTGGGTTCTAGAATCAATGGACGGCTGAGTTCCAGAATGCAAGACTGGCCAAACTCTAGAATACTTGCGTGTCTGAACTCGAGAGACATTCAATGTCCACATTCCGGAACTAAGGTTGTCTGAATTCCAGAAGCACCAAATGTCTGCATTCGAGAATCGGAATTTGACGGAATTCCAGAATGCACAGCACGGCGGAATTCTAAAGTACTAAAACACCTGCTAGCCGGAAGTTAATATGTCTGACGTCCAGAATGCTACTAGGTCAGCATTCTACCATTCTGAAAGATTCTGGGTTCTAGAACCAATGGACGGCTGAGTTCCGGAATGTCAGGGTGGCCAAACTCTAGAATCCTGGCGTGTCTGATCTCGAGAGTCATTCAATGTGCACATTCCGGAGCTCAGGGCGTCGGATTTCCAGAAACACCAAATGTCTGCATTCTAGAATCAGAATGTTTTGAAATTCTAGAATGAACAGCATGGCGGAATTCTAAAGTCCTAAAATGCCTGCTAGCCGGAAGTTAAGGTGTCTGACGTCCAGAATGCTACTAGGTCAGCATTCTACCGTTCTGAAAGTTTCTTGGTTCCAGAATCAATGGACGGATGAGTTCCAGAATGTCAGGTTGGCCAAAGTCTAGAATCCTTGCGTGTCTGAACTCGAGAGTCATTCAATGTCCACATTCCGGAAGTCATGGTGTCTGAATTCCAGAAGCACCAAATGTCTGCATTCTAGAATCAGAATGTGGTGGAATTCTAGAATGCACAGCACGGCGGAATTCTGAAGTCCTAAAATGCCTGCTACCCGGAAGTTAAGTGTCTGACATCCAGATTGCTACTAGGTCAGCATTTAATCGTTCTGAAATATTCTGGGTTCTAGAATCAATGGACGGCTGAGTTCCAGAATGTAAGGTTGGCCAAACTCTAGAATACTTGCGTGTCCGAACTCGAGAGACATTCAATGTCCACATTCCGGAACTAAGGTTGTCTGAATTCCAGAAGCACCAAATGTCTGCATTCGAGAATCGGAATTTGACGGAATTCTAGAATGCACAGCACGGCGGAATTCTAATGTACTAAAACACCTGCTAGCCGGAAGTTAATGTGTCTGACGTCCAGAATGCTACTAGGTCATCATTCTACCATTCTGAAAGATTCTGGGTTCTAGAATCAATGGACGGCTGAGTTCCGGAATGTCAGCCTGGCCAAACTCTAGAATACTTGCGTGTCTGAACTCGAGAGTCATTCAATGTCCACATTCCGGAACTCAGGGTGTCTGAATTCCCAAAGAACCAATTGTCTGCATTCAAGAATCAAAATGTGGCAGAATTCTAGAATGCACAGCCTGGCGGAATTCTAAAGTCCTAAAATGCCTGCTAGTCGGAAGGTAAGGTGTCTGAGGTCCAGAATGCTACTAGGTCAGCATTCTACCGTTCTGAAAGATTCTGGGTTCTAGAACCAATGGACGGCTGAGTTCCAGAATGTCAGCATGGCCAAACTCTAGAATCCTTGCGTGTCTGATGTCGAGAGTCATTCAATGTGCACATTCCGGAGCTCAGGGTGTCTGAATTCCAGAAACACCAAATGTCTGCATTCTAGAATCAGAATGTGGTGGAATTCTAGAATGCCCAGCACGGCGGAATTCTAAAGTCCTAAAATGCCTGCTAGCCGGAAGTTAATCTGTCTGACGTCCAGAATGCTACTAGGTCAGCATTCTACCATTCTGAAAGATTCTGGGTTCTAGAATCAATAGACGGCTGAGTTCTGGAATGCAAGGTTGGCCAAACTCAAGAATCCTTGCGTGTCTGAACTCGAGAGTCATTCAATGTCCACATTCCGGAACTCAGTGTGTCTGAATTCCCGAAGAAGCAATTGTCTGCCTTCTAGAATCAGAATGTGGTGGATTACTAGAATGCACAGCACGGCGGAATTCTAAAGTCCTAAAATGCCTGCTACCCGGAACTTAAGGTGTCTGACGTCCAGAATGCTACTAGGTCAGCATTTAATCGTTCTGAAATATTCTGGGTTCTAGAATCAATGGACGGCTGAGTTTCAAATTGTCAGGTTTGCCAAAATCTAGAATCCTTGCGTGTCTGAACTGGAGAGTCATTCAATGTCCACATTCCGGAATTCACGGTTTCTGAATTCCAGAAGCACCAAATGTCTGCATTAGAGAATCGGAATTTGACGGAATTCTAGAATGCACAGCATGGCGGAATTCTTAAGTAATAAAACGCCTGCTAGTCGGAAGTTAATGTGTCTGACGTCCAGAATGCTACTAGGTCAGCATTCTACCATTCTGAAAGATTCTGGGTTCTAGAATCAATGGATGGCTGAGTTCCGGAATGTCAGGGTGGCCAAACTCAAGAATCCTTGCGTGTCTGAACTCGAGAGTCATTCAATGTCCACATTCCGGAACTCAAGGTGTCTGAATTCCCAAAGAACCAATTGTCTGCATTCTAGAATCAAAATGTGGCAGAATTCTAGAATGCACACCCTGGCGGAATTCTAAGGTCCTAAAATGCCTTCAAGTCGGAAGGTAAGGTGTCTGAGGTCCACAATGCTACTAGGTCAGAATTCTACCCTTCTGAAAGATTCTGGGTTCTAGAACCAATGGACGGCTGAGTTCCAGAAAGTCAGCATGGCCAAACTCTAGAATCCTTGCGTGTCTGATCTCGAGAGTCATTCAATGTGCACATTCCATAGCTCAGGGTGTCTGAATTCCAGAAACACCAAATGTCTGCTTTCAAGAATCGGAATGTGGTGAAATTCTAGAATGCACAGCATGGCGGAATTCTAAAGTCCTAAAATGCCTGCTAGCCGGAAGTTAAGGTGTCTGACGTCCAGAATGCTACTAGGTCAGCATTCTACCGTTCTGAAAGATTCTGGGTTCTAGAATCAATGGACGGCTGAGTTCCGGAATGTCAGGGTGGCCAAACTGTAGAATCCTTGCGTGTCTAAACTCGAGAGTCATTCAATGTCCACATTCCGGAACTCAGGGTGTCTGAATTCCCGAAGAACCAATTGTCTGCATTCTAGAATCAAAATGTGGCAGAATTCTAGAATGCACAGCCTCGCGGAATTCTAAAGTCCTAAAATGCCTGCTAGTCGGAAGGTAAGGTGTCTGAGGTCCAGAATGCTACTAGGTCAGCATTCTACCGTTCTGAAAGATTCTGGGTTCTAGAACCAATGGACGGCTGAGTTCCAGAATATCAGCATGGCCAAACTCTAGAATTCTTGCGTGTCTGATCTCGAGAGTCCTTCAATGTGCACATTCCGGAGCTTAGGGTGTCTGAATTCCAGAAACACCAAATGTCTGCATTCTAGAATCGGAATGTGGTGAAATTCTAGAATGCACAGCATGGCGGAATTCTAAAGTCCTAAAATGCCTGCTAGCCGGAAGTTAAGGTGTCTGACGTCCAGAATGCTACTAGGTCAGCATTTAATCATTCTGAAAGATTCTGGGTTCTAGAATCAATGGACGGCTAAGTTCCAGAATGTAAGGTTGGCCAAACTCTAGAATACTTGCGTGTCTGAACTCGAGAGACATTCAATATCCACATTCCGGAACTAAGGGTGTCTGAATTCCAGAAGCACCAAATGTCTGCATTCGAGAATCGTAATTTGACTCAATTCTATAATGCACAGCACGGCGGAATTCTAATGTACTAAAACACCTGCTAGCCGGAAGTTAATGTGTCTGACGTCCAGAAAGCTACTAGGTCATCATTGTACCATTCTGAAAGATTCTGGGTTCTAGAATCAATGGACGGCTGAGTTCCGGAATGTCAGGGTGGCCAAACTCTAGAATCGTTGCGTGTCTGAACTCGAGTGTCATTCAATGTCCACATTCCGGAACTCAGGGTGTCTGAATTCCCGAAGAACCAATTGTCTGCATTCTAGAATCAAAATGTGGCAGAATTCTAGAATGCACAGCCTGGCGGAATTCCAAAATCCTACAATGCCTGCTAGTCGAAAGGTAAGGTGTTTGAGGACCAGAATGCTACTAGGTCAGAATTCTACCCTTCTGAAAGATTCTGGGTTCTAGAACCAATGGACGGCTGAGTTCCAGAATGTCAGCATGGCCAAACTCTAGAATCCTTGCGTGTCTGATCTCGAGAGTCATTCAATGTGCACATTCCGGAGCTCAGGGTGTCTGAATTCCAGAAACACCAAATGTCTGCATTCTAGAATCGGAATGTGGTGAAATTCTAGAATGAACAGCATGGCGGAATTCTAAAGTCCTAAAATGCCTGCTAGCCGGAAGTTAAGGTGTCTGACGTCCAGAATGCTACTAGGTCAGCATTCTACCGTTCTGAAAGATTCTGGGTTCCAGAATCAATGGACGGATGAGTTCCAGAATGTCAGGTGGGCCAAAGTCTAGAATCCTTGCGTGTCTGAACTCGATAGTCATTCAATGTCCACATTCCGGAATTCACGGTGTCTCAATTCCGGAAGCACCAAATGTCTGCATTCTAGAATCAGAATGTGGTGGAATTCTAGAATGCACAGCACGGCGGAATTCTAAAGTCCTAAAATGCCTGCTACCCGGAAGTTAAGGTGTCTGACTTCCAGAATGCTACTAGGTCAGCATTTAATCGTTCTGAAATACTCTGGGTTCTAGAATCAATGGACGGCTGAGTTCCATAATGTAAGGTTTGCCAAACTCTAGAATCCTTGCGTGTCTGAACTCGAGAGTCATTCAATGTCCACATTCCAGAATTCACGGTGTCTGAATTCCAGAAGCACCAAATGTCTGCATTCGAGAATCGGAATTTGACGGAATTCTAGAATGCACAGCACGGCGTAATTCTAAAGTACTAAAACACCTGCTAGCCGGAAGTTAATGTGTCTGACGTCCTGAATGCTACTAGGTCAGCATTGTACCATTCTGAAAGATTCTGGGTTCTAGAATCAATGGACGGCTGAGTTCCGGAATGTCAGGGTGGCCAAACTGTGGAAGCCTTGCGTGTCTGAACTCGAGAGTCATTCAATGTCCACATTCCGGAACTCAGGGTGTCTGAATTCCCGAAGAAGCAATTGTCTGCCTTCTAGAATCAAAATGTGGCAGAATTCTAGAATGCACAGCCTGGCGGAATTCTAAAGTCCTAAAATGCCTACTAGTCGGAAGGTAAGCTGTCTGAGGTCCAGAATGCTACTAGGTCAGCATTCTACCGTTCTGAAAGATTCTGGGTTCTAGAACCAATGGACGGCTGAGTTCCAGAATGTCAGCATGGCCAAACTCTAGAATCCTTGCGTGTCTGATCTCGAGAGTCATTCAATGTGCACATTCCGGAGCTCAGGGTGTCTGAATTCCAGAAACACCAAATGTCTGCATTCTAGAATCGGAATGTGGTGAAATTCTAGAATGAACAGCATGGCGGAATTCTAAAGTCCTAAAATGCCTGCTAGCGGGAAGTTAAGGTGTCTGACGTCCAGAATGCTACTAGGTCAGCATTTAATCGTTGTGAAATACTCTGGTTTCTAGAATCAATGGACGGCTGAGTTCCATAATGTAAGGTTTGCCAAACTCTAGAATCCTTGCGTGTCTGAACTCGAGAGTCATTCAATGTCCACATTCCAGAATTCACGGTGTCTGAATTCCAGAAGCACCAAATGTCTGCATTCGAGAATCGCAATTTGACGGAATTCTAGAATGCACAGCACGGCGGAATTCTAAAGTACTAAAACACCTGCTAGCCGGAAGTTAATGTGTCTGACGTCCAGAATGCTACTAGGTCAGCATTGTACCATTCTGAAAGATTCTGGTTTCTAGAATCAATGGACGGTTGAGTTCCAGAATGTAAGGTTGGCCAAACTCTAGAATACTTGCGTGTCTGATCTCGAGAGTCATTCAATGTGCACATTCCGGAGCTCAGGGTGTCTGAATTCCAGAAACCCCAAATGTCTGCATTCTAGAATCGGATTGTGTTGAAATTCTAGAATGAACAGCATGGCGGAATTCTAAACTCCTAAAATGCCTGCTAGCCGGAAGTTAAGGTGTCTGACGTCCAGAATGCTACTAGGTCAGCATTTAATCATTCTGAAATATTCTGGGTTCTAGAATCAATGGACGGCTGAGTTCCAGAATGCAAGACTGGCCAAACTCTAGAATACTTGCGTGTCTGAACTCGAGAGACATTCAATGTCCACATTCCGGAACTAAGGTTGTCTGAATTCCAGAAGCACCAAATGTCTGCATTCGAGAATCGGAATTTGACGGAATTCCAGAATGCACAGCACGGCGGAATTCTAAAGTACTAAAACACCTGCTAGCCGGAAGTTAATATGTCTGACGTCCAGAATGCTACTAGGTCAGCATTCTACCATTCTGAAAGATTCTGGGTTCTAGAACCAATGGACGGCTGAGTTCCGGAATGTCAGGGTGGCCAAACTCTAGAATCCTGGCGTGTCTGATCTCGAGAGTCATTCAATGTGCACATTCCGGAGCTCAGGGCGTCGGATTTCCAGAAACACCAAATGTCTGCATTCTAGAATC
The DNA here is from genome assembly GCF_030222135.1 of Aotus nancymaae. Classification (NCBI taxonomy): domain Eukaryota; kingdom Metazoa; phylum Chordata; class Mammalia; order Primates; family Aotidae; genus Aotus; species Aotus nancymaae. The sequence goes on along the minus strand of NW_026988514.1, from coordinate 2,383,651 downwards.
AGAATGTTTTGAAATTCTAGAATGAACAGCATGGCGGAATTCTAAAGTCCTAAAATGCCTGCTAGCCGGAAGTTAAGGTGTCTGACGTCCAGAATGCTACTAGGTCAGCATTCTACCGTTCTGAAAGTTTCTTGGTTCCAGAATCAATGGACGGATGAGTTCCAGAATGTCAGGTTGGCCAAAGTCTAGAATCCTTGCGTGTCTGAACTCGAGAGTCATTCAATGTCCACATTCCGGAAGTCATGGTGTCTGAATTCCAGAAGCACCAAATGTCTGCATTCTAGAATCAGAATGTGGTGGAATTCTAGAATGCACAGCACGGCGGAATTCTGAAGTCCTAAAATGCCTGCTACCCGGAAGTTAAGTGTCTGACATCCAGATTGCTACTAGGTCAGCATTTAATCGTTCTGAAATATTCTGGGTTCTAGAATCAATGGACGGCTGAGTTCCAGAATGTAAGGTTGGCCAAACTCTAGAATACTTGCGTGTCCGAACTCGAGAGACATTCAATGTCCACATTCCGGAACTAAGGTTGTCTGAATTCCAGAAGCACCAAATGTCTGCATTCGAGAATCGGAATTTGACGGAATTCTAGAATGCACAGCACGGCGGAATTCTAATGTACTAAAACACCTGCTAGCCGGAAGTTAATGTGTCTGACGTCCAGAATGCTACTAGGTCATCATTCTACCATTCTGAAAGATTCTGGGTTCTAGAATCAATGGACGGCTGAGTTCCGGAATGTCAGCGTGGCCAAACTCTAGAATACTTGCGTGTCTGAACTCGAGAGTCATTCAATGTCCACATTCCGGAACTCAGGGTGTCTGAATTCCCAAAGAACCAATTGTCTGCATTCAAGAATCAAAATGTGGCAGAATTCTAGAATGCACAGCCTGGCGGAATTCTAAAGTCCTAAAATGCCTGCTAGTCGGAAGGTAAGGTGTCTGAGGTCCAGAATGCTACTAGGTCAGCATTCTACCGTTCTGAATGATTCTGGGTTCTAGAACCAATGGACGGCTGAGTTCCAGAATGTCAGCATGGCCAAACTCTAGAATCCTTGCGTGTCTGATGTCGAGAGTCATTCAATGTGCACATTCCGGAGCTCAGGGTGTCTGAATTCCAGAAACACCAAATGTCTGCATTCTAGAATCAGAATGTGGTGGAATTCTAGAATGCCCAGCACGGCGGAATTCTAAAGTCCTAAAATGCCTGCTAGCCGGAAGTTAATCTGTCTGACGTCCAGAATGCTACTAGGTCAGCATTCTACCATTCTGAAAGATTCTGGGTTCTAGAATCAATAGACGGCTGAGTTCTGGAATGCAAGGTTGGCCAAACTCAAGAATCCTTGCGTGTCTGAACTCGAGAGTCATTCAATGTCCACATTCCGGAACTCAGTGTGTCTGAATTCCCGAAGAAGCAATTGTCTGCCTTCTAGAATCAGAATGTGGTGGATTACTAGAATGCACAGCACGGCGGAATTCTAAAGTCCTAAAATGCCTGCTACCCGGAACTTAAGGTGTCTGACGTCCAGAATGCTACTAGGTCAGCATTTAATCGTTCTGAAATATTCTGGGTTCTAGAATCAATGGACGGCTGAGTTTCAAATTGTCAGGTTTGCCAAAATCTAGAATCCTTGCGTGTCTGAACTGGAGAGTCATTCAATGTCCACATTCCGGAATTCACGGTTTCTGAATTCCAGAAGCACCAAATGTCTGCATTAGAGAATCGGAATTTGACGGAATTCTAGAATGCACAGCATGGCGGAATTCTTAAGTACTAAAACGCCTGCTAGTCGGAAGTTAATGTGTCTGACGTCCAGAATGCTACTAGGTCAGCATTCTACCATTCTGAAAGATTCTGGGTTCTAGAATCAATGGATGGCTGAGTTCCGGAATGTCAGGGTGGCCAAACTCAAGAATCCTTGCGTGTCTGAACTCGAGAGTCATTCAATGTCCACATTCCGGAACTCAAGGTGTCTGAATTCCCAAAGAACCAATTGTCTGCATTCTAGAATCAAAATGTGGCAGAATTCTAGAATGCACACCCTGGCGGAATTCTAAGGTCCTAAAATGCCTTCAAGTCGGAAGGTAAGGTGTCTGAGGTCCACAATGCTACTAGGTCAGAATTCTGCCCTTCTGAAAGATTCTGGGTTCTAGAACCAATGGACGGCTGAGTTCCAGAAAGTCAGCATGGCCAAACTCTAGAATCCTTGCGTGTCTGATCTCGAGAGTCATTCAATGTGCACATTCCATAGCTCAGGGTGTCTGAATTCCAGAAACACCAAATGTCTGCTTTCAAGAATCGGAATGTGGTGAAATTCCAGAATGAACAGCATGGCGGAATTCTAAAGTCCTAAAATGCCTGCTAGCCGGAAGTTAAGGTGTCTGACGTCCAGAATGCTACTAGGTCAGCATTCTACCGTTCTGAAAGATTCTGGGTTCTAGAATCAATGGACGGCTGAGTTCCGGAATGTCAGGGTGGCCAAACTGTAGAATCCTTGCGTGTCTAAACTCGAGAGTCATTCAATGTCCACATTCCGGAACTCAGGGTGTCTGAATTCCCGAAGAACCAATTGTCTGCATTCTAGAATCAAAATGTGGCAGAATTCTAGAATGCACAGCCTCGCGGAATTCTAAAGTCCTAAAATGCCTGCTAGTCGGAAGGTAAGGTGTCTGAGGTCCAGAATGCTACTAGGTCAGCATTCTACCGTTCTGAAAGATTCTGGGTTCTAGAACCAATGGACGGCTGAGTTCCAGAATATCAGCATGGCCAAGCTCTAGAATTCTTGCGTGTCTGATCTCGAGAGTCCTTCAATGTGCACATTCCGGAGCTTAGGGTGTCTGAATTCCAGAAACACCAAATGTCTGCATTCTAGAATCGGAATGTGGTGAAATTCTAGAATGCACAGCATGGCGGAATTCTAAAGTCCTAAAATGCCTGCTAGCCGGAAGTTAAGGTGTCTGACGTCCAGAATGCTACTAGGTCAGCATTTAATCATTCTGAAAGATTCTGGGTTCTAGAATCAATGGACGGCTAAGTTCCAGAATGTAAGGTTGGCCAAACTCTAGAATACTTGCGTGTCTGAACTCGAGAGACATTCAATATCCACATTCCGGAACTAAGGGTGTCTGAATTCCAGAAGCACCAAATGTCTGCATTCGAGAATCGTAATTTGACTCAATTCTATAATGCACAGCACGGCGGAATTCTAATGTACTAAAACACCTGCTAGCCGGAAGTTAATGTGTCTGACGTCCAGAAAGCTACTAGGTCATCATTGTACCATTCTGAAAGATTCTGGGTTCTAGAATCAATGGACGGCTGAGTTCCGGAATGTCAGGGTGGCCAAACTCTAGAATCGTTGCGTGTCTGAACTCGAGTGTCATTCAATGTCCACATTCCGGAACTCAGGGTGTCTGAATTCCCGAAGAACCAATTGTCTGCATTCTAGAATCAAAATGTGGCAGAATTCTAGAATGCACAGCCTGGCGGAATTCCAAAATCCTACAATGCCTGCTAGTCGAAAGGTAAGGTGTTTGAGGACCAGAATGCTACTAGGTCAGAATTCTACCCTTCTGAAAGATTCTGGGTTCTAGAACCAATGGACGGCTGAGTTCCAGAATGTCAGCATGGCCAAACTCTAGAATCCTTGCGTGTCTGATCTCGAGAGTCATTCAATGTGCACATTCCGGAGCTCAGGGTGTCTGAATTCCAGAAACACCAAATGTCTGCATTCTAGAATCGGAATGTGGTGAAATTCTAGAATGAACAGCATGGCGGAATTCTAAAGTCCTAAAATGCCTGCTAGCCGGAAGTTAAGGTGTCTGACGTCCAGAATGCTACTAGGTCAGCATTCTACCGTTCTGAAAGATTCTGGGTTCCAGAATCAATGGACGGATGAGTTCCAGAATGTCAGGTGGGCCAAAGTCTAGAATCCTTGCGTGTCTGAACTCGATAGTCATTCAATGTCCACATTCCGGAATTCACGGTGTCTCAATTCCGGAAGCACCAAATGTCTGCATTCTAGAATCAGAATGTGGTGGAATTCTAGAATGCACAGCACGGCGGAATTCTAAAGTCCTAAAATGCCTGCTACCCGGAAGTTAAGGTGTCTGACTTCCAGAATGCTACTAGGTCAGCATTTAATCGTTCTGAAATACTCTGGGTTCTAGAATCAATGGACGGCTGAGTTCCATAATGTAAGGTTTGCCAAACTCTAGAATCCTTGCGTGTCTGAACTCGAGAGTCATTCAATGTCCACATTCCAGAATTCACGGTGTCTGAATTCCAGAAGCACCAAATGTCTGCATTCGAGAATCGGAATTTGACGGAATTCTAGAATGCACAGCACGGCGTAATTCTAAAGTACTAAAACACCTGCTAGCCGGAAGTTAATGTGTCTGACGTCCTGAATGCTACTAGGTCAGCATTGTACCATTCTGAAAGATTCTGGGTTCTAGAATCAATGGACGGCTGAGTTCCGGAATGTCAGGGTGGCCAAACTGTGGAAGCCTTGCGTGTCTGAACTCGAGAGTCATTCAATGTCCACATTCCGGAACTCAGGGTGTCTGAATTCCCGAAGAAGCAATTGTCTGCCTTCTAGAATCAAAATGTGGCAGAATTCTAGAATGCACAGCCTGGCGGAATTCTAAAGTCCTAAAATGCCTACTAGTCGGAAGGTAAGCTGTCTGAGGTCCAGAATGCTACTAGGTCAGCATTCTACCGTTCTGAAAGATTCTGGGTTCTAGAACCAATGGACGGCTGAGTTCCAGAATGTCAGCATGGCCAAACTCTAGAATCCTTGCGTGTCTGATCTCGAGAGTCATTCAATGTGCACATTCCGGAGCTCAGGGTGTCTGAATTCCAGAAACACCAAATGTCTGCATTCTAGAATCGGAATGTGGTGAAATTCTAGAATGAACAGCATGGCGGAATTCTAAAGTCCTAAAATGCCTGCTAGCGGGAAGTTAAGGTGTCTGACGTCCAGAATGCTACTAGGTCAGCATTTAATCGTTGTGAAATACTCTGGTTTCTAGAATCAATGGACGGCTGAATTCCATAATGTAAGGTTTGCCAAACTCTAGAATCCTTGCGTGTCTGAACTCGAGAGTCATTCAATGTCCACATTCCAGAATTCACGGTGTCTGAATTCCAGAAGCACCAAATGTCTGCATTCGAGAATCGCAATTTGACGGAATTCTAGAATGCACAGCACGGCGGAATTCTAAAGTACTAAAACACCTGCTAGCCGGAAGTTAATGTGTCTGACGTCCAGAATGCTACTAGGTCAGCATTGTACCATTCTGAAAGATTCTGGTTTCTAGAATCAATGGACGGTTGAGTTCCAGAATGTAAGGTTGGCCAAACTCTAGAATACTTGCGTGTCTGATCTCGAGAGTCATTCAATGTGCACATTCCGGAGCTCAGGGTGTCTGAATTCCAGAAACCCCAAATGTCTGCATTCTAGAATCGGATTGTGTTGAAATTCTAGAATGAACAGCATGGCGGAATTCTAAACTCCTAAAATGCCTGCTAGCCGGAAGTTAAGGTGTCTGACGTCCAGAATGCTACTAGGTCAGCATTTAATCATTCTGAAATATTCTGGGTTCTAGAATCAATGGACGGCTGAGTTCCAGAATGCAAGACTGGCCAAACTCTAGAATACTTGCGTGTCTGAACTCGAGAGACATTCAATGTCCACATTCCGGAACTAAGGTTGTCTGAATTCCAGAAGCACCAAATGTCTGCATTCGAGAATCGGAATTTGACGGAATTCCAGAATGCACAGCACGGCGGAATTCTAAAGTACTAAAACACCTGCTAGCCGGAAGTTAATATGTCTGACGTCCAGAATGCTACTAGGTCAGCATTCTACCATTCTGAAAGATTCTGGGTTCTAGAACCAATGGACGGCTGAGTTCCGGAATGTCAGGGTGGCCAAACTCTAGAATCCTGGCGTGTCTGATCTCGAGAGTCATTCAATGTGCACATTCCGGAGCTCAGGGCGTCGGATTTCCAGAAACACCAAATGTCTGCATTCTAGAATCAGAATGTTTTGAAATTCTAGAATGAACAGCATGGCGGAATTCTAAAGTCCTAAAATGCCTGCTAGCCGGAAGTTAAGGTGTCTGACGTCCAGAATGCTACTAGGTCAGCATTCTACCGTTCTGAAAGTTTCTTGGTTCCAGAATCAATGGACGGATGAGTTCCAGAATGTCAGGTTGGCCAAAGTCTAGAATCCTTGCGTGTCTGAACTCGAGAGTCATTCAATGTCCACATTCCGGAAGTCATGGTGTCTGAATTCCAGAAGCACCAAATGTCTGCATTCTAGAATCAGAATGTGGTGGAATTCTAGAATGCACAGCACGGCGGATTTCTGAAGTCCTAAAATGCCTGCTACCCGGAAGTTAAGTGTCTGACATCCAGATTGCTACTAGGTCAGCATTTAATCGTTCTGAAATATTCTGGGTTCTAGAATCAATGGACGGCTGAGTTCCAGAATGTAAGGTTGGCCAAACTCTAGAATACTTGCGTGTCCGAACTCGAGAGACATTCAATGTCCACATTCCGGAACTAAGGTTGTCTGAATTCCAGAAGCACCAAATGTCTGCATTCGAGAATCGGAATTTGACGGAATTCTAGAATGCACAGCACGGCGGAATTCTAATGTACTAAAACACCTGCTAGCCGGAAGTTAATGTGTCTGACGTCCAGAATGCTACTAGGTCATCATTCTACCATTCTGAAAGATTCTGGGTTCTAGAATCAATGGACGGCTGAGTTCCGGAATGTCAGCGTGGCCAAACTCTAGAATACTTGCGTGTCTGAACTCGAGAGTCATTCAATGTCCACATTCCGGAACTCAGGGTGTCTGAATTCCCAAAGAACCAATTGTCTGCATTCAAGAATCAAAATGTGGCAGAATTCTAGAATGCACAGCCTGGCGGAATTCTAAAGTCCTAAAATGCCTGCTAGTCGGAAGGTAAGGTGTCTGAGGTCCAGAATGCTACTAGGTCAGCATTCTACCGTTCTGAAAGATTCTGGGTTCTAGAACCAATGGACGGCTGAGTTCCAGAATGTCAGCATGGCCAAACTCTAGAATCCTTGCGTGTCTGATGTCGAGAGTCATTCAATGTGCACATTCCGGAGCTCAGGGTGTCTGAATTCCAGAAACACCAAATGTCTGCATTCTAGAATCGGAATGTGGTGAAATTCTAGAATGAACAGCATGGCGGAATTCTAAAGTCCTAAAATGCCTGCTAGCCGGAAGTTAAGGTGTCTGACGTCCAGAATGCTACTAGGTCAGCATTCTACCATTCTGAAAGATTCTGGGTTCTAGAATCAATAGACGGCTGAGTTCCGGAATGTAAGGTTGGCCAAACTCAAGAATCCTTGCGTGTCTGAACTCGAGAGTCATTCAATGTCCACATTCCGGAACTCAGTGTGTCTGAATTCCCGAAGAAGCAATTGTCTGCCTTCTAGAATCAGAATGTGGTGGATTACTAGAATGCACAGCACGGCGGAATTCTAAAGTCCTAAAATGCCTGCTACCCGGAACTTAAGGTGTCTGACGTCCAGAATGCTACTAGGTCAGCATTTAATCGTTCTGAAATATTCTGGGTTCTAGAATCAATGGACGGCTGAGTTTCAAATTGTCAGGTTTGCCAAACTCTAGAATCCTTGCGTGTCTGAACTCGAGAGTCATTCAATGTCCACATTCCGGAATTCACGGTTTCTGAATTCCAGAAGCACCAAATGTCTGCATTAGAGAATCGGAATTTGACGGAATTCTAGAATGCACAGCATGGCGGAATTCTTAAGTACTAAAACGCCTGCTAGTCGGAAGTTAATGTGTCTGACGTCCAGAATGCTACTAGGTCAGCATTCTACCATTCTGAAAGATTCTGGGTTCTAGAATCAATGGACGGCTGAGTTCCGGAATGTCAGGGTGGCCAAACTCAAGAATCCTTGCGTGTCTGAACTCGAGAGTCATTCAATGTCCACATTCCGGAACTCAAGGTGTCTGAATTCCCAAAGAACCAATTGTCTGCATTCTAGAATCAAAATGTGGCAGAATTCTAGAATGCACAGCCTGGCGGAATTCTAAGGTCCTAAAATGCCTTCTAGTCGGAAGGTAAGGTGTCTGAGGTCCACAATGCTACTAGGTCAGAATTCTACCCTTCTGAAAGATTCTGGGTTCTAGAACCAATGGACGGCTGAGTTCCAGAAAGTCAGCATGGCCAAACTCTAGAATCCTTGCGTGTCTGATCTCGAGAGTCATTCAATGTGCACATTCCATAGCTCAGGGCGTCTGAATTCCAGAAACACCAAATGTCTGCTTTCAAGAATCGGAATGTGGTGAAATTCTAGAATGAACAGCATGGCGGAATTCTAAAGTCCTAAAATGCCTGCTAGCCGGAAGTTAAGGTGTCTGACGTCCAGAATGCTACTAGGTCAGCATTCTACCGTTCTGAAAGATTCTGGGTTCTAGAATCAATGGACGGCTGAGTTCCGGAATGTCAGGGTGGCCAAACTGTAGAATCCTTGCGTGTCTAAACTCGAGAGTCATTCAATGTCCACATTCCGGAACTCAGGGTGTCTGAATTCCCGAAGAACCAATTGTCTGCATTCTAGAATCAAAATGTGGCAGAATTCTAGAATGCACAGCCTCGCGGAATTCTAAAGTCCTAAAATGCCTGCTAGTCGGAAGGTAAGGTGTCTGAGGTCCAGAATGCTACTAGGTCAGCATTCTACCGTTCTGAAAGATTCTGGGTTCTAGAACCAATGGACGGCTGAGTTCCAGAATGTCAGCATGGCCAAACTCTAGAATCCTTGCGTGTCTGATCTCGAGAGTCCTTCAATGTGCACATTCCGGAGCTCAGGGTGTCTGAATTCCAGAAACACCAAATGTCTGCATTCTAGAATCGGAATGTGGTGAAATTCTAGAATGAACAGCATGGCGGAATTCTAAAGTCCTAAAATGCCTGCTAGCCGGAAGTTAAGGTGTCTGACGTCCAGAATGCTACTAGGTCAGCATTTAATTGTTCTGAAATATTCTGGGTTCTAGAATCAATGGACGGCTGAGTTCCAGAATGTAAGGTTGGCCAAACTCTAGAATACTTGCGTGTCTGAACTCGAGAGACATTCAATGTCCACATTCCGGAACTAAGGGTGTCTGAATTCCAGAAGCACCAAATGTCTGCATTGGAGAATCGGAATTTGACGGAATTCTATCATGCACAGCACGGCGGAATTCTAATGTACTAAAACACCTGCTAGCCGGAAGTTAATGTGTCTGACGTCCAGAAAGCTACTAGTTCATCATTGTACCATTCTGAAAGATTCTGGGTTCTAGAATCAATGGACGGCTGAGTTCCGGAATGTCAGGGTGGCCAAACTCTAGAATCGCTGCGTGTCTGAACTCGAGTGTCATTCAATGTCCACATTCCGGAACTCAGGGTGTCTGAATTCCCGAAGAACCAATTGTCTGCATTCTAGAATCAAAATGTGGCAGAATTCTAGAATGCACAGCCTGGCGGAATTCCAAAATCCTACAATGCCTGCTAGTCGAAAGGTAAGGTGTTTGAGGACCAGAATGCTACTAGGTCAGAATTCTACCCTTCTGAAAGATTCTGGGTTCTAGAACCAATGGACGGCTGAGTTCCAGAATGTCAGCATGGCCAAACTCTAGAATCCTTGCGTGTCTGATCTCGAGAGTCATTCAATGTGCACATTCCGGAGCTCAGGGTGTCTGAATTCCAGAAACACCAAATGTCTGCATTCTAGAATCGGAATGTGGTGAAATTCTAGAATGAACAGCATGGCGGAATTCTAAAGTCCTAAAATGCCTGCTAGCCGGAAGTTAAGGTGTCTGACGTCCAGAATGCTACTAGGTCAGCATTCTACCGTTCTGAAAGATTCTGGGTTCCAGAATCAATGGACGGATGAGTTCCAGAATGTCAGGTTGGCCAAAGTCTAGAATCCTTGCGTGTCTGAACTCGAGAGTCATTCAATGTCCACATTCCGGAATTCACGGTGTCTGAATTCCGGAAGCACCAAATGTCTGCATTCTAGAATCAGAATGTGGTGGAATTCTAGAATGCACAGCACGGCGGAATTCTAAAGTCCTAAAATGCCTGCTACCCGGAAGTTAAGGTGTCTGACTTCCAGAATGCTACTAGGTCAGCATTTAATCGTTCTGAAATACTCTGGGTTCTAGAATCAATGGACGGCTGAGTTCCATAATGTAAGGTTTGCCAAACTCTAGAATCCTTGCGTGTCTGAACTCGAGAGTCATTCAATGTCCACATTCCAGAATTCACGGTGTCAGAATTCCAGAAGCACCAAATGTCTGCATTCGAGAATCGGAATTTGACGGAATTCTAGAATGCACAGCACGGCGTAATTCTAAAGTACTAAAACACCTGCTAGCCGGAAGTTAATGTGTCTGACGTCCTGAATGCTACTAGGTCAGCATTGTACCGTTCTGAAAGATTCTGGGTTCTAGAATCAATGGACGGCTGAGTTCCGGAATGTCAGGGTGGCCAAACTGTGGAAGCCTTGCGTGTCTGAACTCGAGAGTCATTCAATGTCCACATTCCGGAACTCAGGGTGTCTGAATTCCCGAAGAAGCAATTGTCTGCCTTCTAGAATCAAAATGTGGCAGAATTCTAGAATGCACAGCCTGGCGGAATTCTAAAGTCCTAAAATGCCTGCTAGTCGGAAGGTAAGCTGTCTGAGGTCCAGAATGCTACTAGGTCAGCATTCTACCGTTCTGAAAGATTCTGGGTTCTAGAACCAATGGACGGCTGAGTTCCAGAATGTCAACATGGCCAAACTCTAGAATCCTTGCGTGTCTGATCTCGAGAGTCATTCAATGTGCACATTCCGGAGCTCAGGGTGTCTGAATTCCAGAAACACCAAATGTCTGCATTCTAGAATCTGAATGTGGTGAAATTCTAGAATGAACAGCATGGCGGAATTCTAAAGTCCTAAAATGCCTGCTAGCGGGAAGTTAAGGTGTCTGACGTCCAGAATGCTACTCGGTCAGCATTTAATCGTTGTGAAATACTCTGGTTTCTAGAATCAATGGACGGCTGAGTTCCATAATGTAAGGTTTGCCAAACTCTAGAATCCTTGCGTGTCTGAACTCGAGAGTCATTCAATGTCCACATTCCAGAATTCACGGTGTCTGAATTCCAGAAGCACCAAATGTCTGCATTCGAGAATCGGAATTTGACGGAATTCTAGAATGCACAGCACGGCAGAATTCTAAAGTACTAAAACACCTGCTAGCCGGAAGTTAATGTGTCTGACGTCCAGAATGCTACTAGGTCAGCATTGTACCATTCTGAAAGATTCTGGGTTCTAGAATCAATGGACGGCTGAGTTCCAGAATGTAAGGTTGGCCAAACTCTAGAATACTTGCGTGTCTGATCTCGAGAGTCATTCAATGTGCACATTCCGGAGCTCAGGGTGTCTGAATTCCAGAAACCCCAAATGTCTGCATTCTAGAATCGGATTGTGTTGAAATTCTAGAATGAACAGCATGGCGGAATTCTAAACTCCTAAAATGCCTGCTAGCCGGAAGTTAAGGTGTCTGACGTCCAGAATGCTACTAGGTCAGCATTTAATTGTTCTGAAATATTCTGGGTTCTAGAATCAATGGACGGCTGAGTTCCAGAATGTAAGGTTGGCCAAACTCTAGAATACTTGCGTGTCTGAACTCGAGAGACATTCAATGTCCACATTCCGGAACTAAGGGTGTCTGAATTCCAGAAGCACCAAATGTCTGCATTGGAGAATCGGAATTTGACGGAATTCTATAATGCACAGCACGGCGGAATTCTAATGTACTAAAACACCTGCTAGCCGGAAGTTAATGTGTCTGACGTCCAGAAAGCTACTAGTTCATCATTGTACCATTCTGAAAGATTCTGGGTTCTAGAATCAATGGACGGCTGAGTTCCGGAATGTCAGGGTGGCCAAACTCTAGAATCGCTGCGTGTCTGAACTCGAGTGTCATTCAATGTCCACATTCCGGAACTCAGGGTGTCTGAATTCCCGAAGAACCAATTGTCTGCATTCTAGAATCAAAATGTGGCAGAATTCTAGAATGCACAGCCTGGCGGAATTCCAAAATCCTACAATGCCTGCTAGTCGAAAGGTAAGGTGTTTGAGGACCAGAATGCTACTAGGTCATAATTCTACCCTTCTGAAAGATTCTGGGTTCTAGAACCAATGGACGGCTGAGTTCCAGAATGTCAGCATGGCCAAACTCTAGAATCCTTGCGTGTCTGATCTCGAGAGTCATTCAATGTGCACATTCCGGAGCTCAGGGTGTCTGAATTCCAGAAACACCAAATGTCTGCATTCTAGAATCGGAATGTGGTGAAATTCTAGAATGAACAGCATGGCGGAATTCTAAAGTCCTAAAATGCCTGCTAGCCGGAAGTTAAGGTGTCTGACGTCCAGAATGCTACTAGGTCAGCATTCTACCGTTCTGAAAGATTCTGGGTTCCAGAATCAATGGACGGATGAGTTCCAGAATGTCAGGTTGGCCAAAGTCTAGAATCCTTGCGTGTCTGAACTCGAGAGTCATTCAATGTCCACATTCCGGAATTCACGGTGTCTGAATTCCGGAAGCACCAAATGTCTGCATTCTAGAATCAGAATGTGGTGGAATTCTAGAATGCACAGCACGGCGGAATTCTAAAGTCCTAAAATGCCTGCTACCCGGAAGTTAAGGTGTCTGACTTCCAGAATGCTACTAGGTCAGCATTTAATCGTTCTGAAATACTCTGGGTTCTAGAATCAATGGACGGCTGAGTTCCATAATGTAAGGTTTGCCAAACTCTAGAATCCTTGCGTGTCTGAACTCGAGAGTCATTCAATGTCCACATTCCAGAATTCACGGTGTCAGAATTCCAGAAGCACCAAATGTCTGCATTCGATAATCGGAATTTGACGGAATTCTAGAATGCACAGCACGGCGTAATTCTAAAGTACTAAAACACCTGCTAGCCGGAAGTTAATGTGTCTGACGTCCTGAATGCTACTAGGTCAGCATTGTACCATTCTGAAAGATTCTGGGTTCTAGAATCAATGGACGGCTGAGTTCCGGAATGTCAGGGTGGCCAAACTGTGGAATCCTTGCGTGTCTGAACTCGAGAGTCATTCAATGTCCACATTCCGGAACTCAGGGTGTCTGAATTCCCGAAGAAGCAATTGTCTGCCTTCTAGAATCAAAATGTGGCAGAATTCTAGAATGCACAGCCTGGCGGAATTCTAAAGTCCTAAAATGCCTGCTAGTCGGAAGGTAAGCTGTCTGAGGTCCAGAATGCTACTAGGTCGGCATTCTACCGTTCTGAAAGATTCTGGGTTCTAGAACCAATGGACGGCTGAGTTCCAGAATGTCAGCATGGCCAAACTCTAGAATCCTTGCGTGTCTGATCTCGAGAGTCATTCAATGTGCACATTCCGGAGCTCAGGGTGTCTGAATTACAGAAACACCAAATGTCTGCATTCTAGAATCTGAATGTGGTGAAATTCTAGAATGAACAGCATGGCGGAATTCTAAAGTCCTAAAATGCCTGCTAGCGGGAAGTTAAGGTGTCTGACGTCCAGAATGCTACTAGGTCAGCATTTAATCGTTGTGAAATACTCTGGTTTCTAGAATCAATGGACGGCTGAGTTCCATAATGTAAGGTTTGCCAAACTCTAGAATCCTTGCGTGTCTGAACTCGAGAGTCATTCAATGTCCACATTCCAGAATTCACGGTGTCTGAATTCCAGAAGCACCAAATGTCTGCATTCGAGAATCGCAATTTGACGGAATTCTAGAATGCACAGCACGGCAGAATTCTAAAGTACTAAAACACCTGCTAGCCGGAAGTTAATGTGTCTGACGTCCAGAATGCTACTAGGTCAGCATTGTACCATTCTGAAAGATTCTGGGTTCTAGAATCAATGAACGGCTGAGTTCCAGAATGTAAGGTTGGCCAAACTCTAGAATACTTGCGTGTCTGATCTCGAGAGTCATTCAATGTGCACATTCCGGAGCTCAGGGTGTCTGAATTCCAGAAACCCCAAATGTCTGCATTCTAGAATCGGATTGTGTTGAAATTCTAGAATGAACAGCATGGCGGAATTCTAAACTCCTAAAATGCCTGCTAGCCGGAAGTTAAGGTGTCTGACGTCCAGAATGCTACTAGGTCAGCATTTAATCATTCTGAAATATTCTGGGTTCTAGAATCAATGGACGGCTGAGTTCCAGAATGCAAGATTGGCCAAACTCTAGAATACTTGCGTGTCTGAACTCGAGAGACATTCAATGTCCACATTCCGGAACTAAGGTTGTCTGAATTCCAGAAGCACCAAATGTCTGCATTCGAGAATCGGAATTTGACGGAATTCCAGAATGCACAGCACGGCGGAATTCTAAAGTACTAAAACACCTGCTAGCCGGAAGTTAATATGTCTGACGTCCAGAATGCTACTAGGTCAGCATTCTACCATTCTGAAAGATTCTGGGTTCTAGAATCAATGGACGGCTGAGTTCCGGAATGTCAGGGTGCCCAAACTCTAGAATCCTGGCGTGTCTGATCTCGAGAGTCATTCAATGTGCACATTCCGGAGCTCAGGGCGTCGGATTTCCAGAAACACCAAATGTCTGCATTCTAGAATCAGAATGTTTTGAAATTCTAGAATGAACAGCATGGCGGAATTCTAAAGTCCTAAAATGCCTGCTAGCCGGAAGTTAAGGTGTCTGACGTCCAGAATGCTACTAGGTCAGCATTCTACCGTTCTGAAAGTTTCTTGGTTCCAGAATCAATGGACGGATGAGTTCCAGAATGTGAGGTTGGCCAAAGTCTAGAATCCTTGCGTGTCTGAACTCGAGAGTCATTCAATGTCCACATTCCGGAATTCATGGTGTCTGAATTCCAGAAGCACCAAATGTCTGCATTCTAGAATCAGAATGTGGTGGAATTCTAGAATGCACAGCACGGCGGAATTCTGAAGTCCTAAAATGCCTGCTACCCGGAAGTTAAGTGTCTGACATCCAGATTGCTACTAGGTCAGCATTTAATCGTTCTGAAATATTCTGGGTTCTAGAATCAATGGACGGCTGAGTTCCAGAATGTAAGGTTGGCCAAACTCTAGAATACTTGCGTGTCCGAACTCGAGAGACATTCAATGTCCACATTCCGGAACTAAGGTTGTCTGAATTCCAGAAGCACCAAATGTCTGCATTCGAGAATCGGAATTTGACGGAATTCTAGAATGCACAGCACGGCGGAATTCCAATGTACTAAAACACCTGCTAGCCGGAAGTTAATGTGTCTGACGTCCAGAATGCTACTAGGTCATCATTCTACCATTCTGAAAGATTCTGGGTTCTAGAATCAATGGATGGCTGAGTTCCGGAATGTCAGGGTGGCCAAACTGTAGAATCCTTGCGTGTCTGAACTCGAGAGTCATTCAATGTCCACATTCCGGAACTCAGGGTGTCTGAATTCCCAAAGAACCAATTGTCTGCATACTAGAATCAAAATGTGGCAGAATTCTAGAATGCACAGCCTGGCGGAATTCTAAAGTCCTAAAATGCCTGCTAGTCAGAAGGTAAGGTGTCTGAGGTCCAGAATGCTACTAGGTCAGCATTCTACCGTTCTGAAAGATTCTGGGTTCTAGAACCAATGGACGGCTGAGTTCCAGAATGTCAGCATGGCCAAACTCTAGAATCCTTGCGTGTCTGATCTCGAGAGTCATTCAATGTGCACATTCCGGAGCTCAGGGTGTCTGAATTCCAGAAACACCAAATGTCTGCATTCTAGAATCGGAATGTGGTGAAATTCTAGAATGAACAGCATGGCGGAATTCTAAAGTCCTAAAATGCCTGCTAGCCGGAAGTTAAGGTGTCTGACGTCCAGAATGCTACTAGGTCAGCATTCTACCGTTCTGAAAGATTCTGGGTTCCAGAATCAATGGACGGATGAGTTCCAGAATGTCAGGTTGGCCAAAGTCTAGAATCCTTGCGTGTCTGAACTCGAGAGTCATTCAATGTCCACATTCCGGAATTCACGGTGTCTGAATTCCAGAAGCACGAAATGTCTGCATTCTAGAATCGGAATTTGACGGAATTCTTCAATGCACAGCATGGCGGAATTCTAAAGTCCTAAAATGCCTGCTACCCGGAAGTTAAGTTGTCTGACGTCCAGAATGCTACTAGGTCAGCATTTAATCGTTCTGAAATATTCTGGGTTCTAGAATCAATGGATGGCTGAGTTCCAAAATTTCAGGTTGGCCAAACTCTAGAATCCTTGCGAGTCTGAACTCGAGAGTCATTCAATGTCCACATTCCGGAATTCACGGTGTCTGAATTCCAGAAGCACCAAATGTCTGCATTCGAGAATCGGAATTTGACGGAATTCTAGAATGCACAGCACTGCGGAATTCTAATGTACTAAAATGCCTGCCAGCCGGAAGTTAATCTGTCTGACGTCCAGAATGCTACTAGGTCAGCATTCTATCATTCTGAAAGATTCTGGGTTCTAGAAACAATAGACGGCTGAGTTCCGGAATGTAAGGGTGGCCAAACTCTAGAATCCTTGCGTGTCTGAACTCGAGAGTCATTCAATGTCCACATTCCGGAACTCAGTGTGTCTGAATTCCCGAAGAAGCAATTGTCTGCCTTCTAGAATCAGAATGTGGTGGATTACTAGAATGCACAGCACGGCGGAATTCTAAAGTCCTAAAATGCCTGCTACCCGGAACTTAAGGTGTCTGACGTCCAGAATGCTACTAGGTCAGCATTTAATCGTTCTGAAATATTCTGGGTTCTAGAATCAATGGACGGCTGAGTTTCAAATTGTCAGGTTTGCCAAACTCTAGAATCCTTGCGTGTCTGAACTCGAGAGTCATTCAATGTCCACATTCCGGAATTCACGGTTTCTGAATTCCAGAAGCACCAAATGTCTGCATTAGAGAATCGGAATTTGACGGAATTCTAGAATGCACAGCATGGCGGAATTCTTAAGTACTAAAACGCCTGCTAGTCGGAAGTTAATGTGTCTGACGTCCAGAATGCTACTAGGTCAGCATTCTACCATTCTGAAAGATTCTGGGTTCTAGAATCAATGGACGGCTGAGTTCCGGAATGTCAGGGTGGCCAAACTCAAGAATCCTTGCGTGTCTGAACTCGAGAGTCATTCAATGTCCACATTCCGGAACTCAAGGTGTCTGAATTCCCAAAGAACCAATTGTCTGCATTCTAGAATCAAAATGTGGCAGAATTCTAGAATGCACACCCTGGCGGAATTCTAATGTCCTAAAATGCCTTCTAGTCGGAAGGTAAGGTGTCTGAGGTCCACAATGCTACTAGGTCAGAATTCTACCCTTCTGAAAGATTCTGGGTTCTAGAACCAAGGGACGGCTGAGTTCCAGAAAGTCAGCATGGCCAAACTCTAGAATCCTTGCGTGTCTGATCTCGAGAGTCATTCAATGTGCACATTCCATAGCTCAGGGCGTCTGAATTCCAGAAACACCAAATGTCTGCTTTCAAGAATCGGAATGTGGTGAAATTCTGGAATGAACAGCATGGCGGAATTCTAAAGTCCTAAAATGCCTGCTAGCCGGAAGTTAAGGTGTCTGACGTCCAGAATGCTACTAGGTCAGCATTCTACCGTTCTGAAAGATTCTGGGTTCTAGAATCAATGGACGGCTGAGTTCCGGAATGTCAGGGTGGCCAAACTGTAGAATCCTTGCGTGTCTAAACTCGAGAGTCATTCAATGTCCACATTCCGGAACTCAGGGTGTCTGAATTCCCGAAGAACCAATTGTCTGCATTCTAGAATCAAAATGTGGCAGAATTCTAGAATGCACAGCCTCGCGGAATTCTAAAGTCCTAAAATGCCTGCTAGTGGGAAGGTAAGGTGTCTGACTTCCAGAATGCTACTAGGTCAGCATTCTACCGTTCTGAAAGATTCTGGGTTCTAGAACCAATGGACGGCTGAGTTCCAGAATGTCAGCATGGCCAAACTCTAGAATCCTTGCGTGTCTGATCTCGAGAATCCTTCAATGTGCACATTCCGGAGCTCAGGGTGTCTGAATTCCAGAAACACCAAATGTCTGCATTCTAGAATCGGAATGTGGTGAAATTCTAGAATGAACAGCATGGCGGAATTCTAAAGTCCTAAAATGCCTGCTAGCCGGAAGTTAAGGTGTGTGACGTCCAGAATGCTACTAGGTCAGCATTTAATTGTTCTGAAATATTCTGGGTTCTAGAATCAATGGACGGCTGAGTTCCAGAATGTAAGGTTGGCCA
The DNA here is from genome assembly GCF_030222135.1 of Aotus nancymaae. Classification (NCBI taxonomy): domain Eukaryota; kingdom Metazoa; phylum Chordata; class Mammalia; order Primates; family Aotidae; genus Aotus; species Aotus nancymaae. Next base: position 2,365,329 of record NW_026988514.1, on the reverse strand, counting down.
AACTCTAGAATACTTGCGTGTCTGAACTCGAGAGACATTCAATGTCCACATTCCGGAACTAAGGGTGTCTGAATTCCAGAAGCACCAAATGTCTGCATTCGAGAATCGGAATTTGACGGAATTCTATAATGCACAGCACGGCGGAATTCTAATGTACTAAAACACCTGCTAGCCGGAAGTTAATGTGTCTGACGTCCAGAAAGCTACTAGTTCATCATTGTACCATTCTGAAAGATTCTGGGTTCTAGAATCAATGGACGGCTGAGTTCCGGAATGTCAGGGTGGCCAAACTCTAGAATCGTTGCGTGTCTGAACTCGAGTGTCATTCAATGTCCACATTCCGGAACTCAGGGTGTCTGAATTCCCGAAGAACCAATTGTCTGCATTCTAGAATCAAAATGTGGCAGAATTCTAGAATGCACAGCCTCGCGGAATTCTAAAGTCCTAAAATGCCTGCTAGTCGGAAGGTAAGGTGTCTGACTTCCAGAATGCTACTAGGTCAGCATTCTACCGTTCTGAAAGATTCTGGGTTCTAGAACCAATGGACGGCTGAGTTCCAGAATGTCAGCATGGCCAAACTCTAGAATCCTTGCGTGTCTGATCTCGAGAATCCTTCAATGTGCACATTCCGGAGCTCAGGGTGTCTGAATTCCAGAAACACCAAATGTCTGCATTCTAGAATCGGAATGTGGTGAAATTCTAGAATGAACAGCATGGCGGAATTCTAAAGTCCTAAAATGCCTGCTAGCCGGAAGTTAAGGTGTCTGACGTCCAGAATGCTACTAGGTCAGCATTTAATTGTTCTGAAATATTCTGGGTTCTAGAATCAATGGACGGCTGAGTTCCAGAATGTAAGGTTGGCCAAACTCTAGAATACTTGCGTGTCTGAACTCGAGAGACATTCAATGTCCACATTCCGGAACTAAGGGTGTCTGAATTCCAGAAGCACCAAATGTCTGCATTCGAGAATCGGAATTTGACGGAATTCTATAATGCACAGCACGGCGGAATTCTAATGTACTAAAACACCTGCTAGCCGGAAGTTAATGTGTCTGACGTCCAGAAAGCTACTAGTTCATCATTGTACCATTCTGAAAGATTCTGGGTTCTAGAATCAATGGACGGCTGAGTTCCGGAATGTCAGGGTGGCCAAACTCTAGAATCGTTGCGTGTCTGAACTCGAGTGTCATTCAATGTCCACATTCCGGAACTCAGGGTGTCTGAATTCCCGAAGAACCAATTGTCTGCATTCTAGAATCAAAATGTGGCAGAATTCTAGAATGCACAGCCTGGCGGAATTCCAAAATCCTACAATGCCTGCTAGTCGAAAGGTAAGGTGTTTGAGGACCAGAATGCTACTAGGTCAGAATTCTACCCTTCTGAAAGATTCTGGGTTCTAGAACCAATGGACGGCTGAGTTCCAGAATGTCAGCATGGCCAAACTCTAGAATCCTTGCGTGTCTGATCTCGAGAGTCATTCAATGTGCACATTCCGGAGCTCAGGGTGTCTGAATTCCAGAAACACCAAATGTCTGCATTCTAGAATCGGAATGTGGTGAAATTCTAGAATGAACAGCATGGCGGAATTCTAAAGTCCTAAAATGCCTGCTAGCCGGAAGTTAAGGTGTCTGACGTCCAGAATGCTACTAGGTCAACATTCTACCGTTCTGAAAGATTCTGGGTTCCAGAATCAATGGACGGATGAGTTCCAGAATGTCAGGTGGGCCAAAGTCTAGAATCCTTGCGTGTCTGAACTCGAGAGTCATTCAATGTCCACATTCCGGAATTCACGGTGTCTGAATTCCGGAAGCACCAAATGTCTGCCTTCTAGAATCAGAATGTGGTGGAATTCTAGAATGCACAGCACGGCGGAATTCTAAAGTCCTAAAATACCTGCTACACGGAAGTTAAGGTGTCTGACTTCCAGAATGCTACTAGGTCAGCATTTAATCGTTCTGAAATACTCTGGGTTCTAGAATCAATGGACGGCTGAGTTCCATAATGTAAGGTTTGCCAAACTCTAGAATCCTTGCGTGTCTGAACTCGAGAGTCATTCAATGTCCACATTCCAGAATTCACGGTGTCTGAATTCCAGAAGCACCAAATGTCTGCATTCGATAATCGGAATTTGACGGAATTCTAGAATGCACAGCACGGCGTAATTCTAAAGTACTAAAACACCTGCTAGCCGGAAGTTAATGTGTCTGACGTCCTGAATGCTACTAGGTCAGCATTGTACCATTCTGAAAGATTCTGGGTTCTAGAATCAATGGACGGCTGAGTTCCGGAATGTCAGGGTGGCCAAACTGTGGAATCCTTGCGTGTCTGAACTCGAGAGTCATTCAATGTCCACATTCCGGAACTCAGGGTGTCTGAATTCCCGAAGAAGCAATTGTCTGCCTTCTAGAATCAAAATGTGGCAGAATTCTAGAATGCACAGCCTGGCGGAATTCTAAAGTCCTAAAATGCCTGCTAGTCGGAAGGTAAGCTGTCTGAGTTCCAGAATGCTACTAGGTCAGCATTCTACCGTTCTGAAAGATTCTGGGTTCTAGAACCAATGGACGGCTGAGTTCCAGAATGTCAGCATGGCCAAACTCTAGAATCCTTGCGTGTCTGATCTCGAGAGTCATTCAATGTGCACATTCCGGAGCTCAGGGTGTCTGAATTCCAGAAACCCCAAATGTCTGCATTCTAGAATCGGATTGTGTTGAAATTCTAGAATGAACAGCATGGCGGAATTCTAAACTCCTAAAATGCCTGCTAGCCGGAAGTTAAGGTGTCTGACGTCCAGAATGCTACTAGGTCAGCATTTAATCATTCTGAAATATTCTGGGTTCTAGAATCAATGGACGGCTGAGTTCCAGAATGCAAGATTGGCCAAACTCTAGAATACTTGCGTGTCTGAACTCGAGAGACATTCAATGTCCACATTCCGGAACTAAGGTTGTCTGAATTCCAGAAGCACCAAATGTCTGCATTCGAGAATCGGAATTTGACGGAATTCCAGAATGCACAGCACGGCGGAATTCTAAAGTACTAAAACACCTGCTAGCCGGAAGTTAATATGTCTGACGTCCAGAATGCTACTAGGTCAGCATTCTACCATTCTGAAAGATTCTGGGTTCTAGAACCAATGGACGGCTGAGTTCCGGAATGTCAGGGTGGCCAAACTCTAGAATCCTGTCGTGTCTGATCTCGAGAGTCATTCAATGTGCACATTCCGGAGCTCAGGGCGTCGGATTTCCAGAAACACCAAATGTCTGCATTCTAGAATCAGAATGTTTTGAAATTCTAGAATGAACAGCATGGCGGAATTCTAAAGTCCTAAAATGCCTGCTAGCCGGAAGTTAAGGTGTCTGACGTCCAGAATGCTACTAGGTCAGCATTCTACCGTTCTGAAAGTTTCTTGGTTCCAGAATCAATGGACGGATGAGTTCCAGAATGTCAGGTTGGCCAAAGTCTAGAATCCTTGCGTGTCTGAACTCGAGAGTCATTCAATGTCCACATTCCGGAATTCATGGTGTCTGAATTCCAGAAGCACCAAATGTCTGCATTCTAGAATCAGAATGTGGTGGAATTCTAGAATGCACAGCACGGCGGAATTCTGAAGTCCTAAAATGCCTGCTACCCGGAAGTTAAGTGTCTGACATCCAGATTGCTACTAGGTCAGCATTTAATCGTTCTGAAATATTCTGGGTTCTAGAATCAATGGACGGCTGAGTTCCAGAATGTAAGGTTGGCCAAACTCTAGAATACTTGCGTGTCCGAACTCGAGAGACATTCAATGTCCACATTCCGGAACTAAGGTTGTCTGAATTCCAGAAGCACCAAATGTCTGCATTCGAGAATCGGAATTTGACGGAATTCTAGAATGCACAGCACGGCGGAATTCTAATGTACTAAAACACCTGCTAGCCGGAAGTTAATGTGTCTGACGTCCAGAATGCTACTAGGTCATCATTCTACCATTCTGAAAGATTCTGGGTTCTAGAATCAATGGATGTCTGAGTTCCGGAATGTCAGGGTGGCCAAACTGTAGAATCCTTGCGTGTCTGAACTCGAGAGTCATTCAATGTCCACATTCCGGAACTCAGGGTGTCTGAATTCCCAAAGAACCAATTGTCTGCATACTAGAATCAAAATGTGGCAGAATTATAGAATGCACAGCCTGGCGGAATTCTAAAGTCCTAAAATGCCTGCTAGTCAGAAGGTAAGGTGTCTGAGGTCCAGAATGCTACTAGGTCAGCATTCTACCGTTCTGAAAGATTCTGGGTTCTAGAACCAATGGACGGCTGAGTTCCAGAATGTCAGCATGGCCAAACTCTAGAATCCTTGCGTGTCTGATCTCGAGAGTCATTCAATGTGCACATTCCGGAGCTCAGGGTGTCTGAATTCCAGAAACACCAAATGTCTGCATTCTAGAATCGGAATGTGGTGAAATTCTAGAATGAACAGCATGGCGGAATTCTAAAGTCCTAAAATGCCTGCTAGCCGGAAGTTAAGGTGTCTGACGTCCAGAATGCTACTAGGTCAGCATTCTACCGTTCTGAAAGATTCTGGGTTCCAGAATCAATGGACGGATGAGTTCCAGAATGTCAGGTTGGCCAAAGTCTAGAATCCTTGCGTGTCTGAACTCGAGAGTCATTCAATGTCCACATTCCGGAATTCACGGTGTCTGAATTCCAGAAGCACGAAATGTCTGCATTCTAGAATCGGAATTTGACGGAATTCTTCAATGCACAGCATGGCGGAATTCTAAAGTCCTAAAATGCCTGCTACCCGGAAGTTAAGGTGTCTGACGTCCAGAATGCTACTAGGTCAGCATTTAATCGTTCTGAAATATTCTGGGTTCTAGAATCAATGGATGGCTGAGTTCCAAAATTTCAGGTTGGCCAAACTCTAGAATCCTTGCGAGTCTGAACTCGAGAGTCATTCAATGTCCACATTCCGGAATTCACGGTGTCTGAATTCCAGAAGCACCAAATGTCTGCATTCGAGAATCAGAATTTGACGGAATTCTAGAATGCACAGCACTGCGGAATTCTAATGTACTAAAATGCCTGCTAGCCGGAAGTTTATCTGTCTGACGTCCAGAATGCTACTAGGTCAGCATTCTATCATTCTGAAAGATTCTGGGTTCTAGAAACAATAGACGGCTGAGTTCCGGAATGTAAGGGTGGCCAAACTCTAGAATCCTTGCGTGTCTGAACTCGAGAGTCATTCAATGTCCACATTCCGGAACTCAGTGTGTCTGAATTCCCGAAGAAGCAATTGTCTGCCTTCTAGAATCAGAATGTGGTGGATTACTAGAATGCACAGCACGGCGGAATTCTAAAGTCCTAAAATGCCTGCTACCCGGAACTTAAGGTGTCTGACGTCCAGAATGCTACTAGGTCAGCATTTAATCGTTCTGAAATATTCTGGGTTCTAGAATCAATGGACGGCTGAGTTTCAAATTGTCAGGTTTGCCAAACTCTAGAATCCTTGCGTGTCTGAACTCGAGAGTCATTCAATGTCCACATTCCGGAATTCACGGTTTCTGAATTCCAGAAGCACCAAATGTCTGCATTAGAGAATCGGAATTTGACGGAATTCTAGAATGCACAGCATGGCGGAATTCTTAAGTACTAAAACGCCTGCTAGTCGGAAGTTAATGTGTCTGACGTCCAGAATGCTACTAGGTCAGCATTCTACCATTCTGAAAGATTCTGGGTTCTAGAATCAATGGACGGCTGAGTTCCGGAATGTCAGGGTGGCCAAACTCAAGAATCCTTGCGTGTCTGAACTCGAGAGTCATTCAATGTCCACATTCCGGAACTCAAGGTGTCTGAATTCCCAAAGAACCAATTGTCTGCCTTCTAGAATCAAAATGTGGTTGAATTCTAGAATGAACAGCATGGCGGAATTCTATAGTCCTAAAATGCCTGCTAGTCGGAAGGTAAGGTGTCTGAGGTCCAGAATGCTACTAGGTCAGCATTCTACCGTTCTGAAAGATTCTGGGTTCTAGAACCAATGGACGGCTGAGTTCCAGAATGTCAGCATGGCCAAACTCTAGAATCCTAGCGTGTCTGATCTCGAGAGTCATTCAATGGGCACATTCCGGAGCTCAGGGTGTCTGAATTCCAGAGACACCAAATGTCTGCATTCTAGAAACGGAATGTGGTGAAATTCTAGAATGCACAGCATGGCGGAATTCTAAAGTCCTAAAATGCCTGCTAGCCGGAAGTTAAGGTGTCTGACGTCCAGAATGCTACTAGGTCAGCATTCTACCGTTCTGAAAGATTCTGGGTTCCAGAATCAATGAACGGATGAGTTCCAGAAGTCAGGCTGGCCAAAGTCTAGAATACTTGCGTGTTTCAACTCGAGAGTCTTTCAATGTCCACATTCCGAAATTCACGGTGTCTGAATTCCAGAAGCACCAAATATCTGCATTCTAGAATCAGAATTTGGTGGAATTCTAGAATGCACAGCCCGGCGGAATTCTAAAGTCCTAAAATGCCTCCTACCTGCAAGTTAAGGTGTCTGACGTCCAGAATGCTACTAGGTCAGCATTTAATCATTCTGAAATATTCTGGGTTCTAGAATCAATGGACGGCTGAGTTCCAGAATGTAAGGTTGGCCAAACTCTAGAATACTTGCGTGTCTGAACTCGAGAGACATTCAATGTCCACATTCCGGAACTAAGGGTGTCTGAATTCCAGAAGCACCTAATGTCTGCATTCGAGTATCGGAATTTGACAGAATTCTAGAATGCAAAGCACGGCGGAATTCTAAAGTACTAAAACGCCTTCTAGCCAGAAGTTAATGTGTCTGACGTCCAGAATGCTACTAGGTCAGCATTGTACCTTTCTGAAAGATTCTGGGTTCTAGAATCAATGGATGGCTGAGGTCCGGAATTTCAGGGTGGCCAAACTGTAGAATCCTTGCGTGTCTGAACTCGAGAATCATTCAATGTCCACATTCCGGAACTCAGGGTGTCTGAATTCCCAAAGAACCAATTGTCTGCATTCTAGAATCAAAATGTGGCAGAATTCTAGAATGCACAGCCTGGCGGAATTCTAAAGTCCTAAAATGCCTGCTAGTCGGAAGGTCAGTTGTCTGAGGTCCAGAATGCTACTAGGTCAGCATTCTACCGTTATGAAAGATTCTGGGTTCTAGAACCAAGGGACGGCTGAGTTCCAGAATGTCAGCATGGCCAAACTCTAGAATCCTTGCGTGTCTGATCTCGAGATTCATTCAATGTGCACATTCCGGAGCTCAGGGTGTCTGAATTCCAGAAACACCAAATGTCTGCATTCTAGAATCGGAATGTGGTGAAATTCTAGAATGAACAGCATGGCGGAATTCTTAAGTCCTAAAATGCCTGCTAGCCGGAAGTTAAGGTGTCTGACGTCCAGAATGCTACTAGGTCAGCATTCTACCATTCTGAAAGATTCTGGGTTCCAGAATCAATGGACGGATGAGTTCCAGAATGTCAGGTTGGCCAAACTCTAGAATCCTTGCGTGTTTGAACTCGAGAGTCATGCAATGTCCACATTCCGGAATTCACGGTGTCTGAATTCCAGAAGCACCAAATGTCTGCATTCTAGAATCAGAATGTGGTGGAATTCTAGAATGCACAGCACGGCAGAATTCTAAAGTCCTAAAATGCCTCCTACCGGGAAGTTAAGGTGTCTGACGTCCAGAATGCTACTAGGTCAGCATTTAATTGTTCTGAAATATTCTGGGTTCTAGAATCAATGGACGGCTGAGTTCCAGAATGCAAGGTTGGCCAAACTCTAGAATACTTGCGTGTCTGAACTCGAGAGACATTCATTGTCCACATTCCGGAACTAAGGTTGTCTGAATTCCAGAATCACCAAATGTCTGCATCCGAGAATCGGAATTTGACGGAATTCTAGAATGCACAGCACGGCGGAATTCTAAAGTACTAAAACACCTGATAGCCGGAAGTTAATGTGTCTGACGTCCAGAATGCTACTAGGTCATCATTGTACCATTCTGAAAGATTCTGGGTTCTAGAATCAATGGACGGCTGAGTTCCGGAATGTCAGGGTGGCCAAACTCTAGAATACTTGCGTGTCTGAACTCGAGAGTCATTCAATGTCCACATTCCGGAACTCAGGGTGTCTGAATTCCCAAAGAACCAATTGTCTGCATTCTAGAATCAAAATGTGGCAGAATTCTAGAATGCACAGCCTGGTGGAATTCCAAAATCCTACAATGCCTGCTAGTCGAAAGGTAAGGTGTTTGAGGTCCAGAATGCTACTAGGTCAGAATTCTACCCTTCTGAAAGATTCTGGGTTCTAGAACCAATGGACGGCTGAGTTCCAGAATGTCAGCATGGCCAAACTCTAGAATCCTTGCGTGTCTGATCTCGAGAGTCATTGAATGTGCACATTCCGGAGCTCAGGGTGTCTGAATTCCAGAAACACCAAATGTCTGCATTCTAGAATCGGAATGTGGTGAAATTCTAGAATGAACAGCATGGCAGAATTCTAAAGTCCTAAAATGCCTGCTAGCCGGAAGTTAAGGTGTCTGACGTCCAGAATGCTACTAGGTCAGCATTCTACCGTTCTGAAAGATTCTGGGTTCCAGAATCAATGGACGGATGAGTTCCAGAATGTCAGGTTGGCCAAAGTCTAGAATCCTTGCGTGTTTGAACTCGAGAGTCATTCAATGTCCACATTCCGGAATTCACGGTGTCTGAATTCCAGAAGCACCAAATGTCTGCATTCTAGAATCAGAATGTGGTGGAATTCTAGAATGCACAGCACGGCGGAATTCTAAAGTCCTAAAATGCCTGCTACCCGGAAGTTAAGGTGTCTGACGTCCAGAATGCTACTAGGTCAGCATTTAATCGTTCTGAAATATTCTGGGTTCTAGAATCAATGGACGGCTGAGTTCCAGAATGTAAGGTTTGCCAAACTCTAGAATCCTTGCGTGTCTGAACTCGAGAGTCATTCAATGTCCACATTCCGGAATTCACGGTGTCTGAATTCCAGAAGCACCAAATGTCTGCATTCGAGAATCGGAATGTGGTGAAATTGTAGAATGAACAGCATGGAGGAATTCTAAAGTCCTAAAATGCCTGCCAGCCGGAAGTTAAGGTGTCTGAGGTCCAGAATGCTACTAGGTCAGCATTCTACCGTTCTGAAAGATTCTGGGTTCTAGAATCAATGGACGGCTGAGTTCCGGAATGTCAGGGTGGCCAAACTGTAGAATCCTTGCGTGTCTAACCTCGAGAGTCATTCAATGTCCACATTCCGGAACTCAGGGTGTCTGAATTCCCGAAGAACCAATTGTCTGCATTCTAGAATCAAAATGTGGCAGAATTCTAGAATGCACAGCCTCGCGGAATTCTAAAGTCCTAAAATGCCTGCTAGTCGGAAGGTAAGGTGTCTGAGGTCCAGAATGCTACTAGGTCAGCATTCTACCGTTCTGAAAGATTCTGGGTTCTAGAACCAATGGACGGCTGAGTTCCAGAATGTCAGCATGGCCAAACTCTAGAATCCTTGCGTGTCTGATCTCGACAGTCATTCAATGTGCACATTCCGGAGCTCAGGGTGTCTGAATTCCAGAAACACCAAATGTCTGCATTCTAGAATCGGAATGTGGTGAAATTCTAGAATGAACAGCATGGCGGAATTCTAAAGTCCTAAAATGCCTGCTAGCCGGAAGTTAAGGTGTCTGACGTCCAGAATGCTACTAGGTCAGCATTTAATCGTTCTGAAAGATTCTGGGTTCTAGAATCAATGGACGGCTGAGTTCCACAATGTAAGGTTAGCCAAACTCTAGAATACTTGCGTGTCTGAACTCGAGAGACATTCAATGTCCACTTTCCGGAACTAAGGTTGTCTGAATTCCAGAAGCACCAAATGTCTGCATTCGAGAATCGGAATTTGACGGAATTCTAGAATGCACAGCACGGCGGAATTCTAATGTACTAAAACACCTGCTAGCCGGAAGTTAATGTGTCTGACGTCCAGAAAGCTACTAGGTCATCATTGTACCATTCTGAAAGATTCTGGGTTCTAGAATCAATGGACGGCTGAGTTCCGGAATGTCAGGGTGGCCAAACTCTAGAATCCTTGCGTGTCTGAACTCGAGTGTCATTCAATGTCCACATTCCGGAACTCAGGGTGTCTGAATTCCCGAAGAAACAATTGTCTGCATTCTAGAATCAAAATGTGGCAGAATTCTAGAATGCACAGCCTGGCGGAATTCCAAAATCCTACAATGCCTGCTAGTCGAAAGGTAAGGTGTTTGAGGTCCAGAATGCTACTAGGTCAGAATTCTACCCTTCTGAAAGATTCTGGGTTCTAGAACCAATGGACGGCTGAGTTCCAGAATGTCAGCATGGCCAAACTCTAGAATCCTTGCGTGTCTGATCTCGAGAGTCATTCAATGTGCACATTCCGGAGCTCAGGGTGTCTGAATTCCAGAAACACCAAATGTCTGCATTCTAGAATCGGAATGTGGTGAAATTCTAGAATGAACAGCATGGCAGAATTCTAAAGTCCTAAAATGCCTGCTAGCCGGAAGTTAAGGTGTCTGACGTCCAGAATGCTACTAGGTCAGCATTCTACCGTTCTGAAAGATTCTGGGTTCCAGAATCAATGGACGGATGAGTTCCAGAATGTCAGGTTGGCCAAAGTCTAGAATCCTTGCGTGTTTGAACTCGAGAGTCATTCAATGTCCACATTCCGGAATTCACGGTGTCTGAATTCCAGAAGCACCAAATGTCTGCATTCTAGAATCAGAATGTGGTGGAATTCTAGAATGCACAGCACGGCGGAATTCTAAAGTCCTAAAATGCCTGCTACCCGGAAGTTAAGGTGTCTGACGTCCAGAACGCTACTAGGTCAGCATTTAATCGTTCTGAAATATTCTGGGTTCTAGAATCAATGGACGGCTGAGTTCCAGAATGTAAGGTTTGCCAAACTCTAGAATCCTTGCGTGTCTGAACTCGAGAGTCATTCAATGTCCACATTCCGGAATTCACGGTGTCTGAATTCCAGAAGCACCAAATATCTGCATTCGAGAATCGGAATGTGGTGAAATTGTAGAATGAACAGCATGGAGGAATTCTAAAGTCCTAAAATGCCTGCTAGCCGGAAGTTAAGGTGTCTGACGTCCAGAATGCTACTAGGTCAGCATTCTACCGTTCTGAAAGTTTCTGGGTTCCAGTATCAATGGACGGATGTGTTCCAGAATGTCAGGTTGGCCAAACTCTAGAATCCTTGCGTGTTTGAACTCGAGAGTCATGCAATGTCCATATTCCGGAATTCACGGTGTCTGAATTCCAGAAGCACCAAATGTCTGCATTCTAGAATCTGAATGTGCTGGAATTCTAGAATGCACAGCACGGCAGAATTCTAAAGTCCTAAAATGCCTCCTACCGGGAAGTTAAGGTGTCTGACGTCCAGAATGCTACTAGGTCAGCATTTAATTGTTCTGAAATATTCTGGGTTCTAGAATCAATGGACGGCTGAGTTCCAGAATGCAAGGTTGGCCAAACTCTAGAATACTTGCGTGTCTGAACTCGAGAGACATTCAATGTCCACATTCCGGAACTAAGGTTGTCTTAATTACAGAAGCACCAAATGTCTTCATTCGAGAATCGGAATTTGACGGAATTCTAGAATGCACAGCAAGGCGGAATTCTAAAGTACTAAAACACCTGATAGCCGGAAGTTAATGTGTCAGACGTCCAGAATTCTACTAGGTCATCATTGTACCATTCTGAAAGATTCTGGGTTCTAGAATCAATGGACGGCTGAGTTCCGGAATGTCAGGGTGGCCAAACTCTAGAATACTTGCGTGTCTGAACTCGAGAGTCATTCAATGTCCACATTCCGGAACTCAGGGTGTCTGAATTCCCAAAGAACCAATTGTCTGCATTCTAGAATCAAAATGTGGCAGAATACTAGAATGCACAGCCTGGCGGAATTCTAAAGTCCTAAATTGCCTGCTAGTCGGAAGGTAAGGTGTCTGAGGTCCAGAATGCTACTAGGTCAGCATTATACAGTTCTGAAAGATTCTGGGTTCTAGAACCAATGGACGGCTGAGTTCCAGAAAGTCAGCATGGCCAAACTCTAGAATCCTTGCGTGTCTAATCTCGAGAGTCATTCAATGTGCACATTCCGGAGCTCAGGGCGTCTGAATTCCAGAAACACCAAATGTCTGCTTTCAAGAATCGGAATGTGGTGAAATTCTAGAATGAACAGCATGGCGGAATTCTAAAGTCCTAAAATGCCTGCCAGCCGGAAGTTAAGGTGTCTGACGTCCAGAATGCTACTAGGTCAGCATTCTACCGTTCTGAAAGATTCTGGGTTCTAGAACCAATGGACGGCTGAGTTCCGGAATGTCAGGGTGGCCAAACTCTAGAATCCTTGCGTGTCTAAACTCGAGAGTCATTCAATGTCCACATTCCGGAACTCAGGGTGTCTGAATTCCCGAAGAAGCAATTGTCTGCATTCTAGAATCAAAATGTGGCAGAATTCTAGAATGCACAGCCTCGCGGAATTCTAAAGTCCTAAAATGCCTGCTAGTCGGAAGGTAAGGTGTCTGAGGTCCAGAATGCTACTAGGTCAGCATTCTACCGTTCTTAAAGATTCTGGGTTCTAGAACCAATGGACGGCTGAGTTCCAGAATGTCAGCATGGCCAAACTCTAGAATCCTTGCGTGTCTGATCTCGACAGTCATTCAATGTGCACATTCCGGAGCTCAGGGTGTCTGAATTCCAGAAACACCAAATGTCTGCATTCTAGAATCGGATTGTGTTGAAATTCTAGAATGAACAGCATGGCGGAATTCTAAACTCCTAAAATGCCTGCTAGCCGGAAGTTAAGGTGTCTGACGTCCAGAATGCTACTAGGTCAGTATTTAATCATTCTGAAATATTCTGGGTTCTAGAATCAATGGACGGCTGAGTTCCAGAATGCAACATTGCCCAAACTCTAGAATACTTGCGTGTCTGAACTCGAGAGACATTCAATGTCCACATTCCGGAACTAAGGTTGTCTGAATTCCAGAAGAACCAAATGTCTGCATTCGAGAATCGGAATTTGACGGAATTCCAGAATGCACAGCACGGCGGAATTCTAAAGTACTAAAACACCTGCTAGCCGGAAGTTAATATGTCTGACGTCCAGAATGCTACTAGGTCAGCATTCTACCATTCTGAAAGATTCTGGGTTCTAGAATCAATGGACGGCTGAGTTCCGGAATGTCAGGGTGGCCAAACTCTAGAATCCTGGCGTGTCTGATCTCGAGAGTCATTCAATGTGCACATTCCGGAGCTCAGGGCGTCGGATTTCCAGAAACACCAAATGTCTGCATTCTAGAATCAGAATGTTTTGAAATTCTAGAATGAACAGCATGGCGGAATTCTAAAGTCCTAAAATGCCTGCTAGCCGGAAGTTAAGGTGTCTGACGTCCAGAATGCTACTAGGTCAGCATTCTACCATTCTGAAAGATTCTGGGTTCTAGAATCAATGGATGGCTGAGTTCCGGAATGTCAGGGTGGCCAAACTGTAGAATCCTTGCGTGTCTGAACTCGAGAGTCATTCAATGTCCACATTCCGGAACTCAGGGTGTCTGAATTCCCAAAGAACCAATTGTCTGCATACTAGAATCAAAATGTGGCAGAATTCTAGAATGCACAGCCTGGCGGAATTCTAAAGTCCTAAAATGCCTGCTAGTCAGAAGGTAAGGAGTCTGAGGTCCAGAATGCTACTAGGTCAGCATTCTACCGTTCTGAAAGATTCTGGGTTCTAGAACCAATGGACGGCTGAGTTCCAGAATGTCAGCATGGCCAAACTCTAGAATCCTTGCGTGTCTGATCTCGAGAGTCATTCAATGTGCACATTCCGGAGCTCAGGGTGTCTGAATTCCAGAAACACCAAATGTCTGCATTCTAGAATCGGAATGTGGTGAAATTCTAGAATGAACAGCATGGCGGAATTCTAAAGTCCTAAAATGCCTGCTAGCCGGAAGTTAAGGTGTCTGACGTCCAGAATGCTACTAGGTCAGCATTCTACCGTTCTGAAAGATTCTGGGTTCCAGAATCAATGGACGGATGAGTTCCAGAATGTCAGGTTGGCCAAAGTCTAGAATCCTTGCGTGTCTGAACTCGAGAGTCATTCAATGTCCACATTCCGGAATTCACGGTGTCTGAATTCCAGAAGCACGAAATGTCTGCATTCTAGAATCGGAATTTGACGGAATTCTTCAATGCACAGCATGGCAGAATTCTAAAGTCCTAAAATGCCTGCTACCCGGAAGTTAAGGTGTCTGACGTCCAGAATGCTACTAGGTCAGCATTTAATCGTTCTGAAATATTCTGGGTTCTAGAATCAATGGATGGCTGAGTTCCAAAATTTCAGGTTGGCCAAACTCTAGAATCCTTGCGAGTCTGAACTCGTGAGTCATTCAATGTCCACATTCCGGAATTCACGGTGTCTGAATTCCAGAAGCACCAAATGTCTGCATTCGAGAATCGGAATTTGACGGAATTCTAGAATGCACAGCACTGCGGAATTCTAATGTACTAAAATGCCTGCTAGCCGGAAGTTAATCTGTCTGACGACCAGAATGCTACTAGGTCAGCATTATATCATTCTGAAAGATTCTGGGTTCTAGAAACAATAGACAGCTGAGTTCCGGAATGTAAGGGTGGCCAAACTCTAGAATCCTTGCGTGTCTGAACTCGAGAGTCATTCAATGTCCACATTCCGGAACTCAGTGTGTCTGAATTCCCGAAGAAGCAATTGTCTGCCTTCTAGAATCAGAATGTGGTTGAATTCTAGAATGAACAGCATGGCGGAATTCTAAAGTCCTAAAATGCCTGCTAGCCGGAAGTTAAGGTGTCTGACGTACAGAATGCTACTAGGTCAGCATTCTACCGTTCTGAAAGATTCTGGGTTCTAGAATCAATGGACGGCTGAGTTCTGGAATGTCAGGGTGGCCAAACTGTAGAATCCTTGCGTGTCTGAACTCGAGTGTCATTCAATGTCCACATTCCGGAACTCAGGGTGTCTGAATTCCCGAAGTACCAATTGTCTGCCTTCTAGAATCAAAATGTGGTTGAATTCTAGAATGAACAGCATGGCGGAATTCTATAGTCCTAAAATGCCTGCTAGTCGGAAGGTAAGGTGTCTGAGGTCCAGAATGCTACTAGGTCAGCATTCTACCGTTCTGAAAGATTCTGGGTTCTAGAACCAATGGACGGCTGAGTTCCAGAATGTCAGCATGGCCAAACTCTAGAATCCTAGCGTGTCTGATCTCGAGAGTCATTCAATGGGCACATTCCGGAGCTCAGGGTGTCTGAATTCCAGAGACACCAAATGTCTGCATTCTAGAATCGGAATGTGGTGAAATTCTAGAATGAACAGCATGGCGGAGTTCTAAAGTCCTAAAATGCCTGCTAGCCGGAAGTTAAGGTGTCTGACGTCCAGAATGCTACTAGGTCAGCATTCTACCGTTCTGAAAGATTCTGGGTTCCAGAATCAATGAACGGATGAGTTCCAGAAGTCAGGCTGGCCAAAGTCTAGAATACTTGCGTGTTTCAACTCGAGAGTCATTCAATGTCCACATTCCGAAATTCACGGTGTCTGAATTCCAGAAGCACCAAATATCTGCATTCTAGAATCAGAATTTGGTGGAATTCTAGAATGCACAGCCCGGCGGAATTCTAAAGTCCTAAAATGCCTCCTACCTGCAAGTTAAGGTGTCTGACGTCCAGAATGCTACTAGGTCAGCATTTAATCATTCTGAAATATTCTGGGTTCTAGAATCAATGGACGGCTGAGTTCCAGAATGTAAGGTTGGCCAAACTCTAGAATACTTGCGTGTCTGAACTCGAGAGACATTCAATGTCCACATTCCGGAACTAAGGGTGTCTGAATTCCAGAAGCACCTAATGTCTGCATTCGAGTATCGGAATTTGACAGAATTCTAGAATGCAAAGCACGGCAGAATTCTAAAGTACTAAAACGCCTTCTAGCCAGAAGTTAATGTGTCTGACGTCCAGAATGCTACTAGGTCAGCATTGTACCTTTCTGAAAGATTCTGGGTTCTAGAATCAATGGATGGCTGAGGTCCGGAATTTCAGGGTGGCCAAACTGTAGAATCCTTGCGTGTCTGAACTCGAGAATCATTCAATGTCCACATTCCGGAACTCAGGGTGTCTGAATTCCCAAAGAACCAATTGTCTGCATTCTAGAATCAAAATGTGGCAGAATTCTAGAATGCACAGCCTGTCGGAATTCTAAAGTCCTAAAATGCCTGCTAGTCGGAAGGTCAGTTGTCTGAGGTCCAGAATGCTACTAGGTCAGCATTCTACCGTTATGAAAGATTCTGGGTTCTAGAACCAAGGGACGGCTGAGTTCCAGAATGTCAGCATGGCCAAACTCTAGAATCCTTGCGTGTCTGATCTCGAGAGTCATTCAATGTGCACATTCCGGAGCTCAGGGTGTCTGAATTCCAGAAACACCAAATGTCTGCATTCTAGAATCGGAATGTGGTGAAATTCTAGAATGAACAGCATGGCGGAATTCTTAAGTCCTAAAATGCCTGCTAGCCGGAAGTTAAGGTGTCTGACGTCCAGAATGCTACTAGGTCAGCATTCTACCATTCTGAAAGATTCTGGGTTCCAGAATCAATGGACGGATGAGTTCCAGAATGTCAGGTTGGCCAAACTCTAGAATCCTTGCGTGTTTGAACTCGAGAGTCATGCAATGTCCACATTCCGGAATTCACGGTGTCTGAATTCCAGAAGCACCAAATGTCTGCATTCTAGAATCAGAATGTGGTGGAATTCTAGAATGCACAGCACCGCAGAATTCTAAAGTCCTAAAATGCCTCCTACCGGGAAGTTAAGGTGTCTGACGTCCAGAATGCTACTAGGTCAGCATTTAATTGTTCTGAAATATTCTGGGTTCTAAAATCAATGGACGGCTGAGTTCCAGAATGCAAGGTTGGCCAAACTCTAGAATACTTGCGTGTCTGAACTCGAGAGACATTCAATGTCCACATTCCGGAACTAAGGTTGTCTGAATTCCAGAAGCACCAAATGTCTGCATTCGAGAATCGGAATTTGACGGAATTCTAGAATGCACAGCACGGCGGAATTCTAAAGTACTAAAACACCTGATAGCCGGAAGTTAATGTGTCTGACGTCCAGAATGCTACTAGGTCATCATTGTACCATTCTGAAAGATTCTGGGTTCTAGAATCAATGGACGGCTGAGTTCCGGAATGTCAGGGTGGCCAAACTCTAGAATACTTGCGTGTCTGAACTCGAGAGTCATTCAATGTCCACATTCCGGAACTCAGGGTGTCTGAATTCCCAAAGAACCAATTGTCTGCATTCTAGAATCAAAATGTGGCAGAATTCTAGAATGCACAGCCTGGCGGAATTCCAAAATCCTACAATGCCTGCTAGTCGAAAGGTAAGGTGTTTGAGGTCCAGAATGCTACTAGGTCAGAATTCTACCCTTCTGAAAGATTCTGGGTTCTAGAACCAATGGACGGCTGAGTTCCAGAATGTCAGCATGGCCAAACTCTAGAATCCTTGCGTGTCTGATCTCGAGAGTCATTGAATGTGCACATTCCGGAGCTCAGGGTGTCTGAATTCCAGAAACACCAAATGTCTGCATTCTAGAATCGGAATGTGGTGAAATTCTAGAATGAACAGCATGGCAGAATTCTAAAGTCCTAAAATGCCTGCTAGCCGGAAGTTAAGGTGTCTGACGTCCAGAATGCTACTAGGTCAGCATTCTACCGTTCTGAAAGATTCTGGGTTCCAGAATCAATGGACGGATGAGTTCCAGAATGTCAGGTTGGCCAAAGTCTAGAATCCTTGCGTGTTTGAACTCGAGAGTCATTCAATGTCCACATTCCGGAATTCACGGTGTCTGAATTCCAGAAGCACCAAATGTCTGCATTCTAGAATCAGAATGTGGTGGAATTCTAGAATGCACAGCACGGCGGAATTCTAAAGTCCTAAAATGCCTGCTACCCGGAAGTTAAGGTGTCTGACGTCCAGAATGCTACTAGGTCAGCATTTAATCGTTCTGAAATATTCTGGGTTCTAGAATCAATGGACGGCTGAGTTCCAGAATGTAAGGTTTGCCAAACTCTAGAATCCTTGCGTGTCTGAACTCGAGAGTCATTCAATGTCCACATTCCGGAATTCACGGTGTCTGAATTCCAGAAGCACCAAATGTCTGCATTCGAGAATCGGAATGTGGTGAAATTGTAGAATGAACAGCATGGAGGAATTCTAAAGTCCTAAAATGCCTGCCAGCCGGAAGTTAAGGTGTCTGAGGTCCAGAATGCTACTAGGTCAGCATTCTACCGTTCTGAAAGATTCTGGGTTCTAGAATCAATGGACGGCTGAGTTCCGGAATGTCAGGGTGGCCAAACTGTAGAATCCTTGCGTGTCTAAACTCGAGAGTCATTCAATGTCCACATTCCGGAACTCAGGGTGTCTGAATTCCCGAAGAACCAATTGTCTGCATTCTAGAATCAAAATGTGGCAGAATTCTAGAATGCACAGCCTCGCGGAATTCTAAAGTCCTAAAATGCCTGTTAGTCGGAAGGTAAGGTGTCTGAGGTCCAGAATGCTACTAGGTCAGCATTCTACCGTTCTGAAAGATTCTGGGTTCTAGAACCAATGGACGGCTGAGTTCCAGAATGTCAGCATGGCCAAACTCTAGAATCCTTGCGTGTCTGATCTCGACAGTCATTCAATGTGCACATTCCGGAGCTCAGGGTGTCTGAATTCCAGAAACACCAAATGTCTGCATTCTAGAATCGGAATGTGGTGAAATTCTAGAATGAACAGCATGGCGGAATTCTAAAGTCCTAAAATGCCTGCTAGCCGGAAGTTAAGGTGTCTGACGTCCAGAATGCTACTAGGTCAGCATTTAATCGTTCTGAAAGATTCTGGGTTCTAGAATCAATGGACGGCTGAGTTCCACAATGTAAGGTTAGCCAAACTCTAGAATACTTGCGTGTCTGAACTCGAGAGACATTCAATGTCCACTTTCCGGAACTAAGGTTGTCTGAATTCCAGAAGCACCAAATGTCTGCATTCGAGAATCGGAATTTGACGGAATTCTAGAATGCACAGCACGGCGGAATTCTAATGTACTAAAACACCTGCTAGCCGGAAGTTAATGTGTCTGACGTCCAGAAAGCTACTAGGTCATCATTGTACCATTCTGAAAGATTCTGGGTTCTAGAATCAATGGACGGCTGAGTTCCGGAATGTCAGGGTGGCCAAAATCTAGAATCCTTGCGTGTCTGAACTCGAGTGTCATTCAATGTCCACATTCCGGAACTCAGGGTGTCTGAATTCCCGAAGAAACAATTGTCTGCATTCTAGAATCAAAATGTGGCAGAATTCTAGAATGCACAGCCTGGCGGAATTCCAAAATCCTACAATGCCTGCTAGTCAAAAGGTAAGGTGTTTGAGGTCCAGAATGCTACTAGGTCAGAATTCTACCCTTCTGAAAGATTCTGGGTTCTAGAACCAATGGACGGCTGAGTTCCAGAATGTCAGCATGGCCAAACTCTAGAATCCTTGCGTGTCTGATCTCGAGAGTCATTCAATGTGCACATTCCGGAGCTCAGGGTGTCTGAATTCCAGAAACACCAAATGTCTGCATTCTAGAATCGGAATGTGGTGAAATTCTAGAATGAACAGCATGGCAGAATTCTAAAGTCCTAAAATGCCTGCTAGCCGGAAGTTAAGGTGTCTGACGTCCAGAATGCTACTAGGTCAGCATTCTACCGTTCTGAAAGATTCTGGGTTCCAGAATCAATGGACGGATGAGTTCCAGAATGTCAGGTTGGCCAAAGTCTAGAATCCTTGCGTGTTTGAACTCGAGAGTCATTCAATGTCCACATTCCGGAATTCACGGTGTCTGAATTCCAGAAGCACCAAATGTCTGCATTCTAGAATCAGAATGTGGTGGAATTCTAGAATGCACAGCACGGCGGAATTCTAAAGTCCTAAAATGCCTGCTACCCGGAAGTTAAGGTGTCTGACGTCCAGAACGCTACTAGGTCAGCATTTAATCGTTCTGAAATATTCTGGGTTCTAGAATCAATGGACGGCTGAGTTCCAGAATGTAAGGTTTGCCAAACTCTAGAATCCTTGCGTGTCTGAACTCGAGAGTCATTCAATGTCCACATTCCGGAATTCACGGTGTCTGAATTCCAGAAGCACCAAATATCTGCATTCGAGAATCGGAATGTGGTGAAATTGTAGAATGAACAGCATGGAGGAATTCTAAAGTCCTAAAATGCCTGCTAGCCGGAAGTTAAGGTGTCTGACGTCCAGAATGCTACTAGGTCAGCATTCTACCGTTCTGAAAGTTTCTGGGTTCCAGTATCAATGGACGGATGTGTTCCAGAATGTCAGGTTGGCCAAACTCTAGAATCCTTGCGTGTTTGAACTCGAGAGTCATGCAATGTCCATATTCCGGAATTCACGGTGTCTGAATTCCAGAAGCACCAAATGTCTGCATTCTAGAATCTGAATGTGCTGGAATTCTAGAATGCACAGCACGGCAGAATTCTAAAGTCCTAAAATGCCTCCTACCGGGAAGTTAAGGTGTCTGACGTCCAGAATGCTACTAGGTCAGCATTTATTTGTTCTGAAATATTCTGGGTTCTAGAATCAATGGACGGCTGAGTTCCAGAATGCAAGGTTGGCCAAACTCTAGAATACTTGCGTGTCTGAACTCGAGAGACATTCAATGTCCACATTCCGGAACTAAGGTTGTCTTAATTACAGAAGCACCAAATGTCTTCATTCGAGAATCGGAATTTGACGGAATTCTAGAATGCACAGCAAGGCGGAATTCTAAAGTACTAAAACACCTGATAGCCGGAAGTTAATGTGTCAGACGTCCAGAATTCTACTAGGTCATCATTGTACCATTCTGAAAGATTCTGGGTTCTAGAATCAATGGACGGCTGAGTTCCGGAATGTCAGGGTGGCCAAACTCTAGAATACTTGCGTGTCTGAACTCGAGAGTCATTCAATGTCCACATTCCGGAACTCAGGGTGTCTGAATTCCCAAAGAACCAATTGTCTGCATTCTAGAATCAAAATGTGGCAGAATACTAGAATGCACAGCCTGGCGGAATTCTAAAGTCCTAAATTGCCTGCTAGTCGGAAGGTAAGGTGTCTGAGGTCCAGAATGCTACTAGGTCAGCATTATACAGTTCTGAAAGATTCTGGGTTCTAGAACCAATGGACGGCTGAGTTCCAGAAAGTCAGCATGGCCAAACTCTAGAATCCTTGCGTGTCTAATCTCGAGAGTCATTCAATGTGCACATTCCGGAGCTCAGGGCGTCTGAATTCCAGAAACACCAAATGTCTGCTTTCAAGAATCGGAATGTGGTGAAATTCTAGAATGAACAGCATGGCGGAATTCTAAAGTCCTAAAATGCCTGCCAGCCGGAAGTTAAGGTGTCTGACGTCCAGAATGCTACTAGGTCAGCATTCTACCGTTCTGAAAGATTCTGGGTTCTAGAATCAATGGACGGCTGAGTTCCGGAATGTCAGGGTGGCCAAACTCTAGAATCCTTGCGTGTCTAAACTCGAGAGTCATTCAATGTCCACATTCCGGAACTCAGGGTGTCTGAATTCCCGAAGAAGCAATTGTCTGCATTCTAGAATCAAAATGTGGCAGAATTCTAGAATGCACAGCCTCGCGGAATTCTAAAGTCCTAAAATGCCTGCTAGTCGGAAGGTAAGGTGTCTGAGGTCCAGAATGCTACTAGGTCAGCATTCTACCGTTCTGAAAGATTCTGGGTTCTAGAACCAATGGACGGCTGAGTTCCAGAATGTCAGCATGGCCAAACTCTAGAATCCTTGCGTGTCTGATCTCGACAGTCATTCAATGTGCACATTCCGGAGCTCAGGGTGTCTGAATTCCAGAAACACCAAATGTCTGCATTCTAGAATCGGAATGTGGTGAAATTCTAGAATGAACAGCATGGCGGAATTCTAAAGTCCTAAAATGCCTGCTAGCCAGAAGTTAAGTTGTCTGACGTCCAGAATGCTACTAGGTCAGCATTTAATCGTTCTGAAAGATTCTGGGTTCTAGAATCAATGGACGGCTGAATTCCAGAATGTAAGGTTGGCCAAACTCTAGAATACTTGCGTGTCTGAACTCGAGAGACATTCAATGTCCACTTTCCGGAACTAAGGTTGTCTGAATTCCAGAAGCACCAAATGTCTGCATTCGAGAATCGGAATTTGACGGAATTCTAGAATGCACAGCACGGCGGAATTCTAATGTACTAAAACACCTGCTAGCCGGAAGTTAATGTGTCTGACGTCCAGAAAGGTACTAGGTCATCATTGTACCATTCTGAAAGATTCTGTTTTCTAGAATCAATGGACGGCTGAGTTCCGGAATGTCAGGGTGGCCAAACTCTAGAATCCTTGCGTGTCTGAACTCGAGTGTCATTCAATGTCCACATTCCGGAACTCAGGGTGTCTGAATTCCCGAAGAACCAATTGTCTGCATTCTAGAATCAAAATGTGGCAGAATTCTAGAATGCACAGCCTGGCGGAATTCCAAAATCCTACAATGCCTGCTAGTCGAAAGGTAAGGTGTTTGAGGTCCAGAATGCTACTAGGTCAGAATTCTACCCTTCTGAATGATTCTGGGTTCTAGAAATAATGGACAGCTGAGTTCCAGAATGTCAGCATGGCCAAACTCTAGAATCCTTGCGTGTCTGATCTCGAGAGTCATTGAATGTGCACATTCCGGAACTCAGGGTGTCTGAATTCCAGAAACACCAAATGTCTGCATTCTAGAATCGGAATGTGGTGAAATTCTATAATGAACAGCATGGCAGAATTCTAAAATCCTAAAATGCCTGCTAGCCGGAAGTTAAGGTGTCTGACGTCCAGAATGCTACTAGGTCAGCATTCTACCGTTCTGAAAGATTCTGGGTTCCAGAATCAATGGACGGATGAGTTCCAGAATGTCAGGTTGGCCAAAGTCTAGAATCCTTGCGTGTTTGAACTCGAGAGTCATTCAATGTCCACATTCCGGAATTCACGGTGTCTGAATTCCAGAAGCACCAAATGTCTGCATTCTAGAATCAGAATGTGGTGGAATTCTAGAATGCACAGCACGGCAGAATTCTAAAGTCCTAAAATGCCTGCTACCCGGAAGTTAAGGTGTCTGACGTCCAGAATGCTACTAGGTCAGCATTTAATCGTTCTGAAATATTCTGGGTTCTAGAATCAATGGACGGCTGAGTTCCAGAATTTAAGGTTGCCAAACTCTAGAATCCGTGCATCTCTGAACTCGAGAGTCATTCAATGTCTACATTCCGGAATTCACGGTGTCTGAATTCCAGAAGCAGCAAATGTCTGCATTCGAGAATCGGAATGTGGTGAAATTGTAGAATGAACAGCATGGAGGTATTCTAAAGTCCTAAAATGCCTGCTAGCCGGAAGTTAAGGTGTCTGACGTCCAGAATGCTACTAGGTCAGCATTCTACCGTTCTGAAAGATTCTGGGATCTAGAATCAATGGACGGATGAGTTCCAGAATGTCAGGTTGGCCAAACTCTAGAATCCTTGCGTGTTTGAACTCGAGAGTCATGCAATGTCCACATTCCGGAATTCACGGTGTCTGAATTCCAGAAGCACCAAATGTCTGCATTCTAGAATCTGAATGTGGTGGAATTCTAGAATGCACAGCACGGCAGAATTCTAAAGTCCTAAAATGCCTCCTACCGGGAAGTTAAGGTGTCTGACGTCCAGAATGCTACTAGGTCAGCATTTAATTGTTCTGAAATATTCTGGGTTCTAGATCCAATGGACGGCTGAGTTCCAGAATGTCAGCATGGCCAAACTCTAGAATCCTTGCGTGTCTGAACTCGAGAGTCATTCAATGTCCACATTCCGGAATTCACGGTGTCTGAATTCCAGAAGCACCAAATGTCTGCATTCGAGAATCGGAATTTGACGGAATTCTAGAATGCACAGCACTGTGGAATTCTAATGTTCTAAAATGCCTGCTAGCCGGAAGTTAAACTGTCTGACGTCCAGAATGCTACTAGGTCAGCATTCTACCGTTCTGAAAGTTTCTGGGTTCTAGAATCAATGGACAGCTCAGTTACGGAATGTCAGGGTGGCCAAACTCTAGAATCCTTGCGTGTCTGAACTCGAGAGTCATTCAATGTCCACATTCCGGAATTCAGTGTATCTGAATTCCCGCAGAAGCAATTGTCTGCCTTCTAGAATCAAAATGTGGCAGAATTCTAGAATGAACAGCATGGAGGAATTCTAAAGTCCTAAAATGCCTGCTAGTCGGAAGGTCAGTTGTCTGAGGTCCAGAATGCTACTAGGTCAGCATTCTACCGTTCCGAAAGATTCTGGGTTCCGGAATCAATGGACGGATGAATTCCAGAAGGTCAGGTTGGCCAAAGTCTAGAAACCTTGCGTGTCTGAACTCGAGAGTCGTTCAATGTCCACATTCCGGAACTAAGGTTGTCTGAATTCCAGAAGGACCAAATGTCTGCATTCGAGAATCGGAATTTGACGGAATTCTAGAATGCACAGCACGGCGGAATTCTAAAGTACTAAAACACCTGCTAGCCAGAAGTTAATGTGTCTGACGTCCAGAATGCTACTAGGTCAGCATTCTACCATTCTGAAATATTCTGGGTTCTAGAACCAATGGATGGCTGAGTTCCAGAATGTCACCATGGCCAAACTCTAGAATCCTTGCGTGTCTGATCTCGAGAGTCATTCAATGTGCACATTCCGGAGCTCAGGGTGTCTGAATTCCAGAAACACCAAATGTCTGCATTCTAGAATCGGAATGTGGTGAAATTCTAGAATGCCCAGCATGGCAGAATTCTAAAGTCCTAAAATGCCTGCTAGCCGGAAGTTAATGTGTCTGACGTCCAGAATGCTACTAGGTAATCATTCTACCGTTCTGAAAGATTCTGGGTTCCAGAATCAATGGACGCATGAGTTCCAGAATGTCAGGTTGGCCAAACTCTAGAATCCTTGCGTGTTTGAACTCGAGAGTCATTCAATGTCCACATTCCGAAATTAACGGTGTCTGATTTCCAGAAGCAACAAATGTCTGCATTCTAGAATGAGAATGTGGTGGAATTCTAGAATGCACAGCACGGCGGAATTCTAAAGTCCTAAAATGCCTCCTACCCGGAAGTTAAGGTGTCTGACGTCCAGAATGCTACTAGGTCAGCATTTAATCATTCTGAAATATTCTGCGTTCTAGAATCAATGGACGGCTGAGTTCCAGAATGTAAGGTTGGCCAAACTCTTGAATACTTGCGTGTCTGAACTAGAGAGACATTCAATGTCCACATTCCGGATCTAAGGTTGTCTGAATTCCAGAAGCACCAAATGTCTGCATTCGAGAATCGGAATTTGACGGAATTCTAGAATGCACAGCACGGCGGAATTCTAAAGTACTAAAACACCTGATAGACGGAAGTTAATGTGTCTGACGTCCAGAATGCTACTAGGTCAGCATTCTACCATTCTGAAAGATTCTGGGTTCTAGAATCAATGGACGGCTGAGTTCCGGAATGTCAGGGTGGCCAAACTCTAGAATCCTTGCGTGTCAGAACTCGAGAGTCATTCAATGTCCACATTCCGGAACTCAAGGTGTCTGAATTCCCAAAGAACCAATTGTCTGCATTCTAGAATCAAAATGTGGCAGAATACTAGAATGCACAGCCTGGCGGAATTCTAATGCCCTAAAATGCCTGCTAGTCGGAAGGTAAGGTGTCTGAGGTCCACAATGCTACTAGGTCAGCATTCTACAGTTCTGAAAGATTCTGGGTTCTAGAAACAATGGACGGCTGAGTTCCAGAATGTCAGCATGGCCAAACTCTAGAATCCTTGCGTGTCTGATCTCGAGAGTCATTCAATGTGCACATTCCGGAGCTCAGAGTGTCTGAATTCCAGAAACACCAAATGTCTGCATTCTAGAATCGGAATGTGGTGAAATTCTAGAATGAACAGCATGGCGGTATTCAAAAGTCCTAAAATGCCTGCTAGCCGGACGTTAAGGTGTCTGACGTCCAGAATGCTACTAGGTCAGCATTCTACCATTCTGAAAGATTCTGGGTTCTAGAATCAATGGACGGCTGAGTTCCGGAATGTCATGGTGGCCAAACGGTAGAATCCTTGCGTGTCTGAACTCGAGAGTCATTCAATGTCCACATTCCAGAACTCAGGGTGTCTGAATTCCCAAAGAACCAATTGTCTGCATTCTAGAATCAAAATGTGGCAGAATTCTAGAATGCACAGCCTGGCGGAATTCTAAAGTCCTAAAATGCCTGCTAGTCGGAAGGTAAGGTGTCTGATGTCCAGAATGCTACTAGGTCAACATTCTACCGTTCTGAAAGATTCTGGGTTCTAGAACCAATGGACGGCTGAGTTCCAGAATGTCAGGTTGGCCAAAGTCTAGAATCCTTGCGTGTCTGAACTCGAGAGTCATTCAATGTCCACATTCTGGAATTCATGGTGTCTGAATTCCAGAAGCACCAAATGTCTGCATTCTAGAATCAGAATGTGGTGGAATTCTAGAATGCACAGGACGGCGGAATTCTGAAGTCCTAAAATGCCTGCTACCCGGAAGTTAAGGTGTCTGACGTCCAGAATGCTACTAGGTCAGCATTTAATCGTTCTGAAATATTCTGGGTTCTAGAATCAATGGACGGCTGAGTTCCAGAATGTAAGGTTGGCCAAACTCTAGAATACTTGCGTGTCTGAACTCGAGAGACATTCAATGTCCACATTCCGGAACTAAGGTTGTCTGAATTCCAGAAGCACCAAATGTCTGCATTCGAGAATCGGAATTTGATGGAATTCTAGAATGCACAGCACGGCGGAATTCTAATGTACTAAAACAACTGATAGCCGGAAGTTAATGTGTCTGACGTCCAGAATGCTACTAGGTCACCATTGTACCATTCTGAAAGATTCTGGGTTCTAGAATCAATGGATGGCTGAGTTCCGGAATGTCAGGTTGGCCAAACAGTAGAATCCTTGCGTGTCTGAACTCGAGAGTCATTCAATGTCCACATTCCGGAATTCAAGGTGTCTGAATTCCAGAAGCACCAAATGTCTGCATTCGAGAATCGGAATTTGATGGAATTCTAGAATGCACAGCACTGTGGAATTCTAATGTTCTAAAATGCCTGCTAGCCGGAAGTTAATATGACTGACGTCCAGAATGCTACTAGGTCAGCATTCTACCATTCTGAAAGATTCTGGGTTCTAGAATCAATGGACAGCTCAGTTCCGGAATGTCAGGGTGTCCAAACTCTAGAATCCTTGCGTGTCTGAACTCGAGAGTCATTCAATGTCCACATTCCGGAACTCAGGGTGTCTGAATTCCCGAAGAACCAATTGTCTGCATTCTAGAATCAAAATGTGGCAGAGTTCTAGAATGCACAGCCTGGCGGAATTCCAAAATCCTACAATGCCTGCTAGTCGAAAGGTAAGGTGTTTGAGGTCCAGAATGCTACTAGGTCAGAATTCTACCCTTCTGAATGATTCTGGGTTCTAGAACTAATGGACAGCTGAGTTCCAGAATGTCAGCATGGCCAAACTCTAGAATCCTTGCGTGTCTGATCTCGAGAGTCATTGAATGTGCACATTCCGGAACTCAGGGTGTCTGAATTCCAGAAACACCAAATGTCTGCATTCTAGAATCGGAATGTGGTGAAATTCTAGAATGAACAGCATGGCAGAATTCTAAAATCCTAAAATGCCTGCTAGCCGGAAGTTAAGGTGTCTGACGTCCAGAATGCTACTAGGTCAGCATTCTACCGTTCTGAAAGATTCTGGGTTCCAGAATCAATGGACGGATGAGTTCCAGAATGTCAGGTTGGCCAAAGTCTAGAATCCTTGCGTGTTTGAACTCGAGAGTCATTCAATGTCCACATTCCGGAATTCACGGTGTCTGAATTCCAGAAGCACCAAATGTCTGCATTCGAGAATCGGAATTTGACGGAATTCTAGAATGCACAGCACTGTGGAATTCTAATGTTCTAAAATGCCTGCTAGCCGGAAGTTAAACTGTCTGACGTCCAGAATGCTACTAGGTCAGCATTCTACCGTTCTGAAAGTTTCTGGGTTCTAGAATCAATGGACAGCTCAGTTACGGAATGTCAGGGTGGCCAAACTCTAGAATCCTTGCGTGTCTGAACTCGAGAGTCATTCAATGTCCACATTCCGGAATTCAGTGTATCTGAATTCCCGCAGAAGCAATTGTCTGCCTTCTAGAATCAAAATGTGGCAGAATTCTAGAATGAACAGCATGGAGGAATTCTAAAGTCCTAAAATGCCTGCTAGTCGGAAGGTCAGTTGTCTGAGGTCCAGAATGCTACTAGGTCAGCATTCTACCGTTCCGAAAGATTCTGGGTTCCGGAATCAATGGACGGATGAATTCCAGAAGGTCAGGTTGGCCAAAGTCTAGAAACCTTGCGTGTCTGAACTCGAGAGTCGTTCAATGTCCACATTCCGGAACTAAGGTTGTCTGAATTCCAGAAGGACCAAATGTCTGCATTCGAGAATCGGAATTTGACGGAATTCTAGAATGCACAGCACGGCGGAATTCTAAAGTACTAAAACACCTGCTAGCCAGAAGTTAATGTGTCTGACGTCCAGAATGCTACTAGGTCAGCATTCTACCATTCTGAAATATTCTGGGTTCTAGAACCAATGGATGGCTGAGTTCCAGAATGTCACCATGGCCAAACTCTAGAATCCTTGCGTGTCTGATCTCGAGAGTCATTCAAAGTGCACATTCCGGAGCTCAGGGTGTCTGAATTCCAGAAACACCAAATGTCTGCATTCTAGAATCGGAATGTGGTGAAATTCTAGAATGCCCAGCATGGCAGAATTCTAAAGTCCTAAAATGCCTGCTAGCCGGAAGTTAATGTGTCTGACGTCCAGAATGCTACTAGGTAATCATTCTACCGTTCTGAAAGATTCTGGGTTCCAGAATCAATGGACGCATGAGTTCCAGAATGTCAGGTTGGCCAAACTCTAGAATCCTTGCGTGTTTGAACTCGAGAGTCATTCAATGTCCACATTCCGAAATTAACGGTGTCTGATTTCCAGAAGCAACAAATGTCTGCATTCTAGAATGAGAATGTGGTGGAATTCTAGAATGCACAGCACGGCGGAATTCTAAAGTCCTAAAATGCCTCCTACCCGGAAGTTAAGGTGTCTGACGTCCAGAATGCTACTAGGTCAGCATTTAATCATTCTGAAATATTCTGCGTTCTAGAATCAATGGACGGCTGAGTTCCAGAATGTAAGGTTGGCCAAACTCTTGAATACTTGCGTGTCTGAACTAGAGAGACATTCAATGTCCACATTCCGGATCTAAGGTTGTCTGAATTCCAGAAGCACCAAATGTCTGCATTCGAGAATCGGAATTTGACGGAATTCTAGAATGCACAGCACGGCGGAATTCTAAAGTACTAAAACACCTGATAGACGGAAGTTAATGTGTCTGACGTCCAGAATGCTACTAGGTCAGCATTCTACCATTCTGAAAGATTCTGGGTTCTAGAATCAATGGACGGCTGAGTTCCGGAATGTCAGGGTGGCCAAACTCTAGAATCCTTGCGTGTCAGAACTCGAGAGTCATTCAATGTCCACATTCCGGAACTCAAGGTGTCTGAATTCCCAAAGAACCAATTGTCTGCATTCTAGAATCAAAATGTGGCAGAATACTAGAATGCACAGCCTGGCGGAATTCTAATGCCCTAAAATGCCTGCTAGTCGGAAGGTAAGGTGTCTGAGGTCCACAATGCTACTAGGTCAGCATTCTACAGTTCTGAAAGATTCTGGGTTCTAGAAACAATGGACGGCTGAGTTCCAGAATGTCAGCATGGCCAAACTCTAGAATCCTTGCGTGTCTGATCTCGAGAGTCATTCAATGTGCACATTCCGGAGCTCAGAGTGTCTGAATTCCAGAAACACCAAATGTCTGCATTCTAGAATCGGAATGTGGTGAAATTCTAGAATGAACAGCATGGCGGTATTCAAAAGTCCTAAAATGCCTGCTAGCCGGACGTTAAGGTGTCTGACGTCCAGAATGCTACTAGGTCAGCATTCTACCATTCTGAAAGATTCTGGGTTCTAGAATCAATGGACGGCTGAGTTCCGGAATGTCATGGTGGCCAAACGGTAGAATCCTTGCGTGTCTGAACTCGAGAGTCATTCAATGTCCACATTCCAGAACTCAGGGTGTCTGAATTCCCAAAGAACCAATTGTCTGCATTCTAGAATCAAAATGTGGCAGAATTCTAGAATGCACAGCCTGGCGGAATTCTAAAGTCCTAAAATGCCTGCTAGTCGGAAGGTAAGGTGTCTGATGTCCAGAATGCTACTAGGTCAACATTCTACCGTTCTGAAAGATTCTGGGTTCTAGAACCAATGGACGGCTGAGTTCCAGAATGTCAGGTTGGCCAAAGTCTAGAATCCTTGCGTGTCTGAACTCGAGAGTCATTCAATGTCCACATTCTGGAATTCATGGTGTCTGAATTCCAGAAGCACCAAATGTCTGCATTCTAGAATCAGAATGTGGTGGAATTCTAGAATGCACAGGACGGCGGAATTCTGAAGTCCTAAAATGCCTGCTACCCGGAAGTTAAGGTGTCTGACGTCCAGAATGCTACTAGGTCAGCATTTAATCGTTCTGAAATATTCTGGGTTCTAGAATCAATGGACGGCTGAGTTCCAGAATGTAAGGTTGGCCAAACTCTAGAATACTTGCGTGTCTGAACTCGAGAGACATTCAATGTCCACATTCCGGAACTAAGGTTGTCTGAATTCCAGAAGCACCAAATGTCTGCATTCGAGAATCGGAATTTGACGGAATTCTAGAATGCACAGCACGGCGGAATTCTAATGTACTAAAACAACTGATAGCCGGAAGTTAATGTGTCTGACGTCCAGAATGCTACTAGGTCACCATTGTACCATTCTGAAAGATTCTGGGTTCTAGAATCAATGGATGGCTGAGTTCCGGAATGTCAGGTTGGCCAAACAGTAGAATCCTTGCGTGTCTGAACTCGAGAGTCATTCAATGTCCACATTCCGGAATTCAAGGTGTCTGAATTCCAGAAGCACCAAATGTCTGCATTCGAGAATCGGAAT
This sequence comes from Aotus nancymaae, assembly GCF_030222135.1. Lineage (NCBI taxonomy): Eukaryota > Metazoa > Chordata > Mammalia > Primates > Aotidae > Aotus > Aotus nancymaae. Next base: position 2,334,117 of record NW_026988514.1, on the reverse strand, counting down.
TTGATGGAATTCTAGAATGCACAGCACTGTGGAATTCTAATGTTCTAAAATGCCTGCTAGCCGGAAGTTAATATGACTGACGTCCAGAATGCTACTAGGTCAGCATTCTACCATTCTGAAAGATTCTGGGTTCTAGAATCAATGGACAGCTCAGTTCCGGAATGTCAGGGTGGCCAAACTCTAGAATCCTTGCGTGTCTGAACTCGAGAGTCATTCAATGTCCACATTCCGGAACTCAGGGTGTCTGAATTCCCGAAGAACCAATTGTCTGCATTCTAGAATCAAAATGTGGCAGAGTTCTAGAATGCACAGCCTGGCGGAATTCCAAAATCCTACAATGCCTGCTAGTCGAAAGGTAAGGTGTTTGAGGTCCAGAATGCTACTAGGTCAGAATTCTACCCTTCTGAATGATTCTGGGTTCTAGAACTAATGGACAGCTGAGTTCCAGAATGTCAGCATGGCCAAACTCTAGAATCCTTGCGTGTCTGATCTCGAGAGTCATTGAATGTGCACATTCCGGAACTCAGGGTGTCTGAATTCCAGAAACACCAAATGTCTGCATTCTAGAATCGGAATGTGGTGAAATTCTAGAATGAACAGCATGGCAGAATTCTAAAATCCTAAAATGCCTGCTAGCCGGAAGTTAAGGTGTCTGACGTCCAGAATGCTACTAGGTCAGCATTCTACCGTTCTGAAAGATTCTGGGTTCCAGAATCAATGGACGGATGAGTTCCAGAATGTCAGGTTGGCCAAAGTCTAGAATCCTTGCGTGTTTGAACTCGAGAGTCATTCAATGTCCACATTCCGGAATTCACGGTGTCTGAATTCCAGAAGCACCAAATGTCTGCATTCTAGAATCAGAATGTGGTGGAATTCTAGAATGCACAGCACGGCGGAATTCTAAAGTCCTAAAATGCCTGCTACCCGGAAGTTAAGGTGTCTGACGTCCAGAATGCTACTAGGTCAGCATTTAATCGTTCTGAAATATTCTGGGTTCTAGAATCAATGGACGGCTGAGTTCCAGAATGTAAGGTTGCCAAACTCTAGAATCCGTGCATCTCTGAACTCGAGAGTCATTCAATGTCCACATTCCGGAATTCACGGTGTCTGAATTCCAGAAGCAGCAAATGTCTGCATTCGAGAATCGGAATGTGGTGAAATTGTAGAATGAACAGCATGGAGGTATTCTAAAGTCCTAAAATGCCTGCTAGCCGGAAGTTAAGGTGTCTGACGTCCAGAATGCTACTAGGTCAGCATTCTACCGTTCTGAAAGATTCTGGGTTCTAGAATCAATGGACGGATGAGTTCCAGAATGTCAGGTTGGCCAAACTCTAGAATCCTTGCGTGTTTGAACTCGAGAGTCATGCAATGTCCACATTCCGGAATTCACGGTGTCTGAATTCCAGAAGCACCAAATGTCTGCATTCTAGAATCTGAATGTGGTGGAATACTAGAATGCACAGCACGGCAGAATTCTAAAGTCCTAAAATGCCTCCTACCGGGAAGTTAAGGTGTCTGACGTCCAGAATGCTACTAGGTCAGCTTTTAATTGTTCTGAAATATTCTGGGTTCTAGATCCAATGGACGGCTGAGTTCCAGAATGTCAGCATGGCCAAACTCTAGAATCCTTGCGTGTCTGAACTCGAGAGTCATTCAATGTCCACATTCCGGAATTCACGGTGTCTGAATTCCAGAAGCACCAAATGTCTGCATTCGAGAATCGGAATTTGACGGAATTCTAGAATGCACAGCACTGTGGAATTCTAATGTTCTAAAATGCCTGCTAGCCGGAAGTTAAACTGTCTGACGTCCAGAATGCTACTAGGTCAGCATTCTACCGTACTGAAAGTTTCTGGGTTCTAGAATCAATGGACAGCTCAGTTACGGAATGTCAGGGTGGCCAAACTCTAGAATCCTTGCGTGTCTGAACTCGAGAGTCATTCAATGTCCACATTCCGGAATTCAGTGTATCTGAATTCCCGCAGAAGCAATTGTCTGCCTTCTAGAATCAAAATGTGGCAGAATTCTAGAATGAACAGCATGGAGGAATTCTAAAGTCCTAAAATGCCTGCTAGTCGGAAGGTCAGTTGTCTGAGGTCCAGAATGCTACTAGGTCAGCATTCTACCGTTCCGAAAGATTCTGGGTTCCGGAATCAATGGACGGATGAATTCCAGAAGGTCAGGTTGGCCAAAGTCTAGAAACCTTGCGTGTCTGAACTCGAGAGTCGTTCAATGTCCACATTCCGGAACTAAGGTTGTCTGAATTCCAGAAGGACCAAATGTCTGCATTCGAGAATCGGAATTTGACGGAATTCTAGAATGCACAGCACGGCGGAATTCTAAAGTACTAAAACACCTGCTAGCCAGAAGTTAATGTGTCTGACGTCCAGAATGCTACTAGGTCAGCATTCTACCATTCTGAAATATTCTGGGTTCTAGAACCAATGGACGGCTGAGTTCCAGAATGTCACCATGGCAAAACTCTAGAATCCTTGCGTGTCTGATCTCGAGAGTCATTCAATGTGCACATTCCGGAGCTCAGGGTGTCTGAATTCCAGAAACACCAAATGTCTGCATTCTAGAATCGGAATGTGGTGAAATTCTAGAATGCCCAGCATGGCAGAATTCTAAAGTCCTAAAATGCCTGCTAGCCGGAAGTTAATGTGTCTGACGTCCAGAATGCTACTAGGTAATCATTCTACCGTTCTGAAAGATTCTGGGTTCCAGAATCAATGGACGCATGAGTTCCAGAATGTCAGGTTGGCCAAACTCTAGAATCCTTGCGTGTTTGAACTCGAGAGTCATTCAATGTCCACATTCCGGAATTAACGGTGTCTGATTTCCAGAAGCAACAAATGTCTGCATTCTAGAATGAGAATGTGGTGGAATTCTAGAATGCACAGCACGGCGGAATTCTAAAGTCCTAAAATGCCTCCTACCCGGAAGTTAAGGTGTCTGACGTCCAGAATGCTACTAGGTCAGCATTTAATCATTCTGAAATATTCTGCGTTCTAGAATCAATGGACGGCTGAGTTCCAGAATGTAAGGTTGGCCAAACTCTTGAATACTTGCGTGTCTGAACTAGAGAGACATTCAATGTCCACATTCCGGATCTAAGGTTGTCTGAATTCCAGAAGCACCAAATGTCTGCATTCGAGAATCGGAATTTGACGGAATTCTAGAATGCACAGCACGGCGGAATTCTAAAGTACTAAAACACCTGATAGACGGAAGTTAATGTGTCTGACGTCCAGAATGCTACTAGGTCAGCATTCTACCATTCTGAAAGATTCTGGGTTCTAGAATCAATGGACGGCTGAGTTCCGGAATGTCATCATGGCCAAACTCTAGAATCCTTGCGTGTCAGAACTCGAGAGTCATTCAATGTCCACATTCCGGAACTCAAGGTGTCTGAATTCCCAAAGAACCAATTGTCTGCATTCTAGAATCAAAATGTGGCAGAATACTAGAATGCACAGCCTGGCGGAATTCTAATGCCCTAAAATGCCTGCTAGTCGGAAGGTAAGGTGTCTGAGGTCCACAATGCTACTAGGTCAGCATTCTACAGTTCTGAAAGATTCTGGGTTCTAGAAACAATGGACGGCTGAGTTCCAGAATGTCAGCATGGCCAAACTCTAGAATCCTTGCGTGTCTGATCTCGAGAGTCATTCAATGTGCACATTCCGGAGCTCAGAGTGTCTGAATTCCAGAAACACCAAATGTCTGCATTCTAGAATCGGAATGTGGTGAAATTCTAGAATGAACAGCATGGCGGTATTCAAAAGTCCTAAAATGCCTGCTAGCCGGACGTTAAGGTGTCTGACGTCCAGAATGCTACTAGGTCAGCATTCTACCATTCTGAAAGATTCTGGGTTCTAGAATCAATGGACGGCTGAGTTCCGGAATGTCATGGTGGCCAAACGGTAGAATCCTTGCGTGTCTGAACTCGAGAGTCATTCAATGTCCACATTCCAGAACTCAGGGTGTCTGAATTCCCAAAGAACCAATTGTCTGCATTCTAGAATCAAAATGTCGCAGAATTCTAGAATGCACAGCCTGGCGGAATTCTAAAGTCCTAAAATGCCTGCTAGTCGGAAGGTAAGGTGTCTGATGTCCAGAATGCTACTAGGTCAACATTCTACCGTTCTGAAAGATTCTGGGTTCTAGAACCAATGGACGGCTGAGTTCCAGAATGTCAGGTTGGCCAAAGTCTAGAATCCTTGCGTGTCTGAACTCGAGAGTCATTCAATGTCCACATTCTGGAATTCATGGTGTCTGAATTCCAGAAGCACCAAATGTCTGCATTCTAGAATCAGAATGTGGTGGAATTCTAGAATGCACAGGACGGCGGAATTCTGAAGTCCTAAAATGCCTGCTACCCGGAAGTTAAGGTGTCTGACGTCCAGAATGCTACTAGGTCAGCATTTAATCGTTCTGAAATATTCTGGGTTCTAGAATCAATGGACGGCTGAGTTCCAGAATGTAAGGTTGGCCAAACTCTAGAATACTTGCGTGTCTGAACTCGAGAGACATTCAATGTCCACATTCCGGAACTAAGGTTGTCTGAATTCCAGAAGCACCAAATGTCTGCATTCGAGAATCGGAATTTGACGGAATTCTAGAATGCACAGCACGGCGGAATTCTAATGTACTAAAACAACTGATAGCCTGAAGTTAATGTGTCTGACGTCCAGAATGCTACTAGGTCATCATTGTACCATTCTGAAAGATTCTGGGTTCTAGAATCAATGGATGGCTGAGTTCCGGAATGTCAGGTTGGCCAAACAGTAGAATCCTTGCGTGTCTGAACTCGAGAGTCATTCAATGTCCACATTCCGGAATTCAAGGTGTCTGAATTCCAGAAGCACCAAATGTCTGCATTCGAGAATCGGAATTTGATGGAATTCTAGAATGCACAGCACTGTGGAATTCTAATGTTCTAAAATGCCTGCTAGCCGGAAGTTAATATGACTGACGTCCAGAATGCTACTAGGTCAGCATTCTACCATTCTGAAAGATTCTGGGTTCTAGAATCAATGGACAGCTCAGTTCCGGAATGTCAGGGTGGCCAAACTCTAGAATCCTTGCGTGTCTGAACTCGAGAGTCATTCAATGTCCACATTCCGGAACTCAGTGTGTCTGAATTCCCGCAGAAGCAATTGTCTGCCTTCTAGAATCAAAATGTGGCAGAATTCTAGAATGCACAGCCTGGTGGAATTCTAAAGTACCAGAATGCCTGCTAGCCGGAAGTTAAGGTGTCTGACGTCCAGAATGCTACTAGGTCAGCATTCTACCATTCTGAAAGATTCTGGGTTCTAGAATCAATGGACGGCTGAGTTGCGGAATGTCAGGGTGGCCAAACTGTAGAATCCTTGCGTGTCTAAACTCGAGAGTCATTCAATGTCCACATTCCGGAACTCAGGGTGTCTGAATTCCCGAAGAACCAATTGTCTGCATTCTAGAATCAAAATGTGGCAGAATTCTAGAATGCACAGCCTCGCGGAATTCTAAAATCCTAAAGTGCCTGCTAGTCGGAAGGTAAGGTGTCTGAGGTCCACAATGCTACTAGGTCAGCATTCTACCGTTCTGAAAGATTCTGGGTTCTAGAACCAATGGACGGCTGAGTTCCAGAATGTCAGCATGGCCAATCTCTAGAATCCTTGCGTGTCTGATCTCGAGAGTCATTCAATGTGCACATTCCGGAGCTCAGAGTGTCTGAATTCCAGAAACACCAAATGTCTGCATTCTAGAATCGGAATGTGGTGAAATTCTAGAATGAACAGCATGGCGGTATTCAAAAGTCCTAAAATGCCTGCTAGCCGGAAGTTAAGGTGTCTGACGTCCAGAATGCTAATAGGTCAGCATTCTACCATTCTGAAAGATTCTGGGTTCTAGAATCAATGGACGGCTGAGTTCCGGAATGTCAGGGTGGCCAAACTCTAGAATCCTTGCGTGTCTGAACTCGAGAGTCATTCAATGTCCACATTCCAGAACTCAGGGTGTCTGAATTCCCAAAGAACCAATTGTCTGCATTCTAGAATCAAAATGTGGCAGAATTCTAGAATGCACAGCCTGGCAGAATTCTAAAGTCCTAAAATGACTGCTAGTCGGAAGGTAAGGTGTCTGATGTCCAGAATGCTACTAGGTCAGCATTCTACCGTTCTGAAAGATTCGGGGTTCTAGAACCAATGGACGGCTGAGTTCCAGAATGTCAGCATGGGCAAACTCTAGAATCCTTGCGTGTCTGATCTCGAGAGTCATTCAATGTGCACATTTCGGAGCTCAGGGTGTCTGAATTCCAGAAACACCAAATGTCTGCATTCTAGAATCAGAATGTGGTGAAATTCTAGAATGCACAGCATGGCGGAATTCTAAAGTCCTAAAATGCCTGCTAGCCGGAAGTTAAGGTGTCTGACGTCCAGAATGCTACTAGGTCAGCATTCTACCGTTCTGAAAGATTCTGTGTTCCAGAATCAATGGACGGATGAGTTCCAGAATGTCAGGTTGGCCAAACTCTAGAATCCTTGCGTGTTTGAACTCGAGAGTCATTCAATGTCCACAATCCGAAATTCACGGTTTCTGAATTCCAGAAGAACCAAATGTCTGCATTCTAGAATCAGAATGTGGTGGAATTCTAGAATGCACAGCACGGTGGAATTCTAAAGTCCTAAAATGCCTCCTACCCGGAAGTTAAGGTGTCTGCCGTCCAGAATGCTACTAGGTCAGCATTTAATCATTCTGAAATATTCTGGGTTCTAGAATCAATGGACGGCTGAGTTCCAGAATGTAAGGTTGGCCAAACTCTAGACTACTTGCGTGTCTGAACTCGAGAGACATTCAATGTCCACATTCCGGAACTAAGGTTGTCTGAATTCCAGAAGCACCAAATGTCTGCATTCGAGAATCGGAATTTGACGGAATTCTAGAATGCACAGCACGGCGGAATTCTAAAGTACTAAAACACCTGCTAGCCAGAAGTTAATGTGTCTGACGTCCAGAATGCTACTAGGTCAGCATTCTACCATTCTGAAAGATTCTGGGTTCTAGAACCAATGGACGGCTGAGTTCCAGAATGTCATCATGGCCAAACTCTAGAATCCTTGCGTGTCTGATCTCGAGAGTCATTCAATGTGCACATTCCGGAGCTCAGGGTGTCTGAATTCCAGAAACACCAATTGTCTGCATTCTAGAATCGGAATGTGGTGAAATTCTAGAATGCCCAGCATGGCAGAATTCTAAAGTCCTAAAATGCCTGCTAGCCGGAAGTTAATGTGTCTGACGTCCAGAATGCTACGAGGTCATCATTCTACCGTTCTGAAAGATTCTGGGTTCCAGAATCAATGGACGCATGAGTTCCAGAATGTCAGGTTGGCCAAACTCTAGAATCCTTGCGTGTTTGAACTCGAGAGTCATTCAATGTCCACATTCCGGAATTAACGGTGTCTGATTTCCAGAAGCAACAAATGTCTGCATTCTAGAATGAGAATGTGGTGGAATTCTAGAATGCACAGCACGGCGGAATTCTAACGTCCTAAAATGCCTCCTACCCGGAAGTTAAGGTGTCTGACGTCCAGAATGCTACTAGGTCAGCATTTAATCATTCTGAAATATTCTGCGTTCTAGAATCAATGGACGGCTGAGTTCCAGAATGTAAGGTTGGCCAAACTCTAGAATCCTTGCGTGTTTGAACTCGAGAGACATTCAATGTCCACATTCCGGAACTAAGGTTGTCTGAATTCCAGAAACACCAAATGTCTGCATTCGAGAATCGGAATTTGACGGAATTCTAGAATGCACAGCACGGCGGAATTCTAAAGTACTAAAACACCTGATAGCCGGAAGTTAATGCGTCTGACGTCCAGAATGCTACTAGGTCAGCATTCTAACATTCTGAAAGATTCTGGGTTCTAGAATCAATGGACGGCTGAGTTCCAGAAAGTCAGCATGGCCAAACTCTAGAATCCTTGCGTGTCTGATCTCGAGAGTCATTCAATGTGCACATTCCGTAGCTCAGGGCCTCTGAATTCCAGAAACACCAAATGTCTGCTTTCAAGAATCGGAATGTGGTGAAATTCTAGAATGAACAGCATGGCGGAATTCTAAAGTCCTAAAATGCCTGCTAGCCGGAAGTTAAGGTGTCTGACGTCCAGAATGCTACTAGGTCAGCATTCTACCGTTCTGAAAGATTCTGGGTTCTAGAATCAATGGACGGCTGAGTTGCAGAATGTCAGGGTGGCCAAACTATAGAATCCTTGCGTGTCTAAGCTCGAGAGTCATTCAATGTCCACATTCCGGAACTCAGGGTGTCTGAATTCCCGAAGAAACAATTGTCTGCATTCTAGAATCAAAATGTGGCAGAATTCTAGAATGCAAAGCCTCGTGGAATTCTAAAGTCCTAAAATGCCTGCTAGTCGGAAGGTAAGGTGTCTGAAGTCCACAATGCTACTAGGTCAGCATTCTACCGTTCTGAAAGATTCTGGGTTCTAGAACCAATGGACGGCTGAGTTCCAGAATGTCAGCATGGCCAAACTCTAGAATCCTTGCGTGTCTGATCTCGAGAGTCATTCAATGTGCACATTCCGGAGCTCAGTGTGTCTGAATTCCAGAAACCCCAAATGTCTGCATTCTAGAATCGGAATGTGGTGAAATTATAGAATGAACAGCATGGCGGAATTCTAAAGTCCTAAAATGCCTGCTATCCGGAAGTTAAGGTGTCTGACGTCCAGAATGCTACTAGGTCAGCATTTAATCGTTCTGAAATATTCTGGGTTCTAGAATCAATGGACGGCTGAGTTCCAGAATGTAAGGTTGGCCAAACTCTAGAATACTTGCGTGTCTGAACTCGAGAGACATTCAATGTCCACATTCCGGAACTAAGGTTGTCTGAATTCCAGAAGCACCAAATGTCTGCATTCGAGAATCGGAATTTGACGGAATTCTAGAATGCACAGCACTGCGGAATTCTAATGTACTAAAACACCTGCTAGCCGGAAGTTAATGTGTCTGACGTCCAGAAAGCTACTAGGTCATCATTGTACCATTCTGAAAGATTCTGGGTTCTAGAATCAATGGACGGCTGAGTTCCGGAATGTCAGGGTGGCCAAACTCTAGAATCCTTGCGTGTCTGAACTCGAGTGTCATTCAATGTCCACATTCCGGAACTCAGGGTGTCTGAATTCCCGAAAAACCAATTGTCTGCATTCTAGAATCAAAATGTGGCAGAATTCTAGAATGCACAGCCTGGCAGAATTCTAAAGTCCTAAAATGCCTGCTAGTCGAAAGGTAAGGTGTTTGAGGTCCAGAATGCTACTAGGTCAGAATTCTACCCTTCTGAAAGATTCTGGGTTCTATAACCAATGGACGGCTGAGTTCCAGAATGTCAGCATGGCTAAACTCTAGAATACTTGCGTGTCTGATGTCGAGAGTCATTGAATGTGCACATTCCGGAGCTCAGGGTGTCTGAATTCCAGAAACACCAAATGTCTGCATTCTAGAATCGGAATGTGGTGAAATTCTAGAATGCACAGCATGGCGGAATTCTAAAGTCCTAAAATGCCTGCTAGCCGGAAGTTAAGGTGTCTGACGTCCAGAATGCTACTAGGTCAGCATTTTACCGTTCAGAAAGATTCTGGGTTCCAGAATCAATGGACGGATGAGTTCCAGAATGTCAGGTTGGCCAAAGTCTAGAATTCTTGCGTGTCTGAACTCGATAGTCATTCAATGTCCACATTCCGGAATTCACGGTGTCTGATTTCCAGAAGCAGCAAATGTCTGCATTCTAGAATCAGCATGTGGTGGAATTCTAGAATGCACAGCACGGCGGAATTCTAAAGTCCTAAAATGCCTGCTACCCGGAAGTTAAGGTGTCTGACGTCCAGAATGCTACTAGGTCAGCATTTAATCGTTCTGAAATATTCTGGGTTCTAGAATCAATGGACCGCTGAGTTCCAGAATGTAAGGTTTGCCAAACTCTAGAATCCTTGCGTGTCTGAACTCGAGAGTCATTCAATGTCCACATTCCGGAATTCACGGTGTCTGAATTCCAGAAGCACCAAATGTCTGCATTCGAGAATCGGAATTTGTCGGAATTCTAGAATGCAAAGCACGGTGGAATTCTAAAGTACTAAAACACCTGCTAGCCGGAAGTTAATGTGTCTGACGTCCAGAATGCTACTAGGTCAGCATTCTACCATTCTGAAAGATTCTGGGTTCTAGAATCAATGGATGGCTGAGTTCCGGAATGTCAGGGTGGCCAAACTCTAGAATCCTTGCGTGTCTGAACTCGAGTGTCATTCAATGTCCACATTCCGGAACTCAGGGTGTCTGAATTCCCGAAGAACCAATTGTCTGCATTCTAGAATCAAAATGTGGCAGAATTCTAGAATGCACAGCCTGGCGGAATTCTAAAGTCCTACAATGCCTTCTAGTCGAAAGGTAAGGTGTTTGAGGTCCAGAATGCTACTAGGTCAGCATTCTACCATTCTGAAAGATTCTGGGTTCTAGAAGCAATGGACGGCTGAGTTCCAGAATGTCAGCATGGCCAAACTCTAGAATCCTTGCGTGTCTGATCTCGAGAGTCATTCAATGTGCACATTCCGGAGCTCAGGGTGTCTGAATTCCAGAAACACCAAATGTCTGCATTCTAGAATCGGAAAGTGGTGAAATTCTAGAATTCACAGCGTGGCGGAATTCTAAAGTCCTAAAATGCCTGCTAGCCGGAAGTTAAGGTGTCTGACGTCCAGAATGCTACTAGGTCAGCATTCTAACGTTCAGAAAGATTCTGGGTTCCAGAATCAATGGACGGATGAGTTCCAGAATGTCAGGTTGGCCAAAGTCTAGAATTCTTGCGTGTCTGAACTCGATAGTCATTCAATGTCCACATTCCGGAATTCACGGTGTCTGAATTCCAGAAGCACCAAATGTCTGCATTGTAGAATCAGAATGTGGTGGAATTCTAGAATGCACAGCACGGTGGAATTCTAAAGTCCTAAAATGCCTGCTACCCGGAAGTTAAGGTGTCTGACGTCCAGAATGCTACTAGGTCAGCATTGTAACATTCTGAAAGATTCTGGGTTCTAGAATCAATGGATGGCTGAGTTCCGGAATGTCAGGGTGGCCAAACTGTAGAATCCTTGCGTGTCTGAACTCGAGAGTCATTCAATGTCCACATTGCGGAACTCAGGGTGTCTGAATTCCCGAAGAAGCAATTGTCTGCATTCTAGAATCAAAATGTGGCAGAATTATAGAATGCACAGCCTGGCGGAATTCTAAAGTCCTAAAATGTCTGCTAGTCGGAAGGTAAGCTGTCTGAGGTCCAGAATGCTACTAGGTCAGCATTCTACCGTTCTGAAAGATTCTGGGTTCTAGAACCAATGGACGGCTGAGTTCCAGAATGTCAGCATGGCGAAACTCTAGAATCCTTGCGTGTCTGAACTCGAGAGTCATTCAATGTCCACATTCCGGAATTCACGGTGTCTGAATTCCAGAAGCACCAAATGTCTGCATTCGAGAATCGGAATTTGACGGAATTCTAGAATGCACAGCACTGTGGAATTCTAATGTTCTAAAATGCCTGCTAGCCGGAAGTTAAACTGTCTGACGTCCAGAATGCTACTAGGTCAGCATTCTACCGTTCTGAAAGTTTCTGGGTTCTAGAATCAATGGACAGCTCAGTTACGGAATGTCAGGGTGGCCAAACTCTAGAATACTTGCGTGTCTGAACTCGAGAGTCATTCAATGTCCACATTCCGGAACTCAGTGTATCTGAATTCCCGCAGAAGATATTGTCTGCCTTCTAGAATCAAAATGTGGCAGAATTCTAGAATGAACAGCATGGAGGAATTCTAAAGTCCTAAAATGCCTGCTAGTCGGATGGTCAGTTGTCTGAGGTCCAGAATGCTACTAGGTCAGCATTCTACCGTTCTGAAAGATTCTGGGTTCCGGAATCAATGGACGGATGAATTCCAGAAGGTCAGGTTGGCCAAAGTCTAGAAACCTTGCGTGTCTGAACTCGAGAGTCGTTCAATGTCCACATTCCGGAACTAAGGTTGTCTGAATTCCAGAAGGACCAAATGTCTGCATTCGAGAATCGGAATTTGACGGAATTCTTGAATGCACAGCACGGCGGAATTCTAAAGTACTAAAACACCTGCTAGCCAGAAGTTAATGTGTCTGACGTCCAGAATGCTACTAGGTCAGCATTCTACCATTCTGAAATATTCTGGGTTCTAGAACCAATGGACGGCTGAGTTCCAGAATGTCACCATGGCCAAACTCTAGAATCCTTGCGTGTCTGATCTCGAGAGTCATTCAATGTGCACATTCCGGAGCTCAGGGTGTCTGAATTCCAGAAACACCAAATGTCTGCATTCTAGAATCGGAATGTGGTGAAATTCTAGAATGCCCAGCATGGCAGAATTCTAAAGTCCTAAAATGCCTGCTAGCCGGAAGTTAATGTGTCTGACGTCCAGAATGCTACTAGGTCATCATTCTACCGTTCTGAAAGATTCTGGGTTCCAGAATCAATGGACGCATGAGTTCCAGAATGTCAGGTTGGCCAAACTCTAGAATCCTTGCGTGTTTGAACTCGAGAGTCATTCAATGTCCACATTCCGGAATTAACGGTGTCTGATTTCCAGAAGCAACAAATGTCTGCATTCTAGAATGAGAATGTGGTGGAATTCTAGAATGCAAAGCACGGCGGAATTCTAAAGTCCTAAAATGCCTCCTACCCGGAAGTTAAGGTGTCTGACGTCCAGAATGCTACTAGGTCAGCATTTAATCATTCTGAAATATTCTGCGTTCTAGAATCAATGGACGGCTGAGTTCCAGAATGTAAGGCTGGCCAAACTCTAGAATACTTGCGTGTCTGAACTAGAGAGACATTCAATGTCCACATTCCGGATCTAAGGTTGTCTGAATTCCAGAAGCACCAAATGTCTGCATTCGAGAATCGGAATTTGACGGAATTCTAGAATGCACAGCACGGCGGAATTCTAAAGTACTAAAACACCTGATAGACGGAAGTTAATGTGTCTGACGTCCAGAATGCTACTAGGTCAGCATTCTACCATTCTGAAAGATTCTGGGTTCTAGAATCAATGGACGGCTGAGTTCCGGAATGTCAGGGTGGCCAAACTCTAGAATCCTTGCGTGTCTGAACTCGAGAGTCATTCAATGTCCACATTCCGGAACTCAAGGTGTCTGAATTCCCAAAGAACCAATTGTCTGCATTCTAGAATCAAAATGTGGCAGAATTCTAGAATGCACAGCCTGGCGGAATTCTAATGCAATAAAATGCCTGCTAGTCGGAAGATAAGGTGTCTGAGGTCCACAATGCTACTAGGTCAGCATTCTACAGTTCTGAAAGATTCTGGGTTCTAGAAACAATGGACGGCTGAGTTCCAGAATGTCAGCATGGCCAAACTCTAGAATCCTTGCGTGTCTGAACTCGAGAGTCATTCAATGTCCACATTCCGGAATTCACGGTGTCTGAATTCCAGAAGCACCAAATGTCTGCATTCGAGAATCGGAATTTGTCGGAATTCTAGAATGCAAAGCACGGTGGAATTCTAAAGTACTAAAACACCTGCTAGCCGGAAGTTAATGTGTCTGACGTCCAGAATGCTACTAGGTCAGCATTCTACCATTCTGAAAGATTCTGGGTTCTAGAATCAATGGATGGCTGAGTTCCGGAATGTCAGGGTGGCCAAACTCTAGAATCCTTGCGTGTCTGAACTCGAGTGTCATTCAATGTCCACATTCCGGAACTCAGGGTGTCTGAATTCCCGAAGAACCAATTGTCTGCATTCTAGAATCAAAATGTGGCAGAATTCTAGAATGCACAGCCTGGCGGAATTCTAAAGTCCTACAATGCCTTCTAGTCGAAAGGTAAGGTGTTTGAGGTCCAGAATGCTACTAGGTCAGCATTCTACCATTCTGAAAGATTCTGGGTTCTAGAAGCAATGGACGGCTGAGTTCCAGAATGTCAGCATGGCCAAACTCTAGAATCCTTGCGTGTCTGATCTCGAGAGTCATTCAATGTGCACATTCCGGAGCTCAGGGTGTCTGAATTCCAGAAACACCAAATGTCTGCATTCTAGAATCGGAAAGTGGTGAAATTCTAGAATTCACAGCGTGGCGGAATTCTAAAGTCCTAAAATGCCTGCTAGCCGGAAGTTAAGGTGTCTGACGTCCAGAATGCTACTAGGTCAGCATTCTAACGTTCAGAAAGATTCTGGGTTCCAGAATCAATGGACGGATGAGTTCCAGAATGTCAGGTTGGCCAAAGTCTAGAATTCTTGCGTGTCTGAACTCGATAGTCATTCAATGTCCACATTCCGGAATTCACGGTGTCTGAATTCCAGAAGCACCAAATGTCTGCATTGTAGAATCAGAATGTGGTGGAATTCTAGAATGCACAGCACGGTGGAATTCTAAAGTCCTAAAATGCCTGCTACCCGGAAGTTAAGGTGTCTGACGTCCAGAATGCTACTAGGTCAGCATTGTAACATTCTGAAAGATTCTGGGTTCTAGAATCAATGGATGGCTGAGTTCCGGAATGTCAGGGTGGCCAAACTGTAGAATCCTTGCGTGTCTGAACTCGAGAGTCATTCAATGTCCACATTGCGGAACTCAGGGTGTCTGAATTCCCGAAGAAGCAATTGTCTGCATTCTAGAATCAAAATGTGGCAGAATTATAGAATGCACAGCCTGGCGGAATTCTAAAGTCCTAAAATGTCTGCTAGTCGGAAGGTAAGCTGTCTGAGGTCCAGAATGCTACTAGGTCAGCATTCTACCGTTCTGAAAGATTCTGGGTTCAAGAACCAATGGACGGCTGAGTTCCAGAATGTCAGCATGGCGAAACTCTAGAATCCTTGCGTGTCTGAACTCGAGAGTCATTCAATGTCCACATTCCGGAATTCACGGTGTCTGAATTCCAGAAGCACCAAATGTCTGCATTCGAGAATCGGAATTTGACGGAATTCTAGAATGCACAGCACTGTGGAATTCTAATGTTCTAAAATGCCTGCTAGCCGGAAGTTAAACTGTCTGACGTCCAGAATGCTACTAGGTCAGCATTCTACCGTTCTGAAAGTTTCTGGGTTCTAGAATCAATGGACAGCTCAGTTACGGAATGTCAGGGTGGCCAAACTCTAGAATACTTGCGTGTCTGAACTCGAGAGTCATTCAATGTCCACATTCCGGAACTCAGTGTATCTGAATTCCCGCAGAAGATATTGTCTGCCTTCTAGAATCAAAATGTGGCAGAATTCTAGAATGAACAGCATGGAGGAATTCTAAAGTCCTAAAATGCCTGCTAGTCGGATGGTCAGTTGTCTGAGGTCCAGAATGCTACTAGGTCAGCATTCTACCGTTCTGAAAGATTCTGGGTTCCGGAATCAATGGACGGATGAATTCCAGAAGGTCAGGTTGGCCAAAGTCTAGAAACCTTGCGTGTCTGAACTCGAGAGTCGTTCAATGTCCACATTCCGGAACTAAGGTTGTCTGAATTCCAGAAGGACCAAATGTCTGCATTCGAGAATCGGAATTTGACGGAATTCTTGAATGCACAGCACGGCGGAATTCTAAAGTACTAAAACACCTGCTAGCCAGAAGTTAATGTGTCTGACGTCCAGAATGCTACTAGGTCAGCATTCTACCATTCTGAAATATTCTGGGTTCTAGAACCAATGGACGGCTGAGTTCCAGAATGTCACCATGGCCAAACTCTAGAATCCTTGCGTGTCTGATCTCGAGAGTCATTCAATGTGCACATTCCGGAGCTCAGGGTGTCTGAATTCCAGAAACACCAAATGTCTGCATTCTAGAATCGGAATGTGGTGAAATTCTAGAATGCCCAGCATGGCAGAATTCTAAAGTCCTAAAATGCCTGCTAGCCGGAAGTTAATGTGTCTGACGTCCAGAATGCTACTAGGTCATCATTCTACCGTTCTGAAAGATTCTGGGTTCCAGAATCAATGGACGTATGAGTTCCAGAATGTCAGGTTGGCCAAACTCTAGAATCCTTGCGTGTTTGAACTCGAGAGTCATTCAATGTCCACATTCCGGAATTAACGGTGTCTGATTTCCAGAAGCAACAAATGTCTGCATTCTAGAATGAGAATGTGGTGGAATTCTAGAATGCAAAGCACGGCGGAATTCTAAAGTCCTAAAATGCCTCCTACCCGGAAGTTAAGGTGTCTGACGTCCAGAATGCTACTAGGTCAGCATTTAATCATTCTGAAATATTCTGCGTTCTAGAATCAATGGACGGCTGAGTTCCAGAATGTAAGGCTGGCCAAACTCTAGAATACTTGCGTGTCTGAACTAGAGAGACATTCAATGTCCACATTCCGGATCTAAGGTTGTCTGAATTCCAGAAGCACCAAATGTCTGCATTCGAGAATCGGAATTTGACGGAATTCTAGAATGCACAGCACGGCGGAATTCTAAAGTACTAAAACACCTGATAGACGGAAGTTAATGTGTCTGACGTCCAGAATGCTACTAGGTCAGCATTCTACCATTCTGAAAGATTCTGGGTTCTAGAATCAATGGACGGCTGAGTTCCGGAATGTCAGGGTGGCCAAACTCTAGAATCCTTGCGTGTCTGAACTCGAGAGTCATTCAATGTCCACATTCCGGAACTCAAGGTGTCTGAATTCCCAAAGAACCAATTGTCTGCATTCTAGAATCAAAATGTGGCAGAATTCTAGAATGCACAGCCTGGCGGAATTCTAATGCCCTAAAATGCCTGCTAGTCGGAAGATAAGGTGTCTGAGGTCCACAATGCTACTAGGTCAGCATTCTACAGTTCTGAAAGATTCTGGGTTCTAGAAACAATGGACGGCTGAGTTCCAGAATGTCAGCATGGCCAAACTCTAGAATCCTTGCGTGTCTGATCTCGAGAGTCATTCAATGTGCACATTCCGGAGCTCAGGGTGTCTGAATTCCAGAAACACCAAATGTCTGCATTCTAGAATTGGAATGTGGTGAAATTCTAGAATGCACAGCATGGCGGAATTCTAAAGTCCTAAAATGCCTGCTAGCCGGAAGTTAAGGTGTCTGACGTCCAGAATGCTACTAGGTCAGCATTCTACCGTTCTGAAAGATTCTGTGTTCCAGAATCAATGGACGGATGATTTCCAGAATGTCAGGTTGGCCAAACTCTAGAATCCTTGCGTGTTTGAACTCGAGAGTCATTCAATGTCCACATTCCGAAATTCACGGTGTCTGAATTCCAGAAGCACCAAATGTCTGCATTCTAGAATCAGAATGTGGTGGAATTCTAGAATGCACAGCACGGTGGAATTCTAAAGTCCTAAAATGCCTCCTACCCTGAAGTTAAGGTGTCTGCCGTCCAGAATGCTACTAGGTCAGCATTTAATCAT
Source organism: Aotus nancymaae (assembly GCF_030222135.1). Taxonomy (NCBI): domain Eukaryota; kingdom Metazoa; phylum Chordata; class Mammalia; order Primates; family Aotidae; genus Aotus; species Aotus nancymaae. The sequence goes on along the minus strand of NW_026988514.1, from coordinate 2,316,724 downwards.
TCTGAAATATTCTGGGTTCTAGAATCAATGGACGGCTGAGTTCCAGAATGTAAGGTTGGCCAAACTCTAGACTACTTGCGTGTCTGAACTCGAGAGCCATTCAATGTCCACATTCCGGAACTAAGGTTGTCTGAATTCCAGAAGCACCAAATGTCTGCATTCGAGAATCGGAATTTGACGGAATTCTAGAATGCACAGCACGGCGGAATTCTAAAGTACTAAAACACCTGCTAGCCAGAAGTTAATGTGACTGACATCCAGAATGCTACTGGGTCAGCATTCTACCATTCTGAAAGATTCTGGGTTCTAGAATCAATGGACGGCTGAGTTCCGGAATGTCAGTGTGGCCAAACTCTAGAATCCTTGCGTGTCTGAACTCGAGTTTCATTCAATGTCCACATTCCGGAACTCAGGGTGTCTGAATTCCCGAAGAACCAATTGTCTGCATTCTAGAATCAAAATGTGGCAGAATTCTAGAATGCACAGCGGGGCGGAATTCTAAAGTCCTACAATGCCTGCTAGTCGAATGGCAAGGTGTTTGAGGTCCAGAATGCTGCTAGGTCAGCATTCTACCCTTCTGAAAGATTCTGGGTTCTAGAACCAATGGACGGCTGAGTTCCAGAATGTCAGGTTGGCCAAAGTCTAGAATCCTTGCGTGTTTGAACTCAAGAGTCATTCAATGTCCACATTCCAGAATTCACGCTGTCTGAATTCCAGAAGCACCAAATGTCTGCATTCTAGAATCAGAATGTGGTGGAATTCTAGAATGCACAGCACGGCGGAATTCTAAAGTCCTAAAATGCCTGCTACCCAGAAGTTAAGGTGTCTGACGTCCAGAATGCTACTAGGTCAGTATTTAATCGTTCTGAAATATTCTGGGTTCTAGAAACAATGGACAGCTGAGTTACAGAATGTAAGGTTTGCCAAACTCTAGAATCCTTGCGTGTCTGAACTCGAGAGTCATTCAATGTCCACATTCCGGATTTCACGGTGTCTGAATTCCAGAAGCACCAAATGTCTGCATTCGAGAATCGGAATTTGACGGAATTCTAGAATGCACAGCACGGCGGAATTCTAAAGTACTAAAACACCTGCTAGCCGGAAGTTAATGTGTCTGACGTCCAGAGTGCTACTAGGTCAGCATTCTACCATTCTGAAAGATTCTGGGTTCTAGAATCAATGGACGGCTGAGTTCCGGAATGTCAGGGTGGCCAAACTCTAGAATCCTTGCGTGTCTGAACTCGAGAGTCATTCAATGTCCACATTCCGGAACTCAGGGTGTCTGAATTCCCGAAGAACCAATTGTCTGCATTCTAGAATCAAAATGTGGCAGAATTCTAGAATGCACAGCCTGGCGGAAATCCAAAGTCCTAAAATGCCTGCTACCCGGAAGTTAAGGTGTCTGACGTCCAGAATGCTGCTAGGTCAACATTTAATCGTTCTGAAATATTCTGGGTTCTAGAATCAATGGACGGCTGAGTTAGAAAAAGGAAGGTTGGCCAAACTCTAGAATACTTGCGTGTCTGAACTCGAGAGACATTCAATGTCCACATTCCGGAACTAAGGTTTTCTGAATTCCAGAAGCACCAAATGTCTGCATTCTAGAATCGGAATGTGGTGAATTTCTAGAATGCACAGCAGGGCGGAATTCTGAAGTCCTAAAATGCCTGTTAGCCGGAAGTTAAGGTGTCTGACGTCCAGAATGCTACTAGGTCATCATTGTACCATTCTGAAGATTCTGGGTTCTAGAATCAATGGACGGCTGAGTTCCGGAATGTCAGGGTGGCCAAACTGTAGAATCCTTGCGTGTCTGAACTCGAGAGTCATTCAATGTCCACATTCCGGAACTCACGGTGTCTGAATTCCAGAAGCACCAAATGTCTGCATTCTAGAATCAGAATGTGGTGGAATTCTACAATGCACAGCACGGTGGACTTGTAAAGTCCTAAAATGCCTGCTACCCGGAAGTTAATGTGTCTGACGTCTAGAATGCTACTAGGTCAACATTTAATCGTTCTGAAATATTCTGGGTTCTAGAATCAATGGACGGCTGAGTTCCAAAATGTAAGGTTGGCCAAACTCTAGAATACTTGCGTGTCTGAACTCGAGAGACATTCAATGTCCAAATTCCGGAACTAAGGTTTCCTGAATTCCAGAAGCACCTAATGTCTGCATTCTAGAATCGGAATGTGGTGAATTTCTAGAATGCACAGCATGGCGGAATTCTGAAGTCCTAAAATGCCTGCTAGCCGGAAGTTAAGGTGTCTGACGTCCAGAATGCTACTAGGTCAGCATTCTACCGTTCTGAAAGTTTCTTGGTTCCAGAATCAATGGAAGGATGAGGTCCAGAATGTCAGGTTGGCCAAAGTCTAGAATCCTTGCGTGTCTGAACTCGAGAGTCATTCAATGTCCACATTCCGGAACTCAAGGTGTCTGAATTCCCAAAGAACCAATTGTCTGCATTCTAGAATCAAAATGTGGCAGAATTCCAGAATGCACAGCCTGGCGGAATTCTAAAGTCCTAAAATGCCTGCTAGTCGGAAGGTAAGGTGTCTGAGGTCCACAATGCTACTAGGTCAGCATTCTACTGTTCTGAAAGATTCTGGGTTCTAGAATCAATGGACGGCTGAGTTCCAGAAAGTCAGCATGGCCAAACTCTAGAATCCTTGCGTGTCTGATCTCGAGAGTCATTCAATGTGCACATTCCGTAGCTCAGGGCCTCTGAATTCCAGAAACACCAAATGTCTGCTTTCAAGAATCGGAATGTGGTGAAATTCTAGAATGAACAGCATGGCGGAATTCTAAAGTCCTAAAATGCCTGCTAGCCGGAAGTTAAGGTGTCTGACGTCCAGAATGCTACTAGGTCAGCATTCTACCGTTCTGAAAGATTCTGGGTTCTAGAATCAATGGACGGCTGAGTTGCAGAATGTCAGGGTGGCCAAACTATAGAATCCTTGCGTGTCTAAGCTCGAGAGTCATTCAATGTCCACATTCCGGAACTCAGGGTGTCTGAATTCCCGAAGAAACAATTGTCTGCATTCTAGAATCAAAATGTGGCAGAATTCTAGAATGCAAAGCCTCGTGGAATTCTAAAGTCCTAAAATGCCTGCTAGTCGGAAGGTAAGGTGTCTGAAGTCCACAATGCTACTAGGTCAGCATTCTACCGTTCTGAAAGATTCTGGGTTCTAGAACCAATGGACGGCTGAGTTCCAGAATGTCAGCATGGCCAAACTCTAGAATCCTTGCGTGTCTGATCTCGAGAGTCATTCAATGTGCACATTCCGGAGCTCAGTGTGTCTGAATTCCAGAAACCCCAAATGTCTGCATTCTAGAATCGGAATGTGGTGAAATTATAGAATGAACAGCATGGCGGAATTCTAAAGTCCTAAAATGCCTGCTATCCGGAAGTTAAGGTGTCTGACGTCCAGAATGCTACTAGGTCAGCATTTAATCGTTCTGAAATATTCTGGGTTCTAGAATCAATGGACGGCTGAGTTCCAGAATGTAAGGTTGGCCAAACTCTAGAATACTTGCGTGTCTGAACTCGAGAGACATTCAATGTCCACATTCCGGAACTAAGGTTGTCTGAATTCCAGAAGCACCAAATGTCTGCATTCGAGAATCGGAATTTGACGGAATTCTAGAATGCACAGCACTGCGGAATTCTAATGTACTAAAACACCTGCTAGCCGGAAGTTAATGTGTCTGACGTCCAGAAAGCTACTAGGTCATCATTGTACCATTCTGAAAGATTCTGGGTTCTAGAATCAATGGACGGCTGAGTTCCGGAATGTCAGGGTGGCCAAACTCTAGAATCCTTGCGTGTCTGAACTCGAGTGTCATTCAATGTCCACATTCCGGAACTCAGGGTGTCTGAATTCCCGAAAAACCAATTGTCTGCATTCTAGAATCAAAATGTGGCAGAATTCTAGAATGCACAGCCTGGCAGAATTCTAAAGTCCTAAAATGCCTGCTAGTCGAAAGGTAAGGTGTTTGAGGTCCAGAATGCTACTAGGTCAGAATTCTACCCTTCTGAAAGATTCTGGGTTCTATAACCAATGGACGGCTGAGTTCCAGAATGTCAGCATGGCTAAACTCTAGAATACTTGCGTGTCTGATGTCGAGAGTCATTGAATGTGCACATTCCGGAGCTCAGGGTGTCTGAATTCCAGAAACACCAAATGTCTGCATTCTAGAATCGGAATGTGGTGAAATTCTAGAATGCACAGCATGGCGGAATTCTAAAGTCCTAAAATGCCTGCTAGCCGGAAGTTAAGGTGTCTGACGTCCAGAATGCTACTAGGTCAGCATTTTACCGTTCAGAAAGATTCTGGGTTCCAGAATCAATGGACGGATGAGTTCCAGAATGTCAGGTTGGCCAAAGTCTAGAATTCTTGCGTGTCTGAACTCGATAGTCATTCAATGTCCACATTCCGGAATTCACGGTGTCTGATTTCCAGAAGCAGCAAATGTCTGCATTCTAGAATCAGCATGTGGTGGAATTCTAGAATGCACAGCACGGCGGAATTCTAAAGTCCTAAAATGCCTGCTACCCGGAAGTTAAGGTGTCTGACGTCCAGAATGCTACTAGGTCAGCATTTAATCGTTCTGAAATATTCTGGGTTCTAGAATCAATGGACCGCTGAGTTCCAGAATGTAAGGTTTGCCAAACTCTAGAATCCTTGCGTGTCTGAACTCGAGAGTCATTCAATGTCCACATTCCGGAATTCACGGTGTCTGAATTCCAGAAGCACCAAATGTCTGCATTCGAGAATCGGAATTTGTCGGAATTCTAGAATGCAAAGCACGGTGGAATTCTAAAGTACTAAAACACCTGCTAGCCGGAAGTTAATGTGTCTGACGTCCAGAATGCTACTAGGTCAGCATTCTACCATTCTGAAAGATTCTGGGTTCTAGAATCAATGGATGGCTGAGTTCCGGAATGTCAGGGTGGCCAAACTCTAGAATCCTTGCGTGTCTGAACTCGAGTGTCATTCAATGTCCACATTCCGGAACTCAGGGTGTCTGAATTCCCGAAGAACCAATTGTCTGCATTCTAGAATCAAAATGTGGCAGAATTCTAGAATGCACAGCCTGGCGGAATTCTAAAGTCCTACAATGCCTTCTAGTCGAAAGGTAAGGTGTTTGAGGTCCAGAATGCTACTAGGTCAGCATTCTACCATTCTGAAAGATTCTGGGTTCTAGAAGCAATGGACGGCTGAGTTCCAGAATGTCAGCATGGCCAAACTCTAGAATCCTTGCGTGTCTGATCTCGAGAGTCATTCAATGTGCACATTCCGGAGCTCAGGGTGTCTGAATTCCAGAAACACCAAATGTCTGCATTCTAGAATCGGAAAGTGGTGAAATTCTAGAATTCACAGCGTGGCGGAATTCTAAAGTCCTAAAATGCCTGCTAGCCGGAAGTTAAGGTGTCTGACGTCCAGAATGCTACTAGGTCAGCATTCTAACGTTCAGAAAGATTCTGGGTTCCAGAATCAATGGACGGATGAGTTCCAGAATGTCAGGTTGGCCAAAGTCTAGAATTCTTGCGTGTCTGAACTCGATAGTCATTCAATGTCCACATTCCGGAATTCACGGTGTCTGAATTCCAGAAGCACCAAATGTCTGCATTGTAGAATCAGAATGTGGTGGAATTCTAGAATGCACAGCACGGTGGAATTCTAAAGTCCTAAAATGCCTGCTACCCGGAAGTTAAGGTGTCTGACGTCCAGAATGCTACTAGGTCAGCATTGTAACATTCTGAAAGATTCTGGGTTCTAGAATCAATGGATGGCTGAGTTCCGGAATGTCAGGGTGGCCAAACTGTAGAATCCTTGCGTGTCTGAACTCGAGAGTCATTCAATGTCCACATTGCGAAACTCAGGGTGTCTGAATTCCCGAAGAAGCAATTGTCTGCATTCTAGAATCAAAATGTGGCAGAATTATAGAATGCACAGCCTGGCGGAATTCTAAAGTCCTAAAATGTCTGCTAGTCGGAAGGTAAGCTGTCTGAGGTCCAGAATGCTACTAGGTCAGCATTCTACCGTTCTGAAAGATTCTGGGTTCTAGAACCAATGGACGGCTGAGTTCCAGAATGTCAGCATGGCGAAACTCTAGAATCCTTGCGTGTCTGAACTCGAGAGTCATTCAATGTCCACATTCCGGAATTCACGGTGTCTGAATTCCAGAAGCACCAAATGTCTGCATTCGAGAATCGGAATTTGACGGAATTCTAGAATGCACAGCACTGTGGAATTCTAATGTTCTAAAATGCCTGCTAGCCGGAAGTTAAACTGTCTGACGTCCAGAATGCTACTAGGTCAGCATTCTACCGTTCTGAAAGTTTCTGGGTTCTAGATTCAATGGACAGCTCAGTTACGGAATGTCAGGGTGGCCAAACTCTAGAATACTTGCGTGTCTGAACTCGAGAGTCATTCAATGTCCACATTCCGGAACTCAGTGTATCTGAATTCCCGCAGAAGAAATTGTCTGCCTTCTAGAATCAAAATGTGGCAGAATTCTAGAATGAACAGCATGGAGGAATTCTAAAGTCCTAAAATGCCTGCTAGTCGGATGGTCAGTTGTCTGAGGTCCAGAATGCTACTAGGTCAGCATTCTACCGTTCTGAAAGATTCTGGGTTCCGGAATCAATGGACGGATGAATTCCAGAAGGTCAGGTTGGCCAAAGTCTAGAAACCTTGCGTGTCTGAACTCGAGAGTCGTTCAATGTCCACATTCCGGAACTAAGGTTGTCTGAATTCCAGAAGGACCAAATGTCTGCATTCGAGAATCGGAATTTGATGGAATTCTTGAATGCACAGCACGGCGGAATTCTAAAGTACTAAAACACCTGCTAGCCAGAAGTTAATGTGTCTGACGTCCAGAATGCTACTAGGTCAGCATTCTACCATTCTGAAATATTCTGGGTTCTAGAACCAATGGACGGCTGAGTTCCAGAATGTCACCATGGCCAAACTCTAGAATCCTTGCGTGTCTGATCTCGAGAGTCATTCAATGTGCACATTCCGGAGCTCAGGGTGTCTGAATTCCAGAAACACCAAATGTCTGCATTCTAGAATCGGAATGTGGTGAAATTCTAGAATGCCCAGCATGGCAGAATTATAAAGTCCTAAAATGCCTGCTAGCCGGAAGTTAATGTGTCTGACGTCCAGAATGCTACTAGGTCATCATTCTACCGTTCTGAAAGATTCTGGGTTCCAGAATCAATGGACGCATGAGTTCCAGAATGTCAGGTTGGCCAAACTCTAGAATCCTTGCGTGTTTGAACTCGAGAGTCATTCAATGTCCACATTCCGGAATTAACGGTGTCTGATTTCCAGAAGCAACAAATGTCTGCATTCTAGAATGAGAATGTGGTGGAATTCTAGAATGCAAAGCACGGCGGAATTCTAAAGTCCTAAAATGCCTCCTACCCGGAAGTTAAGGTGTCTGACGTCCAGAATGCTACTAGGTCAGCATTTAATCATTCTGAAATATTCTGCGTTCTAGAATCAATGGACGGCTGAGTTCCAGAATGTAAGGCTGGCCAAACTCTAGAATACTTGCGTGTCTGAACTAGAGAGACATTCAATGTCCACATTCCGGATCTAAGGTTGTCTGAATTCCAGAAGCACCAAATGTCTGCATTCGAGAATCGGAATTTGACGGAATTCTAGAATGCACAGCACGGCGGAATTCTAAAGTACTAAAACACCTGATAGACGGAAGTTAATGTGTCTGACGTCCAGAATGCTACTAGGTCAGCATTCTACCATTCTGAAAGATTCTGGGTTCTAGAATCAATGGACGGCTGAGTTCCGGAATGTCAGGGTGGCCAAACTGTAGAATCCTTGCGTGTCTGAACTCGAGAGTCATTCAATGTCCACATTCCGGAACTCACGGTGTCTGAATTCCAGAAGCACCAAATGTCTGCATTCTAGAATCAGAATGTGGTGGAATTCTACAATGCACAGCACGGTGGACTTGTAAAGTCCTAAAATGCCTGCTACCCGGAATTTAATGTGTCTGACGTCCAGAATGCTACTAGGTCAACATTTAATCGTTCTGAAATATTCTGGGTTCTAGAATCAATGGACGGCTGAGTTCCAAAATGTAAGGTTGGCCAAACTCTAGAATACTTGCGTGTCTGAACTCGAGAGACATTCAATGTCCAAATTCCGGAACTAAGGTTTTCTGAATTCCAGAAGCACCAAATGTCTGCATTCTAGAATCGGAATGTGGTGAATTTCTAGAATGCACAGCATGGCGGAATTCTGAAGTCCTAAAATGCCTGCTAGCCGGAAGTTAAGGTGTCTGACGTCCAGAATGCTACTAGGTCAGCATTCTACCGTTCTGAAAGTTTCTTGGTTCCAGAATCAATGGACGGATGAGGTCCAGAATGTCAGGTTGGCCAAAGTCTAGAATCCTTGCGTGTCTGAACTCGAGAGTCATTCAATGTCCACATTCCGGAATTCATGGTGTCTGAATTCCAGAAGCACCAAATGTCTGCATTCTAGAATCAGAATGTGGTGGAATTCTAGAATGCACAGCACGGCGGAATTCTGAAGTCCTAAAATGCTTGCTACCCGGAAGTTAAGGTGTCTGACGTCCAGAATGCTACTAGGTCAGCATTTAATCGTTCTGAAATATTCTGGGTTCTAGAATCAATGGACGGCTGAGTTCCAGAATGTAAGGTTGGCCAAACTCTAGAATACTTGCGTGTCTGAACTCGAGAGACATTCAATGTCCACATTCCAGAACTAAGGTTGTCTGAATTCCAGAAGCACCAAATGTCTGCATTCGAGAATCGGAATTTGACGGAATTCTAGAATGCACAGCACGGCGGAATTCTAATGTACTAAAACACCTGCTAGCCGGAAGTTAATGTGTCTGACGTCCAGAAAGCTACTAGGTCAGCATTCTAACATTCTGAAAGATTCTGGGTTCTAGAATCAATGGACGGCTGAGTTCCGGAATGTCAGGGTGGCCAAACTCTAGAATCCTTGCGTGTCTGAACTCGAGAGTCATTCAATGTCCACATTCCGGAACTCAAGGTGTCTGAATTCCCAAAGAACCAATTGTCTGCATTCTAGAATCAAAATGTGGCAGAATTCTAGAATGCACAGCCTGGCGGAATTCTAAAGTCCTAAAATGCCTGCTAGTCGGAAGGTAAGGTGTCTGAGGTCCACAATGCTACAAGGTCAGCATTCTACAGTTCTGAAAGATTCTGGGTTCTAGAACCAATGGACGGCTGAGTTCCAGAAAGTCAGCAAGGCCAAACTCTGGACACCTTGCGTGTCTGATCTCGAGAGTCATTCAATGTGCACATTCCGTAGCTCAGGGCGTCTGAATTCCAGAAACACCAAATGTCTGCTTTCAAGAATCGGAATGTGGTGAAATTCTAGAATGAACAGCATGGCGGAATTCTAAAGTCCTAAAATGCCTGCTAGCCGGAAGTTAAGGTGTCTGACGTCCAGAATGCTACTAGGTCAGCATTCTACCGTTCTGAAAGATTCTGGGTTCTAGAATCAATGGACGGCTGAGTTGCGGAATGTCAGGGTGGCCAAACTGTAGAATCCTTGCGTGTCTAAACTCGAGAGTCATTCAATGTCCACATTCCGGAACTCAGGGTGTCTGAATTCCCGAAGAACCAATTGTCTGCATTCTAGAATCAAAATGTGGCAGAATCCTAGAATGCACAGCCTCGCGGAATTCTAAAGTCCTAAAATGCCTGCTAGTCGGAAGGTAAGGTGTCTGAAGTCCACAATGCTACTAGGTCAGCATTCTACCGTTCTGAAAGATTCTGGGTTCTAGAACCAATGGACGGCTGAGTTCCAGAATGTCAGCATGGCCAAACTCTAGAATCCTTGCGTGTCTGATGTCGAGAGTCATTCAATGTGCACATTCCGGACTCAGGGTGTCTGAATTCCAGAAACCCCAAATGTCTGCATTCTAGAATCGGAATGTGGTGAAATTCTAGAATGAACAGCATGGCGGAATTCTAAAGTCCTAAAATGCCTGCTAGCCGGAAGTAAAGGTGTCTGACGTCCAGAATGCTACTAGGTCAGCATTTAATCGTTCTGAAAGATTCTGGGTTCTAGAATCAATGGACGGCTGAGTTCCAAAATGTAAGGTTGGCCAAACTCTAGAATTCTTGCGTGTCTGAACTCGAGAGTCATTCAATGTCCACATTCCGGAACTAAGGGTGTCTGAATTCCAGAAGCACCAAATGTCTGCATTCGAGAATCGGAATTTGACGGAATTCTAGAATGCACAGCACGGCGGAATTCTAATGTACTAAAACACCTGCTAGCGGGAAGTTAATGTGTCTGACGTCCAGAAAGCTACTAGGTCATCATTGAACCATTCTGAAAGATTCTGGGTTCTAGAATCAATGGACGGCTGAGTTCCGGAATGTCAGGGTGGCCAAACTCTAGAATCCTTGCGTGTCTGAACTCGAGTGTCATTCAATGTCCACATTCCGGAACTCAGGGTGTCTGAATTCCCGAAGAACCAATTGGCTGCATTCTAGAATCAAAATTTGGCAGAATTCTAGAGTGCACAGCCTGGAGGAATTCCAAAATCCTACAATGCCTGCTAGTCGAAAGGTAAGGTGATTGAGGTCCAGAATGCTACTAGGTCAGAATTCTACCCTTCTGAAAGATTCTGGGTTCTAGAACCAATGGACGGCTGAGTTCCAGAATGTCAGCATGGCCAAACTCCAGAATCCTTGCGTGTCTGAACTCGAGAGACATTCAATGTCCACATTCCGGAACTAAGGTTTTCTGAATTCCAGAAGCACCAAATGTCTGCATTCTAGAATCGAAATGTGGTGAATTTCTAGAATGCACAGCATGGCGGAATTCTGAAGTCCTAAAATGCCTGCTAGCCGGAAGTTAAGGTGTCTGACGTCCAGAATGCTACTAGGTCAGCATTCTACCGTTCTGAAAGTTTCTTGGTTCCAGAATCAATGGACGGATGAGTTCCAGAATGTCAGGTTGGCCAAAGTCTAGAATCCTTGCGTGTCTGAACTCGAGAGTCATTCAATGTCCACATTCCGGAATTCATGGTGTCTGAATTCCAGAAGCACCAAATGTCTGCATTCTAGAATCAGAATGTGGTGGAATTCTAGAATGCACAGGACGGCGGAATTCTGAAGTCCTAAAATGCCTGCTACCCGGAAGTTAAGGTGTCTGACGTCCAGAATGCTACTAGGTCAGCATTTAATCGTTCTGAAATATTCTGGGTTCTAGAATCAATGGACGGCTGAGTTCCAGAATGTAAGGTTGGCCAAACTCTAGAATACTTGCGTGTCTGAACTCGAGAGACATTCAATGTCCACATTCCGGAACTAAGGTTGTCTGAATTCCAGAAGCACCAAATGTCTGCATTCGAGAATCGGAATTTGATGGAATTCTAGAATGCACAGCACGGCGGAATTCTAATGTACTAAAACACCTGATAGCCGGAAGTTAATGTGTCTGACGTCCAGAATGCTACTAGGTCATCATTGTACCATTCTGAAAGATTCTGGGTTCTAGAATCATTGGATGGCTGAGTTCCGGAATGTCAGGTTGGCCAAACAGTAGAATCCTTGCGTGCCTGAACTCGAGAGTCATTCAATGTCCACATTCCGGAATTCAAGGTGTCTGAATTCCAGAAGCACCAAATGTCTGCATTCGAGAATCGGAATTTGACGGAATTCTAGAATGCACAGCACTGTGGAATTCTAATGTTCTAAAATGCCTGCTAGCCGGAAGTTAATATGTCTGACGTCCAGAATGCTACTAGGTCAGCATTCTACCATTCTGAAAGATTCTGGGTTCTAGAATCAATGGACAGCTCAGTTCCGGAATGTCAGGGTGGCCAAACTCTAGAATCCTTGCGTGTCTGAAATCGAGAGTCATTCAATGTCCACATTCCGGAACTCAGTGTGTATGAATTCCCGCAGAAGCAATTGTCTGCCTTCTAGAATCAAAATGTGGCAGAATTCTAGAATGCACAGCCTGGTGGAATTCTAAAGTCCTAAAATGCCTGCTAGCCGGAAGTTAAGGTGTCTGACGTCCAGAATGCTACTAGGTCAGCATTCTACCGTTCTGAAAGATTCTGGGTTCTAGAATCAATGGACGGCTGAGTTGCGGAATGTCAGGGTGGCCAAACTGGAGAATCCTTGCGTGTCTAAACTCGAGAGTCATTCAATGTCCACATTCCGGAACTCAGGGTGTCTGAATTCCCGAAGAACCAATTGTCTGCATTCTAGAATCAAAATGTGGCAGAATTCTAGAATGCACAGCCTCGCGGAATTCTAAAATCCTAAAATGCCTGCTAGTCGGAAGGTAAGGTGTCTGAGGTCCACAATGCTACTAGGTCAGCATTCTACCGTTCTGAAAGATTCTGGGTTCTAGAACCAATGGACGGCTGAGTTCCAGAATGTCAGCATGGCCAAACTCTAGAATCCTTGCGTGTCTGATCTCGAGAGTCATTCAATGTGCACATTCCGGAGCTCAGAGTGTCTGAATTCCAGAAACACCAAATGTCTGCATTCTAGAATCGGAAAGTGGTGAAATTCTAGAATGAACAGCATGGCGGTATTCAAAAGTCCTAAAATGCCTGCTAGCCGGAAGTTAAGGTGTCTGACGTCCAGAATGCTACTAGGTCAGCATTCTACCATTCTGAAAGATTCTGGGTTCTAGAATCAATGGACGGCTGAGTTCCGGAATGTCAGGGTGGCCAAACTGGAGAATCCTTGCGTGTCTGAACTCGAGAGTCATTCAATGTCCACATTCCAGAACTCAGGGTGTCTGAATTCCCAAAGAACCAATTGTCTGCATTCTAGAATCAAAATGTGGCAGAATTCTAGAATGCACAGCCTGGCGGAATTCTAAAGTCCTAAAATGCCTGCTAGTCGGAAGGTAAGGTGTCTGATGTCCAGAATGCTACTAGGTCAGCATTCTACCGTTCTGAAAGATTCTGGGTTCTAGAACCAATGGACGGCTGAGTTCCAGAATGTCAGCATGGCCAAACTCTAGAATCCTTGCGTGTCTGATCTCGAGAGTCATTCAATGTGCACATTTCGGAGCTCAGGGTGTCTGAATTCCAGAAACACCAAATGTCTGCATTCTAGAATCAGAATGTGGTGAAATTCTAGAATGCACAGCATGGCGGAATTCTAAAGTCCTAAAATGCCTGCTAGCCGGAAGTTAAGGTGTCTGACGTCCAGAATGCTACTAGGTCAGCATTCTACCGTTCTGAAAGATTCTGGGTTCCAGAATCAATGGACGGATGAGTTCCAGAATGTCAGGTTGGCCAAACTCTAGAATCCTTGCGTGTTTGAACTCGAGAGTCATTCAATGTCCACATTCCGAAATTCACGGTGTCTGAATTCCAGAAGCACCAAATGTCTGCATTCTAGAATCAGAATGTGGTGGAATTCTAGAATGCACAGCACGGTGGAATTCTAAAGTCCTAAAATGCCTCCTACCCGGAAGTTAAGGTGTCTGCCGTCCAGAATGCTACTAGGTCAGCATTTAATCATTCTGAAATATTCTGGGTTCTAGAATCAATGGACGGCTGAGTTCCAGAATGTAAGGTTGGCCAAACTCTAGACTACTTGCGTGTCTGAACTCGAGAGACATTCAATGTCCACATTCCAGAACTAAGGTTGTCGGAATTCCAGAAACACCAAATGTCTGCATTCGAGAATCGGAATTTGACGGAATTCTAGAATGCACAGCACGGCGGAATTCTAAAGTACTAAAACACCTGCTAGCCAGAAGTTAATGTGTCTGACGTCCAGAATGCTACTAGGTCAGAATTCTACCATTCTGAAAGATTCTGGGTTCTAGAACCAATGGACGGCTGAGTTCCAGAATGTCATCATGGCCAAACTCTAGAATCCTTGCGTGTCTGATCTCGAGAGTCATTCAATGTGCACATTCCGGAGCTCAGGGTGTCTGAATTCCAGAAACACCAAATGTCTGCATTCTAGAATCGGAATGTGGTGAAATTCTAGAATGCCCAGCATGGCAGAATTCTAAAGTCCTAAAATGCCTGCTAGCCGGAAGTTAATGTGTCTGACGTCCAGAATGCTACGAGGTCATCATTCTACCGTTCTGAAAGATTCTGGGTTCCAGAATCAATGGACGCATGAGTTCCAGAATGTCAGGTTGGCCAAACTCTAGAATCCTTGCCTGTTTGAACTCGAGAGTCATTCAATGTCCACATTCCGGAATTAACGGTGTCTGATTTCCAGAAGCAACAAATGTCTGCATTCTAGAATGAGAATGTGGTGGAATTCTAGAATGCACAGCACGGCGGAATTCTAAAGTCGTAAAATGCCTCCTACCCGGAAGTTAAGGTGTCTGACGTCCAGAATGCTACTAGGTCAGCATTTAATCATTCTGAAATATTCTGCGTTCTAGAATCAATGGACGGCTGAGTTCCAGAATGTAAGGTTGGCCAAACTCTAGAATCCTTGCGTGTCTGAACTCGAGAGTCATTCAATGTCCACATTCCGGAATTCACGGTGTCTGAATTCCAGAAGCACCAAATGTCTGCATTCGAGAATCGGAATTTGACGGAATTCTAGAATGCACAGCACGGCGGAATTCTAAAGTACTAAAACACCTGATAGCCGGAAGTTAATGTGTCTGACGTCCAGAATGCTACTAGGTCAGCATTCTACCATTCTGAAAGATTCTGGGTTCTAGAATCAATGGACGGCTGAGTTCCGGAATGTCAGGGTGGCCAAACTCTAGAATCCTTGCGTGTCTGAACTCGAGAGTCATTCAATGTCCACATTCCGGAACTCAAGGTGTCTGAATTCCCAAAGAACCAATTGTCTGCATTCTAGAATCAAAATGTGGCAGAATTCCAGAATGCACAGCCTGGCGGAATTCTAAAGTCCTAAAATGCCTGCTAGTCGGAAGGTAAGGTGTCTGAGGTCCACAATGCTACTAGGTCAGCATTCTACTGTTCTGAAAGATTCTGGGTTCTAGAATCAATGGACGGCTGAGTTCCAGAAAGTCAGCATGGCCAAACTCTAGAATCCTTGCGTGTCTGATCTCGAGAGTCATTCAATGTGCACATTCCGTAGCTCAGGGCCTCTGAATTCCAGAAACACCAAATGTCTGCTTTCAAGAATCGGAATGTGGTGAAATTCTAGAATGAACAGCATGGCGGAATTCTAAAGTCCTAAAATGCCTGCTAGCCGGAAGTTAAGGTGTCTGACGTCCAGAATGCTACTAGGTCAGCATTCTACCGTTCTGAAAGATTCTGGGTTCTAGAATCAATGGACGGCTGAGTTGCAGAATGTCAGGGTGGCCAAACTATAGAATCCTTGCGTGTCTAAGCTCGAGAGTCATTCAATGTCCACATTCCGGAACTCAGGGTGTCTGAATTCCCGAAGAAACAATTGTCTGCATTCTAGAATCAAAATGTGGCAGAATTCTAGAATGCAAAGCCTCGTGGAATTCTAAAGTCCTAAAATGCCTGCTAGTCGGAAGGTAAGGTGTCTGAAGTCCACAATGCTACTAGGTCAGCATTCTACCGTTCTGAAAGATTCTGGGTTCTAGAACCAATGGACGGCTGAGTTCCAGAATGTCAGCATGGCCAAACTCTAGAATCCTTGCGTGTCTGATCTCGAGAGTCATTCAATGTGCACATTCCGGAGCTCAGTGTGTCTGAATTCCAGAAACCCCAAATGTCTGCATTCTAGAATCGGAATGTGGTGAAATTATAGAATGAACAGCATGGCGGAATTCTAAAGTCCTAAAATGCCTGCTATCCGG
The DNA here is from genome assembly GCF_030222135.1 of Aotus nancymaae. Classification (NCBI taxonomy): domain Eukaryota; kingdom Metazoa; phylum Chordata; class Mammalia; order Primates; family Aotidae; genus Aotus; species Aotus nancymaae. The sequence continues at coordinate 2,300,936 of NW_026988514.1, read as the reverse complement.
AAGTTAAGGTGTCTGACGTCCAGAATGCTACTAAGTCAGCATTTAATCGTTCTGAAAGATTCTGGGTTCTAGAATCAATGGACGGCTGAGTTCCAGAATGTAAGGTTGGCCAAACTCTAGAATACTTGCGTGTCTGAACTCGAGAGACATTCAATGTCCACATTCCGGAACTAAGGGTGTCTGAATTCCAGAAGCACCAAATGTCTGCATTTGAGAATCGGAATTTGACGGAATTCTAGAATGCACAGCACGGCGGAATTCTAATGTACTAAAACACCTGCTAGCAGGAAGTTAATGTGTCTGACGTCCAGAAAGCTACTAGGTCATCATTGTACCATTCTGAAAGATTCTGGGTTCTAGAATCAATGGATGGCTGAGTTCCGGAATGTCAGGGTGGCCAAACTCTAGAATACTTGCTTGTCTGAACTCGAGTGTCATTCAATGTCCACATTCCGGAACTCAGGGTGTCTGAATTCCCGAAGAACCAATTGTCTGCATTCTAGAATCAAAATGTGGCAGAATTCTAGAATGCACAGCCTGGCGGAATTCCAAAATCCTACAATGCCTGCTAGTCGAAAGGTAAGATGTTTGAGGTCCAGAATGCTACTAGGTCAGAATTCTACCCTTCTGAAAGATTCTGGGTTCTAGAACCAATGGACAGCTGAGTTCCAGAATGTCAGCATGGCCAAACTCTAGAATCCTTGCGTGTCTGATGTTGAGAGTCCTTCAATGTGCACATTCCGGAGCTCAGGGTGTCTGAATTCCAGAAACACCAAATGTCTGCATTCTAGAATCGGAATGTGGTGAAATTCTAGAATGAACAGCATGGCGGAATTCTAAAGTCCTAAAATGCCTGCTAGCCGGAAGTTAAGTTGTCTGACGTCCAGAATGCTACTAGGTCAGCATTCTACCGTTCTGAAAGATTCTGGGCTCCAGAATCAATGGACGGATGAGTTCCAGAATGTCAGGTTGGCCAAAGTCTAGAATCCTTGCGTGTTTGAACTCGACAGTCATTCAATGTCCACATTCCGGAATTCACGGTGTCTGAATTCCAGAAGCACCAAATGTCTGCATTCTAGAATCAGAATGTGGTGGAATTCTAGAATGCATAGCACGGCGGAATTCTAAAGTCCTAAAATGCCTGCTACCCGGAAGTTAAGGTGTCTGACGTCCAGAATGCTACTAGGTCAGCATTTAATCGTTCTGAAATATTCTGGGTTCTAGAATCAATGGACGGCTGAGTTCCAGAATGTAAGGTTTGCCAAACTCTAGAATCCTTGCGTGTCTGAACTCGAGAGTCATTCAATGTCCACATTCCGGAATTCACGGTGTCTGAATTCCAGAAGCACCAAATGTCTGCATTCGAGAATCGGAATTTGAGGGAATTCTAGAATGCACAGCACGGCGGAATTCTAAAGTACTAAAACACCTGCTAGCCGGAAGTTAATGTGTCTGACGACCAGAATGCTACTAGGTCAGCATTCTACCATTCTGAAAGATTCTGGGTTTTAGAATCAATGGACGGCTGAGTTCCGGAATGTCAGGGTGGCCAAACTCTAGAATACTTGCGTGTCTGAACTCGAGAATCATTCAATGTCCACATTCCGGAACTCAGGGTGTCTGAATTCCCGAAGAAGCAATTGTGTGCCTTCTAGAATCAAAATGTGGCAGAATTCTAGAATGCACAGCCTGGCGGAATTCTAAAGTCCTAAAATGCCTGCTAGTCGGAAGGTAAGCTGTCTGAGGTCAGAATGCTACTAGGTCAGCATTCTACAGTTCTGAAAGATTCTGGGTTCTAGAACCAATGGACGGCTGAGTTCCAGAATGTCAGCATGGCCAAACTCTAGAATCCTTGCGTGTCTGATCTCGAGAGTCATTCAATGTGCACATTCCGGAGCTCAGGGTGTCTGAATTCCAGAAACACCAAATGTCTGCATTCTAGAATCGGAATGCGGTGAAATTCTAGAATGAACAGGATGGCTGAATTCTAAAGTCCTAAAATGCCTGCTAGCCGGAAGTTAAGGTGTCTGACGTCCAGAATGCTACTAGGTCAGCATTCTACCGTTATGAAAGTTTCTTGGTTCCAGAATCAATGGACGGATGAGTTCCAGAATGTCAGGTTGGCCAAAGTCTAGAATACTTGCGTGTCTGAACTCGAGAGTCATTCAATGTCCACATTCCGGAATTCACGGTGTCTGAATTCCAGAAGCACCAAATGTCTGCATTCGAGAATCGGAATTTGACGGAATTCTAGAATGCACAGCACGGCGGAATTCTAAAGTACTAAAACACCTGCTAGCCGGAAGTTAATGTGTCTGACGACCAGAATGCTACTAGGTCAGCATTCTACCATTCTGAATGATTCTGGGTTCTAGAATCAATGGACGGCTGAGTTCCGGAATGTCAGGGTGGCCAAACTCTAGAATACTTGCGTGTCTGAACTTGAGAATCATTCAATGTCCACATTCCGGAACTCAGGGTGTCTGAATTCCCGAAGAAGCAATTGTGTGCCTTCTAGAATCAAAATGTGGCAGAATTCTAGAATGCACAGCCTGGCGGAATTCTAAAGTCCTAAAATGCCTGCTAGTCGGAAGGTAAGCTGTCTGAGGTACAGAATGCTACTAGGTCAGCATTCTACAGTTCTGAAAGATTCTGGGTTCTAGAACCAATGGACGGCTGAGTTCCAGAATGTCAGCATGGCCAAACTCTAGAATCCTTGCGTGTCTGATCTCGAGAGTCATTCAATGTGCACATTCCGGTGCTCAGGGTGTCTGAATTCCAGAAACACCAAATGTCTGCATTCTAGAATCGGAATGCGGTGAAATTCTAGAATGAACAGCATGGCGGAATTCTAAAGTCCTAAAATGCCTGCTAGCCGGAAATTAAGGTGTCTGACGTCCAGAATGCTACTAGGTCAGCATTCTACCGTTCTGAAAATTCTGGGTTCCAGAATCAATGGACGGATGAGTTCCAGAATGTCAGGTTGGCCAAAGTCCAGAATCCTTGCGTGTTTGAACTCGAGAGTCATTCAATGTCCACATTCCGGAATTCACGGTGTCTGAATTCCAGAAGAAACAAATGTCTGCATTCTAGAATCAGAATGTGGTGGAATTCTAGAATGCACAGCACGGCGGAATTCCAAAGTCCTAAAATGCCTGCTACCCGGAAGTTAAGGTGTCTGACGTCCAGAATGCTACTAGGTCAGCATTTAATTGTTCTGAAATATTCTGGGTTCTAGAATCAATGGACGGCTGAGTTCCAGAATGTAAGGTTGGCCATACTCTAGAATACTTGCGTGTCTGAACTCGAGAGACATTCAATGTCCACATTCCGGAACTAAGGTTGTCTGAATTCCAGAAGCACCAAATGTCTGCATTCTAGAATCGGAATTTGACGGAATTCTAGAATGCACAGCACGGCGGAATTCTAAAGTACTAAAACACCTGATAGCCGGAAGTTAATGTGTCTGACGTCCAGAATGCTACTAGGTCATCATTGTACCATTCTGAAAGATTCTGGGTTCTAGAATCAATGGATGGCTGAGTTCCGGAATGTCAGGTTGGCCAAACAGTAGAATCCTTGCGTGTCTGAACTCGAGAGTCATTCAATGTCCACATTCCGGAATTCAAGGTGTCTGAATTCCAGAAGCACCAAATGTCTGCATTCGAGAATCGGAATTTGACGGAATTCTAGAATGCACAGCACTGTGGAATTCTAATGTTCTAAAATGCCTGCTAGCCGGAAGTTAATATGTCTGACGTCCAGAATGCTACTAGGTCAGCATTCTACCATTCTGAAAGATTCTGGGTTCTAGAATCAATGGACAGCTCAGTTCCGGAATGTCAGGGTGGCCAAACTCTAGAATCCTTGCGTGTCTGAACTCGAGAGTCATTCAATGTCCACATTCCGGAACTCAGTGTGTCTGAATTCCCGCAGAAGCAATTGTCTGCCTTCTAGAATCAAAATGTGGCAGAATTCTAGAATGCACAGCCTGGTGGAATTCTAAAGTCCTAAAATGCCTGCTAGCCGGAAGTTAAGGTGTCTGACGTCCAGAATGCTACTAGGTCAGCATTCTACCGTTCTGAAAGATTCTGGGTTCTAGAATCAATGGACGGCTGAGTTGCGGAATGTCAGGGTGGCCAAACTGTAGAATCCTTGCGTGTCTAAACTCGAGAGTTATTCAATGTCCACATTCCCGAACTCAGGGTGTCTGAATTCCCGAAGAACCAATTGTCTGCATTCTAGAATCAAAATGTGGCAGAATTCTAGAATGCACAGCCTCGCGGAATTCTAAAATCCTAAAATGCCTGCTAGTCGGAAGGTAAGGTGTCTGAGGTCCACAATGCTACTAGGTCAGCATTCTACCGTTCTGAAAGATTCTGGGTTCTAGAACCAATGGACGGCTGAGTTCCAGAATGTCAGCATGGCCAAACTCTAGAATCCTTGCGTGTCTGATCTCGAGAGTCATTCAATGTGCACATTCCGGAGCTCAGAGTGTCTGAATTCCAGAAACACCAAATGTCTGCATTCTAGAATCGGAATGTGGTGAAATTCTAGAATGAACAGCATGGCGGTATTCAAAAGTCCTAAAATGCCTGCTAGCCGGAAGTTAAGGTGTCTGACGTCCAGAATGCTACTAGGTCAGCATTCTACCATTCTGAAAGATTCTGGGTTCTAGAATCAATGGACGGCTGAGTTCCGGAATATCAGGGTGGACAAACGGTAGAATCCTTGCGTGTCTGAACTCGAGAGTCATTCAATGTCCACATTCCAGAACTCAGGGTGTCTGAATTCCCAAAGAACCAATTGTCTGCATTCTAGAATCAAAATGTGGCAGAATTCTAGAATGCACAGCCTGGCGGAATTCTAAAGTCCTAAAATGCCTGCTAGTCGGAAGGTAAGCTGTCTGAGGTCCAGAATGCTACTAGGTCAGCATTCTACCATTCTGAAAGATTCTGGGTTCTAGAACCAATGGACGGCTGAGTTCCAGAATGTCAGCATGGCCAAACTCTAGAATCCTTGCGTGTCTGATCTCGAGAGTCATTCAATGTGCACATTTCGGAGCTCAGGGTGTCTGAATTCCAGAAACACCAAATGTCTGCATTCTAGAATCAGAATGTGGTGAAATTCTAGAATGCACAGCATGGCGGAATTCTAAAGTCCTAAAATGCCTGCTAGCCGGAAGTTAAGGTGTCTGACGTCCAGAATGCTACTAGGTCAGCATTCTACCGTTCTGAAAGATTCTGGGTTCCAGAATCAATGGACGGATGAGTTCCAGAATGTCAGGTTGGCCAAACTCTAGAATCCTTGCGTGTTTGAACTCGAGAGTCATTCAATGTCCACATTCCGAAATTCACGGTGTCTGAATTCCAGAAGCACCAAATGTCTGCATTCTAGAATCAGAATGTGGTGGAATTCTAGAATGCACAGCACGGTGGAATTCTAAAGTCCTAAAATGCCTCCTACCCGGAAGTTAGGGTGTCTGCCGTCCAGAATGCTACTAGGTCAGCATTTAATCATTCTGAAATATTCTGGGTTCTAGAATCAATGGACGGCTGAGTTCCAGAATGTAAGGTTGGCCAAACTCTAGACTACTTGCGTGTCTGAACTCGAGAGACATTCAATGTCCACATTCCGGAACTAAGGTTGTCTGAATTCCAGAAGCACCAAATGTCTGCATTCGAGAATCGGAATTTGACGGAATTCTAGAATGCACAGCACGGCGGAATTCTAAAGTACTAAAACACCTGCTAGCCAGAAGTTAATGTGTCTGACGTCCAGAATGCTACTAGGTCAGCATTCTACCATTCTGAAAGATTCTGGGTTCTAGAACCAATGGACGGCTGAGTTCCAGAATGTCATCATGGCCAAACTCTAGAATCCTTGCGTGTCTGATCTCGAGAGTCATTCAATGTGCACATTCCGGAGCTCAGGGTGTCTGAATTCCAGAAACACCAAATGTCTGCATTCTAGAATCGGAATGTGGTGAAATTCTAGAATGCCCAGCATGGCAGAATTCTAAAGTCCTAAAATGCCTGCTAGCCGGAAGTTAATGTGTCTGACGTCCAGAATGCTACGAGGTCATCATTCTACCGTTCTGAAAGATTCTGGGTTCCAGAATCAATGGACGCATGAGTTCCAGAATGTCAGGTTGGCCAAACTCTAGAATCCTTGCGTGTTTGAACTCGAGAGTCATTCAATGTCCACATTCCGGAATTAACGGTGTCTTATTTCCAGAAGCAACAAATGTCTGCATTCTAGAATGAGAATGTGGTGGAATTCTAGAATGCACAGCACGGCGGAATTCTAAAGTCGTAAAATGCCTCCTACCCGGAAGTTAAGGTGTCTGACGTCCAGAATGCTACTAGGTCAGCATTTAATCATTCTGAAATATTCTGCGTTCTAGAATCAATGGACGGCTGAGTTCCAGAATGTAAGGTTGGCCAAACTCTAGAATCCTTGCGTGTTTGAACTCGAGAGACATTCAATGTCCACATTCCGGAACTAAGGTTGTCTGAATTCCAGAAACACCAAATGTCTGCATTCGAGAATCGGAATTTGACGGAATTCTAGAATGCACAGCACGGCGGAATTCTAAAGTACTAAAACACCTGATAGCCGGAAGTTAATGTGTCTGACGTCCAGAATGCTACTAGGTCAGCATTCTACCATTCTGAAAGATTCTGGGTTCTAGAATCAATGGACGGCTGAGTTCCGGAATGTCAGGGTGGCCAAACTCTAGAATCCTTGCGTGTCTGAACTCGAGAGTCATTCAATGTCCACATTCCGGAACTCAAGGTGTCTGAATTCCCAAAGAACCAATTGTCTGCATTCTAGAATCAAAATGTGGCAGAATTCCAGAATGCACAGCCTGGCGGAATTCTAAAGTCCTAAAATGCCTGCTAGTCGGAAGGTAAGGTGTCTGAGGTCCACAATGCTACTAGGTCAGCATTCTACAGTTCTGAAAGATTCTGGGTTCTAGAATCAATGGACGGCTGAGTTCCAGAAAGTCAGCATGGCCAAACTCTAGAATCCTTGCGTGTCTGATCTCGAGAGTCATTCAATGTGCACATTCCGTAGCTCAGGGCCTCTGAATTCCAGAAACACCAAATGTCTGCTTTCAAGAATCGGAATGTGGTGAAATTCTAGAATGAACAGCATGGCGGAATTCTAAAGTCCTAAAATGCCTGCTAGCCGGAAGTTAAGGTGTCTGACGTCCAGAATGCTACTAGGTCAGCATTCTACCGTTCTGAAAGATTCTGGGTTCTAGAATCAATGGACGGCTGAGTTGCAGAATGTCAGGGTGGCCAAACTATAGAATCCTTGCGTGTCTAAGCTCGAGAGTCATTCAATGTCCACATTCCGGAACTCAGGGTGTCTGAATTCCCGAAGAAACAATTGTCTGCATTCTAGAATCAAAATGTGGCAGAATTCTAGAATGCAAAGCCTCGTGGAATTCTAAAGTCCTAAAATGCCTGCTAGTCGGAAGGTAAGGTGTCTGAAGTCCACAATGCTACTAGGTCAGCATTCTACCGTTCTGAAAGATTCTGGGTTCTAGAACCAATGGACGGCTGAGTTCCAGAATGTCAGCATGGCCAAACTCTAGAATCCTTGCGTGTCTGATCTCGAGAGTCATTCAATGTGCACATTCCGGAGCTCAGTGTGTCTGAATTCCAGAAACCCCAAATGTCTGCATTCTAGAATCGGAATGTGGTGAAATTATAGAATGAACAGCATGGCGGAATTCTAAAGTCCTAAAATGCCTGCTATCCGGAAGTTAAGGTGTCTGACGTCCAGAATGCTACTAAGTCAGCATTTAATCGTTCTGAAAGATTCTGGGTTCTAGAATCAATGAACGGCTGAGTTCCAGAACGTAAGGTTGGCCAAACTCTAGAATACTTGCGTGTCTGAACTCGAGAGACATTCAATGTCCACATTCCGGAACTAAGGGTGTCTGAATTCCAGAAGCACCAAATGTCTGCATTTGAGAATCGGAATTTGACGGAATTCTAGAATGCACAGCACGGCGGAATTCTAATGTACTAAAACACCTGCTACCAGGAAGTTAATGTGTCTGACGTCCAGAAAGCTACTAGGTCATCATTGTACCATTCTGAAAGATTCTGGGTTCTAGAATCAATGGACGGCTGAGTTCCGGAATGTCAGGGTGGCCAAACTCTAGAATACTTGCTTGTCTGAACTCGAGTGTCATTCAATGTCCACATTCCCGAACTCAGGGTGTCTGAATTCCCGAAGAACCAATTGTCTGCATTCTAGAATCAAAATGTGGCAGAATTCTAGAATGCACAGCCTGGCGGAATTCCAAAATCCTACAATGCCTGCTAGTCGAAAGGTAAGGTGTTTGAGGTCAAGAATGCTACTAGGTCAGAATTCTACCCTTCTGAAAGATTCTGGGTTCTAGAACCAATGGACAGCTGAGTTCCAGAATGTCAGCATGGCCAAACTCTAGAATCCTTGCGTGTCTGATCTCGAGAGTCATTCAATGTGCACATTCCGGTGCTCAGGGTGTCTGAATTCCAGAAACACCAAATGTCTGCATTCTAGAATCGGAATGCGGTGAAATTCTAGAATGAACAGCATGGCGGAATTCTAAAGTCCTAAAATGCCTGCTAGCCGGAAGTTAAGGTGTCTGACGTCCAGAATGCTACTAGGTCAGCATTCTACCGTTCTGAAAGATTCTGGGTTCCAGAATCAATGGACGGATGAGTTCCAGAATGTCAGGTTGGCCAAAGTCTAGAATCCTTGCGTGTTTGAACTCGAGAGTCATTCAATGTCCACATTCCGGAATTCACGGTGTCTGAATTCCAGAAGAAACAAATGTCTGCATTCTAGAATCAGAATGTGGTGGAATTCTAGAATGCACAGCACGGCGGAATTCCAAAGTCCTAAAATGCCTGCTACCCGGAAGTTAAGGTGTCTGACGTCCAGAATGCTACTAGGTCAGCATTTAATTGTTCTGAAATATTCTGGGTTCTAGAATCAATGGACGGCTGAGTTCCAGAATGTAAGGTTGGCCATACTCTAGAATACTTGCGTGTCTGAACTCGAGAGACATTCAATGTCCACATTCCGGAACTAAGGTTGTCTGAATTCCAGAAGCACCAAATGTCTGCTTTCGAGAATCGGAATTTGACGGAATTCTAGAATGCACAGCACGGCGGAATTCTAAAGTACTAAAACACCTGATAGCCGGAAGTTAATGTGTCTGACGTCCAGAATGCTACTAGGTCAGCATTGTACCATTCTGAAAGATTCTGGGTTCTAGAATCAATGGATGGCTGAGTTCCGGAATGTCAGGGTGGCCAAACTGTAGAATCCTTGCGTGTCTGAACTCGAGAATCATTCAATGTCCACATTCCAGAACTCAGGGTGTCTGAATTCCCAAAGAATCAATTGTCTGCATTCTAGAATCAAAATGTGGCAGAATCCTAGAATGCAGAGCCTGGCGGAATTCTAAAGTCCTAAAATGCCTGCTAGTCGGAAGGTCAGGTGTCTGAGGTCCAGAATGCTACTAGGTCAGCATTCTACCGTTCTGAAAGATTCTGGGTTCTAGAACCAATGGACGGCTGAGTTCCAGAATGTCAGCATGGCCAAACTCTAGAATACTTCCGTGTCTGATCTTGAGAGTCATTCAATGTGCACAATCCGGAGCTCAGGGTGTCTGAATTCCAGAAACACCAAATGTCTGCATTCTGGAATCGGAATGTGGTGAAATTCTAGAATGAACAGCATGGCGGAATTCTAAACTCCTAAAATGCCTGCTAGCCGGAAGTTAAGGTGTCTGACGTCCAGAATGCTACTAGGTCAGCATTCTACCATTCTGAAAGATTCTGGGTTCTAGAATCAATGGATGGCTGAGTTCCGGAATGTCAGGGTGGCCAAAGTGTAGAATCCTTGCGTGTCTGAACTCGAGAGTCATTCAATGTCCACATTCCGGAACTCAGGGTGTCTGAATTCCAGAAACACCAAATGTCTGCATTCTAGAATCAGAATGTGGTGGAATTCTAGAATGCTTAGCAAGGCGGAATTCTAATGTACTAAAACACCTGCTAGCCGGAAGTTAAGGTGTCTGACGTCCAGAATGCTACTAGGTCAGCATTCTACCGTTCTGAAATATTCTGGGTTCCAGAATCAATGGACAGATGAGTTCCAGAATGTCAGGTTGGCCAAACTCTAGAATCCTTGCATGTCTGAACTCGAGAGTCATTCAATGTCCACATTCCGGAATTCACGGTGTCTGAATTCCAGAAGCACCAAATGTCTGCATTCTAGAATTGGAATGCGGTGAAATTCTAGAATGAACAGCATGGCGGAATTCTAAAGTCCTAAAATGCTGGCTAGCCGGAAGTTAAGGTGTCTGAGATCCACAATGCTACTAGGTCAGCATTCTACCGTTCTGAAAGATTCTGTGTTCTAGAACCAATGGACGGCTGAGTTCCAGAATGTAAGGTTGGCCAAACTCTAGAATCCTTGCATGTCTGATCTCGAGAGTCATTCAATGTGCACATTCCGGAGCTCAGGGTGTCTGAATTCCAGAAAAACCAAATGTCTGCATTCTAGAATCGGAATGTGGTGAAATTCTAGAATGAACAGCATGGCGGAATTCTAAAGTCCTAAAATGCCTGCTAGCCGGAAGTTAAGGTGTCTGACGTCTAGAATGCTACTAGGTCAGCATTCTACCGTTCTGAAAGATTCTGGGTTCCAGAATCAATGGACGGATGAGTTCCAGAATGTCAGGTTGGCCAAACTCTAGAATCCTTGTGTGTCTGAATTCGAGAGTCATTCAATGTCCACATTCCGGAATTCACGGTGTCTGAATTCCAGAAGAACCAAATGTCTGCATTCTAGAATCAGAATGTGGTGGAATTCTAGAATGCACAGCACGGCGGAATTCTAAAGACCTAAAATGTCTGCTACCCGGAAGTTAAGGTGTCTGACGTCCAGAATGCTACTAGGTCAGCATTTAATCGTTCTGAAATATTCTGGGTTCTAGAATCAATGGACAGCTGAGTTACAGAATGTAAGGTTTGCCAAACTCTAGAATCCTTGTGTTTCTGAACTCGAGAGTCATTCAATGTCCACATTCCGGAATTCACGGTGTCTGAATTCCAGAAGCACCAAATGTCTGCATTCGAGAATCGGAATTTGACGGAATTCTAGAATGCACAGCACGGCGGAATTCTAAAGTACTAAAACACCTGCTAGCCGGAAGTTAATGTGTCTGACGTCCAGAGTACTACTAGGTCAGCATTCTACCATTCTGAAAGATTCTGGGTTCTAGAATCAATGGACGGCTGAGTTCCGTAATGTCATGGTGGCCAAACTCTAGAATCCTTGCGTGTCTGAACTCGAGAGTCATTCAATGTCCACATTCCGGAACTCAGGGTGTCTGAATTCCTGAAGAACCAATTGTCTGCATTCTAGAATCAAAATGTGGCAGAATTCTAGAATGCACAGCCTCGCGGAATTCTAAAGTCCTAAAATGCCTGCTAGTCGGAAAGTAAGGTGTCTGAAGTCCACAATGCTACTAGGTCAGCATTCTACCGTTCTGAAAGATTCTGGGTTCTAGAACCAATGGACGGCTGAGATCCAGAATGTCAGCATGGCCAAACTCTAGAATCCTTGCGTGTCTGATCTCGAGAGTCATTCAATGTGCACATTCCGGAGCTCAGGGTGTCTGAATTCCAGAAAGCCCAAATGTCTGCATTCTAGAATCGGAATGTGGTGAAATTCTAGAATGAACAGCATGGCGGAATTCTAAAGTCCTAAAATGCCTGCTAGCCGGAAGTTAAGGTGTCTGACGTCCAGAATGCTACTAGGTCAGCATTTAATCATTCTGAAAGAATCTGGGTTCTAGAATCAATGGACGGCTGAGTTCCAGAATGTAAGGTTGGCCAAACTCTAGAATACTTGCGTGTCTGAACTCGAGAGACATTCAATGTCCACATTCCGGAACTAAGGGTGTCTGAATTCCAGAAACACCAAATGTCTGCATTCGAGAATCGGAATTTGACGGAATTCTAGAATGCACAGCACGGCGGAATTCTAATGTACTAAAACACCTGCTAGCCGGAAGGTAATGTGTCTGACGTCCAGAAAGCTACTAGGTCATCATTGTACCATTCTGAAAGATTCTGGGTTCTAGAATCAATGGACGGCTGAGTTCCGGAACGTCAGGGTGGCCAAACTCTAGAATCCTTGCGTGTCTGAACTCGAGTGTCATTCAATGTCCACATTCCGGAACTCAGGGTGTCTGAATTCCTGAAGAACCAATTGTCTGCATTCTAGAATCAAAATGTGGCAGAATTCTAGAATGCACAGCCTGGCGGAATTCCAAAATCCTACAATGCCTGCTAGTCGAAAGGTAAGGTGTTTGAGGTCCAGAATGCTACTAGGTCAGAATTCTACCCTTCTGAAAGATTCTGGGTTCTAGAACCAATGGACGGCTGAGTTCCAGAATGTCAGCATGGCCAAACTCTACAATCCTTGCGTGTCTGATGTCGAGAGTCATTCAATGTGCACATTCCGGAGCTCAGGGTGTCTGAATTCCAGAAACACCAAATGTCTGCGTTCTAGAATCGGAATGTGGTGAAATTCTAGAATGAACAGCATGGTGGAATTCTAAAGTCCTAAAATGCCTGCTAGCCGGAAGTTAAGGTGTCTGACGTCCAGAATGCTACTAGGTCAGCATTCTACCGTTCTGAAAGATTCTGGGTTCCAGAATCAATGGACGGATGAGTTCCAGAATGTCAGGTTGGCCAAACTCTAGAATCCTTGCGTGTTTGAACTCGAGAGTCATTCAATGTCCACATTCCGGAATTCACGGTGTCTGAATTCCAGAAGAACCAAATGTCTGCATTCTAGAATCAGAATGTGGTGGAATTCTAGAATGCATAGCACGGCGGAATTCTAAAGTCCTAAAATGCCTGCTACCCGGAAGTTAAGGTGTCTGACGTCCAGAATGCTACTAGGTCAGCATTTAATGATTCTGAAATATTCTGGGTTCCAGAATCAATGGACGGCTGAGTTCCAGAATGTAAGGTTGGCCAAACTCTAGAATACTTGCGTGTCTGAACTCGAGAGACATTCAATGTCCACATTCCGGAACTAAGGTTGTCTGAATTCCAGAAGCACCAAATGTCTGCATTCGAGAATCGGAATTTGACGGAATTCTAGAATGCACAGCACGGCGGAATTCTAATGTACTAAAACACCTGCTAGCCGGAAGTTAATGTGTCTGACGACCAGAAAGCTACTAGGTCAGAATTCTAACATTCTGAAAGATTCTGGGTTCTAGAATCAATGGACGGCTGAGTTCCGGAATGTCAGGGTGGCCAAACTCTAGAATCCTTGCGTGTCTGAACTCGAGAGTCATTCAATGTCCACATTCCGGAACTCAAGGTGTCTGAATTCCCAAAGAACCAATTGTCTGCATTCTAGAATCAAAATCTGGCAGAATTCTAGAATGCACAGCCTGGCGGAATTCTAAAGTCCTAAAATGCCTGCTAGTCGGAAGGTAAGGTGTCTGAGGTCCACAATGCTACTAGGTCAGCATTCTACAGTTCTGAAAGATTCTGGGTTCTAGAACCAATGGACGGCTGAGTTCCAGAAAGTCAGCATGGCCAAACTCTAGACTGCTTGCGTGTCTGATCTCGAGAGTCATTCAATGTGCACATTCCGTAGCTCAGGGCGTCTGAATTCCAGAAACACCAAATGTCTGCTTTCAAGAATCGGAATGTGCTGAAATTCTAGAATGAACAGCATGGCGGAATTCTAAAGTCCTAAAATGCCTGCTAGCCGGAAGTTAAGGTGTCTGACGTCCAGAATGCTACTATGTCAGCATTCTACCGTTCTGAAAGATTCTGGGTTCTAGAATCAATGGACGGCTGAGTTGTGGAATGTCAGGGTGGCCAAACTGTAGAATCCTTGCGTGTCTAAACTCGAGAGTCATTCGATGTCCACATTCCGGAACTCAGGGTGTCTGAATTCCCGAAGAACCAATTGTCTGCATTCTAGAATCAAAATGTGGCAGAATTCTAGAATGCACAGCCTCGCGGAATTCTAAAGTCCTAAAATGCCTGCTAGTCGGAAGGTAAGGTGTCTGAAGTCCACAATGCTACTAGGTCAGCATTCTACCGTTCTGAAAGATTCTGGGTTCTAGAACCAATGGACGGCTGAGTTCCAGAATGTCAGCATGGCCAAACTCTAGAATCCTTGCGTGTCTGATCTCGAGAGTCATTCAATGTGCACATTCCGGAGCTCAGGGTGTCTGAATTCCAGAAACACCAAATGTCTGCATTCTAGAATCGGAATGTGGTGAAATTCTAGAATGAACAGCATGGCGGAATTCTAAAGTCCTAAAATGCCTGCTACCCGGAAGTTAAGGTGTCTGACGTCCAGAATGCTACTAGGTCAGCATTTAATCGTTCTGAAAGATTCTGGGTTCTAGAATCAATGGACGGCTGAGTTCCAGAATGTAAGGTTGGCCAAAGTCTAGAATACTTGCGTGTCTGAACTTGAGAGTCAATCAATGTCCACATTCCGGAACTAAGGGTGTCTGAATTCCAGAAGCACCAAATGTCTGCATTCGAGAATCGGAATTTGACGGAATACTAGAATGCACAGCACGGCGGAATTCTAATGTAGTAAAACACCTGCTAGCCGGAAGTTAATGTGTCTGACGTCCAGAAAGCTACTAGGTCATCATTGCACCATTCTGTAAGATTCTGGGTTCTAGAATCAATGGACGGCTGAGTTCCGGAATGTCAGGTTGGCCAAACTCTAGAATCCTTGCGTGTCTGAACTCGAGTGTCATTCAATGTCCACATTCCGGATCTCAGGGTGTCTGAATTCCCGAAGAACCAATTGGCTGCATTATAGAATCAAAATGTGGCAGAATTCTAGAATGCACAGCCTGGCGGAATTCCAAAATCCTACAATGCCTGCTAGTCGAAAGGTAAGGTGATTGAGGTCCAGAATGCTACTAGGTCAGAATTCTACCCTTCTGAAAGATTCTGGGTTCTAGAACCAATGGACGGCTGAGTTCCAGAATGTCAGCATGGCCAAACTCTAGAATCCTTGCGTGTCTGATCTCGAGAGTCATTCAATGTGCACATTCCGGAGCTCAGGGTGTCTGAATTCCAGAAACACCAAATGTCTGCATTCTAGAATCAGAATGTGGTGAAATTCTAGAATGAACAGCATGGTGGAATTCTAAAGTCCTAAAATGCCTGCTAGCCGGAAGTTAAGGTGTCTGACGTCCAGAATGCTACTAGGTCAGCATTCTACCGTTCTGAAAGATTCTGGGTTCCAGAATCAATGGACGGATGAGTTCCAGAATGTCAGGTTGGCCAAAGTCTAGAATCCTTGCGTGTTTGAACTCGAGAGTCATTCAATGTCCACATTCCGGAATTCATGGTGTCTGAATTCCAGTAGCACCAAATGTCTGCATTCTAGAATCAGAATGTGGTGGAATTCTAGAATGTATAGCACGGCGGAATTCTGAAGTCCTAAAATGCCTGCTGCCCGGAAGTTAAGGTGTCTGACGTCCAGAATGCTACTAGGTCAGCGTTTAATCATTCTGAAATATTCTGCGTTCTAGAATCAATGGACGGCTGGGTTCCAGAATGTAAGGTTGGCCAAACTCTAGAATACTTGCGTGTCTGAACTCGAGAGACATTCAATGTCCACATTCCGGAACTAAGGGTGTCTGAATTCCAGAAACACCAAATGTCTGCATTCGAGAATCGGAATTTGACGGAATTCTAGAATGCACAGCACGGCGGAATTCTAAAGTACTAAAACACCTGATAGACGGAAGTTAATGTGTCTGACGTCCAGAATGCTACTAGGTCAGCATTCTACCATTCTGAAAGGTTCTGGGTTCTAGAATCAATGGACGGCTGAGTTCTGGAATGTCAGGGTGGCCAAACTCTAGAATCCTTGCGTGTCTGAACTCGAGAGTCATTCAATGTCCACATTCCGGAACTCAAGGTGTCTGAATTCCCAAAGAACCAATTGTCTGCATTCTAGAATCAAAATGTGGCAGAATTCTAGAATGCACAGCCTGGCGGAATTCTAAAGTCCTAAAATGCCTGCTAGTCGGAAGGTAAGGTGTCTGAGGTCAACAATGCTACTAGGTCAGCATTCTACAGTTCTGAAAGATTTTGGGTTCTAGAATCAATGGACGGCTGAGTTCCAGAAAGTCAGCATGGCCAAACTCTAGAATCCTTGCGTGTCTGATCTCGAGAGTCATTCAATGTGCACATTCCGTAGCTCAGGGCCTCTGAATTCCAGAAACACCAAATGTCTGCTTTCAAGAATCGGAATGTGGTGAAATTCTAGAATGAACAGCATGGCGGAATTCTAAAGTCCTAAAATGCCTGCTAGCCGGAAGTTAAGGTGTCTGACGTCCAGAATGCTACTAGGTCAGCATTCTACCGTTCTGAAAGATTCTGGGTACTAGAATCAATGGACGGCTGAGTTGCAGAATGTCAGGGTGGCCAAACTATAGAATCCTTGCGTGTCTAAGCTCGAGAGTCATTCAATTTCCACATTCCGGAACTCAGGGTGTCTGAATTCCCGAAGAAACAATTGTCTGCATTCTAGAATCAAAATGTGGCAGAATTCTAGAATGCAAAGCCTCGTGGAATTCTAAAGTCCTAAAATGCCTGCTAGTCGGAAGGTAAGGTGTCTGAAGTCCACAATGCTACTAGGTCAGCATTCTACCGTTCTGAAAGATTCTGGGTTCTAGAACCAATGGACGGCTGAGTTCCAGAATGTCAGCATGGCCAAACTCTAGAATCCTTGCGTGTCTGATCTCGAGAGTCATTCAATGTGCACATTCCGGAGCTCAGTGTGTCTGAATTCCAGAAACCCCAAATGTCTGCATTCTAGAATCGGAATGTGGTGAAATTCTAGAATGAACAGCATGGCGGAATTCTAAAGTCCTAAAATGCCTGCTATCCGGAAGTTAAGGTGTCTGACGTCCAGAATGCTACTAAGTCAGCATTTAATCGTTCTGAAAGATTCTGGGTTCTAGAATCAATGGACGGCTGAGTTCCAGAATGTAAGGTTGGCCAAACTCTAGAATACTTGCGTGTCTGAACTCGAGAGACATTCAATGTCCACATTCCGGAACTAAGGGTGTCTGAATTCCAGAAGCACCAAATGTCTGCATTCGAGAATCGGAATTTGACGGAATTCTAGAATGCACAGCACGGCGGAATTCTAATGTACTAAAACACCTGCTAGCCGGAAGTTAATGTGTCTGACGTCCAGAAAGCTACTAGGTCATCATTGTACCATTCTGAAAGATTCTGGGTTCTAGAATCAATGGACGGCTGAGTTCCGGAATGTCAGGGTGGCCAAACTCTAGAATACTTGCTTGTCTGAACTCGAGTGTCATTCAATGTCCACATTCCGGAACTCAGGGTGTCTGAATTCCCGAAGAAACAATTGTCTGCATTCTAGAATCAAAATGTGGCAGAATTCTAGAATGCACAGCCTGGCGGAATTCCAAAATCCTACAATGCCTGCTAGTCGAAAGGTAAGGTGTTTGAGGTCCAGAATGCTACTAGGTCAGAATTCTACCCTTCTGAAAGATTCTGGGTTCTAGAACCAATGGACAGCTGAGTTCCAGAATGTCAGCATGGCCAAACTCTAGAATCCTTGCGTGTCTGATCTCGAGAGTCATTCAATGTGCACATTCCGGAGCTCAGGGTGTCTGAATTCCAGAAACACCAAATGTCTGCATTCTAGAATCGGAATGTGGTGAAATTCTAGAATGAACAGCATGGCGGAATTCTAAAGTCCTAAAATGCCTGCTAGCCGGAAGTTAAGGTGTCTGACGTCCAGAATGCTACTAGGTCAGCATTCTACCGTTCTGAAAGATTCTGGGCTCCAGAATCAATGGACGGATGAGTTCCAGAATGTCAGGATGGCCAAAGTCTAGAATCCTTGCGTGTTTGAACTCGAGAGTCATTCAATGTCCACATTCCGGAATTCACGGTGTCTGAATTGCAGAAGCACCAAATGTCTGCATTCTAGAATCAGAATGTGGTGGAATTCTAGAATGCATAGCACGGCGGAATTCTAAAGTCCTAAAATGCCTGCTACCCGGAAGTTAAGGTGTCTGACGTCCAGAATGCTACTAGGTCAGCATTTAATCGTTCTGAAATATTCTGGGTTCTAGAATCAATGGACGGCTGAGTTCCAGAATGTAAGGTTTGCCAAACTCTAGAATCCTTGCGTGTCTGAACTCGAGAGTCATTCAGTGTCCACATTCCGGAACTAAGGTTGTCTGAATTCCAGAAGCACCAAATGTCTGCATTCGAGAATCGGAATTTGACGGAATTCTAGAATGCACAGCACGGCGGAATTCTAAAGTACTAAAACGCCTGATAGCCGGAAGTTAATGCGTCTGACGTCCAGAATGCTACTAGGTCAGCATTCTACCATTCTGAAAGATTCTGGGTTCTAGAATCAATGGACGGCTGAGTTCCGGAATGTCAGGGTGGCCAAACTCTAGAATCCTTGCGTGTCTGAACTCGAGAGTCATTCAGTGTCCACATTCCGGAACTCAAGGTGTCTGAATTCCCAAAGAACCAATTGTCTGCATTCTAGAATCAAAATGTGGCAGAATTCTAGAATGCACAGCCTGGCGGAATTCTAAAGTCCTAAAATGCCTGCTAGTCAGAAGGTAAGGTGTCTGAGGTCCACAATGCTACTAGGTCAGCATTCTACAGTCCTGAAAGATTCTGAGTTCTAGAACCAATGGACGGCTGAGTTCCAGAATGTCAGCATGGCCAAACTCTAGAATCCTTGCGTGTCTGATCTCGAGAGTCATGCAATGTGCACATTCCGGAGCTCAGGGCGTCTGAATTCCAGAAACACCAAATGTCTGCTTTCAAGAATCGGAATGTGGTGAAATTCTAGAATGAACAGCATGGCGGAATTCTAAAGTCCTAAAATGCCTGCTAGCCGGAAGTTAAGGTGTCTGACGTCCAGAATGCTACTATGTCAGCATTCTACCGTTCTGAAAGATTCTGGGTTCTATAATCAATGGACGGCTGAGTTCCGGAATGTCAGGCTGGAAACTGTAGAATCCTTGCGTGTCTGAACTCGAGAGTCATTCAATGTCCACATTCCGGAACTCAGGGTGTCTGAATTCCCGAAGAACCAATTGTCTGCATTCTAGAATCAAAATGTGGCAGAATTCTAGAATGCACAGCCTGGTGGAATTCTAAAGTCCTAAAATGCCTGCTAGTCGGAAAGTAAGGTGTCTGAGGTCCAGAATGCTAGTAGGTCAGCATTATACCGTTCTGAAAGATTCTGGGTTCTAGAACCAATGAACGGCTGAGTTCCAGAATGTCAGCATGGCCAAACACTAGAATCCTTGCGTGTCTGAACTCGAGAGTCATTCAATGTCCACATTCCGGAATTAAGGTTGTCTGAATTCCAGAAGCACCAAATGTATGCATTCGAGAATCGGAATTTGACGGAATTCTAGAATGCACAGCACGGCGGAATTCTAATGTACTAAAACACCTGCTAGCAGGAAGTTAAAGTGTCTGACGTCCAGAATACTACTAGGTCATCATTGTACCATTCTGAAAGATTCTGGGTTCTAGAATCAATGGATGGCTTAGTTCCGGAATGTCACGGTGGCCAAAGTGTAGAATCCTTGCGTGTCTGAACTCGAGAGTCATTCAATGTCCACATTCCGGAACTCAGGGTGTCTGAATTCCAGAAGCACCAAATGTCTGCATTCTAGAATCAGAATGTGGTGGAATTCTAGAATGCTCAGCACGGCGGAATTCTAATGTACTAAAACACCTGCTAGCCGGAAGTTAAGGTGTCTGACGTCCAGAATGCTACTAGGTCAGCATTCTACCGTTCTGAAATATTCTGGGTTCCAGAATCAATGGACGGATGAGTTCCAGAATGTCAGGTTGGCCAAACTCTAGAATCCTTGCATGTCTGAACTCGAGAGTCATTCAATGTCCACATTCCGGAATTCACGGTGTCTGAATTCCAGAAGCACCAAATGTCTGCATTCTAGAATTGGAATGTGGTGAAATTCTAGAATGAACAGCATGGCGGAATTCTAAAGTCCTAAAATGCTGGCTAGCCGGAAGTTAAGGTGTCTGAGGTCCAGAATGCTACTAGGTCAGCATTCTACCGTTCTGAAAGATTCTGTGTTCTAGAACCAATGGACGGTTGAGTTCCAGAATGTCAGCATGGCCAAACTCTAGAATCCTTGCGTGTCTGATCTCGAGAGTCATTCAATGTGCACATTTCGGAGCTCAGGGTGTCTGAATTCCAGAAACACCAAATGTCTGCATTCTAGAATCAGAATATGGTGAAATTCTAGAATGCACAGCATGGCGGAATTCTAAAGTCCTAAAATGCCTGCTAGCCGGAAGTTAAGGTGTCTGACGTCCAGAATGCTACTAGGTCAGCATTCTACCGTTCTGAAAGATTCTGGGTTCCAGAATCAATGGACGGATGAGTTCCAGAATGTCAGGTTGGCCAAACTCTAGAATCCTTGCGTGTTTGAACTCGAGAGTCATTCAATGTCCACATTCCGAAATTCACGG
This sequence comes from Aotus nancymaae, assembly GCF_030222135.1. NCBI lineage: Eukaryota > Metazoa > Chordata > Mammalia > Primates > Aotidae > Aotus > Aotus nancymaae. The sequence continues at coordinate 2,280,315 of NW_026988514.1, read as the reverse complement.
TGTCTGAATTCCAGAAGCAGCAAATGTCTGCATTCTAGAATCAGAATGTGGTGGAATTCTAGAATGCACAGCACGGCGGAATTCTAAAATCCTAAAATGCCTCCTACCCGGAAGTTAAGGTGTCTGCCGTCCAGAATGCTACTAGGTCAGCATTTAATCATTCTGAAATATTCTGGGTTCTAGAATCAATGGACGGCTGAGTTCCAGAATGGAAGGTTGGCCAAACTCTAGACTACTTGCGTGTCTGAACTCGAGAGACATTCAATGTCCACATTCCGGAACTAAGGTTGTCTGAATTCCAGAAGCACCAAATGTCTGCATTCGAGAATCGGAATTTGACGGAATTCTAGAATGCACAGCACGGCGGAATTCTAAAGTACTAAAACACCTGCTAGCCAGAAGTTAATGTGTCTGACGTCCAGAATGCTACTAGGTCAGCATTCTACCATTCTGAAAGATTCTGGGTTCTGGAACCAATGGACGGCTGAGTTCCAGAATGTCATCATGGCCAAACTCTAGAATCCTTGCGTGTCTGATCTCGAGAGTCATTCAATGTGCACATTCCGGAGCTCAGGGTGTCTGAATTCCAGAAACACCAAATGTCTGCATTCTAGAATCGGAATGTGGTGAAATTCTAGAATGCCCAGCATGGCAGAATTCTAAAGTCCTAAAATGCCTGCTAGCCGGAAGTTAATGTGTCTGACGTCCAGAATGCTACGAGGTCATCATTCTACCGTTCTGAAAGATTCTGGGTTCCAGAATCAATGGACGCATGAGTTCCAGAATGTCAGGTTGGCCAAACTCTAGAATCCTTGCGTGTTTGAACTCGAGAGTCATTCAATGTCCACATTCCGGAATTAACGGTGTCTGATTTCCAGAAGCAACAAATGTCTGCATTCTAGAATGAGAATGTGGTGGAATTCTAGAATGCACAGCACGGCGGAATTCTAAAGTCGTAAAATGCCTCCTACCCGGAAGTTAAGGTGTCTGACGTCCAGAATGCTACTAGGTCAGCATTTAATCATTCTGAAATATTCTGCGTTCTAGAATCAATGGACGGCTGAGTTCCAGAATGTAAGGTTGGCCAAACTCTAGAATCCTTGCGTGTTTGAACTCGAGAGACATTCAATGTCCACATTCCGGAACTAAGGTTGTCTGAATTCCAGAAACACCAAATGTCTGCATTCGAGAATCGGAATTTGACGGAATTCTAGAATGCACAGCACGGCGGAATTCTAAAGTACTAAAACACCTGATAGCCGGAAGTTAATGTGTCTGACGTCCAGAATGCTACTAGGTCAGCATTCTACCATTCTGAAAGATTCTGGGTTCTAGAATCAATGGACGGCTGAGTTCCGGAATGTCAGGGTGGCCAAACTCTAGAATCCTTGCGTGTCTGAACTCGAGAGTCATTCAATGTCCACATTCCGGAACTCAAGGTGTCTGAATTCCCAAAGAACCAATTGTCTGCATTCTAGAATTAAAATGTGGCAGAATTCTAGAATGCACAGCCTGGCGGAATTCTAAAGTCCTAAAATGCCTGCTAGTCGGAAGGTAAGGTGTCTGAGGTCCACAATGCTACTAGGTCAGCATTCTACAGTTCTGAAAGATTCTGGGTTCTAGAATCAATGGACGGCTGAGTTCCAGAAAGTCAGCATGGCCAAACTCTAGAATCCTTGCGTGTCTGATCTCGAGAGTCATTCAATGTGCACATTCCGTAGCTCAGGGCCTCTGAATTCCAGAAACACCAAATGTCTGCTTTCAAGAATCGGAATGTGGTGAAATTCTAGAATGAACAGCATGGCGGAATTCTAAAGTCCTAAAATGCCTGCTAGCCGGAAGTTAAGGTGTCTGACGTCCAGAATGCTACTAGGTCAGCATTCTACCGTTCTGAAAGATTCTGGGTTCTAGAATCAATGGACGGCTGAGTTGCACAATGTCAGGGTGGCCAAACTATAGAATCCTTGCGTGTCTAAGCTCGAGAGTCATTCAATGTCCACATTCCGGAACTCAGGGTGTCTGAATTCCCGAAGAAACAATTGTCTGCATTCTAGAATCAAAATGTGGCAGAATTCTAGAATGCAAAGCCTCGTGGAATTCTAAAGTCCTAAAATGCCTGCTAGTCGGTAGGTAAGGTGTCTGAAGTCCACAATGCTACTAGGTCAGCATTCTACCGTTCTGAAAGATTCTGGGTTCTAGAACCAATGGACGGCTGAGTTCCAGAATGTCAGCATGGCCAAACTCTAGAATCCTTGCGTGTCTGATCTCGAGAGTCATTCAATGTGCACATTCCGGAGCTCAGTGTGTCTGAATTCCAGAAACCCCAAATGTCTGCATTCTAGAATCGGAATGTGGTGAAATTATAGAAAGAACAGCATGGCGGAATTCTAATGTCCTAAAATGCCTGCTATCCGGAAGTTAAGGTGTCTGACGTCCAGAATGCTACTAAGTCAGCATTTAATCGTTCTGAAAGATTCTGGGTTCTAGAATCAATGGACGGCTGAGTTCCAGAATGTAAGGTTGGCCAAACTCTAGAATACTTGCGTGTCTGAACTCGAGAGACATTCAATGTCCACATTCCGGAACTAAGGGTGTCTGAATTCCAGAAGCACCAAATGTCTGCATTTGAGAATCGGAATTTGACGGAATTCTAGAATGCACAGCACGGCGGAATTCTAATGTACTAAAACACCTGCTAGCAGGAAGTTAATGTGTCTGACGACCAGAATGCTACTAGGTCAGCATTCTACCATTCTGAATGATTCTGGGTTCTAGAATCAATGGACGGCTGAGTTCCGGAATGTCAGGGTGGCCAAACTCTAGAATACTTTCGTGTCTGAACTTGAGAATCATTCAATGTCCACATTCCGGAACTCAGGGTGTCTGAATTCCCGAAGAAGCAATTGTGTGCCTTCTAGAATCAAAATGTGGCAGAATTCTAGAATGCACAGCCTGGCGGAATTCTAAAGTCCTAAAATGCCTGGTAGTCGGAAGGTAAGCTGTCTGAGGTCCAGAATGCTACTAGGTCACCATTCTACAGTTCTGAAAGATTCTGGGTTCTAGAACCAATGGACGGCTGAGTTCCAGAATGTCAGCATGGCCAAACTCTAGAATCCTTGCGTGTCTGATCTCGAGAGTCATTCAATGTGCACATTCCGGAGCTCAGGGTGTCTGAATTCCAGAAACACCAAATGTCTGCATTCTAGAATCGGAATGCGGTGAAATTCTAGAATGAACAGCATGGCGGAATTCTAAAGTCCTAAAATGCCTGCTAGCCGGAAGTTAAGGTGTCTGACGTCCAGAATGCTACTAGGTCAGCATTCTACCGTTCTGAAAGATTCTGGGTTCCAGAATCAATGGACGGATGAGTTCCAGAATGTCAGGTTGGCCAAACTCTAGAATCCTTGCGTGTTTGAACTCGAGAGTCATTCAATGTCCACATTCCGGAATTCACGGTGTCTGAATTCCAGAAGAAACAAATGTCTGCATTCTAGAATCAGAATGTGGTGGAATTCTAGAATGCACAGCACGGCGGAATTCCAAAGTCCTAAAATGCCTGCTACCCGGAAGTTAAGGTGTCTGACGTCCAGAATGCTACTAGGTCAGCATTTAATTGTTCTGAAATATTCTGGGTTCTAGAATCAATGGACGGCTGAGTTCCAGAATGTAAGGTTGGCCATACTCTAGACTACTTGCGTGTCTGAACTCGAGAGACATTCAATGTCCACATTCCGGAACTAAGGTTGTCTGAATTCCAGAAGCACCAAATGTCTGCATTCGAGAATCGGAATTTGACGGAATTCTAGAATGCACAGCACGGCGGAATTCTAAAGTGCTAAAACACCTGATAGCCGGAAGTTAATGTGTCTGACGTCCAGAATGCTACTAGGTCAGCATTGTACCATTCTGAAAGATTCTGGGTTCTAGAATCAATGGATGGCTGAGTTCCGGAATGTCAGGGTGGCCAAACTGTAGAATCCTTGCGTGTCTGAACTCGAGAATCATTCAATGTCCACATTCCAGAACTCAGGGTGTCTGAATTCCCAAAGAATCAATTGTCTGCATTCTAGAATCAAAATGTGGCAGAATCCTAGAATGCAGAGCCTGGCGGAATTCTAAAGTCCTAAAATGCCTGCTAGTCGGAAGGTCAGGTGTCTGAGGTCCAGAATGCTACTAGGTCAGCATTCTACCGTTCTGAAAGATTCTGGGTTCTAGAACCAATGGACGGCTGAGTTCCAGAATGTCAGCATGGCCAAACTCTAGAATCCTTGCGTGTCTGATCTTGAGAGTCATTCAATGTGCACATTCCGGAGCTCAGGGTGTCTGAATTCCAGAAACACCAAATGTCTGCATTCTGGAATCAGAATGTGGTGAAATTCTAGAATGAACAGCATGGCGGAATTCTAAACTCCTAAAATGCCTGCTAGCCGGAAGTTAAGGTGTCTGACGTCCAGAATGCTACTAGGTCAGCATTCTACCGTTCTGAAAGATTCTGGGTTCCAGAATCAATGGACAGATGAGTTCCAGAATGTCAGGTTGTCTAAACTCTAGAATCCTTGCGTGTTTGAACACGAGAGTCACTCAATGTCCACATTCCGGAACTCACGGTGTCTGAATTCCAGAAGCACCAAATGTCTGCATTCTAGAATCAGAATGTGGTGGAATTCTAGAATGCACAGCACGGCGGAATTCTAAAGTCCGAAAATGCCTGCTACCCGGAAGTTAATGTGTCTGACGTCCAGAATGCTACTAGGTCCGCATTTAATCATTCTGAAATATTCTGGGTTCTAGAATCAATGGACGGCTGAGTTCCAGAATGTAAGGTTGGCCAAACTCTAGAATACTTGCGTGTCTGAACTCGAGAGACATTCAATGTCCACATTCCGGAACTAAGGTTGTCTGAATTCCAGAAGCACCAAATGTCTGCATTCGAGAATCGGAATTTGACGGAATTCTAGAATGCACAGCACGGCGGAATTCTAAAGTACTAAAACACCTGATAGCCGGAAGTTAATGCGTCTGACGTCCAGAATGCTACTAGGTCAGCATTCTACCATTCTGAAAGATTCTGGGTTCTAGAATCAATGGACGGCTGAGTTCCGGAATGTCAGGGTGGCCAAACTCTAGAATCCTTGCGTGTCTGAACTCGAGAGTCATTCAGTGTCCACATTCCGGAACTCAAGGTGTCTGAATTCCCAAAGAACCAATTGTCTGCATTCTAGAATCAAAATGTGGCAGAATTCTAGAATGCACAGCCTGGCGGAATTCTAAAGTCCTAAAATGCCTGCTAGTCAGAAGGTAAGTTGTCTGAGGTCCACAATGCTACTAGGTCAGCATTCTACAGTCCTGAAAGATTCTGAGTTCTAGAACCAATGGACGGCTGAGTTCCAGAATGTCAGCATGGCCAAACTCTAGAATCCTTGCGTGTCTGATCTCGAGAGTCATGCAATGTGCACATTCCGGAGCTCAGGGCGTCTGAATTCCAGAAACACCAAATGTCTGCTTTCTAGAATCGGAATGTGGTGAAATTCTAGAATGAACAGCATGGCGGAATTCTAAAGTCCTAAAATGCCTGCTAGCCGGAAGTTAAGGTGTCTGACGTCCAGAATGCTACTAGGTCAGCATTCTACCGTTCTGAAAGATTCTGGGTTCTAGAATCAATGGACGGCTGAGTTCCGGAATGTCAGGCTGGAAACTGTAGAATCCTTGCGTGTCTGAACTCGAGAGTCATTCAATGTCCACATTCCGGAACTCAGGGTGTCTGAATTCCCGAAGAACCAATTGTCTGCATTCTAGAATCAAAATGTGGCAGAATTCTAGAATGCACAGCCTGGTGGAATTCTAAAGTCCTAAAATGCCTGCTAGTCGGAAGGTAAGGTGTCTGAGGTCCAGAATGCTAGTAGGTCAGCATTCTACCGTTCTGAAAGATTCTGGGTTCTAGAACCAATGGACAGCTGAGTTACAGAATGTAAGGTTTGCCAAACTCTAGAATCCTTGTGTTTCTGAACTCGAGAGTCATTCAATGTCCACATTCCGGAATTCACGGTGTCTGAATTCCAGAAGCACCAAATGTCTGCATTCGAGAATCGGAATTTGACGGAATTCTAGAATGCACAGCACGGCGGAATTCTAAAGTACTAAAACACCTGCTAGCCGGAAGTTAATGTGTCTGACGTCCAGAGTACTACTAGGTCAGCATTCTACCATTCTGAAAGATTCTGGGTTCTAGAATCAATGGACGGCTGAGTTCCGGAATGTCAGGGTGGCCAAACTCTAGAATCCTTGCGTGTCTGAACTCGAGAGTCATTCAATGTCCACATTCCGGAACTCAGGGTGTCTGAATTCCTGAAGAACCAATTGTCTGCATTCTAGAATCAAAATGTGGCAGAATTCTAGAATGCACAGCCTCGCGGAATTCTAAAGTCCTAAAATGCCTGCTAGTCGGAAAGTAAGGTGTCTGAAGTCCACAATGCTACTAGGTCAGCATTCTACCGTTCTGAAAGATTCTGGGTTCTAGAACCAATGGACGGCTGAGATCCAGAATGTCAGCATGGCCAAACTCTAGAATCCTTGCGTGTCTGATCTCGAGAGTCATTCAATGTGCACATTCCGGAGCTCAGGGTGTCTGAATTCCAGAAAGCCCAAATGTCTGCATTCTAGAATCGGAATGTGGTGAAATTCTAGAATGAACAGCATGGCGGAATTCTAAAGTCCTAAAATGCCTGCTAGCCGGAAGTTAAGGTGTCTGACGTCCAGAATGCTACTAGGTCAGCATTTAATCATTCTGAAAGAATCTGGGTTCTAGAATCAATGGACGGCTGAGTTCCAGAATGTAAGGTTGGCCAAACTCTAGAATACTTGCGTGTCTGAACTCGAGAGACATTCAATGTCCACATTCCGGAACTAAGGGTGTCTGAATTCCAGAAGCACCAAATGTCTGCATTCGAGAATCGGAATTTGACGGAATTCTAGAATGCACAGCACGGCGGAATTCTAATGTACTAAAACACCTGCTAGCCGGAAGGTAATGTGTCTGACGTCCAGAAAGCTACTAGGTCATCATTGTACCATTCTGAAAGATTCTGGGTTCTAGAAGCAATGGATGGCTGAGTTCCGGAACGTCAGGGTGGCCAAACTCTAGAATCCTTGCGTGTCTGAACTCGAGTGTCATTCAATGTCCACATTCCGGAACTCAGGGTGTCTGAATTCCTGAAGAACCAATTGTCTGCATTCTAGAATCAAAATGTGGCAGAATTCTAGAATGCACAGCCTGGCGGAATTCCAAAATCCTACAATGCCTGCTAGTCGAAAGGTAAGGTGTTTGAGGTCCAGAATGCTACTAGGTCAGAATTCTACCCTTCTGAAAGATTCTGGGTTCTAGAACCAATGGACGGCTGAGTTCCAGAATGTCAGCATGGCCAAACTCTACAATCCTTGCGTGTCTGATGTCGAGAGTCATTCAATGTGCACATTCCGGAGCTCAGGGTGTCTGAATTCCAGAAACACCAAATGTCTGCGTTCTAGAATCGGAATGTGGTGAAATTCTAGAATGAACAGCATGGTGGAATTCTAAAGTCCTAAAATGCCTGCTAGCCGGAAGTTAAGGTGTCTGACGTCCAGAATGCTACTAGGTCAGCATTCTACCGTTCTGAAAGATTCTGGGTTCCAGAATCAATGGACGGATGAGTTCCAGAATGTCAGGTTGGCCAAACTCTAGAATCCTTGCGTGTTTGAACTCGAGAGTCATTCAATGTCCACATTCCGGAATTCACGGTGTCTGAATTCCAGAAGAACCAAATGTCTGCATTCTAGAATCAGAATGTGGTGGAATTCTAGAATGCATAGCACGGCGGAATTCTAAAGTCCTAAAATGCCTGCTACCCGGAAGTTAAGGTGTCTGACGTCCAGAATGCTACTAGGTCAGCATTTAATGATTCTGAAATATTCTGGGTTCCAGAATCAATGGACGGCTGAGTTCCAGAATGTAAGGTTGGCCAAACTCTAGAATACTTGCGTGTCTGAACTCGAGAGACATTCAATGTCCACATTCCGGAACTAAGGTTGTCTGAATTCCAGAAGCACCAAATGTCTGCATTCGAGAATCGGAATTTGACGGAATTCTAGAATGCACAGCACGGCGGAATTCTAATGTACTAAAACACCTGCTAGCCGGAAGTTAATGTGTCTGACGACCAGAAAGCTACTAGGTCAGAATTCTAACATTCTGAAAGATTCTGGGTTCTAGAATCAATGGACGGCTGAGTTCCGGAATGTCAGGGTGGCCAAACTCTAGAATCCTTGCGTGTCTGAACTCGAGAGTCATTCAATGTCCACATTCCGGAACTCAAGGTGTCTGAATTCCCAAAGAACCAATTGTCTGCATTCTAGAATCAAAATCTGGCAGAATTCTAGAATGCACAGCCTGGCGGAATTCTAAAGTCCTAAAATGCCTGCCAGACGGAAGGTAAGGTGTCTGAGGTCCACAATGCTACTAGGTCAGCATTCTACAGTTCTGAAAGATTCTGGGTTCTAGAACCAATGGACGGCTGAGTTCCAGAAAGTCAGCATGGCCAAACTCTAGACTCCTTGCGTGTCTGATCTCGAGAGTCATTGAATGTGCACATTCCGTAGCTCAGGGCGTCTGAATTCCAGAAACACCAAATGTCTGCTTTCAAGAATCGGAATGTGGTGAAATTCTAGAATGAACAGCATGGCGGAATTCTAAAGTCCTAAAATGCCTGCTAGCCGGAAGTTAAGGTGTCTGACGTCCAGAATGCTACTATGTCAGCATTCTACCGTTCTGAAAGATTCTGGGTTCTAGAATCAATGGACGGCTGAGTTGTGGAATGTCAGGGTGGCCAAACTGTAGAATCCTTGCGTGTCTAAACTCGAGAGTCATTCAATGTCCACATTCCGGAACTCAGGGTGTCTGAATTCCCGAAGAACCAATTGTCTGCATTCTAGAATCAAAATGTGGCAGAATTCTAGAATGCACAGCCTCGCGGAATTCTAAAGTCCTAAAATGCCTGCTAGTCGGAAGGTAAGGTGTCTGAAGTCCACAATGCTACTAGGTCAGCATTCTACCGTTCTGAAAGATTCTGGGTTCTAGAACCAATGGACGGCTGAGTTCCAGAATGTCAGCATGGCCAAATTCTAGAATCCTTGCGTGTCTGATGTCGAGAGTCATTCAATGTGCACATTCCGGAGCTCAGGGTGTCTGAATTCCAGAAACCCCAAATGTCTGCATTCTAGAATCGGAATGTGGTGAAATTCTAGAATGAACAGCATGACGGAATTCTAAAGTCCTAAAATGCCTGCTACCCGGAAGTTAAGGTGTCTGACGTCCAGAATGCTACTAGGTCAGCATTTAATCGTTCTGAAAGATTCTGGGTTCTAGAATCAATGGACGGCTGAGTTCCAGAATGTAAGGTTGGCCAAACTCTAGAATACTTGCGTGTCTGAACTTGAGAGTCATTCAATGTCCACATTCCGGAACTAAGGGTGTCTGAATTCCAGAAGCACCAAATGTCTGCATTCGAGAATCGGAATTTGACGGAATACTAGAATGCACAGCACGGCGGAATTCTAATGTAGTAAAACACCTGCTAGCCGGAAGTTAATGTGTCTGACGTCCAGAAAGCTACTAGGTCATCATTGTACCATTCTGAAAGATTCTGGGTTCTAGAATCAATGGACGGCTGAGTTCCGGAATGTCAGGTTGGCCAAACTCTAGAATCCTTGCGTGTCTGAACTCGAGTGTCATTCAATGTCCACATTCCGGATCTCAGGGTGTCTGAATTCCCGAAGAACCAATTGGCTGCATTATAGAATCAAAATGTGGCAGAATTCTAGAATGCACAGCCTGGCGGAATTCCAAAATCCTACAATGCCTGCTAGTCGAAAGGCAAGGTGATTGAGGTCCAGAATGCTACTAGGTCAGAATTCTACCCTTCTGAAAGATTCTGGGTTCTAGAACCAATGGACAGCTGAGTTCCAGAATGTCAGCATGGCCAAACTCTAGAATCCTTGCGTGTCTGATCTCGAGAGTCATTCAATGTGCACATTCCGGAGCTCAGGGTGTCTGAATTCCAGAAACACCAAATGTCTGCATTCTAGAATCGGAATGTGGTGAAATTCTAGAATGAACAGCATGGTGGAATTCTAAAGTCCTAAAATGCCTGCTAGCCGGAAGTTAAGGTGTCTGACGTCCAGAATGCTACTAGGTCAGCATTCTACCGTTCAGAAAGATTCTGGGTTCCAGAATCAATGGACGGATGAGTTCCAGAATGTCAGGTTGGCCAAAGTCTAGAATCCTTGCGTGTTTGAACTCGAGAGTCATTCAATGTCCACATTCCGGAATTCATGGTGTCTGAATTCCAGAAGCACCAAATGTCTGCATTCTAGAATCAGAATGTGGTGGAATTCTAGAATGTATAGCACGGCGGAATTCTGAAGTCCTAAAATGCCTGCTGCACGGAAGTTAAGGTGTCTGACGTCCAGAATGCTACTAGGTCAGCGTTTAATCATTCTGAAATATTCTGCGTTCTAGAATCAATGGACGGCTGAGTTCCAGAATGTAAGGTTGGCCAAACTCTAGAATACTTGCGTGTCTGAACTCGAGAGACATTCAATGTCCACATTCCGGAACTAAGGGTGTCTGAATTCCAGAAACACCAAATGTCTGCATTCGAGAATCGGAATTTGACGGAATTCTAGAATGCACAGCACGGCGGAATTCTAATGTACTAAAACACCTGATAGACGGAAGTTAATGTGTCTGACGTCCAGAATGCTACTAGGTCAGCATTCTACCATTCTGAAAGATTCTGGGTTCTAGAATCAATGGACGGCTGAGTTCTGGAATGTCAGGGTGGCCAAACTCTAGAATCCTTGCGTGTCTGAACTCGAGAGTCATTCAATGTCCACATTCCGGAACTCAAGGTGTCTGAATTCCCAAAGAACCAATTGTCTGCATTCTAGAATCAAAATGTGGCAGAATTCTAGAATGCACAGCCTGGCGGAATTCTAAAGTCCTAAAATGCCTGCTAGTCGGATGGTAAGGTGTCTGAGGTCAACAATGCTACTAGGTCAGCATTCTACAGTTCTGAAAGATTCTGGGTTCTAGAATCAATGGACGGCTGAGTTCCAGAAAGTCAGCATGGCCAAACTCTAGAATCCTTGCGTGTCTGATCTCGAGAGTCATTCAATGTGCACATTCCGTAGCTCAGGGCCTCTGAATTCCAGAAACACCAAATGTCTGCTTTCAAGAATCGGAATGTGGTGAAATTCTAGAATGAACAGCATGGCGGAATTCTAAAGTCCTAAAATGCCTGCTAGCCGGAAGTTAAGGTGTCTGACGTCCAGAATGCTACTAGATCAGCATTCTACCGTTCTGAAAGATTCTGGGTACTAGAATCAATGGACGGCTGAGTTGCAGAATGTCAGGGTGGCCAAACTATAGAATCCTTGCGTGTCTAAGCTCGAGAGTCATTCAATGTCCACATTCCGGAACTCAGGGTGTCTGAATTCCCGAAGAAACAATTGTCTGCATTCTAGAATCAAAATGTGGCAGAATTCTAGAATGCAAAGCCTCGTGGAATTCTAAAGTCTTAAAATGCCTGCTAGTCGGAAGGTAAGGTGTCTGAAGTCCACAATGCTACTAGGTCAGCATTCTACCGTTCTGAAAGATTCTGGGTTCTAGAACCAATGGACGGCTGAGTTCCAGAATGTCAGCATGGCCAAACTCTAGAATCCTTGCGTGTCTGATCTCGAGAGTCATTCAATGTGCACATTCCGGAGCTCAGTGTGTCTGAATTCCAGAAACCCCAAATGTCTGCATTCTAGAATCGGAATGTGGTGAAATTATAGAATGAACAGCATGGCGGAATTCTAAAGTCCTAAAATGCCTGCTATCCGGAAGTTAAGGTGTCTGACGTCCAGAATGCTACTAAGTCAGCATTTAATCGTTCTGAAAGATTCTGGGTTCTAGAATCAATGGACGGCTGAGTTCCAGAATGTAAGGTTGGCCAAACTCTAGAATACTTGCGTGTCTGAACTCGAGAGACATTCAATGTCCACATTCCGGAACTAAGGGTGTCTGAATTCCAGAAGCACCAAATGTCTGCATTCGAGAATCGGAATTTGACGGAATTCTAGAATGCACAGCACGGCGGAATTCTAATGTACTAAAACACCTGCTAGCCGGAAGTTAATGTGTCTGACGTCCAGAAAGCTACTAGGTCATCATTGTACCATTCTGAAAGATTCTGGGTTCTAGAATCAATGGACGGCTGAGTTCCGGAATGTCAGGGTGGCCAAACTCTAGAATACTTGCTTGTCTGAACTCGAGTGTCATTCAATGTCCACATTCCGGAACTCAGGGTGTCTGAATTCCCGAAGAACCAATTGTCTGCATTCTAGAATCAAAATGTGGCAGAATTCTAGAATGCACAGCCTGGCGGAATTCCAAAATCCTACAATGCCTGCTAGTCGAAAGGTAAGGTGTTTGAGGTCCAGAATGCTACTAGGTCAGAATTCTACCCTTCTGAAAGATTCTGGGTTCTAGAACCAATGGACAGCTGAGTTCCAGAATGTCAGCATGGCCAAACTGTAGAATCCTTGCGTGTCTGATCTCGAGAGTCATTCAATGTGCACATTCCGTAGCTCAGGGTGTCTGAATTCCAGAAACACCAAATGTCTGCATTCTAGAATCGGAATGTGGTGAAATTCTAGAATGAACAGCATGGCGGAATTCTAAAGTCCTAAAATGCCTGCTAGCCGGAAGTTAAGGTGTCTGACGTCCAGAATGCTACTAGGTCAGCATTCTACCGTTCTGAAAGATTCTGGGCTCCAGAATCAATGGACGGATGAGTTCCAGAATGTCAGGATGGCCAAAGTCTAGAATCCTTGCGTGTTTGAACTCGAGAGTCATTCAATGTCCACATTCCGGAATTCACGGTGTCTGAATTCCAGAAGCACCAAATGTCTGCATTCTAGAATCAGAATGTGGTGGAATTCTAGAATGCATAGCACGGCGGAATTCTAAAGTCCTAAAATGCCTGCTACCCGGAAGTTAAGGTGTCTGCCGTCCAGAATGCTACTAGGTCAGCATTTAATCGTTCTGAAATATTCTGGGTTCTAGAATCAATGGACGGCTGAGTTCCAGAAAGTAAGGTTTGCCAAACTCTAGAATCCTTGCGTGTCTGAACTCGAGAGTCATTCAGTGTCCACATTCCGGAACTAAGGTTGTCTGAATTCCAGAAGCACCAAATGTCTGCATTCGAGAATCGGAATTTGACGGAATTCTAGAATGAAAAGCATGGCGGAATTCTAAAGTCCTAAAATGCCTGCTAGCCGGAAGTTAAGGTGTCTGACGTCCAGAATGCTACTAGGTCAGCATTCTACCGTTCTGAAAGATTCTGGGTTCTAGAATCAATGGACGGCTGAGTTCCGGAATGTCAGGCTGGAAACTGTAGAATCCTTGCGTGTCTGAACTCGAGAGTCATTCAATGTCCACATTCCGGAACTCAGGGTGTCTGAATTCCTGAAGAACCAATTGTCTGCATTCTAGAATCAAAATGTGGCAGAATTCTAGAATGCACAGCCTGGTGGAATTCTAAAGTCCTAAAATGCCTGCTAGTCGGAAGGTAAGGTGTCTGAGGTCCAGAATGCTACTAGGTCAGCATTCTACCGTTCTGAAAGATTCTGGGTTCTAGAACCAATGAACGGCTGAGTTCCAGAATGTCAGCATGGCCAAACACTAGAATCCTTGCGTGTCTGAACTCGAGAGTCATTCAATGTCCACATTCCGGAACTAAGGTTGTCTGAATTCCAGAAGCACCAAATGTATGCATTCGAGAATCGGAATTTGACGGAATTCTAGAATGCACAGCACGGCGGAATTCTAATGTACTAAAACACCTGCTAGCCGGAAGTTAAAGTGTCTGACGTCCAGAATACTACTAGGTCATCATTGTACCATTCTGAAAGATTCTGGGTTCTAGAATCAATGGATGGCTGAGTTCCGGAATGTCAGGGTGGCCAAAGTGTAGAATCCTTGCGTGTCTGAACTCGAGAGTCATTCAATGTCCACATTCCGGAACTCAGGGTGTCTGAATTCCAGAAGCACCAAATGTCTGCATTCTAGAATCAGAATGTGGTGGAATTCTAGAATGCTCAGCAAGGCGGAATTCTAATGTACTAAAACACCTGCTAGCCGGAAGTTAAGGTGTCTGACGTCCAGAATGCTACTTGGTCAGCATTCTACCGTTCTGAAATATTCTGGGTTCCAGAATCAATGGACAGATGAGTTCCAGAATGTCAGGTTGGCCAAACTCTAGAATCCTTGCATGTCTGAACTCGAGAGTCATTCAATGTCCACATTCCGGAATTCACGGTGTCTGAATTCCAGAAGCACCAAATGTCTGCATTCTAGAATTGGAATGTGGTGAAATTCTAGAATGAACAGCATGGCGGAATTATAAAGTCCTAAAATGCTGGCTAGCCGGAAGTTAAGGTGTCTGAGGTCCAGAATGCTACTAGGTCAGCATTCTACCGTTCTGAAAGATTCTGTGTTCTAGAACCAATGGACGGCTGAATTCCAGAATGTCAGCATGGCCAAACTCTAGAATCCTTGCGTGTCTGATCTCGAGAGTCATTCAATGTGCACATTCCGGAGCTCAGGGTGTCTGAATTCCAGAAACACCAAATGTCTGCATTCTAGAATCGGAATGTGGTGAAATTCTAGAATGAACAGCATGGCGGAATTCTAAAGTCCTAAAATGCCTGCTAGCCGGAAGTTAAGGTGTCTGACGTCTAGAATGCTACTAGGTCAGCATTCTACCGTTCTGAAAGATTCTGGGTTCCAGAATCAATGGACGGATGAGTTCCAGAATGTGAGGTTGGCCAAACTCTAGAATCCTTGTGTGTCTGAATTCGAGAGTCATTCAATGTCCACATTCCGGAATTCACGGTGTCTGAATTCCAGAAGAACCAAATGTCTGCATTCTAGAATCAGAATGTGGTGGAATTATAGAATGCACAGCACGGCGGAATTCTAAAGACCTAAAATGTCTGCTACCCGGAAGTTAAGGTGTCTGACGTCCAGAATGCTACTAGGTCAGCATTTAATCGTTCTGAAATATTCTGGGTTCTAGAATCAATGGACAGCTGAGTTACAGAATGTAAGGTTTGCCAAACTCTAGAATCCTTGTGTTTCTGAACTCGAGAGTCATTCAATGTCCACATTCCGGAATTCACGGTGTCTGAATTCCAGAAGCACCAAATGTCTGCATTCGAGAATCGGAATTTGACGGAATTCTAGAATGCACAGCACGGCGGAATTCTAAAGTACTAAAACACCTGCTAGCCGGAAGTTAATGTGTCTGACGTCCAGAGTACTACTAGGTCAGCATTCTACCATTCTGAAAGATTCTGGGTTCTAGAATCAATGGACGGCTGAGTTCCGGAATGTCAGGGTGGCCAAACTCTAGAATCCTTGCGTGTCTGAACTCGAGAGTCATTCAATGTCCACATTCCGGAACTCAGGGTGTCTGAATTCCTGAAGAACCAATTGTCTGCATTCTAGAATCAAAATGTGGCAGAATTCTAGAATGCACAGCCTCGCGGAATTCTAAAGTCCTAAAATGCCTGCTAGTCGGAAAGTAAGGTGTCTGAAGTCCACAATGCTACTAGGTCAGCATTCTACCGTTCTGAAAGATTCTGGGTTCTAGAACCAATGGACGGCTGAGTTCCAGAATGTCAGCATGGCCAAACTCTAGAATCCTTGCGTGTCTGATCTCGAGAGTCATTCAATGTGCACATTCCGGAGCTCAGGGTGTCTGAATTCCAGAAAGCCCAAATGTCTGCATTCTAGAATCGTAATGTGGTGAAATTCTAGAATGAACAGCATGGCGGAATTCTAAAGTCCTAAAATGCCTGCTATCCGGAAGTTAAGGTGTCTGACGTCCAGAATGCTACTAAGTCAGCATTTAATCGTTCTGAAAGATTCTGGGTTCTAGAATCAATGGACGGCTGAGTTCCAGAATGTAAGGTTGGCCAAACTCTAGAATACTTGCGTGTCTGAACTCGAGAGACATTCAATGTCCACATTCCGGAACTAAGGGTGTCTGAATTCCAGAAGCACCAAATGTCTGCATTCGAGAATCGGAATTTGACGGAATTCTAGAATGCACAGCACGGCGGAATTCTAATGTACTAAAACACCTGCTAGCCGGAAGTTAATGTGTCTGACGTCCAGAAAGCTACTAGGTCATCATTGTACCATTCTGAAAGATTCTGGGTTCTAGAATCAATGGACGGCTGAGTTCCGGAATGTCAGGGTGGCCAAACTCTAGAATACTTGCTTGTCTGAACTCGAGTGTCATTCAATGTCCACATTCCGGAACTCAGGGTGTCTGAATTCCCGAAGAACCAATTGTCTGCATTCTAGAATCAAAATGTGGCAGAATTCTAGAATGCACAGCCTGGCGGAATTCCAAAATCCTACAATGCCTGCTAGTCGAAAGGTAAGGTGTTTGAGGTCCAGAATGCTACTAGGTCAGAATTCTACCCTTCTGAAAGATTCTGGGTTCTAGAACCAATGGACAGCTGAGTTCCAGAATGTCAGCATGGCCAAACTCTAGAATCCTTGCGTGTCTGATCTCGAGAGTCATTCAATGTGCACATTCCGGAGCTCAGGGTGTCTGAATTCCAGAAACACCAAATGTCTGCATTCTAGAATCGGAATGTGGTGAAATTCTAGAATGAACAGCATGGCGGAATTCTAAAGTCCTAAAATGCCTGCTAGCCGGAAGTTAAGGTGTCTGACGTCCAGAATGCTACTAGGTCAGCATTCTACCGTTCTGAAAGATTCTGGGCTCCAGAATCAATGGACGGATGAGTTCCAGAATGTCAGGATGGCCAAAGTCTAGAATCCTTGCGTGGTTGAACTCGAGAGTCATTCAATGTCCACATTCCGGAATTCACGGTGTCTGAATTCCAGAAGCACCAAATGTCTGCATTCTATAATCAGAATGTGGTGGAATTCTAGAATGCATAGCACGGCGGAATTCTAAAGTCCTAAAATGCCTGCTACCCGGAAGTTAAGGTGTCTGACGTCCAGAATGCTACTAGGTCAGCATTTAATCGTTCTGAAATATTCTGGGTTCTAGAATCAATGGACGGCTGAGTTCCAGAATGTAAGGTTTGCCAAACTCTAGAATCCTTGCGTGTCTGAACTCGAGAGTCATTCAGTGTCCACATTCCGGAACTAAGGTTGTCTGAATTCCAGAAGCACCAAATGTCTGCATTCGAGAATCGGAATTTGACGGAATTCTAGAATGCACAGCACGGCGGAATTCTAAAGTACTAAAACGCCTGATAGCCGGAAGTTAATGCGTCTGACGTCCAGAATGCTACTAGGTCAGCATTCTACCATTCTGAAAGATTCTGGGTTCTAGAATCAATGGACGGCTGAGTTCCGGAATGTCAGGGTGGCCAAACTCTAGAATCCTTGCGTGTCTGAACTCGAGAGTCATTCAATGTCCACATTCCGGAATTAAGGTTGTCTGAATTCCAGAAGCACCAAATGTATGCATTCGAGAATCTGAATTTGACGGAATTCTAGAATGCACAGCACGGCGGAATTCTAATGTACTAAAACACCTGCTAGCAGCAAGTTAAAGTGTCTGACGTCCAGAATACTACTAGGTCATCATTGTACCATTCTGAAAGATTCTGGGTTCTAGAATCAATGGATGGCTTAGTTCCGGAATGTCAGGGTGGCCAAAGTGTAGAATCCTTGCGTGTCTGAACTCAAGAGTCATTCAATGTCCACATTCCGGAACTCAGGGTGTCTGAATTCCAGAAGCACCAAATGTCTTCATTCTAGAATCAGAATGTGGTGGAATTCTAAAATGCTCAGCACGGCGGAATTCTAATGTACTAAAACAACTGCTAGCCGGAAGTTAAGGTGTCTGACGTCCAGAATGCTACTAGGTCAGCATTCTACCGTTCTGAAATATTCTGGGTTCCAGAATCAATGGACGGATGAGTTCCAGAATGTCAGGTTGGCCAAACTCTAGAATCCTTGCATGTCTGAACTCGAGAGTCATTCAATGTCCACATTCCGGAATTCACGGTGTCTGAATTCCAGAAGCACCAAATGTCTGCATTCTAGAATTGGAATGTGGTGAAATTCTAGAATGAACAGCATGGCGGAATTCTAAAGTCCTAAAATGCTGGCTAGCCGGAAGTTAAGGTGTCTGACGTCCAGAATGCTACTAGGTCAGCATTCTACCGTTCTGAAAGATTCTGTGTTCTAGAACCAATGGACGGCTGAATTCCAGAATGTCAGCATGGCCAAACTCTAGAATCCTTGCGTGTCTGATCTCGAGAGTCATTCAATGTGCACATTCCGGAGCTCAGGGTGTCTGAATTCCAGAAACACCAAATGTCTGCATTCTAGAATCGGAATGTGGTGAAATTCTAGAATGAACAGCATGGCGGAATTCTAAAGTCCTAAAATGCCTGCTAGCCGGAAGTTAAGGTGTCTGACGTCTAGAATGCTACTAGGTCAGCATTCTACCGTTCTGAAAGATTCTGGGTTCCAGAATCAATGGACGGATGAGTTCCAGAATGTCAGGTTGGCCAAACTCTAGAATCCTTGCGTGTCTGAACTCGAGAGTCATTCAATGTCCACATTCCAGAATTTACGGTGTCTGAATTCCAGAAGCACCAAATGTCTGCATTCTAGAATCAGAATGTGGTGGAATTCTAGAATGCACAGCACGGCGGAATTCTAAAGACCTAAAATGTCTGCTACCCGGAAGTTAAGGTGTCTGACGTCCAGAATGCTACTAGGTCAGCATTTAATCGTTCTGAAATATTCTGGGTTCTAGAATCAATGGACAGCTGAGTTACAGAATGTAAGGTTTGCCAAACTCTAGAATCCTTGTGTTTCTGAACTCGAGAGTCATTCAATGTCCACATTCCGGAATTCACGGTGTCTGAATTCCAGAAGCACCAAATGTCTGCATTCGAGAATCGGAATTTGACGGAATTCTAGAATGCACAGCACGGCGGAATTCTAAAGTACTAAAACACCTGCTAGCCGGAAGTTAATGTGTCTGACGTCCAGAGTACTACTAGGTCAGCATTCTACCATTCTGAAAGATTCTGGGTTCTAGAATCAATGGACGGCTGAGTTCCGGAATGTCAGGGTGGCCAAACTCTAGAATACTTGCGTGTCTGAACTCGAGAGTCATTCAATGTCCACATTCCGGAACTCAGGGTGTCTGAATTCCCGAAGAAGCAATTGTCTGCCTTCTAGAATCAAAATGTGGCAGAATTCTAGAATGCACAGCCTGGAGGAATTCCAAAGTCTTAAAATGCCTGCTACCCGGAAGTTAAGGTGTGTGACGTCCAGAATGCTACTAGGTCAGCATTGTACCATTCTGAAAGATTCTGGGTTCTAGAATCAATGGATGGCTGAGTTGCGGAATGTCAGGGTGGCCAAACTGTAGAATCCTTGCGTGTCCGAACTCGAGAATCATTCAATGTCCACATTCGGAATCTCAGGGTGTCCGAATTCCCAAAGAATCAATTGTCTGCATTCTATAATCAAAATGTGGTAGAATTCTAGAATGCACAGCCTGGCGGAATTCTAAAGTCCTAAAATGCCTGCTAGTCGGAAGGTAAGGTGTCTGAGGTCCAGAATGCTACTAGGTCAGCATTCTACAGTTCTGAAAGATTCTGGGTTCTAGAACCAATGGACGGCTGAGTTCCAGAATGTCAGCATGGCCAAACACTAGAATCCTTGCGTGTCTGATCTCGAGAGTCATTCAATGTGCACATTCCGGAGCTCAGGGTGTCTGAATTCCATAAACACCAAATGTCTGCATTCTAGAATCGGAATGTGGTGAAATTCTAGAATGAACAGCATGGCGGAATTCTAAAGTCCTAAAATGCCTGCTAGCCGGAAGTTAAGGTGTCTGACGTCCAGAATGCTACTAGGTCAGCATTCTACCGTTCAGAAAGATTCTGGGTTCCAGAATGAATGGACGGATGAGTTCCAGAATGTCAGGTTGGCCAAAGTCTAGAATCGTTGCGTGTTTGAATTCGAGAGTCATTCAATGTCCACATTCCGAAATTCACGGTGTCTGAATTCCAGAAGCACCAAATGTCTGCATTCTAGAATCAGAATGTGGTGGAATACTAGAATGCACAGCACGGCGGAATTCTAAAGTCCTAAAATGCCTCCTACCCGGAAGTTAAGGTGTCTGACGTCCAGAATGCTACTAGGTCAGCATTTAATCATTCTGAAATATTCTGGGTTCTAGAATCAATGGACGGCTGAGTTCCAGAATGTAAGGTTTGCCAAACTCTAGAATCCTTGCGTGTCTGAACTCGAGAGTCATTCAATGTCCACATTCCGGAATTCACGGTGTCTGAATTCCAGAAGCACCAAATGTCTGCATTCGAGAATCGGAATTTGACGGAATTCTAGAATGCACAGCACGGCGGAATTCTAAAGGACTAAAACACCTGCTAGCCGGAAGTTAATGTGTCTGACGACCAGAATGCTACTAGGTCAGCATTCTACCATTCTGAAAGATTCTGGGTTCTAGAATCAATGGACGGCTGAGTTCCGGAATGTCAGGGTGGCCAAACTCTAGAATACTTGCGTGTCTGAACTTGAGAATCATTCAATGTCCAGATTCCGGAACTCAGGGTGTCTGAATTCCCGAAGAAGCAATTGTGTGCCTTCTAGAATCAAAATGTGGCAGAATTCTAGAATGCACAGCCTGGCGGAATTCTAAAGTCCTAAAATGCCTGCTAGTCGGAAGGTAAGCTGTCTGAGGTCCAGAATGCTACTAGGTCAGCATTCTACAGTTCTGAAAGATTCTGGGTTCTAGAACCAATGGACGGCTGAGTTCCAGAATGTCAGCATGGCCAAACTCTAGAATCCTTGCGTGTCTGATCTCGAGAGTCATTCAATGTGCACATTCCGGAGCTCAGGGTGTCTGAATTCCAGAAACACCAAATGTCTGCATTCTAGAATCGAAATGCGGTGAAATTCTAGAATGAACAGCATGGCGGAATTCTAAAGTCCTAAAATGCCTGCTAGCCGGAAGTTAAGGTGTCTGACGTCCAGAATGCTACTAGGTCAGCATTCTACCGTTCTGAAAGATTCTGGGTTCCAGAATCAATGGACGGATAAGTTCCAGAATGTCAGGATGGCCAAAGTCTAGAATCCTTGCGTGTTTGAACTCGAGAGTCATTCAATGTCCACATTATGGAATTCACGGTGTCTGAATTCCAGAAGCACCAAATGTCTGCATTCTAGAATCAGAATGTGGTGGAATTCTAGAATGCACAGCACGGCGGAATTCCAAAGTCCTAAAATGCCTGCTACCCGGAAGTTAAGGTGTCTGACGTCCAGAATGCTACTAGGTCAGCATTTAATTGTTCTGAAATATTCTGGGTTCTAGAATCAATGGACGGCTGAGTTCCAGAATGTAAGGTTGGCCAAAGTCTAGAATACTTGCGTGTCTGAACTCGAGAGACATTCAATGTCCACGTTCCGGAACTAAGGGTGTCTGAATCCCAGAAGCAACAAATGTCTGCATTCGAGTATCGGAATTTGACAGAATTCTAGAATGCACAGCACGGCGGAATTCTAAAGTACTATAACGACTTCTAGCCGGAAGTTAATGTGTCTGACGTCCAGAATGCTACTAGGTCAGCATTCTACCATTCTGAAAGATTCTGGGTTCTAGAATCAATGGACGGCTGAGTTCTGGAATGTCAGGGTGGCCAAACTCTAGAATCCTTGCGTGTCTGAACTCGAGAGTCATTCAATGTTCACATTCCGGATCTCAGGGTGTCTGAATTCCCGAAGAACCAATTGTCTGCATTCTAGAATCAAAATGTGGCAGAATTCTAGAATTCACAGCCTGGCGGAATTCTAAAGTCCTAAAATGCCTGCTAGTCGGAAGGTAAGGTGTCTGAGTTCCAGAATGCTACTAGGTCAGCATTCAACCGTTCTGAAAGATTCTGGGTTCTAGAACTAATGGACGGCTGAGTTCCAGAATGTCAGCATGGCCAAACTCCAGAATCCTTGCGTGTCTGATCTCGAGAGTCATTCAATGTGCACATTCCGGAGCTCAGGGTGTCTGAATTCCAGAAACACCAAATGTCTGCATTCTAGAATCGGAATGTGGTGAAATTCTAGAATGCACAGCATGGCGGAATTCTAAATTCCTAAAATGCCTGCTAGCCGGAAGTTAAGGTGTCTGACGTCCAGAATGCTACTAGGTCAGCATTCTGCCGTTCTGAAAGATTCTGGGTTCCACAATCAATGGACGGATGAGTTCCAGAATGTCAGTTTGGCCAAACTCTAGAATCCTTGCGTGTCTGAACTCGAGAGTCATTCAATGTCCACATTCCGGAATTCACGGTGTCTGAATTTCAGAAGCACCAAATGTCTGCATTCTAGAATCAGAATGTGGTGGAATTCTAGAATGCACAGCACGGCGGAATTCTAAAGACCTAAAATGTCTGCTACCCGGAAGTTAAGGTGTCTGACGTCCAGAATGCTACTAGGTCAGCATTTAATCGTTCTGAAATATTCTGGATTCTAGAATCAATGGACGGCTGAGTTCCAGAATGTAAGGTTGGCCAAACTCTAGAATACTTGCGTGTCTGAACTCGAGATACATTCAATGTCCACATTCCGGAACTAAGGTTGTCTGAATTCCAGAAGCACCAAATGTCTGCATTCGAGAATCGGAATTTGACGGAATTCTAGAATGCACAGCACGGCGGAATTCTAATGTACTAAAACACCTGCTAGCCGGAAGTTAAAGTGTCTGACGTCCAGAATACTACTAGGTCATCATTGTACCATTCTTAAAGATTCTGGGTTCTAGAATCAATGGATGGCTGAGTTCCGGAATGTCAGGGTGGCCAAAGTGTAGAATCCTTGCGTGTCTGAACTCGAGAGTCATTCAATGTCCACATTCCGGAACTCAGGGTGTCTGAATTCCAGAAGCACCAAATGTCTGCATTCTAGAATCAGAATGTGGTGGAATTCTAGAATGCTCAGCAAGGCGGAATTCTAATGTACTAAAACACCTGCTAGCCGGAAGTTAAGGTGTCTGACGTCCAGAATGCTACTTGGTCAGCATTCTACCGTTCTGAAATATTCTGGGTTCCAGAATCAATGGACAGATGAGTTCCAGAATGTCAGGTTGGCCAAACTCTAGAATCCTTGCATGTCTGAACTCGAGAGTCATTCAATGTCCACATTCCGGAATTCACGGTGTCTGAATTCCAGAAGCACCAAATGTCTGCATTCTAGAATTGGAATGTGGTGAAATTCTAGAATGAACAGCATGGCGGAATTATAAAGTCCTAAAATGCTGGCTAGCCGGAAGTTAAGGTGTCTGAGGTCCAGAATGCTACTAGGTCAGCATTCTACCGTTCTGAAAGATTCTGTGTTCTAGAACCAATGGACGGCTGAGTTCCAGAATGTCAGCATGGCCAAACTCTAGAATCCTTGCGTGTCTGATCTCGAGAGTCATTCAATGTGCACATTCCGGAGCTCAGGGTGTCTGAATTCCAGAAACACCAAATGTCTGCATTCTAGAATCGGAATGTGGTGAAATTCTAGAATGAACAGCATGGCGGAATTCTAAAGTCCTAAAATGCCTGCTAGCCGGAAGTTAAGGTGTCTGACGTCTAGAATGCTACTAGGTCAGCATTCTACCGTTCTGAAAGATTCTGGGTTCCAGAATCAATGGACGGATGAGTTCCAGAATGTCAGGTTGGCCAAACTCTAGAATCCTTGTGTGTCTGAATTCGAGAGTCATTCAATGTCCACATTCCGGAATTCACGGTGTCTGAATTCCAGAAGAACCAAATGTCTGCATTCTAGAATCAGAATGTGGTGGAATTATAGAATGCACAGCACGGCGGAATTCTAAAGACCTAAAATGTCTGCTACCCGGAAGTTAAGGTGTCTGACGTCCAGAATGCTACTAGGTCAGCATTTAATCGTTCTGAAATATTCTGGGTTCTAGAATCAATGGACAGCTGAGTTACAGAATGTAAGGTTTGCCAAACTCTAGAATCCTTGTGTTTCTGAACTCGAGAGTCATTCAATGTCCACATTCCGGAATTCACGGTGTCTGAATTCCAGAAGCACCAAATGTCTGCATTCGAGAATCGGAATTTGACGGAATTCTAGAATGCACAGCACGGCGGAATTCTAAAGTACTAAAACACCTGCTAGCCGGAAGTTAATGTGTCTGACGTCCAGAGTACTACTAGGTCAGCATTCTACCATTCTGAAAGATTCTGGGTTCTAGAATCAATGGACGGCTGAGTTCCGGAATGTCAGGGTGGCCAAACTCTAGAATCCTTGCGTGTCTGAACTCGAGAGTCATTCAATGTCCACATTCCGGAACTCAGGGTGTCTGAATTCCTGAAGAACCAATTGTCTGCATTCTAGAATCAAAATGTGGCAGAATTCTAGAATGCACAGCCTCGCGGAATTCTAAAGTCCTAAAATGCCTGCTAGTCGGAAAGTAAGGTGTCTGAAGTCCACAATGCTACTAGGTCAGCATTCTACCGTTCTGAAAGATTCTGGGTTCTAGAACCAATGGACGGCTGAGTTCCAGAATGTCAGCATGGCCAAACTCTAGAATCCTTGCGTGTCTGATCTCGAGAGTCATTCAATGTGCACATTCCGGAGCTCAGGGTGTCTGAATTCCAGAAAGCCCAAATGTCTGCATTCTAGAATCGGAATGTGGTGAAATTCTAGAATGAACAGCATGGCGGAATTCTAAAGTCCTAAAATGCCTGCTATCCGGAAGTTAAGGTGTCTGACGTCCAGAATGCTACTAAGTCAGCATTTAATCGTTCTGAAAGATTCTGGGTTCTAGAATCAATGGACGGCTGAGTTCCAGAATGTAAGGTTGGCCAAACTCTAGAATACTTGCGTGTCTGAACTCGAGAGACATTCAATGTCCACATTCCGGAACTAAGGGTGTCTGAATTCCAGAAGCACCAAATGTCTGCATTCGAGAATCGGAATTTGACGGAATTCTAGAATGCACAGCACGGCGGAATTCTAATGTACTAAAACACCTGCTAGCCGGAAGTTAATGTGTCTGACGTCCAGAAAGCTACTAGGTCATCATTGTACCATTCTGAAAGATTCTGGGTTCTAGAATCAATGGACGGCTGAGTTCCGGAATGTCAGGGTGGCCAAACTCTAGAATACTTGCTTGTCTGAACTCGAGTGTCATTCAATGTCCACATTCCGGAACTCAGGGTGTCTGAATTCCCGAAGAACCAATTGTCTGCATTCTAGAATCAAAATGTGGCAGAATTCTAGAATGCACAGCCTGGCGGAATTCCAAAATCCTACAATGCCTGCTAGTCGAAAGGTAAGGTGTTTGAGGTCCAGAATGCTACTAGGTCAGAATTCTACCCTTCTGAAAGATTCTGGGTTCTAGAACCAATGGACAGCTGAGTTCCAGAATGTCAGCATGGCCAAACTCTAGAATCCTTGCGTGTCTGATCTCGAGAGTCATTCAATGTGCACATTCCGGAGCTCAGGGTGTCTGAATTCCAGAAACACCAAATGTCTGCATTCTAGAATCGGAATGTGGTGAAATTCTAGAATGAACAGCATGGCGGAATTCTAAAGTCCTAAAATGCCTGCTAGCCGGAAGTTAAGGTGTCTGACGTCCAGAATGCTACTAGGTCAGCATTCTACCGTTCTGAAAGATTCTGGGCTCCAGAATCAATGGACGGATGAGTTCCAGAATGTCAGGATGGCCAAAGTCTAGAATCCTTGCGTGGTTGAACTCGAGAGTCATTCAATGTCCACATTCCGGAATTCACGGTGTCTGAATTCCAGAAGCACCAAATGTCTGCATTCTATAATCAGAATGTGGTGGAATTCTAGAATGCATAGCACGGCGGAATTCTAAAGTCCTAAAATGCCTGCTACCCGGAAGTTAAGGTGTCTGACGTCCAGAATGCTACTAGGTCAGCATTTAATCGTTCTGAAATATTCTGGGTTCTAGAATCAATGGACGGCTGAGTTCCAGAATGTAAGGTTTGCCAAACTCTAGAATCCTTGCGTGTCTGAACTCGAGAGTCATTCAGTGTCCACATTCCGGAACTAAGGTTGTCTGAATTCCAGAAGCACCAAATGTCTGCATTCGAGAATCGGAATTTGACGGAATTCTAGAATGCACAGCACGGCGGAATTCTAAAGTACTAAAACGCCTGATAGCCGGAAGTTAATGCGTCTGACGTCCAGAATGCTACTAGGTCAGCATTCTACCATTCTGAAATATTCTGGGTTCTAGAATCAATGGACGGCTGAGTTCCGGAATGTCAGGGTGGCCAAACTCTAGAATCCTTGCGTGTCTGAACTCGAGAGTCATTCAATGTCCACATTCCGGAATTAAGGTTGTCTGAATTCCAGAAGCACCAAATGTATGCATTCGAGAATCTGAATTTGACGGAATTCTAGAATGCACAGCACGGCGGAATTCTAATGTACTAAAACACCTGCTAGCAGCAAGTTAAAGTGTCTGACGTCCAGAATACTACTAGGTCATCATTGTACCATTCTGAAAGATTCTGGGTTCTAGAATCAATGGATGGCTTAGTTCCGGAATGTCAGGGTGGCCAAAGTGTAGAATCCTTGCGTGTCTGAACTCAAGAGTCATTCAATGTCCACATTCCGGAACTCAGGGTGTCTGAATTCCAGAAGCACCAAATGTCTTCATTCTAGAATCAGAATGTGGTGGAATTCTAAAATGCTCAGCACGGCGGAATTCTAATGTACTAAAACAACTGCTAGCCGGAAGTTAAGGTGTCTGACGTCCAGAATGCTACTAGGTCAGCATTCTACCGTTCTGAAATATTCTGGGTTCCAGAATCAATGGACGGATGAGTTCCAGAATGTCAGGTTGGCCAATCTCTAGAATCCTTGCATGTCTGAACTCGAGAGTCATTCAATGTCCACATTCCGGAATTCACGGTGTCTGAATTCCAGAAGCACCAAATGTCTGCATTCTAGAATTGGAATGTGGTGAAATTCTAGAATGAACAGCATGGCGGAATTCTAAAGTCCTAAAATGCTGGCTAGCCGGAAGTTAAGGTGTCTGACGTCCAGAATGCTACTAGGTCAGCATTCTACCGTTCTGAAAGATTCTGTGTTCTAGAACCAATGGACGGCTGAATTCCAGAATGTCAGCATGGCCAAACTCTAGAATCCTTGCGTGTCTGATCTCGAGAGTCATTCAATGTGCACATTCCGGAGCTCAGGGTGTCTGAATTCCAGAAACACCAAATGTCTGCATTCTAGAATCGGAATGTGGTGAAATTCTAGAATGAACAGCATGGCGGAATTCTAAAGTCCTAAAATGCCTGCTAGCCGGAAGTTAAGGTGTCTGACGTCTAGAATGCTACTAGGTCAGCATTCTACCGTTCTGAAAGATTCTGGGTTCCAGAATCAATGGACGGATGAGTTCCAGAATGTCAGGTTGGCCAAACTCTAGAATCCTTGCGTGTCTGAACTCGAGAGTCATTCAATGTCCACATTCCAGAATTTACGGTGTCTGAATTCCAGAAGCACCAAATGTCTGCATTCTAGAATCAGAATGTGGTGGAATTCTAGAATGCACAGCACAGCGGAATTCTAAAGACCTAAAATGTCTGCTACCCGGAAGTTAAGGTGTCTGACGTCCAGAATGCTACTAGGTCAGCATTTAATCGTTCTGAAATATTCTGGGTTCTAGAATCAATGGACAGCTGAGTTACAGAATGTAAGGTTTGCCAAACTCTAGAATCCTTGTGTTTCTGAACTCGAGAGTCATTCAATGTCCACATTCCGGAATTCACGGTGTCTGAATTCCAGAAGCACCAAATGTCTGCATTCGAGAATCGGAATTTGACGGAATTCTAGAATGCACAGCACGGCGGAATTCTAAAGTACTAAAACACCTGCTAGCCGGAAGTTAATGTGTCTGACGTCCAGAGTACTACTAGGTCAGCATTCTACCATTCTGAAAGATTCTGGGTTCTAGAATCAATGGACGGCTGAGTTCCGGAATGTCAGGGTGGCCAAACTCTAGAATACTTGCGTGTCTGAACTCGAGAGTCATTCAATGTCCACATTCCGGAACTCAGGGTGTCTGAATTCCCGAAGAAGCAATTGTCTGCCTTCTAGAATCAAAATGTGGCAGAATTCTAGAATGCACAGCCTGGAGGAATTCCAAAGTCTTAAAATGCCTGCTACCCGGAAGTTAAGGTGTGTGACGTCCAGAATGCTACTAGGTCAGCATTGTACCATTCTGAAAGATTCTGGGTTCTAGAATCAATGGATGGCTGAGTTGCGGAATGTCAGGGTGGCCAAACTGTAGAATCCTTGCGTGTCCGAACTCGAGAATCATTCAATGTCCACATTCCGGATCTCAGGGTGTCCGAATTCCCAAAGAATCAATTGTCTGCATTCTATAATCAAAATGTGGTAGAATTCTAGAATGCACAGCCTGGCGGAATTCTAAAGTCCTAAAATGCCTGCTAGTCGGAAGGTAAGGTGTCTGAGGTCCAGAATGCTACTAGGTCAGCATTCTACAGTTCTGAAAGATTCTGGGTTCTAGAACCAATGGACGGCTGAGTTCCAGAATGTCAGCATGGCCAAACACTAGAATCCTTGCGTGTCTGATCTCGAGAGTCATTCAATGTGCACATTCCGGAGCTCAGGGTGTCTGAATTCCATAAACACCAAATGTCTGCATTCTAGAATCGGAATGTGGTGAAATTCTAGAATGAACAGCATGGCGGAATTCTAAAGTCCTAAAATGCCTGCTAGCCGGAAGTTAAGGTGTCTGACGTCCAGAATGCTACTAGGTCAGCATTCTACCGTTCAGAAAGATTCTGGGTTCCAGAATGAATGGACGGATGAGTTCCAGAATGTCAGGTTGGCCAAAGTCTAGAATCGTTGCGTGTTTGAATTCGAGAGTCATTCAATGTCCACATTCCGAAATTCACGGTGTCTGAATTCCAGAAGCACCAAATGTCTGCATTCTAGAATCAGAATGTGGTGGAATACTAGAATGCACAGCACGGCGGAATTCTAAAGTCCTAAAATGCCTCCTACCCGGAAGTTAAGGTGTCTGACGTCCAGAATGCTACTAGGTCAGCATTTAATCATTCTGAAATATTCTGGGTTCTAGAATCAATGGACGGCTGAGTTCCAGAATGTAAGGTTTGCCAAACTCTAGAATCCTTGCGTGTCTGAACTCGAGAGTCATTCAATGTCCACATTCCGGAATTCACGGTGTCTGAATTCCAGAAGCACCAAATGTCTGCATTCGAGAATCGGAATTTGACGGAATTCTAGAATGCACAGCACGGCGGAATTCTAAAGGACTAAAACACCTGCTAGCCGGAAGTTAATGTGTCTGACGACCAGAATGCTACTAGGTCAGCATTCTACCATTCTGAAAGATTCTGGGTTCTAGAATCAATGGACGGCTGAGTTCCGGAATGTCAGGGTGGCCAAACTCTAGAATACTTGCGTGTCTGAACTTGAGAATCATTCAATGTCCAGATTCCGGAACTCAGGGTGTCTGAATTCCCGAAGAAGCAATTGTGTGCCTTCTAGAATCAAAATGTGGCAGAATTCTAGAATGCACAGCCTGGCGGAATTCTAAAGTCCTAAAATGCCTGCTAGTCGGAAGGTAAGCTGTCTGAGGTCCAGAATGCTACTAGGTCAGCATTCTACAGTTCTGAAAGATTCTGGGTTCTAGAACCAATGGACGGCTGAGTTCCAGAATGTCAGCATGGCCAAACTCTAGAATCCTTGCGTGTCTGATCTCGAGAGTCATTCAATGTGCACATTCCGGAGCTCAGGGTGTCTGAATTCCAGAAACACCAAATGTCTGCATTCTAGAATCGAAATGCGGTGAAATTCTAGAATGAACAGCATGGCGGAATTCTAAAGTCCTAAAATGCCTGCTAGCCGGAAGTTAAGGTGTCTGACGTCCAGAATGCTACTAGGTCAGCATTCTACCGTTCTGAAAGATTCTGGGTTCCAGAATCAATGGACGGATGAGTTCCAGAATGTCAGGATGGCCAAAGTCTAGAATCCTTGCGTGTTTGAACTCGAGAGTCATTCAATGTCCACATTCCGGAATTCACGGTGTCTGAATTCCAGAAGCACCAAATGTCTGCATTCTAGAATCAGAATGTGGTGGAATTCTAGAATGCACAGCACGGCGGAATTCCAAAGTCCTAAAATGCCTGCTACCCGGAAGTTAAGGTGTCTGACGTCCAGAATGCTACTAGGTCAGCATTTAATTGTTCTGAAATATTCTGGGTTCTAGAATCAATGGACGGCTGAGTTCCAGAATGTAAGGTTGGCCAAAGTCTAGAATACTTGCGTGTCTGAACTCGAGAGACATTCAATGTCCACGTTCCGGAACTAAGGGTGTCTGAATCCCAGAAGCAACAAATGTCTGCATTCGAGTATCGGAATTTGACAGAATTCTAGAATGCACAGCACGGCGGAATTCTAAAGTACTATAACGACTTCTAGCCGGAAGTTAATGTGTCTGACGTCCAGAATGCTACTAGGTCAGCATTCTACCATTCTGAAAGATTCTGGGTTCTAGAATCAATGGACGGCTGAGTTCTGGAATGTCAGGGTGGCCAAACTCTAGAATCCTTGCGTGTCTGAACTCGAGAGTCATTCAATGTTCACATTCCGGATCTCAGGGTGTCTGAATTCCCGAAGAACCAATTGTCTGCATTCTAGAATCAAAATGTGGCAGAATTCTAGAATTCACAGCCTGGCGGAATTCTAAAGTCCTAAAATGCCTGCTAGTCGGAAGGTAAGGTGTCTGAGTTCCAGAATGCTACTAGGTCAGCATTCAACCGTTCTGAAAGATTCTGGGTTCTAGAACTAATGGACGGCTGAGTTCCAGAATGTCAGCATGGCCAAACTCCAGAATCCTTGCGTGTCTGATCTCGAGAGTCATTCAATGTGCACATTCCGTAGCTCAGGGTGTCTGAATTCCAGAAACACCAAATGTCTGCATTCTAGAATCGGAATGTGGTGAAATTCTAGAATGCACAGCATGGCGGAATTCTAAATTCCTAAAATGCCTGCTAGCCGGAAGTTAAGGTGTCTGACGTCCAGAATGCTACTAGGTCAGCATTCTGCCGTTCTGAAAGATTCTGGGTTCCACAATCAATGGACGGATGAGTTCCAGAATGTCAGTTTGGCCAAACTCTAGAATCCTTGCGTGTCTGAACTCGAGAGTCATTCAATGTCCACATTCCGGAATTCACGGTGTCTGAATTTCAGAAGCACCAAATGTCTGCATTCTAGAATCAGAATGTGGTGGAATTCTAGAATGCACAGCACGGCGGAATTCTAAAGACCTAAAATGTCTGCTACCCGGAAGTTAAGGTGTCTGACGTCCAGAATGCTACTAGGTCAGCATTTAATCGTTCTGAAATATTCTGGATTCTAGAATCAATGGACGGCTGAGTTCCAGAATGTAAGGTTGGCCAAACTCTAGAATACTTGCGTGTCTGAACTCGAGATACATTCAATGTCCACATTCCGGAACTAAGGTTGTCTGAATTCCAGAAGCACCAAATGTCTGCATTCGAGAATCGGAATTTGACGGAATTCTAGAATGCACAGCACGGCGGAATTCTAAAGTACTAAAACACCTGATAGCCGGAAGTTAATGCGTCTGACGTCCAGAATGCTACTAGGTCAGCATTCTACCATTCTGAAAGATTCTGGGTTCTAGAATCAATGGACGGCTGAGTTCCGGAATGTCAGGGTGGCCAAACTCTAGAATACCTGCGTGTCTGAACTTGAGAATCATTCAATGTCCACATTCCGGAACTCAGGGTGTCTGAATTCCCGAAGAAGCAATTGTGTGCCTTCTAGAATCAAAATGTGGCAGAATTCTATAATGCACAGCCTGGCGGAATTCTAAAGTCCTAAAATGCCTGGTAGTCGGAAGGTAAGCTGTCTGAGGTCCAGAATGCTACTAGGTCAGCATTCTACAGTTCTGAAAGATTCTGGGTTCTAGAACCAATGGACGGCTGAGTTCCAGAATGTCAGCATGGCCAAACTCTAGAATCCTTGCGTGTCATATCGAGAGTCATTCAATGTGCACATTCCGGAGCTCAGGGTGTCTGAATTCCAGAAACACCAAATGTCTGCATTCTAGAATCGGAATGCGGTGAAATTCTAGAATGAACAGCATGGCGGAATTCTAAAGTCCTAAAATGCCTGCTAGCCGGAAGTTAAGGTGTCTGACGTCCAGAATGCTACTAGGTCAGCATTCTACCATTCTGAAAGATTCTGGGTTCCAGAATCAATGGACGGATGAGTTCCAGAATGTCAGGTTGGCCAAAGTCTAGAATCCTTGCGTGTTTGAACTCGAGAGTCATTCAATGTCCACATTCCGGAATTCACGGTGTTTGAATTCCAGAAGAACCAAATGTCTGCATTCTAGAATCAGAATGTGGTGGAATTCTAGAATGCACAGCACGGCGGAATTCCAAAGTCCTAAAATGCCTGCTACCCGGAAGTTAAGGTGTCTGCCGTCCAGAATGCTACTAGGTCAGCATTTAATTGTTCTGAAATATTCTGGGTACTAGAATCAATGGACGGCTGAGTTCCAGAATTAAGGTTGGCCATACTCTAGAATACTTGCGTGTCTGAACTCGAGAGACATTCAATGTCCACATTCCGGAACTAAGGTTGTCTGAATTCCAGAAGCACCAAATGTAGGCATTCGAGAATCGGAATTTGACGGAATTCTATAATGCACAGCACGGCGGAATTCTAAAGTGCTAAAACACCTGATAGCCGGAAGTTAATGTGTCTGACGTCCAGAATGCTACTAGGTCAGCATTGTACCATTCTGAAAGATTCTGGGTTCTAGAATCAATGGATGGCTGAGTTCCGGAATGTCAGGGTGGCCAAACTGTAGAATCCTTGCGTGTCTGAACTCGAGAATCATTCAATGTCCACATTCCAGAACTCAGGGTGTCTGAATTCCCAAAGAATCAATTGTCTGCATTCTAGAATCAAAATGTGGCAGAATTCTAGAATGCAGAGCCTGGCGGAATTCTAAAGTCCTAAAATGCCTGCTAGTCGGAAGGTCAGGTGTCTGAGGTCCAGAATGCTACTAGGTCAGCATTCTACCGTTCTGAAAGATTCTGGGTTCTAGAACCAATGGACGGCTGAGTTCCAGAATGTCAGCATGGCCAAACTCTAGAATCCTTGCGTGTCTGATCTTGAGAGTCATTCAATGTGCACATTCCGGAGCTCAGGGTGTCTGAATTCCAGAAACACCAAATGTCTGCATTCTGGAATCGGAATGTGGTGAAATTCTAGAATGAACAGCATGGCGGAATTCTAAAGTCCTAAAATGCCTGCTAGCCGGAAGTTAAGGTGTCTGACGTCCAGAATGCTACTAGGTCAGCATTCTACCGTTCTGAAAGATTCTGGGTTCCAGAATCAATGGACAGATGAGTTCCAGAATGTCAGGTTGTCTAAACTCTAGAATCCTTGCGTGTTTGAACACGAGAGTCACTCAATGTCCACATTCCGGAACTCACGGTGTCTGAATTCCAGAAGCACCAAATGTCTGCATTCTAGAATCAGAATGTGGTGGAATTCTAGAATGCACAGCACGGCGGAATTATAAAGTCCGAAAATGCCTGCTACCCGGAAGTTAATGTGTCTGACGTCCAGAATGCTACTAGGTCCGCATTTAATCATTCTGAAATATTCTGGGTTCTAGAATCAATGGACTGCTGAGTTCCAGAATGTAAGGTTGGCCAAAGTCTAGAATACTTGCGTGTCTGAACTCGAGAGACATTCAATGTCCACATTCCGGAACTAAGGGTGTCTGAATCCCAGAAGCACCAAATGTCTGCATTCGAGTATCGGAATTTGACATAATTCTAGAATGCACAGCACGGCGGAATTCTAAAGTACTAAAACGCCTTCTAGCCGGAAGTTAATGTGTCTGACGTCCAGAATGCTACTAGGTCAGCATTCTACCATTCTGAAAGATTCTGGGTTCTAGAATCAATGGACGGCTGAGTTCTGGAATGTCAGGGTGGCCAAACTCTAGAATCCTTGCGTGTCTGAACTCGAGAGTCATTCAATGTCCACATTCCGGATCTCAGGGTGTCTGAATTCCCGAAGAACCAATTGTCTGCATTCTAGAATCAAAATGTGGCAGAATTCTAGAATGCACAGCCTGGCGGAATTCTAAAGTCCTAAAATGCCTGCTAGTCGGAAGGTAAGGTGTCTGAGGTCCAGAATGCTACTAGGTCAGCATTCAACCGTTCTGAAAGATTCTGGGTTCTAGAACTAATGGACGGCTGAGTTCCAGAATGTCAGCATGGCCAAACTCCAGAATCCTTGCGTGTCTGATCTCGAGAGTCATTCAATGTGCACATTCCGGAGCTCAGGGTGTCTGAATTCCAGAAACACCAAATGTCTGCATTCTAGAATCGGAATGTGGTGAAATTCTAGAATGCACAGCATGGCGGAATTCTAAATTCCTAAAATGCCTGCTAGCCGGAAGTTAAGGTGTCTGTCGTCCAGAATGCTACTAGGTCAGCATTCAGCCGTTCTGAAAGATTCTGGGTTCCACAATCAATGGACGGATGAGTTCCAGAATGTCAGTTTGGCCAAACTCTAGAATCCTTGCGTGTCTGAACTCGAGAGTCATTCAATGTCCACATTCCGGAATTCACAGTGTCTGAATTTCAGAAGCACCAAATGTCTGCATTCTAGAATCAGAATGTGGTGGAATTCTAGAATGTACAGCACGGCGGAATTCTAAAGACCTAAAATGTCTGCTACCCGGAAGTTAAGGTGTCTGACGTCCAGAATGCTACTAGGTCAGCATTTAATCGTTCTGAAATATTCTGGATTCTAGAATCAATGGACGGCTGAGTTCCAGAATGTAAGGTTGGCCAAACTCTAGAATACTTGCGTGTCTGAACTCGAGAGACATTCCATGTCCACATTCCGGAACTAAGGTTGTCTGAATTCCAGAAGCACCAAATGTCTGCATTCGAGAATCGGAATTTGACGGAATTCTAGAATGCACAGCACGGCGGAATTCTAAAGTACTAAAACACCTGATAGCCGGAAGTTAATGCGTCTGACGTCCAGAATGCTACTAGGTCAGCATTCTACCATTCTGAAAGATTCTGGGTTCTAGAATCAATGGACGGCTGAGTTCCGGAATGTCAGGGTGGCCAAACTCTAGAATACCTGCGTGTCTGAACTTGAGAATCATTCAATGTCCACATTCCGGAACTCAGGGTGTCTGAATTCCCGAAGAAGCAATTGTGTGCCTTCTAGAATCAAAATGTGGCAGAATTCTTGAATACACAGCCTGGCGGAATTCTAAAGTCCTAAAATGCCTGCTAGTCGGAAGGTAAGCTGTCTGAGGTCCAGAATGCTACTAGGTCAGCATTCTACAGTTCTGAAAGATTCTGGGTTCTAGAACCAATGGACGGCTGAGTTCCAGAATGTCAGCATGGCCAAACTCTAGAATCCTTGCGTGTCTGATCTCGAGAGTCATTCAATGTGCACATTCCGGAGCTCAGGGTGTCTGAATTCCAGAAACACCAAATGTCTGCATTCTAGAATCGGAATGCGGTGAAATTCTAGAATGAACAGCATGGCGGAATTCTAAAGTCCTAAAATGCCTGCTAGCCGGAAGTTAAGGTGTCTGACGTCCAGAATGCTACTAGGTCAGCATTCTACCATTCTGAAAGATTCTGGGTTCCAGAATCAATGGACGGATGAGTTCCAGAATGTCAGGTTGGCCAAAGTCTAGAATCCTTGCGTGTTTGAACTCGAGAGTCATTCAATGTCCACATTCCGGAATTCACGGTGTTTGAATTCCAGAAGAACCAAATGTCTGCATTCTAGAATCAGAATGTGGTGGAATTCTAGAATGCACAGCACGGCGGAATTCCAAAGTCCTAAAATGCCTGCTACCCGGAAGTTAAGGTGTCTGACGTCCAGAATGCTACTAGGTCAGCATTTAATTGTTCTGAAATATTCTGGGTTCTAGAATCAATGGACGGCTGAGTTCCAGAATGTAAGGTTGGCCATACTCTAGAATACTTGCGTGTCTGAACTCGAGAGACATTCAATGTCCACATTCCGGAACTAAGGTTGTCTGAATTCCAGAAGCACCAAATGTATGCATTCGAGAATCGGAATTTGACGGAATTCTATAATGCACAGCACGGCGGAATTCTAAAGTACTAAAACACCTGATAGCCGGAAGTTAATGTGTCTGACGTCCAGAATGCTACTAGGTCAGCATTGTACCATTCTGAAAGATTCTGGGTTCTAGAATCAATGGATGGCTGAGTTCCGGAATGTCAGGGTGGCCAAACTGTAGAATCCTTGCGTGTCTGAACTCGAGAGTCATTCAATGTCCACATTCCGGATCTCAGGGTGTCTGAATTCCCGAAGAACCAATTGTCTGCATTCTAGAATCAAAATGTGGCAGAATTCTAGAATTCACAGCCTGGCGGAATTCTAAAGTCCTAAAATGCCTGCTAGTCGGAAGGTAAGGTGTCTGAGGTCCAGAATGCTACTAGGTCAGCATTCAACCGTTCTGAAAGATTCTGGGTTCTAGAACTAATGGACGGCTGAGTTCCAGAATGTCAGCATGGCCAAACTCCAGAATCCTTGCGTGTCTGATCTCGAGAGTCATTCAATGTGCACCTTCCGGAGCTCAGGGTGTCTGAATTCCAGAAACACCAAATGTCTGCATTCTAGAATCGGAATGTGGTGAAATTCTAGAAAGCACAGCATGGCGGAATTCTAAATTCCTAAAATGCCTGCTAGCCGGAAGTTATGGTGTCTGACGTCCAGAATGCTACTAGGTCAGCATTCTGCCGTTCTGAAAGATTCTGGGTTCCACAATCAATGGACGGATGAGTTCCAGAATGTCAGTTTGGCCAAACTCTAGAATCCTTGCGTGTCTGAACTCGAGAGTCATTCAATGTCCACATTCCGGAACTCAGGGTGTCTGAATTCCCGAAGAAGCAATTGTCTGCCTTCTAGAATCAAAATGTGGCAGAATTCTAGAATGCACAGCCTGGCGGAATTCCAAAGTCTTAAAATGCCTGCTACCCGGAAGTTAAGGTGTCTGACGTCCAGAATGCTACTAGGTCAGCATTTAATCGTTCTGAAAGATTCTGGTTTCTAGAATCAATGGACGGCTGAGTTCCAGAATGTAAGGTTGGCCAAATTCTAGAATACTTGCGTGTCTGAACTCGAGAGACATTCAATGTCCACATTCCGGAACTAAGGTTGTCTGAATTCCAGAAGCACCAAATGTATGCATTCGAGAATCGGAATTTGACGGAATTCTAGAATGCACAGCACGGGGGAATTCTAAAGTACTAAAACACCTGCTAGCCGGAAATTAATGTGTCTGACGTCCAGAATGCTACTAGGTCAGCATTGTACCATTCTGAAAGATTCTGGGTTCTAGAATCAATGGATGGCTGAGTTGCGGAATGTCAGGTTGGCCAAACTGTAGAATCCTTGCGTGTCTGAACTCGAGAATCATTCAATGTCCACATTCCGGAAGTCAGGGTGTCTGAATTCCCAAAGAATCAATTGTCTGCATTCTATAATCAAAATGTGGCAGAATTCTAGAATGCACAGCCTGGCGGAATTCTAAAGTCCTAAAATGCCTGCTAGTCGGAAGGTAAGGTGATTGAGGTCCAGAATGCTACTAGGTCAGCATTCTACAGTCCTGAAAGATTCTGAGTTCTAGAACCAATGGACGGCTGAGTTCCAGAATGTCAGCATGGCCAAACTCTAGAATCCTTGCGTGTCTGATCTCGAGAGTCATTCAATGTGCACATTCCGGAGCTCAGGGCGTCTGAATTCCAGAAACACCAAATGTCTGCTTTCTAGAATCGGAATGTGGTGAAATTCTAGAATGAACAGCATGGCGGAATTCTAAAGTCCTAACATGCCTGCTAGCCGGAAGTTAAGGTGTCTGACGTCCAGAATGCTACTAGGTCAGCATTCTACCGTTCTGAAAGATTCTGGGTTCTAGAATCAATGGACGGCTGAGTTCCGGAATGTCAGGCTGGAAACTGTAGAATCCTTGCGTGTCTGAACTCGAGAGTCATTCAATGTCCACATTCCGGAACTCAGGGTGTCTGAATTCCCGAAGAACCAATTGTCTGCATTCTAGAATCAAAATGTGGCAGAATTCTAGAATGCACAGCCTGGTGGAATTCTAAAGTCCTAAAATGCCTGCTAGTCGGAAGGTAAGGTGTCTGAGGTCCAGAATGCTACTAGGTCAGCATTCTACCGTTCTGAAAGATTCTGGGTTCTAGAACCAATGGACGGCTGAGTTCCAGAATGTCAGCATGGCCAAACTCTAGAATCCTTGCGTGTCTGAACTCGAGAGTCATTCAATGTCCACATTCCGGGACTAAGGTTGTCTGAATTCCAGAAGCACCAAATGTATGCATTCGAGAATCGGAATTTGACGGAATTCTAGAATGCACAGCACGGCGGAATTCTAATGTACTAAAACACCTGCTAGCCGGAAGTTAAAGTGTCTGACGTCCAGAATACTACTAGGTCATCATTGTACCATTCTGAAAGATGCTGGGTTCTAGAATCAATGGATGGCTGAGTTCCGGAATGTCAGGGTGGCCAAACTGTAGAATCCTTGCGTGTCTGAACTCGAGAGTCATTCAATGTCCACATTCCGGAACTCAGGGTGTCTGAATTCCAGAAGCACCAAATGTCTGCATTCTAGAATCAGAATGTGGTGGAATTCTAGAATGCTCAGCACGGCGGAATTCTAATGTACTAAAACACCTGCTAGCCGGAAGTTAAGGTGTCTGACGTCCAGAATGCTACTAGGTCAGCATTCTACCGTTCTGAAATATTCTGGGTTCCAGAATCAATGGACGGATGAGTTCCAGAATGTCAGGTTGGCCAAACTCTAGAATCCTTGCATGTCTGAACTCGAGAGTCATTCAATGTCCACATTCCGGAATTCACGGTGTCTGAATTCCAGAAGCACCAAATGTCTGCATTCTAGAATTGGAATGTGGTGAAATTCTAGAATGAACAGCATGGCGGAATTCTAAAGTCCTAAAATGCCTGCTAGCCGGAAGTTAAGGTGTCTGAGGTCCAGAATGCTACTAGGTCAGCATTCTACCGTTCTGAAAGATTCTGTGTTCTAGAACCAATGGACGGCTGAGTTCCAGAATGTCAGCATGGCCAAACTCTAGAATCCTTGCGTGTCTGATCTCGAGAGTCATTCAATGTGCACATTCCGGAGCTCAGGGTGTCTGAATTCCAGAAACACCAAATGTCTGCATTCTAGAATCGGAATGTGGTGAAATTCTAGAATGAACAGCATGGCGGAATTCTAAAGTCCTAAAATGCCTGCTAGCCGGAAGTTAAGGTGTCTGACGTCCAGAATGCTACTAGGTCAGCATTCTACCGTTCTGAAAGATTCTGGGTTCCAGAATCAATGGACGGATGAGTTCCAGAATGTCAGGTTGGCCAAACTCTAGAATCCTTGCGTGTCTGAACTCGAGAGTCATTCAATGTCCACATTCCGGAATTCACGGTGTCTGAATTCCAGAAGCACCAAATGTCTGCATTCTAGAATCAGAATGTGGTGGAATTCTAGAATGCACAGCACGGCGGAATTCTAAAGACCTAAAATGTCTGCTACCCGGAAGTTAAGGTGTCTGACGTCCAGAATGCTACTAGGTCAGCATTTAATCGTTCTGAAATATTCTGGGTTCTAGAATCAATGGACAGCTGAGTTACAGAATGTAAGGTTTGCCAAACTCTAGAATCCTTGTGTTTCTGAACTCGAGAGTCATTCAATGTCCACATTCCGGAATTCACGGTGTCTGAATTCCAGAAGCACCAAATGTCTGCATTCGAGAATCGGAATTTGACAGAATTCTAGAATGCACAGCACGGCGGAATTCTAAAGTACTAAGACACCTGATAGCCGGAAGTTAATGCGTCTGACGTCCAGAATGCTACTAGGTCAGCATTCTACCATTCTGAAAGATTCTGGGTTCTAGAATCAATGGACGGCTGAGTTCCGGAATGTCAGGGTGGCCAAACTCTAGAATCCTTGCGTGTCTGAACTCGAGAGTCATTCAGTGTTCACATTCCGGAACTCAAGGTGTCTGAATTCCCAAAGAACCAATTGTCTGCATTCTAGAATCAAAATGTGGCAGAATTCTAGAATGCACAGCCTGGCGGAATTCTAAAGTCCTAAAATGCCTGCTAGTCAGAAGGTAAGTTGTCTGAGGTCCACAATGCTACTAGGTCAGCATTCTACAGTCCTGAAAGATTCTGAGTTCTAGAACCAATGTACGGCTGAGTTCCAGAATGTCAGCATGGCCAAACTCTAGAATCCTTGCGTGTCTGATCTCGAGAGTCATTCAATGTGCACATTCCGGAGCTCAGGGCGTCTGAATTCCAGAAACAACAAATGTCTGCTTTCTAGAATCGGAATGTGGTGAAATTCTAGAATGAACAGCATGGCGGAATTCTAAAGTCCTAAAATGCCTGCTAGCCGGAAGTGAAGGTGTCTGACGTCCAGAATG
Source organism: Aotus nancymaae (assembly GCF_030222135.1). NCBI lineage: Eukaryota > Metazoa > Chordata > Mammalia > Primates > Aotidae > Aotus > Aotus nancymaae. The sequence goes on along the minus strand of NW_026988514.1, from coordinate 2,239,578 downwards.
CTACTAGGTCAGCATTCTACCGTTCTGAAAGATTCTGGGTTCTAGAATCAATGGACGGCTGAGTTCCGGAATGTCAGGCTGGAAACTGTAGAATCCTTGCGTGTCTGAACTCGAGAGTCATTCAATGTCCACATTCCGGAACTCAGGGTGTCTGAATTCCCGAAGAACCAATTGTCTGCATTCTAGAATCAAAATGTGGCAGAATTCTAGATTGCACAGCCTGGTGGAATTCTAAAGTCCTAAAATGCCTGCTAGTCGGAAGGTAAGGTGTCTGAGGTCCAGAATGCTACTAGGTCAGCATTCTACCGTTCTGAAAGATTCTGGGTTCTAGAACCAATGAACGGCTGAGTTCCAGAATGTCAGCATGGCCAAACTCTAGAATCCTTGCGTGTCTGAACTCGAGAGTCATTCAATGTCCACATTCCGGAACTAAGGTTGTCTGAATTCCAGAAGCACCAAATGTTTGCATTCGAGATTCGGAATTTGACGGAATTCTAGAATGCACAGCACGGCGGAATTCTAATGTACTAAAACACCTGCTAGCCGGAAGTTAAAGTGTCTGACGTCCAGAATACTACTAGGTCATCATTGTACCATTCTGAAAGATTCTGGGTTCTAGAATCAATGGATGGCTGAGTTCCGGAATGTCAGGGTGGCCAAACTGTAGAATCCTTGCGTGTCTGAACTCGAGAGTCATTCAATGTACACATTCCGGAACTCAGGGTGTCTGAATTCCAGAAGCACCAAATGTCTGCATTCTAGAATCAGAATGTGGTTGAATTCTAGAATGCTCAGCACGGCGGAATTCTAATGTACTAAAACACCTGCTAGCCGGAAGTTAAGTTGTCTGACGTCCAGAATGCTACTAGGTCAGCATTCTACCGTTCTGAAATATTCTGGGTTCCAGAATCAATGGACGGATGAGTTCCAGAATGTCAGGTTGGCCAAACTCTAGAATCCTTGCATGTCTGAACTCGAGAGTCATTCAATGTCCACATTCCGGAAATCACGGTGTCTGAATACCAGAAGCACCAAATGTCTGCATTCTAGAATTGGAATGTGGTGAAATTCTAGAATGAACAGCATGGCGGAATTCTAAAGTCCTAAAATGCCTGCTAGCCGGAAGTTAAGGTGTCTGACGTCCAGAATGCTACTAGGTCAGCATTCTACCGTTCTGAAAGATTCTGGGTTCCAGAATCAATGGACGGATGAGTTCCAGAATGTCAGGGTGGCCAAACTCTAGAATCCTTGCGTGTCTGAACTCGAGAGTCATTCAATGTACACATTCCGGAACTCAGGGTGTCTGAATTCCAGAAGCACCAAATGTCTGCATTCTAGAATCAGAATGTGGTGGAATTCTAGAATGCACAGCACGGGGGAATTCTAAAGACCTAAAATGTCTGCTACCCGGAAGTTAAGGTGTCTGACATCCAGAATGCTACTAGGTCAGCATTTAATCGTTCTGAAATATTCTGGGTTCTAGAATCAATGGACAGCTGAGTTACAGAATGTAAGGTTTGCCAAACTCTAGAATCCTTGTGTTTCTGAACTCGAGAGTCATTCAATGTCCACATTCCGGAATTCACGGTGTCTGAATTCCAGAAGCACCAAATGTCTGCATTCTAGAATCAGAATGTGGTGGAATTCTAGAATGCACAGCACGGCGGAATTCCAAAGTCCTAAAATGCCTGCTATCCGGAAGTTAAGGTGTCTGACGTCCAGAATGCTACTAGGTCAGCATTTAATTGTTCTGAAATATTCTGGGTTCTAGAATCAATGGACGGCTGAGTTCCAGAATGTAAGGTTGGCCATACTCTAGAATACTTGCGTGTCTGAACTCGAGAGACATTCAATGTCCACATTCCGGAACTAAGGTTGTCTGAATTCCAGAAGCACCAAATGTCTGCATTCGAGAATCGGAATTTGACGGAATTCTAGAATGCACAGCACGGCGGAATTCTAAAGTACTAAAACACCTGATAGCCGGAAGTTAATGTGTCTGACGTCCAGAATGCTACTAGGTCAGCATTGTACCATTCTGAAAGATTCTGGGTTCTAGAATCAATGGATGGCTGAGTTCCGGAATGTCAGGGTGGCCAAACTGTAGAATCCTTGCGTGTCTGAACTCGAGAATCATTCAATGTCCACATTCCAGAACTCAGGGTGTCTGAATTCCCAAAGAATCAATTGTGTGCATTCTAGAATCAAAATGTGGCAGAATTCTAGAATGCAGAGCCTGGCGGAATTCTAAAGTCCTAAAATGCCTGCTAGTCGGAAGGTCAGGTGTCTGAGGTCCAGAATGCTACTAGGTCAGCATTCTACCGTTCTGAAAGATTCTGTGTTCTAGAACCAATGGACGGCTGAGTTCCAGAATGTCAGCATGGCCAAACTCTAGAATACTTGCGTGTCTAATCTTGAGAGTCATTCAATGTGCACATTCCGGAGCGCAGGGTGTCTGAATTCCAGAAACACCAAATGTCTGCATTCTGGAATCGGAATGTGGTGAAATTCTAGAATGAACAGCATGGCGGAATTCTAAACTCCTAAAATGCCTGCTAGCCGGAAGTTAAGGTGTCTGACGTCCAGAATGCTACTAGGTCAGCATTCTACCGTTCTGAAAGATTCTGGGTTCCAGAATCAATGGACGGATGAGTTCCAGAATGTCAGGTTGGCTAAACTCTAGAATCCTTGCGTGTTTGAACACGAGAGTCACTCAATGTCCACATTCCGGAACTCACGGTGTCTGAATTCCAGAAGCACCAAATGTCTGCATTCTAGAATCAGAATGTGGTGGAATTCTAGAATGCACAGCACGGCGGAATTCTAAAGTCCGAAATTGCCTGCTACCCGGAAGTTAATGTGTCTGACGCCCAGAATGCTACTAGGTCCGCATTTAATCATTCTGATATATTCTGGGTTCTAGAATCAATGGACGGCTGAGTTCCAGAATGTAAGTTTGGCCAAACTGTAGAATACTTGCGTGTCTGAACTCAAGAGACATTCAATATCCACATTCCGGAACTAAGGGTGTCTGAATCCCAGAAGCACCAAATGTCTGCATTCGAGTATCGGAATTTGACAGAATTCTAGAATGCACAGCACGGCGGAATTCTAAAGTACTAAAACGCCTTCTAGCCGGAAGTTAATGTGTCTGACGTCCAGAATGCTACTAGGTCAGCATTCTACCATTCTGAAAGATTCTGGGTTCTAGAATCAATGGACGGCTGAGTTCTGGAATGTCAGGGTGGCCAAACTCTAGAATCCTTGCGTGTCTGAACTCGAGAGTCATTCAATGTCCACATTCCGGATCTCAGGGTGTCTGAATTCCCGAAGAACCAATTTTCTGCATTCTAGAATCAAAATGTAGCAGAATTCTAGAATTCACAGCCTGGCGGAATTCTAAAGTCCTAAAATGCCTGCTAGTCGGAAGGTAAGGTGTCTGAGGTCCAGAATGCTACTAGGTGAGCATTCAACCGTTCTGAAAGATTCTGGGTTCTAGAACTAATGGACGGCTGAGTTCCAGAATGTCAGCATGGCCAAACTCCAGAATCCTTGCGTGTCTGATCTCGAGAGTCATTCAATGTGCACATTCCGGAGCTCAGGGTGTCTGAATTCCAGAAACACCAAATGTCTGCATTCTAGAATCGGAATGTGGTGAAATTCTAGAATGCACAGCATGGCGGAATTCTAAATTCCTAAAATGCCTGCTAGCCGGAAGTTAAGGTGTCTGACGTCCAGAATGCTACTAGGTCAGCATTCTGCCGTTCTGAAAGATTCTGGGTTCCACAATCAATGGACGGATGAGTTCCAGAATGTCAGTTTGGCCAAACTCTAGAATCCTTGCGTGTCTGAACTCGAGAGTCATTCAATGTCCACATTCCGGAATTCACGGTGTCTGAATTTCAGAAGCACCAAATGTCTGCATTCTAGAATCAGAATGTGGTGGAATTCTAGAAGGCACAGCACGGCGGAATTCTAAAGACCTAAAATGTCTGCTACCCGGAAGTTAAGGTGTCTGACGTCCAGAATGCTACTAGGTCAGCATTTAATCGTTCTGAAATATTCTGGATTCTAGAATCAATGGACGGCTGAGTTCCAGAATGTAAGGTTGGCCAAACTCTAGAATACTTGCATGTCTGAACTCGAGAGACATTCAACGTCCACATTCCGGAACTAAGGTTGTCTGAATTCCAGAAGCACCAAATGTCTGCATTCGAGAATCGGAATTTGACGGAATTCCAGAATGCACAGCACGGCGGAATTCTAAAGTACTAAAACACCTGATAGCCGGAAGTTAATGCGTCTGACGTCCAGAATGCTACTAGGTCAGCATTCTACCATTCTGAAAGATTCTGGGTTCTAGAATCAATGGACGGCTGAGTTCCGGAATGTCAGGGTGGCCAAACTCTAGAATCCTTGCGTGTCTGAACTCGAGAGTCATTCAGTGTCCACATTCCGGAACTCAAGGTGTCTGAATTCCCAAAGAACCAATTGTCTGCATTCTAGAATCAAAATGTGGCAGAATTCTAGAATGCACAACCTGGAGGAATTCTAAAGTCCTAAAATGCCTGCTAGTCAGAAGGTAAGGTGTCTGAGGTCCACAATGCTACTAGGTCAGCATTCTACAGTCCTGAAAGATTCTGAGTTCTAGAACCAATGGACGGCTGAGTTCCAGAATGTCAGCATGGCCAAACTCTAGAATCCTTGCGTGTCTGATCTCGAGAGTCATTCAATGTGCACATTCCGGAGCTCAGGGCGTCTGAATTCCAGAAACAACAAATGTCTGCTTTCTAGAATCGGAATGTGGTGAAATTCTAGAATGAACAGCATGGCGGAATTCTAAAGTCCTAAAATGCCTGCTAGCCGGAAGTGAAGGTGTCTGACGTCCAGAATGCTACTAGGTCAGCATTCTACCGTTCTGAAAGATTCTGGGTTCTAGAATCAATGGACGGCTGAGTTCCGGAATGTCAGGCTGGAAACTGTAGAATCCTTGCGTGTCTGAACTCGAGAGTCATTCAATGTCCACATTCCGGAACTCAGGGTGTCTGAATTCCCGAAGAACCAATTGTCTGCATTCTAGAATCAAAATGTGGCAGAATTCTAGATTGCACAGCACGGCGGAATTCTAAAGACCTAAAATGTCTGCTACCCGGAAGTTAAGGTGTCTGACGTCCAGAATGCTACTAGGTCAGCATTTAATCGTTCTGAAATATTCTGGGTTCTAGAATCAATGGACAGCTGAGTTACAGAATGTAAGGTTTGCCAAACTCTAGAATCCTTGTGTTTCTGAACTCGAGAGTCATTCAATGTCCACATTCCGGAATTCACGGTGTCTGAATTCCAGAAGCACCAAATGTCTGCATTCGAGAATCGGAATTTGACGGAATTCTAGAATGCACAGCACGGCGGAATTCTAAAGTACTAAAACACCTGCTAGCCTGAAGTTAAAGTGTCTGACGTCCAGAATACTACTAGGTCATCATTGTAACATTCTGAAAGATTCTGGGTTCTAGAATCAATGGACGGCTGAGTTCCGGAATGTAAGGGTGGCCAAACTCTAGAATCCTTGCGTGTCTGAACTCGAGAGTCATTCAATGTCCACATTCCGGAACTCAGGGTGTCTGAATTCCCGAAGAAGCAATTGTCTGCCTTCTAGAATCAAAATGTGGCAGAATTCTAGAATGCACAGCCTGGCGGAATTCCAAAGTCTTAAAATGCCTGCTAACCGGAAGTTAAGGTGTCTGACGTCCAGAATGCTACTAGGTCAGCATTTAATCGTTCTGAAAGATTCTGGGTTCTAGAATCAATGGACGGATGAGTTCCAGAATGTAAGGTTGGCCAAATTCTAGAATACTTGCGTGTCTGAACTCGAGAGACATTCAATGTCCACATTCCGGAACTAAGGTTGTCTGAATTCCAGAAGCACCAAATGTATGCATTCGAGAATCGGAATTTGACGGAATTCTAGAATGCACAGCACGGGGGAATTCTAAAGTACTAAAACACCTGATAGCCGGAAGTTAATGTGTCTGACGTCCAGAATGCTACTAGGTCAGCATTCTACCGTTCTGAAAGATTCTGGGTTCTAGGATCAATGGACGACTGAGTTCCAGAAAGTCAGGGTGGCCAAACTCTAGAATCCTTGCGTGTCTGAACTCGAGAGTCATTCAATGTCCACATTCCGGAACTCAAGGTGTCTGAATTCCCAAAGAACCAATTGTATGCATTCTAGAATCAAAATATGGCAGAATTCTAGAATGCACAGCCTGGCGGAATTCTAAAGTCCTAAAATGCCTGCTAGTCGGAAGGTAAGGTGTCTGAGGTCCAGAATGCTACTAGGTCAGCATTGTACAGTTCTGAAAGATTCTGGGTTCTAGAACCAATGGACGGCTGAGTTCCAGAATGTCAGCATGGCCAAACACTAGAATCCTTGCGTGTCTGATCTCGAGAGTCATTCAATGTGCACATTCCGGAGCTCAGGGTGTCTGAATTCCAGAAACACCAAATGTCTGCATTCTAGAATCGGAATGTGGTGAAATTCTAGAATGAACAGCATGGCGGAATTCTAAAGTCCTAAAATGCCTGCTAGTCGGAAGGTAAGGTGTCTGAGGTCCAGAATGCTACTAGGTCAGCATTCTACCGTTCTGAAAGATTCTGGGTTCTAGAACCAATGGACGGCTGAGTTCCAGAATGTCAGCATGGTCAAACTCTAGAATCCTTGCGTGTCTGAACTCGAGAGTCATTCAATGTGCACATTCCAGAGCTCAGGGTGTCTGAATTCCAGAAACACCAAATGTCTGCATTCTAGAATCGGGATGTGGTGAAATTCTGGAATGAACAGCATGGCGGAATTCTAATGTCCTAAAATGCCTGCTAGCCGGAAGTTAAGGTGTCTGACGTCCAGAATGCTACTAGGTCAGCATTCTGCCGTTCTGAAAGTTTCTTGGTTCCAGAATCAATGGACGGATGAGTTCCAGAATGTCAGGCTAGCCAAAGTCTAGAATCCTTGCGTGTCTGAACTCGAGAGTCATTCAATGTCCACATTCCGGAATTCATGGTGTCTGAATTCCAGAAGCACCAAATGTCTGCATTCTAGAATCAGAATGTGGTGGAATTCTAGAATGCACAGCACGGCGGAATTCTGAAGTCCTAAATTGCCTGCTACCCGGAAGTTAACGTGTCTGACGTCCAGAATGCTACTAGGTCAGCATTTAATCGTTCTGAAATATTCTGGGTTCTAGAATCAATGGACGGCAGAGTTCCAGAATGTAAGGTTGGCCAAACTGTAGAATCCTTGCGTGTCTGAACTCGAGAGTCATTCAATGTCCACATTCCGGAATTCACGGTGTCTGAATTCCAGAAGCACCAAATGTCTGCATTCGAGAATCGGAATTTGACGGAATTCTAGAATGCACAGCACTGTGGAATTCTAATGTTCTAAAATGCCTGCTAGCCGGAAGTTAATCTGTCTGACGTCCAGAATGCTACTAGGTCAGCATTCTACCATTCTGAAAGATTCTGGGTTCTAGAATCAATGGACAGCTCAGTTCCGCAATGTCAGGGTGGCCAAACTCTAGAATCCTTGCGTCTCTGATGTCGAGAGTCATTCAATGTGCACATTCCGGAGCTCAGGGCGTCTGAATTCCAGAAAAACCAAATGTCTGCATTCTAGAATCGGAATGTGGTGAAATTCTAGAATGAACAGCCTGGCGGAATTCTAAAGTCCTAAAATGCCTGCTAGTCGGAAGGTCAGGTGTCTGAGGTCCAGAATGCTACTAGGTCAGCATTCTACCGTTCTGAAAGATTCTGGGTTCTAGAACCAATGGACGGCTGAGTTCCAGAATGTCAGCATGGCCAAACTCTAGAATCCTTGCATGTCTGATCTTGAGAGTCATTCAATGTGCACATTCCGGAGCTCAGGGTGTTTGAATTCCAGAAACACCAAATGTCTGCATTCTGGAATCGGAATGTGGTGAAATTCTAGAATGAACAGCATGGCGGAATTCTAAAGTCCTAAAATGCCTGCTAGCCGGAAGTTAAGGTGTCTGACGTCCAGAATGCTACTAGGTCAGCATTTAATCATTCTGAAATATTCTGGGTCCTAGAATCAATTGACTGCTAAGTTCCAGAATGTAAGGTTGGCCATACTCTAGAATACTTGCGTGTCTGAACTCGAGAGACATTCAATGTCCACATTCCGGAACTAAGGTTGTCTGAATTCCAGAAGCACCAAATGTCTGCATTCGAGAATCGTAATTTGACGGAATTCTAGAATGCACAGCACGGCGGATTTCTAAAGTACTAAAACACCTGATAGCCGGAAGTTAAAGTGTCTGACGTCCAGAATGCTACTAGGTCAGCATTCTACCGTTCAGAAAGATTCTGGGTTCCAGAATCAATGGACGGATGAGTTCCAGAATGTAAGGTTGGCTAAACTCTAGAATACTTGCGTGTCTGAACTCGAGAGACATTCAATGTCCACATTCCGTAACTAAGGGTGTCTGAATCCCAGAAGCACCAAATGTCTGCATTCGAGTATCGGAATTTGACAGAATTCTAGAATGCACAGCACGGCGGAATTCTAAAGTACTAAAACACCTGATAGCCGGAAGTTAATGTGTCTGACGTCCAGAATGCTACTAGGTCAGCATTCTACCATTCTGAAAGATTCTGGGTTCTAGAATCAATGGACGGCTGAGTTCCGGAATGTCAGGGTGGCCAAACTCTAGAATCCTTGCGTGTCTGAACTCGAGAGTCATTCAATGTTCACATTCCGGATCTCAGGGTGTCTGAATTCCCGAAGAACCAATTGTCTGCATTCTAGAATCAAAATGTGGCAGAATTCTAGAATTCACAGCCTGGCGGAATTCTAAAGTCCTAAAATGCCTGCTAGTCGGAAGGTAAGGTGTCTAAGGTCCAGAATGCTACTAGGTCAGCATTCTACCGTTCTGAAAGATTCTGGCTTCTAGAACTAATGGACGGCTGAGTTCCAGAATGTCAGCATGGCCAAACTCTAGAATCCTTGCGTGTCTGATCTCGAAAGTCATTCAATGTGCACATTCCGGAGCTCAGGGTGTCTGAATTCCAGAAACACCAAATGTCTGCATTCTAGAATCGGAATGTGGTGAAATTCTAGAATGCACAGCATGGCGGAATTCTAAAGTCCTAAAATGCCTGCTAGCCGGAAGTTAAGGTGTCTGACGTCCAGAATGCTACTAGGTCAGCATTCTGCCGTTCTGAAAGATTCTGGGTTCCAGAATCAATGGACGGATGAGTTCCAGAATGTCAGGTTGGCCAAACTCTAGAATCCTTGCGTGTCTGAACTCGAGAGTCATTCAATGTCCACATTCCGGAATTCACGGTGTCTGAATTCCAGAAGCACCAAATGTCTGCATTCTAGAATCGGAATGTGGTGAAATTCTAGAATGCACAGCATGGCGGAATTCTAAAGTCCTAAAATGCCTGCTAGACGGAAGTTAAGGTGTCTGACGTCCAGAATGCTACTAGGTCAGCATTCTACCATTCTGAACGATTCTGGGTTCTAGAATCAATGGACAGATGAGTTCCAGAATGTCAGGTTGGCCAAACTCTAGAATCCTTGCGTGTCTGAACTCGAGAGTCATTCAATGTCCACATTCCGGAATTCACGGTGTCTGAATTGCAGAAGCACCAAATGTCTGCATTCTAGAATCAGAATGTGGTGGAATTCTAGAATGCACAGCACGGCGGAATTCTAAAGTCCTAAAATGCCTGCTACCTGGAAGTTAAGGTGTCTGACGTCCAGAATGCTACTAGGTCAGCATTCTGCCGTTCTGAAATATCCTGGGTTCTAGAATCAATGGACGGCTGAGTTCCAGAATGTAAGGTTGGCCAAAGTCTAGAATACCTGCGTGTCTGAACTCGAGAGACATTCATTGTCCACGTTCTGGAACTAAGGGTGTCTGAATTCCAGAAGCACCAAATGTCTGCATTCGAGCATCGGAATTTGACGGAATTCTAGAATGCACAGCACGGCGGAATTCTAAAGTACTAAAACGCCTGCTAGCCGGAAGTTAATGTGTCTGACGTCCAGAATGCTACTAGGTCAGCATTTAATCGTTCTGAAATATTCTGGGATGTAGAATCAATGGACGGTTGAGTTCCAGAATATAAGGTTAGCCAAACTCTAGAATCCTTGCGTGTCAGATCTCGAGAGTCATTCAATGTGCATATTCCGGAGCTCAGGATATCTGAATTCCAGAAACACCAAATGTCTCCATTCTAGAATCGGAATGTGGTGAAATACTAGAATGCACAGCATGGCGGAATTCTAAAGTCCTAAAATGCCTGCTATCCATAAGTTAAGGTGTCTGACGTCCAGAATGTTACTAGGTCAGCATTCTAACTTTCTGAAAGTTTCTGGTTCTAGAATCAATGGACGGATGAGTTCCAGAATGTAAGGTTGGCCAAACTCTAGAATCCTTGCGTGTCTGAACTCGAGAGTCATTCAAGGTCCACATTCCGGAGCTCAGGGTGTCTGAATTCCAGAAACACCAAGTGTCTGCATTCTAGAATCGGAATGTGGTGAAATTCTAGAATGCACAGCATGGCGGAATTCTAAAGTCCTAAAATGCCTGCTAGCCGGAAGTTAAGGTGTCTGACGTCCAGAATGCTACTAGGTCAGCATTCTACCATTCTGAAAGATTCTGGGTTCTAGAATCAATGGACGGATGAGTTAAAGAATGTCACGTTGGCCAAACTCTAGAATCCTTGCGTGTCTGAACTCGAGAGTCATTCAATGTCCACATTCCGGAATTCACAGTGTCTGAATTCCAGAAGCACCAAATGTCTGCATTCTAGAATCAGAATGTGGTGGAATTCTAGAATGCACAGCACGGCGGAATTCTAAAGTACTACAACGCCTGCTGGCCGGAAGTTAATGTGTGTGACGTACAGAATGCTACTAGGTCAGCATTCTACCATTCTGAAAGATTCTGGGTTCCAGAATCAATGGACGGCTGAGTTCCGGAATGTCAGGGTGGCTAAACTCTAGAATCCTTGCGTGTCTGAACTCGAGAGACATTCAATGTCCACATTCCGGAACTCAGTGTGTCTGAATTCCCGAAGAACCAATTGTCTGCATTCTAGAATCAAAATGTGGCAGAATTCTAGAATGCACAGCCTGGCGGAATTCTAAAGTCCTAAAATGCCTGCTATTCGGAAGGTAAGGTGTCTGAGGTCCAGAATGCTACTAGGTCAGCATTCTACCGTTCTGAAAGATTCTGGGTTCTAGAATCAATGGACGGATGAGTTCCAGAATGTCAGGTTGGCCAAACTCTAGAATCCTTCCGTGTTTGAACTCAAGAGTCATTCAATGTGCACCTTCCGGAGCTCAGGGTGTCTGAATTCCAGAAACACCAAATGTCTGCATTCTAGAATCGGAATGTGGTGAAATTCTAGAATGCACAGCATGGCGGAATTCTAAAGTCCTAAAATGCCTGCTAGCCGGAAGTTAAGGTGTCTGACGTCCAGAATGCTACTAGGTCTGTATTCTACCGTTCTGAAAGATTCTGGGTTCTAGAACCAATGGACAGATGAGTTCCAGAATGTCAGCATGGCCAAACTCTAGAATCCTTGCGTGTCTGAACTCGAGAGTCATTCAATGTCCACATTCCGGAACTAAGGTTGTCTGAATTCCAGAAGCACCAAATGTATGCATTCGAGAATCGGAATTTGACGGAATCCTAGAATGCACAGCACGGCGGAATTCTAATGTACTAAAACACCTGCTAGCCGGAAGTTAAAGTGTCTGACGTCCAGAATACTACTAGGTCATCATTGTACCATTCTGAAAGATTCTGGGTTCTAGAATCAATGGATGGCTGAGTTCTGGAATGTCAGGGTGGCCAAACGGTAGAATCTTTGCGTGTCTGAACTCGAGAGTCATTCAATGTCCACATTCCGGAACTCAGGGTGTCTGAATTCCAGAAGCACCAAATGTCTGCATTCTAGAATCAGAATGTGGTGGAATTCTAGAATGCTCAGCACGGCGGAATTCTAAAGTACTACAACGCCTGCTAGCCGGAAGTTAAGGTGTCTGACGTCCAGAATGCTACTAGGTCAGCATTCTACCGTTCTGAAAGATTCTGGGTTCCAGAATCAATGGACGGATGAGGTCCAGAATGTCAGGTTGGCCAAACTATAGAATCCTTGCGTGTCTGAACTCGAGAGTCATTCAATGTCCACATTCCGGAATTCACGGTGTCTGAATTCCAGAAGCACCAAATGTCTGCATTCTAGAATCGGAATGTGATGAAATTCTAGAATGAACAGCATGGCGGAATTCTAAAGTCCTAAAATGCCTGCTAGCCGGAAGTTAAGTTGTCTGAGGTCCAGAATGCTACTAGGTCAGCATTCTACCATTCTGAAAGATTCTGGGTTCTAGAACCAATGGACGGCTGAGTTCCAGAATGTCAGCATGGCCAAACTCTAGAATCCTTGCGTGTCTGATCTCGAGAGTCATTCAATGTGCACATTCCGGAGCTCAGGGTGTCTGAATTCCAGAAACACCAAATGTCTGCATTCTAGAATCGGAATGTGGTGAAATTCTAGAATGCACAGCATGGCGGAATTCTAAAGTCCTAAAATGCCTGCTAGACGGAAGTTAAGGTGTCTGACGTCCAGAATGCTACTAGGTCAGCATTCTGCCGTTCTGAAAGATTCTGGGTTCCAGAATCAATGGACGGATGAGTTCCAGAATGTCAGGTTGGCCAAACTCTAGAATCCTTGCGTGTCTGAACTCGAGAGTCATTCAATGTCCACATTCCGGAATTCACGGTGTCTGAAATGCAGAAGCACCAAATGTCTGCATTCTAGAATCAGAATGTGGTGGAATTCTAGAATGCACAGCACGGCGGAATTCTAAAGTCCTAAAATGCCTGCTACCTGGAAGTTAAGGTGTCTGACGTCCAGAATGCTACTAGGCCAGCATTCTGCCGTTCTGAAATATTCTGGGTTCTAGAATCAATGGACGGCTGAATTCCAGAATGTAAGGTTGGCCAAAGTCTAGAATACCTGCGTGTCTGAACTCGAGAGACATTCATTGTCCACGTTCTGGAACTAAGGATGTCTGAATTCCAGAAGCACCAAATGTCTGCATTCGAGTATCGGAATTTGACGTAATTCTAGAATGCACAGCACGGCGGAATTCTAAAGTACTAAAATGCCTGCTAGCCGGAAGTTGATGTGTCTGACGTCCAGAATTCTACTAGGTCAGCATTTAATCGTTCTGAAATATTCTGGGATCTAGAATCAATGGACGGCTGAGTTCCAGAATATAAGGTTAGCCAAACTCTAGAATCCTTGCGTGTCAGATCTCGAGAGTCATTCAATGTGCATATTCCGGAGCTCAGGATATCTGAATTCCAGAAACACCAAATGTCTCCATTCTAGAATCGGAATGTGGTGAAATACTAGAATGCACAGCATGGCGGAATTCTAAAGTCCTAAAATGCCTGCTATCCGTAAATTAAGGTGTCTGACGTCCAGAATGTTACTAGGTCAGCATTCTAACTTTCTGAAAGATTCTGGGTTCTAGAATCAATGGACGGATGAGTTCCAGAATGTCATGTTGGCCAAACTCTAGAATCCTTGCGTGTCTGAACTCGAGAGTCATTCAATGTCCACATTCCGGAGCTCAGGGTGTCTGAATTCCAGAAACACCAAATGTCTGCATTCTAGAATCGGAATGTGGTGAAATTCTAGAATGCACAGCATGGCGGAATTCTAAAGACCTAAAATGCCTGCTAGCCGGAAGTTAAGGTGTCTGACGTCCAGAATGCTACTAGGTCAGCATTCTACCATTCTGAAAGATTCTGGGTTCTAGAATCAATGGACGGATGAGTTAAAGAATGTCAGGTTGGCCAAACTCTAGAATCCTTGCGTGTCTGAACTCGAGAGTCATTCAATGTCCACATTCCGGAATTCACAGTGTCTGAAATCCAGAAGCACCAAATGCCTGCATTCTAGAATCAGAATGTGGTGGAATTCTAGAATGCACAGCACGGCGGAATTCTAAAGTACTACAACGCCTGCTGGCCGGAAGTTAATGTGTCTGACGTCCAGAATGCTACTAGGTCAGCATTCTACCATTCTGAAAGATTCTGGGTTCTAGAATCAATGGACGGCTGAGTTCCAGAATGTCAGGGTGGCTAAACTCTAGAATCCTTGCGTGTCTGAACTCGAGAGTCATTCAATGTCCACATTCCGGAACTCAGTGTGTCTGAATTCCCGAAGAACCAATTGTCTGCATTCCAGAATCAAAATGTGGCAGAATTCTAGAATGCACAGCCTGGCGGAATTCTAAAGTCCTAAAATGCCTGCTTTTCGGAAGGTAAGGTGTCTGAGGTCCAGAATGCCACTAGGTCAGCATTCTACCGTTCTGAAAGAATCTGGGTTCTAGAATCAATGGACGGATGAGTTCCAGAATGTCAGGTTGGCCAAACTCTAGAATCCTTCCGTGTCTGAACTCAAGAGTCATTCAATGTGCACCTTCCGGAGCTCAGGGTGTCTGAATTCCAGAAACACCAAATGTCTGCATTCTAGAATCGGAATGTGGTGAAATTCTAGAATGCACAGCATGGCGGAATTCTAAAGTCCTAAAATGCCTGCTAGCCGGAAGTTAAGGTGTCTGACGTCCAGAATGCTACTAGGTCAGCATTCTACCCTTCTGAAAGATTCTGGTTTCTAGAATCAATGGACGGCTGAGTTCCGGAATGTCAGGCTGGCCAAACTGTAGAATTCTTGCGTGTCTGAACTCGAGAGTCATTCAATGTCCACATTCCGGAACTCAGGGTGTCTGAATTCCCGAAGAACCAATTGTCTGCATTCTAGAATCAAAATGTGGCAGAATTCTAGAATGCACAGCCTGGCGGAATTCTAAAGTCCTAAAATGCCTGCTAGTCGGAAGGTCAGGTGTCTGAGGTCCAGAATGCTACTAGGTCAGCATTTAATCGTTCTGAAATATTCTGGGTTCTAGAATCAATGGACGGCTGAGTTCCAGAATGTAAGGTTGGCCAAACTCTAGAATACTTGCGTGTCTGAACTCGAGAGACGTTCATTGTCCACATTCCGGAACTAAGGGTGTCTGAATTCCAGAAGCACCAAATGTCTGTATTCGAGTATCGGAATTTGATGGAATTCTAGAATGCACAGCACGGCGGAATTCTAAAGTACTAAAACGCCTTCTAGCCGGAAGTTAATGTGTCTGACGTCCAGCATGCTACTAGGTCAGCATTCTACCGTTCTGAAAGATTCTGGGTTCTAGAACTAATGGACGGCTGAGTTCCAGAATATCAGCATGGCCAAACTCTAGAATCCTTGCGTGTCTGATCTCGAGAGTCATTCAATGTGCACATTCCGGAGCTCAGGGTGTCTGAATTCCAGAAACACCAAATGTGTGCATTCTAGAATCGGAATGTGGTGAAATTCTAGAATGGACAGCATGGCGGAATTCTAAAGTCCTAAAATGCCTGCTAGCCGGAAGTTAAGGTGTCTGACGTCCAGAATGTTACTAGGTCAGCATTCTACCGTTCTGAAAGATTCTGGGTTTTAGAATCAATGGACGGATGAGTTCCAGAATGTCAGGTTGGCCAAACTCTAGAATCCTTGTGTGTCTGAACTCGAGAGTCATTCAATGTCCTCATTCCGGAGCTCAGGGTGTCTGAATTCCAGAAACACCAAATGTCTGCATTCTAGAATCGGAATGTGGTGAAATTCTAGAATGCACAGCATGGCGGAATTCTAAAGTCCTAAAATGCCTGCTAGACGGAAGTTAAGGTGTCTGACGTCCAGAATGCTACTAGGTCAGCATTCTACCGTTCAGAAAGATTCTGGGTTCCAGAATCAATGGACGGATGAGTTCCAGAATGTAAGGTTGGCCAAACTCTAGAATACTTGCGTGTCTGAACTCGAGAGACATTCAATGTCCACATTCCGTAACTAAGGGTGTCTGAATCCCAGAAGCACCAAATGTCTGCATTCGAGTATCGGAATTTGACAGAATCCTAGAATGCACAGCACGGCGGAATTCTAAAGTACTAAAACGCCTTCTAGCCGGAAGTTAATGTGTCTGACATCCAGAATGCTACTAGGTCAGCATTCTACCATTCTGAAAGATTCTGGGTTCTAGAATCAATGGACGGCTGAGTTCCGGAATGTCAGGGTGGCCAAACTCTAGAATCCTTGCGTGTCTGAACTCGAGAGTCATTCAATGTCCACATTCCGGATCTCAGGGTGTCTGAATTCCCGAAGAACCAATTGTCTGCATTCTAGAATCAAAATGTGGCAGAATTCTTGAATGCACAGCCTGGCGGAATTCTAAAGTCCTAAAATGCCTGCTAGTCGGAAGGTAAGGTGTCTGAGGTCCAGAATGCTACTAGGTCAGCATTCTACAGTTCTGAAAGATTCTGGCTTCTAGAACTAATGGACGGCTGAGTTCCAGAATGTCAGCATGGCCAAACTCTAGAATCCTTGCGTGTCTGATCTCGAGAATCATTCAATGTGCACATTCCGGAGCTCAGGGTGTCTGAATTCCAGAAACACCAAATGTCTGCATTCTAGAATCGGAATGTGGTGAAATTCTAGAATGCACAGCATGGCGGAATTCTAAAGTCCTAAAATGCCTGCTAGCCGGAAGTTAAGGTGTCTGACGTCCAGAATGCTACTAGGTCAGCATTCTGCCGTTCTGAAAGATTCTGGGTTCCAGAATCAATGGACGGATGAGTTCCAGAATGTCAGGTTGGCCAAACTCTAGAATCCTTGCGTGTCTGAACTCGAGAGTCATTCAATGTCCACATTCCGGAATTCACGGTGTCTGAATTGCAGAAGCACCAAATGTCTGCATTCTAGAATCAGAATGTGGTGGAATTCTAGAATGCACAGCATGGCGGAATTCTAAAGTCCTAAAATGCCTGCTAGACGGAAGTTAAGGTGTCTGACGTCCAGAATGCTACTAGGTCAGCATTCTACCGTTCTGAAAGATTCTGGGTTCTAGAATCAATGGACGGATGAGTTCCAGAATGTCAGGTTGGCCAAACTCTAGAATCCTTGCGTGTCTGAACTCGAGAGTCATTCAATGTCCACATTCCGGAATTCACGGTGTCTGAATTGCAGAAGCACCAAATGTCTGCATTCTAGAATCAGAATGTGGTGGAATTCTAGAATGCACAGCACGGCGGAATTCTAAAGTCCTAAAATGCCTGCTACCTGGAAGTTAAGGTGTCTGACGTCCAGAATGCTACTAGGTCAGCATTCTGCCGTTCTGAAATATTCTGGGTTCTAGAATCAATGGACGGCTGAGTTCCAGAATGTAAGGTTGGCCAAAGTCTAGAATACCTGCGTGTCTGAACTCGAGAGACATTCATTGTCCACGTTCTGGAACTAAGGGTGTCTGAATTCCAGAAGCACCAAATGTCTGCATTCGAGCATCGGAATTTGACGGAATTCTAGAATGCACAGCACGGCGGAATTCTAAAGTACTAAAACGCCTGCTAGCCGGAAGTTAATGTGTCTGACGTCCAGAATGCTACTAGGTCAGCATTTAATCGTTCTGAAATATTCTGGGATGTAGAATCAATGGACGGTTGAGTTCCAGAATATAAGGTTAGCCAAACTCTAGAAACCTTGCGTGTCAGATCTCGAGAGTCATTCAATGTGCATATTCCGGAGCTCAGGATATCTGAATTCCAGAAACACCAAATGTCTCCATTCTAGAATCGGAATGTGGTGAAATACTAGAATGCACAGCATGGCGGAATTCTAAAGTCCTAAAATGCCTGCTATCCATAAGTTAAGGTGTCTGACGTCCAGAATGTTACTAGGTCAGCATTCTAACTTTGTGAAAGATTCTGGGTTCTAGAATCAATGGACGGATGAGTTCCAGAATGTAAGGTTGGCCAAACTCTAGAATCCTTGCGTGTCTGAACTCGAGAGTCATTCAATGTCCACATTCCGGAGCTCAGGGTGTCTGAATTCCAGAAACACCAAGTGTCTGCATTCTAGAATCGGAATGTGGTGAAATTCTAGAATGCACAGCATGGCGGAATTCTAAAGTCCTAAAATGCCTGCTAGACGGAAGTTAAGGTGTCTGACGTCCAGAATGCTACTAGGTCAGCATTCTACCATTCTGAAAGATTCTGGGTTCTAGAATCAATGGACGGATGAGTTAAAGAATGTCAGGTTGGCCAAACTCTAGAATCCTTGCGTGTCTGAACTCGAGAGTCATTCAATGTCCACATTCCGGAATTCACAGTGTCTGAATTCCAGAAGCACCAAATGTCTGCATTCTAGAATCCGAATGTGGTGGAATTCCAGAATGCACAGCACGGCGGAATTCTAAAGTACTACAACGCCTGCTGGCCGGAAGTTAATGTGTCTGACGTCCAGAATGCTGCTAGGTCAGCATTCTACCATTCTGAAAGATTCTGGGTTCCAGAATCAATGGACGGCTGAGCTCCGGATTGTCAGGGTGGCTAAACTCTAGAATCCTTGCGTGTCTGAACTCGAGAGACATTCAATGTCCACATTCCGGAACTCAGTGTGTCTGAATTCCCGAAGAACCAATTGTCTGCATTCTAGAATCAAAATGTGGCAGAATTCCAGAATGCACAGCCTGGCGGAATTCTAAAGTCCTAAAATGCCTGCTATTCGGAAGGTAAGGTGTCTGAGGTCCAGAATGCTACTAGGTCAGCATTCTACCGTTCTGAAAGATTCTGGGTTCTAGAATCAATGGACGGATGAGTTCCAGAATGTCAGGTTGGCCAAACTCTAGAATCCTTCCGTGTTTGAACTCAAGAGTCATTCAATGTGCACCTTCCGGAGCTCAGGGTGTCTGAATTCCAGAAACACCAAATGTCTGCATTCTAGAATCGGAATGTGGTGAAATTCTAGAATGCACAGCATGGCGGAATTCTAAAGTCCTAAAATGCCTGCTAGCCGGAAGTTAAGGTGTCTGACGTCCAGAATGCTACTAGGTCAGCATTCTACCGTTCTGAAAGATTCTGGGTTCTAGAACCAATGGACAGATGAGTTCCAGAATGTCAGCATGGCCAAACTCTAGAATCCTTGCGTGTCTGAACTCGAGAGTCATTCAATGTCCACATTCCGGAACTAAGGTTGTCTGAATTCCAGAAGCACCAAATGTATGCATTCGAGAATCGGAATTTGACGGAATCCTAGAATGCACAGCACGGCGGAATTCTAATGTACTAAAACACCTGCTAGCCGGAAGTTAAAGTGTCTGACGTCCAGAATACTACTAGGTCATCATTGTACCATTCTGAAAGATTCTGGGTTCTAGAATCAATGGATGGCTGAGTTCCGGAATGTCAGGTTGGCCAAACGGTAGAATCCTTGCGTGTCTGAACTCAAGAGTCATTCAATGTCCACATTCCGGAACTCAGGGTGTCTGAATTCCAGAAGCACCAAATGTCTGCATTCTAGAATCAGAATGTGGTGGAATTCTAGAATGCTCAGCACGGCGGAATTCTAAAGTAGTACAACGCCTGCTAGCCGGAAGTTAAGGTGTCTGACGTCCAGAATGCTACTAGGTCAGCATTCTACCGTTCTGAAAGATTCTGGGTTCCAGAATCAATGGACGGATGAGTTCCAGAATGTCAGGTTGGCCAAACTATAGAATCCTTGCGTGTCTGAACTCGAGAGTCATTCAATGTCCACATTCCGGAATTCACGGTGTCTGAATTCCAGAAGCACCAAATGTCTGCATTCTAGAATCGGAATGTGATGAAATTCTAGAATGAACAGCATGGCAGAATTCTAAAGTCCTAAAATGCCTGCTAGCCGGAAGTTAAGTTGTCTGAGGTCCAGAATGCTACTAGGTCAGCATTCTACCATTCTGAAAGATTCTGGGTTCTAGAACCAATGGACGGATGAGTTCCAGAATGTCAGCATGGCCAAACTCTAGAATCCTTGCGTGTCTGATCTCCAGAGTCATTCAATGTGCACATTCCGGAGCTCAGGGTGTCTGAATTCCAGAAACACCAAATGTCTGCATTCTAGAATCGGAATGTGGTGAAATTCTAGAATGCACAGCATGGCGGAATTCTAAAGTCCTAAAATGCCTGCTAGACGGAAGTTAAGGTGTCTGACGTCCAGAATGCTACTAGGTCAGCATTCTGCCGTTCTGAAAGATTCTGGGTTCCAGAATCAATGGACGGATGAGTTCCAGAATGTCAGGTTGGCCAAACTCTAGAATCCTTGCGTGTCTGAACTCGAGAGTCATTCAATGTCCACATTCCGGAATTCACGGTGTCTGAATTGCAGAAGCACCAAATGTCTGCATTCTAGAATCAGAATGTGGTGGAATTCTAGAATGCACAGCACGGCGGAATTCTAAAGTCCTAAAATGCCTGCTACCTGGAAGTTAAGGTGTCTGACGTCCAGAATGCTACTAGGTCAGCATTCTGCCGTTCTGAAATATTCTGGGTTCTAGAATCAATGGACGGCTGAGTTCCAGAATGTAAGGTTGGCCAAAGTCTAGAATACCTGCGTGTCTGAACTCGAGAGACATTCATTGTCCACGTTCTGGAACTAAGGGAGTCTGAATTCCAGAAGCACCAAATGTCTGCATTCGAGTATCGGAATTTGACGGAATTCTAGAATGCACAGCACGGCGGAATTCTAAAGTACTAAAACGCCTGCTAGCCGGAAGTTGATGTGTCTGACGTCCAGAATTCTACTAGGTCAGCATTTAATCATTCTGAAATATTCTGGGATCTAGAATCAATGGACGGCTGAGTTCCAGAATATAAGGTTAGCCAAACTCTAGAATCCTTGCGTGTCAGATCTCGAGAGTCATTCAATGTGCATATTCCGGAGCTCAGGATATCTGAATTCCAGAAACACCAAATGTCTCCATTCTAGAATCGGAATGTGGTGAAATACTACAATGCACAGCATGGTGGAATTCTAAAGTCCTAAAATGCCTGCTATCCGTAAGTTAAGGTGTCTGACGTCCAGAATGTTACTAGGTCAGCATTCTAACTTTCTGAAAGATTCTGGGTTCTAGAATCAATGGACGGATGAGTTCCAGAATGTCATGTTGGCCAAACTCTAGAATCCTTGCGTGTCTGAACTCGAGAGTCATTCAATGTCCACATTCCGGAGCTCAGGGTGTCTGAATTCCAGAAACACCAAATGTCTGCATTCTAGAATCGGAATGTGGTGAAATTCTAGAATGCACAGCATGGCGGAATTCTAAAGTCCTAAAATGCCTGCTAGCCGGAAGTTAAGGTGTCTGACGTCCAGAATGCTACTAGGTCAGCATTCTACCATTCTGAAAGATTCTGGGTTCTAGAATCAATGGACGGATGAGTTAAAGAATGTCAGGTTGGCCAAACTCTAGAATCCTTGGGTGTCTGAACTCGAGAGTCATTCAATGTCCACATTCCGGAATTCACAGTGTCTGAATTCCAGAAGCACCAAATGTCTGCATTCTAGAATCAGAATGTGGTGGAATTCTAGAATGCACAGCACGGCGGAATTCTAAAGTACTACAACGCCTGCTGGCCGGAAGTTAATGTGTCTGACGTCCAGAATGCTACTAGGTCAGCATTCTACCATTCTGAAAGATTCTGGGTTCTAGAATCAATGGACGGCTGAGTTCCTGAATCTCAGGGTGGCTAAACTCTAGAACCCTTGCGTGTCTGAACTCGAGAGTCATTCAATGTCCACATTCCGGAACTCAGTGTGTCTGAATTCCCGAAGAACCAATTGTCTGCATTCTAGAATCAAAATGTGGCAGAATTCTAGAATGCACAGCCTGGCGGAATTCTAAAGTCCTAAAATGCCTGCTATTCGGAAGGTAAGGTGTCTGAGGTCCAGAATGCCACTAGGTCAGCATTCTACCGTTCTGAAAGAATCTGGGTTCTAGAATCAATGGACGGATGAGTTCCAGAATGTCAGGTTGGCCAAACTCTAGAATCCTTCCGTGTCTGAACTCAAGAGTCATTCAATGTGCACCTTCCGGAGCTCAGGGTGTCTGAATTCCAGAAACACCAAATGTCTGCATTCTAGAATCGGAATGTGGTGAAATTCTAGAATGCACAGCATGGCGGAATTCTAAAGTCCTAAAATGCCTGCTAGCCGGAAGTTAAGGTGTCTGACGTCCAGAATGCTACTAGGTCAGCATTCTACCCTTCTGAAAGATTCTGGTTTCTAGAATCAATGGACGGCTGAGTTCCGGAATGTCAGGCTGGCCAAACTGTAGAATTCTTGCGTGTCTGAACTCGAGAGTCATTCAATGTCCACATTTCGGAACTCAGGGTATCTGAATTCCCGAAGAACCAATTGTCTGCATTCTAGAATCAAAATGTGGCAGAATTCTAGAATGCACAGCCTGGCGGAATTCTAAAGTCCTAAAATGCCTGCTAGTCGGAAGGTCAGGTGTCTGAGGTCCAGAATGCTACTAGGTCAGCATTTAATCGTTCTGAAATATTCTGGGTTCTAGAATCAATGGACGGCTGAGTTCCAGAATGTAAGGTTGGCCAAACTCTAGAATACTTGCGTGTCTGAACTCGAGAGACGTTCATTGTCCACATTCCGGAACTAAGGGTGTCTGAATTCCAGAAGCACCAAATGTCTGTATTCGAGTATCGGAATTTGATGGAATTCTAGAATGCACAGCACGGCGGAATTCTAAAGTACTAAAACGCCTTCTAGCCGGAAGTTAATGTGTCTGACGTCCAGCATGCTACTAGGTCAGCATTCTACCGTTCTGAAAGATTCTGGGTTCTAGAACTAATGGACGGCTGAGTTCCAGAATATCAGCATGGCCAAACTCTAGAATCCTTGCGTGTCTGATCTCGAGAGTCATTCAATGTGCACATGCCGGAGCTCAGGGTGTCTGAATTCCAGAAACACCAAATGTGTGCATTCTAGAATCGGAATGTGGTGAAATTCTAGAATGGGCAGCATGGCGGAATTCTAAAGTCCTAAAATGCCTGCTAGCCGGAAGTTAAGGTGTCTGACGTCCAGAATGTTACTAGGTCGGCATTCTACCGTTCTGAAAGATTCTGGGTTTTAGAATCAATGGACGGATGAGTTCCAGAATGTCAGGTTGGCCAAACTCTAGAATCCTTGCGTGTCTGAACTCGAGAGTCATTCAATGTCCTCATTCCGGAGCTCAGGGTGTCTGAATTCCAGAAACACCAAATGTCTGCATTCTAGAATCGGAATGTGGTGAAATTCTAGAATGCACAGCATGGCGGAATTCTAAAGTCCTAAAATGCCTGCTAGACGGAAGTTAAGGTGTCTGACGTCCAGAATGCTACTAGGTCAGCATTTAATCGTTCTGAAAGATTCTGGGTTCTAGAACCAATGGACGGATGAGTTCCAGAATGTCAGGTTGTCCAAAATCTAGAATCTTTGCGTGTCTGAACTCGAGAGTCATTCAATGTCCACATTCCGGAATTCACGGTGTCTGAATTGCAGAAGCATCAAATGTCTGCATTCTAGAATCAGAATGTGGTGGAATTCTAGAATGCACAGCACGGCGGAATTCTAAAGTCCTAAAATGCCTGCTACCCGGAAGTTAAGGTGTCTGACGTCCAGAATGCTACTAGGTCAGCATTCTGCCGTTCTGAAATATTCTGGGTTCTAGAATCAATGGACGGCTGAGTTCCAGAATGTAAGGTTGGCCAAAGTCTAGAATACTTGCGTGTCTGAACTGGAGAGACATTCATTGTCCACGTTCCGGAACTAAGGGTGTCTGAATTCCAGAAGCACCAAATGTCTGCATTCGAGTATCGGAATTTGACGGAATTCTAGAATGCACAGCACGGCGGAATTCTAATGTACTAAAACACCTGCTAGCCGGAAGTTAAAGTGTCTGACGTCCAGAATACTACTAGGTCATCATTGTACCATTCTGAAAGATTCTGGGTTCTAGAATCAATGGATGGCTGAGTTCCGGAATGTCAGGGTGGCCAAACTGTAGAATCCTTGCGTGTCTGAACTCGAGAGTCATTCAACGTCCACATTCCGGAACTCAGGGTGTCTGAATTCCAGAAGCACCAAATGTCTGCATTCTAGAATCAGAATGTGGTGGAATTCTAGAATGCTCAGCACGGCGGAATTCTAAAGTACTAAAATGCCTCCTACCCGGAAGTTAAGGTGTCTGACGTCCAGAATGCTACTAGGTGAGCATTCTACCGTTCTGAAAGATTCTGGGTTCCAGAATCAATGGACGGATGAGTTCCAGAATGTCAGGTTGGCCAAACTCTAGAATCCTTGCGTGTCTGAACTCGAGAGTCATTCAATGTCCACCTTCCGGAATTCACGGTGTCTGAATTCCAGAAGCACCAAATGTCTGCATTCTAGAATCGGAATGTGATGAAATTCTAGAATGAACAGCATGGCGGAATTCTAAAGTCCTAAAATGCCTGCTAGCCGGAAGTTAAGTTGTCTGAGGTCCAGAATGCTACTAGGTCAGCATTCTACCGTTCTGAAAGATTCTGGGTTCTAGAACCAATGGACGGCTGAGTTCCAGAATGTCAGCATGGCCAAACTCTAGAATCCTTGCGTGTCTGATCTCGAGAGTCATTCAATGTGCACATTCCGGAGCTCAGGGTGTCTGAATTCCAGAAACACCAAATGTCTGCATTCTAGAATCGGAATGTGGTGAAATTCTAGAATGAACAGCATGGCGGAATTCTAAAGTCCTAAAATGCCTGCTAGCCGGAAGTTAAGGTGTCTGACGTCCAGAATGCTACTAGGTCAGCATTCTACCGTTCTGAAAGATTCTGGGTTCCAGAATCAATGGACGGATGAGTTCCAGAATGTCAGGTTGGCCAAACTCTAGAATCCTTGCGTGTCTGAACTCGAGAGTCATTCAATGTCCACATTCCGGAATTCACGGTGTCTGAATTCCAGAAGCACCAAATGTCTGCATTCTAGAATCAGAATGTGGTGGAATTCTAGAATGCACAGCACGGCGGAATTCTAAAGACCTAAAATGTCTGCTACCCGGAAGTTAAGGTGTCTGACGTCCAGAATGCTACTAGGTCAGCATTTAATCGTTCTGAAATATTCTGGGTTCTAGAATCAATGGACGGCTGAGTTCCAGAATGTAAGGTTGGTCAAACTCTAGAATACTTGCGTGTCTGAACTCGAGAGACATTCATTGTCCACGTTCCAGAACTAAGGGTGTCTGAATTCCAGAAGCACCAAATGTCTGTATTCGAGTATCGGAATTTGATGGAATTCTAGAATGCACAGCACGGCGGAATTCTAAAGTACTAAAACGCCTTCTAGCCGGAAGTTAATGTGTCTGACGTCCAGCATGCTACTAGGTCAGCATTCTACCGTTCTGAAAGATTCTGGGTTCTAGAACTAATGGACGGCTGAGTTCCAGAATATCAGCATGGCCAAACTCTAGAATCCTTGCGTGTCTGATCTCGAGAGTCATTCAATGTGCACATTCCGGAGCTCAGGGTGTCTGAATTCCAGAAACACCAAATGTGTGCATTCTAGAATCGGAATGTGGTGAAATTCTAGAATGGACAGCATGGCGGAATTCTAAAGTCCTAAAATGCCTGCTAGCCGGAAGTTAAGGTGTCTGACGTCCAGAATGTTACTAGGTCGGCATTCTACCGTTCTGAAAGATTCTGGGTTTTAGAATCAATGGACGGATGAGTTCCAGAATGTCAGGTTGGCCAAACTCTAGAATCCTTGCGTGTCTGAACTCGAGAGTCATTCAATGTCCTCATTCCGGAGCTCAGGGTGTCTGAATTCCAGAAACACCAAATGTCTGCATTCTAGAATCGGAATGTGGTGAAATTCTAGAATGCACAGCATGGCGGAATTCTAAAGTCCTAAAATGCCTGCTAGACGGAAGTTAAGGTGTCTGACGTCCAGAATGCTACTAGGTCAGCATTTAATCGTTCTGAAAGATTCTGGGTTCTAGAACCAATGGACGGATGAGTTCCAGAATGTCAGGTTGTCCAAAATCTAGAATCTTTGCGTGTCTGAACTCGAGAGTCATTCAATGTCCACATTCCGGAATTCACGGTGTCTGAATTGCAGAAGCATCAAATGTCTGCATTCTAGAATCAGAATGTGGTGGAATTCTAGAATGCACAGCACGGCGGAATTCTAAAGTCCTAAAATGCCTGCTACCCGGAAGTTAAGGTGTCTGACGTCCAGAATGCTACTAGGTCAGCATTCTGCCGTTCTGAAATATTCTGGGTTCTAGAATCAATGGACGGCTGAGTTCCAGAATGTAAGGTTGGCCAAAGTCTAGAATACTTGCGTGTCTGAACTGGAGAGACATTCATTGTCCACGTTCCGGAACTAAGGGTGTCTGAATTCCAGAAGCACCAAATGTCTGCATTCGAGTATCGGAATTTGACGGAATTCTAGAATGCACAGCACGGCGGAATTCTAATGTACTAAAACACCTGCTAGCCGGAAGTTAAAGTGTCTGACGTCCAGAATACTACTAGGTCATCATTGTACCATTCTGAAAGATTCTGGGTTCTAGAATCAATGGATGGCTGAGTTCCGGAATGTCAGGGTGGCCAAACTGTAGAATCCTTGCGTGTCTGAACTCGAGAGTCATTCAACGTCCACATTCCGGAACTCAGGGTGTCTGAATTCCAGAAGCACCAAATGTCTGCATTCTAGAATCAGAATGTGGTGGAATTCTAGAATGCTCAGCACGGCGGAATTCTAAAGTACTAAAATGACTCCTACCCGGAAGTTAAGGTGTCTGACGTCCAGAATGCTACTAGGTGAGCATTCTACCGTTCTGAAAGATTCTGGGTTCCAGAATCAATGGACGGATGAGTTCCAGAATGTCAGGTTGGCCAAACTCTAGAATACTTGCGTGTCTGAACTCGAGAGTCATTCAATGTCCACCTTCCGGAATTCACGGTGTCTGAATTCCAGAAGCACCAAATGTCTGCATTCTAGAATCGGAATGTGATGAAATTCTAGAATGAACAGCATGGCGGAATTCTAAAGTCCTAAAATGCCTGCTAGCCGGAAGTTAAGTTGTCTGAGGTCCAGAATGCTACTAGGTCAGCATTCTACCGTTCTGAAAGATTCTGGGTTCTAGAACCAATGGACGGCTGAGTTCCAGAATGTCAGCATGGCCAAACTCTAGAATCCTTGCGTGTCTGATCTCGAGAGTCATTCAATGTGCACATTCCGGAGCTCAGGGTGTCTGAATTCCAGAAACACCAAATGTCTGCATTCTAGAATCGGAATGTGTTGAAATTCTAGAATGAACAGCATGGCGGAATTCTAAAGTCCTAAAATGCCTGCTAGCCGGAAGTTAAGGTGTCTGACGTCCAGAATGCTACTAGGTCAGCATTCTACCGTTCTGAAAGATTCTGGGTTCCAGAATCAATGGACGGATGAGTTCCAGAATGTCAGGTTGGCCAAACTCTAGAATCCTTGCGTGTCTGAACTCGAGAGTCATTCAATGTCCACATTCCGGAATTCACGGTGTCTGAATTCCAGAAGCACCAAATGTCTGCATTCTAGAATCAGAATGTGGTGGAATTCTAGAATGCACAGCACGGCGGAATTCTAAAGACCTAAAATGTCTGCTACCCGGAAGTTAAGGTGTCTGACGTCCAGAATGCTACTAGGTCAGCATTTAATCGTTCTGAAATATTCTGGGTTCTAGAATCAATGGACGGCTGAGTTCCAGAATGTAAGGTTGGTCAAACTCTAGAATACTTGCGTGTCTGAACTCGAGAGACATTCATTGTCCACGTTCCAGAACTAAGGGTGTCTGAATTCCAGAAGCACCAAATGTCTGTATTCGAGTATCGGAATTTGATGGAATTCTAGAATGCACAGCACGGCGGAATTCTAAAGTACTAAAACGCCTTCTAGCCGGAAGTTAATGTGTCTGACGTCCAGCATGCTACTAGGTCAGCATTCTACCGTTCTGAAAGATTCTGGGTTCTAGAACTAATGGACGGCTGAGTTCCAGAATATCAGCATGGCCAAACTCTAGAATCCTTGCGTGTCTGATCTCGAGAGTCATTCAATGTGCACATTCCGGAGCTCAGGGTGTCTGAATTCCAGAAACACCAAATGTGTGCATTCTAGAATCGGAATGTGGTGAAATTCTAGAATGGACAGCATGGCGGAATTCTAAAGTCCTAAAATGCCTGCTAGCCGGAAGTTAAGGTGTCTGACGTCCAGAATGTTACTAGGTCGGCATTCTACCGTTCTGAAAGATTCTGGGTTTTAGAATCAATGGACGGATGAGTTCCAGAATGTCAGGTTGGCCAAACTCTAGAATCCTTGCGTGTCTGAACTCGAGAGTCATTCAATGTCCTCATTCCGGAGCTCAGGGTGTCTGAATTCCAGAAACACCAAATGTCTGCATTCTAGAATCGGAATGTGGTGAAATTCTAGAATGCACAGCATGGCGGAATTCTAAAGTCCTAAAATGCCTGCTAGACGGAAGTTAAGGTGTCTGACGTCCAGAATGCTACTAGGTCAGCATTTAATCGTTCTGAAAGATTCTGGGTTCTAGAACCAATGGACGGATGAGTTCCAGAATGTCAGGTTGTCCAAAATCTAGAATCTTTGCGTGTCTGAACTCGAGAGTCATTCAATGTCCACATTCCGGAATTCACGGTGTCTGAATTGCAGAAGCATCAAATGTCTGCATTCTAGAATCAGAATGTGGTGGAATTCTAGAATGCACAGCACGGCGGAATTCTAAAGTCCTAAAATGCCTGCTACCCGGAAGTTAAGGTGTCTGACGTCCAGAATGCTACTAGGTCAGCATTCTGCCGTTCTGAAATATTCTGGGTTCTAGAATCAATGGACGGCTGAGTTCCAGAATGTAAGGTTGGCCAAAGTCTAGAATACTTGCGTGTCTGAACTGGAGAGACATTCATTGTCCACGTTCCGGAACTAAGGGTGTCTGAATTCCAGAAGCACCAAATGTCTGCATTCGAGTATCGGAATTTGACGGAATTCTAGAATGCACAGCACGGCGGAATTCTAATGTACTAAAACACCTGCTAGCCGGAAGTTAAAGTGTCTGACGTCCAGAATACTACTAGGTCATCATTGTACCATTCTGAAAGATTCTGGGTTCTAGAATCAATGGATGGCTGAGTTCCGGAATGTCAGGGTGGCCAAACTGTAGAATCCTTGCGTGTCTGAACTCGAGAGTCATTCAACGTCCACATTCCGGAACTCAGGGTGTCTGAATTCCAGAAGCACCAAATGTCTGCATTCTAGAATCAGAATGTGGTGGAATTCTAGAATGCTCAGCACGGCGGAATTCTAAAGTACTAAAATGCCTCCTACCCGGAAGTTAAGGTGTCTGACGTCCAGAATGCTACTAGGTGAGCATTCTACCGTTCTGAAAGATTCTGGGTTCCAGAATCAATGGACGGATGAGTTCCAGAATGTCAGGTTGGCCAAACTCTAGAATCCTTGCGTGTCTGAACTCGAGAGTCATTCAATGTCCACCTTCCGGAATTCACGGTGTCTGAATTCCAGAAGCACCAAATGTCTGCATTCTAGAATCGGAATGTGATGAAATTCTAGAATGAACAGCATGGCGGAATTCTAAAGTCCTAAAATGCCTGCTAGCCGGAAGTTAAGTTGTCTGAGGTCCAGAATGCTACTAGGTCAGCATTCTACCGTTCTGAAAGATTCTGGGTTCTAGAACCAATGGACGGCTGAGTTCCAGAATGTCAGCATGGCCAAACTCTAGAATCCTTGCGTGTCTGATCTCGAGAGTCATTCAATGTGCACATTCCGGAGCTCAGGGTGTCTGAATTCCAGAAACACCAAATGTCTGCATTCTAGAATCGGAATGTGGTGAAATTCTAGAATGAACAGCATGGCGGAATTCTAAAGTCCTAAAATGCCTGCTAGCCGGAAGTTAAGGTGTCTGACGTCCAGAATGCTACTAGGTCAGCATTCTACCGTTCTGAAAGATTCTGGGTTCCAGAATCAATGGACGGATGAGTTCCAGAATGTCAGGTTGGCCAAACTCTAGAATCCTTGCGTGTCTGAACTCGAGAGTCATTCAATGTCCACATTCCGGAATTCACGGTGTCTGAATTCCAGAAGCACCAAATGTCTGCATTCTAGAATCAGAATGTGGTGGAATTCTAGAATGCACAGCACGGCGGAATTCTAAAGACCTAAAATGTCTGCTACCCGGAAGTTAAGGTGTCTGACGTCCAGAATGCTACTAGGTCAGCATTTAATCGTTCTGAAATATTCTGGGTTCTAGAATCAATGGACGGCTGAGTTCCAGAATGTAAGGTTGGTCAAACTCTAGAATACTTGCGTGTCTGAACTCGAGAGACATTCATTGTCCACGTTCCAGAACTAAGGGTGTCTGAATTCCAGAAGCACCAAATGTCTGTATTCGAGTATCGGAATTTGATGGAATTCTAGAATGCACAGCACGGCGGAATTCTAAAGTACTAAAACGCCTGCTAGCCGGAAGTTAATGTGTCTGACGTCCAGAATGCTACTAGGTCAGCATTCTACCGTTCTGAAAGATTCTGGGTTCTAGAACTAATGGACGGCTGAGTTCCAGAATATCAGCATGGCCAAACTCTAGAATCCTTGCATGTCTGATCTCGAGAGTCATTCAATGTGCACATTCCGGAGCTCAGGGTGTCTGAATTCCAGAAACACCAAATGTGTGCATTCTAGAATCGGAATGTGGTGAAATTCTAGAATGCACAGCATGGCGGAATTCTAAAGTCCTAAAATGCCTGCTAGCCGGAAGTTAAGGTGTCTGACGTCCAGAATGTTACTAGGTCAGCATTCTACCGTTCTGAAAGATTCTGGGTTCTAGAATCAATGGACGGATGAGTTCCAGAATGTCAGGTTGGCCAAACTCTAGAATCCTTGCGTGTCTGAACTCGAGAGTCATTCAATGTCCTCATTCCGGAGCTCAGGGTGTCTGTATTCCAGAAACACCAAATGTCTGCATTCTAGAATCGGAATGTGGTGAAATTCTAGAATGCACAGCATGGCGGAATTCCATAGTCCTAAAATGCCTGCTACCCGGAAGTTAAGGTGTCTGACGTCCAGAATGTTACTAGGTCAGCATTCTACCGTTCTGAAAGATTCTGGGTTCTAGAATCAATGGACGGATGAGTTCCAGAATGTCAGGTTGGCCAAACTCTAGAATACTTGCGTGCCTGAACTCGAGAGTCATTCAATGCCCTCATTCCGGAGCTCAGGGTGTCTGAATTCCAGAAACACCAAATGTCTGCATTCTAGAATCGGAATGTGGTGAAATTCTAGAATGCACAGCATGGCGGAATTCTAAAGTCCTAAAATGCCTGCTAGCCGGAAGTTAAGGTGTCTGACGTCCAGAATGCTACTAGGTCAGCATTTAATCGTTCTGAAAGATTCTGGGTTCTAGAATCAATGGACGGATGAGTTCCAGAATGTCAGGTTGTCCAAACTCTAGAATCCTTGCGTGTCTGAACTCGAGAGTCATTCAATGTCCACATTCCGGAATTCACGGTGTCTGAATTGCAGAAGCACCAAATGTCTGCATTCTAGAATCAGAATGTGGTGGATTTCTAGAATGCAGAGCACGGCGGAATTCTAAAGTCCTAAAATGCCTGCTACCCGGAAGTTAAGGTGTCTGAGGTCCAGAATGCTACTAGGCCAGCATTATGCCGTTCTGAAATATTCTGGGTTCTAGAATCAATGGACGGCTGAGTTCCAGAATGTAAGGTTGGCCAAACTCCAGAATACTTGCGTGTCTGAACTCGAGAGACATTCAATGTCCACATTCCGGAACTAAGGTTGTCTGAATTCCAGAAGCACCAAATGTCTGCATTCGAGAATCGGAATTTGACGGAATTCTATAATGCAAAGCACGGCGGAATTCTAAAGTACTAAAACACCTGCTAGCCGGAAGTTAATGTGTCTGACGTCCAGAATGCTACTAGGTCAGCATTCTAGCATTCTGAAAGATTCTGGGTTCTAGAATCAATGGACGGCTGAGTTCCGGAATGTCAGGGTGGCCAAACTCTAGAATCCTTGCATGTCTGAACTCGAGAGTCACTTAATGTCCACATTCCGGAACTCAAGGTGTCTGAATTCCCAAAGAAACAATTGTCTGCATTCTAGAATCAAAATATGGCAGAATTCTAGAATGCACAGCCTGGCGGAATTCTAAAGTCCTAAAATGCCTGCTATTCGGAAGGTAAGGTGTCTGAGGTCCAGAATGCTACTAGGTCAGCATTCTACCGTTCTGAAAGAATCTGGGTTCTAGAATCAATGGACGGATGAGTTCCAGAATGTCAGGTTGGCCAAACTCTAGAATCCTTCCGTGTCTGAACTCAAGAGTCATTCAATGTGCACCTTCCGGAGCTCAGGGTGTCTGAATTCCAGAAACACCAAATGTCTGCATTCTAGAATCGGAATGTGGTGAAATTCTAGAATGCACAGCATGGCTGAATTCTAAAGTCCTAAAATGCCTGCTAGCCGGAAGTTAAGGTGTCTGACGTCCAGAATGCTACTAGGTCAGCATTCTACCGTTCTGAAAGATTCTGGTTTCTAGAATCAATGGACGGCTGAGTTCCGGAATGTCAGGCTGGCCAAAGTCTAGAATTCTTGCGTGTCTGAACTCGAGAGTCATTCAATGTCCACATTCCGGAACTCAGGGTGTCTGAATTCCCGAAGAAACAATTGTCTGCATTCTAGAATCAAAATGTGGCAGAATTCTAGAATGCACAGCCTGGCGGAATTCTAAAGTCCTAAAATACCTGCTAGTCGGAAGGTCAGGTGTCTGAGGTCCAGAATGCTACTAGGTCAGCATTTAATCGTTCTGAAATATTCTGGGTTCTAGAATCAATGGACGGCTGAGTTCCAGAATGTAAGGTTGGCCAAACTCTAGAATACTTGCGTGTCTGAAATCGAGAGACGTTCATTGTCCACATTCCGGAACTAAGGGTGTCTGAATTCCAGAAGCACCAAATGTCTGTATTCGAGTATCGGAATTTGATGGAATTCTAGAATGCACAGCACGGCAGAATTCTAAAGTACTAAAACGCCTTCTAGCCGGAAGTTAATGTGTCTGACGTCCAGCATGCTACTAGGTCAGCATTCTACCGTTCTGAAAGATTCTGGGTTCTAGAACTAATGGACGGCTGAGTTCCAGAATATCAGCACGGCCAAACTCTAGAATCCTTGCGTGTCTGATCTCGAGAGTCATTCAATGTGCACATTCCGGAGCTCAGGGTGTCTGAATTCCAGAAACACCAAATGTGTGCATTCTAGAATCGGAATGTGGGGAAATTCTAGAATGCACAGCATGGCGGAATTCTAAAGACCTAAAATGCCTGCTAGCCGGAAGTTAAGGTGTCTGACGTCCAGAATGTTACTAGGTCAGCATTCTACCGTTCTGAAAGATTCTGGGTTCTAGAATCAATGGACGGATGAGTTCCAGAATGTCAGGTTGGCCAAACTCTAGAATCCTTGCGTGTCTGAACTCGAGAGTCATTCAATGTCCACATTCCGGAGCTCAGGGTGTCTGAATTCCAGAAACACCAAATGTCTGCATTCTAGAATCGGAATGTGGTGAAATTCTAGAATGCACAGCATGGCGGAATTCTAAAGTCCTAAAATGCATGCTAGCCGGAAGTTAAGGTGTCTGACGTCCAGAATGCTACTAGGTCAGCATTTAATCGTTCTGAAAGATTCTGGGTTCTAGAATCAATGGACGGATGAGTTCCAGAATGTCAGGTTGTCCAAACTCTAGAATCTTTGCGTGTCTGAACTCGAGAGTCATTCAATGTCCACATTCCGGAATTCACGGTGTCTGAATTGCAGAAGCATCAAATGTCTGCATTCTAGAATCAGAATGTGGTGGAATTCTAGAATGCACAGCACGGCGGAATTCTAAAGTCCTAAAATGCCTGCTACCCGGAAGTTAAGGTGTCTGACGTCCAGAATGCTACTAGGTCAGCATTCTGCCGTTCTGAAATATTCTGGGTTCTAGAATCAATGGACGGCTGAGTTCCAGAATGTAAGGTTGGCCAAAGTCTAGAATACTTGCGTGTCTGAACTGGAGAGACATTCATTGTCCACGTTCCGGAACTAAGGGTGTCTGAATTCCAGAAGCACCAAATGTCTGCATTCGAGTATCGGAATTTGACGGAATTCTAGAATGCACAGCACGGCGGAATTCTAATGTACTAAAACACCTGCTAGCCGGAAGTTAAAGTGTCTGACGTCCAGAATACTACTAGGTCATCATTGTACCATTCTGAAAGATTCTGGGTTCTAGAATCAATGGATGGCTGAGTTCCGGAATGTCAGGGTGGCCAAACTGTAGAATCCTTGCGTGTCTGAACTCGAGAGTCATTCAACGTCCACATTCCGGAACTCAGGGTGTCTGAATTCCAGAAGCACCAAATGTCTGCATTCTAGAATCAGAATATGGTGGAATTCTAGAATGCTCAGCACGGCGGAATTCTAAAGTACTAAAATGCCTCCTACCCGGAAGTTAAGGTGTCTGACGTCCAGAATGCTACTAGGTGAGCATTCTACCGTTCTGAAAGATTCTGGGTTCCAGAATCAATGGACGGATGAGTTCCAGAATGTCAGGTTGGCCAAACTCTAGAATCATTGCGTGTCTGAACTCGAGAGTCATTCAATGTCCACATTCCGGAATTCACGGTGTCTGAATTCCAGAAGCACCAAATGTCTGCATTCTGGAATCGGAATGTGATGAAATTCTAGAATGAACAGCATGGCGGAATTCTAAAGTCCTAAAATGCCTGCTAGCCGGAAGTTAAGTTGTCTGAGGTCCAGAATGCTACTAGGTCAGCATTCTACCGTTCTGAAAGATTCTGGATTCTAGAACCAATGGACGGCTGAGTTCCAGAATGTCAGCATGGCCAAACTCTAGAATCATTGCGTGTCTGATCTCGAGAGTCATTCAATGTGCACATTCCGGAGCTCAGGGTGTCTGAATTCCAGAAACACCAAATGTCTGCATTCTAGAATCGGAATGTGTTGAAATTCTAGAATGAACAGCATGGCGGAATTCTAAAGTCCTAAAATGCCTGCTAGCCGGAAGTTAAGGTGTCTGACGTCCAGAATGCTACTAGGTCAGCATTCTACCGTTCTGAAAGATTCTGGGTTCCAGAATCAATGGACGGATGAGTTCCAGAATGTCAGGTTGGCCAAACTCTAGAATCCTTGCGTGTCTGAACTCGAGAGTCATTCAATGTCCACATTCCGGAATTCACGGTGTCTGAATTCCAGAAGCACCAAATGTCTGCATTCTAGAATCAGAATGTGGTGGAATTCTAGAATGCACAGCACGGCGGAATTCTAAAGACCTAAAATGTCTGCTACCCGGAAGTTAAGGTGTCTGACGTCCAGAATGCTACTAGGTCAGCATTTAATCGTTCTGAAATATTCTGGGTTCTAGAATCAATGGACGGCTGAGTTCCAGAATGTAAGGTTGGCCAAACTCTAGAATACTTGCGTGTCTGAACTCGAGAGACATTCATTGTCCACGTTCCGGAACTAAGGGTGTCTGAATTCCAGAAGCACCAAATGTCTGTATTCGAGTATCGGAATTTGATGGAATTCTAGAATGCACAGCACGGCGGAATTCTAAAGTACTAAAACGCCTGCTAGCCGGAAGTTAATGTGTCTGACGTCCAGAATGCTACTAGGTCAGCATTCTACCGTTCTGAAAGATTCTGGGTTCTAGAACTAATGGACGGCTGAGTTCCAGAATATCAGCATGGCCAAACTCTAGAATCCTTGCGTGTCTGATCTCGAGAGTCATTCAATGTGCACATTCCGGAGCTCAGGGTGTCTGAATTCCAGAAACACCAAATGTGTGCATTCTAGAATCGGAATGTGGTGAAATTCTAGAATGCACAGCATGGCGGAATTCTAAAGTCCTAAAATGCCTGCTAGCCGGAAGTTAAGGTGTCTGACGTCCAGAATGTTACTAGGTCAGCATTCTACCGTTCTGAAAGATTCTGGGTTCTAGAATCAATGGACGGATGAGTTCCAGAATGTCAGGTTGGCCAAACTGTAGAATACTTGCGTGTCTGATCTCGAGAGTCATTCAATGTCCTCATTCCGGAGCTCAGGGTGTCTGAATTCCAGAAACAACAAATGTCTGCATTCTAGAATCGGAATGTGGTGAAATTCTAGAATGCACAGCATGGCGGAATTCTAAAGTCCTAAAATGCCTGCTAGCCGGAAGTTAAGGTGTCTGACGTCCAGAATGCTACTAGGTCAGCATTTAATCGTTCTGAAAGATTCTGGGTTCTAGAATCAATGGACGGATGAGTTCCAGAATGTCAGGTTGTCCAAACTCTAGAATCCTTGCGTGTCTGAACTCGAGAGTCATTCAATGTCCACATTCCGGAATTCACGGTGTCTGAATTGCAGAAGCACCAAATGTCTGCATTCTAGAATCAGAATGTGGTGGAATTCTAGAATGCACAGCACGGCGGAATTCTAAAGTCCTAAAATGCCTGCTACCCGGAAGTTAAGGTGTCTGAGGTCCAGAATGCTACTAGGCCAGCATTCTGCCGTTCTGAAATATTCTGGGTTCTAGAATCAATGGACGGCTGAGTTCCAGAATGTAAGGTTGGCCAAACTCCAGAATACTTGCGTGTCTGAACTCGAGAGACATTCAATGTCCACATTCCGGAACTAAGGTTGTCTGAATTCCAGAAGCACCAAATGTGTGCATTCGAGAATCGGAATTTGACGGAATTCTAGAATGCACAGCATGGCGGAATTCTAAAGTACTAAAACACCTGCTAGCCGGAAGTTAATGTGTCTGACGTCCAGAATGCTACTAGGTCAGCATTCTACCATTCTGAAAGATTCTGGGTTCTAGAATCAATGGACGGCTGAGTTCCGGAATGTCAGGGTGGCCAAACTCTAGAATCCTTGCATGTCTGAACTCGAGAGTCACTTAATGTCCACATTCCGGAACTCAAGGTGTCTGAATTCCCAAAGAAACAATTGTCTGCATTCTAGAATCAAAATATGGCAGAATTCTAGAATGCACAGCCTGGCGGAATTCTAAAGTCCTAAAATGCCTGCTAGTCGGAAGGTAAGGTGTCTGAGGTCCAGAATGCAACTAGGTCAGCATTCTACAGTTCTCAAAGATTCTGGGATCTAGAACCAAAGGACGGCTGAGTTCCAGAATGTCAGCATTGCCAAACTCTAGAATCCTTGCGTGTCCGATCTCGAGAGTCATTCAATGTGCACATTCCGGAGCTCAGGGCGTCTGAATTCCAGAAACACCAAATGTCTGCTTTCTAGAATCGGAATGTGGTGAAATTCTAGAATGAACAGCATGGCAGAATTCTAAAGTCCTAAAATGCCTGCTAGCCGGAAGTTAAGGTGTCTGACGTCCAGAATGCTACTAGGTCAGCATTCTACCGTTCTGAAAGATTCTGGATTCTAGAATCAATGGACGGCTGAGTTCCGGAATGTCAGGGTGGCCAAACTCTAGAATCCTTGCGTGTCTGAACTCGAGAGTCATTCAATGTCCACATTCCGGATCTCAGGGTGTCTGAATTCCCGAAGAACCAATTGTCTGCATTCTAGAATCAAAATGTGGCAGAATTCTTGAATGCACAGCCTGGCGGAATTCTAAAGTCCTAAAATGCCTGCTAGTCGGAAGGTAAGGTGTCTGAGGTCCAGAATGCTACTAGGTCAGCATTCTACCGTTCTGAAAGATTCTGGCTTCTAGAACTAATGGACGGCTGAGTTCCAGAATGTCAGCATGGCCAAACTCTAGAATCCTTGCGTGTCTGATCTCGAGAGTCATTCAATGTGCACATTCCGGAGCTCAGGGTGTCTGAATTCCAGAAACACCAAATGTCTGAATTCTAGAATCGGAATGTGGTGAAATTCTAGAATGCACAGCATGGCGGAATTCTAAAGTCCTAAAATGCCTGCTAGCCGGAAGTTAAGGTGTCTGACGTCCAGAATGCTACTAGGTCAGCATTCTGCCGTTCTGAAAGATTCTGGGTTCCAGAATCAATGGACGGATGAGTTCCAGAATGTCAGGTTGGCCAAACTCTAGAATCCTTGCGTGTCTGAACTCGAGAGTCATTCAATGTCCACATTCCGGAATTCACGGTGTCTGAATTCCAGAAGCACCAAATGTCTGCATTCTAGAATCGGAATGTGGTGAAATTCTAGAATGCACAGCATGGCGGAATTCTAAAGTCCTAAAATGCCTGCTAGACGGAAGTTAAGGTGTCTGACGTCCAGAATGCTACTAGTTCAGCATTCTACCATTCTGAAAGATTCTGGGATCTAGAATCAATGGACGGATGAGTTCCAGAATGTCAGGTTGGCCAAACTCTAGAATCCTTGCGTGTCTGAACTCGAGAGTCATTCAATGTCCACATTCCGGAATTCACGGTGTCTGAATTGCAGAAGCACCAAATGTCTGCATTCTAGAATCAGAATGTGGTGGAATACTAGAATGCACAGCACGGCGGAATTCTAAAGTCCTAAAATGCCTGCTACCTGGAAGTTAAGGTGTCTGACGTCCAGAATGCTACTAGGTCAGCATTCTGCCTTTCTGAAATATTCTGGGTTCTAGAATCAATGGACGGCTGAGTTCCAGAATGTAAGGTTGGCCAAAGTCTAGAATACCTGCGTGTCTGAACTCGAGAGACATTCATTGTCCACGTTCTGGAACTAAGGGTGTCTGAATTCCAGAAGCACCAAATGTCTGCATTCGAGCATCGGAATTTGACGGAATTCTAAAATGCACAGCACGGCGGAATTCTAAAGTACTAAAACGCCTGCTAGCCGGAAGTTAATGTGTCTGACGTCCAGAATGCTACTAGGTCAGCATTTAATCGTTCTGAAATATTCTGGGATCTAGAATCAATGGACGGATGAGTTCCAGAATATAAGGTTAGCCAAACTCTAGAATCCTTGCGTGTCAGATCTCGAGAGTCATTCAATGTGCATATTCCGGAGCTCAGGATATCTGAATTCCAGAAACACCAAATGTCTCCATTCTAGAATCGGAATGTGGTGAAATACTAGAATGCACAGCATGGCGGAATTCTAAAGTCCTAAAATGCCTGCTATCCATAAGTTAAGGTGTCTGACGTCCAGAATGTTACTAGGTCAGCATTCTAACTTTCTGAAAGATTCTG
The DNA here is from genome assembly GCF_030222135.1 of Aotus nancymaae. Classification (NCBI taxonomy): domain Eukaryota; kingdom Metazoa; phylum Chordata; class Mammalia; order Primates; family Aotidae; genus Aotus; species Aotus nancymaae. The sequence continues at coordinate 2,200,378 of NW_026988514.1, read as the reverse complement.
GGTTCTAGAATCAATGGACGGATGAGTTCCAGAATGTAAGGTTGGCCAAACTCTAGAATCCTTGCCTGTCTGAACTCGAGAGTCATTCAATGTCCACATTCCGGAGCTCAGGGTGTCTGAATTCCAGAAACACCAAATGTCTGCATTCTAGAATCGGAATGTGGTGAAATTCTAGAATGCACAGCATGGCGGAATTCTAAAGTCCTAAAATGCCTGCTAGCCGGAAGTTAAGGTGTCTGACGTCCAGAATGCTACTAGGTCAGCATTCTACCATTCTGAAAGATTCTGGGTTCTAGAATCAATGGACGGATGAGTTAGAGAATGTCAGGTTGGCCAAACTCTAGAATCCTTGCGTGTCTGAACTCGAGAGTCATTCAATGTCCACATTCCGGAATTCACAGTGTCTGAATTCCAGAAGCACCAAATGTCTGCATTCTAGAATCAGAATGTGGTGGAATTCTAGAATGCACAGCACGGCGGAATTCTAAAGTACTACAACGCCTGCTGGCCGGAAGTTAATGTGTGTGACGTACAGAATGCTACTAGGTCAGCATTCTACCATTCTGAAAGATTCTGGGTTCTAGAATCAATGGACGGCTGAGTTCCGGAATGTCAGGGTGGCTAAACTCTAGAATCCTTGCGTGTCTGAACTCGAGAGTCATTCAATGTCCACATTCCGGAACTCAGTGTGTCTGAATTCCCGAAGAACCAATTGTCTGCCTTCTAGAATCAAAATGTGGCAGAATTCTAGAATGCACAGCCTGGCGGAATTCTAAAGTCCTAAAATGCCTGCTATTCGGAAGGTAAGGTGTCTGAGGTCCAGAATGCTACTAGGTCAGCATTCTACCGTTCTGAAAGATTCTGGGTTCTAGAATCAATGGACGGATGAGTTCCAGAATGTCAGGTTGGCCAAACTCTAGAATCCTTCCGTGTCTGAACTCAAGAGTCATTCAATGTGCACCTTCCGGAGCTCAGGGTGTCTGAATTCCAGAAACACCAAATGTCTGCATTCTAGAATCGGAATGTGGTGAAATTCTAGAATGCACAGCATGGCGGAATTCTAATGTCCTAAAATGCCTGCTAGCCGGAAGTTAAGGTGTCTGACGTCCAGAATGCTACTAGGTCAGCATTCTACCCTTCTGAAAGATTCTGGTTTCTAGAATCAATGGACGGCTGAGTTCCGGAATGTCAGGCTGGTCAAACTGTAGAATTCTTGCGTGTCTGAACTCGAGAGTCATTCAATGTCCACATTCCGGAACTCAGGGTGTCTGAATTCCCGAAGAACCAATTGTCTGCATTCTAGAATCAAAATGTGGCAGAATTCTAGAATGCACAGCCTGACGGAATTCTAAAGTCCTAAAATGCCTCCTAGTCGGAAGGTCAGGTGTCTGAGGTCCAGAATGCTACTAGGTCAGCATTCTACCGTTCTGAAAGATTATGGGTTCTAGAACCAATGGACAGATGAGTTCCAGAATGTCAGCATGGCCAAACTCTAGAATCCTTGCGTGTCTGAACTCGAGAGTCATTCAATGTCCACATTCCAGAACTAAGGTTGTCTGAATTCCAGAAGCACCAAATGTATGCATTCGAGAATCGGAATTTGACGGAATCTTAGAATGCACAGCACGGCGGATTTCTAATGTACTAAAACACCTGCTAGCCGGAAGTTAAAGTGTCTGACGTCCAGAATACTACTAGGTCATCATTGTACCATTCTGAAAGATTCTGGGTTCTAGAATCAATGGATGGCTGAGTTCCGGAATGTCAGGTTGGCCAAACTGTGGAATCCTTGCGTGTCTGAACTCGAGAGTCATTCAATGTCCACATTCCGGAACTCAGGGTGTCTGAATTCCAGAAGCACCAAATGTCTGCATTCTAGAGTCAGAATGTGGTGGAATTCTAGAATGCTCAGCACGGCGGAATTCTAAAGTACTACAACGCCTGCTAGCCGGAAGTTAAGGTGTCTGACGTCCAGAATGCTACTAGGTCAGCATTCTACCGTTCTGAAAGATTCTGGGTTCCAGAATCAATGGACGGATGAGTTCCAGAATGTCAGGTTGGCAAAATTATAGAATCCTTGCGTGTGTGAACTCGAGAGTCATTCAATGTCCACATTCCGGAATTCACGGTGTCTGAATTCCAGAAGCACCAAATGTCTGCATTCTAGAATCGGAATGTGATGAAATTCTAGAATGAACAGCAAGGCGGAATTCTAAAGTCCTAAAATGCCTGCTAGCCGGAAGTTAAGTTGTCTGAGGTCCAGAATGCTACTAGGTCAGCATTCTACAGTTCTGAAAGATTCTGGGTTCTAGAACCAATGGACGGCTGAGTTCCAGAATGTCAGCATGGCCAAACTCTAGAATCCTTGCGTGTCTGATCTCGAGAGTCATTCAATGTGCACATTCCGGAGCTCAGGGTGTCTGAATTCCAGAAACACCAAATGTCTGCATTCTAGAATCGGAATGTGGTGAAATTCTAGAATGCACAGCATGGCGGAATTCTAAAGTCCTAAAATGCCTGCTAGACGGAAGTTAAGGTGTCTGACGTCCAGAATGCTACTAGGTCAGCATTCTGCCGTTCTGAAAGATTCTGGGTTCCAGAATCAATGGACGGATGAGTTCCAGAATGTCAGGTTGGCCAAACTCTAGAATCCTTGCGTGTCTGAACTCGAGAGTCATTCAATGTCCACATTCCGGAATTCACGGTGTCTGAATTGCAGAAGCACCAAATGTCTGCATTCTAGAATCAGAATGTGGTGGAATTCTAGAATGCACAGCACGGCGGAATTCTAAAGTCCTAAAATGCCTGCTACCTGGAAGTTAAGGTGTCTGACGTCCAGAATGCTACTAGGTCAGCATTTAATCGTTCTGAAATATTCTGGGTTCTAGAATCAATGGACGGCTGAGTTCCAGAATGTAAGGTTGGCCAAAGTCTAGAATACCTGCGTGTCTGAACTCGAGAGACATTCATTGTCCACGTTCTGGAACTAAGGGAATCTGAATTCCAGAAGCACCAAATGTCTGCATTCGAGTATCGGAATTTGACGGAATTCTAGAATGCACAGCACGGCGGAATTCTAATGTACTAAAACGCCTGCTAGCCGGAAGTTAATGTGTCTGACGTCCAGAATTCTACTAGGTCAGCATTTAATCGTTCTGAAATATTCTGGGATCTAGAATCAATGGACGGCTGAGTTCCAGAATATAAGGTTAGCCAAACTCTAGAATCCTTGCGTGTCAGATCTCGAGAGTCATTCAATGTGCATATTCCGGAGCTCAGGATATCTGAATTCCAGAAACACCAAATGTCTCCATTCTAGAATCGGAATGTGGTGAAATACTAGAATGCACAGCATGGCGGAATTCTAAAGTCCTAAAATACCTGCTATCCGTAAGTTAAGGTGTCTGACGTCCAGAATGTTACTAGGTCAGCATTCTAACTTTCTGAAAGATTCTGGGTTCTAGAATCAATGGACGGATGAGTTCCAGAATGTCATGTTGGCCAAACTCTAGAATCCTTGCGTGTCTGAACTCGAGAGTCATTCAATGTCCACATTCCGGAGCTCAGGGTGTCTGAATTCCAGAAACACCAAATGTCTGCATTCTAGAATCGGAATGTGGTGAAATTCTAGAATGCACAGCATGGCGGAATTCTAAAGTCCTAAAATGCCTGCTAGCCGGAAGTTAAGGTGTCTGACGTCCAGAATGCTACTAGGTCAGCATTCTACCATTCTGAAAGATTCTGGGTTCTAGAATCAATGGACGGATGAGTTAAAGAATGTCAGGTTGGCCAAACTCTAGAATCCTTGCGTGTCTGAACTCGAGAGTCATTCAATGTCCACATTCCGGAATTCACAGTGTCTGACTTCCAGAAGCACCAAATGTCTGCATTCTAGAATCAGAATGTGGTGGAATTCTAGAATGCACAGCACGGCGGAATTCTAAAGTACTACAACGCCTGCTGGCCGGAAGTTAATGTGTGTGACGTACAGAATGCTACTAGGTCAGCATTCTACCATTCTGAAAGATTCTGGGTTCTAGAATCAATGGACGGCTGAGTTCCGGAATGTCAGGGTGGCTAAACTCTAGAATCCTGCGTGTCTGAACTCGAGAGTCATTCAATGTCCACATTCCGGAACTCAGTGTGTCTGAATTCCCGAAGAACCAATTGTCTGCATTCTAGAATCAAAATGTGGCAGAATTCTAGAATGCACAGCCTGGCGGAATTCTAAAGTCCTAAAATGCCTGCTATTCGGAAGGTAAGGTGTCTGAGGTCCAGAATGCTACTAGGTCAGCATTCTACCGTTCTGAAAGATTCTGGGTTCTAGAATCAATGGACGGATGAGTTCCAGAATGTCAGGTTGGCCAAACTCTAGAATCCTTCCGTGTCTGAACTCAAGAGTCATTCAATGTGCACCTTCCGGAGCTCAGGGTGTCTGAATTCCAGAAACACCAAATGTCTGCATTCTAGAATCGGAATGTGGTGAAATTCTAGAATGCACAGCATGGCGGAATTCTAAAGTCCTAAAATGCCTGCTAGCCGGAAGTTAAGGTGTCTGACGTCCAGAATGCTACTAGGTCAGCATTCTACCGTTCTGAAAGATTCTGGTTTCTAGAATCAATGGACGGCTGAGTTCCGGAATGTCAGGCTGGCCAAACAGTAGAATTCTTGCGTGTCTGAACTCGAGAGTCATTCAATGTCCACATTCCGGAACTCAGGGTGTCTGAATTCCCGAAGAACCAATTGTCTGCATTCTAGAATCAAAATGTGGCAGAATTCTAGAATGCACAGCCTGGCGGAATTCTAAAGTCCTAAAATGCCTGCTAGTCGGAAGGTCAGGTGTCTGAGGTCCAGAATGCTACTAGGTCAGCATTTAATCGTTCTGAAATATTCTGGGTTCTAGAATCAATGGACGGCTGAGTTCCAGAATGTAAGGTTGGCCAAACTCTAGAATACTTGCGTGTCTGAACTCGAGAGACGTTCATTGTCCACGTTCCGGAACTAAGGGTGTCTGAATTCCAGAAGCACCAAATGTCTGTATTCGAGTATCGGAATTTGATGGAATTCTAGAATGCACAGCACGGCGGAATTCTAAAGTACTAAAACGCCTTCTAGCCAGAAGTTAATGTGTCTGACGTCCAGCATGCTACTAGGTCAGCATTCTACCGTTCTGAAAGATTCTGGGTTCTAGAACTAATGGACGGCTGAGTTCCAGAATATCAGCATGGCCAAACTCTAGAATCCTTGCGTGTCTGATCTCGAGAGTCATTCAATGTGCACATTCCGGAGCTCAGGGTGTCTGAATTCCAGAAACACCAAATGTGTGCATTCTAGAATCGGAATGTGGTGAAATTCTAGAATGCACAGCATGGCGGAATTCTAAAGTCCTAAAATGCCTGCTAGCCGGAAGTTAAGGTGTCTGACGTCCAGAATGTTACTAGGTCAGCATTCTACGGTTCTGAAAGATTCTGGGTTTTAGAATCAATGGACGGATGAGTTCCAGAATATCAGGTTGGCCAAACTCTAGAATCCTTGCGTGTCTGAACTCGAGAGTCATTCAATGTCCTCATTCCGGAGCTCAGGGTGTCTGAATTCCAGAAACACCAAATGTCTGCATTCTAGAATCGGAATGTGGTGAAATTCTAGAATGCACAGCATGGCGGAATTCTAAAGTCCTAAAATGCCTGCTAGCCGGAAGTTAAGGTGTCTGACGTCCAGAATGCTACTAGGTCAGCATTTAATCGTTCTGAAACATTCTGGGTTCTAGAATCAATGGACGGATGAGTTCCAGAATGTCAGGTTGTCCAAACTCTAGAATCTTTGCGTGTCTGAAGTCGAGAGTCATTCAATGTCCACATTCCGGAATTCACGGTGTCTGAATTGCAGAAGCATCAAATGTCTGCAATCTAGAATCAGAATGTGGTGGAATTCCAGAATGCACAGCACGGCGGAATTCTAAAGTCCTAAAATGCCTGTTACCCGGAAGTTAAGGTGTCTGACGTCCAGAATGCTACTAGGTCAGCATTCTGCCGTTCTGAAATATTCTGGGTTCTAGAATCAATGGACGGCTGAGTTCCAGAATGTAAGGTTGGCCAAAGTCTAGAATACTTGCGTGTCTGAACTGGAGAGACATTCATTGTCCACGTTCCGGAACTAAGGGTGTCTGAATTCCAGAAGCACCAAATGTCTGCATTCGAGTATCGGAATTTGACGGAATTCTAGAATGCACAGCACGGCGGAATTCTAATGTACTAAAACACCTGCTAGACGGAAGTTAAAGTGTCTGACGTCCAGAATACTACTAGGTCATCATTGTACCATTCTGAAAGATTCTGGGTTCTAGAATCAATGGATGGCTGAGTTCCGGAATGTCAGGGTGGCCAAACTGTAGAATCCTTGCGTGTCTGAACTCGAGAGTCATTCAACGTCCACATTCCGGAACTCAGGGTGTCTGAATTCCAGAAGCACCAAATGTCTGCATTCTAGAATCAGAATGTGGTGGAATTCTAGAATGCTCAGCACGGCGGAATTCTAAAGTACTAAAATGCCTCCTACCCGGAAGTTAAGGTGTCTGACGTCCAGAATGCTACTAGGTCAGCATTCTACCGTTCTGAAAGATTCTGGGTTCCAGAATCAATGGACGGATGAGTTCCAGAATGTCAGGTTGGCCAAACTCTAGAATCCTTGCGTGTCTGAACTCGAGAGTCATTCAGTGTCCACATTCCGGAATTCACGGTGTCTGAATTCCAGAAGCACCAAATGTCTGCATTCTAGAATCGGAATGTGATGAAATTCTAGAATGAACAGCATGGCGGAATTCTAAAGTCCTAAAATGCCTGCTAGCCGGAAGTTAAGGTGTCTGACGTCCAGAATGCTACTAGGTCAGCATTCTACCGTTCTGAAAGATTCTGGGTTCCAGAATCAATGGACGGATGAGTTCCAGAATGTCAGGTTGGCCAAACTCTAGAATCCTTGCGTGTCTGAACTCGAGAGTCATTCAATGTCCACATTCCGGAATTCACGGTGTCTGAATTCCAGAAGCACCAAATGTCTGCATTCTAGAATCAGAATGTGGTGGAATTCTAGAATGCACAGCACGGCGGAATTCTAAAGACCTAAAATGTCTGCTACCCGGAAGTTAAGGTGTCTGACGTCCAGAATGCTACTAGGTCAGCATTTAATCGTTCTGAAATATTCTGGGTTCTAGAATCAATGGACGGCTGAGTTCCAGAATGTAAGGTTGGCCAAAGTCTAGAATACTTGCGTGTCTGAACTCGAGAGACATTCATTGTCCACGTTCCGGAACTAAGGGTGTCTGAATTCCAGAAGCACCAAATGTCTGTATTCGAGTATCGGAATTTGATGGAATTCTAGAATGCACAGCACGGCGGAATTCTAAAGTACTAAAACGCCTGCTAGCCGGAAGTTAATGTGTCTGACGTCCAGAATGCTACTAGGTCAGCATTCTACCGTTCTGAAAGATTCTGGGTTCTAGAACTAATGGACGGCTGAGTTCCAGAATATCAGCATGGCCAAACTCTAGAATCCTTGCGTGTCTGATCTCGAGGGTCATTCAATGTGCACATTCCGGAGCTCAGGGTGTCTGAATTCCAGAAACACCAAATGTGTGCATTCTAGAATCGGAATGTGGTGAAATTCTAGAATGCACAGCATGGCGGAATTCTAAAGTCCTAAAATGCCTGCTAGCCGGAAGTTAAGGTGTCTGACGTCCAGAATGTTACTAGGTCAGCATTCTACCGTTCTGAAAGATTCTGGGTTCTAGAATCAATGGACGGATGAGTTCCAGAATGTCAGGTTGGCCAAACTCTAGAATACTTGCGTGTCTGAACTCGAGAGTCATTCAATGTCCTCATTCCGGAGCTCAGGGTGTCTGAATTCCAGAAACACCAAATGTCTGCATTCTAGAATCGGAATGTGGTGAAATTCTAGAATGCACAGCATGGCGGAATTCCAAAGTCCTAAAATGCCTGCTACCCGGAAGTTAAGGTGTCTGACGTCCAGAATGTTACTAGGTCAGCATTCTACCGTTCTGAAAGATTCTGGGTTCTAGAATCAATGGACGGATGAGTTCCAGAATGTCAGGTTGGCCAAACTCTAGAATACTTGCGTGTCTGAACTCGAGAGTCATTCAATGTCCTCATTCCGGAGCTCAGGGTGTCTGAATTCCAGAAACACCAAATGTCTGCATTCTAGAATCGGAATGTGGTGAAATTCTAGAATGCACAGCATGGCGGAATTCTAAAGTCCTAAAATGCCTGCTAGCCGGAAGTTAAGGTGTCTGACGTCCAGAATGCTACTAGGTCAGCATTTAATCGTTCTGAAAGATTCTGGGTTCTAGAATCAATGGACGGATGAGTTCCAGAATGTCAGGTTGTCCAAACTCTAGAATCCTTGCGTGTCTGAACTCGAGAGTCATTCAATGTCCACATTCCGGAATTCACGGTGTCTGAATTGCAGAAGCACCAAATGTCTGCATTCTAGAATCAGAATGTGGTGGAATTCTAGAATGCACAGCACGGCGGAATTCTAAAGTCCTAAAATGCCTGCTACCCGGAAGTTAAGGTGTCTGAGGTCCAGAATGCTACTAGGCCAGCATTCTGCCGTTCTGAAAGATTCTGGGTTCTAGAATCAATGGACGGCTGAGTTCCGGAATGTCAGGGTGGCCAAACTCTAGAATCCTTGCATGTCTGAACTCGAGAGTCACTTAATGTCCACATTCCGGAACTCAAGGTGTCTGAATTCCCAAAGAAACAATTGTCTGCATTCTAGAATCAAAATATGGCAGAATTCTAGAATGCACAGCCTGGCGGAATTCTAAAGTCCTAAAATGCCTGCTAGTCGGAAGGTAAGGTGTCTGAGGTCCAGAATGCTACTAGGTCAGCATTCTACAGTTCTCAAAGATTCTGGGATCTAGAACCAAAGGACGGCTGAGTTCCAGAATGTCAGCATTGCCAAACTCTAGAATCCTTGCGTGTCCGATCTCGAGAGTCATTCAATGTGCACATTCCGGAGCTCAGGGCGTCTGAATTCCAGAAACACCAAATGTCTGCATTCTAGAATCAGAATGTGGTGGAATTCTAGAATGCACAGCACGGCGGAATTCTAAAGTCCTAAAATGCCTGTTACCCGGAAGTTAAGGTGTCTGACGTCCAGAATGCTACTAGGTCAGCATTCTGCCGTTCTGAAATATTCTGGGTTCTAGAATCAATGGACGGCTGAGTTCCAGAATGTAAGGTTGGCCAAAGTCTAGAATACTTGCGTGTCTGAACTGGAGAGACATTCATTGTCCACGTTCCGGAACTAAGGGTGTCTGAATTCCAGAAGCACCAAATGTCTGCATTCGAGTATCGGAATTTGACGGAATTCTAGAATGCACAGCACGGCGGAATTCTAATGTACTAAAACACCTGCTAGACGGAAGTTAAAGTGTCTGACGTCCAGAATACTACTAGGTCATCATTGCACCATTCTGAAAGATTCTGGGTTCTAGAATCAATGGATGGCTGAGTTCCGGAATGTCAGGGTGGCCAAACTGTAGAATCCTTGCGTGTCTGAACTCGAGAGTCATTCAACGTCCACATTCCGGAACTCAGGGTGTCTGAATTCCAGAAGCACCAAATGTCTGCATTCTAGAATCAGAATGTGGTGGAATTCTAGAATGCTCAGCACGGCGGAATTCTAAAGTACTAAAATGCCTCCTACCCGGAAGTTAAGGTGTCTGACGTCCAGAATGCTACTAGGTCAGCATTCTACCGTTCTGAAAGATTCTGGGTTCCAGAATCAATGGACGGATGAGTTCCAGAATGTCAGGTTGGCCAAACTCTAGAATCCTTGCGTGTCTGAACTCGAGAGTCATTCAATGTCCACATTCCGGAATTCACGGTGTCTGAATTCCAGAAGCACCAAATGTCTGCATTCTAGAATCGGAATGTGATGAAATTCTAGAATGAACAGCATGGCGGAATTCTAAAGTCCTAAAATGCCTGCTAGCCGGAAGTTAAGGTGTCTGACGTCCAGAATGCTACTAGGTCAGCATTCTACCGTTCTGAAAGATTCTGGGTTCCAGAATCAATGGACGGATGAGTTCCAGAATGTCAGGTTGGCCAAACTCTAGAATCCTTGCGTGTCTGAACTCGAGAGTCATTCAATGTCCACATTCCGGAATTCATGGTGTCTGAATTCCAGAAGCACCAAATGTCTGCATTCTAGAATCAGAATGTGGTGGAATTCTAGAATGCACAGCACGGCGGAATTCTAAAGACCTAAAATGTCTGCTACCCGGAAGTTAAGGTGTCTGACGTCCAGAATGCTACTAGGTCAGCATTTAATCGTTCTGAAATATTCTGGGTTCTAGAATCAATGGACGGCTGAGTTCCAGAATGTAAGGTTGGCCAAACTCTAGAATACTTGCGTGTCTGAACTCGAGAGACATTCATTGTCCACGTTCCGGAACTAAGGGTGTCTGAATTCCAGAAGCACCAAATGTCTGTATTCGAGTATCGGAATTTGATGGAATTCTAGAATGCACAGCACGGCGGAATTCTAAAGTACTAAAACGCCTGCTAGCCGGAAGTTAATGTGTCTGACGTCCAGAATGCTACTAGGTCAGCATTCTACCGTTCTGAAAGATTCTGGGTTCTAGAACTAATGGACGGCTGAGTTCCAGAATATCAGCATGGCCAAACTCTAGAATCCTTGCGTGTCTGATCTCGAGGGTCATTCAATGTGCACATTCCGGAGCTCAGGGTGTCTGAATTCCAGAAACACCAAATGTGTGCATTCTAGAATCGGAATGTGGTGAAATTCTAGAATGCACAGCATGGCGGAATTCTAAAGTCCTAAAATGCCTGCTAGCCGGAAGTTAAGGTGTCTGACGTCCAGAATGTTACTAGGTCAGCATTCTACCGTTCTGAAAGATTCTGGGTTCTAGAATCAATGGACGGATGAGTTCCAGAATGTCAGGTTGGCCAAACTCTAGAATACTTGCGTGTCTGAACTCGAGAGTCATTCAATGTCCTCATTCCGGAGCTCAGGGTGTCTGAATTCCAGAAACACCAAATGTCTGCATTCTAGAATCGGAATGTGGTGAAATTCTAGAATGCACAGCATGGCGGAATTCCAAAGTCCTAAAATGCCTGCTACCCGGAAGTTAAGGTGTCTGACGTCCAGAATGTTACTAGGTCAGCATTCTACCGTTCTGAAAGATTCTGGGTTCTAGAATCAATGGACGGATGAGTTCCAGAATGTCAGGTTGGCCAAACTCTAGAATCCTTGCGTGTCTGAACTCGAGAGTCATTCAATGTCCTCATTCCGGAGCTCAGGGTGTCTGAATTCCAGAAACACCAAATGTCTGCATTCTAGAATCGGAATGTGGTGAAATTCTAGAATGCACAGCATGGCGGAATTCTAAAGTCCTAAAATGCCTGCTAGCCGGAAGTTAAGGTGTCTGACGTCCAGAATGCTACTAGGTCAGCATTTAATCGTTCTGAAAGATTCTGGGTTCTAGAATCAATGGACGGATGAGTTCCAGAATGTCAGGTTGTCCAAACTCTAGAATCCTTGCGTGTCTGAACTCGAGAGTCATTCAATGTCCACATTCCGGAATTCACGGTGTCTGAATTGCAGAAGCACCAAATGTCTGCATTCTAGAATCAGAATGTGGTGGAATTCTAGAATGCACAGCACGGCGGAATTCTAAAATCCTAAAATGCCTGCTACCCGGAAGTTAAGGTGTCTGAGGTCCAGAATGCTACTAGGCCAGCATTCTGCCGTTCTGAAAGATTCTGGGTTCTAGAATCAATGGACGGCTGAGTTCCGGAATGTCAGGGTGGCCAAACTCTAGAATCCTTGCATGTCTGAACTCGAGAGTCACTTAATGTCCACATTCCGGAACTCAAGGTGTCTGAATTCCCAAAGAAACAATTGTCTGCATTCTAGAATCAAAATATGGCAGAATTCTAGAATGCACAGCCTGGCGGAATTCTAAAGTCCTAAAATGCCTGCTAGTCGGAAGGTAAGGTGTCTGAGGTCCAGAATGCTACTAGGTCAGCATTCTACAGTTCTCAAAGATTCTGGGATCTAGAACCAAAGGACGGCTGAGTTCCAGAATGTCAGCATTGCCAAACTCTAGAATCCTTGCGTGTCCGATCTCGAGAGTCATTCAATGTGCACATTCCGGAGCTCAGGGCGTCTGAATTCCAGAAACACCAAATGTCTGCTTTCTAGAATCGGAATGTGGTGAAATTCTAGAATGAACAGCATGGCAGAATTCTAAAGTCCTAAAATGCCTGCTAGCCGGAAGTTAAGGTGTCTGACGTCCAGAATGCTACTAGGTCAGCATTCTACCGTTCTGAAAGATTCTGGAATCTAGAATCAATGGACGGCTGAGTTCCGGAATGTCAGGGTGGCCAAACTGTAGAATCCTTGCGTGTCTGAACTCGAGAGTCATTCAATGTCCACATTCCGGAACTCAGGGTGTCTGAATTCCCGAAGAAACAATTGTCTGCATTCTAGAATCAAAATGTGGCAGAATTCTAGAATGCACAGCCTGACGGAATTCTAAAGTCCTAAAATGCCTGCTAGTCGGAAGGTCAGGTGTCTGAGGTCCAGAATGCTACTAGGTCAGCATTCTACCGTTCTGAAAGATTCTGGGTTCTAGAACCAATGGACAGATGAGTTCCAGAATGTCAGCATGGCCAAACTCTAGAATCCTTGCGTGTCTGAACTCGAGAGTCATTCAATGTCCACATTCCAGAACTAAGGTTGTCTGAATTCCAGAAGCACCAAATGTATGCATTCGAGAATCGGAATTTGACGGAATCTTAGAATGCACAGCACGGCGGATTTCTAATGTACTAAAACACCTGCTAGCCGGAAGTTAAAGTGTCTGACGTCCAGAATACTACTAGGTCATCATTGTACCATTCTGAAAGATTCTGGGTTCTAGAATCAATGGATGGCTGAGTTCCGGAATGTCAGGTTGGCCAAACTGTAGAATCCTTGCGTGTCTGAACTCGAGAGTCATTCAATGTCCACATTCCGGAACTCAGGGTGTCTGAATTCCAGAAGCACCAAATGTCTGCATTCTAGAGTCAGAATGTGGTGGAATTCTAGAATGCTCAGCACGGCGGAATTCTAAAGTGCTACAACGCCTGCTAGCCGGAAGTTAAGGTGTCTGACGTCCAGAATGCTACTAGGTCAGCATTCTACCGTTCTGAAAGATTCTGGGTTCCAGAATCATTGGACGGATGAGTTCCAGAATGTCAGGTTGGCAAAACTATAGAATCCTTGCGTGTGTGAACTCGAGAGTCATTCAATGTCCACATTCCAGAATTCACGGTGTCTGAATTCCAGAAGCACCAAATGTCTGCATTCTAGAATCGGAATGTGATGAAATTCTAGAATGAACAGCATGGCGGAATTCTAAAGTCCTAAAATGCCTGCTAGCCGGAAGTTAAGCTGTCTGAGGTCCAGAATGCTACTAGGTCAGCATTCTACCGTCCTGAAAGATTCTGGGTTCTAGAACCAATGGACGGCTGAGTTCCAGAATGTCAGCATGGCCAAACTCTAGAATCCTTGCGTGTCTGATCTCGAGAGTCATTCAATGTGCACATTCCGGAGCTCAGGGTGTCTGAATTCCAGAAACACCAAATGTCTGCATTCTAGAATCGGAATGTGGTGAAATTCTAGAATGCACAGCATGGCGGAATTCTAAAGTCCTAAAATGCCTGCTAGACGGAAGTTAAGGTGTCTGACGTCCAGAATGCTACTAGGTCAGCATTCTGCCGTTCTGAAAGATTCTTGGTTCCAGAATCAATGGACGGATGAGTTCCAGAATGTCAGGTTGGCCAAACTCTAGAATCCTTGCGTGTCTGAACTCGAGAGTCATTCAATGTCCACATTCCGGAATTCACGGTGTCTGAATTGCAGAAGCACCAAATGTCTGCATTCTAGAATCAGAATGTGGTGGAATTCTAGAATGCACAGCACGGCGGAATTCTAAAGTCCTAAAATGCCTGCTACCTGGAAGTTAAGGTGTCTGACGTCCAGAATGCTACTAGGTCAGCATTCTGCCGTTCTGAAATATTCTGGGTTCTAGAATCAATGGACGGCTGAGTTCCAGAATGTAAGGTTGGCCAAAGTCTAGAATACCTGCGTGTCTGAACTCGAGAGACATTCATTGTCCACGTTCTGGAACTAAGGGAGTCTGAATTCCAGAAGCACCAAATGTCTGCATTCGAGTATCGGAATTTGACGGAATTCTAGAATGCACAGCACGGCGGAATTCTAATGTACTAAAACGCCTGCTAGCCGGAAGTTAATGTGTCTGACGTCCAGAATTCTACTAGGTCAGCATTTAATCATTCTGAAATATTCTGGGATCTAGAATCAATGGACGGCTGAGTTCCAGAATATAAGGTTAGCCAAACTCTAGAATCCTTGCGTGTCAGATCTCGAGAGTCATTCAATGTGCATATTCCGGAGCTCAGGATATCTGAATTCCAGAAACACCAAATGTCTCCATTCTAGAATCGGAATGTGGTGAAATACTAGAATGCACAGCATGGCGGAATTCTAAAGTCCTAAAATACCTGCTATCCGTAAGTTAAGGTGTCTGACGTCCAGAATGTTACTAGGTCAGCATTCTAACTTTCTGAAAGATTCTGGGTTCTAGAATCAATGGACGGATGCGTTCCAGAATGTCATGTTGGCCAAACTCTAGAATCCTTGCGTGTCTGAACTCGAGAGTCATTCAATGTCCACATTCCGGAGCTCAGGGTGTCTGAATTCCAGAAACACCAAATGTCTGCATTCTAGAATCGGAATGTGGTGAAATTCTAGAATGCACAGCATGGCGGAATTCTAAAGTCCTAAAATGCCTGCTAGCCGGAAGTTAAGGTGTCTGACGTCCAGAATGCTACTAGGTCAGCATTCTACCATTCTGAAAGATTCTGGGTTCTAGAATCAATGGACGGATGAGTTAAAGAATGTCAGGTTGGCCAAACTCTAGAATCCTTGGGTGTCTGAACTCGAGAGTCATTCAATGTCCACATTCCGGAATTCACAGTGTCTGAATTCCAGAAGCACCAAATGTCTGCATTCTAGAATCAGAATGTGGTGGAATTCTAGAATGCACAGCACGGCGGAATTCTAAAGTACTACAACGCCTGCTGGCCGGAAGTTAATGTGTGTGACGTACAGAATGCTACTAGGTCAGCATTCTACCATTCTGAAAGATTCTGGGTTCTAGAATCAATGGACGGCTGAGTTCCGGAATGTCAGGGTGGCCAAACAGTAGAATTCTTGCGTGTCTGAACTCGAGAGTCATTCAATGTCCACATTCCGGAACTCAGGGTGTCTGAATTCCCGAAGAACCAATTGTCTGCATTCTAGAATCAAAATGTGGCAGAATTCTAGAATGCACAGCCTGGCGGAATTCTAAAGTCCTAAAATGCCTGCTAGTCGGAAGGTCAGGTGTCTGAGGTCCAGAATGCTACTAGGTCAGCATTCTGTCGTTCTGAAATATTCTGGGTTCTAGAATCAATGGACGGCTGAGTTCCAGAATGTAAGGTTGGCCAAACTCTAGAATACTTGCGTGTCTGAACTCGAGAGACGTTCATTGTCCACGTTCCGGAACTAAGGGTGTCTGAATTCCAGAAGCACCAAATGTCTGTATTCGAGTATCGGAATTTGATGGAATTCTAGAATGCACAGCACGGCGGAATTCTAAAGTACTAAAACGCCTTCTAGCCAGAAGTTAATGTGTCTGACGTCCAGCATGCTACTAGGTCAGCATTCTACCGTTCTGAAAGATTCTGGGTTCTAGAACTAATGGACGGCTGAGTTCCAGAATATCAGCATGGCCAAACTCTAGAATCCTTGCGTGTCTGATCTCGAGAGTCATTCAATGTGCACATTCCGGAGCTCAGGGTGTCTGAATTCCAGAAACACCAAATGTCTGCATTCTAGAATCGGAATGTGGTGAAATTCTAGAATGCACAGCATGGCGGAATTCTAAAGTCCTAAAATGCCTGCTAGCCGGAAGTTAAGGTGTCTGACGTCCAGAATGCTACTAGGTCAGCATTTAATCGTTCTGAAACATTCTGGGTTCTAGAATCAATGGACGGATGAGTTCCAGAATGTCAGGTTGTCCAAACTCTAGAATCTTTGCGTGTCTGAAGTCGAGAGTCATTCAATGTCCACATTCCGGAATTCACGGTGTCTGAATTGCAGAAGCAACAAATGTCTGCATTCTAGAATCAGAATGTGGTGGAATTCTAGAATGCACAGCACGGCGGAATTCTAAAGTCCTAAAATGCCTGTTACCCGGAAGTTAAGGTGTCTGACGTCCAGAATGCTACTAGGTCAGCATTCTGCCGTTCTGAAATATTCTGGGTTCTAGAATCAATGGACGGCTGAGTTCCAGAATGTAAGGTTGGCCAAAGTCTAGAATACTTGCGTGTCTGAACTGGAGAGACATTCATTGTCCACGTTCCGGAACTAAGGGTGTCTGAATTCCAGAAGCACCAAATGTCTGCATTCGAGTATCGGAATTTGACGGAATTCTAGAATGCACAGCACGGCGGAATTCTAATGTACTAAAACACCTGCTAGACGGAAGTTAAAGTGTCTGACGTCCAGAATACTACTAGGTCATCATTGTACCATTCTGAAAGATTCTGGGTTGTAGAATCAATGGATGGCTGTGTTCCGGAATGTCAGGGTGGCCAAACTGTAGAATCCTTGCGTGTCTGAACTCGAGAGTCACTTAATGTCCACATTCCGGAACTCAAGGTGTCTGAATTCCCAAAGAAACAATTGTCTGCATTCTAGAATCAAAATATGGCAGAATTCTAGAATGCACAGCCTGGCGGAATTCTAAAGTCCTAAAATGCCTGCTAGTCGGAAGGTAAGGTGTCTGAGGTCCAGAATGCTACTAGGTCAGCATTCTACAGTTCTCAAAGATTCTGGGATCTAGAACCAAAGGACGGCTGAGTTCCAGAATGTCAGCATTGCCAAACTCTAGAATCCTTGCATGTCCGATCTCGAGAGTCATTCAATGTGCACATTCCGGAGCTCAGGGCGTCTGAATTCCAGAAACACCAAATGTCTGCTTTCTAGAATCGGAATGTGGTGAAATTCTAGAATGAACAGCATGGCAGAATTCTAAAGTCCTAAAATGCCTGCTAGCCGGAAGTTAAGGTGTCTGACGTCCAGAATGCTACTAGGTCAGCATTCTACCGTTCTGAAAGATTCTGGATTCTAGAATCAATTGACGGCTGAGTTCCGGAATGTCAGGGTGGCCAAACTGTAGAATCCTTGCGTGTCTGAACTCGAGAGTCATTCAATGTCCACATTCCGGAACTCAGGGTGTCTGAATTCCCAAAAAACCAATTGTCTGCATTCTAGAATCAAAATGTGGCAGAATTCTAGAATGGACAGCCTGGCGGAATTTTAAAGTCCTAAAATGCCTGCTAGCCGGAAGTTAAAGTGTCTGACGTCCAGAATACTACTAGGTCATCATTGTACCATTCTGAAAGATTCTGGGTTCTAGAATCAATGGATGGCTGAGTTCTGGAATGTCAGGGTGGCCAAACTGTAGAATCCTTGCGTGTCTGAACTCGAGAGTCATTCAATGTCCACATTCCGGAACTCAGGGTGTCTGAATTCCAGAAGCACCAAATGTCTGCATTCTGGAATCAGAATGTGGTGGAATTCTAGAATGCTCAGCACGGCGGAATTCTAAAGTACTAAAATGCCTCCTACCCGGAAGTTAAGGTGTCTGACGTCCAGAATGCTACTAGGTCAGCATTCTACCGTTCTGAAAGATTCTGGGTTCCAGAATCAATGGACGGATGAGTTCCAAAATATCAGGTTGGCCAAACTATAGAATCCTTGCGTGTCTGAACTCGAGAGTCATTCAATATCCACATTCCGGAATTCACGGTGTCTGAATTCCAGAAGCACCAAATGTCTGCATTCTAGAATCGGAATGTGGTGAAATTCTAGAATGAACAGCATGGCGGAATTCTAAAGTCCTAAAATGCCTGCTAGCCGGAAGTTAAGTTGTCTGAGGTCCAGAATGCTACTAGGTAAGCATTCTACCGTTCTGAAAGATTCTGGGTTCTAGAACCAATGGACGGCTGAGTTCCAGAATGTCAGCATGGCCAAACTCTAGAATCCTTGTGTGTCTGATCTCGAGAGTCATTCAATGTGCACATTCCGGAGCTCAGGGTGTCTGAATTCCAGAAACACCAAATGTCTGCATTCTAGAATCGGAATGTGGTGAAATTCTAGAATGAACATCATGGCGGAATTCTAAAGTCCTAAAATGCCTGCTAGCCGGAAGTTAAGGTGTCTGAGGTCCAGAATGCTACTAGGTCAGCATTCTACCGTTCTGAAAGATTCTGGGTTCCAGAATCAATGGACGGATGAGTTCCAGAATGTCAGGTTGGCCAAACTCTAGAATCCTTGCGTGTCTGAACTCGAGAGTCATTCAATGTCCACATTCGGGAATTCACGGTGTCTGAATTCCAGAAGCACCAAATGTCTGCATTCTAGAATCAGAATGTGGTGGAATTCTAGAATGCACAGCACGGCGGAATTCTAAAGACCTAAAATGTCTGCTACCCGGAAGTTAAGGTGTCTGACGTCCAGAATGCTACTAGGTCAGCATTTAATCGTTCTGAAATATTCTGGGTTCTAGAATCAATGGACGGCTGAGTTCCAGAATGTAAGGTTGGCCAAACTCTAGAATACTTGCGTGTCTGAACTCGAGAGACATTCATTGTCCACGTTCCGGAACTAAGGGTGTCTGAATTCCATAAGCACCAAATGTCTGTATTTGAGTATCGGAATTTGATGGAATTCTAGAATGCACAGCACGGCGGAATTCTAAAGTACTAAAACGCCTGCTAGCCGGAAGTTAATGTGTCTGACGTCCAGAATGCTACTAGGTCAGCATTCTACCGTTCTGAAATATTCTGGGTTCTAGAACTAATGGACGGCTGAGTTCCAGAATATCAGCATGGCCAAACTCTAGAATCCTTGCGTGTCTGATCTCGAGAGTCATTCAATGTGCACATTCCGGAGCTCAGGGTGTCTGAATTCCAGAAACACCAAATGTCTGCATTCTAGAATCGGAATGTGGTGAAATTCTAGAATGCACAGCATGGCGGAATTCTAAAGTCCTAAAATGCCTGCTAGCCGGAAGTTAAGGTGTCTGACGTCCAGAATGTTACTAGGTCAGCATTCTACCGTTCTGAAAGATTCTGGGTTCTAGAATCAATGGACGGATGAGTTCCAGAATGTCAGGTTGGCCAAACTCTAGAATCCTTGCATGTCTGAACTCGAGAGTCATTCAATGTCCTCATTCCGGAGCTCAGGGTGTCTGAATTCCAGAAACACCAAATGTCTGCATTCTAGAATCGGAATGTGGTGAGATTCTAGAATGCACAGCATGGCGGAATTCTAAAGTCCTAAAATGCCTGCTAGCCGGAAGTTAAGGTGTCTGACGTCCAGAATGCTAATAGGTCAGGATTTAATCGTTCTGAAAGATTCTGGGTTCTAGAATCAATGGACGGATGAGTTCCAGAATGTCAGGTTGGCCAAACTCTAGAATCCTTGCGTGTCTGAACTCGAGAGTCATTCAATGTCCACATTCCGGAATTCACGGTGTCTGAATTCCAGAAGCACCAAATGTCTGCATTCTAGAATCAGAATATGGTGGAATTCTAGAATGCACACCACGGCGGAATTCTAAAGTCCTAAAATGCCTGCTACCCGGAAGTTAAGGTGTCTGACGTCCAGAATGCTACTAGGTCAGCATTCTGTCGTTCTGAAATATTCTGGGTTCTAGAATCAATGGACGGCTGAGTTCCAGAATGTAAGGTTGGTCAAAGTCTAGAATACTTGCGTGTCTGAACTCGAGAGACATTCATTGTCCACGTTCCGGAACTAAGGGTGTCTGAATTCCAGAAGCACCAAATGTCTGCATTCGAGTATCGGAATTTGACGGAATTCTAGAATGCACAGCACGGCGGAATTCTAAAGTATTAAAACGGCTGCTAGCCGGAAGTTAGTGTGTCTGACGTCCAGAATGCTACTAGGTCAGCATTCTACCATTCTGAAAGATTCTGGGTTCTAGAATCAATGGACAGCTGAGTTCCGGAATGTCAGGGTGGCCAAACTCTAGAATCCTTGCGTGTCTGAACTCGAGAGTCATTCAGTGTCCACATTCCGGAACTCAGGGTGTCTGAATTCCCGTAGAACCAATTGTCTGCATTCTAGAAACAAAATGTGGCAGAATTCTAGAATGCACAGCACGGCGGAATTCTAAAGTCCTAAAATGCCTGCTAGTCGGAAGGTAAGGTGTCTGAGGTCCAGAATGCTACTAGGTCAGCATTCTACCGTTCTGAAAGATTCTGGGTTCTAGAACCAATGGACGGCTGAGTTCCAGAATGTCAGCATGGCCAAACTCTAGAATCCTTGCGTGTCAGATCTCGAGAGTCATTCAATGTGCACATTCCGGAGCTCAGGGTGTCTGAATTCCAGAAACACCAAATGTCTGCATTCTAGAATCGGAATGTGGTGAAATTCTTGAATGCACAGCATGGCGGAATTCTAAAGCCCTAAAATGCCTGTTAGCCGGAAGTTAAGGTGTCTGACGTCCAGAATGCTACTAGGTCAGCATTCTACCGTTCTGAAAGATTCTGGGTTCTAGAATCAATGGACGGATGAGTTCAAGAATGTCAGGTTTGCCAAACTCTAGAATCGTTGCGAGTTTGAACTCGAGAGTCATTCAATATCCACATTCCGGAATTCACGGTGTCTGAATTCCAGAAGCACCAAATGTCTGCATTCTAGAATCAGAATGTGGTGGAATTCAAGAATGCGCAGCATGGCGGAATTCTAAAATGCTAAAATGCCTGCTACCCGGAAATTAAGGTGTCTGACGTCGAGAATGCTACTAGGTCAGCATTTAATCATTCTGAAATATTCTGGTTTCTAGCATCAATGGACGGCTGAGTTCCAGAATGTAAGCTTGGCCAAACTCTAGGATCCTTGCGTGTCTGAACTCGAGAGACATTCAATGTCCACATTCCGGAACTAAGGTTGTCTGAATTCCAGAAGCACCAAATGTCTGCATTCGAGAATCGGAATTTGACAGAATTCTAGAATGCACAGCACGGCGGAATTCTAAAGTACTAAATCACCTGCTAGCCGGAAGTTAATGTGTCTGACGTCCAGAATTCTACTAGGTCAGCATTCTATCGTTCTGAATGATTCTGGGTTCTAGAATCAATGGACGGCTGAGTTCCGGAATGTCAGGGTGGCCAAACTCTAGAATACTTGCGTGTCTGAACTCGAGAGTCATTCAATGTCCACATTCCGGAACTCAGGGTGTCTGAATTCCCAAAGAACCAATTGTCTGCATTCTAGAATCAAAATGTGGCAGAATACAAGAATGCACAGCCTGGCGGAATTCTAAAGTCCTAAAATGCCTGCTAGTCGGAAGGTAAGGTGTCTGAGGTCCAGAATGCTACTAGGTCAGCATTCTACAGTTCTGAAATATTCTGGGTTCTAGAACCAATGGACGGCTGAGTTCCAGAAAGTCAGCATGGCCAAACTCTAGAATCCTTGCGTGTCTGATCTCGAGAGTCATTCAATGTGCACATTCCGGAGCTCAGGGCGTCTGAATTCCAGAAACACCAAATGTCTGCTTTCAATTATCGGATGTGGTGAAATTCTAGAATGAACAGCATGGCGGAATTCTAAAGTCCTAAAATGCCTGCTAGCCGGAAGTTAAGGTGTCTGACGTCCAGAATGCTACTAGGTCAGCATTCTACCGTTCTGAAAGATTCTTGGTTCTAGAATCAATGGACGGCTGAGTTCCGGAATGTCAGGGTGGCCAAACTGTAGAATCCTTGCGTGTCTAAACTCGAGAGTCATTCAATGTCCACATTCCGGAACTCAGGGTGTCTGAATTCCCGAAGAACCAATTGTCTGTATTCTAGAATCAAAATGTGGCAGAATTCTATAATGCACAGCCTCGCGGAATTCTAAAGTCCTAAAATGCCTGCTAGTCGGAAGGTAAGGTGTCTGAGGTCCAGAATGCTACTAGGTCAGCATTCTACCGTTCTGAAAGATTCTGGGTTCTAGAACCAATGGACGGCTGAGTTCCAGAATGTCAGCATGGCCAAACTCTAGAATCCTTGCGTGTCTGATCTCGAGAGTCATTCAATGTGCACATTCCGGAGCTCAGGGTGTCTGAATTCCAGAAACACCAAATGTCTGCATTCTAGAATCGGAATGTGGTGAAATTCTAGAATGAACAGCATGGCGGAATTCTAAAGTCCTAAAATGCCTGCTAGCCGGAAGTTAAGGTGTCTGACGTCCAGAATGCTACTAGGTCAGCATTTAATCGTTCTGAAAGATTCTGGGTTCTAGAATCAATGGACGGCTGAGTTCCAGAATGTAAGGTTGGCCAAACTCTAGAATACTTGCGTGTCTGAACTCGAGAGACATTCAATGTCCACTTTCCGGAACTAAGGTTGTCTGAATTCCAGAAATACCAAATGTCTGCATTCGAGAATCGGAATTTGACGGAATTCTAGAATGCACAGCACGGCGGAATTCTAATGTACTAAAACACCTGCTAGCCGGAAGTTAATGTGTCTGACGTCCAGAAAGCTACTAGGTCATCATTGTACCATTCTGAAAGATTCTGGGTTCTAGAATCAATGGAAGGCTGAGTTCCGGAATGTCAGGGTGGCCAAACTCTAGAATCCTTGCGTGTCTGAACTCGAGTGTCATTCAATGTCCACATTCCGGAACTCAGGGTGTCTGAATTCCCGAGGAACCAATTGTCTGCATTCTAGAATCAAAATGTGGCAGAATTCTAGAATGCACAGCCTGGCGGAATTCCAAAATCCTACAATGCCTGCTAGTCGAAAGGTAAGGTGTTTGAGGTCCAGAATGCTACTAGGTCAGAATTCTACCCTTCTGAAAGATTCTGGGTTCTAGAACCAATGGACGGCTGAGTTCCAGAATGTCAGCATGGCCAAAATCTAGAATCCTTGCGTGTCTGATCTCGAGAGTCATTGAATGTTCACATTCCAGAGCTCAGGGTGTCTGAATTCCAGAAACACCAAATGTCTGCATTCTAGAATCGGAATGTGGTGAAATTCTAGAATGAACAGCATGGCAGAATTCTAAAATCCTAAAATGCCTGCTAGCCGGAAGTTAAGGTGTCTGACGTCCAGAATGCTACTAGGTCAGCATTCTACCGTTCTGAAAGATTCTGGGTTCCAGAATCAATGGACGGATGAGTTCCAGAATGTCAGGTTGGCCAAAGTCTAGAATCCTTGCGTGTTTGAACTCGAGAGTCATTCAATGTCCACATTCCGGAATTCACGGTGTCTGAATTCCAGAAGCACCAAATGTCTGCATTCTAGAATCAGAATGTGGTGGAATTCTAGAATGCACAGCACGGCGGAATTCTAAAGTCCTAAAATGCCTGCTACCCGGAAGTTAAGGTGTCTGACGTCCAGAATGCTACTAGGTCAGCATTTAATCATTCTGAAATATTCTGCGTTCTAGAATCAATGGACGGCTGAGTTCCAGAATGTAAGGTTTGCCAAACTCTAGAATCATTGCGTGTCTGAACTCGAGAGTCATTCAATGTCCACATTGCGGAATTCACGGTGTCTGAATTCCAGAAGCACCAAATGTCTGCATTCGAGAATCGGAATGTGGTGAAATTGTAGAATGAAGAGCATGGAGGAATTCTAAAGTCCTAAAATGCCTGCTAGCCGGAAGTTAAGGTGTCTGACGTCCAGAATGCTACTAGGTCAGCATTCTACCGTTCTGAAAGATTCTGGGTTCCAGAATCAATGGAGGGATGAGTTCCAGAATGTCAGGTTGGCCAAACTCTAGAATCCTTGCGTGTTTGAACTCTAGAGTCATGCAATGTCCACATTCCGGAATTCACGGTGTCTGAATTCCAGAAGCACCAAATGTCTGCATTCTAGAATCTGAATGTGGTGGAATTCTAGAATGCACAGCACGGCAGAATTCTAAAGTCCTAAAATGCCTCCTACCGGGATGTTAAGGTGTCTGACGTCCAGAATGCTACTAGGTCAGCATTTAATCATTCTGAAATATTCTGGGTTCTAGAATCAATGGACGGCTGAGTTCCAGAATGCAAGGTTGGCCAAACTCTAGAATACTTGCGTGTCTGAACTCGAGAGACATTCAATGTCCACATTCCGGAACTAAGGTTGTCTGAATTCCAGAAGCACCAAATGTCTTCATTCGAGAATCGGAATTTGACGGAATTCTAGAATGCACAGCAAGGCGGAATTCTAAAGTACTAAAACACCTGATAGCCGGAAGTTAATGTGTCTGACGTCCAGAATTCTACTAGGTCATCATTGTACCATTCTGAAAGATTCTGGGTTCCAGAATCAATGGACGGCTGAGTTCCGGAATGTCAGGGTGGCCAAACCCTAGAAACCTTGCGTGTCTGAACTCGAGAGTCATTCAATGTCCACATTCCGGAACTCAGGGTGTCTGAATTCCCAAAGAACCAATTGTCTGCATTCTAGAATCAAAATGTGGCAGAATACTAGAATGCACAGCCTGGCGGAATTATAAAGTCCTAAAATGCCTGCTAGTCGGAAGGTAAGGTGTCTGAGGTCCAGAATGCTACTAGGTCAGCATTCTACAGTTCTGAAAGATTCTGGGTTCTAGAACCAATGGACGGCTGAGTTCCAGAAAGTCAGCATGGCCAAACTCTAGAATCCTTGCGTGTCTGATCTCGAGAGTCATTCAATGTGCACATTCCGGAGCTCAGGGCGTCTGAATTCCAGAAACACCAAATGTCTGCTTTCAAGAATCGGAATGTGGTGAAATTCTAGAATGAACAGCATGGCGGAATTCTAAAGTCCTAAAATGCCTGCCAGCCGGAAGTTAAGGTGTCTGACGTCCAGAATGCTACTAGGTCAGCATTCTACCGTTCTGAAAGATTCTGGGTTCTAGAATCAATGGACGGCTGAGTTCCGGAATGTCAGGGTGGCCAAACTGTAGAATCCTTGCGTGTCTAAACTCGAGAGTCATTCAATGTCCACATTCCGGAACTCAGGGTGTCTGAATTCCCAAAGAACCAATTGTCTGCATTCTAGAATCAAAATGTGGCAGAATTCTAGAATGCACAGCCTCGCGGAATTCTAAAGTCCTAAAATGCCTGCTAGTCGGAAGGTAAGGTGTCTGAGGTCCAGAATGCTACTAGGTCAGCATTCTACCGTTCTGAAAGATTCTGGGTTCTAGAACCAATGGACGGCTGAGTTCCAGAATGTCAGCATTGCCAAAGTCTAGAATCCTTGCGTGTCTGATCTCGACAGTCATTCAATGTGCACATTCCGGAGCTCAGGGTGTCTGAATTCCAGAAACACCAAATGTCTGCATTCTAGAATCGGAATGTGGTGAAATTCTAGAATGAACAGCATGGCGGAATTCTAAAGTCCTAAAATGCCTGCTAGCCGGAAGTTAAGGTGTCTGACGTCCAGAATGCTACTAGGTCAGCATTTAATCGTTCTGAAAGATTCTGGGTTCCAGAATCAATGGACGGCTGAGTTCCAGAATGTAAGCTTGGCCAAACTCTAGAATACTTGCGTGTCTGAACTCGAGAGACATTCAATGTCCACTTTCCGGAACTAAGGTTGTCTGAATTCCAGAAGCACCAAATGTCTGCATTCGACAATCGGAATTTGACGGAATTCTAGAATGCACAGCACGGCGGAATTCTAATGTACTAAAACACCTGCTAGCCGGAAGTTAATGTGTCTGACGTCCAGAATGCTACTAGGTCAGCATTCTATCATTCTGAAAAATTCTGGGTTCTAGAATCAATGTATGGCTGAGTTCCGGAATGTCAGGGTGGCCAAACTCTAGAATCCTTGCGTGTCTGAACTCGAGTGTCATTCAATGTCCACATTCCGGAACTCAGGGTGTCTGAATTCCCGAAGAACCAATTGTCTGCATTCTAGAATCAAAATGTGGCAGAATTCTAGAATGCACAGCCTGGCGGAATTCTAAAGTCCTACAATGCCTTCTAGTCGAAAGGTAAGGTGTTTGAGGTCCAGAATGCTACTAGGTCAGCATTCTACAGTTCTGAAAGATTCTGGGTTCTAGAACCAATGGACGGCTGAGTTCCAGAATGTCAGCATGGCCAAACTCTAGAATCCTTGCGTGTCTGATCTCGAGAGTCATTCAATGTGCACATTCCGGAGCTCAGGGTGTCTGAATTCCAGAAACACCAAATGTCTGCATTCTAGAATCGGAATGTGGTGAAATTCTAGAATTCACAGCGTGGCGGAATTCTAAATTCCTAAAATGCCTGCTAGCCGGAAGTTAAGGTGTCTGACGTCCAGAATGCTACTAGGTCAGCATTCTACCGTTCAGAAAGATTCTGGGTTCCAGAATCAATGGACGGATGAGTTCCAGAATGTCAGGTTGGCCAAAGTCTAGAATTCTTGCGTGTCTGAACTCGAGAGTCATTCAATGTCCACATTCCGGAATTCACGGTGTCTGAATTCCAGAAGCACCAAATGTCTGCATTGTAGAATCAGAATGTGGTGGAATTCTAGAATGCAGAGCACGGCGGAATTCTAAAGTCCTAAAATGCCTGCTACCCGGAAGTTAAGGTGTCTGACGTCCAGAATGCTACTAGGTAAGCATTTTATCGTTCTGAAATACTCTGGGTACTAGAATCAATGGACGGCTGAGTTCCATAATGTAAGGTTTGCCAAACTCTAGAATCCTTGCGTGTCTGAACTCGAGAGTCATTCAATGTCCACATTCCAGAATTCACGGTGTCTGAATTCCAGAAGCAACAAATGTCAGCATTCGAGAATCAGAATTTGACGGAATTCTAGAATGCACAGCACGGCGGAATTCTAAAGTACTAAAACACCTGCTAGCCGGAAGTTAATGTGTCTGACGTCCAGAATGCTACTAGGTCAGCATTGTAACATTCCGAAAGATTCTGGGTTCTAGAATCAATGGATGGCTGAGTTCCGGAATGTCAGGGTGGCCAAACTGTAGAATCCTTGTGTGTCTGAACTCGAGAGTCATTCAATGTCCACATTGCGGAACTCAGGGTGTCTGAATTCCCGAAGAAGCAATTGTCTGCATTCTAGAATCAAAATGTGGCAGAATTCTAGAATGCACAGCCTGGCGGAATTCTAAAGTCCTAAAATGTCTGCTAGTCGGAAGGTAAGCTGTCTGAGGTCCAGAATGCTACTAGGTCAGCATTCTACCGTTCTGAAAGATTCTGGGTTCTAGAACCAATGGACGGCTGAGTTCCAGAATGTCAGCATGGCCAAACTCTAGAATCCTTGCGTGTCTGAACTCGAGAGTCATTCAATGTCCACATTCCGGAATTCACGGTGTCTGAATTCCAGAAGCAGCAAATGTCTGCATTCGAGAATCGGAATTTGACGGAATTCTAGAATGCACAGCACTGTGGAATTCTAATGTTCTAAAATGCCTGCTAGCCGGAAGTTAAACTGTCTGACGTCCAGAATGCTACTAGGTCAGCATTCTACCGTTCTGAAAGTTTCTGGGTTCTAGAATCAATGGACAGCTCAGTTACGGAATGTCAGGGTGGCCAAACTCTAGAATCCTTGCGTGTCTGAACTCGAGAGTCATTCAATGTCCACATTCCGGAACTCAGTGTATCTGAATTCCCGCAGAAGCAATTGTCTGCCTTCTAGAATCAAAATGTGGCAGAATACTAGAATGCACAGCCTGGCGGAATTCTAAAGTCCTAAAATGCCTGCTAGTCGGAAGGTCAGTTGTCTGAGGTCCAGAATGCTACTAGGTCAGCATTCTACCGTTCTGAAAGATTCTGGGTTCCGGAATCAATGGACGGATGAATTCCAGAAGGTCAGGTTGGCCAAAGTCTAGAAACCTTGCGTGTCTGAACTCGAGAGTCGTTCAATGTCCACATTCCGGAACTAAGGTTGTCTGAATTCCAGAAGGACCAAATGTCTGCTTTCGAGAATCGGAATTTGACGGAATTCTAGAATGCACATCACGGCGGAATTCTAAAGTACTAAAACACCTGCTAGCCAGAAGTTAATGTGTCTGACGTCCAGAATGCTACTAGGTCAGCATTCTACCATTCTGAAATATTCTGGGTTCTAGAACCAATGGACGGCTGAGTTCCAGAATGTCACCATGGCCAAACTCTAGAATCCTTGCGTGTCTGATCTCGAGAGTCATTCAATGTGCACATTCTGGAGCTCAGGGTGTCTGAATTCCAGAAACACCAAATGTCTGCATTCTGGAATCGGAATGTGGTGAAATTCTAGAATGCCCAGCATGGCAGAATTCTAAAGTCCTAAAATGCCTGCTAGCCGGAAGTTAATGTGTCTGACGTCCAGAATGCTACTAGGTCATCATTCTACCGTTCTGAAAGATTCTGGGTTCCAGAATAAATGGACGCATGAGTTCCAGAATGTCAGGTTGGCCAAACTCTAGAATCCTTGCGTGTTTGAACTCGAGAGTCATTCAATGTCCACATTCCGGAATTAACGGTGTCTGATTTCCAGAAGCAACAAATGTCTGCATTCTAGAATGAGAATGTGGTGGAATTCTAGATTGCACAGCACGGCGGAATTCTAAAGTCCTAAAATGCCTCCTACCCGGAAGTTAAGGTGTCTGACGTCCAGAATGCTACTAGGTCAGCATTTAATCATTCTGAAATATTCTGCATTCTAGAATCAATGGACGGCTGAGTTCCAGAATGTAAGGTTGGCCAAACTCTAGAATTCTTGCGTGTCTGAACTAGAGAGACATTCAATGTCCACATTCCGGATCTAAGGTTGTCTGAATTCCAGAAGCACCAAATGTCTGCATTCGAGAATCGGAATTTGATGGAATTCTAGAATGCACAGCACGGCGGAATTCTAAAGTACTAAAACACCTGATAGCCGGAAGTTAATGTGTCTGACGTCCAGAATGCTACTAGGTCAGCATTCTACCATTCTGAAAGATTCTGGGTTCTAGAATCAATGGACGGCTGAGTTCCGGAATGTCAGGGTGGCCAAACTCTAGAATCCTTGCGTGTCTGAACTCGAGAGTCATTCAATGTCCACATTCCGGAACTCAAGGTGTCTGAATTCCCAAAGAACCAATTGTCTGCATTCTAGAATCAAAATGTGGCAGAATTCTAGAATGCACAGCCTGGCGGAATTCTAATGCCCTAAAATGCCTGCTAGTCGGAAGGTAAGGTGTCTGAGGTCCACAATGCTACTAGGTCAGCATTCTACAGTTCTGAAAGATTCTGGGTTCTAGAAACAATGGACGGCTGACTTCCAGAATGTCAGCATGGCCAAACTCTAGAATCCTTGCGTGTCTGATCTCGAGAGTCATTCAATGTGCACATTCCGGAGCTCAGAGTGTCTGAATTCCAGAAACACCAAATGTCTGCATTCTAGAATCGGAATGTGGTGAAATTCTAGAATGAACAGCATGGCGGTATTCAAAAGTCCTAAAATGCCTGCTAGCCGGACGTTAAGGTGTCTGACGTCCAGAATGCTACTAGGTCAGCATTCTACCATTCTGAAAGATTCTGGGTTCTAGAATCAATGGACGGCTGAGTTCCGGAATGTCACGGTGGCCAAACGGTAGAATCCTTGCGTGTCTGAACTCGAGAGTCATTCAATGTCCACATTCCAGAACTCAGGGTGTCTGAATTCCCAAAGAACCAATTGTCTGCATTCTAGAATCAAAATGTGGCAGAATTCTAGAATGCACAGCCTGGCGGAATTCTAAAGTCCTAAAATGCCTGCTAGTCGGAAGGTAAGGTGTCTGATGTCCAGAATGCTACTAGGTCAACATTCTACCGTTCTGAAAGATTCTGGGTTCTAGAACCAATGGACGGCTGAGTTCCAGAATGTCAGCATGGCCAAACTCTAGATTCCTTGCGTGTCTGATCTCGAGAGTCATTCAATGTGCACATTCCGGAGCTCAGGGTGTCTGAATTCCAGAAACACCAAATGTCTGCATTCTAGAATCGGAATGTGGTGAAATTCTAGAATGCACAGCATGGCGGAATTCTAAAGTCCTAAAATGCCTGCTAGCCGGAAGTTAAGGTGTCTGACGTCCAGAATGCTACTAGGTCAGCATTCTGCCGTTCTGAAAGATTCTGGGTTCCAGAATCAATGGACGGATGAGTTCCAGAATGTCAGGTTGGCCAAACTCTAGAATCCTTGCGTGTTTGAACTCGAGAGTCATTCAATGTCCACATTCCGAAATTCACGGTGTCTGAATTCCAGAAGCACAAAATGTCTGCATTCTAGAATCAGAATGTGGTGGAATTCTAGAATGCACAGCACGGCGGAATTCTAAAGTCCTAAAATGCCTCCTACCCTGAAGTTAAGGTGTCTGCCGTGCAGAATGCTACTAGGTCAGCATTTAATCATTCTGAAATATTCTGGGTTCTAGAATCAATGGACGGCTGAGTTCCAGAATGTAAGGCTGGCCACACTCTAGACTACTTGCGTGTCTGAACTCGAGAGACATTCAATGTCCACATTCCGGAACTAAGGTTGTCTGAATTCCAGAAGCACCAAATGTCTGCATTCGAGAATCGGAATTTGACGGAATTCTAGAATGCACAGCACGGCGGAATTCTAAAGTACTAAAACACCTGCTAGCCAGAAGTTAATGTGACTGACATCCAGAATGCTACTAGGTCAGCATTCTACCATTCTGAAAGATTCTGGGTTCTAGAATCAATGGACGGCTGAGTTCCGGAATGTCAGTGTGGCCAAACTCTAGAATCCTTGCGTGTCTGAACTCGAGTTTCATTCAATGTCCACATTCCGGAACTCAGGGTGTCTGAATTCCCGAAGAACCAATTGTCTGCATTCTAGAATCAAAATGTGGCAGAATTCTAGAATGCACAGCGGGGCGGAATTCTAAAGTCCTACAATGCCTGCTAGTCGAATGGCAAGGTGTTTGAGGTCCAGAATGCTACTAGGTCAGCATTCTACCCTTCTGAAAGATTCTGGGTTCTAGAACCAATGGACGGCTGAGTTCCAGAATGTCAGGTTGGCCAAAGTCTAGAATCCTTGCGTGTTTGAACTCAAGAGTCATTCAATGTCCACATTCCAGAATTCACGGTGTCTGAATTCCAGAAGCACCAAATGTCTGCATTCTAGAATCAGAATGTGGTGGAATTCTAGAATGCACGGCACGGCGGAATTCTAAAGTCCTAAAATGCCTGCTAGCCGGAAGTTAAGGTGTCTGACGTCCAGAATGCTACTAGGTCAGCATTCTACCGTTCAGAAAGATTCTGGGTTCCAGAATCAATGGACGGATGAGTTCCAGAATGTCAGCATGGCCAAACTCTAGAATCCTTGCGTTTCTGATCTTGAGAGTCATTCAATGTCCACATTCCGGAGCTCAGGGTGTCTGAATTCCAGAAGCACCAAATGTCTGCATTCGAGAATCGGAATTTGACGGAATTCTAGAATGCACAGCACGGCGGAATTCTAAAGTACTAAAACACCTGCTAGCCGGAAGTTAATGTGTCTGACGTCCAGAGTGCTACTAGGTCAGCATTCTACCATTCTGAAAGATTCTGGGTTCTAGAATCAATGGACGGCTGAGTTCCGGAATGTCAGGGTGGCCAAACTCTAGAATCCTTGCGTGTCTGAACTCGAGAGTCATTCAATGTCCACATTCCGGAACTCAGGGTGTCTGAATTCCCGAAGAACCAATTGTCTGCATTCTAGAATCAAAATGTGGCAGAATTCTAGAATGCACAGCCTGGCGGAATTCCAAAGTCCTAAAATGCCTGCTACCCGGAAGTTAAGGTGTCTGACGTCCAGAATGCTACTAGGTCAACATTTAATCGTTCTGAAATATTCTGGGTTCTAGAATCAAGGGACGGCTGAGTTCCAAAATGTAAGGTTGGCCAAACTCTAGAATACTTGCGTGTCTGAACTCGAGAGACATTGAATGTCCACATTCCGGAACTAAGGTTTTCTGAATTCCAGAAGCACCAAATGTCTGCATTCTAGAATCGGAATGTGGTGAATTTCTAGAATGCACAGCATGGCGGAATTCTGAAGTCCTAAAATGCCTGTTAGCCGGAAGTTAAGGTGTCTGACGTCCAGAATGCTACTAGGTCATCATTGTACCATTCTGAAAGATTCTGGGTTCAAGAATCAATGGACGGCTAAGTTCCGGAATGTCAGGGTGGCCAAACTGTAGAATCCTTGCGTGTCTGAACTCGAGAGTCATTCAATGTCCACATTCCGGAACTCACGGTGTCTGAATTCCAGAAGCATCAAATGTCTGCATTCTAGAATCAGAATGTGGTGGAATTCTAGAATGCACAGCACGGTGGACTTGTAAAGTCCTAAAATGCCTGCTACCCGGAAGTTAATGTGTCTGACGTCCAGAATGCTACTAGGTCAACATTTAATCGTTCTGAAATATTCTGGGTTCTAGAATCAATGGACGGCTGAGTTCCAAAATGTAAGGTTGGCCAAACTCTAGAATACTTGCGTGTCTGAACTCGAGAGACATTCAATGTCCAAATTCCGGAACTAAGGTTTTCTGAATTCCAGAAGCACCAAATGTCTGCATTCTAGAATCGGAATGTGGTGAATTTCTAGAATGCACAGCATGGCGGAATTCTGAAGTCCTAAAATGCCTGCTAGCCGGAAGTTAAGGTGTCTGACGTCCAGAATGCTACTAGGTCATCATTCTACCGTTCTGAAAGATTCTGGGTTCCAGAATCAATGGACGCATGAGTTCCAGAATGTCAGGTTGGCCAAACTCTAGAATCCTTGCGTGTTTGAACTCGAGAGTCATTCAATGTCCACATTCCGGAATTAACGATGTCTGATTTCCAGAAGCACCAAATGTCTGCATTCTAGAATGAGAATGTGGTGGAATTCTAGAATGCACAGCACGGCGGAATTCTAAAGTCCTAAAATGACTCCTACCCGGAAGTTAAGGTGTCTGACGTCCAGAATGCTACTAGGTCAGCATTTAATCATTCTGAAATATTCTGCGTTCTAGAATCAATGGACGGCTGAGTTCCAGAATGTAAGGTTGGCCAAACTCTAGAATACTTGCGTGTCTGAACTAGAGAGACATTCAATGTCCACATTCCGGATCTAAGGTTGTCTGAATTCCAGAAGCACCAAATGTCTGCATTCGAGAATCGGAATTTGACGGAATTCTAGAATGCACAGCCCGGCGGAATTCTAAAGTACTAAAACACCTGATAGCCGGAAGTTAATGTGTCTGACGTCCAGAATGCTACTAGGTCAGCATTCTACCATTCTGAAAGATTCTGGGTTCTAGAATCAATGGACGGCTGAGTTCCGGAATGTCAGGGTGGCCAAACTCTAGAATCCTTGCGGGTCTGAACTCGAGAGTCATTCAATGTCCACATTCCGGAACACAAGGTGTCTGAATTCCCAAAGAACCAATTGTCTGCATTCTAGAATCAAAATGTGGCAGAATTCTAGAATGCACAGCCTGGCGGAATTCTAATGCCCTAAAATGCCTGCTAGTCGGAAGGTAAGGTGTCTGATGTCCACAATGCTACTAGGTCAGCATTCTACAGTTCTGAAAGATTCTGGGTTCTAGAAACAATGGACGGCTGAGTTCCAGATTGTCAGCATGGCCAAACTCTAGAATCCTTGCGTGTCTGATCTCGAGAGTCATTCAATGTGCACATTCCGTAGCTCAGAGTGTCTGAATTCCAGAAACACCAAATGTCTGCATTCTAGAATCGGAATGTGGTGAAATTCTAGAATGAACAGCATGGCGGTATTCAAAAGTCCTAAAATGCCTGCTCGCCGGACGTTAAGGTGTCTGACGTCCAGAATGCTACTAGGTCAGCATTCTACCATTCTGAAAGATTCTGGGTTCTAGAATCAATGGACGGCTGAGTTCCGGAATATCACGGTGGCCAAACGGTAGAATCCTTGCGTGTCTGAACTCGAGAGTCATTCAATGTCCACATTCCAGAACTCAGGGTGTCTGAATTCCCAAAGAACCAATTGTCTGCATTCTAGAATCAAAATGTGGCAGAATTCTAGAATGCACAGCCTGGCGGAATTCTAAAGTCCTAAAATGCCTGCTAGTCGGAAGGTAAGGTGTCTGATGTCCAGAATGCTACTAGGTCAACATTCTACCGTTCTGAAAGATTCTGGGTTCTAGAAGCAATGGACGGCTGAGTTCCAGAATGTCAGCATGGCCAAACTCTAGAATCCTTGCGTGTCTGATCTCGAGAGTCATTCAATGTGCACATTCCGGAGCTCAGGGTGTCTGAATTCCAGAAACACCAAATGTCTGCATTCTAGAATCGGAATGTGGTGAAATTCTAGAATGCACAGCATGGCGGAATTCTAAAGTCCTAAAATGCCTGCTAGCCGGAAGTTAATGTGTCTGACGTCCAGAATGCTACTAGGTCAGCATTCTACCATTCTGAAAGATTCTGGGTTCTAGAATCAATTGACGGCTGAGTTCCAGAATGTCAGGGTGGCCAAACTCTAGAATCCTTGCGTGTCTGAACTCGAGAGTCATTCAATGTGCACATTCCGGAGCTCAGGGTGTCTGAATTCCCGAAGAACCAATTGTCTGCATTCTAGAATCAAAATGTGGCAGAATTCTAGAATGCACAGCCTGGCGGAATTCCAAAGTCCTAAAATGCCTGCTACCCGGAAGTTAAGGTGTCTGACGTCCAGAATGCTACTAGGTCAGCATTTAATCATTCTGAAACATTCTGGGTTCTAGAATCAATGGACGGCTGATTTCCAGAATGTAAGGTTGGCCAAACTCTAGACTACTTGCGTGTCTGAACTCGAGAGACATTCAATGTCCACATTCCGGAACTAAGGTTGTCTGAATTCCAGAAGCACCAAATGTCTGCATTCGAGAATCGGAATTTGACGGAATTCTAGAATGCACAGCACGGCGGAATTCTAAAGTACTAAAACACCTGCTAGCCAGAAGTTAATGTGTCTGACGTCCAGAATGCTACTAGGTCAGCATTCTACAGTTCTGAAAGATTCTGGGTTCTAGAACCAATGGACGGCTGAGTTCCAGAATGTCATCATGGCCAAACTCTAGAATCCTTGCGTGTCTGATCTCGAGAGTCAATCAATGTGCACATTGCGGAGCTCAGGGTGTCTGAATTCCAGAAACACCAAATGTCTGCATTCTAGAATCGGAATGTGGTGAAATTCTAGAATGCCCAGCATGGCAGAATTCTAAAGTCCTAAAATGCCTGCTAGCCCGAAGTTAATGTGTCTGACGTCCAGAATGCTACGAGGTCATCATTCTACCGTTCTGAATGATTCTGGGTTCCAGAATCAATGGACGCATGAGTTCCAGAATGTCAGGTTGGCCAAACTCTAGAATCCTTGCGTGTTTGAACTCGAGAGTCATTCAATGTCCACATTCCGGAATTAACGGTGTCTGATTTCCAGAAGCAACAAATGTCTGCATTCTAGAATGAGAATGTGGTGGAATTCTAGAATGCACAGCACGGCGGAATTCTAAAGTCCTAAAATGCCTCCTACCCGGAAGTTAAGGTGTCTGACGTCCAGAATGCTACTAGGTCA
The DNA here is from genome assembly GCF_030222135.1 of Aotus nancymaae. Classification (NCBI taxonomy): domain Eukaryota; kingdom Metazoa; phylum Chordata; class Mammalia; order Primates; family Aotidae; genus Aotus; species Aotus nancymaae. The sequence goes on along the minus strand of NW_026988514.1, from coordinate 2,164,694 downwards.
GCATTTAATCATTCTGAAATATTCTGCGTTCTAGAATCAATGGACGGCTGAGTTCCAGAATGTAAGGTTGGCCAAACTCTAGAATCCTTGCGTGTTTGAACTCGAGAGACATTCAATGTCCACATTCCGGAACTAAGGTTGTCTGAATTCCAGAAACACCAAATGTCTGCATTCGAGAATCGGAATTTGACGGAATTCTAGAATGCACAGCACGGCGGAATTCTAAAGTACTAAAACACCTGATAGCCGGAAGTTAATGTGTCTGACGTCCAGAATGCTACTAGGTCAGCATTCTACCATTCTGAAAGATTCTGGGTTCTAGAATCAATGGACGGCTGAGTTCCGGAATGTCAGGGTGGCCAAACTCTAGAATCCTTGCGTGTCTGAACTCGAGAGTCATTCAATGTCCACATTCCGGAACTCAAGGTGTCTGAATTCCCAAAGAACCAATTGTCTGCATTCTAGAATCAAAATGTGGCAGAATTCTAGAATGCACAGCCTGACGGAATTCTAAAGTCCTAAAATGCCTGCTAGTCGGAAGGTAAGGTGTCTGAGGTCCACAATGCTACTAGGTCAGCATTCTACAGTTCTGAAAGATTCTGGGTTCTAGAATCAATGGACGGCTGAGTTCCAGAAAGTCAGCATGGCCAAACTCTAGAATCCTTGCGTGTCTGATCTCGAGAGTCATTCAATGTGCACATTCCGGAGCTCAGGTTGTCTGAATTCCAGAAACACCAAATGTCTGCATTCTAGAATCGGAATGTGGTGAAATTCTAGAATGAACAGCATGGCGGAATTCTAAAGTCCTAAAATGCCTGCTAGCCGGAAGTTAAGTTGTCTGACGTCCAGAATGCTACTAGGTCAGCATTCTACCGTTCTGAAAGATTCTGGGCTCCAGAATCAATGGACGGATGAGTTCCAGAATGTCAGGTTGGCCAAAGTCTAGAATCCTTGCGTGTTTGAACTCGAGAGTCATTCAATGTCCACATTCCGGAATTCACGGTGTCTGAATTCCAGAAGCACCAAATGTCTGCATTCTAGAATCAGAATGTGGTGGAATTCTAGAATGCAGAGCACGGCGGAATTCTAAAGTCCTAAAATGCCTGCTACCCGGAAGTTAAGGTGTCTGACGTCCAGAATGCTACTAGGTCAGCATTTAATCGTTCTGAAATATTCTGGGTTCTAGAATCAATGGACGGCTGAGTTCCAGAATGTAAGGTTGGCCAAACTCTACAATCCTTGCGTGTCTGAACTCGAGAGTCATTCAATGTCCACATTCCGGAATTCACGGTGTCTGAATTCCAGAAGCACCAAATGTCTGCATTCGAGAATCGGAATTTGACGGAATTCTAGAATGCACAGCACGGCGGAATTCTAAAGTACTAAAACACCTGCTAGCCGGAAGTTAATGTGTCTGACGACCAGAATGCTACTAGGTCAGCATTCTACCATTCTGAAAGATTCTGGGTTCTAGAATCAATGGACGGCTGAGTTCCGGAATGTCAGGGTGGCCAAACTCTAGAATACTTGCGTGTCTGAACTTGAGAATCATTCAATGTCCACATTCCGGAACTCAGGGTGTCTGAATTCCCGAAGAAGCAATTGTGTGCCTTCTAGAATCAAAATGTGGCAGAATTCTAGAATGCACAGCCTGGCGGAATTCTAAAGTCCTAAAATGCCTGCTAGTCGGAAGGTAAGCTGTCTGAGGTCCAGAATGCTACTAGGTCAGCATTCTACAGTTCTGAAAGATTCTGGGTTCTAGAACCAATGGACGGCTGAGTTCCAGAATGTCAGCATGGCCAAACTCTAGAATCCTTGCGTGTCTGATCTCGAGAGTCATTCAATGTGCACATTCCAGAGCTCAGGGTGTCTGAATTCCAGAAACACCAAATGTCTGCATTCTAGAATCGGAATGCGGTGAAATTCTAGAATGAACAGCATGGCGGAATTCTAAAGTCCTAAAATGCCTGCTAGCCGGAAGTTAAGGTGTCTGACGTCCAGAATGCTACTAGGTCAGCATTCTACCGTTCTGAAAGATTCTGGGTTCCAGAATCAATGGACGGATGAGTTCCAGAATGTCAGGTTGGCCAAAGTCTAGAATCCTTGCGTGTTTGAACTCGAGAGTCATTCAATGTCCACATTCCGGAATTCACGGTGTCTGAATTCCAGAAGAACCAAATGTCTGCATTCTAGAATCAGAATGTGGTGGAATTCTAGAATGCACAGCACGGCGGAATTCCAAAGTCCTAAAATGCCTGCTACCCGGAAGTTAAGGTGTCTGACGTCCAGAATGCTACTAGGTCAGCATTTAATTGTTCTGAAATATTCTGGGTTCTAGAATCAATGGACAGCTGAGTTCCAGAATGTAAGGTTGGCCATACTCTAGAATACTTGCGTGTCTGAACTCGAGAGACATTCAATGTCCACATTCCGGAACTAAGGTTGTCTGAATTCCAGAAGCACCAAATGTCTGCATTCGAGAATCGGAATTTGACGGAATTCTAGAATGCACAGCACGGCGGAATTCTAAAGTACTAAAACACCTGATAGCCGGAAGTTAATGTGTCTGACGTCCAGAATGCTACTAGGTCAGCATTGTACCATTCTGAAAGATTCTGGGTTCTAGAATCAATGGATGGCTGAGTTCCGGAATGTCAGGGTGGCCAAACTGTAGAATCCTTGCGTGTCTGAACTCGAGAATCATTCAATGTCCACATTCTGGAACTCAGGGTGTCTGAATTCCCAAAGAATCAATTGTCTGCATTCTAGAATCAAAATGTGGCAGAATCCTAGAATGCAGAGCCTGGCGGAATTCTAAAGTCCTAAAATGCCTGCCAGTCGGAAGGTCAGGTGTCTGAGGTCCAGAATGCTACTAGGTCAGCATTCTACCGTTCTGAAAGATTCTGGGTTCTAGAACCAATGGACGGCTGAGTTCCAGAATGTCAGCATGGCCAAACTCTAGAATCCTTGCGTGTCTGATCTTGAGAGTCATTCAATGTGCACATTCCGGAGCTCAGGGTGTCTGAATTCCAGAAACACCAAATGTCTGCATTCTGGAATCGGAATGTGGTGGAATTCTAGAATGCACAGCATGGCGGAATTCTAAACTCCTAAAATGCCTGCTACCCGGAAGTTAAGGTGTCTGACGTCCAGAATGCTACTAGGTCAGCATTCTACCGTTCTGAAAGATTCTGGGTTCCAGAATCAATGTACAGATGAGTTCCAGAATGTCAGGTTGTCTAAACTCTAGAATCCTTGCGTGTTTGAACACGAGAGTCACTCAATGTCCACATTCCGGAACTCACGGTGTCTGAATTCCAGAAGCACCAAATGTCTGCATTCTAGAATCAGAATGTGGTGGAATTCTAGAATGCACAGCACGGCGGAATTCTAAAGTCCGAAAATGCCTGCTACCCGGAAGTTAATGTGTCTGACGTCCAGAATGCTACTAGGTCCGCATTTAATCATTCTGAAATATTCTGGGTTCTAGAATCAATGGACGGCTGAGTTCCAGAATGTAAGGTTGGCCAAACTCTAGAATACTTGCGTGTCTGAACTCGAGAGACATTCAATGTCCACATTCCGGAACTAAGGTTGTCTGAATTCCAGAAGCACCAAATGTCTGCATTCGAGAATCGGAATTTGACGGAATTCTAGAATGCACAGCACGGCGGAATTCTAAAGTACTAAAACACCTGATAGCCGGAAGTTAATGCGTCTGACGTCCAGAATGCTACTAGGTCAGCATTCTACAATTCTGAAAGATTCTGGGTTCTAGAATCAATGGACGGCTGAGTTCCGGAATGTCAGGGTTGCCAAACTGTAGAATGCTTGCGTGTCTGAACTCGAGAGTCATTCAGTGTCCACATTCCGGAACTCAAGGTGTCTGAATTCCCAAAGAACCAATTGTCTGCATTCTAGAATCAAAATGTGGCAGAATTCTAGAATGCACAGCCTGGCGGAATTCTAAAGTCCTAAAATGCCTGCTAGTCAGAAGGTAAGTTGTCTGAGGTCCACAATGCTACTAGGTCAGCATTCTACAGTCCTGAAAGATTCTGAGTTCTAGAACCAATGGACGGCTGAGTTCCAGAATGTCAGCATGGCCAAACTCTAGAATCCTTGCGTGTCTGATCTCGAGAGTCATGCAATGTGCACATTCCGGAGCTCAGGGCGTCTGAATTCCAGAAACACCAAATGTCTGCTTTCTAGAATCGGAATGTGGTGAAATTCTAGAATGAACAGCATGGCGGAATTCTAAAGTCCTAAAATGCCTGCTAGACGGAAGTTAAGGTGTCTGACGTCCAGAATGCTACTAGGTCAGCATTCTACCGTTCTGAAAGATTCTGGGTTCTAGAATCAATGGACGGCTGAGTTCCGGAATGTCAGGCTGGAAACTGTAGAATCCTTGCGTGTCTGAACTCGAGAGTCATTCAATGTCCACATTCCGGAACTCAGGGTGTCTGAATTCCCGAAGAACCAATTGTCTGCATTCTAGAATCAAAATGTGGCAGAATTCTAGAATGCACAGCATGGTGGAATTCTAAAGTCCTAAAATGCCTGCTAGTCGGAAGGTAAGGTGTCTGAGGTCCAGAATGCTACTAGGTCAGCATTCTACCGTTCTGAAAGATTCTGGGTTCTAGAACCAATGAACGGCTGAGTTCCAGAATGTCAGCATGGCCAAACACTAGAATCCTTGCATGTCTGAACTCGAGAGTCATTCAATGTCCACATTCCGGAACTAAGGTTGTCTGAATTCCAGTAGCACCAAATGTATGCATTCGAGAATCGGAATTTGACGGAATCCTAGAATGCACAGCACGGCGGAATTCTAATGTACTAAAACACCTGCTAGCCGGAAGTTAAAGTGTCTGACGTCCAGAATACTACTAGGCCATCATTGTACCTTTCTGAAAGATTCTGGGTTCTAGAATCAATGGATGGCTGAGTTCCGGAATGTCAGGGTGGCCAAAGTGTAGAATCCTTGCGTGTCTGAACTCGAGAGTCATTCAATGTCCACATTCCGGAACTCAGGGTGTCTGAATTCCAGAAGCACCAAATGTCTGCATTCTAGAATCAGAATGTGGTGGAATTCTAGAATGCTCAGCAAGGCGGAATTCTAACGTACTAAAACATCTGCTAGCCGGAAGTTAAGGTGTCTGACGTCCAGAATGCTACTAGGTCAGCATTCTACCGTTTTGAAATATTCTGGGTTCCAGAATCAATGGACGGATGAGTTCCAGAATGTCAGGTTGGCCAAACTCTAGAATCCTTGCATGTCTGAACTCGAGAGTCATTCAATGTCCACATTCCGGAATTCACGGTGTCTGAATTCCAGAAGCACCAAATGTCTGCATTCTAGAATTGGAATGTGGTGAAATTCTAGAATGAACAGCATGGCGGAATTCTAAAGTCCTAAAATGCTGGCTAGCCAGAAGTTAAGGTGTCTGAGGTCCAGAATGCTACTAGGTCAGCATTCTACCGTTCTGAAAGATTCTGTGTTCTAGAACCAATGGACGGCTGAGTTCCAGATTGTCAGCATGGCCAAACTCTAGAATCCTTGCGTGTCTGATCTCGAGAGTCATTCAATGTGCACATTCCGTAGCTCAGGGTGTCTGAATTCCAGAAACACCAAATGTCTGCATTCTAGAATCGGAATGTGGTGAAATTCTAGAATGAACAGCATGGCGGAATTCTAAAGTCCTAAAATGCCTGCTAGCCGGAAGTTAAGGTGTCTGACGTCTAGAATGCTACTAGGTCAGCATTCTACCGTTCTGAAAGATTCTGGGTTCCAGAATCAATGGACGGATGAGTTCCAGAATGTCAGGTTGGCCAAACTCTAGAATCCTTGCGTGTCTGAACTCGAGAGTCATTCAATGTCCACATTCCGGAATTCACGGTGTCTGAATTCCAGAAGCACCAAATGTCTGCATTCTAGAATCAGAATGTGGTGGAATTCTAGAATGCATAGCACGGCGGAATTCTAAAGACCTAAAATGTCTGCTACCCGGAAGTTAAGGTGTCTGACGTCCAGAATGCTACTAGGTCAGCATTTAATCGTTCTGAAATATTCTGGGTTCTAGAATCAATGGACAGCTGAGTTACAGAATGTAAGGTTTGCCAAACTCTAGAATCCTTGTGTTTCTGAACTCGAGAGTCATTCAATGTCCACATTCCGGAATTCACGGTGTCTGAATTCCAGAAGCACCAAATGTTTGCATTCGAGAATCGGAATTTGACGGAATTCTAGAATGCACAGCACGGCGGAATTCTAAAGTACTAAAACACCTGCTAGCCGGAAGTTAATGTGTCTGACGTCCAGAGTACTACTAGGTCAGCATTCTACCATTCTGAAAGATTCTGGGTTCTAGAGTCAATGGACGGCTGAGTTCCGGAATGTCAGGGTGGCCAAACTCTAGAATCCTTGCGTGTCTGAACTCGAGAGTCATTCAATGTCCACATTCCGGAACTCAGGGTGTCTGAATTCCCGAAGAAGCAATTGTCTGCCTTCTAGAATCAAAATGTGGCAGAATTCTAGAATGCACAGCCTGGCGGAATTCCAAAGTCTTAAAATGCCTGCTACCCGGAAGTTAAGGTGTCTGACGTCCAGAATGCTACTAGGTCAGCATTTAATCGTTCTGAAAGATTCTGGGTTCTAGAATCAATGGACGGCTGAGTTCCAGAATGTAAGGTTGGCCAAATTCTAGAATACTTGCGTGTCTGAACTCGAGAGACATTCAATGTCCACATTCCGGAACTATGGTTGTCTGAATTCCAGAAGCACCAAATGTATGCATTCGAGAATCGGAATTTGACGGATTTCTAGAATGCACAGAACGGGGGAATTCTAAAGTACTAAAACACCTGCTAGCCGGAAATTAATGTGTCTGACGTCCAGAATGCTACTAGGTCAGCATTGTACCATTCTGAAAGATTCTGGGTTCTAGAATCAATGGATGGCTGAGTTGCGGAATGTCAGGGTGGCCAAACTGTAGAATCCTTGCGTGTCTGAACTCGAGAATCATTCAATGTCCACATTCCGGAACTCAGGGTGTCTGAATTCCCGAAGAACCAATTGTCTGCATTCTAGAATCAAAATGTGGCAGAATTCTAGAATGCACAGCCTGGCGGAATTCTAAAGTCCTAAAATGCCTGCTAGTCGGAAAGTAAGGTGTCTGAAGTCCACAATGCTACTAGGTCAGCATTCTACCGTTCTGAAAGATTCTGGGTTCTAGAACCAATGGACGGCTGAGATCCAGAATGTCAGCATGGCCAAACTCTAGAATCCTTGCGTGTCTGATCTCGAGAGTCATTCAATGTGCACATTCCGGAGCTCAGGGTGTCTGAATTCCAGAAACACCAAATGTCTGCATTCTAGAATCGGAATGTGGTGAAATTCTAGAATGAACAGCATGGCGGAATTCTAAAGTCCTAAAATGCCTGCTAGCCGGAAGTTAAGGTGTCTGACGTCCAGAATGTTACTAGGTCAGCATTTAATCGTTCTGAAAGAATCTGGGTTCTAGAATCAATGGACGGCTGAGTTCCAGAATGTAAGGTTGGCCAAACTCTAGAATACTTGCGTGTCTGATCTCGAGAGACATTCAATGTCCACATTCCGGAACTAAGGGTGTCTGAATTCCAGAAGCACCAAATGTCTGCATTCGAGAATCGGAATTTGACGGAATTCTAGAATGCACAGCACGGCGGAATTCTAATGTACTAAAACACCTGCTAGCCGGAAGGTAATGTGTCTGACGTCCAGAAAGCTACTAGGTCATCATTGTACCATTCTGAAAGATTCTGGGTTCTAGAATCAATGGACGGCTGAGTTCCGGAACGTCAGGGTGGCCAAACTCTAGAATCCTTGCGTGTCTGAACTCGAGAGTCATTCAATGTCCACATTCCGGAACTCAAGGTGTCTGAATTCCCAAAGAACCAATTGTCTGCATTCTAGAAGCAAAATCTGGCAGAATTCTAGAATGCACAGCCTAGCAGAATTCTAAAGTCCTAAAATGCCTGCTAGTCGGAAGGTAAGGTGTCTGAGGTCCACAATGCTACTAGGTCAGCATTCTACAGTTCTGAAAGATTCTGGGTTCTAGAACCAATGGACGGCTGAGTTCCAGAAAGTCAGCATGGCCAAACTCTAGACTCCTTGCGTGTCTGATCTCGAGAGTCATTCAATGTCCACATTCCGGAACTCAGGGTGTCTGAATTCCCGAAGAACCAATTGTCTGCATTCTAGAATCAAAATGTGGCAGAATTCTAGAATGCACAGCCTCACGGAATTCTAAAGTCCTAAAATGCCTGCTAGTCGGAAGGTAAGGTGTCTGAAGTCCACAATGCTACTAGGTAAGCATTCTACCGTTCTGAAAGATTCTGGGTTCTAGAACCAATGGACGGCTGAGTTCCAGAATGTCAGCATGGCCAAACTCTAGAATCCTTGCGTGTCTGATGTCGAGAGTCATTCAATGTGCACATTCCGGAGCTCAGGGTGTCTGAATTCCAGAAACCCCAAATGTCTGCATTCTAGAGTCGGAATGTGTTGAAATTCTAGAATGAACAGCATGGCGGAATTCTAAAGTCCTAAAATGCCTGCTACCCGGAAGTTAAGGTGTCTGACGTCCAGAATGCTACTAGGTCAGCATTTAATCGTTCTGAAAGATTCTGCGTTCTAGAATCAATGGACGGCTGAGTTCCAGAATGTAAGGTTGGCCAAACTCTAGAATACTTGCGTGTCTGAACTTGAGAGTCATTCAATGTCCACATTCCGGATCTCAGGGTGTCTGAATTCCAGAAGCACCAAATGTCTGCATTCTAGAATCGGAATTTGACGGAATACTACAATGCACAGCACGGCGGAATTCTAATGTAGTAAAACACCTGCTAGCCGGAAGTTAATGTGTCTGACGTCCAGAAAGCTACTAGGTCATCATTGTACCATTCTGAAAGATTCTGGGTTCTAGAATCAATGGACGGCTGAGTTCCGGAATGTCAGGTTGGCCAAACTCTAGAATCCTTGCGTGTCTGAACTCGAGTGTCATTCAATGTCCACATTCCGGATCTCAGGGTGTCTGAATTCCCGAAGAACCAATTGGCTGCATTATAGAATCAAAATGTGGCAGAATTCTAGAATGCACAGCCTGGCGGAATTCCAAAATCCTACAATGCCTGCTAGTCGAAAGGTAAGGTGATTGAGGTCCAGAATGCTACTAGGTCAGAATTCTACCCTTCTGAAAGATTCTGGGTTCTAGAACCAATGGACGGCTGAGTTCCAGAATGTCAGCATGGCCAAACTCTAGAATCCTTGCGTGTCTGATCTCGAGAGTCATTCAATGTGCACATTCCGGAGCTCAGGGTGTCTGAATTCCAGAAACACCAAATGTCTGCATTCTAGAATCGGAATGTGGTGAAATTCTAGAATGAACAGCATGGTGGAATTCTAAAGTCCTAAAATGCCTGCTAGCCGGAAGTTAAGGTGTCTGACGTCCAGAATGCTACTAGGTCAGCATTCTACCGTTCTGAAAGATTCTGGGTTCCAGAATCAATGGACGGATGAGTTCCAGAATGTCAGGTTGGCCAAAGTCTAGAATCCTTGCGTGTTTGAACTCGAGAGTCATTCAATGTCCACATTCCGGAATTCATGGTGTCTGAATTCCAGAAGCACCAAATGTCTGCATTCTAGAATCAGAATGTGGTGGAATTCTAGAATGTATAGCACGGCGGAATTCTGAAGTCCTAAAATGCCTGCTGCCCGGAAGTTAAGGTGTCTGACGTCCAGAATGCTACTAGGTCAGCGTTTAATCATTCTGAAATATTCTGCGTTCTAGAATCAATGGACGGCTGAGTTCCAGAATGTAAGGTTGGCCAAACTCTAGAATACTTGCGTGTCTGAACTCGAGAGACATTCAATGTCCACATTCCGGAACTAAGGTTGTCTGAATTCCAGAAACACCAAATGTCTGCATTCGAGAATCGGAATTTGACGGAATTCTAGAATGCACAGCACGGCGGAATTCTAAAGTACTAAAACACCTGACAGCCGGAAGTTAATGTGTCTGACGTCCAGAATGCTACTAGGTCAGCATTCTAACATTCTGAAAGATTCTGGGTTCTAGAATCAATGGACGGCTGAGTTCCGGAATGTCAGGGTGGCCAAACTCTAGAATCCTTGCGTGTCTGAACTCGAGAGTCATTCAATGTCCACATTCCGGAACTCAAGGTGTCTGAATTCCCAAAGAACCAATTGTCTGCATTCTAGAATCAAAATGTGGCAGAATTCTAGAATGCACAGCCTGGCGGAATTCTAAAGTCCTAAAATGCCTGCTAGTCGGAAGGTAAGGTGTCTGAGGTCCACAATGCTACTAGGTCAGCATTCTACAGTTCTGAAAGATTCTGGGTTCTAGAATCAATGGACGGCTGAGTTCCAGAAAATCAGCATGGCCAAACTCTAGAATCCTTGCGTGTCTGATCTCGAGAGTCATTCAATGTGCACATTCCGGAGCTCAGGGCGTCTGAATTCCAGAAACACCAAATGTCTGCTTTCAAGAATCGGAATGTGGTGAAATTCTAGAATGAACAGCATGGTGGAATTCTAAAGTCCTAAAATGCCTGCTAGCCAGAAGTTAAGGTGTCTGACGTCCAGAATGCTACTATGTCAGCATTCTACCGTTCTGAAAGATTCTGGGTTCTAGAATCAATTGACGGCTGAGTTGTGGAATGTCAGGGTGGCCAAACTGTAGAATCCTTGCGTGTCTAAACTCGAGAGTCATTCAATGTCCACATTCCGGAACTCAGGGTGTCTGAATTCCCGAAGAACCAATTGTCTGCATTCTAGAATCAAAATGTGGCAGAATTCTAGAATGCACAGCCTCGCGGAATTCTAAAGTCCTAAAATGCCTGCTAGTCGGAAGGTAAGGTGTCTGAAGTCCACAATGCTACTAGGTAAGCATTCTACCGTTCTGAAAGATTCTGGGTTCTAGAACCAATGGACGGCTGAGTTCCAGTATGTCAGCATGGCCAAACTCTAGAATCCTTGCGTGTCTGATCTCGAGAGTCATTCAATGTGCACATTCGGGAGCTCAGGGCGTCTGAATTCCAGAAACACCAAATGTCTGCTTTCAAGAATCGGAATGTGGTGAAATTCTAGAATGAACAGCATGGTGGAATTCTAAAGTCCTAAAATGCCTGCTAGCCAGAAGTTAAGGTGTCTGACGTCCAGAATGCTACTATGTCAGCATTCTACCGTTCTGAAAGATTCTGGGTTCTAGAATCAATTGACGGCTGAGTTGTGGAATGTCAGGGTGGCCAAACTGTAGAATCCTTGCGTGTCTAAACTCGAGAGTCATTCAATGTCCACATTCCGGAACTCAGGGTGTCTGAATTCCCGAAGAACCAATTGTCTGCATTCTAGAATCAAAATGTGGCAGAATTCTAGAATGCACAGCCTCGCGGAATTCTAAAGTCCTAAAATGCCTGCTAGTCGGAAGGTAAGGTGTCTGAAGTCCACAATGCTACTAGGTAAGCATTCTACCGTTCTGAAAGATTCTGGGTTCTAGAACCAATGGACGGCTGAGTTCCAGTATGTCAGCATGGCCAAACTCTAGAATCCTTGCGTGTCTGATGTCGAGAGTCATTCAATGTGCACATTCCGGAGCTCAGGGTGTCTGAATTCCAGAAACCCCAAATGTCTGCATTCTAGAGTCGGAATGTGGTGAAATTCTAGAATGAACAGCATGGCGGAATTCTAAAGTCCTAAAATGCCTGCTACCCGGAAGTTAAGGTGTCTGACGTCCAGAATGCTACTAGGTCAGCATTTAATCGTTCTGAAAGATTCTGCGTTCTAGAATCAATGGACGGCTGAGTTCCAGAATGTAAGGTTGGCCAAACTCTAGAATACTTGCGTGTCTGAACTTGAGAGTCATTCAATGTCCACATTCCGGAACTAAGGGTGTCTGAATTCCAGAAGCACCAAATGTCTGCATTCGAGAATCGGAATTTGACGGAATACTAGAATGCACAACACGGCGGAATTCTAATGTAGTAAAACACCTGCTAGCCGGAAGTTAATGTGTCTGACGTCCAGAAAGCTACTAGGTCATCATTGTACCATTCTGAAAGATTCTGGGTTCTAGAATCAATGGACGGCTGAGTTCCGGAATGTCAGGTTGGCCAAACTCTAGAATCCTTGCGTGTCTGAACTCGAGTGTCATTCAATGTCCACATTCCGGATCTCAGGGTGTCTGAATTCCCGAAGAACTAATTGGCTGCATTATAGAATCAAAATGTGGCAGAATTCTAGAATGCACAGCCTGGCGGAATTCCAAAATCCTACAATGCCTGCTAGTCGAAAGGTAAGGTGATTGAGGTCCAGAATGCTACTAGGTCAGAATTCTACCCTTCTGAAAGATTCTGGGTTCTAGAACCAATGGACGGCTGAGTTCCAGAATGTCAGCATGGCCAAACTCTAGAATCCTTGCGTGTCTGATCTCGAGAGTCATTCAATGTGCACATTCCGGAGCTCAGGGTGTCTGAATTCCAGAAACACCAAATGTCTGCATTCTAGAATCGGAATGTGGTGAAATTCTAGAATGAACAGCATGGTGGAATTCTAAAGTCCTAAAATGCCTGCTAGCCGGAAGTTAAGGTGTCTGACGTCCAGAATGCTACTAGGTCAGCATTCTACCGTTCTGAAAGATTCTGGGTTCCAGAATCAATGGACGGATGAGTTCCAGAATGTCAGGTTGGCCAAAGTCTAGAATCCTTGCGTGTTTGAACTCGAGAGTCATTCAATGTCCACATTCCGGAATTCATGGTGTCTGAATTCCAGAAGCACCAAATGTCTGCATTCTAGAATCAGAATGTGGTGGAATTCTAGAATGTATAGCACAGCGGAATTCTGAAGTCCTAAAATGCCTGCTGCCCGGAAGTTAAGGTGTCTGACGTCCAGAATGCTACTAGGTCAGCGTTTAATCATTCTGAAATATTCTGCGTTCTAGAATCAATGGACGGCTGAGTTCCAGAATGTCAGCATGGCCAAACTCTAGAATCCTTGCGTGTCTGATCTCGAGAGTCATTCAATGTGCACATTCCGGAGCTCAGTGTGTCTGAATTCCAGAAACCCCAAATGTCTGCATTCTAGAATCGGAATGTGGTGAAATTATAGAATGAACAGCATGGCGGAATTCTAAAGTCCTAAAATACCTGCTATCCGGAAGTTAAGGTGTCTGACGTCCAGAATGCTACTAAGTCAGCATTTAATCGTTCTGAAAGATTCTGGGTTCTAGAATCAATGGACGGCTGAGTTCCAGAATGTAAGGTTGGCCAAACTCTAGAATACTTGCGTGTCTGAACTCGAGAGACATTCAATGTCCACATTCCAGAACTAAGGTTGTCTGAATTCCTGAAGCACCAAATGTCTGCATTCGAGAATCGGAATTTGACGGAATTCTAGAATGCACAGCACGGCGGAATTCTAATGTACTAAAACACCTGCTAGCCGGAAGTTAATGTGTCTGACGTCCAGAAAGCTACTAGGTCATCATTGTACCATTCTGAAAGATTCTGGGTTCTAGAATCAATGGACGGCTGAGTTCCGGAATGTCAGGGTGGCCAAACTCTAGAATACTTGCTTGTCTGAACTCGAGTGTCATTCAATGTCCACATTCCGGAACTCAGGGTGTCTGAATTCCCGAAGAACCAATTGTCTGCATTCTAGAATCAAAATGTGGCAGAATTCTAGAATGCACAGCCTGGCGGAATTCCAAAATCCTACAATGCCTGCTAGTCGAAAGGTAAGGTGTTTGAGGTTCAGAATGCTACTAGGTCAGAATTCTACCCTTCTGAAAGATTCTGGGTTCTAGAACCAATGGACAGCTGAGTTCCAGAATGTCAGCATGGCCAAACTCTAGAATCCTTGCGTGTCTGATCTCGAGAGTCATTCAATGTGCACATTCCGGAGCTCAGGGTGTCTGAATTCCAGAAACACCAAATGTTTGCATTCTAGAATCGGAATGTGGTGAAATTCTAGAATGAACAGCATGGCGGAATTCTAAAGTCCTAAAATGCCTGCTAGCCGGAAGTTAAGGTGTCTGACGTCCAGAATGCTACTAGGTCAGCATTCTACCGTTCTGAAAGATTCTGGGCTCCAGAATCAATGGACGGATGAGTTCCAGAATGTCAGGATGGCCAAAGTCTAGAATCCTTGCGTGTTTGAACTCGAGAGTCATTCAATGTCCACATTCCGGAATTCACGGTGTCTGAATTCCAGAAGCACCAAATGTCTGCATTCTAGAATCAGAATGTGGTGGAATTCTAGAATGCATAGCACGGCGGAATTCTAAAGTCCTAAAATGCCTGCTACCCGGAAGTTAAGGTGTCTGACGTCCAGAATGCTACTAGGTCAGCATTTAATCGTTCTGAAATATTCTGGGTTCTAGAATCAATGGACTGCTGAGTTCCAGAATGTAAGGTTTGCCAAACTCTAGAATCCTTGCGTGTCTGAACTCGAGAGTCATTCAATGTCCACATTCCGGAATTCACGGTGTCTGAATTCCAGAAGCACCAAATGTCTGCATTCGAGAATCGGAATTTGACGGAATTCAAGAATGCACAGCACGGCGGAATTCTAAAGTACTAAAACACCTGCTAGCCGTAAGTTAATGTGTCTGACGCCCAGAATGCTACTAGGTCAGCATTCTACCATTCTGAAAGATTCTGGGTTCTATATTCAATGGACGGCTGAGTTCCGGAATGTCAGGGTGGCCAAACTCTAGAATACTTGCGTGTCTGAACTTGAGAATCATTCAATGTCCACATTCCGGAACTCAGGGTGTCTGAATTCCCGAAGAACCAATTGTCTGCATTCTAGAATCAAAATGTGGCAGAAGTCTAGAATTCACAGCCTGGCGGAATTCTAAAGTCCTAAAATGCCTGCTAGTCGGAAGGTAAGGTGTTTGAGGTCCAGAATGCTACTAGGTCAGCATTCAACCGTTCTGAAAGATTCTGGGTTCTAGAACTAATGGACAGCTGAGTTCCAGAATGTCAGCATGGCCAAACTCCAGAATCCTTGCGTGTCTGATCTCGAGAGTCATTCAATGTGCACATTCCGGAGCTCAGGGTGTCTGAATTCCAGAAACACCAAATGTCTGCATTCTAGAATCGGAATGTGGTGAAATTCTAGAATGCACAGCATGGCGGAATTCTAAATTCCTAAAATGCCTGCTAGCCGGAAGTTAAGGTGTCTGACGTCCAGAATGCTACTAGGTCAGCATTCTGCCGTTCTGAAAGATTCTGGGTTCCACAATCAATGGACGGATGAGTTCCAGAATGTCAGTTTGGCCAAACTCTAGAATCCTTGCGTGTCTGAACTCGAGAGTCATTCAATGTCCACATTCCGGAATTCACGGTGTCTGAATTTCAGAAGCACCAAATGTCTGCATTCTATAATCAGAATGTGGTGGAATTCTAGAATGCACAGCACGGCGGAATTCTAAAGACCTAAAATGTCTGCTACCCGGAAGTTAAGGTGTCTGACGTCCAGAATGCTACTAGGTCAGCATTTAATCGTTCTGAAATATTCTGGATTCTAGAATCAATGGACGGCTGAGTTCCAGAATGTAAGGTTGGCCAAACTCTAGAATACTTGCGTGTCTGAACTCGAGAGACATTCAATGTCCACATTCCGGAACTCAGGGTGTCTGAATTCCAGAAGCACCAAATGTCTGCATTCTAGAATCAGAATGTGGTGGAATTCTAGAATGCTCAGCACGGCGGAATTCTAATGTACTAAAACACCTGCTAGCCGGAAGTTAAGGTGTCTGACGTCCAGAATGCTACTAGGTCAGCATTCTACCGTTCTGAAATATTCTGGGTTCCAGAATCAATGGACGGATGAGTTCCAGAATGTCAGGTTGGCCAAACTCTAGAATCCTTGCATGTCTGAACTCGAGAGTCATTCAATGTCCACATTCCGGAATTCACGGTGTCTGAATTCCAGAAGCACCAAATGTCTGCATTCTAGAATTGGAATGTGGTGAAATTCTAGAATGAACAGCATGGCGGAATTCTAAAGTCCTAAAATGCTGGCTAGCCGGAAGTTAAGGTGTCTGAGGTCCAGAATGCTACTAGGTCAGCATTCTACCGTTCTGAAAGATTCTGTGTTCTAGAACCAATGGACGGCTGAGTTCCAGAATGTCAGCATGGCCAAACTCTAGAATCCTTGCGTGTCTGATCTCGAGAGTCATTCAATGTGCACATTCCGGAGCTCAGGGTGTCTGAATTCCAGAAACAGCAAATGTCTGCATTCTAGAATCGGAATGTGGTGAAATTCTAGAATGAACAGCATGGCGGAATTCTAAAGTCCTAAAATGCCTGCTAGCCGGAAGTTAAGGTGTCTGACGTCTAGAATGCTACTAGGTCAGCATTCTACCGTTCTGAAAGATTCTGGGTTCCAGAATCAATGGACGGATGAGTTCCAGAATGTCAGGTTGGCCAAACTCTAGAATCCTTGCGTGTCTGAACTCGAGAGTCATTCAATGTCCACATTCCGGAATTCACGGTGTCTGAATTCCAGAAGCACCAAATGTCTGCATTCTAGAATCAGAATGTGGTGGAATTCTAGAATGCACAGCACGGCGGAATTCTAAAGACCTAAAATGTCTGCTACCCGGAAGTTAAGGTGTCTGACGTCCAGAATGCTACTAGGTCAGCATTTAATCGTTCTGAAATATTCTGGGTTCTAGAATCAATGGACAGCTGAGTTACAGAATGTAAGGTTTGCCAAACTCTAGAATCCTTGTGTTTCTGAACTCGAGAGTCATTCAATGTCCACATTCCGGAATTCACGGTGTCTGAATTCCAGAAGCACCAAATGTCTGCATTCGAGAATCGGAATTTGACGGAATTCTAGAATGCACAGCACGGCGGAATTCTAAAGTACTAAAACACCTGCTAGCCGGAAGTTAATGTGTCTGACGTCCAGAGTACTACTAGGTCAGCATTCTACCATTCTGAAAGATTCTGGGTTCTAGAATCAATGGACGGCTGAGTTCCGGAATGTCAGGGAGGCCAAACTCTAGAATACTTGCGTGTCTGAACTCGAGAGACATTCAATGTCCACATTCCAGAACTAAGGTTGTCTGAATTCCAGAAGCACCAAATGTATGCATTCGAGAATCGGAATTTGACGGAATTCTAGAATGCACAGCACGGGGGAATTCTAAAGTACTAAAACACCTGCTAGCCGGAAATTAATGTGTCTGACGTCCAGAATGCTACTAGGTCAGCCTTGTACCATTCTGAAAGATTCTGGGTTCTAGAATCAATGGATGGCTGAGTTGCGGAATGTCAGGGTGGCCAAACTGTAGAATCCTTGCGTGTCCGAACTCGAGAATCATTCAATGTCCACATTCCGGAACTCAGGGTGTCTGAATTCCCAAAGAATCAATTGTCTGCATTCTATAATTAAAATGTGGCAGAATTCTAGAATGCACAGCCTGGCGGAATTCTAAAGTCCTAAAATGCCTGCTAGTCGGAAGGTAAGGTGTCTGAGGTCCACAATGCTACTAGGTCAGCATTCTACAGTTCTGAAAGATTCTGGGTTCTAGAACCAATGGACGGCTGAGTTCCAGAATGTAAGGTTTGCCAAACTCTAGAATCCTTGCGTGTCTGAACTCGAGAGTCATTCAATGTCCACATTCCGGAATTCACGGTGTCTGAATTCCAGAAGCACCAAATGTCTGCATTCTAGAATCAGAATGTGGTGGAATTCTAGAATGCACAGCACGGCGGAATTCTAAAGTCCTAAAATGCCTCCTACCCGGAAGTTAAGGTGTCTGACGTCCAGAATGCTACTAGGTCAGCATTTAATCATTCTGAAATATTCTGGGTTCTAGAATCAATGGACGGCTGAGTTCCAGAATGTAAGTTTTGCCAAACTCTAGAATCCTTGCGTGTCTGAACTCGAGAGTCATTCAATGTCCACATTCCGGAATTCACGGTGTCTGAATTCCAGAAGCACCAAATGTCTGCATTCGAGAATCGGAATTTGACGGAATTCTAGAATGCACAGCACGGCGGAATTCTAAAGTACTAAAACACCTGCTAGCCGGAAGTTAATGTGTCTGACGTCCAGAATGCTACTAGGTCAGCATTGTACCATTCTGAAAGATTCTGGGTTCTAGAATCAATGGATGGCTGAGTTCCGGAATGTCAGGGTGGCCAAACTGTAGAATCCTTGCGTGTCTGAACTCGAGAATCATTCAATGTCCACATTCCAGAACTCAGGGTGTCTGAATTCGCAAAGAATCAATTGTCTGCATTCTAGAATCAAAATGTGGCAGAATTCTAGAATTCACAGCCTGGCGGAATTCTAAAGTCCTAAAATGCCTGCTAGTCGGAAGGTCAGGTGTCTGAGGTCCAGAATGCTACTAGGTCAGCATTCTACCGTTCGGAAAAATTCTGGGTTCTAGAACCAATGGACGGCTGAGTTCCAGAATGTCAGCATGGCCAAACTCTAGAATACTTGCGTGTCTGATCTTGAGAGTCATTCAATGTGCACATTCTGGAGCTCAGGGTGTCTGAATTCCAGAAACACCAAATGTCTGCATTCTAGAATCGGAATGTGGTGAAATTCTAGAATGAACAGCATGGCGGAATTCTAAACTCCTAAAATGCCTGCTAGCCGGAAGTTAAGGTGTCTGACGTCCAGAATGCTACTAGGTCAGCATTCTACCGTTCTGAAAGATTCTGGGTTCCAGAATCAATGGACAGATGAGTTCCAGAATGTCAGGTTGTCTAAACTCTAGAATCCTTGCGTGTTTGAACACGAGAGTCACTCAATGTCCACATTCCGGAACTCACGGTGTCTGAATTCCAGAAGCACCAAATGTCTGCATTCTAGAATCAGAATGTGGTGGAATTCTAGAATGCACAGCACGGCGGAATTCTAAAGTCCGAAAATGCCTGGTACCCGGAAGTTAATGTGTCTGACGTCCAGAATGCTACTAGGTCCGCATTTAATCATTCTGAAATATTCTGGGTTCTAGAATCAATGGACGGCTGAGTTCCAGAATGTCAGGTTGGCCAAACTCTAGAATCCTTGCGTGTCTGAACTCGAGAGACATTCAATGTCCACATTCCGCAACTAAGTGTGTCTGAATCCCAGAAGCACCAAATGTCTGCATTCGAGTATCGGAATTTGACAGAATTCTAGAATGCACAGCACGGCGGAATTCTAAAGTACTAAAACGCCTTCTAGCCGGAAGTTAATGTGTCTGACGTCCAGAATGCTACTAGGTCAGCATTCTACCATTCTGAAAGATTCTGGGTTCTAGAATCAATGGACGGCTGAGTTCTGGAATGTCAGGGTGGCCAAACTCTAGAATCCTTGCGTGTCTGAACTCGAGAGTCATTCAATGTCCACATTCCAGATCTCAGGGTGTCTGAATTCCCGAAGAACCAATTTTCTGCATTCTAGAATCAAAATGTGGCAGAATTCTAGAATTCACAGCCTGGCGGAATTCTAAAGTCCTAAAATGCCTGCTAGTCGGAAGGTAAGGTGTCTGAGGACCAGAATGCTACTAGGTCAGCATTCAACCGTTCTGAAAGATTCTGGGTTCTAGAACTAATGGACGGCTGAGTTCCAGAATGTCAGCATGGCCAAACTCTAGAATCCTTGCGTGTCTGATCTCGAGAGTCATTCAATGTGCACATTCCGGAGCTCAGGGTGTCTGAATTCCAGAAACACCAAATGTCTGCATTCTAGAATCGGAATGTGGTGAAATTCTAGAATGCACAGCATGGCGGAATTCTAAATTCCTAAAATGCCTGCTAGCCGGAAGTTAAGGTGTCTGACGTCCAGAATGCTACTAGGTCAGCATTCTACCGTTCTGAAAGATTCTGGGTTCCACAATCAATGGACGGATGAGTTCCAGAATGTCAGTTTGGCCAAACTCTAGAATCCTTGCGTGTCTGAACTCGAGAGTCATTCAATGTCCACATTCCGGAATTCACGGTGTCTGAATTTCAGAAGCACCAAATGTCTGCATTCTAGAATCAGAATGTGGTGGAATTCTAGAATGCACAGCACGGCGGAATTCTAAAGACCTAAAATGTCTGCTACCCGGAAGTTAAGGTGTCTGACGTCCAGAATGCTACTAGGTCAGCATTTAATCGTTCTGAAATATTCTGGATTCTAGAATCAATGGACGGCTGAGTTCCAGAATGTAAGGTTGGCCAAACTCTAGAATACTTGCGTGTCTGAACTCGAGAGACATTCAATGTCCACATTCCGGAACTAAGGTTGTCTGAATTCCAGAAGCACCAAATGTCTGCATTCGAGAATCGGAATTTGACGGAATTCTAGAATGCACGGCACGGCGGAATTCTAAAGTACTAAAACACCTGATAGCCGGAAGTTAATGCGTCTGACGTCCAGAATGCTACTAGGTCAGCATTCTACCATTCTGAAAGATTCTGGGTTCTAGAATCAATGGACGGCTGAGTTCCGGAATGTCAGGGTGGCCAAACTCTAGAATCCTTGCGTGTCTGAACTCGAGAGTCATTCAGTGTCCACATTCCGGAACTCAAGGTGTCTGAAATCCCAAAGAACCAATTGTCTGCATTCTAGAATCAAAATGTGGCAGAATTCTAGAATGCACAGCCTGGCGGAATTCTAAAGTCCTAAAATGCCTGCTAGTCAGAAGGTAAGGTGTCTGAGGTCCACAATGCTACTAGGTCAGCATTCTACAGTCCTGAAAGATTCTGAGTTCTAGAACCAATGGACGGCTGAGTTCCAGAATGTCAGCATGGCCAAACTCTAGAATCCTTGCGTGTCTGATCTCGAGAGTCATTCAATGTGCACATTCCGGAGCTCAGGGCGTCTGAATTCCAGAAACACCAAATGTCTGCTTTCTAGAATCGGAATGTGGTGAAATTCTAGAATGAACAGCATGGTGGAATTCTAAAGTCCTAAAATGCCTGCTAGCCGGAAGTTAAGGTGTCTGACGTCCAGAATGCTACTAGGTCAGCATTCTACCGCTCTGAAAGATTCTGGGTTCTAGAATCAATGGACGGCTGAGTTCCGGAATGTCAGGCTGGAAACTGTAGAATCCTTGCGTGTCTGAACTCGAGAGTCATTCAATGTCCACATTCCGGAACTCAGGGTGTCTGAATTCCAGAAGCACCAAATGTCTGCATTCTAGAATCAGAATGTGGTGGAATTCTAGAATGCTCAGCACGGCGGAATTCTAATGTACTAAAACACCTGCTAGCCGGAAGTTAAGGTGTCTGACGTCCAGAATGCTACTAGGTCAGCATTCTACCGTTCTGAAATATTCTGGGTTCCAGAATCAATGGACGGATGAGTTCCAGAATGTCAGGTTGGCCAAACTCTAGAATCCTTGAATGTCTGAACTCGAGAGTCATTCAATGTCCACATTCCGGAATTCACGGTGTCTGAATTCCAGAAGCACCAAATGTCTGCATTCTAGAATTGGAATGTGGTGAAATTCTAGAATGAACAGCATGGCGGAATTCTAAAGTCCTAAAATGCCTGCTAGCCGGAAGTTAAGTTGTCTGAGGTCCAGAATGCTACTAGGTCAGCATTCTACCGTTCTGAAAGATTCTGTGTTCTAGAACCAATGGACGGCTGAGTTCCAGAATGTCAGCATGGCCAAACTCTAGAATCCTTGCGTGTCTGATCTCGAGAGTCATTCAATGTGCACATTCCGGAGCTCAGGGTGTCTGAATTCCAGAAACACCAAATGTCTGCATTCTAGAATCGGAATGTGGTGAAATTCTAGAATGAACAGCATGGCGGAATTCTAAAGTCCTAAAATGCCTGCTAGCCGGAAGTTAAGGTGTCTGACGTCCAGAATGCTACTAGGTCAGCATTCTACCGTTCTGAAAGATTCTGGGTTCCAGAATCAATGGACGGATGAGTTCCAGAATGTCAGGTTGGCCAAACTCTAGAATCCTTGCGTGTCTGAACTCGAGAGTCATTCAATGTCCACATTCCGGAACTCACGGTGTCTGAATTCCAGAAGCACCAAATGTCTGCATTCTAGAATCAGAATGTGGTGGAATTCTAGAATGCACAGCACGGCGGAATTCTAAAGACCTAAAATGTCTGCTACCCGGAAGTTAAGGTGTCTGACGTCCAGAATGCTACTAGGTCAGCATTTAATCGTTCTGAAATATTCTGGGTTCTAGAATCAATGGACAGCTGAGTTACAGAATGTAAGGTTTGCCAAACTCTAGAATCCTTGTGTTTCTGAACTCGAGAGTCATTCAATGTCCACATTCCGGAATTCACGGTGTCTGAATTCCAGAAGCACCAAATGTCTGCATTCGAGAATCGGAATTTGACGGAATTCTAGAATGCACAGCACGGCGGAATTCTAAAGTACTAAAACACCTGCTAGCCGGAAGTTAAAGTGTCTGACGTCCAGAATACTACTAGGTCATCATTGTAACATTCTGAAAGATTGTGGGTTCTAGAATCAATGGATGGCTGAGTTCCGGAATGTCAGGGTGGCCAAACTCTAGAATCCTTGCGTGTCTGAACTCGAGAGTCATTCAATGTCCACATTCCGGAACTCAGGGTGTCTGAATTCCCGAAGAAGCAATTGTCTGCCTTCTAGAATCAAAATGTGGCAGAATTCTAGAATGCACAGCCTGGCGGAATTCCAAAGTCTTAAAATGCCTGCTACCCGGAATTTAAGGTGTCTGACGTCCAGAATGCTACTAGGTCAGCATTTAATCGTTCTGAAAGATTCTGGGTTCTAGAATCAATGGACGGCTGAGTTCCAGAATGTAAGGTTGGCCAAATTCTAGAATACTTGCGTGTCTGAACTCGAGAGACATTCAATGTCCACATTCTGGAACTAAGGTTGTCTGAATTCCAGAAGCACCAAATGTATGCATTCGAGAATCGGAATTTGTCGGAATTCTAGAATGCACAGCACGGGGGAATTCTAAAGTACTAAAACACCTGATAGCCGGAAGTTAATGTGTCTGACGTCCAGAATGCTACTAGGTCAGCATTCTACCGTTCTGAAAGATTCTGGGTTCTAGGATCAATGGACGACTGAGTTCCGGAATGTCAGGGTGGCCAAATTCTAGAATCCTTCCGTGTCTGAACTCGAGAGTCATTCAATGTCCACATTCCGGAACTCAAGGTGTCTGAATTCCCAAAGAACCAATTGTCTGCATTCTAGAATCAAAATATGGCAGAATTCTAGAATGCACAGCCTGGCGGAATTCTAAAGTCCTAAAATGCCTGCTAGTCGGAAGGTAAGGTGTCTGAGGTCCAGAATGCTACTAGGTCAGCATTGTACAGTTCTGAAAGATTCTGGGTTCTAGAACCAATGGAAGGCTGAGTTCCAGAATGTCAGCATGGCCAAACACTAGAATCCTTGCGTGTCTGATCTCGAGAGTCATTCAATGTGCACATTCCGGAGCTCAGGGTGTCTGAATTCCAGAAACACCAAATGTCTGCATTCTAGAATCGGAATGTTGTGAAATTCTAGAATGAACAGCATGGCGTAATTCTAAAGTCCTAAAATGCCTGCTAGTCGGAAGGTAAGGTGTCTGAGGTCCAGAATGCTACTAGGTCAGCATTCTACCGTTCTGAAAGATTCTGGGTTCTAGAACCAATGGACGGCTGAGTTCCAGAATGTCAGCATGGCCAAACTCTAGAATCCTTGCGTGTCTGATGTCGAGAGTCATTCAATGTGCACATTCCAGAGCTCAGGGTGTCTGAATTCCAGAAACACCAAATGTCTGCATTCTAGAATCGGGATGTGGTGAAATTCTGGAATGAACAGCATGGCGGAATTCTAATGTCCTAAAATGCCTGCTAGCCGGAAGTTAAGGTGTCTGACGTCCAGAATGCTACTAGGTCAGCATTCTGCCGTTCTGAAAGTTTCTTGGTTCCAGAATCAATGGACGGATGAGTTCCAGAATGTCAGGCTAGCCAAAGTCTAGAATCCTTGCGTGTCTGAACTCGAGAGTCATTCAATGTCCACATTCCGGAATTCATGGTGTCTGAATTCCAGAAGCACCAAATGTCTGCATTCTAGAATCAGAATGTGGTGGAATTCTAGAATGCACAGCACGGCGGAATTCTGAAGTCCTAAATTGCCTGCTACCCGGAAGTTAAGGTGTCTGACGTCCAGAATGCTACTAGGTCAGCATTTAATCGTTCTGAAATATTCTGGGTTCTAGAATCAATGGACGGCTGAGTTCCAGAATGTAAGGTTGGCCAAACTGTAGAATCCTTGCGTGTCTGAACTCGAGAGTCATTCAATGTCCACATTCCGGAATTCACGGTGTCTGAATTCCAGAAGCACCAAATGTCTGCATTCGAGAATCGGAATTTGACGGAATTCTAGAATGCACAGCACTGTGGAATTCTAATGTTCTAAAATGCCTGCTAGCCGGAAGTTAATCTGTCTGACGTCCAGAATGCTACTAGGTCAGCATTCTACCATTCTGAAAGATTCTGGGTTCTAGAATCAATGGACAGCTCAGTTCCGCAATGTCAGGGTGGCCAAACTCTAGAATCCTTGCGTGTCTGAACTCGAGAGTCATTCAATGTCCACATTCCGGAACTCAGTGTGTCTGAATTCCTGCAGAAGCAATTGTCTGCCTTCTAGAATCAAAATGTGGCAGAATTCAAGAATGCAAAGCCTGGCGGAATTCTAAAGTCCTAAAATGCTTGCTAGTCAGAAGGTAAGGTGTCTGAGGTCCAGAATGCTACTAGGTCAGCATTCTACCGTTCTGACAGATTCTGGGTTCTAGAACCAATGGACGGCTGAGTTCCAGAATGTCAGCATGGCCAAACCCTAGAATCCTTGCATGTCTGATCTCGAGAGTCATTCAATGTGCACATTCCGGAGCTCAGGGTGTCTGAATTCCAGAAGCACCAAATGTCTGCATTCTAGAATCGGAATGTGGTGAAATTCTAGAATGAACAGCATGGCGGAATTCTAAAGTCCTAAAATGCCTGCTAGCCGGAAGTTAAGGTGTCTGACGTCCAGAATGCTACTAGGTCAGCATTCTACCGTTCTGAAAGATTCTGGGTTCCAGAATCAATGGACGGATGAGTTCCAGAATGTCAGGTTGGCTAAACTCTAGAATCCTTGCGTGTTTGAACACGAGAGTCACTCAATGTCCACATTCCGGAACTCACGGTGTCTGAATTCCAGAAGCACCAAATGTCTGCATTCTAGAATCAGAATGTGGTGGAATTCTACAATGCACAGCACGGCGGAATTCTAAAGTCCTAAAATGCCTACTACCCGGAAGTTAATGTGTCTGACGTCCCGAATGCCACTAGGTCAGCATTTAATCGTTCTGAAATATTCTGGGTTCTATAATCAATGTACGGCTGAGTTCCAGAATGTAAGGTGGGCCAAACTCTAGAATACTTGCGTGTCTGAACTCGAGAGACATTCAATGTCCACATTCCGGAACTAAGGTTGTCTGAATTCCAGAAGCACCAAATGTCTGCTTTCAAGAATCGGAATGTGGTGAAATTCTAGAATGAACAGCATGGCGGAATTCTAAAGTCCTAAAATGCCTGCTAGCCGGAAGTTAATGTGTCTGACGTCCAGAATGCACTAGGTCAGCATTCTACCGTTCTGAAAGATTCTGGGTTCTAGAATCAATGGACGGCTGAGTTGCGGAATGTCAGGGTGGCCAAACTGTAGAATCCTTGCGTGTCTAAATTCGAGAGTCATTCAATGTCCACATTCCGGAACTCAGGGTGTCTGAATTCCCGAAGAACCAATTGGCTGCATTCTAGAATCAAAATGTGGCAGAATTCTAGAATGCACAGCCTGGCGGAATTCCAAAATCCTACAATGCCTGCTAGTCGAAAGGTAATGTGTTTGAAGTCCAGAATGCTACTAGGTCAGAATTCTACCCTTCTGAAAGATTCTGGGTTCTAGAACCAATGGACGACTGAGTTCCAGTATGTCAGCATGGCCAAACTCTAGAATCCTTGCGTGTCTGATGTTGAGAGTCCTTCAATGTGCACATTCCGGAGCTCAGGGTGTCTGAATTCCAGAAACACCAAATGTTTGCATTCTAGAATCGGAATGTGGTGAAATTCTAGAATGAATAGCATGGCGGAATTCTAAAGTCCTAAAATGCCTGCTAGCCGGAAGTTAAGGTGTCTGACGTCCAGAATGCTACTAGGTCAGCATTCTACCGTTCTGAAAGATTCTGGGTTCCAGAATCAATGGACGGATGAGTTCCAGAATGTCAGGTTGGCCAAAGTCTAGAATCCTTGCGTGTTTGAACTCGAGGGTCATTCAATGTCCACATTCCGGTATTCACGGTGTCTGAATTCCAGAAGCACCAAATGTCTGCATTCTAGAATCAGAATGTGGTGGAATTCTAGAATGCATAGCACGGCGGAATTCTAAAGTCCTAAAATGCCTGCTACCCGGAAGTTAAGGTGTCTGACGTCCAGAATGCTACTAGGTCAGCATTTAATCGTTCTGAAATATTCTGGGTTCTAGAATCAATGGACGGCTGAGTTCCAGAATGTAAGGTTTGCCAAACTCTAGAATCCTTGCGTGTCTGATCTCGAGAGTCATTCAATGTGCACATTCCGGAGCTCAGGGTGTCTGAATTCCAGAAACACCAAATGTCTGCATTCTAGAATCGGAATGCGATGAAATTCTAGAATGAACAGCATGGCGGAATTCTAAAGTCCTAAAATGCCTGCCAGCCGGAAGTTAAGGTGTCTGACGTCCAGAATGCTACTAGGTCAGCATTCTACCATTCTGAAAGATTCTGGGTTCCAGAATCAATGGACGGATGAGTTCCAGAATGTCAGGTTGGCCAAAGTCTAGAATCCTTGCGTGTTTGAACTCGAGAGTCATTCAATGTCCACATTCCGGAATTCACGGTGTCTGAATTCCAGAAGCACCAAATGTCTGCATTCTAGAATCAGAATGTGGTGGAATTCTAGAATGCACAGCACGGCGGAATTCCAAAGTCCTAAAATGCCTGCTACCCGGAAGTTAAGGTGTCTGACGTCCAGAATGCTACTAGGTCAGCATTTAATTGTTCTGAAATATTCTGGGTTCTAGAATCAATGGACGGCTGAGTTCCAGAATGTAAGGTTGGCCATACTCTAGAATACTTGCGTGTCTGAACTCGAGAGACATTCAATGTCCACATTCCGGAACTAAGGTTGTCTGAATTCGAGAAGCACCAAATGTATGCATTCGAGAATCGGAATTTGACGGAATTCTAGAATGCACAGCACGGCGGAATTCTAAAGTACTAAAACACCTGCTAGCCGGAAGTTAATGTGTCTGACGTCCAGAATGCTACTAGGTCAGCATTGTACCATTCTGAAAGATTCTGGGTTCTAGAATCAATGGATCGCTGAGTTCCGGAATGTCAGGTGGCCAAACTGTAGAATCCTTGCGTGTCTGAACTCGAGAATCATTCAATGTCCACATTCCGGAACTCAGGGTGTCTGAATTCCCAAAGAATCAATTGTCTGCATTCTAGAATCAAAATGTGTCAGAATTCTAGAATGCACAGCCTGGCGGAATTCTAAAGTCCTAAAATGCCTGCTAGTCGGAAGGTCAGGTGTCTGAGGTCCAGAATGCTACTAGGTCAGCATTCTACCGTTCTGAAAGATTCTGGGTTCTAGAACCAATGGACGGCCGAGTTCCAGAATATCAGCATGGTCAAACTCTAGAATCCTTGCGTGTCTGATCTTGAGAGTCATTCAATGTGCACATTCCGGAGCTCAGGGTGTCTGAATTCCAGAAACACCAAATGTCTGCATTCTGGAATCGGAATGTGGTGAAATTCTAGAATGAACAGCATGGCGGAATTCTAAAGTCCTAAAATGCCTGCTAGCCGGAAGTTAAGGTGTCTGACGTCCAGAATGCTACTAGGTCAGCATTCTACCGTTCAGAAAGATTCTGGGTTCCAGAATCAATGGACGGATGAGTTCCAGAATGTCAGCATGACCAAACTCTAGAATCCTTGCGTGTCTGATCTTGAGAGTCATTCAATTTGCACATTCCGGAGCTCAGGGTGTCTGAATTCCAGAAACACCAAATGTCTGCATTCTAGAATCAGAATGTGGTGGAATTCTAGAATGCACAGCACGGCGGAATTCTAAAGTCCTAAAATGCCTCCTACCGGGAAGTTAAGGTGTCTGACGTCCAGAATGCTACTAGGTCAGCATTTAATCGTTCTGAAATATTCTGGGTTCTATAATCAATGTACGGCTGAGTTCCAGAATGTAAGGTTGGCCAAACTCTAGAATACTTGCGTGTCTGAACTCGAGAGTCATTCAATGTCCACATTCCGGAACTAAGGTTGTCTGAATTCCAGAAGCACCAAATGTATGCATTCGAGAATCGGAATTTGACGGAATTCTAGAATGCACAGCACGGCGGAATTCTAATGTACTAAAACACCTGCTAGCCGGAAGTTAAAGTGTCTGACGTCCAGAATACTACTAGGTCATCATTGTACCATTAAGAAAGATTCTGGGTTCTAGAATCAATGGATGGCTGAGTTCCGGAATGTCAGGGTGGCCAAACTGTAGAATCCTTGCGTGTCTGAACTCGAGAGTCATTCAATGTCCACATTCCGGAACTCAGGGTGTCTGAATTCCAGAAGCACCAAATGTCTGCATTCTAGAATCAGAATGTGGTGGAATTCTAGAAAGCACAGCACGGGGGAATTCTAAAGTCCTAAAATGCCTCCTACCCGGAAGTTAAGGTGTCTGACGTCCAGAATGCTACTAGGTCAGCATTTAATCATTCTGAAATATTCTGGGTTCTAGAATCAATGGACGGCTGAGTTCCAGAATGTAAGGTGGGCCAAACTCCAGAATACTTGCGTGTCTGAACTCGAGAGAAATTCAATGTCCACATTCCGGAACTAAGGTTGTCTGAATTCCAGAAGCACCAAATGTCTGCATTCGAGAATCGGAATTTGACGGAATTCTAGAATGCACAGCATGGCGGAATTCTAAAGTACTAAAACACCTGCTAGCCGGAAGTTAATGTGTCTGACGTCCAGAATGCACTAGGTCAGCATTCTACCATTCTGAAAGATTCTGGGTTCTAGAATCAATGGACGGCTGAGTTCCGGAATGTCAGGGTGGCCAAACTCTAGAATCCTTGCATGTCTGAACTCGAGAGTCACTTAATGTCCACATTCCGGAACTCAAGGTGTCTGAATTCCCAAAGAAACAATTGTCTGCATTCTAGAATCAAAATATGGCAGAATTCTAGAATGCACAGCCTGGCGGAATTCTAAAGTCCTAAAATGCCTGCTAGTCGGAAGGTAAGGTGTCTGAGGTCCAGAATGCTACTAGGTCAGCATTCTACAGTTCTCAAAGATTCTGGGATCTAGAACCAAAGGACGGCTGAGTTCCAGAATGTCAGCATTGCCAAACTCTAGAATCCTTGCGTGTCCGATCTCGAGAGTCATTCAATGTGCACATTCCGGAGCTCAGGGCGTCTGAATTCCAGAAACACCAAATGTCTGCTTTCTAGAATCGGAATGTGGTGAAATTCTAGAATGAACCGCATGGCAGAATTCTAAAGTCCTAAAATGCCTGCTAGCCGGAAGTTAAGGTGTCTGACGTCCAGAATGCTACTAGGTCAGCATTCTACCGTTCTGAAAGATTCTGGATTCTAGAATCAATGGACGGCTGAGTTCCGGAATGTCAGGGTGGCCAAACTCTAGAATCCTTGCGTGTCTGAACTCGAGAGTCTTTCAATGTCCACATTCAGGAACTCAGGGTGTCTGAATTCCCAAAGAACCAATTGTCTGCATTCTAGAATCAAAATGTGGCAGAATTCTATAATGGACAGCCTGGCGGAATTTTAAAGTCCTAAAATGCCTGCTAGTTGGAAGGTCAGGTGTCTGAGGTCCAGAATGCTACTAGGTGAGCATTCTACCGTTCTGAAAGATTCTGGGTTCTAGAACCAATGGACGGCTGAGTTCCAGAATGTCAGCATGGCCAAACTCTAGAATCCTTGCGTGTCTGATCTCGAGAATCATTCAATGTGCACATTCCGGAGCTCAGGGTGTTTGAATTCCAGAAACACCAAATGTCTGCTTTCTAGAATCGGAATGTGGTGAAATTCTAGAATGAACAGCATGGCGGAATTCTAAAGTCCTAAAATGCCTGCTAGCCGGAAGTTAAGGTGTCTGACGTCCACAATGCTACTAGGTCAGCATTCTACCGTTCTGAAAGATTCTGGGTTCCAGAATCAATGGACGGATGAGTTCCAGAATGTCAGGTTGGCCAAACTCTAGAATCCTTGCGTGTCTGAACTCGAGAGTCATTCAATGTCCACATTCCGGAATTCACGGTGTCTGAATTCCAGAAGCACCAAATGTCTGCATTCTAGAATCAGAATGTGGTGGAATTCTAGAATGCACAGCACGGCGGAATTCTAAAGTCCGAAAATGCCTGCTACCCGGAAGTTAATGTGTCTGACGTCCAGAATGCTACTAGGTCCACATTTAATCATTCTGAAATATTCTGGGTTCTAGAATCAATGGACGCCTGGGTTCCAGAATGTAAGGTTGGCCAAACTCTAGAATAGTTGCGTGTCTGAACTCGAGAGACATTCAATGTCCACGTTCCGGAACTAAGGGTGTCTGAATCCCAGAAGCACCAAATGTCTGCATTCGAGTATCGGAATTTAACAGAATTCTAGAATGCACAGCACGGCGGAATTCTAAAGTACTAAAACACCTTCTAGCCGGAAGTTAATGTGTCTGACGTCCAGAATGCTACTAGGTCAGCATTCTACCATTCTGAAAGATTCTGGGTTCTAGAATCAATGGACGGCTGAGTTCCGGAATGTCAGGGTGGCCAAACTCTAGAATCCTTGCGTGTCTGAACTCGAGAGTCATTCAATGTCCACATTCCGGATCTCAGGGTGTCTGAATTCCCGAAGAACCAATTGTCTGCATTCTAGAATCAAAATGTGGCAGAATTCTAGAATGCACAGCCTGGCGGAATTCTAAAGTCCTAAAATGCCTGCTAGTCGGAAGGTAAGGTGTCTGAGGTCCAGAATGCTACTAGGTCAGCATTCAACCGTTCTGAAAGATTCTGGGTTCTAGAACTAATGGACGGCTGAGTTCCAGAATGTCAGCATGGCCAAACTCTAGAATACTTGCGTGTCTGATATCGAGAGTCATTCAATGTGCACATTCCGGAGCTTAGGGTGTCTGAATTCCAGAAACACCAAAAGTCTGCATTCTAGAATCGGAATGTGGTGAAATTCTAGAATGCACAGCATGGCGGAATTCTAATGTACTAAAACACCTGCTAGCCGGAAGTTAAAGTGTCTGACGTCCAGAATACTACTAGGTCATCATTGTACCATTCTGAAAGATTCTGGGTTCTAGAATCAATGGATGGCTGAGTTCCGGAATGTCAGGGTGGCCAAACTGTAGAATCCTTGCGTGTCTGAACTCGAGAGTCATTCAATGTCCACATTCCGGAACTCAGGGTGCCTGAATTCCAGAAGCACCAAATGTCTGCATTCTGGAATCAGAATGTGGTGGAATTCTAGAATGCTCAGCACAGCGGAATTCTAAAGTACTAAAATGCCTCCTACCCGGAAGTTAAGGTTTCTGACGTCCAGAATGCTACTAGGTCAGCATTCTAACGTTCTGAAAGATTCTGGGTTCCAGAATCAATGGACGGATGAGTTCCAAAATGTCAGGTTGGCCAAACTATAGAATCCTTGCGTGTCTGAACTCGAGAGTCATTCAATGTCCACATTCCGGAATTCACGGTGTCTGAATTCCAGAAGCACCAAATGTCTGCATTCTAGAATCGGAATGTGGTGAAATTCTAGAATGAACAGCATGGCGGAATTCTAAAGTCCTAAAATGCCTGCTAGCCGGCAGTTAAGGTGTCTGACGTCCAGAAGGCTACTAGGTCAGCATTCTACCGTTCTGAAAGATTCTGGGTTCCAGAATCAATGGACAGATGAGTTCCAGAATGTCACGTTGGCCAAACTCTAGAATCCTTGCGTGTTTGAATTCAAACGTCATTCAATGTCCACATTCCGGAATTCACGGTGTCTGAATTCCAGAAGCACAAAATGTCTGCATTCTAGAATCAGAATTTGGTGGAATTCTAGAATGCACAGCACGGCGGAATTCTAAAGACCTAAAATGTCTGCTTCCCGGAAGTTAAGGTGTCTGACGTCCAGAATGCTACTAGGTCAGCATTTAATCGTTCTGAAATATTCTGGGTTCTAGATTCAATGGACGGCTGAGTTCCAGAATGTAAGGTTGGCCAAAATCTAGAATACTTGCGTGTCTGAACTCGAGAGACATTCAATGTCCACATTCCGGAACTAAGGTTGTCTGAATTCCAGAAGCACCAAATGTCTGCATTCGAGAATCGGAATTTGACGGAATTCTAGAATGCACAGCACGGCGGAATTCTAAAGTACTAAAACACCTGCTAGCCGGAAGTTAATGTGTCTGACGTCCAGAATGCTACTAGGTCATCATTGTACCATGCTGAAAGATTCTGGGTTCTAGAATCAATGGATGGCTGAGTTCCGTAATGTCAGGGTGGCCAAACTCTAGAATCCTTGCGTGTCTGAACTCGAGAGTCATTCAATGTCCACATTCCGGAACTCAGGGTGTCTGAATTCCCAAAGAACCAATTGTCTGCATTCTAGAATCAAAATGTGGCAGAATTCTAGAATGCACAGCCTGGCGGAATTCTAAAGTCCTAAAATGCCTGCTAGTCGGAAGGTAAGGTGTCTGAGGTCCAGAATGCTACTAGGTCAGCATTCTACCGTTCTGAAAGATTCTGGGTTCTAGAACCAATGGACGGCTGAGTTCCAGAATGTCAGCATGGCCAAACTCTAGAATCCTTGCGTGTCTGATCTTGAGAGTCATTCAATGTGCACATTCCGGAGCTCAGGGTGTCTGAATTCCAGAAACACCAAATGTCTGCATTCTGGAATCGGAATGTGGTGAAATTCTAGAATGAACAGCATGGCGGAATTCTAAAGTCCTAAAATGCCTGCTAGCCGGAAGTTAAGGTGTCTGACGTCCAGAATTCTACTAGGTCAGCATTCTACCGTTCAGAAAGATTCTGGGTTCCAGAATCAATGGACGGATGAGTTCCAGAATGTCAGCATGGCCAAACTCTAGAATCCTTGCGTGTCTGATCTTGAGAGTCATTCAATGTGCACATTCCGGAGCTCAGGGTGTCTGAATTCCAGAAACACCAAATGTCTGCATTCTAGAATCAGAATGTGGTGGAATTCTAGAATGCACAGCACGGCGGAATTCTAAAGTCCTAAAATGCCTCCTACCTGGAAGTTAAGGTGTCTGACGTCCAGAATGCTACTAGGTCAGCATTTAATCATTCTGAAATATTCTGGGTCCTAGAATCAATGGACTGCTAAGTTCCAGAATGTAAGGTTGGCCAAACTCTAGAATACTTGCGTGTCTGAACTCGAGAGACATTCAATGTCCACATTCCGGAACTAAGGTTGTCTGAATTCCAGAAGCACCAAATGTCTGCATTCGAGAATCGGAATTTGACGGAATTCTAGAATGCACAGCACGGCGGATTTCTAAAGTACTAAAACACCTGATAGCCGGAAGTTAAAGTGTCTGACGTCCAGAATGCTACTAGGTCAGCATTCTACCATTCTCAAAGATTCTGGGTTCTAGAATCAATGGACGGCTGAGTTCCGGAATGTCAGGTTGGCCAAACTCTAGAATCCTTGCGTGTCTGAACTCGAGAGTCATTCAATGTCCACATTCCGGAACTCAAGGTGTCTGAATTCCCAAAGAACCAATTGTCTGCATTCTAGAATCAAAATATGGCAGAATTCTAGAAGGCACAGCGGGGCGGATTTCTAAAGTCCTTAAATGCCTGCTAGTCGGAAGGTAAGCTGTCTGAGGTCCAGAATGCTACTAGGTCAGCATTCTACCATTCTGAAAGATTCTGGGTTCTAGAATCAATGGACGGCTGAGTTCCGGAATGTCAGGTTGGCCAAACTCTAGAATCCTTGCGTGTCTGAACTCGAGAGTCATTCAATGTCCACATTCCGGAACTCAAGGTGTCTGAATTCCCAAAGAACCAATTGTCTGCATTCTAGAATCAAAATATGGCAGAATTCTAGAATGCACAGCCTGGCGGAATTCTAAAGTCCTAAAATGCCTGCTAGTCGGAAGGTAAGGTGTCTGAGGTCCATAATGCTACTAGGTCAGCATTCTAGAGTTCTGAAAGATTCTGGGTTCTAGAACCAATGGACGGCTGAGTTCCAGAATGTCAGCATGGCCAAACTCTAGAATCCTTGCGTGTCTGATCTCGAGAGTCATTCAATGTGCACATTCCGGAGCTCAGGGCGTCTGAATTCCAGAAACACCAAATGTCTGCATTCTAGAATCGGAATGTGGTGAAATACAATGAACAGCATGGCAGAATTCTAAAGTCCTAAAATGCCTGCTAGCCGGAAGTTAAGGTGTCTGACGTCCAGAATGCTACTAGGTCAGCATTCTACCGTTCTGAAAGATTCTGGGTTCTAGAATCAATGGACGGCTGAGTTCCGGAATGTCAGGGTGGCCAAACTGTAGAATCCTTGTGTGTGAACTCGAGAGTCATTCAATGTCCACATTTCGGAACTCAGGGTGTCTGAATTCCCGAAGAACCAATTGTCTGCATTCTAGAATCAAAATGTGGCAGAATTCTAGAATGCACAGTCTGGCGGAATTCTAAAGTCCTAAAATGCTTGCTAGTCAGAAGGTAAGGTGTCTGAGGTCCAGAATGCTACTAGGTCAGCATTCTACCGTTCTGAAAGATTCTGGGTTCTAGAACCAATGGACGGCTGAGTTCCAGAATGTCAGCATGGCCAAACTCTAGAATCCTTGCATGTCTGATCTCGAGAGTCATTCAATGTGCACATTCCGGAGCTCAGGGTGTCTGAATTCCAGAAACACCAAATGTCTGCATTCTAGAATCGGAATGTGGTGAAATTCTAGAATGCACAGCATGGCGGAATTCTAAAGTCCTAAAATGCCTGCTAGCCGGAAGTTAAGGTGTCTGACGTCCAGAATGCTACTAGGTCAGCATTCTACCGTTCTGAAAGATTCTGGGTTCCAGAATCAATGGACGGCTGAGTTCCAGAATGTCAGGTTGGCTAAACTCTAGAATCCTTGCGTGTTTGAACACGAGAGTCACTCAATGTCCACATTCCGGAACTCACGGTGTCTGAATTCCAGAAGCACCAAATGTCTGCATTCTAGAATCAGAATGTGGTGGAATTCTAGAATGCACAGCATGGCGGAATTCTAAAGTCCTAAAATGCCTGCTACCCGGAAATTAATGTGTCTGACGTCCCGAATGCTACTAGGTCAGCATTTAATCGTTCTGAAATATTCTGGGTTCTATAATCAATGTACGGCTGAGTTCTAGAATGTAAGGTGGGCCAAACTCTAGAATACTTGCGTGTCTGAACTCGAGAGTCATTCAATGTCCACATTCCGGAACTAAGGTTGTCTGAATTCCAGAAGCACCAAATGTATGCATTCGAGAATCGGAATTTGACGGAATTCTGGAATGCACAGCACGGCGGAATTCTAATGTACTAAAACACCTGCTAGCCGGAAGTTAAAGTGTCTGACGTCCAGAATACTACTAGGTCATCATTGTACCATTCAGAAAGATTCTGGGTTCTAGAATCAATGGATGGCTGAGTTCCGGAATGTCAGGGTGGCCAAACTGTAGAATCCTTGCGTGTCTGAACTCGAGAGTCATTCAATGTCCACATTCCGGAACTCAGGGTGTCTGAATTCCAGAAGCACCAAATGTCTGCATTCTAGAATCAGAATGTGGTGGAATTCTAGAAAGCACAGCACGGCGGAATTCTAAAGTCCTAAAATGCCTCCTACCCGGAAGTTAAGGTGTCTGACGTCCAGAATGCTACTAGGTCAGCATTTAATCATTCTGAAATATTCTGGGTTCTAGAATCAATGGATGGCTGAGTTCCAGAATGTAAGGTGGGCCAAACTCCAGAATACTTGCGTGTCTGAACTCGAGAGAAATTCAATGTCCACATTCCGGAACTAAGGTTGTCTGAATTCCAGAAGCACCAAATGTCTGCATTCGAGAATCGGAATTTGACGGAATTCTAGAATGCACAGCATGGCGGAATTCTAAAGTACTAAAACACCTGCTAGCCGGAAGTTAATGTGTCTGACGTCCAGAATGCACTAGGTCAGCATTCTACCATTCTGAAAGATTCTGGGTTCTAGAATCAATGGACGGCTGAGTTCCGGAATGTCAGGGTGGCCAAACTCTAGAATCCTTGCATGTCTGAACTCGAGAGTCACTTAATGTCCACATTCCGGAACTCAAGGTGTCTGAATTCCCAAAGAAACAATTGTCTGCATTCTAGAATCAAAATATGGCAGAATTCTAGAATGCACAGCCTGGCGGAATTCTAAAGTCCTAAAATGCCTGCTAGTCGGAAGGTAAGGTGTCTGAGGTCCAGAATGCTACTAGGTCAGCATTCTACAGTTCTCAAAGATTCTGGGATCTAGAACCAAAGGACGGCTGAGTTCCAGAATGTCAGCATTGCCAAACTCTAGAATCCTCGCGTGTCTGATCTCGAGAGTCATTCAATGTGCACATTCCGGAGCTCAGGGCGTCTGAATTCTAGAAACACCAAATGTCTGCTTCCTAGAATCGGAATGTGGTGAAATTCTAGAATGAACAGCATGGCAGAATTTTAAAGTCCTAAAATGCCTGCTAGCCGGAAGTTAAGGTGTCTGACGTCCAGAATGCTACTAGGTCAGCATTCTACCGTTCTGAAAGATTCTGGATTCTAGAATCAATGGACGGCTGAGTTCCGGAATGTCAGGGTGGCCAAACTGTAGAATCCTTGCGTGTCTGAACTCGAGAGTCATTCAATGTCCACATTCCGGAACTCAGGGTGTCTGAATTCCCAAAGAACCAATTGTCTGCATTCTAGAATCAAAATGTGGCAGAATTCTATAATGGACAGCCTGGCGGAATTTTAAAGTCCTAAAATGCCTGCTAGTTGGAAGGTCAGGTGTCTGAGGTCCAGAATGCTACTAGGTGAGCATTCTACCGTTCTGAAAGATTCTGGGTTCTAGAACCAATGGACGGCTGAGTTCCAGAATGTCAGCATGGCCAAACTCTAGAATCCTTGCGTGTCTGATCTCGAGAATCATTCAATGTGCACATTCCGGAGCTCAGGGTGTTTGAATTCCAGAAACACCAAATGTCTGCTTTCTAGAATCGGAATGTGGTGAAATTCTAGAATGAACAGCATGGCGGAATTCTAAAGTCCTAAAATGCCTGCTAGCCGGAAGTTAAGGTGTCTGACGTCCAGAATGCTACTAGGTCAGCATTCTACCGTTCAGAAAGATTCTGGGTTCCAGAATCAATGGACGGATGAGTTCCAGAATGTCAGGTTGGCCAAACTCTAGAACCCTTGCGTGTCTGAACTCGAGAGTCATTCAATGTCCACATTCCGGAATTCACGGTGTCTGAATTCCAGAAGCACCAAATGTCTGCATTCTAGAATCAGAATGTGGTGGAATTCTAGAATGCACAGCACGGCGGAATTCTAAAGTCCGAAAATGCCTGCTACCCGGAAGTTAATGTGTCTGACCTCCAGAATGCTACTAGGTCCACATTTAATCATTCTGAAATATTCTGGGTTCTAGAATCAATGGACGGCTGGGTTCCAGAATGTAAGGTTGGCCAAACTCTAGAATACTTGCGTGTCTGAACTCGAGAGACATTCAATGTCCACGTTCCGGAACTAAGGGTGTCTGAATCCCAGAAGCACCAAATGTCTGCATTCGAGTATCGGAATTTAACAGAATTCTAGAATGCACAGCACGGCGGAATTCTAAAGTACTAAAACGCCTGCTGGCCGGAAGTTAATGTGTCTGACGTCCAGAATGCTACTAGGTCAGCATTCTACCATTCTGAAAGATTCTGGGTTCTAGAATCAATGGACGGCTGAGTTCCGGAATGTCAGGGTGGCCAAACTCTAGAATCCTTGCGTGTCTGAACTCGAGAGTCATTCAATGTCCACATTCCGGATCTCAGGGTGTCTGAATTCCCGAAGAACCAATTGTCTGCATTCTAGAATCAAAATGTGGCAGAATTCAAGAATGCACAGCCTGGCGGAATTCTAAAGTCCTAAAATGCCTGCTAGTCGGAAGGTAAGGTGTCTGAGTTCCAGAATGCTACTAGGTCAGCATTCAACCGTTCTGAAAGATTCTGGTTTCTAGAACTAATGGACGGCTGAGTTCCAGAATGTCAGCATGGCCAAACTCTAGAATACTTGCGTGTCTGATATCGAGAGTCATTCAATGTGCACATTCCGGAGCTCAGGGTGTCTGAATTCCAGAAACACCAAATGTCTGCATTCTAGAATCGGAATGTGGTGAAATTCTAGAATGCACAGCATGGCGGAATTCTAATGTACTAAAACACCTGCTAGCCGGAAGTTAAAGTGTCTGACGTCCAGAATACTACTAGGTCATCATTGTACCATTCTGAAAGATTCTGGGTTCTAGAATCAATGGATGGCTGAGTTCCGGAATGTCAGGGTGGCCAAACTGTAGAATCCTTGCGTGTCTGAACTCGAGAGTCATTCATTGTCCACATTCCGGAACTCAGGGTGCCTGAATTCCAGAAGCACCAAATGTCTGCATTCTGGAATCAGAATGTGGTGGAATTCTAGAATGCTCAGCACGGCGGAATTCTAAAGTACTAAAATGCCTCCTACCCGGAAGTTAAGGTTTCTGACGTCCAGAATGCTACTAGGTCAGCATTCTACCGTTCTGAAAGATTCTGGGTTCCAGAATCAATGGACGGATGAGTTCCAAAATGTCAGGTTGGCCAAACTATAGAATCCTTGCGTGTCTGAACTCGAGAGTCATTCAATGTCCACATTCCGGAATTCACGGTGTCTGAATTCCAGAAGCACCAAATGTCTGCATTCTAGAATCGGAATGTGGTGAAATTCTAGAATGAACAGCATGGCGGAATTCTAAAGTCCTAAAATGCCTGCTAGCCGGCAGTTAAGGTGTCTGACGTCCAGAAGGCTACTAGGTCAGCATTCTACCGTTCTGAAAGATTCTG
Organism: Aotus nancymaae; assembly: GCF_030222135.1. Taxonomy (NCBI): domain Eukaryota; kingdom Metazoa; phylum Chordata; class Mammalia; order Primates; family Aotidae; genus Aotus; species Aotus nancymaae. Next base: position 2,125,513 of record NW_026988514.1, on the reverse strand, counting down.
GGATCCAGAATCAATGGACAGATGAGTTCCAGAATGTCACGTTGGCCAAACTCTAGAATCCTTGCGTGTTTGAATTCAAACGTCATTCAATGTCCACATTCCGGAATTCACGGTGTCTGAATTCCAGAAGCACAAAATGTCTGCATTCTAGAATCAGAATGTGGTGGAATTCTAGAACGCACAGCACGGCGGAATTGTAAAGTCCTAAAATGCCTGCTACCCGGAAGTTAATGTGTCTGACGTCCAGAATGCTACTAGGTCAGCATTTAATCGTTCTGAAATATTCTGGGTTCTAGAATCAATGGACGGCTGAGTTCCATAATGTAAGGTTTGCCAAACTCTAGAATCCTTGCGTGTCTGATCTCGAGAGTCATTCAATGTGCACATTCCGGAGCTCAGGGTGTCTGAATTCCAGAAACACCAAATGTCTGCATTCTAGAATCGGAATGCGATGAAATTCTAGAATGAACAGCATGGCGGAATTCTAAAGTCCTAAAATGCCTGCTAGCCGGAAGTTAAGGTGTCTGACGTCCAGAATGCTACTAGGTCAGCATTCTACCGTTCTGAAAGATTCTGGATTCTAGAATCAATGGACGGCTGAGTTCCGGAATGTCAGGGTGGCCAAACTGTAGAATCCTTGCGTGTCTGAACTCGAGAGTCATTCAATGTCCACATTCCGGAACTCAGGGTGTCTGAATTCCCAAAGAACCAATTGTCTGCATTCTAGAATCAAAATGTGGCAGAATTCTATAATGGACAGCCTGGCGGAATTTTAAAGTCCTAAAATGCCTGCTAGTTGGAAGGTCAGGTGTCTGAGGTCCAGAATACTACTAGGTGAGCATTCTACCGTTCTGAAAGAATCTGGGTTCTAGAACCAATGGACGGCTGAGTTCCAGAATGTCAGCATGGCCAAACTCTAGAATCCTTGCGTGTCTGATCTCGAGAATCATTCAATGTGCACATTCCGGAGCTCAGGGTGTTTGAATTCCAGAAACACCAAATGTCTGCTTTCTAGAATCGGAATGTGGTGAAATTCTAGAATGAACAGCATGGCGGAATTCTAAAGTCCTAAAATGCCTGCTAGCCCGAAGTTAAGGTGTCTGACGTCCAGAATGCTACTAGGTCAGCATTCTACCGTTCAGAAAGATTCTGGGTTCCAGAATCAATGGACGGATGAGTTCCAGAATGTCAGGTTGGCCAAACTCTAGAATCCTTGCGTGTCTGAACTCGAGAGTCATTCAATGTCAACATTCCGGAATTCACGGTGTCTGAATTCCAGAAGCACCAAATGTCTGCATTCTAGAATCAGAATGTGGTGGAATTCTAGAATGCACAGCACGGCGGAATTCTAAAGTCCGAAAATGCCTGCTACCCGGAAGTTAATGTGTCTGACCTCCAGAATGCTACTAGGTCCACATTTAATCATTCTGAAATATTCTGGGTTCTAGAATCAATGGACGGCTGGGTTCCAGAATGTAAGGTTGGCTAAACTCTAGAATACTTGCGTGTCTGAACTCGAGAGACATTCAATGTCCACGTTCCGGAACTAAGGGTGTCTGAATCCCAGAAGCACCAAATGTCTGCATTCGAGTATCGGAATTTAACAGAATTCTAGAATGCACAGCACGGCGGAATTCTAAAGTACTAAAACGCCTGCTGGCCGGAAGTTAATGTGTCTGACGTCCAGAATGCTACTAGGTCAGCATTCTACCATTCTGAAAGATTCTGGGTTCTAGAATCAATGGACGGCTGAGTTCCGGAATGTCAGGGTGGCCAAACTCTAGAATCCTTGCGTGTCTGAACTCGAGAGTCATTCAATGTCCACATTCCGGATCTCAGGGTGTCTGAATTCCCGAAGAACCAATTGTCTGCATTCTAGAATCAAAATGTGGCAGAATTCAAGAATGCACAGCCTGGCGGAATTCTAAAGTCCTAAAATGCCTGCTAGTCGGAAGGTAAGGTGTCTGAGTTCCAGAATGCTACTAGGTCAGCATTCAACCGTTCTGAAAGATTCTGGTTTCTAGAACTAATGGACGGCTGAGTTCCAGAATGTCAGCATGGCCAAACTCTAGAATACTTGCGTGTCTGATATCGAGAGTCATTCAATGTGCACATTCCGGAGCTCAGGGTGTCTGAATTCCAGAAACACCAAATGTCTGCATTCTAGAATCGGAATGTGGTGAAATTCTAGAATGCACAGCATGGCGGAATTCTAATGTACTAAAACACCTGCTAGCCGGAAGTTAAAGTGTCTGACGTCCAGAATACTACTAGGTCATCATTGTACCATTCTGAAAGATTCTGGGTTCTAGAATCAATGGATGGCTGAGTTCCGGAATGTCAGGGTGGCCAAACTGTAGAATCCTTGCGTGTCTGAACTCGAGAGTCATTCATTGTCCACATTCCGGAACTCAGGGTGCCTGAATTCCAGAAGCACCAAATGTCTGCATTCTGGAATCAGAATGTGGTGGAATTCTAGAATGCTCAGCACGGCGGAATTCTAAAGTACTAAAATGCCTCCTACCCGGAAGTTAAGGTTTCTGACGTCCAGAATGCTACTAGGTCAGCATTCTACCGTTCTGAAAGATTCTGGGTTCCAGAATCAATGGACGGATGAGTTCCAAAATGTCAGGTTGGCCAAACTATAGAATCCTTGCGTGTCTGAACTCGAGAGTCATTCAATGTCCACATTCCGGAATTCACGGTGTCTGAATTCCAGAAGCACCAAATGTCTGCATTCTAGAATCGGAATGTGGTGAAATTCTAGAATGAACAGCATGGCGGAATTCTAAAGTCCTAAAATGCCTGCTAGCCGGCAGTTAAGGTGTCTGACGTCCAGAAGGCTACTAGGTCAGCATTCTACCGTTCTGAAAGATTCTGGGTTCCAGAATCAATGGACAGATGAGTTCCAGAATGTCACGTTGGCCAAACTCTAGAATCCTTGCGTGTTTGAATTCAAACGTCATTCAATGTCCACATTCCGGAATTCACGGTGTCTGAATTCCAGAAGCACAAAATGTCTGCATTCTAGAATCAGAATGTGGTGGAATTCTAGAATGCACAGCACGGCGGAATTGTAAAGTCCTAAAATGCCTGCTACCCGGAAGTTAATGTGTCTGACGTCCAGAATGCTACTAGGTCAGCATTTAATCGTTCTGAAATATTCTGGGTTCTAGATTCAATGGACGGCTGAGTTCCAGAATGTAAGGTTGGCCAAAATCTAGAATACTTGCGTGTCTGAACTCAAGAGGCATTCAATGTCCACATTCCGGAACTAAGGTTTTCTGAATTCCAGAAGCACCAAATGTCTGCATTCGAGAATCGGAATTTGACGGAATTCTAGAATGCACAGCACGGCGGAATTCTAAAGTACTAAAACACCTGCTAGCCGGAAGTTAAAGTGTCTGACGTCCAGAATGCTACTAGGTCATCATTGTACCATGCTGAAAGATTCTGGGTTCTAGAATCAATGGATGGCTGAGTTCCGGAATGTCAGGGTGGCCAAACTCTAGAGTCCTTGCGTGTCTGAACTCGAGAATCATTCAATGTCCACATTCCAGAACTCAGGGTGTCTGAATTCCCAAAGAACCAATTGTCTGCATTCTAGAATCAAAATGTGGCAGAATTCTAGAATGTACAGCCTGGCGGAATTCTAAAGTCCTAAAATTCCTGCTAGTCGGAAGGTCAGCTGTCTGAGGTCCAGAATGCTATTAGGTCAGCATTCTACCGTTCTGAAAGATTCTGGGTTCTAGAACCAATGGACGGCTTAGTTCCAGAATGTCAGCATGGCCAAACTCTAGAATCCTTGCGTATCTGATCTCGAGAGGCATTCAATGTCCACATTCCGGAATTCACGGTGTCTGAATTCCAGAAGCACCAAATGTCTGCATTCTAGAATCAGAATGTGGTGGAATTCTAGAATGCAGAGCCTGGCGGAATTCTAAAGTCCTAAAATGCCTCCTACCCGGAAGTTAAGGTGTCTGACGTCCAGAATGCTACTAGGTCAGCATTTAATCATTCTGAAATATTCTGCGTTCTAGAATCAATGGACGGCTGAGTTCCAGAATGTAAGGTTGGCCAAACTCTAGAATACTTGCGTGTCTGAACTCGAGAGACATTCAATGTCCACAATCCGGAACTAAGGTTGTCTGAATTCCCGAAGCACCAAATGTCTGCATTCGAGAATCGGAATTTGACGGAATTCTAGAATGCACAACATGGCGGAAATCTAAAGTACTAAAACACCTGATAGCCGGAAGTTAATGTGTCTGACGTCCAGAATGCTACTAGGTCAGCATTCTACCGTTCTGAAAGATTCTGGGTTCTAGAATCAATGGACGGCTGAGTTCTGGAATGTCAGGGTGGCCAAACTGTAGAATCCTTGCGTGTCTGAACTCGACAGTCATTCAATGTCCACATTTCGGAACTCAGGGTGTCTGAATTCCCGAAGAACCAATTGTCTGCATTCTAGAATCAAAATGTGGCAGAATTCTAGAATGCACAGCCTGGCGGAATTCTAAAGTCCTAAAATGCTTGCTAGTCAGAAGGTAAGGTGTCTGAGGTCCAGAATGCTACTAGGTCAGCATTCTACCGTTCTGACAATTTCTGGGTTCTAGAACCAATGGACGGCTGAGTTCCAGAATGTCAGCATGGCCAAACTCTAGAATCCTTGCATGTCTGATCTCGAGAGTCATTCAATGTGCACATTCCGGAGCTCAGGGTGTCTGAATTCCAGAAGCACCAAATGTCTGCATTCTAGAATCGGAATGTGGTGAAATTCTAGAATGAACAGCATGGCGGAATTCTAAAGTCCTAAAATGCCTGCTAGCCGGAAGTTAAGGTGTATGACGTCCAGAATGCTACTAGGTCAGCATTCTACCGTTCTGAAAGATTCTGGGTTCCAGAATCAATGGACGGATGAGTTCCAGAATGTCAGGTTGGCTAAACTCTAGAATCCTTGCGTGTTTGAACACGAGAGTCACTCAATGTCCACATTCCGGAACTCACGGTGTCTGAATTCCAGAAGCACCAAATGTCTGCATTCTAGAATCAGAATGTGGTGGAATTCTACAATGCACAGCACGGCGGAATTCTAAAGTCCTAAAATGCCTGCTACCCGGAAGTTAATGTGTCTGACGTCCCGAATGCCACTAGGTCAGCATTTAATCGTTCTGAAATATTCTGGGTTCTATAATCAATGTACGGCTGAGTTCCAGAATGTAAGGTGGGCCAAACTCTAGAATACTTGCGTGTCTGAACTCGAGAGACATTCAATGTCCACATTCCGGAACTAAGGTTGTCTGAATTCCAGAAGCACCAAATGTCTGCTTTCAAGAATCGGAATGTGGTGAAATTCTAGAATGAACAGCATGGCGGAATTCTAAAGTCCTAAAATGCCTGCTAGCCGGAAGTTAATGTGTCTGACGTCCAGAATGCTACTAGGTCAGCATTCTACCGTTCTGAAAGATTCTGGGTTCTAGAATCAATGGACGGCTGAGTTGCGGAATGTCAGGGTGGCCAAACTGTAGAATCCTTGCGTGTCTAAATTCGACAGTCATTCAATGTCCACATTCCGGAACTCAGGGTGTCTGAATTCCCGAAGAACCAATTGGCTGCATTCTAGAATCAAAATGTGGCAGAATTCTAGAATGCACAGCCTGGCGGAATTCCAAAATCCTACAATGCCTGCTAGTCTAAAGGTAATGTGTTTGAAGTCCAGAATGCTACTAGGTCAGAATTCTACCCTTCTGAAAGATTCTGGGTTCTAGAACCAATGGACGGCTGAGTTCCAGTATGTCAGCATGGCCAAACTCTAGAATCCTTGCGTGTCTGATGTTGAGAGTCCTTCAATGTGCACATTCCGGAGCTCAGGGTGTCTGAATTCCAGAAACAACAAATGTCTGCATTCTAGAATCGGAATGTGGTGAAATTATAAAATGAATAGCATGGCGGAATTCTAAAGTCCTAAAATGCCTGCTAGCCGGAAGTTAAGGTGTCTGACGTCCAGAATGCTACTAGGTCAGCATTCTACCGTTCTGAAAGATTCTGGGTTCCAGAATCAATGGACGGATGAGTTCCAGAATGTCAGGTTGGCCAAAGTCTAGAATCCTTGCGTGTTTGAACTCGAGAGTCATTCAATGTCCACATTCCGGTATTCACGGTGTCTGAATTCCAGAAGCACCAAATGTCTGCATTCTAGAATCAGAATGTGGTGGAATTCTAGAATGCATAGCACGGCGGAATTCTAAAGTCCTAAAATGCCTGCTACCCGGAAGTTAATGTGTCTGACGTCCAGAATGCTACTAGGTCAGCATTTAATCGTTCTGAAATATTCTGGGTTCTAGAATCAATGGACGGCTGAGTTCCAGAATGTAAGGTTTGCCAAACTCTAGAATCCTTGCGTGTCTGATCTCGAGAGTCATTCAATGTGCACATTCCGGAGCTCAGGGTGTCTGAATTCCAGAAACACCAAATGTCTGCATTCTAGAATCGGAATGTGGTGAAATTCTAGAATGAACAGCATGGCGGAATTCTAAAGTCCTAAAATGCTTGCTAGTCAGAAGGTAAGGTGTCTGAGGTCCAGAATGCTACTAGGTCAGCATTCTACCGTTCTGAAAGATTCTGGGTTCTAGAACCAATGGACGGCTGAGTTCCAGAATGTCAGCATGGCCAAACTCTAGAATCCTTGCATGTCTGATCTCGAGAGTCATTCAATGTGCACATTCCGGAGCTCAGGGTGTCTGAATTCCAGAAACACCAAATGTCTGCATTCTAGAATCGGAATGTGGTGAAATTCTAGAATGAACAGCATGGCGGAATTCTAAAGTCCTAAAATGCCTGCTAGCCGGAAGTTAAGGTGTCTGACGACCAGAATGCTACTAGGTCAGCATTCTACCGTTCTGAAAGATTCTGGGTTCCAGAATCAATGGACGGCTGAGTTCCAGAATGTCAGGTTGGCTAAACTCTGGAATCCTTGCGTGTTTGAACACGAGAGTCACTCAATGTCCACATTCCGGAACTCACGGTGTCTGAATTCCAGAAGCACCAAATGTCTGCATTCTAGAATCAGAATGTGGTGGAATTCTAGAATGCACAGCACGGCGGAATTCTAAAGTCCTAAAATGCCTGCTACCCGGAAGTTAATGTGTCTGACGTCCCGAATGCTACTAGGTCAGCATTTAATCGTTTTGAAATATTCTGGGTTCTATAATCAATGTACGGCTGAGTTCTAGAATGTAAGGTGGGCCAAACTCTAGAATACTTGCGTGTCTGAACTCGAGAGTCATTCAATGTCCACATTCCGGAACTAAGGTTTTCTGAATTCCAGAAGCACCAAATGTATGCATTCGAGAATCGGAATTTGACGGAATTCTAGAATGCACAGCACGGCGGAATTCTAATGTACTAAAACACCTGCTAGCCGGAAGTTAAAGTGTCTGACGTCCAGAATACTACTAGGTCATCATTGTACCATTCAGAAAGATTCTGGGTTCTAGAATCAATGGATGGCTGAGTTCCGGAATGTCAGGGTGGCCAAACTGTAGAATCCTTGCGTGTCTGAACTCGAGAGTCATTCAATGTCCACATTCCGGAACTCAGGGTGTCTGAATTCCAGAAGCACCAAATGTCTGCATTCTAGAATCAGAATGTGGTGGAATTCTAGAAAGCACAGCACGGCGGAATTCTAAAGTCCTAAAATGCCTCCTACCCGGAAGTTAAGGTGTCTGACGTCCAGAACGCTACTAGGTCAGCATTTAATCATTCTGAAATATTCTGGGTTCTAGAATCAATGGACGGCTGAGTTCCAGAATGTAAGGTGGGCCAAACTCCAGAATACTTGCGTGTCTGAACTCGAGAGAAATTCAATGTCCACATTCCGGTACTAAGGTTGTCTGAATTCCAGAAGCACCAAATGTCTGCATTCGAGAATCGGAATTTGACGGAATTCTAGAATGCACAGCATGGCGGAATTCTAAAGTACTAAAACACCTGCTAGCCGGAAGTTAATGTGTCTGACGTCCAGAATGCACTAGGTCAGCATTCTACCATTCTGAAAGATTCTGGGTTCTAGAATCAATGGACGGCTGAGTTCCGGAATGTCAGGGTGGCCAAACTCTAGAATCCTTGCATGTCTGAACTCGAGAGTCACTTAATGTCCACATTCCGGAACTCAAGGTGTCTGAATTCCCAAAGAAACAATTGTCTGCATTCTAGAATCAAAATATGGCAGAATTCTAGAATGCACAGCCTGGCGGAATTCTAAAGTCCTAAAATGCCTGCTAGTCGGAAGGTAAGGTGTCTGAGGTCCAGAATGCTACTAGGTCAGCATTCTACAGTTCTCAAAGATTCTGGGATCTAGAACCAAAGGACGGCTGAGTTCCAGAATGTCAGCACTGCCAAACTCTAGAATCCTCGCGTGTCTGATCTCGAGAGTCATTCAATGTGCACATTCCGGAGCTCAGGGCGTCTGAATTCTAGAAACACCAAATGTCTGCTTCCTAGAATCGGAATGTGGTGAAATTCTAGAATGAACAGCATGGCAGAATTCTAAAGTCCTAAAATGCCTGCTAGCCGGAAGTTAAGGTGTCTGACGTCCAGAATGCTACTAGGTCAGCATTCTACCGTTCTGAAAGATTCTGGATTCTAGAATCAATGGACGGCTGAGTTCCGGAATGTCAGGGTGGCCAAACTGTAGAATCCTTGCGTGTCTGAACTCGAGAGTCATTCAATGTCCACATTCAGGAACTCAGGGTGTCTGAATTCCCAAAGAACCAATTGTCTGCATTCTAGAATCAAAATGAGGCAGAATTCTATAATGGACAGCCTGGCGGAATTTTAAAGTCCTAAAATGCCTGCTAGTTGGAAGGTCAGGTGTCTGAGGTCCAGAATGCTACTAGGTGAGCATTCTACCGTTCTGAAAGATTCTGGGTTCTAGAACCAATGGACGGCTGAGTTCCAGAATGTCAGCATGGCCAAACTCTAGAATCCTTGCGTGTCTGATCTCGAGAATCATTCAATGTGCACATTCCGGAGCTCAGGGTGTTTGAATTCCAGAAACACCAAATGTCTGCTTTCTAGAATCGGAATGTGGTGAAATTCTAGAATGAACAGCATGGCGGAATTCTAAAGTCCTAAAATGCCTGCTAGCCGGAAGTTAAGGTGTCTGACGTCCAGAATGCTACTAGGTCAGCATTCTACCGTTCTGAAAGATTCTGGGTTCCAGAATCAATGGACGGATGAGTTCCAGAATGTCAGGTTGGCCAAACTCTAGAATCCTTGCGTGTCTGAACTCGAGAGTCATTCAATGTCCACATTCCGGAATTCACGGTGTCTGAATTCCAGAAGCACCAAATGTCTGCATTCTAGAATCAGAATGTGGTGGAATTCTAGAATGCACAGCACGGCGGAATTCTAAAGTCCGAAAATGCCTGCTACCCGGAAGTTAATGTGTCTGACCTCCAGAATGCTACTAGGTCCACATTTAATCATTCTGAAATATTCTGGGTTCTAGAATCAATGGACGGCTGGGTTCCAGAATGTAAGGTTGGCCAAACTCTAGAATACTTGCGTGTCTGAACTCGAGAGACATTCAATGTCCACGTTCCGGAACTAAGGGTGTCTGAATCCCAGAAGCACCAAATGTCTGCATTCGAATATCGGAATTTAACAGAATTCTAGAATGCACAGCACGGCGGAATTCTAAAGTACTAAAACGCCTTCTAGCCGGAAGTTAATGTGTCTGACGTCCAGAATGCTACTAGGTCAGCATTCTACCATTCTGAAAGATTCTGGGTTCTAGAATCAATGGACGGCTGAGTTCCGGAATGTCAGGGTGGCCAAACTCTAGAATCCTTGCGTGTCTGAACTCGAGAGTCATTCAATGTCCACATTCCAGATCTCAGGGTGTCTGAATTCCCGAAGAACCAATTGTCTGCATTCTAGAATCAAAATGTGGCAGAATTCAAGAATGCACAGCCTGGCGGAATTCTAAAGTCCTAAAATGCCTGCTAGTCGGAAGGTAAGGTGTCTGAGGTCCAGAATGCTACTAGGTCAGCATTCAACCGTTCTGAAAGATTCTGGGTTCTAGAACTAATGGACGGCTGAGTTCCAGAATGTCAGCATGGCCAAACTCTAGAATACTTGCGTGTCTGATATCGAGAGTCATTCAATGTGCACATTCCGGAGCTCAGGGTGTCTGAATTCCAGAAACACCAAATGTCTGCATTCTAGAATCGGAATGTGGTGAAATTCTAGAATGCACAGCATGGCGGAATTCTAATGTACTAAAATACCTGCTAGCCGGAAGTTAAAGTGTGTGACGTCCAGAATACTACTAGGTCATCATTGTACCATTCTGAACGATTCTGGGTTCTAGAATCAATGGATGGCTGAGTTCCGGAATGTCAGGGTGGCCAAACTGTAAAATCCTTGCGTGTCTGAACTCGAGAGTCATTCAATGTCCACATTCCGGAACTCAGGGTGTCTGAATTCCAGCAGCACCAAATGTCTGCATTCTGGAATCAGAATGTGGTGGAATTCTAGAATGCTCAGCACGGCGGAATTCTAAAGTACTAAAATGCCTCCTACCCGGAAGTTAAGGTTTCTGACGTCCAGAATGCTACTAGGTCAGCATTCTACCGTTCTGAAAGATTCTGGGTTCCAGAATCAATGGACGGATGAGTTCCAAAATGTCAGGTTGGCCAAACTATAGAATCCTTGCGTGTCTGAACTCGAGAGTCATTCAATGTCCACATTCCGGAATTCACGGTGTCTGAATTCCAGAAGCACCAAATGTCTGCATTCTAGAATCGGAATGTGGTGAAATTCTAGAATGAACAGCATGGCGGAATTCTAAAGTCCTAAAATGCCTGCTAGCCGGCAGTTAAGGTGTCTGACGTCCAGAAGGCTACTAGGTCAGCATTCTACCGTTCTGAAAGATTCTGGGTTCCAGAATCAATGGACAGATGAGTTCCAGAATGTCACGTTGGCCAAACTCTAGAATCCTTGCGTGTTTGAATTCAAACGTCATTCAATGTCCACATTCCGGAATTCACGGTGTCTGAATTCCAGAAGCACAAAATGTCTGCATTCTAGAATCAGAATGTGGTGGAATTCTAGAATGCACAGCACGGCGGAATTGTAAAGTCCTAAAATGCCTGCTACCCGGAAGTTAATGTGTCTGACGTCCAGAATGCTACTAGGTCAGCATTTAATCGTTCTGAAATATTCTGGGTTCTAGATTCAATGGACGGCTGAGTTCCAGAATGTAAGGTTGGCCAAAATCTAGAATACTTGCGTGTCTGAACTCGAGAGACATTCAATGTCCACATTCCGGAACTAAGGTTGTCTGAATTCCAGAAGCACCAAATGTCTGCATTCGAGAATCGGAATTTGACGGAATTCTAGAATGCACAGCACGGCGGAATTCTAAAGTACTAAAACACCTGCTAGCCGGAAGTTAAAGTGTCTGACGTCCAGAATGCTACTAGGTCATCATTGTACCATGCTGAAAGATTCTGGGTTCTAGAATCAATGGATGGCTGAGTTCCGGAATGTCAGGGTGGCCAAACTCTAGAATCCTTGCGTGTCTGAACTCGAGAGTCATTCAATGTCCACATTCCGGAACTCAGGGTGTCCGAATTCCCAAAGAACCAATTGTCTGCATTCTAGAATCAAAATGTGGCAGAATTCTTGAATGCACAGCCTGGCGGAATTCTAAAGTCCTAAAATGCCTGCTAGTCGGAAGGTAAGGTGTCTGAGGTCCAGAATGCTACTAGGTCAGCATTCTACCGTTCTGAAAGATTCTGGGTTCTAGAACCAATGGACGGCTGAGTTCCAGAATGTCAGCATGGCCAAACTCTAGAATACTTGCGTGTCTGATCTCGAGAGTCATTCAATGTGCACATTCCGGAGCTCAGGGTGTCTGAATTCCAGAAACACCAAATGTCTGCATTCTAGAAGTGGAATGTGGTGAAATTCTAGAATGAACAGCATGGCGGAATTCTAAAGTCATAAAATACCTGCTAGCCGGAAGTTAATGTGTCTGACGTCCAGAATGCTACTAGGTCAGCATTCTACCGTTCAGAAAGATTCTGGGTTCCAGAATCAATGGACGGATGAGTTCCAGAATGTAAGGCTGGCCAAACTCTGGAATACTTGCGTGTCTGAACTCGAGAGACATTCAATGTCCACATTCCGTAACTAAGGGTGTCTGAATCCCAGAAGCACCAAATGTCTGCATTCGAGTATCGGAATTTGACAGAATCCTAGAATGCACTGCACGGCGGAATTCTAAAGTACTAAAACGCCTTGTAGCCGGAAGTTAATGTGTCTGACGTCCAGAATGCTACTAGGTCAGCATTCTACCATTCTGAAAGATTCTGGGTTCTAGAATCAATGGATGGCTGAGTTCCGGAATGTCAGGGTGGCCAAACTCTAGAATCCTTGCGTGTCTGAACTCGAGAGTCATTCAATGTCCACATTCCGGATCTCAGGGTGTCTGAATTCCCGAAGAACCAATTGTCTGCATTCTAGAAACAAAATGTGGCAGAATTCTTGAATGCACAGCCTGGCGGAATTCTAAAGTCCTAAAATGCCTGCTAGTCGGAAGGTAAGGTGTCTGAGGTCCAGAATGCTACTAGGTCAGCATTCTACCGTTCTGAAAGATTCTGGCTTCTAGAACTAATGGACGGCTGAGTTCCAGAATGTCAGCATGGCCAAACTCTAGAATCCTTGCGTGTCTGATCTCAAGAGTCATTCAATGTGCACATTCCGGAGCTCAGGGTGTCTGAATTCCAGAAACACCAAATGTCTGCATTCTAGAATCGGAATGTGGTGAAATTCTAGAATGCACAGCATGGCGGAATTCTAAAGTCCTAAAATGCCTGCTAGCCGGAAGTTAAGGTGTCTGACGTACAGAATGCTACTAGGTCAGCATTCTGCCGTTCTGAAAGATTCTGGGTTCTAGAATCAATGGACGGATGAGTTCCAGAATGTCAGGTTGGCCAAACTCTAGAATCCTTGCGTGTCTGAACTCGAGAGTCATTCAATGTCCACATTCCGGAATTCACGGTGTCTGAATTCCAGAAGCACCAAATGTCTGCATTCTAGAATCGGAATGTGGTGAAATTCTAGAATGCACAGCATGGCGGAATTCTAAAGTCCTAAAATGCCTGCTAGACGGAAGTTAAGGTGTCTGACGTCCAGAATGCTACTAGGTCAGCATTCTACCATTCTGAAAGATTCTGGGTTCTAGAATCAATGGACGGATGAGTTCCAGAATGTCAGGTTGGCCAAACTCTAGAATCCTTGCGTGTCTGAACTCGAGAATCATTCAATGTCCACATTCTGGAATTCACGGTGTCTGAATTGCAGAAGCACCAAATGTCTGCATTCTAGAATCAGAATGTGGTGGAATTCTAGAATGCACAGCACTGCGGAATTCTAAAGTCCTAAAATGCCTGCTTCCTGGAAGTTAAGGTGTCTGACGTCCAGAATGCTACTAGGTCAGCATTCTGCCGTTCTGAAATATTCTGGGTTCTAGAATCAATGGACGGCTGAGTTCCAGAATGTAAGGTTGGCCAAAGTCTAGAATACCTGCGTGTCTGAACTCGAGAGACATTCATTGTCCACGTTCTGGAACTAAGGGTGTCTGAATTCCAGAAGCACCAAATGTCTGCATTCGAGCATCAGAATTTGACGGAATTCTAGAATGCACAGCACGGCGGAATTCTAAAGTACTAAAACGCCTGCTAGCCGGAAGTTAATGTGTCTGACGTCCAGAATGCTACTAGGTCAGCATTTAATCGTTCTGAAATATTCTGGGATCTAGAATCAATGGACGGCTGAGTTCCAGAATATAAGGTTAGTCAAACTCTAGAATCCTTGCCTGTCAGATCTCGAGAGTCATTCAATGTGCATATTCCGGAGCTCAGGATATCTGAATTCCAGAAACACCAAATGTCTCCATTCTAGAATCGGAATGTGGTGAAATACTAGAATGCACAGCATGGCGGAATTCTAAAGTCCTAAAATGCCTGCTATCCATAAGTTAAGGTGTCTGACGTCCAGAATGTTACTAGGTCAGCATTCTAACTTTCTGAAAGATTCTGGGTTCTAGAATCAATGGACGGATGAGTTCCAGAATGTAAGGTTGGCCAAACTCTAGAATCCTTGCGTGTCTGAACTCGAGAGTCATTCAATGTCCACATTCCGGAGCTCAGGGTGTCTGAATTCCAGAAACACCAAACGTTTGCATTCTAGAATCGGAATGTGGTGAAATTCTAGAATGCACAGCATGGCGGAATTCTAAAGTCCTAAAATGCCTGCTAGCCGGAAGTTAAGGTGTCTGACGTCCAGAATGCTACTAGGTCAGCATTCTACCATTCTGAAAGATTCTGGGTTCTAGAATCAATGGACAGATGAGTTCCAGAATGTAAGGTGGGCCAAACTCTAGAATACTTGCGTGTCTGAACTCGAGAGACATTCATTGTCCACGTTCCGGAACTAAGGCTGTCTGAATTCCAGAAGCACCAAATGTCTGCATTCGAGTATCGGAATTTGATGGAATTCTAGAATGCAGAACACGGCGGAATTCTAAAGTACTAAAATGCCTGCTAGCCGGAAGTTAATGTGTCTGACGTCCAGAATGCTACTAGGTCAGCATTCTAACATTCTGAAAGATTCTGGGTTCTAGAATCAATGGACGGCTGAGTTGCGGAATGTCAGGTTAGCCAAACTCTAGAATCCTTGCGTGTCTGAACTCGAGAGTCATTCAGTGTCCACATTCCGGAACTCAGGGTGTCTGAATTCCCGAAGAACCGATTGTCTGCATTCTAAAATCAAAATGTGGCAGAATTCTAGAATGCACAGCCTGGCAGAATTCCAAAGTCCTAAAATGCCTGCTAGTCGGAAGGTAAGGTGTCTGAGGTCCAGAATGCTACTAGGTCAGCATTCTACCATTCTGAAAGATTCTGGGTTCTAGAGTCAATGGACGGCTGAGTTCCAGAATGTCAGCATGGCCAAACTCTAGAATCCTTGCGTGTCTGATCTCGAGAGTCATTCAATGTGCACATTCCGGAGCTCAGGGTGTCTGAATTCCAGAAACACCAAATGTCTGCATTCTAGAATCGGAATGTGGTGAAATTCTAGAATGCACAGCATGGCGGAATTCTAAAGTCCTAAAATGCCTGCTAGCCGGAAGTTAAGGTGTCTGACGTCCAGAATGCTACTAGGTCAGCATTCTACCGTTCTGAAAGATTCTGGGTTCTAGAACCAATGGACAGATGAGTTCCAGAATGTCAGCATGGCCAAACTCTAGAATCCTTGCGTGTCTGAACTCGAGAGTCATTCAATGTCCACATTCCGGAACTAAGGTTGTCTGAATTCCAGAAGCACCAAATGTATGCATTCGAGAATCGGAATTTGACGGAATCCTAGAATGCACAGCACGGCGGAATTCTAATGTACTAAAACACCTGCTAGCCGGAAGTTAAAGTGTCTGACGTCCAGAATACTACTAGGTCATCATTGTACCATTCTGAAAGATTCTGGGTTCTAGAATCAATGGATGGCTGAGTTCCGGAATGTCAGGTTGGCCAAACTGTAGAATCCTTGCGTGTCTGAACTCGAGAGTCATTCAATGTCCACATTCCGGAACTCAGGGTGTCTGAATTCCAGAAGCACCAAATGTCTGCATTCTAGAATCAGAATGTGGTGGAATTCTAGAATGCTCAGCACGGCGGAATTCTAAAGTACTACAACGCCTGCTAGCCGGAAGTTAAGGAGTCTGACGTCCAGAATGCTACTAGGTCAGCATTCTACCGTTCTGAAAGATTCTGGGTTCCAGAAACAATGGACGGATGAGTTCCAGAATGTCAGGTTGGCCAAACTATAGAATCCTTGCGTGTCTGAACTCGAGAGTCATTCAATGTCCACATTCCAGAATTCACGGTGTCTGAATTCCAGAAGCACCAAATGTCTGCATTCTAGAATCGGAATGTGATGAAATTCTAGAATGAACAGCATGGCGGAATTCTAAAGTCCTAAAATGCCTGCTAGCCGGAAGTTAAGTTGTCTGAGGTCCAGAATGCTACTAGGTCAGCATTCTACCGTTCTGAAAGATTCTGGGTTCTAGAACCAATGGACGGCTGAGTTCCAGAATGTCAGCATGGCCAAACTCTAGAATCCTTGCGTGTCTGATCTCGAGAGTCATTCAATGTGCACATTCCGGAGCTCAGGGTGTCTGAATTCCAGAAACACCAAATGTCTGCATTCTAGAATCGGAATGTGGTGAAATTCTAGAATGCACAACATGGCGGAATTCTAAAGTCCTAAAATGCCTGCTAGACGGAAGTTAAGGTGTCTGACGTCCAGAATGCTACTAGGTCAGCATTCTGCCGTTCTGAAAGATTCTGGGTTCCAGAATCAATGGACGGATGAGTTCCAGAATGTCAGGTTGGCCAAACTCTAGAATCCTTGCGTGTCTGAACTCGAGAGTCATTCAATGTCCACATTCCGGAATTCACGGTGTCTGAATTGCAGAAGCACCAAATGTCTGCATTCTAGAATCAGAATGTGGTGGAATTCTAGAATGCACAGCACGGCGGAATTCTAAAGTCCTAAAATGCCTGCTACCTGGAAGTTAAGGTGTCTGACGTCCAGAATGCTACTAGGTCAGCATTCTGCCGTTCTGAAATATTCTGGGTTCTAGAATCAATGGACGACTGAGTTCCAGAATGTCAGGGTGGCTAAACTCTAGAATCCTTGCGTGTCTGAACTCGAGAGTCATTCAATGTCCACATTCCGGAACTCAGTGTGTCTGAATTCCCGAAGAACCAATTGTCTGCATTCTAGAATCAAAATGTGGCAGAATTCTAGAATGCACAGCCTGGCGGAATTCTAAAGTCCTAAAATGCCTGCTATTCGGAAGGTAAGGTGTCTGAGGTCCAGAATGCTACTAGGTCAGCATTCTACCGTTCTGAAAGAATTTGGGTTCTAGAATCAATGGACGGATGAGTTCCAGAATGTCAGGTTGGCCAAACTCTAGAATCCTTCCGTGTCTGAACTCAAGAGTCATTCAATGTGCACCTTCCGGAGCTCAGGGTGTCTGAATTCCAGAAACACCAAATGTCTGCATTCTAGAATCGGAATGTGGTGAAATTCTAGAATGCACAGCATGGCGGAATTCTAAAGTCCTAAAATGCCTGCTAGCCGGAAGTTAAGGTGTCTGACGTCCAGAATGCTACTAGGTCAGCATTCTACCCTTCTGAAAGATTCTGGTTTCTAGAATCAATGGACGGCTGAGTTCCGGAATGTCAGGCTGGCCAAACTGTAGAATTCTTGCGTGTCTGAACTCGAGAGTCATTCAATGTCCACATTCCGGAACTCAGGGTGTCTGAATTCCCGAAGAACCAATTGTCTGCATTCTAGAATCAAAATGTGGCAGAATTCTAGAATGCACAGCCTGGCGGAATTCTAAAGTCCTAAAATACCTGCTAGTCGGAAGGTCTGGTGTCTGAGGTCCAGAATGCTACTAGGTCAGCATTTAATCGTTCTGAAATATTCTGGGTTCTAGAATCAATGGACGGCTGAGTTCCAGAATGTAAGGTTGGCCAAACTCTAGAATACTTGCGTGTCTGAACTCGAGAGACGTTCATTGTCCACGTTCCGGAACTAAGGGTTTCTGAATTCCAGAAGCACCAAATGTCTGTATTCGAGTATCGGAATTTGATGGAATTCTAGAATGCACAGCACGGCGGAATTCTAAAGTACTAAAACGCCTTCTAGCCGGAAGTTAATGTGTCTGACGGCCAGCATGCTACTAGGTCAGCATTCTACCGTTCTGAAAGATTCTGGGTTCTAGAACTAATGGACGGCTGAGTTCCAGAATATCAGCATGGCCAAACTCTAGAATCCTTGCGTGTCTGATCTCGAGAGTCATTCAATGTGCACATTCCGGAGCTCAGGGTGTCTGAATTCCAGAAACACCAAATGTATGCATTCTAGAATCGGAATGTGGTGAAATTCTAGAATGCACAGCATGGCGGAATTCTAAAGTCCTAAAATGCCTGCTAGCCGGAAGTTAAGGTGTCTGACGTCCAGAATGTTACTAGGTCAGCATTCTACCGTTCTGAAAGATTCTGGGTTTTAGAATCAATGGACGGATGAGTTCCAGAATGTCAGGTTGGCCAAACTCTAGAATCCTTGCGTGTCTGAACTCGAGAGTCATTCAATGTCCTCATTCCGGAGCTCAGGGTGTCTGAATTCCAGAAACACCAAATGTCTGCATTCTAGAATCGGAATGTGGTGAAATTCTAGAATGCACAGCATGGCGGAATTCTAAAGTCCTAAAATGCCTGCTAGCCGGAAGTTAAGGTGTCTGACGTCCAGAATGCTACTAGGTCAGCATTTAATCGTTCTGAAAGATTCTGGGTTCTAGAATCAATGGACGGATGAGTTCCAGAATGTCAGGTTGTCCAAACACTAGAATCTTTGCGTGTCTGAACTCGAGAGTCATTCAATGTCCACATTCCGGAATTCACGGTGTCTGAATTGCAGAAGCATCAAATGTCTGCATTCTAGAATCAGAATGTGGTGGAATTCTAGAATGCACAGCACGGCGGAATTCTAAAGTCCTAAAATGCCTGCTACCCGGAAGTTAAGGTGTCTGACGTCCAGAATGCTACTAGGTCAGCATTCTGCCGTTCTGAAATATTCTGGGTTCTAGAATCAATGGACGGCTGAGTTCCAGAATGTAAGGTTGGCCAAAGTCTAGAATACTTGCGTGTCTGAACTGGAGAGACATTCATTGTCCACGTTCCGGAACTAAGGGTGTCTGAATTCCAGAAGCACCAAATGTCTGCATTCGAGTTTCGGAACTTGACGGAATTCTAGAATGCACAGCACGGCGGAATTCTAATGTACTAAAACACCTGCTAGCCGGAAGTTAAAGTGTCTGACGTCCAGAATACTACTAGGTCAGCATTCTACCATTCTGAAAGATTCTGGGTTCTAGAATCAATGGATGGCTGAGTTCCGGAATGTCAGGGTGGCCAAACTCTAGAATCCTTGCGTGTCTGAACTCGAGAGTCATTCAATGTCCACATTCCGGATCTCAGGGTGTCTGAATTCCCGAAGAACCAATTGTCTGCATTCTAGAATCAAAATGTGGCAGAATTCTTGAATGCACAGCCTGGCGGAATTCTAAAGTCCTAAAATGCCTGCTAGTCGGAAGGTAAGGTGTCTGAGGTCCAGAATGCTACTAGGTCAGCATTCTACCGTTCTGAAAGATTCTGGCTTCTAGAGCTAATGGACGGCTGAGTTCCAGAATGTCAGCATGGCCAAACTCTAGAATCCTTGCGTGTCTGATCTCGAGAGTCATTCAATGTGCACATTCCGGAGCTCAGGGTGTCTGAATTCCAGAAACACCAAATGTCTGCATTCTAGAATCGGAATGTGGTGAAATTCTAGAATGCACAGCATGGCGGAATTCTAAAGTCCTAAAATGCCTGCTAGCCGGAAGTTAAGGTGTCTGACGTACAGAATGCTACTAGGTCAGCATTCTGCCGTTCTGAAAGATTCTGGGTTCCAGAATCAATGGACGGATGAGTTCCAGAATGTCAGGTTGGCCAAACTCTAGAATCCTTGCGTGTCTGAACTCGAGAGTCATTCAACGTCCACATTCCGGAATTCACGGTGTCTGAATTCCAGAAGCACCAAATGTCTGCATTCTAGAATCGGAATGTGGTGAAATTCTAGAATGCACAGCATGGCGGAATTCTAAAGTCCTAAAATGCCTGCTAGACGGAAGTTAAGGTGTCTGACGTCCAGAATGCTACTAGGTCAGCATTCTACCATTCTGAAAGATTCTGGGTTCTAGAATCAATGGACGGATGAGTTCCAGAATGTCAGGTTGGCCAAACTCTAGAATCCTTGCGTGTCTGAACTCGAGAATCATTCAATGTCCACATTCCGGAATTCACGGTGTCTGAATTGCAGAAGCACCAAATGTCTGCATTCTAGAATCAGAATGTGGTGGAATTCTAGAATGCACAGCACTGCGGAATTCTAAAGTCCTAAAATGCCTGCTTCCTGGAAGTTAAGGTGTCTGACGTCCAGAATGCTACTAGGTCAGCATTCTGCCGTTCTGAAATATTCTGAGTTCTAGAATCAATGGACGGCTGAGTTCCAGAATGTAAGGTTGGCCAAAGTCTAGAATACCTGCGTGTCTGAACTCGAGAGACATTCATTGTCCACGTTCTGGAACTAAGGGTGTCTGAATTCCAGAAGCACCAAATGTCTGCATTCGAGCATCGGAATTTGACGGAATTCTAGAATGCACAGCACGGCGGAATTCTAAAGTACTAAAACGCCTGCTAGACGGAAGTTAATGTGTCTGACGTCCAGAATGCTACTAGGTCAGCATTTAATCGTTCTGAAATATTCTGGGATCTAGAATCAATGGACGGCTGAGTTCCAGAATATAAGGTTAGTCAAACTCTAGAATCCTTGCCTGTCAGATCTCGAGAGTCATTCAATGTGCATATTCCGGAGCTCAGGATATCTGAATTCCAGAAACACCAAATGTCTCCATTCTAGAATCGGAATGTGGTGAAATACTAGAATGCACAGCATGGCGGAATTCTAAAGTCCTAAAATGCCTGCTATCCATAAGTTAAGGTGTCTGACGTCCAGAATGTTACTAGGTCAGCATTCTAACTTTCTGAAAGATTCTGGGTTCTAGAATCAATGGACGGATGAGTTCCAGAATGTAAGGTTGGCCAAACTCTAGAATCCTTGCGTGTCTGAACTCGAGAGTCATTCAATGTCCACATTCCGGAGCTCAGGGTGTCTGAATTCCAGAAACACCAAGTGTCTGCATTCTAGAATCGGAATGTGGTGAAATTCTAGAATGCACAGCATGGCGGAATTCTAAAGTCCTAAAATGCCTGCTAGCCGGAAGTTAAGGTGTCTGACGTCCAGAATGCTACTAGGTCAGCATTCTACCATTCTGAAAGATTCTGGGTTCTAGAATCAATGGACGGATGAGTTAAAGAATGTCAGGTTGGCCAAACTCTAGAATCCTTGCGTGTCTGAACTCGAGAGTCATTCAATGTCCACATTCCGGAATTCACAGTGTCTGAATTCCAGAAGCACCAAATGTCTGCATTCTAGAATCAGAATGTGGTGGAATTCTAGAATGCACAGCACGGCGGAATTCTAAAGTACTACAACGCCTGCTGGCCGGAAGTTAATGTGTGTGACGTACAGAATGCTACTAGGTCAGCATTCTACCATTCTGAAAGATTCTGGGTTCCAGAATCAATGGACGGCTGAGTTCCGGAATGTCAGGGTGGCTAAACTCTAGAATCCTTGCGTGTCTGAACTCGAGAGACATTCAATGTCCACATTCCGGAACTCAGGGTGTCTGAATTCCAGAAGCACCAAATGTCTGCATTCTAGAATCAGAATGTGGTGGAATTCTAGAATGCTCAGCACGGCGGAATTCTAAAGTACTACAACGCCTGCTAGCCGGAAGTTAAGGAGTCTGACGTCCAGAATGCTACTAGGTCAGCATTCTACCGTTCTGAAAGATTCTGGGTTCCAGAAACAATGGACGGATGAGTTCCAGAATGTCAGGTTGGCCAAACTATAGAATCCTTGCGTGTCTGAACTCGAGAGTCATTCAATGTCCACATTCCAGAATTCACGGTGTCTGAATTCCAGAAGCACCAAATGTCTGCATTCTAGAATCGGAATGTGATGAAATTCTAGAATGAACAGCATGGCGGAATTCTAAAGTCCTAAAATGCCTGCTAGCCGGAAGTTAAGTTGTCTGAGGTCCAGAATGCTACTAGGTCAGCATTCTACCGTTCTGAAAGATTCTGGGTTCTAGAACCAATGGACGGCTGAGTTCCAGAATGTCAGCATGGCCAAACTCTAGAATCCTTGCGTGTCTGATCTCGAGAGTCATTCAATGTGCACATTCCGGAGCTCAGGGTTTCTGAATTCCAGAAACACCAAATGTCTGCATTCTAGAATCGGAATGTGGTGAAATTCTAGAATGCACAACATGGCGGAATTCTAAAGTCCTAAAATGCCTGCTAGACGGAAGTTAAGGTGTCTGACGTCCAGAATGCTACTAGGTCAGCATTCTGCCGTTCTGAAAGATTCTGGGTTCCAGAATCAATGGACGGATGAGTTCCAGAATGTCAGGTTGGCCAAACTCTAGAATCCTTGCGTGTCTGAACTCGAGAGTCATTCAATGTCCACATTCCGGAATTCACGGTGTCTGAATTGCAGAAGCACCAAATGTCTGCATTCTAGAATCAGAATGTGGTGGAATTCTAGAATGCACAGCACGGCGGAATTCTAAAGTCCTAAAATGCCTGCTACCTGGAAGTTAAGGTGTCTGACGTCCAGAATGCTACTAGGTCAGCATTCTGCCGTTCTGAAATATTCTGGGTTCTAGAATCAATGGACGGATGAGTTCCAGAATGTCAGGTTGGCAAAAGTCTAGAATACCTGCGTGTCTGAACTCGAGAGACATTCATTGTCCACGTTCTGGAACTAAGGGAGTCTGAATTCCAGAAGCACCGAATGTCTGCATTCGAGTATCGGAATTTGACGGAATTCTAGAATGCACAGCACGGCGGAATTCTAAAGTACTACAACGCCTGCTGGCCGGAAGTTAATGTGTGTGACGTACAGAATGCTACTAGGTCAGCATTCTACCATTCTGAAAGATTCTGGGTTCTAGAATCAATGGACGGCTGAGTTCCAGAATGTCAGGGTGGCTAAACTCTAGAATCCTTGCGTGTCTGAACTCGAGAGTCATTCAATGTCCACATTCCGGAATTCACAGTGTCTGAATTCCAGAAGCACCAAATGTCTGCATTCTAGAATCAGAATGTGGTGGAATTCTAGAATGCACAGCACGGCCGAATTCTAAAGTACTACAACGCCTGCTGGCCGGAAGTTAATGTGTGTGACGTACAGAATGCTACTAGGTCAGCATTCTACCATTCTGAAAGATTCTGGGTTCTAGAATCAATGGACGACTGAGTTCCAGAATGTCAGGGTGGCTAAACTCTAGAATCCTTGCGTGTCTGAACTCGAGAGTCATTCAATGTCCACATTCCGGAACTCAGTGTGTCTGAATTCCCGAAGAACCAATTGTCTGCATTCTAGAATCAAAATGTGGCAGAATTCTAGAATGCACAGCCTGGCGGAATTCTAAAGTCCTAAAATGCCTGCTATTCGGAAGGTAAGGTGTCTGAGGTCCAGAATGCTACTAGGTCAGCATTCTACCGTTCTGAAAGAATCTGGGTTCTAGAATCAATGGACGGATGAGTTCCAGAATGTCAGGTTGGCCAAACTCTAGAATCCTTCCGTGTCTGAACTCAAGAGTCATTCAATGTGCACCTTCCGGAGCTCAGGGTGTCTGAATTCCAGAAACACCAAATGTCTGCATTCTAGAATCGGAATGTGGTGAAATTCTAGAATGCACAGCATGGCAGAATTCTAAAGTCCTAAAATGCCTGCTAGCCGGAAGTTAAGGTGTCTGACGTCCAGAATGCTACTAGGTCAGCATTCTACCCTTCTGAAAGATTCTGGTTTCTAGAATCAATGGACGGCTGAGTTCCGGAATGTCAGGCTGGCCAAACTGTAGAATTCTTGCGTGTCTGAACTCGAGAGTCATTCAATGTCCACATTCCGGAACTCAGGGTGTCTGAATTCCCGAAGAACCAATTGTCTGCATTCTAGAATCAAAATGTGGCAGAATTCTAGAATGCACAGCCTGGCGGAATTCTAAAGTCCTAAAATACCTGCTAGTCGGAAGGTCTGGTGTCTGAGGTCCAGAATGCTACTAGGTCAGCATTTAATCGTTCTGAAATATTCTGGGTTCTAGAATCAATGGACGGCTGAGTTCCAGAATGTAAGGTTGGCCAAACTCTAGAATACTTGCGTGTCTGAACTCGAGAGACGTTCATTGTCCACGTTCCGGAACTAAGGGTTTCTGAATTCCAGAAGCACCAAATGTCTGTATTCGAGTATCGGAATTTGATGGAATTCTAGAATGCACAGCACGGCGGAATTCTAAAGTACTAAAACGCCTTCTAGCCGGAAGTTAATGTGTCTGACGTCCAGCATGCTACTAGGTCAGCATTCTACCGTTCTGAAAGATTCTGGGTTCTAGAACTAATGGACGGCTGAGTTCCAGAATATCAGCATGGCCAAACTCTAGAATCCTTGCGTGTCTGATCTCGAGAGTCATTCAATGTGCACATTCCGGAGCTCAGGGTGTCTGAATTCCAGAAACACCAAATGTGTGCATTCTAGAATCGGAATGTGGTGAAATTCTAGAATGCACAGCATGGCGGAATTCTAAAGTCCTAAAATGCCTGCTAGCCGGAAGTTAAGGTGTCTGACGTCCAGAATGTTACTAGGTCAGCATTCTACCGTTCTGAAAGATTCTGGGTTTTAGAATCAATGGACGGATGAGTTCCAGAATGTCAGGTTGGCCAAACTCTAGAATCCTTGCGTGTCTGAACTCGAGAGTCATTCAATGTCCTCATTCCGGAGCTCAGGGTGTCTGAATTCCAGAAACACCAAATGTCTGCATTCTAGAATCGGAATGTGGTGAAATTCTAGAATGCACAGCATGGCGGAATTCTAAAGTCCTAAAATGCCTGCTAGCCGGAAGTTAAGGTGTCTGACGTCCAGAATGCTACTAGGTCAGCATTTAATCGTTCTGAAAGATTCTGGGTTCTAGAATCAATGGACGGATGAGTTCCAGAATGTCAGGTTGTCCAAACACTAGAATCTTTGCGTGTCTGAACTCGAGAGTCATTCAATGTCCACATTCCGGAATTCACGGTGTCTGAATTGCAGAAGCATCAAATGTCTGCATTCTAGAATCAGAATGTGGTGGAATTCTAGAATGCACAGCACGGCGGAATTCTAAAGTCCTAAAATGCCTGCTACCCGGAAGTTAAGGTGTCTGACGTCCAGAATGCTACTAGGTCAGCATTCTGCCGTTCTGAAATATTCTGGGTTCTAGAATCAATGGACGGCTGAGTTCCAGAATGTAAGGTTGGCCAAAGTCTAGAATACTTGCGTGTCTGAACTGGAGAGACATTCATTGTCCACGTTCCGGAACTAAGGGTGTCTGAATTCCAGAAGCACCAAATGTCTGCATTCGAGTTTCGGAACTTCACGGAATTCTAGAATGCACAGCACGGCGGAATTCTAATGTACTAAAACGCCTGCTAGCCGGAAGTTAAAGTGTCTGACGTCCAGAATACTACTAGGTCATCATTGTACCATTCTGAAAGATTCTGGGTTCTAGAATCAATGGATGGCTGAGTTCCGGAATGTCAGGGTGGCCAAACTGTAGAATCCTTGCGTGTCTGAACTCGAGAGTCATTCAACGTCCACATTCCGGAACTCAGGGTGTCTGAATTCCAGAAGCACCAAATGTCTGCATTCTAGAATCAGAATGTGGTGGAATTCTAGAATGCTCAGCACGGCGGAATTCTAAAGTACTAAAATGCCTCCTACCCGGAAGTTAAGGTGTCTGACGTCCAGAATGCTACTAGGTCAGCATTCTACCGTTCTGAAAGATTCTGGGTTCCAGAATCAATGGACGGATGAGTTCCAGAATGTCAGGTTGGCCAAACTCTAGAATCCTTGCGTGTCTGAACTCGAGAGTCATTCAATGTCCACATTCCGGAATTCACGGTGTCTGAATTCCAGAAGCACCAAATGTCTGCATTCTAGAATCGGAATGTGATGAAATTCTAGAATGAACAGCATGGCGGAATTCTAAAGTCCTAAAATGCCTGCTAGCCGGAAGTTAAGTTGTCTGAGGTCCAGAATGCTACTAGGTAAGCATTCTACCGTTCTGAAAGATTCTGGGTTCTAGAACCAATGGACGGCTGAGTTCCAGAATGTCAGCATGGCCAAACTCTAGAATCCTTGCGTGTCTGATCTCGAGAGTCATTCAATGTGCACATTCTGGAGCTCAGGGTGTCTGAATTCCAGAAACACCAAATGTCTGCATTCTAGAATCGGAATGTGGTGAAATTCTAGAATGAACAGCATGGCGGAATTCTAAAGTCCTAAAATGCCTGCTAGCCGGAAGTTAAGGTGTCTGACGTCCAGAATGCTACTAGGTCAGCATTCTACCGTTCTGAAAGATTCTGGGTTCCAGAATCAATGGACGGATGAGTTCCAGAATGTCAGGTTGGCCAAACTCTAGAATCCTTGCGTGTCTGAACTCGAGAGTCATTCAATGTCCACATTCCGGAATTCACGGTGTCTGAATTCCAGAAGCACCAAATGTCTGCATTCTAGAATCAGAATGTGGTGGAATTCTAGAATGCACAGCACGGCGGAATTCTAAAGACCTAAAATGTCTGCTACCCGGAAGGTAAGGTGTCTGACATCCAGAATGCTACTAGGTCAGCATTTAATCGTTCTGAAATATTCTGGGTTCTAGAATCAATGGACGGCTGAGTTCCAGAATGTAAGGTTGGCCAAACTCTAGAATACTTGCGTGTCTGAACTCGAGAGACATTCATTGTCCACGTTCCGGAACTAAGGGTGTCTGAATTCCAGAAGCACCAAATGTCTGTATTCGAGTATCGGAATTTGATGGAATTCTAGAATGCACAGCACGGCGGAATTCTAAAGTACTAAAACGCCTGCTAGCCGGAAGTTAATGTGTCTGACGTCCAGAATGCTACTAGGTCAGCATTCTACCGTTCTGATAGATTCTGGGTTCTAGAACTAATGGACGGCTGAGTTCCAGAATATCAGCATGGCCAAACTTTAGAATCCTTGCGTGTCTGATCTCGAGAGTCATTCAATGTGCACATTCCGGAGCTCAGGGTGTCTGAATTCCAGAAACACCAAATGTGTGCATTCCAGAATCGGAATGTGGTGAAATTCTAGAATGCACAGCATGGCGGAATTCTAAAGTCCAAAAATGCCTGCTAGCCGGAAGTTAAGGTGTCTGACGTCCAGAATGTTACTAGGTCAGCATTCTACCGTTCTGAAAGATTCTGGGTTCTAGAATCAATGGACGGATGAGTTCCAGAATGTCAGGTTGGCCAAACTCTAGAATACTTGCGTGTCTGAACTCGAGAGTCATTCAATGTCCTCATTCCGGAGCTCAGGGTGTCTGAATTCCAGAAACACCAAATGTCTGCATTCTAGAATCGGAATGTGGTGAAATTCTAGAATGCACAGCATGGCGGAATTCTAAAGTCCTAAAATGCCTGCTAGCCGGAAGTTAAGGTGTCTGACGTCCAGAATGCTACTAGGTCAGCATTTAATCGTTCTGAAAGATTCTGGGTTCTAGAATCAATGGACGGATGAGTTCCAGAATGTCAGGTTGTCCAAACTCTAGAATCCTTGCGTGTCTGAACTCGAGAGTCATTCAATGTCCACATTCCGGAACTCAGGGTGTCTGAATTCCAGAAGCACCAAATGTCTGCATTCTAGAATCAGAATGTGGTGGAATTCTAGAATGCTCAGCACGGCGGAATTCTAAAGTACTAAAATGCCTCCTACCCGGAAGTTAAGGTGTCTGACGTCCAGAATGCTACTAGGTCAGCATTCTACCGTTCTGAAAGATTCTGGGTTCCAGAATCAATGGACGGATGAGTTCCAGAATGTCAGGTTGGCCAAACTCTAGAATCCTTGCGTGTCTGAACTCGAGAGTCATTCAATGTCCACATTCCGGAATTCACGGTGTCTGAATTCCAGAAGAACCAAATGTCTGCATTCTAGAATCGGAATGTGATGAAATTCTAGAATGAACAGCATGGCGGAATTCTAAAGTCCTAAAATGCCTGCTAGCCGGAAGTTAAGTTGTCTGAGGTCCAGAATGCTACTAGGTAAGCATTCTACCGTTCTGAAAGTTTCTGGGTTCTAGAACCAATGGACGGCTGAGTTCCAGAATGTCAGCATGGCCAAACTCTAGAATCCTTGCGTGTCTGATCTCGAGAGTCATTCAATGTGCACATTCCGGAGCTCAGGGTGTCTGAATTCCAGAAACACCAAATGTCTGCATTCTAGAATCAGAATGTGGTGGAATTCTAGAATGCACAGCACGGCGGAATTCTAAAGACCTAAAATGTCTGCTACCCGGAAGTTAAGGTGTCTGACGTCCAGAATGCTACTAGGTCAGCATTTAATCGTTCTGAAATATTCTGGGTTCTAGAATCAATGGACGGCTGAGTTCCAGAATGTAAGGTTGGCCAAACTCTAGAATACTTGCGTGTCTGAACTCGAGAGACATTCATTGTCCACGTTCCGGAACTAAGGGTGTCTGAATTCCAGAAGCACCAAATGTCTGTATTCGAGTATCGGAATTTGATGGAATTCTAGAATGCACAGCACGGCGGAATTCTAAAGTACTAAAACGCCTGCTAGCCGGAAGTTAATGTGTCTGACGTCCAGAATGCTACTAGGTCAGCATTCTACCGTTCTGAAAGATTCTGGGTTCTAGAACTAATGGAAGGCTGAGTTCCAGAATATCAGCATGGCCAAACTTTAGAATCCTTGTGTGTCTGATCTCGAGAGTCATTCAATGTGCACATTCCAGAGCTCAGGGTGTCTGAATTCCAGAAACACCAAATGTGTGCATTCTAGAATCGGAATGTGGTGAAATTCTAGAATGCACAGCATGGCGGAATTCTAAAGTCCTAAAATGCCTGCTAGCCGGAAGTTAAGGTGTCTGACGTCCAGAATGTTACTAGGTCAGCATTCTACCGTTCTGAAAGATTCTGGGTTCTAGACTCAATGGACGGATGAGTTCCAGAATGTCAGGTTGGCCAAACTCTAGAATACTTGCGTGTCTGAACTCGAGAGTCATTCAATGTCCTCATTCCGGAGCTCAGGGTGTCTGAATTCCAGAAACACCAAATGTCTGCTTTCTAGAATCGGAATGTGGTGAAATTCTAGAATGCACAGCATGGCGGAATTCCAAAGTCCTAAAATGCCTGCTACCCGGAAGTTAAGGTGTCTGACGTCCAGAATGTTACTAGGTCAGCATTCTACCGTTCTGAAAGATTCTGGGTTCTAGAATCAATGGACGGATTAGTTCCAGAATGTCAGGTTGGCCAAACTCTAGAATACTTGCGTGTCTGAACTCGAGAGTCATTCAATGTCCTCATTCCGGAGCTCAGGGTGTCTGAATTCCAGAAACACCAAATGTCTGCATTCTAGAATCGGAATGTGGTGAAATTCTAGAATGCACAGCATGGCGGAATTCTAAAGTCCTAAAATGCCTGCTACCCGGAAGTTAAGGTGTCTGAGGTCCAGAATGCTACTAGGCCAGCATTCTGCCGTTCTGAAATATTCTGGGTTCTAGAATCAATGGACCGCTGAGTTCCAGAATGTAAGGTTGGCCAAACTCCAGAATACTTGCGTGTCTGAACTCGAGAGACATTCAATATCCACATTCCGGAACTAAGGTTGTCTGAATTCCAGAAGCACCAAATGTCTGCATTCGAGAATCGGAATTTGACGGAATTCTAGAATGCACAGCATGGCGGAATTCTAAAGTACTAAAACACCTGCTAGCCGGAAGTTATTGTGTCTGACGTCCAGAATGCTACTAGGTCAACATTCTACCATTCTGAAAGATTCTGGGTTCTAGAATCAATGGACGGCTGAGTTCCGGAATGTCAGGGTGGCCAAACTCTAGAATCCTTGCATGTCTGAACTCGAGAGTCACTTAATGTCCACATTCCGGAACTCAAGGTGTCTGAATTCCCAAAGAAACAATTGTCTGCATTCTAGAATCAAAATATGGCAGAATTCTAGAATGCACAGCCTGGCGGAATTCTAAAGTCCTAAAATGCCTGCTAGTCGGAAGGTAAGGTGTCTGAGGTCCAGAATGCTACTAGGTCAGCATTCTACAGTTCTCAAAGATTCTGGGATCTAGAACCAAAGGACGGCTGAGTTCCAGAATGTCAGCATTGCCAAACTCTAGAATCCTTGCGTGTCCGATCTCGAGAGTCATTCAATGTGCACATTCCGGAGCTCAGGGCATCTGAATTCCAGAAACACCAAATGTCTGCTTTCTAGAATCGGAATGTGGTGAAATTCTAGAATGAACAGCATGGCAGAATTCTAAAGTCCTAAAATGCCTGCTAGCCGGAAGTTAAGGTGTCTGACGTCCAGAATGCTACTAGGTCAGCATTCTACCGTTCTGAAAGATTCTGGATTCTAGAATCAATGGACGGCTGAGTTCCAGAATGTCAGGGTGGCCAAACTCTAGAATCCTTGCGTGTCTGAACTCGAGAGTCATTCAATGTCCACATTCCGGATCTCAGGGTGTCTGAATTCCCGAAGAACCAATTGTCTGCATTCTAGAATCAAAATGTGGCAGAATTCTTGAATGCACAGCCTGGCGGAATTCTAAAGTCCTAAAATGCCTGCTAGTCGGAAGGTAAGGTGTCTGAGGTCCAGAATGCTACTAGGTCAGCATTCTACCGTTCTGAAAGATTCTGGCTTCTAGAACTAATGGACGGCTGAGTTCCAGAATGTCAGCATGGCCAAACTCTAGAATCCTTGCGTGTCTGATCTCGAGAGTCATTCAATGTGCACATTCCGGAGCTCAGGGTGTCTGAATTCCAGAAACACCAAATGTCTGCATTCTAGAATCGGAATGTGGTGAAATTCTAGAATGCACAGCATGGCGGAATTCTAAAGTCCTAAAATGCCTGCTAGCCGGAAGTTAAGGTGTCTGACGTCCAGAATGCTACTAGGTCAGCATTCTGCCGTTCTGAAAGATTCTGGGTTCCAGAATCAATGGACGGATGAGTTCCAGAATGTCAGGTTGGCCAAACACTAGAATCCTTGCGTGTCTGAACTCGAGAGTCATTCAATGTCCACATTCCGGAATTCACGGTGTCTGAATTCCAGAAGCACCAAATGTCTGCATTCTAGAATCGGAATGTGGTGAAATTCTGGAATGCACAGCATGGCGGAATTCTAAAGTCCTAAAATGCCTGCTAGACGGAAGTTAAGGTGTCTGACGTCCAGAATGCTACTAGTTCAGCATTCTACCATTCTGAAAGATTCTGGGTTCTAGAATCAATGGACGGATGAGTTCCAGAATGTCAGGTTGGCCAAACTCTAGAATCCTTGCGTGTCTGAACTCGAGAGTCATTCAATGTCCACATTCCGGAATTCACGGTGTCTGAATTGCAGAAGCACCAAATGTCTGCATTCTAGAATCAGAATGTGGTGGAATACTAGAATGCACAGCACGGCGGAATTCTAAAGTCCTAAAATGCCTGCTACCTGGAAGTTAAGGTATCTGACGTCCAGAATGCTACTAGGTCAGCATTCTGCCGTTCTGAAATATTCTGGGTTCTAGAATCGATGGACGGCTGAGTTCCAGAATGTAAGGTTGGCCAAAGTCTAGAATACCTGCGTGTCTGAACTCGAGAGACATTCATTGTCCACGTTCTGGAACTAAGGGTTTCTGAATTCCAGAAGCACCAAATGTCTGCATTCGAGCATCGGAATTTGACGGAATTCTAGAATGCACAGCACGGCGGAATTCTAAAGTACTAAAACGCCTGCTAGCCGGAAGTTAATGTGTCTGACGTCCAGAATGCTACTAGGTCAGCATTTAATCGTTCTGAAATATTCTGGGATCTAGAATCAATGGACGGCTGAGTTCCAGAATACAAGGTTAGCCAAACTCTAGAATCCTTGCGTGTCAGATCTCGAGAGTCGTTCAATGTGCATATTCCGGAGCTCAGGATATCTGAATTCCAGAAACACCAAATGTCTCCATTCTAGAATCGGAATGTGGTGAAATACTAGAATGCACAGCATGGCGGAATTCTAAAGTCCTAAAATGCCTGCTATCCATAAGTTAAGGTGTCTGACGTCCAGAATGTTACTAGGTCAGCATTCTAACTTTCTGAAAGATTCTGGGTTCTAGAATCAATGGACGGATGAGTTCCAGAATGTAAGGTTGGCCAAACGCTAGAATCCTTGCGTGTCTGAACTCGAGAGTCATTCAATGTCCACATTCCGGAGCTCAGGGTGTCTGAATTCCAGAAACACCAAGTGTCTGCATTCTAGAATTGGAATGTGGTGAAATTCTAGAATGCACAGCATGGCGGAATTCTAAAGTCCTAAAATGCCTGCTAGCCGGAAGTTAAGGTGTCTGACGTCCAGAATGCTACTAGGTCAGCATTCTACCATTCTGAAAGATTCTGGGTTCTAGAATCAATGGACGGATGAGTTAAAGAATGTCAGGTTGGCCAAACTCTAGAATCCTTCCGTGTCTGAACTCGAGAGTCATTCAATGTCCACATTCCGGAATTCACAGTGTCTGAATTCCAGAAGCACCAAATGTCTGCATTCTAGAATCAGAATGTGGTGGAATTCTAGAATGCACAGCACGGCGGAATTCTAAAGTACTACAACGCCTGCTGGCCGGAAGTTAATGTGTGTGACGTACAGAATGCTACTAGGTCAGCATTCTACCATTCTATAAGATTCTGGGTTCCAGAATCAATGGATGGCTGAGTTCCGGAATGTCAGGGTGGCTAAACTCTAGAATCCTTGCGTGTCTGAACTCGAGAGTCATTCAATGTCCACATTCCGGAACTCAGTGTGTCTGAATTCCCGAAGAACCAATTGTCTGCATTCTAGAATCAAAATGTGGCAGAATTCTAGAATGCACAGCCTGGCGGAATTCTAAAGTCCTAAAATGCCTGCTATTCGGAAGGTAAGGTGTCTGAGGTCCAGAATGCTACTAGGTCAGCATTCTACCGTTCTGAAAGATTCTGGGTTCTAGAATCAATGGACGGATGAGTTCCAGAATGTCAGGTTGGCCAAACTCTAGAATCCTTCCGTGTTTGAACTCAAGAGTCATTCAATGTGCACCTTCCGGAGCTCAGGGTGTCTGAATTCCAGAAACACCAAATGTCTGCATTCTAGAATCGGAATGTGGTGAAATTCTAGAATGCACAGCATGGCGGAATTCTAATGTCCTAAAATGCCTGCTACCCGGAAGTTAAGGTGTCTGACGTCCAGAATGCTACTAGGTCAGCATTCTATCCTTCTGAAAGATTCTGGTTTCTAGAATCAATGGACGGCTGTGTTCCGGAATGTCAGGCTGGCCAAACTGTAGAATTCTTGCGTGTCTGAACTCGAGAGTCATTCAATGTCCACATTCCGGAACTCAGGGTGTCTGAATTCCCGAAGAACCAATTGTCTGCATTCTAGAATCAAAATGTGGCAGAATTCTAGAATGCACAGCCTGACGGAATTCTAAAGTCCTAAAATGCCTGCTAGTCGGAAGGTCAGGTGTCTGAGGTCCAGAATGCTACTAGGTCAGCATTCTACCGTTCTGAAAGATTCTGGGTTCTAGAACCAATGGACAGATGAGTTCCAGAATGTCAGCATGGCCAAACTCTAGAATCCTTGCGTGTCTGAACTCGAGAGTCATTCAATGTCCACATTCCGGAACTAAGGTTGTCTGAATTCCAGAAGCACCAAATGTATGCATTCGAGAATCGGAATTTGACGGAATCCTAGAATGCACAGCACGGCGGAATTCTAATGTACTAAAACACCTGCTAGCCGGAAGTTTAAGTGTCTGACGTCCAGAATACTACTAGGTCATCATTGTACCATTCTGAAAGATTCTGGGTTCTAGAATCAATGGATGGCTGAGTTCCGTAATGTCAGGTTGGCCAAACTGTAGAATCCTTGCGTGTCTGAACTCGAGAGTCATTCAATGTCCACATTCCGGAACTCAGGGTGTCTGAATTCCAGAAGCACCAAATGTCTGCATTCTAGAATCAGAATGTGGTGGAATTCTAGAATGCTCAGCACGGCGGAATTCTAAAGTACTACAACGCCTGCTAGCCGGAAGTTAAGGTGTCTGACGTCCAGAATGCTACTAGGTCAGCATTCTACCGTTCTGAAAGATTCTGGGTTCCAGAATCAATGGACGTATGAGTTCCAGAATGTCAGGTTAGCCAAACTATAGAATCCTTGCGTGTCTGAACTCGAGAGTCATTCAATGTCCACATTCCGGAATTCACGGTGTCTGAATTCCAGAAGCACCAAATGTCTGCATTCTAGAATCGGAATGTGATGAAATTCTAGAATGAACAGCATGGCGGAATTCTAAAGTCCTAAAATGCCTGCTAGCCGGAAGCTAAGTTGTCTGAGGTCCAGAATGCTACTAGGTCAGCATTCTACCGTTCTGAAAGATTCTGGGTTCTAGAACCAATGGACGGCTGAGTTCCAGAATGTCAGCATGGCCAAACTCTAGAATCCTTGCGTGTCTGATCTCGAGAGTCATTCAATGTGCACATTCCGGAGCTCAGGGTGTCTGAATTCCAGAAACACCAAATGTCTGCATTCTAGAATCGGAATGTGGTGAAATTCTAGAATGCACAGCATGGCGGAATTCTAAAGTCCTAAAATGCCTGCTAGACGGAAGTTAAGGTGTCTGACGTCCAGAATGCTACTAGGTCAGCATTCTGCCGTTCTGAAAGATTCTGGGTTCCAGAATCAATGGACGGATGAGTTCCAGAATGTCAGGTTGGCCAAACTCTAGAATCCTTGCGTGTCTGAACTCGAGAGTCATTCAATGTCCACATTCCGGAATTCACGGTGTCTGAATTGCAGAAGCACCAAATGTCTGCATTCTAGAATCAGAATGTGGTGGAATTCTAGAATGCACAGCACGGCGGAATTCTAAAGTCCTAAAATGCCTGCTACCTGGAAGTTAAGGTGTCTGACGTCCAGAATGCTACTAGGTCAGCATTCTGCCGTTCTGAAATATTCTGGGTTCTAGAATCAATGGACGGCTGAGTTCCAGAATGTAAGGTTGGCCAAAGTCTAGAATACCTGCGTGTCTGAACTCGAGAGACATTCATTGTCCACGTTCTGGAACTGAGGGTGTCTGAATTCCAGAAGCACCAAATGTCTGCATTCGAGTATCGGAATTTGACGGAATTCTAGAATGCACAGCACGGCGCAATTCTAAAGTACTAAAACGCCTGCTAGCCGGAAGTTAATGTGTCTGACGTCCAGAATGCTACTAGGTCAGCATTTAATCGTTCTGAAATATTCTGGGATCTAGAATCAATGGACGGCTCAGTTCCAGAATATAAGGTTAGCCAAACTCTAGAATCCTTGCGTGTCAGATCTCGAGAGTCATTCAATGTGCATATTCCGGAGCTCAGGATATCTGAATTCCAGAAACACCAAATGTCTCCATTCTAGAATCGGAATGTGGTGAAATACTAGAATGCACAGCATGGCGGAATTCTAAAGTCCTAAAATGCCTGCTATCCGTAAGTTAAGGTGTCTGACGTCCAGAATGTTACTAGGTCAGCATTCTAACTTTCTGAAAGATTCTGGGTTCTAGAATCAATGGACGGATGAGTTCCAGAATGTCATGTTGGCCAAACTCTAGAATCCTTGCGTGTCTGAACTCGAGAGTCATTCAATGTCCACATTCCGGAGCTCAGGGTGTCTGAATTCCAGAAACACCAAATGTCTGCATTCTAGAATCGGAATGTGGTGAAATTCTAGAATGCACAGCATGGCGGAATTCTAAAGTCCTAAAATGCCTGCTAGCCGGAAGTTAAGGTGTCTGACGTCCAGAATGCTACTAGGTCAGCATTCTACCATTCTGAAAGATTCTGGGTTCTAGAATCAATGGACGGATGAGTTAAAGAATGTCAGGTTGGCCAAACTCTAGAATCCTTGCGTGTCTGAACTCGAGAGTCATTCAATGTCCACATTCCGGAATTCACAGTGTCTGAATTCCAGAAGCACCAAATGTCTGCATTCTAGAATCAGAATGTGGTGGAATTCTAGAATGCACAGCACGGCGGAATTCTAAAGTACTACAACGCCTGCTGGCCGGAAGTTAATGTGTGTGACGTACAGAATGCTACTAGGTCAGCATTCTACCATTCTGAAAGATTCTGGGTTCTAGAATCAATGGACGGCTGAGTTCCGGAATGTCAGGGTGGCTAAACTCTAGAATCCTTGCGTGTCTGAACTCGAGAGTCATTCAATGTCCACATTCCGGAACTCAGGGTGTCTGAATTCCCGAAGAACCAATTGTCTGCATTCTAGAATCAAAATGTGGCAGAATTCTAGAATGCACAGCCTGGCGGAATTCTAAAGTCCTAAAATGCCTGCTAGTCGGAAGGTCAGGTGTCTGAGGTCCAGAATGCTACTAGGTCAGCATTCTACCGTTCTGAAAGATTCTGGGTTCTAGAATCAATGGACGGATGAGTTCCAGAATGTCAGGTTGGCCAAACTCTAGAATCCTTCCGTGTCTGAACTCAAGAGTCATTCAATGTGCACCTTCCGGAGCTCAGGGTGTCTGAATTCCAGAAACACCAAATGTCTGCATTCTAGAATCGGAATGTGGTGAAATTCTAGAATGCACAGCATGGCGGAATTCTAAAGTCCTAAAATGCCTGCTAGCCGGAAGTTAAGGTGTCTGACGTCCAGAATGCTACTAGGTCAGCATTCTACCCTTCTGAAAGATTCTGGTTTCTAGAATCAATGGACGGCTGAGTTCCGGAATGTCAGGCTGGCCAAACTGTAGAATTCTTGCGTGTCTGAACTCGAGAGTCATTCAATGTCCACATTCCGGAACTCAGGGTGTCTGAATTCCCGAAGAACCAATTGTCTGCATTCTAGAATCAAAATGTGGCAGAATTCTAGAATGCACAGCCTGGCGGAATTCTAAAGTCCTAAAATGCCTGCTAGTCGGAAGGTCAGGTGTCTGAGGTCCAGAATGCTACTAGGTCAGCATTTAATCGTTCTGAAATATTCTGGGTTCTAGAATCAATGGACGGCTGAGTTCCAGAATGTAAGGTTGGCCAAACTCTAGAATACTTGCGTGTCTGAACTCGAGAGACGTTCATTGTCCACGTTCCGGAACTAAGGGTGTCTGAATTCCAGAAGCACCAAATGTCTGTATTCGAGTATCGGAATTTGATGGAATTCTAGAATGCACAGCACGGCGGAATTCTAAAGTACTAAAACGCCTTCTAGCCGGAAGTTAATGTGTCTGACGTCCAGCATGCTACTAGGTCAGCATTCTACCGTTCTGAAAGATTCTGGGTTCTAGAACTAATGGACGGCTGAGTTCCAGAATATCAGCATGGCCAAACTCTAGAATCCTTGCGTGTCTGATCTCGAGAGTCATTCAATGTGCACATTCCGGAGCTCAGGGTGTCTGAATTCCAGAAACACCAAATGTGTGCATTCTAGAATCGGAATGTGGTGAAATTCTAGAATGCACAGCATGGCGGAATTCTAAAGTCCTAAAATGCCTGCTAGACGGAAGTTAAGGTGTCTGACGTCCAGAATGTTACTAGGTCAGCATTCTACCGTTCTGAAAGATTCTGGGTTTTAGAATCAATGGACGGATGATTTCCAGAATGTCAGGTTGGCCAAACTCTAGAATCCTTGCGTGTCTGAACTCGAGAGTCATTCAATGTCCTCATTCCGGAGCTCAGGGTGTCTGAATTCCAGAAACACCAAATGTCTGCATTCTAGAATCGGAATGTGGTGAAATTCTAGAATGCACAGCATGGCGGAATTCTAAAGTCCTAAAATGCCTGCTAGCCGGAAGTTAAGGTGTCTGACGTCCAGAATGCTACTAGGTCAGCATTTAATCGTTCTGAAAGATTCTGGCTTCTAGAATCAATGGACGGATGAGTTCCAGAATGTCAGGTTGTCCAAACTCTAGAATCTTTGCGTGTCTGAACTCGAGAGTCATTGAATGTCCACATTCCGGAATTCACGGTGTCTGAATTGCAGAAGCATCAAATGTCTGCATTCTAGAATCAGAATGTGGTGGAATTCTAGAATGCACAGCACGGCGGAATTCTAAAGTCCTAAAATGCCTGCTACCCGGAAGTTAAGGTGTCTGACGTCCAGAATGCTACTAGGTCAGCATTCTGCCGTTCTGAAATATTCTGGGTTCTAGAATCAATGGACGGATGAGTTAAAGAATGTCAGGTTGGCCAAACTCTAGAATCCTTGCGTGTCTGAACTCGAGAGTCATTCAATGTCCACATTCCGGAATTCACAGTGTCTGAATTCCAGAAGCACCAAATGTCTGCATTCTAGAATCAGAATGTGGTGGAATTCTAGAATGCACAGCACGGCGGAATTCTAAAGTACTACAACGCCTGCTGGCCGGAAGTTAATGTGTGTGACGTACAGAATGCTACTAGGTCAGCATTCTACCATTCTGAAAGATTCTGGGTTCTAGAATCAATGGACGGCTGAGTTCCGGAATGTCAGGGTGGCTAAACTCTAGAATCCTTGCGTGTCTGAACTCGAGAGTCATTCAATGTCCACATTCCGGAACTCAGGGTGTCTGAATTCCCGAAGAACCAATTGTCTGCATTCTAGAATCAAAATGTGGCAGAATTCTAGAATGCACAGCCTGGCGGAATTCTAAAGTCCTAAAATGCCTGCTAGTCGGAAGGTCAGGTGTCTGAGGTCCAGAATGCTACTAGGTCAGCATTCTACCGTTCTGAAAGATTCTGGGTTCTAGAATCAATGGACGGATGAGTTCCAGAATGTCAGGTTGGCCAAACTCTAGAATCCTTCCGTGTCTGAACTCAAGAGTCATTCAATGTGCACCTTCCGGAGCTCAGGGTGTCTGAATTCCAGAAACACCAAATGTCTGCATTCTAGAATCGGAATGTGGTGAAATTCTAGAATGCACAGCATGGCGGAATTCTAAAGTCCTAAAATGCCTGCTAGCCGGAAGTTAAGGTGTCTGACGTCCAGAATGCTACTAGGTCAGCATTCTACCCTTCGGAAAGATTCTGGTTTCTAGAATCAATGGACGGCTGAGTTCCGGAATGTCAGGCTGGCCAAACTGTAGAATACTTGCGTGTCTGAACTCGAGAGTCATTCAATGTCCACATTCCGGAACTCAGGGTGTCTGAATTCCCGAAGAACCAATTGTCTGCATTCTAGAATCAAAATGTGGCAGAATTCTAGAATGCACAGCCTGGCGGAATTCTAAAGTCCTAAAATGCCTGCTAGTCGGAAGGTCAGGTGTCTGAGGTCCAGAATGCTACTAGGTCAGCATTTAATCGTTCTGAAATATTCTGGGTTCTAGAATCAATGGACGGCTGAGTTCCAGAATGTAAGGTTGGCCAAACTCTAGAATACTTGCGTGTCTGAATTCGAGAGACGTTCATTGTCCACGTTCTGGAACTAAGGGTGTCTGAATTCCAGAAGCACCAAATGTCTGTATTCGAGTATCGGAATTTGATGGAATTCTAGAATGCACAGCACGGCGGAATTCTAAAGTACTAAAACGCCTTCTAGCCGGAAGTTAATGTGTCTGACGTCCAGCATGCTACTAGGTCAGCATTCTACCGTTCTGAAAGATTCTGGGTTCTAGAACTAATGGACGGCTGAGTTCCAGAATATCAGCATGGCCAAACTCTAGAATCCTTGCGTGTCTGATCTCGAGAGTCATTCAATGTGCACATTCCGGAGCTCAGGGTGTCTGAATTCCAGAAACACCAAATGTGTGCATTCTAGAATCGGAATGTGGTGAAATTCTAGAATGCACAGCATGGCGGAATTCTAAAGTCCTAAAATGCCTGCTAGACGGAAGTTAAGGTGTCTGACGTCCAGAATGTTACTAGGTCAGCATTCTACCGTTCTGAAAGATTCTGGGTTTTAGAATCAATGGACGGATGATTTCCAGAATGTCAGGTTGGCCAAACTCTAGAATCCTTGCGTGTCTGAACTCGAGAGTCATTCAATGTCCTCATTCCGGAGCTCAGGGTGTCTGAATTCCAGAAACACCAAATGTCTGCATTCTAGAATCGGAATGTGGTGAAATTCTAGAATGCACAGCATGGCGGAATTCTAAAGTCCTAAAATGCCTGCTAGCCGGAAGTTAAGGTGTCTGACGTCCAGAATGCTACTAGGTCAGCATTTAATCGTTCTGAAAGATTCTGGCTTCTAGAATCAATGGACGGATGAGTTCCAGAATGTCAGGTTGTCCAAACTCTAGAATCTTTGCGTGTCTGAACTCGAGAGTCATTGAATGTCCACATTCCGGAATTCACGGTGTCTGAATTGCAGAAGCATCAAATGTCTGCATTCTAGAATCAGAATGTGGTGGAATTCTAGAATGCACAGCACGGCGGAATTCTAAAGTCCTAAAATGCCTGCTACCCGGAAGTTAAGGTGTCTGACGTCCAGAATGCTACTAGGTCAGCATTCTGCCGTTCTGAAATATTCTGGGTTCTAGAATCAATGGACGGCTGAGTTCCAGAATGTAAGGTTGGCCAAAGTCTAGAATACTTGCGTGTCTGAACTGGAGAGACATTCATTGTCCACGTTCCGGAACTAAGGGTGTCTGAATTCCAGAAGCACCAAATGTCTGCATTCGAGTATCGGAATTTGACGGAATTCTAGAATGCACAGCACGGCGGAATTCTAATGTTCTAAAACATCTGCTAGCCGGAAGTTAAAGTGTCTGACGTCCAGAATACTACTAAGTCATCATTGTAGCATTCTGAAAGATTCTGGGTTCTAGAATCAATGGATGGCTGAGTTCCGGAATGTCAGGGTGGCCAAACTGTAGAATCCTTGCGTGTCTGAACTCGAGAGTCATTCAACGTCCACATTCCGGAACTCAGGGTGTCTGAATTCCAGAAGCACCAAATGTCTGCATTCTAGAATCAGAATGTGGTGGAATTCTAGAATGCTCAGCACGGCGGAATTCTAAATTACTAAAATGCCTCCTACCCGGAAGTTAAGGTGTCTGACGTCCAGAATGCTACTAGGTCAGCATTCTACCGTTCTGAAAGATTCTGAGTTCCAGAATCAATGGACGGATGAGTTCCAGAATGTCAGGTTGGCCAAACTCTAGAATCCTTGCGTGTCTGAACTCGAGAGTCATTCAATGTCCACATTCCGGAATTCACGGTGTCTGAATTCCAGAAGCACCAAATGTCTGCATTCTAGAATCGGAATGTGATGAAATTCTAGAATGAACAGCATGGCGGAATTCTAAAGTCCTAAAATGCCTGCTAGCCGGAAGTTAAGTTGTCTGAGGTCCAGAATGCTACTAGGTCAGCATTCTACCGTTCTGAAAGATTCTGGGTTCTAGAACCAATGGACGGCTGAGTTCCAGAATGTCAGCATGGCCAAACTCTAGAATCCTTGCGTGTCTGATCTCGAGAGTCATTCAATGTGCACATTCCGGAGTTCAGGGTGTCTGAAATCCAGAAACACCAAATGTCTGCATTCTAGAATCGGAATGTGGTGAAATTCTAGAATGAACAGCATGGCGGAATTCTAAAGTCCTAAAATGCCTGCTAGCCGGAAGTTAAGGTGTCTGACGTCCAGAATGCTACTAGGTCAGCATTCTACCGTTCTGAAAGATTCTGGGTTCCAGAATCAATGGACGGATGAGTTCCAGAATGTCAGGTTGGCCAAACTCTAGAATCCTTGCGTGTCTGAACTCGAGAGTCATTCAATGTCCACATTCCGGAATTCACGGTGTCTGAATTCCAGAAGCACCAAATGTCTGCATTCTAGAATCAGAATGTGGTGGAATTCTAGAATGCACAGCACGGCGGAATTCTAAAGACCTAAAATGTCTGCTACCCGGAAGTTAAGGTGTCTGACGTCCAGAATGCTACTAGGTCAGCATTTAATCGTTCTGAAATATTCTGGGTTCTAGAATCAAGGGACGGCTGAGTTCCAGAATGTAAGGTTGGCCAAACTCTAGAATACTTGCGTGTCTGAACTCGAGAGACATTCATTGTCCACGTTCCGGAACTAAGGGTGTCTGAATTCCAGAAGCACCAAATGTCTGTATTCGAGTATCGGAATTTGATGGAATTCTAGAATGCACAGCACGGCGGAATTCTAAAGTACTAAAACGCCTGCTAGCCGGAAGTTAATGTGTCTGACGTCCAGAATGCTACTAGGTCAGCATTCTACCGTTCTGAAAGATTCTGGGTTCTAGAACTAATGGACGGCTGAGTTCCAGAATATCAGCATGGCCAAACTCTAGAATCCTTGCGTGTCTGATCTCGAGAGTCATTCAATGTGCACATTCCGGAGCTCAGGGTGTCTGAATTCCAGAAACACCAAATGTGTGCATTCTAGAATCGGAATGTGGTGAAATTCTAGAATGCACAGCATGGCGGAATTCTAAAGTCCTAAAATGCCTGCTAGCCGGAAGTTAAGGTGTCTGACGTCCACAATGTTACTAGGTCAGCATTCTACCGTTCTGAAAGATTCTGGGTTCTAGAATCAATGGACGGATGAGTTCCAGAATGTCAGGTTGGCCAAACTCTAGAATACTTGCGTGTCTGAACTCGAGAGTCATACAATGTCCTCATTCCGGAGCTCAGGGTGTCTGAATTCCAGAAACACCAAATGTCTGCATTCTAGAATCGGAATGTGGTGAAATTCTAGAATGCACAGCATGGCGGAATTCCAAAGTCCTAAAATGCCTGCTACCCGGAAGTTAAGGTGTCTGACGTCCAGAATGTTACTAGGTCAGCATTCTACCGTTCTGAAAGATTCTGGGTTCTAGAATCAATGGACGGATGAGTTCCAGAATGTCAGGTTGGCCAAACTCTAGAATACTTGCGTGTCTGAACTCGAGAGTCATTCAATGTCCTCATTCCGGAGCTCAGGGTGTCTGAATTCCAGAAACACCAAATGTCTGCATTCTAGAATCGGAATGTGGTGAAATTCTAGAATGCACAGCATGGCGGAATTCTAAAGTCCTAAAATGCCTGCTAGCCGGAAGTTAAGGTGTCTGACGTCCAGAATGCTACTAGGTCAGCATTTAATCGTTCTGAAAGATTCTGGGTTCTAGAATCAATGGACGGATGAGTTCCAGAATGTCAGGTTGGCCAAACTCTAGAATCCTTGCGTGTCTGAACTCGAGAGTCATTCAATGTCCACATTCCGGAATTCACGGTGTCTGAATTGCAGAAGCACCAAATGTCTGCATTCTAGAATCAGAATGTGGTGGAATTCTAGAATGCACAGCACGGCGGAATTCTAAAGTCCTAAAATGCCTGCTACCCGGAAGTTAAGGTGTCTGAGGTCCAGAATGCTACTAGGCCAGCATTCTGCCGTTCTGAAATATTCTGGGTTCTAGAATCAATGGACGGCTGAGTTCCAGAATGTAAGGTTGGCCAAACTCCAGAATACTTGCGTGTCTGAACTCGAGAGACATTCAATGTCCACATTCTGGAACTAAGGTTGTCTGAATTCCAGAAGCACCAAATGTCTGCATTCGAGAATCGGAATTTGACGGAATTCTAGAATGCACAGCGTGGCGGATTTCTAAAGTACTAAAACACCTGCTAGCCGGAAGTTAATGTGTCTGACGTCCAGAATGCTACTAGGTCAGCATTCTACCATTCTGAAAGATTCTGGGTTCTAGAATCAATGGACGGCTGAGTTCCGGAATGTCAGGGTGGCCAAACTCTAGAATCCTTGCATGTCTGAACTCGAGAGTCACTTAATGTCCGCATTCCGGAACTCAAGGTGTCTGAATTCCCAAAGAAACAATTGTCTGCATTTTAGAATCAAAATATGGCAGAATTCTAGAATGCACAGCCTGGCGGAATTCTAAAGTCCTAAAATGCCTGCTAGTCGGAAGGTAAGGTGTCTGAGGTCCAGAATGCTACTAGGTCAGCATTCTACAATTCTCAAAGATTCTGGGATCTAGAACAAAAGGACGGCTGAGTTCCAGAATGTCAGCATGGCCAAACTCTAGAATCCTTGCGTGTCCGATCTCGAGAGTCATTCAATGTGCACATTCCGGAGCTCAGGGCGTCTGAATTCCAGAAACACCAAATGTCTGCTTTCTAGAATCGGAATGTGGTGAAATTCTAGAATGAACAGCATGGCAGAATTCTAAAGTCCTAAAATGCCTGCTAGCCGGAAGTTAAGGTGTCTGACGTCCAGAATGCTACTAGGTCAGCATTCTACCGTTCTGAAAGATTCTGGATTCTAGAATCAATGGACGGCTGAGTTCCGGAATGTCAGGGTGGCCAAACTGTAGAATCCTTGCGTGTCTGAACTCGAGAGTCATTCAATGTCCACATTCCGGAATTCAGGGTGTCTGAATTCCCAAAGAACCAATTGTCTGCATTCTAGAATCAAAATGTGGCAGAATTCTAGAATGGACAGCCTGGCGGAATTTTAAAGTCCTAAAATGCCTGCTAGTTGGAAGGTCAGGTGTCTGAAGTTCAGAATGCTACTAGGTCAGCATTCTACCGTTCTGAAAGATTCTGGGTTCTAGAACCAATGGACGGCTGAGTTCCAGAATGTCAGCATGGCCAAACTCTAGAATCCTTGCGTGTCTGAACCCGAGAGTCATTCAATGTCCACATTCCGGAATTCACGGTGTCTGAATTCCAGAAGCACCAAATGTCTGCATTCTAGAATCAGAATGTGGTGGAATTCTAGAATGCACAGCACGGCGGAATTCTAAAGTCCGA
Source organism: Aotus nancymaae (assembly GCF_030222135.1). Classification (NCBI taxonomy): domain Eukaryota; kingdom Metazoa; phylum Chordata; class Mammalia; order Primates; family Aotidae; genus Aotus; species Aotus nancymaae. The sequence continues at coordinate 2,080,955 of NW_026988514.1, read as the reverse complement.
AAATGCCTGCTACCCGGAAGTTAAGGTGTCTGACGTCCAGAATGCTTCTAGGTCCACATTTAATCATTCTGAAATATTCTGGGTTCTAGAATCAATGGACGGCTGAGTTCCAGAATGTAAGGTTGGCCAAACTCTAGAATACTTGCGTGTCTGAACTCGAGAGACATTCAATGTCCACGTTCCGGAACTAAGGGTGTCTGAATCCCAGAAGCACCAAATGTCTGCATTCGAGTATCGGAATTTAACAGAATTCTAGAATGCACAACACGGCGGAATTCTAAAGTACTAAAACGCCTTCTAGCCGGAAGTTAATGTGTCTGACGTCCAGAATGCTACTAGGTCAGCATTCTACCATTCTGAAAGATTCTGGGTTCTAGAATCAATGGACGGCTGAGTTCCGGAATGTCAGGGTGGCCAAACTCTAGAATCCTTGCATGTCTGAACTCGAGAGTCATTCAATGTCCACATTCCGGATCTCAGGGTGTCTGAATTCCCGAAGAACCAATTGTCTGCATTCTAGAATCAAAATGTGGCAGAATTCTAGAATGCACAGCCTGGCGGAATTCTAAAGTCCTAAAATGCCTGCTAGTCGGAAGGTAAGGTGTCTGAGGTCCAGAATGCTACTAGGTCAGCATTCAACCGTTCTGAAAGATTCTGGGTTCTAGAACTAATGGACGGCTGAGTTCCAGAATGTCAGCATGGCCAAACTCTAGAATCCTTGCGTGTCTGATATCGAGAGTCATTCAATGTGCACATTCCGGAGCTCAGGGTGTCTGAATTCCAGAAACACCAAATGTCTGCATTCTAGAATCGGAATGTGGTGAAATTCTAGAATGCACAGCATGGCGGAATTCTAATGTACTAAAACACCTGCTAGCCGGAAGTTAAAGTGTCTGACGTCCAGAATACTACTAGGTCATCATTGTACCATTCTGGAAGATTCTGGGTTCTAGAATCAATGGATGGCTGAGTTCTGGAATGTCAGGGTGGCCAAACTGTAGAATCCTTGCGTGTCTGAACTCGAGAGTCATTCAATGTCCACATTCCGGAACTCAGGGTGTCTGAATTCCAGAAGCACCAAATATCTGCATTCTGGAATCAGAATGTGGTGGAATTCTAGAATGCTCAGCACGGCGGAATTCTAAAGTACTAAAATGCCTCCTACCCGGAAGTTAAGGTGTCTGACGTCCAGAATGCTACTAGGTCAGCATTCTACCGTTCTGAAAGATTCTGGGTTCCAGAATCAATGGACGGATGAGTTCCAAAATATCAGGTTGGCCAAACTATAGAATCCTTGCGTGTCTGAACTCGAGAGTCATTCAATGTCCACATTCCGGAATTCACGGTGTCTGAATTCCAGAAGCACCAAATGTCTGCATTCTAGAATCGGAATGTGGTGAAATTCTAGAATGAACAGCATGGCGGAATTCTAAAGTCCTAAAATGCCTGCTAGCCGGAAGTTAAGTTGTCTGAGGTCCAGAATGCTACTAGGTAAGCATTCTACCCTTCTGAAAGATTCTGGGTTCTAGAACCAATGGACGGCTGAGTTCCAGAATGTCAGCATGGCCAAACTCTAGAATCCTTGCGTGTCTGATCTCGAGAGTCATTCAATGAGCACATTCCGGAGCTCAGGGTGTCTGAATTCCAGAAACACCAAATGTCTGCATTCTAGAATCGGAATGTGGTGAAATTCTAGAATGAACATCATGGCGGAATTCTAAAGTCCTAAAATGCCTGCTAGCCGGAAGTTAAGGTGTCTGAGGTCCAGAATGCTACTAGGTCAGCATTCTACCGTTCTGAAAGATTCTGGGTTCCAGAATCAATGGACGGATGTGTTCCAGAATGTCAGGTTGGCCAAACTCTAGAATCCTTGCGTGTCTGAACTCGAGAGTCATTCAATGTCCACATTCGGGAATTCACGGTGTCTGAATTCCAGAAGCACCAAATGTCTGCATTCTAGAATCAGAATGTGGTGGAATTCTAGAATGCACAGCACGGCGGAATTCTAAAGACCTAAAATGTCTGCTACCCGGAAGTTAAGGTGTCTGACGTCCAGAATGCTACTAGGTCAGCATTTAATCGTTCTGAAATATTCTGGGTTCTAGAATCAATGGACGGCTGAGTTCCAGAATGTAAGGTTGGCCAAACTCTAGAATACTTGCGTGTCTGAACTCGAGAGACATTCATTGTCCACGTTCCGGAACTAAGGGTGTCTGAATTCCAGAAGCACCAAATGTCTGTATTCGAGTATCGGAATTTGATGGAATTCTAGAATGCACAGCACGGCGGAATTCTAAAGTACTAAAACGCCTGCTAGCCGGAAGTTAATGTGTCTGACGTCCAGAATGCTACTAGGTCAGCATTCTACCGTTCTGAAATATTCTGGGTTCTAGAACTAATGGACGGCTGAGTTCCAGAATATCAGCATGGCCAAACTCTAGAATCCTTGCGTGTCTGATCTCGAGAGTCATTCAATGTGAACATTCCGGAGCTCAGGGTGTCTGAATTCCAAAAACACCAAATGTCTGCATTCTAGAATCGGAATGTGGTGAAATTCTAGAATGCACAGCATGGCGGAATTCTAAAGTCCTAAAATGCCTGCTAGCCGGAAGTTAAGGTGTCTGACGTCCAGAATGTTACTAGGTCAGCATTCTACCGTTCTGAAAGATTCTGGGTTCTAGAATCAATGGACGGATGAGTTCCAGAATGTCAGGTTGGCCAAACTCTAGAATCCTTGCGTGTCTGAACTCGAGAGTCATTCAATGTCCTCATTCCGGAGCTCAGGGTGTCTGAATTCCAGAAACACCAAATGTCTGCATTCTAGAATCGGAATGTGGTGAGATTCTAGAATGCACAGCATGGCGGAATTCTAAAGTCCTAAAATGCCTGCTAGCCGGAAGTTAAGGTGTCTGACGTCCAGAATGCTACTAGGTCAGGATTTAATCGTTCTGAAAGATTCTGGGTTCTAGAATCAATGGACGGATGAGTTCCAGAATGTCAGGTTGGCCAAACTCTAGAATCCTTGCGTGTCTGAACTCGAGAGTCATTCAATGTCCACATTCCGGAATTCACGGTGTCTGAATTGCAGAAGCACCAAATGTCTGCATTCTAGAATCAGAATATGGTGGAATTCTAGAATGCACAGCACGGCGGAATTCTAAAGTCCTAAAATGCCTGCTACCCGGAAGTTAAGGTGTCTGACGTCCAGAATGCTACTAGGTCATCATTCTGCCGTTCTGAAATATTCTGGGTTCTAGAATCAATGGACGGCTGAGTTCCAGAATGTAAGGTTGGCCAAAGTCTAGAATACTTGCGTGTCTGAACTCGAGAGACATTCATTGTCCACGTTCCGGAACTAAGGGTGTCTGAATTCCAGAAGCACCAAATGTCTGCATTCGAGTATCGGAATTTGACGGAATTCTAGAATGCACAGCACGGCGGAATTCTAAAGAACTAAAACGGCTGCTAGCCGGAAGTTAATGTGTCTGACGTCCAGAATGCTATTAGGTCAGCATTCTACCATTCTGAAAGATTCTGGGTTCTAGAATCAATGGACGGCTGAGTTCCGGAATGTCAGGGTGGCCAAACTCTAGAATCCTTGCGTGTCTGAACTCGAGAGTCATTCAGTGTCCACATTCCGGAACTCAGGGTGTCTGAATTCCCGTAGAATCAATTGTCTGCATTCTAGAAACAAAATGTGGCAGAATTCTAGAATGCACAGCACGGCGGAATTCTAAAGTCCTAAAATGCCTGCTAGTCGGAAGGTAAGGTGTCTGAGGTCCAGAATGCTACTAGGTCAGCATTCTTCCGTTCTGAAAGATTCTGGGTTCTAGAACCAATGGACGGCTGAGTTCCAGAATGTCAGCATGGCCAAACTCTAGAATCCTTGCGTGTCAGATCTCGAGAGTCATTCAATGTGCACATTCCGGAGCTCAGGGTGTCTGAATTCCAGAAACAACAAATGTCTGCATTCTAGAATCGGAATGTGGTGAAATTCTTGAATGCACAGCATGGCGGAATTCTAAAGCCCTAAAATGCCTGTTAGCCGGAAGTTAAGGTGTCTGACGTCCAGAATGCTACTAGGTCAGCATTCTACCGTTCTGAAAGATTCTGGGTTCTAGAATCAATGGACGGATGAGTTCAAGAATGTCAGTTTTGCCAAACTCTAGAATCGTTGCGTGTTTGAACTCGAGAGTCATTCAATATCCACATTCCGGAATTCACGGTGTCTGAATTCCAGAAGAACCAAATGTCTGCATTCTAGAATCAGAATGTGGTGGAATTCTAGAATGCGCAGCATGGCGGAATTCTAAAATGCAAAAATGCCTGCTACCCGGAAGTGAAGGTGTCTGACATCGAGAATGCTACTAGGTCAGCATTTAATCATTCTGAAATATTCTGGGTTCTAGCATCAATGGACGGCTGAGTTCCAGAATGTAAGCTTGGCCAAACTCTAGGATCCTTGCGTGTCTGAACTCGAGAGACATTCAATGTCCAAATTCCGGAACTAAGGTTGTCTGAATTCCAGAAGCACCAAATGTCTGCATTCGAGAATCGGAATTTGACGGAATTCTAGAATGCACAGCACGGCGGAATTCTAAAGTACTAAAACACCTGCTAGCCGGAAGTTAATGTGTCTGACGTCCAGAATGCTGCTAGGTCAGCATTCTATCGTTCTGAAAGATTCTAGGTTCTAGAACCAATGGACGGCTGAGTTCCAGAATGTCAGCATGGCCAAACTCTAGAATACTTGCGTGTCTGATCTCGAGAGTCATTCAATGTGCACATTCCGGAGCTCAGGGTGTCTGAATTCCAGAAACACCAAATGTCTGCATTCTAGAATTGGAATGTGGTGAAATTCTAGAATGAACAGCATGGCGGAATTCTAAAGTCCTAAAATGCCTGCTAGCCGGAAGTTAAGGTGTCTGACGTCCAGAATGCTACTAGGTCAGCATTCTACCGTTCAGAAAGATTCTGGGTTCCAGAATCAATGGACGGATGAGTTCCAGAAACTAAGGTTGGCCAAACTCTAGAATACTTGCGTGTCTGAACTCGAGAGACATTCAATGTCCACATTCCGTAACTAAGGGTGTCTGAATCCCAGAAGCACCAAATGTCTGCATTCGAGTATTGGAATTTGACAGAATCCTAGAATGCACAGCACGGCGGAATTCTAAAGTACTAAAACGCCTTCTAGCCGGAAGTTAATGTGTCTTACGTCCAGAATGCTACTAGGTCAGCATTCTACCATTCTGAAAGATTCTGGTTTCTAGAATCAATGGACGGCTGAGTTCCGGAATGTCAGGCTGGCCAAACTGTAGAATTCTTGCGTGGCTGAACTCGAGAGTCATTCAATGTCCACATTCCATAACTCAGGGTGTCTGAATTCCCGAAGAACCAATTGTCTGCATTCTAGAATCAAAATGTGTCAGAATTCTAGAATGCACAGCCTGGCGGAATTCTAAAATCCTAAAATGCCTGCTAGTCGGAAGGTCAGGTGTCTGAGGTCCAGAATGCTACTAGGTCAGCATTCTACCGTTCTGAAAGATTCTGGGTTCTAGAACCAATGGACAAATGAGTTCCAGAATGTCAGCATGGCCAAACTCTAGAATCCTTGCGTGTCTGAACTCGAGAGTCATTCAATGTCCACATTCCGGAACTAAGGTTGTCTGAATTCCAGAAGCACCAAATGTATGCATTCGATAATCGGAATTTGACGGAATCCTAGAATGCACAGCACGGCGGAATTCTAATGTACTAAAACACCTGCTAGCCGGAAGTTAAAGTGTCTGACGTCCAGAATACTACTAGGTCATCATTGTACCATTCTGAAAGATTCTGGGTTCTAGAATCAATGGATGGCTGAGTTCCGGAATGTCAGGTTCGCCAAACTGTAGAATCCTTGCGTGTCTGAACTCGAGAGTCATTCAATGTCCACATTCCGGAAGTCAGGGTGTCTGAATTCCAGAAGCACCAAATGTCTGCATTCTAGAATCAGAATGTGGTGGAATTCTAGAATGCTCAGCACGGCGGAATTCTAAAGTCCTAAAATGCCTCCTACCCGGAAGTTAAGGTGTCTGACGTCCAGAATGCTACTAGGTCAGCATTCTACCGTTCTGAAAGATTCTGGGTTCCAGAATCAATGGACGGATGAGTTCCAGAATGTCAGGTTGGCCAAACTATAGAATCCTTGCGTGTCTGAACTCGAGAGTCATTCAATGTCCACATACCGGAATTCACGGAGTCTGAATTCCAGAAGCACCAAATGTCTGCATTCTAGAATCGGAATGTGATGAAATTCTAGAATGAACAGCATGGCGGAATTCTAAAGTCCTAAAATGCCTGCTAGCCGGAAGTTAAGTTGTCTGAGGTCCAGAATGCTACTAGGTCAGCATTCTACCGTTCTGAAAGATTCTGGGTTCTAGAACCAATGGACGGCTGAGTTCCAGAATGTCAGCATGGCCAAACTCTAGAATCCTTGCGTGTCTGATCTCGAGAGTCATTCAATGTGCACATTCTGGAGCTCAGGGTGTCTGAATTCCAGAAACACCAAATGTCTGCATTCTAGAATCGGAATGTGGTGAAATTCTAGAATGCACAGCATGGCGGAATTCTAAAGTCCTAAAATGCGTGCTAGACGGAAGTTAAGGTGTCTGACGTCCAGAATGCTACTAGGTCAGCATTCTGCCGTTCTGAAAGATTCTGGGTTCCAGAATCAATGGACGGATGAGTTACAGAATGTCAGGTTGGCCAAACTCTAGAATCCTTGCGTGTCTGAACTCGAGAGTCATTCAATGTCCACATTCCGGAATTCACGGTGTCTGAATTGCAGAAGCACCAAATGTCTGCATTCTAGAACCAGAATGTGGTGGAATTCTAGAATGCACAGCACGGCGGAATTCTAAAGTCCTAAAATGCCTGCTACCTGGAAGTTAAGGTGTCTGACGTCCAGAATGCTACTAGGTCAGCATTCTGCCGTTCTGAAATATTCTGGGTTCTAGAATCAATGGACGGCTGAGTTCCAGAATGTAAGGTTGGCCAAAGTCTAGAATACCTGCGTGTCTGAACTCGAGAGACATTCATTGTCCACGTTCTGGAACTAAGGGTGTCTGAATTCCAGAAGCACCAAATGTCTGCATTCGAGTATCGGAATTTCACGGAATTCTAGAATGCACAGCACGGCGGAATTCTAAAGTACTAAAACGCCTGCTAGCCGGAAGTTAATGTGTCTGACGTCCAGAATGCTACTAGGTCAGCATTTAATCGTTCTGAAATATTCTGGGATCTAGAATCAATGGACGGCTGAGTTCCAGAATATAAGGTTAGCCAAACTCTAGAATCCTTGTGTGTCAGATCTCGAGAGTCATTCAATGTGCATATTCCGGAGCTCAGGATATCTGAATTCCAGAAACACCAAATGTCTCCATTCTAGAATCGGAATGTGGTGAAATACTAGAATGCACAGCATGGCGGAATTCTAAAGTCCTAAAATGCCTGCTATCCGTAAGTTAAGGTGTCTGACGTCCAGAATGTTACTAGGTCAGCATTCTAACTTTCTGAAAGATTCTGGGTTCTAGAATCAATGGACGGATGAGTTCCAGAATGTCATGTTGGCCAAACTCTAGAATCCTTGCGTGTCTGAACTCGAGAGTCATTCAATGTCCACATTCCGGAATTCACGGTGTCTGAATTCCAGAAACACCAAATGTCTGCATTCTAGAATCGGAATGTGGTGAGATTCTAGAATGCACAGCATGGCGGAATTCTAAAGTCCTAAAATGCCTGCTAGCCGGAAGTTAAGGTGTCTGACGTCCAGAATGCTACTAGGTCAGCATTCTACCATTCTGAAAGATTCTGGGTTCTAGAATCAATGGACGGATGAGTTAAAGAATGTCAGGTTGGCCAAACTCTAGAATCCTTGCGTGTCTGAACTCGAGAGTCATTCAATGTCCACATTCCGGAACTCAGTGTGTCTGAATTCCCGAAGAACCAATTGTCTGCATTCTAGAATCAAAATGTGGCAGAATTCTAGAATGCACAGCCTGGCGGAATTCTAAAGTCCTAAAATGCCTGCTATTCGGAAGGTAATGTGTCTGAGGTCCAGAATGCTACTAGGTCAGCATTCTACCGTTCTGAAAGATTCTGGGTTCTAGAATCAATGGACGGATGAGTTCCAGAATGTCAGGTTGGCCAAACTCTAGAATCCTTGCGTGTCTGAACTCAAGAGTCATTCAATGTGCACCTTCCGGAGCTCAGGGTGTCTGAATTCCAGAAACACCAAATGTCTGCATTCTAGAATCGGAATGTGGTGAAATTCTAGAATGCACAGCATGGCGGAATTCTAAAGTCCTAAAATGCCTGCTAGCCGGAAGTTAAGGTGTCTGAGGTCCAGAATGCTACTAGGTCAGCATTCTGCCGTTCTGAAAGATTCTGGTTTCCAGAATCAATGGACGGATGAGTTCCAGAATGTCAGGTTGGCCAAACTCTAGAATCCTTGCGTGTCTGAACTCGAGAGTCATTCAATGTCCACATTCCGGAATTCACGGTGTCTGAATTGCAGAAGCACCAAATGTCTGCATTCTAGAACCAGAATGTGGTTGAATTCTAGAATGCACAGCACGGCGGAATTCTAAAGTCCTAAAATGCCTGCTACCTGGAAGTTAAGGTGTCTGACGTCCAGAATGCTACTAGGTCAGCATTCTGCCGTTCTGAAATATTCTGGGTTCTAGAATCAATGGACGGCTGAGTTCCAGAATGTAAGGTTGGCCAAAGTCTAGAATACCTGCGTGTCTGAACTCGAGAGACATTCATTGTCCACGTTCTGGAACTAAGGGTGTCTGAATTCCAGAAGCACCAAATGTCTGCATTCGAGTATCGGAATTTGACGGAATTCTAGAATGCACAGCATGGCGGAATTCTAAAGTACTAAAACGCCTGCTAGCCGGAAGTTAATGTGTCTGACGTCCAGAATGCTACTAGGTCAGCATTTAATCGTTCTGAAATATTCTGGGATCTAGAATCAATGGACGGCTGAGTTCCAGAATATAAGGTTAGCCAAACTCTAGAATCCTTGTGTGTCAGATCTCGAGAGTCATTCAATGTGCATATTCCGGAGCTCAGGATATCTGAATTCCAGAAACACCAAATGTCTCCATTCTAGAATCGGAATGTGGTGAAATACTAGAATGCACAGCATGGCGGAATTCTAAAGTCCTAAAATGCCTGCTATCCGTAAGTTAAGGTGTCTGACGTCCAGAATGTTACTAGGTCAGCATTCTAACTTTCTGAAAGATTCTGGGTTCTAGAATCAATGTACGGATGAGTTCCAGAATGTCATGTTGGCCAAACTCTAGAATCCTTGCGTGTCTGAACTCGAGAGTCATTCAATGTCCACATTCCGGAGCTCAGGGTGTCTGAATTCCAGAAACACCAAATGTCTGCATTCTAGAATCGGAATGTGGTGAAATTCTAGAATGCACAGCATGGCGGAATTCTAAAGTCCTAAAATGCCTGCTAGCCGGAAGTTAAGGTGTCTGACGTCCAGAATGCTACTAGGTCAGCATTCTACCATTCTGAAAGATTCTGGGTTCTAGAATCAATGGACGGATGAGTTAAAGAATGTCAGGTTGGCCAAACTCTAGAATCCTTGCGTGTCTGAACTCGAGAGTCATTCAATGTCCACATTCCGGAACTCAGTGTGTCTGAATTCCCGAAGAACCAATTGTCTGCATTCTAGAATCAAAATGTGGCAGAATTCTAGAATGCACAGCCTGGCGGAATTCTAAAGTCCTAAAATGCCTGCTAGCCGGAAGTTAAGGTGTCTGACGTCCAGAATGCTACTAGGTCAGCATTCTACCGTTCTGAAAGATTCTGGGTTCTAGAATCAATGGACGGATGAGTTCCAGAATGTCAGGTTGGCCAAACTCTAGAATCCTTCCGTGTCTGAACTCAAGAGTCATTCAATGTGCACCTTCCGGAGCTCAGGGTGTCTGAATTCCAGAAACACCAAATGTCTGCATTCTAGAATCGGAATGTGGTGAAATTCTAGAATGCACAGCATGGCGGAATTCTAAAGTCCTAAAATGCCTGCTAGCCGGAAGTTAAGGTGTCTGACGTCCAGAATGCTACTAGGTCAGCATTCTGCCGTTCTGAAAGATTCTGGGTTCCAGAATCAATGGACGGATGAGTTCCAGAATGTCAGGTTGGCCAAACTCTAGAATCCTTGCGTGTCTGAACTCGAGAGTCATTCAATGTCAACATTCCGGAATTCACGGTGTCTGAATTGCAGAAGCACCAAATGTCTGCATTCTAGAACCAGAATGTGGTGGAATTCTAGAATGCACAGCACGGCGGAATTCTAAAGTCCTAAAATGCCTGCTACCTGGAAGTTAAGGTGTCTGACGTCCAGAATGCTACTAGGTCAGCATTCTGCCGTTCTGAAATATTCTGGGTTCTAGAATCAATGGACGGCTGAGTTCCAGAATGTAAGGTTGGCCAAAGTCTAGAATACCTGCGTGTCTGAACTCGAGAGACATTCATTGTCCACGTTCTGGAACTAAGGGTGTCTGAATTCCAGAAGCACCAAATGTCTGCATTCGAGTATCGGAATTTGACGGAATTCTAGAATGCACAGCACGGCGGAATTCTAAAGTACTAAAACGCCTGCTAGCCGGAAGTTAATGTGTCTGACGTCCAGAATGCTACTAGGTCAGCATTTAATCGTTCTGAAATATTCTGGGATCTAGAATCAATGGACGGCTGAGTTCCAGAATATAAGGTTAGCCAAACTCTAGAATCCTTGTGTGTCAGATCTCGAGAGTCATTCAATGTGCATATTCCGGAGCTCAGGATATCTGAATTCCAGAAACACCAAATGTCTCCATTCTAGAATCGGAATGTGGTGAAATACTAGAATGCACAGCATGGCGGAATTCTAAAGTCCTAAAATGCCTGCTATCCGTAAGTTAAGGTGTCTGACGTCCAGAATGTTACTAGGTCAGCATTCTAACTTTCTGAAAGATTCTGGGTTGTAGAATCAATGGACGGATGAGTTCCAGAATGTCATGTTGGCCAAACTCTAGAATCCTTGCGTGTCTGAACTCGAGAGTCATTCAATGTCCACATTCCGGAGCTCAGGGTGTCTGAATTCCAGAAACACCAAATGTCTGCATTCTAGAATCGGAATGTGGTGAAATTCTAGAATGCACAGCATGGCGGAATTCTAAAGTCCTAAAATGCCTGCTAGCCGGAAGTTAAGGTGTCTGACGTCCAGAATGCTACTAGGTCAGCATTCTACCATTCTGAAAGATTCTGGGTTCTAGAATCAATGGACGGATGAGTTAAAGAATGTCAGGTTGGCCAAACTCTAGAATCCTTGCGTGTCTGAACTCGAGAGTCATTCAATGTCCACATTCCGGAACTCAGTGTGTCTGAATTCCCGAAGAACCAATTGTCTGCATTCTAGAATCAAAATGTGGCAGAATTCTAGAATGCACAGCCTGGCGGAATTCTAAAGTCCTAAAATGCCTGCTATTCGGAAGGTAATGTGTCTGAGGTCCAGAATGCTACTAGGTCAGCATTCTACCGTTCTGAAAGATTCTGGGTTCTAGAATCAATGGACGGATGAGTTCCAGAATGTCAGGTTGGCCAAACTCTAGAATCCTTCCGTGTCTGAACTCAAGAGTCATTCAATGTGCACCTTCCGGAGCTCAGGGTGTCTGAATTCCAGAAACACCAAATGTCTGCATTCTAGAATCGGAATGTGGTGAAATTCTAGAATGCACAGCATGGCGGAATTCTAAAGTCCTAAAATACCTGCTAGCCGGAAGTTAAGGTGTCTGACGTCCAGAATGCTACTAGGTCAGCATTCTACCCTTCTGAAAGATTCTGGTTTCTAGAATCAATGGACGGCTGAGTTCCGGAATGTCAGGCTGGCCAAACTGTAGAATTCTTGCGTGTCTGAACTCGAGAGTCATTCAATGTCCACATTCCGGAACTCAGGGTGTCTGAATTCCCGAAGAACCAATTGTCTGCATTCTAGAATCAAAATGTGGCAGAATTCTAGAATGCACAGCCTGGCGGAATTCTAACGTCCTAAAATGCCTGCTAGTCGGAAGGTAAGGTGTCTGAGGTCCAGAATGCTACTAGGTCAGAATTCTACCGTTCTGAAAGATTCTGAGTTCTAGAACCAATGGACGGCTGAGTTCCAGAATGTCAGCATGGCCAAACTCTAGAATACATGCGTGTCTGATCTCGAGAGTCATTCAATGTGCACATTCCGGAGCTCAGGGTGTCTGAATTCCAGAAACACCAAATGTCTGCATTCTAGAATTGGAATGTGGTGAAATTCTAGAATGAACAGCATGGCGGAATTCTAAAGTCCTAAAATGCCTGCTAGCCGGAAGTTAAGGTGTCTGACGTCCAGAATGCTACTAGGTCAGCATTCTACCGTTCAGAAAGATTCTGGGTTCCAGAATCAATGGACGGATGAGTTCCAGAATGTAAGGTTGGCCAAACTCTAGAATACTTGTGTGTCTGAACTCGAGAGACATTCAATGTCCACATTCCGTAACTAAGGGTGTCTGAATCCCAGAAGCACCAAATGTCTGCATTCGAGTATCGGAATTTGACAGAATCCTAGAATGCACAGCACGGCGGAATTCTAAAGTACTAAAACGCCTTCTAGCCGGAAGTTAATGTGTCTGACGTCCAGAATGCTACTAGGTCAGCATTCTACCATTCTGAAAGATTCTGGGTTCTAGAATCAATGGACGGCTGAGTTCCGGAATGTCAGGGTGGCCAAACTCTAGAATCCTTGCGTGTCTGAACTCGAGAGTCATTCAATGTCCACATTCCGGATCTCAGGGTGTCTGAATTCCCGAAGAACCAATTGTCTGCATTCTAGAATCAAAATGTGGCAGAATTCTTGAATGCACAGCCTGGCGGAATTCTAAAGGCCTAAAATGCCTGCTAGTCGGAAGGTAAGGTGTCTGAGGTCCAGAATGCTACTAGGTCAGCATTCTACCGTTCTGAAAGATTCTGGCTTCTAGAACTAATGGACGGCTGAGTCCCAGAATGTCAGCATGGCCAAACTCTAGAATCCTTGCGTGTCTGATCTCGAGAGTCATTCAATGTGCACATTCCGGAGCTCAGGGTGTCTGAATTCCAGAAACACAAAATGTCTGCATTCTAGAATCGGAATGTGGTGAAATTCTAGAATGCACAGCATGGCGTAATTCTAATGTCCTAAAATGCCTGCTAGCCGGAAGTTAAGGTGTCTGACGTCCAGAATGCTACTAGGTCAGCATTCTGCCGTTCTGAAAGATTCTGGGTTCCAGAATCAATGGACGGATGAGTTCCAGAATGTCAGGTTGGCCAAACTCTAGAATCCTTGTGTGTCTGAACTCGAGAGTCATTCAATGTGCACATTCCGGAGCTCAGGGTGTCTGAATTCCAGAGGCACCAAATGTCTGCATTCTAGAATCGGAATGTGGTGAAATTCTAGAATGCACAGCATGGCGGAATTCTAAAGTCCTAAAATGCCTGCTACCTGGAAGTTAAGGTGTCTGACGTCCAGAATGCTACTAGGTCAGCATTCTGCCGTTCTGAAATATTCTGGGTTCTAGAATCAATGGACGGCTGAGTTCCAGAATGTAAGGTTGGCCAAAGTCTAGAATACCTGCGTGTCTGAACTCGAGAGACATTCATTGTCCACGTTCTGGAACTAAGGGTGTCTGAATTCCAGAAGCACCAAATGTCTGCATTCGAGTATCGGAATTTCACGGAATTCTAGAATGCACAGCACGGCGGAATTCTAAAGTACTAAAACGCCTGCTAGCCGGAAGTTAATGTGTCTGACGTCCAGAATGCTACTAGGTCAGCATTTAATCGTTCTGAAATATTCTGGGATCTAGAATCAATGGACGGCTGAGTTCCAGAATATAAGGTTAGCCAAACTCTAGAATCCTTGTGTGTCAGATCTCGAGAGTCATTCAATGTGCATATTCCGGAGCTCAGGATATCTGAATTCCAGAAACACCAAATGTCTCCATTCTAGAATCGGAATGTGGTGAAATACTAGAATGCACAGCATGGCGGAATTCTAAAGTCCTAAAATGCCTGCTATCCGTAAGTTAAGGTGTCTGACGTCCAGAATGTTACTAGGTCAGCATTCTAACTTTCTGAAAGATTCTGGGTTCTAGAATCAATGGACGGATGAGTTCCAGAATGTCATGTTGGCCAAACTCTAGAATCCTTGCGTGTCTGAACTCGAGAGTCATTCAATGTCCACATTCCGGAATTCACGGTGTCTGAATTCCAGAAACACCAAATGTCTGCATTCTAGAATCGGAATGTGGTGAGATTCTAGAATGCACAGCATGGCGGAATTCTAAAGTCCTAAAATGCCTGCTAGCCGGAAGTTAAGGTGTCTGACGTCCAGAATGCTACTAGGTCAGCATTCTACCATTCTGAAAGATTCTGGGTTCTAGAATCAATGGACGGATGAGTTAAAGAATGTCAGGTTGGCCAAACTCTAGAATCCTTGCGTGTCTGAACTCGAGAGTCATTCAATGTCCACATTCCGGAACTCAGTGTGTCTGAATTCCCGAAGAACCAATTGTCTGCATTCTAGAATCAAAATGTGGCAGAATTCTAGAATGCACAGCCTGGCGGAATTCTAAAGTCCTAAAATGCCTGCTATTCGGAAGGTAATGTGTCTGAGGTCCAGAATGCTACTAGGTCAGCATTCTACCGTTCTGAAAGATTCTGGGTTCTAGAATCAATGGACGGATGAGTTCCAGAATGTCAGGTTGGCCAAACTCTAGAATCCTTGCGTGTCTGAACTCAAGAGTCATTCAATGTGCACCTTCCGGAGCTCAGGGTGTCTGAATTCCAGAAACACCAAATGTCTGCATTCTAGAATCGGAATGTGGTGAAATTCTAGAATGCACAGCATGGCGGAATTCTAAAGTCCTAAAATGCCTGCTAGCCGGAAGTTAAGGTGTCTGAGGTCCAGAATGCTACTAGGTCAGCATTCTGCCGTTCTGAAAGATTCTGGTTTCCAGAATCAATGGACGGATGAGTTCCAGAATGTCAGGTTGGCCAAACTCTAGAATCCTTGCGTGTCTGAACTCGAGAGTCATTCAATGTCCACATTCCGGAATTCACGGTGTCTGAATTGCAGAAGCACCAAATGTCTGCATTCTAGAACCAGAATGTGGTTGAATTCTAGAATGCACAGCACGGCGGAATTCTAAAGTCCTAAAATGCCTGCTACCTGGAAGTTAAGGTGTCTGACGTCCAGAATGCTACTAGGTCAGCATTCTGCCGTTCTGAAATATTCTGGGTTCTAGAATCAATGGACGGCTGAGTTCCAGAATGTAAGGTTGGCCAAAGTCTAGAATACCTGCGTGTCTGAACTCGAGAGACATTCATTGTCCACGTTCTGGAACTAAGGGTGTCTGAATTCCAGAAGCACCAAATGTCTGCATTCGAGTATCGGAATTTGACGGAATTCTAGAATGCACAGCATGGCGGAATTCTAAAGTACTAAAACGCCTGCTAGCCGGAAGTTAATGTGTCTGACGTCCAGAATGCTACTAGGTCAGCATTTAATCGTTCTGAAATATTCTGGGATCTAGAATCAATGGACGGCTGAGTTCCAGAATATAAGGTTAGCCAAACTCTAGAATCCTTGTGTGTCAGATCTCGAGAGTCATTCAATGTGCATATTCCGGAGCTCAGGATATCTGAATTCCAGAAACACCAAATGTCTCCATTCTAGAATCGGAATGTGGTGAAATACTAGAATGCACAGCATGGCGGAATTCTAAAGTCCTAAAATGCCTGCTATCCGTAAGTTAAGGTGTCTGACGTCCAGAATGTTACTAGGTCAGCATTCTAACTTTCTGAAAGATTCTGGGTTCTAGAATCAATGTACGGATGAGTTCCAGAATGTCATGTTGGCCAAACTCTAGAATCCTTGCGTGTCTGAACTCGAGAGTCATTCAATGTCCACATTCCGGAGCTCAGGGTGTCTGAATTCCAGAAACACCAAATGTCTGCATTCTAGAATCGGAATGTGGTGAAATTCTAGAATGCACAGCATGGCGGAATTCTAAAGTCCTAAAATGCCTGCTAGCCGGAAGTTAAGGTGTCTGACGTCCAGAATGCTACTAGGTCAGCATTCTACCATTCTGAAAGATTCTGGGTTCTAGAATCAATGGACGGATGAGTTAAAGAATGTCAGGTTGGCCAAACTCTAGAATCCTTGCGTGTCTGAACTCGAGAGTCATTCAATGTCCACATTCCGGAACTCAGTGTGTCTGAATTCCCGAAGAACCAATTGTCTGCATTCTAGAATCAAAATGTGGCAGAATTCTAGAATGCACAGCCTGGCGGAATTCTAAAGTCCTAAAATGCCTGCTAGCCGGAAGTTAAGGTGTCTGACGTCCAGAATGCTACTAGGTCAGCATTCTACCGTTCTGAAAGATTCTGGGTTCTAGAATCAATGGACGGATGAGTTCCAGAATGTCAGGTTGGCCAAACTCTAGAATCCTTCCGTGTCTGAACTCAAGAGTCATTCAATGTGCACCTTCCGGAGCTCAGGGTGTCTGAATTCCAGAAACACCAAATGTCTGCATTCTAGAATCGGAATGTGGTGAAATTCTAGAATGCACAGCATGGCGGAATTCTAAAGTCCTAAAATGCCTGCTAGCCGGAAGTTAAGGTGTCTGACGTCCAGAATGCTACTAGGTCAGCATTCTGCCGTTCTGAAAGATTCTGGGTTCCAGAATCAATGGACGGATGAGTTCCAGAATGTCAGGTTGGCCAAACTCTAGAATCCTTGCGTGTCTGAACTCGAGAGTCATTCAATGTCAACATTCCGGAATTCACGGTGTCTGAATTGCAGAAGCACCAAATGTCTGCATTCTAGAACCAGAATGTGGTGGAATTCTAGAATGCACAGCACGGCGGAATTCTAAAGTCCTAAAATGCCTGCTACCTGGAAGTTAAGGTGTCTGACGTCCAGAATGCTACTAGGTCAGCATTCTGCCGTTCTGAAATATTCTGGGTTCTAGAATCAATGGACGGCTGAGTTCCAGAATGTAAGGTTGGCCAAAGTCTAGAATACCTGCGTGTCTGAACTCGAGAGACATTCATTGTCCACGTTCTGGAACTAAGGGTGTCTGAATTCCAGAAGCACCAAATGTCTGCATTCGAGTATCGGAATTTGACGGAATTCTAGAATGCACAGCACGGCGGAATTCTAAAGTACTAAAACGCCTGCTAGCCGGAAGTTAATGTGTCTGACGTCCAGAATGCTACTAGGTCAGCATTTAATCGTTCTGAAATATTCTGGGATCTAGAATCAATGGACGGCTGAGTTCCAGAATATAAGGTTAGCCAAACTCTAGAATCCTTGTGTGTCAGATCTCGAGAGTCATTCAATGTGCATATTCCGGAGCTCAGGATATCTGAATTCCAGAAACACCAAATGTCTCCATTCTAGAATCGGAATGTGGTGAAATACTAGAATGCACAGCATGGCGGAATTCTAAAGTCCTAAAATGCCTGCTATCCGTAAGTTAAGGTGTCTGACGTCCAGAATGTTACTAGGTCAGCATTCTAACTTTCTGAAAGATTCTGGGTTGTAGAATCAATGGACGGATGAGTTCCAGAATGTCATGTTGGCCAAACTCTAGAATCCTTGCGTGTCTGAACTCGAGAGTCATTCAATGTCCACATTCCGGAGCTCAGGGTGTCTGAATTCCAGAAACACCAAATGTCTGCATTCTAGAATCGGAATGTGGTGAAATTCTAGAATGCACAGCATGGCGGAATTCTAAAGTCCTAAAATGCCTGCTAGCCGGAAGTTAAGGTGTCTGACGTCCAGAATGCTACTAGGTCAGCATTCTACCATTCTGAAAGATTCTGGGTTCTAGAATCAATGGACGGATGAGTTAAAGAATGTCAGGTTGGCCAAACTCTAGAATCCTTGCGTGTCTGAACTCGAGAGTCATTCAATGTCCACATTCCGGAACTCAGTGTGTCTGAATTCCCGAAGAACCAATTGTCTGCATTCTAGAATCAAAATGTGGCAGAATTCTAGAATGCACAGCCTGGCGGAATTCTAAAGTCCTAAAATGCCTGCTATTCGGAAGGTAATGTGTCTGAGGTCCAGAATGCTACTAGGTCAGCATTCTACCGTTCTGAAAGATTCTGGGTTCTAGAATCAATGGACGGATGAGTTCCAGAATGTCAGGTTGGCCAAACTCTAGAATCCTTCCGTGTCTGAACTCAAGAGTCATTCAATGTGCACCTTCCGGAGCTCAGGGTGTCTGAATTCCAGAAACACCAAATGTCTGCATTCTAGAATCGGAATGTGGTGAAATTCTAGAATGCACAGCATGGCGGAATTCTAAAGTCCTAAAATACCTGCTAGCCGGACGTTAAGGTGTCTGACGTCCAGAATGCTACTAGGTCAGCATTCTACCCTTCTGAAAGATTCTGGTTTCTAGAATCAATGGACGGCTGAGTTCCGGAATGTCAGGCTGGCCAAACTGTAGAATTCTTGCGTGTCTGAACTCGAGAGTCATTCAATGTCCACATTCCGGAACTCAGGGTGTCTGAATTCCCGAAGAACCAATTGTCTGCATTCTAGAATCAAAATGTGGCAGAATTCTAGAATGCACAGCCTGGCGGAATTCTAACGTCCTAAAATGCCTGCTAGTCGGAAGGTAAGGTGTCTGAGGTCCAGAATGCTACTAGGTCAGAATTCTACCGTTCTGAAAGATTCTGAGTTCTAGAACCAATGGACGGCTGAGTTCCAGAATGTCAGCATGGCCAAACTCTAGAATACATGCGTGTCTGATCTCGAGAGTCATTCAATGTGCACATTCCGGAGCTCAGGGTGTCTGAATTCCAGAAACACCAAATGTCTGCATTCTAGAATTGGAATGTGGTGAAATTCTAGAATGAACAGCATGGCGGAATTCTAAAGTCCTAAAATGCCTGCTAGCCGGAAGTTAAGGTGTCTGACGTCCAGAATGCTACTAGGTCAGCATTCTACCGTTCAGAAAGATTCTGGGTTCCAGAATCAATGGACGGATGAGTTCCAGAATGTAAGGTTGGCCAAACTCTAGAATACTTGTGTGTCTGAACTCGAGAGACATTCAATGTCCACATTCCGTAACTAAGGGTGTCTGAATCCCAGAAGCACCAAATGTCTGCATTCGAGTATCGGAATTTGACAGAATCCTAGAATGCACAGCACGGCGGAATTCTAAAGTACTAAAACGCCTTCTAGCCGGAAGTTAATGTGTCTGACGTCCAGAATGCTACTAGGTCAGCATTCTACCATTCTGAAAGATTCTGGGTTCTAGAATCAATGGACGGCTGAGTTCCGGAATGTCAGGGTGGCCAAACTCTAGAATCCTTGCGTGTCTGAACTCGAGAGTCATTCAATGTCCACATTCCGGATCTCAGGGTGTCTGAATTCCCGAAGAACCAATTGTCTGCATTCTAGAATCAAAATGTGGCAGAATTCTTGAATGCACAGCCTGGCGGAATTCTAAAGGCCTAAAATGCCTGCTAGTCGGAAGGTAAGGTGTCTGAGGTCCAGAATGCTACTAGGTCAGCATTCTACCGTTCTGAAAGATTCTGGCTTCTAGAACTAATGGACGGCTGAGTCCCAGAATGTCAGCATGGCCAAACTCTAGAATCCTTGCGTGTCTGATCTCGAGAGTCATTCAATGTGCACATTCCGGAGCTCAGGGTGTCTGAATTCCAGAAACACAAAATGTCTGCATTCTAGAATCGGAATGTGGTGAAATTCTAGAATGCACAGCATGGCGTAATTCTAATGTCCTAAAATGCCTGCTAGCCGGAAGTTAAGGTGTCTGACGTCCAGAATGCTACTAGGTCAGCATTCTGCCGTTCTGAAAGATTCTGGGTTCCAGAATCAATGGACGGATGAGTTCCAGAATGTCAGGTTGGCCAAACTCTAGAATCCTTGTGTGTCTGAACTCGAGAGTCATTCAATGTGCACATTCCGGAGCTCAGGGTGTCTGAATTCCAGAGGCACCAAATGTCTGCATTCTAGAATCGGAATGTGGTGAAATTCTAGAATGCACAGCATGGCGGAATTCTAAAGTCCTAAAATGCCTGCTACCTGGAAGTTAAGGTGTCTGACGTCCAGAATGCTACTAGGTCAGCATTCTGCCGTTCTGAAATATTCTGGGTTCTAGAATCAATGGACGGCTGAGTTCCAGAATATAAGGTTAGCCAAACTCTAGAATCCTTGTGTGTCAGATCTCGAGAGTCATTCAATGTGCATATTCCGGAGCTCAGGATATCTGAATTCCAGAAACACCAAATGTCTCCATTCTAGAATCGGAATGTGGTGAAATACTAGAATGCACAGCTTGGCGGAATTCTAAAGTCCTAAAATGCCTGCTATCTGTAAGTTAAGGTGTCTGACGTCCAGAATGTTACTAGGTCAGCATTCTAACTTTCTGAAAGATTCTGGGTTCTAGAATCAATGGACGGATGAGTTCCAGAATGTCATGTTGGCCAAACTCTAGAATCCTTGCGTGTCTGAACTCGAGAGTCATTCAATGTCCACATTCCGGAGCTCAGGGTGTCTGAATTCCAGAAACACCAAATGTCTGCATTCTAGAATCGGAATGTGGTGAAATTCTAGAATGCACAGCATGGCGGAATTCTAAAGTCCTAAAATGCCTGCTAGCCGGAAGTTAAGGTGTCTGACGTCCAGAATGCTACTAGGTCAGCATTCTACCATTCTGAAAGATTCTGGGTTCTAGAATCAATGGACGGATGAGTTAAAGAATGTCAGGTTGGCCAAACTCTAGAATCCTTGAGTGTCTGAACTCGAGAGTCATTCAATGTCCACATTCCGGAACTCAGTGTGTCTGAATTCCCGAAGAACCAATTGTCTGCATTCTAGAATCAAAATGTGGCAGAATTCTAGAATGCACAGCCTGGCGGAATTCTAAAGTCCTAAAATGCCTGCTATTCGGAAGGTAATGTGTCTGAGGTCCAGAATGCTACTAGGTCAGCATTCTACCGTTCTGAAAGATTCTGGGTTCTAGAATCAATGGACGGATGAGTTCCAGAATGTCAGGTTGGCCAAACTCTAGAATCCTTCCGTGTCTGAACTCAAGAGTCATTCAATGTGCACCTTCCGGAGCTCAGGGTGTCTGAATTCCAGAAACACCAAATGTCTGCATTCTAGAATCGGAATGTGGTGAAATTCTAGAATGCACAGCATGGCAGAATTCTAAAGTCCTAAAATACCTGCTAGCCGGAAGTTAAGGTGTCTGACGTCCAGAATGCTACTAGGTCAGCATTCTACCCTTCTGAAAGATTCTGGTTTCTAGAATCAATGGACGGCTGAGTTCCGGAATGTCAGGCTGGCCAAACTGTAGAATTCTTGCGTGTCTGAACTCGAGAGTCATTCAATGTCCACATTCCGGAACTCAGGGTGTCTGAATTCCCGAAGAACCAATTGTCTGCATTCTAGAATCAAAATGTGGCAGAATTCTAGAATGCACAGCCTGGCGGAATTCTAAAGTCCTAAAATGCCTGCTAGTCGGAAGGTCAGGTGTCTGAGGTCCAGAATGCTACTAGGTCAGCATTCTACCGTTCTGAAAGATTCTGGGTTCTAGAACCAATGGACAGATGAGTTCCAGAATGTCAGCATGGCCAAACTCTAGAATCCTTGCGTGTCTGAACTCGAGAGTCATTCAATGTCCACATTCCGGAACTAAGGTTGTCTGAATTCCAGAAGCACCAAATGTATGCATTCGAGAATCGGAATTTGACGGAATCCTAGAATGCACAGCACGGCGGAATTCTAATGTACTAAAACACCTGCTAGCCGGAAGTTAAAGTGTCTGACGTCCAGAATACTACTAGTTCATCATTGTACCATTCTGAAAGATTCTGGGTTCTAGAATCAATGGATGGCTGAGTTCCGGAATGTCAGGTTCGCCAAACTGTAGAATTCTTGCGTGTCTGAACTCGAGAGTCATTCAATGTCCACATTCCGGAACTCAGGGTGTCTGAATTCCAGAAGCACCAAATGTCTGCATTCTAGAATCAGAATGTGGTGGAATTCTAGAATGCTCAGCACGGCGGAATTCTAAAGTCCTAAAATGCCTCCTACCCGGAAGTTAAGGTGTCTGACGTCCAGAATGCTACTAGGTCAGCATTCTACCGTTCTGAAAGATTTTGGGTTCCAGAATCAATGGACGGATGAGTTCCAGAATGTCAGGTTGGCCAAAGTATAGAATCCTTGCGTGTCTGAACTCGAGAGTCATTCAATGTCCACATTCCGGAATTCACGGTGTCTGAATTCCAGAAGCACCAAATGTCTGCATTCTAGGATCGGAATGTGATGAAATTCTAGAATGAACAGCATGGCGGAATACTAAAGTCCTAAAATGCCTGCTAGCCGGAAGTTAAGTTGTCTGAGGTCCAGAATGCTACTAGGTCAGCATTCTACCGTTCTGAAAGATTCTGGGTTCTAGAACCAATGGACGGCTGAGTTCCAGAATGTCAGCATGACCAAACTCTAGAATCCTTGCGTGTCTGATCTCGAGAGTCATTCAATGTGCACATTCCGGAGCTCAGGGTGTCTGAATTCCAGAAACACCAAATGTCTGCATTCTAGAATCGGAATGTGGTGAAATTCTAGAATGAACAGCATGGCGGAATTCTAAAGTCCTAAAATGCCTGCTAGCCGGAAGTTAAGGTGTCTGACGTCCAGAATGCTACTAGGTCAGCATTCTACCGTTCTGAAAGATTCTGGGTTCCAGAATCAATGGACGGATGAGTTCCAGAATGTCAGGTTGGCCAAACTCTAGAATCCTTGCGTGTCTGAACTCGAGAGTCATTCAATGTCCACATTCCGGAATTCACGGTGTCTGAATTCCAGAAGCACCAAATGTCTGCATTCTAGAATCAGAATGTGGTGGAATTCTAGAATGCACAGCATGGCGGAATTCTAAAGACCTAAAATGTCTGCTACCCGGAAGTTAAGGTGTCTGACGTCCAGAATGCTACTAGGTCAGCATTTAATCGTTCTGAAATATTCTGGGTTCTAGAATCAATGGACTGCTGAGTTCCAGAATGTAAGGTTGGCCAAACTCTAGAATACTTGCGTGTCTGAACTCGAGAGACATTCATTGTCCACGTTCCGGAACTAAGGGTGTCTGAATTCCAGAAGCACCAAATGTCTGTATTCGAGTATCGGAATTTGATGGAATTCTAGAATGCACAGCACGGCGGAATTCTAAAGTACTAAAACGCCTGCTAGCCGGAAGTTAATGTGTCTGACGTCCAGCATGCTACTACGTCAGCATTCTACCGTTCTGAGAGATTCTGGGTTCTAGAACTAATGGACGGCTGAGTTCCAGAATATCAGCATGGCCAAACTCTAGAATCCTTGCGTGTCTGATCTCGAGAGTCATTCAATGTGCACATTCCGGAGCTCAGGGTGTCTGAATTCCAGAAACACCAAATGTGTGCATTCTAGAATCGGAATGTGGTGAAATTCTAGAATGCACAGCATGGCGGAATTCTAAAGTCCTAAAATGCCTGCTAGCCGGAAGTTAAGGTGTCTGACGTCCAGAATGTTACTAGGTCAGCATTCTACCGTTCTGAAAGATTCTGGGTTCTAGAATCAATGGACGGATGAGTTCCAGAATGTCAGGTTGGCCAAACTCTAGAATCCTTGCGTGTCTGAACTCGAGAGTCATTCAATGTCCTCATTCCGGAGCTCAGGGTGTCTGAATTCCAGAAACACCAAATGTCTGCATTCTACAATCGGAATGTGGTGAAATTCTAGAATGCACAGCATGGCGGAATTCTAAAGTCCTAAAATGCCTGCTAGCCGGAAGTTAAGGTGTCTGACGTCCAGAATGCTACTAGGTCAGCATTTAATCGTTCTGAAAGATTCTGGGTTCTAGAATCAATGGACGGATGAGTTCCAGAATGTCAGGTTGGCCAAACTCTAGAATCCTTGCGTGTCTGAACTCGAGAGTCATTCAATGTCCACATTCCGGAATTCACGGTGTCTGAATTGCAGAAGCACCAAATGTCTGCATTCTAGAATCAGAATGTGGTGGAATTCTAGAATGCACAGCACGGCGGAATTCTAAAGTCCTAAAATGCCTGCTACCCGGAAGTTAATTTGTCTGACGTCCAGAATGCTACTAGGTCAGCATTCTGCCGTTCTGAAATATTCTGGGTTCTAGAATCAATGGACGGCTGAGTTCCAGAATGTAAGGTTGGCCAAAGTCTAGAATACTTGCGTGTCTGAACTCGAGAGACATTCATTGTCCACGTTCCGGAACTAAGGGTGTCTGAATTCCAGAAGCACCAAATGTCTGCATTCGAGTATCGGAATTTGACAGAATCCTAGAATGCACAGCACGGCGGAATTCTAAAGTACTAAAACACCTTCTAGCCGGAAGTTAATGTGTCTGACGTCCAGAATGCTACTAGGTCAGCATTCTACCATTCTGAAAGATTCTGGGTTCTAGAATCAATGGACGGCTGAGTTCCGGAATGTCAGGGTGGCCAAACTCTAGAATCCTTGCGTGTCTGAACTCGAGAGTCATTCAATGTCCACATTCCGGATCTCAGGGTGTCTGAATTCCCGAAGAACCAACTGTCTGCATTCTAGAATCAAAATGTGGCAGAATTCTTGAATGCACAGCCTGGCGGAATTCTAAAGGCCTAAAATGACTGCTAGTCGGAAGGTAAGGTGTCTGAGGTCCAGAATGCTACTAGGTCAGCATTCTACCGTTCTGAAAGATTCTGGCATCTAGAACTAATGGACGGCTGAGTCCCAGAATGTCAGCATGGCCAAACTCTAGAATCCTTGCGTGTCTGATCTCGAGAGTCATTCAATGTGCACATTCCGGAGCTCAGGGTGTCTGATTTCCAGAAACACCAAATGTCTGCATTCTAGAATCGGAATGTGGTGAAATTCTAGAATGCACAGCATGGCGTAATTCTAAAGTCCTAAAATGCCTGCTAGACGGAAGTTAAGGTGTCTGACGTCCAGAATGCTACTAGGTCAGCATTCTGCCGTTCTGAAAGATTCTGGGTTCCAGAATCAATGGACGGATGAGATCCAGAATGTCAGGTTGGCCAAACTCTAGAATCCTTGCGTGTCTGAACTCGAGAGTCATTCAATGTGCACATTCCGGAGCTCAGGGTGTCTGAATTCCAGAGGCACCAAATGTCTGCATTCTAGAATCGGAATGTGGTGAAATTCTAGAATGCACAGCATGGCGGAATTCTAAAGTCCTAAAATGCCTGCTAGCCGGAAGTTAAGGTGTCTGACGTCCAGAATGCTACTAGGTCAGCATTCTACCATTCTGAAAGATTCTGGGTTCTAGAATCAATGGACGGATGAGTTCCAGAATGTCAGGTTGGCCAAACTCTAGAATCCTTCCTTGTCTGAACTCAAGAGTCATTCAATGTGCACCTTCCGGAGCTCAGGGTGTCTGAATTCCAGAAACACCAAATGTCTGCATTCTAGAATCGGAATGTGGTGAAATTATAGAATGCACAGCATGGCGGAATTCTAAAGTCCTAAAATGCCTGCTAGCCGGAAGTTAAGGTGTCTGACGTCCAGAATGCTACTAGGTCAGCATTCTACCCTTCTGAAAGATTCTGGTTTCTAGAATCAATGGACGGCTGAGTTCCGGAATGTCAGGCTGGCCAAACTGTAGAATTCTTGCGTGTCTGAACTCGAGAGTCATTCAATGTCCACATTCCGGAACTCAGGGTGTCTGAATTCCCGAAGAACCAATTGCCTGCCTTCTAGAATCAAAATGTGGCAGAATTCTAGAATGCACAGCCTGGCGTAATTCTAAAGTCCTAAAATGCCTGCTAGTCGGAAGGTCAGGTGTCTGAGGTCCAGAATGCTACTAGGTCAGCATTCTACCATTCTGAAAGATTCTGGGTTCTAGAACCAATGGACAGATGAGTTCCAGAATGTCAGGTTGGCCAAACTCTAGAATCCTTGCGTGTCTGAACTCGAGAGTCATTCAATGTCCACATTCCGGAACTAAGGTTGTCTGAATTCCAGAAGCACCAAATGTATGCATTCGAGAATCGGAATTTGACGGAATCCTAGAATGCACAGCACGGCGGAATTCTAATGTGCTAAAACACCTGCTAGCCGGAAGTTAAAGTGTCTGACGTCCAGAATACTACTAGGTCATCATTGTACCATTCTGAAAGATTCTGGGTTCTAGAATCAATGGATGGCTGAGTTCCGGAATGTCAGGTTGGCCAAACTGTAGAATCCTTGCATGTCTGAACTCGAGAGTCATTCAATGTCCACATTCCGGAACTCAGGGTGTCTGAATTCCAGAAGCACCAAATGTCTGCATTCTAGAATCAGAATGTGGTGGAATTCAAGAATGCTCAGCACGGCGGAATTCTAAAGTCCTAAAATGCCTCCTACCCGGAAGTTAAGGTGTCTGACGTCCAGAATGCTACTAGGTCAGCATTCTACCGTTCTGAAAGATTCTGGGTTCCAGAATCAATGGACGGATGATCTCCAGAATGTCAGGTTGGCCAAACTATAGAATCCTTGCGTGTCTGAACTCGAGAGTCATTCAATGTCCACATTCCGGAATTCACGGTGTCTGAATTCCAGAAGCACCAAATGTCTTCATTCTAGAATCGGAATGTGATGAAATTCTAGAATGAACAGCATGGCGGAATTCTAAAGTCCTAAAATGCCTGCTAGCCGGAAGTTAAGTTGTCTGAGGTCCAGAATGCTAGTAGGTCAGCATTCTACCGTTCTGAAAGATTCTGGGTTCTAGAACCAATGGACGGCTGAGTTCCAGAATGTCAGCATGGCCAAACTCTAGAATCCTTGCGTGTCTGATCTCGAGAGTCATTCAATGTGCACATTCCGGAGCTCAGGGTGTCTGAATTCCAGAAACACCAAATGTCTGCATTCTAGAATCGGAATGTGGTGAAATTCTAGAATGCACAGCATGGCGGAATTCTAAAGTCCTAAAATGCCTGCTAGACGGAAGTTAAGGTGTCTGACGTCCAGAATGCTTCTAGGTCAGCATTCTGCTGTTCTGAAAGATTCTGGGTTCCAGAATCAATGGACGGATGAGTTCCAGAATGTCAGGTTGGCCAAACTCTAGAATCCTTGCGTGTCTGAACTCGAGAGTCATTCAATGTCCACATTCCGGAATTCACGGTGTCTGAATTGCAGAAGCACCAAATGTCTGCATTCTAGAATCAGAATGTGGTGGAATTCTAGAATGCACAGCACGGCGGAATTCTAACGTCCTAAAATGCCTGCTACCTGGAAGTTAAGGTGTCTGACGTCCAGAATGCTACTAGGTCAGCATTCTGCCGTTCTGAAATATTCTGGGTTCTAGAATCAATGCATGGCTGAGTTCCAGAATGTAAGGTTGGCCAAAGTCTAGAATACCTGCGTGTCTGAACTCGAGAGACATTCATTGTCCACGTTCTGGAACTAAGGGTGTCTGAATTCCAGAAGCACCAAATGTCTGCATTCGAGTATCGGAATTTGACGGAATTCTAGAATGTACAGCACGGCGGAATTCTAAAGTACTAAAACGCCTGCTAGCCGGAAGTTAATGTGTCTGACGTCCAGAATGCTACTAGGTCAGCATTTAATCGTTCTGAAATATTCTGGGATCTAGAATCAATGGACGGCTGAGTTCCAGAATATAAGGTTAGCCAAACTCTAGAATCCTTGCGTGTCAGATCTCGAGAGTCATTCAATGTGCATATTCCGGAGCTCAGGATATCTGAATTCCAGAAACACCAAATGTCTCCATTCTAGAATCGGAATGTGGTGAAATACTAGAATGCACAGCATGGCGGAATTCTAAAGTCCTAAAATGCCTGCTATCCGTAAGTTAAGGTGTCTGACGTCCAGAATGTTACTAGGTCAGCATTCTAACTTTCTGAAAGATTCTGGGTTCTAGAATCAATGGACGGATGAGTTCCAGAATGTCATGTTGGCCAAACTCTAGAATCCTTGCGTGTCTGAACTCGAGAGTCATTCAATGTCCACATTCCGGAGCTCAGGGTGTCTGAATTCCAGAAACACCAAATGTCTGCATTCTAGAATCGGAATGTGGTGAAATTCTAGAATGCACAGCATGGGGGAATTCTAAAGTCCTAAAATGCTTGCTAGCCGGAAGTTAAGGTGTCTGACGTCCAGAATGCTACTAGGTCAGCATTCTACCATTCTGAAAGATTCTGGGTTCTAGAATCAATGGACGGATGAGTTAAAGAATGTCAGGTTGGCCAAACTCTAGAATCCTTGCGTGTCTGAACTCGAGAGTCATTCAATGTCCACATTCCGGAATTCACAGTGTCTGAATTCCAGAAGCACCAAATGTCTGCATTCTAGAATCAGAATGTGGTGGAATTCTAGAATGCACAGCACGGCGGAATTCTAAAGTATTACAACGCCTGCTGGCCGGAAGTTAATATGTGTGACGTACAGAATGCTACTAGGTCAGCATTCTACCATTCTGAAAGATTCTGGGTTCTAGAATCAATGGACGGCTGAGTTCCGGAATGTCAGGGTGGCTAAACTCTAGAATCCTTGCGTGTCTGAACTCGAGAGTCATTCAATGTCCACATTCCGGAACTCAGGGTGTCTGAATTCCAGAAGCACCAAATGTCTGCATTCTAGAATCAGAATGTGGTGGAATTCTAGAATGCTCAGCACGGCGGAATTCTAAAGTCCTAAAATGCCTCCTACCCGGAAGTTAAGGTGTCTGACGTCCAGAATGCTACTAGGTCAGCATTCTACCGTTCTGAAAGATTCTGGGTTCCAGAATCAATGGACGGATGAACTCCAGAATGTCAGGTTGGCCAAACTATAGAATCCTTGCGTGTCTGAACTCGAGAGTCATTCAATGTCCACATTCCGGAATTCACGGTGTCTGAATTCCAGAAGCACCAAATGTCTTCATTCTAGAATCGGAATGTGATGAAATTCTAGAATGAACAGCATGGCGGAATTCTAAAGTCCTAAAATGCCTGCTAGCCGGAAGTTAAGTTGTCTGAGGTCCAGAATGCTACTAGGTCAGCATTCTACCGTTCTGAAAGATTCTGGGTTCTAGAACCAATGGACGGCTGAGTTCCAGAATGTCAGCATGGCCAAACTCTAGAATCCTTGCGTGTCTGATCTCGAGAGTCATTCAATGTGCACATTCCGGAGCTCAGGGTGTCTGAATTCCAGAAACACCAAATGTCTGCATTCTAGAATCGGAATGTGGTGAAATTCTAGAATGCACAGCATGGCGGAATTCTAAAGTCCTAAAATGCCTGCTAGACGGAAGTTAAGGTGTCTGACGTCCAAAATGCTACTAGGTCAGCATTCTGCTGTTCTGAAAGATTCTGGGTTCCAGAATCAATGGACGGATGAGTTCCAGAATGTCAGGTTGGCCAAACTCTAGAATCCTTGCGTGTCTGAACTCGAGAGTCATTCAATGTCCACATTCCGGAATTCACGGTGTCTGAATTGCAGAAGCACCAAATGTCTGCATTCTAGAATCAGAATGTGGTGGAATTCTAGAATGCACAGCACGGCGGAATTCTAACGTCCTAAAATGCCTGCTACCTGGAAGTTAAGGTGTCTGACGTCCAGAATGCTACTAGGTCAGCATTCTGCCGTTCTGAAATATTCTGGGTTCTAGAATCAATGCACGGCTGAGTTCCAGAATGTAAGGTTGGCCAAAGTCTAGAATACCTGCGTGTCTGAACTCGAGAGACATTCATTGTCCACGTTCTGGAACTAAGGGTGTCTGAATTCCAGAAGCACCAAATGTCTGCATTCGAGTATCGGAATTTGACGGAATTCTAGAATGCACAGCACGGCGGAATTCTAAAGTACTAAAACGCCTGCTAGCCGGAAGTTAATGTGTCTGACGTCCAGAATGCTACTAGGTCAGCATTTAATCGTTCTGAAATATTCTGGGATCTAGAATCAATGGACGGCTGAGTTCCAGAATATTAGGTTAGCCAAACTCTAGAATCCTTGCGTGTCAGATCTCGAGAGTCATTTATTGTGCATATTCCGGAGCTCAGGATATCTGAATTCCAGAAACACCAAATGTCTCCATTCTAGAATCGGAATGTGGTGAAATACTAGAATGCACAGCATGGCGGAATTCTAAAGTCCTAAAATGCCTGCTATCCGTAAGTTAGGGTGTCTGACGTACAGAATGCTACTAGGTCAGCATTCTACCATTCTGAAAGATTCTGGGTTCTAGAATCAATGGACGGCTGAGTTCCGGAATGTCAGGGTGGCTAAACTCTAGAATCCTTGCGTGTCTGAACTCGAGAGTCATTCAATGTCCACATTCCGGAACTCAGTGTGTCTGAATTCCCGAAGAACCAATTGTCTGCATTCTAGAATCAAAATGTGGCAGAATTCTAGAATGCACAGCCTGGCGGAATTCTAAAGTCCTAAAATGCCTGCTATTCGGAAGGTAAGGTGTCTGAGGTCCAGAATGCTACTAGGTCAGCATTCTACCGTTCTGAAAGATTCTGGGTTCTAGAATCAATGGACGGATGAGTTCCAGAATGTCAGGTTGGCGAAACTCTAGAATCCTTCCGTGTCTGAACTCAAGAGTCATTCAATGTGCACCTTCCGGAGCTCAGGGTGTCTGAATTCCAGAAACACCAAATGTCTGCATTCTAGAATCGGAATGTGGTGAAATTCTAGAATGCACAGCATGGCGGAATTCTAAAGTCCTAAAATGCCTGCTAGCCGGAAGTTAAGGTGTCTGACGTCCAGAATGCTACTAGGTCAGCATTCTACCCTTCGGAAAGATTCTGGTTTCTAGAATCAATGGACGGCTGAGTTCCGGAATGTCAGGCTGGCCAAACTGTAGAATCCTTGCGTGTCTGAACTCGAGAGTCATTCAATGTCCACATTCCGGAACTCAGGGTGTCTGAATTCCCGAAGAACCAATTGTCTGCATTCTAGAATCAAAATGTGGCAGAATTCTAGAATGCACAGCCTGGCGGAAATCTAAATTCCTAAAATGCCTGCTAGTCGGAAGGTCAGGTGTCTGAGGTCCAGAATGCTACTAGGTCAGCATTCTACCGTTCTGAAAGATTCTGGGTTCTAGAAACAATGGACAGATGAGTTCCAGAATGTCAGCATGGCCAAACTTTAGAATCCTTGCGTGTCTGAACTCGAGAGTCATTCAATGTCCACATTCCGGAACTAAGGTTGTCTGAATTCCAGAAGCACCAAATGTATGCATTCGAGAATCGGAATTTGACGGAATCCTAGAATGCACAGCACGGCGGAATTCTAATATACTAAAACACCTCCTAGCCGGAAGTTAAAGTGTCTGACGTCCAGAATACTACTAGGTCATCATTGTACCATTCTGAAAGATTCTGGGTTCTAGAATCAATGGATGGCTGAGTTCCGGAATGTCAGGTTGGCCAAACTGTAGAATCCTTGCGTGTCTGAACTCGAAAGTCATTCAATGTCCACATTCCGGAACTCAGGGTGTCTGAATTCCAGAAGCACCAAATGTCTGCATTCTAGAATCAGAATGTGGTGGAATTCTAGAATGCTCAGCACGGCGGAATTCTAAAGTCCTAAAATGCCTCCTACCCGGAAGTTAAGGTGTCTGACGTCCAGAATGCTACTAGGTCAGCATTCTACCGTTCTGAAAGATTTTGGGTTCCAGAATCAATGGACGGATGAGTTCCAGAATGTCAGGTTGGCCAAACTATAGAATCCTTGCGTGTCTGAACTCGAGAGTCATTCAATGTCCACATTCCGGAATTCACGGTGTCTGAATTCCAGAAGCACCAAAGGTCTGCATTCTAGGATCGGAATGTGATGAAATTCTAGAATGAACAGCATGGCGGAATTCTAAAGTCCTAAAATGCCTGCTAGCCGGATGTTAAGTTGTCTGAGGTCCAGAATGCTACTAGGTCAGCATTCTACCGTTCTGAAAGATTGTGGGTTCTAGAACCAATGGACGGCTGAGTTCCAGAATGTCAGCATGGCCAAACTCTAGAATCCTTGCGTGTCTGATCTCGAGAGTCATTCAATGTGCACATTCCGGAGCTCAGGGTGTCTGAATTCCAGAAACACCAAATGTGTGCATTCTAGAATCGCAATGTGGTGAAATTCTAGAATGCACAGCATGGCGGAATTCTAAAGTCCTAAAATGCCTGCTAGCTGGAAGTTAAGGTGTCTGACGTCCAGAATGCTACTAGGTCAGCATTTAATCGTTCTGAAAGATTCTGGGTTCTAGAATCAATGGACGGATGAGTTCCAGAATGTCAGGTTGTCCAAACTCTAGAATCCTTGCGTGTCTGAACTCGAGAGTCATTCAATATCCACATTCCGGAATTCACGGTGTCTGAATTGCAGAAGCACCAAATGTCTGCATTCTAGAATCAGAATGTGGTGGAATTCTAGAATGCACAGCACGGCGGAATTCTAAAGTCCTAAAATGCCTGCTACCCGGAAGTTAAGGTGTCTGACGTCCAGAATGCTACTAGGTCAGCATTCTGCCGTTCTGAAATATTCTGGGTTCTAGAATCAATGGACGGCTGAGTTCCAGAATGTAAGGTTGGCCAAAGTCTAGAATACTTGCGTGTCTGAACTCGAGAGACATTCATTGTCCACGTTCCGGAACTAAGGGTGTCTGAATTCCAGAAGCACCAAATGTCTGCATTCGAGTATCGGAATTTGACGGAATTCTAGAATGCACAGCACGGCGGAATTCTAATGTACTAAAACACCTGCTAGCCGGAAGTTAAAGTGTCTGACGTCCAGAATACTACTAGGTCATCATTGTACCATTCTGAAAGATTCTGGGTTCTAGAATCAATGGATGGCTGAGTTCCGGAATGTCAGGGTGGCCAAACTGTAGAATCCTTGCGTGTCTGAACTCGAGAGTCATTCAACGTCCACATTCCGGAACTCAGGGTGTCTGAATTCCAGAAGCACCAAATGTCTGCATTCTAGAATCAGAATGTGGTGGAATTCTAGAATGCTCAGCACGGCGGAATTCTAAAGTACTAAAATGCCTCCTACCCGGAAGTTAAGGTGTCTGACGTCCAGAATGCTACTAGGTCAGCATTCTACCGTTCTGAAAGATTCTGGGTTCCAGAATCAATGGACGGATGAGTTCCAGAATGTCAGGTTGGCCAAAGTCAAGTATTCTAGACTTTGGCCAACCTTACATTCTGGAACTCAGCCGTCCATTGATTCTAGAACCCAGAATATTTCCGAACGGCAGTATGCTGGCCTAGTAGCATTCTGGACGTCAGACACCTTAACTTCCGGGTAGCAGGCATTTTAGGACTTTAGAATTCCGGACGTCAGACACATTAACTTCCGGCTA
Source organism: Aotus nancymaae (assembly GCF_030222135.1). Taxonomy (NCBI): domain Eukaryota; kingdom Metazoa; phylum Chordata; class Mammalia; order Primates; family Aotidae; genus Aotus; species Aotus nancymaae. The sequence continues at coordinate 2,047,512 of NW_026988514.1, read as the reverse complement.
TCAGACGTTTTAGTACTTTAGAATTCCGACGTGCTGTGCATTCTAGAATTCCGTCAAATTCCGATACTCGAATGCAGACATTTGGTGCTTCTGGAATTCAGACACCCTTAGTTCCGGAACGTGGACAATGAATGTCTCTCGAGTTCAGACACTCATTCAATGTGCTCATTCCGATGCTCAGGGTGTCTGAATTCCAGAAACACCAAATGTCTGCATTCTAGAATCGGAATGTGGTGAAATTCTAAAATGCACAGCATGGCGGAATTCTAAAGTCCTAAAATGCCTGCTAGCCGGAAGTTAAGGTGTCTGACGTCCAGAATGCTACTAGGTCAGCCTTCTACCGTTCTGAAAGATTCTGGGTTCCAGAATCAATGGACGGATGAGTTCCAGAATGTCAGGTTGGCCAAACTCTAGAATCCTTGCGTGTCTGAACTCGAGAGTCATTCAATGTCCACATTCCGGAATTCACGGTGTCTGAATTGCAGAAGCACCAAATGTCTGCATTCTAGAATCAGAATGTGGTGGAATTCTAGAATGCACAGCACGGCGGAATTCTAAAGTCCTAAAATGCCTGCTACCCGGAAGTTAAGGTGTCTGACGTCCAGAATGCTACTAGGTCAGCATTTAATCATTCTGAAATATTCTGGGTTCTAGAATCAATGGACGGCTGAGTTGCAGAATGTAAGGTTGGCCAAACTCTAGAATCCTTGCGTGTCTGAACTCGAGAGTCATTCAATGTCCACATTCCGGAACTCAGGGTGTCTGAATTCCGGAAGAACCAATTGTCTGCATTCTAAAATCAAAATGTGGCAGAATTCTAGAATGCACAGCCTGGCGGAATTCTAAAGTACTAAAATGCCTGCTAGCCGGAAGCTAATGTGTCTGACGTCCAGAATGCTACTAGGTCAGCATTCTACCATTCTGAAAGATTCTGGGTTCTAGAACCAATGGACGGCTGAGTTTCGGAATGTGAGTGTGGCCAAACTCTAGAAACCTTGCGTGTCTGAACTCGAGAGGCATTCAGTGTCCACATTCCGGAACTCAGGGTGTCTGAATTCCCGAAGAAGCAATTGTCTGCATTCTAGAATCAAAATGTGGCAGAATTCTAGAATGCACAGCCAGGCGGAATTCTAATGTCCTGAAATGCCTGCTATTCGGAAAGTAAGGTGTCTGAGGTCCAGAATGCTACTAGGTCAGCATTCTACCGTTCTGAAAGATTCTGGGTTCTAGAACTAATGGACGGCTGAGTTCCAGAAAGTCAGCATGGCCAAACTCTAGAATCCTTGCGTGTCTGATCTCGAGAGTCATTCAATGTGCACATTCCGGAGCTCAGGATGTCTGAATTCCAGAAACACAAAATGTCTGCATTCTAGAATCGGAATGTGGTGAATTTCTAGAATGCGCAGCATGGCGGAATTCTAAAGTCCTAAAATGCCTGCTAGCCGGAAGTTAAGGTGTCTGACGTCCAGAATGCTACTAGGTCAGCATTCTACCGTTCTGAAAGATTCTGGGTTCCAGAATCAATGGACGGATGAGTTCCAGAATGTCAGGTTGGCCAAACTCTAGAATCCTTGCGTGTCTGAACTCGAGAGTCATTCAATGTGCACATTCCGGAGCTCAGGGTGTCTGAATTCCAGAAACACCAAATGTTTGCATTCTAGATTCGGAATGTGGTGAAATTCTAGAATGCACAGCATGGCGGAATTCTAAAGTCCTAAAATGCCTGCTAGCCGGAAGTTAAGGTGTCTGACGTCCAGAATGCTACTAGGTCAGCATTCTACCATTCTGAAAGATTCTGGGTTCTAGAATCAATGGACGGCTTAGTTCCGGAATGTCAGGGTGGCTAAACTCTAGAATCCTTCCGTGTCTGAACTCGAGTGTCATTCAATGTCCACATTCCGGAACTCAGGGTGTCTGAATTCCAGAAGAACCAATTGTCTGCATTCTAGAATCAAAATGTGGCAGAATTCTAGAATGCACAGCCTGGCGGAATTCTAAAGTCCTAAAATGCCTGCTATTCGGAAGGTAAGGTGTCTGAGGTCCAGAATGCTACTAGGTCAGCATTCTACCGTTCTGAAAGATTCTGGGTTCTAGAACTAATGGACGGCTGAGTTCCAGAAAGTCAGCATGGCTAAACTCTAGAATCCTTGCGTGTCTGATCTCGAGAGCCATTCAATGTGCACATTCCGGAGCTCAGGGTGTTTGAATTCCAGAAACACCAAATGTCTGCATTCTAGAATCGGAATGTGGTGAAATTCTAGAATGCACAGCATGGCGGAATTCTAAAGCCCTAAAATGCCTGCTAGCCGGAAGTTAAGGTGTCTGACGTCTAGAATGTTACTAGGTCAGCATTCTACCGTTCTGAAAGATTCTGGGTTCTAGAATCAATGGACGGATGAGTTCCAGAATGTCAGGTTGGCCAAACTCTAGAATCCTTCTGTGTCTGAACTCGAGAGTCATTCAATGTGCACCTTCCGGAGCTCAGGGTGTCTGAATTCCAGAAACACCAAATGTCTGCATTCTAGAATCGGAATGTGGTGAAATTCTAGAATGCACAGCATGGCGGAATTCTAAAGTCCTAAAATGCCTGCTAGCCGGAAGTTAAGGTGTCTGACGTCCAGAATGCTACTAGGTCAGCATTCTACCATTCTGAAAGATTCTGGGTTCTAGAATCAATGGACGGATGAGTTAAAGAATGTCAGGTTGGCCAAACTCTAGAATCCTTGCGTGTCTGAACTCGAGAGTCATTCAATGTGCACATTCCGGAATTCACGGTGTCTGAATTCCAGAAGCACCAAATGTCTGCATTCTAGAATCAGAATGTGGTGGAATTCTAGAATGCACAGCACGGCGGAATTCTAAAGTACTACAACGCCTGCTAGCCGGAAGTTAATGTGTCTGATGTCCAGAATGCTACTAGGTCAGCATTCTACCATTCTGAAAGATTCTGGGTTCTAGAATCAATGGACGGCTGAGTTCCGGAATGTCAGGGTGGCTAAACTCTAGAATCCTTGCGTGTCTGAACTCGAGAGTCATTCAATGTCCACATTCCGGAATTCACGGTGTCTGAATTCCAGAAGCACCAAATGTCTGCATTCTAGAATCAGAATGTGGTGGAATTCTAGAATGCACAGCACGGCGGAATTCTAAAGTCCTAAAATACCTGCTACCCGGAAGTTAAGGTGTCTGACGTCCAGAATGCTACTAGGTCAGCATTCTGCCGTTCTGAAATATTCTGGGTTCTAGAATCAATGGACGGCTGAGTTCCAGAATGTAAGGTTGGCCAAAGTCTAGAATACTTGCGTGTCTGAACTCGAGAGACATTCATTGTCCACGTTCTGGAACTGAGGGTGTCTGAATTCCAGAAGCACCAAATGTCTGCATTCGAGTATCGGAATTTGACGGAAATCTAGAATGCACAGCACGGCGGAATTCTAAACTACTAAAACGCCTGCTAGCCGGAAGTTAATGTGTCTGACGTCCAGAATGCTACTAGGTCAGCATTTAATCGTTCTGAAATATTCTCGGTTCTAGAATCAATGGACGGCTGAGTTCCAGAATATAAGTTTAGCCAAACTCTAGAATCCTTTCGTGTCAGGTCTCGAGAGTCATTCAATGTGCATATTCCGGAGCTCAGGATATCTGAATTCCAGAAACACCAAATGACTCCATTCTAGAATCGGAATGTGGTGAAATACTAGAATGCACAGCATGGCGGAATTCTAAAGTCCTAAAATGCCTGCTATCCGTAAGTTAAGGTGTCTGACGTCCAGAATGTTACTAGGTCAGCATTCTAACTTTCTGAAAGATTCTGGGTTCTAGAATCAATGGACGGATGAGTTCCAGAATGTCATGTTGGCCAAACTCTACAATCCTTGCGTGTCTGAACTCGAGAGTCATTCAATGTCCACATTCCGGAGCTCAGGGTGTCTGAATTCCAGAAACACCAAATGTCTGCATTCTGGAATCGGAATGTGGTGACATTCTAGAATGCACAGCATGGCGGAATTCTAAAGTCCTAAAATGCCTGCTAGCCGGAAGTTTAGGTGTCTGACGTCCAGAATGCTACTAGGTCAGCATTCTACCGTTCTGAAAGATTCTGGGTTCTAGAATCAATGGACGGATGAGTTAAAGAATGTCAGGTTGGCCAAACTCTAGAATCCTTGCGTGTCTGAACTCGAGAGTCATTCAATGACCACATTCCGGAATTCACAGTGTCTGAATTCCAGAAGCACCAAATGTCTGCATTCTAGAATCAGAATGTGGTGGAATTCTAGAATGCACAGCACGGCGGAATTCTAAAGTACTACAACGCCTGCTGTCCGGAAGTTAATGTGTCTGAGGTCCAGAATGCTACTAGGTCAGCATTCTACCATTCTGAAAGATTCTGGGTTCTAGAATCAATGGACGGCTGAGTTCCGGAATGTCAGGGTGGCTAAACTCTAGAATCCTTGCGTGTCTGAACTCGAGAGTCATTCAATGTCCACATTCCGGAACTCAGGGTGTCTGAATTCCCGAAGAAGCAATTGTCTGCATTCTAGAATCAAAATGTGGCAGAATTCTAGAATGCACAGCCAGGCGGAATTCTAAAGTCCTAAAATGCCTGCTATTCGGAAAGTAAGGTGTCTGAGGTCCAGAATGCTACTAGGTCAGCATTCTACCGTTCTGAAAGATTCTGGGTTCTAGAACTAATGGACGGCTTAGTTCCAGAAAGTCAGCATGGCCAAACTCTAGAATCCTTGCATGTCTGATCTCGAGAGTCATTCAATGTGCACATTCCGGAGCTCAGGGTGTCTGAATTCCAGAAACACAAAATGTCTGCATTCTAGAATCGGAATGTGGTGAATTTCTAGAATGCACAGCATGGCGGAATTCTAAAGTCCTAAAATGCCTGTTAGCCGGAAGTTAAGGTGTCTGACGTCCAGAATGCTACTAGGTCAGCATTCTACCGTTCTGAAAGATTCTGGGTTCCAGGATCAATGGACGGATGAGTTCCAGAATGTCAGGTTGGCCAAACTCTAGAATCCTTGCGTGTCTGAACTCGAGAGTCATTCAATGTGCACATTCCGGAGCTCAGGGTGTCTGAATTCCAGAAACACCAAACGTTTGCATTCTAGAATCGGAATGTGGTGAAATTCTAGAATGCACAGCATGGCGGAATTCTAAAGTCCTAAAATGCCTGCTAGCCAGAAGTTAAGGTGTCTGACGTCCAGAATGCTACTAGGTCAGCATTCTACTGTTCTGAAATATTCTGGGTTCTAGAATCAATGGACAGATGAGTTCCAGAATTTCAGGTTGGCCAAACTCTAGAATACTTGCGTGTCTGAAGTCGAGAGTTATTCTATGTCCACATTCCGGAACTCTAGGTGTCTGAATTCCCTAAGAAACAATTGTCTGCAATCTAGAATCAAAATATGGCAGAATTCTGGAATGCACAGCCTGGCGGAATTCTAAAGTCCTAAAATGCCTGTTAGTCGGAAGGTAAGGTGTCTGAGGTCCAGAATGCTACTAGGTCAGCATTCTACAGTTCTGAAAGATTCTGGGATCTAGAACCAATGGACGGCTGAGTTCCAGAATGTCAGCATGGCCAAACTCTAGAATCCTTCCGTGTCTGATCTCGAGAGACATTCAATGTGCACATTCCGGAGCTCAGGGCGTCTGAATTCCAGAAACACCAAATGTCTGCTTTCTAGAATCGGAATGTGGTGAAATTCTAGAATGAACAGCATGGCTGAATTCTAATGTCCTAACATGCCTGCTAGCCGGAAGTTAAGGTGTCTGACGTCCAGAATGCTACTAGGTCAGCATTTAATCATTCTGAAATATTCTGGATTCTAGAATCAATGGACGGCTGAGTTCCAGAATGTAAGGTTGGCCAAACTCTAGAATACTTGCGTGTCTGAACTCGAGAGACATTCATTGTCCATGTTCCGGAACTAAGGGTGTCTGAATTCCAGAAGCACCAAATGTCTGCATTCAAGTATCGGAATTTGATGGAATTCTAGAATGCACAGCACGGCGGAATTCTAAAGTACTAAAACGCCTGCTAGCCGGAAGTTAATGTGTCTGACGCCCATAATGCTACTAGGTCAGCATTCTACCGTTCTGAAAGATTCTGGGTTCTAGAACTAATGGACGGCTGAGTTCCAGAATGTCAGCATGGCCAAACTCTAGAATCCTTGCGTGTCTGATCTCGAGAGTCCTTCAATGTGCACATTCCGGAGCTCAGGGTGTCTGAATTCCAGAAACACCAAATGTGTGCATTCTAGAATCGGAATGTGGTGAAATTCTAGAATGCACAGCATGGCGGAATTCTAAAGTCCTAAAATGCCTGCTAGCCGGAAGTTAAGGTGTCTGACGTCCAGAATGTTACTAGGTCAGCATTCTACCGTTCTGAAAGATTCTGGGTTCCAGAATCAATGGACGGCTGAGTTCCAGAATGTAAGGTTGGCCAAACTCTAGAATACTTGCGTGTCTGAATTCGAGAGACATTCAATGTCCACATTCCGGAACTAAGGTTGTCTGAATTCCAGAAGCACCAAATGTCTGCATTCGAGAATCGGAATTTGACGGAATTCTAGAATGCACAGCACGGCGGAATTCTAAAGTACTAAAACACCTGCTAGCCGGAAGTAAATGTGTCTGACGTCCAGAATGCTACTAGGTCATCATTGTACCATTCTGAAAGATTCTGGGTTCTAGAATCAATGGACGGCTGAGTTCCAGAATGAAAGGGTGGCCAAACTCTAGAATCCTTGCATGTCTGAACTCGAGAGTCATTTAATGTCCACATTCCGGAACTCTAGGTGTCTGAATTCCCTAAGAAACAATTGTCTGCAATCTAGAATCAAAATATGGCAGAATTCTAGAATGCACAGCCTGGCGGAATTCTAAAGTCCTAAAATGCCTGTTAGTCGGAAGGTAAGGTGTCTGCGGTCCAGAATGCTACTAGGTCAGCATTCTACAGTTCTGAAAGATTCTGGGATCTAGAACCAATGGACGGCTGAGTTCCAGAATGTCAGCATGGCCAAACTCTAGAATCCTTGCGTGTCTGATCTCGAGAGTCATTCAATGTGCACATTCCGGAGCTCAGGGTGTCTGAATTCCAGAAACACCAAATGTCTGCATTCTAGAATCGGAATGTGGTGAAATTCTAGAATGCACAGCATGGCGGAATTCTAAAGTCCTAAAATGCCTGCTAGCCGGAAATTAAGGTGTCTGACGTCGAGAATGCTACTAGGTCAGCATTTAATCATTCTGAAATATTCTGGGTTCTAGAATCAATGGACGGCTGAGTTCCAGAATTTAAGGTTGGCCAAACTCTAGAATCCTTGTGTGTCTGAACTCGAGAGACATTCAATGTCCACATTCCGGAACTAAGGTTGTCTGAATTCCAGAAGCACCAAATGTCTGCCTTCGAAAATCGGAATTTGACGGAATTCTAGAATGCACAGCACGGCGGAATTCTAAAGTACTAAAACACCTGCTAGCCGGAAGTTAATGTGTCTGACGTCCAGAATGCTACTAGGTCAGCATTCTATCGTTCTGAAAGATTATAGGTTCTAGAATCAATGGACGGCTGAGTTCCGGAATGTCAGGGTGGCCAAACTGAAGAATACTTGCGTGTCTGAACTCGAGAGTCATTCAATGTCCACATTCCGGAACTCAGGGTGTCTGAATTCCCAAAGAACCAATTGTCTGCATTCTAGAATCAAAATGTGGCAGAATTCTAGAATGCACAGCCTGGCGGAATTCTAAAGTCCTAAAATGCCTGCTAGTCGGAAGGTCAGGTGTCTGAGTTCCAGAATGCTACTAGGTCAGCATTCTACAGTTCTGAAAGATTCTGGGTTCTAGAACCAATGGACGGCTGAGTTCCAGAATGTCAGCATGGCCAAAATCTAGAATCCTTGCGTGTCTGAACTCGAGAGTCATTCAATGTCCACATTCCGGAATTCACGGTGTCTGAATTCCAGAAGCACCAAATGTCTGCATTCTAGAATCAGAATGTGGTGGAATTCTAGAATGCACAGCACGGCGGAATTCTAAAGTACTACAACGCCTGCTAGCCGGAAGTTAAAGTGTCTGACGTCCAGAATGCTACTAGGTCAGCATTCTAACATTCTGAAAGATTCTGGGTTCTAGAATCAATGGACGGCTGAGTTCCGGAACGTCAGGGTGGCTAAACTCTAGAATGCTTGCGTGTCTGAACTCGAGAGTCATTCAATGTCCACATTCCAGAATTCACGGTGTCTGAATTCCCGAAGAACCAATTGTCTGCATTCTAGAATCAAAATGTGGCAGAACTCTAGAATGCACAGCGTGGCAGAATTCTAAAGTCCTACAATGCCTGCTAGTCAGAAGGTAAGTTGTCTGAAGTCAAGAATGCTACTAGGTCAGCATTCTACCGTTCTGAAAGATTCTGGGTTCATGAACTAATGGACGGCTGAGTTCCAGAATGTCAGCATGGCCAAACTCTAAAATCCTTGCGTGTCTGATCTCGAGAGTCATTCAATATGCACATTCCGGAGCTCAGGCTGTCTGAATTCCAGAAACAACAAATGTCTGCATTCTAGAATCGGAATGTGGTGAAATTCTTGAATGCACAGCATGGCGGAATTCTAAAGTCCTAAAATGCCTGCTAGCCGGAAGTTAAGGTGTCTGACGTCGAGAATGCTACTAGGTCAGCATTTAATCATTCTGAAATATTCTGGGTTCTAGAATCAATGGACGGCTGAGTTCCAGAATTTAAGGTTGGCCAAACTCTAGAATCCTTGCGTGTCTGAACTTGAGAGACATTCAATGTCCACATTCCGGAACTAAGGTTGTCTGAATTCCAGAAGCACCAAATGTCTGCCTTCGAAAATCGGAATTTGACGGAATTCTAGAATGCACAGCACGGCGGAATTCTAAAGTACTAAAATGCCTGCTAACCGGAAGTTAATGTGTCTGACGTCCAGAATGCTACTAGGTCAGCATTCTATCGTTCTGAAAGATTCTAGGTTCTAGAATCAATGGACGGCTGAGTTCCGGAATGTCAGGGTGGCCAAACTGAAGAATCCTTGCGTGTCTGAACTCGAGAGTCATTCAATGTCCACATTCCGGAACTCATGGTGTCTGAATTCCAAAAGAACCAATTGTCTGCATTCTAGAATCAAAATGCGGCAGAATTCTAGAATGCACAGCCTGGCAGAATTCTAAAGTCCTAAAATGCCTGCTAGTCGGAAGGTCAGGTGTCTGAGTTCCAGAATGCTACTAGGTCAGCATTCTACAGTTCTGAAAGATTCTGGGTTCTAGAACCAATGGACGGCTGAGTTCCAGAATGTCAGCATGGCCAAAATCCAGAATCCTTGCGTGTCTGATCTCGAGAGTCATTTATTGTGCACATTCCGGAGCTCAGGGTGTCTGAAATCCAGAAACACCAAATGTCTGCATTCTAGAGTCGGAATGTGGTGAGATTCTAGAATGCACAGCATGGCGGAATTCTAAAGTCCTAAAATGCCTGCTAGCCGGAAGTTAAGCTGTCTGACGTCCAGAATGCTACTAGGTCAGCATTCTACCCTTCTGAAAGATTCTGGGTTCTAGAATCAATGGACGGATGAGTTCCAGAATGTCAGGTTGGCCAAACTCTAGAATCCTTGCGTGTCTGAAATCGAGAGTCATTCAATGTCCACATTCCGGAATTCACGGTGTCTGAATTCAAGAAGCACCAAAGGTCTGCATTCTAGAATCAGAATGTGGTGGAATTCTAGAATGCACAGCACGGCGGAATTCTAAAGTACTACAACGCCTGCTAGCCGGAAGTTAATGTGTCTGACGTCCAGAATGCTACTAGGTCAGCATTATAACATTCTGAAATATTCTGGGTTCTAGAATCAATGGACGGCTGAGTTCCGGAATGTCAGGGTGGCTTAACTCTAGAATGCTTGCGTGTCTGAACTCGAGAGTCATTCAATGTCCACATTCCAGAATTCACGGTGTCTGAATTCCCGAAGAACCAATTGTCTGCATTCTAGAATCAAAATGTGGCAGAACTCTAGAATGCACAGCCTGGCGGAATTCTAAAGTCCTAAAATGCCTGCTAGTCAGAAGGTAAGGTGTCTGAGGTCCAGAATGCTACTAGGTCAGCATTCTACCGTTCTGAAAGATTCTGGGTTCATGAACTAATGGACGGCTGAGTTCCAGAATGTCAGCATGGCCAAACTCTAGAATCCTTGCGTGTCTGATCTCGAGAGTCATTCAATATGCACATTCCGGAGCTCAGGCTGTCTGAATTCCAGAAACAACAAATGTCTGCATTCTAGAATCGGAATGTGGTGAAATTCTAGAATGCACAGCATGGCGGAATTCTAAAGTCCTAAAATGCCTGCTAGACGGAAGTTAAGGTGTCTGACGTCCAGAATGCTACTAGGTCAGCATTCTACCGTTCTGAAAGATTCTGGGTTCCAGATTCAATGGACGGATGAGTTCCAGAATTTCAGGTTGGCCAAACTCTAGAATCCTTGTGTGTCTGAACTCGAGAGTCATTCAATGTCCACATTCCGGAATCCACGGTGTCTGAATTCCAGAAGCACCAAATGTCTGCATTCTAGAATCAGAATGTGGTGGAATTCTAGAATGCACAGCACGGCGGAATTCTAAAGTCCTAAAATGCCTGCTACCCGGAAGTTAAGGTGTCTGACGTCCAGAATGCTACTAGGTCAGCATTTAATCGTTCTGAAATATTCTGGGTTGTAGAATCAATGGACGGCTGAGTTATAGAATGTAAGGTTGGCCAAACTCTAGAATATTGCGTGACTGAACTCGAGAGACATTCATTGTCCACGTTCCGGAACAAAGGGTGTCTGAATTCCAGAAGCACCAAATGTCTGCATTCGAGAACCGGAGTTTGACGGAATTCTAGAATGCACAGCACGGCAGAATTCTAAAGTACTAAAACGCCTGCTAGCCGGAAGTTAATGTGTCTGACGTCCAGAAAGCTACAAGGTCAGCATTCTACCATTCTGAAAGATTCTGGGTTCTAGAATCAATGGACGGCTGAATTCCGGAATGTCAGGGTGGCCAAACTCTAGAATCCTTGCGTGTCTGAACTCGAGAGTCATTCAGTGTCCACATTCCGGAACTCAGGGTGTCTGAATTCCCTTAGAACCAATTGTCTGCATTCTAGAATCAAAATGTGGCAGAATTCTAGAATGCACAGCACGGCGGAATTCTATAGTCCTAAAATGCCTGCTAGTCGGAAGGTAAGGTGTCTGAGTTCCAGAATGCTACTAGGTCAGCATTCTACAGTTCTGAAAGATTCTGGGATCTAGAACCAATGGACGGCTGAGTTCCAGAATGTCAGCATGGCCAAACTCTAGAATCCTTCCGTGTCTGATCTCGAGAGACATTCAATGTGCACATTCCGGAGCTCAGGGCGTCTGAATTCCAGAAACACCAAATGTCTGCTTTCTAGAATCGGAATGTGGTGAAATTCTAGAATGAACAGCATGGCTGAATTCTAATGTCCTAACATGCCTGCTAGCCGGAAGTTAAGGTGTCTGACGTCCAGAATGCTACTAGGTCAGCATTTAATCATTCTGAAATATTCTGGATTCTAGAATCAATGGACGGCTGAGTTCCAGAATGTAAGGTTGGCCAAACTCTAGAATACTTGCGTGTCTGAACTCGAGAGACATTCATTGTCCATGTTCCGGAACTAAGGGTGTCTGAATTCCAGAAGCACCAAATGTCTGCATTCGAGTATCGGAATTTGATGGAATTCTAGAATGCACAGCACGGCGGAATTCTAAAGTACTAAAACGCCTGCTAGCCGGAAGTTAATGTGTCTGACGCCCATAATGCTACTAGGTCAGCATTCTACCGTTCTGAAAGATTCTGGGTTCTAGAACTAATGGACGGCTGAGTTCCAGAATGTCAGCATGGCCAAACTCTAGAATCCTTGCGTGTCTGATCTCGAGAGTCCTTCAATGTGCACATTCCGGAGCTCAGGGTGTCTGAATTCCAGAAACACCAAATGTGTGCATTCTAGAATCGGAATGTGGTGAAATTCTAGAATGCACAGCATGGCGGAATTCTAAAGTCCTAAAATGCCTGCTAATCGGAAGTTAAGGTGTCTGACGTCCAGAATGTTACTAGGTCAGCATTCTACCGTTCTGAAAGATTCTGGGTTCCAGAATCAATGGACGGCTGAGTTCCAGAATGTAAGGTTGGCCAAACTCTAGAATACTTGCGTGTCTGAATTCGAGAGACATTCAATGTCCACATTCCGGAACTAAGGTTGTCTGAATTCCAGAAGCACCAAATGTCTGCATTCGAGAATCGGAATTTGACGGAATTCTAGAATGCACAGCACGGCGGAATTCTAAAGTACTAAAACACCTGCTAGCCGGAAGTAAATGTGTCTGACGTCCAGAATGCTACTAGGTCATCATTGTACCATTCTGAAAGATTCTGGGTTCTAGAATCAATGGACGGCTGAGTTCCGGAATGAAAGGGTGGCCAAACTCTAGAATCCTTGCATGTCTGAACTCGAGAGTCATTTAATGTCCACATTCCGGAACTCTAGGTGTCTGAATTCCCTAAGAAACAATTGTCTGCAATCTAGAATCAAAATATGGCAGAATTCTAGAATGCACAGCCTGGCGGAATTCTAAAGTCCTAAAATGCCTGTTAGTCGGAAGGTAAGGTGTCTGAGGTCCAGAATGCTACTAGGTCAGCATTCTACAGTTCTGAAAGATTCTGGGATCTAGAAGCAATGGACGGCTGAGTTCCAGAATGTCAGCATGGCCAAACTCTAGAATCCTTGCGTGTCTGATCTCGAGAGTCATTCAATGTGCACATTCCGGAGCTCAGGGTGTCTGAATTCCAGAAACACCAAATGTCTGCATTCTAGAATCGGAATGTGGTGAAATTCTAGAATGCACAGCATGGCGGAATTCTAAAGTCCTAAAATGCCTGCTAGCCGGAAATTAAGGTGTCTGACGTCGAGAATGCTACTAGGTCAGCATTTAATCATTCTGAAATATTCTGGGTTCTAGAATCAATGGACGGCTGAGTTCCAGAATTTAAGGTTGGCCAAACTCTAGAATCCTTGTGTGTCTGAACTCGAGAGACATTCAATGTCCACATTCCGGAACTAAGGTTGTCTGAATTCCAGAAGCACCAAATGTCTGCCTTCGAAAATCGGAATTTGACGGAATTCTAGAATGCACAGCACGGCGGAATTCTAAAGTACTAAAACACCTGCTAGCCGGAAGTTAATGTGTCTGACGTCCAGAATGCTACTAGGTCAGCATTCTATCGTTCTGAAAGATTATAGGTTCTAGAATCAATGGACGGCTGAGTTCCGGAATGTCAGGGTGGCCAAACTGAAGAATACTTGCGTGTCTGAACTCGAGAGTCATTCAATGTCCACATTCCGGAACTCAGGGTGTCTGAATTCCCAAAGAACCAATTGTCTGCATTCTAGAATCAAAATGTGGCAGAATTCTAGAATGCACAGCCTGGCGGAATTCTAAAGTCCTAAAATGCCTGCTAGTCGGAAGGTCAGGTGTCTGAGTTCCAGAATGCTACTAGGTCAGCATTCTACAGTTCTGAAAGATTCTGGGTTCTAGAACCAATGGACGGCTGAGTTCCAGAATGTCAGCATGGCCAAAATCTAGAATCCTTGCGTGTCTGAACTCGAGAGTCATTCAATGTCCACATTCCGGAATTCACGGTGTCTGAATTCCAGAAGCACCAAATGTCTGCATTCTAGAATCAGAATGTGGTGGAATTCTAGAATGCACAGCACGGCGGAATTCTAAAGTACTACAACGCCTGCTAGCCGGAAGTTAAAGTGTCTGACGTCCAGAATGCTACTAGGTCAGCATTCTAACATTCTGAAAGATTCTGGGTTCTAGAATCAATGGACGGCTGAGTTCCGGAACGTCAGGGTGGCTAAACTCTAGAATGCTTGCGTGTCTGAACTCGAGAGTCATTCAATGTCCACATTCCAGAATTCACGGTGTCTGAATTCCCGAAGAACCAATTGTCTGCATTCTAGAATCAAAATGTGGCAGAACTCTAGAATGCACAGCGTGGCAGAATTCTAAAGTCCTACAATGCCTGCTAGTCAGAAGGTAAGTTGTCTGAAGTCAAGAATGCTACTAGGTCAGCATTCTACCGTTCTGAAAGATTCTGGGTTCATGAACTAATGGACGGCTGAGTTCCAGAATGTCAGCATGGCCAAACTCTAAAATCCTTGCGTGTCTGATCTCGAGAGTCATTCAATATGCACATTCCGGAGCTCAGGCTGTCTGAATTCCAGAAACAACAAATGTCTGCATTCTAGAATCGGAATGTGGTGAAATTCTCGAATGCACAGCATGGCGGAATTCTAAAGTCCTAAAATGCCTGCTAGCCGGAAGTTAAGGTGTCTGACGTCGAGAATGCTACTAGGTCAGCATTTAATCATTCTGAAATATTCTGGGTTCTAGAATCAATGGACGGCTGAGTTCCAGAATTTAAGGTTGGCCAAACTCTAGAATCCTTGCGTGTCTGAACTTGAGAGACATTCAATGTCCACATTCCGGAACTAAGGTTGTCTGAATTCCAGAAGCACCAAATGTCTGCCTTCGAAAATCGGAATTTGACGGAATTCTAGAATGCACAGCACGGCGGAATTCTAAAGTACTAAAATGCCTGCTAACCGGAAGTTAATGTGTCTGACGTCCAGAATGCTACTAGGTCAGCATTCTATCGTTCTGAAAGATTCTAGGTTCTAGAATCAATGGACGGCTGAGTTCCGGAATGTCAGGGTGGCCAAACTGAAGAATCCTTGCGTGTCTGAACTCGAGAGTCATTCAATGTCCACATTCCGGAACTCATGGTGTCTGAATTCCAAAAGAACCAATTGTCTGCATTCTAGAATCAAAATGCGGCAGAATTCTAGAATGCACAGCCTGGCAGAATTCTAAAGTCCTAAAATGCCTGCTAGTCGGAAGGTCAGGTGTCTGAGTTCCAGAATGCTACTAGGTCAGCATTCTACAGTTCTGAAAGATTCTGGGTTCTAGAACCAATGGACGGCTGAGTTCCAGAATGTCAGCATGGCCAAAATCCAGAATCCTTGCGTGTCTGATCTCGAGAGTCATTTATTGTGCACATTCCGGAGCTCAGGGTGTCTGAAATCCAGAAACACCAAATGTCTGCATTCTAGAGTCGGAATGTGGTGAGATTCTAGAATGCACAGCATGGCGGAATTCTAAAGTCCTAAAATGCCTGCTAGCCGGAAGTTAAGCTGTCTGACGTCCAGAATGCTACTAGGTCAGCATTCTACCCTTCTGAAAGATTCTGGGTTCTAGAATCAATGGACGGATGAGTTCCAGAATGTCAGGTTGGCCAAACTCTAGAATCCTTGCGTGTCTGAAATCGAGAGTCATTCAATGTCCACATTCCGGAATTCACGGTGTCTGAATTCAAGAAGCACCAAAGGTCTGCATTCTAGAATCAGAATGTGGTGGAATTCTAGAATGCACAGCACGGCGGAATTCTAAAGTACTACAACGCCTGCTAGCCGGAAGTTAATGTGTCTGACGTCCAGAATGCTACTAGGTCAGCATTATAACATTCTGAAATATTCTGGGTTCTAGAATCAATGGACGGCTGAGTTCCGGAATGTCAGGGTGGCTTAACTCTAGAATGCTTGCGTGTCTGAACTCGAGAGTCATTCAATGTCCACATTCCAGAATTCACGGTGTCTGAATTCCCGAAGAACCAATTGTCTGCATTCTAGAATCAAAATGTGGCAGAACTCTAGAATGCACAGCCTGGCGGAATTCTAAAGTCCTAAAATGCCTGCTAGTCAGAAGGTAAGGTGTCTGAGGTCCAGAATGCTACTAGGTCAGCATTCTACCGTTCTGAAAGATTCTGGGTTCATGAACTAATGGACGGCTGAGTTCCAGAATGTCAGCATGGCCAAACTCTAGAATCCTTGCGTGTCTGATCTCGAGAGTCATTCAATATGCACATTCCGGAGCTCAGGCTGTCTGAATTCCAGAAACAACAAATGTCTGCATTCTAGAATCGGAATGTGGTGAAATTCTAGAATGCACAGCATGGCGGAATTCTAAAGTCCTAAAATGCCTGCTAGACGGAAGTTAAGGTGTCTGACGTCCAGAATGCTACTAGGTCAGCATTCTACCGTTCTGAAAGATTCTGGGTTCCAGATTCAATGGACGGATGAGTTCCAGAATTTCAGGTTGGCCAAACTCTAGAATCCTTGTGTGTCTGAACTCGAGAGTCATTCAATGTCCACATTCCGGAATCCACGGTGTCTGAATTCCAGAAGCACCAAATGTCTGCATTCTAGAATCAGAATGTGGTGGAATTCTAGAATGCACAGCACGGCGGAATTCTAAAGTCCTAAAATGCCTGCTACCCGGAAGTTAAGGTGTCTGACGTCCAGAATGCTACTAGGTCAGCATTTAATCGTTCTGAAATATTCTGGGTTGTAGAATCAATGGACGGCTGAGTTATAGAATGTAAGGTTGGCCAAACTCTAGAATATTGCGTGACTGAACTCGAGAGACATTCATTGTCCACGTTCCGGAACAAAGGGTGTCTGAATTCCAGAAGCACCAAATGTCTGCATTCGAGAACCGGAGTTTGACGGAATTCTAGAATGCACAGCACGGCAGAATTCTAAAGTACTAAAACGCCTGCTAGCCGGAAGTTAATGTGTCTGACGTCCAGAAAGCTACAAGGTCAGCATTCTACCATTCTGAAAGATTCTGGGTTCTAGAATCAATGGACGGCTGAATTCCGGAATGTCAGGGTGGCCAAACTCTAGAATCCTTGCGTGTCTGAACTCGAGAGTCATTCAGTGTCCACATTCCGGAACTCAGGGTGTCTGAATTCCCTTAGAACCAATTGTCTGCATTCTAGAATCAAAATGTGGCAGAATTCTAGAATGCACAGCACGGCGGAATTCTATAGTCCTAAAATGCCTGCTAGTCGGAAGGTAAGGTGTCTGAGTTCCAGAATGCTACTAGGTCAGCATTCTACAGTTCTGAAAGATTCTGGGATCTAGAACCAATGGACGGCTGAGTTCCAGAATGTCAGCATGGCCAAACTCTAGAATCCTTCCGTGTCTGATCTCGAGAGACATTCAATGTGCACATTCCGGAGCTCAGGGCGTCTGAATTCCAGAAACACCAAATGTCTGCTTTCTAGAATCGGAATGTGGTGAAATTCTAGAATGAACAGCATGGCTGAATTCTAATGTCCTAACATGCCTGCTAGCCGGAAGTTAAGGTGTCTGACGTCCAGAATGCTACTAGGTCAGCATTTAATCATTCTGAAATATTCTGGATTCTAGAATCAATGGACGGCTGAGTTCCAGAATGTAAGGTTGGCCAAACTCTAGAATACTTGCGTGTCTGAACTCGAGAGACATTCATTGTCCATGTTCCGGAACTAAGGGTGTCTGAATTCCAGAAGCACCAAATGTCTGCATTCGAGTATCGGAATTTGATGGAATTCTAGAATGCACAGCACGGCGGAATTCTAAAGTACTAAAACGCCTGCTAGCCGGAAGTTAATGTGTCTGACGCCCATAATGCTACTAGGTCAGCATTCTACCGTTCTGAAAGATTCTGGGTTCTAGAACTAATGGACGGCTGAGTTCCAGAATGTCAGCATGGCCAAACTCTAGAATCCTTGCGTGTCTGATCTCGAGAGTCCTTCAATGTGCACATTCCGGAGCTCAGGGTGTCTGAATTCCAGAAACACCAAATGTGTGCATTCTAGAATCGGAATGTGGTGAAATTCTAGAATGCACAGCATGGCGGAATTCTAAAGTCCTAAAATGCCTGCTAGCCGGAAGTTAAGGTGTCTGACGTCCAGAATGTTACTAGGTCAGCATTCTACCGTTCTGAAAGATTCTGGGTTCCAGAATCAATGGACGGCTGAGTTCCAGAATGTAAGGTTGGCCAAACTCTAGAATACTTGCGTGTCTGAATTCGAGAGACATTCAATGTCCACATTCCGGAACTAAGGTTGTCTGAATTCCAGAAGCACCAAATGTCTGCATTCGAGAATCGGAATTTGACGGAATTCTAGAATGCACAGCACGGCGGAATTCTAAAGTACTAAAACACCTGCTAGCCGGAAGTAAATGTGTCTGACGTCCAGAATGCTACTAGGTCATCATTGTACCATTCTGAAAGATTCTGGGTTCTAGAATCAATGGACGGCTGAGTTCCGGAATGAAAGGGTGGCCAAACTCTAGAATCCTTGCATGTCTGAACTCGAGAGTCATTTAATGTCCACATTCCGGAACTCTAGGTGTCTGAATTCCCTAAGAAACAATTGTCTGCAATCTAGAATCAAAATATGGCAGAATTCTAGAATGCACAGCCTGGCGGAATTCTAAAGTCCTAAAATGCCTGTTAGTCGGAAGGTAAGGTGTCTGAGGTCCAGAATGCTACTAGGTCAGCATTCTACAGTTCTGAAAGATTCTGGGATCTAGAAGCAATGGACGGCTGAGTTCCAGAATGTCAGCATGGCCAAACTCTAGAATCCTTGCGTGTCTGATCTCGAGAGTCATTCAATGTGCACATTCCGGAGCTCAGGGTGTCTGAATTCCAGAAACACCAAATGTCTGCATTCTAGAATCGGAATGTGGTGAAATTCTAGAATGCACAGCATGGCGGAATTCTAAAGTCCTAAAATGCCTGCTAGCCGGAAATTAAGGTGTCTGACGTCGAGAATGCTACTAGGTCAGCATTTAATCATTCTGAAATATTCTGGGTTCTAGAATCAATGGACGGCTGAGTTCCAGAATTTAAGGTTGGCCAAACTCTAGAATCCTTGTGTGTCTGAACTCGAGAGACATTCAATGTCCACATTCCGGAACTAAGGTTGTCTGAATTCCAGAAGCACCAAATGTCTGCCTTCGAAAATCGGAATTTGACGGAATTCTAGAATGCACAGCACGGCGGAATTCTAAAGTACTAAAACACCTGCTAGCCGGAAGTTAATGTGTCTGACGTCCAGAATGCTACTAGGTCAGCATTCTATCGTTCTGAAAGATTATAGGTTCTAGAATCAATGGACGGCTGAGTTCCGGAATGTCAGGGTGGCCAAACTGAAGAATACTTGCGTGTCTGAACTCGAGAGTCATTCAATGTCCACATTCCGGAACTCAGGGTGTCTGAATTCCCAAAGAACCAATTGTCTGCATTCTAGAATCAAAATGTGGCAGAATTCTAGAATGCACAGCCTGGCGGAATTCTAAAGTCCTAAAATGCCTGCTAGTCGGAAGGTCAGGTGTCTGAGTTCCAGAATGCTACTAGGTCAGCATTCTACAGTTCTGAAAGATTCTGGGTTCTAGAACCAATGGACGGCTGAGTTCCAGAATGTCAGCATGGTCAAAATCTAGAATCCTTGCGTGTCTGAACTCGAGAGTCATTCAATGTCCACATTCCGGAATTCACGGTGTCTGAATTCCAGAAGCACCAAATGTCTGCATTCTAGAATCAGAATGTGGTGGAATTCTAGAATGCACAGCACGGCGGAATTCTAAAGTACTACAACGCCTGCTAGCCGGAAGTTAAAGTGTCTGACGTCCAGAATGCTACTAGGTCAGCATTCTAACATTCTGAAAGATTCTGGGTTCTAGAATCAATGGACGGCTGAGTTCCGGAACGTCAGGGTGGCTAAACTCTAGAATGCTTGCGTGTCTGAACTCGAGAGTCATTCAATGTCCACATTCCAGAATTCACGGTGTCTGAATTCCCGAAGAACCAATTGTCTGCATTCTAGAATCAAAATGTGGCAGAACTCTAGAATGCACAGCGTGGCAGAATTCTAAAGTCCTACAATGCCTGCTAGTCAGAAGGTAAGTTGTCTGAAGTCAAGAATGCTACTAGGTCAGCATTCTACCGTTCTGAAAGATTCTGGGTTCATGAACTAATGGACGGCTGAGTTCCAGAATGTCAGCATGGCCAAACTCTAAAATCCTTGCGTGTCTGATCTCGAGAGTCATTCAATATGCACATTCCGGAGCTCAGGCTGTCTGAATTCCAGAAACAACAAATGTCTGCATTCTAGAATCGGAATGTGGTGAAATTCTCGAATGCACAGCATGGCGGAATTCTAAAGTCCTAAAATGCCTGCTAGCCGGAAGTTAAGGTGTCTGACGTCGAGAATGCTACTAGGTCAGCATTTAATCATTCTGAAATATTCTGGGTTCTAGAATCAATGGACGGCTGAGTTCCAGAATTTAAGGTTGGCCAAACTCTAGAATCCTTGCGTGTCTGAACTTGAGAGACATTCAATGTCCACATTCCGGAACTAAGGTTGTCTGAATTCCAGAAGCACCAAATGTCTGCCTTCGAAAATCGGAATTTGACGGAATTCTAGAATGCACAGCACGGCGGAATTCTAAAGTACTAAAATGCCTGCTAACCGGAAGTTAATGTGTCTGACGTCCAGAATGCTACTAGGTCAGCATTCTATCGTTCTGAAAGATTCTAGGTTCTAGAATCAATGGACGGCTGAGTTCCGGAATGTCAGGGTGGCCAAACTGAAGAATCCTTGCGTGTCTGAACTCGAGAGTCATTCAATGTCCACATTCCGGAACTCATGGTGTCTGAATTCCAAAAGAACCAATTGTCTGCATTCTAGAATCAAAATGCGGCAGAATTCTAGAATGCACAGCCTGGCAGAATTCTAAAGTCCTAAAATGCCTGCTAGTCGGAAGGTCAGGTGTCTGAGTTCCAGAATGCTACTAGGTCAGCATTCTACAGTTCTGAAAGATTCTGGGTTCTAGAACCAATGGACGGCTGAGTTCCAGAATGTCAGCATGGCCAAAATCCAGAATCCTTGCGTGTCTGATCTCGAGAGTCATTTATTGTGCACATTCCGGAGCTCAGGGTGTCTGAAATCCAGAAACACCAAATGTCTGCATTCTAGAGTCGGAATGTGGTGAGATTCTAGAATGCACAGCATGGCGGAATTCTAAAGTCCTAAAATGCCTGCTAGCCGGAAGTTAAGCTGTCTGACGTCCAGAATGCTACTAGGTCAGCATTCTACCCTTCTGAAAGATTCTGGGTTCTAGAATCAATGGACGGATGAGTTCCAGAATGTCAGGTTGGCCAAACTCTAGAATCCTTGCGTGTCTGAAATCGAGAGTCATTCAATGTCCACATTCCGGAATTCACGGTGTCTGAATTCAAGAAGCACCAAAGGTCTGCATTCTAGAATCAGAATGTGGTGGAATTCTAGAATGCACAGCACGGCGGAATTCTAAAGTACTACAACGCCTGCTAGCCGGAAGTTAATGTGTCTGACGTCCAGAATGCTACTAGGTCAGCATTATAACATTCTGAAATATTCTGGGTTCTAGAATCAATGGACGGCTGAGTTCCGGAATGTCAGGGTGGCTTAACTCTAGAATGCTTGCGTGTCTGAACTCGAGAGTCATTCAATGTCCACATTCCAGAATTCACGGTGTCTGAATTCCCGAAGAACCAATTGTCTGCATTCTAGAATCAAAATGTGGCAGAACTCTAGAATGCACAGCCTGGCGGAATTCTAAAGTCCTAAAATGCCTGCTAGTCAGAAGGTAAGGTGTCTGAGGTCCAGAATGCTACTAGGTCAGCATTCTACCGTTCTGAAAGATTCTGGGTTCATGAACTAATGGACGGCTGAGTTCCAGAATGTCAGCATGGCCAAACTCTAGAATCCTTGCGTGTCTGATCTCGAGAGTCATTCAATATGCACATTCCGGAGCTCAGGCTGTCTGAATTCCAGAAACAACAAATGTCTGCATTCTAGAATCGGAATGTGGTGAAATTCTAGAATGCACAGCATGGCGGAATTCTAAAGTCCTAAAATGCCTGCTAGACGGAAGTTAAGGTGTCTGACGTCCAGAATGCTACTAGGTCAGCATTCTACCGTTCTGAAAGATTCTGGGTTCCAGATTCAATGGACGGATGAGTTCCAGAATTTCAGGTTGGCCAAACTCTAGAATCCTTGTGTGTCTGAACTCGAGAGTCATTCAATGTCCACATTCCGGAATCCACGGTGTCTGAATTCCAGAAGCACCAAATGTCTGCATTCTAGAATCAGAATGTGGTGGAATTCTAGAATGCACAGCACGGCGGAATTCTAAAGTCCTAAAATGCCTGCTACCCGGAAGTTAAGGTGTCTGACGTCCAGAATGCTACTAGGTCAGCATTTAATCGTTCTGAAATATTCTGGGTTGTAGAATCAATGGACGGCTGAGTTATAGAATGTCAGCATGGCCAAACTCTAGGATCCTTGTGTGTCTGATCTCGAGAGTCATTAAATGTGCACATTCCGGATCTCAGGGTGTCTGAATTCCAGAAACACCAAATGTCTGCATTCTAGAAACGGAATGTGGTGAAATTCTAGAATGCACAGCCTGGCGGAATTCTAAAGTCCTAAAATACCTGCTAGCCGGAAGTTAAGGTGTCTGACGTCCAGAATGCTACTAGGTCAGCATTCTACCGTTCTGAAAGATTCTGGGTTCCAGAATCAATGGATGGATGAGTTCCAGAATGTCAGGTTGGCCAAACTCTAGAATCCTTGCGTGTCTGAACTCGAGAGTCATTCAATGTCCACATTCCAGAATTCACGGTGTCTGAATTCCAGAAGCACCAAATGTCTGCATTCTAGAATCAGAATGTGGTGGAATTCTAGAATGCACAGCACGGCGGAATTCTAAAGTCCTAAAATGCCTGCTACCCGGAAGTTAATTTGTCTGACGTCCAGAATGCTACTAGGTCAGCATTTAATCGTTCTGAAATATTCTGGGTTCTAGAATCAATGGACGACTGAGTTCCAGAATGTAAGGTTGGCCAAACTCTAGAATACTTGCATGTCTGAACTCGAGAGACATTCATTGTCCACGTTCCGGAACTAAGGGTGTCTGAATTCCAGAAGCACCAAATGTCTGCATTCGAGAATCGGAATATGACGGAATTCTAGAATGCACAGCACGGCGGAATTCTAAAGTACTAAAACGCCTGCTAGCCGGAAGTTAATGTGTCTGACGTCCAGAATGCTGCTAGGTCAGCATTCTACCATTCTGAAAGATTCTGGGTTCTAGAATCAATGGACGGCTGAATTCCGGAATGTCAGGGTGGCCAAACTCTAGAATCCTTCCGTGTCTGAACTCGAGAGTCATTCAGTGTCCACATTCCGGAACTCAGGGTGTCTGAATTCCCGTAGAACCAATTGTCTTCATTCGAGAATCGGAATATGACGGAATTCTAGAATGCACAGCACGGCGGAATTCTAAAGTACTAAAACACCTGCTAGCCGGAAGTTAATGTGTCTGACGTCCAGAATGCTACTAGGTCAGCATTCTACCGTTCTGAAAGTTTCTGGGTTCTAGAATCAATGGACGGCGGAGTTCCGGAATGTCAGGGTGGCCAAACTGAAGAATCCTTGCGTGTCTGAACTCGAGAGTCATTCAATGTCCACATTCCAGAACTCAGGGTGTCTGAATTCCCAAAGAACCAATTGTCTGCATTCTAGAATCAAAATGTGGCAGAATTCTAGAATGCACAGCCTGGCGGAATTCTAAAGTCCTAAAATGCCTGCTAGTCGGAAGGTCAGGTGTCTGAGTTCCAGAATGCTACTAGGTCAGCATTCTACAGTTCTGAAAGATTCTGGGTTCTAGAACCAATGGACGGCTGAGTTCCAGAATGTCAGCATGGCCAAAATCTAGAATCCTTGCGTGTCTGATCTCGAGAGTCATTTAATGTGCACATTCCGGAGCTCAGGGTGTCTGAATTCCAGAAACACCAAATGTCTGCATTCTAGAATCAGAATGTGGTGGAATTCTAGAATGCACAGCACGGCGGAATTCTAAAGTCCTAAAATGCCTGCTACCCGGAAGTTAAGGTGTCTGACGTCCAGTATGCTACTAGGTCAGCATTTAATCATTCTGAAATATTCTGGGTTCTAGAACCAATGGACGGCTGAGTTCCAGAATGTAAGGTTGGCCAAACTCTAGAATACTTGCGTGTCTGAACTCGAGAGACATTCAATGTCCACATTCCGGAACTAAGGGTGTCTGAATCCCAGAAGCACCAAATGTCTGCATTCGAGTATCGGAATTTGACAGAATCCTAGAATGCACAGCACGGCGGAATTCTAAAGTACTAAAACGCCTTCTAGCCGGAAGTTAATGTGTCTGACGTCCAGAATGCTACTAGGTCAGCATTCTACCATTCTGAAAGATTCTGTGTTCTAGAATCAATGGACGGCTGAGATCCGGAATGTCAGGGTGGCCAAACTCTAGAATCCTTGCGTGTCTGGACTCGAGAGTCATTCAATGTCCACATTCCGGATCTCAGGTTGTCTGAATTCCCGAAGAAACAATTGTCTGCATTCTAGAATCAAAATGTGGCAGAATTCTAGAATGCACAGCCTGGCGGAATTCTAAAGTCCTACAATGCCTGCTAGTCGAAAGGTAAGGTGTCTGAGGTCCAGAATGCTACTAGGTCAGCATTCTACCGTTCTGAAAGATTCTGGGTTCTAGAACTAATGGACGGCTGAGTTCCAGAATGTCAGCATGGCCAAACTCTAGAATCCTTGCGTGTCTGATCTCGAGAGTCATTCAATGTGCACATTCCAGAGCTCAGGGCGTCTGAATTCCAGAAACACCAAATGTCTGCATTCGAGTATCGGAATTTGACGGAATTCTAGAATGCACAGCACGGCGGAATTCTAAAGTACTAAAACGCCTGCTAGCCAGAAGTTAATGTGTCTGACGTCCAGAATGCTACTAGGTCAGCATTCTACCATTCTGAAAGATTCTGGGTTCTAGAATCAATGGATGGCTGAGTTCCGGAATGTCAGGGTGGCCAAACTCTAGAATACTTGCGTGTCTGAACTCGAGAGTCATTCAATGTCCACATTCCGGAACTCAGGGTGTCTGAATTCCGGAAGAACCAATTGTCTGCATTCTAAAATCAAAATGTGGCAGAATTCTAGAATTCACAGCCTGGCGGAATTCTAAAGTCCTAAAATGCCTGCTAGTCGGAAGGTAAGGTGTCTGAGGTCCAGAATGCTACTAGGTCAGCATTCTACCGTTCTGAAAGATTCTGGGTTCTAAAACCAATGGACGGCTGAGTTCCAGAATGTCAGCATGGCCAAACTCTAGAATCCTTGCGTGTCTGATCTCGAGAGTCATTCAATGTGCACATTCCGGAGCTCAGGGTGTCTGAATTCCAGAAACACCAAATGTCTGCATTCTAGAATCGGAATGTGGTGAAATTCTAGAATGCACAGCATGGCGGAATTCTAAAGTCCTAAAATGCCTGCTAGCCGGAAGTTATGGTGTCTGACGTCCAGAATGCTACTAGGTCAGCATTCTGCCGTTCTGAAAGATTCTGGGTTCCAGAATCAATGTACGGATGAGTTCCAGAATGTCAGGTTGGCCAAACTCTAGAATCCTTGCGTGTCTGAACTCGAGAGTCATTCAATGTCCACATTCCGAAATTCACGGTGTCTGAATTCCAGAAGCACCAAATGTCTGCATTCTAGAATCAGAATGTGGTGGAATTCTAGAATGCACAGCACGGCGGAATTCTAAAGACCTAAAATGTCTGCTACCCGGAAGTTAAGGTGTCTGACGTCCAGAATGCTACTAGGTCAGCATTCTACCATTCTGAAAGATTCTGGAGTCTAGAACCAATGGACGGCTGAGTTCCAGAATGTCAGCATGGCCAAACTCTAGAATCCTTGCGTGTCTGATCTCGAGAGTCATTCAATGTGCACATTCCGGAGCTCAGGGTGTCTGAATTCCAGAAACACCAAATGTCTGCATTCTAGAATCAGAATGTGGTGAAATTCTGGAATGAACAGCATGGCGGAATTCTAAAGTCCTAAAATGCCTGCTAGCCGGAAGTTAAGGTGTCTGACGTCCAGAATGCTACTAGGTCAGCATTCCACCGTTCTGAAAGATTCTGGGTTCCAGAATCAATGGACGGATGAGTTCCAGAATGTCAGGTTGGCCAAACTCTAGAATCCTTGCGTGTCTGAACTCGAGAGTCATTCAATGTCCACATTCCGGAATTCACGGTGTCTGAATTCCAGAAGCACCAAATGTCTGCATTCTAGAATCAGAATGTGGTGGAATTCTAGAATGCACAGCACGGCGGAATTCTAAAGTCCTAAAATGCCTGCTACCCGGAAGTTAAGGTGTCTGACGTCCAGAATGCTACTAGGTCCGCATTTAATCATTCTGAAATATTCTGGGTTCTAGAATCAATGGACGGCTGAGTTCCAGAATGTAAGGTTGGCCAAACTCTAGAATACTTGCGTGTCTGAACTCGAGAGACATTCAATGTCCACATTCTGGAACTAAGGGTGTCTGAATCCCAGAAGCACCTAATGTCTGCATTCGAGTATCGGAATTTGACAGAATTCTAGAATGCACAGCACGGCGGAATTCTAATGTATTAAAACGCCTTCTAGCCGGAAGTTAATGTGTCTGACGTCCAGAATGCTACTAGGTCAGCATTCTGCCATTCTGAAAGATTCTGGGTTCTAGTATCAATGGACGGCTGAGTTCCAGAATGTCAGGGTGGCCAAACTCTGGAATCCTTGCGTGTCTGATCTCGAGAGTCATTCAATGTCCACATTCCGGATCTCAGGGTTTCTGAATTCCCGAAGAACCAATTGTCTGCATTCTAGAATCAAAATGTGGGAGAATTCTAGAATGCACAGCCTGGCGGAATTCTAAAGTCCTAAAATGCCTGCTAGTCGGAAGGTAAGGTGTCTGAGGTCCAGAATGCTGCTAGGTCAGCATTCAACCGTTCTGAAAGATTCAGGGTTCTAGAACTAATGGACGGCTGAGTTCCAGAAACTCAGCATGGCCAAACTCTAGAATCCTTGCGTGTCTGATCTCGAGAGTCATTCAATGTGCACATTCCGGAGCTCAGGGTGTCTGAATTCCAGAAACACCAAATGTCTGCATTCTAGAATCGGAATGTGGTGAAATTCTAGAATGCACAGCATGGCGGAATTCTAAAGTCCTAAAATGCCTGCTAGCCGGAAGTTAAGGTGTCTGACGTCCAGAATGCTACTTGGTCAATATTTAATCGTTCTGAAAGATTCTGGGTTCTAGAATCAATGGACGGATGAGTTCCAGAATGTCAGGCTGGCCAAACTCTAGAATCCTTGCGTGTCTGAACTCGAGAGTCATTCAATGTCCACATTCCGGAATTCACGGTGTCTGAATTGCAGAAGCACCAAATGTCTGCATTCTAGAATCAGAATGTGGTGGAATTCTAGAATGCACAGCACGGCGGAATTCTAAAGTCCTAAAATGCCTGCTACCCGGAAGTTAAGGTGTCTGACGTCCAGAATGCTACTAGGTCAGCATTCTGCCGTTCTGAAAGATTCTGGGTTCTAGAATCAATGGACGGCTGAGTTCCGGAATGTCAGGGTGGCTTAACTCTAGAATCCTTGCGTGTCTGAACTCGAGAGTCATTCAATGTCCACATTCCAGAATTCACGGTGTCTGAATTCCCGAAGAACCAATTGTCTGCATTCTAGAATCAAAATGTGGCAGAACTCTAGAATGCACAGCCTGGCGGAATTCTAAAGTCCTAAAATGCCTGCTAGTCAGAAGGTAAGGAGTCTGAGGTCCAGAATGCTACTAGGTCAGCATTCTACCGTTCTGAAAGATTCTGGGTTCTTGAACTAATGGACGGCTGAGTTCCAGAATGTCAGCATGGCCAAACTCAAGAATCCTTGCGTGTCTGATCTCGAGAGTCATTCAATATGCACATTCCGGAGCTCAGGGTGTCTGAATTCCAGAAACACCAAATGTCTGCATTCTAGAATCGGAATGTGGTGAAATTCTAGAATGCACAGCATGGCGGAATTCTAAAGTCCTAAAATGCCTGCTAGCCGGAAGTTAATGTGTCTGACGTCGAGAATGCTACTAGGTCAGCATTCTATCGTTCTGAAAGATTCTGGGTTCTAGAATCAACGTACGGCTGAGTTCCGGAATGTCAGGTTGGCCAAACTGAAGAATCCTTGCGTGTCTGAACTCGAGAGACATTCAATGTCCACATTCCGGAACTCAGGGTGTCTGAATTCCCAAAGAACCAATTGTCTGCATTCTAGAATCAAAATGTGGCAGAATTCTAGAATGCACAGCCTGGCGGAATTCTAAAGTCCTAAAATGCCTGCTAGACGGAAGGTCAGGTGTCTGAGTTCCAGAATGCTACTAGGTCAGCATTCTACAGTTCTGAAAGATTCTGGGTTCTAGAATCAATGGACGGATGAGTTCCAGAATGTCAGGTTGGCCAAACTCTAGAATCCTTGCGTGTCAGATCTCGAGAGTCATTCAATGTGCACATTCCGGAGCTCAGGGTGTCTGAATTCCAGAAACACCAAATGTCTGCATTCTAGAGTCGGAATGTGGTGAGATTCTAGAATGCACAGCATGGCGGAATTCTAAAGTCCTAAAATGCCTGCTAGCCGGAAGTTAAGCTGTCTGACGTCCAGAATGCTACTAGGTCAGCATTCTACCCTTCTGAAAGATTCTGGGTTCTAGAATCAATGGACGGATGAGTTCCAGAATGTCAGGTTGGCCAAACTCTAGAATCCTTGCGTGTCTGAACTCGAGAGTCATTCAATGTCCACATTCCGGAATTCACGGTGTCTGAATTCCAGAAGAACCAAATGTCTGCATTCTAGAATCAGAATGTGGTGGAATTCTAGAATGCACAGCACGGCGGAATTCTAAAGTACTACAACGCCTGCTAGCCGGAAGTTAATGTGTCTGACGTCCAGAATGCTACTAGGTCAGCATTCTAACATTCTGAAAGATTCTGGGTTCTAGAATCAATGGACGGCTGAGTTCCGGAATGTCAGGGTGGCTTAACTCTAGAATGCTTGCGTGTCTGAACTCGAGAGTCATTCAATGTCCACATTCCAGAATTCACGGTGTCTGAATTCCCGAAGAACCAATTGTCTGCATTCTAGAATCAAAATGTGGCAGAACTCTAGAATGCACAGCCTGGCGGAATTCTAAAGTCCTAAAATGCCTGCTAGTCAGAAGGTAAGGTGTCTGAGGTCCAGAATGCTACTAGGTCAGCATTCTACCGTTCTGAAAGATTCTGGGTTCATGAACTAATGGACGGCTGAGTTCCAGAATGTCAGCATGGCCAAACTCTAGAATCCTTGCGTGTCTGATCTCGAGAGTCATTCAATATGCACATTCCGGAGCTCAGGCTGTCTGAATTCCAGAAACAACAAATGTCTGCATTCTAGAATCGGAATGTGGTGAAATTCTAGAATGCACAGCATGGCGGAATTCTAAAGTCCTAAAATGCCTGCTAGCCGGAAGGTAAGGTGTCTGACGTCGAGAATGCTACTAGGTCAGCATTTAATCATTCTGAAATATTCTGGGTTCTAGAATCAATGGACGGCTGAGTTCCAGAATTTAAAGTTGGCCAAACTCTAGAATCCTTGCGTGTCTGAACTCGAGAGACATTCAATGTCCACATTCCGGAACTAAGGTTGTCTGAATTCCAGAAGCACCAAATGTCTGCCTTCGAAAATCGGAATTTGACGGAATTCTAGAATGCACAGCACGGCGGAATTCTAAAGTACTAAAACGCCTGCTAGCGGGAAGTTAATGTGTCTGACGTCCAGAATGCTACTAGGTCAGCATTCTATCGTTCTGAAAGATTCTAGGTTCTAGAATCAATGGACGGCTGAGTTCCGGAATGTCAGGGTGGCCAAATTGAAGAATCCTTGCGTGTCTGAACTCGAGAGTCATTCAATGTCCACATTCCGGAACTCAGGGTGTCTGAATTCCCAAAGAACCAATTGTCTGCATTCTAGAATCAAAATGTGGCAGAACTCTAGAATGCACAGCCTGGCGGAAATCTAAAGTCCTAAAATGCCTGCTAGTCGGAAGGTCAGGTGTCTGAGTTCCAGAATGCTACTAGGTCAGCATTCTACAGTTCTGAAAGATTCTGGGTTCTAGAACCAATGGACGGCTGAGTTCCAGAATGTCAGCATGGCCAAACTCTAGAATCCTTGCGTGTCTGATCTCGAGAGTCATTTAATGTGCACATTCCAGAGCTCAGGGTGTCTGAATTCCAGAAACACCAAATGTCTGCATTCTAGAATCGGAATGTGGTGAAATTCTAGAATGAACAGCACGGCGGAATTCTAAAGTCCTAAAATGCCTGCTAGCCGGCAGTTAAGGTGTCTGACGTCCAGAATGCCACTAGGTCAGCATTCTACCGTTCTGAAAGATTCTGGGTTCTAGAACTAATGGAGGGCTGAGGTCCAGAAACTCAGCATGGCCAAACTCTAGAATCCTTGCGTGTCTGATCTCGAGAGTCATTCAATGTGCACATTCCGGAGCTCAGGGTGTCTGAATTCCAGAAACACCAAATGTCTGCATTCTAGAATCGGAATGTGGTGAAATTCTAGAATGCACAGCATGGCAGAATTCTAAAGCCCTAAAATGCCTGCTAGCCGGAAGTTAAGGTGTCTGACGTCCAGAATGTTACTAGGTCAGCATTCTACCGTTCTGAAAGATTCTGGGTTCTAGAATCAATGGACGGATGAGTTCCAGAATGTCAGGTTGGCCAAACTCTAGAATCCTTGCGTGTCAGATCTCGAGAGTCATTCAATGTGCACATTCCGGAGTTCAGGGTGTCTGAATTCCAGAAACACCAAATGTCTGCATTCTAGAGTCGGAATGTGGTGAGATTCTAGAATGCACAGCATGGCGGAATTCTAAAGTCCTAAAATGCCTGCTAGCCGGAAGTTAAGCTGTCTGACGTCCAGAATGCTACTAGGTCAGCATTCTACCCTTCTGAAAGATTCTGGGTTCTAGAATCAATGGACGGATGAGTTCCAGAATGTCAGGTTGGCCAAACTCTAGAATCCTTGCGTGTCTGAACTCGAGAGTCATTCAATGTCCACATTCCGGAATTCACGGTGTCTGAATTCCAGAAGCACCAAATGTCTGCATTCTAGAATCAGAATGTGGTGGAATTCTAGAATGCACAGCACGGCGGAATTCTAAAGTACTACAACGCCTGCTAGCCGGAAGTTAATGTGTCTGACGTCCAGAATGCTACTAGGTCAGCATTCTAACATTCTGAAAGATTCTGGGTTCTAGAATCAATGGACGGCTGAGTTCCGGAAAGTCAGGGTGGCTTAACTCTAGAATGCTTGCGTGTCTGAACTCGAGAGTCATTCAATGTCCACATTCCAGAATCCACGGTGTCTGAATACCCGAAGAACCAATTGTCTGCATTCTAGAATCAAAATGTGGCAGAACTCTAGAATGCACTGCCTGGCGGAATTCTAAAGTCCTAAAATGCCTGCTAGTCGGAAGGTAAGGTGTCTGAGGTCCAGAATGCTACTAGGTCAGCATTCTACCGTTCTGAAAGATTCTGGGTTCATGAACTAATGGACGGCTGAGTTCCAGAATGTCAGCATGGCCAAACTCTAGAATCCTTGCGTGTCTGATCTCGAGAGTCATTCAATATGCACATTCCGGAGCTCAGGCTGTCTGAATTCCAGAAACAACAAATGTCTGCATTCTAGAATCGGAATGTGGTGAAATTCTAGAATGCACAGCATGGCGGAATTCTAAAGTCCTAAAATGCCTGCTAGCCGGAAGTTAAGGTGTCTGACGTCGAGAATGCTACTAGGTCAGCATTTAATCATTCTGAAATATTCTGGGTTCTAGAATCAATGGACGGCTGAGTTCCAGAATTTAAGGTTGGCCAAACTCTAGAATCCTTGCGTGTCTGAACTCGAGAGACATTCAATGTCCACTTTCCGGAACTAAGGTTGTCTGAATTCCAGAAGCACCAAATGTCTGCCTTCGAAAATCGGAATTTGACGGAATTCTAGAATGCACAGCATGGCGGAATTCTAAAGTACTAAAACGCCTGCTAGCCGGAAGTTAATGTGTCTGACGTCCAGAATGCTACTAGGTCAGCATTCTATCGTTCTGAAAGATTCTAGGTTCTAGAATCAATGGACGGCTGAGTTCCGGAATGTCAGGGTGGCCAAACTGAAGAATCCTTGCGTGTCTGAACTCGAGAGTCATTCAATTTCCACATTCCGGAACTCAGGGTGTCTGAATTCCCAAAGAACCAATTGTCTGCATTCTAGAATCAAAATGTGGCAGAACTCTAGAATGCACAGCCTGGCGGAATTCTAAAGTCCTAAAATGCCTGCTAGTCGGAAGTTCAGGTGTCTGAGTTCCAGAATGCTACTAGGTCAGCATTCTACAGTTCTGAAAGATTCTGGGTTCTAGAACCAATGGACGGCTGAGTTCCAGAATGTCAGCATGGCCAAACTCTAGAATCCTTGCGTGTCTGATCTCGAGAGTCATGTAATGTGCACATTCCAGAGCTCAGGGTGTCTGAATTCCAGAAACACCAAATGTCTGCATTCTAGAATCGGAATGTGGTGAAATTCTAGAATGAACAGCACGGCGGAATTCTAAAGTCCTAAAATGCCTGCTAGCCGGCAGTTAAGGTGTCTGACGTCCAGAATGCTACTAGGTCAGCATTCTACCGTTCTGAAAGATTCTGGGTTCTAGAACTAATGGAGGGCTGAGTTCCAGAAACTCAGCATGGCCAAACTCTAGAATCCTTGCGTGTCTGATCTCGAGAGTCATTCAATGTGCACATTCCGGAGCTCAGGGTGTCTGAATTCCAGAAACACCAAATGTCTGCATTCTAGAATCGGAATGTGGTGAAATTCTAGAATGCACAGCATGGCAGAATTCTAAAGCCCTAAAATGCCTGCTAGCCGGAAGTTAAGGTGTCTGACGTCCAGAATGTTACTAGGTCAGCATTCTACCGTTCTGAAAGATTCTGGGTTCTAGAATCAATGGACGGATGAGTTCCAGAATGTCAGGTTGGCCAAACTCTAGAATCCTTGCGTGTCTGAACTCGAGAGTCATTCAATGTCCACATTCCGGAATTCACGGTGTCTGAATTCCAGAAGCACCAAATGTCTGCATTCTAGAATCAGAATGTGGTGGAATTCTAGAATGCACAGCACGGCGGAATTCTAAAGTACTACAACGCCTGCTAGCCGGAAGTTAATGTGTCTGACGTCCAGAATGCTACTAGGTCAGCATTCTAACATTCTGAAAGATTCTGGGTTCTAGAATCAATGGACGGCTGAGTTCCGGAATGTCAGGGTGGCTTAACTCTAGAATGCTTGCGTGTCTGAACTCGAGAGTCATTCAATGTCCACATTCCAGAATTCACGGTGTCTGAATTCCCGAAGAACCAATTGTCTGCATTCTAGAATCAAAATGTGGCAGAACTCTAGAATGCACAGCCTGGCGGAATTCTAAAGTCCTAAAATGCCTGCTAGTCAGAAGGTAAGGTGTCTGAGGTCCAGAATGCTACTAGGTCAGCATTCTACCGTTCTGAAAGATTCTGGGTTCATGAACTAATGGACGGCTGAGTTCCAGAATGTCAGCATGGCCAAACTCTAGAATCCTTGCGTGTCTGATCTCGAGAGTCATTCAATATGCACATTCCGGAGCTCAGGCTGTCTGAATTCCAGAAACAACAAATGTCTGCATTCTAGAATCGGAATGTGGTGAAATTCTAGAATGCACAGCATGGCGGAATTCTAAAGTCCTAAAATGCCTGCTAGCCGGAAGTTAAAGTGTCTGACGTCGAGAATGCTACTAGGTCAGCATTTAATCATTCTGAAATATTCTGGGTTCTAGAATCAATGGACGGCTGAGTTCCAGAATTTAAGGTTGGCCAAACTCTAGAATCCTTGCGTGTCTGAACTTGAGAGACATTCAATGTCCACATTCCGGAACTAAGGTTGTCTGAATTCCAGAAGCACCAAATGTCTGCCTTCGAAAATCGGAATTTGACGGAATTCTAGAATGCACAGCACGGCGGAATTCTAAAGTACTAAAACGCCTGCTAGCCGGAAGTTAATGTGTCTGACGTCCAGAATGCTACTAGGTCAGCATTCTACCGTTCTGAAAGATTCTGGGTTCATGAACTAATGGACGGCTGAGTTCCAGAATGTCAGCATGGCCAAACTCTAGAATCCTTGGGTGTCTGATCTCGAGAGTCATTCAATATGCACCTTCCGGAGCTCAGACTGTCTGAATTCCAGAAACAACAAATGTCTGCATTCTAGAATCGGAATGTGGTGAAATTCTAGAATGCACAGCATGGCGGAATTCTAAAGTCCTAAAATGCCTGCTAGACGGAAGTTAAGGTGTCTGACGTCCAGAATGCTACTAGGTCAGCATTCTACCGTTCTGAAAGATTCTGGGTTCCAGATTCAATGGACGGATGAGTTCCAGAATTTCAGGGTGGCCAAACTGTAGAATCCTTGCGTGACTGAACTCGAGAGTCATTCAATGTCCACATTCCGGAATCCACGGTGTCTGAATTGCAGAAGCACCAAATGTCTGCATTCTAGAATCAGAATGTTGTGGAATTCTAGAATGCACAGCACGGCGGAATTCCAAAGTCCTAAAATGCCTGCTACCCGGAAGTTAAGGTGTCTGACGTCCAGAATGCTACTAGGTCAGCATTTAATCGTTCTGAAATATTCTGGGTTGTAGAATCAATGGACGGCTGAGTTCCAGAATGTAATGTTGGCCAAACTCTAGAATATTGCGTGTCTGAACTCGAGAGACATTCATTGTCCACGTTCCGGTACTAAGGGTGTCTGAGTTCCAGAAGCACCAAATGTCTGCATTCGAGAACCGGAATTTGATGGAATTCTAGAATGCACAGCACGGCGGAATTCTAAAGTACTAAAACGCCTGCTAGCCGGAAGTTAATGTGTCTGACGTCCAGAAAGCTACAAGGTCAGCATTCTACCATTCTGAAAGATTCTGGGTTCTAGAATCAATGGACGGCTGAATTCCGGAATGTCAGGGTGGCCAAACTCTAGAATCCTTGCGTGTCTGAACTCGAGAGTCATTCAGTGTCCACATTCCGGAACTCAGGGTGTCTGAATTCCCTTAGAACCAATTGTCTGCATTCTAGAATCAAAATGTGGCAGAATTCTAGAATGCACAGCACGGCGGAATTCTATAGTCCTAAAATGCCTGCTAGTCGGAAGGTAAGGTGTCTGAGTTCCAGAATGCTACTAGGTCAGCATTTTACCGTTCTGAAAGATTCTGGGTTCAAGAACCAATGGACGGCTGAGTTCCAGAATGTCAGCATGGCCAAACTCTAGGATCCTTGCGTGTCTGATCTTGAGAGTCATTAAATGTGCACATTCCGGATCTCAGGGTGTCTGAATTCCAGAAACACCAAATGTCTGCATTCTAGAAACGGAATGTGGTTAAATTCTAGAATGCACAGCCTGGCGGAATTCTAAAGTCCTAAAATACCTGCTAGCCGGAAGTTAAGGTGTCTGACGTCCAGAATGCTACTAGGTCAGCATTCTACCGTTCTGAAAGATTCTGGGTTCCAGAATCAATGGATGGATGAGTTCCAGAATGTCAGGTTGGCCAAACTCTAGAATCCTTGCGTGTCTGAACTCGAGAGTCATTCAATGTCCACATTCCGGAATTCACGGTGTCTGAATTGCAGAAGCACCAAATGTCTGCATTCTAGAATCAGAATGTGGTGGAATTCTAGAATGCACAGCACGGCGGAATTCTAACGTCCTAAAATGCCTGCTACCTGGAAGTTAAGGTGTCTGACGTCCAGAATGCTACTAGGTCAGCATTCTGCCGTTCTGACATATTCTGGGTTCTAGAATCAATGCACGGCTGAGTTCCAGAATGTAAGGTTGGCCAAAGTCTAGAATACCTGCGTGTCTGAACTCGAGAGACATTCATTGTCCACGTTCTGGAACTAAGGGTGTCTGAATTCCAGAAG
This sequence comes from Aotus nancymaae, assembly GCF_030222135.1. NCBI lineage: Eukaryota > Metazoa > Chordata > Mammalia > Primates > Aotidae > Aotus > Aotus nancymaae. The sequence continues at coordinate 2,011,603 of NW_026988514.1, read as the reverse complement.
CACCAAATGTCTGCATTCGAGTATCGGAATTTGACGGAATTCTAGAATGCACAGCACGGCGGAATTCTAAAGTACTAAAACGCCTGCTAGCCGGAAGTTAATGTGTCTGACGTCCAGAATGCTACTAGGTCAGCATTTAATCGTTCTGAAATATTCTGGGATCTAGAATCAATGGACGGCTGAGTTACAGAATATTAGGTTAGCCAAACTCTAGAATCCTTGCGTGTCAGATCTCGAGAGTCATTCAATGTGCATATTCCGGAGCTCAGGATATCTGAATTCCAGAAACACCAAATGTCTCCATTCTAGAATCGGAATGTGGTGAAATACTAGAATGCACAGCATGGCGGAATTCTAAAGTCCTAAAATGCCTGCTATCCGTAAGTTAAGGTGTCTGACGTCCAGAATGTTACTAGGTCAGCATTCTAACTTTCTGAAAGATTCTGGGTTCTAGAATCAATGGACGGATGAGTTCCAGAATGTCATGTTGGCCAAACTCTAGAATCCTTGCGTGTCTGAACTCGAGAGTCATTCAATGTCCACATTCCGGAGCTCAGGGTGTCTGAATTCCAGAAACACCAAATGTCTGCATTCTAGAATCGGAATGTGGTGAAATTCTAGAATGCACAGCACGGCGGAATTCTAAAGTACTACAACGCCTGCTAGCCGGAAGTTAATGTGTCTGACGTCCAGAATGCTACTAGGTCAGCATTCTAACATTCTGAAAGATTCTGGGTTCTAGAATCAATGGACGGCTGAGTTCCGGAATGTCAGGGTGGCTTAACTCTAGAATGCTTGCGTGTCTGAACTCGAGAGTCATTCAATGTCCACATTCCAGAATTCACGGTGTCTGAATTCCCGAAGAACCAATTGTCTGCATTCTAGAATCAAAATGTGGCAGAACTCTAGAATGCACAGCCTGGCGGAATTCTAAAGTCCTAAAATGCCTGCTAGTCAGAAGGTAAGGTGTCTGAGGTCCAGAATGCTACTAGGTCAGCATTCTACCGTTCTGAAAGATTCTGGGTTCATGAACTAATGGACGGCTGAGTTCCAGAATGTCAGCATGGCCAAACTCTAGAATCCTTGCGTGTCTGATCTCGAGAGTCATTCAATATGCACATTCCGGAGCTCAGGCTGTCTGAATTCCAGAAACAACAAATGTCTGCATTCTAGAATCGGAATGTGGTGAAATTCTAGAATGCACAGCATGGCGGAATTCTAAAGTCCTAAAATGCCTGCTAGCCGGAAGTTAAAGTGTCTGACGTCGAGAATGCTACTAGGTCAGCATTTAATCATTCTGAAATATTCTGGGTTCTAGAATCAATGGACGGCTGAGTTCCAGAATTTAAGGTTGGCCAAACTCTAGAATCCTTGCGTGTCTGAACTTGAGAGACATTCAATGTCCACATTCCGGAACTAAGGTTGTCTGAATTCCAGAAGCACCAAATGTCTGCCTTCGAAAATCGGAATTTGACGGAATTCTAGAATGCACAGCACGGCGGAATTCTAAAGTACTAAAACGCCTGCTAGCCGGAAGTTAATGTGTCTGACGTCCAGAATGCTACTAGGTCAGCATTCTACCGTTCTGAAAGATTCTGGGTTCATGAACTAATGGACGGCTGAGTTCCAGAATGTCAGCATGGCCAAACTCTAGAATCCTTGGGTGTCTGATCTCGAGAGTCATTCAATATGCACATTCCGGAGCTCAGACTGTCTGAATTCCAGAAACAACAAATGTCTGCATTCTAGAATCGGAATGTGGTGAAATTCTAGAATGCACAGCATGGCGGAATTCTAAAGTCCTAAAATGCCTGCTAGACGGAAGTTAAGGTGTCTGACGTCCAGAATGCTACTAGGTCAGCATTCTACCGTTCTGAAAGATTCTGGGTTCCAGATTCAATGGACGGATGAGTTCCAGAATTTCAGGGTGGCCAAACTGTAGAATCCTTGCGTGACTGAACTCGAGAGTCATTCAATGTCCACATTCCGGAATCCACGGTGTCTGAATTGCAGAAGCACCAAATGTCTGCATTCTAGAATCAGAATGTTGTGGAATTCTAGAATGCACAGCACGGCGGAATTCCAAAGTCCTAAAATGCCTGCTACCCGGAAGTTAAGGTGTCTGACGTCCAGAATGCTACTAGGTCAGCATTTAATCGTTCTGAAATATTCTGGGTTGTAGAATCAATGGACGGCTGAGTTCCAGAATGTAATGTTGGCCAAACTCTAGAATATTGCGTGTCTGAACTCGAGAGACATTCATTGTCCACGTTCAGGTACTAAGGGTGTCTGAGTTCCAGAAGCACCAAATGTCTGCATTCGAGAACCGGAATTTGATGGAATTCTAGAATGCACAGCACGGCGGAATTCTAAAGTACTAAAACGCCTGCTAGCCGGAAGTTAATGTGTCTGACGTCCAGAAAGCTACAAGGTCAGCATTCTAACATTCTGAAAGATTCTGGGTTCTAGAATCAATGGACGGCTGAATTCCGGAATGTCAGGGTGGCCAAACTCTAGAATCCTTGCGTGTCTGAACTCGAGAGTCATTCAGTGTCCACATTCCGGAACTCAGGGTGTCTGAATTCCCTTAGAACCAATTGTCTGCATTCTAGAATCAAAATGTGGCAGAATTCTAGAATGCACAGCACGGCGGAATTCTATAGTCCTAAAATGCCTGCTAGTCGGAAGGTAAGGTGTCTGAGTTCCAGAATGCTACTAGGTCAGCATTTTACCGTTCTGAAAGATTCTGGGTTCTAGAACCAATGGACGGCTGAGTTCCAGAATGTCAGCATGGCCAAACTCTAGGATCCTTGCGTGTCTGATCTTGAGAGTCATTAAATGTGCACATTCCGGATCTCAGGGTGTCTGAATTCCAGAAACACCAAATGTCTGCATTCTAGAAACGGAATGTGGTTAAATTCTAGAATGTACAGCCTGGCGGAATTCTAAAGTCCTAAAATACCTGCTAGCCGGAAGTTAAGGTGTCTGACGTCCAGAATGCTACTAGGTCAGCATTCTACCGTTCTGAAAGATTCTGGGTTCCAGAATCAATGGATGGATGAGTTCCAGAATGTCAGGATGGCCAAACTCTAGAATCCTTGCGTGTCTGAACTCGAGAGTCATTCAATGTCCACATTCCGGAATTCACGGTGTCTGAATTGCAGAAGCACCAAATGTCTGCATTCTAGAATCAGAATGTGGTGGAATTCTAGAATGCACAGCACGGCGGAATTCTAACGTCCTAAAATGCCTGCTACCTGGAAGTTAAGGTGTCTGACGTCCAGAATGCTACTAGGTCAGCATTCTGCCGTTCTGACATATTCTGGGTTCTAGAATCAATGCACGGCTGAGTTCCAGAATGTAAGGTTGGCCAAAGTCTAGAATACCTGCGTGTCTGAACTCGAGAGACATTCATTGTCCACGTTCTGGAACTAAGGGTGTCTGAATTCCAGAAGCACCAAATGTCTGCATTCGAGTATCGGAATTTGACGGAATTCTAGAATGCACAGCACGGCGGAATTCTAAAGTACTAAAACGCCTGCTAGCCGGAAGTTAATGTGTCTGACGTCCAGAATGCTACTAGGTCAGCATTTAATCGTTCTGAAATATTCTGGGATCTAGAATCAATGGACGGCTGAGTTCCAGAATATTAGGTTAGCCAAACTCTAGAATCCTTGCGTGTCAGATCTCGAGAGTCATTCAATGTGCATATTCCGGAGCTCAGGATATCTGAATTCCAGAAACACCAAATGTCTCCATTCTAGAATCGGAATGTGGTGAAATACTAGAATGCACAGCATGGCGGAATTCTAAAGTCCTAAAATGCCTGCTATCCGTAAGTTAAGGTGTCTGACGTCCAGAATGTTACTAGGTCAGCATTCTAACTTTCTGAAAGATTCTGGGTTCTAGAATCAATGGACGGATGAGTTCCAGAATGTCATGTTGGCCAAACTCTAGAATCCTTGCGTGTCTGAACTCGAGAGTCATTCAATGTCCACATTCCGGAGCTCAGGGTGTCTGAATTCCAGAAACACCAAATGTCTGCATTCTAGAATCGGAATGTGGTGAAATTCTAGAATGCACAGCATGGCGGAATTCTAAAGTCCTAAAATGCTTGCTAGCCGGAAGTTAAGGTGTCTGACGTCCAGAATGCTACTAGGTCAGCATTCTACCATTCTGAAAGATTCTGGGTTCTAGAATCAATGGACGGATGAGTTAAAGAATGTCAGGTTGGCCAAACTCTAGAATCCTTGCGTGTCTGAACTCGAGAGTCATTCAAGGTCCACATTCCGGAATTCACAGTGTCTGAATTCCAGAAGCACCAAATGTCTGCATTCTAGAATCAGAATGTGGTGGAATTCTAGAATGCACAGCACGGCGGAATTCTAAAGTACTACAACGCCTGCTGGCCGGAAGTTAATATGTGTGACGTACAGAATGCTACTAGGTCAGCATTCTACCATTCTGAAAGATTCTGGGTTCTAGAATCAATGGACGGCTGAGTTCCGGAATGTCAGGGTGGCTAAACTCTAGAATCCTTGCGTGTCTGAACTCGAGAGTCATTCAATGTCCACATTCCGGAACTCAGTGTGTCTGAATTCCCGAAGAACCAATTGTCTGCATTCTAGAATCAAAATGTGGCAGAATTCTAGAATGCACAGCCTGGCGGAATTCTAAAGTCCTAAAATGCCTGCTATTCGGAAGGTAAGGTGTCTGAGGTCCAGAATGCTACTAGGTCAGCATTCTACCGTTCTGAAAGATTCTGGGTTCTAGAATCAATGGACGGATGAGTTCCAGAATGTCAGGTTGGCCAAACTCTAGAATCCTTCCGTGTCTGAACTCAAGAGTCATTCAATGTGCACCTTCCGGAGCTCAGGGTGTCTGAATTCCAGAAACACCAAATGTCTGCATTCTAGAATCGGAATGTGGTGAAATTCTAGAATGCACAGCATGGCGGAATTCTAAAGTCCTAAAATGCCTGCTAGCCGGAAGTTAAGGTGTCTGACGTCCAGAATGCTACTAGGTCAGCATTCTACCCTTCGGAAAGATTCTGGTTTCTAGAATCAATGGACGGCTGAGTTCCGGAATGTCAGGCTGGCCAAACTGTAGAATCCTTGCGTGTCTGAACTCGAGAGTCATTCAATGTCCACATTCCGGAACTCAGGGTGTCTGAATTCCCGAAGAACCAATTGTCTGCATTCTAGAATCAAAATGTGGCAGAATTCTAGAATGCACAGCCTGGCGGAAATCTAAAGTCCTAAAATGCCTGCTAGTCGGAAGGTCAGGTGTCTGAGGTCCAGAATGCTACTAGGTCAGCATTCTACCGTTCTGAAAGATTCTGGGTTCTAGAAACAATGGACAGATGAGTTCCAGAATGTCAGCATGGCCAAACTTTAGAATCCTTGCGTGTCTGAACTCGAGAGTCATTCAATGTCCACATTCCGGAACTAAGGTTGTCTGAATTCCAGAAGCACCAAATGTATGCATTCGAGAATCGGAATTTGACGGAATCCTAGAATGCACAGCACGGCGGAATTCTAATATACTAAAACACCTCCTAGCCGGAAGTTAAAGTGTCTGACGTCCAGAATACTACTAGGTCATCATTGTAACATTCTGAAAGATTCTGGGTTCTAGAATCAATGGATGGCTGAGTTCCGGAATGTCAGGTTGGCCAAACTGTAGAATCCTTGCGTGTCTGAACTCGAAAGTCATTCAATGTCCACATTCCGGAACTCAGGGTGTCTGAATTCCAGAAGCACCAAATGTCTGCATTCTAGAATCAGAATGTGGTGGAATTCTAGAATGCTCAGCACGGCGGAATTCTAAAGTCCTAAAATGCCTCCTACCCGGAAGTTAAGGTGTCTGACGTCCAGAATGCTACTAGGTCAGCATTCTACCGTTCTGAAAGATTTTGGGTTCCAGAATCAATGGACGGATGAGTTCCAGAATGTCAGGTTGGCCAAACTATAGAATCCTTGCGTGTCTGAACTCGAGAGTCATTCAATGTCCACATTCCGGAATTCACGGTGTCTGAATTCCAGAAGCACCAAAGGTCTGCATTCTAGGATCGGAATGTGATGAAATTCTAGAATGAACAGCATGGCGGAATTCTAAAGTCCTAAAATGCCTGCTAGCCGGATGTTAAGTTGTCTGAAGTCCAGAATGCTACTAGGTCAGCATTCTACCGTTCTGAAAGATTGTGGGTTCTAGAACCAATGGACGGCTGAGTTCCAGAATGTCAGCATGGCCAAACTCTAGAATCCTTGCGTGTCTGATCTCGAGAGTCATTCAATGTGCACATTCCGGAGCTCAGGGTGTCTGAATTCCAGAAACACCAAATGTCTGCATTCTAGAATCGGAATTTGGTGAAATTCTAGAATGAACAGCATGGCGGAATTCTAAAGTCCTAAAATGCCTGCTAGCCGGAAGTTAAGGTGTCTGACATCCGGAATGCTACTAGGTCAGCATTCTACCGTTCTGAAAGATTCTGGGTTCCAGAATCAATGGACGGATGAGTTCCAGAATGTCAGGTTGGCCAAACTCTAGAATCCTTGCGTGTCTTAACTCGAGAGTCATTCAATGTCCACATTCCGGAATTCACGGTGTCTGAATTCCAGAAGCACCAAATGTCTGCATTCTAGAATCAGAATGTGGTGGAATTCTAGAATGCACAGCACGGCGGAATTCTAAGGACCTAAAATGTCTGCTTCCCGGAAGTTAAGGTGTCTGACGTCCAGAATGCTACTAGGTCAGCATTTAATCGTTCTGAAATATTCTGGGTTCTAGAATCAATGGACGGCTGAGTTCCAGAATGTAAGGTTGGCCAAACTCTAGAATACTTGCGTGTCTGAACTCGAGAGACATTCATTGTCCACGTTCCGGAACTAAGGGTGTCTGAATTCCAGAAGCACCAAATGTCTGTATTCGAGTATCGGAATTTGATGGAATTCTAGAATGCACAGCACGGCGGAATTCTAAAGTACTAAAACGCCTGCTAGCCGGAAGTTAATGTGTCTGACGTCCAGCATGCTACTAGGTCAGCTTTCTACCTTTCTGAAAGATTCTGGGTTCTAGAACTAATGGACGGCTGAGTTCCAGAATATCAGCATGGCCAAACTCTAGAATCCTTGCGTGTCTGATCTCGAGAGTCATTCAATGTGCACATTCCGGAGCTCAGGGTGTCTGAATTCCAGAAACACCAAATGTGTGCATTCTAGAATCGCAATGTGGTGAAATTCTAGAATGCACAGCATGGCGGAATTCTAAAGTCCTAAAATGCCTGCTAGCTGGAAGTTAAGGTGTCTGACGTCCAGAATGCTACTAGGTCAGCATTTAATCGTTCTGAAAGATTCTGGGTTCTAGAATCAATGGACGGATGAGTTCCAGAATGTCAGGTTGTCCAAACTCTAGAATCCTTGCGTGTCTGAACTCGAGAGTCATTCAATATCCACATTCCGGAATTCACGGTGTCTGAATTGCAGAAGCACCAAATGTCTGCATTCTAGAATCAGAATGTGGTGGAATTCTAGAATGCACAGCACGGCGGAATTCTAAAGTCCTAAAATGCCTGCTACCCGGAAGTTAAGGTGTCTGACGTCCAGAATGCTACTAGGTCAGCATTCTGCCGTTCTGAAATATTCTGGGTTCTAGAATCAATGGACGGCTGAGTTCCAGAATGTAAGGTTGGCCAAAGTCTAGAATACTTGCGTGTCTGAACTCGAGAGACATTCATTGTCCACGTTCCGGAACTAAGGGTGTCTGAATTCCAGAAGCACCAAATGTCTGCATTCGAGTATCGGAATTTGACGGAATTCTAGAATGCACAGCACGGCGGAATTCTAATGTACTAAAACACCTGCTAGCCGGAAGTTAAAGTGTCTGACGTCCAGAATACTACTAGGTCATCATTGTACCATTCTGAAAGATTCTGGGTTCTAGAATCAATGGATGGCTGAGTTCCGGAATGTCAGGGTGGCCAAACTGTAGAATCCTTGCATGTCTGAACTCGAGAGTCATTCAACGTCCACATTCCGGAACTCAGGGTGTCTGAATTCCAGAAGCACCAAATGTCTGCATTCTAGAATCAGAATGTGGTGGAATTCTAGAAATCTCAGCACGGCGGAATTCTAAAGTACTAAAATGCCTCCTACCCGGAAGTTAAGGTGTCTGACGTCCAGAATGCTACTAGGTCAGCATTCTACCGTTCTGAAAGATTCTGGGTTCCAGAATCAATGGACGGATGAGTTCCAGAATGTCAGGTTGGCCAAACTCTAGAATCCTTGCGTGTCTGAACTCGAGAGTCATTCAATGTCCACCTTCCGGAATTCACGGTGTCTGAATTCCAGAAGCACCAAATGTCTGCATTCTAGAATCGGAATGTGATGAAATTCTAGAATGAACAGCATGGCGGAATTCTAAAGTCCTAAAATGCCTGCTAGCCGGCAGTTAAGTTGTCTGAGGTCCAGAATGCTACTAGGTCAGCATTCTACCGTTCTGAAAGATTCTGGGTTCTAGAACCAATGGACGGCTGAGTTCCAGAATGTCAGCATGGCCAAACTCTAGAATCCTTGCGTGTCTGATCTCGAGAGTCATTCAATGTGCACATTCCGGAGCTCAGGGTGTCTGAATTCCAGAAACACCAAATGTCTGCATTCTAGAATCGGAATGTGGTGAAATTCTAGAATGAACAGCATGGCGGAATTCTAAAGTCCTAAAATGCCTGCTAGCCAGAAGTTAAGGTGTCTGACGTCCAGAATGCTACTAGGTCAGCATTCTACCGTTCTGAAAGATTCTGGGTTCCAGAATCAATGGACGGATGAGTTCCAGAATGTCAGGTTGGCCAAACTCTAGCATCCTTGCGTGTCTGAACTCGAGAGTCATTCAATGTCCACATTCCGGAATTCACGGTGTCTGAATTCCAGAAGCACCAAATGTCTGCATTCTAGAATCAGAATGTGGTGGAATTCTAGAATGCACAGCACGGCGGAATTCTAAAGACCTAAAATGTCTGCTACCCGGAAGTTAAGGTGTCTGACGTCCAGAATGCTACTAGGTCAGCATTTAATCGTTCTGAAATATTCTGGGTTCTAGAATCAATGGACGGCTGAGTTCCAGAATGTAAGGTTGGCCAAACTCTAGAATACTTGCGTGTCTGAACTCGAGAGACATTCATTGTCCACGTTCCGGAACTAAGGGTGTCTGAATTCCAGAAGCACCAAATGTCTGTATTCGAGTATCGGAATTTGATGGAATTCTAGAATGCACAGCACGGCGGAACTCTAAAGTACTAAAACGCCTGCTAGCCGGAAGTTAATGTGTCTGACGTCCAGAATGCTACTAGGTCATCATTGTACCATGCTGAAAGATTCTGGGTTCTAGAATCAATGGATGGCTGAGTTCCGGAATGTCAGGGTGGCCAAACTCTAGAATCCTTGCGTGTCTGAACTCGAGAGTCATTCAATGTCCACATTCCGGAACTCAGGGTTTCTGAATTCCCAAAGAACCAATTGTCTGCGTTCTAGAATCAAAATGTGGCAGAATTCTAGAATGCACAGCCTGGAGGAATTCTAAAGTCCTAAAATGCCTGCTAGTCGGAAAGTAAGGTGTCTGAAGTCCAGAATGCTACTAGGTCAGCATTCTACCGTTCTGAAAGATTCTGGGTTCTAGAACCAATGGACGGCTGAGTTCCAGAATGTCAGCATGGCCAAACTCTAGAATACTTGCGTGTCTGATCTCAAGAGTCATTCAATGTGCTCATTCCGATGCTCAGGGTGTCTGAATTCCAGAAACACCAAATGTCTGCATTATAGAATCGGAATGTGGTGAAATTCTAAAATGCACAGCATGGTGGAATTCTAAAGTCCTAAAATGCCTGCTAGTCGGAAGTTAAGGTGTCTGACGTCCAGAATGCTACTAGGTCAGCCTTCTACCGTTCTGAAAGATTCTGGGTTCCAGAATCAATGGACGGATGAGTTCCAGAATGTCAGGTTGGCCAAACTCTAGAATCCTTGCGTGTCTGAACTCGAGAGTCATTCAATGTCCACATTCCGGAATTCACGGTGTCTGAATTGCAGAAGCACCAAATGTCTGCATTCTAGAATCAGAATGTGGTGGAATTCTAGAATGCACAGCACGGCGGAATTCTAAAGTCCTAAAATGCCTGCTACCCGGAAGTTAAGGTGTCTGACGTCCAGAATGCTACTAGGTCAGCATTTAATCATTCTGAAATATTCTGGGTTCTAGAATCAATGGACGGCTGAGTTCCAGAATGTAAGGTTGGCCAAACTCTAGAATACTTGCGTGTCTGAACTCGAGAGACATTCAATGTCCACATTCCGGAACTAAGGGTGTCTGAATTCCAGAAGAACCAAATGTCTGCATTCGAGAATCAAAATGTGGCAGAATTCTAGAATGCACAGCCTGGCGGAATTCTAAAGTACTAAAATGCCTGCTAGCCGGAAGCTAATGTGTCTGACGTCCAGAATGCTACTAGGTCAGCATTCTACCATTCTGAAAGATTCTGGGTTCTAGAACCAATGGACGGCTGAGTTTCGGAATGTCAGGGTGGCCAAACTCTAGAAACCTTGCGTGTCTGAACTCGAGAGGCATTCAGTGTCCACATTCCGGAACTCAGGGTGTCTGAATTCCCGAAGAAGCAATTGTCTGCATTCTAGAATCAAAATGTGGCAGAATTCTAGAATGCACAGCCAGGCGGAATTCTAAAGTCCTGAAATGCCTGCTATTCGGAAAGTAAGGTGTCTGAGGTCCAGAATGCTACTAGGTCAGCATTCTACCGTTCTGAAAGATTCTGGGTTCTAGAACTAATGGACGGCTGAGTTCCAGAAAGTCAGCATGGCCAAACTCTAGAATCCTTGCGTGTCTGATCTCGAGAGTCATTCAATGTGCACATTCCGGAGCTCAGGATGTCTGAATTCCAGAAACACAAAATGTCTGCATTCTAGAATCGGAATGTGGTGAATTTCTAGAATGCGCAGCATGGCGGAATTCTAAAGTCCTAAAATGCCTGCTAGCCGGAAGTTAAGGTGTCTGACGTCCAGAATGCTACTAGGTCAGCATTCTACCGTTCTGAAAGATTCTGGGTTCCAGAATCAATGGACGGATGAGTTCCAGAATGTCAGGTTGGCCAAACTCTAGAATCCTTGCGTGTCTGAACTCGAGAGTCATTCAATGTGCACATTCCGGAGCTCAGGGTGTCTGAATTCCAGAAACACCAAATGTTTGCATTCTAGATTCGGAATGTGGTGAAATTCTAGAATGCACAGCATGGCGGAATTCTAAAGTCCTAAAATGCCTGCTAGCCGGAAGTTAAGGTGTCTGACGTCCAGAATGCTACTAGGTCAGCATTCTACCATTCTGAAAGATTCTGGGTTCTAGAATCAATGGATGGCTTAGTTCCGGAATGTCAGGGTGGCTAAACTCTAGAATGCTTGCGTGTCTGAACTCGAGAGTCATTCAATGTCCACATTCCAGAATTCACGGTGTCTGAATTCCCGAAGAACCAATTGTCTGCATTCTAGAATCAAAATGTGGCAGAACTCTAGAATGCACAGCCTGGCGGAATTCTAAAGTCCTAAAATGCCTGCTAGTCAGAAGGTAAGGTGTCTGAGGTCCAGAATGCTACTAGGTCAGCATTCTACCGTTCTGAAAGATTCTGGGTTCTAGAACTAATGGACGGCTGAGTTCCAGAAAGTCAGCATGGCTAAACTCTAGAATCCTTGCGTGTCTGATCTCGAGAGCCATTCAATGTGCACATTCCGGAGCTCAGGGTGTTTGAATTCCAGAAACACCAAATGTCTGCATTCTAGAATCGGAATGTGGTGAAATTCTAGAATGCACAGCATGGCGGAATTCTGAAGCCCTAAAATGCCTGCTAGCCGGAAGTTAAGGTGTCTGACGTCTAGAATGTTACTAGGTCAGCATTCTACCGTTCTGAAAGATTCTGGGTTCTAGAATCAATGGACGGATGAGTTCCAGAATGTCAGGTTGGCCAAACTCTAGAATCCTTCTGTGTCTGAACTCGAGAGTCATTCAATGTGCACCTTCCGGAGCTCAGGGTGTCTGAATTCCAGAAACACCAAATGTCTGCATTCTAGAATCGGAATGTGGTGAAATTCTAGAATGCACAGCATGGCGGAATTCTAAAGTCCTAAAATGCCTGCTAGCCGGAAGTTAAGGTGTCTGACGTCCAGAATGCTACTAGGTCAGCATTCTACCATTCTGAAAGATTCTGGGTTCTAGAATCAATGGACGGATGAGTTAAAGAATGTCAGGTTGGCCAAACTCTAGAATCCTTGCGTGTCTGAACTCGAGAGTCATTCAATGTGCACATTCCGGAATTCACGGTGTCTGAATTCCAGAAGCACCAAATGTCTGCATTCTAGAATCAGAATGTGGTGGAATTCTAGAATGCACAGCACGGCGGAATTCTAAAGACCTAAAATGTCTGCTACCCGGAAGTTAAGGTGTCTGACGTCCAGAATGCTACTAGGTCAGCATTTAATCGTTCTGAAATATTCTGGGTTCTAGAATCAATGGACGGCTGAGTTCCAGAATGTAAGGTTGGCCAAACTCTAGAATACTTGCGTGTCTGAACTCGAGAGACATTCATTGTCCACGTTCCGGAACTAAGGGTGTCTGAATTCCAGAAGCACCAAATGTCTGTATTCGAGTATCGGAATTTGATGGAATTCTAGAATGCACAGCACGGCGGAACTCTAAAGTACTAAAACGCCTGCTAGCCGGAAGTTAATGTGTCTGACGTCCAGAATGCTACTAGGTCATCATTGTACCATGCTGAAAGATTCTGGGTTCTAGAATCAATGGATGGCTGAGTTCCGGAATGTCAGGGTGGCCAAACTCTAGAATCCTTGCGTGTCTGAACTCGAGAGTCATTCAATGTCCACATTCCGGAACTCAGGGTTTCTGAATTCCCAAAGAACCAATTGTCTGCGTTCTAGAATCAAAATGTGGCAGAATTCTAGAATGCACAGCCTGGAGGAATTCTAAAGTCCTAAAATGCCTGCTAGTCGGAAAGTAAGGTGTCTGAAGTCCAGAATGCTACTAGGTCAGCATTCTACCGTTCTGAAAGATTCTGGGTTCTAGAACCAATGGACGGCTGAGTTCCAGAATGTCAGCATGGCCAAACTCTAGAATACTTGCGTGTCTGATCTCAAGAGTCATTCAATGTGCTCATTCCGATGCTCAGGGTGTCTGAATTCCAGAAACACCAAATGTCTGCATTCTAGAATCGGAATGTGGTGAAATTCTAAAATGCACAGCATGGTGGAATTCTAAAGTCCTAAAATGCCTGCTAGCCGGAAGTTAAGGTGTCTGACGTCCAGAATGCTACTAGGTCAGCCTTCTACCGTTCTGAAAGATTCTGGGTTCCAGAATCAATGGACGGATGAGTTCCAGAATGTCAGGTTGGCCAAACTCTAGAATCCTTGCGTGTCTGAACTCGAGAGTCATTCAATGTCCACATTCCGGAATTCACGGTGTCTGAATTGCAGAAGCACCAAATGTCTGCATTCTAGAATCAGAATGTGGTGGAATTCTAGAATGCACAGCACGGCGGAATTCTAAAGTCCTAAAATGCCTGCTACCCGGAAGTTAAGGTGTCTGACGTCCAGAATGCTACTAGGTCAGCATTTAATCATTCTGAAATATTCTGGGTTCTAGAATCAATGGACGGCTGAGTTCCAGAATGTAAGGTTGGCCAAACTCTAGAATACTTGCGTGTCTGAACTCGAGAGACATTCAATGTCCACATTCCGGAACTAAGGGTGTCTGAATTCCAGAAGAACCAAATGTCTGCATTCGAGAATCAAAATGTGGCAGAATTCTAGAATGCACAGCCTGGCGGAATTCTAAAGTACTAAAATGCCTGCTAGCCGGAAGCTAATGTGTCTGACGTCCAGAATGCTACTAGGTCAGCATTCTACCATTCTGAAAGATTCTGGGTTCTAGAACCAATGGACGGCTGAGTTTCGGAATGTCAGGGTGGCCAAACTCTAGAAACCTTGCGTGTCTGAACTCGAGAGGCATTCAGTGTCCACATTCCGGAACTCAGGGTGTCTGAATTCCCGAAGAAGCAATTGTCTGCATTCTAGAATCAAAATGTGGCAGAATTCTAGAATGCACAGCCAGGCGGAATTCTAAAGTCCTGAAATGCCTGCTATTCGGAAAGTAAGGTGTCTGAGGTCCAGAATGCTACTAGGTCAGCATTCTACCGTTCTGAAAGATTCTGGGTTCTAGAACTAATGGACGGCTGAGTTCCAGAAAGTCAGCATGGCCAAACTCTAGAATCCTTGCGTGTCTGATCTCGAGAGTCATTCAATGTGCACATTCCGGAGCTCAGGATGTCTGAATTCCAGAAACACAAAATGTCTGCATTCTAGAATCGGAATGTGGTGAATTTCTAGAATGCGCAGCATGGCGGAATTCTAAAGTCCTAAAATGCCTGCTAGCCGGAAGTTAAGGTGTCTGACGTCCAGAATGCTACTAGGTCAGCATTCTACCGTTCTGAAAGATTCTGGGTTCCAGAATCAATGGACGGATGAGTTCCAGAATGTCAGGTTGGCCAAACTCTAGAATCCTTGCGTGTCTGAACTCGAGAGTCATTCAATGTGCACATTCCGGAGCTCAGGGTGTCTGAATTCCAGAAACACCAAATGTTTGCATTCTAGATTCGGAATGTGGTGAAATTCTAGAATGCACAGCATGGCGGAATTCTAAAGTCCTAAAATGCCTGCTAGCCGGAAGTTAAGGTGTCTGACGTCCAGAATGCTACTAGGTCAGCATTCTACCATTCTGAAAGATTCTGGGTTCTAGAATCAATGGACGGCTTAGTTCCGGAATGTCAGGGTGGCTAAACTCTAGAATCCTTCCGTGTCTGAACTCGAGAGTCATTCAATGTCCACATTCCGGAACTCAGTGTGTCTGAATTCCAGAAGAACCAATTGTCTGCATTCTAGAATCAAAATGTGGCAGAATTCTAGAATGCACAGCCTGGCGGAATTCTAAAGTCCTAAAATGCCTGCTATTCGGAAGGTAAGGTGTCTGAGGTCCAGAATGCTACTAGGTCAGCATTCTACCGTTCTGAAAGATTCTGGGTTCTAGAACTAATGGACGGCTGAGTTCCAGAAAGTCAGCATGGCTAAACTCTAGAATCCTTGCGTGTCTGATCTCGAGAGCCATTCAATGTGCACATTCCGGAGCTCAGGGTGTTTGAATTCCAGAAACACCAAATGTCTGCATTCTAGAATCGGAATGTGGTGAAATTCTAGAATGCACAGCATGGCGGAATTCTGAAGCCCTAAAATGCCTGCTAGCCGGAAGTTAAGGTGTCTGACGTCTAGAATGTTACTAGGTCAGCATTCTACCGTTCTGAAAGATTCTGGGTTCTAGAATCAATGGACGGATGAGTTCCAGAATGTCAGGTTGGCCAAACTCTAGAATCCTTCTGTGTCTGAACTCGAGAGTCATTCAATGTGCACCTTCCGGAGCTCAGGGTGTCTGAATTCCAGAAACACCAAATGTCTGCATTCTAGAATCGGAATGTGGTGAAATTCTAGAATGCACAGCATGGCGGAATTCTAAAGTCCTAAAATGCCTGCTAGCCGGAAGTTAAGGTGTCTGACGTCCAGAATGCTACTAGGTCAGCATTCTACCATTCTGAAAGATTCTGGGTTCTAGAATCAATGGACGGATGAGTTAAAGAATGTCAGGTTGGCCAAACTCTAGAATCCTTGCGTGTCTGAACTCGAGAGTCATTCAATGTGCACATTCCGGAATTCACGGTGTCTGAATTCCAGAAGCACCAAATGTCTGCATTCTAGAATCAGAATGTGGTGGAATTCTAGAATGCACAGCACGGCGGAATTCTAAAGTACTACTACGCCTGCTAGCCGGAAGTTAATGTGTCTGATGTCCAGAATGCTACTAGGTCAGCATTCTACCATTCTGAAAGATTCTGGGTTCTAGAATCAATGGACGGCTGAGTTCCGGAATGTCAGGGTGGCTAAACTCTAGAATCCTTGCGTGTCTGAACTCGAGAGTCATTCAATGTCCACATTCCGGAATTCACGGTGTCTGAATTCCAGAAGCACCAAATGTCTGCATTCTAGAATCAGAATGTGGTGGAATTCTAGAATGCACAGCACGGCGGAATTCTAAAGTCCTAAAATGCCTGCTACCCGGAAGTTAAGGTGTCTGACGTCCAGAATGCTACTAGGTCAGCATTCTGCCGTTCTGAAATATTCTGGGTTCTAGAATCAATGGACGGCTGAGTTCCAGAATGTAAGGTTGGCCAAAGTCTAGAATACTTGCGTGTCTGAACTCGAGAGACATTCATTGTCCACGTTCTGGAACTGAGGGTGTCTGAATTCCAGAAGCACCAAATGTCTGCATTCGAGTATCGGAATTTGACGGAAATCTAGAATGCACAGCACGGCGGAATTCTAAACTACTAAAACGCCTGCTAGCCGGAAGTTAATGTGTCTGACGTCCAGAATGCTACTAGGTCAGCATTTAATCGTTCTGAAATATTCTGGGTTCTAGAATCAATGGACGGCTGAGTTCCAGAATATAAGTTTAGCCAAACTCTAGAATCCTTGCGTGTCAGGTCTCGAGAGTCATTCAATGTGCATATTCCGGAGCTCAGGATATCTGAATTCCAGAAACACCAAATGACTCCATTCTAGAATCGGAATGTGGTGAAATACTAGAATGCACAGCATGGCGGAATTCTAAAGTCCTAAAATGCCTGCTATCCGTAAGTTAAGGTGTCTGACGTCCAGAATGTTACTAGGTCAGCATTCTAACTTTCTGAAAGATTCTGGGTTCTAGAATCAATGGACGGATGAGTTCCAGAATGTCATGTTGGCCAAACTCTACAATCCTTGCGTGTCTGAACTCGAGAGTCATTCAATGTCCACATTCCGGAGCTCAGGGTGTCTGAATTCCAGAAACACCAAATGTCTGCATTCTAGAATCGGAATGTGGTGAAATTCTAGAATGCACAGCATGGCGGAATTCTAAAGTCCTAAAATGCCTGCTAGCCGGAAGTTTAGGTGTCTGACGTCCAGAATGCTACTAGGTCAGCATTCTACCGTTCTGAAAGATTCTGGGTTCTAGAATCAATGGACGGATGAGTTAAAGAATGTCAGGTTGGCCAAACTCTAGAATCCTTGCGTGTCTGAACTCGAGAGTCATTCACTGACCACATTCCGGAATTCACAGTGTCTGAATTCCAGAAGCACCAAATGTCTGCATTCTAGAATCAGAATGTGGTGGAATTCTAGAATGCACAGCACGGCGGAATTCTAAAGTACTACAACGCCTCCTGTCCGGAAGTTAATGTGTCTGAGGTCCAGAATGCTACTAGGTCAGCATTCTACCATTCTGAAAGATTCTGGGTTCTAGAATCAATGGACGGCTGAGTTCCGGAATGTCAGGGTGGCTAAACTCTAGAATCCTTGCGTGTCTGAACTCGAGAGTCATTCAATGTCCACATTCCGGAACTCAGGGTGTCTGAATTCCCGAAGAAGCAATTGTCTGCATTCTAGAATCAAAATGTGGCAGAATTCTAGAATGCACAGCCAGGCGGAATTCTAAAGTCCTAAAATGCCTGCTATTCGGAAAGTAAGGTGTCTGAGGTCCAGAATGCTACTAGGTCAGCATTCTACCGTTCTGAAAGATTCTGGGTTCTAGAACTAATGGATGGCTTAGTTCCAGAAAGTCAGCATGGCCAAACTCTAGAATCCTTGCATGTCTGATCTCGAGAGTCATTCAATGTGCACATTCCGGAGCTCAGGGTGTCTGAATTCCAGAAACACAAAATGTCTGCATTCTAGAATCGGAATGTGGTGAATTTCTAGAATGCACAGCATGGCGGAATTCTAAAGTCCTAAAATGCCTGTTAGCCGGAAGTTAAGGTGTCTGACGTCCAGAATGCTACTAGGTCAGCATTCTACCGTTCTGAAAGATTCTGGGTTCCAGGATCAATGGACGGATGAGTTCCAGAATGTCAGGTTGGCCAAACTCTAGAATCCTTGCGTGTCTGAACTCGAGAGTCATTCAATGTGCACATTCCGGAGCTCAGGGTGTCTGAATTCCAGAAACACCAAACGTTTGCATTCTAGAATCGGAATGTGGTGAAATTCTAGAATGCACAGCATGGTGGAATTCTAAAGTCCTAAAATGCCTGCTAGCCAGAAGTTAAGGTGTCTGACGTCCAGAATGCTACTAGGTCAGCATTCTACTGTTCTGAAATATTCTGGGTTCTAGAATCAATGGACAGATGAGTTCCAGAATTTCAGGTTGGCCAAACTCTAGAATACTTGCGTGTCTGAACTCGAGAGTTATTCTATGTCCACATTCCGGAACTCTAGGTGTCTGAATTCCCTAAGAAACAATTGTCTGCAATCTAGAATCAAAATATGGCAGAATTCTGGAATGCACAGCCTGGCGGAATTCTAAAGTCCTAAAATGCCTGTTAGTCGGAAGGTAAGGTGTCTGAGGTCCAGAATGCTACTAGGTCAGCATTCTACAGTTCTGAAAGATTCTGGGATCTAGAAACAATGGACGGCTGAGTTCCAGAATGTCAGCATGGCCAAACTCTAGAATCCTTCCGTGTCTGATCTCGAGAGACATTCAATGTGCACATTCCGGAGCTCAGGGCGTCTGAATTCCAGAAACACCAAATGTCTGCTTTCTAGAATCGGAATGTGGTGAAATTCTAGAATGAACAGCATGGCTGAATTCTAATGTCCTAACATGCCTGCTAGCCGGAAGTTAAGGTGTCTGACGTCCAGAATGCTACTAGGTCAGCATTTAATCATTCTGAAATATTCTGGATTCTAGAATCAATGGACGGCTGAGTTCCAGAATGTAAGGTTGGCCAAACTCTAGAATACTTGCGTGTCTGAACTCGAGAGACATTCATTGTCCATGTTCCGGAACTAAGGGTGTCTGAATTCCAGAAGCACCAAATGTCTGCATTCGAGTATCGGAATTTGATGGAATTCTAGAATGCACAGCACGGCGGAATTCTAAAGTACTAAAACGCCTGCTAGCCGGAAGTTAATGTGTCTGACGCCCATAATGCTACTAGGTCAGCATTCTACCGTTCTGAAAGATTCTGGGTTCTAGAACTAATGGACGGCTGAGTTCCAGAATGTCAGCATGGCCAAACTCTAGAATCCTTGCGTGTCTGATCTCGAGAGTCCTTCAATGTGCACATTCCGGAGCTCAGGGTGTCTGAATTCCAGAAACACCAAATGTCTGCATTCTAGAATCGGAATGTGGTGAAATTCTAGAATGCACAGCATGGCGGAATTCTAAAGTCCTAAAATGCCTGCTAGCCGGAAGTTGAGGTGTCTGACGTCCAGAATGTTACTAGGTCAGCATTCTACCGTTCTGAAAGATTCTGGGTTCCAGAATCAATGGACGGCTGAGTTCCAGAATGTAAGGTTGGCCAAACTCTAGAATACTTGCGTGTCTGAATTCGAGAGACATTCAATGTCCACATTCCGGAACTAAGGTTGTCTGAATTCCAGAAGCACCAAATGTCTGCATTCGAGAATCGGAATTTGACGGAATTCTAGAATGCACAGCACGGCGGAATTCTAAAGTACTAAAACACCTGCTAGCCGGAAGTAAATGTGTCTGACGTCCAGAATGCTACTAGGTCATCATTGTACCATTCTGAAAGATTCTGGGTTCTAGAATCAATGGACGGCTGAGTTCCGGAATGAAAGGGTGGCCAAACTCTAGAATCCTTGCATGTCTGAACTCGAGAGTCATTTAATGTCCACATTCCGGAACTCTAGGTGTCTGAATTCCCAAAGAACCAATTGTCTGCATTCTAGAATCAAAATGTGGCAGAATTCTAGAATGCACAGCCTGGCGGAATTCTAAAGTCCTAAAATGCCTGCTAGTCGGAAGGTCAGGTGTCTGAGTTCCAGAATGCTACTAGGTCAGCATTCTACAGTTCTGAAAGATTCTGGGTTCTAGAACCAATGGACGGCTGAGTTCCAGAATGTCAGCATGGCCAAAATCTAGAATCCTTGCGTGTCTGATCTCGAGAGTCATTTAATGTGCACATTCCGGAGCTCAGGGTGTCTGAATTCCAGAAACACCAAATGTCTGCATTCTAGAATCGGAATGTGGTGAAATTCTAGAATGAACAGCACGGCGGAATTCTAAAGTCCTAAAATGCCTGCTAGCCGGCAGTTAAGGTGTCTGACGTCCAGAATGCTACTAGGTCAGCATTCTACCGTTCTGAAAGATTCTGGGTTCTAGAACTAATGGAGGGCTGAGATCCAGAAAGTCAGCATGGGCAAACTCTAGAATCC
The DNA here is from genome assembly GCF_030222135.1 of Aotus nancymaae. Lineage (NCBI taxonomy): Eukaryota > Metazoa > Chordata > Mammalia > Primates > Aotidae > Aotus > Aotus nancymaae. Next base: position 1,991,225 of record NW_026988514.1, on the reverse strand, counting down.
TTGCGTGTCTGATCTCGAGAGTCATTCAATGTGCACATTCCGGAGCTCAGGGTGTCTGAATTCCAGAAACACCAAATGTCTGCATTCTAGAATCGCAATGTGGTGAAATTCTATAATGCACAGCATGGCAGAATTCTAAAGCCCTAAAATGCCTGCTAGCCGGAAGTTAATGTGTCTGACGTCCAGAATGTTACTAGGTCAGCATTCTACCGTTCTGAAAGATTCTGGGTTCTAGAATCAATGGACGGATGAGTCCCAGAATGTCAGGTTGGCCAAACTCTAGAATCCTTGCGTGTCAGATCTCGAGAGTCATTCAATGTGCACATTCCGGAGCTCAGGGTGTCTGAATTCCAGAAACACCAAATGTCTGCATTCTAGAGTCGGAATGTGGTGAGATTCTAGAATGCACAGCATGGCGGAATTCTAAAGTCCTAAAATGCCTGCTAGCCGGAAGTTAAGCTGTCTGACGTCCAGAATGCTACTAGGTCAGCATTCTACACTTCTGAAAGATTCTGGGTTCTAGAATCAATGGACGGATGAGTTCCAGAATGTCAGGTTGGCCAAACTCTAGAATCCTTCCGTGTCTGAACTCGAGAGTCATTCAATGTCCACATTCCGGAATTCACGGTGTCTGAATTCCAGAAGCACCAAATGTCTGCATTCTAGAATCAGAATGTGGTGGAATTCTAGAAAGCACAGCACGGCGGAATTCTAAAGTACTACAACGCCTGCTAGCCGGAAGTTAAAGTGTCTGACGTCCAGAATGCTACTAGGTCAGCATTCTAACATTCTGAAAGATTCTGGGTTCTAGAATCAATGGACGGCTGAGTTCCGGAACGTCAGGGTGGCTAAACTCTAGAATGCTTGCGTGTCTGAACTCGAGAGTCATTCAATGTCCACATTCCAGAATTCACGGTGTCTGAATTCCCGAAGAACCAATTGTCTGCATTCTAGAATCAAAATGTGGCAGAACTCTAGAATGCACAGCCTGGCGGAATTCTAAAGTCCTACAATGCCTGCTAGTCAGAAGGTAAGTTGTCTGAAGTCAAGAATGCTACTAGGTCAGCATTCTACCGTTCTGAAAGATTCTGGGTTCATGAACTAATGGACGGCTGAGTTCCAGAATGTCAGCATGGCCAAACTCTAGAATCCTTGCGTGTCTGATCTCGAGAGTCATTCAATATGCACATTCCGGAGCTCAGGCTGTCTGAATTCCAGAAACAACAAATGTCTGCATTCTAGAATCGGAATGTGGTGAAATTCTTGAATGCACAGCATGGCGGAATTCTAAAGTCCTAAAATGCCTGCTAGCCGGAAGTTAAGGTGTCTGACGTCGAGAATGCTACTAGGTCAGCATTTAATCATTCTGAAATATTCTGGGTTCTAGAATCAATGGACGGCTGAGTTCCAGAATTTAAGGTTGGCCAAACTCTAGAATCCTTGCGTGTCTGAACTTGAGAGACATTCAATGTCCACATTCCGGAACTAAGGTTGTCTGAATTCCAGAAGCACCAAATGTCTGCCTTCGAAAATCGGAATTTGACGGAATTCTAGAATGCACAGCACGGCGGAATTCTAAAGTACTAAAATGCCTGCTAACCGGAAGTTAATGTGTCTGACGTCCAGAATGCTACTAGGTCAGCATTCTATCGTTCTGAAAGATTCTAGGTTCTAGAATCAATGGACGGCTGAGTTCCGGAATGTCAGGGTGGCCAAACTGAAGAATCCTTGCGTGTCTGAACTCGAGAGTCATTCAATGTCCACATTCCGGAACTCATGGTGTCTGAATTCCAAAAGAACCAATTGTCTGCATTCTAGAATCAAAATGCGGCAGAATTCTAGAATGCACAGCCTGGCAGAATTCTAAAGTCCTAAAATGCCTGCTAGTCGGAAGGTCAGGTGTCTGAGTTCCAGAATGCTACTAGGTCAGCATTCTACAGTTCTGAAAGATTCTGGGTTCTAGAACCAATGGACGGCTGAGTTCCAGAATGTCAGCATGGCCAAAATCCAGAATCCTTGCGTGGCTGATCTCGAGAGTCATTTATTGTGCACATTCCGGAGCTCAGGGTGTCTGAAATCCAGAAACACCAAATGTCTGCATTCTAGAGTCGGAATGTGGTGAGATTCTAGAATGCACAGCATGGCGGAATTCTAAAGTCCTAAAATGCCTGCTAGCCGGAAGTTAAGCTGTCTGACGTCCAGAATGCTACTAGGTCAGCATTCTACCCTTCTGAAAGATTCTGGGTTCTAGAATCAATGGACGGATGAGTTCCAGAATGTCAGGTTGGCCAAACTCTAGAATCCTTGCGTGTCTGAAATCGAGAGTCATTCAATGTCCACATTCCGGAATTCACGGTGTCTGAATTCCAGAAGCACCAAATGTCTGCATTCTAGAATCAGAATGTGGTGGAATTCTAGAATGCACAGCACGGCGGAATTCTAAAGTACTACAACGCCTGCTAGCCGGAAGTTAATGTGTCTGACGTCCAGAATGCTACTAGGTCAGCATTCTAACATTCTGAAAGATTCTGGGTTCTAGAATCAATGGACGGCTGAGTTCCGGAATGTCAGGGTGGCTTAACTCTAGAATGCTTGCGTGTCTGAACTCGAGAGTCATTCAATGTCCACATTCCAGAATTCACGGTGTCTGAATTCCCGAAGAACCAATTGTCTGCATTCTAGAATCAAAATGTGGCAGAACTCTAGAATGCACAGCCTGGCGGAATTCTAAAGTCCTAAAATGCCTGCTAGTCAGAAGGTAAGGTGTCTGAGGTCCAGAATGCTACTAGGTCAGCATTCTACCGTTCTGAAAGATTCTGGGTTCATGAACTAATGGACGGCTGAGTTCCAGAATGTCAGCATGGCCAAACTCTAGAATCCTTGCGTGTCTGATCTCGAGAGTCATTCAATATGCACATTCCGGAGCTCAGGCTGTCTGAATTCCAGAAACAACAAATGTCTGCATTCTAGAATCGGAATGTGGTGAAATTCTAGAATGCACAGCATGGCGGAATTCTAAAGTCCTAAAATGCCTGCTAGCCGGAAGTTAAAGTGTCTGACGTCGAGAATGCTACTAGGTCAGCATTTAATCATTCTGAAATATTCTGGGTTCTAGAATCAATGGACGGCTGAGTTCCAGAATTTAAGGTTGGCCAAACTCTAGAATCCTTGCGTGTCTGAACTCGAGAGACATTCAATGTCCACATTCCGGAACTAAGGTTGTCTGAATTCCAGAAGCACCAAATGTCTGCCTTCGAAAATCGGAATTTGACGGAATTCTAGAATGCACAGCACGGCGGAATTCTAAAGTACTAAAACGCCTGCTAGCCGGAAGTTAATGTGTCTGACGTCCAGAATGCTACTAGGTCAGCATTCTACCGTTCTGAAAGATTCTGGGTTCCAGATTCAATGGACGGATGAGTTCCAGAATTTCAGGGTGGCCAAACTGTAGAATCCTTGCGTGACTGAACTCGAGAGTCATTCAATGTCCACATTCCGGAATCCACGGTGTCTGAATTGCAGAAGCACCAAATGTCTGCATTCTAGAATCAGAATGTTGTGGAATTCTAGAATGCACAGCACGGCGGAATTCCAAAGTCCTAAAATGCCTGCTACCCGGAAGTTAAGGTGTCTGACGTCCAGAATGCTACTAGGTCAGCATTTAATCGTTCTGAAATATTCTGGGTTGTAGAATCAATGGACGGCTGAGTTCCAGAATGTAATGTTGGCCAAACTCTAGAATATTGCGTGTCTGAACTCGAGAGACATTCATTGTCCACGTTCCGGTACTAAGGGTGTCTGAGTTCCAGAAGCACCAAATGTCTGCATTCGAGAACCGGAATTTGATGGAATTCTAGAATGCACAGCACGGCGGAATTCTAAAGTACTAAAACGCCTGCTAGCCGGAAGTTAATGTGTTTGACGTCCAGAAAGCTACAAGGTCAGCATTCTACCATTCTGAAAGATTCTGGGTTCTAGAATCAATGGACGGCTGAATTCCGGAATGTCAGGGTGGCCAAACTCTAGAATCCTTGCGTGTCTGAACTCGAGAGTCATTCAGTGTCCACATTCCGGAACTCAGGGTGTCTGAATTCCCTTAGAACCAATTGTCTGCATTCTAGAATCAAAATGTGGCAGAATTCTAGAATGCACAGCACGGCGGAATTCTATAGTCCTAAAATGCCTGCTAGTCGGAAGGTAAGGTGTCTGAGTTCCAGAATGCTACTAGGTCAGCATTTTACCGTTCTGAAAGATTCTGGGTTCTAGAACCAATGGACGGCTGAGTTCCAGAATGTCAGCATGGCCAAACTCTAGAATCCTTGCGTGTCTGATCTCGAGAGTCATTCAATGTGCACATTCCGGAGCTCAGGGTGTCTGAATTCCAGAAACACCAAATGTCTGCATTCTAGAATCGGAATGTGGTGAAATTCTAGAATGAACAGCATGGCGGAATTCTAAAGTCCTAAAATGCCTGCTAGCCGGAAGTTAAGGTGTCTGACATCCGGAATGCTACTAGGTCAGCATTCTACCGTTCTGAAAGATTCTGGGTTCCAGAATCAATGGACGGATGAGTTCCAGAATGTCAGGTTGGCCAAACTCTAGAATCCTTGCGTGTCTTAACTCGAGAGTCATTCAATGTCCACATTCCGGAATTCACGGTGTCTGAATTCCAGAAGCACCAAATGTCTGCATTCTAGAATCAGAATGTGGTGGAATTCTAGAATGCACAGCACGGCGGAATTCTAAAGACCTAAAATGTCTGCTTCCCGGAAGTTAAGGTGTCTGACGTCCAGAATGCTACTAGGTCAGCATTTAATCGTTCTGAAATATTCTGGGTTCTAGAATCAATGGACGGCTGAGTTCCAGAATGTAAGGTTGGCCAAACTCTAGAATACTTGCGTGTCTGAACTCGAGAGACATTCATTGTCCACGTTCCGGAACTAAGGGTGTCTGAATTCCAGAAGCACCAAATGTCTGTATTCGAGTATCGGAATTTGATGGAATTCTAGAATGCACAGCACGGCGGAATTCTAAAGTACTAAAACGCCTGCTAGCCGGAAGTTAATGTGTCTGACGTCCAGCATGCTACTAGGTCAGCATTCTACAGTTCTGAAAGATTCTGGGTTCTAGAACCAATGGACGGCTGAGTTCCAGAATGTCAGCATGGCCAAAATCTAGAATCCTTGCGTGTCTGATCTCGAGAGTCATTTAATGTGCACATTCCGGAGCTCAGGGTGTCTGAATTCCAGAAACACCAAATGTCTGCATTCTAGAATCGGAATGTGGTGAAATTCTAGAATGAACAGCACGGCGGAATTCTAAAGTCCTAAAATGCCTGCTAGCCGGCAGTTAAGGTGTCTGACGTCCAGAATGCTACTAGGTCAGCATTCTACCGTTCTGAAAGATTCTGGGTTCTAGAACTAATGGAGGGCTGAGATCCAGAAAGTCAGCATGGGCAAACTCTAGAATCCTTGCGTGTCTGATCTCGAGAGTCATTCAATGTGCACATTCCGGAGCTCAGGGTGTCTGAATTCCAGAAACACCAAATGTCTGCATTCTAGAATCGCAATGTGGTGAAATTCTATAATGCACAGCATGGCAGAATTCTAAAGCCCTAAAATGCCTGCTAGCCGGAAGTTAATGTGTCTGACGTCCAGAATGTTACTAGGTCAGCATTCTACCGTTCTGAAAGATTCTGGGTTCTAGAATCAATGGACGGATGAGTCCCAGAATGTCAGGTTGGCCAAACTCTAGAATCCTTGCGTGTCAGATCTCGAGAGTCATTCAATGTGCACATTCCGGAGCTCAGGGTGTCTGAATTCCAGAAACACCAAATGTCTGCATTCTAGAGTCGGAATGTGGTGAGATTCTAGAATGCACAGCATGGCGGAATTCTAAAGTCCTAAAATGCCTGCTAGCCGGAAGTTAAGCTGTCTGACGTCCAGAATGCTACTAGGTCAGCATTCTACACTTCTGAAAGATTCTGGGTTCTAGAATCAATGGACGGATGAGTTCCAGAATGTCAGGTTGGCCAAACTCTAGAATCCTTCCGTGTCTGAACTCGAGAGTCATTCAATGTCCACATTCCGGAATTCACGGTGTCTGAATTCCAGAAGCACCAAATGTCTGCATTCTAGAATCAGAATGTGGTGGAATTCTAGAAAGCACAGCACGGCGGAATTCTAAAGTACTACAACGCCTGCTAGCCGGAAGTTAAAGTGTCTGACGTCCAGAATGCTACTAGGTCAGCATTCTAACATTCTGAAAGATTCTGGGTTCTAGAATCAATGGACGGCTGAGTTCCGGAACGTCAGGGTGGCTAAACTCTAGAATGCTTGCGTGTCTGAACTCGAGAGTCATTCAATGTCCACATTCCAGAATTCACGGTGTCTGAATTCCCGAAGAACCAATTGTCTGCATTCTAGAATCAAAATGTGGCAGAACTCTAGAATGCACAGCGTGGCGGAATTCGAAAGTCCTACAATGCCTGCTAGTCAGAAGGTAAGTTGTCTGAAGTCAAGAATGCTACTAGGTCAGCATTCTACCGTTCTGAAAGATTCTGGGTTCATGAACTAATGGACGGCTGAGTTCCAGAATGTCAGCATGGCCAAACTCTAGAATCCTTGCGTGTCTGATCTCGAGAGTCATTCAATATGCACATTCCGGAGCTCAGGCTGTCTGAATTCCAGAAACAACAAATGTCTGCATTCTAGAATCGGAATGTGGTGAAATTCTTGAATGCACAGCATGGCGGAATTCTAAAGTCCTAAAATGCCTGCTAGCCGGAAGTTAAGGTGTCTGACGTCGAGAATGCTACTAGGTCAGCATTTAATCATTCTGAAATATTCTGGGTTCTAGAATCAATGGACGGCTGAGTTCCAGAATTTAAGGTTGGCCAAACTCTAGAATCCTTGCGTGTCTGAACTTGAGAGACATTCAATGTCCACATTCCGGAACTAAGGTTGTCTGAATTCCAGAAGCACCAAATGTCTGCCTTCGAAAATCGGAATTTGACGGAATTCTAGAATGCACAGCACGGCGGAATTCTAAAGTACTAAAATGCCTGCTAACCGGAAGTTAATGTGTCTGACGTCCAGAATGCTACTAGGTCAGCATTCTATCGTTCTGAAAGATTCTAGGTTCTAGAATCAATGGACGGCTGAGTTCCGGAATGTCAGGGTGGCCAAACTGAAGAATCCTTGCGTGTCTGAACTCGAGAGTCATTCAATGTCCACATTCCGGAACTCATGGTGTCTGAATTCCAAAAGAACCAATTGTCTGCATTCTAGAATCAAAATGCGGCAGAATTCTAGAATGCACAGCCTGGCAGAATTCTAAAGTCCTAAAATGCCTGCTAGTCGGAAGGTCAGGTGTCTGAGTTCCAGAATGCTACTAGGTCAGCATTCTACAGTTCTGAAAGATTCTGGGTTCTAGAACCAATGGACGGCTGAGTTCCAGAATGTCAGCATGGCCAAAATCCAGAATCCTTGCGTGGCTGATCTCGAGAGTCATTTATTGTGCACATTCCGGAGCTCAGGGTGTCTGAAATCCAGAAACACCAAATGTCTGCATTCTAGAGTCGGAATGTGGTGAGATTCTAGAATGCACAGCATGGCGGAATTCTAAAGTCCTAAAATGCCTGCTAGCCGGAAGTTAAGCTGTCTGACGTCCAGAATGCTACTAGGTCAGCATTCTACCCTTCTGAAAGATTCTGGGTTCTAGAATCAATGGACGGATGAGTTCCAGAATGTCAGGTTGGCCAAACTCTAGAATCCTTGCGTGTCTGAACTCGAGAGTCATTCAATGTCCACATTCCGGAATTCACGGTGTCTGAATTCCAGAAGCACCAAATGTCTGCATTCTAGAATCAGAATGTGGTGGAATTCTAGAATGCACAGCACGGCGGAATTCTAAAGTACTACAACGCCTGCTAGCCGGAAGTTAATGTGTCTGACGTCCAGAATGCTACTAGGTCAGCATTCTAACATTCTGAAAGATTCTGGGTTCTAGAATCAATGGACGGCTGAGTTCCGGAATGTCAGGGTGGCTTAACTCTAGAATGCTTGCGTGTCTGAACTCGAGAGTCATTCAATGTCCACATTCCAGAATTCACGGTGTCTGAATTCCCGAAGAACCAATTGTCTGCATTCTAGAATCAAAATGTGGCAGAACTCTAGAATGCACAGCCTGGCGGAATTCTAAAGTCCTAAAATGCCTGCTAGTCAGAAGGTAAGGTGTCTGAGGTCCAGAATGCTACTAGGTCAGCATTCTACCGTTCTGAAAGATTCTGGGTTCATGAACTAATGGACGGCTGAGTTCCAGAATGTCAGCATGGCCAAACTCTAGAATCCTTGCGTGTCTGATCTCGAGAGTCATTCAATATGCACATTCCGGAGCTCAGGCTGTCTGAATTCCAGAAACAACAAATGTCTGCATTCTAGAATCGGAATGTGGTGAAATTCTAGAATGCACAGCATGGCGGAATTCTAAAGTCCTAAAATGCCTGCTAGCTGGAAGTTAAAGTGTCTGACGTCGAGAATGCTACTAGGTCAGCATTTAATCATTCTGAAATATTCTGGGTTCTAGAATCAATGGACGGCTGAGTTCCAGAATTTAAGGTTGGCCAAACTCTAGAATCCTTGCGTGTCTGAACTCGAGAGACATTCAATGTCCACATTCCGGAACTAAGGTTGTCTGAATTCCAGAAGCACCAAATGTCTGCCTTCGAAAATCGGAATTTGACGGAATTCTAGAATGCACAGCACGGCGGAATTCTAAAGTACTAAAACGCCTGCTAGCCGGAAGTTAATGTGTCTGACGTCCAGAATGCTACTAGGTCAGCATTCTACCGTTCTGAAAGATTCTGGGTTCCAGATTCAATGGACGGATGAGTTCCAGAATTTCAGGGTGGCCAAACTGTAGAATCCTTGCGTGACTGAACTCGAGAGTCATTCAATGTCCACATTCCGGAATCCACGGTGTCTGAATTGCAGAAGCACCAAATGTCTGCATTCTAGAATCAGAATGTTGTGGAATTCTAGAATGCACAGCACGGCGGAATTCCAAAGTCCTAAAATGCCTGCTACCCGGAAGTTAAGGTGTCTGACGTCCAGAATGCTACTAGGTCAGCATTTAATCGTTCTGAAATATTCTGGGTTGTAGAATCAATGGACGGCTGAGTTCCAGAATGTAATGTTGGCCAAACTCTAGAATATTGCGTGTCTGAACTCGAGAGACATTCATTGTCCACGTTCCGGTACTAAGGGTGTCTGAGTTCCAGAAGCACCAAATGTCTGCATTCGAGAACCGGAATTTGATGGAATTCTAGAATGCACAGCACGGCGGAATTCTAAAGTACTAAAACGCCTGCTAGCCGGAAGTTAATGTGTCTGACGTCCAGAAAGCTACAAGGTCAGCATTCTACCATTCTGAAAGATTCTGGGTTCTAGAATCAATGGACGGCTGAATTCCGGAATGTCAGGGTGGCCAAACTCTAGAATCCTTGCGTGTCTGAACTCGAGAGTCATTCAGTGTCCACATTCCGGAACTCAGGGTGTCTGAATTCCCTTAGAACCAATTGTCTGCATTCTAGAATCAAAATGTGGCAGAATTCTAGAATGCACAGCACGGCGGAATTCTATAGTCCTAAAATGCCTGCTAGTCGGAAGGTAAGGTGTCTGAGTTCCAGAATGCTACTAGGTCAGCATTTTACCGTTCTGAAAGATTCTGGGTTCTAGAACCAATGGACGGCTGAGTTCCAGAATGTCAGCATGGTCAAACTCTAGAATCCTTGCGTGTCTGATCTCGAGAGTCATTCAATGTGCACATTCCGGAGCTCAGGGTGTCTGAATTCCAGAAACACCAAATGTCTGCATTCTAGAATCGGAATGTGGTGAAATTCTAGAATGAACAGCATGGCGGAATTCTAAAGTCCTAAAATGCCTGCTAGCCGTAAGTTAAGGTGTCTGACATCCGGAATGCTACTAGGTCAGCATTCTACCGTTCTGAAAGATTCTGGGTTCCAGAATCAATGGACGGATGAGTTCCAGAATGTCAGGTTGGCCAAACTCTAGAATCCTTGCGTGTCTTAACTCGAGAGTCATTCAATGTCCACATTCCGGAATTCACGGTGTCTGAATTCCAGAAGCACCAAATGTCTGCATTCTAGAATCAGAATGTGGTGGAATTCTAGAATGCACAGCACGGCGGAATTCTAAAGACCTAAAATGTCTGCTTCCCGGAAGTTAAGGTGTCTGACGTCCAGAATGCTACTAGGTCAGCATTTAATCGTTCTGAAATATTCTGGGTTCTAGAATCAATGGACGGCTGAGTTCCAGAATGTAAGGTTGGCCAAACTCTAGAATACTTGCGTGTCTGAACTCGAGAGACATTCATTGTCCACGTTCCGGAACTAAGGGTGTCTGAATTCCAGAAGCACCAAATGTCTGTATTCGAGTATCGGAATTTGATGGAATTCTAGAATGCACAGCACGGCGGAATTCTAAAGTACTAAAACGCCTGCTAGCCGGAAGTTAATGTGTCTGACGTCCAGCATGCTACTAGGTCAGCATTCTACCTTTCTGAAAGATTCTGGGTTCTAGAACTAATGGACGGCTGAGTTCCAGAATATCAGCATGGCCAAACTCTAGAATCCTTGCGTGTCTGATCTCGAGAGTCATTCAATGTGCACATTCCGGAGCTCAGGGTGTCTGAATTCCAGAAACACCAAATGTGTGCATTCTAGAAACGCAATGTGGTGAAATTCTAGAATGCACAGCATGGCGGAATTCTAAAGTCCTAAAATGCCTGCTAGCTGGAAGTTAAGGTGTCTGACGTCCAGAATGCTACTAGGTCAGCATTTAATCGTTCTGAAAGATTCTGGGTTCTAGAATCAATGGACGGATGAGTTCCAGAATGTCAGGTTGTCCAAACTCTAGAATCCTTGCGTGTCTGAACTCGAGAGTCATTCAATATCCACATTCCGGAATTCACGGTGTCTGAATTGCAGAAGCACCAAATGTCTGCATTCTAGAATCAGAATGTGGTGGAATTCTAGAATGCACAGCACGGCGGAATTCTAAAGTCCTAAAATGCCTGCTACCCGGAAGTTAAGGTGTCTGACGTCCAGAATGCTACTAGGTCAGCATTCTGCCGTTCTGAAATATTCTGGGTTCTAGAATCAATGGACGGCTGAGTTCCAGAATGTAAGGTTGGCCAAAGTCTAGAATACTTGCGTGTCTGAACTCGAGAGACATTCATTGTCCACGTTCCGGAACTAAGGGTGTCTGAATTCCAGAAGCACCAAATGTCTGCATTCGAGTATCGGAATTTGACGGAATTCTAGAATGCACAGCACGGCGGAATTCTAATGTACTAAAACACCTGCTAGCCGGAAGTTAAAGTGTCTGACGTCCAGAATACTACTAGGTCATCATTGTACCATTCTGAAAGATTCTGGGTTCTAGAATCAATGGATGGCTGAGATCCGGAATGTCAGGGTGGCCAAACTGTAGAATCCTTGCGTGTCTGAACTCGAGAGTCATTCAACGTCCACATTCCGGAACTCAGGGTGTCTGAATTCCAGAAACACCAAATGTCTGCATTCTAGAATCAGAATGTGGTGGAATTCTAGAATGCTCAGCACGGCGGAATTCTAAAGTACTAAAATGCCTCCTACCCGGAAGTTAAGGTGTCTGACGTCCAGAATGCTACTAGGTCAGCATTCTACCGTTCTGAAAGATTCTGGGTTCCAGAATCAATGGACGGATGAGTTCCAGAATGTCAGGTTGGCCAAACTCTAGAATCCTTGCGTGTCTGAACTCGAGAGTCATTCAATGTCCACCTTCCGGAATTCACGGTGTCTGAATTCCAGAAGCACCAAATGTCTGCATTCTAGAATCGGAATGTGATGAAATTCTAGAATGAACAGCATGGCGGAATTCTAAAGTCCTAAAATGCCTGCTAGCCGGAAGTTAAGTTGTCTGAGGTCCAGAATGCTACTAGGTCAGCATTCTACCGTTCTGAAAGATTCTGGGTTCTAGAACCAATGGACGGCTGAGTTCCAGAATGTCAGCATGGCCAAACTCTAGAATCCTTGCGTGTCTGATCTCGAGAGTCATTCAATGTGCACATTCCGGAGCTCAGGGTGTCTGAATTCCAGAAACACCAAATGTCTGCATTCTAGAATCGGAATGTGGTGAAATTCTAGAATGAACAGCATGGCGGAATTCTAAAGTCCTAAAATGCCTGCTAGCCGGAAGTTAAGGTGTCTGACGTCCAGAATGCTACTAGGTCAGCATTCTACCGTTCTGAAAGATTCTGGGTTCCAGAATCAATGGACGGATGAGTTCCAGAATGTCAGGTTGGCCAAACTCTAGAATCCTTGCGTGTCTGAACTCGAGAGTCATTCAATGTCCACATTCCGGAATTCACGGTGTCTGAATTGCAGAAGCACCAAATGTCTGCATTCTAGAATCAGAATGTGGTGGAATTCTAGAATGCACAGCACGGCGGAATTCTAAAGACCTAAAATGTCTGCTACCCGGAAGTTAAGGTGTCTGACGTCCAGAATGCTACTAGGTCAGCATTTAATCGTTCTGAAATATTCTGGGTTCTAGAATCAATGGACGGCTGAGTTCCAGAATGTAAGGTTGGCCAAACTCTAGAATACTTGCGTGTCTGAACTCGAGAGACATTCATTGTCCACGTTCCGGAACTAAGGGTGTCTGAATTCCAGAAGCACCAAATGTCTGTATTCGAGTATCGGAATTTGATGGAATTCTAGAATGCACAGCACGGCGGAACTCTAAAGTACTAAAACGCCTGCTAGCCGGAAGTTAAGGTGTCTGACGTCCAGAATGTTACTAGGTCAGCATTCTACCGTTCTGAAAGATTCTGGGTTCTAGAATCAATGGACGGATGAGTTCCAGAATGTCAGGTTGGCCAAACTCTAGAATCCTTGCGTGTCTGAACTCGAGAGTCATTCAATGTCCTCATTCCGGAGCTCAGGGTGTCTGAATTCCAGAAACACCAAATGTCTGCATTCTAGAATCAGAATGTGGTGGAATTCTACAATGCACAGCACGGCGGAATTCTAAAGACCTAAAATGCCTGCTACCCGGAAGTTAAGGTGTCTGACGTCCAGAATGCTACTAGGCCAGCATACTGCCGTTCTGAAATATTCTGGGTTCTAGAATCAATGGACGGCTGAGTTCCAGAATGTAAGGTTGGCCAAAGTCTAGAATACTTGCGTGTCTGAACTCGAGAGACATTCATTGTCCACGTTCCGGAACTAAGGGTGTCTGAATTCCAGAAGCACCAAATGTCTGCATTCGAGTATCGGAATTTGACGGAATTCTAGAATGCACAGCACGTCGGAATTCTAAAGTACTAAAACGTCTGATAGCCGGAAGTTAATGTGTCTGACGTCCAGAATGCTACTAGGTCAGCATTCTACCATTCTGAAAGATTCTGGGTTCTAGAATCAATGGACAGCTGAGTTCCGGAATGTCAGGGTGGCCAAACTCTAGAATCCTGGCGTGTCTGAACTCGAGAGACATTCAATGTCCACATTCCGGAACTAAGGTTGTCTGAATTCCAGAAGCACCAAATGTCTGCATTCGAGAATCGGAATTTGACGGAATTCTAGAATGCACAGCACGGCGGAATTCTAAAGTCCTAAAATGCCTGCTAGTCGGAAGGTAAGGTGTCTGAGTTCCAGAATGCTACTAGGTCAGCATTCTACAGTTCTGAAAGATTCTGGGTTCTAGAACCAATGGACGGCTGAGTTCCAGAATATCAGCATGGCCAAAATCTAGAATCCTTGCGTGTCTGATCTCGAGAGTCATTTAATGTGCACATTCTGGAGCTCAGGGCGTCTGAATTCCAGAAACACCAAATGTCTGCATTCTAGAATCGGAATGTGGTGAAATTCTAGAATGAACAGCATGGCGGAATTCTAAAGTCCTAAAATGCCTGCTAGCCGGAAGTTAAGGTGTCTGACGTCCAGAATGCTACTAGGACAGCATTCTACCGTTCTGAAAGATTCTGGGTTCCAGAATCAATGGACAGATGAGTTCCAGAATGTCACGTTGGCCAAACTCTAGAATCCTTGCGTGTTTGAACTCGAAAGTCATTCAATGTCCACATTCCGGAATTCACGGTGTCTGAATTCCAGAAGCACAAAATGTCTGCATTCTAGAATCAGAATGTGGTGGAATTCTAGAATGCACAGCACGGCGGAATTGTAAAGTCCTAAAATGCCTGCTACCTGGAAGTTAAGCTGTCTGACGTCCAGAATGCTACTAGGTCAGCATTTAATCGTTCTGAAATATTCTGGGTTCTAGAATCAATGGACGGCTGAGTTCCAGAATGTAAGGTTGGCCAAACTCTAGAATACTTGCGTGTCTGAACTCGAGAGACATTCAATGTCCACATTCCGGAACTAAGGTTGTCTGAATTCCAGAAGCACCAAATGTCTGCATTCGAGAATCGGAATTTGACGGAATTCTAGAATGCACAGCACGGCGGAATTCTAAAGTACTAAATCACCTGCTAGCCGGAAGTTAATGTGTCTGACGTCCAGAATGCTACTAGGTCATCATTGTACCATGCTGAAAGATTCTGGGTTCTAGAATCAATGGATGGCTGAGTTCCGGAATGTCAGGGTGGCCAAACTCTAGAATCCTTGCGTGTCTGAACTCGAGAGTCATTCAATGTCCACATTCCGGAACTCAGGGTTTCTGAATTCCCAAAGAACCAATTGTCTGCGTTCTAGAATCAAAATGTGGCAGAATTCTAGAATGCACAGCCTGGAGGAATTCTAAAGTCCTAAAATGCCTGCTAGTCGGAAAGTAAGGTGTCTGAAGTCCAGAATGCTACTAGGTCAGCATTCTACCGTTCTGAAAGATTCTGGGTTCTAGAACCAATGGACGGCTGAGTTCCAGAATGTCAGCATGGCCAAACTCTAGAATACTTGCGTGTCTGATCTCAAGAGTCATTCAATGTGCTCATTCCGAAGCTCAGGGTGTCTGAATTCCAGAAACACCAAATGTCTGCATTCTAGAATCGGAATGTGGTGAAATTCTAAAATGCACAGCATGGCGGAATTCTAAAGTCCTAAAATGCCTGCTAGCCGGAAGTTAAGGTGTCTGACGTCCAGAATGCTACTAGGTCAGCCTTCTACCGTTCTGAAAGATTCTGGGTTCCAGAATCAATGGACGGATGAGTTAAAGAATGTCAGGTTGGCCAAACTCTAGAATCCTTGCGTGTCTGAACTCGAGAGTCATTCAATGTCCACATTCCGGAATTCACGGTGTCTGAATTCCAGAAGCACCAAATGTCTGCATTCTAGAATCAGAATGTGGTGGAATTCTAGAATGCACAGCACGGCGGAATTCTAAAGTCCTAAAATGCCTGCTACCCGGAAGTTAAGGTGTCTGACGTCCAGAATGCTACTAGGTCAGCATTTAATCATTCTGAAATATTCTGGGTTCTAGAATCAATGGACGGCTGAGTTCCAGAATGTAAGGTTGGCCAAACTCTAGAATACTTGCGTGTCTGAACTCGAGAGACATTCAATGTCCACATTCCGGAACTAAGGGTGTCTGAATTCCAGAAGAACCAAATGTCTGCATTCGAGAATCAAAATGTGGCAGAATTCTAGAATGCACAGCCTGGCGGAATTCTAAAGTACTAAAATGCCTGCTAGCCGGAAGCTAATGTGTCTGACGTCCAGAATGCTACTAGGTCAGCATTCTACCATTCTGAAAGATTCTGGGTTCTAGAACCAATGGACGGCTGAGTTTCGGAATGTCAGGGTGGCCAAACTCTAGAAACCTTGCGTGTCTGAACTCGAGAGGCATTCAGTGTCCACATTCCGGAACTCAGGGTGTCTGAATTCCCGAAGAAGCAATTGTCTGCATTCTAGAATCAAAATGTGGCAGAATTCTAGAATGCACAGCCAGGCGGAATTCTAAAGTCCTGAAATGCCTGCTATTCGGAAAGTAAGGTGTCTGAGGTCCAGAATGCTACTAGGTCAGCATTCTACCGTTCTGAAAGATTCTGGGTTCTAGAACTAATGGACGGCTGAGTTCCAGAAAGTCAGCATGGCCAAACTCTAGAATCCTTGCGTGTCTGATCTCGAGAGTCATTCAATGTGCACATTCCGGAGCTCAGGATGTCTGAATTCCAGAAACACAAAATGTCTGCATTCTAGAATCGGAATGTGGTGAATTTCTAGAATGCGCAGCATGGCGGAATTCTAAAGTCCTAAAATGCCTGCTAGCCGGAAGTTAAGGTGTCTGACGTCCAGAATGCTACTAGGTCAGCATTCTACCGTTCTGAAATATTCTGGGTTCCAGAATCAATGGACGGATGAGTTCCAGAATGTCAGGTTGGCCAAACTCTAGAATCCTTGCGTGTCTGAACTCGAGAGTCATTCAATGTGCACATTCCGGAGCTCAGGGTGTCTGAATTCCAGAAACACCAAATGTTTGCATTCTAGATTCGGAATGTGGTGAAATTCTAGAATGCACAGCATGGCGGAATTCTAAAGTCCTAAAATGCCTGCTAGCCGGAAGTTAAGGTGTCTGACGTCCAGAATGCTACTAGGTCAGCATTCTACCATTCTGAAAGATTCTGGGTTCTAGAATCAATGGACGGCTTAGTTCCGGAATGTCAGGGTGGCTAAATTCTAGAATCCTTCCGTGTCTGAACTCGAGAGTCATTCAATGTCCACATTCCGGAACTCAGTGTGTCTGAATTCCAGAAGAACCAATTGTCTGCATTCTAGAATCAAAATGTGGCAGAATTCTAGAATGCACAGCCTGGCGGAATTCTAAAGTCCTAAAATGCCTGCTATTCGGAAGGTAAGGTGTCTGAGGTCCAGAATGCTACTAGGTCAGCATTCTACCGTTCTGAAAGATTCTGGGTTCTAGAACTAATGGACGGCTGAGTTCCAGAAAGTCAGCATGGCTAAACTCTAGAATCCTTGCGTGTCTGATCTCGAGAGCCATTCAATGTGCACATTCCGGAGCTCAGGGTGTTTGAATTCCAGAAACACCAAATGTCTGCATTCTAGAATCGGAATGTGGTGAAATTCTAGAATGCACAGCATGGCGGAATTCTAAAGCCCTAAAATGCCTGCTAGCCGGAAGTTAAGGTGTCTGACGTCTAGAATGTTACTAGGTCAGCATTCTACCGTTCTGAAAGATTCTGGGTTCTAGAATCAATGGACGGATGAGTTCCAGAATGTCAGGTTGGCCAAACTCTAGAATCCTTCTGTGTCTGAACTCGAGAGTCATTCAATGTGCACCTTCCGGAGCTCAGGGTGTCTGAATTCCAGAAACACCAAATGTCTGCATTCTAGAATCGGAATGTGGTGAAATTCTAGAATGCACAGCATGGCGGAATTCTAAAGTCCTAAAATGCCTGCTAGCCGGAAGTTAAGGTGTCTGACGTCCAGAATGCTACTAGGTCAGCATTCTACCATTCTGAAAGATTCTGGGTTCTAGAATCAATGGACGGATGAGTTAAAGAATGTCAGGTTGGCCAAACTCTAGAATCCTTGCGTGTCTGAACTCGAGAGTCATTCAATGTCCACATTCCGGAATTCACGGTGTCTGAATTCCAGAAGCACCAAATGTCTGCATTCTAGAATCAGAATGTGGTGGAATTCTAGAATGCACAGCACGGCGGAATTCTAAAGTACCACAACGCCTGCTAGCCGGAAGTTAATGTGTCTGATGTCCAGAATGCTACTAGGTCAGCATTCTACCATTCTGAAAGATTCTGGGTTCTAGAATCAATGGACGGCTGAGTTCCGGAATGTCAGGGTGGCTAAACTCTAGAATCCTTGCGTGTCTGAACTCGAGAGTCATTCAATGTCCACATTCCGGAATTCACGGTGTCTGAATTCCAGAAGCACCAAATGTCTGCATTCTAGAATCAGAATGTGGTGGAATTCTAGAATGCACAGCACGGCGGAATTCTAAAGTCCTAAAATGCCTGCTACCCGGAAGTTAAGGTGTCTGACGTCCAGAATGCTACTAGGTCAGCATTCTGCCGTTCTGAAATATTCTGGGTTCTAGAATCAATGGACGGCTGAGTTCCAGAATGTAAGGTTGGCCAAAGTCTAGAATACTTGCGTGTCAGGTCTCGAGAGTCATTCAATGTGCATATTCCGGAACTCAGGGTGTCTGAATTCCCGAAGAAGCAATTGTCTGCATTCTAGAATCAAAATGTGGCAGAATTCTAGAATGCACAGCCAGGCGGAATTCTAAAGCCCTAAAATGCCTGCTAGCCGGAAGTTAAGGTGTCTGACGTCTAGAATGTTACTAGGTCAGCATTCTACCGTTCTGAAAGATTCTGGGTTCTAGAATCAATGGACGGATGAGTTCCAGAATGTCAGGTTGGCCAAACTCTAGAATCCTTCTGTGTCTGAACTCGAGAGACATTCATTGTCCACGTTCTGGAACTGAGGGTGTCTGAATTCCAGAAGCACCAAATGTCTGCATTCGAGTATCGGAATTTGACGGAAATCTAGAATGCACAGCACGGCGGAATTCTAAACTACTAAAACGCCTGCTAGCCGGAAGTTAATGTGTCTGACGTCCAGAATGCTACTAGGTCAGCATTTAATCGTTCTGAAATATTCTGGGTTCTAGAATCAATGGACGGCTGAGTTCCAGAATATAAGTTTAGCCAAACTCTAGAATCCTTGCGTGTCAGGTCTCGAGAGTCATTCAATGTGCATATTCCGGAGCTCAGGATATCTGAATTCCAGAAACACCAAATGACTCCATTCTAGAATCGGAATGTGGTGAAATACTAGAATGCACAGCATGGCGGAATTCTAAAGTCCTAAAATGCCTGCTATCCGTAAGTTAAGGTGTCTGACGTCCAGAATGTTACTAGGTCAGCATTCAAACTTTCTGAAAGATTCTGGGTTCTAGAATCAATGGACGGATGAGTTCCAGAATGTCATGTTGGCCAAACTCTAGAATCCTTGCGTGTCTGATCTCGAGAGTCATTCAATGTCCACATTCCGGAGCTCAGGGTGTCTGAATTCCAGAAACACCAAATGTCTGCATTCTAGAATCGGAATGTGGTGAAATTCTAGAATGCACAGCATGGCGGAATTCTAAAGTCCTAAAATGCCTGCTAGCCGGAAGTTTAGGTGTCTGACGTCCAGAATGCTACTAGGTCAGCATTCTACCGTTCTGAAAGATTCTGGGTTCTAGAATCAATGGACGGATGAGTTAAAGAATGTCAGGTTGGCCAAACTCTAGAATCCTTGCGTGTCTGAACTCGAGAGTCATTCAATGACCACATTCCGGAATTCACAGTGTCTGAATTCCAGAAGCACCAAATGTCTGCATTCTAGAATCAGAATGTGGTGGAATTCTAGAATGCACAGCACGGCGGAATTCTAAAGTACTACAACGCCTGCTGTCCGGAAGTTAATGTGTCTGAGGTCCAGAATGCTACTAGGTCAGCATTCTACCATTCTGAAAGATTCTGGGTTCTAGAATCAATGGACGGCTGAGTTCCGGAATGTCAGGGTGGCTAAACTCTAGAATCCTTGCGTGTCTGAACTCGAGAGTCATTCAATGTCCACATTCCGGAACTCAGGGTGTCTGAATTCCCGAAGAAGCAATTGTCTGCATTCTAGAATCAAAATGTGGCAGAATTCTAGAATGCACAGCCAGGCGGAATTCTAAGTCCTAAAATGCCTGCTATTCGGAAAGTAAGGTGTCTGAGGTCCAGAATGCTACTAGGTCAGCATTCTACCGTTCTGAAAGATTCTGGGTTCTAGAACTAATGGACGGCTTAGTTCCAGAAAGTCAGCATGGCCAAACTCTAGAATCCTTGCATGTCGATCTCGAGAGTCATTCAATGTGCACATTCCGGAGCTCAGGGTGTCTGAATTCCAGAAACACAAAATGTCTGCATTCTAGAATCGGAATGTGGTGAATTTCTAGAATGCACAGCATGGCGGAATTCTAAAGTCCTAAAATGCCTGTTAGCCGGAAGTTAAGGTGTCTGACGTCCAGAATGCTACTAGGTCAGCATTCTACCGTTCTGAAAGATTCTGGGTTCCAGGATCAATGGACGGATGAGTTCCAGAATGTCAGGTTGGCCAAACTCTAGAATCCTTGCGTGTCTGAACTCGAGAGTCATTCAATGTGCACATTCCGGAGCTCAGGTTGTCTGAATTCCAGAAACACCAAATGTTTGCATTCTAGAATCGGAATGTGGTGAAATTCTAGAATGCACAGTATGGCGGAATTCTAAAGTCCTAAAATGCCTGCTAGCCAGAAGTTAAGGTGTCTGACGTCCAGAATGCTACTAGGTCAGCATTCTACTGTTCTGAAATATTCTGGGTTCTAGAATCAATGGACAGATGAGTTCCAGAATTTCAGGTTGGCCAAACTCTAGAATACTTGCGTGTCTGAACTCGAGAGTTATTCTATGTCCACATTCCGGAACTCTAGGTGTCTGAATTCCCTAAGAAACAATTGTCTGCAATCTAGAATCAAAATATGGCAGAATTCTGGAATGCACAGCCTGGCGGAATTCTAAAGTCCTAAAATGCCTGTTAGTCGGAAGGTAAGGTGTCTGAGATCCAGAATGCTACTAGGTCAGCATTCTACAGTTCTGAAAGATTCTGGGATCTAGAACCAATGGACGGCTGAGTTCCAGAATGTCAGCATGGCCAAACTCTAGAATCCTTCCGTGTCTGATCTCGAGAGACATTCAATGTGCACATTCCGGAGCTCAGGGCGTCTGAATTCCAGAAACACCAAATGTCTGCTTTCTAGAATCGGAATGTGGTGAAATTCTAGAATGAACAGCATGGCGGAATTCTAAAGTCCTAAAATGCCTGCTAGCCGGAAGTTAAGGTGTCTGACGTCCAGAATGCTACTAGGTCAGCATTTAATCATTCTGAAATATTCTGGATTCTAGAATCAATGGACGGCTGAGTTCCAGAATGTAAGGTTGGCCAAACTCTAGAATACTTGCGTGTCTGAACTCGAGAGACATTCATTGTCCATGTTCCGGAACTAAGGGTGTCTGAATTCCAGAAGCACCAAATGTCTGCATTCGAGTATCGGAATTTGATGGAATTCTAGAATGCACAGCACGGCGGAATTCTAAAGTACTAAAACGCCTGCTAGCCGGAAGTTAATGTGTCTGACGCCCATAATGCTACTAGGTCAGCATTCTACCGTTCTGAAAGATTCTGGGTTCTAGAACTAATGGACGGCTGAGTTCCAGAATGTCAGCATGGCCAAACTCTAGAATCCTTGCGTGTCTGATCTCGAGAGTCCTTCAATGTGCACATTCCGGAGCTCAGGGTGTCTGAATTCCAGAAACACCAAATGTGTGCATTCTAGAATCGGAATGTGGTGAAATTCTAGAATGCACAGCATGGCGGAATTCTAAAGTCCTAAAATGCCTGCTAGCCGGAAGTTAAGGTGTCTGACGTCCAGAATGTTACTAGGTCAGCATTCTACCGTTCTGAAAGATTCTGGGTTCCAGAATCAATGGACGGCTGAGTTCCAGAATGTAAGGTTGGCCAAACTCTAGAATACTTGCGTGTCTGAACTCGAGAGACATTCAATGTCCACATTCCGGAACTAAGGTTGTCTGAATTCCAGAAGCACCAAATGTCTGCATTCGAGAATCGGAATTTGACGGAATTCTAGAATGCACAGCACGGCGGAATTCTAAAGTACTAAAACACCTGCTAGCCGGAAGTAAATGTGTCTGACGTCCAGAATGCTACTAGGTCATCATTGTACCATTCTGAAAGATTCTGGGTTCTAGAATCAATGGACGGCTGAGTTCCGGAATGAAAGGGTGGCCAAACTCTAGAATCCTTGCATGTCTGAACTCGAGAGTCATTTAATGTCCACATTCCGGAACTCTAGGTGTCTGAATTCCCTAAGAAACAATTGTCTGCAATCTAGAATCAAAATATGGCAGAATTATAGAATGCACAGCCTGGAGGAATTCTAAAGTCCTAAAAGGCCTGTTAGTCAGAAGGTAAGGTGTCTGAGGTCCAGAATGCTACTAGGTCAGCATTCTACAGTTCTGAAAGATTCTGGGATCTAGAACCAATGGACGGCTGAGTTCCAGAATGTCAGCATGGCCAAACTCTAGAATCCTTGCGTGTCTGATCTCGAGAGTCATTCAATGTGCACATTCCGGAGCTCAGGGTGTCTGAATTCCAGAAACACCAAATGTCTGCATTCTAGAATCGGAATGTGGTGAAATTCTAGAATGCACAGCATGGCGGAATTCTAAAGTCCTAAAATGCCTGCTAGCCGGAAATTAAGGTGTCTGACGTCGAGAATGCTACTAGGTCAGCATTTAATCATTCTGAAATATTCTGGGTTCTAGAATCAATGGACGGCTGAGTTCCAGAATTTAAGGTTGGCCAAACTCTAGAATCCTTGTGTGTCTGAACTCGAGAGACATTCAATGTCCACATTCCGGAACTAAGGTTGTCTGAATTCCAGAAGCACCAAATGTCTGCCTTCGAAAATCGGAATTTGACGGAATTCTAGAATGCACAGCACGGCGGAATTCTAAAGTACTAAAACACCTGCTAGCCGGAAGTTAATGTGTCTGACGTCCAGAATGCTACTAGGTCAGCATTCTATCGTTCTGAAAGATTCTAGGTTCTAGAATCAATGGACGGCTGAGTTCCGGAATGTCAGGGTGGCCAAACTGAAGAATACTTGCGTGCCTGAACTCGAGAGTCATTCAATGTCCACATTCCGGAACTCAGGGTGTCAGAATTCCCAAAGAACCAATTGTCTGCATTCTAGAATCAAAATGTGGCAGAATTCTAGAATGCACAGCCTGGCGGAATTCTAAAGTCCTAAAATGCCTGCTAGTCGGAAGGTCAGGTGTCTGAGTTCCAGAATGCTACTAGGTCAGCATTCTACAGTTCTGAAAGATTCTGGGTTCTAGAACCAATGGACGGCTGAGTTCCAGAATGTCAGCATGGCCAAAATCTAGAATCCTTGCGTGTCTGATCTCGAGAGTCATTTAATGTGCACATTCCGGAGCTCAGGGTGTCTGAATTCCAGAAACACCAAATGTCTGCATTCTAGAATCGGAATGTGGTGAAATTCTAGAATGAACAGCACGGCGGAATTCTAAAGTCCTAAAATGCCTGCTAGCCGGCAGTTAAGGTGTCTGACGTCCAGAATGCTACTAGGTCAGCATTCTACCGTTCTGAAAGATTCTGGGTTCTAGAACTAATGGAGGGCTGAGTTCCAGAAAGTCAGCATGGGCAAACTCTAGAATCCTTGCGTGTCTGATCTCGAGAGTCATTCAATATGCACATTCCGGAGCTCAGGGTGTCTGAATTCCAGAAACACAAAATGTCTGCATTCTAGAATCGGAATGTGGTGAATTTCTAGAATGCGCAGCATGGCGGAATTCTAAAGTCCTAAAATGCCTGCTAGCCGGAAGTTAAGGTGTCTGACGTCCAGAATGCTACTAGGTCAGCATTCTACCGTTCTGAAATATTCTGGGTTCCAGAATCAATGGACGGATGAGTTCCAGAATGTCAGGTTGGCCAAACTCTAGAATCCTTGCGTGTCTGAACTCGAGAGTCATTCAATGTGCACATTCCGGAGCTCAGGGTGTCTGAATTCCAGAAACACCAAATGTTTGCATTCTAGATTCGGAATGTGGTGAAATTCTAGAATGCACAGCATGGCGGAATTCTAAAGTCCTAAAATGCCTGCTAGCCGGAAGTTAAGGTGTCTGACGTCCAGAATGCTACTAGGTCAGCATTCTACCATTCTGAAAGATTCTGGGTTCTAGAATCAATGGACGGCTTAGTTCCGGAATGTCAGGGTGGCTAAATTCTAGAATCCTTCCGTGTCTGAACTCGAGAGTCATTCAATGTCCACATTCCGGAACTCAGTGTGTCTGAATTCCAGAAGAACCAATTGTCTGCATTCTAGAATCAAAATGTGGCAGAATTCTAGAATGCACAGCCTGGCGGAATTCTAAAGTCCTAAAATGCCTGCTATTCGGAAGGTAAGGTGTCTGAGGTCCAGAATGCTACTAGGTCAGCATTCTACCGTTCTGAAAGATTCTGGGTTCTAGAACTAATGGACGGCTGAGTTCCAGAAAGTCAGCATGGCTAAACTCTAGAATCCTTGCGTGTCTGATCTCGAGAGCCATTCAATGTGCACATTCCGGAGCTCAGGGTGTTTGAATTCCAGAAACACCAAATGTCTGCATTCTAGAATCGGAATGTGGTGAAATTCTAGAATGCACAGCATGGCGGAATTCTAAAGCCCTAAAATGCCTGCTAGCCGGAAGTTAAGGTGTCTGACGTCTAGAATGTTACTAGGTCAGCATTCTACCGTTCTGAAAGATTCTGGGTTCTAGAATCAATGGACGGATGAGTTCCAGAATGTCAGGTTGGCCAAACTCTAGAATCCTTCTGTGTCTGAACTCGAGAGTCATTCAATGTGCACCTTCCGGAGCTCAGGGTGTCTGAATTCCAGAAACACCAAATGTCTGCATTCTAGAATCGGAATGTGGTGAAATTCTAGAATGCACAGCATGGCGGAATTCTAAAGTCCTAAAATGCCTGCTAGCCGGAAGTTAAGGTGTCTGACGTCCAGAATGCTACTAGGTCAGCATTCTACCATTCTGAAAGATTCTGGGTTCTAGAATCAATGGACGGATGAGTTAAAGAATGTCAGGTTGGCCAAACTCTAGAATCCTTGCGTGTCTGAACTCGAGAGTCATTCAATGTCCACATTCCGGAATTCACGGTGTCTGAATTCCAGAAGCACCAAATGTCTGCATTCTAGAATCAGAATGTGGTGGAATTCTAGAATGCACAGCACGGCGGAATTCTAAAGTACTACAACGCCTGCTAGCCGGAAGTTAATGTGTCTGATGTCCAGAATGCTACTAGGTCAGCATTCTACCATTCTGAAAGATTCTGGGTTCTAGAATCAATGGACGGCTGAGTTCCGGAATGTCAGGGTGGCTAAACTCTAGAATCCTTGCGTGTCTGAACTCGAGAGTCATTCAATGTCCACATTCCGGAATTCACGGTGTCTGAATTCCAGAAGCACCAAATGTCTGCATTCTAGAATCAGAATGTGGTGGAATTCTAGAATGCACAGCACGGCGGAATTCTAAAGTCCTAAAATGCCTGCTACCCGGAAGTTAAGGTGTCTGACGTCCAGAATGCTACTAGGTCAGCATTCTGCCGTTCTGAAATATTCTGGGTTCTAGAATCAATGGACGGCTGAGTTCCAGAATGTAAGGTTGGCCAAAGTCTAGAATACTTGCGTGTCTGAACTCGAGAGACATTCATTGTCCACGTTCTGGAACTGAGGGTGTCTGAATTCCAGAAGCACCAAATGTCTGCATTCGAGTATCGGAATTTGACGGAAATCTAGAATGCACAGCACGGCGGAATTCTAAACTACTAAAACGCCTGCTAGCCGGAAGTTAATGTGTCTGACGTCCAGAATGCTACTAGGTCAGCATTTAATCGTTCTGAAATATTCTGGGTTCTAGAATCAATGGACGGCTGAGTTCCAGAATATAAGTTTAGCCAAACTCTAGAATCCTTGCGTGTCAGGTCTCGAGAGTCATTCAATGTGCATATTCCGGAGCTCAGGATATCTGAATTCCAGAAACACCAAATGACTCCATTCTAGAATCGGAATGTGGTGAAATACTAGAATGCACAGCATGGCGGAATTCTAAAGTCCTAAAATGCCTGCTATCCGTAAGTTAAGGTGTCTGACGTCCAGAATGTTACTAGGTCAGCATTCAAACTTTCTGAAAGATTCTGGGTTCTAGAATCAATGGACGGATGAGTTCCAGAATGTCATGTTGGCCAAACTCTAGAATCCTTGCGTGTCTGAACTCGAGAGTCATTCAATGTCCACATTCCGGAGCTCAGGGTGTCTGAATTCCAGAAACACCAAATGTCTGCATTCTAGAATCGGAATGTGGTGAAATTCTAGAATGCACAGCATGGCGGAATTCTAAAGTCCTAAAATGCCTGCTAGCCGGAAGTTTAGGTGTCTGACGTCCAGAATGCTACTAGGTCAGCATTCTACCGTTCTGAAAGATTCTGGGTTCTAGAATCAATGGACGGATGAGTTAAAGAATGTCAGGTTGGCCAAACTCTAGAATCCTTGCGTGTCTGAACTCGAGAGTCATTCAATGACCACATTCCGGAATTCACAGTGTCTGAATTCCAGAAGCACCAAATGTCTGCATTCTAGAATCAGAATGTGGTGGAATTCTAGAATGCACAGCACGGCGGAATTCTAAAGTACTACAACGCCTGCTGTCCGGAAGTTAATGTGTCTGAGGTCCAGAATGCTACTAGGTCAGCATTCTACCATTCTGAAAGATTCTGGGTTCTAGAATCAATGGACGGCTGAGTTCCGGAATGTCAGGGTGGCTAAACTCTAGAATCCTTGCGTGTCTGAACTCGAGAGTCATTCAATGTCCACATTCCGGAACTCAGGGTGTCTGAATTCCCGAAGAAGCAATTGTCTGCATTCTAGAATCAAAATGTGGCAGAATTCTAGAATGCACAGCCAGGCGGAATTCTAAGTCCTAAAATGCCTGCTATTCGGAAAGTAAGGTGTCTGAGGTCCAGAATGCTACTAGGTCAGCATTCTACCGTTCTGAAAGATTCTGGGTTCTAGAACTAATGGACGGCTTAGTTCCAGAAAGTCAGCATGGCCAAACTCTAGAATCCTTGCATGTCGATCTCGAGAGTCATTCAATGTGCACATTCCGGAGCTCAGGGTGTCTGAATTCCAGAAACACAAAATGTCTGCATTCTAGAATCGGAATGTGGTGAATTTCTAGAATGCACAGCATGGCGGAATTCTAAAGTCCTAAAATGCCTGTTAGCCGGAAGTTAAGGTGTCTGACGTCCAGAATGCTACTAGGTCAGCATTCTACCGTTCTGAAAGATTCTGGGTTCCAGGATCAATGGACGGATGAGTTCCAGAATGTCAGGTTGGCCAAACTCTAGAATCCTTGCGTGTCTGAACTCGAGAGTCATTCAATGTGCACATTCCGGAGCTCAGGTTGTCTGAATTCCAGAAACACCAAATGTTTGCATTCTAGAATCGGAATGTGGTGAAATTCTAGAATGCACAGTATGGCGGAATTCTAAAGTCCTAAAATGCCTGCTAGCCAGAAGTTAAGGTGTCTGACGTCCAGAATGCTACTAGGTCAGCATTCTACTGTTCTGAAATATTCTGGGTTCTAGAATCAATGGACAGATGAGTTCCAGAATTTCAGGTTGGCCAAACTCTAGAATACTTGCGTGTCTGAACTCGAGAGTTATTCTATGTCCACATTCCGGAACTCTAGGTGTCTGAATTCCCTAAGAAACAATTGTCTGCAATCTAGAATCAAAATATGGCAGAATTCTGGAATGCACAGCCTGGCGGAATTCTAAAGTCCTAAAATGCCTGTTAGTCGGAAGGTAAGGTGTCTGAGATCCAGAATGCTACTAGGTCAGCATTCTACAGTTCTGAAAGATTCTGGGATCTAGAACCAATGGACGGCTGAGTTCCAGAATGTCAGCATGGCCAAACTCTAGAATCCTTCCGTGTCTGATCTCGAGAGACATTCAATGTGCACATTCCGGAGCTCAGGGCGTCTGAATTCCAGAAACACCAAATGTCTGCTTTCTAGAATCGGAATGTGGTGAAATTCTAGAATGAACAGCATGGCGGAATTCTAAAGTCCTAAAATGCCTGCTAGCCGGAAGTTAAGGTGTCTGACGTCCAGAATGCTACTAGGTCAGCATTTAATCATTCTGAAATATTCTGGATTCTAGAATCAATGGACGGCTGAGTTCCAGAATGTAAGGTTGGCCAAACTCTAGAATACTTGCGTGTCTGAACTCGAGAGACATTCATTGTCCATGTTCCGGAACTAAGGGTGTCTGAATTCCAGAAGCACCAAATGTCTGCATTCGAGTATCGGAATTTGATGGAATTCTAGAATGCACAGCACGGCGGAATTCTAAAGTACTAAAACGCCTGCTAGCCGGAAGTTAATGTGTCTGACGCCCATAATGCTACTAGGTCAGCATTCTACCGTTCTGAAAGATTCTGGGTTCTAGAACTAATGGACGGCTGAGTTCCAGAATGTCAGCATGGCCAAACTCTAGAATCCTTGCGTGTCTGATCTCGAGAGTCCTTCAATGTGCACATTCCGGAGCTCAGGGTGTCTGAATTCCAGAAACACCAAATGTGTGCATTCTAGAATCGGAATGTGGTGAAATTCTAGAATGCACAGCATGGCGGAATTCTAAAGTCCTAAAATGCCTGCTAGCCGGAAGTTAAGGTGTCTGACGTCCAGAATGTTACTAGGTCAGCATTCTACCGTTCTGAAAGATTCTGGGTTCCAGAATCAATGGACGGCTGAGTTCCAGAATGTAAGGTTGGCCAAACTCTAGAATACTTGCGTGTCTGAACTCGAGAGACATTCAATGTCCACATTCCGGAACTAAGGTTGTCTGAATTCCAGAAGCACCAAATGTCTGCATTCGAGAATCGGAATTTGACGGAATTCTAGAATGCACAGCACGGCGGAATTCTAAAGTACTAAAACACCTGCTAGCCGGAAGTAAATGTGTCTGACGTCCAGAATGCTACTAGGTCATCATTGTACCATTCTGAAAGATTCTGGGTTCTAGAATCAATGGACGGCTGAGTTCCGGAATGAAAGGGTGGCCAAACTCTAGAATCCTTGCATGTCTGAACTCGAGAGTCATTTAATGTCCACATTCCGGAACTCTAGGTGTCTGAATTCCCTAAGAAACAATTGTCTGCAATCTAGAATCAAAATATGGCAGAATTATAGAATGCACAGCCTGGAGGAATTCTAAAGTCCTAAAAGGCCTGTTAGTCAGAAGGTAAGGTGTCTGAGGTCCAGAATGCTACTAGGTCAGCATTCTACAGTTCTGAAAGATTCTGGGATCTAGAACCAATGGACGGCTGAGTTCCAGAATGTCAGCATGGCCAAACTCTAGAATCCTTGCGTGTCTGATCTCGAGAGTCATTCAATGTGCACATTCCGGAGCTCAGGGTGTCTGAATTCCAGAAACACCAAATGTCTGCATTCTAGAATCGGAATGTGGTGAAATTCTAGAATGCACAGCATGGCGGAATTCTAAAGTCCTAAAATGCCTGCTAGCCGGAAATTAAGGTGTCTGACGTCGAGAATGCTACTAGGTCAGCATTTAATCATTCTGAAATATTCTGGGTTCTAGAATCAATGGACGGCTGAGTTCCAGAATTTAAGGTTGGCCAAACTCTAGAATCCTTGTGTGTCTGAACTCGAGAGACATTCAATGTCCACATTCCGGAACTAAGGTTGTCTGAATTCCAGAAGCACCAAATGTCTGCCTTCGAAAATCGGAATTTGACGGAATTCTAGAATGCACAGCACGGCGGAATTCTAAAGTACTAAAACACCTGCTAGCCGGAAGTTAATGTGTCTGACGTCCAGAATGCTACTAGGTCAGCATTCTATCGTTCTGAAAGATTCTAGGTTCTAGAATCAATGGACGGCTGAGTTCCGGAATGTCAGGGTGGCCAAACTGAAGAATACTTGCGTGCCTGAACTCGAGAGTCATTCAATGTCCACATTCCGGAACTCAGGGTGTCAGAATTCCCAAAGAACCAATTGTCTGCATTCTAGAATCAAAATGTGGCAGAATTCTAGAATGCACAGCCTGGCGGAATTCTAAAGTCCTAAAATGCCTGCTAGTCGGAAGGTCAGGTGTCTGAGTTCCAGAATGCTACTAGGTCAGCATTCTACAGTTCTGAAAGATTCTGGGTTCTAGAACCAATGGACGGCTGAGTTCCAGAATGTCAGCATGGCCAAAATCTAGAATCCTTGCGTGTCTGATCTCGAGAGTCATTTAATGTGCACATTCCGGAGCTCAGGGTGTCTGAATTCCAGAAACACCAAATGTCTGCATTCTAGAATCGGAATGTGGTGAAATTCTAGAATGAACAGCACGGCGGAATTCTAAAGTCCTAAAACGCCTGCTAGCCGGCAGTTAAGGTGTCTGACGTCCAGAATGCTACTAGGTCAGCATTCTACCGTTCTGAAAGATTCTGGGTTCTAGAACTAATGGAGGGCTGAGTTCCAGAAAGTCAGCATGGGCAAACTCTAGAATCCTTGCGTGTCTGATCTCGAGAGTCATTCAATATGCACATTCCGGAGCTCAGGGTGTCTGAATTCCAGAAACACCAAATGTCTGCATTCTAGAATCGGAATGTGGTGAAATTCTATAATGCACAGCATGGCAGAATTCTAAAGCCCTAAAATGCCTGCTAGCCGGAAGTTAATGTGTCTGACGTCCAGAATGCTACTAGGTCAGCATTCTACCGTTCTGAAAGATTCTGGGTTCCAGATTCAATGGACGGATGTGTTCCAGAATTTCAGGTTGGCCAAACTCTAGAATCCTTGTGTGTCTGAACTCGAGAGTCATTCAATGTCCACATTCCGGAATCCACGGTGTCTGAATTCCAGAAGCACCAAATGTCTGCATTCTAGAATCAGAATGTGGTGGAATTCTAGAATGCACAGCACGGCGGAATTCTAAAGTCCTAAAATGCCTGCTACCCGGAAGTTAAGGTGTCTGACGTCCAGAACGCTACTAGGTCAGCATTTAATCGTTCTGAAATATTCTGGGTTGTAGAATCAATGGACGGCTGAGTTCCAGAATGTAAGGTTGGCCAAACTCTAGAATATTGCGTGACTGAACTCGAGAGACATTCATTGTCCACGTTCCGGAACTAAGGGTGTCTGAATTCCAGAAGCACCAAATGTCTGCATTCGAGAACCGGAATTTGACGGAATTCTAGAATGCACAGCACGGCGGAATTCTAAAGTACTAAAACGCCTGCTAGTCGGAAGTTAATGTGTCTGACGTCCAGAAAGCTACAAGGTCAGCATTCTACCATTCTGAAAGATTCTGGGTTCTAGAATCAATGGACGGCTGAATTCCGGAATGTCAGGGTGGCCAAACTCTAGAATCCTTGCGTGTCTGAACTCGAGAGTCATTCAGTGTCCACATTCCGGAACTCAGGGTGTCTGAATTCCCTTAGAACCAATTGTCTGCATTCTAGTATCAAAATGTGGCAGAATTCTAGAATGCACAGCACGGCGGAATTCTATAGTCCTAAAATGCCTGCTAGTCGGAAGGTAAGGTGTCTGAGTTCCAGAATGCTACTAGGTCAGCATTTTACCGTTCTGAAAGATTCTGGGTTCTAGAACCAATGGACGGCTGAGTTCCAGAATGTCAGCATGGCCAAACTCTAGGATCCTTGTGTGTCTGATCTCGAGAGTCATTAAATGTGCACATTCCGGATCTCAGGGTGTCTGAATTCCAGAAACACCAAATGTCTGCATTCTAGAAACGGAATGTGGTGAAATTCTAGAATGCACAGCCTGGCGGAATTCTAAAGTCCTAAAATACCTGCTAGCCGGAAGTTAAGGTGTCTGACGTCCAGAATGCTACTAGGTCAGCATTCTACCGTTCTGAAAGATTCTGGGTTCCAGAATCAATGGATGGATGAGTTCCAGAATGTCAGGTTGGCCAAACTCTAGAATCCTTGCGTGTCTGAACTCGAGAGTCATTCAATGTCCACATTCCAGAATTCACGGTGTCTGAATTCCAGAAGCACCAAATGTCTGCATTCTAGAATCAGAATGTGGTGGAATTCTAGAATGCACAGCACGGCGGAATTCTAAAGTCCTAAAATGCCTGCTACCCGGAAGTTAATTTGTCTGACGTCCAGAATGCTACTAGGTCAGCATTTAATCGTTCTGAAATATTCTGGGTTCTAGAATCAATGGACGACTGAGTTCCAGAATGTAAGGTTGGCCAAACTCTAGAATACTTGCATGTCTGAACTCGAGAGACATTCATTGTCCACGTTCCGGAACTAAGGGTGTCTGAATTCCAGAAGCACCAAATGTCTGCATTCGAGAATCGGAATATGACGGAATTCTAGAATGCACAGCACGGCGGAATTCTAAAGTACTAAAACGCCTGCTAGCCGGAAGTTAATGTGTCTGACGTCCAGAATGCTGCTAGGTCAGCATTCTACCATTCTGAAAGATTCTGGGTTCTAGAATCAATGGACGGCTGAATTCCGGAATGTCAGGGTGGCCAAACTCTAGAATCCTTCCGTGTCTGAACTCGAGAGTCATTCAGTGTCCACATTCCGGAACTCAGGGTGTCTGAATTCCCATAGAACCAATTGTCTTCATTCGAGAATCGGAATATGACGGAATTCTAGAATGCACAGCACGGCGGAATTCTAAAGTACTAAAACACCTGCTAGCCGGAAGTTAATGTGTCTGACGTTCAGAATGCTACTAGGTCAGCATTCTACCGTTCTGAAAGTTTCTGGGTTCTAGAATCAATGGACGGCGGAGTTCCGGAATGTCAGGGTGGCCAAACTGAAGAATCCTTGCGTGTCTGAACTCGAGAGTCATTCAATGTCCACATTCCAGAACTCAGGGTGTCTGAATTCCCAAAGAACCAATTGTCTGCATTCTAGAATCAAAATGTGGCAGAATTCTAGAATGCACAGCCTGGCGGAATTCTAAAGTCCTAAAATGCCTGCTAGTCGGAAGGTCAGGTGTCTGAGTTCCAGAATGCTACTAGGTCAGCATTCTACAGTTCTGAAAGATTCTGGGTTCTAGAACCAATGGACGGCTGAGTTCCAGAATGTCAGCATGGCCAAAATCTAGAATCCTTGCGTGTCTGATCTCGAGAGTCATTTAATGTGCACATTCCGGAGCTCAGGGTGTCTGAATTCCAGAAACACCAAATGTCTGCATTCTAGAATCAGAATGTGGTGGAATTCTAGAATGCACAGCACGGCGGAATTCTAAAGTCCTAAAATGCCTGCTACCCGGAAGTTAAGGTGTCTGACGTCCAGTATGCTACTAGGTCAGCATTTAATCATTCTGAAATATTCTGGGTTCTAGAACCAATGGTCGGCTGAGTTCCAGAATGTAAGGTTGGCCAAACCCTAGAATACTTGCGTGTCTGAACTCGAGAGGCATTCAATGTCCACATTCCGGAACTAAGGGTGTCTGAATCCCAGAAGCACCAAATGTCTGCATTCGAGTATCGGAATTTGACAGAATCCTAGAATGCACAGCACGGCGGAATTCTAAAGTACTAAATCGCCTTCTAGCCGGAAGTTAATGTGTCTGACGTCCAGAATGCTACTAGGTCAGCATTCTACCATTCTGAAAGATTCTGGGTTCTAGAATCAATGGACGGCTGAGATCCGGAATGTCAGGGTGGCCAAACTCTAGAATCCTTGCGTGTCTGGACTCGAGAGTCATTCAATGTCCACATTCCGGATCTCAGGGTGTCTGAATTCCCGAAGAAACAATTGTCTGCATTCTAGAATCAAAATGTGGCAGAATTCTAGAATGCACAGCCTTGCGGAATTCTAAAGTCCTACAATGCCTGCTAGTCGAAAGGTAAGGTGTCTGAGGTCCAGAATGCTACTAGGTCAGCATTCTACCGTTCTGAAAGATTCTGGGTTCTAGAACTAATGGACAGCTGAGTTCCAGAATGTCAGCATGGCCAAACTCTAGAATCCTTGCGTGTCTGATCTCGAGAGTCATTCAATAGGCACATTCCGGAGCTCAGGGTGTCTGAATTCCAGAAACACAAAATGTCTGCATTCTAGAATCGGAATGTGGTGAAATTCTAGAATGCACAGCATGGCGGAATTCTAAAGTCCTAAAATGCCTGCTAGACGGAAGTTAAGGTGTCTGACGTCCAGAATGCTACTAGGTCAGCATTCTACCGTTCTGAAAGATTCTGGGTTCCAGATTCAATGGACGGATGAGTTCCAGAATGTCAGGTTGGCCAAACTCTAGAATCCTTGCGTGTCTGAACTCGATAGTCATTCAATGTCCACATTCCAGAATTCACGGTGTCTGACTTCCAGAAGCAACAAATGTCTGCATTCTAGAATCAGAATGTGGTGGAATTCTGGAATGCACAGCACGGCGGAATTCTAAAGTACTAAAACGCCTGCTAGCCGGAAGTTAATGTTTCTGACGTCCAGAATGCTCCTAGGTCAGCATTCTACCATTCTGAAAGATTCTGGGTTCTAGAATCAATGGATGGCTGAATTCCGGAATGTCAGGGTGGCCAAACTCTAGAATCCTTCCGTGTCTGAACTCGAGAGTCATTCAGTGTCCACATTCCGGAACTCAGGGTGTCTGAATTCCCGTAGAACCAATTGTCTGCATTCGAGAATCGGAATATGACGGAATTCTAGAATGCACAGCACGGCGGAATTCTAAAGTACTAAAACACCTGCTAACCGGAAGTTAATGTGTCTGACGTCCAGAATGCTACTAGGTCAGCATTCTATCGTTCTGAAAGATTCTAGGTTCTAGAATCAATGGACGGCTGAGTTCCGGAATGTCAGGGTGGCCAAACTGAAGAATCCTTGCATGTCTGAACTCGAGAGTCATTCAATGTCCACATTCCGGAACTCAGGGTGTCTGAATTCCCAAAGAACCAATTGTCTGCATTCTAGAATCAAAATGTGGCAGAATTCTAGAATGCACACCCTGGCGGAATTCTAAAGTCCTAAAATGCCTGCTAGTCGGAAGGTCAGGTGTCTGAGTTCCAGAATGCTACTAGGTCAGCATTCTACCGTTCTGAAAGATTCTGGGTTCCAGATTCAATGGACGGATGAGTTCCAGAATTTCAGGTTGGCCACACTCTAGAATCCTTGTGTGTCTGAACTCGAGAGTCATTCAATGTCCACATTCCGGAATCCACGGTGTCTGAATTCCAGAAGCACCAAATGTCTGCATTCTAGAATCAGAATGTGGTGGAATTCTAGAATGCACAGCACGGCGGAATTCTAAAGTCCTAAAATGCCTGCTACCCGGAAGTTAAGGTGTCTGACGTCCAGAATGCTACTAGGTCAGCATTTAATCGTTCTGAAATATTCTGGGTTGTAGAATCAATGGACGGCTGAGTTCCAGAATGTAAGGTTGGCCAAACTCTAGTATCCTTGCGTGTCTGAACTCGAGAGACATTAAATGTCCACATTCCGGAACTAAGGTTGTCTGAATTCCAGAAGCACCAAATGTCTGCATTCGAGAATCGGAATTTGACGGAATTCTAGAATGCACAGCACTGCCGAATTCTAAAGTACTAAAACACCTGCTAGTCGGAAGTTAATGTGTCTGACGTCCAGAATGCTACTAGGTCAGCATTCTACCGTTCTGAAAGATTCTGGGTTCTAGAACTAATGGACGGCTGAGTTCCAGAATGTCAGCATGGCCAAACTCTAGAATCCTTGCGTGTCTGATCTCGAGAGTCATTCAATGTGCACATTCCAGAGCTCAGGGCGTCTGAATTCCAGAAACACCAAATGTCTGCATTCGAGTATCGGAATTTGACGGAATTCTAGAATGCACAGCACGGCGGAATTCTAAAGTACTAAAACGCCTGCTAGCCGGAAGTTAATGTGTCTGACGTCCAGAATGCTACTAGGTCAGCATTCTACCATTCTGAAAGATTCTGGGTTCTAGAATCAATGGATGGCTGAGTTCCGGAATGTCAGGGTGGCCAAACTCTAGAATCCTTGCGTGTCTGAACTCGAGAGTCATTCAATGTCCACATTCCGGAACTCAGGGTGTCTGAATTCCGGAAGAACCAATTGTCTGCATTCTAAAATCAAAATGTGGCAGAATTCTAGAATTCACAGCCTGGCGGAATTCTAAAGTCCTAAAATGCCTGCTAGTCGGAAGGTAAGGTGTCTGAGGTCCAGAATGCTACTAGGTCAGCATTCTACCGTTCTGAAAGATTCTGGGTTCTAAAACCAATGGACGGCTGAGTTCCAGAATGTCAGCATGGCCAAACTCTAGAATCCTTGCGTGTCTGATCTCGAGAGTCATTCAATGTGCACATTCCGGAGCTCAGGGTGTCTGAATTCCAGAAACACCAAATGTCTGCATTCTAGAATCGGAATGTGGTGAAATTCTAGAATGCACAGCATGGCGGAATTCTAAAGTCCTAAAATGCCAGCTAGCCGGAAGTTATGGTGTCTGACGTCCAGAATGCTACTAGGTCAGCATTCTGCCGTTCTGAAAGATTCTGGGTTCCAGAATCAATGTACGGATGAGTTCCAGAATGTCAGGTTGGCCAAACTCTAGAATCCTTGCGTGTCTGAACTCGAGAGTCATTCAATGTCCACATTCCGAAATTCACGGTGTCTGAATTCCAGAAGCACCAAATGTCTGCATTCTAGAATCAGAATGTGGTGGAATTCTAGAATGCACAGCACGGCGGAATTCTAAAGACCTAAAATGTCTGCTACCCGGAAGTTAAGGTGTCTGACGTCCAGAATGCTACTAGGTCAGCATTCTACCATTCTGAAAGATTCTGGAGTCTAGAACCAATGGACGGCTGAGTTCCAGAATGTCAGCATGGCCAAACTCTAGAATCCTTGCGTGTCTGATCTCGAGAGTCATTCAATGTGCACATTCCGGAGCTCAGGGTGTCTGAATTCCAGAAACACCAAATGTCTGCATTCTAGAATCAGAATGTGGTGAAATTCTAGAATGAACAGCATGGCGGAATTCTAAAGTCCTAAAATGCCTGCTAGCCGGAAGTTAAGGTGTCTGACGTCCAGAATGCTACTAGGTCAGCATTCTACCGTTCTGAAAGATTCTGGGTTCCAGATTCAATGGACGGATGAGTTCCAGAATGTCAGGTTGGCCAAACTCTAGAATCCTTGCGTGTCTGAACTCGAGAGTCATTCAATGTCCACATTCCGGAATTCACGGTGTCTGAATTCCAGAAGCACCAAATGTCTGCATTCTAGAATCAGAATGTGGTGGAATTCTAGAATGCACAGCACGGCGGAATTCTAAAGTCCTAAAATGCCTGCTACCCGGAAGTTAAGGTGTCTGACGTCCAGAATGCTACTAGGTCCGCATTTAATCATTCTGAAATATTCTGGGTTCTAGAATCAATGGACGGCTGAGTTCCAGAATGTAAGGTTGGCCAAACTCTAGAATACTTGCGTGTCTGAACTCGAGAGACATTCAATGTCCACATTCTGGAACTAAGGGTGTCTGAATCCCAGAAGCACCTAATGTCTGCATTCGAGTATCGGAATTTGACAGAATTCTAGAATGCACAGCACGGCGGAATTCTAATGTATTAAAACGCCTTCTAGCCGGAAGTTAATGTGTCTGACGTCCAGAATGCTACTAGGTCAGCATTCTGCCATTCTGAAAGATTCTGGGTTCTAGTATCAATGGACGGCTGAGTTCCGGAATGTCAGGGTGGCCAAACTCTGGAATCCTTGCGTGTCTGATCTCGAGAGTCATTCAATGTCCACATTCCGGATCTCAGGGTTTCTGAATTCCCGAAGAACCAATTGTCTGCATTCTAGAATCAAAATGTGGGAGAATTCTAGAATGCACAGCCTGGCGGAATTCTAAAGTCCTAAAATGCCTGCTAGTCGGAAGGTAAGGTGTCTGAGGTCCAGAATGCTACTAGGTCAGCATTCAACCGTTCTGAAAGATTCAGGGTTCTAGAACTAATGGACGGCTGAGTTCCAGAATGTCAGCATGGCCAAACTCTAGAATCCTTGCGTGTCTGATCTCGAGAGTCATTCAATGTGCACATTCCGGAGCTCAGGGTGTCTGAATTACAGAAACACCAAATGTCTGCATTCTAGAATCGGAATGTGGTGAAATTCTAGAATGCACAGCATGGCGGAATTCTAAAGTCCTAAAATGCCTGCTAGCCGGAAGTTAAGGTGTCTGACGTCCAGAATGCTACTTGGTCAACATTTAATCGTTCTGAAAGATTCTGGGTTCTAGAATCAATGGACGGATGAGTTCCAGAATGTCAGGCTGGCCAAACTCTAGAATCCTTGCGTGTCTGAACTCGAGAGTCATTCAATGTCCACATTCCGGAATTCACGGTGTCTGAATTGCAGAAGCACCAAATGTCTGCATTCTAGAATCAGAATGTGGTGGAATTCTAGAATGCACAGCACGGCGGAATTCTAAAGTCCTAAAATGCCTGCTACCCGGAAGTTAAGGTGTCTGACGTCCAGAATGCTACTAGGTCAGCATTCTGCCGTTCTGAAAGATTCTGGGTTCTAGAATCAATGGACGGCTGAGTTCCGGAATGTCAGGGTGGCTTAACTCTAGAATCCTTGCGTGTCTGAACTCGAGAGTCATTCAATGTCCACATTCCAGAATTCACGGTGTCTGAATTCCCGAAGAACCAATTGTCTGCATTCTAGAATCAAAATGTGGCAGAACTCTAGAATGCACAGCCTGGCGGAATTCTAAAGTCCTAAAATGCCTGCTAGTCAGAAGGTAAGGAGTCTGAGGTCCAGAATGCTACTAGGTCAGCATTCTACCGTTCTGAAAGATTCTGGGTTCTTGAACTAATGGACGGCTGAGTTCCAGAATGTCAGCATGGCCAAACTCTAGAATCCTTGCGTGTCTGATCTCGAGAGTCATTCAATATGCACATTCCGGAGCTCAGGGTGTCTGAATTCCAGAAACACCAAATGTCTGCATTCTAGAATCGGAATGTGGTGAAATTCTAGAATGCACAGCATGGCGGAATTCTAAAGTCCTAAAATGCCTGCTAGCCGGAAGTTAATGTGTCTGACGTCGAGAATGCTACTAGGTCAGCATTCTATCGTTCTGAAAGATTCTGGGTTCTAGAATCAACGTACGGCTGAGTTCCGGAATGTCAGGTTGGCCAAACTGAAGAATCCTTGCGTGTCTGAACTCGAGAGACATTCAATGTCCACATTCCGGAACTCAGGGTGTCTGAATTCCCAAAGAACCAATTGTCTGCATTCTAGAATCAAAATGTGGCAGAATTCTAGAATGCACAGCCTGGCGGAATTCAAAAGTCCTAAAATGCCTGCTAGACGGAAGGTCAGGTGTCTGAGTTCCAGAATGCTACTAGGTCAGCATTCTACAGTTCTGAAAGATTCTGGGTTCTAGAATCAATGGACGGATGAGTTCCAGAATGTCAGGTTGGCCAAACTCTAGAATCCTTGCGTGTCAGATCTCGAGAGTCATTCAATGTGCACATTCCGGAGCTGAGGGTGTCTGAATTCCAGAAACACCAAATGTCTGCATTCTAGAGTCGGAATGTGGTGAGATTCTAGAATGCACAGCATGGCGGAATTCTAAAGTCCTAAAATGCCTGCTAGCCGGAAGTTAAGCTGTCTGACGTCCAGAATGCTACTAGGTCAGCATTCTACCCTTCTGAAAGATTCTGGGTTCTAGAATCAATGGACGGATGAGTTCCAGAATGTCAGGTTGGCCAAACTCTAGAATCCTTGCGTGTCTGAACTCGAGAGTCATTCAATGTCCACATTCCGGAATTCACGGTGTCTGAATTCCAGAAGCACCAAATGTCTGCATTCTAGAATCAGAATGTGGTGGAATTCTAGAATGCACAGCACGGCGGAATTCTAAAGTACTACAACGCCTGCTAGCCGGAAGTTAATGTGTCTGACGTCCAGAATGCTACTAGGTCAGCATTCTAACATTCTGAAAGATTCTGGGTTCTAGAATCAATGGACGGCTGAGTTCCGGAATGTCAGGGTGGCTTAACTCTAGAATGCTTGCGTGTCTGAACTCGAGAGTCATTCAATGTCCACATTCCGGAACTCAAGGTGTCTGAATTCCCGAAGAACCAATTGTCTGCATTCTAGAATCAAAATGTGGCAGAACTCTAGAATGCACAGCCTGGCGGAATTCTAAAGTCCTAAAATGCCTGCTAGTCAGAAGGTAAGCTGTCTGAGGTCCAGAATGCTACTAGGTCAGCATTCTACCGTTCTGAAAGATTCTGGGTTCATGAACTAATGGACGGCTGAGTTCCAGAATGTCAGCATGGCCAAACTCTAGAATCCTTGCGTGTCTGATCTCGAGAGTCATTCAATATGCACATTCCGGAGCTCAGGCTGTCTGAATTCCAGAAACAACAAATGTCTGCATTCTAGAATCGGAATGTGGTGAAATTCTAGAATGCACAGCATGGCGGAATTCTAAAGTCCTAAAATGCCTGCTAGCCGGAAGGTAAGGTGTCTGACGTCGAGAATGCTACTAGGTCAGCATTTAATCATTCTGAAATATTCTGGGTTCTAGAATCAATGGACGGCTGAGTTCCAGAATTTAAAGTTGGCCAAACTCTAGAATCCTTGCGTGTCTGAACTCGAGAGACATTCAATGTCCACATTCCGGAACTAAGGTTGTCTGAATTCCAGAAGCACCAAATGTCTGCCTTCGAAAATCGGAATTTGACGGAATTCTAGAATGCACAGCAAGGCGGAATTCTAAAGTACTAAAACGCCTGCTAGCGGGAAGTTAATGTGTCTGACGTCCAGAATGCTACTAGGTCAGCATTCTATCGTTCTGAAAGATTCTAGGTTCTAGAATCAATGGACGGCTGAGTTCCGGAATGTCAGGGTGGCCAAATTGAAGAATCCTTGCGTGTCTGAACTCGAGAGTCATTCAATGTCCACATTCCGGAAATCAGGGTGTCTGAATTCCCAAAGAACCAATTGTCTGCATTCTAGAATCAAAATGTGGCAGAACTCTAGAATGCACAGCCT
Organism: Aotus nancymaae; assembly: GCF_030222135.1. Taxonomy (NCBI): domain Eukaryota; kingdom Metazoa; phylum Chordata; class Mammalia; order Primates; family Aotidae; genus Aotus; species Aotus nancymaae. Next base: position 1,950,498 of record NW_026988514.1, on the reverse strand, counting down.
GGCGGAAATCTAAAGTCCTAAAATGCCTGCTAGCCGGCAGTTAAGGTGTCTGACGTCCAGAATGCTACTAGGTCAGCATTCTACCGTTCTGAAAGATTCTGGGTTCTAGAACTAATGGAGGGCTGAGTTCCAGAAACTCAGCATGGCCAAACTCTAGAATCCTTGCGTGTCTGATCTCGAGAGTCATTCAATGTGCACATTCCGGAGCTCAGGGTGTCTGAATTCCAGAAACACCAAATGTCTGCATTCTAGAATCGGAATGTGGTGAAATTCTAGAATGCACAGCATGGCAGAATTCTAAAGCCCTAAAATGCCTGCTAGCCGGAAGTTAAGGTGTCTGACGTCCAGAATGTTACTAGGTCAGCATTCTACCGTTCTGAAAGATTCTGGGTTCTAGAATCAATGGACGGATGAGTTCCAGAATGTCAGGTTGGCCAAACTCTAGAATCCTTGCGTGTCAGATCTCGAGAGTCATTCAATGTGCACATTCCGGAGCTCAGGGTGTCTGAATTCCAGAAACACCAAATGTCTGCATTCTAGAATCGGAATGTGGTGAAATTCTAGAATGCACAGCATGGCAGAATTCTAAAGCCCTAAAATGCCTGCTAGCCGGAAGTTAAGCTGTCTGACGTCCAGAATGCTACTAGGTCAGCATTCTACCCTTCTGAAAGATTCTGGGTTCTAGAATCAATGGACGGATGAGTTCCAGAATGTCAGGTTGGCCAAACTCTAGAATCCTTGCGTGTCTGAACTCGAGAGTCATTCAATGTCCACATTCCGGAATTCACGGTGTCTGAATTCCAGAAGCACCAAATGTCTGCATTCTAGAATCAGAATGTGGTGGAATTCTAGAATGCACAGCACGGCGGAATTCTAAAGTACTACAACGCCTGCTAGCCGGAAGTTAATGTGTCTGACGTCCAGAATGCTACTAGGTCAGCATTCTAACATTCTGAAAGATTCTGGGTTCTAGAATCAATGGACGGCTGAGTTCCGGAATGTCAGGGTGGCTTAACTCTAGAATGCTTGCGTGTCTGAACTCGAGAGTCATTCAATGTCCACATTCCAGAATCCACGGTGTCTGAATTCCCGAAGAACCAATTGTCTGCATTCTAGAATCAAAATGTGGCAGAACTCTAGAATGCACTGCCTGGCGGAATTCTAAAGTCCTAAAATGCCTGCTAGTCGGAAGGTAAGGTGTCTGAGGTCCAGAATGCTACTAGGTCAGCATTCTACCGTTCTGAAAGATTCTGGGTTCATGAACTAATGGACGGCTGAGTTCCAGAATGTCAGCATGGCCAAACTCTAGAATCCTTGCGTGTCTGATCTCGAGAGTCATTCAATATGCACATTCCGGAGCTCAGGCTGTCTGAATTCCAGAAACAACAAATGTCTGCATTCTAGAATCGGAATGTGGTGAAATTCTAGAATGCACAGCATGGCGGAATTCTAAAGTCCTAAAATGCCTGCTAGCCGGAAGTTAAGGTGTCTGACGTCGAGAATGCTACTAGGTCAGCATTTAATCATTCTGAAATATTCTGGGTTCTAGAATCAATGGACGGCTGAGTTCCAGAATTTAAGGTTGGCCAAACTCTAGAATCCTTGCGTGTCTGAACTCGAGAGACATTCAATGTCCACTTTCCGGAACTAAGGTTGTCTGAATTCCAGAAGCACCAAATGTCTGCCTTCGAAAATCGGAATTTGACGGAATTCTAGAATGCACAGCACGGCGGAATTCTAAAGTACTAAAACGCCTGCTAGCCGGAAGTTAATGTGTCTGACGTCCAGAATGCTACTAGGTCAGCATTCTATCGTTCTGAAAGATTCTAGGTTCTAGAATCAATGGACGGCTGAGTTCCGGAATGTCAGGGTGGCCAAACTGAAGAATCCTTGCGTGTCTGAACTCGAGAGTCATTCAATGTCCACATTCCGGAACTCAGGGTGTCTGAATTCCCAAAGAACCAATTGTCTGCATTCTAGAATCAAAATGTGGCAGAACTCTAGAATGCACAGCCTGGCGGAATTCTAAAGTCCTAAAATGCCTGCTAGTCGGAAGTTCAGGTGTCTGAGTTCCAGAATGCTACTAGGTCAGCATTCTACAGTTCTGAAAGATTCTGGGTTCTAGAAACAATGGACGGCTGAGTTCCAGAATGTCAGCATGGCCAAACTCTAGAATCCTTGCGTGTCTGATCTCGAGAGTCATTCAATGTGCACATTCCGGAGCTCAGGGTGTCTGAATTCCAGAAACACCAAATGTCTGCATTCTAGAATCGGAATGTGGTGAAATTCTAGAATGCACAGCATGGCGGAATTCTAAAGTCCTAAAATGCCTGCTAGACGGAAGTTAAGGTGTCTGACGTCCAGAATGCTACTAGGTCAGCATTCTACCGTTCTGAAAGATTCTGGGTTCCAGATTCAATGGACGGATGAGTTCCAGAATGTCAGGTTGGCCAAACTCTAGAATCCTTGCGTGTCTGAACTCGAGAGTCATTCAATGTCCACATTCCAGAATTCACGGTGTCTGACTTCCAGAAGCAACAAATGTCTGCATTCTAGAATCAGAATGTGGTGGAATTCTGGAATGCACAGCACGGCGGAATTCTAAAGTCCTAAAATGCCTGCTACCCGGAAGTTAATTTGTCTGACGTCCAGAATGCTACTAGGTCAGCATTTAATCGTTCTGAAATATTCTGGGTTCTAGAATCAATGGACGGCTGAGTTCCAGAATGTAAGGTTGGCCAAACTCTAGAATACTTGTGTGTCTGAACTCGAGAGACATTCATTGTCCACGTTCCGGAACTAAGGGTGTCTGAATTCCAGAAGCACCAAATGTCTGCATTCGAGAATCGGAATATGACGGAATTCTAGAATGCACAGCACGGCGGAATTCTAAAGTACTAAAACGCCTGCTAGCCGGAAGTTAATGTTTCTGACGTCCAGAATGCTGCTAGGTCAGCATTCTACCATTCTGAAAGATTCTGGGTTCTAGAATCAATGGACGGCTGAATTCCGGAATGTCAGGGTGGCCAAACTCTAGAATCCTTCCGTGTCTGAACTCGAGAGTCATTCAGTGTCCACATTCCGGAACTCAGGGTGTCTGAATTCCCGTAGAACCAATTGTCTGCATTCGAGAATCGGAATATGACGGAATTCTAGAATGCACAGCACGGCGGAATTCTAAAGTACTAAAAAACCTGCTAACCGGAAGTTAATGTGTCTGACGTTCAGAATGCTACTAGGTCAGCATTCTATCGTTCTGAAAGATTCTAGGTTCTAGAATCAATGGACGGCTGAGTTCCGGAATGTCAGGGTGGCCAAACTGAAGAATCCTTGCGTGTCTGAACTCGAGAGTCATTCAATGTCCACATTCCGGAACTCAGGGTGTCTGAATTCCCAAAGAAACAATTGTCTGCATTCTAGAATCAAAATGTGGCAGAATTCTAGAATGCACAGCCTGGCGGAATTCTAAAGTCCTAAAATGCCTGCTAGTCGGAAGGTCAGGTGTCTGAGTTCCAGAATGCTACTAGGTCAGCATTCTACCGTTCTGAAAGATTCTGGGATCCAGATTCAATGGACGGATGAGTTCCAGAATTTCAGGTTGGCCAAACTCTAGAATCCTTGTGTGTCTGAACTCGAGAGTCATTCAATGTCCACATTCCGGAATCCACGGTGTCTGAATTCCAGAAGCAACAAATGTCTGCATTCTAGAATCAGAATGTGGTGGAATTCTAGAATGCACAGCACGGCGGAATTCTATAGTCCTAAAATGCCTGCTAGTCGGAAGGTCAGGTGTCTGAGTTCCAGAATACTACTAGGTCAGCATTCTACAGTTCTGAAAGATTCTGGGTTCTAGAACCATTGAACGGCTGAGTTCCAGAATGTCAGCATGGCCAAAATCTGGAATCCTTGCGTGTCTGATCTCGAGAGTCATTTAATGTGCACATTCCGGAGCTCAGGGTGTCTGAATTCCAGAAACACCAAATGTCTGCATTCTAGAATCGGAATGTGGTGAAATTCTAGAATGCAGAGCATGGCGGAATTCTAAAGTCCTAAAATGCCTGCTAGCCGAAAGTTAAGGTGTCTGACGTCCAGAATGCTACTAGGTCAGCATTCTACCGTTCTGAAAGATTCTGGGTTCCAGAATCAATGGACAGATGAGTTCCAGAATGTCAGGTTGGCCAAACTCTAGAATCCTTGCGTGTTTGAACTCGAAAGTCATTCAATGTCCATATTTCGGAATTCACGGTGTCTGAATTCCAGAAGCACCAAATGTCTGCATTCTAGAATCAGAATGTGGTGGAATTCTAGAATGCACAGCACGGCGGAATTCTAAAGTACTACAACGCCTGCTAGCCGGAAGTTAATGTGTCTGACGTCCAGAATGCTACTAGGTCAGCATTCTAACATTCTGAAAGATTCTGGGTTCTAGAATCAATGGACGGCTGAGTTCCAGAATGTAAGGTTGGCCAAACTCTAGAATACTTGCGTTTCTGAACTCGAGAGACATTCAATGTCCACATTCCGGAACTAAGGTTGTCTGAATTCCAGAAGCACCAAATGTCTGCATTCGAGAATCGGAATTTGACGGAATTCTAGAATGCACAGCATGGCGGAATTCTAAAGTACTAAAACACCTGCTAGCGGGAAGTTAATGTGTCTGACGTCCAGAATGCTACTAGGTCATCATTGTACCATTCTGAAAGATTCTGGGTTCTAGAATCAATGGATGGCTGAGTTCCGGAATGTCAGGGTGGCCAAACTCTAGAAGCCTTGCGTGTCTGAACTCGAGAGTCATTCAATGTCAACATTCCGGAACTCAGGGTGTCTGAATTCCCAAAGAACCAATTGTCTGCATTCTAGAATCAAAATGTGGCAGAATTCTAGAATGCACAGCCTGGAGGAATTCTAAAGTCCTAAAATGCCTGCTAGTCGGAAGGTAAGGTGTCTGAGGTCCAGAATGCTACTAGGTCAGCATTCTATCGTTCTGAAAGATTCTGGGTTCCAGAATCAATGGACGGAAGAGTTCCAGAATGTCAGGTTGGCCAAACTCTAGAATCCATGCGTGTCAGATCTCGAGAGTCTTTCAATGTGCACATTCCGGAGCTCAGGGTGTCTGAATTCCAGAAACACCAAATGTCTGCATTCTAGAGTCGGAATGTGGTGAAATTCTAGAATGCACAGCATGGCGGAATTCTAAAGTCCTAAAATGCCTGCTAGCCGGAAGTTAAGCTGTCTGACGTCGAGAATGCTACTAGGTCAGCATTCTACCCTTCTGAAACATTCTGGGTTCTAGAATCAATGGACGGATGAGTTCCGGAATGTCAGGTTGGCCAAACTCTAGAATCCTTGCGTGTCTGAACTCGAGAGTCATTCAATGTCCACATTCCGGAATTCACGGTGTCTGAATTCCAGAAGCACCAAATGTCTGCATTCTAGAATCAGAATGTGGTGGAATTCTAGAATGCAGAGCACGGCGGAATTCTAAAGTACTACAACGCTTGCTAGCCGGAAGTTAATGTGTCTGACATCCAGAATGCTACTAGGTCAGCATTCTACCGTTCTGAAAGATTCTGGGTTCCAGAATCAATGGATGGATGAGTTCCAGAATGTCAGGTTTGCCAAACTCTAGAATCCTTGCGTGTCTGAACACGAGAGTCATTCAAGGTCCACATTCCAGAATTCACGGTGTCTGAATTCCAGAAGCACCAAATGTCTGCATTCTAGAATCAGAATGTGGTGGAATTCTAGAATGCACAGCACGGCGTAATTCTAAAGTCCTAAAATGCCTGCTCCCCGGAAGTTAATTTGTCTGACGTCCAGAATGCTACTAGGTCAGCATTTAATCGTTCTGAAATATTCTGGGTTCTAGAATCAATGGACGGCTGAGTTCCAGAATGTAAGGTTGGCCAAACTCTAGAATACTTGCGTGTCTGAACTCGAGAGACATTCATTGTCCACGTTCCGGAACTAAGGGTGTCTGAATTCCAGAAGCACCAAATGTCTGCATTCGAGAATCGGAATGTGGTGAAATTTTAGAATGCACTGCATGGCGGAATTCTAAAGTCCTAAAATGCCTGCTAGCCGGAAGTTAAGGTGTCTGACGTCCAGAATGCTACTACGTCAGCATTCTATCGTTCTGAAAGATTCTGGTTTCTAGAATCAATGGACGGATGAGTTCCAGAATGTCAGGTTGGCCAAACTCTACAATCCTTGCGTGTCTGAACTCGAGAGTCATTCAATGTCCACATTCCGGAATTCACGGTGTCTGAATTCCAGAAGCACCATATGTCTGCATTCTAGAATCAAAATGTGGCAGAATTCTAGAATGCGCAGCCTGGCGGAATTCTAATGTATTAAAACGCCTTCTAGCCGGAAGTTAATGTGTCTGACGTCCAGAATGCTACTAGGTCAGCATTCTGCCATTCTGAAAGATTCTGGGTTCTAGTATCAATGGACGGCTGAGTTCCGGAATGTCAGGGTGGCCAAACTCTAGAATATTGCGTGTCTGAACTCGAGAGACATTCATTGTCCACGTTCCGGTACTAAGGGTGTCTGAGTTCCAGAAGCACCAAATGTCTGCATTCGAGAACCGGAATTTGATGGAATTCTAGAATGCACAGCACGGCGGAATTCTAAAGTACTAAAACGCCTGCTAGCCGGAAGTTAATGTGTCTGACGTCCAGAAAGTTACAAGGTCAGCATTCTACCATTCTGAAAAATTCTGGGTTCTAGAATCAATGGACGGCTGAATTCCGGAATGTCAGGGTGGCCAAACTCTAGAATCCTTGCGTGTCTGAACTCGAGAGTCATTCAGTGTCCACATTCCGGAACTCAGGGTGTCTGAATTCCCTTAGAACCAATTGTCTGCATTCTAGAATCAAAATGTGGCAGAATTCTAGAATGCACAGCACGGCGCAATTCTATAGTCCTAAAATGCCTGCTAGTCGGAAGGTAAGGTGTCTGAGTTCCAGAATGCTACTAGGTCAGCATTTTACCGTTCTGAAAGACTCTGGGTTCTAGAACCAATGGACGGCTGAGTTCCAGAATGTCAGCATGGCCAAACTCTAGGATCCTTGCGTGTCTGATCTCGAGAGTCATTAAATGTGCACATTCCGGATCTCAGGGTGTCTGAATTCCAGAAACACCAAATGTCTGCATTCTAGAAACGGAATGTGGTTAAATTCTAGAATGCACAGCCTGGCGGAATTCTAAAGTCCTAAAATACCTGCTAGCCGGAAGTTAAGGTGTCTGACGTCCAGAATGCTACTAGGTCAGCATTCTACCGTTCTGAAAGATTCTGGGTTCCAGAATCAATGGATGGATGAGTTCCAGAATGTCAGGTTGGCCAAACTCTAGAATCCTTGCGTGTCTGAACTCGAGAGTCATTCAATGTGCACATTCCGGAGCTCAGGGTGTCTGAATTCCAGAAGCACCAAATGTCTGCATTCTAGAATCAGAATGTGGTGGAATTCTAGAATGCACAGCATGGCGGAATTCTAAAGTCCTAAAATGCCTGCTACCCGGAAGTTAATTTGTCTGACGTCCAGAATGCTACTAGGTCAGCATTTAATCGTTCCGAAATATTCTGGGTTCTAGAATCAATGGACGACTGAGTTCCAGAATGTAAGGTTGGCCAAACTCTAGAATACTTGCATGTCTGAACTCGAGAGACATTCATTGTCCACGTTCCGGAACTAAGGGTGTCTGAATTCCAGAAGCACCAAATGTCTGCATTCGAGAATTGGAATATGACGGAATTCTAGAATGCACAGCACGGCGGAATTCTAAAGTACTAAAACGCCTGCTAGCCGGAAGTTAATGTGTCTGACGTCCAGAATGCTGCTAGGTCAGCATTCTACCATTCTGAAAGATTCTGGGTTCTAGAATCAATGGACGGCTGAATTCCGGAATGTCAGGGTGGCCAAACTCTAGAATCCTTCCGTGTCTGAACTCGAGAGTCATTCAGTGTCCACATTCCGGAACTCAGGGTGTCTGAATTCCCGTAGAACCAATTGTCTTCATTCGAGAATCGGAATATGACGGAATTCCAGAATGCACAGCACGGCGGAATTCTAAAGTACTAAAACACCTGCTAGCCGGAAGTTAATGTGTCTGACGTCCAGAATGCTACTAGGTCAGCATTCTATCGTTCTGAAAGATTCTAGGTTCTAGAATCAATGGGCGGCTGAGTTCCGGAATGTCAGGGTGGCCAAACTGAAGAATCCTTGCGTGTCTGAACTCGAGAGTCATTCAATGTCCACATTCCAGAACTCAGGGTGTCTGAATTCCCAAAGAACCAATTGTCTGCATTCTAGAATCAAAATGTGGCAGAATTCTAGAATGCACAGCCTGGCGGAATTCTAAAGTCCTAAAATGCCTGCTAGTCGGAAGGTCAGGTGTCTGAGTTCCAGAATGCTACTAGGTCAGCATTCTACAGTTCTGAAAGATTCTGGGTTCTAGAACCAATGGACGGCTGAGTTCCAGAATGTCAGCATGGCCAAAATCTAGAATCCTTGCGTGTCTGATCTCGAGAGTCATTCAATGTGCACATTCCGGAGCTCAGGGTGTCTGAATTCCAGAAACACCAAATGTCTGCATTCTAGAATCGGAATGTGGTGAAATTCTAGAATGCACAGCATGGCGGAATTCTAAAGTCCTAAAATGCCTGCTAGACGGAAGTTAAGGTGTCTGACGTCCAGAATGCTACTAGGTCAGCATTCTACCGTTCTGAAAGATTCTGGGTTCCAGATTCAATGGACGGATGAGTTCCAGAATGTCAGGTTGGCCAAACTCTAGAATCCTTGCGTGTCTGAACTCGAGAGTCATTCAATGTCCACATTCCAGAATTCACGGTGTCTGACTTCCAGAAGCAACAAATGTCTGCATTCTAGAATCAGAATGTGGTGGAATTCTGGAATGCACAGCACGGCGGAATTCTAAAGTCCTAAAATGCCTGCTACCCGGAAGTTAATTTGTCTGACGTCCAGAATGCAACTAGGTCAGCATTTAATCGTTCTGAAATATTCTGGGTTCTAGAATCAATGGACGGCTGAGATCCAGAATGTAAGGTTGGCCAAACTCTAGAATACTTGCGTGTCTGAACTCGAGAGACATTCATTGTCCACGTTCCGGAACTAAGGGTGTCTGAATTCCAGAAGCACCAAATGTCTGCATTCGAGAATCGGAATATGACGGAATTCTGGAATGCACAGCACGGCGGAATTCTAAAGTACTAAAACGCCTGCTAGCCGGAAGTTAATGTTTCTGACGTCCAGAATGCTGCTAGGTCAGCATTCTACCATTCTGAAAGATTCTGGGTTCTAGAATCAATGGACGGCTGAATTCCGGAATGTCAGGGTGGCCAAACTCTAGAATCCTTCCGTGTCTGAACTCGAGAGTCATTCAGTGTCCACATTCCGGAACTCAGGGTGTCTGAATTCCCGTAGAACCAATTGTCTGCATTCGAGAATCGGAATATGACGGAATTCTAGAATGCACAGCACGGCGGAATTCTAAAGTTCTAAAACACCTGCTAGCCGGAAGTTAATGTGTCTGACGTCCAGAATGCTACTAGGTCAGCATTCTATCGTTCTGAAAGATTCTAGGTTCTAGAATCAATGGGCGGCTGAGTTCCGGAATGTCAGGTTGGCCAAACTGAAGAATCCTTGCGTGTCTGAACTCGAGAGTCATTCAATGTCCACATTCCGGAACTCAGGGTGTCTGAATTCCCAAAGAAACAATTGTCTGCATTCTAGAATCAAAATGTGGCAGAATTCTAGAATTCACAGCCTGGCGGAATTCTAAAGTCCTAAAATGCCTGCTAGTCGGAAGGTCAGGTGTCTGAGTTCCAGAATGCTACTAGGTCAGCATTCTACTGTTCTGAAAGATTCTGGGTTCCAGATTCAATGGACGGATGAGTTCCAGAATTTCAGGTTGGCCAAACTCTAGAATCCTTGTGTGTCTGAACTCGAGAGTCATTCAATGTCCACATTCCGGAATCCACGGTGTCTGAATTCCAGAAGCAACAAATGTCTGCATTCTAGAATCAGAATGTGGTGGAATTCTAGAATGCACAGCACGGCGGAATTCTATAGTCCTAAAATGCCTGCTAGTCGGAAGGTCAGGTGTCTGAGTTCCAGAATACTACTAGGTCAGCATTCTACAGTTCTGAAAGATTCTGGGTTCTAGAACCATTGAACGGCTGAGTTCCAGAATGTCAGCATGGCCAAAATCTAGAATCCTTGCGTGTCTGATCTCGAGAGTCATTTAATGTGCACATTCCGGAGCTCAGGGTGTCTGAATTCCAGAAACACCAAATGTCTGCATTCTAGAATCGGAATGTGGTGAAATTCTAGAATGCACAGCATGGCGGAATTCTAAAGTCCTAAAATGCCTGCTAGCCGAAAGTTAAGGTGTCTGACGTCCAGAATGCTACTAGGTCAGCATTCTACCGTTCTGAAAGATTCTGGGTTCCAGAATCAATGGACAGATGAGTTCCAGAATGTCAGGTTGGCCAAACTCTAGAATCCTTGCGTGTTTGAACTCGAAAGTCATTCAATGTCCATATTCCGGAATTCACGGTGTCTGAATTCCAGAAGCACCAAATGTCTGCATTCTAGAATCAGAATGTGGTGGAATTCTAGAATGCACAGCACGGCGGAATTCTAAAGTCCTAAAATGCCTGCTCCCTGGAAGTTAATGTGTCTGACGTCCAGAATGCTACTAGGTCAGCATTCTAACATTCTGAAAGATTCTGGGTTCTAGAATCAATGGACGGCTGAGTTCCAGAATGTAAGGTTGGCCAAACTCTAGAATACTTGCGTTTCTGAACTCGAGAGACATTCAATGTCCACATTCCGGAACTAAGGTTGTCTGAATTCCAGAAGCACCAAATGTCTGCATTCGAGAATCGGAATTGGACGGAATTCTAGAATGCACAGCATGGCGGAATTCTAAAGTACTAAAACACCTGCTAGCGGGAAGTTAATGTGTCTGACGTCCAGAATGCTACTAGGTCATCATTGTACCATTCTGAAAGATTCTGGGTTCTAGAATCAATGGATGGCTGAGTTCCGGAATGTCAGGGTGGCCAAACTCTAGAATCCTTGCGTGTCTGAACTCGAGAGTCATTCAATGTCAACATTCCGGAACTCAGGGTGTCTGAATTCCCAAAGAACCAATTGTCTGCATTCTAGAATCAAAATGTGGCAGAATTCTAGAATGCACAGCCTGGAGGAATTCTAAAGTCCTAAAATGCCTGCTAGTTGGAAGGTAAGGTGTCTGAGGTCCAGAATGCTACTAGGTCAGCATTCTATCGTTCTGAAAGATTCTGGGTTCCAGAATCAATGGACGGAAGAGTTCCAGAATGTCAGGTTGGCCAAACTCTAGAATCCATGCGTGTCAGATCTCGAGAGTCTTTCAATGTGCACATTCCGGAGCTCAGTGTGTCTGAATTCCAGAAACACCAAATGTCTGCATTCTAGAGTCGGAATGTGGTGAAATTCTAGAATGCACAGCATGGCGGAATTCTAAAGTCCTAAAATGCCTGCTAGCCGGAAGTTAAGCTGTCTGACGTCCAGAATGCTACTAGGTCAGCATTCTACCCTTCTGAAAGATTCTGGGTTCTAGAATCAATGGACGGATGAGTTCCGGAATGTCAGGTTGGCCAAACTCTAGAATCCTTGCGTGTCTGAACTCGAGAGTCATTCAATGTCCACATTCCGGAATTCACGGTGTCTGAAATCCAGAAGCACCAAATGTCTGCATTCTAGAATCAGAATGTGGTGGAATTCTAGAATGCACAGCACGGCGGAATTCTAAAGTACTACAACGCCTGCTAGCCGGAAGTTAATGTGTCTGACATCCAGAATGCTACTAGGTCAGCATTCTACCGTTCTGAAAGATTCTGGGTTCCAGAATCAATGGATGGATGAGTTCCAGAATGTCAGGTTTGCCAAACTCTAGAATCCTTGCGTGTCTGAACACGAGAGTCATTCAAGGTCCACATTCCAGAATTCACGGTGTCTGAATTCCAGAAGCACCAAATGTCTGCATTCTAGAATCAGAATGTGGTGGAATTCTAGAATGCACAGCACGGCGTAATTCTAAAGTCCTAAAATGCCTGCTCCCCGGAAGTTAATTTGTCTGACGTCCAGAATGCTACTAGGTCCACATTTAATCATTCTGAAATATTCTGGGTTCTAGAATCAATGGACGGCTGAGTTCCAGAATGTAAGGTTGGCCAAACTCTAGAATACTTGCGTGTCTGAACTCGAGAGACATTCATTGTCCACGTTCCGGAACTAAGGGTGTCTGAATTCCAGAAGCACCAAATGTCTGCATTCGAGAATCGGAATGTGGTGAAATTTTAGAATGCACTGCATGGCGGAATTCTAAAGTCCTAAAATGCCTGCTAGCCGGAAGTTAAGGTGTCTGACGTCCAGAATGCTACTACGTCAGCATTCTATCGTTCTGAAAGATTCTGGTTTCTAGAATCAATGGACGGATGAGTTCCAGAATGTTAGGTTGGCCAAACTCTACAATCCTTGCGTGTCTGAACTCGAGAGTCATTCAATGTCCACATTCCGGAATTCACGGTGTCTGAATTCCAGAAGCACCATATGTCTGCATTCTAGAATCAAAATGTGGCAGAATTCTAGAATGCGCAGCCTGGCGGAATTCTAATGTATTAAAACGCCTTCTAGCCGGAAGTTAATGTGTCTGACGTCCAGAATGCTACGAGGTCAGCATTCTGCCATTCTGAAAGATTCTGGGTTCTAGTATCAATGGACGGCTGAGTTCCGGAATGTCAGGGTGGCCAAACTCTGGAATCCTTGCGTGTCTGATCTCGAGAGTCATTAAATGTCCACATTCCGGATCTCAGGGTTTCTGAATTCCCGAAGAACCAATTGTCTGCATTCTAGAATCAAAATGTGGGAGAATTCTAGAATGCACAGCCTGGCGGAATTCTAAAGTCCTAAAATGCCTGCTAGTCGGAAGGTAAGGTGTCTGAGGTCCAGAATGCTACTAGGTCAGCATTTAACCGTTCTGAAAGATTCAGGGTTCTAGAACTAATGGACGGCTGAGTTCCAGAATGTCAGCATGGCCAAACTCTAGAATCCTTGCGTGTCTGATCTCGAGAGTCATTCAATGTGCACATTCCGGAGCTCAGGGTGTCTGAATTCCAGAAACACCAAATGTCTGCATTCTAGAATCGGAATGTGGTGAAATTCTAGAATGCACAGCATGGCGGAATTCTAAAGTCCTAAAATGCCTGCTAGCCGGAAGTTAAGGTGTCTGACGTCCAGAATGCTACTTGGTCAACATTTAATCGTTCTGAAAGATTCTGGGTTCTAGACTCAATGGACGGATGAGTTCCAGAATGTCAGGTTGGCCAAACTCTAGAATCCTTGCGTGTCTGAACTCGAGAGTCATTCAATGTCCACATTCCGGAATTCACGGTGTCTGAATTCCAGAAGCACCAAATGTCTGCATTCTAGAATCAGAATGTGGTGGAATTCTAGAATGCACAGCACGGCGGAATTCTAAAGTACTACAACGCCTGCTAGCCGGAAGTTAATGTGTCTGACGTCCAGAATGCTACTAGGTCAGCATTCTAACATTCTGAAAGATTCTGGGTTCTAGAATCAATGGACGGCTGAGTTCCGGAATGTCAGGGTGGCTTAACTCTAGAATGCTTGCGTGTCTGAACTCGAGAGTCATTCAATGTCCACATTCCAGAATTCACGGTGTCTGAATTCCCGAAGAACCAATTGTCTGCATTCTAGAATCAAAATGTGGCAGAACTCTAGAATGCACAGCCTGGCGGAATTCTAAAGTCCTAAAATGCCTGCTAGTCAGAAGGTAAGGTGTCTGAGGTCCAGAATGCTACTAGGTCAGCATTCTACCGTTCTGAAAGATTCTGGGTTCATGAACTAATGGACGGCTGAGTTCCAGAATGTCAGCATGGCCAAACTCTAGAATCCTTGCGTGTCTGATCTCGAGAGTCATTCAATATGCACATTCCGGAGCTCAGGCTGTCTGAATTCCAGAAACAACAAATGTCTGCATTCTAGAATCGGAAAGTGGTGAAATTCAAGAATGCACAGCATGGCGGAATTCTAAAGTCCTAAAATGCCTGCTAGCCGGAAGTTAAGGTGTCTGACGTCGAGAATGCTACTAGGTCAGCATTTAATCATTCTGAAATATTCTGGGTTCTAGAATCAATGGACGGCTGAGTTCCAGAATTTAAGGTTGGCCAAACTCTAGAATCCTTGCGTGTCTGAACTCGAGAGACATTCAATGTCCACATTCCGGAACTAAGGTTGTCTGAATTCCAGAAGCACCAAATGTCTGCCTTCGAAAATCGGAATTTGACGGAATTCTAGAATGCACAGCACGGCGGAATTCTAAAGTACTAAAACGCCTGCTAGCCGGAAGTTAATGTGTCTGACGTCCAGAATGCTGCTAGGTCAGCATTCTACCATTCTGAAAGATTCTGGGTTCTAGAATCAATGGACGGCTGAATTCCGGATTGTCAGGGTGGCCAAACTCTAGAATCCTTGCGTGTCTGAACTCGAGAGTCATTCAATGTCCACATTCCGGAACTCAGGGTGTCTGAATTCCCGTAGAACCAATTGTCTGCATTCTAGAATCAAAATGTGGCAGAATTCTAGAATGCACAGCACGGCGGAATTCTAAAGTCCTAAAATGCCTGCTAGTCGGAAGGTAAGGTGTCTGAGGTCCAGAATGCTACTAGGTCAGCATTCTACCGTTCTGAAAGATTCTGGGTTCTAAAACCAATGGACGGCTGAGTTCCAGAATGTCAGCATGGCCAAACTCTAGAATCCTTGCGTGTCAGATCTCGAGAGTCATTCAATGTGCACATTCCGGAGCTCAGGGTGTCTGAATTCCAGAAACACCAAATGTCTGCATTCTAGAATCGGAATGTGGTGAAATTCTAGAATGCACAGTATGGGGGAATTCTAAAATCCTAAAATGCCTGCTAGCCGGAAGTTAAGGTGTCTGACGTCCAGAATGCTACTACGTCAGCATTCTACCCTTCTGAAAGATTCTGGGTTCTAGAATCAATGGACGGATGAGTTCCAGAATGTCAGGTTGGCCAAACTCTAGAATCCTTGCGTGTCTGAACTCGAGAGTCATTCAATGTCCACATTCCGGAAATCACGGTGTCTGAATTCCCGAAGAACCAATTGTCTGCATTCTAGAATCAAAATGTGGCAGAACTCTAGAATGCACAGCGTGGCAGAATTCTAAAGTCCTAAAATGCCTGCTAGTCGGAAGGTAAGGTGTCTGAGGTCCAGAATGCTCCTAGGTCAGCATTCTACCGTTCTGAAAGATTCTGGGTTCTAGAACTAATGGACGGCTGAGTTCCAGAATGTCAGCATGGCCAAACTCTAGAATCCTTGCGTGTCTGATCTCGAGAGTCATTCAATATGCACATTCCGGAGCTCAGGCTGTCTGAATTCCAGAAACAACAAATGTCTGCATTCTAGAATTGGAATGTGGTGAAATTCTAGAATGCACAGCATGGCGGAATTCTAAAGTCCTAAAATGCCTGCTAGCCGGAAGTTAAGGTGTCTGACGTCCAGAATGCTACTAGGTCAGCATTCTACCGTTCTGAAAGATTCTGGGTTCCAGATTCAATGGACGGATGAGTTCCAGAATTTCAGGTTGGCCAAACTCTAAAATCCTTGTGTGTCTGAACTCGAGAGTCATTCAATGTCCACATTCCGGAATCCACGGTGTCTGAATTCCAGAAGCACCAAATGTCTGCATTCTAGAATCAGAATGTGGTGGAATTCTAGAATGCACAGCACGGCGGAATTCTAAAGTCCTAAAATGCCTGCTACCCGGAAGTTAAGTTGTCTGACGTCCAGAATGCTACCAGGTCAGCATTTAATCGTTCTGAAATATTCTGGGTTCTAGAATCAATGGACGGATGAGTTCCAGAATGTAAGGTTGGCCAAACTCTACAATACCTGCGTGTCTGAACTCGAGAGACATTCATTGTCCACGTTCCGGAACTAAGGGTGTCGGAATTCCAGAAGCACCAAATGTCTGCATTCGAGTATCGGAATTTGGCGGAATTCTAGAATGCACAGCACGGCGGAATTCTAAAGTACTAACACGCCTGCTAGCCGTAAGTTAATGTGTCTGACGTCCAGAATGCTACTATGTCAGCATTCTACCGTTCTGAAAGATTCTGGGTTCTAGAATCAATGGACAGATGAGTTCCAGAATGTCAGGTTCGCCAAACTCTAGAATCCTTGCGTGTCTGAACTCGAGAGACATTCAATGTCCACATTCCGGAACAAAGGGTGTCTGAATTCCAGAAGCACCAAATGTCTGCATTCGAGAATCAGAATGTGGTGGAATTCTAGAATGCACAGCACGCTGGAATTCTAAAGTAGTACAACGCCTGCTAGCCGGAAGTTAATATGTCTGACGTCCAGAATGCTACTAGGTCAGGATTCTACCATTCTGAAAGGTTCTGGGTTCTAGAATCAATGGACGGCTGAGTTCCGGAATGTCAGGCTGTCTAAACTCTAGAACCCTTGCGTGTCTGAACTCGAGAGTCATTCAATGTCCACATTCCGGAACTCAGGGTGTCTGAATTCCCGAACAACCAATTGTCTGCATTCTAGAATCAAAATGTGGCAGAACTCAAGAATGCACAGCCTGGCGGAATTCTAAAGTCCTAAAATGCCTGCTAGTCGGAAGGTAAGCTGTCTGAGGTCCAGAATGCTACTAGGTCAGCATTCTACCGCTCTGAAAGATTCTGGTTTCTAGAACCAATGGACAGCTGAGTTCCAAAATGTCAGCATGGCCAAACTCTAGAATCCTTGCGTGTCAGATCTCGAGAGTCATTCAATGTGCACATTCCGGAGCTCAGGGTGTCTGAATTCCAGAAACACCAAATGTCTGCATTCTAGAATCGGAATGTGGTGAAATTCCAGAATGCACAGCATGGCGGAATTCTAAAGTCCTAAAATGCCTGCTAGGCGGAAGTTAAGGTGTCAGACGTCCAGAATGCTTCTAGGTCTGCATTCTACCATTCTGAAAGATTCTGGGTTCTAGAATCAATGGACGGATGAGTTCCAGAATGTCAGGTTGGCCAAACTCTAGAATCCTTGCGTGTCTGAACTCGAGAGTCATTCTATGTCCACATTCGGGAATTCACGGTGTCTGAATTCCAGAAGCACCAAATGTCTGCATTCTGGAATCAGAATGTGGTGGATTTCTAGAATGCACAGCACGGCGGAATTCTAAAGTACTAAAGCACCTGCTAGCCGGAAGTTAATGTGTCTGACGTCCAGAATGCTACTAGGTCAGCATTCTACCATTCTGAAAGATTCTGGGATCTCGAATCAATGGACGGCTGCGTTACGGAATGTCAGGGTGGCCAAACTCTAGAATCCTTGCGTGTCTGATCTCGAGAGTAATTCAATGTGCACATTCCAGAATTCACGGTGTCTGAATTCCAGAAGCTCCAAATGTCTGCATTCTAGAATCAGAATGTGGTGGAATTCTAGAATGCACAACACGGCGGAATTCTAAAGTCCTAAAATGCCTGCTAGCCGGAAGTTAAGTTGTCTGACGTCCAGAATGGTACTAGGTCAGCATTTAATCGTTCTGAAATATTCTGGTTCTAGAATCAGTGGACGGCTGAATTCCAGAATGTAAGGTTGGCCTAACTCTGGAATACTTGCGTGTCTGAACTCGAGAGACATTCAATGTCCACATTCCGGAACAAAGGGTGTCTGAATTCCAGAAGCACCAAATGTCTGCATTCGAGAATCGGAATTTGACGGAATTCTAGAATGCAGAGCACGGCGGAATTCTAAAGTCCTAAAACGACTGCTAGCCGGAAGTTAATGTGTCTGACGTCCAGAATGCTACTAGGTCAGCATTCTACCGTTCTGAAAGATTCTGGGTTCTTGAACTAATGGACGGCTGAGTTCCAGAATATCAGCATGGCCAAACTCTAGAATCCTTGCGTGTCTGATCTCGAGAGTCATTCAATATGCACATTCCGGAGCTCAGGGTGTCTGAATTCCAGAAACACCAAATGTCTGCATTCTAGAATCGGAATGTGGTGAAATTCTAGAATGCACAGCATGGCGGAATTCTAAAGTCCTAAAATGCCTGCTAGCCGGAAGTTAATGTGTCTGACGTCGAGAATGCTACTAGGTCAGCATTCTATCGTTCTGAAAGATTCTGGGTTCTAGAATCAACGTACGGCTGAGTTCTGGAATGTCAGGGTGGCCAAACTGAAGAATCCTTGCGTGTCTGAACTCGAGAGACATTCAATGTCCACATTCCGGAACTCAGGGTGTCTGAATTCCCAAAGAACCAATTGTCTGCATTCTAGAATCAAAATGTGGCAGAATTCTAGAATGCACAGCCTGGCGGAATTCTAAAGTCCTAAAATGCCTGCTAGACGGAAGGTCAGGTGTCTGAGTTCCAGAATGCTACTAGGTCAGCATTCTACAGTTCTGAAAGATTCTGGGTTCTAGAACCAATGGACGGCTGAGTTCCAGAATGTCAGCATGGCCAAAATCTAGAATCCTTGCGTGTCTGATCTCGAGAGTCATTTAATGTGCACATTCCGGAGCTCAGGGTGTCTGAATTCCAGAAACACCAAATGTCTGCATTCTAGAATCGGAATGTGGTGAAATTCTAGAATGAACAGCACGGCGAAATTCTAAAGTCCTAAAACGCCTGCTAGCCGGCAGTTAAGGTGTCTGACGTCCAGAATGCTACTAGGTCAGCATTCTACCGTTCTGAAAGATTCTGGGTTCTAGAACTAATGGAGGGCTGAGCTCCAGAAAGTCAGCATGGCCAAACTCTAGAATCCTTGCGTGTCTGATCTCGAGAGTCATTCAATGTGCACATTCCGGAGCTCAGGGTGTCTGAATTCCAGAAACACCAAATGTCTGCATTCTAGAATCGGAATGTGGTGAAATTCTAGAATGCACAGCATGGCAGAATTCTAAAGCCCTAAAATGCCTGCTAGCCGGAAGTTAATGTGTCTGACGTCCAGAATGTTACTAGGTCAGCATTCGACCGTTCTGAAAGATTCTGGTTTCTAGAATCAATGGACGGATGAGTTCCAGAATGTCAGGTTGGCCAAACTCTAGAATCCTTGCGTGTCAGATCTCGAGAGTCATTCAATGTGCACATTCCGGAGCTCAGGGTGTCTGAATTCCAGAAACACCAAATGTCTGCATTCTAGAGTCGGAATGTGGTGAGATTCTAGAATGCACAGCATGGCGGAATTCTAATGTCCTAAAATGCCTGCTAGCCGGAAGTTAAGCTGTCTGACGTCCAGAATGCTACTAGGTCAGCATTCTACCCTTCTGAAAGATTCTGGGTTCTAGAATCAATGGATGGATGAGTTCCAGAATGTCAGGTTGGCCAAACTCTAGAATCCTTGCGTGTCTGAACTCGAGAGTCATTCAATGTCCACATTCCGGAATTCACGGTGTCTGAATTCCAGAAGCACCAAATGTCTGCATTCTAGAATCAGAATGTGGTGGAATTCTAGAATGCACAGCACGGCGGAATTCTAAAGTACTACAACGCCTGCTAGCCGGAAGTTAATGTGTCTGACGTCCAGAATGCTACTAGGTCAGCATTCTAACATTCTGAAAGATTCTGGGTTCTAGAATCAATGGACGGCTGAGTTCCGGAATGTCAGGGTGGCTTAACTCTAGAATGCTTGCGTGTCTGAACTCGAGAGTCATTCAATGTCCACATTCCAGAATTCACGGTGTCTGAATTCCCGAAGAACCAATTGTCTGCATTCTAGAATCAAAATGTGGCAGAACTCTAGAATGCACAGCCTGGCGGAATTCTAAAGTCCTAAAATGCCTGCTAGTCAGAAGGTAAGGTGTCTGAGGTCCAGAATGCTACTAGGTCAGCATTCTACCGTTCTGAAAGATTCTGGGTTCATGAACTAATGGACGGCTGAGTTCCAGAATGTCAGCATGGCCAAACTCTAGAATCCTTGCGTGTCTGATCTTGAGAGTCATTCAATATGCACATTCCGGAGCTCAGGCTGTCTGAATTCCAGAAACAACAAATGTCTGCATTCTAGAATCGGAATGTGGTGAAATTCAAGAATGCACAGCATGGCGGAATTCTAAAGTCCTAAAATGCCTGCTAGCCGGAAGTTAAGGTGTCTGACGTCGAGAATGCTACTAGGTCAGCATTTAATCATTCTGAAATATTCTGGGTTCTAGAATCAATGGACGGCTGAGTTCCAGAATTTAAGGTTGGCCAAACTCTAGAATCCTTGCGTGTCTGAACTCGAGAGACATTCAATGTCCACATTCCGGAACTAAGGTTGTCTGAATTCCAGAAGCACCAAATGTCTGCCTTCGAAAATCGGAATTTGACGGAATTCTAGAATGCACAGCACGGCGGAATTCTAAAGTACTAAAACGCCTGCTAGCCGGAAGTTAATGTGTCTGACGTCCAGAATGCTGCTAGGTCAGCATTCTACCATTCTGAAAGATTCTGGGTTCTAGAATCAATGGACGGCTGAATTCCGGATTGTCAGGGTGGCCAAACTCTAGAATCCTTGCGTGTCTGAACTCGAGAGTCATTCAATGTCCACATTCCGGAACTCAGGGTGTCTGAATTCCCGTAGAACCAATTGTCTGCATTCTAGAATCAAAATGTGGCAGAATTCTAGAATGCACAGCACGGCGGAATTCTAAAGTCCTAAAATGCCTGCTAGTCGGAAGGTAAGGTGTCTGAGGTCCAGAATGCTACTAGGTCAGCATTCTACCGTTCTGAAAGATTCTGGGTTCTAAAACCAATGGACGGCTGAGTTCCAGAATGTCAGCATGGCCAAACTCTAGAATCCTTGCGTGTCAGATCTCGACAGTCATTCAATGTGCACATTCCGGAGCTCAGGGTGTCTGAATTCCAGAAACACCAAATGTCTGCATTCTAGAATCGGAATGTGGTGAAATTCTAGAATGCACAGTATGGGGGAATTCTAAAATCCTAAAATGCCTGCTAGCCGGAAGTTAAGGTGTCTGACGTCCAGAATGCTACTACGTCAGCATTCTACCCTTCTGAAAGATTCTGGGTTCTAGAATCAATGGACGGATAAGTTCCAGAATGTAAGGTTGGCCAAACTCTACAATACCTGCGTGTCTGAACTCGAGAGACATTCATTGTCCACGTTCCGGAACTAAGGGTGTCGGAATTCCAGAAGCACCAAATGTCTGCATTCGAGTATCGGAATTTGATGGAATTCTAGAATGCACAGCACGGCGGAATTCTAAAGTACTAAAACGACTGCTAGCCGGAAGTTAATGTGTCTGACGTCCAGAATGGTACTAGGTCAGCATTTAATCGTTCTGAAATATTCTGGTTCTAGAATCAGTGGACGGCTGAATTCCAGAATGTAAGGTTGGCCTAACTCTGGAATACTTGCGTGTCTGAACTCGAGAGACATTCAATGTCCACATTCCGGAACAAAGGGTGTCTGAATTACAGAAGCACCAAATGTCTGCATTCGAGAATCGGAATTTGACGGAATTCTAGAATGCAGAGCACGGCGGAATTCTAAAGTCCTAAAACGACTGCTAGCCGGAAGTTAATGTGTCTGACGTCCAGAATGCTACTAGGTCAGCATTCTACCATTCTGAAAGATTCTGGGTTCTAGAATCAGTGGACGGCTGAGTTCCGGAATGTAAGGGTGTCCAAACTCTAGAATCCTTGCGTGTCTGAACTCGAGAGTCATTCAGTGTCCTCATTCCGGAGCTCAGGGTGTCTGAATTCCCGAAGAACCAATTGTCTGCATTCTAGAATCGGAATGTGGTGAAATTCTAGAATGCACAGCATGGCGGAATTCTAAAGTCCTAAAATGCCTGCTGGCGGAAATTAAGGTGTCTGACGTCCAGAATGCTACTAGGTCAGCATTCTACCTTTCTGAAAGATTCTTGGTTCTAGAATCAATGGACGGATGAGTTCCAGAATGTCAGGTTGGACAAACTCTAGAATCCTTGCGTGTCTGAACTCGAGAGTCATTCAATGTCCACATTCCGGATTTCACGGTGTCTGAATTGCAGAAGCACCAAATGTCTGCATTCTAGAACCAGAATGTGGTGGAATTCTAGAATGCACAGCACGGCGGAATTCTAAAGTCCTAAAATGCCTGCTACCGGGAAGGTAAGGTGTCTGACGTCCAGAATGATACTAGGTCAGCATTTAATCGTTCTGAAATATTCTGGGTTATAGAATCAATGGACGGCTGAGTTCCAGAATATAAGGTTGGCCAAACTCTAGAATACTTGCGTGTCTGAACTCGAGAGTCATTCAATGTCCACATTCCGGAACTAAGGGTTTCTGAATTCTGTAAGAACCAAATGTCTGCATGCTGGAATCTGAATGTGGTGGAATTCTAGAATGCACAGCACGGCGGAATTCTAAAGTACTAAAACACCTGTTAGCCCGAAGTTAATGTGTCTGACGTTCAGAATGCTACTAGGTCAGCATTCTACCATTCTGAAAGATTCTGGGTTCTAGAATCAATGGACGGCTGAGTTACGGAATGTCAGGATGTCCAAACTCTAGAATCCTTGCGTGTCTGATCTCGAGAGTCATTCAATGTGCACATTCCAGAATTCACGGTGTCTGAATTCCAGAAGCACCAAGTGTCTGCATTCTAGAATCAGAATGTGGTGGAATTCTAGAATGCACAATACGGCGGAATTCTAAAGTCCTAAAATGCCTGCTAGCCGGAAGGTAAGGTGTCTGACGTCCAGAATGGTACTAGGTAAGCATTTAATCGTACTGAAATATTCTGGGTTCTAGAATCAGTGGACGGCTGAGTTCCAGAATGTAAGGTTGGCCTAACTCTGGAATACTTGCGTGTCTGAACTCGAGAGACATTCAATGTCCACATTCCGGAACAAAGGGTGTCTGAATTCCAGAAGCACCAAATGTCTGCATTCGAGAATCGGAATTTGACGGAATTCTAGAATGCACAGCACGGCGGAATTCTAAAGTACTAAAACACCTGCTAGCCGGAAGTTAATGTGTCTGACATCCAGAATGCTACTAGGTCAGCATTCTACCATTCTGAAAGATTCTGGGTTCTAGAATCAATGGACGGCTGAGTTCCGGAATGTCAGGGTGGCCAAACTCTAGAATCCTTGCGTGTCTGAACTCGAGAGTCATTCAGTGTCCACAATCCAGAATTCAGGGTGTCTGAATTCCCGAAGAACCAATTGTCTGCATTCTAGCATCAAAATGTGGCAGAATTCTAGAATGCACAGCCTGGAGGATTTCTAAAGTCCTAAAATACCTGCTAGTCGGAAGGTCAGGTGTCTGAGGTCCAGAATGCTACTAGGTCAGCATTCTACCGTTCTGAATGATTCTGGGTTCTAGAACCAATGGACGGCTGAGTTCCAGAATATAAGGTTGGCCAAACTCTAGAATCCTTGCGTGTCTGATCTCGAGAGTCATTCAATGTGTATATTCCGGAGCTCATGGTGTCTGAGTTCCAGAAACACCAAATGTCTGCATTCTAGAATCGGAATGTGGTGAAATTCTAGAATGCACAGCATGGCGGAATTCTAAAGTCCTAAAATGCCTGCTAGGCGGAAGTTAAGGTTTCTGACCTCCAGAATGCTACTAGGTCAGCATTCTACCGTTCTGAAAGATTCTGGGTTCCAGAATCAATGGACGGATGAGTTCCAGAATGTCAGGTTGGCCAAACTCTAGAATCCTTGCGTGTCTGAACTCGAGAGTCATTCAATGTCCACATTCCGGAATCCATGGTGTCTGAATTCCAGAAGCACCAAATGTCTGCATTCTAGAATCAGAATGTGGTGGAATTCTAGAATGCACAGCACGGCGGAATTCTAAAGTCCTAAAATTCCTGCTACCCGGAAGTTAAGGTGTCTGACGTCCAGAATGCTACTAGGTCAGCATTTAATCGTTCTGAAATATTCTGGGTTCTAGAATCAATGGACGGCTGAGTTCCAGTATGTAAGGTTGGCCAATCTCTAGAATACTTGGGTGTCTGAACTCGAGAGTCATTCAATGTCCACATTCCGGAACTAATGGTGTCTGAATTCCAGAAGCACCAAATGTCTGCATTCGAGAATCGGAATTTGACGGAATTCTAGAATGCACAGCCTGGAGGAATTCTAAAGTCCTAAAATGCCTGCTAGTCGGAAGGTAAGGTGTCTGAGGTCCAGAATGCTACTAGGTCAGCATTCTACCGTTCTGAAAGATTCTGGGTTCTAGAACCAATGGACGGCTGAGTTCCGGAATGTCAGGCTGGCTAAACTCTAGAATCCTTGCGTGTCTGATCTCGAGAGTCATTCAATGTCCACATTCCGGAACTCAGGGTTACTGAATTCCCGAAGAACCAATTGTCTACATTCTAGAATCAAAATGTGGCAGAATTCTAGAATGCACAGCCTGGCGGAATTCTAAAGTCCTAAAATGCCTGCTAGTCGGAAGGTAAGGTGTCTGAGGTCCAGAATGCTACTAGGTCAGCATTCTACCGTTCTGAAAGATTCTGGGTTCTAGAACCAATGGACGGCTGAGTTCCAGAATATAAGGTTGGCCAAACTCTAGAATCCTTGTGTGTCTGATCTCGAGAGTCATTCA
Organism: Aotus nancymaae; assembly: GCF_030222135.1. NCBI lineage: Eukaryota > Metazoa > Chordata > Mammalia > Primates > Aotidae > Aotus > Aotus nancymaae. The sequence goes on along the minus strand of NW_026988514.1, from coordinate 1,925,832 downwards.
ATGTGCACATTCCGGAGCTCAGGGTGTCTGAATTCCAGAAACACCAAATGTCTGCATTCTAGAATCGGAATGTGGTGAAATTCTAGAATGAACAGCATGGCGGAATTCTAAAGTCCTAAAATGCCTGCTACCCGGAATTTAACGTGTCTGACGTCCAGAATGCTACTAGGTCAGCATTTAATCGTTCTGAAATATTCTGGGTTCTAGATTCAATGGACGGCTGAGTTCCAGAATGTAAGATTGGTCAAAATCTAGAATACTTGCGTGTCTGAACACGAGAGACATTCAATGTCCACATTCCGGAACTAAGGTTGTCTGAATTCCAGAAGCACCAAATGACCGCATTCGAGAATCGGAATTTGAAGGAATTCTAGAATGCACAGCACGGCGGAATGCTAATGTACTAAAACACCTGATAGCCGGAAGTTAATATGTCTGACGTCTAGAATGCTACTAGGTCAGCATTCTACCTTCTGAAAGATTCTGGGTTCTAGAATCAATGGACGGCTGAGTTCCGGAATGTCAGGGTGTCCAAACTCTAGAATCCTTGCGTGTCTGAACTCCAGAGTCATTCAATGTGCACATTCCGGAACTCAGGGTGTCTGAATTCCCATAGAAACAATTGTCTGCATTCTAGAATCAAAATGTGGCAGAATTCTAGAATGCACAGCCTGGCGGAATTCTAAAGTCCTAAAATGCCTGTTAGTCGGAAGGTAAGGTGTCTGAGGTCCAGAATGCTACTAGGTCAGCATTCTACAGTTCTGAAAGATTCTGGGTTCTAGAACCAATGGACGGCTGAGCTCCAGAATGTCAGCATGGCCAATCTCTAGAATCCTTGCGTGTCTGATCTCGAGAGTCATTCAATGTGCACATTGCGGAGCTCAGGGTGTCTGAATTCCAGAAAAACCAAATGTCTGCATTCTAGAATCGGAATGTGGTGAAATTCTAGAATGAACAGCATGGCGGAATTCTAAAGTCCTAAAATGCCTGCTAGCCGGAAGTTAAGGTGTCTGACGTCCACAATGCTACTAGGTCAGCATTCTACCGTTCTGAAAGATTCTGGGTTCCAGAATCAATGAACAGATGAGTTCCAGAATGTCAGGTTGGCCAAACTCTAGAATCCTTGCGTGTCTGAACTCGAGAGTCATTCAATGTCCACATTCCGGAATTCACGGTGTCTGAATTCCAGAAGCACCAAATGTCTGCATTCTGGAATCAGAATATGGTGGACTTCTAGAATGCACAGCACGGCGGAATTCTAAAGTACTAAAATGCCTGCTACCCGGAAGTTAAGGTGTCTGACGTCCAGAATGCTACTAGGTCAGCCTTTAATCGTTCTGAAATATTCTGGGTTCTAGAATCAATGGACGGCTGAGTTCCAGAATGGAAGGTTGGCCAAACTCTAGAATACTTGCGTGTCTGAACTCGAGAGACATTCAATGTCCACATTCCGGAACTAAGGTTGTCTGAATTCCAGAAGCACCAAATGTCTGCATTCGAGAATCGGAATTTGACGGAATTCTAGAATGCACAGCACGGCGGAATTCTAAAGTACTAAAACACCTGCTAGCCGGAAGTTAATGTGTCTGACGTCCAGAATGCTACTAGGTCATCATTGTACCATTCTGAAAGATTCTGGTTTCTGGAATCAATGGATGGCTGAGTTCCGGAATGTCAGGGTGGCCAAACTGTAGAATCCTTGCGTGTCTGAACTCGAGAGTCATTCAATGTCCACATTCCGGAACTCAGGGTGTCTGAATTCCCAAAGAACCAATTGTCTGCATTCTAGAATCAAAATGTGGCAGAATTCTAGAATGCACAGGCTGGCGGAATTCTAAAGTCCTAAAATGCCTGCTAGTCGGAAGGTAAGGTGTCTGAGGTCCAGAATGCTACTAGGTCAGCATTCTACCGTTCTGAAAGATTCTGGGTTCTAGAACCAATGTACGGCTGAGTTCCAGAATGTCAGCATGGCCAAACTCTAGAATCCTTGCGTGTCTGATGTCGAGAGTCATTCAATGTGCACATTCCAGAGCTCAGGGTGTCTGAATTCCAGAAACACCAAATGTCTGCATTCTAGAATCGGAATGTGGTGAAATTCTAGAATGAACAGCATGGCGGAATTCTAAAGTCCTAAAATGCCTGCTAGCCGGAAGTTAAGGTGTCTGACGTCCAGAATGCTACTAGGTCAGCATTGTACCGTTCAGAAAGATTCTGGGTTCCAGAATCAATGGACGGATGAATTCCAGAAGGTCAGGTTGGCCAAAGTCTAGAATCCTTGCGTGTCTGAACTCGAGAGTCATTCAATGTCCACATTCCGGAATTCACGGTGTCTGAATTCCAGAAGCACCAAATGTCTGCATTCTAGAATCAGAATGTGGTGGAATTCTAGAATGCACAGCACGGCGGAATTCTAAAGTCCTAAAATGCCTCCTACCCGGAAGTTAAGGTGTCTGACGTCCAGAATGCTACTAGGTCAGCATTTAATCATTCTGAAATATTCTGGGTTCTAGAATCAATGGACGGCTGAGTTCCAGAATGTAAGGTTGGCCAAACTCTAGAATACTTGCGTGTCTGAACTCGAGAGACATTCAATGTCCACATTCCGGAACTAAGGGTGTCTGAATTCCAGAAGCACCAAATGTCTGCATTTGAGTATCGGAATTTGACAGAATTCTAGAATGCACAGCACGGCGGAATTCTAAAGTACTAAAACGCCTTATAGCCGTAAGAAGTTAATGTGTCTGACTTCCAGAATTCTCCTAGGTCAGCATTCTACCATTCTGAAAGATTCTGGGTTTTAGAATCAATGGACGGCTGAGTTCCGGAATGTCAGGTTGGACAAACTCTAGAATCCTTGCGTGTCTGAACTCGAGTGCCATTCAATGTCCACATTCTGGAACTCAGGGTGTCTGAATTCCCTTAGAACCAATTGTCTGCATTCTAGAATCAAAATGTGGCAGAATTCTAGAATGCACAGCCTGGTGGAATTCTAAAGTCCTACAATGCCTGCTAGTCGAAAGGTAAGGTGTTTGAGGTCCAGAATGCTACTAGGTCAGCATTCTACCATTCTGAAAGATTCTGGGTTCTAGAACCAATGGACGGCTGAGTTCCAGAATGTCAGCATGACCAAACTCTAGAATCCTTGAGTGTCTGATCTCGAGAGTCATTCAATGTGCACATTACGGAGCTCAGGGTGTCTGAATTCCAGAAGCACCAAATGTCTGCATTCTAGAATCAGAATGTGGTGGAATTCTAGAATGCACAGCACGGCGGAATTCTAAAGTCCTAAAATGCCTGCTGCCCGGAAGATAAGGTGTCTGACGTCCAGAATGCTACTAGGTCAGCATTAAATCGTTCTGAAATATTCTGGGTTCTGGAATCAATGGACGGCTGAGTTCCAGAATGTAAGGTTGGCCAAACTCTAGAATACTTGCGTGTCTGAACTCGGGAGACATTCAATGTCCACATTCCGGAACTAAGGTTGTCTGAATTCCAGAAGCACCATATGTCTGCATTCGAGAATCGGAATTTGACGGAATTCTAGAATGCACAGCACGGCGGAATTCTAAAGTACTAAAACACCTGCTAGCCGGAAGTTAATGTGTCTGACGTCCAGAATGCTACTAGGTCATCATTGTACCATTCTGAAAGATTCTGGGTTCTAGAATCAATGGATGGCTGAGTTCCGGAATGTCAGGGTGGCCAAACTGTAGAATCCTTGCGTGTCTGAACTCGAGAGTCATTCAATGTCCACATTCCGGAATTCACGGTGTCTGAATTCCCAAAGAACCAATTGTCTGCATTCTAGAATCAAAATGTGGCAGAATTCTAGAATGCACAGCCTGGCGGAATTCTAAAGTCCTAAAATGCCTGCTAGTCGGAAGGTAAGGTGTCTGAGGTCCAGAATGCTACTAGGTCAGCATTCTACCGTTCTGAAAGATTCTGGGTTCTAGAACCAATGGACGGCTGAGTTCCAGAATGTCAGCATGGCCAAACTCTAGAATCCTTGCGTGTCTGATGTCGAGAGTCATTCAATGTGCACATTCCGGAGCTCAGGGTGTCTGAATTCCAGAAACACCAAAGTCTGCATTCTAGAATCGGAAAGTGGTGAAATTCTAGAATGAACAGCATGGCGGAATTCTAAAGTCCTAAAATGCCTGCTAGCCGGAAGTTAAGGTGTCTGACGTCCAGAATGCTACTAGGTCAGCATTGTACCGTTCAGAAAGATTCTGGGTTCCAGAATCAATGGACGGATGAATTCCAGAAGGTCAGGTTGGCCAAAGTCTAGAATCCTTGCGTGTCTGAACTCGAGAGTCATTCAATGTCCACATTCCGGAATTCACGGTGTCTGAATTCCAGAAGCACCAAATGTCTGCATTCTAGAATCAGAATGTGGTGGAATTCTAGAATGCACAGCACGGCGGAATTCTAAAGTCCTAAAATGCCTCCTACCCGGAAGTTAAGGTGTCTGACGTCCAGAATGCTACTAGGTCAGCATTTAATCGTTCTGAAATATTCTGGGTTCTAGAATCAATGGACGGCTGAGTTCCAGAATGTAAGGATGGCCAAACTCTAGAATACTTGCGTGTCTGATCTCAAGAGACATTCAGTGTCCACATTCCGGAACTAAGGTTGTCTGAATACCAGAAGCACCAAATGTCTGCATTCGAGAATCGGAATTTGACGGAATTCTAGAATGCACAGCATGGCGGAATTCTAAAGTACTAAAACACCTGCTAGCCGGAAGTTAATGTGTCTGACGTCCAGGTTGCTACTAGGTCATCATTGTACCATTCTGAAAGATTTTGGGTTCTAGAATCAATGGATGGCTGAGTTCCGGAATATCAGGGTGGCCAAACTGTAGAATCCTTGCGTGTCTGAACTCGAGAGTCATTCAATGTCCACATTCCGGAACTCAGGGTGTCTGAATTCCCGAAGAACCAATTGTCTGCATTCTAGAATCAAAATGTGGCAGAATTCTAGAATGCACAGGCTGGCGGAATTCTAAAGTCCTAAAATGCCTGCTAGTCGGAAGGTAAGGTGTCTGAGTTCCAGAATGCTACTAGGTCAGCATTCTACCGTTCTGAAATATTCTTGGTTCTAGAACCAATGGACGGCTGAGTTCCAGAATGTCAGCATGGCCAAACTCTAGAATCCTTGCGTGTCTGATGTCGAGAGTCATTCAATGTGCACATTCCGGAGCTCAGGGTGTCTGAATTCCAGAAACACCAAATGTCTGCATTCTAGAATTGGAATGTGGTGAAATTCTAGAATGAACAGCATGGCGGAATTCTAAAGTCCTAACATGCCTGCTAGCCGGAAGTTAAGGTGTCTGACGTCCAGAATGCTACTAGGTCAGCATTCTACCGCTCAGAAAGATTCTGGGTTCCAGAATCAATGGACGCATGAGTTCCAGAAGGTCAGGTTGGCCAAACTCTAGAATCTTTGCGTGTGTGAACTCGAGAGTCATTCAATGTCCACATTCCGGAATTCACGGTGTCTGAATTCCAGAAGCACCAAATGTCTGCATTCTAGAATCAGAATGTGGTGGAATTCTAGAATGCACAGCACGGCGAAATTCTGAAGTCCTAAAATGCCTGCTACCCGGAAGTTAAGGTGTCTGACGTCCAGAAAGCTACTAGGTCAACATTTAATCATTCTGAAATATTCTGGGTTCTAGAATCAATGGACGGCTGAGTTCCAGAATGTAAGGTTGGCCAAACTCTAGAATACTTGTGTGTCTGAACTCGAGAGACATTCAATGTCCACATTCCGGAACTAAGGGTGTCTGAATTCCAGAAGCACCAAATGTCTGCATTCTAGAATCAGAATGTGGTGGAATTCTAGAATGCACAGCACGGCGGAATTCTAAAGTCCTAAAATGCCTGGTGCCCGGAAGTTAAGGTTTCTGACGTCCAGAATTCTACTAGGTCAGCATTTAATCGTTCTGAACTATTCTGGGTTCTGGAATCAATGGACGGCTGAGTTCCAGAATGTAAGGTTCGCCAAACTCTAGAATACTTGCGTGTCTGAACTCGGGAGACATTCAATGTCCACATTCCGGAACTAAGGGTGTCTGAATTCCAGAAGCACCAAATGTCTGCATTCTAGAATCAGAATGTGGTGGAATTCTAGAATGCACAGCACGGCGGAATTCTAAAGTCCTAAAATGCCTGCTGCCCGGAAGATAAGGTGTCTGACGTCCAGAATTCTGCTAGGTCAGCATTTAATCGTTCTGAAATATTCTGGGTTCTGGAATCAATGGACGGCTGAGTTCCAGAATGTAAGGTTCGCCAAACTCTAGAATACTTGCGTGTCTGAACTCGGGAGACATTCAATGTCCACATTCCGGAACTAAGGTTGACTGAATTCCAGAAGCACCAAATGTCTGCATTCGAGAATCGGAATTTGACGGAATTCTAGAATGCACAGCACGGCGGAATTCTAAAGTACTAAAACACCTGCTAGCCGGAAGTTAATGTGTCTGACGTCCAGAATGCTACTAGGTCATCATTGTACCATTCTGAAAGATTCTGGGTTCTAGAATCAATGGATGGCTGAGTTCCGGAATGTCAGAGTGGCCAAACTGTAGAATCCTTGCGTGTCTGAACTCGAGAGTCATTCAATGTCCACATTCCAGAACTCAGGGTGTCTGAATTCCCAAAGAACCAATTGTCTGCATTCTAGAATCAAAATGTGGCAGAATTCTAGAATGCACAGCCTGGCGGAATTCTAAAGTCCTAAAATGCCTGCTAGTCGGAAGGTAAGGTGTCTGAGGTTCAGAATGCTACTAGGTCAGCATTCTACCGTTCTGAAAGATTCTGGGTTCTAGAACAAATGGACGGCTGAGTTCCAGAATGTCAGCATGGCCAAACTCTAGAATCCTTGCGTGTCTGATGTCGAGAGTCATTCAATGTGCACATTCCGGAGCTCAGGGTGTCTGAATTCCAGAAACACCAAATGTCTGCATTCTAGAATCGGAATGTGGTGAAATTCTAAAATGCACCGCATGGCGGAATTCTAAAGTCCTAAAATGCCTGCTAGCCGGAAGTTAAAGTGTCTGACGTCCAGAATGCTAGTAGGTCAGCATTCTACCGTTCTGAAAGATTCTGGGTTCCAGAATCAATGGACGGATGAGTTCCAGAAGGTCAGGTTGGCCAAAGTCTAGAATCCTTGCGTGTCTGAACTCGAGAGTCATTCAATGTCCACATTCCGGAATTCACGGTGTCTGAATTCCAGAAGCACCAAATGTCTGCATTCTAGAATCAGAATGTGGTGGAATTCTAGAATGCACAGCACGGCGGAATTCTAAAGTCCTAAAATGCCTGGTGCCCGGAAGTTAAGGTTTCTGACGTCCAGAATTCTACTAGGTCAGCATTTAATCGTTCTGAACTATTCTGGGTTGTAGAATCAATGGACGGCTGAGTTCCAGAATATAAGGTTGGCCAAACTCTAGAATACTTGCGTGTCTGAACTCGGGAGACATTCAATGTCCACATTCCGGAACTAAGGTTGTCTGAATTCCAGAAGCACCAAATGTCTGCATTCGAGAATCGGAATTTGACGGAATTCTAGAATGCACAGCACGGCAGAATTCTAAAGTACTAAAACACCTCCTAGCCGGAAGTTAATGTGTCTGACGTCCAGAATGCTACTAGGTCATCATTGTACCATTCTGAAAGATTCTGGGTTCTAGAATCAATGGATGGCTGAGTCCCGGAATATCAGGGTGGCCAAACTGTAGAATCCTTGCGTGTCTGAACTCGAGAGTCATTCAATGTCCACATTCCGGAACTCAGGGTGTCTGAATTCCCAAAGAACCAATTGTCTGCATTCTAGAATCAAAATGTGGCAGAATTCTAGAATGCACAGCCTGGCGGAATTCTAAAGTCCTAAAAGGCCTGCTAGTTGGAAGGTAAGGTGTCTGAGGTCCAGAATGCTACTAGCTCAGCATTCTACGGTTCTGAAAGATTCTGCCTTCTAGAACCAATGGACGGCTGAGTTCCTGAATGTCAGCATGGCCAAACTCTAGAATCCTTGCGTGTCTGATCTCGAGAGTCATTCAATGTCCACATTCCGGAGCTCAGGGTGTCTGAATTCCAGAAACACCAAATGTCTGCATTCTAGAATCGGAATGTGGTTAAATTCTAGAATGAACAGCATGGCGGAATTCTAAAGTCCTAAAATGTCTGCTAGCAGGAAGTTAAGGTGTCTGACGTCCAGAATGCTACTAGGTCAGCATTCTACCATTCTGAAAGATTCTGGGTTCCAGAATCAATGGACGGATGAGTTCCAGAATGTCAGGTTGGCCAAACTCTAGAATCCTTGCGTGTTTGAACTCGAGAGTCATTCAATGCCCACATTCCGGAATTCACGGTGTCTGAATTCCAGAAGCACCAAATGTCTGCATTCTAGAATCAGAATGTGGTGGAATTCTAGAATGCACAGCACGGCGGAATTCTAAAGTCCTAAAATGCCTGCTGCCCGGAAGTTAATGTGTCTGACGTCCAGAATGCTACTAGGTCAGCATTTAATCATTCTGAAATATTCTGAGTTCTAGAATCAATGGACGGCTGAGTTCCAGAGTGTAAGGTTGGCCAAACTCTAGAATACTTGCGTGTCTGAACTCGAGAGACATTCAATATCCACATTCCGGAACTAAGGTTGTCTGAATTCCAGAAGCACCAAATGTCTGCATTCGAGAATCGGAATTTGACGGAATTCTAGAATGCACAGTACGGCCGAATTCTAAAGTACTAAAACACCTGATAGCCGGAAGTTAATGTGTCTGACGTCCAGAATGCTACTAGGTCAGCATTGTACCATTCTGAAAGGTTCTGGGTTCTAGAATCAATGGACGGCTGAGTTCTGAAATGTCAGGGTGGCCAAACTGTAGAATCCTTGCGTGTCTGAACTCGAGAGTCATTCAATGTCCACATTCCGGAACTCAGGGTGTCTGAATTCCCGAAGAACCAACTGTCTGCATTCTAGAATCAAAATGTGGCAGAATTCTAGAATGCACAGCCTGGCGGAATTATAAAGTCCTAAAATGCCTGCTAGTCGGAAGGACAGGTGTCTGAGGCCCAGAATGCTACTAGGTCAGCATTCTACCGTTATGAAAGATTCTGGGTTCTAGAATCAAAGGACGGCTGAGTTCCGGAATGTCAGGGTGGCCAAACTGTAGAATCCTTGCGTGTCTGAACTCGAGAGTCATTCAATGTCCACATTCCGGAACTCAAGGTGTCTGAATTCCCAAAGAACCAATTGTCTGCATTCTAGAATCAAAATATGGCAGAATGCTAGAATTCACAGCCTGGCGGATTTCTAAAGTCCTAAAATGCCTGCTAGTCGGAAGGTAAGGTGTCTGAGGTCCAGAATGCTACTAGGTCAGCATTCTACCTTTCTGAAAGATTCTGGGTTCTAGAACCAATGGACGACTGAGTTCCAGAATTTCAGCATGGCCAAACTGTAGAATCCTGGTGGGACTGATCTCGAGAGTCATTCAATGTGCACATTCCGGACCTCAGGGTGTCTGAATTCCAGAAACACCAAATGTCTGCATTCTAGAATCGGAATGTGGTGAAATTCTAGAATGCACAGCATGGCAGAATTCTAAAGTCCTAAAATGCCTGCTAGCCAGAAGTTAAGGTGTCTGACGTCCAGAATGCTACTAGGTCAGCATTCTACCGTTCTGAAAGATTCTGGGTTCCAGAATCAATGGACAGATGAGTTCCAGAATGTCAGGTTGGCCAAACTCTAGAATCCTTGCGTGTTTGAACTCGAGAGTCATTCAATGTCCACATTCCGGAACTCAAGGTTTCTGAATTCCCAAAGAAACAATTGTCTGCATTCTAGAATCAAAATATGTCAGAATTCTAGAATGCACAGCCTGGCGGAATTCTAAAGTCCTAAAATGCCTGCTAGTCGGAAGGTAAGGTGTCTGAGGTCCAGAATGCTACTAGGTCAGCATTTTACAGTTCTGAAAGATTCTGGGTTCTAGAACCAATGGAGGGCTGAGTTCCAGAATGTCAGCATGGCCAAACTCTAGAATCCTTGCGTGTCTGATGTCGAGAGTCATTCAATGTGCACATTCCGGAGCTCAGGGCGTCTGAATTCCAGAAACAACAAATGTCTTCTTTCTAGAATCGGAATGTGGTGAAATTCTAGAATGTACAGCATGGCGGAATTCTAAAGTCCTAACATGCCTGCTAGCCGGAAGTTAAGGTGTCTGACGTCCAGAATGCTACTAGGTCAGCATTCTACCGTTCTGAAAGATTCTGGGTTCCAGAATCAATGGACGGATGAGTTCCAGAATATCAGGTTGGCCAAACTCTAGAATCCTTGCGGGTTTGAACTCGAGAGTCATTCAATGTCCACATTCCGAAATTCACAGTGTCTTAATTCCAGAAGCACCAAATGTCTGAATTCTAGAATCAGAATGTGGTGGAATTCTAGAATGCAAAGCACGGCGGAATTCTAAAGTCCTAAAATGCCTCCTACCCGGAAGTTAATGTGTCTGACGTCCAGAATGCTACTAGGTCAGCATTTAATCATTCTGAAATATTCTGGGTTCTAGAATCAATGGACTGCTGAGTTCCAGAATGTAAGGTTGGCCAAACTCTAGAATACTTGCGTGTCTGAACTCGAGAGACATTCAATGTCCACATTCCGGAACTAAGGTTGTCTGAATTCCAGAAGCACCAAATGTCTGCATTCGAGAATCGGAATTTGACGGAATTCTAGAATGCACAGCACGGCGGAACTCTAAACTACTAAAACACCTGCTACCCGGAAGTTAACGTGTCTGATGTATAGAATGCTACTAGGTCAGCATTTAATCGTTCTGAAATATTCTGGGTTCTAGAATCAATGGACGGCTGAGTTCTGGAATGTCAGGGTGGCCAAACTCTAGAATCCTTGCGTGTCTGAACTCGAGAGTCATTCAATGTCCACATTCCGGAACTCAGGGTGTCTGAATTCCCGAAGAAGCAATTGTCTGCCTTCTAGAATCAAAATGTGGCAGAATTCTAGAATGCACAGTCTGGCGGAATTCTAAAGTCCTAAAATGCCTGCTAGTCGGAAGGTAAGCTGTCTGAGGTCCAGAATGCTACTAGGTCAGCATTCAACAGTTCTGAAAGATTCTGGGTTCTAGAACCAATGGATGGCTGAGTTCCAGAATGTCAGCATGGCCAAACTCTAGAATCCTTGCGTGTCTGATCTCGAGAGTCATTCAATGTGCACATTCCGGAGCTCAGGGTGTCTGAATTCCAGAAACACCAAATGTCTGCATTCTAGAATCGGAATGTGGTGAAATTCTAGAATGAACAGCATGGCGGAATTCTAAAGTCCTAAAATGCCTGCTAGCCGGAAGTTAAGGTGTCTGACTTCCAGAATGCTACTAGGTCAGCATTCTACCGTTCTGAAAGATTCTGGGTTCCAGAATCAATGGACGGATGAATTCCAGAATGTCAGGTTGGCCAAACTCTAGAATCCTTGCGTGTTTGAACTCGAGAGTCATTCAATGTCCACATTCCGGAATTCACGGTGTCTGAATTCCAGAAGCACCAACTGTCTGCATTCTAGAATCAGAATGTGGTGGAATTCTAGAATGAACAGCACGCCGGAATTCCAAAATCCTAAAATGCCTGCTACCCGGAAGTTAATGTGTCTGACGTCCAGAATGCTACTAGGTCAGCATTTAATTGTTCTGAAATATTCTGGGTTCTAGAATCAAAGGACGGGTGAGTTCCAGAATGTAAGGTTGGCCAAACTCTAGAATACTTGAGTGTCTGTACTCGAGAGACATTCAATGTCCACATTCCGGAACTAAGGTTGTCTGAATTCCAGAAACACCAAATGTCTGCATTCTAGAATCGGAATGTGGTGAAATTCTAGAATGAACAGCATGGCGGAATTCTAAAGTCCTAAAATGCCTGCTAGCCGGAAGTTAAGGTGTCTGACGTCCAGAATGCTACTAGGTCAGCATTCTACCATTCAGAAAGATTCTGGGTTCTAGAATCAATGGACGGCTGAGTTCCGGAATGTCAGGTTGGCCAAAGTCTAGAATCGTTGCGTGTTTGAACTCGAGAGTCATTCAATGTCCACATTCCGAAATTCACGGTGTCTGAATTCCAGAAGCACCAACTGTCTGCATTCTACAATCAGAATGTGGTGGAATTCTAGAATGCACGGCACGGCGGAATTCTGAAGTCCTAAAATGCCTCCTACCCGGAAGTTAAGGTGTCTGACGTCCAGAATGCTTCTAGGTCAGCATTTAATCATTCTGAAATATTCTGGGTTCTAGAATCAATGGACGGCTGAGTTCCAGAATGTAAGGTTGGCCGAACTCTAGAATACTTGCGTGTCTGAACTCAAGAGACATTCAATGTCCACATTCCGGAACTAAGGTTGTCTGAATTCCAGAAGCACCAAATGTCTGCATTCGAGAATCGGAATTTGACGGAATTCTAGAAAGCACAGCACGGCGGAATTCTAAAGTACTAAAACACCTGATAGCCGGATGTTAATGTGTCTGACGTCCAGAATGCTACTAGGTCAGCATTCTACCATTCAGAAAGATTCTGGGTTCTAGAATCAATGGACGGCTGAGTTCCGGAATGTCAGGGTGGCCAAACTTTAGGATCCTTGCGTGTCTGAACTCGAGAGTCATTCAATGTCCACATTCCGGAACTCAAGGTGTCTGAATTCCCAAAGAAACAATTGTCTGCATTCTAGAATCAAAATATGGCAGAATTCTAGAAGGCACAGCGGGGCGTAATTCTAAAGTCCTTAAATGCCTGCTAATCGGAAGGTAAGCTGTCTGAGGTCCAGAATGCTACTAGGTCAGCATTCTACAGTTCTGAAAGATTCTGGGTTCTAGAACCAATGGACGGCTGAGTTCCAGAATATCAGCATGGCCAAACTCTAGAATCCTTGCGTGTCTGATGTCGAGAGTCATTCAATGTGCACATTCCGGAGCTCAGGGCGTCTGAATTCCAGAAACAACAAATGTCTGCTTTCTAGAATCGTAATGTGGTGAAATTCTAGAATGAACAGCAAGGCGGAATTCTAAAGTCCTAACATGCCTGCTAGCCGGAAGTTAAGGTGTCCGACGTCCAGAATGATACTAGGTCAGCATTCTACCGTTCTGAAAGATTCTGGGTTCCAGTATCAATGGACGGATGAGTTCCAGAATGTCAGGATGGCCAAACTCTAGAATCCTTGCGGGTTTGAACTCGAGAGTCATTCAATGTCCACATTCCGAAATTCACAGTGTCTTAATTCCAGAAGCACCAAATGTCTGCATTCTAGAATCAGAATGTGGTGGAATTCTAGAATGCAAAGCACGGCGGAATTCTAAAGTCCTAAAATGCCTCCTACCCGGATGTTAATGTGTCTGACGTCCAGAATGCTTCTAGGTCAGCATTTAATCATTCTGAAATATTCTGGGTTCTAGAATCAATGGACTGCTGAGTTCCAGAATGTAAGGTTGGCCAAACTCTAGAATACTTCCGTGTCTGAACTCGAGAGACATTCAATGTCCACATTCCGGAACTAAGGTTTTCTGAATTCCAGAAGCACCAAATGTCTGCATTCGAGAATCGGAATTTGACGGAATTCTAGAATGCACAGCACGGCGGAATTCTAAAGTACTAAAACACCTGATAGCCGGAAGTTAATGTGTCTGACGTCGAGAATGCTACTAGGTCAGCATTCTACCATTCTGAAAGATTCTGGGTTCTAGAATCAATGGACGGCTGAGTTCCGGAATGTCAGGGTGGCCAAACTGTAGAATCCTTGCGTGTCTGAACTCGAGAGTCATTCAATGTCCACATTCCGGAACTCAGGGTGTCTGAATTCCCAAAGAACCAATTGTCTGCATTCTAGAATCAAAATGTGTCAGAATTCTAGAATGCACAGCCTGGCGGAATTCTAAAGTCCTAAAATGCCTGCTAGTCGGAAGGTCAGGTGTCTGAGGTCCAGAATGCTACTAGGTCAGCATTCTACCGTTCTGAAAGATTCTGGGTTCTAGAACCAATGGACGGCTGAGTTCCAGAATGTCAGCATGGCCAAACTCTAGAATCCTTGCGTGTCTGATCTCGAGAGTCATTCAATGTGCACATTCCGGAGCTCAGGGTGTCTGAATTCCAGAAACACAAAATGTCTGCATTCTAGAATCGGAATGTGGTGAAATTCTAGAATGCACAGCATGGCGGAATTCTAAAGTCATAAAATGCCTTCTATCCGGAAGTTAAGCTGTCTGACGTCCAGAATGCTACTAGGTCAGCATTCTACCGTTCAGAAAGATTCTGGGTTCCAGAATCAATGGACGGATGAGTTCCAGAATGTCAGGTTGGCCAAACTCTAGAATCCTTGCGTGTCTGAACTCGAGAGACATTCAATGTCCACATTCCGGAACTAAGGTTGTCTGAATTCCAGAAGCAACAAATGTCTGCATTCGAGAATCGGAATTTGACGGAATTCCAGAATGCACAGCACGGCGGAATTCTAAAGTACTAAGACACCTGATAGCCGGAAGTTAATGTGTCTGACGTCCAGAATGCTACTATGTCAGCATTTAATTGTTCTGAAATATTCTGGGTTCTAGAATCAATGGACGGCTGAGTTCCAGAGTGTAAGGTTGGCCAAACTCTAGAATACTTGCGTGTCTGAACTCGAGAGGCATTCAATGTCCACATTCCGGAACTAAGGGTGTCTGAATTCCAGAAGCACCAAATGTCTGCATTCGAGAATCGGAATTTGACGGAATTCTAGAATGCACAGAACGGCGGAATTCTAATGTACTAAAACACCTGCTAGCCGGAAGTTAATATGTCTCACGTCCAGAAAGCTACTAGGTCATCATTGTACCATTCTGAAAGATTCTGGGTTTTAGAATCAATGGACGGCTGAGTTCCGGAAGGTCAGGGTGGCCAAACTCTAGAATCCTTGCGTGTCTGAACTCGAGTGTCATTCAGTGTCCACATTCCGGAACTCAGGGTGTCTGAATTCCCGAAGAACCAATTGTCTGCTTTCTAGAATCAAAATGTGGCAGAATTCTAGAATGCACAGCCTGGCGGAATTCTAAAGTCCTACAATGCCTGCTAGTCGAAAGGTAAGGTGTTTGAGGTCCAGAATGCTACTAAGTCAGAATTCTACCCTTCTGAAAGATTCTGGGTTCTAGAACCAATGGACGACTGAGTTCCAGAATGTCAGCATGGCCAAACTCTAGAATCCTTGCGTGTCTGATCTCGAGAGTCATTCAATGTGCACATTCCGGAGCTCAGGGTGTCTGAATTCCAGAAACACCAAATGTCTGCATTCTAGAGTCAGAATGTGGTGGAATTCTGGAATGCACAGCACGGCGGAATTCCAAAGTCCTAAAATGCCTACTACACGGAAGTTAAGGTGTCTGACGTACAGAATGCTACTAGGTCAGCATTTAAGTGTTCTGAATTATTCTGGGTTCTAGAATCAATGGACGGCTGAGTTCCAGAATGTAAGGTTGGCCAAACTCTAGAATACTTGCGTGTCTGAACTCGAGAGACATTCAATGTCCACATTCCGGAACTAAGGTTGTCTGAATTCCAGAAACACCAAATGTCTGCATTCTAGAATCGGAATGTGGTGAAATTCTAGAATGAACAGCATGGCGGAATTCTAAAGTCCTTACATGCCTGCTAGCCGGAAGTTAAGGTGTCTGACGTCCAGAATGCTACTAGGTCAGCATTCTACCATTCAGAAAGATTCTGGGTTCTAGAATCAATGGACGGCTGAGTTCCGGAATGTCAGGTTGGCCAAAGTCTAGAATCGTTGCGTGTTTGAACTCGAGAGTCATTCAATGTCCACATTCCGAAATTCACGGTGTCTGAATTCCAGAAGCACCAACTGTCTGCATTCTACAATCAGAATGTGGTGGAATTCTAGAATGCACGGCACGGCGGAATTCTGAAGTCCTAAAATGCCTCCTACCCGGAAGTTAAGGTGTCTGACGTCCAGAATGCTTCTAGGTCAGCATTTAATCATTCTGAAATATTCTGGGTTCTAGAATCAATGGACGGCTGAGTTCCAGAATGTAAGGTTGGCCGAACTCTAGAATACTTGCGTGTCTGAACTCAAGAGACATTCAATGTCCACATTCCGGAACTAAGGTTGTCTGAATTCCAGAAGCACCAAATGTCTGCATTCGAGAATCGGAATTTGACGGAATTCTAGAAAGCACAGCACGGCGGAATTCTAAAGTACTAAAACACCTGATAGCCGGATGTTAATGTGTCTGACGTCCAGAATGCTACTAGGTCAGCATTCTACCATTCAGAAAGATTCTGGGTTCTAGAATCAATGGACGGCTGAGTTCCGGAATGTCAGGGTGGCCAAACTTTAGGATCCTTGCGTGTCTGAACTCGAGAGTCATTCAATGTCCACATTCCGGAACTCAAGGTGTCTGAATTCCCAAAGAAACAATTGTCTGCATTCTAGAATCAAAATATGGCAGAATTCTAGAAGGCACAGCGGGGCGTAATTCTAAAGTCCTTAAATGCCTGCTAATCGGAAGGTAAGCTGTCTGAGGTCCAGAATGCTACTAGGTCAGCATTCTACAGTTCTGAAAGATTCTGGGTTCTAGAACCAATGGACGGCTGAGTTCCAGAATATCAGCATGGCCAAACTCTAGAATCCTTGCGTGTCTGATGTCGAGAGTCATTCAATGTGCACATTCCGGAGCTCAGGGCGTCTGAATTCCAGAAACAACAAATGTCTGCTTTCTAGAATCGTAATGTGGTGAAATTCTAGAATGAACAGCAAGGCGGAATTCTAAAGTCCTAACATGCCTGCTAGCCGGAAGTTAAGGTGTCCGACGTCCAGAATGATACTAGGTCAGCATTCTACCGTTCTGAAAGATTCTGGGTTCCAGTATCAATGGACGGATGAGTTCCAGAATGTCAGGATGGCCAAACTCTAGAATCCTTGCGGGTTTGAACTCGAGAGTCATTCAATGTCCACATTCCGAAATTCACAGTGTCTTAATTCCAGAAGCACCAAATGTCTGCATTCTAGAATCAGAATGTGGTGGAATTCTAGAATGCAAAGCACGGCGGAATTCTAAAGTCCTAAAATGCCTCCTACCCGGATGTTAATGTGTCTGACGTCCAGAATGCTTCTAGGTCAGCATTTAATCATTCTGAAATATTCTGGGTTCTAGAATCAATGGACTGCTGAGTTCCAGAATGTAAGGTTGGCCAAACTCTAGAATACTTCCGTGTCTGAACTCGAGAGACATTCAATGTCCACATTCCGGAACTAAGGTTTTCTGAATTCCAGAAGCACCAAATGTCTGCATTCGAGAATCGGAATTTGACGGAATTCTAGAATGCACAGCACGGCGGAATTCTAAAGTACTAAAACACCTGATAGCCGGAAGTTAATGTGTCTGACGTCGAGAATGCTACTAGGGCAGCATTCTACCATTCTGAAAGATTCTGGGTTCTAGAATCAATGGACGGCTGAGTTCCGGAATGTCAGGGTGGCCAAACTGTAGAATCCTTGCGTGTCTGAACTCGAGAGTCATTCAATGTCCACATTCCGGAACTCAGGGTGTCTGAATTCCCAAAGAACCAATTGTCTGCATTCTAGAATCAAAATGTGTCAGAATTCTAGAATGCACAGCCTGGCGGAATTCTAAAGTCCTAAAATGCCTGCTAGTCGGAAGGTCAGGTGTCTGAGGTCCAGAATGCTACTAGGTCAGCATTCTACCGTTCTGAAAGATTCTGGGTTCTAGAACCAATGGACGGCTGAGTTCCAGAATGTCAGCATGGCCAAACTCTAGAATCCTTGCGTGTCTGATCTCGAGAGTCATTCAATGTGCACATTCCGGAGCTCAGGGTGTCTGAATTCCAGAAACACAAAATGTCTGCATTCTAGAATCGGAATGTGGTGAAATTCTAGAATGCACAGCATGGCGGAATTCTAAAGTCATAAAATGCCTTCTATCCGGAAGTTAAGCTGTCTGACGTCCAGAATGCTACTAGGTCAGCATTCTACCGTTCAGAAAGATTCTGGGTTCCAGAATCAATGGACGGATGAGTTCCAGAATGTCAGGTTGGCCAAACTCTAGAATCCTTGCGTGTCTGAACTCGAGAGACATTCAATGTCCACATTCCGGAACTAAGGTTGTCTGAATTCCAGAAGCAACAAATGTCTGCATTCGAGAATCGGAATTTGACGGAATTCCAGAATGCACAGCACGGCGGAATTCTAAAGTACTAAGACACCTGATAGCCGGAAGTTAATGTGTCTGACGTCCAGAATGCTACTATGTCAGCATTTAATTGTTCTGAAATATTCTGGGTTCTAGAATCAATGGACGGCTGAGTTCCAGAGTGTAAGGTTGGCCAAACTCTAGAATACTTGCGTGTCTGAACTTGAGAGGCATTCAATGTCCACATTCCGGAACTAAGGGTGTCTGAATTCCAGAAGCACCAAATGTCTGCATTCGAGAATCGGAATTTGACGGAATTCTAGAATGCACAGAACGGCGGAATTCTAATGTACTAAAACACCTGCTAGCCGGAAGTTAATATGTCTCACGTCCAGAAAGCTACTAGGTCATCATTGTACCATTCTGAAAGATTCTGGGTTTTAGAATCAATGGACGGCTGAGTTCCGGAAGGTCAGGGTGGCCAAACTCTAGAATCCTTGCGTGTCTGAACTCGAGTGTCATTCAGTGTCCACATTCCGGAACTCAGGGTGTCTGAATTCCCGAAGAACCAATTGTCTGCTTTCTAGAATCAAAATGTGGCAGAATTCTAGAATGCACAGCCTGGCGGAATTCTAAAGTCCTACAATGCCTGCTAGTCGAAAGGTAAGGTGTTTGAGGTCCAGAATGCTACTAAGTCAGAATTCTACCCTTCTGAAAGATTCTGGGTTCTAGAACCAATGGACGACTGAGTTCCAGAATGTCAGCATGGCCAAACTCTAGAATCCTTGCGTGTCTGATCTCGAGAGTCATTCAATGTGCACATTCCGGAGCTCAGGGTGTCTGAATTCCAGAAACACCAAATGTCTGCATTCTAGAGTCAGAATGTGGTGGAATTCTGGAATGCACAGCACGGCGGAATTCCAAAGTCCTAAAATGCCTACTACACGGAAGTTAAGGTGTCTGACGTACAGAATGCTACTAGGTCAGCATTTAAGTGTTCTGAATTATTCTGGGTTCTAGAATCAATGGACGGCTGAGTTCCAGAATGTAAGGTTGGCCAAACTCTAGAATACTTGCGTGTCTGAACTCGAGAGACATTCAATGTCCACATTCCGGAACTAAGGTTGTCTGAATTCCAGAAACACCAAATGTCTGCATTCTAGAATCGGAATGTGGTGAAATTCTAGAATGAACAGCATGGCGGAATTCTAAAGTCCTTACATGCCTGCTAGCCGGAAGTTAAGGTGTCTGACGTCCAGAATGCTACTAGGTCAGCATTCTACCATTCAGAAAGATTCTGGGTTCTAGAATCAATGGACGGCTGAGTTCCGGAATGTCAGGTTGGCCAAAGTCTAGAATCGTTGCGTGTTTGAACTCGAGAGTCATTCAATGTCCACATTCCGAAATTCACGGTGTCTGAATTCCAGAAGCACCAACTGTCTGCATTCTACAATCAGAATGTGGTGGAATTCTAGAATGCACGGCACGGCGGAATTCTGAAGTCCTAAAATGCCTCCTACCCGGAAGTTAAGGTGTCTGACGTCCAGAATGCTTCTAGGTCAGCATTTAATCATTCTGAAATATTCTGGGTTCTAGAATCAATGGACGGCTGAGTTCCAGAATGTAAGGTTGGCCGAACTCTAGAATACTTGCGTGTCTGAACTCAAGAGACATTCAATGTCCACATTCCGGAACTAAGGTTGTCTGAATTCCAGAAGCACCAAATGTCTGCATTCGAGAATCGGAATTTGACGGAATTCTAGAAAGCACAGCACGGCGGAATTCTAAAGTACTAAAACACCTGATAGCCGGATGTTAATGTGTCTGACGTCCAGAATGCTACTAGGTCAGCATTCTACCATTCAGAAAGATTCTGGGTTCTAGAATCAATGGACGGCTGAGTTCCGGAATGTCAGGGTGGCCAAACTTTAGGATCCTTGCGTGTCTGAACTCGAGAGTCATTCAATGTCCACATTCCGGAACTCAAGGTGTCTGAATTCCCAAAGAAACAATTGTCTGCATTCTAGAATCAAAATATGGCAGAATTCTAGAAGGCACAGCGGGGCGTAATTCTAAAGTCCTTAAATGCCTGCTAATCGGAAGGTAAGCTGTCTGAGGTCCAGAATGCTACTAGGTCAGCATTCTACAGTTCTGAAAGATTCTGGGTTCTAGAACCAATGGACGGCTGAGTTCCAGAATATCAGCATGGCCAAACTCTAGAATCCTTGCGTGTCTGATGTCGAGAGTCATTCAATGTGCACATTCCGGAGCTCAGGGCGTCTGAATTCCAGAAACAACAAATGTCTGCTTTCTAGAATCGTAATGTGGTGAAATTCTAGAATGAACAGCAAGGCGGAATTCTAAAGTCCTAACATGCCTGCTAGCCGGAAGTTAAGGTGTCCGACGTCCAGAATGATACTAGGTCAGCATTCTACCGTTCTGAAAGATTCTGGGTTCCAGTATCAATGGACGGATGAGTTCCAGAATGTCAGGATGGCCAAACTCTAGAATCCTTGCGGGTTTGAACTCGAGAGTCATTCAATGTCCACATTCCGAAATTCACAGTGTCTTAATTCCAGAAGCACCAAATGTCTGCATTCTAGAATCAGAATGTGGTGGAATTCTAGAATGCAAAGCACGGCGGAATTCTAAAGTCCTAAAATGCCTCCTACCCGGATGTTAATGTGTCTGACGTCCAGAATGCTTCTAGGTCAGCATTTAATCATTCTGAAATATTCTGGGTTCTAGAATCAATGGACTGCTGAGTTCCAGAATGTAAGGTTGGCCAAACTCTAGAATACTTCCGTGTCTGAACTCGAGAGACATTCAATGTCCACATTCCGGAACTAAGGTTTTCTGAATTCCAGAAGCACCAAATGTCTGCATTCGAGAATCGGAATTTGACGGAATTCTAGAATGCACAGCACGGCGGAATTCTAAAGTACTAAAACACCTGATAGCCGGAAGTTAATGTGTCTGACGTCGAGAATGCTACTAGGTCAGCATTCTACCATTCTGAAAGATTCTGGGTTCTAGAATCAATGGACGGCTGAGTTCCGGAATGTCAGGGTGGCCAAACTGTAGAATCCTTGCGTGTCTGAACTCGAGAGTCATTCAATGTCCACATTCCGGAACTCAGGGTGTCTGAATTCCCAAAGAACCAATTGTCTGCATTCTAGAATCAAAATGTGTCAGAATTCTAGAATGCACAGCCTGGCGGAATTCTAAAGTCCTAAAATGCCTGCTAGTCGGAAGGTCAGGTGTCTGAGGTCCAGAATGCTACTAGGTCAGCATTCTACCGTTCTGAAAGATTCTGGGTTCTAGAACCAATGGACGGCTGAGTTCCAGAATGTCAGCATGGCCAAACTCTAGAATCCTTGCGTGTCTGATCTCGAGAGTCATTCAATGTGCACATTCCGGAGCTCAGGGTGTCTGAATTCCAGAAACACAAAATGTCTGCATTCTAGAATCGGAATGTGGTGAAATTCTAGAATGCACAGCATGGCGGAATTCTAAAGTCATAAAATGCCTTCTATCCGGAAGTTAAGCTGTCTGACGTCCAGAATGCTACTAGGTCAGCATTCTACCGTTCAGAAAGATTCTGGGTTCCAGAATCAATGGACGGATGAGTTCCAGAATGTCAGGTTGGCCAAACTCTAGAATCCTTGCGTGTCTGAACTCGAGAGACATTCAATGTCCACATTCCGGAACTAAGGTTGTCTGAATTCCAGAAGCAACAAATGTCTGCATTCGAGAATCGGAATTTGACGGAATTCCAGAATGCACAGCACGGCGGAATTCTAAAGTACTAAGACACCTGATAGCCGGAAGTTAATGTGTCTGACGTCCAGAATGCTACTATGTCAGCATTTAATTGTTCTGAAATATTCTGGGTTCTAGAATCAATGGACGGCTGAGTTCCAGAGTGTAAGGTTGGCCAAACTCTAGAATACTTGCGTGTCTGAACTCGAGAGGCATTCAATGTCCACATTCCGGAACTAAGGGTGTCTGAATTCCAGAAGCACCAAATGTCTGCATTCGAGAATCGGAATTTGACGGAATTCTAGAATGCACAGAACGGCGGAATTCTAATGTACTAAAACACCTGCTAGCCGGAAGTTAATATGTCTCACGTCCAGAAAGCTACTAGGTCATCATTGTACCATTCTGAAAGATTCTGGGTTTTAGAATCAATGGACGGCTGAGTTCCGGAAGGTCAGGGTGGCCAAACTCTAGAATCCTTGCGTGTCTGAACTCGAGTGTCATTCAGTGTCCACATTCCGGAACTCAGGGTGTCTGAATTCCCGAAGAACCAATTGTCTGCTTTCTAGAATCAAAATGTGGCAGAATTCTAGAATGCACAGCCTGGCGGAATTCTAAAGTCCTACAATGCCTGCTAGTCGAAAGGTAAGGTGTTTGAGGTCCAGAATGCTACTAAGTCAGAATTCTACCCTTCTGAAAGATTCTGGGTTCCAGAATCAATGGACGGATGAGTTCCAGAATATCAGGTTGGCCAAACTCTAGAATCCTTGCGGGTTTGAACTCGAGAGTCATTCAATGTCCACATTCCGAAATTCAGAGTGTCTTAATTCCAGAAGCACCAAATGTCTGAATTCTAGAATCAGAATGTGGTGGAATTCTAGAATGCAAAGCACGGCGGAATTCTAAAGTCCAAAAATGCCTCCTACCCGGAAGTTAATGTGTCTGACGTCCAGAATGCTACTAGGTCAGCATTTAATCATTCTGAAATATTCTGGGTTCTAGAATCAATGGACTGCTGAGTTCCAGAATGTAAGGTTGGCCAAACTCTAGAATACTTGCGTGTCTGAACTCGAGAGACATTCAATGTCCACATTCCGGAACTAAGGTTGTCTGAATTCCAGAAGCACCAAATGTCTGCATTCGAGAATCGGAATTTGACGGAATTCTAGAATGCACAGCACGGCGGAACTCTAAACTACTAAAACACCTGCTACCCGGAAGTTAACGTGTCTGATGTATAGAATGCTACTAGGTCAGCATTTAATCGTTCTGAAATATTCTGGGTTCTAGAATCAATGGACGGCTGAGTTCTGGAATGTCAGGGTGGCCAAACTCTAGAATCCTTGCGTGTCTGAACTCGAGAGTCATTCAATGTCCACATTCCGGAACTCAGGGTGTCTGAATTCCCGAAGAAGCAATTGTCTGCCTTCTAGAATCAAAATGTGGCAGAATTCTAGAATGCACAGTCTGGCGGAATTCTAAAGTCCTAAAATGCCTGCTAGTCGGAAGGTAAGCTGTCTGAGGTCCAGAATGCTACTAGGTCAGCATTCAGCAGTTCTGAAAGATTCTGGGTTCTAGAACCAATGGATGGCTGAGTTCCAGAATGTCAGCATGGCCAAACTCTAGAATCCTTGCGTGTCTGATCTCGAGAGTCATTCAATGTGCACATTCCGGAGCTCAGGGTGTCTGAATTCCAGAAACACCAAATGTCTGCATTCTAGAATCGGAATGTGGTGAAATTCTAGAATGAACAGCATGGCGGAATTCTAAAGTCCTAAAATGCCTGCTAGCCGGAAGTTAAGGTGTCTGACTTCCAGAATGCTACTAGGTCAGCATTCTACCGTTCTGAAAGATTCTGGGTTCCAGAATCAATGGACGGATGAATTCCAGAATGTCAGGTTGGCCAAACTCTAGAATCCTTGCGTGTTTGAACTCGAGAGTCATTCAATGTCCACATTCCGGAATTCACGGTGTCTGAATTCCAGAAGCACCAAATGTCTGCATTCTAGAATCAGAATGTTTTGGAATTCTAGAATGAACAGCACGCCGGAATTCCAAAGTCCTAAAATGCCTGCTACCAGGAAGTTAATGTGTCTGACGTCCAGAATGCTACTAGGTCAGCATTTAATTGTTCTGAAATATTCTGGGTTCTAGAATCAAAGGACGGGTGAGTTCCAGAATGTAAGGTTGGCCAAACTCTAGAATACTTGAGTGTCTGTACTCGAGAGACATTCAATGTCCACATTCCGGAACTAAGGTTGTCTGAATTCCAGAAACACCAAATGTCTGCATTCTAGAATCGGAATGTGGTGAAATTCTAGAATGAACAGCATGGCGGAATTCTAAAGTCCTAAAATGCCTGCTAGCCGGAAGTTAAGGTGTCTGACGTGCAGAATGCTACTAGGTCAGCATTCTACCGTTCAGAAAGATTCTGGGTTCCAGAATCAATGGACGGATGAGTTCCAGAATGTCAGGTTGGCCAAAGTCTAGAATCGTTGCGTGTTTGAACTCGAGAGTCATTCAATGTCCACATTCCGAAATTCACGGTGTCTGAATTCCAGAAGCACCAACTGTCTGCATTCTACAATCAGAATGTGGTGGAATTCTGGAATGCACGGCACGGCGGAATTCTGAAGTCCTAAAATGCCTCCTACCCGGAAGTTAAGGTGTCTGACGTCCAGAATGCTTCTAGGTCAGCATTTAATCATTCTGAAATATTCTGGGTTCCAGAATCAATGGACGGCTGAGTTCCAGAATGTAAGGTTGGCCAAACTCTAGAATACTTGCGTGTCTGAACTCAAGAGACATTCAATGTCCACATTCCGGAACTAAGGTTGTCTGAATTCCAGAAGCACCAAATGTCTGCATTCGAGAATCGGAATTTGACGGAATTCTAGAAAGCACAGCACGGCGGAATTCTAAAGTACTAAAACACCTGATAGCCGGATGTTAATGTGTCTGACGTCCAGAATGCTACTAGGTCAGCATTCTACCATTCAGAAAGATTCTGGGTTCTAGAATCAATGGACGGCTGAGTTCCGGAATGTCAGGGTGGCCAAACTTTAGGATCCTTGCGTGTCTGAACTCGAGAGTCATTCAATGTCCACATTCCGGAACTCAAGGTGTCTGAATTCCCAAAGAAACAATTGTCTGCATTCTAGAATCAAAATATGGCAGAATTCTAGAATGCACAGCCTGGCGGAATTCTAAAGTCCTAAAATGCCTGCTAGTCGGAAGGTAAGGTGTCTGAGGTCCAGAATGCTACTAGGTCAGCATTCTACAGTTCTGAAAGATTCTGGGTTCTAGAACCAATGGACGGCTGAGTTCCAGAATATCAGCATGGCCAAACTCTAGAATCCTTGCGTGTCTGATGTCGAGAGTCATTCAATGTGCACATTCCGGAGCTCAGGGCGTCTGAATTCCAGAAACAACAAATGTATGCTTTCTAGAATCGTAATGTGGTGAAATTCTAGAATGAACAGCAAGGCGGAATTCTAAAGTCCTAACATGCCTGCTAGCCGGAAGTTAAGGTGTCCGACGTCCAGAACGCTACTAGGTCAGCATTCTACCGTTCTGAAAGATTCTGGGTTCCAGTATCAATGGACGGATGAGTTCCAGAATGTCAGGTTGGCCAAACTCTAGAATCCTTGCGGGTTTGAACTCGAGAGTCATTCAATGTCCACATTCCGAAATTCACAGTGTCTTAATTCCAGAAGCACCAAATGTCTGCATTCTAGAATCAGAATGTGGTGGAATTCTAGAATGCAAAGCACGGCGGAATTCTAAAGTCCTAAAATGCCTCCTACCCGGATGTTAATGTGTCTGACGTCCAGAATGCTTCTAGGTCAGCATTTAATCATTCTGAAATATTCTGGGTTCTAGAATCAATGGACTGCTGAGTTCCAGAATGTAAGGTTGGCCAAACTCTAGAATACTTGCGTGTCTGAACTCGAGAGACATTCAATGTCCACATTCCGGAACTAAGGTTGTCTGAATTCCAGAAGCACCAAATGTCTGCATTCGAGAATAGGAATTTGACGGAATTCTAGAATGCACAGCACGGCGGAATTCTAAAGAACTAAAACACCTGATAGCCGGAAGTTAATGTGTCTGACGTCCAGAATGATACTAGGTCAGCTTTCTACCTTTCTGAAAGATTCTGGGTTCTAGAATCAATGGACGGCTGAGTTCCATAATGTCAGGGTGGCCAAACTCTAGAATCCTTGCGTGTCTGAACTCGAGAGTCATTCAATGTCCACATTCCGGAAATCAGGGTGTGTGAATTCCCGAAGAAGCAATTGTCTGCCTTCTAGAATCAAAATGTGGCAGAATTCTAGAATGCACAGCCTGGCGGAGTTCTAAAGTCCTAAAATGCCTGCTAGTCGGAAGTTAAGCTGTCTGAGGTCCAGAATGCTACTAGGTCAGCATTCAACAGTTCTGAAAGATTCTGGGTTCTAGAACCAATGGACGGCTGAGTTCCAGAATGTCAGCATGGCCAAACTCTAGAATCCTTGCGTGTCTGATCTCGAGAGTCATTCAATGTGCACATTCCGGAGCTCAGGGTGTCTGAATTCGAGAAACACCAAATATCTCCATTCTAGAATTGGAATGTGGTGAAATTCTAGAATGAACAGCATGGCGGAATTCTAAAGTCCTAACATGCCTGCTAGCCGGAAGTTAAGGTGTCTGACGTCCAGAATGCTACTAGGTCAGCATTCTACCATTCTGAAAGATTCTGGGTTCTAGAATCAATGGACGGCTGAGTTCTGAAATGTCAGGGTGGCCAAACTGTAGAATCCTTGCGTGTCTGAACTCGAGAGTCATTCAATGTCCACATTTCAGAACTCAGGGTGTCTGAATTCCCAAAGAACCAATTGTCTGCATTCAAGAATCAAAATGTGGCAGAATTCTAGAATGCACAGCCTGGCGGAATTCTAAAGACCTAAAATGCCTGCTAGTCGGAAGGTCAGGTGTCTGAGGTCAAGAATGCTACTAGGTCAGCATTCTACCGTTCTGAAAGATTCTGGGTTCTAGAACCAATGGACGGCTGAGTTCCAGAATGTCAGCATGGCCAAACTCTAGAATCCTTGCGTGTCTGATCTCGAGAGTCATTCAATGTGCACATTCCGGAGCTCAGGGTGTCTGAATTCCAGAAACACAAAATGACTGCATTTTAGAATCGGAATGTGGGGAAATTCTAGAATGCACAGCATGGCGGAATTCTAAAGTCCTAAAATGCCTGCTAGCCGGAAGTTAAGGTGTCTGACGTCCAGAATGCTACTAGGTCAGCCTTCTACCGTTCAGAAAGATTCTGGGTTCCAGAATCAATGGACGGATGTGTTCCAGAATGTCAGGTTGGCCAAAGTCTAGAATCGTTGCGTGTGTGAACTCGAGAGTCATTCAATGTCCACATTCCGAAATTCACGGTGTCTGAATTCCAGAAGCACCAAATGTCTGCATTCTAGAATCAGAATGTGGTGGAATTCTAGAATGCACGGCACGGCGGAATTCTGAAGTCCTAAAATGCCTCCTACCCGGAAGTTAAGGTGTCTGAAGTCCAGAATGCTTCTAGGTCAGCATTTAATCATTCTGAAATATTCTGGGTTCTAGAATCAATGGACGGCTGAGTTCCAGAATGTAAGGTTGGCCGAACTCTAGAATACTTGCGTGTCTGAACTCGAGAGACATTCCATGTCCACATTCCGGAACTAAGGTTGTCTGATTTCCAGAAGCACCAAATGTCTGCATTCGAGAATCGGAATTTGACGGAATTCTAGAATGCACAGCACGGCGGAATTCTAAAGTACTTAAACACCTGATAGCCGGAAGTTAATGTGTCTGACGTCCAGAATGCTACTAGGTCAGCATTCTAACATTCAGAAAGATTCTGGTTTCTAGAATCAATGGACGGCTGAGTTCCGGAATGTCAGGGTGGCCAAACTTTAGGATCCTTGCGTGTCTGAACTCGAGAGTCATTCAATGTCCATATTCCGGAACTCAAGGTGTCTGAATTCCGAAAGAAACAATTGTCTGCATTCTAGAATCAAAATATGGCAGAATTCTAGAATGCACAGCCTGGCGGAATTCTATAGTCCTAAAATGCCTGCTAGTCGGAAGGTAAGGTGTCTGAGGTCCAGAATGCTACTAGGTCAGCATTCTACAGTTCTGAAAGATTCTGGGTTCTAGAACCAATGGACGGCTGAGTTCCAGAATGTCAGCATGGCCAAACTCTAGAATCCTTGCGTGTCTGATGTCGAGAGTCATTCAATGTGCACATTCCGGAGCTCAGGGTGTCTGAATTCCAGAAACACCAAATGTCTGCATTCTAGAATCGGAATGTGGTGAAATTCTAGAATGAACAGCATGGCGGAATTCTAAAGTCCTAAAATGCCTGCTAGCCGGAAGTTAAGGTGTCTGCCGTCCAGAATGCTACTAGGTCAGCATTCTACCATTCTGAAAGATTCTGGGTCCCAGAATCAATGGACGGATGAGTTCCAGAATGTCAGGTTGGCCAAACTCTAGAATCCTTGCGTGTTTGAACTCGAGAGTCATTCAATGTCCACATTCCGGAATTCACGGTGTCTGAATTCCAGAAGCACCAAATGTCTGCATTCTAGAATCAGAATGTGGTGGAAATCTAGAATGCACAGCACGGCGGAATTCCAAAGTCCTAAAATGCCTTCTACCCGGATGTTAAGGTGTCTGACGTCCAGAATGCTACTAGGTCAGCATTTAATTGTTCTGAAATATTCTGGGTTCTAGAATCAATGGACGGGTGAGTTCCAGAATGAAAGGTTGGCCAAACTCTAGAATACTTGCGTGTCTGAACTCGGGAGACATTCAATGTCCACATTCCGGAACTAAGGTTGTCTGAATTCCAGAAACACCAAATGTCTGCATTCTAGAATCCGAATGTGGTGAAATTCTAGAATGAACAGCATGGCGGAATTCTAAAGTCCTAACATGCCTCCTAGCCGGAAGTTAAGGTGTCTGACGTCCAGAATGCTACTAGGTCAGCATTCTACCATTCTGAAAGATTCTGGGTTCTAGAATCAATGGACGGCTGAGTTCCGGAATGTCAGTGTGGCCAAACTGTAGAATCCTTACGTGTCTGAACTCGAGAGTCATTCAATGTCCACATTCCGGAACTCAGGGTGTCTGAATTCCCAAAGAACCAATTGTCTGCATTCTAGAATCAAAATGTGTCAGAATTCTAGAATGCACAGCCTGGCGGAATTCTAAAGTCCTAAAATGCCTGCTAGTCGGAAGGTCAGGTGTCTGAGGTCCAGAATGCTACTAGGTCAGCATTCTACCGTTCTGAAAGATTCTGGGTTCTAGAACCAATGGACGGCTGAGTTCCAGAATGTCAGCATGTCCAAACTCTAGAATCCTTGCGTGTCTGATCTCGAGAGTCATTCAATGTGCACATTCCGGAGCTCAGGGTGTCTGAATTCCAGAAACACAAAATGTCTGCATTCTAGAATCGGAATGTGGTGAAATTCTAGAATGCACAGCATGGCGGAATTCTAAAGTCATAAAATGCCTGCTAGCCGGAAGTTAAGGTGTCTGACGTCCAGAATGCTACTAGGTCAGCATTCTACCGTTCAGAAAGATTCTGGGTTCCAGAATCAATGGACGGATGAGTTCCAGAATGTCAGGTTGGCCAAAGTCTAGAATCGTTGCGTGTTTGAACTCGAGAGTCATTCAATGTCCACATTCCGAAATTCACGGTGTCTGAATTCCAGAAGCACCAAATGTCTGCATTGTAGAATCAGAATGTGGTGGAATTCTAGAATGCACGGCACGGCGGAATTCTGAAGTAATAAAATGCCTCCTACCCGGAAGTTAAGGTGTCTGACGTCCAGAATGCTTCTAGGTCAGCATTTAATCAGTCTGAAATATTCTGGGTTCTAGAATCAATGGACGGTTGAGTTCCAGAATGTAAGGTTGGCCAAACTCTAGAATACTTGCGTGTCTAAACTCGAGAGACATTCAGTGTCCACATTCCGGAACTAAGGTTGTCTGAATTCCAGCAGCACCACATGTCTGCATTCGAGAATCGGAATTTGACGGAATTCTAGAATGCACAGCACGGCAGAATTCTAAAGTACTAAAACACCTGATAGCCGGAAGTTAATGTGTCTGACGTCCAGAATGCTACTAGGTCAGCATTCTACCATTCTGAAAGATTCTGGGTTCTAGAATCAATGGACGGCTGATTTCCGGAATGTCAGGTTGGCAAAACTTTAGGATCCTTGCGTGTCTGAACTCGAGAGTCATTCAATGTCCACATTCCGGAACTCAGGGTGTCTGAATTCCCAAAGAAACAATTGTCTGCATTCTAGAATCAGAATGTGGTGGAATTCTAGAATGCACAGCACGGCGGAATTCTAAAGTCCTAAAATGCCTCCTACCCGGAAGTTAATGTGTCTGACGTCCAGAATGCTACTAGGTCAGCTTTTAATCATTCTGAAATATTCTGGGTTCTAGAATCAATGGACTGCTGAGTTCCAGAATGTAAGGTTGGCCAAACTCTAGAATACTTGCGTGTCTGAACTCGAGAGACATTCAATGTCCACATTCCGGAACTAAGGTTGTCTGAATTCCAGAAGCACCAAATGTCTGCATTCGAGAATCGGAATTTGACGGAATTCTAGAATGCACAGCACGGCGGAACTCTAAACTACTAAAACACCTGCTACCCGGAAGTTAACGTGTCTGATGTATAGAATGCTACTAGGTCAGCATTTAATCGTTCTGAAATATTCTGGGTTCTAGAATCAATGGACGGCTGAGTTCTGGAATGTCAGGGTGGCCAAACTCTAGAATCCTTGCGTGTCTGAACTCGAGAGTCATTCAATGTCCACATTCCGGAACTCAGGGTGTCTGAATTCCCGAAGAAGCAATTGTCTGCCTTCTAGAATCAAAATGTGGCAGAATTCTAGAATGCACAGTCTGGCGGAATTCTAAAGTCCTAAAATGCCTGCTAGTCGGAAGGTAAGCTGTCTGAGGTCCAGAATGCTACTAGGTCAGCATTCAGCAGTTCTGAAAGATTCTGGGTTCTAGAACCAATGGATGGCTGAGTTCCAGAATGTCAGCATGGCCAAACTCTAGAATCCTTGCGTGTCTGATCTCGAGAGTCATTCAATGTGCACATTCCGGAGCTCAGGGTGTCTGAATTCCAGAAACACCAAATGTCTGCATTCTAGAATCGGAATGTGGTGAAATTCTAGAATGAACAGCATGGCGGAATTCTAAAGTCCTAAAATGCCTGCTAGCCGGAAGTTAAGGTGTCTGACTTCCAGAATGCTACTAGGTCAGCATTCTACCGTTCTGAAAGATTCTGGGTTCCAGAATCAATGGACGGATGAATTCCAGAATGTCAGGTTGGCCAAACTCTAGAATCCTTGCGTGTTTGAACTCGAGAGTCATTCAATGTCCACATTCCGGAATTCACGGTGTCTGAATTCCAGAAGCACCAAATGTCTGCATTCTAGAATCAGAATGTTTTGGAATTCTAGAATGAACAGCACGCCGGAATTCCAAAGTCCTAAAATGCCTGCTACCAGGAAGTTAATGTGTCTGACGTCCAGAATGCTACTAGGTCAGCATTTAATTGTTCTGAAATATTCTGGGTTCTAGAATCAAAGGACGGGTGAGTTCCAGAATGTAAGGTTGGCCAAACTCTAGAATACTTGAGTGTCTGTACTCGAGAGACATTCAATGTCCACATTCCGGAACTAAGGTTGTCTGAATTCCAGAAACACCAAATGTCTGCATTCTAGAATCGGAATGTGGTGAAATTCTAGAATGAACAGCATGGCGGAATTCTAAAGTCCTAAAATGCCTGCTAGCCGGAAGTTAAGGTGTCTGACGTGCAGAATGCTACTAGGTCAGCATTCTACCGTTCAGAAAGATTCTGGGTTCCAGAATCAATGGACGGATGAGTTCCAGAATGTCAGGTTGGCCAAAGTCTAGAATCGTTGCGTGTTTGAACTCGAGAGTCATTCAATGTCCACATTCCGAAATTCACGGTGTCTGAATTCCAGAAGCACCAACTGTCTGCATTCTACAATCAGAATGTGGTGGAATTCTGGAATGCACGGCACGGCGGAATTCTGAAGTCCTAAAATGCCTCCTACCCGGAAGTTAAGGTGTCTGACGTCCAGAATGCTTCTAGGTCAGCATTTAATCATTCTGAAATATTCTGGGTTCCAGAATCAATGGACGGCTGAGTTCCAGAATGTAAGGTTGGCCAAACTCTAGAATACTTGCGTGTCTGAACTCAAGAGACATTCAATGTCCACATTCCGGAACTAAGGTTGTCTGAATTCCAGAAGCACCAAATGTCTGCATTCGAGAATCGGAATTTGACGGAATTCTAGAAAGCACAGCACGGCGGAATTCTAAAGTACTAAAACACCTGATAGCCGGATGTTAATGTGTCTGACGTCCAGAATGCTACTAGGTCAGCATTCTACCATTCAGAAAGATTCTGGGTTCTAGAATCAATGGACGGCTGAGTTCCGGAATGTCAGGGTGGCCAAACTTTAGGATCCTTGCGTGTCTGAACTCGAGAGTCATTCAATGTCCACATTCCGGAACTCAAGGTGTCTGAATTCCCAAAGAAACAATTGTCTGCATTCTAGAATCAAAATATGGCAGAATTCTAGAATGCACAGCCTGGCGGAATTCTAAAGTCCTAAAATGCCTGCTAGTCGGAAGGTAAGGTGTCTGAGGTCCAGAATGCTACTAGGTCAGCATTCTACAGTTCTGAAAGATTCTGGGTTCTAGAACCAATGGACGGCTGAGTTCCAGAATATCAGCATGGCCAAACTCTAGAATCCTTGCGTGTCTGATGTCGAGAGTCATTCAATGTGCACATTCCGGAGCTCAGGGCGTCTGAATTCCAGAAACAACAAATGTATGCTTTCTAGAATCGTAATGTGGTGAAATTCTAGAATGAACAGCAAGGCGGAATTCTAAAGTCCTAACATGCCTGCTAGCCGGAAGTTAAGGTGTCCGACGTCCAGAACGCTACTAGGTCAGCATTCTACCGTTCTGAAAGATTCTGGGTTCCAGTATCAATGGACGGATGAGTTCCAGAATGTCAGGTTGGCCAAACTCTAGAATCCTTGCGGGTTTGAACTCGAGAGTCATTCAATGTCCACATTCCGAAATTCACAGTGTCTTAATTCCAGAAGCACCAAATGTCTGCATTCTAGAATCAGAATGTGGTGGAATTCTAGAATGCAAAGCACGGCGGAATTCTAAAGTCCTAAAATGCCTCCTACCCGGATGTTAATGTGTCTGACGTCCAGAATGCTTCTAGGTCAGCATTTAATCATTCTGAAATATTCTGGGTTCTAGAATCAATGGACTGCTGAGTTCCAGAATGTAAGGTTGGCCAAACTCTAGAATACTTGCGTGTCTGAACTCGAGAGACATTCAATGTCCACATTCCGGAACTAAGGTTGTCTGAATTCCAGAAGCACCAAATGTCTGCATTCGAGAATAGGAATTTGACGGAATTCTAGAATGCACAGCACGGCGGAATTCTAAAGAACTAAAACACCTGATAGCCGGAAGTTAATGTGTCTGACGTCCAGAATGCTACTAGGTCAGCTTTCTACCTTTCTGAAAGATTCTGGGTTCTAGAATCAATGGACGGCTGAGTTCCATAATGTCAGGGTGGCCAAACTCTAGAATCCTTGCGTGTCTGAACTCGAGAGTCATTCAATGTCCACATTCCGGAACTCAGGGTGTGTGAATTCCCGAAGAAGCAATTGTCTGCCTTCTAGAATCAAAATGTGGCAGAATTCTAGAATGCACAGCCTGGCGGAATTCTAAAGTCCTAAAATGCCTGCTAGTCGGAAGTTAAGCTGTCTGAGGTCCAGAATGCTACTAGGTCAGCATTCAACAGTTCTGAAAGATTCTGGGTTCTAGAACCAATGGACGGCTGAGTTCCAGAATGTCAGCATGGCCAAACTCTAGAATCCTTGCGTGTCTGATCTCGAGAGTCATTCAATGTGCACATTCCGGAGCTCAGGGTGTCTGAATTCGAGAAACACCAAATATCTCCATTCTAGAATTGGAATGTGGTGAAATTCTAGAATGAACAGCATGGCGGAATTCTAAAGTCCTAACATGCCTGCTAGCCGGAAGTTAAGGTGTCTGACGTCCAGAATGCTACTAGGTCAGCATTCTACCATTCTGAAAGATTCTGGGTTCTAGAATCAATGGACGGCTGAGTTCTGAAATGTCAGGGTGGCCAAACTGTAGAATCCTTGCGTGTCTGAACTCGAGAGTCATTCAATGTCCACATTTCAGAACTCAGGGTGTCTGAATTCCCAAAGAACCAATTGTCTGCATTCAAGAATCAAAATGTGGCAGAATTCTAGAATGCACAGCCTGGCGGAATTCTAAAGACCTAAAATGCCTGCTAGTCGGAAGGTCAGGTGTCTGAGGTCAAGAATGCTACTAGGTCAGCATTCTACCGTTCTGAAAGATTCTGGGTTCTAGAACCAATGGACGGCTGAGTTCCAGAATGTCAGCATGGCCAAACTCTAGAATCCTTGCGTGTCTGATCTCGAGAGTCATTCAATGTGCACATTCCGGAGCTCAGGGTGTCTGAATTCCAGAAACACAAAATGACTGCATTTTAGAATCGGAATGTGGGGAAATTCTAGAATGCACAGCATGGCGGAATTCTAAAGTCCTAAAATGCCTGCTAGCCGGAAGTTAAGGTGTCTGACGTCCAGAATGCTACTAGGTCAGCATTCTACCGTTCAGAAAGATTCTGGGTTCCAGAATCAATGGACGGATGTGTTCCAGAATGTCAGGTTGGCCAAAGTCTAGAATCGTTGCGTGTGTGAACTCGAGAGTCATTCAATGTCCACATTCCGAAATTCACGGTGTCTGAATTCCAGAAGCACCAAATGTCTGCATTCTAGAATCAGAATGTGGTGGAATTCTAGAATGCACGGCACGGCGGAATTCTGAAGTCCTAAAATGCCTCCTACCCGGAAGTTAAGGTGTCTGAAGTCCAGAATGCTTCTAGGTCAGCATTTAATCATTCTGAAATATTCTGGGTTCTAGAATCAATGGACGGCTGAGTTCCAGAATGTAAGGTTGGCCGAACTCTAGAATACTTGCGTGTCTGAACTCGAGAGACATTCCATGTCCACATTCCGGAACTAAGGTTGTCTGATTTCCAGAAGCACCAAATGTC
This sequence comes from Aotus nancymaae, assembly GCF_030222135.1. Lineage (NCBI taxonomy): Eukaryota > Metazoa > Chordata > Mammalia > Primates > Aotidae > Aotus > Aotus nancymaae. Next base: position 1,890,643 of record NW_026988514.1, on the reverse strand, counting down.
TGCATTCGAGAATCGGAATTTGACGGAATTCTAGAATGCACAGCACGGCGGAATTCTAAAGTACTTAAACACCTGATAGCCGGAAGTTAATGTGTCTGACGTCCAGAATGCTACTAGGTCAGCATTCTAACATTCAGAAAGATTCTGGGTTCTAGAATCAATGGACGGCTGAGTTCCGGAATGTCAGGGTGGCCAAACTTTAGGATCCTTGCGTGTCTGAACTCGAGAGTCATTCAATGTCCATATTCCGGAACTCAAGGTGTCTGAATTCCGAAAGAAACAATTGTCTGCATTCTAGAATCAAAATATGGCAGAATTCTAGAATGCACAGCCTGGCGGAATTCTATAGTCCTAAAATGCCTGCTAGTCGGAAGGTAAGGTGTCTGAGGTCCAGAATGCTACTAGGTCAGCATTCTACAGTTCTGAAAGATTCTGGGTTCTAGAACCAATGGACGGCTGAGTTCCAGAATGTCAGCATGGCCAAACTCTAGAATCCTTGCGTGTCTGATGTCGAGAGTCATTCAATGTGCACATTCCGGAGCTCAGGGTGTCTGAATTCCAGAAACACCAAATGTCTGCATTCTAGAATCGGAATGTGGTGAAATTCTAGAATGAACAGCATGGCGGAATTCTAAAGTCCTAAAATGCCTGCTAGCCGGAAGTTAAGGTGTCTGCCGTCCAGAATGCTACTAGGTCAGCATTCTACCATTCTGAAAGATTCTGGGTCCCAGAATCAATGGACGGATGAGTTCCAGAATGTCAGGTTGGCCAAACTCTAGAATCCTTGCGTGTTTGAACTCGAGAGTCATTCAATGTCCACATTCCGGAATTCACGGTGTCTGAATTCCAGAAGCACCAAATGTCTGCATTCTAGAATCAGAATGTGGTGGAATTCTAGAATGCACAGCACGGCGGAATTCCAAAGTCCTAAAATGCCTTCTACCCGGATGTTAAGGTGTCTGACGTCCAGAATGCTACTAGGTCAGCATTTAATTGTTCTGAAATATTCTGGGTTCTAGAATCAATGGACGGGTGAGTTCCAGAATGAAAGGTTGGCCAAACTCTAGAATACTTGCGTGTCTGAACTCGGGAGACATTCAATGTCCACATTCCGGAACTAAGGTTGTCTGAATTCCAGAAACACCAAATGTCTGCATTCTAGAATCCGAATGTGGTGAAATTCTAGAATGAACAGCATGGCGGAATTCTAAAGTCCTAACATGCCTCCTAGCCGGAAGTTAAGGTGTCTGACGTCCAGAATGCTACTAGGTCAGCATTCTACCATTCTGAAAGATTCTGGGTTCTAGAATCAATGGACGGCTGAGTTCCGGAATGTCAGTGTGGCCAAACTGTAGAATCCTTACGTGTCTGAACTCGAGAGTCATTCAATGTCCACATTCCGGAACTCAGGGTGTCTGAATTCCCAAAGAACCAATTGTCTGCATTCTAGAATCAAAATGTGTCAGAATTCTAGAATGCACAGCCTGGCGGAATTCTAAAGTCCTAAAATGCCTGCTAGTCGGAAGGTCAGGTGTCTGAGGTCCAGAATGCTACTAGGTCAGCATTCTACCGTTCTGAAAGATTCTGGGTTCTAGAACCAATGGACGGCTGAGTTCCAGAATGTCAGCATGTCCAAACTCTAGAATCCTTGCGTGTCTGATCTCGAGAGTCATTCAATGTGCACATTCCGGAGCTCAGGGTGTCTGAATTCCAGAAACACAAAATGTCTGCATTCTAGAATCGGAATGTGGTGAAATTCTAGAATGCACAGCATGGCGGAATTCTAAAGTCATAAAATGCCTGCTAGCCGGAAGTTAAGGTGTCTGACGTCCAGAATGCTACTAGGTCAGCATTCTACCGTTCAGAAAGATTCTGGGTTCCAGAATCAATGGACGGATGAGTTCCAGAATGTCAGGTTGGCCAAAGTCTAGAATCGTTGCGTGTTTGAACTCGAGAGTCATTCAATGTCCACATTCCGAAATTCACGGTGTCTGAATTCCAGAAGCACCAAATGTCTGCATTGTAGAATCAGAATGTGGTGGAATTCTAGAATGCACGGCACGGCGGAATTCTGAAGTAATAAAATGCCTCCTACCCGGAAGTTAAGGTGTCTGACGTCCAGAATGCTTCTAGGTCAGCATTTAATCAGTCTGAAATATTCTGGGTTCTAGAATCAATGGACGGTTGAGTTCCAGAATGTAAGGTTGGCCAAACTCTAGAATACTTGCGTGTCTAAACTCGAGAGACATTCAGTGTCCACATTCCGGAACTAAGGTTGTCTGAATTCCAGCAGCACCACATGTCTGCATTCGAGAATCGGAATTTGACGGAATTCTAGAATGCACAGCACGGCAGAATTCTAAAGTACTAAAACACCTGATAGCCGGAAGTTAATGTGTCTGACGTCCAGAATGCTACTAGGTCAGCATTCTACCATTCTGAAAGATTCTGGGTTCTAGAATCAATGGACGGCTGATTTCCGGAATGTCAGGTTGGCAAAACTTTAGGATCCTTGCGTGTCTGAACTCGAGAGTCATTCAATGTCCACATTCCGGAACTCAGGGTGTCTGAATTCCCAAAGAAACAATTGTCTGCATTCTAGAATCAGAATGTGGTGGAATTCTAGAATGCACAGCACGGCGGAATTCTAAAGTCTTAAAATGCCTCCTACCCGGAAGTTAATGTGTCTGACGTCCAGAATGCTACTAGGTCAGCTTTTAATCATTCTGAAATATTCTGGGTTCTAGAATCAATGGACTGCTGAGTTCCAGAATGTAAGGTTGGCCAAACTCTAGAATACTTGCGTGTCTGAACTCGAGAGACATTCAATGTCCACATTCCGGAACTAAGGTTGTCTGAATTCCAGAAGCACCAAATGTCTGCATTCGAGAATAGGAATTTGACGGAATTCTAGAATGCACATCACGGCGGAATTCTAAAGTACTAAAACACCTGATAGCCGGAAGTTAATGTGTCTGACGTCCAGAATGCTACTAGATCAGCTTTCTACCATTCTGAAAGATTCTGGGTTCTAGAATCAATGGACGGCTGAGTTCCAGAATGTCAGGGTGGCCAAACTCTAGAATCCTTGCGTGTCTGAACTCGAGAGTCATTCAATGTCCACATTCCGGAACTCAGGGTGTCTGAATTCCCGAAGAAGCAATTGTCTGCCTTCTAGAATCAAAATGTGGCAGAATTCTAGAATGCACAGCCTGGCGGAATTCTAAAGTCCTAAAATGCCTGCTAGTCGGAAGTTAAGCTGTCTGAGGTCCAGAATGCTACTAGGTGAGCATTCAACAGTTCTGAAAGATTCTGGGTTCTAGAACCAATGGACGGCTGAGTTCCAGAATGTCAGCATGGCCAAACTCTAGAATCCTTGCGTGTCTGATCTCGAGAGTCATTCAATGTGCACATTCCGGAGCTCAGGGTGTCTGAATTCCAGAAACACCAAATATCTCCATTCTAGAATTGGAATGTGGTGAAATTCTAGAATGAACAGCATGGCGGAATTCTAAAGTCCTAACATGCCTGCTAGCCGGAAGTTAAGGTGTCTGACGTCCAGAATGCTACTAGGTCAGCATTCTACCATTCTGAAAGATTCTGGGTTCTAGAATCAATGGACGGCTGAGTTCTGAAATGTCAGGGTGGCCAAACTGTAGAATCCTTGCGTGTCTGAACTCGAGAGTCATTCAATGTCCACATTTCAGAACTCAGGGTGTCTGAATTCCCAAAGAACCAATTGTCTGCATTCAAGAATCAAAATGTGGCAGAATTCTAGAATGCACAGCCTGGCGGAATTCTAAAGACCTAAAATGCCTGCTAGTCGGAAGGTCAGGTGTCTGAGGTCAAGAATGCTACTAGGTCAGCATTCTACCGTTCTGAAGGATTCTGGGTTCTAGAACCAATGGACGGCTGAGTTCCAGAATGTCAGCATGGCCAAACTCTAGAATCCTTGCGTGTCTGATCTCGAGAGTCATTCAATGTGCACATTCCGGAGCTCAGGGTGTCTGAATTCCAGAAACACAAAATGACTGCATTTTAGAATCGGAATGTGGGGAAATTCTAGAATGCACAGCATGGCGGAATTCTAAAGTCCTAAAATGCCTGCTAGCCGGAAGTTAAGGTGTCTGACGTCCAGAATGCTACTAGGTCAGCATTCTACCGTTCAGAAAGGTTCTGGGTTCCAGAATCAATGGATGGATGAGTTCCAGAATGTCAGGTTGGCCAAAGTCTAGAATCGTTGCGTGTTTGAACTCGAGAGTCATTCAATGTCCACATTCCGAAATTCACGGTGTCTGAATTCCAGAAGCACCAAATGTCTGCATTCTAGAATCAGAATGTGGTGGAATTCTAGAATGCACGGCACGGCGGAATTCTGAAGTCCTAAAATGCCTCCTACCCGGAAGTTAAGGTGTCTGACGTCCAGAATGCTTCTAGGTCAGCATTTAATCAGTCTGAAATATTCTGGGTTCTAGAATCAATGGACGGTTGAGTTCCAGAATGTAAGGTTGGCCAAACTCTAGAATACTTGCGTGTCTGAACTCGAGAGACATTCAGTGTCCACATTCCGGAACTAAGGTTGTCTGAATTCCAGAAGCACCACATGTCTGCATTCGAGAATCGGAATTTGACGGAATTCTAGAATGCACAGCACGGCGGAATTCTAAAGTACTAAAACACCTGATAGCCGGAAGTTAATGTGTCTGACGTCCAGAATGCTACTAGGTCAGCATTCTACCATTCTGAAAGATTCTGGGTTCTAGAATCAATGGACGGCTGATTTCCGGAATGTCAGGGTGGCCAAACTTTAGGATCCTTGCGTGTCTGAACTCGAGAGTCATTCAATGTCCACATTCCGGAACTCAAGGTGTCTGAATTCCCAAAGAAACAATTGTCTGCATTCTAGAATCAAAATATGGCAGAATTCTAGAATGCACAGCCTGGCGGAATTCTATAGTCCTAAAATGCCTGCTAGTCGGAAGGTAAGTTGTCTGAGGTCCAGAATGCTACTAGGTCAGCATTCTACAGTTCTGAAAGATTCTGGGTTCTAGAACCAATGGACGGCTGAGTTCCAGAATGTCAGCATGGCCAAACTCTAGAATCCTTGCGTGTCTGATCTCGAGAGTCATTCAATGTGCACATTCCGGAGCTCAGGGCGTCTGAATTCCAGAAACACCAAAGGTCTGCTTTCTAGAATCGGAATGTGGTGAAATTCTAGAATGAACAGCATGGCGGAATTCTAAAGTCCTAACATGCCTGCTAGCCGGAAGTTAAGGTGTCTGACGTCCAGAATGCTACTAGGTCAGCATTCTACCATTCTGAAAGATTCTGGGTTCTAGAATCAATGGACGGCTGAGTTCCGGAATGTCAGGGTGGCCAAACTGTAGTATCCTTGCTTGTCTGAAATCGAGAGTCATTCAATGTCCACATTCCGGAACTCAGGGTGTCTGAATTCCCAAAGAACCAATTGTCTGCATTCTAGAATCAAAATGTGGCAGAATTCTAGAATGCACAGCCTGGCGGAATTCTAAAGTCCTAAAATGCCTCCTACCCGGAAGTTAATGTGTCTGACGTCCAGAATGCTACTAGGTCAGCATTTAATCATTCTGAAATATTCTGGGTTCTAGAATCAATGGACTGCTGAGTTCCAGAATGTAAGGTTGGCCAAACTCTAGAATACTTGCGTGTCTGAACTCGAGAGACATTCAATGTCCACATTCCGGAACTAAGGTTGTCTGAATTCCAGAAGCACCAAATGTCTGCATTCGAGAATAGGAATTTGACGGAATTCTAGAATGCACAGCACGGCGGAATTCTAAAGTACTAAAACACCTGCTAGCCGGAAGTTAATGTGTCTGACGTCCAGAATGCTACTAGGTCAGCATTCTACCATTCTGAAAGATTCTGGGTTCTAGAATCAATGGACGACTGAGTTCCGGAATGTCAGGGTGGCCAAACTCTAGAATCCTTGCGTGTCTGAACTCGAGAGTCATTCAATGTCCACATTCCGGAACTCAGGGTGTCTGAATTCCCGAAGAAGCAATTGTCTGCCTTCTAGAATCAAAATGTGGCAGAATTCTAGAATGCACAGCCTGGCGGAATTCTAAAGTCCTAAAATGCCTGCTAGTCGGAAGGTAAGCTGTCTGAGGTCCAGAATGCTACTAGGTCAGCATTCAACAGTTCTGAAAGATTCTGGGTTCTAGAACCAATGGACGGCTGAGTTTCAGAATGTCAGCATGGCCAAACTCTAGAATCCTTGCGTGTCTGATGTCGAGAGTCATTCAATGTGCACATTCCGGAGCTCAGGGTGTCTGAATTCCAGAAACACCAAATGTCTGCATTCTAGAATCGGAATGTGGTGAAATTCTAGAATGAACAGCATGGCGGAATTCTAAAGTCCTAAAATGCCTGCTAGCCGGAAGTTAAGGTGTCTGACGTCCAGAATGCTACTAGGTCAGCATTCTACCGTTCTGAAAGATTCTGGGTTCCAGAATCAATGGACGGATGAGTTCCAGAATGTCAGGTTGGCCAAACTCTTGAATCCTTGCGTGTTTGAACTCGAGAGTCATTCAATGTCCACATTCCGGAATTCACGGTGTCTGAATTCCAGAAGCACCAAATGTCTGCATTCTAGAATCAGAATGTGGTGGAATTCTAGAATGCACAGCACGGCGGAATTCCAAAGTCCTAAAATGCCTGCTACCCGGATGTTAAGGTGTCTGACGTCCAGAATGCTACTAGGTCAGCATTTAATTGTTCTGAAATATTCTGGGTTCTAGAATCAATGGACGGGTGAGTTCCAGAATGTAAGGTTGGCCAAACTCTAGAATACTTGCGTGTCTGAACTCGAGAGACATTCAGTGTCCACATTCCGGAACTAAGGTTGTCTGAATTCCAGAAACACCAAATGTCTGCATTCTAGAATCGGAATGTGGTGAAATTCTAGAATGAACAGCATGGCGGAATTCTAAAGTCCTAACATGCCTGCTAGCCGGAAGTTAAGGTGTCTGACGTCCAGAATGCTACTAGGTCAGCATTCTACCATTCTGAAAGATTCTGGGTTCTAGAATCAATGGACGGCTGATTTCCGGAATGTCAGGTTGGCCAAACTTTAGGATCCTTGCGTGTCTGAACTCGAGAGTCATTCAATGTCCACATTCCGGAACTCAAGGTGTCTGAATTCCCAAAGAAACAATTGTCTGCATTCTAGAATCAAAATATGGCAGAATTCTAGAATGCACAGCCTGGCGGAATTCTATAGTCCTAAAATGCCTGCTAGTCGGAAGGTAAGGTGTCTGAGGTCCAGAATGCTACTAGGTCAGCATTCTACAGTTCTGAAAGATTCTGGGTTCTAGAACCAATGGACGGCTGAGTTCCAGAATGTCAGCATGGCCAAACTCTAGAATCCTTGCGTGTCTGATCTCGAGAGTCATTCAATGTGCACATTCCGGAGCTCAGGGCGTCTGAATTCCAGAAACACCAAATGTCTGCATTCTAGAATCGGAATGTGGTGAAATTCTAGAATGCGCAGCATGGCGGAATTCTAAAGTCCTAAAATGCCTGCTAGCCGGAAGTTAAGGTGTCTGACGTCCAGAATGCTACTAGGTCAGCATTCTACCGTTCTGAAAGATTCTGGGTTCCAGAATCAATGGACGAATGAGTTCCAGAATGTCAGGATGGCCAAACTCTAGAATCCTTGCGGGTTTGAACTCGAGAGTCATTCAATGTCCACATTCCGAAATTCACGGTGTCTGAATTCCAGAAGCACCAAATGTCTGCATTCTAGAATCAGAATGTGGTGGAATTCTAGAATGCACAACACGGCGGAATTCTAAACTCCTAAAATGCCTCCTACCCGGAAGTTAATGTGTCTGACGTCCAGAATGCTACAAGGTCAGCATTTAATCATTCTGAAATATTCTGGGTTCTAGAATCAATGGACTGCTGAGTTCCAGAAAATAAGGTTGGCCAAATTCTAGAATACTTGCGTGTCTGAACTCGAGAGACATTCAATGTCCACATTCCGGAACTAAGGTTGTCTGAATTCCAGAAGCACCAAATGTCTGCATTCGAGAATAGGAATTTGACGGAATTCTAGAATGCACAGCACGGCGGAATTCTAAAGTACTAAAACACCTGCTAGCCGGAAGTTAATGTGTCTGACGTCCAGAATGCTACTAGGTCAGCATTCTACCATTCTGAAAGATTCTGGGTTCTAGAATCAATGGACGGCTGAGTTCCGGAATATCAGGGTGGCCAAACTCTAGAATCCTTGCGTGTCTGAACTCGAGAGTCATTCAATGTCCACATTCCGGAACTCAGGGTGTCTGAATTCCCGAAGAAGCAATTGTCTGCCTTCTAGAATCAAAATGTGGCAGAATTCTAGAATGCACAGCCTGGCGGAATTCTAAAGTCCTAAAATGCCTGCTAGTCGGAAGTTAAGCTGTCTGAGGTCCAGAATGCTACTAGGTCAGCATTCAACAGTTCTGAAAGATTCTGGGTTCTAGAACCAATGGACGGCTGAGTTCCAGAATGTCAGCATGGCCAAACTCTAGAATCCTTGCGTGTCTGATCTCGAGAGTCATTCAATGTGCACATTCCGGAGCTCAGGGTGTCTGAATTCCAGAAACACCAAATATCTGCATTCTAGAATTGGAATGTGGTGAAATTCAAGAATGAACAGCATGGCGGAATTCTAAAGTCCTAACATGCCTGCTAGCCGGAAGTTAAGGTGTCTGACGTCCAGAATGCTACTAGGTCAGCATTCTACCATTCTGAAAGATTCTGGGTTCTAGAATCAATGGACGGCTGAGTTCTGGAATGTCAGGGTGGCCAAACTGTAGAATCCTTGCGTGTCTGAACTCGAGAGTCATTCAATGTCCACATTTCAGAACTCAGGGTGTCTGAATTCCCAAAGAACCAATTGTCTGCATTCTAGAATCAAAATGTGGCAGAATTCTAGAATGCACAGCCTGGCGGAATTCTAAAGACCTAAAATGCCTGCTAGTCGGAAGGTCAGGTGTCTGAGGTCCAGAATGCTACTAGGTCAGCATTCTACCATTCTGAAAGATTCTGGGTTCTAGAACCAATGGACGGCTGAGTTCCAGAATATCAGCATGGCCAAACTCTAGAATCCTTGCGTGTCTGATCTCGAGAGTCATTCAATGTGCACATTCCGGAGCTCAGGGTGTCTGAATTCCAGAAACACAAAATGACTGCATTTTAGAATCGGAATGTGGTGAAATTCTTGAATGCACAGCATGGCGGAATTCTAAAGTCCTAAAATGCCTGCTAGCCGGAAGTTAAGGTGTCTGACGTCCAGAATGCTACTAGGTCAGCATTCTACCGTTCAGAAAGATTCTGGGTTCCAGAATCAATGGACGGATGAGTTCCAGAATGTCAGGTTGGCCAAAGTCTAGAATCGTTGCGTGTGTGAACTCGAGAGTCATTCAATGTCCACATTCCGAAATTCACGGTGTCTGAATTCCAGAAGCACCAAATGTCTGCATTCTAGAGTCAGAATATGGTGGAATTCTAGAATGCACAGCACGGCGTAATTCCAAAATCCTAAAATGCCTGCTACCCGGATGTTAAGGTGTCTGACGTCCAGAATGCTACTAGGTCAGCATTTAATTGTTCTGAAATATTCTGGGTTCTAGAATCAATGGACGGGTGAGTTCCAGAATGTAAGGTTGGCCAAACTCTAGAATACTTGCGTGTCTGAACTCGAGAGACATTCAGTGTCCACATTCCGGAACTAAGGTTGTCTGAATTCCAGAAACACCAAATGTCTGCATTCTAGAATGGAATGTGGTGAAATTCTAGAATGAACAGCATGGCGGAATTCTAAAGTCCTAACATGCCTGCTAGCCGGAAGTTAAGGTGTCTGACGTCCAGAATGCTACTAGGTCAGCATTCTACCATTCTGAAAGATTCTGGGTTCTAGAATCAATGGACGGCTGAGTTCCGGAATGTCAGGGTGGCCAAACTGTAGAATCCTTGCGTGTCTGAACTCGAGAGTCCTTCAATATCCACATTCCGGAACTCAGGGTGTCTGAATTCCCAAAGAACCAATTGTCTGCATTCTAGAATCAAAATGTGTCAGAATTCTAGAATGCACAGCCTGGCGGAATTCTAAAGTCCTAAAATGCCTGCTAGTCGGAAGGTCAGGTGTCTGAGGTCCAGAATGCTACTACGTCAGCATTCTACCGTTCTGAAAGATTCTGGGTTCTAGAACCAATGGACGGCTGAGTTCCAGAATGTCAGCATGGCCAAACTCTAGAATCCTTGCATGTCTGATCTCGAGAGTCATTCAATGTGCACATTCCGGAGCTCAGGGTGTCTGAATTCCAGAAACACAAAATGTCTGCATTCTAGAATCGGAATGTGGTGAAATTCTAGAATGCACAGCATGGTGGAATTCTAAAGTCATAAAATGCCTGCTAGCCGGAAGTTAAGGTGTCTGACGTCCAGAATGCTACTAGGTCAGCATTCTACCGTTCAGAAAGATTCTGGGTTCCAGAATCAATGGACGGATGAGTTCCAGAATGTCAGGTTGGCCAAAGTCTAGAATCGTTGCGTGTTTGAACTCGAGAGTCATTCAATGTCCACATTCCGAAATTCACGGTGTCTGAATTCCAGAAGCACCAAATGTCTGCATTGTAGAATCAGAATGTGGTGGAATTCTATAATGCACGGCACGGCGGAATTCTGAAGTCCTAAAATGCCTCCTACCCGGAAGTTAAGGTGTCTGACGTCCAGAATGCTTCTAGGTCAGCCTTTAATCATTCTGAAATATTCTGGGTTCTAGAATCAATGGACGGCTGAGTTCCAGAATGTTAGGTTGGCCAAATTCTAGAATACTTGCGTTTCTGAACTCGAGAGACATTCAGTGTCCACATTCCGGAACTAAGGTTGTCTGAATTCCAGAAGCACCACATGTCTGCATTCGAGAATCGGAATTTGACGGAATTCTAGAATGCACAGCACGGCGGAATTCTAAAGTACTAAAACACCTGATAGCCGGAAGTTAATGTGTCTGACGTCCAGAATGCTACTAGGTCAGCATTCTACCATTCTGAAAGATTCTGGGTTCTAGAATCAATGGACGGCTGATTTCCGGAATGTCAGGTTGGCCAAACTTTAGGATCCTTGCGTGTCTGAACTCGAGAGTCATTCAATGTCCACATTCCGGAACTCAAGGTGTCTGAATTCCCAAAGAAACAATTGTCTGCATTCTAGAATCAAAATATGGCAGAATTCTAGAATGCACAGCCTGGCGGAATTCTATAGTCCTAAAATGCCTGCTAGTCGGAAGGTAAGGTGTCTGAGGTCCAGAATGCTACTAGGTCAGCATTCTACAGTTCTGAAAGATTCTGGGTTCTAGAACCAATGGACGGCTGAGTTCCAGAATGTCAGCATGGCCAAACTCTAGAATCCTTGCGTGTCTGATCTCGAGAGTCATTCAATGTGCACATTCCGGAGCTCAGGGCGTCTGAATTCCAGAAACACCAAATGTCTGCATTCTAGAATCGGAATGTGGTGAAATTCTAGAATGCGCAGCATGGCGGAATTCTAAAGTCCTAAAATGCCTGCTAGCCGGAAGTTAAGGTGTCTGACGTCCAGAATGCTACTAGGTCAGCATTCTACCGTTCTGAAAGATTCTGGGTTCCAGAATCAATGGACGAATGAGTTCCAGAATGTCAGGATGGCCAAACTCTAGAATCCTTGCGGGTTTGAACTCGAGAGTCATTCAATGTCCACATTCCGAAATTCACGGTGTCTGAATTCCAGAAGCACCAAATGTCTGCATTCTAGAATCAGAATGTGGTGGAATTCTAGAATGCACAACACGGCGGAATTCTAAACTCCTAAAATGCCTCCTACCCGGAAGTTAATGTGTCTGACGTCCAGAATGCTACAAGGTCAGCATTTAATCATTCTGAAATATTCTGGGTTCTAGAATCAATGGACTGCTGAGTTCCAGAAAATAAGGTTGGCCAAATTCTAGAATACTTGCGTGTCTGAACTCGAGAGACATTCAATGTCCACATTCCGGAACTAAGGTTGTCTGAATTCCAGAAGCACCAAATGTCTGCATTCGAGAATAGGAATTTGACGGAATTCTAGAATGCACAGCACGGCGGAATTCTAAAGTACTAAAACACCTGCTAGCCGGAAGTTAATGTGTCTGACGTCCAGAATGCTACTAGGTCAGCATTCTACCATTCTGAAAGATTCTGGGTTCTAGAATCAATGGACGGCTGAGTTCCGGAATATCAGGGTGGCCAAACTCTAGAATCCTTGCGTGTCTGAACTCGAGAGTCATTCAATGTCCACATTCCGGAACTCAGGGTGTCTGAATTCCCGAAGAAGCAATTGTCTGCCTTCTAGAATCAAAATGTGGCAGAATTCTAGAATGCACAGCCTGGCGGAATTCTAAAGTCCTAAAATGCCTGCTAGTCGGAAGTTAAGCTGTCTGAGGTCCAGAATGCTACTAGGTCAGCATTCAACAGTTCTGAAAGATTCTGGGTTCTAGAACCAATGGACGGCTGAGTTCCAGAATGTCAGCATGGCCAAACTCTAGAATCCTTGCGTGTCTGATCTCGAGAGTCATTCAATGTGCACATTCCGGAGCTCAGGGTGTCTGAATTCCAGAAACACCAAATATCTGCATTCTAGAATTGGAATGTGGTGAAATTCAAGAATGAACAGCATGGCGGAATTCTAAAGTCCTAACATGCCTGCTAGCCGGAAGTTAAGGTGTCTGACGTCCAGAATGCTACTAGGTCAGCATTCTACCATTCTGAAAGATTCTGGGTTCTAGAATCAATGGACGGCTGAGTTCTGGAATGTCAGGGTGGCCAAACTGTAGAATCCTTGCGTGTCTGAACTCGAGAGTCATTCAATGTCCACATTTCAGAACTCAGGGTGTCTGAATTCCCAAAGAACCAATTGTCTGCATTCTAGAATCAAAATGTGTCAGAATTCTAGAATGCACAGCCTGGCGGAATTCTAAAGACCTAAAATGCCTGCTAGTCGGAAGGTCAGGTGTCTGAGGTCCAGAATGCTACTAGGTCAGCATTCTACCATTCTGAAAGATTCTGGGTTCTAGAACCAATGGACGGCTGAGTTCCAGAATATCAGCATGGCCAAACTCTAGAATCCTTGCGTGTCTGATCTCGAGAGTCATTCAATGTGCACATTCCGGAGCTCAGGGTGTCTGAATTCCAGAAACACAAAATGACTGCATTTTAGAATCGGAATGTGGTGAAATTCTTGAATGCACAGCATGGCGGAATTCTAAAGTCCTAAAATGCCTGCTAGCCGGAAGTTAAGGTGTCTGACGTCCAGAATGCTACTAGGTCAGCATTCTACCGTTCAGAAAGATTCTGGGTTCCAGAATCAATGGACGGATGAGTTCCAGAATGTCAGGTTGGCCAAAGTCTAGAATCGTTGCGTGTGTGAACTCGAGAGTCATTCAATGTCCACATTCCGAAATTCACGGTGTCTGAATTCCAGAAGCACCAAATGTCTGCATTCTAGAGTCAGAATATGGTGGAATTCTAGAATGCACAGCACGGCGTAATTCCAAAATCCTAAAATGCCTGCTACCCGGATGTTAAGGTGTCTGACGTCCAGAATGCTACTAGGTCAGCATTTAATTGTTCTGAAATATTCTGGGTTCTAGAATCAATGGACGGGTGAGTTCCAGAATGTAAGGTTGGCCAAACTCTAGAATACTTGCGTGTCTGAACTCGAGAGACATTCAGTGTCCACATTCCGGAACTAAGGTTGTCTGAATTCCAGAAACACCAAATGTCTGCATTCTAGAATGGAATGTGGTGAAATTCTAGAATGAACAGCATGGCGGAATTCTAAAGTCCTAACATGCCTGCTAGCCGGAAGTTAAGGTGTCTGACGTCCAGAATGCTACTAGGTCAGCATTCTACCATTCTGAAAGATTCTGGGTTCTAGAATCAATGGACGGCTGAGTTCCGGAATGTCAGGGTGGCCAAACTGTAGAATCCTTGCGTGTCTGAACTCGAGAGTCCTTCAATATCCACATTCCGGAACTCAGGGTGTCTGAATTCCCAAAGAACCAATTGTCTGCATTCTAGAATCAAAATGTGTCAGAATTCTAGAATGCACAGCCTGGCGGAATTCTAAAGTCCTAAAATGCCTGCTAGTCGGAAGGTCAGGTGTCTGAGGTCCAGAATGCTACTACGTCAGCATTCTACCGTTCTGAAAGATTCTGGGTTCTAGAACCAATGGACGGCTGAGTTCCAGAATGTCAGCATGGCCAAACTCTAGAATCCTTGCATGTCTGATCTCGAGAGTCATTCAATGTGCACATTCCGGAGCTCAGGGTGTCTGAATTCCAGAAACACAAAATGTCTGCATTCTAGAATCGGAATGTGGTGAAATTCTAGAATGCACAGCATGGTGGAATTCTAAAGTCATAAAATGCCTGCTAGCCGGAAGTTAAGGTGTCTGACGTCCAGAATGCTACTAGGTCAGCATTCTACCGTTCAGAAAGATTCTGGGTTCCAGAATCAATGGACGGATGAGTTCCAGAATGTCAGGTTGGCCAAAGTCTAGAATCGTTGCGTGTTTGAACTCGAGAGTCATTCAATGTCCACATTCCGAAATTCACGGTGTCTGAATTCCAGAAGCACCAAATGTCTGCATTGTAGAATCAGAATGTGGTGGAATTCTATAATGCACGGCACGGCGGAATTCTGAAGTCCTAAAATGCCTCCTACCCGGAAGTTAAGGTGTCTGACGTCCAGAATGCTTCTAGGTCAGCCTTTAATCATTCTGAAATATTCTGGGTTCTAGAATCAATGGACGGCTGAGTTCCAGAATGTTAGGTTGGCCAAATTCTAGAATACTTGCGTTTCTGAACTCGAGAGACATTCAGTGTCCACATTCCGGAACTAAGGTTGTCTGAATTCCAGAAGCACCACATGTCTGCATTCGAGAATCGGAATTTGACGGAATTCTAGAATGCACAGCACGGCATAATTCTAAAGTACTAAAACACCTGATAGCCGGAAGTTAATGTGTCTGACGTCCAGAATGCTACTAGGTCAGCATTCTACCATTCTGAAAGATTCTGGGTTCTAGAATCAATGGACGGCTGATTTCCGGAATGTCAGGTTGGCCAAACTTTAGGATCCTTGCGTGTCTGAACTCGAGAGTCATTCAATGTCCACATTCTGGAACTCAAGGTGTCTGAATTCCCAAAGAAACAATTGTCTGCATTCTAGAATCAAAATGTTGCAGAATTCTAGAATGCACAGCCTGGCGGAATTCTAAAGTCCTAAAATGCCTGCTAGTCGGAAGGTAAGCTGTCTGAGGTCCAGAATGCTACTAGGTCAGCATTCTACCGTTCTGAAAGATTCTGGGTTCCAGAATCAATGGACGGATGAGTTCCAGAATGTCAGGTTGGCCAAACTCTAGAATCCTTGCGTGTTTGAACTCGAGAGTCATTCAATGTGCACATTCCGGAGCTCAGGGTGTCTGAATTCCAGAAGCACCAAATGTCTGCATTCTAGAATCAGAATGTGGTGGAATTCTAGAATGCACAGCATGGCGGAATTCTAAAGTCCTAAAATGCCTGCTACCCGGAAGTTAAGGTGTCTGACGTCCAGAATGCTACTAGGTCAGCATTTAATTGTTCTGAAACATTCTGGGTCCTAGAATCAATGGACGGGTGAGTTCCAGAATGTAAGTTTGGCCAAACTCTAGAATACTTGCGTGTCTGAACTCGAGAGACATTCAATGTCCACATTCCGGAACTAAGGTTGTCTGAATTCCAGAAACACCAAATGTCTGCATTCTAGAATCGGAATGTGGTGAAATTCTAGAATGAACAGCATGGCGGAATTCTAAAGTCGTAACATGCCTGCTAGCCGGAAGTTAAGGTGTCTGACGTCCAGAATGCTACTAGGTCAGCATTCTACCATTCTGAAAGATTCTGGGTTCTAGAATCAATGGACGGCTGAGTTCCGGAATGTCAGGGTGGCCAAACTGTAGAATCCTTGCGTGTCTGAACTCGAGAGTCATTCAATGTCCACATTCCGGAACTCAGGGTGTCTGAATTCCCGAAGAACCAATTGTCTGCCTTCTAGAATCAAAATGTGGCAGAATTCTAGAATGCACAGCCTGGCGGAATTCTAAAGTCCTAAAATGCCTGCTACCCGGAAGTTAAGGTGTCTGACGTCCAGAGTGCTACTAGGTCAGCATTTAATCCTTCTGAAATATTATGGGTTCTAGAATCAATGGACGGCTGAGTTCCAGAATGTAAGGTTGGCCAAACTCTAGAATACTTGCGTGTCTGAACTCGAGAGACATTCAATGTCCACATTCCGGAACTAAGGGTGTCTGAATTCAGGAAGCACCAAATGTCTGCTTTGGAGAATCGGAATTTGACGGAATTCTAGAATGCACAGCCTGGCGGAATTCTAAAATACTAAAACGCCTGCTAGCCGGAAGTTAATGTGTCTGACGTCCAAAATGCTACTACGTCAGCATTCTACCATTCTGAAAGATTCTGGGTTCAAGAATCAATGGACGGCTGTGTTTCGGAATGTCAGGGTGGCCAAACTCTAGAATCCTTGCGTGTCTGAACTCGAGAGTCATTCAATGTCCACATTCCGGAACTCAGGGTGTCTGAATTCCCGAAGAACCAATTGTCTGCCTTCTAGAATCAAAATGTGTCAGAATTCTAGAATGCACAGCCTGGCGGAATTCTAAAGTCCTAAAATGCCTGCTAGTCGGAAGGTAAGGTGTCTGAGGTCCAGAATGCTACTAGGTCAGCATTCTACCTTTCTGAAAGATTCTGGGTTCTAGAACCAATTGACGACTGAGTTCCAGAATGTCAGCATGGCCAAACTCTAGAATACTTGCGTGTCTGATCTAGAGAGTCATTCAATGTGCACATTCCGGAGCTCAGGGTGTCTGAATTCCAGAAACACCAAATGTCTGCATTCTAGAATCGGAATGTGGTGAAATTCTAAAATGCACCGCATGGCGGAATTCTAAAGTCCTAAAATGCCTCCTAGCCGGAAGTTAAAGTGTCTGACGTCCAGAATGCTACTAGGTCAGCATTCTACCGTTCTGAAAGATTCTGGGTTCCAGAATCAATGGACGGATGAGTTCCAGAAGGTCAGGTTGGCCAAAGTCTAGAATCCTTGCGTGTCTGAACTCGAGAGTCATTCAATGACCACATTACGGAATTCACGGTGTCTGAATTCGAGAAGCACCAAATGTCTGCATTCTAGAATCAGAATGTGGTGGAATTCTAGAATGCACAGCACGGCGGAATTCTAAAGTCCTAAAATCCCTGCTACCCGGAAGTTAACGTGTCTGATGTATAGAATGCTACTAGGTCAGCATTTAATCGTTCTGAAAGATTCTGGGTTCTAGAATCAATGGACGGCTGAGTTCCAGAATGTAAGTTTGGCCAAACTCTAGAATACTTGCGTGTCTGAACTCGAGAGACTTTCAATGTCCACATTCCGGAACTAAGGGTGTCTGAATTCCAGAAGCACCAAATGTCTGCATTCTAGAATCGGAATGTGGTGAACTTCTAGAATGCACAGCCTGGTGGAATTCTAAAGTACTAAAACGCCTGCTAGCCGGAAGTTAATGTGTCTGACGTCCAAAATGCTACTACGTCAGCATTCTACCATTCCGAAAGATTCTGGGTTCTAGAACCAATGGACGGCTGTGTTCCGGAATGTCAGGGTGGCCAAACTCTAGAATCCTTGCGTGTCTGAACTCGAGAGTCATTCAATGTCCACATTCCGGAACTCAGGGTGTCTGAATTCCCGAAGAACCAATTGTCTGCCTTCTAGAATCAAAATGTGTCAGAATTCTAGAATGCACAGCCTGGCAGAATTCTAAAGTCCTAAAATGCTTGCTATTCGGAAGGTAAGGTGTCTGAGGTCCAGAATGCTACTAGGTCAGCATTCTACCGTTCTGAATGATTCTGGGTTCTAGAACCAATGGACGACTGAGTTCCAGAATGTCAGCATGGCCAAACTCTAGAATCCTTGCGTGTCTGATCTCGAGAGTCATTCAATGTGCACATTCCGGAGCTCAGGGTGTCTTAATTCCAGAAACACCAAATGTCTGCATTCTAGAATCGGAATGTGGTGAAATTCTAAAATGCACCGCATGGCGGAATTCTAAAGTCCTAAAATGCCTGCTAGCCGGAAGTTAAGGTGTCTGACGTCCAGAATGCTACTAGGTCAGCATTCTGCCATTCTGAAAGATTCTGTGTTCCAGAATCAATGGACGGATGAGTTCCAGAAGGTCAGGTTGGCCAAAGTCCAGAATCCTTGCGTGTCTGAACTCGAGAGTCATTCAATGTCCACATTCCGGAATTCACGGTGTCTGAATTCCAGAAGCACCAAATGTCTGCATTCTAGAATCAGAATGTGGTGGAATTCTAGAATGCAAAGCACGGCGGAATTCTAAAGTCCTAAAATGCCTGCTAACCGGAAGTTAACTTGTCTGATGTATAGAATGCTACTAGGTCAGCATTTAATCGTTCTGAAATATTCTGGGATCTAGAATCAATGGACGGCTGAGTTCCAGAATGTAAGGTTGGCCAAACTCTAGAATAATTGCGTGTCTGAAATCGAGAGACAATCAATGTCCACATTCCGGAACTAAGGGTGACTGAATTCCAGAAGCACCAAATGTCTGCTTTTGAGAATCGGAATTTGACGGAATTCTAGAATGCACAGCCTGGCGGAATTCTAAAGTACTAAAACGCCTGCTAGCCGGAAGTTATTGTGTCTGACGTCCAAAATGCTACTACGTCAGCATTCTACCATTCTGAAAGATTCTGGGTTCAAGAATCAATGGACGGCTGTGTTCCGGAATGTCAGGGTGGCCAAACTCTAGAATCCTTGCGTGTCTGAACTCGAGAGTCATTCAATGTCCACATTCCGGAACTCAGGGTGTCTGAATTCCCGAAGAACCAATTGTCTGCATTCTAGAATCAAAATGTGGCGGAATTCCAGAATGCACAGCCTGGCGGAATTCTAAAGTCCTAAAATGCCTGCTAGTCGGAAGGTAAGGTGTCTGAGTTCCAGAATGCTACTAGGTCAGCATTCTACCGTTCTGAAAGATTCTGGGTTCTAGAACCAATGGACGGCTGAGTTCCAGAATGTCAGCATGGCCAAACTCTAGAATCCTTGCGTGTCTGATCTCGAGAGTCATTCAATGTGCACATTCCGGAGCTCAGGGTGTCTGAATTCCGGAAACACCAAATGTCTGCATTCTAGAATCAGAATGTGGTGAAATTCTAAAATGCACCGCATGGCGGAATTCTAAAGTCCTAAAATGCCTGCTAGCCGGAAGTTAAAGTGTCTGACGTCCAGAATGCTACTAGGTCAGCATTCTGCCATTCTGAAAGATTCTGTGTTCCAGAATCAATGGACGGATGAGTTCCAGAAGGTCAGGTTGGCCAAACTCTAGAATCCTTGCGTGTCTGAACTCGAGAGTCATTCAATGTCCACATTCCGGAATTCACGGTGTCTGAATTCCAGAAGCACCAAATGTCTGCATTCTAGAATCAAAATGTGGCGGAATTCCAGAATGCACAGCCTGGCGGAATTCTAAAGTCCTAAAATGCCTGCTAGTCGGAAGGTAAGGTGTCTGAGTTCCAGAATGCTACTAGGTCAGCATTCTATCGTTCTGAAAGATTCTGGGTTCTAGAACCAATGGACGGCTGAGTTCCAGAATGTCAGCATGGCCAAACTCTAGAATCCTTGCGTGTCTGATCTCGAGAGTCATTCAATGTGCACATTCCGGAGCTCAGGGTGTCTGAATTCCGGAAACACCAAATGTCTGCATTCTAGAATCAGAATGTGGTGAAATTCTAGAATGCACAGCATGGTGGAATTCTAAAGTCCTAAAATGCCTGCTAGCCGGAAGTTAAGGTGTCTGACGTCCAGAATGCTACTAGGTCAGCATTCTACCGTTCTGAAAGATTCTGGGTTCTAGAATCAATGGACGGATGAGTTCCAGAAGGTCAGGTTGGCCAAAGTCTAGAATCATTGCGTGTCTGAACTTGAGAGTCATTCAATGTCCACATTCCGGAATTCACGGTGTCTGAATTCCAGAAGCACCAAATGTCTACATTCTAGAATCAGAATGTGGTGGAATTCTAGAATGCACAGCACGGTGGAATTCTAAAGTCCTAAAATGCCTGCTACCCAGAAGTTAACGTGTCTGACGTCCAGAATGCTACTAGGTCAGCATTTAATCGTTCTGAAATATTCTGGGTTCTAGAATCAATGGACGGCTGAGTTCCAGAATGTAAGGTTGGCCAAACTCTAGAATACTTCCGTGTCTGAACTCGAGAGACATTCAATGTCCACATTCCGAAACTAAGGGTGTCTGAATTCCAGAAGCACCAAATGTCTGCTTTTGAGAATCGGAATTTGACGGAATTCTAGATTGCACAGCCTAGCGGAATTCTAAAATACTAAAACGCCTGCTAGCCGGAAGTTAATGTGTCTGACGTCCAAAATGCTACTACGTCAGCATTCTACCATTCTGAAAGATTCTGGTTTCAAGAATCAATGGACGGCTGTGTTCCGGAATGTCAGGGTGGCCAAACTCTAGAATCCTTGCGTGTCTGAACTCGAGAGTCATTCAATGTCCACATTCCGGAACTCAGGGTGTCTGAATTCCCGAAGAACCAATTGTCTGCCTTCTAGAATCAAAATGTGTCAGAATTCTAGAATGCACAGCCTGGCGGAATTCTAAAGTCCTAAAAAGCCTGCTAGTCGGAAGGTAAGGTGTCTGAGGTCCAGAATGCTACTAGGTCAGCATTCTACCGTTCTGAAAGATTCTGGGTTCTAGAACCAATTGACGACTGAGTTCCAGAATGTCAGCATGGCCAAACTCTAGAATCCTTGCGTGTCTGATCTCGAGAGTCATTCAATGTGCACATTCCGGAGCTCAGGGTGTCTGAATTCCAGAAACACCAAATGTCTGCATTCTAGAATCGGAATGTGGTGAAATTCTAAAATGCACTGCATGGCGGAATTCTAAAGTCCTAAAATGCCTGCTAGCCGGAAGTTAAAGTGTCTGACGTCCAGAATGCTACTAGGTCAGCATTCTACCGTTCTGAAAGATTCTGTGTTCCAGAATCAATGGACGGATGAGTTCCAGAAGGTCAGGTTGGCCAAAGTCTAGAATCCTTGCGTGTCTGAACTCGAGAGTCATTCAATGTCCACATTCTGGAATTCACGGTGTCTGAATTCCAGAAGCACCAAATGTCTGCATTCTAGAATCAGAATGTGGTGGAATTCTAGAATGCACAGCACGGCGGAATTCTAAAGTCCTAAAATGCCTCCTACCCGGAAGTTAAGGTGTCTGACGTCCAGAATGCTTCTAGGTCAGCATTTAATCATTCTGAAATATTCTGGGTTCTAGAATCAATGGACGGCTGAGTTCCAGAATGTAAGGTTGGCCAAACTCTAGAATACTTGCGTTTCTGAACTCGAGAGACATTCAGTGTCCACATTCCGGAACTAAGGTTGTCTGAATTCCAGAAGCACCACATGTCTGCATTCGAGAATCGGAATTTGACGGAATTCTAGAATGCACAGCACGGCGGAATTCTAAAGTACTAAAACACCTGATAGCCGGAAGTTAATGTGTCTGACGTCCAGAATGCTACTAGGTCAGCATTCTACCATTCTGAAAGATTCTGGGTTCTAGAATCAATGGACGGCTGATTTCCGGAATGTCAGGTTGGCCAAACTTTAGGATCGTTGCGTGTCTGAACTCGAGAGTCATTCAATGTCCACATTCCGGAACTCAAGGTGTCTGAATTCCCAAAGAAACAATTGTCTGCATTCTAGAATCAAAATGTGGCAGAATTCTAGAATGCACAGCCTGGCGGAATTCTAAAGTCCTAAAATGCCTGCTAGTCGGAAGGTAAGCTTTCTGAGGTCCAGAATGCTACTAGGTCAGCATTCTACCGTTCTGAAAGATTCTGGGTTCCAGAATCAATGGACGGATGAGTTCCAGAATGTCAGGTTGGCCAAACTCTAGAATCCTTGCGTGTTTGAACTCGAGAGTCATTCAATGTGCACATTCCGGAGCTCAGGGTGTCTGAATTCCAGAAGCACCAAATGTCTGCATTCTATAATCAGAATGTGGTGGGATTCTAGAATGCACAGCATGGCGGAATTCCAAAGTCCTAAAATGCCTGCTACCCGGAAGTTAAGGTGTCTGACGTCCAGAATGCTACTAGGTCAGCATTTAATTGTTCTGAAATATTCTGGGTTCTAGAATCAATGGACGGGTGAGTTCCAGAATGTAAGGTTGGCCAAACTCTAGAATACTTGCGTGTCTGAACTCGAGAGACATTCAATGTCCACATTCCGGAACTAAGGTTGTCTGAATTCCAGAAACACCAAATGTCTGCATTCTAGAATCGGAATGTGGTGAAATTCTAGAATGAACAGCATGGCGGAATTCTAAAGTCCTAAAATGCCTGCTAGCCGGAAGTTAAGGTGTCTGACGTCCAGAATGCTACTAGGTCAGCATTCTACCATTCTGAAAGATTCTGGGTTCTAGAATCAATGGACGGCTGAGTTCCGGAATGTCAGGGTGGCCAAACTGTAGAATCCTTGCGTGTCTGAACTCGAGAGTCATTCAATGTCCACATTCCGGAACTCAGGGTGTCTGAATTCCCGAAGAACCAATTGTCTGCCTTCTAGAATCAAAATGTGGCAGAATTCTAGAATGCACAGCCTGGCGGAATTCTAAAGTCCTAAAATGCCTGCTACCCGGAAGTTAAGGTGTCTGACGTCCAGAGTGCTACTAGGTCAGCATTTAATCCTTCTGAAATATTATGGGTTCTAGAATCAATGGACGGCTGAGTTCCAGAATGTAAGGTTGGCCAAACTCTAGAATACTTGCGTGTCTGAACTCGAGAGACATTCAATGTCCACATTCCGGAACTAAGGGTGTCTGAATTCAGGAAGCACCAAATGTCTGCTTTGGAGAATCGGAATTTGACGGAATTCTAGAATGCACAGCCTGGCGGAATTCTAAAATACTAAAACGCCTGCTAGCCGGAAGTTAATGTGTCTGACGTCCAAAATGCTACTACGTCAGCATTCTACCATTCTGAAAGATTCTGGGTTCAAGAATCAATGGACGGCTGTGTTTCGGAATGTCAGGGTGGCCAAACTCTAGAATCCTTGCGTGTCTGAACTCGAGAGTCATTCAATGTCCACATTCCGGAACTCAGGGTGTCTGAATTCCCGAAGAAGCCATTGTCTGCCTTCTAGAATCAAAATGTGTCAGAATTCTAGAATGCACAGCCTGGCGGAATTCTAAAGTCCTAAAATGCCTGCTAGTCGGAAGGTAAGGTGTCTGAGGTCCAGAATGCTACTAGGTCAGCATTCTACCTTTCTGAAAGATTCTGGGTTCTAGAACCAATTGACGACTGAGTTCCAGAATGTCAGCATGGCCAAACTCTAGAATACTTGCGTGTCTGATCTAGAGAGTCATTCAATGTGCACATTCCGGAGCTCAGGGTGTCTGAATTCCAGAAACACCAAATGTCTGCATTCTAGAATCGGAATGTGGTGAAATTCTAAAATGCACCGCATGGCGGAATTCTAAAGTCCTAAAATGCCTCCTAGCCGGAAGTTAAAGTGTCTGACGTCCAGAATGCTACTAGGTCAGCATTCTACCGTTCTGAAAGATTCTGGGTTCCAGAATCAATGGACGGATGAGTTCCAGAAGGTCAGGTTGGCCAAAGTCTAGAATCCTTGCGTGTCTGAACTCGAGAGTCATTCAATGACCACATTACGGAATTCACGGTGTCTGAATTCGAGAAGCACCAAATGTCTGCATTCTAGAATCAGAATGTGGTGGAATTCTAGAATGCACAGCACGGCGGAATTCTAAAGTCCTAAAATCCCTGCTACCCGGAAGTTAACGTGTCTGATGTATAGAATGCTACTAGGTCAGCATTTAATCGTTCTGAAAGATTCTGGGTTCTAGAATCAATGGACGGCTGAGTTCCAGAATGTAAGTTTGGCCAAACTCTAGAATACTTGCGTGTCTGAACTCGAGAGACATTCAATGTCCACATTCCGGAACTAAGGGTGTCTGAATTCCAGAAGCACCAAATGTCTGCATTCTAGAATCGGAATGTGGTGAACTTCTAGAATGCACAGCCTGGTGGAATTCTAAAGTACTAAAACGCCTGCTAGCCGGAAGTTAATGTGTCTGACGTCCAAAATGCTACTACGTCAGCATTCTACCATTCCGAAAGATTCTGGGTTCTAGAACCAATGGACGGCTGTGTTCCGGAATGTCAGGGTGGCCAAACTCTAGAATCCTTGCGTGTCTGAACTCGAGAGTCATTCAATGTCCACATTCCGGAACTCAGGGTGTCTGAATTCCCGAAGAACCAATTGTCTGCCTTCTAGAATCAAAATGTGTCAGAATTCTAGAATGCACAGCCTGGCGGAATTCTAAAGTCCTAAAATGCTTGCTATTCGGAAGGTAAGGTGTCTGAGGTCCAGAATGCTACTAGGTCAGCATTCTACCGTTCTGAATGATTCTGGGTTCTAGAACCAATGGACGACTGAGTTCCAGAATGTCAGCATGGCCAAACTCTAGAATCCTTGCGTGTCTGATCTCGAGAGTCATTCAATGTGCACATTCCGGAGCTCAGGGTGTCTTAATTCCAGAAACACCAAATGTCTGCATTCTAGAATCGGAATGTGGTGAAATTCTAAAATGCACCGCATGGCGGAATTCTAAAGTCCTAAAATGCCTGCTAGCCGGAAGTTAAGGTGTCTGACGTCCAGAATGCTACTAGGTCAGCATTCTGCCATTCTGAAAGATTCTGTGTTCCAGAATCAATGGACGGATGAGTTCCAGAAGGTCAGGTTGGCCAAAGTCCAGAATCCTTGCGTGTCTGAACTCGAGAGTCATTCAATGTCCACATTCCGGAATTCACGGTGTCTGAATTCCAGAAGCACCAAATGTCTGCATTCTAGAATCAGAATGTGGTGGAATTCTAGAATGCAAAGCACGGCGGAATTCTAAAGTCCTAAAATGCCTGCTAACCGGAAGTTAACTTGTCTGATGTATAGAATGCTACTAGGTCAGCATTTAATCGTTCTGAAATATTCTGGGATCTAGAATCAATGGACGGCTGAGTTCCAGAATGTAAGGTTGGCCAAACTCTAGAATAATTGCGTGTCTGAAATCGAGAGACAATCAATGTCCACATTCCGGAACTAAGGGTGACTGAATTCCAGAAGCACCAAATGTCTGCTTTTGAGAATCGGAATTTGACGGAATTCTAGAATGCACAGCCTGGCGGAATTCTAAAGTACTAAAACGCCTGCTAGCCGGAAGTTATTGTGTCTGACGTCCAAAATGCTACTACGTCAGCATTCTACCATTCTGAAAGATTCTGGGTTCAAGAATCAATGGACGGCTGTGTTCCGGAATGTCAGGGTGGCCAAACTCTAGAATCCTTGCGTGTCTGAACTCGAGAGTCATTCAATGTCCACATTCCGGAACTCAGGGTGTCTGAATTCCCGAAGAACCAATTGTCTGCATTCTAGAATCAAAATGTGGCGGAATTCCAGAATGCACAGCCTGGCGGAATTCTAAAGTCCTAAAATGCCTGCTAGTCGGAAGGTAAGGTGTCTGAGTTCCAGAATGCTACTAGGTCAGCATTCTACCGTTCTGAAAGATTCTGGGTTCTAGAACCAATGGACGGCTGAGTTCCAGAATGTCAGCATGGCCAAACTCTAGAATCCTTGCGTGTCTGATCTCGAGAGTCATTCAATGTGCACATTCCGGAGCTCAGGGTGTCTGAATTCCGGAAACACCAAATGTCTGCATTCTAGAATCAGAATGTGGTGAAATTCTAAAATGCACCGCATGGCGGAATTCTAAAGTCCTAAAATGCCTGCTAGCCGGAAGTTAAAGTGTCTGACGTCCAGAATGCTACTAGGTCAGCATTCTGCCATTCTGAAAGATTCTGTGTTCCAGAATCAATGGACGGATGAGTTCCAGAAGGTCAGGTTGGCCAAACTCTAGAATCCTTGCGTGTCTGAACTCGAGAGTCATTCAATGTCCACATTCCGGAATTCACGGTGTCTGAATTCCAGAAGCACCAAATGTCTGCATTCTAGAATCAAAATGTGGCGGAATTCCAGAATGCACAGCCTGGCGGAATTCTAAAGTCCTAAAATGCCTGCTAGTCGGAAGGTAAGGTGTCTGAGTTCCAGAATGCTACTAGGTCAGCATTCTATCGTTCTGAAAGATTCTGGGTTCTAGAACCAATGGACGGCTGAGTTCCAGAATGTCAGCATGGCCAAACTCTAGAATCCTTGCGTGTCTGATCTCGAGAGTCATTCAATGTGCACATTCCGGAGCTCAGGGTGTCTGAATTCCGGAAACACCAAATGTCTGCATTCTAGAATCAGAATGTGGTGAAATTCTAGAATGCACAGCATGGTGGAATTCTAAAGTCCTAAAATGCCTGCTAGCCGGAAGTTAAGGTGTCTGACGTCCAGAATGCTACTAGGTCAGCATTCTACCGTTCTGAAAGATTCTGGGTTCTAGAATCAATGGACGGATGAGTTCCAGAAGGTCAGGTTGGCCAAAGTCTAGAATCATTGCGTGTCTGAACTTGAGAGTCATTCAATGTCCACATTCCGGAATTCACGGTGTCTGAATTCCAGAAGCACCAAATGTCTACATTCTAGAATCAGAATGTGGTGGAATTCTAGAATGCACAGCACGGTGGAATTCTAAAGTCCTAAAATGCCTGCTACCCAGAAGTTAACGTGTCTGACGTCCAGAATGCTACTAGGTCAGCATTTAATCGTTCTGAAATATTCTGGGTTCTAGAATCAATGGACGGCTGAGTTCCAGAATGTAAGGTTGGCCAAACTCTAGAATACTTCCGTGTCTGAACTCGAGAGACATTCAATGTCCACATTCCGAAACTAAGGGTGTCTGAATTCCAGAAGCACCAAATGTCTGCTTTTGAGAATCGGAATTTGACGGAATTCTAGATTGCACAGCCTGGCGGAATTCTAAAATACTAAAACGCCTGCTAGCCGGAAGTTAATGTGTCTGACGTCCAAAATGCTACTACGTCAGCATTCTACCATTCTGAAAGATTCTGGGTTCAAGAATCAATGGACGGCTGTGTTCCGGAATGTCAGGGTGGCCAAACTCTAGAATCCTTGCGTGTCTGAACTCGAGAGTCATTCAATGTCCACATTCCGGAACTCAGGGTGTCTGAATTCCCGAAGAACCAATTGTCTGCCTTCTAGAATCAAAATGTGTCAGAATTCTAGAATGCACAGCCTGGCGGAATTCTAAAGTCCTAAAAAGCCTGCTAGTCGGAAGGTAAGGTGTCTGAGGTCCAGAATGCTACTAGGTCAGCATTCTACCGTTCTGAAAGATTCTGGGTTCTAGAACCAATTGACGACTGAGTTCCAGAATGTCAGCATGGCCAAACTCTAGAATCCTTGCGTGTCTGATCTCGAGAGTCATTCAATGTGCACATTCCGGAGCTCAGGGTGTCTGAATTCCAGAAACACCAAATGTCTGCATTCTAGAATCGGAATGTGGTGAAATTCTAAAATGCACTGCATGGCGGAATTCTAAAGTCCTAAAATGCCTGCTAGCCGGAAGTTAAAGTGTCTGACGTCCAGAATGCTACTAGGTCAGCATTCTACCGTTCTGAAAGATTCTGTGTTCCAGAATCAATGGACGGATGAGTTCCAGAAGGTCAGGTTGGCCAAAGTCTAGAATCCTTGCGTGTCTGAACTCGAGAGTCATTCAATGTCCACATTCTGGAATTCACGGTGTCTGAATTCCAGAAGCACCAAATGTCTGCATTCTAGAATCAGAATGTGGTGGAATTCTAGAATGCACAGCACGGCGGAATTCTAAAGTCCTAAAATGCCTCCTACCCGGAAGTTAAGGTGTCTGACGTCCAGAATGCTTCTAGGTCAGCATTTAATCATTCTGAAATATTCTGGGTTATAGAATCAATGGACGGCTGAGTTCCAGAATGTAAGGTTGGCCAAACTCTAGAATACTTGCGTTTCTGAACTCGAGAGACATTCAGTGTCCACATTCCGGAACTAAGGTTGTCTGAATTCCAGAAGCACCACATGTCTGCATTCGAGAATCGGAATTTGACGGAATTCTAGAATGCACAGCACGGCGGAATTCTAAAGTACTAAAACACCTGATAGCCGGAAGTTAATGTGTCTGACGTCCAGAATGCTACTAGGTCAGCATTCTACCATTCTGAAAGATTCTGGGTTCTAGAATCAATGGACGGCTGATTTCCGGAATGTCAGGTTGGCCAAACATTAGGATCGTTGCGTGTCTGAACTCGAGAGTCATTCAATGTCCACATTCCGGAACTCAAGGTGTCTGAATTCCCAAAGAAACAATTGTCTGCATTCTAGAATCAAAATGTGGCAGAATTCTAGAATGCACAGCCTGGCGGAATTCTAAAGTCCTAAAATGCCTGCTAGTCGGAAGGTAAGCTTTCTGAGGTCCAGAATGCTACTAGGTCAGCATTCTACCGTTCTGAAAGATTCTGGGTTCCAGAATCAATGGACGGATGAGTTCCAGAATGTCAGGTTGGCCAAACTCTAGAATCCTTGCGTGTTTGAACTCGAGAGTCATTCAATGTGCACATTCCGGAGCTCAGGGTGTCTGAATTCCAGAAGCACCAAATGTCTGCATTCTATAATCAGAATGTGGTGGGATTCTAGAATGCACAGCATGGCGGAATTCCAAAGTCCTAAAATGCCTGCTACCCGGAAGTTAAGGTGTCTGACGTCCAGAATGCTACTAGGTCAGCATTTAATTGTTCTGAAATATTCTGGGTTCTAGAATCAATGGACGGGTGAGTTCCAGAATGTAAGGTTGGCCAAACTCTAGAATACTTGCGTGTCTGAACTCGAGAGACATTCAATGTCCACATTCCGGAACTAAGGTTGTCTGAATTCCAGAAACACCAAATGTCTGCATTCTAGAATTGGAATGTGGTGAAATTCTAGAATGAACAGCATGGCGGAATTCTAAAGTCCTAAAATGCCTGCTAGCCGGAAGTTAAGGTGTCTGACGTCCAGAATGCTACTAGGTCAGCATTCTACCATTCTGAAAGATTCTGGGTTCTAGAATCAATGGACGGCTGAGTTCCGGAATGTCAGGGTGGCCAAACTGTAGAATCCTTGCGTGTCTGAACTCGAGAGTCATTCAATGTCCACATTCCGGAACTCAGGGTGTCTGAATTCCCGAAGAACCAATTGTCTGCCTTCTAGAATCAAAATGTGGCAGAATTCTAGAATGCACAGCCTGGCGGAATTCTAAAGTCCTAAAATGCCTGCTACCCGGAAGTTAAGGTGTCTGACGTCCAGAGTGCTACTAGGTCAGCATTTAATCCTTCTGAAATATTATGGGTTCTAGAATCAATGGACGGCTGAGTTCCAGAATGTAAGGTTGGCCAAACTCTAGAATAATTGCGTGTCTGAACTCGAGAGACATTCAATGTCCACATTCCGGAACTAAGGGTGTCTGAATTCAGGAAGCACCAAATGTCTGCTTTTGAGAATCGGAATTTGACGGAATTCTAGAATGCACAGCCTGGCGGAATTCTAAAATACTAAAACGCCTGCTAGCCGGAAGTTAATGTGTCTGACGTCCAAAATGCTACTACGTCAGCATTCTACCATTCTGAAAGATTCTGGGTTCAAGAATCAATGGACGGCTGTGTTTCGGAATGTCAGGGTGGCCAAACTCTAGAATCCTTGCGTGTCTGAACTCGAGAGTCATTCAATGTCCACATTCCGGAACTCAGGGTGTCTGAATTCCCGAAGAACCAATTGTCTGCCTTCTAGAATCAAAATGTGTCAGAATTCTAGAATGCACAGCCTGGCGGAATTCTAAAGTCCTAAAATGCCTGCTAGTCGGAAGGTAAGGTGTCTGAGGTCCAGAATGCTACTAGGTCAGCATTCTACCGTTCTGAAAGATTCTGGGTTCTAGAACCAATTGACGACTGAGTTCCAGAATGTCAGCATGGCCAAACTCTAGAATACTTGCGTGTCTGATCTAGAGAGTCATTCAATGTGCACATTCCGGAGCTCAGGGTGTCTGAATTCCAGAAACACCAAATGTCTGCATTCTAGAATCGGAATGTGGTGAAATTCTAAAATGCACCGCATGGCGGAATTCTAAAGTCCTAAAATGCCTGCTAGCCGGAAGTTAAAGTGTCTGACGTCCAGAATGCTACTAGGTCAGCATTCTACCGTTCTGAAAGATTCTGGGTTCCAGAATCAATGGACGGATGAGTTCCAGAAGGTCAGGTTGGCCAAAGTCTAGAATCCTTGCGTGTCTGAACTCGAGAGTCATTCAATGACCACATTACGGAATTCACGGTGTCTGAATTCGAGAAGCACCAAATGTCTGCATTCTAGAATCAGAATGTGGTGGAATTCTAGAATGCACAGCACGGCGGAATTCTAAAGTCCTAAAATACCTGCTACCCGGAAGTTAACGTGTCTGATGTATAGAATGCTACTAGGTCAGCATTTAATCGTTCTGAAATATTCTGGGTTCTAGAATCAATGGACGGGTGAGTTCCAGAATGTAAGTTTGGCCAAACTCTAGAATACTTGCGTGTCTGAACTCGAGAGACATTCAATGTCCACATTCCGGAACTAAGGGTGTCTGAATTCCAGAAGCACCAAATGTCTGCATTCTAGATTCGGAATGTGGTGAACTTCTAGAATGCACAGCCTGGTGGAATTCTAAAGTACTAAAACGCCTGCTAGCCGGAAGTTAATGTGTCTGACGTCCAAAATGCTACTATGGCAGCATTCTACCATTCCGAAAGATTCTGGGTTCTAGAACCAATGGACGGCTGTGTTCCGGAATGTCAGGGTGGCCAAACTCTAGAATCCTTGCGTGTCTGAACTCGAGAGTCATTCAATGTCCACATTCCGGAACTCAGGGTGTCTGAATTCCCGAAGAACCAATTGTCTGCCTTCTAGAATCAAAATGTGTCAGAATTCTAGAATGCACAGCCTGGCGGAATTCTAAAGTCCTAAAATGCTTGCTATTCGGAAGGTAAGGTGTCTGAGGTCCAGAATGCTACTAGGTCAGCATTCTACCGTTCTGAATGATTCTGGGTTCTAGAACCAATGGACGACTGAGTTCCAGAATGTCAGCATGGCCAAACTCTAGAATCCTTGCGTGTCTGATCTCGAGAGTCATTCAATGTGCACATTCCGGAGCTCAGGGTGTCTTAATTCCAGAAACACCAAATGTCTGCATTCTAGAATCGGAATGTGGTGAAATTCTAAAATGCACCGCATGGCGGAATTCTAAAGTCCTAAAATGCCTGCTAGCCGGAAGTTAAGGTGTCTGACGTCCAGAATGCTACTAGGTCAGCATTCTGCCATTCTGAAAGATTCTGTGTTCCAGAATCAATGGACGGATGAGTTCCAGAAGGTCAGGTTGGCCAAAGTCCAGAATCCTTGCGTGTCTGAACTCGAGAGTCATTCAATGTCCACATTCCGGAATTCACGGTGTCTGAATTCCAGAAGCACCAAATGTCTGCATTCTAGAATCAGAATGTGGTGGAATTCTAGAATGCAAAGCACGGCGGAATTCTAAAGTCCTAAAATGCCTGCTAACCGGAAGTTAACTTGTCTGATGTATAGAATGCTACTAGGTCAGCATTTAATCGTTCTGAAATATTCTGGGTTCTAGAATCAATGGACGGCTGAGTTCCAGAATGTAAGGTTGGCCAAACTCTAGAATAATTGCGTGTCTGAACTCGAGAGACAATCAATGTCCACATTCCGGAACTAAGGGTGACTGAATTCCAGAAGCACCAAATGTCTGCTTTTGAGAATCGGAATTTGACGGAATTCTAGAAGGCACAGCCTGGCGGAATTCTAAAGTACTAAAACGCCTGCTAGCCGGAAGTTATTGTGTCTGACGTCCAAAATGCTACTACGTCAGCATTCTACCATTCTGAAAGATTCTGGGTTCAAGAATCAATGGACGGCTCTGTTCCGGAATGTCAGGGTGGCCAAACTCTAGAATCCTTGCGTGTCTGAACTCGAGAGTCATTCAATGTCCACATTCCGGAACTCAGGGTGTCTGAATTCCCGAAGAACCAATTGTCTGCCTTCTAGAATCAAAATGTGTCAGAATTCTAGAATGCACAGCCTGGCGGAATTCTAAAGTCCTAAAATGCCTGCTAGTCGGAAGGTAAGGTGTCTGAGGTCCAGAATGCTACTAGGTCAGCATTCTACCGTTCTGAAAGATTCTGGGTTCTAGAACCAATTGACGACTGAGTTCCAGAATGTCAGCATGGCCAAACTCTAGAATCCTTGCGTGTCTGATCTCGAGAGTCATTCAATGTGCACATTCCGGAGCTCAGGGTGTCTGAATTCCAGAAACACCAAATGTCTGCATTCTAGAATCGGAATGTGGTGAAATTCTAAAATGCACCGCATGGCGGAATTCTAAAGTCCTAAAATGCCTGCTAGCCGGAAGTTAAAGTGTCTGACGTCCAGAATGCTACTAGGTCAGCATTCTGCCATTCTGAAAGATTCTGTGTTCCAGAATCAATGGACGGATGAGTTCCAGAAGGTCAGGTTGGCCAAAGTCTAGAATCCTTGCGTGTCTGAACTCGAGAGTCATTCAATGTGCACATTCCGGAGCTCAGGGTGTCTGAATTCCGGAAAAACCAAATGTCTGCATTCTAGAGTCAGAATGTGGTGAAATTCTAGAATGCACAGCATGGTGGAATTCTAAAGTCCTAAAATGCCTGCTAGCCGGAAGTTAAGGTGTCTGACGTCCAGAATGCTACTAGGTCAGCATTCTACCGTTCTGAAAGATTCTGGGTTCTAGAATCAATGGACGGATGAGTTCCAGAAGGTCAGGTTGGCCAAAGTCTAGAATCATTGCGTGTCTGAACTCGAGAGTCATTCAATGTCCACATTCCGGAACTCAGGGTGTCTGAATTCCCGAAGAACCAATTGTCTGCCTTCTAGAATCAAAATGTGTCAGAATTCTAGAATGCACAGCCTGGCGGAATTCTAAAGTCCTAAAAAGCCTGCTAGTCGGAAGGTAAGGTGTCTGAGGTCCAGAATGCTACTAGGTCAGCATTCTACCGTTCTGAAAGATTCTGGGTTCTAGAACCAATTGACGACTGAGTTCCAGAATGTCAGCATGGCCAAACTCTAGAATCCTTGCGTGTCTGATCTCGAGAGTCATTCAATGTGCACATTCCGGAGCTCAGGGTGTCTGAATTCCAGAAACACCAAATGTCTGCATTCTAGAATCGGAATGTGGTGAAATTCTAAAATGCACTGCATGGCGGAATTCTAAAGTCCTAAAATGCCTGCTAGCCGGAAGTTAAAGTGTCTGACGTCCAGAATGCTACTAGGTCAGCATTCTACCGTTCTGAAAGATTCTGTGTTCCAGAAACAATGGACGGATGAGTTCCAGAAGGTCACGTTGGCCAAAGTCTAGAATCCTTGCGTGTCTGAACTCGAGAGTCATTCAATGTCCACATTCTGGAATTCACGGTGTCTGAATTCCAGAAGCACCAAATGTCTGCATTCTAGAATCAGAAAGTGGTGGAATTCTAGAATGCACAGCACGGCGGAATTCTAAAGTCCTAAAATGCCTGATACCCGGAAGTTAACGTGTCTGATGTCCAGAATGCTACTAGGTCAGCATTTAATCGTTTTGAAATATTCTGGGTTCTAGAATCAATGGACGGCTGAGTTCCAGAATGTAAGTTTGGCCAAACTCTAGAATACTTGCGTGTCTGAACTCGAGAGACATTCAGTGTCCACTTTCCGGAACTAAGGGTGTCTGAATTCCAGAAGCACCAAATGTCTGCATTCGAGAATCAGAATTTGACGGAATTCTAGAATGCACAGCACGGCGGAATTCTAAAGTACTAAAACGCCTGCTAGCCGGAAGTTAATGTGTCTGACGTCCAGAATGCTACTAGGTCAGCATTCTACCATTCTGAAAGATTCTGGGTTCTAGAATCAGTGGACGGCTGAGATCCGGAATGTCAGGGTGGCCAAACTCTAGAATCCTTGCGTGTCTGAACTTGAGAGTCATTCAATGTCCATATTCCGGAATTCACGGTGTCTGAATTCCAGAAGCACCAAATGTCTACATTCTAGAATCAGAATGTGGTGGAATTCTAGAATGCACAGCACGGTGGAATTCTAAAGTCCTAAAATGCCTGCTACCCAGAAGTTAACGTGTCTGACGTCCAGAATGCTACTAGGTCAGCATTTAATCGTTCTGAAATATTCTGGGTTCTAGAATCAATGGAC
Organism: Aotus nancymaae; assembly: GCF_030222135.1. Taxonomy (NCBI): domain Eukaryota; kingdom Metazoa; phylum Chordata; class Mammalia; order Primates; family Aotidae; genus Aotus; species Aotus nancymaae. The sequence continues at coordinate 1,856,207 of NW_026988514.1, read as the reverse complement.
GGCTGAGTTCCAGAATGTAAGGTTGGCCAAACTCTAGAATACTTCCGTGTCTGAACTCGAGAGACATTCAATGTCCACATTCCGAAACTAAGGGTGTCTGAATTCCAGAAGCACCAAATGTCTGCTTTTGAGAATCGGAATTTGACGGAATTCTAGATTGCACAGCCTGGCGGAATTCTAAAATACTAAAACGCCTGCTAGCCGGAAGTTAATGTGTCTGACGTCCAAAATGCTACTACGTCAGCATTCTACCATTCTGAAAGATTCTGGGTTCAAGAATCAATGGACGGCTGTGTTCCGGAATGTCAGGGTGGCCAAACTCTAGAATCCTTGCGTGTCTGAACTCGAGAGTCATTCAATGTCCACATTCCGGAACTCAGGGTGTCTGAATTCCCGAAGAACCAATTGTCTGCCTTCTAGAATCAAAATGTGTCAGAATTCTAGAATGCACAGCCTGGCGGAATTCTAAAGTCCTAAAAAGCCTGCTAGTCGGAAGGTAAGGTGTCTGAGGTCCAGAATGCTACTAGGTCAGCATTCTACCGTTCTGAAAGATTCTGGGTTCTAGAACCAATTGACGACTGAGTTCCAGAATGTCAGCATGGCCAAACTCTAGAATCCTTGCGTGTCTGATCTCGAGAGTCATTCAATGTGCACATTCCGGAGCTCAGGGTGTCTGAATTCCAGAAACACCAAATGTCTGCATTCTAGAATCGGAATGTGGTGAAATTCTAAAATGCACTGCATGGCGGAATTCTAAAGTCCTAAAATGCCTGCTAGCCGGAAGTTAAAGTGTCTGACGTCCAGAATGCTACTAGGTCAGCATTCTACCGTTCTGAAAGATTCTGTGTTCCAGAATCAATGGACGGATGAGTTCCAGAAGGTCAGGTTGGCCAAAGTCTAGAATCCTTGCGTTTCTGAACTCGAGAGACATTCAGTGTCCACATTCCGGAACTAAGGTTGTCTGAATTCCAGAAGCACCACATGTCTGCATTCGAGAATCGGAATTTGACGGAATTCTAGAATGCACAGCACGGCGGAATTCTAAAGTACTAAAACACCTGATAGCCGGAAGTTAATGTGTCTGACGTCCAGAATGCCACTAGGTCAGCATTCTACCATTCTGAAAGATTCTGGGTTCTAGAATCAATGGACGGCTGATTTCCGGAATGTCAGGTTGGCCAAACTTTAGGATCGTTGCGTGTCTGAACTCGAGAGTCATTCAATGTCCACATTCCGGAACTCAAGGTGTCTGAATTCCCAAAGAAACAATTGTCTGCATTCTAGAATCAAAATGTGGCAGAATTCTAGAATGCACAGCCTGGCGGAATTCTAAAGTCCTAAAATGCCTGCTAGTCGGAAGGTAAGCTTTCTGAGGTCCAGAATGCTACTAGGTCAGCATTCTACCGTTCTGAAAGATTCTGGGTTCCAGAATCAATGGACGGATGAGTTCCAGAATGTCAGGTTGGCCAAACTCTAGAATCCTTGCGTGTTTGAACTCGAGAGTCATTCAATGTGCACATTCCGGAGCTCAGGGTGTCTGAATTCCAGAAGCACCAAATGTCTGCATTCTATAATCAGAATGTGGTGGGATTCTAGAATGCACAGCATGGCGGAATTCCAAAGTCCTAAAATGCCTGCTACCCGGAAGTTAAGGTGTCTGACGTCCAGAATGCTACTAGGTCAGCATTTAATTGTTCTGAAATATTCTGGGTTCTAGAATCAATGGACGGGTGAGTTCCAGAATGTAAGGTTGGCCAAACTCTAGAATACTTGCGTGTCTGAACTCGAGAGACATTCAATGTCCACATTCCGGAACTAAGGTTGTCTGAATTCCAGAAACACCAAATGTCTGCATTCTAGAATCGGAATGTGGTGAAATTCTAGAATGAACAGCATGGCGGAATTCTAAAGTCCTAAAATGCCTGCTAGCCGGAAGTTAAGGTGTCTGACGTCCAGAATGCTACTAGGTCAGCATTCTACCATTCTGAAAGATTCTGGGTTCTAGAATCAATGGACGGCTGAGTTCCGGAATGTCAGGGTGGCCAAACTGTAGAATCCTTGCGTGTCTGAACTCGAGAGTCATTCAATGTCCACATTCCGGAACTCAGGGTGTCTGAATTCCCGAAGAACCAATTGTCTGCCTTCTAGAATCAAAATGTGGCAGAATTCTAGAATGCACAGCCTGGCGGAATTCTAAAGTCCTAAAATGCCTGCTACCCGGAAGTTAAGGTGTCTGACGTCCAGAGTGCTACTAGGTCAGCATTTAATCCTTCTGAAATATTATGGGTTCTAGAATCAATGGACGGCTGAGTTCCAGAATGTAAGGTTGGCCAAACTCTAGAATAATTGCGTGTCTGAACTCGAGAGACATTCAATGTCCACATTCCGGAACTAAGGGTGTCTGAATTCAGGAAGCACCAAATGTCTGCTTTTGAGAATCGGAATTTGACGGAATTCTAGAATGCACAGCCTGGCGGAATTCTAAAATACTAAAACGCCTGCTAGCCGGAAGTTAATGTGTCTGACGTCCAAAATGCTACTACGTCAGCATTCTACCATTCTGAAAGATTCTGGGTTCAAGAATCAATGGACGGCTGTGTTTCGGAATGTCAGGGTGGCCAAACTCTAGAATCCTTGCGTGTCTGAACTCGAGAGTCATTCAATGTCCACATTCCGGAACTCAGGGTGTCTGAATTCCCGAAGAACCAATTGTCTGCCTTCTAGAATCAAAATGTGTCAGAATTCTAGAATGCACAGCCTGGCGGAATTCTAAAGTCCTAAAATGCCTGCTAGTCGGAAGGTAAGGTGTCTGAGGTCCAGAATGCTACTAGGTCAGCATTCTACCGTTCTGAAAGATTCTGGGTTCTAGAACCAATTGACGACTGAGTTCCAGAATGTCAGCATGGCCAAACTCTAGAATCCTTGCGTGTCTGATCTCGAGAGTCATTCAATGTGCACATTCCGGAGCTCAGGGTGTCTGAATTCCAGAAACACCAAATGTCTGCATTCTAGAATCGGAATGTGGTGAAATTCTAAAATGCACCGCATGGCGGAATTCTAAAGTCCTAAAATGCCTGCTAGCCGGAAGTTAAAGTGTCTGACGTCCAGAATGCTACTAGGTCAGCATTCTGCCATTCTGAAAGATTCTGTGTTCCAGAATCAATGGACGGATGAGTTCCAGAAGGTCAGGTTGGCCAAAGTCTAGAATCCTTGCGTGTCTGAACTCGAGAGTCATTCAATGTCCACATTCCGGAATTCACGGTGTCTGAATTCCAGAAGCACCAAATGTCTGCATTCTAGAATCAAAATGTGGCGGAATTCCAGAATGCACAGCCTGGCGGAATTCTAAAGTCCTAAAATGCCTGCTAGTCGGAAGGTAAGGTGTCTGAGTTCCAGAATGCTACTAGGTCAGCATTCTACCGTTCTGAAAGATTCTGAGTTCTAGAACCAATGGACGGCTGAGTTCCAGAATGTCAGCATGGCCAAACTCTAGAATCCTTGCGTGTCTGATCTCGAGAGTCATTCAATGTGCACATTCCGGAGCTCAGGGTGTCTGAATTCCGGAAAAACCAAATGTCTGCATTCTAGAGTCAGAATGTGGTGAAATTCTAGAATGCACAGCATGGTGGAATTCTAAAGTCCTAAAATGCCTGCTAGCCGGAAGTTAAGGTGTCTGACGTCCAGAATGCTACTAGGTCAGCATTCTACCGTTCTGAAAGATTCTGGGTTCTAGAATCAATGGACGGATGAGTTCCAGAAGGTCAGGTTGGCCAAAGTCTAGAATCATTGCGTGTCTGAACTCGAGAGTCATTCAATGTCCACATTCCGGAACTCAGGGTGTCTGAATTCCCGAAGAACCAATTGTCTGCCTTCTAGAATCAAAATGTGTCAGAATTCTAGAATGCACAGCCTGGCGGAATTCTAAAGTCCTAAAAAGCCTGCTAGTCGGAAGGTAAGGTGTCTGAGGTCCAGAATGCTACTAGGTCAGCATTCTACCGTTCTGAAAGATTCTGGGTTCTAGAACCAATTGACGACTGAGTTCCAGAATGTCAGCATGGCCAAACTCTAGAATCCTTGCGTGTCTGATCTCGAGAGTCATTCAATGTGCACATTCCGGAGCTCAGGGTGTCTGAATTCCAGAAACACCAAATGTCTGCATTCTAGAATCGGAATGTGGTGAAATTCTAAAATGCACTGCATGGCGGAATTCTAAAGTCCTAAAATGCCTGCTAGCCGGAAGTTAAAGTGTCTGACGTCCAGAATGCTACTAGGTCAGCATTCTACCGTTCTGAAAGATTCTGTGTTCCAGAAACAATGGACGGATGAGTTCCAGAAGGTCACGTTGGCCAAAGTCTAGAATCCTTGCGTGTCTGAACTCGAGAGTCATTCAATGTCCACATTCTGGAATTCACGGTGTCTGAATTCCAGAAGCACCAAATGTCTGCATTCTAGAATCAGAAAGTGGTGGAATTCTAGAATGCACAGCACGGCGGAATTCTAAAGTCCTAAAATGCCTGATACCCGGAAGTTAACGTGTCTGATGTCCAGAATGCTACTAGGTCAGCATTTAATCGTTTTGAAATATTCTGGGTTCTAGAATCAATGGACGGCTGAGTTCCAGAATGTAAGTTTGGCCAAACTCTAGAATACTTGCGTGTCTGAACTCGAGAGACCTTCAGTGTCCACTTTCCGGAACTAAGGGTGTCTGAATTCCAGAAGCACCAAATGTCTGCATTCGAGAATCAGAATTTGACGGAATTCTAGAATGCACAGCACGGCGGAATTCTAAAGTACTAAAACGCCTGCTAGCCGGAAGTTAATGTGTCTGACGTCCAGAATGCTACTAGGTCAGCATTCTACCATTCTGAAAGATTCTGGGTTCTAGAATCAGTGGACGGCTGAGATCCGGAATGTCAGGGTGGCCAAACTCTAGAATCCTTGCGTGTCTGAACTTGAGAGTCATTCAATGTCCATATTCCGGAATTCACGGTGTCTGAATTCCAGAAGCACCAAATGTCTACATTCTAGAATCAGAATGTGGTGGAATTCTAGAATGCACAGCACGGTGGAATTCTAAAGTCCTAAAATGCCTGCTACCCAGAAGTTAACGTGTCTGACGTCCAGAATGCTACTAGGTCAGCATTTAATCGTTCTGAAATATTCTGGGTTCTAGAATCAATGGACGGCTGAGTTCCAGAATGTAAGGTTGGCCAAACTCTAGAATACTTCCGTGTCTGAACTCGAGAGACATTCAATGTCCACATTCCGAAACTAAGGGTGTCTGAATTCCAGAAGCACCAAATGTCTGCTTTTGAGAATCGGAATTTGACGGAATTCTAGATTGCACAGCCTGGCGGAATTCTAAAATACTAAAACGCCTGCTAGCCGGAAGTTTATGTGTCTGACGTCCAAAATGCTACTACGTCAGCATTCTACCATTCTGAAAGATTCTGGGTTCAAGAATCAATGGACGGCTGTGTTCCGGAATGTCAGGGTGGCCAAACTCTAGAATCCTTGCGTGTCTGAACTCGAGAGTCATTCAATGTCCACATTCCGGAACTCAGGGTGTCTGAATTCCCGAAGAACCAATTGTCTGCCTTCTAGAATCAAAATGTGTCAGAATTCTAGAATGCACAGCCTGGCGGAATTCTAAAGTCCTAAAAAGCCTGCTAGTCGGAAGGTAAGGTGTCTGAGGTCCAGAATGCTACTAGGTCAGCATTCTACCGTTCTGAAAGATTCTGGGTTCTAGAACCAATTGACGACTGAGTTCCAGAATGTCAGCATGGCCAAACTCTAGAATCCTTGCGTGTCTGATCTCGAGAGTCATTCAATGTGCACATTCCGGAGCTCAGGGTGTCTGAATTCCAGAAACACCAAATGTCTGCATTCTAGAATCGGAATGTGGTGAAATTCTAAAATGCACTGCATGGCGGAATTCTAAAGTCCTAAAATGCCTGCTAGCCGGAAGTTAAAGTGTCTGACGTCCAGAATGCTACTAGGTCAGCATTCTACCGTTCTGAAAGATTCTGTGTTCCAGAATCAATGGACGGATGAGTTCCAGAAGGTCAGGTTGGCCAAAGTCTAGAATCCTTGCGTGTCTGAACTCGAGAGTCATTCAATGTCCACATTCTGGAATTCACGGTGTCTGAATTCCAGAAGCACCAAATGTCTGCATTCTAGAATCAGAATGTGGTGGAATTCTAGAATGCACAGCACGGCGGAATTCTAAAGTCCTAAAATGCCTCCTACCCGGAAGTTAAGGTGTCTGACGTCCAGAATGCTTCTAGGTCAGCATTTAATCATTCTGAAATATTCTGGGTTCTAGAATCAATGGACGGCTGAGTTCCAGAATGTAAGGTTGGCCAAACTCTAGAATACTTGCGTTTCTGAACTCGAGAGACATTCAGTGTCCACATTCCGGAACTAAGGTTGTCTGAATTCCAGAAGCACCACATGTCTGCATTCGAGAATCGGAATTTGACGGAATTCTAGAATGCACAGCACGGCGGAATTCTAAAGTACTAAAACACCTGATAGCCGGAAGTTAATGTGTTTGACGTCCAGAATGCTACTAGGTCAGCATTCTACCATTCTGAAAGATTCTGGGTTCTAGAATCAATGGACGGCTGATTTCCGGAATGTCAGGTTGGCCAAACTTTAGGATCGTTGCGTGTCTGAACTCGAGAGTCATTCAATGTCCACATTCCGGAACTCAAGGTGTCTGAATTCCCAAAGAAACAATTGTCTGCATTCTAGAATCAAAATGTGGCAGAATTCTAGAATGCACAGCCTGGCGGAATTCTAAAGTCCTAAAATGCCTGCTAGTCGGAAGGTAAGCTTTCTGAGGTCCAGAATGCTACTAGGTCAGCATTCTACCGTTCTGAAAGATTCTGGGTTCCAGAATCAATGGACGGATGAGTTCCAGAATGTCAGGTTGGCCAAACTCTAGAATCCTTGCGTGTTTGAACTCGAGAGTCATTCAATGTGCACATTCCGGAGCTCAGGGTGTCTGAATTCCAGAAGCACCAAATGTCTGCATTCTATAATCAGAATGTGGTGGGATTCTAGAATGCACAGCATGGCGGAATTCCAAAGTCCTAAAATGCCTGCTACCCGGAAGTTAAGGTGTCTGACGTCCAGAATGCTACTAGGTCAGCATTTAATTGTTCTGAAATATTCTGGGTTCTAGAATCAATGGACGGGTGAGTTCCAGAATGTAAGGTTGGCCAAACTCTAGAATACTTGCGTGTCTGAACTCGAGAGACATTCAATGTCCACATTCCGGAACTAAGGTTGTCTGAATTCCAGAAACACCAAATGTCTGCATTCTAGAATCGGAATGTGGTGAAATTCTAGAATGAACAGCATGGCGGAATTCTAAAGTCCTAAAATGCCTGCTAGCCGGAAGTTAAGGTGTCTGACGTCCAGAATGCTACTAGGTCAGCATTCTACCATTCTGAAAGATTCTGGGTTCTAGAATCAATGGACGGCTGAGTTCCGGAATGTCAGGGTGGCCAAACTGTAGAATCCTTGCGTGTCTGAACTCGAGAGTCATTCAATGTCCACATTCCGGAACTCAGGGTGTCTGAATTCCCGAAGAACCAATTGTCTGCCTTCTAGAATCAAAATGTGGCAGAATTCTAGAATGCACAGCCTGGCGGAATTCTAAAGTCCTAAAATGCCTGCTACCCGGAAGTTAAGGTGTCTGACGTCCAGAGTGCTACTAGGTCAGCATTTAATCCTTCTGAAATATTATGGGTTCTAGAATCAATGGACGGCTGAGTTCCAGAATGTAAGGTTGGCCAAACTCTAGAATAATTGCGTGTCTGAACTCGAGAGACATTCAATGTCCACATTCCGGAACTAAGGGTGTCTGAATTCAGGAAGCACCAAATGTCTGCTTTTGAGAATCGGAATTTGACGGAATTCTAGAATGCACAGCCTGGCGGAATTCTAAAATACTAAAACGCCTGCTAGCCGGAAGTTAATGTGTCTGACGTCCAAAATGCTACTACGTCAGCATTCTACCATTCTGAAAGATTCTGGGTTCAAGAATCAATGGACGGCTGTGTTTCGGAATGTCAGGGTGGCCAAACTCTAGAATCCTTGCGTGTCTGAACTCGAGAGTCATTCAATGTCCACATTCCGGAACTCAGGGTGTCTGAATTCCCGAAGAACCAATTGTCTGCCTTCTAGAATCAAAATGTGTCAGAATTCTAGAATGCACAGCCTGGCGGAATTCTAAAGTCCTAAAATGCCTGCTAGTCGGAAGGTAAGGTGTCTGAGGTCCAGAATGCTACTAGGTCAGCATTCTACCGTTCTGAAAGATTCTGGGTTCTAGAACCAATTGACGACTGAGTTCCAGAATGTCAGCATGGCCAAACTCTAGAATACTTGCGTGTCTGATCTAGAGAGTCATTCAATGTGCACATTCCGGAGCTCAGGGTGTCTGAATTCCAGAAACACCAAATGTCTGCATTCTAGAATCGGAATGTGGTGAAATTCTAAAATGCACCGCATGGCGGAATTCTAAAGTCCTAAAATGCCTGCTAGCCGGAAGTTAAAGTGTCTGACGTCCAGAATGCTACTAGGTCAGCATTCTACCGTTCTGAAAGATTCTGGGTTCCAGAATCAATGGACGGATGAGTTCCAGAAGGTCAGGTTGGCCAAAGTCTAGAATCCTTGCGTGTCTGAACTCGAGAGTCATTCAATGACCACATTACGGAATTCACGGTGTCTGAATTCGAGAAGCACCAAATGTCTGCATTCTAGAATCAGAATGTGGTGGAATTCTAGAATGCACAGCACGGCGGAATTCTAAAGTCCTAAAATACCTGCTACCCGGAAGTTAACGTGTCTGATGTATAGAATGCTACTAGGTCAGCATTTAATCGTTCTGAAATATTCTGGGTTCTAGAATCAATGGACGGGTGAGTTCCAGAATGTAAGTTTGGCCAAACTCTAGAATACTTGCGTGTCTGAACTCGAGAGACATTCAATGTCCACATTCCGGAACTAAGGGTGTCTGAATTCCAGAAGCACCAAATGTCTGCATTCTAGATTCGGAATGTGGTGAACTTCTAGAATGCACAGCCTGGTGGAATTCTAAAGTATTAAAACGCCTGCTAGCCGGAAGTTAATGTGTCTGACGTCCAAAATGCTACTATGGCAGCATTCTACCATTCCGAAAGATTCTGGGTTCTAGAACCAATGGACGGCTGTGTTCCGGAATGTCAGGGTGGCCAAACTCTAGAATCCTTGCGTGTCTGAACTCGAGAGTCATTCAATGTCCACATTCCGGAACTCAGGGTGTCTGAATTCCCGAAGAACCAATTGTCTGCCTTCTAGAATCAAAATGTGTCAGAATTCTAGAATGCACAGCCTGGCGGAATTCTAAAGTCCTAAAATGCTTGCTATTCGGAAGGTAAGGTGTCTGAGGTCCAGAATGCTACTAGGTCAGCATTCTACCGTTCTGAATGATTCTGGGTTCTAGAACCAATGGACGACTGAGTTCCAGAATGTCAGCATGGCCAAACTCTAGAATCCTTGCGTGTCTGATCTCGAGAGTCATTCAATGTGCACATTCCGGAGCTCAGGGTGTCTTAATTCCAGAAACACCAAATGTCTGCATTCTAGAATCGGAATGTGGTGAAATTCTAAAATGCACCGCATGGCGGAATTCTAAAGTCCTAAAATGCCTGCTAGCCGGAAGTTAAGGTGTCTGACGTCCAGAATGCTACTAGGTCAGCATTCTGCCATTCTGAAAGATTCTGTGTTCCAGAATCAATGGACGGATGAGTTCCAGAAGGTCAGGTTGGCCAAAGTCCAGAATCCTTGCGTGTCTGAACTCGAGAGTCATTCAATGTCCACATTCCGGAATTCACGGTGTCTGAATTCCAGAAGCACCAAATGTCTGCATTCTAGAATCAGAATGTGGTGGAATTCTAGAATGCAAAGCACGGCGGAATTCTAAAGTCCTAAAATGCCTGCTAACCGGAAGTTAACTTGTCTGATGTATAGAATGCTACTAGGTCAGCATTTAATCGTTCTGAAATATTCTGGGATCTAGAATCAATGGACGGCTGAGTTCCAGAATGTAAGGTTGGCCAAACTCTAGAATAATTGCGTGTCTGAAATCGAGAGACAATCAATGTCCACATTCCGGAACTAAGGGTGACTGAATTCCAGAAGCACCAAATGTCTGCTTTTGAGAATCGGAATTTGACGGAATTCTAGAATGCACAGCCTGGCGGAATTCTAAAGTACTAAAACGCCTGCTAGCCGGAAGTTATTGTGTCTGACGTCCAAAATGCTACTACGTCAGCATTCTACCATTCTGAAAGATTCTGGGTTCAAGAATCAATGGACGGCTGTGTTCCGGAATGTCAGGGTGGCCAAACTCTAGAATCCTTGCGTGTCTGAACTCGAGAGTCATTCAATGTCCACATTCCGGAACTCAGGGTGTCTGAATTCCCGAAGAACCAATTGTCTGCATTCTAGAATCAAAATGTGGCGGAATTCCAGAATGCACAGCCTGGCGGAATTCTAAAGTCCTAAAATGCCTGCTAGTCGGAAGGTAAGGTGTCTGAGTTCCAGAATGCTACTAGGTCAGCATTCTACCGTTCTGAAAGATTCTGGGTTCTAGAACCAATGGACGGCTGAGTTCCAGAATGTCAGCATGGCCAAACTCTAGAATCCTTGCGTGTCTGATCTCGAGAGTCATTCAATGTGCACATTCCGGAGCTCAGGGTGTCTGAATTCCGGAAACACCAAATGTCTGCATTCTAGAATCAGAATGTGGTGAAATTCTAAAATGCACCGCATGGCGGAATTCTAAAGTCCTAAAATGCCTGCTAGCCGGAAGTTAAAGTGTCTGACGTCCAGAATGCTACTAGGTCAGCATTCTGCCATTCTGAAAGATTCTGTGTTCCAGAATCAATGGACGGATGAGTTCCAGAAGGTCAGGTTGGCCAAACTCTAGAATCCTTGCGTGTCTGAACTCGAGAGTCATTCAATGTCCACATTCCGGAATTCACGGTGTCTGAATTCCAGAAGCACCAAATGTCTGCATTCTAGAATCAAAATGTGGCGGAATTCCAGAATGCACAGCCTGGCGGAATTCTAAAGTCCTAAAATGCCTGCTAGTCGGAAGGTAAGGTGTCTGAGTTCCAGAATGCTACTAGGTCAGCATTCTATCGTTCTGAAAGATTCTGGGTTCTAGAACCAATGGACGGCTGAGTTCCAGAATGTCAGCATGGCCAAACTCTAGAATCCTTGCGTGTCTGATCTCGAGAGTCATTCAATGTGCACATTCCGGAGCTCAGGGTGTCTGAATTCCGGAAACACCAAATGTCTGCATTCTAGAATCAGAATGTGGTGAAATTCTAGAATGCACAGCATGGTGGAATTCTAAAGTCCTAAAATGCCTGCTAGCCGGAAGTTAAGGTGTCTGACGTCCAGAATGCTACTAGGTCAGCATTCTACCGTTCTGAAAGATTCTGGGTTCTAGAATCAATGGACGGATGAGTTCCAGAAGGTCAGGTTGGCCAAAGTCTAGAATCATTGCGTGTCTGAACTTGAGAGTCATTCAATGTCCACATTCCGGAATTCACGGTGTCTGAATTCCAGAAGCACCAAATGTCTACATTCTAGAATCAGAATGTGGTGGAATTCTAGAATGCACAGCACGGTGGAATTCTAAAGTCCTAAAATGCCTGCTACCCAGAAGTTAACGTGTCTGACGTCCAGAATGCTACTAGGTCAGCATTTAATCGTTCTGAAATATTCTGGGTTCTAGAATCAATGGACGGCTGAGTTCCAGAATGTAAGGTTGGCCAAACTCTAGAATACTTCCGTGTCTGAACTCGAGAGACATTCAATGTCCACATTCCGAAACTAAGGGTGTCTGAATTCCAGAAGCACCAAATGTCTGCTTTTGAGAATCGGAATTTGACGGAATTCTAGATTGCACAGCCTGGCGGAATTCTAAAATACTAAAACGCCTGCTAGCCGGAAGTTTATGTGTCTGACGTCCAAAATGCTACTACGTCAGCATTCTACCATTCTGAAAGATTCTGGTTTCAAGAATCAATGGACGGCTGTGTTCCGGAATGTCAGGGTGGCCAAACTCTAGAATCCTTGCGTGTCTGAACTCGAGAGTCATTCAATGTCCACATTCCGGAACTCAGGGTGTCTGAATTCCCGAAGAACCAATTGTCTGCCTTCTAGAATCAAAATGTGTCAGAATTCTAGAATGCACAGCCTGGCGGAATTCTAAAGTCCTAAAAAGCCTGCTAGTCGGAAGGTAAGGTGTCTGAGGTCCAGAATGCTACTAGGTCAGCATTCTACCGTTCTGAAAGATTCTGGGTTCTAGAACCAATTGACGACTGAGTTCCAGAATGTCAGCATGGCCAAACTCTAGAATCCTTGCGTGTCTGATCTCGAGAGTCATTCAATGTGCACATTCCGGAGCTCAGGGTGTCTGAATTCCAGAAACACCAAATGTCTGCATTCTAGAATCGGAATGTGGTGAAATTCTAAAATGCACCGCATGGCGGAATTCTAAAGTCCTAAAATGCCTGCTAGCCGGAAGTTAAAGTGTCTGACGTCCAGAATGCTACTAGGTCAGCATTCTACCGTTCTGAAAGATTCTGTGTTCCAGAATCAATGGACGGATGAGTTCCAGAAGGTCAGGTTGGCCAAAGTCTAGAATCCTTGCGTGTCTGAACTCGAGAGTCATTCAATGTCCACATTCTGGAATTCACGGTGTCTGAATTCCAGAAGCACCAAATGTCTGCATTCTAGAATCAGAATGTGGTGGAATTCTAGAATGCACAGCACGGCGGAATTCTAAAGTCCTAAAATGCCTCCTACCCGGAAGTTAAGGTGTCTGACGTCCAGAATGCTTCTAGGTCAGCATTTAATCATTCTGAAATATTCTGGGTTCTAGAATCAATGGACGGCTGAGTTCCAGAATGTAAGGTTGGCCAAACTCTAGAATACTTGCGTTTCTGAACTCGAGAGACATTCAGTGTCCACATTCCGGAACTAAGGTTGTCTGAATTCCAGAAGCACCACATGTCTGCATTCGAGAATCGGAATTTGACGGAATTCTAGAATGCACAGCACGGCGGAATTCTAAAGTACTAAAACACCTGATAGCCGGAAGTTAATGTGTCTGACGTCCAGAATGCTACTAGGTCAGCATTCTACCATTCTGAAAGATTCTGGGTTCTAGAATCAATGGACGGCTGATTTCCGGAATGTCAGGTTGGCCAAACTTTAGGATCGTTGCGTGTCTGAACTCGAGAGTCATTCAATGTCCACATTCCGGAACTCAAGGTGTCTGAATTCCCAAAGAAACAATTGTCTGCATTCTAGAATCAAAATGTGGCAGAATTCTAGAATGCACAGCCTTGCGGAATTCTAAAGTCCTAAAATGCCTGCTAGTCGGAAGGTAAGCTTTCTGAGGTCCAGAATGCTACTAGGTCAGCATTCTACCGTTCTGAAAGATTCTGGGTTCCAGAATCAATGGACGGATGAGTTCCAGAATGTCAGGTTGGCCAAACTCTAGAATCCTTGCGTGTTTGAACTCGAGAGTCATTCAATGTGCACATTCCGGAGCTCAGGGTGTCTGAATTCCAGAAGCACCAAATGTCTGCATTCTATAATCAGAATGTGGTGGGATTCTAGAATGCACAGCATGGCGGAATTCCAAAGTCCTAAAATGCCTGCTACCCGGAAGTTAAGGTGTCTGACGTCCAGAATGCTACTAGGTCAGCATTTAATTGTTCTGAAATATTCTGGGTTCTAGAATCAATGGACGGGTGAGTTCCAGAATGTAAGGTTGGCCAAACTCTAGAATACTTGCGTGTCTGAACTCGAGAGACATTCAATGTCCACATTCCGGAACTAAGGTTGTCTGAATTCCAGAAACACCAAATGTCTGCATTCTAGAATCGGAATGTGGTGAAATTCTAGAATGAACAGCATGGCGGAATTCTAAAGTCCTAAAATGCCTGCTAGCCGGAAGTTAAGGTGTCTGACGTCCAGAATGCTACTAGGTCAGCATTCTACCATTCTGAAAGATTCTGGGTTCTAGAATCAATGGACGGCTGAGTTCCGGAATGTCAGGGTGGCCAAACTGTAGAATCCTTGCGTGTCTGAACTCGAGAGTCATTCAATGTCCACATTCCGGAACTCAGGGTGTCTGAATTCCCGAAGAACCAATTGTCTGCCTTCTAGAATCAAAATGTGGCAGAATTCTAGAATGCACAGCCTGGCGGAATTCTAAAGTCCTAAAATGCCTGCTACCCGGAAGTTAAGGTGTCTGACGTCCAGAGTGCTACTAGGTCAGCATTTAATCCTTCTGAAATATTATGGGTTCTAGAATCAATGGACGGCTGAGTTACAGAATGTAAGGTTGGCCAAACTCTAGAATAATTGCGTGTCTGAACTCGAGAGACATTCAATGTCCACATTCCGGAACTAAGGGTGTCTGAATTCAGGAAGCACCAAATGTCTGCTTTGGAGAATCGGAATTTGACGGAATTCTAGAATGCACAGCCTGGCGGAATTCTAAAATACTAAAACGCCTGCTAGCCGGAAGTTAATGTGTCTGACGTCCAAAATGCTACTACGTCAGCATTCTACCATTCTGAAAGATTCTGGGTTCAAGAATCAATGGACGGCTGTGTTTCGGAATGTCAGGGTGGCCAAACTCTAGAATCCTTGCGTGTCTGAACTCGAGAGTCATTCAATGTCCACATTCCGGAACTCAGGGTGTCTGAATTCCCGAAGAACCAATTGTCTGCCTTCTAGAATCAAAATGTGTCAGAATTCTAGAATGCACAGCCTGGCGGAATTCTAACGTCCTAAAATGCCTGCTAGTCGGAAGGTAAGGTGTCTGAGGTCCAGAATGCTACTAGGTCAGCATTCTACCGTTCTGAAAGATTCTGGGTTCTAGAACCAATTGACGACTGAGTTCCAGAATGTCAGCATGGCCAAACTCTAGAATACTTGCGTGTCTGATCTAGAGAGTCATTCAATGTGCACATTCCGGAGCTCAGGGTGTCTGAATTCCAGAAACACCAAATGTCTGCATTCTAGAATCGGAATGTGGTGAAATTCTAAAATGCACCGCATGGCGGAATTCTAAAGTCCTAAAATGCCTCCTAGCCGGAAGTTAAAGTGTCTGACGTCCAGAATGCTACTAGGTCAGCATTCTACCGTTCTGAAAGATTCTGGGTTCCAGAATCAATGGACGGATGAGTTCCAGAAGGTCAGGTTGGCCAAAGTCTAGAATCCTTGCGTGTCTGAACTCGAGAGTCATTCAATGACCACATTACGGAATTCACGGTGTCTGAATTCGAGAAGCACCAAATGTCTGCATTCTAGAATCAGAATGTGGTGGAATTCTAGAATGCACAGCACGGCGGAATTCTAAAGTCCTAAAATACCTGCTACCCGGAAGTTAACGTGTCTGATGTATAGAATGCTACTAGGTCAGCATTTAATCGTTCTGAAATATTCTGGGTTCTAGAATCAATGGACGGGTGAGTTCCAGAATGTAAGTTTGGCCAAACTCTAGAATACTTGCGTGTCTGAACTCGAGAGACATTCAATGTCCACATTCCGGAACTAAGGGTGTCTGAATTCCAGAAGCACCAAATGTCTGCATTCTAGATTCGGAATGTGGTGAACTTCTAGAATGCACAGCCTGGTGGAATTCTAAAGTACTAAAACGCCTGCTAGCCGGAAGTTAATGTGTCTGACGTTCAAAATGCTACTATGGCAGCATTCTACCATTCCGAAAGATTCTGGGTTCTAGAACCAATGGACGGCTGTGTTCCGGAATGTCAGGGTGGCCAAACTCTAGAATCCTTGCGTGTCTGAACTCGAGAGTCATTCAATGTCCACATTCCGGAACTCAGGGTGTCTGAATTCCCGAAGAACCAATTGTCTGCCTTCTAGAATCAAAATGTGTCAGAATTCTAGAATGCACAGCCTGGCGGAATTCTAAAGTCCTAAAATGCTTGCTATTCGGAAGGTAAGGTGTCTGAGGTCCAGAATGCTACTAGGTCAGCATTCTACCGTTCTGAATGATTCTGGGTTCTAGAACCAATGGACGACTGAGTTCCAGAATGTCAGCATGGCCAAACTCTAGAATCCTTGCGTGTCTGATCTCGAGAGTCATTCAATGTGCACATTCCGGAGCTCAGGGTGTCTTAATTCCAGAAACACCAAATGTCTGCATTCTAGAATCGGAATGTGGTGAAATTCTAAAATGCACCGCATGGCGGAATTCTAAAGTCCTAAAATGCCTGCTAGCCGGAAGTTAAGGTGTCTGACGTCCAGAATGCTACTAGGTCAGCATTCTGCCATTCTGAAAGATTCTGTGTTCCAGAATCAATGGACGGATGAGTTCCAGAAGGTCAGGTTGGCCAAAGTCCAGAATCCTTGCGTGTCTGAACTCGAGAGTCATTCAATGTCCACATTCCGGAATTCACGGTGTCTGAATTCCAGAAGCACCAAATGTCTGCATTCTAGAATCAGAATGTGGTGGAATTCTAGAATGCAAAGCACGGCGGAATTCTAAAGTCCTAAAATGCCTGCTAACCGGAAGTTAACTTGTCTGATGTATAGAATGCTACTAGGTCAGCATTTAATCGTTCTGAAATATTCTGGGTTCTAGAATCAATGGACGGCTGAGTTCCAGAATGTAAGGTTGGCCAAACTCTAGAATAATTGCGTGTCTGAACTCGAGAGACAATCAATGTCCACATTCCGGAACTAAGGGTGACTGAATTCCAGAAGCACCAAATGTCTGCTTTTGAGAATCGGAATTTGACGGAATTCTAGAAGGCACAGCCTGGCGGAATTCTAAAGTACTAAAACGCCTGCTAGCCGGAAGTTATTGTGTCTGACGTCCAAAATGCTACTACGTCAGCATTCTACCATTCTGAAAGATTCTGGGTTCAAGAATCAATGGACGGCTCTGTTCCGGAATGTCAGGGTGGCCAAACTCTAGAATCCTTGCGTGTCTGAACTCGAGAGTCATTCAATGTCCACATTCCGGAACTCAGGGTGTCTGAATTCCCGAAGAACCAATTGTCTGCCTTCTAGAATCAAAATGTGTCAGAATTCTAGAATGCACAGCCTGGCGGAATTCTAAAGTCCTAAAATGCCTGCTAGTCGGAAGGTAAGGTGTCTGAGGTCCAGAATGCTACTAGGTCAGCATTCTACCGTTCTGAAAGATTCTGGGTTCTAGAACCAATTGACGACTGAGTTCCAGAATGTCAGCATGGCCAAACTCTAGAATCCTTGCGTGTCTGATCTCGAGAGTCATTCAATGTGCACATTCCGGAGCTCAGGGTGTCTGAATTCCAGAAACACCAAATGTCTGCATTCTAGAATCGGAATGTGGTGAAATTCTAAAATGCACCGCATGGCGGAATTCTAAAGTCCTAAAATGCCTGCTAGCCGGAAGTTAAAGTGTCTGACGTCCAGAATGCTACTAGGTCAGCATTCTGCCATTCTGAAAGATTCTGTGTTCCAGAATCAATGGACGGATGAGTTCCAGAAGGTCAGGTTGGCCAAAGTCTAGAATCCTTGCGTGTCTGAACTCGAGAGTCATTCAATGTCCACATTCCGGAATTCACGGTGTCTGAATTCCAGAAGCACCAAATGTCTGCATTCTAGAATCAAAATGTGGCGGAATTCCAGAATGCACAGCCTGGCGGAATTCTAAAGTCCTAAAATGCCTGCTAGTCGGAAGGTAAGGTGTCTGAGTTCCAGAATGCTACTAGGTCAGCATTCTACCGTTCTGAAAGATTCTGAGTTCTAGAACCAATGGACGGCTGAGTTCCAGAATGTCAGCATGGCCAAACTCTAGAATCCTTGCGTGTCTGATCTCGAGAGTCATTCAATGTGCACATTCCGGAGCTCAGGGTGTCTGAATTCCGGAAAAACCAAATGTCTGCATTCTAGAGTCAGAATGTGGTGAAATTCTAGAATGCACAGCATGGTGGAATTCTAAAGTCCTAAAATGCCTGCTAGCCGGAAGTTAAGGTGTCTGACGTCCAGAATGCTACTAGGTCAGCATTCTACCGTTCTGAAAGATTCTGGGTTCTAGAATCAATGGACGGATGAGTTCCAGAAGGTCAGGTTGGCCAAAGTCTAGAATCATTGCGTGTCTGAACTCGAGAGTCATTCAATGTCCACATTCCGGAACTCAGGGTGTCTGAATTCCCGAAGAACCAATTGTCTGCCTTCTAGAATCAAAATGTGTCAGAATTCTAGAATGCACAGCCTGGCGGAATTCTAAAGTCCTAAAAAGCCTGCTAGTCGGAAGGTAAGGTGTCTGAGGTCCAGAATGCTACTAGGTCAGCATTCTACCGTTCTGAAAGATTCTGGGTTCTAGAACCAATTGACGACTGAGTTCCAGAATGTCAGCATGGCCAAACTCTAGAATCCTTGCGTGTCTGATCTCGAGAGTCATTCAATGTGCACATTCCGGAGCTCAGGGTGTCTGAATTCCAGAAACACCAAATGTCTGCATTCTAGAATCGGAATGTGGTGAAATTCTAAAATGCACTGCATGGCGGAATTCTAAAGTCCTAAAATGCCTGCTAGCCGGAAGTTAAAGTGTCTGACGTCCAGAATGCTACTAGGTCAGCATTCTACCGTTCTGAAAGATTCTGTGTTCCAGAAACAATGGACGGATGAGTTCCAGAAGGTCACGTTGGCCAAAGTCTAGAATCCTTGCGTGTCTGAACTCGAGAGTCATTCAATGTCCACATTCTGGAATTCACGGTGTCTGAATTCCAGAAGCACCAAATGTCTGCATTCTAGAATCAGAAAGTGGTGGAATTCTAGAATGCACAGCACGGCGGAATTCTAAAGTCCTAAAATGCCTGATACCCGGAAGTTAACGTGTCTGATGTCCAGAATGCTACTAGGTCAGCATTTAATCGTTTTGAAATATTCTGGGTTCTAGAATCAATGGACGGCTGAGTTCCAGAATGTAAGTTTGGCCAAACTCTAGAATACTTGCGTGTCTGAACTCGAGAGACATTCAGTGTCCACTTTCCGGAACTAAGGGTGTCTGAATTCCAGAAGCACCAAATGTCTGCATTCGAGAATCAGAATTTGACGGAATTCTAGAATGCACAGCACGGCGGAATTCTAAAGTACTAAAACGCCTGCTAGCCGGAAGTTAATGTGTCTGACGTCCAGAATGCTACTAGGTCAGCATTCTACCATTCTGAAAGATTCTGGGTTCTAGAATCAGTGGACGGCTGAGATCCGGAATGTCAGGGTGGCCAAACTCTAGAATCCTTGCGTGTCTGAACTTGAGAGTCATTCAATGTCCATATTCCGGAATTCACGGTGTCTGAATTCCAGAAGCACCAAATGTCTACATTCTAGAATCAGAATGTGGTGGAATTCTAGAATGCACAGCACGGTGGAATTCTAAAGTCCTAAAATGCCTGCTACCCAGAAGTTAACGTGTCTGACGTCCAGAATGCTACTAGGTCAGCATTTAATCGTTCTGAAATATTCTGGGTTCTAGAATCAATGGACGGCTGAGTTCCAGAATGTAAGGTTGGCCAAACTCTAGAATACTTCCGTGTCTGAACTCGAGAGACATTCAATGTCCACATTCCGAAACTAAGGGTGTCTGAATTCCAGAAGCACCAAATGTCTGCTTTTGAGAATCGGAATTTGACGGAATTCTAGATTGCACAGCCTGGCGGAATTCTAAAATACTAAAACGCCTGCTAGCCGGAAGTTAATGTGTCTGACGTCCAAAATGCTACTACGTCAGCATTCTACCATTCTGAAAGATTCTGGGTTCAAGAATCAATGGACGGCTGTGTTCCGGAATGTCAGGGTGGCCAAACTCTAGAATCCTTGCGTGTCTGAACTCGAGAGTCATTCAATGTCCACATTCCGGAACTCAGGGTGTCTGAATTCCCGAAGAACCAATTGTCTGCCTTCTAGAATCAAAATGTGTCAGAATTCTAGAATGCACAGCCTGGCGGAATTCTAAAGTCCTAAAAAGCCTGCTAGTCGGAAGGTAAGGTGTCTGAGGTCCAGAATGCTACTAGGTCAGCATTCTACCGTTCTGAAAGATTCTGGGTTCTAGAACCAATTGACGACTGAGTTCCAGAATGTCAGCATGGCCAAACTCTAGAATCCTTGCGTGTCTGATCTCGAGAGTCATTCAATGTGCACATTCCGGAGCTCAGGGTGTCTGAATTCCAGAAACACCAAATGTCTGCATTCTAGAATCGGAATGTGGTGAAATTCTAAAATGCACTGCATGGCGGAATTCTAAAGTCCTAAAATGCCTGCTAGCCGGAAGTTAAAGTGTCTGACGTCCAGAATGCTACTAGGTCAGCATTCTACCATTCTGAAAGATTCTGTGTTCCAGAATCAATGGACGGATGAGTTCCAGAAGGTCAGGTTGGCCAAAGTCTAGAATCCTTGCGTGTCTGAACTCGAGAGTCATTCAATGTCCACATTCTGGAATTCACGGTGTCTGAATTCCAGAAGCACCAAATGTCTGCATTCTAGAATCAGAATGTGGTGGAATTCTAGAATGCACAGCACGGCGGAATTCTAAAGTCCTAAAATGCCTCCTACCCGGAAGTTAAGGTGTCTGACGTCCAGAATGCTTCTAGGTCAGCATTTAATCATTCTGAAATATTCTGGGTTCTAGAATCAATGGACGGCTGAGTTCCAGAATGTAAGGTTGGCCAAACTCTAGAATACTTGCGTTTCTGAACTCGAGAGACATTCAGTGTCCACATTCCGGAACTAAGGTTGTCTGAATTCCAGAAGCACCACATGTCTGCATTCGAGAATCGGAATTTGACGGAATTCTAGAATGCACAGCACGGCGGAATTCTAAAGTACTAAAACACCTGATAGCCGGAAGTTAATGTGTCTGACGTCCAGAATGCTACTAGGTCAGCATTCTACCATTCTGAAAGATTCTGGGTTCTAGAATCAATGGACGGCTGATTTCCGGAATGTCAGGTTGGCCAAACTTTAGGATCGTTGCGTGTCTGAACTCGAGAGTCATTCAATGTCCACATTCCGGAACTCAAGGTGTCTGAATTCCCAAAGAAACAATTGTCTGCATTCTAGAATCAAAATGTGGCAGAATTCTAGAATGCACAGCCTGGCGGAATTCTAAAGTCCTAAAATGCCTGCTAGTCGGAAGGTAAGCTTTCTGAGGTCCAGAATGCTACTAGGTCAGCATTCTACCGTTCTGAAAGATTCTGGGTTCCAGAATCAATGGACGGATGAGTTCCAGAATGTCAGGTTGGCCAAACTCTAGAATCCTTGCGTGTTTGAACTCGAGAGTCATTCAATGTGCACATTCCGGAGCTCAGGGTGTCTGAATTCCAGAAGCACCAAATGTCTGCATTCTATAATCAGAATGTGGTGGGATTCTAGAATGCACAGCATGGCGGAATTCCAAAGTCCTAAAATGCCTGCTACCCGGAAGTTAAGGTGTCTGACGTCCAGAATGCTACTAGGTCAGCATTTAATTGTTCTGAAATATTCTGGGTTCTAGAATCAATGGACGGGTGAGTTCCAGAATGTAAGGTTGGCCAAACTCTAGAATACTTGCGTGTCTGAACTCGAGAGACATTCAATGTCCACATTCCGGAACTAAGGTTGTCTGAATTCCAGAAACACCAAATGTCTGCATTCTAGAATCGGAATGTGGTGAAATTCTAGAATGAACAGCATGGCGGAATTCTAAAGTCCTAAAATGCCTGCTAGCCGGAAGTTAAGGTGTCTGACGTCCAGAATGCTACTAGGTCAGCATTCTACCATTCTGAAAGATTCTGGGTTCTAGAATCAATGGACGGCTGAGTTCCGGAATGTCAGGGTGGCCAAACTGTAGAATCCTTGCGTGTCTGAACTCGAGAGTCATTCAATGTCCACATTCCGGAACTCAGGGTGTCTGAATTCCCGAAGAACCAATTGTCTGCCTTCTAGAATCAAAATGTGGCAGAATTCTAGAATGCACAGCCTGGCGGAATTCTAAAGTCCTAAAATGCCTGCTACCCGGAAGTTAAGGTGTCTGACGTCCAGAGTGCTACTAGGTCAGCATTTAATCCTTCTGAAATATTATGGGTTCTAGAATCAATGGACGGCTGAGTTCCAGAATGTAAGGTTGGCCAAACTCTAGAATAATTGCGTGTCTGAACTCGAGAGACATTCAATGTCCACATTCCGGAACTAAGGGTGTCTGAATTCAGGAAGCACCAAATGTCTGCTTTTGAGAATCGGAATTTGACGGAATTCTAGAATGCACAGCCTGGCGGAATTCTAAAATACTAAAACGCCTGCTAGCCGGAAGTTAATGTGTCTGACGTCCAAAATGCTACTACGTCAGCATTCTACCATTCTGAAAGATTCTGGGTTCAAGAATCAATGGACGGCTGTGTTTCGGAATGTCAGGGTGGCCAAACTCTAGAATCCTTGCGTGTCTGAACTCGAGAGTCATTCAATGTCCACATTCCGGAACTCAGGGTGTCTGAATTCCCGAAGAACCAATTGTCTGCCTTCTAGAATCAAAATGTGTCAGAATTCTAGAATGCACAGCCTGGCGGAATTCTAAAGTCCTAAAATGCCTGCTAGTCGGAAGGTAAGGTGTCTGAGGTCCAGAATGCTACTAGGTCAGCATTCTACCGTTCTGAAAGATTCTGGGTTCTAGAACCAATTGACGACTGAGTTCCAGAATGTCAGCATGGCCAAACTCTAGAATACTTGCGTGTCTGATCTAGAGAGTCATTCAATGTGCACATTCCGGAGCTCAGGGTGTCTGAATTCCAGAAACACCAAATGTCTGCATTCTAGAATCGGAATGTGGTGAAATTCTAAAATGCACCGCATGGCGGAATTCTAAAGTCCTAAAATGCCTGCTAGCCGGAAGTTAAAGTGTCTGACGTCCAGAATGCTACTAGGTCAGCATTCTACCGTTCTGAAAGATTCTGGGTTCCAGAATCAATGGACGGATGAGTTCCAGAAGGTCAGGTTGGCCAAAGTCTAGAATCCTTGCGTGTCTGAACTCGAGAGTCATTCAATGACCACATTACGGAATTCACGGTGTCTGAATTCGAGAAGCACCAAATGTCTGCATTCTAGAATCAGAATGTGGTGGAATTCTAGAATGCACAGCACGGCGGAATTCTAAAGTCCTAAAATACCTGCTACCCGGAAGTTAACGTGTCTGATGTATAGAATGCTACTAGGTCAGCATTTAATCGTTCTGAAATATTCTGGGTTCTAGAATCAATGGACGGGTGAGTTCCAGAATGTAAGTTTGGCCAAACTCTAGAATACTTGCGTGTCTGAACTCGAGAGACATTCAATGTCCACATTCCGGAACTAAGGGTGTCTGAATTCCAGAAGCACCAAATGTCTGCATTCTAGATTCGGAATGTGGTGAACTTCTAGAATGCACAGCCTGGTGGAATTCTAAAGTACTAAAACGCCTGCTAGCCGGAAGTTAATGTGTCTGACGTCCAAAATGCTACTATGGCAGCATTCTACCATTCCGAAAGATTCTGGGTTCTAGAACCAATGGACGGCTGTGTTCCGGAATGTCAGGGTGGCCAAACTCTAGAATCCTTGCGTGTCTGAACTCGAGAGTCATTCAATGTCCACATTCCGGAACTCAGGGTGTCTGAATTCCCGAAGAACCAATTGTCTGCCTTCTAGAATCAAAATGTGTCAGAATTCTAGAATGCACAGCCTGGCGGAATTCTAAAGTCCTAAAATGCTTGCTATTCGGAAGGTAGGGTGTCTGAGGTCCAGAATGCTACTAGGTCAGCATTCTACCGTTCTGAATGATTCTGGGTTCTAGAACCAATGGACGACTGAGTTCCAGAATGTCAGCATGGCCAAACTCTAGAATCCTTGCGTGTCTGATCTCGAGAGTCATTCAATGTGCACATTCCGGAGCTCAGGGTGTCTTAATTCCAGAAACACCAAATGTCTGCATTCTAGAATCGGAATGTGGTGAAATTCTAAAATGCACCGCATGGCGGAATTCTAAAGTCCTAAAATGCCTGCTAGCCGGAAGTTAAGGTGTCTGACGTCCAGAATGCTACTAGGTCAGCATTCTGCCATTCTGAAAGATTCTGTGTTCCAGAATCAATGGACGGATGAGTTCCAGAAGGTCAGGTTGGCCAAAGTCCAGAATCCTTGCGTGTCTGAACTCGAGAGTCATTCAATGTCCACATTCCGGAATTCACGGTGTCTGAATTCCAGAAGCACCAAATGTCTGCATTCTAGAATCAGAATGTGGTGGAATTCTAGAATGCAAAGCACGGCGGAATTCTAAAGTCCTAAAATGACTGCTAACCGGAAGTTAACTTGTCTGATGTATAGAATGCTACTAGGTCAGCATTTAATCGTTCTGAAATATTCTGGGTTCTAGAATCAATGGACGGCTGAGTTCCAGAATGTAAGGTTGGCCAAACTCTAGAATAATTGCGTGTCTGAACTCGAGAGACAATCAATGTCCACATTCCGGAACTAAGGGTGACTGAATTCCAGAAGCACCAAATGTCTGCTTTTGAGAATCGGAATTTGACGGAATTCTAGAAGGCACAGCCTGGCGGAATTCTAAAGTACTAAAACGCCTGCTAGCCGGAAGTTATTGTGTCTGACGTCCAAAATGCTACTACGTCAGCATTCTACCATTCTGAAAGATTCTGGGTTCAAGAATCAATGGACGGCTCTGTTCCGGAATGTCAGGGTGGCCAAACTCTAGAATCCTTGCGTGTCTGAACTCGAGAGTCATTCAATGTCCACATTCCGGAACTCAGGGTGTCTGAATTCCCGAAGAACCAATTGTCTGCCTTCTAGAATCAAAATGTGTCAGAATTCTAGAATGCACAGCCTGGCGGAATTATAAAGTCCTAAAATGCCTGCTAGTCGGAAGGTAAGGTGTCTGAGGTCCAGAATGCTACTAGGTCAGCATTCTACCGTTCTGAAAGATTCTGGGTTCTAGAACCAATTGACGACTGAGTTCCAGAATGTCAGCATGGCCAAACTCTAGAATCCTTGCGTGTCTGATCTCGAGAGTCATTCAATGTGCACATTCCGGAGCTCAGGGTGTCTGAATTCCAGAAACACCAAATGTCTGCATTCTAGAATCGGAATGTGGTGAAATTCTAAAATGCACCGCATGGCGGAATTCTAAAGTCCTAAAATGCCTGCTAGCCGGAAGTTAAAGTGTCTGACGTCCAGAATGCTACTAGGTCAGCATTCTGCCATTCTGAAAGATTCTGTGTTCCAGAATCAATGGACGGATGAGTTCCAGAAGGTCAGGTTGGCCAAAGTCTAGAATCCTTGCGTGTCTGAACTCGAGAGTCATTCAATGTCCACATTCCGGAATTCACGGTGTCTGAATTCCAGAAGCACCAAATGTCTGCATTCTAGAATCAAAATGTGGCGGAATTCCAGAATGCACAGCCTGGCGGAATTCTAAAGTCCTAAAATGCCTGCTAGTCGGAAGGTAAGGTGTCTGAGTTCCAGAATGCTACTAGGTCAGCATTCTACCGTTCTGAAAGATTCTGAGTTCTAGAACCAATGGACGGCTGAGTTCCAGAATGTCAGCATGGCCAAACTCTAGAATCCTTGCGTGTCTGATCTCGAGAGTCATTCAATGTGCACATTCCGGAGCTCAGGGTGTCTGAATTCCGGAAAAACCAAATGTCTGCATTCTAGAGTCAGAATGTGGTGAAATTCTAGAATGAACAGCATGGTGGAATTCTAAAGTCCTAAAATGCCTGCTAGCCGGAAGTTAAGGTGTCTGACGTCCAGAATGCTACAAGGTCAGCATTCTACCGTTCTGAAAGATTCTGGGTTCTAGAATCAATGGACGGATGAGTTCCAGAAGGTCAGGTTGGCCAAAGTCTAGAATCATTGCGTGTCTGAACTCGAGAGTCATTCAATGTCCACATTCCGGAACTCAGGGTGTCTGAATTCCCGAAGAACCAATTGTCTGCCTTCTAGAATCAAAATGTGTCAGAATTCTAGAATGCACAGCCTGGCGGAATTCTAAAGTCCTAAAAAGCCTGATAGTCGGAAGGTAAGGTGTCTGAGGTCCAGAATGCTACTAGGTCAGCATTCTACCGTTCTGAAAGATTCTGGGTTCTAGAACCAATTGACGACTGAGTTCCAGAATGTCAGCATGGCCAAACTCTAGAATCCTTGCGTGTCTGATCTCGAGAGTCATTCAATGTGCACATTCCGGAGCTCAGGGTGTCTGAATTCCAGAAACACCAAATGTCTGCATTCTAGAATCGGAATGTGGTGAAATTCTAAAATGCACTGCATGGCGGAATTCTAAAGTCCTAAAATGCCTGCTAGCCGGAAGTTAAAGTGTCTGACGTCCAGAATGCTACTAGGTCAGCATTCTACCGTTCTGAAAGATTCTGTGTTCCAGAAACAATGGACGGATGAGTTCCAGAAGGTCACGTTGGCCAAAGTCTAGAATCCTTGCGTGTCTGAACTCGAGAGTCATTCAATGTCCACATTCTGGAATTCACGGTGTCTGAATTCCAGAAGCACCAAATGTCTGCATTCTAGAATCAGAAAGTGGTGGAATTCTAGAATGCACAGCACGGCGGAATTCTAAAGTCCTAAAATGCCTGATACCCGGAAGTTAACGTGTCTGATGTCCAGAATGCTACTAGGTCAGCATTTAATCGTTTTGAAATATTCTGGGTTCTAGAATCAATGGACGGCTGAGTTCCAGAATGTAAGTTTGGCCAAACTCTAGAATACTTGCGTGTCTGAACTCGAGAGACATTCAGTGTCCACTTTCCGGAACTAAGGGTGTCTGAATTCCAGAAGCACCAAATGTCTGCATTCGAGAATCAGAATTTGACGGAATTCTAGAAAGCACAGCACGGCGGAATTCTAAAGTACTAAAACGCCTGCTAGCCGGAAGTTAATGTGTCTGACGTCCAGAATGCTACTAGGTCAGCATTCTACCATTCTGAAAGATTCTGGGTTCTAGAATCAGTGGACGGCTGAGATCCGGAATGTCAGGGTGGCCAAACTCTAGAATCCTTGCGTGTCTGAACTCGAGAGTCATTCAATGTCCACATTCCGGAATTCACGGTGTCTGAATTCCAGAAGCACCAAATGTCTGCATTCTAGAATCAAAATGTGGCGGAATTCCAGAATGCACAGCCTGGCGGAATTCTAAAGTCCTAAAATGCCTGCTAGCCGGAAGTTAAGGTGTCTGACGTCCAGAATGCTACTAGGTCAGCATTCTATCGTTCTGAAAGATTCTGGGTTCCAGAATCAATGGACGGATGAGTTCCAGAAGGTCAGGCTGGCCAAAGTCTAGAATCCTTGCGTGTCTGAACTCGAGAGTCATTCAATGTCCACATTCCGGAATTCATGGTGTCTGAATTCTAGAAGCACCAAATGTCTGCATTCTAGAATCAGAATGTGTCAGAATTCTAGAATGCACAGACTGGCGGAATTCTAAAGTCCTAAAATGCCTGCTACCCGGAAGTTAACGTGTCTGACGTCCAGAATGCTACTAGGTCAGCATTTAATCGTTCTGAAAGATTCTGGGTTCTAGAATCAATGGACGGCTGAGTTCCAGAATGTAAGGTTGGCCAAACTCTAGAATACTTGCGTGTCTGAACTCGAGAGACATTCAATGTCCAAATTCCGGAACTGAGGGTGTCTGAATTCCAGAAGCACCAAATGTCTGCAATCGAGAATCGGAATTTGACGGAATTCTAGAATGCACAGCACGGCGGAATTCTAAAGTACTAAAACGCCTGCTAGCAGGAAGTTAATGTGTCTGACGTCCAGAATGCTACTAGGTCAGCATTCTACCATTCTGAATGATTCTGGGTTCTAGAATCATTGAAAGGCTGAGTTCCGGAATGTCAGGGTCGCCAAACTCTACAATCCTTGCGTGTCTGAACTCGAGAGTCATTCAATGTCCACATTCCGGAACTCAGGGTGTCTGAATTCCCGAAGAACCAATTGTCTGCCTTCTAGAATCAAAATGTGTCAGAATTCTAGAATGCACAGACTGGCGGAATTCTAAAGTCCTAAAATGCCTGCTAGTCGGAAGGCAAGATGTCTGAGGTCCAGAATGCTACTAGGTCAGCATTCTACCGTTCTGAAAGATTCTGGGTTCTAGAACCAATTGACGACTGAGTTCCAGAATGTCAGCATGGCCAAACTCTAGAATCCTTGCGTGTCTGATCTCGAGAGTCATTCAATGTTCACATTCCGGAGCTCAGGGTGTCTGATTTCCAGAAACACCAAATGTCTGCATTCTAGAATCGGAATGTGGTGAACTTCTAGAATGCACAGCATGGTGGAATTCTAAAGTCCTAAAATGCCTGCTAGCCGGAAGTTAAGGTGTCTGACGTCCAGAATGCTACTAGGTCAGCATTCTACCGTTCTGAAAGATTCCGGGTTCCAGAATCAATGGACGGATGAGTTCCAGAAGGTCAGGTTGTCCAAAGTCTAGAATCCTTGCGTGTCTGAACTCGAGAGTCATTCAATGTCCTCATTCTGGAATTCAAGGTGTCTGAATTCCAGAAGTACCAAATGTCTGCATTCTAGAATCAAAATGTGGCAGAATTCTAGATTGCACAGCCTGGCGCAATTCTAAAGTCCTAAAATGCCTGCTAGTCGGAAGGTAAGGTGTGTGAGTTCCAGAATGCTACTAGGTCAGCATTCTACCGTTCTGAAAGATTCTGGGATCTAGAACCAATGGACGGCTGAGTTCCAGAATGTCAGCATGGCCAAACTCTAGAATCCTTGCGTGTCTGATCTCGAGAGTCATTCAATGTGCACATTCCGGAGCTCAGGGTGTCTGAATTCCAGAAACACCAAATGTCTGCATTCTAGAATCGGAATGTGGTGAAATTCTAAAATGCACCGCAGGGCGGAATTCTAAAGTCCTAAAATGCCTGCTAGCCGGAAGTTAAGGTGTCTGACGTCCAGAATGCTACTAGGTCAGCATTCTGCCATTCTGAAAGATTCTGTGTTCCAGAATCAATGGACGGATGAGTTCCAGAAGGTCAGGTTGGCCAAACTCTAGAATCATTGCGTGTCTGAACTCGAGAGTCATTCAATGTCCACATTCCGGAATTCACGGTGTCTGAATTCCAGAAGCACCAAATGTCTGCATTCTAGAATCAGAATGTGGTGGAATTCTAGAATGCACAGCACGGCGGAATTCTAAAGTCCTAAAATGCCTGCTACCCGGAAGTTAACGTGTCTGATGTCCAGAATGATACTAGGTCAGCATTTAATCGTTCTGAAATATTCTGGGTTCTCGAATCAATGGACGGCTGAGTTCCAGAATGTAAGGTTGGCCAAACTCTAGAATACTTGCTTGTCTGAAATCGATAGACATTCAGTGTCCACATTCCGGAACTAAGGGTGTCTGAATTCCAGAAGCACCAAATGTCTGCATTCGAGAGTCGGAATTTGACGGAATTCTAGAATGCACAGCACGGCGGAATTCTAAAATACTAAAACGCCTGCTAGCCGGAAGTTAATGTGTCTGACGTCCAAAATGCTACTACGTCAGCATTCTACCATTCTGAATGATTCTGGGTTCTAGAATAATTGAAAGGCTGAGTTCCGGAATGTCAGGGTCGCCAAACTCTACAATCCTTGCGTGTCTGAACTCGAGAGTCATTCAATGTCCACATTCCGGAACTCAGGGTGTCTGAATTCCCGAAGAACCAATTGTCTGCCTTCTAGAATCAAAATGTGTCAGAATTCTAGAATGCACAGCCTGGCGGAATTCTAAAGTCCTAAAATGCCTGCTAGTCGGAAGGTAAGATGTCTGAGGTCCAGAATGCTACTAGGTCAGCATTCTACCGTTCTGAAAGATTCTGGGTTCCAGAATCAATGGACGGATGAGTTCCAGAAGGTCAGGTTGGCCAAAGTCTAGAATCCTTGCGTGTCTGAACTCGAGAGTCATTCAATGTCCTCATTCTGGAATTCAAGGTGTCTGAATTCCAGAAGCACCAAATGTCTGCATTCTAGAATCAAAATGTGGCAGAATTCTAGATTGCACAGCCTGGCGCAATTCTAAAGTCCTAAAATGCCTGCTAGTCAGAAGGTAAGGTGTCTGAGTTCCAGAATGCTACTAGGTCAGCATTCTACCGTTCTGAAAGATTCTGGGATCTAGAACCAATGGACGGCTGAGTTCCAGAATGTCAGCATGGCCAAACTCTAGAATCCTTGCGTGTCTGATCTCGAGAGTCATTCAATGTGCAGATTCCGGAGCTCAGGGTGTCTGAATTCCAGAAACACCAAATGTATACATTCTAGAATCGGAATGTGGTGAAATTCTAAAATGCACCGCATGGCGGAATTCTAAAGTCCTAAAATGCCTGCTAGCCGGAAGTTAAGGTGTCTGAGGTCCAGAAAGCTACTAGGTCAGCATTCTGCCATTCTGAAAGATTCTGTGTTCCAGAATCAATGGACGGATGAGTTCTGGAATGTCAGGTTGGCCAAAGTCTAGAATCCTTGCGTGTCTGAACTCGAGAGTCATTCAATGTCCACATTGCGGAAGTCAGGGTGTCTGAATTCCCGAACAACCAATTGTCTGCCTTCTAGAATCAAAATGTGGCAGAATTCTGGAATGCACAGCCTGGGGAATTCTAAAGTTCTAAAATGCCTCCTACCCGGAAGTTAAGGTGTCTGACGTCCAGAATGCTACTAGGTCGGCATTTAATCGTTCTGAAATATTCTGGGTTCTAGAATCAATGGACGGCTGAGTTCCAGAATGTAAGGTTGCCCAAACTCTAGAATACTTGCCTGTCTGAACTCGAGAGACATTCAATGTCCACATTTCGGAACTAAGGGTGTCTGAATTCCAGAAGCACCAAATGTCTGCATTCGAGAATCGGAATTTGACGGAATTCTAGAATGCACAGCACGGCGGAATTGTAAAGTACTAAAACGCCTGCTAGCCGGAAGTTAATGTGTCTGACGTCCAGAATGCTACTAGGTCAGCATTCTACCATTCTGAAAGATTCTGGGTTCTAGAATCAATGGACGGCTGAGTTCCGGAATGTCAGGGTGGCCAAACTCTAGAATCCTTGCGTGTCTGAACTCGAGAGTCATTCAATGTCCACATTCTGGAAATCAGGGTGTCTGAATTCCCGAAGAACCAATTGTCTGCCTTCTAGAATCAAAATGTGGCAGAATTCTAGAATGCACAGCCTGGCGGAATTCTAAAGTCCTAAATACCTGCTAGTGGGAAGGTAAGGTGTCTGGGGTCCAGAATGCTACTAGGTCAGCATTCTACCGTTCTGAAAGATTCTGGGTTCTAGAACCAATGGACGACTGAGTTCCAGTATGTCAGCCTGGCCAAACTCTAGAATCCTTGCGTGTCTGATCTCGAGAGTCATTCAATGTGCACATTCCGGAGCTCAGGGTGTCTGAATTCCAGAAACACCAAATGTCTGCATTCTAGAACTGGAATGTGGTGAAATTCTAAAATGCACCGCATGGCGGAATTCTAAAGTCCTAAAATGCCTGCTAGCCGGAAGTTAAAGTGTCTGACGTCCAGAATGCTACTAGGTCAGCATTCTACCGTTCTGAAAGATTCTGGGTTCCAGAATCAATGGACGGATGAGTTCCAGAAGGTCAGGTTGGCCAAAGTCTAGAATCCTTGCGTCTCTGAACTCGAGAGTAATTCAATGTCCACATTCCGGAATTCACAGTGTCTGAATTCCAGAAGCACCAAATGTCTGCATTCTAGAATCAGAATGTGGTGGAATTCTAGAATGCACAGCACGGCGGAATTCTGAAGTCCTAAAATGCCTGCTACCCGCAAGTTAACGTGTCTGATGTCCAGAATGCTACTAGGTCAGCATTTAATCGTTCTGAAATATTCTGGGTTCTAGAATCAATGGACGGCTGAGTTCCAGAATGTAAGGTTGGCCAAACTCTAGAATACTTGCTTGTCTGAACTCGAGAGACATTCAGTGTCCACATTCCGGAACTAAGGGTGTCTGAATTCCAGAAGCACCAAATGTCTGCATTCGAGAATCGGAATTTGACGGAATTCTAGAATGCACAGCACGGCGGAATTCTAAAGTACTAAAACGCCTGCTAGCCGGAAGTTAATGTGTCTGACTTCCAGAATGCTACTAGGTCAGCATTCTACCATTCTGAAAGATTCTTGGTTCTAGAATCAATGGACGGCTGAGTTCCGGAATGTCAGGTTGGCCAAACTCTAGAATCCTTGCGTGTCTGAACTCGAGAGTCATTCAATGTCCACATTCCGGAACTCAGGGTGTCTGAATTCCCGAAGAACCAATTGTCTGCATCCTAGATTCAAAATGTGGCAGAATTCTAGAATGCACAGCCTGTCGGAATTCTATAGTCCTAAAATGCCTGCTAGTCGGAAGGTAAGGTGTCTGAGGTCCAGAATGCTACTAGGTCAGCATTCTACCGTTCTGAAAGATTCTGGGTTCTACAACCAATGGACGGCTGAGTTCCAGAATGTTAGCATGGCCAAACTCTAGAATCCTTGCATGTCTGATCTCGAGAGTCATTCAATGTGCACATTCCGGAGCTCAGGGTGTCTGAATTCCAGAAGCACCAAATGTCTGCATTCTAGAATCGGAATGTGGTGAACTTCTAGAATGCACAGCATGGTGGAATTCTAAAGTCCTAAAATGCCTGCTAGCCGGAAGTTAAGGTATCTGACGTCCAGAATGCTCCTAGGTCAGCATTCTACCGTTCTGAAAGATTCTGGGTTCCAGAATCAATGGACGGATGAGTTCCAGAAGGTCAGGTTGGCCAAACTCTAGAATCCTTGCGTGTCTGAACTCGAGAGTCATTCAATGACCACATTCCGGAATTCACGGTGTCTGAATTCCAGAAGCACCAAATGTCTGCATTCTAGAATCAGAATGTGGTGGAATTCTAGAATGCACAGCACGGCTGAATTCTAAAGTCCTAAAATGCCTGCTACCCGGAAGTTAACGTGTCTGATGAATAGAATGCTACTAGGTCAGCATTTAATCGTTCTGAAATATTCTGGGTTCTAGAATCAATGGACGGCTGAGTTCCAGAATGTAAGGTTGGCCAAACTCTAGAATACTTGCGTGTCTGAACTCGAGAGACATTCAATGTCCACATTCCGGAACTAAGGTTGTCTGAATTCCAGAAACACCAAATGTCTGCATTCTAGAATCGGAATGTGGTGAAATTCTAGAATGAACAGCATGGCGGAATTCTAAAGTCCTTACATGCCTGCTAGCCGGAAGTTAAGGTGTCTGACGTCCAGAATGCTACTAGGTCAGCATTCTACCATTCAGAAAGATTCTGGGTTCTAGAATCAATGGACGGCTGAGTTCCGGAATGTCAGGGTGGCCAAACTCTAGAATCCTTGCGTGTCTGAACTCGAGAGTCATTCAATGTCCACATTCCGGAAGTCAGGGTGTCTGAATTCCCGAAGAACCAATTGTCTGCCTTCTAGAATCAAAATGTGGCAGAATTCTAGAATGCACAGCCTGGCGGAATTCTAAAGTCCTAAAATACCTGCTACCCGGAAGTTAAGGTGTCTGACCTCCAGAGTGCTACTAGGTCAGCATTTAATCGTTCTGAAATATTCTGGGTTCTAGAATCAATGGACGGCTGAGTTCCAGAATGTAAGGTTGGCCAAACTCTAGAATACTTGCGTGTCTGAACTCGAGAGACATTCAATGTCCTCATTCCGGAACTAAGGGTGTCTGAATTCCAGAAGCACCAAATGTCTGCTTTTGAGAATCGGAATTTGACAGAATTCTAGAATGCACAGCACGGCGGAATTCTAAAGTACTAAAACGCCTGCTAGCCGCAAGTTAATGTGTCTGACGTCCAAAATGCTACTATGTCAGCATTCTACCATTCCGAAAGATTCTGGTTTCTAGAATCAATGGACGGCTGTGTTCCGGAATGTCAGGGTGGCCAAACTCTAGAATCCTTGCGTGTCTGAACTCGAGAGTCTTTCAATGTCCACATTCCGGAACTCAGGGTGTCTGAATTCCCGAAGAACCAATTGTCTGCCTTCTAGAATCAAAATGTGTCAGAATTCTAGAATGCACAGCCTGGCGGAATTCTAAAGTCCTAAAATTCTTGCTAGCCGGAAGGTAAGGTGTCTGAGGTCCAGAATGCTACTAGGTCAGCATTCTGCCGTTCTGAAAGATTCTGGGTTCTAGAACCAATGGACGACTGAGTTCCAGAATGTCAGCATGGCCAAACTCTAGAATCCTTGCGTGTCTGATCTCGAGAGTCATTCAATGTGCACATTCCGGAGCTCAGGGTGTCTGAATTCCAGAAACACCAAATGTCTGCATTCTAGAATCGGAATGTGGTGAAATTCTAAAATGCACCGCATGGCAGAATTCTAAAGTCCTAAAATGCCTGCTAGCCGGAAGTTAAGCTGTCTGACGTCCAGAATGCTACTAGGTCAGCATTCTGCCGTTCTGAAAGATTCTGTGTTCCAGAATCAATGGACGGATGAGTTCCAGAAGTTCAGGTTGTCCAAAGTCTAGAATCCTTGCGTGTCTGAACTCGAGAGTCATTCAATGTCCACATTCCGGTATTCACGGTGTCTGAATTCCAGAAGCACCAAATGTCTGCATTCTAGAATCACAATGTGGTGGAATTCTAGAATGCACAGCACGGTGGAATTCTAAAGTCCTAAAATGCCTGCTACCCGGAAGTTAAGGTGTCTGACGTCCAGAATGCTACTAGGTCAGCATTTAATCGTTCTGAAATATTCTGTGTTCTAGAATCAATGGACGGCTGAGTTCCAGAATTTAAGGTTGGCCAAACTCTAGAATACTTACATGTCTGAACTCGAGAGACATTCAGTGTCCACATTTCGGAACTAAGGGTGTCTGAATTCCAGAAACACCAAATGTCTGCATTCTAGAATCGGAATGTGGTGAAATTCTAGAATGAACAGCATGGCGGAATTCTAAAGTCCTAACATGCCTGCTAGCCGGAAGTTAAGGTGTCTGACGTCCAGAATGCTACTAGGTCAGCATTCTACCATTCTGAAAGATTCTGGGTTCTAGAATCAATGGACGGCTGATTTCCGGAATGTCAGGTTGGCCAAACTTTAGGATCCTTGCGTGTCTGAACTCGAGAGTCATTCAATGTCCACATTCCGGAACTCAAGGTGTCTGAATTCCCAAAGAAACAATTGTCTGCATTCTAGAATCAAAATATGGCAGAATTCTAGAATGCACAGCCTGGCGGAATTCTATAGTCCTAAAATGCCTGCTAGCCGGAAGTTAAGGTGTCTGACGTCCAGAATGCTACTAGGTCAGCATTCTACCATTCTGAAAGATTCTGGGTTCTAGAATCAATGGACGGCTGAGTTCCGGAATGTCAGGGTGGCCAAACTCTAGAATCTTGCGTGTCTGAACTCGAGAGTCATTCAATGTCCACATTCCGGAACTCAGGGTGTCTGAATTCCCGAAGAAGCAATTGTCTGCCTTCTAGAATCAAAATGTGGCAGAATTCTAGAATGCACAGCCTGGCGGAATTCTAAAGTCCTAAAATGCCTGCTAGTCGGAAGGTAAGCTGTCTGAGGTCCAGAATGCTACTAGGTCAGCATTCAACAGTTCTGAAAGATTCTGGGTTCTAGAACCAATGGACGGCTGAGTTCCAGAATGTCAGCATGGCCAAACTCTAGAATCCTTGCGTGTCTGATGTCGAGAGTCATTCAATGTGCACATTCCGGAGCTCAGGGTGTCTGAATTCCAGAAACACCAAATGTCTGCATTCTAGAATCGGAATGTGGTGAAATTCTAGAATGCACAGCATGGCGGAATTCTAAAGTCCTAAAATGCCTGCTAGCCGGAAGTTAAGGTGTCTGACGTCCAGAATGCTACTAGGTCAGCATTCTACCGTTCTGAAAGATTCTGGGTTCCAGAATCAATGGACGGATGAGTTCCAGAATGTCAGGTTGGCCAAACTCTAGAATCCTTGCGTGTTTGAACTCGAGAGTCATTCAATGTCCACATTCCGGAATTCACGGTGTCTGAATTCCAGAAGCACCAAATGTCTGAATTCTAGAATCAGAATGTGGTGGAATTCTAGAATGCACAGCACGGCGGAATTCCAAAGTCCTAAAATGCCTGCTACCCGGATGTTAAGGTGTCTGACGTCCAGAATGCTACTAGGTCAGCATTTAATTGTTCTGAAATATTCTGGGTTCTAGAATCAATGGACGGGTGAGTTCCAGAATGTAAGGTTGGCCAAACTCTAGAATACTTGCGTGTCTGAACTCGAGAGACATTCAATGTCCACATTCCGGAACTAAGGTTGTCTGAATTCCAGAAACACCAAATGTCTGCTTTCTAGAATCGGAATATGGTGAAATTCTAGAATGAACAGCAAGGCGGAATTCTAAAGTCCTAACATGCCTGATAGCCGGAAGTTAAGGTGTCTTACGTCCAGAATGCTACTAGGTCAGCATTCTACCATTCTGAAAGATTCTGGGTTCTAGAATCAATGGATGGCTGAGTTCCGGAATGTCAGGGTGGCCAAACTGTAGAATCCTTGCGTGTCTGAACTCGAGAGTCATTCAATGTCCACATTCCGGAACTCAGGGTGTCTGAATTCCCAAAGAACCAATTGTCTGCATTCTAGAATCAAAATGTGTCAGAATTCTAGAATGCACAGCCTGGCGGAATTCTAAAGTCCTAAAATGCCTGCTAGTCGGAAGGTCAGGTGTCTGAGGTCCAGAATGCTACTAGGTCAGCATTCTACTGTTCTGAAAGATTCTGGGTTCTAGAACCAATGGACGGCTGAGTTCCAGTATGTCAGCATGGCCAAACTCTAGAATCCTTGCGTGTCTGATCTCGAGAGTCATTCAATGTTCACATTCCGGAGCTCAGGGTGTCTGAATTCCAGAAACACAAAATGTCTGCATTCTAGAATCGGAATGTGGTGAAATTCTAGAATGCACAGCATGGCGGAATTCTAAAGTCATAAAATGCCTGCTATACGGAAGTTAAGGTGTCTGACGTCCAGAATGCTACTAGGTCAGCATTCTACCGTTCAGAAAGATTCTGGGTTCCAGAATCAATGGACGGGTGAGTTCCAGAATGTAAGGTTGGCCAAACTCTAGAATACTTGCGTGTCTGAACTCGAGAGACATTCAGTGTCCACATTCCGGAACTAAGGTTGTCTGAATTCCAGAAGCACCACATGTCTGCATTCGAGAATCGGAATTTTACGGAATTCTAGAATGCACAGCACGGCAGAATTCTAAAGTACTAAAACACCTGATAGCCGGAAGTTAATGTGTCTGACGTCCAGAATGCTACTAGGTCAGCATTCTACCATTCTGAAAGATTCTGGGTTCTAGAATCAATGGACGGCTGATTTCCGGAATGTCAGGTTGGCAAAACTTTAGGATCCTTGCGTGTCTGAACTCGAGAGTCATTCAATGTCCACATTCCGGAACTCAGGGTGTCTGAATTCCCAAAGAAACAATTGTCTGCATTCTAGAATCAGAATGTGGTGGAATTCTAGAATGCACAGCACGGCGGAATTCTAAAGTCCTAAAATGCCTCCTACCCGGAAGTTAATGTGTCTGACGTCCAGAATGCTACTAGGTCAGCTTTTAATCTTTCTGAAATATTCTGGGCTCTAGAATCAATGGACTGCTGAGTTCCAGAAAGTAAGGTTGGCCAAACTCTAGAATACTTGCGTGTCTGAACTCGAGAGACATTCAATGTCCACATTCCGGAACTAAGGTTGTTTGAATTCCAGAAGCACCAAATGTCTGCATTCGAGAATAGGAATTTGACGGAATTCTAGAATGCACAGCACGGCGGAATTCTAAAGTACTAAAACACCTGCTAGCCGGAAGTTAATGTGTCTGACGTCCAGAATGCTACTAGGTCAGCTTTCTACCATTCTGAAAGATTCTGGGTTCTAGAATCAATGGACGGCTGATTTCCGGAATGTCAGGTTGGCCAAACTTTAGGATCCTTGCGTGTCTGAACTCGAGAGTCATTCAATGTCCACATTCCGGAACTCAAGGTGTCTGAATTCCCAAAGAAACAATTGTCTGCATTCTAGAATCAAAATATGGCAGAATTCTAGAATGCACAGCCTGGCGGAATTCTATAGTCCTAAAATGCCTGCTAGTCGGAAGGTAA
Organism: Aotus nancymaae; assembly: GCF_030222135.1. Taxonomy (NCBI): domain Eukaryota; kingdom Metazoa; phylum Chordata; class Mammalia; order Primates; family Aotidae; genus Aotus; species Aotus nancymaae. Next base: position 1,817,982 of record NW_026988514.1, on the reverse strand, counting down.
GTTGTCTGAGGTCCAGAATGCTACTAGGTCAGCATTCTACAGTTCTGAAAGATTCTGGGTTCTAGAACCAATGGACGGCTGAGCTCCAGAATGTCAGCATGGCCAAACTCTAGAATCCTTGCGTGTCTGATCTCGAGAGTCATTCAATGTGCACATTCCGGAGCTCAGGGCGTCTGAATTCCAGAAACACCAAATGTCTGCATTCTAGAATCGGAATGTGGTGAAATTCTAGAATGAACAGCATGGCGGAATTCTAAAGTCCTAAAATGCCTGCTAGCCGGAAGTTAAGGTGTCTGACGTCCAGAATGCTACTAGGTCAGCATTCTACCGTTCTGAAAGATTCTGGGTTCCAGAATCAATGGACGAATGAGTTCCAGAATGTCAGGATGGCCAAACTCTAGAATCCTTGCGGGTTTGAACTCGAGAGTCATTCAATGTCCACATTCCGAAATTCACGGTGTCTGAATTCCAGAAGCACCAAATGTCTGCATTCTAGAATCAGAATGTGGTGGAATTCTAGAATGCACCGCACGGCGGAATTCTAAAGTCCTAAAATGCCTCCTACCCGGAAGTTAATGTGTCTGACGTCCAGAATGCTACAAGGTCAGCATTTAATCATTCTGAAATATTCTGGGTTCTAGAATCAATGGACTGCTGAGTTCCAGAATATAAGGTTGGCCAAATTCTAGAATACTTGCGTGTCTGAACTCGAGAGACATTCAATGTCCACATTCCGGAACTAAGGTTGTCTGAATTCCAGAAGCACCAAATGTCTGCATTCGAGAATAGGAATTTGACGGAATTCTAGAATGCACAGCACGGCGGAATTCTAAAGTACTAAAACACCTGCTAGCCGGAAGTTAATGTGTCTGACGTCCAGAATGCTACTAGGTCAGCATTCTACCATTCTGAAAGATTCTGGGTTCTAGAATCAATGGACGGCTGAGTTCCGGAATGTCAGGGTGGCCAAACTCTAGAATCCTTGCGTGTCTGAACTCGAGAGTCATTCAATGTCCACATTCCGGAACTCAGGGTGTCTGAATTCCCGAAGAAGCAATTGTCTGCCTTCTAGAATCAAAATGTGGCAGAATTCTAGAATGCACAGCCTGGCGGAATTCTAAAGTCCTAAAATGCCTGCTAGTCGGAAGTTAAGCTGTCTGAGGTCCAGAATGCTACTAGGTCAGCATTCAACAGTTCTGAAAGATTCTGGGTTCTAGAACCAATGGACGGCTGAGTTCCAGAATGTCAGCATGGCCAAACTCTAGAATCCTTGCGTGTCTGATCTCGAGAGTCATTCAATGTGCACATTCCGGAGCTCAGGGTGTCTGAATTCCAGAAACACCAAATATCTGCATTCTAGAATTGGAATGTGGTGAAATTCTAGAATGAACAGCATGGCGGAATTCTAAAGTCCTAACATGCCTGCTAGCCGGAAGTTAAGGTGTCTGACGTCCAGAATGCTACTAGGTCAGCATTCTACCATTCTGAAAGATTCTGGGTTCTAGAATCAATGGACGGCTGAGTTCTGGAATGTCAGGGTGGCCAAACTGTAGAATCCTTGCGTGTCTGAACTCGAGAGTCATTCAATGTCCACATTTCAGAACTCAGGGTGTCTGAATTCCCAAAGAACCAATTGTCTGCATTCTAGAATCAAAATGTGGCAGAATTCTAGAATGCACAGCCTGGCGGAATTCTAAAGACCTAAAATGTCTGCTAGTCGGAAGGTCAGGTGTCTGAGGTCCAGAATGCTACTAGGTCAGCATTCTACCATTCTGAAAGATTCTGGGTTCTAGAACCAATGGACGGCTGAGTTCCAGAATGTCAGCATGGCCAAACTCTAGAATCCTTGCGTGTCTGATCTCGAGAGTCATTCAATGTGCACATTCCGGAGCTCAGGGTGTCTGAATTCCAGAAACACAAAATGTCTGCATTCTAGAATCGGAATGTGGTGAAATTCTAGAATGCACAGCATGGCGGAATTCTAAAGTCATAAAATGCCTGCTAGCCGGAAGTTAAGGTGTCTGACGTCCAGAATGCTACTAGGTCAGCATTCTACCGTTCAGAAAGATTCTGGGTTCCAGAATCAATGGACGGATGAGTTCCAGAATGTCAGGTTGGCCAAAGTCTAGAATCGTTGCGTGTGTGAACTCGAGAGTCATTCAATGTCCACATTCCGAAATTCACGGTGTCTGAATTCCAGAAGCACCAAATGTCTGCATTGTAGAATCAGAATGTGGTGGAATTCTAGAATGCACGGCACGGCGGAATTCTGAAGTCCTAAAATGCCTCCTACCCGGAAGTTAAGGTGTCTGACCTCCAGAATGCTTCTAGGTCAGCAATTAATCAGTCTGAAATATTCTGGGTTCTAGAATCAATGGACGGCTGAGTTCCAGAATGTAAGGTTGGCCGAACTCTAGAATACTTGCGTGTCTGAACTCGAGAGACATTCCATGTCCACATTCCGGAACTAAGGTTGTCTGAATTCCAGAAGCACCAAATGTCTGCATTCGAGAATCGGAATTTGACGGAATTCTAGAATGCACAGCATGGCGGAATTCTAAAGTACTTAAACACCTGATAGCCGGTAGTTAATGTGTCTGACGTCCAGAATGCTACTAGGTCAGCATTCTAACATTCAGAAAGATTCTGGGTTCTAGAATCAATGGACGGCTGAGTTCCGGAATGTCCGGGTGGCCAAACTTTAGGATCCTTGCGTGTCTGAACTCGAGAGTCATTCAATGTCCATATTCCGGAACTCAAGGTGTCTGAATTCCCAAAGAAACAATTGTCTGCATTCTAGAATCAAAATATGGCAGAATTCTAGAATGCACAGCCTGGCGGAATTCTATAGTCCTAAAATGCCTGCTAGTCGGAAGGTAAGGTGTCTGAGGTCCAGAATGCTACTAGGTCAGCATTCTACAGTTCTGAAAAATTCTGGGATCTAGAACCAATGGACGGCTGAGTTCCAGAATGTCAGCATGGCCAAACTCTAGAATCCTTGCGTGTCTGATGTCGATAGTCATTCAATGTGCACATTCCAGAGCTCAGGGTGTCTGAATTCCAGAAACACCAAATGTCTGCATTCTAGAATCGGAGTGTGGTGAAATTCTAGAATGAACAGCATGGCGGAATTCTAAAGTCCTAAAATGCCTGCTAGCCGGAAGTTAAGGTGTCTGACGTCCAGAATGCTACTAGGTCAGCATTCTACCATTCTGAAAGATTCTGGGTCCCAGAATCAATGGACGGATGAGTTCCAGAATGTCAGGTTGGCCAAACTCTAGAATCCTTGCGTGTTTGAACTCGAGAGTCATTCAATGTCCACATTCCGGAATTCACGGTGTCTGAATTCCAGAAGCACCAAATGTCTGCATTCTAGAGTCAGAATATGGTGGAATTCTAGAATGCACAGCACGGCGGAATTCCAAAGTCCTAAAATGCCTGCTACCCGGATGTTAAGGTGTCTGACGTCCAGAATGCTACTAGGTCAGCATTTAATTGTTCTGAAATATTCTGGGTTCTAGAATCAATGGACGGGTGAGTTCCAGAATGTAAGGTTGACCAAACTCTAGAATACTTGCGTGTCTGAACTCGAGAGACATTCAATGTCCACATTCCGGAACTAAGGGTGTCTGAATTCCAGAAACACCAAATGTCTGCATTCTAGAATCGTAATGTGGTGAAATTCTAGAATGAACAGCATGGCGGAATTCTAAAGTCCTAACATGCCTGCTAGCCGGAAGTTAAGGTGTCTGACGTCCAGAATGCTACTAGGTCAGCATTCTACCATTCTGAAAGATTCTGGGTTCTAGAATCAATGGACGGCTGAGTTCCGGAATGTCAGGGTGGCCAAACTGTAGAATCCTTACGTGTCTGAACTCGAGAGTCATTCAATGTCCACATTCCGGAACTCAGGGTGTCTGAATTCCCAAAGAACCAATTGTCTGCATTCTAGAATCAAAATGTGTCAGAATTCTAGAATGCACAGCCTGGCGGAATTCTAAAGTCCTAAAATGCCTGCTAGTCGGAAGGTCAGGTGTCTGAGGTCCAGAATGCTACTACGTCAGCATTCTACCGTTCTGAAAGATTCTGGGTTCTAGAACCAATGGACGGCTGAGTTCGAGAATGTCAGCATGGCCAAACTCTAGAATCCTTGCGTGTCTGATCTCGAGAGTCATTCAATGTGCACATTCCGGAGCTCAGGGTGTCTGAATTCCAGAAACACAAAATGTCTGCATTCTAGAATCGGAATGTGGTGAAATTCTAGAATGCACAGCATGGCGGAATTCTAAAGTCATAAAATGCCTGCTAGCCGGAAGTTAAGGTGTCTGACGTCCAGAATGCTACTAGGTCAGCATTCTACCGTTCAGAAAGATTCTGGGTTCCAGAATCAATGGACGGATGAGTTCCAGAATGTCAGGTTGGCCAAAGTCTAGAATCGTTGCGTGTTTGAACTCGAGAGTCATTCAATGTCCACATTCCGAAATTCACGGTGTCTGAATTCCAGAAGCACCAAATGTCTGCATTGTAGAATCAGAATGTGGTGGAATTCTAGAATGCACGGCACGGCGGAATTCTGAAGTCCAAAAATGCCTCCTACCCGGAAGTTAAGGTGTCTGACGTCCAGAATGCTTCTAGGTCAGCATTTAATCATTCTGAAATATTCTGGGTTCTAGAATCAATGGACGGCTGAGTTCCAGAATGTAAGGTTGGCCAAACTCTAGAATACTTGCGTTTCTGAACTCGAGAGACATTCAGTGTCCACATTCCGGAACTAAGGTTGTCTGAATTCCAGAAGCACCACATGTCTGCATTCGAGAATCGGAATTTGACGGAATTCTAGAATGCACAGCACGGCGGAATTCTAAAGTACTAAAACACCTGATAGCCGGAAGTTAATGTGTCTGACGTCCAGAATGCTACTAGGTCAGCATTCTACCATTCTGAAAGATTCTGGGTTCTAGAATCAATGGACGGCTGATTTCCGGAATGTCAGGTTGGCCAAACTTTAGGATCCTTGCGTGTCTGATCTCGAGAGTCATTCAATGTGCACATTCCGGAGCTCAGGGTGTCTGAATTCCAGAAACACCAAATGTCTGCATTCTAGAATCGGAATGTGGTGAAATTCTAAAATGCACCGCATGGCGGAATTCTAAAGTCCTAAAATGCCTGCTAGCCGGAAGTTAAAGTGTCTGACGTCCAGAATGCTACTAGGTCAGCATTCTGCCATTCTGAAAGATTCTGTGTTCCAGAATCAATGGACGGATGAGTTCCAGAAGGTCAGGTTGGCCAAAGTCTAGAATCCTTGCGTGTCTGAACTCGAGAGTCATTCAATATCCACATTCCGGAATTCACGGTGTCTGAATTCCAGAAGCACCAAATGTCTGCATTCTAGAACCAAAATGTGGCGGAATTCCAGAATGCACAGCCTGGCGGAATTCTAAAGTCCTAAAATGCCTGCTAGTCGGAAGGTAAGGTGTCTGAGTTCCAGAATGCTACTAGGTCAGCATTCTACCATTCTGAAAGATTCTGGGTTCTAGAACCAATGGACGGCTGAGTTCAAGAATGTCAGCATGGCCAAACTCTAGAATCCTTGCGTGTCTGATCTCGAGAGTCATTCAATGTGCACATTCCGGAGCTCAGGGTGTCTGAATTCCGGAAACACCAAATGTCTGCATTCTAGAATCGGAATGTGGTGAAATTCTAGAATGCACAGCACGGTGGAATTCTAAAGTCCTAAAATGCCTGCTAGCCGGAAGTTAACGTGTCTGACGTCCAAAATGCTACTACGTCAGCATTCTACCATTCTGAAAGATTCTGGGTTCAAGAATCAATGGACGGCTGTGTTCCGGAATGTAAGGTTGGCCAAACTCTAGAATACTTCCGTGTCTGAACTCGAGAGACATTCAATGTCCACATTCCGGAACTAAGGGTGTCTGAATTCCAGAAGCACCAAATGTCTGCTTTTGAGAATCGGAATTTGACGGAATTCTAGAATGCACAGCCTGGCGGAATTCTAAAATACTAAAACGACTGCTAGCCGGAAGTTAATGTGTCTGACGTCCAAAATGCTACTACGTCAGCATTCTACCATTCTGAAAGATTCTGGGTTCAAGAATCAATGGACGGCTGTGTTCCGGAATGTCAGGGTGGCCAAACTCTAGAATCCTTGCGTGTCTGAACTCGAGAGTCATTCAATGTCCACATTCCGGAACTCAGGGTGTCTGAATTCCCGAAGAACCAATTGTCTGCCTTCTAGAATCAAAATGCGTCAGAATTCTAGAATGCACAGCCTGGCGGAATTCTAAAGTCCTAAAAAGCCTGCTAGTCGGAAGGTAAGGTGTCTGAGGTCCAGAATGCTACTAGGTCAGCATTCTACAGTTCTGAAAGATTCTGGGTTCTAGAACCAATTGACGACTGAGTTCCAGAATGTCAGCATGGCCAAACTCTAGAATCCTTGCGTGTCTGATCTCGAGAGTCATTCAATGTGCACATTCCGGAGCTCAGGGTGTCTGAATTCCAGAAACACCAAATGTCTGCATTCTAGAATCGGAATGTGGTGAAATTCTAAAATGCACTGCATGGCGGAATTCTAAAGTCCTAACATGATTGCTAGCCGGAAGTTAAGGTGTCTGACGTCCAGAATGCTACTAGGTCAGCATTCTGCCGTTCTGAAAGATTCTGTGGTCCAGAATCAATGGACGGATGAGTTCCAGAAGGTCAGGTTGTCCAAAGTCTAGAATCCTTGCGTGTCTGAACTCGAGAGTCATTCAATGTCCACATTCCGGTATTCACGGTGTCTGAATTCCAGAAGCACCAAATGTCTGCATTCTAGAATCACAATGTGGTGGAATTCTAGAATGCACAGCACGGTGGAATTCTAAAGTCCTAAAATGCCTGCTACCCGGAAGTTAACGTGTCTGACGTCCAGAATGCTACTAGGTCAGCATTTAATCGTTCTGAAATATTCTGTGTTCTAGAATCAATGGACGGCTGAGTTCCAGAATTTAAGGTTGGCCAAACTCTAGAATACTTACATGTCTGAACTCGAGAGACATTCAGTGTCCACATTTCGGAACTAAGGGTGTCTGAATTCCAGAAACACCAAATGTCTGCATTCTAGAATCGGAATGTGGTGAAATTCTAGAATGAACAGCATGGCGGAATTCTAAAGTCCTAACATGCCTGCTAGCCGGAAGTTAAGGTGTCTGACGTCCAGAATGCTACTAGGTCAGCATTCTACCATTCTGAAAGATTCTGGGTTCTAGAATCAATGGACGGCTGATTTCCGGAATGTCAGGTTGGCCAAACTTTAGGATCCTTGCGTGTCTGAACTCGAGAGTCATTCAATGTCCACATTCCGGAACTCAAGGTGTCTGAATTCCCAAAGAAACAATTGTCTGCATTCTAGAATCAAAATATGGCAGAATTCTAGAATGCACAGCCTGGCGGAATTCTATAGTCCTAAAATGCCTGCTAGCCGGAAGTTAAGGTGTCTGACGTCCAGAATGCTACTAGGTCAGCATTCTACCATTCTGAAAGATTCTGGGTTCTAGAATCAATGGACGGCTGAGTTCCGGAATGTCAGGGTGGCCAAACTGTAGAATCCTTGCGTGTCTGAACTCGAGAGTCATTCAATGTCCACATTCCGGAACTCAGGGTGTCTGAATTCCCAAAGAACCAATTGTCTGCATTGTAGAATCAAAATGTGGCAGAATTCTAGAATGCACAGCCTGGCGGAATTCTAAAGTCCTAAAATGCCTGCTAGTTGGAAGGTCAGGTGTCTGAGGTCCAGAATGCTACTAGGTCAGCATTCTTCCGTTGTGAAAGATTCTGGGTTCTAGAACCAATGGACGGCTGAGTTCCAGAATGTCAGCATGGCCAAACTCTAGAATCCTTGCGTGTCTGATCTCGAGAGTCATTCAATGTGCACATTCCGGAGCTCAGGGTGTCTGAATTCCAGAAACACCAAATGTCTGCATTCTAGAATCGGAATGTGGTGAAATTCTAGAATGCACAGCATGGCGGAATTCTAAAGTCCTAAAATGCCTGCTAGCCGGAAGTTAAGGTGTCTGACGTCCAGAATGCAACTAGGTCAGCATTCTTCCGTTCTGAAAGATTCTGGGTTCCAGAATCAATGGACGAATGAGTTCCAGAATGTCAGGATGGCCAAACTCTAGAATCCTTGCGGGTTTGAACTCGAGAGTCATTCAATGTCCACATTCCGAAATTCACGGTGTCTGAATTCCAGAAGCACCAAATGTCTGCATTCTAGAATCAGAATGTGGTGGAATTCTAGAATGCACAGCACGGCGGAATTCTAAAGTCCTAAAATGCCTCCTACCCGGAAGTTAATGTGTCTGACGTCCAGAATGCTACTACGTCAGCATTTAATCATTCTGAAATATTCTGGGTTCTAGAATCAATGGACGGCTGAGTTCCAGAATGTAAGGTTGGCCAAACTCTAGAATACTTGCGTGTCTGAACTCGAGAAACATTCAATGTCCACATTCCGGAACTAAGGTTGTCTGAATTACAGAAGCACCAAATGTCTGCATTCGAGAATAGGAATTTGACGGAATTCTAGAATGCAGAGCACGGAGGAATTCTAAAGTACTAAAACACCTGCTAGCCGGAAGTTAATGTGTCTGACGTCCAGAATGCTACTAGGTCAGCATTCTACCATTCTGAAAGATTCTGGGTTCTAGAATCAATGGACGGCTGAGTTCCGGAATGTCAGGGTGGCCAAACTCTAGAATCTTGCGTGTCTGAACTCGAGAGTCATTCAATATCCACATTCCGGAACTCAGGGTGTCTGAATTCCCGAAGAAGCAATTGTCTGCCTTCTAGAATCAAAATGTGGCAGAATTCTAGAATGCACAGCCTGGCGGAATTCTAAAGTCCTAAAATGCCTGCTAGTCGGAAGGTAAGCTGTCTGAGGTCCAGAATGCTACTAGGTCAGCATTCAACAGTTCTGAAAGATTCTGGGTTCTAGAAGCAATGGACGGCTGAGTTCCAGAATGTCAGCATGGCCAAACTCTAGAATCCTTGCGTGTCTGATGTCGAGAGTCATTCAATGTGCACATTCCGGAGCTCAGGGTGTCTGAATTCCAGAAACACCAAATGTCTGCATTCTAGAATCGGAATGTGGTGAAATTCTAGAATGCACAGCATGGCGGAATTCTAAAGTCCTAAAATGCCTGCTAGCCGGAAGTTAAGGTGTCTGACGTCCAGAATGCTACTAGGTCAGCATTCTACCGTTCTGAAAGATTCTGGGTTCCAGAATCAATGGACGGATGAGTTCCAGAATGTCAGGTTGGCCAAACTCTAGAATCCTTGCGTGTTTGAACTCGAGAGTCATTCAATGTCCACATTCCGGAATTCACGGTGTCTGAATTCCAGAAGCACCAAATGTCTGCATTCTAGAATCAGAATGTGGTGGAATTCTAGAATGCACAGCACGGCGGAATTCCAAAGTCCTAAAATGCCTGCTACCCGGATGTTAAGGTGTCTGACGTCCAGAATGCTACTAGGTCAGCATTTAATTGTTCTGAAATATTCTGGGTTCTAGAATCAATGGACGGGTGAGTTCCAGAATGTAAGGTTGGCCAAACTCTAGAATACTTGCGTGTCTGAACTCGAGAGACATTCAGTGTCCACATTCCGGAACTAAGGTTGTCTGAATTCCAGAAGCACCACATGTCTGCATTCGAGAATCGGAATTTTACGGAATTCTAGAATGCACAGCACGGCAGAATTCTAAAGTACTAAAACACCTGATAGCCGGAAGTTAATGTGTCTGACGTCCAGAATGCTACTAGGTCAGCATTCTACCATTCTGAAAGATTCTGGGTTCTAGAATCAATGGACGGCTGATTTCCGGAATGTCAGGTTGGCAAAACTTTAGGATCCTTGCGTGTCTGAACTCGAGAGTCATTCAATGTCCACATTCCGGAACTCAGGGTGTCTGAATTCCCAAAGAAACAATTGTCTGCATTCTAGAATCAGAATGTGGTGGAATTCTAGAATGCACAGCACGGCGGAATTCTAAAGTCCTAAAATGCCTCCTACCCGGAAGTTAATGTGTCTGACGTCCAGAATGCTACTAGGTCAGCTTTTAATCTTTCTGAAATATTCTGGGTTCTAGAATCAATGGACTGCTGAGTTCCAGAATGTAAGGTTGGCCAAACTCTAGAATACTTGCGTGTCTGAACTCGAGAGACATTCAATGTCCACATTCCGGAACTAAGGTTGTTTGAATTCCAGAAGCACAAAATGTCTGCATTCGAGAATAGGAATTTGACGGAATTCTAGAATGCACAGCACGGCGGAATTCTAAAGTACTAAAACACCTGCTAGCCGGAAGTTAATGTGTCTGACGTCCAGAATGCTACTAGGTCAGCTTTCTACCATTCTGAAAGATTCTGGGTTCTAGAATCAATGGACGGCTGAGTTCCATAATGTCAGGGTGGCCAAACTCTAGAATCCTTGCGTGTCTGAACTCGAGAGTCATTCAATGTCCACATTCCGGAACTCAGGGTGTCTGAATTCCCGAAGAACCAATTGTCTGCCTTCTAGAATCAAAATGTGGCAGAATTCTAGAATGCACAGCCTGGCGGAATTCTAAAGTCCTAAAATGCCTGCTAGTCGGAAGTTAAGCTGTCTGAGGTCCAGAATGCTACTAGGTCAGCATTCAACAGTTCTGAAAGATTCTGGGTTCTAGAACCAATGGACGGCTGAGTTCCAGATTGTCAGCATGGCCAAACTCTAGAATCCTTGCGTGTCTGATCTCGAGAGTCATTCAATGTGCACATTCCGGAGCTCAGGGTGTCTGAATTCCAGAAACACCAACTATCTCCATTCTAGAATTGGAATGTGGTGAAATTCTAGAATGAACAGCATGGCGGAATTCTAAAGTCCTAACATGCCTGCTAGCCGGAAGTTAAGGTGTCTGACGTCCAGAATGCTACTAGGTCAGCATTCTACCATTCTGAAAGATTCTGGGTTCTAGAATCAATGGACGGCTGAGTTCTGAAATGTCAGGGTGGCCAAACTGTAGAATCCTTGCGTGTCTGAACTCGAGAGTCACTCAATGTCCACATTTCAGAACTCAGGGTGTCTGAATTCCCAAAGAACCAATTGTCTGCATTCAAGAATCAAAATGTGGCAGAATTCTAGAATGCACAGCCTGGCGGAATTCTAAAGACCTAAAATGCCTGCTAGTCGGAAGGTCAGGTGTCTGAGGTCAAGAATGCTACTAGGTCAGCATTCTACCGTTCTGAAAGATTCTGGGTTCTAGAACCAATGGACGGCTGAGTTCCAGAATGTCAGCATGGCCAAACTCTAGAATCCTTGCGTGTCTGATCTCGAGAGTCATTCAATGTGCACATTCCGGAGCTCAGGGTGTCTGAATTCCAGAAACACCAAATGTCTGCATTCTAGAATCGGAATGTGGTGAAATTCTAGAATGCACAGCATGGCGGAATTCTAAAGTCCTAAAATGCCTGCTAGCCGGAAGTTAAGGTGTCTGACGTCCAGAATGCTACTAGGTCAGCATTCTACCGTTCAGAAAGATTCTGGGTTCCAGAATCAATGGACGGATGAGTTCCAGAATGTCAGGTTGGCCAAAGTCTAGAATCGTTGCGTGTGTGAACTCGAGAGTCATTCAATGTCCACATTCCGAAATTCACGGTGTCTGAATTCCAGAAGCACCAAATGTCTGCATTCTAGAATCAGAATGTGGTGGAATTCTAGAATGCACGGCACGGCGGAATTCTGAAGTCCTAAAATGCCTCCTACCCGGAAGTTAAGGTGTCTGACGTCCAGAATGCTTCTAGGTCAGCATTTAATCATTCTGAAATATTCTGGGTTCTAGAATCTATGGACGGCTGAGTTCCAGAATGTAAGGTTGGCCAAACTCTAGAATACTTGCGTGTCTGAACTCGAGAGACATTCCATGTCCACATTCCGGAACTAAGGGTGTCTGAATTCCAGAAGCACCAAATGTCTGCATTCGAGAATCGGAATTTGACGGAATTCTAGAATGCACAGCACGGCGGAATTCTAAAGTACTTAAACACCTGATAGCCGGAAGTTAATGTGTCTGACGTCCAGAATGCTACTAGGTCAGCATTCTAACATTCAGAAAGATTCTGGGTTCTAGAATCAATGGACGGCTGAGTTCCGGAATGTCAGGGTGGCCAAACTATAGGATCCTTGCGTGTCTGAACTCGAGAGTCATTCAATGTCCATATTCCGGAACTCAAGGTGTCTGAATTCCCAAAGAAACAATTGTCTGCATTCTAGAATCAAAATATGGCAGAATTCTAGAATGCACAGCCTGGCGGAATTCTATAGTCCTAAAATGCCTGCTAGTCGGAAGGTAAGGTGTCTGAGGTCCAGAATGCTACTAGGTCAGCATTCTACAGTTCTGAAAGATTCTGGGATCTAGAACCAATGGACGGCTGAGTTCCAGAATGTCAGCATGGCCAAACTCTAGAATCCTTGCGTGTCTGATGTCGAGAGTCATTCAATGTGCACATTCTGGAGCTCAGGGTGTCTGAATTCCAGAAACACCAAATGTCTGCATTCTAGAATCGGAATGTGGTGAAATTCTAGAATGAACAGCATGGCGGAATTCTAAAGTCCTAAAATGCCTGCTAGCCGGAAGTTAAGGTGTCTAACGTCCAGAATGCTACTAGGTCAGCATTCTACCATTCTGAAAGATTCTGGGTCCCAGAATCAATGGACGGATGAGTTCCAGAATGTCAGGTTGGCCAAACTCTAGAATCCTTGCGTGTTTGAGCTCGAGAGTCATTCAATGTCCACATTCCGGAATTCACGGTGTCTGAATTCCAGAAGCACCAAATGTCTGCATTCTAGAATCAGAATGTGGTGGAATTCTAGAATGCACAGCACGGCGGAATTCCAAAGTCCTAAAATGCCTGCTACCCGGATGTTAAGGTGTCTGACGTCCAGAATGCTACTAGGTCAGCATTTAATTGTTCTGAAATATTCTGGGTTCTAGAATCAATGGACGGGTGAGTTCCAGAATGTAAGGTTGGCCAAACTCTAGAATACTTGCGTGTCTGAACTCGAGAGACATTCAATGTCCACATTCCGGAACTAAGGTTGTCTGAATTCCAGAAACACCAAATGTCTGCATTCTAGAATCGGAATGTGGTGAAATTCTAGAATGAACAGCATGGCGGAATTCTAAAGTCCTAACATGCCTGCTAGCCGGAAGTTAAGGTGTCTGACGTCCAGAATGCTACTAGGTCAGCATTCTACCATTCTGAAAGATTCTGGGTTCTAGAATCAATGGACGGCTGAGTTCCGGAATGTCAGTGTGGCCAAACTGTAGAATACTTACGTGTCTGAACTCGAGAGTCATTCAATGTCCACATTCCGGAACTCAGGGTGTCTGAATTCCCAAAGAACCAATTGTCTGCATTCTAGAATCAAAATGTGTCAGAATTCTAGAATGCACAGCCTGGCGGAATTCTAAAGTCCTAAAATGCCTGCTAGTCGGAAGGTCAGGTGTCTGAGGTCCAGAATGCTACTAGGTCAGCATTCTACCGTTCTGAAAGATTCTGGGTTCTAGAACCAATGGACGGCTGAGTTCCAGAATGTCAGCATGGCCAAACTCTAGAATCCTTGCGTGTCTGATCTCGAGAGTCATTCAATGTGCACATTCCGGAGCTCAGGGTGTCTGAATTCCAGAAACACAAAATGTCTGCATTCTAGAATCGGAATGTGGTGAAATTCTAGAATGCACAGCATGGCGGAATTCTAAAGTCATAAAATGCCTGCTAGCCGGAAGTTAAGGTGTCTGACGTCCAGAATGCTACTAGGTCAGCATTCTACCATTCAGAAAGATTCTGGGTTCCAGAATCAATGGACGGATGAGTTCCAGAATGTCAGGTTGGCCAAAGTCTAGAATCGTTGCGTGTTTGAACTCGAGAGTCATTCAATGTCCACATTCCGAAATTCACGGTGTCTGAATTCCAGAAGCACCAAATGTCTGCATTGTAGAATCAGAATGTGGTGGAATTCTAGAATGCACGGCACGGCGGAATTCTGAAGTCCTAAAATGACTCCTAACCGGAAGTTAAGGTGTCTGACGTCCAGAATGCTTCTAGGTCAGCATTTAATCAGTCTGAAATATTCTGGGTTCTAGAATCAATGGACGGCTTTTTTCCGGAATGTCAGGTTCGCCAAACTTTAGGATCCTTGCGTGTCTGAACTCGAGAGACATTCAATGTCCACATTCCGGAACTCAGGGTGTCTGAATTCCCAAAGAACCAATTGTCTGCATTGTAGAATCAAAATGTGGCAGAATTCTAGAATGCACAGCCTGGAGGAATTTTAAAGTCCTAAAATGCCTCCTACCCGGAAGTTAATGTGTCTGACGTCCAGAATGCTACTAGGTCAGCATTTAATCATTCTGAAATATTCTGGGTTCTAGAATCAATGGACTGGTGAGTTCCAGAATGTAAGGTTGGCCAAACTCTAGAATACTTGCGTGTCTGAACTCGAGAGAGATTCAATGTCCACATTCCGGAACTAAGGTTGTCTGAATTCCAGAAGCACCAAATGTCTGCATTCGAGAATAGGAATTTGACGGAATTCTAGAATGCACAGCACGGCGGAATTCTAAAGTACTAAAACACCTGCTAGCCGGAAGTTAATGTGTCTGACGTCCAGAATGCTACTAGGTCAGCATTCTACCATTCTGAAAGATTCTGGGTTCTAGAATCAATGGACGGCTGAGTTCCGGAATGTCAGGGTGGCCAAACTCTAGAATCCTTGCGTGTCTGAACTCGAGAGTCATTCAATGTCCACATTCCGGAACTCAGGTTGTCTGAATTCCCGAAGAAGCAATTGTCTGCCTTCTAGAATCAAAATGTGGCAGAATTCTAGAATGCACAGCCTGGCGGAATTCTAAAGTCCTAAAATGCCTGCTAGTCGGAAGGTAAGCTGTCTGAGGTCCAGAATGCTACTAGGTCAGCATTCAACAGTTCTGAAAGATTCTGGGTTCTAGAACCAATGGACGGCTGAGTTCCAGAATGTCAGCATGGCCAAACTCTAGAATCCTTGCGTGTCTGATGTCGAGAGTCATTCAATGTGCACATTCCGGAGCTCAGGGTGTCTGAATTCCAGAAACACCAAATGTCCGCATTCTAGAATCGGAATGTGGTGAAATTCTAGAATGAACAGCATGGCGGAATTCTAAAGTCCTAAAATGCCTGCTAGCCGGAAGTTAAGTTGTCTGACGTCCAGAATGCTACTAGGTCAGCATTCTACCGTTCTGAAAGATTCTGGGTTCCAGAATCAATGGACGGATGAGTTCCAGAATGTCAGGTTGGCCAAACTCTTGAATCCTTGCGTGTTTGAACTCGAGAGTCATTCAATGTCCACATTCCGGAATTCACGGTGTCTGAATTCCAGAAGCACCAAATGTCTGCATTCTAGAATCAGAATGTGGTGGAATTCTAGAATGCACAGCACGGCGGAATTCCAAAGTCCTAAAATGCCTGCTACCCGGATGTTAAGGTGTCTGACGTCCAGAATGCTACTAGGTCAGCATTTAATTGTTCTGAAATATTCTGGGTTCTAGAATCAATGGACGGGTGAGTTCCAGAATGTAAGGTTGGCCAAACTCTAGAATACTTGCGTGTCTGAACTCGAGAGACATTCAGTGTCCAAATTCCGGAACTAAGGTTGTCTGAATTCCAGAAACACCGAATGTCTGCATTCTAGAATCGGAATGTGGTGAAATTCTAGAATGAACAGCATGGCGGAATTCTAAAGTCCTAACATGATTGCTAGCCGGAAGTTAAGGTGTCTGACGTCCAGAATGCTACTAGGTCAGCATTCTACCATTCTGAAAGATTCTGGGTTCTAGAATCAATGGACGGCTGATTTCCGGAATGTCAGGTTGGCCAAACTTTAGGATCCTTGCGTGTCTGAACTCGAGAGTCATTCAATGTCCACATTCCGGAACTCAAGGTGTCTGAATTCCCAAAGAAACAATTGTCTGCATTCTAGAATCAAAATATGGCAGAATTCTAGAATGCACAGCCTGGCGGAATTCTATAGTCCTAAAATGCCTGCTAGTCGGAAGGTAAGTTGTCTGAGGTCCAGAATGCTACTAGGTCAGCATTCTACAGTTCTGAAAGATTCTGGGTTCTAGAACCAATGGACGGCTGAGTTCCAGAATGTCAGCATGGCCAAACTCTAGAATCCTTGCGTGTCTGATCTCGAGAGTCATTCAATGTGCACATTCCGGAGCTCAGGGCGTCTGAATTCCAGAAACACCAAATGTCTGCATTCTAGAATCGGAATGTGGTGAAATTCTAGAATGCACAGCATGGCGGAATTCTAAAGTCCTAAAATGCCTGCTAGCCGGAAGTTAAGGTGTCTGACGTCCAGAATGCTACTAGGTCAGCATTCTACCGTTCTGAAAGATTCTGGGTTCCAGAATCAATGGACGAATGAGTTCCAGAATGTCAGGATGGCCAAACTCTAGAATCCTTGCGGGTTTGAACTCGAGAGTCATTCAATGTCCACATTCCGAAATTCACGGTGTCTGAATTCCAGAAGCACCAAATGTCTGCATTCTAGAATCAGAATGTGGTGGAATTCTAGAATGCACAACACGGCGGAATTCTAAAGTCCTAAAATGCCTCCTACCCGGAAGTTAATGTGTCTGACGTCCAGAATGCTACAAGGTCAGCATTTAATCATTCTGAAATATTCTGGGTTCTAGAATCAATGGACTGCTGAGTTCCAGAATATAAGGTTGGCCAAATTCTAGAATACTTGCGTGTCTGAACTCGAGAGACATTCAATGTCCACATTCCGGAACTAAGGTTGTCTGAATTCCAGAAGCACCAAATGTCTGCATTCGAGAATAGGAATTTGACGGAATTCTAGAATGCACAGCACGGCGGAATTCTAAAGTACTAAAACACCTGCTAGCCGGAAGTTAATGTGTCTGACGTCCAGAATGCTACTAGGTCAGCATTCTACCATTCTGAAAGATTCTGGGTTCTAGAATCAATGGACGGCTGAGTTCCGGAATGTCAGGGTTGCCAAACTCTAGAATCCTTGCGTGTCTGAACTCGAGAGTCATTCAATGTCCACATTCCGGAACTCAGGGTGTCTGAATTCCCGAAGAAGCAATTGTCTGCCTTCTAGAATCAAAATGTGGCAGAATTCTAGAATGCACAGCCTGGCGGAATTCTAAAGTCCTAAAATGCCTGCTAGTCGGAAGTTAAGCTGTCTGAGGTCCAGAATGCTACTAGGTCAGCATTCAACAGTTCTGAAAGATTCTGGGTTCTAGAACCAATGGACGGCTGAGTTCCAGAATGTCAGCATGGCCAAACTCTAGAATCCTTGCGTGTCTGATCTCGAGAGTCATTCAATGTGCACATTCCGGAGCTCAGGGTGTCTGAATTCCAGAAACACCAAATATTTGCATTCTAGAATTGGAATGTGGTGAAATTCAAGAATGAACAGCATGGCGGAATTCTAAAGTCCTAACATGCCTGCTAGCCGGAAGTTAAGGTGTCTGACGTCCAGAATGCTACTAGGTCAGCATTCTACCATTCTGAAAGATTCTGGGTTCTAGAATCAATGGACGGCTGAGTTCTGGAATGTCAGGGTGGCCAAACTGTAGAATCCTTGCGTGTCTGAACTCGAGAGTCACTCAATGTCCACATTTCAGAACTCAGGGTGTCTGAATTCCCAAAGAACCAATTGTCTGCATTCAAGAATCAAAATGTGGCAGAATTCTAGAATGCACAGCCTGGCGGAATTCTAAAGACCTAAAATGCCTGCTAGTCGGAAGGTCAGGTGTCTGAGGTCAAGAATGCTACTAGGTCAGCATTCTACCGTTCTGAAAGATTCTGGGTTCTAGAACCAATGGACGGCTGAGTTCCAGAATGTCAGCATGGCCAAACTCTAGAATCCTTGCGTGTCTGATCTCGAGAGTCATTCAATGTGCACATTCCGGAGCTCAGGGTGTCTGAATTCCAGAAACACCAAATGTCTGCATTCTAGAATCGGAATGTGGTGAAATTCTAGAATGCACAGCATGGCGGAATTCTAAAGTCCTAAAATGCCTGCTAGCCGGAAGTTAAGGTGTCTGACGTCCAGAATGCTACTAGGTCAGCATTCTACCGTTCAGAAAGATTCTGGGTTCCAGAATCAATGGACGGATGAGTTCCAGAATGTCAGGTTGGCCAAAGTCTAGAATCGTTGCGTGTGTGAACTCGAGAGTCATTCAATGTCCACATTCCGAAATTCACGGTGTCTGAATTCCAGAAGCACCAAATGTCTGCATTCTAGAATCAGAATGTGGTGGAATTCTAGAATGCACGGCACGGCGGAATTCTGAAGTCCTAAAATGCCTCCTACCCGGAAGTTAAGGTGTCTGACGTCCAGAATGCTTCTAGGTCAGCATTTAATCATTCTGAAATATTCTGGGTTCTAGAATCAATGGACGGCTGAGTTCCAGAATGTAAGGTTGGCCAAACTCTAGAATACTTGCGTGTCTGAACTCGAGAGACATTCCATGTCCACATTCCGGAACTAAGGGTGTCTGAATTCCAGAAGCACCAAATGTCTGCATTCGAGAATCGGAATTTGACGGAATTCTAGAATGCACAGCACGGCGGAATTCTAAAGTACTTAAACACCTGATAGCCGGAAGTTAATGTGTCTGACGTCCAGAATGCTACTAGGTCAGCATTCTAACATTCAGAAAGATTCTGGGTTCTAGAATCAATGGACGGCTGAGTTCCGGAATGTCAGGGTGGCCAAACTATAGGATCCTTGCGTGTCTGAACTCGAGAGTCATTCAATGTCCATATTCCGGAACTCAAGGTGTCTGAATTCCCAAAGAAACAATTGTCTGCATTCTAGAATCAAAATATGGCAGAATTCTAGAATGCACAGCCTGGCGGAATTCTATAGTCCTAAAATGCCTGCTAGTCGGAAGGTAAGGTGTCTGAGGTCCAGAATGCTACTAGGTCAGCATTCTACAGTTCTGAAAGATTCTGGGATCTAGAATCAATGGACGGCTGAGTTCCAGAATGTCAGCATGGCCAAACTCTAGAATCCTTGCGTGTCTGATGTCGAGAGTCATTCAATGTGCACATTCTGGAGCTCAGGGTGTCTGAATTCCAGAAACACCAAATGTCTGCATTCTAGAATCGGAATGTGGTGAAATTCTAGAATGAACAGCATGGCGGAATTCTAAAGTCCTAAAATGCCTGCTAGCCGGAAGTTAAGGTGTCTAACGTCCAGAATGCTACTAGGTCAGCATTCTACCATTCTGAAAGATTCTGGGTCCCAGAATCAATGGACGGATGAGTTCCAGAATGTCAGGTTGGCCAAACTCTAGAATCCTTGCGTGTTTGAGCTCGAGAGTCATTCAATGTCCACATTCCGGAATTCACGGTGTCTGAATTCCAGAAGCACCAAATGTCTGCATTCTAGAATCAGAATGTGGTGGAATTCTAGAATGCACAGCACGGCGGAATTCCAAAGTCCTAAAATGCCTGCTACCCGGATGTTAAGGTGTCTGACGTCCAGAATGCTACTAGGTCAGCATTTAATTGTTCTGAAATATTCTGGGTTCTAGAATCAATGGACGGGTGAGTTCCAGAATGTAAGGTTGGCCAAACTCTAGAATACTTGCGTGTCTGAACTCGAGAGACATTCAATGTCCACATTCCGGAACTAAGGTTGTCTGAATTCCAGAAACACCAAATGTCTGCATTCTAGAATCGGAATGTGGTGAAATTCTAGAATGAACAGCATGGCGGAATTCTAAAGTCCTAACATGCCTGCTAGCCGGAAGTTAAGGTGTCTGACGTCCAGAATGCTACTAGGTCAGCATTCTACCATTCTGAAAGATTCTGGGTTCTAGAATCAATGGACGGCTGAGTTCCGGAATGTCAGTGTGGCCAAACTGTAGAATACTTACGTGTCTGAACTCGAGAGTCATTCAATGTCCACATTCCGGAACTCAGGGTGTCTGAATTCCCAAAGAACCAATTGTCTGCATTCTAGAATCAAAATGTGTCAGAATTCTAGAATGCACAGCCTGGCGGAATTCTAAAGTCCTAAAATGCCTGCTAGTCGGAAGGTCAGGTGTCTGAGGTCCAGAATGCTACTAGGTCAGCATTCTACCGTTCTGAAAGATTCTGGGTTCTAGAACCAATGGACGGCTGAGTTCCAGAATGTCAGCATGGCCAAACTCTAGAATCCTTGCGTGTCTGATCTCGAGAGTCATTCAATGTGCACATTCCGGAGCTCAGGGTGTCTGAATTCCAGAAACACAAAATGTCTGCATTCTAGAATCGGAATGTGGTGAAATTCTAGAATGCACAGCATGGCGGAATTCTAAAGTCATAAAATGCCTGCTAGCCGGAAGTTAAGGTGTCTGACGTCCAGAATGCTACTAGGTCAGCATTCTACCATTCAGAAAGATTCTGGGTTCCAGAATCAATGGACGGATGAGTTCCAGAATGTCAGGTTGGCCAAAGTCTAGAATCGTTGCGTGTTTGAACTCGAGAGTCATTCAATGTCCACATTCCGAAATTCACGGTGTCTGAATTCCAGAAGCACCAAATGTCTGCATTGTAGAATCAGAATGTGGTGGAATTCTAGAATGCACGGCACGGCGGAATTCTGAAGTCCTAAAATGACTCCTAACCGGAAGTTAAGGTGTCTGACGTCCAGAATGCTTCTAGGTCAGCATTTAATCAGTCTGAAATATTCTGGGTTCTAGAATCAATGGACGGCTTTTTTCCGGAATGTCAGGTTCGCCAAACTTTAGGATCCTTGCGTGTCTGAACTCGAGAGACATTCAATGTCCACATTCCGGAACTCAGGGTGTCTGAATTCCCAAAGAACCAATTGTCTGCATTGTAGAATCAAAATGTGGCAGAATTCTAGAATGCACAGCCTGGAGGAATTTTAAAGTCCTAAAATGCCTCCTACCCGGAAGTTAATGTGTCTGACGTCCAGAATGCTACTAGGTCAGCATTTAATCATTCTGAAATATTCTGGGTTCTAGAATCAATGGACTGGTGAGTTCCAGAATGTAAGGTTGGCCAAACTCTAGAATACTTGCGTGTCTGAACTCGAGAGACATTCAATGTCCACATTCCGGAACTAAGGTTGTCTGAATTCCAGAAGCACCAAATGTCTGCATTCGAGAATAGGAATTTGACGGAATTCTAGAATGCACAGCACGGCGGAATTCTAAAGTACTAAAACACCTGCTAGCCGGAAGTTAATGTGTCTGACGTCCAGAATGCTACTAGGTCAGCATTCTACCATTCTGAAAGATTCTGGGTTCTAGAATCAATGGACGGCTGAGTTCCGGAATGTCAGGGTGGCCAAACTCTAGAATCCTTGCGTGTCTGAACTCGAGAGTCATTCAATGTCCACATTCCGGAACTCAGGTTGTCTGAATTCCCGAAGAAGCAATTGTCTGCCTTCTAGAATCAAAATGTGGCAGAATTCTAGAATGCACAGCCTGGCGGAATTCTAAAGTCCTAAAATGCCTGCTAGTCGGAAGGTAAGCTGTCTGAGGTCCAGAATGCTACTAGGTCAGCATTCAACAGTTCTGAAAGATTCTGGGTTCTAGAACCAATGGACGGCTGAGTTCCAGAATGTCAGCATGGCCAAACTCTAGAATCCTTGCGTGTCTGATGTCGAGAGTCATTCAATGTGCACATTCCGGAGCTCAGGGTGTCTGAATTCCAGAAACACCAAATGTCCGCATTCTAGAATCGGAATGTGGTGAAATTCTAGAATGAACAGCATGGCGGAATTCTAAAGTCCTAAAATGCCTGCTAGCCGGAAGTTAAGTTGTCTGACGTCCAGAATGCTACTAGGTCAGCATTCTACCGTTCTGAAAGATTCTGGGTTCCAGAATCAATGGACGGATGAGTTCCAGAATGTCAGGTTGGCCAAACTCTTGAATCCTTGCGTGTTTGAACTCGAGAGTCATTCAATGTCCACATTCCGGAATTCACGGTGTCTGAATTCCAGAAGCACCAAATGTCTGCATTCTAGAATCAGAATGTGGTGGAATTCTAGAATGCACAGCACGGCGGAATTCCAAAGTCCTAAAATGCCTTCTACCCGGATGTTAAGGTGTCTGACGTCCAGAATGCTACTAGGTCAGCATTTAATTGTTCTGAAATATTCTGGGTTCTAGAATCAATGGACGGGTGAGTTCCAGAATGTAAGGTTGGCCAAACTCTAGAATACTTGCGTGTCTGAACTCGAGAGACATTCAGTGTCCAAATTCCGGAACTAAGGTTGTCTGAATTCCAGAAACACCGAATGTCTGCATTCTAGAATCGGAATGTGGTGAAATTCTAGAATGAACAGCATGGCGGAATTCTAAAGTCCTAACATGATTGCTAGCCGGAAGTTAAGGTGTCTGACGTCTAGAATGCTACTAGGTCAGCATTCTACCATTCTGAAAGATTCTGGGTTCTAGAATCAATGGACGGCTGATTTCCGGAATGTCAGGTTGGCCAAACTTTAGGATCCTTGCGTGTCTGAACTCGAGAGTCATTCAATGTCCACATTCCGGAACTCAAGGTGTCTGAATTCCCAAAGAAACAATTGTCTGCATTCTAGAATCAAAATATGGCAGAATTCTAGAATGCACAGCCTGGCGGAATTCTATAGTCCTAAAATGCCTGCTAGTCGGAAGGTAAGTTGTCTGAGGTCCAGAATGCTACTAGGTCAGCATTCTACAGTTCTGAAAGATTCTGGGTTCTAGAACCAATGGACGGCTGAGTTCCAGAATGTCAGCATGGCCAAACTCTAGAATCCTTGCGTGTCTGATCTCGAGAGTCATTCAATGTGCACATTCCGGAGCTCAGGGCGTCTGAATTCCAGAAACACCAAATGTCTGCATTCTAGAATCGGAATGTGGTGAAATTCTAGAATGCACAGCATGGCGGAATTCTAAAGTCCTAAAATGCCTGCTAGCCGGAAGTTAAGGTGTCTGACGTCCAGAATGCTACTAGGTCAGCATTCTACCGTTCTGAAAGATTCTGGGTTCCAGAATCAATGGACGAATGAGTTCCAGAATGTCAGGATGGCCAAACTCTAGAATCCTTGCGGGTTTGAACTCGAGAGTCATTCAATGTCCACATTCCGAAATTCACGGTGTCTGAATTCCCGAAGCACCAAATGTCTGCATTCTAGAATCAGAATGTGGTGGAATTCTAGAATGCACAACACGGCGGAATTCTAAAGTCCTAAAATGCCTCCTACCCGGAAGTTAATGTGTCTGACGTCCAGAATGCTACAAGGTCAGCATTTAATCATTCTGAAATATTCTGGGTTCTAGAATCAATGGACTGCTGAGTTCCAGAATATAAGGTTGGCCAAATTCTAGAATACTTGCGTGTCTGAACTCGAGAGACATTCAATGTCCACATTCCGGAACTAAGGTTGTCTGAATTCCAGAAGCACCAAATGTCTGCATTCGAGAATAGGAATTTGACGGAATTCTAGAATGCACAGCACGGCGGAATTCTAAAGTACTAAAACACCTGCTAGCCGGAAGTTAATGTGTCTGACGTCCAGAATGCTACTAGGTCAGCATTCTACCATTCTGAAAGATTCTGGGTTCTAGAATCAATGGACGGCTGAGTTCCGGAATGTCAGGGTTGCCAAACTCTAGAATCCTTGCGTGTCTGAACTCGAGAGTCATTCAATGTCCACATTCCGGAACTCAGGGTGTCTGAATTCCCGAAGAAGCAATTGTCTGCCTTCTAGAATCAAAATGTGGCAGAATTCTAGAATGCACAGCCTGGCGGAATTCTAAAGTCCTAAAATGCCTGCTAGTCGGAAGTTAAGCTGTCTGAGGTCCAGAATGCTACTAGGTCAGCATTCAACAGTTCTGAAAGATTCTGGGTTCTAGAACCAATGGACGGCTGAGTTCCAGAATGTCAGCATGGCCAAACTCTAGAATCCTTGCGTGTCTGATCTCGAGAGTCATTCAATGTGCACATTCCGGAGCTCAGGGTGTCTGAATTCCAGAAACACCAAATATTTGCATTCTAGAATTGGAATGTGGTGAAATTCAAGAATGAACAGCATGGCGGAATTCTAAAGTCCTAACATGCCTGCTAGCCGGAAGTTAAGGTGTCTGACGTCCAGAATGCTACTAGGTCAGCATTCTACCATTCTGAAAGATTCTGGGTTCTAGAATCAATGGACGGCTGAGTTCTGGAATGTCAGGGTGGCCAAACTGTAGAATCCTTGCGTGTCTGAACTCGAGAGTCATTCAATGTCCACATTTCAGAACTCAGGGTGTCTGAATTCCCAAAGAACCAATTGTCTGCATTCTAGAATCAAAATGTGTCAGAATTCTAGAATGCACAGCCTGGCGGAATTCTAAAGACCTAAAATGCCTGCTAGTCGGAAGGTCAGGTGTCTGAGGTCCAGAATGCTACTAGGTCAGCATTCTACCATTCTGAAAGATTCTGGGTTCTAGAACCAATGGACGGCTGAGTTCCAGAATGTCAGCATGGCCAAACTCTAGAATCCTTGCGTGTCTGATCTCGAGAGTCATTCAATGTGCACATTCCGGATCTCAGGGTGTCTGAATTCCAGAAACACAAAATGACTGCATTTTAGAATCGGAATGTGGTGAAATTCTAGAATGCACAGCATGGCGGAATTCTAAAGTCCTAAAATGCCTGCTAGCCGGAAGTTAAGGTGTCTGACGTCCAGAATGCTACTAGGTCAGCATTCTACCGTTCAGAAAGATTCTGTGTTCCAGAATCAATGGACGGATGAGTTCCAGAATGTCAGGTTGGCCAAAGTCTAGAATCGTTGCGTGTGTGAACTCGAGAGTCATTCAATGTCCACATTCCGAAATTCACGGTGTCTGAATTCCAGAAGCACCAAATGTCTGCATTGTAGAATCAGAATGTGGTGGAATTCTAGAATGCACGGCACGGCGGAATTCTGAAGTCCTAAAATGCCTCCTACCCGGACGTTAAGGTGTCTGACGTCCAGAATGCTTCTAGGTCAGCATTTAATCAGTCTGAAATATTCTGGGTTCTAGAATCAATGGACGGCTGAGTTCCAGAATGTAAGGTTGGCCGAACTCTAGAATACTTGCGTGTCTGAACTCGAGAGACATTCCATGTCCACATTCCGGAACTAAGGTTGTCTGAATTCCAGAAGCACCAAATGTCTGCATTCGAGAATCGGAATTTGACGGAATTCTAGAATGCACAGCACGGCGGAATTCTAAAGTACTTAAACACCTGATAGCCGGTAGTTAATGTGTCTGACGTCCAGAATGCTACTAGGTCAGCATTCTACCATTCAGAAAGATTCTGGGTTCTAGAATCAATGGACGGCTGATTTCCGGAATGTCAGGTTGGCCAAACTTTAGGATCCTTGCGTGTCTGAACTCGAGAGTCATTCAATGTCCATATTCCGGAACTCAAGGTGTCTGAATTCCCAAAGAAACAATTGTCTGCATTCTAGAATCAAAATATGGCAGAATTCTAG
Source organism: Aotus nancymaae (assembly GCF_030222135.1). Classification (NCBI taxonomy): domain Eukaryota; kingdom Metazoa; phylum Chordata; class Mammalia; order Primates; family Aotidae; genus Aotus; species Aotus nancymaae. The sequence continues at coordinate 1,792,407 of NW_026988514.1, read as the reverse complement.
AATGCACAGCCTGGCGGAATTCTATAGTCCTAAAATGCCTGCTAGTCGGAAGGTAAGGTGTCTGAGGTCCAGAATGCTACTAGGTCAGCATTCTACAATTCTGAAAGATTCTGGGATCTAGAACCAATGGACGGCTGAGTTCCAGAATGTCAGCATGGCCAAACTCTAGAATCCTTGCGTGTCTGATGTCGATAGTCATTCAATGTGCACATTCCGGAGCTCAGGGTGTCTGAATTCCAGAAACACCAAATGTCTGCATTCTAGAATCGGAGTGTGGTGAAATTCTAGAATGAACAGCATGGCGGAATTCTAAAGTCCTAAAATGCCTGCTAGCCGGAAGTTAAGGTGTCTGACGTCCAGAATGCTACTAGGTCAGCATTCTACCATTCTGAAAGATTCTGGGTCCCAGAATCAATGGAGGGATGAGTTCCAGAATGTCAGGTTGGCCAAACTCTAGAATCCTTGCGTGTTTGAACTCGAGAGTCATTCAATGTCCACATTCCGGAATTCACGGTGTCTGAATTCCAGAAGCACCAAATGTCTGCATTCTAGAGTCAGAATATGGTGGAATTCTAGAATGCACAGCACGGCGGAATTCCAAAGTCCTAAAATGCCTGCTACCCGGATGTTAAGGTGTCTGACGTCCAGAATGCTACTAGGTCAGCATTTAATTGTTCTGAAATATTCTGGGTTCTAGAATCAATGGACGGGTGAGTTCCAGAATGTAAGGTTGGCCAAACTCTAGAATACTTGCGTGTCTGAACTCGAGAGACATTCAATGTCCACATTCCGGAACTAAGGGTGTCTGAATTCCAGAAACACCAAATGTCTGCATTCTAGAATCGGAATGTGGTGAAATTCTAGAATGAACAGCATGGCGGAATTCTAAAGTCCTAACATGCCTGCTAGCCGGAAGTTAAGGTGTCTGACGTCCAGAATGCTACTAGGTCAGCATTCTACCATTCTGAAAGATTCTGGGTTCTAGAATCAATGGACGGCTGAGTTCCGGAATGTCAGGGTGGCCAAACTGTAGAATCCTTACGTGTCTGAACTCGAGAGTCATTCAATGTCCACATTCCGGAACTCAGGGTGTCTGAATTCCCAAAGAACCAATTGTCTGCATTCTAGAATCAAAATGTGTCAGAATTCTAGAATGCACAGCCTGGCGGAATTCTAAAGTCCTAAAATCCCTGCTAGTCGGAAGGTCAGGTGTCTGAGGTCCAGAATGCTACTACGTCAGCATTCTACCGTTCTGAAAGATTCTGGGTTCTAGAACCAATGGAAGGCTGAGTTCCAGAATGTCAGCATGGCCAAACTCTAGATTCCTTGCCTGTCTGACCTCGAGAGTCATTCAATGTGCACATTCCGGAGCTCAGGGTGTCTGAATTCCAGAAACACAAAATGTCTGCATTCTAGAATCGGAATGTGGTGAAATTCTAGAATGCACAGCATGGCGGAATTCTAAAGTCATAAAATGCCTGCTAGCCGGAAGTTAAGGTGTCTGACGTCCAGAATGCTACTAGGTCAGCATTCTACCGTTCAGAAAGATTCTGGGTTCCAGAATCAATGGACGGATGAGTTCCAGAATGTCAGGTTGGCCAAAGTCTAGAATCGTTGCGTGTTTGAACTCGAGAGTCATTCAATGTCCACATTCCGAAATTCACGGTGTCTGAATTCCAGAAGCACCAAATGTCTGCATTGTAGAATCAGAATGTGGTGGAATTCTATAATGCACGGCACGGCGGAATTCTGAAGTCCTAAAATGCCTCCTACCCGGAAGTTAAGGTGTCTGACGTCCAGAATGCTTCTAGGTCAGCATTTAATCAGTCTGAAATATTCTGGGTTCTAGAATCAATGGACGGCTGAGTTCCAGAATGTAAGGTTGGCCAAACTCTAGAATACTTGCGTTTCTGAACTCGAGAGACATTCAGTGTCCACATTCCGGAACTAAGGTTGTCTGAATTCCAGAAGCACCACATGTCTGCATTCGAGAATCGGAATTTGACGGAATTCTAGAATGCACAGCACGGCGGAATTCTAAAGTACTAAAACACCTGATAGCCGGAAGTTAATGTGTCTGACGTCCAGAATGCTACTAGGTCAGCATTCTACCATTCTGAAAGATTCTGGGTTCTAGAATCAATGTACGGCTGATTTCCGGAATGTCAGGTTGGCCAAACTTTAGGATCCTTGCGTGTCTGATCTCGAGAGTCCTTCAATGTGCACATTCCGGAGCTCAGGGTGTCTGAATTCCAGAAACACCAAATGTCTGCATTCTAGAATCGGAATGTGGTGAAATTCTAAAATGCACCGCATGGCGGAATTCTAAAGTCCTAAAATGCCTGCTAGCCGGAAGTTAAAGTGTCTGACGTCCAGAATGCTACTAGGTCAGCATTCTGCCATTCTGAAAGATTCTGTGTTCCAGAATCAATGGACGGATGAGTTCCAGAAGGTCAGGTTGGCCAAAGTCTAGAATCCTTGCGTGTCTGAACTCGAGAGTCATTCAATGTCCACATTCCGGAATTCACGGTGTCTGAATTCCAGAAGCACCAAATGTCTGCATTCTAGAACCAAAATGTGGCGGAATTCCAGAATGCACAGCCTGGCGGAATTCTAAAGTCCTAAAATGCCTGCTAGTCGGAAGGTAAGGTGTCTGAGTTCCAGAATGCTACTAGGTCAGCATTCTACCATTCTGAAAGATTCTGGGTTCTAGAACCAATGGACGGCTGAGTTCCAGAATGTCAGCATGGCCAAACTCTAGAATCCTTGCGTGTCTGATCTCGAGAGTCATTCAATGTGCACATTCCGGAGCTCAGGGTGTCTGAATTCCGGAAACACCAAATGTCTGCATTCTAGAATCGGAATGTGGTGAAATTCTAGAATGCACAGCACGGTGGAATTCTAAAGTCCTAAAATGCCTGCTAGCCGGAAGTTAACGTGTCTGACGTCCAAAATGCTACTACGTCAGCATTCTAGCATTCTGAAAGATTCTGGGTTCAAGAATCAATGGACGGCTGTGTTCCGGAATGTAAGGTTGGCCAAACTCTAGAATACTTCCGTGTCTGAACTCGAGAGACATTCAATGTCCACATTCCGGAACTAAGGGTGTCTGAATTCCAGAAGCACCAAATGTCTGCTTTTGAGAATCGGAATTTGACGGAATTCTAGAATGCACAGCCTGGCGGAATTCTAAAATACTAAAACGCCTGCTAGCCGGAAGTTAATGTGTCTGACGTCCAAAATGCTACTACGTCAGCATTCTACCATTCTGAAAGATTCTGGGTTCAAGAATCAATGGACGGCTGTGTTCCGGAATGTCAGGGTGGCCAAACTCTAGAATCCTTGCGTGTCTGAACTCGAGAGTCATTCAATGTCCACATTCCGGAACTCAGGGTGTCTGAATTCCCGAAGAACCAATTGTCTGCCTTCTAGAATCAAAATGCGTCGGAATTCTAGAATGCACAGCCTGGCGGAATTCTAAAGTCCTAAAAAGCCTGCTAGTCGGAAGGTAAGGTGTCTGAGGTCCAGAATGCTACTAGGTCAGCATTCTACCGTTCTGAAAGATTCTGGGTTCTAGAACCAATTGACGACTGAGTTCCAGAATGTCAGCATGGCCAAACTCTAGAATCCTTGCGTGTCTGATCTCGAGAGTCATTCAATGTGCACATTCCGGAGCTCAGGGTGTCTGAATTCCAGAAACACCAAATGTCTGCATTCTAGAATCGGAATGTGGTGAAATTCTAAAATGCACTGCATGGCGGAATTCTAAAGTCCTAAAATGCCTGCTAGCCGGAAGTTAAAGTGTCTGACGTCCAGAATGCTACTAGGTCAGCATTCTACCGCTCTGAAAGATTCTGTGTTCCAGAATCAATGGACGGATGAGTTCCAGAAGGTCACGTTGGCCAAAGTCTAGAATCCTTGCGTGTCTGAACTCGAGACTCATTCAATGTCCACATTCTGGAATTCACGGTGTCTGAATTCCAGAAGCACCAAATGTCTGCATTCTAGAATCAGAAAGTGGTGGAATTCTAGAATGCACAGCACGGCGGAATTCTAAAGTCCTAAAATGCCTGATACCCGGAAGTTAACGTGTCTGATGTCCAGAATGCTACTAGGTCAGCATTTAATCGTTTTGAAATATTCTGGGTTCTAGAATCAATGGACGGATGAGTTCCAGAATGTAAGTTTTGCCAAACTCTAGAATACTTGCGTGTCTGAACTCGAGAGACATTCAGTGTCCACATTCCGGAACTAAGGGTGTCTGAATTCCAGAAGCACCAAATGTCTGCATTCGAGAATCAGAATTTGACGGAATTCTAGAATGCACAGCACGGCGGAATTCTAAAGTACTAAAACGCCTGCTAGCCGGAAGTTAATGTGTCTGACGTCCAGAATGCTACTAGGTCAGCATTCTACCATTCTGAAAGATTCTGGGTTCTAGAATCAGTGGACGGCTGAGATCCGGAATGTCAGGGTGGCCAAACTCTAGAATCCTTGCGTGTCTGAACTCGAGAGTCATTCAATGTCCACATTCCGGAACTCAGGGTGTCTGAATTCCTGAAGAACCAATTGTCTGCATTGTAGAATCAAAATGTGGCAGAATTCTAGAATGCACAGCCTGGCGGAATTCTAAAGTCCTAAAATGCCTGCTAGCCGGAAGTTAAAGTGTCTGACGTCCAGAATGCTACTAGGTCAGCATTCTGCCATTCTGAAAGATTCTGTGTTCCAGAATCAATGGACGGATGAGTTCCAGAAGGTCAGGTTGGCCAAAGTCTAGAATCCTTGCGTGTCTGAACTCGAGAGTCATTCAATGTCCACATTCCGGAATTCACGGTGTCTGAATTCCAGAAGCACCAAATGTCTGCATTCTAGAATCAAAATGTGGCGGAATTCCAGAATGCACAGCCTGGCGGAATTCTAAAGTCCTAAAATGCCTGCTAGCCGGAAGTTAAGGTGTCTGACGTCCAGAATGCTACTAGGTCAGCATTCTATCGTTCTGAAAGATTCTGGGTTCCAGAATCAATGGACGGATGAGTTCCAGAAGGTCAGGTTGGCCAAAGTCTAGAATCCTTGCGTGTCTGAACTCGAGAGTCATTCAATGTCCACATTCCGGAATTCATGGTGTCTGAATTCCAGAAGCACCAAATGTCTGCATTCTAGAATCAGAATGTGGTGGAATTCTAGAATGCACAGCACGGCGGAATTCTAAAGTCCTAAAATGCCTGCTACCCGGAAGTTAACGTGTCTGACGTCCAGAATGCTACTAGGTCAGCATTTAATCGTTCTGAAAGATTCTGGGTTCTAGAATCAATGGACGGCTGAGTTCCAGAATGTAAGGTTGGCCAAACTCTAGAATACTTGCGTGTCTGAACTCGAGAGACATTGAATGTCCAAATTCCGGAACTAAGGGTGTCTGAATTCCAGAAGCACCAAATGTCTGCATTCGAGAATCGGAATTTGACGGAATTCTAGAATGCACAGCACGGCGGAATTCTAAAGTACTAAAACGCCTGCTACCCGGAAGTTAACGTGTCTGACGTCCAGAATGCTACTAGGTCAGCATTTAATCGTTCTGAAAGATTCTGGGTTCTAGAATCAATGGACGGCTGAGTTCCAGAATGTAAGGTTGGCCAAACTCTAGAATACTTGCGTGTCTGAACTCGAGAGACATTGAATGTCCAAATTCCGGAACTAAGGGTGTCTGAATTCCAGAAGCACCAAATGTCTGCATTCGAGAATCGGAATTTGACGGAATTCTAGAATGCACAGCACGGCGGAATTCTAAAGTACTAAAACGCCTGCTAGCAGGAAGTTAATGTGTCTGACGTCCAGAATGCTACTAGGTCAGCATTCTACCATTCTGAATGATTCTGGGTTCTAGAATCATTGAAAGGCTGAGTTCCGGAATGTCAGGGTCGCCAAACTCTACAATCCTTGCGTGTCTGAACTCGAGAGTCTTTCAATGTCCACATTCCGGAACTCAGGGTGTCTGAATTCCCGAAGAACCAATTGTCTGCCTTCTAGAATCAAAATGTGTCAGAATTCTAGAATGCACAGACTGGTGGAATTCTAAAGTCCTAAAATGCCTGCTAGTCGGAAGGTAAGATGTCTGAGGTCCAGAATGCTACTAGGTCAGCATTCTACCGTTCTGAAAGATTCTGGGTTCTAGAACCAATGGACGGCTGAGTTCCAGAATGTCAGCATGGCCAAACTCTAGAATCCTTGCGTGTCTGATCTCGAGAGTCATTCAATGTGCACATTCCGGAGCTCAGGGTGTCTGAATTCCAGAAACACCAAATGTCTGCATTCTAGAATCGGAATGTGGTGAACTTCTAGAATGCACAGCATGGTGGAATTCTAAAGTCCTAAAATGCCTGCTAGCCGGAAGTTAAGGTGTCTGACGTCCAGAATGCTACTAGGTCAGCATTCTACCGTTCTGAAAGATTTCGGGTTCCAGAATCAATGGACGGATGCGTTCCAGAAGGTCAGGTTGGCCAAAGTCTAGAATCCTTGCGTGTCTGAACTCGAGAGTCATTCAATGTCCTCATTCTGGAATTCAAGGTGTCTGAATTCCAGAAGCACCAAATGTCTGCATTCTAGAATCAAAATGTGGCAGAATTCTAGATTGCACAGCCTGGCGCAATTCTAAAGTCCTAAAATGCCTGCTAGTCGGAAGGTAAGGTGTGTGAGTTCCAGAATGCTACTAGGTCAGCATTCTACCGTTCTGAAAGATTCTGGGATCTAGAACCAATGGACGGCTGAGTTCCAGAATGTCAGCATGGCCAAACTCTAGAATCCTTGCGTGTCTGATCTCGAGAGTCATTCAATGTGCACATTCCGGAGCTCAGGGTGTCTGAATTCCAGAAACACCAAATGTATACATTCTAGAATCGGAATGTGGTGAAATTCTAAAATGCACCGCAGGGCGGAATTCTAAAGTCCTAAAATGCCTGCTAGCCGGAAGTTAAGGTGTCTGACGTCCAGAATGCTACTAGGTCAGCATTCTGCCATTCTGAAAGATTCTGTGTTCCAGAATCAATGGACGGATGAGTTCCAGAAGGTCAGGTTGTCCAAACTCTAGAATCATTGCGTGTCTGAACTCGAGAGTCATTCAATGTCCACATTCCGGAATTCACGGTGTCTGAATTCCAGAAGCACCAAATGTCTGCATTCTAGAATCAGAATGTGGTGGAATTCTAGAATGCACAGCACGGCGGAATTCTAAAGTCCTAAAATGCCTGCTACCCGGAAGTTAACGTGTCTGATGTCCAGAATGCTACTAGGTCAGCATTTAATCGTTCTGAAATATTCTGGGTTCTAGAATCAATGGACGGCTGAGTTCCAGAATGTAAGGTTGGCCAAACTCTAGAATACTTGCTTGTCTGAACTCGATAGACATTCAGTGTCCACATTCCGGAACTAAGGGTGTCTGAATTCCAGAAGCACCAAATGTCTGCATTCGAGAGTCGGAATTTGACGGAATTCTAGAATGCACAGCACGGCGGAATTCTAAAATACTAAAATGCCTGTTAGCCGGAAGTTAATGTGTCTGACGTCCAAAATGCTACTACGTAAGCATTCTACCATTCTGAATGATTCTGGGTTCTAGAATCATTGAAAGGCTGAGTTCCGGAACGTCAGGGTCGCCAAACTCTACAATCCTTGCGTGTCTGAACTCGAGAGTCATTCAATGTCCACATTCCGGAACTCAGGGTGTCTGAATTCCCGAAGAACCAATTGTCTGCCTTCTAGAATCAAAATGTGTCAGAATTCTAGAATGCACAGCCTGGCGGAATTCTAAAGTCCTAAAATGCCTGCTAGTCGGAAGGTAAGATGTCTGAGGTCCAGAATGCTACTAGGTCAGCATTCTACCGTTCTGAAAGATTCTGGGTTCCAGAATCAATGGACGGATGAGTTCCAGAAGGTCAGGTTGGCCAAAGTCTAGAATCCTTGCGTGTCTGAACTCGAGAGTCATTCAATGTCCACATTCCGGTATTCACGGTGTCTGAATTCCAGAAGCACCGAATGTCTGCATTCTAGAATCACAATGTGGTGGAATTCTAGAATGCACAGCACGGTGGAATTCTAAAGTCCTAAAATGCCTGCTACCCGGAAGTTAATGTGTCTGACGTCCAGAATGCTACTAGGTCAGCATTTAATCGTTCTGAAATATTCTGGGTTCTAGAATCAATGGACGGCTGAGTTCCAGAATTTAAGGTTGGCCAAACTCTAGAATACTTACGTGTCTGAACTCGAGAGACATTCAATGTCCACATTTCGGAAATAAGGGTGTCTGAATTCCAGAAGCACCAAATGTCTGCATTCGAGAATCGGAATTTGACGGAATTCTAGAATGCACAGCACGGCGGAATTCTAAAGTCCTAAATACCTGCTAGTGGGAAGTTAATGTGTCTGACTTCCAGAATGCTACTAGGTCAGCATTCTACCGTTCTGAAAGATTCTGGGTTCTAGAACCAATGGACGACTGAGTTCCAGTATGTCAGCCTGGCCAAACTCTAGAATACTTGCGTGTCTGATCTCGAGAGTCATTCAATGTGCACATTCCGGAGCTCAGGGTGTCTGAATTCCAGAAACACCAAATGTCTGCATTCTAGAACCGGAATGTGGTGAAATTCTAAAATGCACCGCATGGCGGAATTCTAAAGTCCTAAAATGCCTGCTAGCCGGAAGTTAAGGTGTCTGACTTCCAGAATGCTACTAGGTCAGCATTCTACTGTTCTGAAAGATTCTGGGTTCCAGAATCAATGCACAGATGAGTTCCAGAAGGTCAGGTTGGCCAAAGTCTAGAATCCTTGCGTGTCTGAACTCGAGAGTCATTCAATGTCCACATTCCGGAATTCACGGTGTCTGAATTCCAGAAGAACCAAATGTCTGCATTCTAGAATCAGAATGTGGTGGAATTCTAGAATGCAAAGCACGGCGGAATTCTAAAGTCCTAAAATGCCTGCTAGTCGGAAGGTAAGGTGTCTGAGGTCCAGAATGCTACTAGGTCAGCATTTAATCGTTCTGAAATATTCTGGGTTCTAGAATCAATGGACGGCTGAGTTCCAGAATGTAAGGTTGGCCAAACTCAAGAATACTTGCTTGTCTGAACTCGAGAGACATTCAGTGTCCACTTTCCGGAACTAAGGGTGTCTGAATTCCAGAAGCACCAAATGTCTGCATTCGAGAGTCGGAATTTGACGGAATTCTAGAATGCACAGCACGGCGGAATTCTAAAGTACTAAAACGCCTGCTAGCCGGAAGTTAATGTGTCTGACGTCCAGAATGCTACTAGGTCAGCATTCTACCATTCTGAAAGATTCTGGGTTCTAGAATCAATGGACGGCTGAGTTCCGGAATGTCAGGGTGGCCAAACTCTAGAATCCTTGCGTGTCTGAACTCGAGAGTCATTCAATGTCCACATTCCGGAACTCAGGGTGTCTGAATTCCCGAAGAACCAATTGTCTGCCTTCTAGAATCAAAATGTGGCAGAATTCTAGAATGCACAGCCTGGCGGAATTCTAAAGTCCTAAAATGCCTGCTACCCGGAAGTTAAGGTGTCTGACGTCCAGAGTGCTACTAGGTCAGCATTTAATCGTTCTGAAATATTCTGGGTTCTAGAATCAATGGACGGCTGAGTTCCAGAATGTAAGGTTGGCCAAACTCTAGAATACTTGCGTGTCTGAACTCGAGAGACATTCAATGTCCACATTCTGGAACTAAGGGTGTCTGAATTCCAGAAGCACCAAATGTCTGCTTTTGAGAATCGGAATTTGACGGAATTCTAGAATGCACAGCCTGGTGGAATTCTAAAGTACTAAAACGCCTGCTAGCCGGAAGTTAATGTGTCTGACGTCCAAAATGCTACTATGTCAGCATTCTACCATTCCGAAAGATTCTGGGTTCTAGAACCAATGGACGGCTGTGTTCCGGAATGTCAGGGTGGCCAAACTCTAGAATCCTAGCGTGTCTGAACTCGAGAATCATTCAATGTCCACATTCCGGAATTCAGGGTGTCTGAATTCCCGAAGAACCAATTGTCTGCCTTCTAGAATCAAAATGTGTCAGAATTCTAGAATGCACAGCCTGGCGGAATTCTAAAGTCCTAAAATGCCTGCTAGCCGGAAGGTAAGGTGTCTGACGTCCAGAATGCTACTAGGTCAGCATTCTGCCATTCTGAAAGATTCTGGGTTCTAGAACCAATGGACGACTGAGTTCCAGAATGTCAGCATGGCCAAACTCTAGATTCCTTGCGTGTCTGATCTCGAGAGTCATTCAATGTGCACATTCCGGAGCTCAGGGTGTCTGAATTCCAGAAACACCAAATGTCTGCATTCTAGAATCGGAATGTGGTGAAATTCTAAAATGCACCGCATGGCGGAATTCTAAAGTCCTAAAATGCCTGCTAGCCGGAAGTTAAGGTGTCTGACGTCCAGAATGCTACTAGGTCAGCATTCTGCCATTCTGAAAGATTCTGTGTTCCAGAATCAATGGACGGATGAGTTCCAGAAGATCAGGTTGGCCAAAGTCTAGTATCCTTGCGTGTCTGAACTCGAGAGTCATTCAATGTCCACATTCCGGAATTCACGGTGTCTGAATTCCAGAAGCACCAAATGTCTGCATTCTAGAATCAGAATGTGGTGGAATTCTAGAATGCACAGCACGGCGGAATTCTAAAGTCCTAAAATGCCTGCTACCCGGAAGTTAACGTGTCTGATGTCTAGAATGCTACTAGGTCAGCATTTAATCGTTCTGAAATATTCTGGGTTCTAGAATCAATGGACAGCTGAGTTCCGGAATGTCAGGGTGGCCAAACTCTAGAATACTTGCGTGTCTGAACTCGAGAGACATTCAATGTCCACATTTCGGAACTAAGGGTGTCTGAATTCCAGAAGCACCAAATGTCTGCATTCGAGAATCGGAATTTGACGGAATTCTAAAATGCACAGCACGGAGGAATTGTAAAGTACTAAAACGCCTGCTAGCCGGAAGTTAATGTGTCTGACGTCCAGAATGCTACTAGGTCAGCATTCTACCATTCTGAAAGATTCTGGGCTCTAGAATCAATGGACGGCTGAGTTCCGGAATGTCAGGGTGGCCAAACTCTAGAATCCTTGCGTGTCTGAACTCGAGAGTCATTCAATGTCCACATTCTGGAACTCAGGGTGTCTGAATTCCCGAAGAACCAATTGTCTGCCTTCTAGAATCAAAATGTGGCAGAATTCTAGAATGCACAGCCTGGCGGAATTCTAAAGTCCTAAATACCTGCTAGAGGGAAGGTAAGGTGTCTGAGGTCCAGAATGCTACTAGGTCAGCATTCTACCGTTCTGAAAGATTCTGGGTTCTAGAACCAATGGTCGACTGAGTTCCAGTATGTCAGCCTGGCCAAACTCTAGAATCCTTGCGTGTCTGATCTCGAGAGTCATTCAATGTGCACATTCCGGAGCTCAGGGTGTCTCAATTCCAGAAACACCAAATGTCTGCATTCTAGAACCGGAATGTGGTGAAATTCTAAAATGCACCGCATGGCGGAATTCTAAAGTCCTAAAATGCCTGCTAGCCGGAAGTTAAAGTGTCTGACGTCCAGAATGCTACTAGGTCAGCATTCTACCGTTCTGAAAGATTCTGGGTTCCAGAATCAATGGACGGATGAGTTCCAGAAGGTCAGGTTGGCCAAAGTCTAGAATCCTTGCGTCTCTGAACTCGAGAGTCATTCAATGTCCACATTCCGGAATTCACAGTGTCTGAATTCCAGAAGCACCAAATGTCTGCATTCTAGAATCAGAATGTGGTGGAATTCTAGAATGCACAGCACGGCGGAATTCTGAAGTCCTAAAATGCCTGCTACCCGCAAGTTAACGTGTCTGATGTCCAGAATGCTACTAGGTCAGCATTTAATCGTTCTGAAATATTCTGGGTTCTAGAATCAATGGACGGCTGAGTTCCAGAATGTAAGGTTGGCCAAACTCTAGAATACTTGCTTGTCTGAACTCGAGAGACATTCAGTGTCCACATTCCGGAACTAAGGGTGTCTGAATTCCAGAAGCACCAAATGTCTGCATTCGAAAATCGGAATTTGACGGAATTCTAGAATGCATAGCACGGCGGAATTCTAAAGTACTAAAACGCCTGCTAGCCGGAAGTTAATGTGTCTGACTTCCAGAATGCTACTAGGTCAGCATTCTACCATTCTGAAAGATTCTTGGTTCTAGAATCAATGGACGGCTGAGTTCCGGAATGTCAGGTTGGCCAAACTCTAGAATCCTTGCGTGTCTGAACTCGAGAGTCATTCAATGTCCACATTCCGGAACTCAGGGTGTCTGAATTCCCGAAGAACCAATTGTCTGCATTCTAGATTCAAAATGTGGCAGAATTCTAGAATGCACAGCCTGTCGGAATTCTAAAGTCCTAAAATGCCTGCTAGTCGGAAGGTAAGGTGTCTGAGGTCCAGAATGCTACTAGGTCAGCATTCTACCGTTCTGAAAGATTCTGGGTTCTACAACCAATGGACGGCTGAGTTCCAGAATGTTAGCATGGCCAAACTCTAGAATCCTTGCGTGTCTGATCTCGAGAGTCATTCAATGTGCACATTCCGGAGCTCAGGGTGTCTGAATTCCAGAAGCACCAAATGTCTGCATTCTAGAATCGGAATGTGGTGAACTTCTAGAATGCACAGCATGGTGGAATTCTAAAGTCCTAAAATGCCTACTAGCCGGAAGTTAAGGTATCTGACGTCCACAATGCTCCTAGGTCAGCATTCTACCGTTCTGAAAGATTCTGGGTTCCAGAATCAATGGACGGATGAGTTCCAGAAGGTCAGGTTGCCCAAACTCTAGAATCCTTGCGTGTCTGAACTCGAGAGTCATTCAATGACCACATTCCGGAATTCACGGTGTCTGAATTCCAGAAGCACCAAATGTCTGCATTCTAGAATCAGAATGTGGTGGAATTCTAGAATGCACAGCACGGCAGAATTCTAAAGTCCTAAAATGCCTGCTACCCGGAAGTTAACGTGTCTGATGTATAGAATGCTACTAGGTCAGCATTTAATCGTTCTGAAATATTCTGGGTTCTAGAATCAATGGACGGCTGTGTTCCAGAATGTAAGGTTGGCCAAACTCTAGAATACTTGCGTGTCTGAACTCGAGAGACATTCAATGTCCACATTCCGGATCTAAGGGTTTCTGAATTCCAGAAGCACCAAATGTCTGCATTCGAGAATCGGAATTTGACGGAATTCTAGAATGCACAGCACGGCGGAATTCTAAAGAACTAAAACGCCTGCTAGCCGGAAATTAATGTGTCTGACGTCCAGAATGCTACTAGGTCAGCATTCTACCATTCTGAAAGATTCTGGGTTCAAGAATCAATGGACGGCTGAGTTCCGGAATGACAGGGTGGCCAAACTCTAGAATCCTTGCGTGTCTGAACGCGAGAGTCATTCAATGTCCACATTCCGGAAGTCAGGGTGTCTGAATTCCCGAAGAACCAATTGTCTGCCTTCTAGAATCAAAATGTGGCAGAATTCTAGAATGCACAGCCTGGCGGAATTCTAAAGTCCTAAAATGCCTGCTAGTTTGAAGGTCAGGTGTCTGAGGTCCAGAATGCTACTAGGTCAGCATTTAATCGTTCTGAAATATTCTGGGTTCTGGAATCAATGGACGGCTGAGTTCCAGAATGTAAGGTTGGCCAAACTCTAGAATACTTGCGTGTCTGAATTCGAGAGACATTCAATGTCCACATTCCGGAACAAAGGGTGTCTGAATTCCAGAAGCACGAAATGTCTGCTTTTGAGAATCGGAATTTGACGGAATTCTAGAATGCACAGCCTGGTGGAATTCTAAAGTACTAAAACGCCTGCTAGCCGGAAGTTAATGTGTCTGACATCCAAAATGCTACTATGTCAGCATTCTACCATTCCGAAAGATTCTGGGTTCTAGAATCAATGGAAAGCTGTGTTCCGGAATGTCAGGTTGGCCAAACTCTAGAATCCTTGCCTGTCTGAACTCGAGAGTCATTCAATGTCCACATTCCGGAACTCAGGGAGTCTGAATTCCCGAAGATTCAATTGTCTGCATTCTAGAATCAAAATGTGTCAGAATTCTAGAATGCACAGTCTGGCGGAATTCTAAAGTCCTAAAATGCCTGCTAGTCGGAAGGTAAGGTGTCTGAGGTCCAGAATGCTACTATGTCAGCATTCTACCGTTCTGAAAGATTCTGGGTTCTAGAACCAATGGACGACTGAGTTCCAGAATGTCAGCATGGCCAAACTCTAGAATCCTTGCGTGTCTGATCTCGAGAGTCATTCAATGTTCACATTCCGGAGCTCAGGGTGTCTGAATTCCAGAAACACCAAATGTCTGCATTCTAGAATCGGAATGAGGTGAAATTCTAAAATGCACCGCATGGCGAAATTCTAAAGTCCTAAAAAGCCTGCTAGCCGGAAGTTAAGGTGTCTGACGTCCAGAATGCTACTAGGTCAGCATTCTACCGTTCTGAAAGATTCTGGGTTCCAGAATCAGTGGACGGATGAGTTCCAGAAGGCCAGGTTGGCCAAAGTCTAGAATCCTTGCGTGTCTGAACTCGAGAGACATTCAATGTCCACATTCTGGAACTAAGGGTGTCTGAATTCCAGAAGCACCAAATGTCTGCTTTTGAGAATCGGAATTTGATGGAATTCTAGAATGCACAGCCTGGTGGAATTCTAAAGTACTAAAACGCCTGCTATCCGGAAGTTGATGAGTCTGACGTCCAAAATGCTACTATGGCAGCATTCTACCATTCCGAATGATTCTGGGTTCCAGAACCAATGGATGGCTGTGTTCCAGAATGTCAGGGTGGCCAAACTCTAGAATCCTTGCGTGTCTGAACTCGAGAGTCATTCAATGTCCACATTCCGTAACTCAGGGTGTCTGAATTCCCGAAGAACCAATTGTCTGCCTTCTAGAATCAAAATGTGTCAGAATTCTAGAATGCACAGCCTGGCGGAATTCTAAAGTCCTAAAATGCCTGCTAGTCGGAAGGTAAGGTGTCTGAGGTCCAGACACCTAGGTCAGCATTCTGCCATTCTGAAAGATTCTGGGTTCTAGGACCAATGGACGGCTGAGTTCCAGAATGTCAGCATGGCCAAACTCTAGAATCCTTGCGTGTCTGATCTCGAGAGTCATTCAATGTGCACATTCCGGAGCTCAGGGTGTCTGAATTCCAGAAACACCAAATGTCTGCATTCTAGAATCGGAATGTGGTGAACTTCTAGAATGCACAGCATGGTGGAATTCTAAAGTCCTAAAATGCCTGCTAGCCGGAAGTTAAGGTGTCTGACGTCCAGAATGCTACTAGGTCAGCATTCTACCGTTCTGAAAGATTCTGGGTTCTAGAACCAATTGACGACTGAGTTCCAGAATGTCAGCATGGCCAAACTCTAGAATCCTTGCATGTCTGATCTCGAGAGTCATTCAATGTGCACATTCCGGAGCTCAGGGTGTCTGAATTCCAGAAACACCAAATGTCTGCATTCTAGAATCGGAATGTGGTGAAATTCTGAAATGCACCGCATGGCGAAATTCTAAAGTCCTAAAATGCCTGCTAGCCGGAAGTTAAGGTGTCTGACGTCCAGAGTGCTACTAGGTCAGCATTTAATCGTTCTGAAATATTCTGGGTTCTTGAATCAATGGACGGGTGAGTTCAAGAATGTAAGGTTGGCCAAACTCTAGAATACTTGCGTGTGTGTACTCGAGAGACATTCAATGTCCACATTCCGGAACTAAGGGTGTCTGAATTCCAGAAACACCAAATGTCTGCATTCTAGAATCAGAATGTGGTGGAATTCTAGAATGCACAACACGGCGGAATTCTAAAGTCCTAAAATGCCTCCTACCCGGAAGTTAATGTGTCTGACGTCCAGAATGCTACAAGGTCAGCATTTAATCATTCTGAAATATTCTGCGTTCTAGAATCAATGGACTGCTGAGTTCCAGAATATAAGGTTGGCCAAATTCTAGAATACTTGCGTGTCTGAACTCGAGAGACATTCAATGTCCACATTCTGGAACTAAGGTTGTCTGAATTCCAGAAGCACCAAATGTCTGCATTCGAGAATAGGAATTTGACGGAATTCTAGAATGCACAGCACGGCGGAATTCTAAAGTCCTAAAATGCCTGCTAGTCGGAAGGTAAGGTGTCTGAGTTCCAGAATGCTACTAGGTCAGCATTCTACCGTTCTGAAAGATTCTGGGTTCCAGAATCAATGGACGGAGGAGTTCCAGAAGTTCAGGTTGGCCAAACTCTAGAATCCTTGCGTGTCTGAACTCGAGAGTCATTCAATGTCCACATTCCGGAATTCACGGTGTCTGAATTCCAGAAGCACCAAATGTCTGCATTCTAGAATCAAAATGTGGCAGAATTCTAGAATGCACAGCCTGGCGGAATTCTAAAGTCCTAAAATGCCTGCTAGTCGGAAGGTAAGGTGTCTGAGTTCCAGAATGCTACTAGGTCAGCATTCTACCGTTCTGAAAGATTCTGGGTTCCAGAACCAATGGACGGCTGAGTTCCAGAATGTCAGCATGGCTAAACTCTAGAATCCTTGAGTGTCTGATCTCGAGAGTCATTCAATGTGCACATTCCGTAGCTCAGGGTGTCTGAATTCCAGAAACACCAAATGTCTGCATTCTAGAATCGGAATGTGGTGGAATTCTAGAATGCACAGCACGGCGGAATTCTAAAGTCCTAAAACGCCTGCTACCCGGAAGTTAACGTGTCTGATGTCCAGAATGCTACTAGGTCAGCATTTAATCGTTCTGAAATATTCTGGGTTCTCGAATCAATGGACGGCTGAGTTCCAGAATGTAAGGTTGGCCAAACTCTAGAATACTTGCGTGTCTGAACTCGAGAGACATTCAGTGTCCACATTCCGGAACTAAGGGTGTCTGAATTCCAGAAGCACCAAATGTCTGCATTCGAGAGTCGGAATTTGACGGAATTCTAGAATGCACAGCACGGCGGAATTCTAAAGTACTAAAACGCCTGCTAGCCGGAAGTTAATGTGTCTGACGTCCAGAATGCTACTAGGTCAGCATTCTACCATTCTGAAAGATTCTGGGTTCTAGAATCAATGGACGGCTGTGTTCCGGAATGTCAGGGTGGCCAAACTCTAGAATTCTTGCGTGTCTGAACTCGAGAGTCATTCAATGTCCACATTCCGGAACTCAGGGTGTCTGAATTCCCGAAGAACCAATTGTCTACCTTCTAGAATCAAAATGTGGCAGAATTCTAGAATGCACAGCCTGGCGGAATTCTAAAGTCCTAAAATGCCTGCTACCCGGAAGTTAAGGTGTCTGATGTCCAGAGTGCTACTAGGTCAGCATTTAATCGTTCTGAAATATTCTGGGTTCTTGAATCAATGGACGGCTGAGTTCCAGAATGTAAGGTTGGCCAAACTCTAGAATACTTGCGTGTCTGAACTCGAGAGACATTCAATGTCCACATTCCGGAACTAAGGGTGTCTGAATTCCAGAAACACCAAATGTCTGCTTTTGAGAATCGGAATTTGACGGAATTCTAGAATGCACAGCCTGGCGGAATTCTAAAGTACTAAACCGCCTGCTAGCCGGAAGTTAATGTGTCTGACGTCCAAAAGGCTACTAGGTCAGCATTCGACCATTCCGAAAGATTCTGGGTTCTAGAATCAATGGACGGCTGTGTTCCGGAATGTCAGGGTGGCCAAACTCTGGAATCCTTGCGTGTCTGAACTCGAGAGTCATTCAATGTCCACATTCCGGAACTCAGGGTGTCTGAATTCCCGAAGACCAATTGTCTGCCTTCTAGAATCAAAATGTGTCAGAATTCTAGAATGCACAGCCTGGCGGAATTCTAAAGTCCTAAAAGGCTTGCTAGTCGGAAGGTAAGGTGTCTGAGGTCCAGAATGCTACTAGGTCAGCATTCTACCGTTCTGAAAGATTCTGGGTTCTAGAACCAATGGACGGCTGAGTTCCAGAATGTCAGCATGGCCAAACTCTAGAATCCTTGCATGTCTGATCTCGAGAGTCATTCAATATGCGAATTCCAGAGCTCAGGGTGTCTGAATTCCAGAAACACCAAATGTCTGCATTCTAGAATCGGAATGTGGTGAAATTCTAAAATGCACCGCATGGCCGTATTCTAAAGTCCTAAAATGCCTGCTAGCCGGAAGTTAACGTGTCTGATGAATAGAATGCTACTACGTCAGCATTCTACCATTCGGAAAGATTCTGGGTTCTAAAATCAATGGACGGCTGAGTTCCGGAATGTCAGGTGGCCAAACTCTAGAATCCTTGCGTGTCTGAACTCGAGAGTCATTCAATGTCCACATTCCGGAACTCAGGGTCTCTGAATTCCCGAAGAACCAATTGTCTGCCTTCTAGAATCAAAATGTGGCAGAATTCTAGAATGCACAGCCTGGCGGAATTCTAAAGTCCTAAAATGCCTGCTACCCGGAAGTTAAGGTGTCTGACGTCCAGAGTGTTACTAGGTCAGCATTTAATCGTTCTGAAATATTCTGGGTTCTTGAATCAATGGACGGCTGAGTTCCAGAATGTAAGGTTGGCCAAACTCTAGAATACTTGCGTGTCTGAACTCGAGAGACATTCAGTGTCCACATTGCGGAACTAAGGGTGTCTGAAATCCGGAAGCACCAAATGTCTGCATTCGAGAATCGGAATTTGACGGAATTCTAGAATGCACAGCACGGAGGATTTCTAAAGTACTAAAACGCCTGCTAGCAGGAAGTTAATGTGTCTGACGTCCAGAATGCTACTAGGTCAGCATTCTACCATTCTGAAAGATTCTGTGTTCTAGAATAAATGGACGGCTGAGTTCTGGAATGTCAGGGTGGCCAAACTCTAGAATCCTTGCGGGTCTGAACTTGAGAGTCATTCAATGTCCACATTCCGGAACTCAGGGTGTCTGAATTCCCGAAGAACCAATTGTCTGCCTTCTAGAATCAAAATGTGTCAGAATTCTAGAATGCACAGCCTGGCGGAATTCTAAAGCCCTAAAATGCCTGCTAGTCGGAAGGTAAGGTGTCTGAGGTCCAGAATGCTACTAGGTCAGCATTCTACCGTTCTGAATGATTCTGGGTTCTAGAACCAATGGACGACTGAGTTCCAGAATGTCAGCATGGCCAAACTCTAGAATCCTTGCGTGTCTGATCTCGAGAGTCATTCAATGTGCACATTCCGGAGCTCAGGGTGTCTGAATTCCAGAAACACCAAATGTCTGCATTCTAGAATCGGAATGTGGTGAAATTCTAAAATGCACCGCATGGCGGAATTCTAAAGTCCTAAAATGCCTGCTAGCCGGAAGTTAAGGTGTCTGACGTCCAGAATGCTACTAGGTCAGCATTCTGCCATTCTGAAAGATTCTGTGTGCCAGAATCAATGGACGGATGAGTTCCAGAAGGTCAAGTTGGCCAAAGTCTAGAATACTTGCGTGTCTGAACTCGAGAGACATTCAATATCCACATTCCGGAACAAAGGGTGTCTGAATTCCAGAAGCACCAAATGTCTGCATTCGAGAATCGGAATTTGACGGAATTCTAGAATGCACAGCACGGCGGAATTCTAAAGTACTAAAATGCCTGCTAGCAGGAAGTTAATGTGTCTGACGTCCAGAATGCTACTAGGTCAGCATTCTACCATTCTGAAAGATTCTGGGTTCTAGAACCAATGGACGGCTGAGTTCCGGAATATCAGGGTGGCCAAACTCTAGAATCCTTGCGTGTCTGAACTCGAGAGTCATTCAATGTCCACATTCCGGAACTCAGGGTGTCTGAATTCCCAAAGAACCAATGGTCTGCCTTCTAGAATCAAAATGTGGCAGAATTCTAGAATGCACAGCCTGGCGGATTTGTAAAGTCCTAAAATGCCTGCTATTCGGAAGGTAAGGTGTCTGAATTCCAGAATGCTACTAGGTCAGCATTCTACCGTTCTGAAAGATTCTGGGTTCTAAAATCAATGGACGGCTGAGTTCCAGAATATCAGCATGGCCAAACTCTAGAATCCTTGCGTGTCTGATCTCGAGAGTCATTCAATGTGCACATTCCTTAGCTCAGGGTGTCTGAATTCCGGAAACACCAAATGTCTGCATTCTAGAATCGGAATTTGGTGAAATTCTAGAATGCACCGCATGGCCGAATTCTAAAGTCCTAAAATGCCTGCTAGCCGGAAGTTAAGGTGTCTGACGTCCAGAATGCTACTGGGTCAGCATTCTACCGTTCTAAAAGATTTTGGGTTCCAGAATCAATGGACGGATGAGTTCCAGAAGGTCAGGTTGGCCAAAGTCTAGAATCCTTGCGTGTCTGAACTCGAGAGTCATTCAATGTCCACATTCCGGAATTCACGGTGTCTGAATTCCAGAAGCACCAAATGTCTGCATTCCAGAATCACAATGTGGTGGCATTCTAGAATGCACAGCACGGCGGAATTCTAAAGTCCTAAAATGCCTGCTACCTGGAAGTTAACGTGTCTGAGGTCCAGAATGCTACTAGGTCAGCATTTAATCGTTCTGAAATATTCTGGGTTCTAGAATCAATGGACGGCTGAGTTCCAGAATGTAAGGTTGGCCAAACTCTAGAATACTTGCTTGTCTGAACTCGAGAGACATTCAATGTCCACATTCCGGAACTAAGGGTGTCTGAATTCCAGAAGCACCAAATGTCTGCATTCGAGAATCGGAATTTGACGAAATTCTAGAATGCACAGCACGGCGGAATTCTAAAGTACTAAAACGCCTGCTAACCGGAAGTTAATGTTTCTGACGTCCAGAATGCTACTAGGTCAGCATTTAATTGTTCTGAAAGATTCTGCGTTCTAGAATCAATGGACGGCTGAGTTCCGGAATGTCAGGGTGGCCAAACTCTAGAATCCTTGCGTGTCTGAACTCGAGAGTCATTCAATGTCCACATTCTGTAAGTCAGGGTGTCTGAATTCCCGAAGAACCAATTGTCTGCCTTCTAGAATCAAAATGTGGCAGAATTCTAGAATGCACAGTCTGGCGGAATTCTAAAGTCCTAAAATGCCTGCTACCCGGAAGTTTAGGTGTCTGACGTCCAGAATGCTACTAGGTCAGCATTCTACGGTTCTGAAAGATTCTGGGTTCCAGAATCAATGGACGGATGAGTTCCAGAAGGTCAGGTTGGCCAAACCCTAGAATCCTTGCGTGTCTGAACTCAAGAGTCATTCAATGTCCACATTCCGGAATTCACGGTGTCTGAATTCCAGAAGCACCAAATGTCTGCATTCTAGAATCAGAATGTGGTGGAATTCTAGAATGCACAGCACGGCGGAATTCTAAAGTCCTAAAATGCCTGCTACCCGGAAGTTAAGGTGTCTGACGTCCAGAATGCTACTAGGTCAGCATTTAATCGCTCTGAAAGATTCTGGGTTATAGAATCAATGGACGGCTGAGTTCCAGAATGTAAGGTTGGCCAAACTCTAGAATACTTGCGTGTCTGGACTCGAGAGACATTCAATGTCCACATTCCGGAACTAAGGGTGTCTGAATTCCAGAAGCACCAAATGTCTGCATTCGAGAATCGGAATTTGACGGAATTCTAGAATGCACAGCACGGCGGAATTCTAAAGTACTAAAACGCCTGCTAGCAGGAAGTTAATGTGTCTGACGTCCAGAATGCTACTAGGTCAGCATTCTACCATTCTGAAAGATTCTGGGTTCTAGAATCATTGAAAGGCTGAGTTCCGGAATGTCAGGGTGGCCAAACTCTAGAATCCTTGCGTGTCTGAACTCGAGAGTCATTCAATGTCCACATTCCGGAATTCACGGTGTCTGAATTCCAGAAGCACCAAATGTCTGCATTCTAGAATCAAAATGTGGCAGAATTCTAGAATGCAGAGCCTGGCGGAATTCTAAAGTCCTAAAATGCCTGCTAGTCGGAAGGTAAGGTGTCTGAGTTCCAGAATGCTACTAGGTCAGCATTCTACCGTTCTGAAAGATTCTGGGTTCTAGAATCAATGGACGGCTGAGTTCCAGAATGTCAGCATGGCCAAACTCTAGAATCCTTGCGTGTCTGATCTCGAGAGTCATTCAATGTGCACATTCCGGAGCTCAGGGTGTCTGAATTCCGGAAACACCAAATGTCTGCATTCTAGAATCGGAATGTGGTGAAATTCTACAATGCACAGCATGGTGGAATTGTAAAGTCCTAAAATGCCTGCTAGCCGGAAGTTAAGGTGTCTGACGTCCAGAATGCTACTAGGTCAGCATTCTACCGTTCTGAAAGATTCTGGGTTCCAGAATCAATGGACGGATGAGTTCCAGAAGTTCAGGTTGGCCAAAGTCTAGAATCATTGCGTGTCTGAACTCGAGAGTCATTCAATGTCCACATTCCGGAATTCACGGTGTCTGAATTCCAGAAGCACCAAATGTCTACATTCTAGAATCAGAATGTGGTAGAATTCTAGAATGCACAGCACGGTGGAATTCTAAAGTCCTAAAATGCCTGCTACCCGGAAGTTAAGGTGTCTGACGTCCAGAGTGCTACTAGGTCAGCATTTAATCGTTCTGAAATATTCTGGGTTCTAGAATCAATGGACGGCTGAGTTCCAGAATGTAAGGTTGGCCAAACTCTAGAATACTTGCGTGTCTGAACTCGAGAGACATTCAATATCCACATTCCGGAATTCACGGTGTCTGAATTCCAGAAGCACCAAATGTCTGCATTCTAGAATCAAAATGTGGCAGAATTCTAGAATGCACAGCCTGGCGGAATTCTAAAGTCCTAAAATGCCTGCTAGTCGGAAGGTAAGGTGTCTGAGTTCCAGAATGCTACTAGGTCAGCATTCTACCGTTCTGAAAGATTCTGGGTTCTAGAACCAATGGACGGCTGAGTTCCAGAATGTCAGCATGGCCAAACTCTAGAATCCTTGAGTGTCTGATCTCGAGAGTCATTCAATGTGCACATTCCGGAGCTCAGGGTGTCTGAATTCCGGAAACACCAAATGTCTGCATTCTAGAATCGGAATGTGGTGAAATTCTAGAATGCACAGCATGGTGGAATTCTAAAGTCCTAAAATGCCTGCTAGCCGGAAGTTAAGGTGTCTGACGTCCAGAATGCTACTAGGTCAGCATTCTACCGTTCTGAAAGATTCTGGGTTCCAGAATCAATGGACGGATGAGTTCCAGAAGGTCAGGTTAGCCAAAGTCTAGAATCATTGCGTGTCTGAACTCGAGAGTCATTCAATGTCCACATTCCGGAATTCACGGTGTCTGAATTCCAGAAGCACCAAATGTCTGCATTCTAGAATCAGAATGTGGTGGAATTCTAGAATGCACAGCACAGTGGAATTCTAAAGTCCTAAAATGCCTGCTACCCGGAAGTTAACTTGTCTGACGTCCAGAATGCTACTAGGTCAGCATTTAATCGTTCTGAAATATTCTGGGTTCTAGAATCAATGGACGGCTGAGTTCCAGAATGTAAGGTTGGCCAAACTCTAGAATACTTGCGTGTCTGAACTCGAGAGACATTCAATGTCCACATTCGGGAACTAAGGGTATCTGAATTCCATAAGCACCACATGTCTGCATTCGAGAATCGGAATTTGACGGAATTCGAGAATGCACAGCACGGCGGAATTCTAAAGTACTAAAACGCCTGCTAGCCGGAAGTTAATGTTTCTGACGTCCAGAATGCTACTAGGTCAGCATTCTACCATTCTGAAAGATTCTGGGTTCTAGAATCAATGGACGGCTGAGTTCCGGAATGTCAGGATGGCCAAACTCTAGAATCCTTGCGTGTCTGAACTCGA
Organism: Aotus nancymaae; assembly: GCF_030222135.1. Classification (NCBI taxonomy): domain Eukaryota; kingdom Metazoa; phylum Chordata; class Mammalia; order Primates; family Aotidae; genus Aotus; species Aotus nancymaae. The sequence goes on along the minus strand of NW_026988514.1, from coordinate 1,768,606 downwards.
GAGTCATTCAATGTCCACATTCCGGAACTCAGGGTGTCTGAATTCCCGAAGAACCAATTGTCTGCCTTCTAGAATCAAAATGTGGCAGAATTCTAGAATGCACAGCCTGGCGGAATTCTAAAGTCCTAAAATGCCTGCTAGTCGGAAGGTAAAGTGTATGAGGTCCAGAATGCTACTAGGTCAGCATTCTACCGTTCTGAAAGATTCTGGGTTCTAGCACCCATGGACGGCTGAGTTCCAGAATGTCAGCATGGCCAAACTATAGAATAATTGCGTGTCTGATCTCGGGAGTCATTCAATGTGCACATTCCGGAGCTCAGGGTGTCTGAATTCCAGAAGCACCTAATGTCTGCATTCTAGAATCAGAATGTGGTGAAATTCTAGAATGCACAGCATGGGGGAATTCTAAAGTCCTAAAATGCCTGCTACCCGGAAGTTAACGTGTCTGATGTCCAGAATACTACTAGGTCAGCATTTAATCGTTCTGAAATATTCTGGGTTCTAGAATCAATGGACGGCTGAGTTCCAGAATGTAAGGTTGGCCAAACTCTAGAATACTTGCGTGTCTGAACTCGAGAGACATTCAATGTCCACATTCCGGAACTAAGGGTGTCTGAATTCCAGAAGCACCAAATGTCTGCATTCGAGAATCGGAATTTGACGGAATTCTAGAATGCACAGCACGGCGGAATTCTAAAGACCTAAAATGTCTGCTACCCGGAAGTTAAGGTGTCTGACGTCCAGAATGCTACTAGGTCAGCATTTAATCGTTCTGAAATATTCTGGGTTCTAGAATAAATGGACGGCTGAGTTCCAGAATGTAAGGTTGGCCAAACTCTAGAATACTTGCGTGTCTGAACTCGAGAGACATTCATTGTCCACGTTCCGGAACTAAGGGGGTCTGAATTCCAGAAGCAGCAAATTTCTGCATTCGAGAATCGGAATTTGACAGAATTCTAGAATGCACAGCACGGCGGAATTCTAAAGTACTAAAACACCTGATAGCCGGAAGTTAATGTGTCTGACGTCCAGAATGCTACTAGGTCAGCATTCTACATTTCTGAAAGATTCTGGGATCTAGAACCAATGGACGGCTGAGTTCCAGAATGTCAGCATTGCCAAACTCTAGAATCCTTGCGTGTCTGAACTCGAGAGACATTCAAAGTCCACATTCTGGAACTAAGGGTGTCTGAATTCCAGAAGCACCAAATGTCTGCTTTTGAGAATCGGAATTTGACGGAATTCTAGAATGCACAGCCTGGTGGAATTCTAAAGTATTAAAACGCCTGCTAGCCGGAAGTTAATGTGTCTGACGTCCAGAATGCTACTGTGGCAGCATTCTACCATTCCGAAAGATTCTGGGTTCTAGAACCAATGGACGGCTGTGCTCCGGAATGTCAGGGTGGCCAAACTCTAGAATCCTTGCGTGTCTGAACTCGAGAGTCTTTCAATGTCCACATTCCGGAACTCAGGGTGTCTGAATTCCCGAAGAACCAATTGTCTGCGTTCTAGAATCAAAATGTGTCAGAATTCTAGAATGTACAGCCTGGCGGAATTCTAAAGTCCTAAAATGCCTGCTAGTCGGAAGGTAAGGTGTCTGAGGTCCAGAGTGCTACTAGGTCAGCATTCTACCGTTCTGAAAGATTCTGGGTTCTAGCACCAATGGACGGCTGAGTTCCAGAATGTCAGCATGGCCAGACCCTAGAATCCTTGCGTGTCTGATCTCGAGAGTCAATCAATGTGCACATTCCGGAGCTCAGGGTGTCTGAATTCCAGAAACACCAAATGTCTGCATTCTAGAATCGGAATGTGGTGAACTTCTAGAATGCACAGCATGGTGGAATTCTAAAGTCCTAAAATGCCTGCTAGGCGGAAGTTAAGGTGTCTGGCGTCCAGAATGCTACTAGGTCAGCATTCTACCGTTCTGAAAGATACTGGGTTCCAGACTCAATGGACGGATGAGTTCCAGAAGGTCAGGTTGGCCAAACTCTAGAATCCTTGCGTATCTGAACTCGAGAGTCATTCAATGTCCACATTCCGGAATTCACGGTGTCTGAATTCCAGAAGCACCAAATGTCTGCATTCTAGAATCAAAATGTGTCAGAATTCTAGAATGCACAGCCTGGCGGAATTCTAAAGTCCTAAAATGCCTGCTAGTCGGAAGGTAAGGTGTCTGACGTCCAGAATGCTACTAGGTCAGCATTCTACCGTTCTGAAAGATTCTGGTTTCTAGAACCAATGGACGGCTGAGTTCCAGAATGTCAGCATGGCCAAACGCTAGAATACTTGCGTGTCTTATCTCGAGAGTCATTCAATGTGCACATTCCGGAGCTCAGGGTGTCTGAATTCCGGAAACACCAAATGTCTGCATTCTAGAATCGGAATGTGGTGAAATTCTAGAATGCACAGCATGGTGGAATTCTAAAGTCCTAAAACGCCTGCTAGCCGGAAGTTAAGGTGTCTGACGTCCAGAATGCTACTAGGTCAGCATTCTACCGTTCTGAAAGATTCTGGGTTCCAGAATCAATGGACGGATGAGTTCCAGAAGGTCAGGTTGGCCAAAGTCTAGAATCATTGCGTGTCTGAACTCGAGAGTCATTCAATGTCCACATTCCGGAATTCACGGTGTCTGAATTCCAGAAGCACCAAATGTCTGCATTCTATAATCAGAATGTGGTGGAATTCTAGAATGCACAGCACGGGGGAATTCTAAAGTCCTAAAATGCCTGCTACCCGGAAGTTAACGTGTCTGATGTCCAGAATGCTACTAGGTCAGCATTTAATCGTTCTGAAATATTCTGGGTTCTAGAATCAATGGACGGCTGAGTTCCAGAATGCCAGCATGGCCAAACTCTAGAATACTTGCGTGTCTGAACTCGAGAGACATACAATGTACACATTCTGGAACTAAGGGTGTATGAATTCCAGAAGCACCAAATGTCTGCATTCGAGAATCGGAATTTCACGGAATTCTAGAATGCACAGCACGGCGGAATTCTAAAGTACTAAAACGCCTGCTAGCCGGAAGTTAATGTGTCTGACGTCCAGAAGGCTACTACGTCAGCATTCTACCATTCTGAAAGATTCTGGGTTCTAGAATCAATGGACGGCTGAGTTCCGGAATGTCAGGGTGGCCAAACTCTAGAATCCTTGCGTGTCTGAACTCGAGAGTCATTCAATGTCCACATTCCGGAACTCAGGGTGTCTGAATTCCCGAAGAACCAATTGTCTGCCTTCTAGAATCAAAATGTGGCAGAATTCTAGAATGCACAGCCTGGCGGAATTCTAAAGTCCTAAAATGCCTGCTACCCGGAAGTTAAGGTGTCTGACGTCCAGAGTGCTACTAGGTCAGCATTTAATCGTTCTGAAATATTCTGGGTTCTAGAATCAATGGACGGCTGAGTTCCAGAATGTAAGGTTGGCCAAACTCTAGAATACTTGCGTGTCTGAACTCGAGAGACATTCAAAGTCCACATTCTTGAACTAAGGGTGTCTGAATTCCAGAAGCACCAAATGTCTGCTTTTGAGAATCGGAATTTGACGGAATTCTAGAATGCACAGCCTGGTGGAATTCTAAATTACTAAAACGCCTGCTAGCCGGAAGTTAATGTGTCTGACGTCCAAAATGCTACTGTGGCAGCATTCTACCATTCCGAAAGATTCTGGGTTAAAGAATCAATGGACGGCTGTGTTCCGGAATATCAGGGTGGCAAAACTCTAGAATCCTTGCGTGTCTGAACTCGAGAGTCATTCAATGTCCACATTCCGGAACTCAGGGTGTCTGAATTCCCGAAGAAACAATTGTCTGCCTTCTAGAATCAAAATGTGTGAGAATTCTAGAATGCACAGCCTGGCGGAATTCTAAAGTCCTAAAATGCATGCTAGCCGGGAGTTAAGGTGTCTGACGTCCAGAATGCTACTAGGTCAGCATTCTACCGTTCTGAAAGATTCTGGGTTCTAGCACCAATGGACGGCTGAGTTCCAGAATGTCAGCATGGCCAAACTCTAGAAACCTTGCGTGTCTGATCTCGAGAGTCATTCAATGTGCACATTCCGGAGCTCAGGGTGTCTGAATTCCGGAAACACCAAATGTCTGCATTCTAGAATCGGAATGTGGTGAACTTCTAGAATGCACAGCATGGTGGAATTCTAAAGTCCTAAAATGCCTGCTAGCCGGAAGTTAAGGTGTCTGACGTCCAGAATGCTACTAGGTCAGCATTCTACCGTTCTGAAAGATTCTGGGTTCCAGACTCAATGGACGGATGAGTTCCAGAAGGTCAGGTTGGCCAAACTCTAGAATCCTTGCGTGTCTGAACTCGAGAGTCATTCAATGTCCACATTCCGGAATTCACGGTGTCTGAATTTCAGAAGCACCAAATGTCTGCATTCTAGAATCAAAATGTGGCAGAATTCTAGAATGCACAGACTGGCGGAATTCTAAAGTCCTAAAATGCCTGCTAGTCGGAAGGTAAGGTGTCTGAGTTCCAGAATGCTACTAGGTCAGCATTCTACCGTTCTGAAAGATTCTGGGTTCTAGAACCAATGGACGGCTGAGTTCCAGAATGTCAGCATGGCCAAACTCTAGAATCCTTGCGTGTCTGATCTCGAGAGTCATTCAATGTGCACATTCCGGAGCTCAGGGTGTCTGAATTCCGGAAACACCAAAAGTCTGCATTCTAGAATCGGAATGTGGTGAAATTCTAGAATGCACAGCATGGTGGAATTCTAAAGTCCTAAAATGCCTGCTAGCCGGAAGTTAAGGTGTCTGACGTCCAGAATGCTACTAGGTCAGCATTCTACCGTTCTGAAAGATTCTGGGTCCCAGAATCAATGGACGGATGAGTTCCAGAAGGTCAGGATGGCCAAATTCTAGAATCATTGCGTGTCTGAACTCGAGAGTCATTCAATGTCCACATTCCGGAATTCACGGTGTCTGAATTCCAGAAGCACCAAATGTCTACATTCTAGAATCAGAATGTGGTGCAATTCTAGAATGCACATTACGGTGGAATTCTAAAGTCCTAAAATGCCTGCTACCCGGAAGTTAACGTGTCTGACGTCCAGAATGCTACTAGGTCAGCATTTAATCGTTCTGAAAGATTCTGGGTTCTAGAATCAATGGACGGCTGAGTTCCAGAATGTAAGGTTGGCCAAACTCTAGAATACTTGCGTGTCTGAACTCGAGAGACATTCAATGTCCACATTCCGGAACTAAGGGTGTCTGAATTCCAGAAGCCCCAAATGTCTGCATTCGAGAATCGGAATTTGACAGAATTCTAGAATGCACAGCACGGCGGAATTCTAAAGTACTAAAACGCCTGCTAGCCGGAAGTTAATGTGTCTGACGTCCAGAATGCTACTAGGTCAGCATTCTACCATTCTGAAAGATTCTGGGTTCTAGAATCAATGGACGGCTGAGTTCTGGAATGTCAGGGTGGCCAAACTCTAGAATCCTTGCGTGTCTGAACTCGAGAGTCATTCAATGTCCACATTCCGGAACTCAGGGTGTCTGAATTCCCGAAGAACCAATTGTCGGCCTTCTAGAATCAAAATGTGGCAGAATTCTTTAATGCACAGCCTGGCGGAATTCTAAAGTCCTAAAATGCCTGCTACCCGGAAGTTAAGGTGTCTGACGTCCAGAGTGCTACTAGGTCAGCATTTAATCGTTCTGAAATATTCTGGGTTGTAGAATCAATAGACGGCTGAGTTCCAGAATGTAAGGTTGGCCAAACTCTAGAATACTTGCGTGTCTGAACTCGAGAGACATTCAATGTCCACATTCCGGAACTAAGGGTGTCTGAATTCCAGAAGCACCAAATGTCTGCTTTTGAGAATCGGAATTTGACGGAATTCTAGAATGCACAGCCTGGTGGAATTCTAAAGTAGTAAAACGCCTTCTAGCCGGAAGTTAATGTGTCTGACGTCCAAAATGCTACTATGGCAGCATTCTACCAATCCGAAAGATTCTGGGTTCTAGAACCAATGGACGGCTGTGTTCCGGAATGTCAGGGTGGCCAAACTCTAGAATCCTTGCGTGTTTGAACTCGAGAGTCATTCAATGTCCACATTCCGGAACTCGGGGTGTCTGAATTCCCGAAGAACCAATTGTCTGCCTTCTAGAATCAAAATGTGTCAGAATTCTAGAATGCACAGCCTGGCGGAATTCTAAAGTCCTAAAATGCTTGCTAGTCGGAAGGTAAGGTGTCTGAGTTCCAGAATGCTACTAGGTCAGCATTCTACCGTTCTGAAAGATTCTGGGTTCTAGAACCAATGGACGGCTGAGTTCCAGAATGTCAGCATGGCCAAACTCTAGAATCCTTGCGTGTCTGATCTCGAGAGTCATTCAATGTGCACATTCCGGAGCTCAGGGTGTCTGAATTCCGGAAACACCAAATGTCTGCATTCTAGAATCAGAATGTGGTGGAATTCTAGAATGCACAGCATGGTGGAATTCTAAAGTCCTAAAATGCCTGCTAGCCGGAAGTTAAGGTGTCTGACGTCCAGAATGCTACTAGGTCAGCATTCTACCATTCTGAAAGATTCTGGGTTCCAGACTCAATGGACGGATGAGTTCCAGAAGGTCAGGTTGGCCAAACTCTAGAATCCTTGCGTGTCTGAACTCGAGAGTCATTCAATGTCCACATTCCGGAATTCACGGTGTCTGAATTTCAGAAGCACCAAATGTCTGCATTCTAGAATCAAAATGTGGCAGAATTCTAGAATGCACAGACTGGCGGAATTCTAAAGTCCTAAAATGCCTGCTAGTCGGAAGGTAAGGTGTCTGAGTTCCAGAATGCTACTAGGTCAGCATTCTACCGTTCTGAAAGATTCTGGGTTCTAGAACCAATGGACGGCTGAGTTCCAGAATGTCAGCATGGCCAAACTCTAGAATCCTTGCGTGTCTGATCTCGAGAGTCATTCAATGTGCACATTCCGGAGCTCAGGGTGTCTGAATTCCGGAAACACCAAAAGTCTGCATTCTAGAATCGGAATGTGGTGAAATTCTAGAATGCACAGCATGGTGGAATTCTAAAGTCCTAAAATGCCTGCTAGCCGGAAGTTAAGGTGTCTGACGTCCAGAATGCTACTAGGTCAGCATTCTACCGTTCTGAAAGATTCTGGGTCCCAGAATCAATGGACGGATGAGTTCCAGAAGGTCAGGATGGCCAAATTCTAGAATCATTGCGTGTCTGAACTCGAGAGTCATTCAATGTCCACATTCCGGAATTCACGGTGTCTGAATTCCAGAAGCACCAAATGTCTACATTCTAGAATCAGAATGTGGTGCAATTCTAGAATGCACATTACGGTGGAATTCTAAAGTCCTAAAATGCCTGCTACCCGGAAGTTAACGTGTCTGACGTCCAGAATGCTACTAGGTCAGCATTTAATCGTTCTGAAAGATTCTGGGTTCTAGAATCAATGGACGGCTGAGTTCCAGAATGTAAGGTTGGCCAAACTCTAGAATACTTGCGTGTCTGAACTCGAGAGACATTCAATGTCCACATTCCGGAACTAAGGGTGTCTGAATTCCAGAAGCCCCAAATGTCTGCATTCGAGAATCGGAATTTGACAGAATTCTAGAATGCACAGCACGGCGGAATTCTAAAGTACTAAAACGCCTGCTAGCCGGAAGTTAATGTGTCTGACGTCCAGAATGCTACTAGGTCAGCATTCTACCATTCTGAAAGATTCTGGGTTCTAGAATCAATGGACGGCTGAGTTCTGGAATGTCAGGGTGGCCAAACTCTAGAATCCTTGCGTGTCTGAACTCGAGAGTCATTCAATGTCCACATTCCGGAACTCAGGGTGTCTGAATTCCCGAAGAACCAATTGTCGGCCTTCTAGAATCAAAATGTGGCAGAATTCTTTAATGCACAGCCTGGCGGAATTCTAAAGTCCTAAAATGCCTGCTACCCGGAAGTTAAGGTGTCTGACGTCCAGAGTGCTACTAGGTCAGCATTTAATCGTTCTGAAATATTCTGGGTTGTAGAATCAATAGACGGCTGAGTTCCAGAATGTAAGGTTGGCCAAACTCTAGAATACTTGCGTGTCTGAACTCGAGAGACATTCAATGTCCACATTCCGGAACTAAGGGTGTCTGAATTCCAGAAGCACCAAATGTCTGCTTTTGAGAATCGGAATTTGACGGAATTCTAGAATGCACAGCCTGGTGGAATTCTAAAGTAGTAAAACGCCTTCTAGCCGGAAGTTAATGTGTCTGACGTCCAAAATGCTACTATGGCAGCATTCTACCAATCCGAAAGATTCTGGGTTCTAGAACCAATGGACGGCTGTGTTCCGGAATGTCAGGGTGGCCAAACTCTAGAATCCTTGCGTGTTTGAACTCGAGAGTCATTCAATGTCCACATTCCGGAACTCGGGGTGTCTGAATTCCCGAAGAACCAATTGTCTGCCTTCTAGAATCAAAATGTGTCAGAATTCTAGAATGCACAGCCTGGCGGAATTCTAAAGTCCTAAAATGCTTGCTAGTCGGAAGGTAAGGTGTCTGAGTTCCAGAATGCTACTAGGTCAGCATTCTACCGTTCTGAAAGATTCTGGGTTCTAGAACCAATGGACGGCTGAGTTCCAGAATGTCAGCATGGCCAAACTCTAGAATCCTTGCGTGTCTGATCTCGAGAGTCATTCAATGTGCACATTCCGGAGCTCAGGGTGTCTGAATTCCGGAAACACCAAATGTCTGCATTCTAGAATCAGAATGTGGTGGAATTCTAGAATGCACAGCATGGTGGAATTCTAAAGTCCTAAAATGCCTGCTAGCCGGAAGTTAAGGTGTCTGACGTCCAGAATGCTACTAGGTCAGCATTCTACCATTCTGAAAGATTCTGGGTTCTAGAATCAATGGACGGCTGAGTTCCGGAATGTCAGGGTGGCCAAACTCTAGAATCCTTGCGTGTCTGAACTCGAGAGTCATTCAATGTCCACATTCCGGAAGTCAGGGTGTCTGAAATCCCGAAGAACCAATTGTCTGCCTTCCAGAATCAAAATGTGGCAGAATTCTAGAAAGCACAGCCTGGCGGAATTCTAAAGTCCTAAAATGCCTGCTACCCGGAAGTTAAGGTGTCTGACGTCCAGAGTGCTACTAGGTCAGCATTTAATCGTTCTGAAATATTCTGGGTTCTTGAATCAATGGACAGCTGAGTTCCAGAATGTAAGGTTGGCCAAACTCTAGAATACTTGCGTGTCTGAACTCGAGAGACATTCAATGTCCACAATCAAGAACTAAGGGTGTCTGAATTCCAGAAACACCAAATGTCTGCATTTTAGAATCGGAATGTGGTGAAATTCTAAAATGCACCGCATGGCGGAATTCTAAAGTCCTAAAATGCCTGCTAGCCGGAAGTTAAGGTGTCTGACGTCCAGAATGCTACTAGGTCAGCATTCTGCCATTCTGAAATATTCTGTGTTCCAGAATCAATGGACGGATGAGTTCCAGAAGGTCAGGTTGGCCTAACTCTAGAATCCTTGCGTGTCTGAACTCTAGAGTCATTCAATGTCCACATTCCGAAATTCACGGTGTCTGAATTCCAGAAGCACCAAATGTCTGCATTCTAGAATCAGAATGTGGTGGAATTCTAGAATGCACAGCACGGCGGAATTCTAAAGTCCTAAAATGCCTGCTACCCGGAAGTTAACGTGTCTGATGAATAGAATGCTACTAGGTCAGCATTTAATCGTTCTGAAATATTCTGGGTTCTAGAATCAATGGACGGCTGAATTCCAGAATTTAAGGTTGGCCAAGCTCTAGAATACTTGCGTGTCTGAACTCGAGAGACATTCAATGTCCACATTCCGGAAGTCAGGGTGTCTGAATTCCAGAAGAACCAATTGTCTGCCTTCTAGAATCAAAATGTGGCAGAATTCTAGATTGCACAGCCTGGCGGAATTCTAAAGTCCTAAAATGCCTGCTGCCCGGAAGTTAAGGTGTCTGACGTCCAGAGTGCTACTAGGTCAGCATTTAATCGTTCTGAAATATTCTGGGTTCTAGAATCAATGGACGGCTGAGTTCCAGAATGTAAGGTTGGCCAAACTCTAGAATACTTGCGTGTCTGAACTCGAGAGACATTCAATGTCCACATTCCGGAACTAAGGGTGTCTGAATTCCAGAAGCACCAAATGACTGCTTTTGAGCATCGGAATTTCACGGAATTCTAGAATGCACAGCCTGGTGGAATTCTAAAGTACTAAAACGCCTGCTAGCCGGTAGTTAATGTGTCTGATGTCCAAAATGCTACTATGTCAGCATTCTACCATTCCGAAAGATTCTGGGTTCTAGAATCAATGGACGGCTGTGTTCCGGAATGTCAGGGTGGCCAAACTCTAGAATCCTTGCGTGTCTGAACTCGAGAGTCATTCAATGTCCACATTCCGGAACTCAGGGTGTCTGAATTCCCGAAGAACCAATTGTCTGCCTTCTAGAATCAAAATGTGTCAGAATTCTAGAATGCACAGCCTGGCGGAATTCTAAAGTCCTAAAATGCCTGCTAGTCGGAAGGTAAGGTGTCTGAGGTCCAGAATGCTACTAGGTCAGCATTCTACCGTTCTGAAAGATTCTGGGTTCTAGAACCAATGGACGACTGAGTTCCAGAATGTCAGCATGGCCAAACTCTAGAATCCTTGCGTGTCTGATCTCGAGAGTCATTCAATGTGCACATTCCGGAGCTCAGGGTGTCTGAATTCCAGAAACACCAAATGTCTGCATTCTAGAATCGGAATGTGGTGAAATTCTAAAATGCACCGCATGGCGGAATTCTAAAGTCCTAAAATGCCTGCTACCCGGAAGATAAGGTGTCTGACGTCCAGAATGCTACTAGGTCAGCATTCTACCGTTCTGAAAGATTCTGGGTTCCAGAATCAATGGACGGATGAGTTCCAGAATGTCAGGTTGGCCAAAGTCTAGAATCCTTGCGTGTCTGAACTCGAGAGTCATTCAATGACCTCATTGCGGAATTCACGGTGTCTGAATTCCAGAAGCACCAAATGTCTGCATTCTAGAATCAGAATGTGGTGGAATTCTAGAATGCACAGCACGGCGGAATTCTAAAGTCCTAAAATGCCTGCTACCCGGAAGTTAACGTGTCTGATGTATAGAATGCTACTAGGTCAGCATTTAATCGTTCTGAAATATTCTGGGGTCTAGAATCAATGGACGGCTGAGTTCCAGAATGTAAGGTTGGCCAAACTCTAGAATACTTGCGTGTCTGAACTCGAGAGACATTCAATATCCACATTCCGGAACTCAGGGTGTCTGAATTCCTGAAGAACCAATTGTCTGCATTGTAGAATCAAAATGTGGCAGAATTCTAGAATGCACAGCCTGGCGGAATTCTAAAGTCCTAAAATGCCTGCTACTCGCAAGGTAAGGTGTCTGAAGTCCAGAATGCTACTAGGTCAGCATTCTACCGTTCTGAAAGATTCTGGGTTCTAGAACCAATTTTCGACTGAGTTCCAGAATGTCAGCATGGCCAAACTCTAGAATCCATGCGTGTCTGATCTCGAGAGTCATTCAATGTGCACATTCCGGAGCTCAGGGTGTCTGAATTCCAGAAACACCAAATGTCTGCATTCTAGAATCGGAATGTGGTGAAATTCTAAAATGCACCGCATGGCGAAATTCTAAAGTCCTAAAATGCCTGCTAGCCGGAAGTTAATGTGTCTGACGTCCAGAATGCTACTAGGTCTGCATTCTACCGTTCTGAAAGATTCTGGGTTCCAGAATCAATGGACGGATGAGTTCCAGAATGTAAGTTTGGCCAAAGTCTAGAATCCTTGCGTGTCTGAACTCGAGAGTCATTCAATGTCCACATTCCGGAATTAAGGGTGTCTGAATTCCAGAAGCACCAAATGTCTGCATTCGAGAATCGGAATTTGACGGAATTCTAGAATGCACAGCACGGCGGAATTCTAAAGTACTAAAACGCCTGCTTGCCGGAAGTTAATGTGTCTGACGTCCAGAATGCTACTAGGTCAGCATTCTACCATTCTGAAAGATTCTGGGTTCTAGAATCAATGGACGGCTGAGTTCCAGAATGTAAGTTTGGCCAAACTCTAGAATACTTGCGTGTCTGAACTCGAGAGACATTCAATGTCCACATTCCGGAACTAAGGGTGTCTGAATTCCAGAAGCACGAAATGTCTGCTTTTGAGAATCGGAATTTGACGGAATTCTACAATGCACAGCCTGGTGGAATTCTAAAGTACTAAAACGCCTGCTAGCCGGAAGTTAATGTGTCTGACGTCCAAAATGCTACTATGTCAGCATTCTAACATTCCGAAAGATTCTGGGTTCTAGAATCAATGGACGGCTGTGTTCCGGAATGTCAGGGTGGCCAAACTCTAGAATCCTTGCGTGTCTGAACTCAAGAGTCTTTCAATGTCCACATTCCGGAACTCAGGGTGTCTGAATTCCCGAAGAACCAATTGTCTGCCTTCTAGAATCAAAATGTGTCAGAATTCTAGAATGCACAGCCTGGCGGAATTCTAAAGTCCTAAAATGCTTGCTAGCCGGAAGGTAAGGTGTCTGAGGTCCAGAACGCTACTAGGTCAGCATTCTACCGTTCTGAAAGATTCTGGGTTCTAGAACCAATGGACGACTGAGTTCCAGAATGTCAGCATGGCCAAACTCTAGAATCCTTGCGTGTCTGATCTCGAGAGTCATTCAATGTGCACATTCCGGAGCTCAGGGTGTCTGAATTCCAGAAACACCAAATGTCTGCATTCTAGAATCGGAATGTGGTGAAATTCTAAAATGCACCGCATGGCGGAATTCTAAAGTCCTAAAATGCCTGCTAGCCGGAAGTTAAGGTGTCTGACGTCCAGAATGCTAGTAGGTCAGCATTCTGCCGTTCTGAAAGATTCTGTGTTCCAGAATCAATGGACGGATGAGTTCCAGAAGGTCAGGTTGGCCAAAGTCTAGAATCCTTGCGTGTCTGACCTCGAGAGTCATTCAATGTCCACATTCCGGAATTCACGGTGTCTGAATTCCAGAAGCACCAAATGTCTGCATTCTAGAATCAGAATGTGGTGGAATTCTAGAATGCACAGCACGGCGGAATTCTAAAGTCCTAAAATGCCTGCTACCCGGAAGTTAACGTGTCTGATGTCCAGAATGCTACTAGGTCAGCATTTAATCGTTCTGAAATATTCTGGGTTCTAGAATCAATGGACGGCTGAGTTCCAGAATGTAAGGTTGGCCAAACTCTAGAATACTTGCTTGTCTGAACTCGAGAGACATTCAGTGTCCACATTCCGGAACTAAGGGTGTCTGAATTCCAGAAGCACCAAATGTCTGCATTCGAGAATCGGAATTTGACGGAATTCTAGAATGCACAGCACGGCGGAAATCTAAAGTACTAAAACGCCTGCTAGCCGGAAGTTAATGTGTCTGACTTCCCAATGCTACTAGGTCAGCATTCTACCATTCAGAAAGATTGTGGGTTCTAGAATCAATGGACGGCTGAGTTCCGGAATGTCAGGTTGGCCAAACTCTAGAATCCTTGCGTGTCTGAACTCGAGAGTCATTCAATGTCCACATTCCGGAACTCAGGGTGTCTGAATTCCCGAAGAACCAATTGTCTGCATTGTAGAATCAAAATGTGGCAGAATTCTAGAATGCACAGCCTGGCGGAATTCTAAAGTCCTAAAATGCCTGCTACCCGGAAGTTAAGGTGTCTGACGTCCAGAGTGCTACTAGGTCAGCATTTAATCGTTCTGAAATATTCTGGGTTCTAGAATCAATGGACGGCTGAGTTCCAGAATGTAAGGTTGGCCAAACTCTAGAATACTTGCGTGTCTGAACTCGAGAGACATTCAATGTGCACATTCCGGAACTAAGGGTGTCTGAATTCCAGAAGCACCAAATGTCTGCTTTTGAGAATCGGAATTTGACGGAATTCTAGAATGCACAGCCTGGTGGAATTCTAAAGTACTAAAACGCCTGCTAGCCGGAAGTTAATGTGTCTGACGTCCAAAATGCTACTATGTCAGCATTCTACCATTCCGAAAGATTCTGGGTTCTAGAATCAATGGACGGCTGTGTTCCGGAATGTCAGGGAGGCCAAACTCTAGAATCCTTGCATGTCTGAACTCGAGAGTCATTCAATGTCCACATTCCGGAAATCCGGGTGTCTGAATTCCCGAAGAACCAATTGTCTGCCTTCTAGAATCAAAATGTGTCAGAATTCTAGAATGCACAGCCTGGCGGAATTCTAAAGTCCTAAAATGCCTGCTACTCGCAAGGTAAGGTGTCTGAGGTCCAGAATGCTACTAGGTCAGCATTCTACCGTTCTGAAAGATTCTGGGTTCTAGAACCAATTGACGACTGAGTTCCAGAATGTCAGCATGGCCAAACTCTAGAATCCTTGCGTGTCTGATCTCGAGAGTCATTCAATGTGCACATTCCGGAGTTCAGGGTGTCTGAATTCCAGAAACACCAAAGGTCTGCATTCTAGAATCGGAATGTGGTGAAATTCTAAAATGCACCGCATGGCGGAATTCTAAAGTCCTAAAATGCCTGCTAGCCGGAAGTTAAGGTGTCTGACGTCCAGAATGCTACTAATTCAGCATTCTGCCATTCTGAAAGATTCTGTGTTCCAGAATCAATGGACGGATGAGTTCCAGAAAGTCAGGTGGGCCAAAGTCTAGAATACTTGCGTGTCTGAACTCGAGAGTCATTCAATGTCCACATTCCGGAATTCACGGTGTCTGAATTCCAGAAGCACCAAATGTCTGCATTCTAGAATCAGAATGTGGTGGAATTCTAGAATGCACAGCACGGCGGAATTCTAAAGTCCTAAAATGCCTGCTACCCGGAAGTTAAGGTGTCTGACGTCCAGAGTGCTACTAGGTCAGCATTTAATCGTTCTGAAATATTCTGGGTTCTAGAATCAATGGACGGCTGAGTTCCAGAATGTAAGGTTGGCCAAACTCTAGAATACTTGCGTGTCTGAACTCGAGAGACATTCAATGTCCACATTCCGGAACTAAGGGTGTCTGAATTCCAGAACCACCAAATGTCTGCTTTTGAGAATCGGAATTTGACGGAATTCTAGAATGCACAGCCTGGCGGAATTCTAAAATACTAAAACGCCTGCTAGCCGGAAGTTAATGTGTCTGACGTCCAAAATGCTACTATGTCCTCATTCTACAATTCTGAAAGATTCTGGGTTCAAGAATCAATGGGCGGCTGTGTTCCGGAATGTCAGAGTGGCCAAACTCTAGAATCCTTGCATGTCTGAACTCGAGAGTCATTCAATGTCCACATTCCGGAACTCAGGGTGTCTGAATTCCCGAAGAACCAATTGTCTGCCTTCTAGAATCAAAATGTGTCAGAATTCTAGAATGCACAGCCTGGCGGAATTCTAAAGTCCTAAAATACCTGCTACTCGCAAGGTAAGGTGTCTGAGGTCCAGAATGCTACTAGGTCAGCATTCTACCGTTCTGAAAGATTCTGGTTTCTAGAACCAATGGACGACTGAGTTCCAGAATGTCAGCATGGCCAAACTCTAGAATCCTTGCGTGTCTGACCTCGAGAGTCATTCAATGAGCACATTCTGGATCTCAGGGTGTCTGAATTCCAGAAACACCAAATGTCTGCATTCTAGAACCGGAATGTGGTGAAATTCTAAAATGCACCGCATGGCGGAATTCTAAAGTCCTAAAATGCCTGCTAGCCGGAAGTTAAGGTGTCTGACATCCAGAATGCTACTAGGTCAGCATTCTACCGTTCTGAAAGATTCTGGGTTCCAGAATCAATGGACGGATGAGTTCCAGAAGGTCAGGTTGGCCAAAGTCTAGAATCCTTGCGTCTCTGAACTCGAGAGTCATTCAATGTCCACATTCCGGAATTCACAGTGTCTGAATTCCAGAAGCACCAAATGTCTGCATTCTAGAATCGGAATGTGGTGGAATTCTAGAATGCACAGCACGGCGGAATTCTAAAGTCCTAAAATGCCTGCTACCCGCAAGTTAACGTGTCTGATGTCCAGAATGCTACTAGGTCAGCATTCTTCCATTCTGAAAGATTCTGGGTTCTAGAATCAGTGGACGGCTGAGATCCGGAATGTCAGGGTGGCCAAACTCTAGAATCCCTGCGTGTCTGAACTCGAGAGTCATTCAATGTCCACATTCCGGAACTCAGGGTGTCTGAATTCCCAAAGAACCAATTGTCTGCATTGTAGAATCAAAATGTTGCAGAATTCTAGAATGCACAGCCTGGCGGAATTCTAAAGTCCTAAAATGCCTGCTACCCGGAAGTTAAGGTGTCTGACGTCCAGAGTGCTACTAGGTCAGCATTTAATCGTTCTGAAATATTCTGGGTTCTAGAATCAATGGAGGGCTGAGTTCCGGAATGTAAGGTTGGCCAAACTCTAGAATACTTGCGTGTCTGAACTCGAGAGACTTTCGATGTCCACATTCCGGAACTAAGGGTGTCTGAATTCCAGAACCACCAAATGTCTGCTTTTGAGAATCGGAATTTGACGGAATTCTAGAATGCACAGCCTGGCGGAATTCTAAAATACTAAAACGCCTGCTAGCCGGAAGTTAATGTGTCTGACGTCCAAAATGCTACTATGTCAGCATTCTAGCATTCTGAAAGATTCTGGGTTCAAGAATCAATGGGCGGCTGTGTTCCGGAATGTCAGGGTGGCCAAACTCTAGAATCCTTGCGTGTCTGAACTCGAGAGTCATTCAATGTCCACATTCCGGAACTCAGGGTGTCTGAATTCCCGAAGAACCAATTGTCTGCCTTCTAGAATCAAAATGTGTCAGAATTCTAGAATGCACAGCCTGGCGGAATTCTAAAGTCCTAAAATACCTGCTAGTCGGAAGGTAAGGTGTCTGAGGTCCAGAATGCTACTAGGTCAGCATTCTACCATTCTGAAAGATTCTGGGTTCTAGAACCAATGGACGGCTGAGTTCCAGAATGTCAGCATGGCCAAACTCTAGAATCATTGCGTGTCTGATCTCGAGAGTCATTCAATGAGCACATTCCGGAGCTCAGGGTGTCTGAATTCCAGAAGCACCAAATGTCTGCATTCTAGAATCGGAATGTGGTGGATTTCTTGAATGCACAGCACGGCGGAATTCTAAAGTCCTAAAATGCCTGCTAACCGGAAGTTAAGGTGTCTGACGTCCAGAATGCTACTAGGTCAGCATTCTACCGTTCTGAAAGATTCTGGGTTCCAGAATCAATGGACGGATGAGTTCCAGAAGGTCAGGTTGGCCAAAGTCTAGAATCCTTGCGTCTCTGAACTCGAGAGTCATTCAATGTCCACATTCCGGAATTCACAGTGTCTGAATTCCAGAAGCACCAAATGTCTGCATTCTAGAATCAGAATGTGGTGGAATTCTAGAATGCACAGCACGGCGGAATTCTAAAGTCCTAAAATGCCTGCTACCCGCAAGTTAACGTGTCTGATGTCCAGAATGCTACTAGGTCAGCATTTAATCGTTCTGAAAGATTCTGGGTTCTAGAATCAATGGACGGCTGAGTTCCGGAATGTCAGGGTGGCCAAACTCTAGAATCCTTGCGTGTCTGAACTCGAGAGTCATTCAATGTCCACATTCCGGAAGTCAGCGTGTCTGAATTCCCGAAGAACCAATTGTCTGCCTTCTAGAATCAAAATGTGTCAGAATTCTAGAATGCACAGCATGGCGGAATTCTAAAGTCCTAAAATGCCTGCTACCCGGAAGTTAAGGTGTCTGACGTCCAGAGTGCTACTAGGTCAGCATTTAATCTTTCTGAAATATTCTTGGTTTTAGAATCAATGGACGGCTGAGTTCCAGAATGTAAGGTTGGCCAAACTCTAGAATACTTGCGTGTCTGAACTCGGGAGACATTCAATGTCCACATTCCGGAACTAAGGGTGTCTGAATTCCAGAAGCACCAAATGTCAGCTTTTGAGAATCGGAATTTGACGGAATTCTAGAATGCACAGCCTGGTGTAATTCTAAAGTACTAAAACGCCTGCTAGCCGGAAGTTAATGTGTCTGACGTCCAAAATGCTACTATGTCAGCATTCTACCATTCTGAAAGATTCTGGGTTCAAGAATCAATGGACGGATGAGTTCCAGAAGGTCAGGGTGGCCAAACTCTAGAATCCTTGCGTGTCTGAACTCGAGAGTCATTCAATGTCCACATTCCGGAACTCGGGGTGTCTGAATTCCCGAAGAACCAATTGTCTGCCTTCTAGAATCAAAATGTGTCAGAATTCTAGAATGCACAGCCTGGCGGAATTCTAAAGTCCTAAAATGCCTGCTAGCCGGAAGTTAAGGTGTCTGACGTCCAGAATGCTACTAGGTCAGCATTCTGCCATTCTGAAAGATTCTGTGTTCCAGAATCAATGGACGGATGAGTTCCAGAAGGTCAGGTTGGCCAAAGTCTAGAATCCTTGCGTGTCTGAACTCGAGAGTCATTCAATGTCCACATTGCGGAATTCACGGTGTCTGAATTCCAGAAGCACCAAATGTCTGCATTCTAGAATCAGAATGTGGTGGAATTCTAGAATGCACAGCACGGCGGAATTCTAAAGTCCTAAAATGCCTGCTACCCGGAAGTTAAGGTTTCTGACGTCCAGAATGCTACAAGGTCAGCATTTAATCGTTCTGAAATATGCTGGGTTCTAGAATCAATGGACGGCTGAGTTCCAGATTGTAAGATTGGTCAAACGCTAGAATACCTGCGTGTCTGAACTCGAGAGACATTCAATGTCCACATTCCGGAACTAAGGGTGTCTGAATTCCAGAAGCACCAAATGTCTGATTTTGAGAATCGGAATTTGACGGAATTCTAGAATGCACAGCCTGGCGGAATTCTAAAATACTAAAACGCCTGCTAGCCGGAAGTTAATGTGTCTGACGTCCAAAATGCTACTATGTCAGCATTCTAGCATTCTGAAAGATTCTGGGTTCAAGAATCAATGGACGGCTGTGTTCCGGAATGTCAGGCTGGCCAAACTCTAGAATCCTTGCGTGTCTGAACTCGAGAGTCATTCAATGTCCACATTCCGGAACTCAGGGTGTCTGAATTCCCGAAGAACCAATTGTCTGCCTTCTAGAATCAAAATGTGTCAGAATTCTAGAATGCACAGCCTGGCGGAATTCTAAAGTCCTAAAATACCTGCTAGTCGAAAGGTAAGGTGTCTGAGGTCCAGAATGCTACTAGGTCAGCATTCTACCATTCTGAAAGATTCTGGGTTCTAGAACCAATTGACGACTGAGTTCCAGAATGTCAGCATGGCCAAACTCTAGAATCCTTGCGTGTCTGATCTCAAGAGTCATTCAATGTGCACATTCCGGAGCTCAGGGTGTCTGAATTCCAGAAACACCAAATGTCTGCATTCTAGAATCGGAATGTGGTGAAATTCTAAAATGCACCGCATGGCGGAATTCTAAAGTCCTAAAATGCCTGCTAGCCGGAAGTTAAGGTGTCTGACGTCCAGAATGCTACTAGGTCAGCATTCTACCGTTCTGAAAGATTCTGGGTTCCAGAATCAATGGACGGATGAGTTCCAGAAGGTCAGGTTGGCCAAAGTCTAGAATCCTTGCGTGTCTGAACTCGAGAGTCATTCAATGACAACATTACGGAATTCACGGTGTCTGAATTCCAGAAGCACCAAATAGTCTGCATTCTAGAATCAGAATGTGGTGGAATTCTAGAATGCACAGCACGGCTGAATTCTAAAGTCCTAAAATGCCTGCTACCCGGAAGTTAACGTGTCTGATGAATAGAATGCTACTAGGTCAGCATTTAATCGTTCTGAAATATTCTGGGTTCTAGAATCAATGGACGGCTGAGTTCCAGAATGTAAGGTTGGCCAAGCTCTAGAATACTTGCGTGTCTGAACTCGAGAGACATTCAATGTCCACATTCCGGAAGTCAGGGTGTCTGAATTCCAGAAGAACCAATTGTCTGCCTTCTAGAATCAACATGTGGCAGAATTCTAGATTGCACAGCCTGGCGGAATTCTAAAGTCCTAAAATGCCTGCTGCCCGGAAGTTAAGGTGTCTGACGTCCAGAGTGCTACTAGGTCAGCATTTAATCGTTCTGAAATATTCTGGGTTCTAGAATCAATGGACGGCTGAGTTCCAGAATGTAAGGTTGGCCAAACTCTAGAATACTTGCGTGTCTGAACTCGAGAGACATTCAATGTCCACATTCCGGAACTAAGGGTGTCTGAATTCCAGAAGCACCAAATGACTGCTTTTGAGCATCGGAATTTGACGGAATTCTAGAATGCACAGCCTGGTGGAATTCTAAAGTACTAAAACGCCTGCTAGCCGGTAGTTAATGTGTCTGACGTCCAAAATGCTACTATGTCAGCATTCTACCATTCTGAAAGATTCTGGGTTCTAGAATCAATGGACGGCTGTGTTCCGGAATGTCAGGGTGGCCAAACTCTAGAATCCTTGCGTGTCTGAACTCGAGAGTCATTCAATGACCACATTCCGGAACTCAGGGTGTCTGAATTCCCGAAGAACCAATTGTCTGCCTTCTAGAATCAAAATGTGTCAGAATTCTAGAATGCACAGCCTGGCGGAATTCTAAAGTCCTAAAATGCCTGCTAGTCGGAAGGTAAGGTGTCTGAGGTCCAGAATGCTACTAGGTCAGCATTCTACCGTTCTGAAAGATTCTGGGTTCTAGAACCAATGGACGACTGAGTTCCAGAATGTCAGCATGGCCAAACTCTAGAATCCTTGCATGTCTGATCTCGAGAGTCATTCAATGTGCACATTCCGGAGCTCAGGGTGTCTGAATTCCAGAAACACCAAATGTCTGCATTCTAGAATCGGAATGTGGTGAAATTCTAAAATGCACCGCATGGCGGAATTCTAAAGTCCTAAAATGCCTGCTACCCGGAAGTTAAGGTGTCTGACGTCCAGAATGCTACTAGGTCAGCATTCTACCGTTCTGAAAGATTCTGGGTTCCAGAATCAATGGACGGATGAGTTCCAGAAGGTCAGGGTGGCCAAAGTCTAGAATCCTTGCGTGTCTGAACTCGAGAGTCATTCAATGACCTCATTGCGGAATTCACGGTGTCTGAATTCCAGAAGCACCAAATGTCTGCATTCTAGAATCAGAATGTGGTGGAATTCTAGAATGCACAGCACGGCGGAATTCTAAAGTCCTAAAATGCCTGCTACCCGGAAGTTAACGTGTCTGATGTATAGAATGCTACTAGGTCAGCATTTAATCGTTCTGAAATATTCTGGGGTCTAGAATCAATGGACGGCTGAGTTCCAGAATGTAAGGTTGGCCAAACTCTAGAATACTTGCGTGTCTGAACTCGAGAGACATTCAATATCCACATTCCGGAACTCAGGGTGTCTGAATTCCTGAAGAACCAATTGTCTGCATTGTAGAATCAAAATGTGGCAGAATTCTAGAATGCACAGCCTGGCGGAATTCTAAAGTCCTAAAATGCCTGCTACTCGCAAGGTAAGGTGTCTGAAGTCCAGAATGCTACTAGGTCAGCATTCTACCGTTCTGAAAGATTCTGGGTTCTAGAACCAATTGTCGACTGAGTTCCAGAATGTCAGCATGGCCAAACTCTAGAATCCATGCGTGTCTGATCTCGAGAGTCATTCAATGTGCACATTCCGGAGCTCAGGGTGTCTGAATTCCAGAAACACCAAATGTCTGCATTCTAGAATCGGAATGTGGTGAAATTCTAAAATGCACCGCATGGCGAAATTCTAAAGTCCTAAAATGCCTGCTAGCCGGAAGTTAAGGTGTCTGACGTCCAGAATGCTACTAGGTCTGCATTCTACCGTTCTGAAAGATTCTGGGTTCCAGAATCAATGGACGGATGAGTTCCAGAAGGTCAGGTTGGCCAAACTCTTGAATACTTGCGTGTCTGAACTCGAGAGACATTCAATGTCCACATTCCGGAACTAAGGGTGTCTGAATTCCAGAAGCACCAAATGTCTGCATTCGAGAATCGGAATTTGACGGAATTCTAGAATGCACAGCACGGCGGAATTCTAAAGTACTAAAACGCCTGCTTGCCGGAAGTTAATGTGTCTGACGTCCAGAATGCTACTAGGTCAGCATTCTACCATTCTGAAAGATTCTGGGTTCTAGAATCAATGGACGGCTGAGTTCCAGAATGTAAGTTTGGCCAAACTCTAGAATACTTGCGTGTCTGAACTCGAGAGACATTCAATGTCCACATTCCGGAACTAAGGGTGTCTGAATTCCAGAAGCACGAAATGTCTGCTTTTGAGAATCGGAATTTGACGGAATTCTAGAATGCACAGCCTGGTGGAATTCTAAAGTACTAAAACGCCTGCTAGCCGGAAGTTAATGTGTCTGACGTCCAAAATGCTACTATGTCAGCATTCTAACATTCCGAAAGATTCTGGGTTCTAGAATCAATGGACGGCTGTGTTCCGGAATGTCAGGGTGGCCAAACTCTAGAATCCTTGCGTGTCTGAACTCGAGAGTCATTCAATGTCCACATTCCGGAACTCAGGGTGTCTGAATTCCCGAAGAACCAATTGTCTGCCTTCTAGAATCAAAATGTGTCAGAATTCTAGAATGCACAGCCTGGCGGAATTCTAAAGTCCTAAAATGCTTGCTAGCCGGAAGGTATGGTGTCTGAGGTCCAGAATGCTACTAGGTCAGCATTCTACCGTTCTGAAAGATTCTGGGTTCTAGAACCAATGGACGACTGAGTTCCAGAATGTCAGCATGGCCAAACTCTAGAATCCTTGCGTGTCTGATCTCGAGAGTCATTCAATGTGCACATTCCGGAGCTCAGGGTGTCTGAATTCCAGAAACACCAAATGTCTGCATTCTAGAATCGGAATGTGGTGAAATTCTAAAATGCACCGCATGGCGGAATTCTAAAGTCCTAAAATGCCTGCTAGCCGGAAGTTAAGGTGTCTGACGTCCAGAATGCTAGTAGGTCAGCATTCTGCCGTTCTGAAAGATTCTGTGTTCCAGAATCAATGGACGGATGAGTTCCAGAAGGTCAGGTTGGCCAAAGTCTAGAATCCTTGCGTGTCTGAACTCGAGAGTCATTCAATGTCCACATTCCGGAATTCACGGTGTCTGAATTCCAGAAGCACCAAATGTCTGCATTCTAGAATCAGAATGTGGTGGAATTCTAGAATGCACAGCACGGCGGAATTCTAAAGTCCTAAAATGCCTGCTACCCGGAAGTTAAGGTTTCTGACGTCCAGAATGCTACTAGGTCAGCATTTAATCGTTCTGAAATATGCTGGGTTCTAGAATCAATGGACGGCTGAGTTCCAGAATGTAAGATTGGCCAAACGCTAGAATACTTGCGTGTCTGAACTCGAGAGACATTCAATGTCCACATTCCGGAACTAAGGGTGTCTGAATTCCAGAAGCACCAAATGTCTGATTTTGAGAATCGGAATTTGACGGAATTCTAGAATGCACAGCCTGGCGGAATTCTAAAATACTAAAACGCCTCCTAGCCGGAAGTTAATGTGTCTGACGTCCAAAATGCTACTATGTCAGCATTCTAGCATTCTGAAAGATTCTGGGTTCAAGAATCAATGGACGGCTGTGTTCCGGAATGTCAGGGTGGCCAAACTCTAGAATCCTTGCGTGTCTGAACTCGAGAGTCATTCAATGTCCACATTCCGGAACTCAGGGTGTCTGAATTCCCGAAGAACCAATTGTCTGCCTTCTAGAATCAAAATGTGTCAGAATTCTAGAATGCACAGCCTGGCGGAATTCTAAAGTCCTAAAATACCTGCTCGTCGAAAGGTAAGGTGTCTGAGGTCCAGAATGCTACTAGGTCAGCATTCTACCATTCTGAAAGATTCTGGGTTCTAGAACCAATTGACGACTGAGTTCCAGAATGTCAGCATGGCCAAACTCTAGAATCCTTGCGTGTCTGATCTCAAGAGTCATTCAATGTGCACATTCCGGAGCTCAGGGTGTCTGAATTCCAGAAACACCAAATGTCTGCATTCTAGAATCGGAATGTGGTGAAATTCTAAAATGCACCGCATGGCGGAATTCTAAAGTCCTAAAATGCCTGCTAGCCGGAAGTTAAGGTGTCTGACGTCCAGAATGCTACTAGGTCAGCATTCTACCGTTCTGAAAGATTCTGGGTTCCAGAATCAATGGACGGATGAGTTCCAGAAGGTCAGGTTGGCCAAAGTCTAGAATCCTTGCGTGTCTGAACTCGAGAGTCATTCAATGACAACATTACGGAATTCACGGTGTCTGAATTCCAGAAGCACCAAATAGTCTGCATTCTAGAATCAGAATGTGGTGGAATTCTAGAATGCACAGCACGGCTGAATTCTAAAGTCCTAAAATGCCTGCTACCCGGAAGTTAACGTGTCTGATGAATAGAATGCTACTAGGTCAGCATTTAATCGTTCTGAAATATTCTGGGTTCTAGAATCAATGGACGGCTGAGTTCCAGAATGTAAGGTTGGCCAAGCTCTAGAATACTTGCGTGTCTGAACTCGAGAGACATTCAATGTCCACATTCCGGAAGTCAGGGTGTCTGAATTCCAGAAGAACCAATTGTCTGCCTTCTAGAATCAACATGTGGCAGAATTCTAGATTGCACAGCCTGGCGGAATTCTAAAGTCCTAAAATGCCTGCTGCCCGGAAGTTAAGGTGTCTGACGTCCAGAGTGCTACTAGGTCAGCATTTAATCGTTCTGAAATATTCTGGGTTCTAGAATCAATGGACGGCTGAGTTCCAGAATGTAAGGTTGGCCAAACTCTAGAATACTTGCGTGTCTGAACTCGAGAGACATTCAATGTCCACATTCCGGAACTAAGGGTGTCTGAATTCCAGAAGCACCAAATGACTGCTTTTGAGCATCGGAATTTGACGGAATTCTAGAATGCACAGCCTGGTGGAATTCTAAAGTACTAAAACGCCTGCTAGCCGGTAGTTAATGTGTCTGACGTCCAAAATGCTACTATGTCAGCATTCTACCATTCTGAAAGATTCTGGGTTCTAGAATCAATGGACGGCTGTGTTCCGGAATGTCAGGGTGGCCAAACTCTAGAATCCTTGCGTGTCTGAACTCGAGAGTCATTCAATGACCACATTCCGGAACTCAGGGTGTCTGAATTCCCGAAGAACCAATTGTCTGCCTTCTAGAATCAAAATGTGTCAGAATTCTAGAATGCACAGCCTGGCGGAATTCTAAAGTCCTAAAATGCCTGCTAGTCGGAAGGTAAGGTGTCTGAGGTCCAGAATGCTACTAGGTCAGCATTCTACCGTTCTGAAAGATTCTGGGTTCTAGAACCAATGGACGACTGAGTTCCAGAATGTCAGCATGGCCAAACTCTAGAATCCTTGCATGTCTGATCTCGAGAGTCATTCAATGTGCACATTCCGGAGCTCAGGGTGTCTGAATTCCAGAAACACCAAATGTCTGCATTCTAGAATCGGAATGTGGTGAAATTCTAAAATGCACCGCATGGCGGAATTCTAAAGTCCTAAAATGCCTGCTACCCGGAAGTTAAGGTGTCTGACGTCCAGAATGCTACTAGGTCAGCATTCTACCGTTCTGAAAGATTCTGGGTTCCAGAATCAATGGACGGATGAGTTCCAGAAGGTCAGGTTGGCCAAAGTCTAGAATCCTTGCGTGTCTGAACTCGAGAGTCATTCAATGACCTCATTGCGGAATTCACGGTGTCTGAATTCCAGAAGCACCAAATGTCTGCATTCTAGAATCAGAATGTGGTGGAATTCTAGAATGCACAGCACGGCGGAATTCTAAAGTCCTAAAATGCCTGCTACCCGGAAGTTAACGTGTCTGATGTATAGAATGCTACTAGGTCAGCATTTAATCGTTCTGAAATATTCTGGGGTCTAGAATCAATGGACGGCTGAGTTCCAGAATGTAAGGTTGGCCAAACTCTAGAATACTTGCGTGTCTGAACTCGAGAGACATTCAATATCCACATTCCGGAACTCAGGGTGTCTGAATTCCTGAAGAACCAATTGTCTGCATTGTAGAATCAAAATGTGGCAGAATTCTAGAATGCACAGCCTGGCGGAATTCTAAAGTCCTAAAATGCCTGCTACTCGCAAGGTAAGGTGTCTGAAGTCCAGAATGCTACTAGGTCAGCATTCTACCGTTCTGAAAGATTCTGGGTTCTAGAACCAATTGTCGACTGAGTTCCAGAATGTCAGCATGGCCAAACTCTAGAATCCATGCGTGTCTGATCTCGAGAGTCATTCAATGTGCACATTCCGGAGCTCAGGGTGTCTGAATTCCAGAAACACCAAATGTCTGCATTCTAGAATCGGAATGTGGTGAAATTCTAAAATGCACCGCATGGCGAAATTCTAAAGTCCTAAAATGCCTGCTAGCCGGAAGTTAAGGTGTCTGACGTCCAGAATGCTACTAGGTCTGCATTCTACCGTTCTGAAAGATTCTGGGTTCCAGAATCAATGGACGGATGAGTTCCAGAAGGTCAGGTTGGCCAAACTCTTGAATACTTGCGTGTCTGAACTCGAGAGACATTCAATGTCCACATTCCGGAACTAAGGGTGTCTGAATTCCAGAAGCACCAAATGTCTGCATTCGAGAATCGGAATTTGACGGAATTCTAGAATGCACAGCACGGCGGAATTCTAAAGTACTAAAACGCCTGCTTGCCGGAAGTTAATGTGTCTGACGTCCAGAATGCTACTAGGTCAGCATTCTACCATTCTGAAAGATTCTGGGTTCTAGAATCAATGGACGGCTGAGTTCCAGAATGTAAGTTTGGCCAAACTCTAGAATACTTGCGTGTCTGAACTCGAGAGACATTCAATGTCCACATTCCGGAACTAAGGGTGTCTGAATTCCAGAAGCACGAAATGTCTGCTTTTGAGAATCGGAATTTGACGGAATTCTAGAATGCACAGCCTGGTGGAATTCTAAAGTACTAAAACGCCTGCTAGCCGGAAGTTAATGTGTCTGACGTCCAAAATGCTACTATGTCAGCATTCTAACATTCCGAAAGATTCTGGGTTCTAGAATCAATGGACGGCTGTGTTCCGGAATGTCAGGGTGGCCAAACTCTAGAATCCTTGCGTTTCTGAACTCGAGAGTCATTCAATGTCCACATTCCGGAACTCAGGGTGTCTGAATTCCCGAAGAACCAATTGTCTGCCTTCTAGAATCAAAATGTGTCAGAATTCTAGAATGCACAGCCTGGCGGAATTCTAAAGTCCTAAAATGCTTGCTAGCCGGAAGGTATGGTGTCTGAGGTCCAGAATGCTACTAGGTCAGCATTCTACCGTTCTGAAAGATTCTGGGTTCTAGAACCAATGGACGACTGAGTTCCAGAATGTCAGCATGGCCAAACTCTAGAATCCTTGCGTGTCTGATCTCGAGAGTCATTCAATGTGCACATTCCGGAGCTCAGGGTGTCTGAATTCCAGAAACACCAAATGTCTGCATTCTAGAATCGGAATGTGGTGAAATTCTAAAATGCACCGCATGGCGGAATTCTAAAGTCCTAAAATGCCTGCTAGCCGGAAGTTAAGGTGTCTGACGTCCAGAATGCTAGTAGGTCAGCATTCTGCCGTTCTGAAAGATTCTGTGTTCCAGAATCAATGGACGGATGAGTTCCAGAAGGTCAGGTTGGCCAAAGTCTAGAATCCTTGCGTGTCTGACCTCGAGAGTCATTCAATGTCCACATTCCGGAATTCACGGTGTCTGAATTCCAGAAGCACCAAATGTCTGCATTCTAGAATCAGAATGTGGTGGAATTCTAGAATGCACAGCACGGCGGAATTCTAAAGTCCTAAAATGCCTGCTACCCGGAAGTTAACGTGTCTGATGTCCAGAATGCTACTAGGTCAGCATTTAATCGTTCTGAAATATTCTGGGTTCTAGAATCAATGGACGGCTGAGTTCCAGAATGTAAGGTTGGCCAAACTCTAGAATACTTGCTTGTCTGAACTCGAGAGACATTCAGTGTCCACATTCCGGAACTAAGGGTGTCTGAATTCCAGAAGCACCAAATGTCTGCATTCGAGAATCGGAATTTGACGGAATTCTAGAATGCACAGCACGGCGGAAATCTAAAGTACTAAAACGCCTGCTAGCCGGAAGTTAATGTGTCTGACTTCCCAATGCTACTAGGTCAGCATTCTACCATTCAGAAAGATTGTGGGATCTAGAATCAATGGACGGCTGAGTTCCGGAATGTCAGGTTGGCCAAACTCTAGAATCCTTGCGTGTCTGAACTCGAGAGTCATTCAATGTCCACATTCCGGAACTAAGGGTGTCTGAATTCCCGAAGAACCAATTGTCTGCATTGTAGAATCAAAATGTGGCAGAATTCTAGAATGCACAGCCTGGCGGAATTCTAAAGTCCTAAAATGCCTGCTAGCCGGATGTTAAGGTGTCTGACGTCCAGAGTGCTACTAGGTCAGCATTTAATCGTTCTGAAATATTCTGGGTTCTAGAAGCAATGGACGGCTGAGTTCCAGAATGTAAGGTTGGCCAAACTCTAGAATACTTGCGTGTCTGAACTCGAGAGACATTCAATGTGCACATTCCGGAACTAAGGGTGTCTGAATTCCAGAAGCACCAAATGTCTGCTTTTGAGAATCGGAATTTGACGGAATTATAGAATGCACAGCCTGGTGGAATTCTAAAGTACTAAATCGGCTGCTAGCCGGAAGTTAATGTGTCTGACGTCCAAAATGCAACTATGTCAGCATTCTACCATTCCGAAAGTTTCTGGGTTCTAGAATCAATGGACGGCTGTGTTCCGGAATGTCAGGGAGGCCAAACTCTAGAATCCTTGCATGTCTGAACTCGAGAGTCATTCAATGTCCACATTCCGGAAATCAGGGTGTGTGAATTCCCGAAGAACCAATTGTCTGCCTTCTAGAATCAAAATGTGTCAGAATTCTAGAATGCACAGCCTGGCGGAATTCTAAAGTCCTAAAATGCCTGCTAGTCGGAAGGTAAGGTGTCTAAGGTCCAGAATGCTACTAGGTCAGCATTCTACCGTTCTGAAAGATTCTGGGTTCTAGAACCAATGGACGACTGAGTTCCAGAATGTCAGCATGGCCAAACTCTAGAATCCTTGCGTGTCTGATCTCGAGAGTCATTCAATGAGCACATTCCGGAGCTCAGGGTGTCTGAATTCCAGAAACACCAAATGTCTGCATTCTAGAACCGGAATGTGGTGAAATTCTAAAATGCACCGCATGGCGGAATTCTAAAGTCCTAAAATGCCTGCTAGACGGAAGTTAAGGTGTCTGACGTCCAGAATGCTACTAGGTCAGCATTCTACCGTTCTGAAAGATTCTGGGTTCCAGAATCAATGGACGGATGAGTTCCAGAAGGTCAGGTTGGCCAAAGTCTAGAATCCTTGCGTCTCTGAACTCGAGAGTCATTCAATGTCCACATTCCGGAATTCACATTGTCTGAATTCCAGAAGCACCAAATGTCTGCATTCTAGAATCAGAATGTGGTGGAATTCTAGAATGCACAGCACGGCGGAATTCTAAAGTCCTAAAATGCCTGCTACCCGCAAGTTAACGTGTCTGATGTCCAGAATGCTACTAGGTCAGCATTTAATCGTTCTGAAAGATTCTGGGTTCTAGAATCAATGGACGGCTGAGTTCCGGAATGTCAGGGTGGCCAAACTCTAGAATCCTTGCGTGTCTGAACTCGAGAGTCATTCAATGTCCACATTCCGGAAGTCAGCGTGTCTGAATTCCCGAAGAACCAATTGTCTGCCTTCTAGAATCAAAATGTGTCAGAATTCTAGAATGCACAGCCTGGCGGAATTCTAAAGTCCTAAAATGCCTGCTAGCCGGAAGTTAAGGTGTCTGACGTCCAGAGTGCTACTAGGTCAGCATTTAATCTTTCTGAAATATTCTTGGTTCTAGAATCAATGGACGGCTGAGTTCCAGAATGTAAGGTTGGCCAAACTCTAGAATACTTGCGTGTCTGAACTCGGGAGACATTCAATGTCCACATTCCGGAACTAAGGGTGTCTGAATTCCAGAAGCACCAAATGTCTGCTTTTGAGAATCGGAATTTGACGGAATTCTAGAATGCACAGCCTGGTGTAATTCCAAAGTACTAAAACGCCTGCTAGCCGGAAGTTAATGTGTCTGACGTCCAAAATGCTACTATGTCAGCATTCTACCATTCTGAAAGATTCTGGGTTCAAGAATCAATGGACGGATGAGTTCCAGAAGGTCAGGGTGGCCAAACTCTAGAATCCTTGCGTGTCTGAACTCGAGAGTCATTCAATGTCCACATTCCGGAACTCAGGGTTTCTGAATTCCCGAAGAAGCAATTGTCTGCCTTCTAGAATCAAAATGTGGCAGAATTCTAGAATGCACAGCCTGGTGGAATTCTAAAGTCCTAAAATGCCTGCTAGTCGGAAGGTAAGGTGTCTGAGGTCCAGAATGCTACTAGGTCAGCATTCTACCGTTCTGAAAGATTCTGGGTTCTAGAACCAATGGACGACTGAGTTCCAGAATGTCAGCATGGCCAAACTCTAGAATCCTTGCGTGTCTGATCTCGAGAGTCATTCAATGTGCACATTCCGGAGCTCAGGGTGTCTGAATTCCAGAAACACCAAATGTCTGCATTCTAGAATCGGAATGTGGTGAAATTCTAAAATGGACCGCATGGCGGAATTCTAAAGTCCTAAAATGCCTGCTAGCCGGAAGTAAGGTGTCTGACGTCCAGAATGCTACTAGGTCAGCATTCTGCCATTCTGAAAGATTCTGTGTTCCAGAATCAATGGACGGATGAGTTCCAGAAGGTCAGGTTGGCCAAAGTCTAGAATCCTTGCGTGTCTGAACTCGAGAGTCATTCAATGTCCACATTCCGGAATTCACGATGTCTGAATTCCAGAAGCACCAAATGTCTGCATTCTAGAATCAGAATGTGGTGGAATTCTAGAATGCACAGCACGGCGGAATTCTAAAGTCCTAAAATGCCTGCTACCCGGAAGTTAACGTGTCTGATGTCCAGAATGCTACTAGGTCAGCATTTAATCGTTCTGAAATATTCTGGGTTCTAGAATCAATGGACGGCTGAGTTCCAGAATGTAAGGTTGGCCAAACTCTGGAATACTTGCTTGTCTGAACTCGAGAGACATTCAGTGTCCACATTCCGGAACTAAGGGTGTCTGAATTCCATAAGAACCAAATGTCTGCATTCGAGAATCGGAATTTGACGGAATTCTAGAATGCACAGCACGGCGGAATTCTAAAGTACTAAAACGCCTGCTAGCCGGAAGTTAATGTGTCTGACGTCCGGAATGCTACTAGGTCAGCATTTAATCGTTCTGAAATATTCTGGGTTCTAGAATCAATGGACGGCTGAGTTCCAGAATGTAAGGTTGGCCAAACTCTAGAATACTTGCGTGTCTGAACTCGAGAGACATTCAATGTCCACATTCCGGAACTAACGGTGTCTGAATTACAGAAGCACCAAATGTCTGCATTCGAGAATCGGAATTTGACGGAATTCTAGAATGCACAGCACGGCGGAATTCTAAAGTACTAAAACGCCTGCTAGCCGGAAGTTAATGTGTCTGACGTCCAGAATGCTACTAGGTCAGCATTTAATCGTTCTGAAATATTCTGGGTTCTAGAATCAATGGACGGCTGAGTTCCAGAATGTAAGGTTGGCCAAACTCTGGAATACTTGCTTGTCTGAACTCGAGAGACATTCAGTGTCCACATTCCGGAACTAAGGGTGTCTGAATTCCATAAGAACCAAATGTCTGCATTCGAGAATCGGAATTTGACGGAATTCTAGAATGCACAGCACAGCGGAATTCTAAAGTACTAAAACGCCTGCTAGCCGGAAGTTAAAGTGTCTGACGTCCAGAATGCTACTAGGTCAGCATTTAATCGTTCTGAAAGATTCTGGGTTCTAGAATCAATGGACGACTGAGTTCCGGAATGTCAGGGTGGCCAAACTCTAGAATCCTTGCGTGTCTGAACTCGAGAGTCATTCAATGTCCACATTCCGGAAGTCAGCGTGTCTGATTTACCGAAGAACCAATTATCTGCCTTCTAGAATCAAAATGTGGCAGAATTCTAGAATGCACAGCCTGGCGGAATTCTAAAGTACTAAAATGCCTGCTACCCGGAAGTTAAGCTGTCTGACGTCCAGAGTGCTACTAGGTCAGCATTTAATCGTTCTGAAATATTCTGGGTTCTAGAATCAATGGACGGCTGAGTTCCAGAATGTAAGGTTGGCCAAACTCTAGAATACTTGCGTGTCTGAACTCGAGAGACATTCAATGTGCATATTCCGGAACTTAGGGTGTCTGAATTCCAGAAGCACCAAATGTCTGCTTTTGAGAATCGGAATTTGACGGAATTCTAGAATGCACAGCCTGGTGGAATTCTGAAGTACTAAAACGCCTGCTAGCCGGAAGTTAATGTGTCTGACGTCCAAAATGCTACTATGTCAGCATTCTACCATTCCGAAAGATTCTGGGTCCTAGAATCAATGGACGGCTGTGTTCCGGAATGTCAGGGAGGCCAAACTCTAGAATCCTTGCGTGTCTGAACTCGAGAGTCATTCAATGTCCACATTCCGGAAATCAGGGTGTCTGAATTCCCGAAGAACCAATTGTCTGCCTTCTAGAATCAAAATGTGTCAGAATTCCAGAATGCACAGCCTGGCGGAATTCTAAAGTCCTAAAATACCTGCTAGTCGGAAGGTAAGGTGTCTGAGGTCCAGAATGCTACTAGGTCAGCATTCTACCGTTCTGAAAGATTCTGGGTTCTAGAACCAATGGACGACTGAGTTCCAGAATGTCAGCATGGCCAAACTCTAGAATCCTTGCGTGTCTGATCTCGAGAGTCATTCAATGTGCACATTCCGGAGCTCAGGGTGTCTGAATTCCAGAAACACCAAATGTCTGCATTCTAGAATCGGAATGTGGTGAAATTCTAAAATGCACCGCATGGCGGAATTCTAATGTCCTAAAATGCCTGCTAGCCGGAAGTTAAGGTGTCTGACATCCAGAATGCTACTAGGTCAGCATTCTGCCATTCTGAAAGATTCTGTGCTCCAGAATCAATGGACGGATGAGTTCCAGAAGGTCAGGTTGGCCAAAGTCTAGAATCCTTGCGTGTCTGAACTTGAGAGTCATTCAATGTCCACTTTGCGGAATTCACGGTGTCTGAATTCCAGAAGCACCAAATGTCTGCATTCTAGAATCAGAATGTGGTGGAATTCTAGAATGCACAGCACGGCGGAATTCTAAAGTCCTAAAATGCCTGCTACCCGGAAGTTAACGTGTCTGATGTCCAGAATGCTACTAGGTCAGCATTTAATCGTTCTGAAATATTCTGGGTTCTAGAATCAATGGACGGCTGAGTTCCAGAATGTAAGGTTGGCCAAACTCTAGAATACTTGCTTGTCTGAACTCGAGAGACATTCAGTGTCCACATTCCGGAACTAAGGGTGTCTGAATTCCAGAAGCACCAAATGTCTGCATTCGAGAATCGGAATTTGACGGAATTCTAGAATGCACAGCACGGTGGAATTCTAAAGTACTAAAACGCCTGCTAGCCGGAAGTTAATGTGTCTGACGTCCAGAATGCTACTAGGTCAGCATTCTACCATTCTGAAAGATTCTGGGTTCTAGAATCAGTGGACGGCTGAGATCCGGAATGTCAGGGTGGCCAAACTCTAGAATCCTTGCGTGTCTGAACTCGAATGTCATTCAATGTCCACATTCCGTAACTCAGGGTGTCTGAATTCCCAAAGAACCAATTGTCTGCCTTCTAGAATCAAAATGTGGCAGAATTCTAGAATGCACAGCCTGGCGGAATTCTAAAGTCCTAAAATGCCTGCTAGTCGGATGGTAAGGTGTCTGAGGTCCAGAATGCTACTAGGTCAGCATTCTACCGTTCTGAAAGATTCTGGGTTCTAGAACCAATTGACGACTGAGTTCCAGAATGTCAGCATGGCCAAACTCTAGAATCCTTGCGTGTCTGATCTCGAGAGTCATTCAATGTGCACATTCCGGAGCTCAGGGTGTCTGAATTACAGAAGCACCAAATGTCTGCATTCTATAATCAGAATGTGGTGGAATTCTAGAATGCACAGCACGGCGGAATTCTAAAGTCCTAAAATGCCTGCTACCCGGAAGTTAACGTGTCTGATGTATAGAATGCTACTAGGTCAGCATTTAATCGTTCTGAAATATTCTGGGTTCTAGAATCAATGGACGGCTGAGTTCCAGAATGTAAGGTTGGCCAAACTCTAGAATACTTGCGTGTCTGAACTCGAGAGACATTCAATGTCCACATTCCGGAACTAAGGGTGTCTGAATTCCAGAAGCACCAAATGTCTGCATTCGAGAATCGGAATTTGACGGAATTCTAGAATGCACAGCACGGCGGAATTCTAAAGTCCTAAAACGCCTGCTAGCCGGAAGTTAATGTGTCTGACGTCCAGAATGCTACTATGTCAGCATTCTAACATTCCGAAAGATTCCGGGTTCTAGAATCAATGGACGGCTGTGTTCCGGAATGTCAGGGTGGCCAAACTCTGGAATACTTGCTTGTCTGAACTCGAGAGTCTTTCAATGTCCACATTCCGGAACTCAGGGTGTCTGAATTCCCGAAGAACCAATTGTCTGCCTTCTAGAATCAAAATGTGTCAGAATTCTAGAATGCACAGCCTGGCGGAATTCTAAAGTCCTAAAATGCTTGCTAGCCGGAAGGTAAGGTGTCTGAGGTCCAGAATGCTACTAGGTCAGCATTCTACCGTTCTGAAAGATTCT
This sequence comes from Aotus nancymaae, assembly GCF_030222135.1. Taxonomy (NCBI): domain Eukaryota; kingdom Metazoa; phylum Chordata; class Mammalia; order Primates; family Aotidae; genus Aotus; species Aotus nancymaae. The sequence goes on along the minus strand of NW_026988514.1, from coordinate 1,733,839 downwards.
GGGTTCTAGAACCAATGGACGACTGAGTTCCAGAATGTCAGCATGGCCAAACTCTAGAATCCTTGCGTGTCTGATCTCGAGAGTCATTCAATGTGCACATTCCGGAGCTCAGGGTGTCTGAATTCCAGAAACACCAAATGTCTGCATTCTAGAATCGGAATGTGGTGAAATTCTAAAATGCACCGCATGTCGGAATTCTAAAGTCCTAAAATGCCTGCTACCCGGAAGTTAAGGTGTCTGACGTCCAGAATGCTAGTAGGTCAGCATTCTGCCGTTCTGAAAGATTCTGTGTTCCAGAATCAATGGACGGATGAGTTCCAGAAGGTCAGGTTGGCCAAAGTCTAGAATCCTTGCGTGTCTGACCTCGAGAGTCATTCAATGTCCACATTCCGGAATTCACGGTGTCTGAATTCCAGAAGCACCAAATGTCTGCATTCTAGAATCAGAATGTGGTGGAATTCTAGAATGCACAGCACGGCGGAATTCTAAAGTCCTAAAATGCCTGCTACCCGGAAGTTAACGTGTCTGATGTCCAGAATGCTACTAGGTCAGCATTTAATCGTTCTGAAATATTCTGGGTTCTAGAATCAATGGACGGCTGAGTTCCAGAATGTAAGGTTGGCCAAACTCTAGAATACTTGCTTGTCTGAACTCGAGAGACATTCAGTGTCCACATTCCGGAACTAAGGGTGTCTGAATTCCAGAAGCACCAAATGTCTGCATTCGAGAATCGGAATTTGACGAAATTCTAGAATGCACAGCACGGCGGAATTCTAAAGTACTAAAACGCCTGCTAGCCGGAAGTTAATGTGTCTGACGTCCAGAATGCTCCTAGGTCAGCATTCTACCATTCTGAAAGATTCTGGGTTCTAGAATCAGTGGACGGCTGAGATCCGGAATGTCAGGGTGGCCAAACTCTAGAATCCTTGCGTGTCTGAACTCGAGAGTCTTTCAATGTCCTCATTCCGGAACTCAGGGTGTCTGAATTCCCGAAGAACCAATTTTCTGCCTTCTAGAATCAAAATGTGTCAGAATTCTAGAATGCACAGCCTGGCGGAATTCTAAAGTCCTAAAATACCTGCTAGTCGGAAGGTAAGTTGTCTGAGGTCCAGAATGCTACTAGGTCAGCATTCTACCGTTCTGAAAGATTCTGGGTTCTAGAACCAATGGACGACTGAGTTCCAGAATGTCAGCATGGCCAAACTCTAGAATCCTTGCGTGTCTGATCTCGAGAGTCATTCAATGTGCACATTCCGGAGCTCAGGGTGTCTGAATTACAGACGCACCAAATGTCTGCATTCTATAATCAGAATGTGGTGGAATTCTAGAATGCACAGCACGGCGGAATTCTAAAGTCCTAAAATGCCTGCTACCCGGAAGTTAACGTGTCTGATGTATAGAATGCTACTAGGTCAGCATTTAATCGTTCTGAAATATTCTGGGTTCTAGAATCAATGGACGGCTGAGTTCCAGAATGTAAGGTTGGCCAAACTCTAGAATACTTGCGTGTCTGAACTCGAGAGACATTCAATGTCCACATTCCGGAACTAAGGGTGTCTGAATTACAGAAGCACCAAATGTCTGCATTCGAGAATCGGAATTTGACGGAATTCTAGAATGCACAGCACGGCGGAATTCTAAAGTACTAAAACGCCTGCTAGCCGGAAGTTAATGTGTCTGACGTCCAGAATGCTACTAGGTCAGCATTTAATCGTTCTGAAATATTCTGGGTTCTAGAATCAATGGACGGCTGAGTTCCAGAATGTAAGGTTGGCCAAACTCTGGAATACTTGCTTGTCTGAACTCGAGAGACATTCAGTGTCCACATTCCGGAACTAAGGCTGTCTGAATTCCATGAGAACCAAATGTCTGCATTCGAGAATCGGAATTTGATGGAATTCTAGAATGCACAGCACGGCGGAATTCTAAAGTACTAAAACGCCTGCTAGCCGGAAGTTAAAGTGTCTGACGTCCAGAATGCTACTAGGTCAGCATTTAATCGTTCTGAAAGATTCTGGGTTCTAGAATCAATGGACGGCTGAGTTCCGGAATGTCAGGGTGGCCAAACTCTAGAATCCTTGCGTGTCTGAACTCGAGAGTCATTCAATGTCCACATTCCGGAAGTCAGCGTGTCTGATTTCCCGAAGAACCAATTATCTGCCTTCTAGAATCAAAATGTGGCAGAATTCTAGAATGCACAGCCTGGCGGAATTCTAAAGTACTAAAATGCCTGCTACCCGGAAGTTAAGCTGTCTGACGTCCAGAGTGCTACTAGGTCAGCATTTAATCGTTCTGAAATATTCTGGGTTCTAGAATCAATGGACGGCTGAGTTCCAGAATGTAAGGTTGGCCAAACTCTAGAATACTTGCGTGTCTGAACTCGAGAGACATTCAATGTGCACATTCCGGAACTAAGGGTGTCTGAATTCCAGAAGCACCAAATGTCTGCTTTTGAGAATCGGAATTTGACGGAATTCTAGAATGCACAGCCTGGTGGAATTCTGAAGTACTAAAACGCCTGCTAGCCGGAAGTTAATGTGTCTGACGTCCAAAATGCTACTATGTCAGCATTCTACCATTCCGAAAGATTCTGGGTCCTAGAATCAATGGACGGCTGTGTTCCGGAATGTCAGGGAGGCCAAACTCTAGAATCCTTGCGTGTCTGAACTCGAGAGTCATTCAATGTCCACATTCCGGAAATCAGGGTGTCTGAATTCCCGAAGAACCAATTGTCTGCCTTCTAGAATCAAAATGTGTCAGAATTCCAGAATGCACAGCCTGGCGGAATTCTAAAGTCCTAAAATACCTGCTAGTCGGAAGGTAAGGTGTCTGAGGTCCAGAATGCTACTAGGTCAGCATTCTACCGTTCTGAAAGATTCTGGGTTCTAGAACCAATGGACGACTGAGTTCCAGAATGTCAGCATGGCCAAACTCTAGAATCCTTGCGTGTCTGATCTCGAGAGTCATTCAATGTGCACATTCCGGATCTCAGGGTGTCTGAATTCCAGAAACACCAAATGTCTGCATTCTAGAATCGGAATGTGGTGAAATTCTAAAATGCACCGCATGGCGGAATTCTAAAGTCCTAAAATGCCTGCTAGCCGGAAGTTAAGGTGTCTGACGTCCAGAATGCTACTAGGTCAGCATTCTGCCATTCTGAAAGATTCTGTGCTCCAGAATCAATGGACGGATGAGTTCCAGAAGGTCAGGTTGGCCAAAGTCTAGAATCCTTGCGTGTCTGAACTTGAGAGTCATTCAATGTCCACTTTGCGGAATTCACGGTGTCTGAATTCCAGAAGCACCAAATGTCTGCATTCTAGAATCAGAATGTGGTGGAATTCTAGAATGCACAGCACGGCGGAATTCTAAAGTCCTAAAATGCCTGCTACCCGGAAGTTAACGTGTCTGATGTCCAGAATGCTACTAGGTCAGCATTTAATCGTTCTGAAATATTCTGGGATCTAGAATCAATGGACGGCTGAGTTCCAGAATGTAAGGTTGGCCAAACTCTAGAATACTTGCTTGTCTGAACTCAAGAGACATTCAGTGTCCACATTCCGGAACTAAGGGTGTCTGAATTCCAGAAGCACCAAATGTCTGCATTCGAGAATCGGAATTTGACGGAATTCTAGAATGCACAGCACGGTGGAATTCTAAAGTACTAAAACGCCTGCTAGCCGGAAGTTAATGTGTCTGACGTCCAGAATGCTACTAGGTCAGCATTCTACCATTCTGAAAGATTCTGGGTTCTAGAATCAGTGGACGGCTGAGATCCGGAATGTCAGGGTGGCCAAACTCTAGAATCCTTGCATGTCTGAACTCGAGTGTCATTCAATGTCCACATTCCGTAACTCAGGGTGTCTGAATTCCCAAAGAACCAATTGTCTGCCTTCTAGAATCAAAATGTGGCAGAATTCTAGAATGCACAGCCTGGCGGAATTCTAAAGTCCTAAAATGCCTGCTAGTCGGAAGGTAAGGTGTCTGAGGTCCAGAATGCTACTAGGTCAGCATTCTACCGTTCTGAAAGATTCTGGGTTCTAGAACCAATTGACGACTGAGTTCCAGAATGTCAGCATGGCCAAACTCTAGAATCCTTGCGTGTCTGATCTCGAGAGTCATTCAATGTGCACATTCCGGAGCTCAGGGTGTCTGAATTACAGAAGCACCAAATGTCTGCATTCTATAATCAGAATGTGGTGGAATTCTAGAATGCACAGCACGGCGGAATTCTAAAGTCCTAAAATGCCTGCTACCCGGAAGTTAACGTGTCTGATGTATAGAATGCTACTAGGTCAGCATTTAATCTTTCTGAAATATTCTGGGTTCTAGAATCAATGGACGGCTGAGTTCCAGAATGTAAGGTTGGCCAAACTCTAGAATACTTGCGTGTCTGAACTCGAGAGACATTCAATGTCCACATTCCGGAACTAAGGGTGTCTGAATTCCAGAAGCACCAAATGTCTGCATTCGAGAATCGGAATTTGACGGAATTCTAGAATGCACAGCACGGCGGAATTCTAAAGTACTAAAACGCCTGCTAGCCGGAAGTTAATGTGTCTGACGTCCAGAATGCTACTATGTCAGCATTCTAACATTCCGAAAGATTCTGGGTTCTAGAATCAATGGACGGCTGTGTTCCGGAATGTCAGGGTGGCCAAACTCTGGAATACTTGCTTGTCTGAACTCGAGAGTCTTTCAATGTCCACATTCCGGAACTCAGGGTGTCTGAATTCCCGAAGAACCAATTGTCTGCCTTCTAGAATCAAAATGTGTCAGAATTCTAGAATGCACAGCCTGGCGGAATTCTAAAGTCCTAAAATGCTTGCTAGCCGGAAGGTAAGGTGTCTGAGGTCCAGAATGCTACTAGGTCAGCATTCTACCGTTCTGAAAGATTCTGGGTTCTAGAACCAATGGACGACTGAGTTCCAGAATGTCAGCATGGCCAAACTCTAGAATCCTTGCGTGTCTGATCTCGAGAGTCATTCAATGTGCACATTCCGGAGCTCAGAGTGTCTGAATTCCAGAAACACCAAATGTCTGCATTCTAGAATCGGAATGTGGTGAAATTCTAAAATGCACCGCATGGCGGAATTCTAAAGTCCTAAAATGCCTGCTAGCCGGAAGTTAAGGTGTCTGACGTCCAGAATGCTAGTAGGTCAGCATTCTGCCGTTCTGAAAGATTCTGTGTTCCAGAATCAATGGACGGATGAGTTCCAGAAGGTCAGGTTGGCCAAAGTCTAGAATCCTTGCGTGTCTGACCTCGAGAGTCATTCAATGTCCACATTCCGGAATTCACGGTGTCTGAATTCCAGAAGCACCAAATGTCTGCATTCTAGAATCAGAATGTGGTGGAATTCTAGAATGCACAGCACGGCGGAATTCTAAAGTCCTAAAATGCCTGCTACCCGGAAGTTAACGTGTCTGATGTCCAGAATGCTACTAGGTCAGCATTTAATCGTTCTGAAATATTCTGGGTTCTAGAATCAATGGACGGCTGAGTTCCAGAATGTAAGGTTGGCCAAACTCTAGAATACTTGCTTGTCTGAACTCGAGAGACATTCAGTGTCCACATTCCGGAACTAAGGGTGTCTGAATTCCAGAAGCACCAAATGTCTGCATTCGAGAATCGGAATTTGACGAAATTCTAGAATGCACAGCACGGCGGAATTCTAAAGTACTAAAACGCCTGCTAGCCGGAAGTTAATGTGTCTGACGTCCAGAATGCTCCTAGGTCAGCATTCTACCATTCTGAAAGATTCTGGGTTCTAGAATCAGTGGACGGCTGAGATCCGGAATGTCAGGGTGGCCAAACTCTAGAATCCTTGCGTGTCTGAACTCGAGAGTCTTTCAATGTCCTCATTCCGGAACTCAGGGTGTCTGAATTCCCGAAGAACCAATTTTCTGCCTTCTAGAATCAAAATGTGTCAGAATTCTAGAATGCACAGCCTGGCGGAATTCTAAAGTCCTAAAATACCTGCTAGTCGGAAGGTAAGGTGTCTGAGGTCCAGAATGCTACTAGGTCAGCATTCTACCGTTCTGAAAGATTCTGGGTTCTAGAACCAATGGACGACTGAGTTCCAGAATGTCAGCATGGCCAAACTCTAGAATCCTTTCGTGTCTGATCTCGAGAGTCATTCAATGAGCACATTCCGGAGCTCAGGGTGTCTGAATTCCAGAAACACCAAATGTCTGCATTCTAGAACCGGAATGTGGTGAAATTCTAAAATGCACCGCATGGCGGAATTCTAAAGTCCTAAAATGCCTGCTAGCCGGAAGTTAAGGTGTCTGACGTCCAGAATGCTACTAGGTCAGCATTCTACCCTTCTGAAAGATTCTGTGTTCCAGAATCAATGGACGGATGAGTTCCAGAAGGTCAGGTTGGCCAAAGTCTAGAATCCTTGCGTCTCTGAACTCGAGAGTCATTCAATGTCCACATTCCGGAATTCATGGTGTCTGAATTCCAGAAGCACCAAATGTCTGCATTCTAGAATCAGAATGTGGTGGAATTCTAGAATGCACAGCACGGCGAAATTCTAAAGTCCTAAAATGCCTGCTACCCGCAAGATAACGTGTCTGATGTCCAGAATGCTACTAGGTCAGCATTTAATCGTTCTGAAATATTCTGGGTTCTAGAATCAATGGACGGCTGAGTTCCAGAATGTAAGGTTGGCCAAACTCTAGAATACTTGCTTGTCTGAACTCGAGAGACATTCAGTGTCCACATTCCGGAACTAAGGGTGTCTGAATTCCAGAAGCACCAAATGTCTGCATTCAAGAATCGGAATTTGACGGAATTCTAGAATGCACAGCACGGCGGAAATCTAAAGTACTAAAACGCCTGCTAGCCGGAAGTTAATGTGTCTGACTTCCCAATGCTACTAGGTCAGCATTCTACCATTCAGAAAGATTGTGGGTTCTAGAATCAATGGACGGCTGAGTTCCGGAATGTCAGGTTGGCCAAACTCTAGAATCCTTGCGTGTCTGAACTCGAGAGTCATTCAATGTCCACATTCCGGAACTCAGGGTGTCTGAATTCCCGAAGAACCAATTGTCTGCATTGTAGAATCAAAATGTGGCAGAATTCTAGAATGCACAGCCTGGCGGAATTCTAAAGTCCTAAAATGCCTGCTACTCACAAGGTAAGGTGTCTGAGGTCCAGAATGCTACTAGGTCAGCATTCTACCGTTCTGAAAGATTCTGGGTTCTAGAACCAATTGACGACTGAGTTACAGAATGTCAGCATGGCCAAACCTTAGAATCCTTGCGTGTCTGATCTCGAGAATCATTCAATGTGCACATTCCGGAGCTCAGGGTGTCTGAATTACAGAAGCACCAAATGTCTGCATTCTATAATCAGAATGTGGTGGAATTCTAGAATGCACAGCACGGCGGAATTCTAAAGTCCTAAAATGCCTGCTACCCGGAAGTTAACGTGTCTGATGTATAGAATGCTACTAGGTCAGCATTTAATCGTTCTGAAATATTCTGGGTTCTAGAATCAATGGACGGCTGAGTTCCAGAATGTAAGGTTGGCCAAACTCTAGAATACTTGCGTGTCTGAACTCGAGAGACATTCAATGTCCACATTCCGGAACTAAGGGTGTCTGAATTCCAGAAGCACCAAATGTCTGCATTCGAGAATCGGAATTTGACGGAATTCTAGAATGCACAGCACGGCGGAATTCTAAAGTACTAAAACGCCTGCTAGCCGGAAGTTAATGTGTCTGACGTCCAGAATGCTACTAGGTCAGCATTCTACCATTCTGAAAGATTCTGGGTTCTAGAATCAATGGACGGCTGAGTTCCGGAATGTCAGGGTGGCCAAATTCTAGAATCCTTGCGTGTCTGAACTCGAGAGTCATTCAATGTCCACATTCCGGAATTCACGGTGTCTGAATTCCAGAAGCACCAAATGTCTGCATTCTAGAATCAAAATGTGGCAGAATTCTAGAATGCACAGCCTGGCGGAATTCTAAAGTCCTAAAATGCCTGCTAGTCGGAAGGTAAGTTGTCTGAGGTCCAGAATGCTACTAGGTCAGCATTCTACCGTTCTGAATGATTCTGGGTTCTAGCACCAATGGACGGCTGAGTTCCAGAATGTCAGCATGGCCAAACTCTAGAATCCTTGCGTGTCTGATCTCGAGAGTCATTCAATGTGCACATTCCGGAGCTCAGGGTATCTGAATTCCGGAAACACCAAATGTCTGCATTCTAGAATCGGAATGTGGTGAAATTCTAGAATGCACAGCAGGGTGGAATTCTAAAGTCCTAAAATGCCTGCTAGCCGGAAGTTAAGGTGTCTGACGTCCAGAATGCTACTAGGTCAGCATTTAATCGTTCTGAAATATTCTGGGTTCTAGAATCAATGGACGGCTGAGTTCCAGAATGTAAGGTTGGCCAAACTCTAGAATACTTGCGTGTCTGAACTCGAGAGACATTCAATGTCCACATTCCGGAACTAAGGGTGTCTGAATTCCAGAAGCCCCAAATGTCTGCATTCGAGAATCGGAATTTGACGGAATTCTAGAATGCACAGCACGGCGGAATTCTAAAGTACTAAAACGCCTGCTAGCCGGAAGTTAATGTGTCTGACGTCCAGAATGCTACTAGGTCAGCATTCTACCATTCTGAAAGATTCTGGGTTCTAGAATCAGTGGACGGCTGAGTTCCGGAATGTCAGGGTGGCCAAACTCTAGAATCCTTGCGTGTCTGATCTCGAGAGTCATTCAATGTCCACATTCCGGAACGCAGGGTGTCTGAATTCCCGAAGAACCAATTGTCTGCCTTCTAGAATCAAAATGTGGCAGAATTCTAGAATGCACAGCCTTGCGAAATTCTAAAGTCCTAAAATGCCTGCTACCCGGAAGTTAAGGTGTCTGACGTCCAGAGTCCTACTAGGTCAGCATTTAATCGTTCTGAAATATTCTGGCTTCTAGAATCAATGGACGGCTGAGTTCCAGAATGTAAGGTAGGCCAAACTCTAGAATACTTGCGTGTCTGAATTCGAGAGACATTCAATGTCCACATTCCGGAACTAAGGGTGTCTGAATTCCAGAAGCACCAAATGTCTGCTTTTGAGAATCGGAATTTGACGGAATTCTAGAATGCACAGCCTTGTGGAATTCTAAAGTACTAAAACGCCTGCTAGCCGGAAGTTAATGTGTCTGACGTCCAGAATGCTACTAGGTCAGCATTGTACCGTTCTGAAAGATTCTGGGTTCTAGAACCAATGGACGACTGAGTTCCAGAATGTCAGCATGGCCAAACTCTAGAATCCTTGCGTGTCTGATCTCGAGAGTCATTCAATGAGCACATTCCGGAGCTCAGGGTGTCTGAATTCCAGAAACACCAAATGTCTGCATTCTAGAACCGGAATGTGGTGAAATTCTAAAATGCACCGCATGGCGGAATTCTAAAGTCCTAAAATGCCTGCTAGCCGGAAGTTAAGGTGTCTGACGTCCAGAATGCTACTAGGTCAGCATTCTACCGTTCTGAAAGATTCTGGGTTCCAGAATCAATGGACGGATGAGTTCCAGAAGGTCAGGTTGGCCAAACTCTAGAATCCTTGCGTCTCTGAACTCGAGAGTCATTCAATGTCCACATTCCGGAATTCACAGTGTCTGAATTCCAGAAGCACCAAATGTCTGCATTCTAGAATCAGAATGTGGTGGAATTCTAGAATGAACAGCACGGCGGAATTCTAAAGTCCTAAAATGCCTGCTACCCGCAAGTTAACATGTCTGATGTCCAGAATGATACTAGGTCAACATTCTACCATTCTGAAAGATTCTGGGTTCTAGAATCAGTGGACGGCTGAGATCCGGAATGTCTGGGTGGCCAAACTCTAGAATCCCTGCGTGTCTGAACTCGAGAGTCATTCAATGTCCACATTCCGGAACTCAGGGTGTCTGAATTCCCAAAGAACCAATTGTCTGCATTGTAGAATCAAAATGTTGCAGAATTCTAGAATGCACAGCCTGGCGGAATTCTAAAGTCCTAAAATGCCTGCTACCCGGAAGTTAAGGTGTCTGACGTCCAGAGTGCTACTAGGTCAGCATTTAATCGTTCTGAAATATTCTGGGTTCTAGAATCAATGGACGGCTGAGTTCCAGAATGTAAGTTTGGCCAAACTCTAGAATACTTGCGTGTCTGAACTCGAGAGACTTTCGATGTCCACATTCCGGAACTAAGGGTGTCTGAATTCCAGAAGCACCAAATGTCTGCTTTTGAGAATCGGAATTTGACGGAATTCTAGAATGCACAGCCTGGCGGAATTCTAAAATACTAAAACGCCTGCTAGCCGGAAATTAATGTGTTTGACGTCCAAAATGCTACTATGTCCGCATTCTACCATTCTGAAAGATTCTGGGTTCAAGAATCAATGGGCGGCTGTGTTCCGGAATGTCAGGGTGGCCAAACTCTAGAATCCTTGCGTGTCTGAACTCGAGAGTCATTCAATGTCCACATTCCGGAACTCAGGGTGTCTGAATTCCCGAAGAAGCAATTGTCTGCCTTCTAGAATCAAAATGTGGCAGAATTCTAGAATGCACAGCCTGGCGGAATTCTAAAGTCCTAAAATGCCTGCTAGTCGGAAGGTAAGGTGTCTGAGGTCCAGAATGCTACTAGGTCAGCATTCTACCGTTCTGAAAGATTCTGGGTTCTAGAACCAATGGACGGCTGAGTTCCAGAATGTCAGCATGGCCAAACTCTAGAATCCTTGCGTGTCTGATCTCGAGAGTCATTCAATGTGCACATTCCGGAGCTCAGGGTGTCTGAATTCCAGAAACACCAAATGTCTGCATTCTAGAATCGGAATGTGGTGAAATTCTAAAATGCACCGCATGGCGGAATTCTAAAGTCCTAAAATGCCTGCTAGCCGGAAGTTAAGGTGTCTGACGTCCAGAATGCTACTAGGTCAGCATTCTGCCATTCTGAAAGATTCTGTGTTCCAGAATCAATGGACGGATGAGTTCCAGAAGGTCAGGTTGGCCAAAGTCTAGAATCCTTGCGTGTCTGAACTCGAGAGTCATTCAATGTCCACATTCCGGAATTCACGGTGTCTGAATTCCAGAAGCACCAAATGTCTGCATTCTAGAATCAGAATGTGGTGGAATTCTAGAATGCACAGCACGGCGGAATTCTAAAGTCCTAAAATGCCTGCTACCAGGAAGTTAACGTGTCTGATGTCCAGAATGCTACTAGGTCAGCATTTAATCGTTCTGAAATATTCTGGGTTCTAGAATCAATGGACGGCTGAGTTCCAGAATGTAAGGTTGGCCAAACTCTGGAATACTTGCTTGTCTGAACTAGAGAGACATTCAGTGTCCACATTCCGGAACTAAGGGTGTCTGAATTCCATAAGAACCAAATGTCTGCATTCGAGAATCGGAATTTGACGGAATTCTAGAATGCACAGCACGGCGGAATTCTAAAGTACTAAAACGCCTGCTAGCCGGAAGTTAATGTGTCTGACGTCCAGAATGCAACTAGGTCAGCATTTAATCGTTCTGAAAGATTCTGGGTTCTAGAATCAGTGGACGGCTGAGATCCGGAATGTCAGGGTGGCCAAACTCTAGAATCCTTGCGTGTCTGAACTCGAGAGTCTTTCAATGTCCTCATTCCGGAACTCAGGGTGTCTGAATTCCCGAAGAACCAATTTTCTGCCTTCTAGAATCAAAATGTGTCAGAATTCTAGAATGCACAGCCTGGCGGAATTCTAAAGTCCTAAAATACCTGCTAGTCGGAAGGTAAGGTGTCTGAGGTCCAGAATGCTACTAGGTCAGCATTCTACCGTTCTGAAAGATTCTGGGTTCTAGAACCAATGGACGACTGAGTTCCAGAATGTCAGCATGGCCAAACTCTAGAATCCTTTCGTGTCTGATCTCGAGAGTCATTCAATGAGCACATTCCGGAGCTCAGGGTGTCTGAATTCCAGAAACACCAAATGTCTGCATTCTAGAACCGGAATGTGGTGAAATTCTAAAATGCACCGCATGGCGGAATTCTAAAGTCCTAAAATGCCTGCTAGCCGGAAGTTAAGGTGTCTGACGTCCAGAATGCTACTAGGTCAGCATTCTACCCTTCTGAAAGATTCTGTGTTCCAGAATCAATGGACGGATGAGTTCCAGAAGGTCAGGTTGGCCAAAGTCTAGAATCCTTGCGTCTCTGAACTCGAGAGTCATTCAATGTCCACATTCAGGAATTCATGGTGTCTGAATTCCAGAAGCACCAAATGTCTGCATTCTAGAATCAGAATGTGGTGGAATTCTAGAATGCACAGCACGGCGAAATTCTAAAGTCCTAAAATGCCTGCTACCCGCAAGATAACGTGTCTGATGTCCAGAATGCTACTAGGTCAGCATTTAATCGTTCTGAAATATTCTGGGTTCTAGAATCAATGGACGGCTGAGTTCCAGAATGTAAGGTTGGCCAAACTCTAGAATACTTGCTTGTCTGAACTCGAGAGACATTCAGTGTCCACATTCCGGAACTAAGGGTGTCTGAATTCCAGAAGCACCAAATGTCTGCATTCAAGAATCGGAATTTGACGGAATTCTAGAATGCACAGCACGGCGGAAATCTAAAGTACTAAAACGCCTGCTAGCCGGAAGTTAATGTGTCTGACTTCCCAATGCTACTAGGTCAGCATTCTACCATTCATAAAGATTGTGGGTTCTAGAATCAATGGACGGCTGAGTTCCGGAATGTCAGGTTGGCCAAACTCTAGAATCCTTGCGTGTCTGAACTCGAGAGTCATTCAATGTCCACATTCCGGAACTCAGGGTGTCTGAATTCCCGAAGAACCAATTGTCTGCATTGTAGAATCAAAATGTGGCAGAATTCTAGAATGCACAGCCTGGCGGAATTCTAAAGTCCTAAAATGCCTGCTACTCACAAGGTAAGGTGTCTGAGGTCCAGAATGCTACTAGGTCAGCATTCTACCGTTCTGAAAGATTCTGGGTTCTAGAACCAATTGACGACTGAGTTACAGAATGTCAGCATGGCCAAACCTTAGAATCCTTGCGTGTCTGATCTCGAGAATCATTCAATGTGCACATTCCGGAGCTCAGGGTGTCTGAATTACAGAAGCACCAAATGTCTGCATTCTATAATCAGAATGTGGTGGAATTCTAGAATGCACAGCACGGCGGAATTCTAAAGTCCTAAAATGCCTGCTACCCGGAAGTTAACGTGTCTGATGTATAGAATGCTACTAGGTCAGCATTTAATCGTTCTGAAATATTCTGGGTTCTAGAATCAATGGACGGCTGAGTTCCAGAATGTAAGGTTGGCCAAACTCTAGAATACTTGCGTGTCTGAACTCGAGAGACATTCAATGTCCACATTCCGGAACTAAGGGTGTCTGAATTCCAGAAGCACCAAATGTCTGCATTCGAGAATCGGAATTTGACGGGATTCTAGAATGCACAGCACGGCGGAATTCTAAAGTACTAAAACGCCTGCTAGCCGGAAGTTAATGTGTCTGACGTCCAGAATGCTACTAGGTCAGCATTCTACCATTCTGAAAGATTCTGGGTTCTAGAATCAATGGACGGCTGAGTTCCGGAATGTCAGGGTGGCCAAATTCTAGAATCCTTGCGTGTCTGAACTCGAGAGTCATTCAATGTCCACATTCCGGAATTCACGGTGTCTGAATTCCAGAAGCACCAAATGTCTGCATTCTAGAATCAAAATGTGGCAGAATTCTAGAATGCACAGCCTGGCGGAATTCTAAAGTCCTAAAATGCCTGCTAGTCGGAAGGTAAGTTGTCTGAGGTCCAGAATGCTACTAGGTCAGCATTCTACCGTTCTGAATGATTCTGGGTTCTAGCACCAATGGACGGCTGAGTTCCAGAATGTCAGCATGGCCAAACTCTAGAATCCTTGCGTGTCTGATCTCGAGAGTCATTCAATGTGCACATTCCGGAGCTCAGGGTATCTGAATTCCGGAAACACCAAATGTCTGCATTCTAGAATCGGAATGTGGTGAAATTCTAGAATGCACAGCAGGGTGGAATTCTAAAGTCCTAAAATGCCTGCTAGCCGGAAGTTAAGGTGTCTGACGTCCAGAATGCTACTAGGTCAGCATTTAATCGTTCTGAAATATTCTGGGTTCTAGAATCAATGGACGGCTGAGTTCCAGAATGTAAGGTTGGCCAAACTCTAGAATACTTGCGTGTCTGAACTCGAGAGACATTCAATGTCCACATTCCGGAACTAAGGGTGTCTGAATTCCAGAAGCCCCAAATGTCTGCATTCGAGAATCGGAATTTGACGGAATTCTAGAATGCACAGCACGGCGGAATTCTAAAGTACTAAAACGCCTGCTAGCCGGAAGTTAATGTGTCTGACGTCCAGAATGCTACTAGGTCAGCATTCTACCATTCAGAAAGATTGTGGGTTCTAGAATCAATGGACGGCTGAGTTCCGGAATGTCAGGTTGGCCAAACTCTAGAATCCTTGCGTGTCTGAACTCGAGAGTCATTCAATGTCCACATTCCGGAACTCAGGGTGTCTGAATTCCCGAAGAACCAATTGTCTGCATTGTAGAATCAAAATGTGGCAGAATTCTAGAATGCACAGCCTGGCGGAATTCTAAAGTCCTAAAATGCCTGCTACTCACAAGGTAAGGTGTCTGAGGTCCAGAATGCTACTAGGTCAGCATTCTACCGTTCTGAAAGATTCTGGGTTCTAGAACCAATTGACGACTGAGTTACAGAATGTCAGCATGGCCAAACCTTAGAATCCTTGCGTGTCTGATCTCGAGAATCATTCAATGTGCACATTCCGGAGCTCAGGGTGTCTGAATTACAGAAGCACCAAATGTCTGCATTCTATAATCAGAATGTGGTGGAATTCTAGAATGCACAGCACGGCGGAATTCTAAAGTCCTAAAATGCCTGCTACCCGGAAGTTAACGTGTCTGATGTATAGAATGCTACTAGGTCAGCATTTAATCGTTCTGAAATATTCTGGGTTCTAGAATCAATGGACGGCTGAGTTCCAGAATGTAAGGTTGGCCAAACTCTAGAATACTTGCGTGTCTGAACTCGAGAGACATTCAATGTCCACATTCCGGAACTAAGGGTGTCTGAATTCCAGAAGCACCAAATGTCTGCATTCGAGAATCGGAATTTGACGGAATTCTAGAATGCACAGCACGGCGGAATTCTAAAGTACTAAAACGCCTGCTAGCCGGAAGTTAATGTGTCTGACGTCCAGAATGCTACTAGGTCAGCATTCTACCATTCTGAAAGATTCTGGGTTCTAGAATCAATGGACGGCTGAGTTCCGGAATGTCAGGGTGGCCAAATTCTAGAATCCTTGCGTGTCTGAACTCGAGAGTCATTCAATGTCCACATTCCGGAATTCACGGTGTCTGAATTCCAGAAGCACCAAATGTCTGCATTCTAGAATCAAAATGTGGCAGAATTCTAGAATGCACAGCCTGGCGGAATTCTAAAGTCCTAAAATGCCTGCTAGTCGGAAGGTAAGTTGTCTGAGGTCCAGAATGCTACTAGGTCAGCATTCTACCGTTCTGAATGATTCTGGGTTCTAGCACCAATGGACGGCTGAGTTCCAGAATGTCAGCATGGCCAAACTCTAGAATCCTTGCGTGTCTGATCTCGAGAGTCATTCAATGTGCACATTCCGGAGCTCAGGGTATCTGAATTCCGGAAACACCAAATGTCTGCATTCTAGAATCGGAATGTGGTGAAATTCTAGAATGCACAGCAGGGTGGAATTCTAAAGTCCTAAAATGCCTGCTAGCCGGAAGTTAAGGTGTCTGACGTCCAGAATGCTACTAGGTCAGCATTTAATCGTTCTGAAATATTCTGGGTTCTAGAATCAATGGACGGCTGAGTTCCAGAATGTAAGGTTGGCCAAACTCTAGAATACTTGCGTGTCTGAACTCGAGAGACATTCAATGTCCACATTCCGGAACTAAGGGTGTCTGAATTCCAGAAGCCCCAAATGTCTGCATTCGAGAATCGGAATTTGACGGAATTCTAGAATGCACAGCACGGCGGAATTCTAAAGTACTAAAACGCCTGCTAGCCGGAAGTTAATGTGTCTGACGTCCAGAATGCTACTAGGTCAGCATTCTACCATTCTGAAAGATTCTGGGTTCTAGAATCAGTGGACGGCTGAGTTCCGGAATGTCAGGGTGGCCAAACTCTAGAATCCTTGCGTGTCTGATCTCGAGAGTCATTCAATGTCCACATTCCGGAACGCAGGGTGTCTGAATTCCCGAAGAACCAATTGTCTGCCTTCTAGAATCAAAATGTGGCAGAATTCTAGAATGCACAGCCTTGCGAAATTCTAAAGTCCTAAAATGCCTGCTACCCGGAAGTTAAGGTGTCTGACGTCCAGAGTCCTACTAGGTCAGCATTTAATCGTTCTGAAATATTCTGGCTTCTAGAATCAATGGACGGCTGAGTTCCAGAATGTAAGGTAGGCCAAACTCTAGAATACTTGCGTGTCTGAATTCGAGAGACATTCAATGTCCACATTCCGGAACTAAGGGTGTCTGAATTCCAGAAGCACCAAATGTCTGCTTTTGAGAATCGGAATTTGACGGAATTCTAGAATGCACAGCCTTGTGGAATTCTAAAGTACTAAAACGCCTGCTAGCCGGAAGTTAATGTGTCTGACGTCCAGAATGCTACTAGGTCAGCATTGTACCGTTCTGAAAGATTCTGGGTTCTAGAACCAATGGACGACTGAGTTCCAGAATGTCAGCATGGCCAAACTCTAGAATCCTTGCGTGTCTGATCTCGAGAGTCATTCAATGAGCACATTCCGGAGCTCAGGGTGTCTGAATTCCAGAAACACCAAATGTCTGCATTCTAGAACCGGAATGTGGTGAAATTCTAAAATGCACCGCATGGCGGAATTCTAAAGTCCTAAAATGCCTGCTAGCCGGAAGTTAAGGTGTCTGACGTCCAGAATGCTACTAGGTCAGCATTCTACCGTTCTGAAAGATTCTGGGTTCCAGAATCAATGGACGGATGAGTTCCAGAAGGTCAGGTTGGCCAAAGTCTAGAATCCTTGCGTCTCTGAACTCGAGAGTCATTCAATATCCACATTCCGGAATTCACAGTGTCTGAATTCCAGAAGCACCAAATGTCTGCATTCTAGAATCAGAATGTGGTGGAATTCTAGAATGAACAGCACGGCGGAATTCTAAAGTCCTAAAATGCCTGCTACCCGCAAGTTAACATGTCTGATGTCCAGAATGATACTAGGTCAACATTCTACCATTCTGAAAGATTCTGGGTTCTAGAATCAGTGGACGGCTGAGATCCGGAATGTCTGGGTGGCCAAACTCTAGAATCCCTGCGTGTCTGAACTCGAGAGTCATTCAAAGTCCACATTCCGGAACTCAGGGTGTCTGAATTCCCAAAGAACCAATTGTCTGCATTGTAGAATCAAAATGTTGCAGAATTCTAGAATGCACAGCCTGGCGGAATTCTAAAGTCCTAAAATGCCTGCTACCCGGAAGTTAAGGTGTCTGACGTCCAGAGTGCTACTAGGTCAGCATTTAATCGTTCTGAAATATTCTGGGTTCTAGAATCAATGGACGGCTGAGTTCCAGAATGTAAGGTTGGCCAAACTCTAGAATACTTGCGTGTCTGAACTCGAGAGACTTTCGATGTCCACATTCCGGAACTAAGGGTGTCTGAATTCCAGAAGCACCAAATGTCTGCTTTTGAGAATCGGAATTTGACGGAATTCTAGAATGCACAGCCTGGCGGAATTCTAAAATACTAAAACGCCTGCTAGCCGGAAATTAATGTGTTTGACGTCCAAAATGCTACTATGTCCGCATTCTACCATTCTGAAAGATTCTGGGTTCAAGAATCAATGGGCGGCTGTGTTCCGGAATGTCAGGGTGGCCAAACTCTAGAATCCTTGCGTGTCTGAACTCGAGAGTCATTCAATGTCCACATTCCGGAACTCAGGGTGTCTGAATTCCCGAAGAAGCAATTGTCTGCCTTCTAGAATCAAAATGTGGCAGAATTCTAGAATGCACAGCCTGGCGGAATTCTAAAGTCCTAAAATGCCTGCTAGTCGGAAGGTAAGGTGTCTGAGGTCCAGAATGCTACTAGGTCAGCATTCTACCGTTCTGAAAGATTCTGGGTTCTAGAACCAATGGACGGCTGAGTTCCAGAATGTCAGCATGGCCAAACTCTAGAATCCTTGCGTGTCTGATCTCGAGAGTCATTCAATGTGCACATTCCGGAGCTCAGGGTGTCTGAATTCCAGAAACACCAAATGTCTGCATTCTAGAATCGGAATGTGGTGAAATTCTAAAATGCACCGCATGGCGGAATTCTAAAGTCCTAAAATGCCTGCTAGCCGGAAGTTAAGGTGTCTGACGTCCAGAATGCTACTAGGTCAGCATTCTGCCATTCTGAAAGATTCTGTGTTCCAGAATCAATGGACGGATGAGTTCCAGAAGGTCAGGTTGGCCAAAGTCTAGAATCCTTGCGTGTCTGAACTCGAGAGTCATTCAATGTCCACATTCCGGAATTCACGGTGTCTGAATTCCAGAAGCACCAAATGTCTGCATTCTAGAATCAGAATGTGGTGGAATTCTAGAATGCACAGCACGGCGGAATTCTAAAGTCCTAAAATGCCTGCTACCAGGAAGTTAACGTGTCTGATGTCCAGAATGCTACTAGGTCAGCATTTAATCGTTCTGAAATATTCTGGGTTCTAGAATCAATGGACGGCTGAGTTCCAGAATGTAAGGTTGGCCAAACTCTGGAATACTTGCTTGTCTGAACTCGAGAGACATTCAGTGTCCACATTCCGGAACTAAGGGTGTCTGAATTCCATAAGAACCAAATGTCTGCATTCGAGAATCGGAATTTGACGGAATTCTAGAATGCACAGCACGGCGGAATTCTAAAGTACTAAAACGCCTGCTAGCCGGAAGTTAAAGTGTCTGACGTCCAGAATGCAACTAGGTCAGCATTTAATCGTTCTGAAAGATTCTGGGTTCTAGAATCAATGGACGGCTGAGTTCCGGAATGTCAGGGTGGCCAAACTCTAGAATCCTTGCATGTCTGAACTCGAGAGTCATTCAATGTCCACATTCCGGAAATCAGCGTGTCTGATTTCCCGAAGAACCAATTATCTGCCTTCTAGAATCAAAATGTGGCAGAATTCTAGAATGCACAGCCTGGCGGAATTCTAAAGTCCTAAAATGCCTGCTACCAGGAAGTTAAGCTGTCTGACGTCCAGAGTGCTACTAGGTCAGCATTTAATCGTTCTGAAATATTCTGGGTTCTAGAATCAATGGACGGCTGAGTTCCAGAATGTAAGGTTGGCCAAACTCTAGAATACTTGCGTGTCTGAACTCGAGAGACATTCAATGTGCACATTCCGGAACTAAGGGTGTCTGAATTCCAGAAGCACCAAATGTCTGCTTTTGAGAATCGGAATTTGACGGAATTCTAGAATGCACAGCCTGGTGTAATTCTAAAGTACTAAAACGCCTGCTAGCCGGAAGTTAATGTGTCTGACGTCCAAAATGCTACTATGTCAGCATTCTACCATTCCGAAAGATTCTGGGTTCTAGAATCAATGGACGGCTGTGTTCCGGAATGTCAGGGAGGCCAAACTCTAGAATCCTTGCGTGTCTGAACTCGAGAGTCATTCAATGTCCACATTCCGGAAATCAGGGTGTCTGAATTCCCGAAGAACCAATTGTCTGCCTTCTAGAATCAAAATGTGTCAGAATTCTAGAATGCACAGCCTGGCGGAATTCTAAAGTCCTAAAATACCTGCTAGTCGGAAGGTAAGGTGTCTGAGGTCCAGAATGCTACTAGGTCAGCATTCTACCGTTCTGAAAGATTCTGGGTTCTAGAACCAATGGACGACTGAGTTCCAGAATGTCAGCATGGCCAAACTCTAGAATCCTTGCGTGTCTGATCTCGAGAGTCATTCAATGTGCACATTCCGGAGCTCAGGGTGTCTGAATTCCAGAAACACCAAATGTCTGCATTCTAGAATCGGAATGTGGTGAAATTCTAAAATGCACCGCATGGCGGAATTCTAAAGTCCTAAAATGCCTGCTAGCCGGAAGTTAAGGTGTCTGACGTCCAGAATGCTACTAGGTCAGCATTCTGCCATTCTGAAAGATTCTGTGCTCCAGAATCAATGGACGGATGAGTTCCAGAAGGTCAGGTTGGCCAAAGTCTAGAATCCTTGCGTGTCTGAACTTGAGAGTCATTCAATGTCCACATTGCGGAATTCACGGTGTCTGAATTCCAGAAGCACCAAATGTCTGCATTCTAGAATCAGAATGTGGTGGAATTCTAGAATGCACAGCACGGCGGAATTCTAAAGTCCTAAAATGCCTGCTACCCGGAAGTTAACGTGTCTGATGTCCAGAATGCTACTAGGTCAGCATTTAATCGTTCTGAAATATTCTGGGTTCTAGAATCAATGGACGGCTGAGTTCCAGAATGTAAGGTTGGCCAAACTCTAGAATACTTGCTTGTCTGAACTCGAGAGACATTCAGTGTCCACATTCCGGAACTAAGGGTGTCTGAATTCCAGAAGCACCAAATGTCTGCATTCGAGAATCGGAATTTGACGGAATTCTAGAATGCACAGCACGGTGGAATTCTAAAGTACTAAAACGCCTGCTAGCCGGAAGTTAATGTGTCTGACGTCCAGAATGCTACTAGGTCAGCATTCTACCATTCTGAAAGATTCTGGGTTCTAGAATCAGTGGACGGCTGAGATCCGGAATGTCAGGGTGGCCAAACTCTAGAATCCTTGCGTGTCTGAACTCGAATGTCATTCAATGTCCACATTCCGTAACTCAGGGTGTCTGAATTCCCAAAGAACCAATTGTCTGCATTGTAGAATCAAAATGTGGCAGAATTCTAGAATGCACAGCCTGGCGGAATTCTAAAGTCCTAAAATGCCTGCTACTCGCAAGGTAAGGTGTCTGAGGTCCAGAATGCTACTAGGTCAGCATTCTACCGTTCTGAAAGATTCTGGGTTCTAATTCCAATTGACGACTGAGTTACAGAATGTCAGCATGGCCAAACTCTAGAATCCTTGCGTGTCTGATCTCGAGAGTCATTCAATGTGCACATTCCGGAGCTCAGGGTGTCTGAATTACAGAAGCACCAAATGTCTGCATTCTATAATCAGAATGTGGTGGATTTCTAGAATGCACAGCACGGCGGAATTCTAAAGTCCTAAAATGCCTGCTACCCGGAAGTTAACGTGTCTGATGTATAGAATGCTACTAGGTCAGCATTTAATCGTTCTGAAATATTCTGGGTTCTAGAATCAATGGACGGCTGAGTTCCAGAATGTAAGGTTGGCCAAACTCTAGAATACTTGCGTGTCTGAACTCGAGAGACATTCAATGTCCACATTCCGGAACTAAGGGTGTCTGAATTCCAGAAGCACCAAATGTCTGCATTCGAGAATCGGAATTTGACGGAATTCTAGAATGCACAGCACGGCGGAATTCTAAAGTACTAAAACGCCTGCTAGCCGGAAGTTAATGTGTCTGACGTCCAGAATGCTACTAGGTCAGCATTCTACCATTCTGAAAGATTCTGGGTTCTAGAATCAATGGACGGCTGAGTTCCGGAATGTCAGGGTGGCCAAACTCTAGAATCCTTGCGTGTCTGAACTCGAGAGTCATTCAATGTCCACATTCCGGAATTCACGGTGTCTGAATTCCAGAAGCACCAAATGTCTGCATTCTAGAACCAAATGTGGCAGAATTCTAGAATGCACAGCCTGGCGGAATTCTAAAGTCCTAAAATGCCTGCTAGTCGGAAGGTAAGGTGTCTGAGTTCCAGAATGCTACTAGGTCAGCATTCTACCGTTCTGAAAGATTCTGGGTTCTAGCACCAATGGACGGCTGAGTTCCAGAATGTCAGCATGGCCAAACTCTAGAATCCTTGCGTGTCTGATCTCGAGAGTCATTCAATGTGCACATTCCGGAGCTCAGGGTATCTGAATTCCGGAAACACCAAATGTCTGCATTCTATAATCGGAATGTGGTGAAATTCTAGAATGCACAGCAGGGTGGAATTCTAAAGTCCTAAAATGCCTGCTAGCCGGAAGTTAAGGTGTCTGACGTCCAGAATGCTACTAGGTCAGCATTTAATCATTCTGAAATATTCTGGGTTCTAGAATCAATGGACGGCTGAGTTCCAGAATGTAAGGTTGGCCAAACTCTAGAATACTTGCGTGTCTGAACTCAAGAGACATTCAATGTCCACATTCCGGAACTAAGGGTGTCTGAATTCCAGAAGCACCAAATGTCTGCATTCGAGAATCGGAATTTGACGGAATTCTAGAATGCACAGCACGGCGGAATTCTAAAGTACTAAAACGCCTGCTAGCCGGAAGTTAATGTGTCTGACGTCCAGAATGCTACTAGGTCAGCATTCTACCATTCTGAAAGATTCTGGGTTCTAGAATCAGTGGACGGCTGAGTTCCGGAATGTCAGGGTGGCCAAACTCTAGAATCCTTGCGTGTCTGATCTCGAGAGTCATTCAATGTCCACATTCCGGAACGCAGGGTGTCTGAATTCCCGAAGAACCAATTGTCTGCCTTCTAGAATCAAAATGTGGCAGAATTCTAGAATGCACAGCCTGGCGAAATTCTAAAGTCCTAAAATGCCTGCTACGCGGAAGTTAAGGTGTCTGACGTCCAGAGTGCTACTAGGTCAGCATTTAATCGTTCTGAAATATTCTGGGTTCTAGAATCAATGGACGGCTGAGTTCCAGAATGTAAGGTAGGCCAAACTCTAGAATACTTGCGTGTCTGAATTCGAGAGACATTCAATGTCCACATTCCGGAACTAAGGGTGTCTGAATTCCAGAAGCACCAAATGTCTGCTTTTGAGAATCGGAATTTGACGGAATTCTAGAATGCACAGCCTTGTGCAATTCTAAAGTACTAAAACTCCTGCTAGCCGGAAGTTAATGTGTCTGACATCCAAAATGCTACTATGTCAGCATTCTACCATTCCGAAAGATTCTGGGTTGCAGAATCAATGGACGGATGAGTTCCAGAAGGTCAGGTTGGCCAAACTCTAGAATCCTTGCGTGTCTGAACTCGAGAGTCATTCAATGTCCACATTCCGGAATTCACAGTGTCTGAATTCCAGAAGCACCAAATGTATGCATTCTAGAATCAAATGTGGCAGAATTCTAGAATGCACAGCCTGGCGGAATTCTAAAGTCCTAAAATGCTTGCTAGTCGGAAGGTAAGGTGTCTGAGGTCCAGAATGCTACTAGGTCAGCATTCTACCGTTCTGAAAGATTCTGGGTTCTAGAAACAAAGGACGGCTGAGTTCCAGAATGTCAGCATGGCCGAACTCTAGAATCCTTGCGTGTCTGATCTCGAGAGTCATTCAATGTGCACATTCTGGAGCTCAGGGTGTCTGAATTCCAGAAAAACCAAATGTCTGCATTCTAGAATTGGAATGTGGTGAAATTCTAGAATGCACAGCATGGTGGAATTCTAAAGTCCTAAAATGCCTGCTAGCCGGAAGTTAAGGTGTCTGACGTCCAGAATGCTACTAGGTCAGCATTCTACCGTTCTGAAAGATTCTGGGTTCCAGAATCAATGGACGGATGAGTTCCAGAAGGTCAGGTTGGCCAAACTCTAGAATCCTTGCGTGTCTGAACTCGAGAGTCATTCAATGTCCACAATCCGGAAGTCAGGGTGTCTGAATTCCTGAAGAACCAATTGTCTGTCTTCTAGAATCAAAATGTGTCAGAATTCTAGAATGCACAGCCTGGCGGAATTCTAAAGTCCTAAAATGCCTGCTACCCGGAAGTTAAGGTGTCTGACGTCCAGAGTGCTACTAGGTCAGCATTTAATCGTTCTGAAATATTCTGGGTTCTAGAATCAATGGACGGCTGAGTTCCAGAATGTAAGGTTGGCCAAACTCTAGAATACTTGCGTGTCTGAACTCGAGAGACATTCAATGTCCACATTCCGGAACTAAGGGTGTCTGAATTCCAGAAGCACGAAATGTCTGCTTTTGAGAATCGGAATTTGACGGAATTCTAGAATGCACAGCCTGGTGGAATTCTAAAGTACTAAAACGCCTGCTAGCCGGAAGTTAATGTGTCTGACGTCCAAAATGCTACTATGTCAGCATTCTACCATTCCGAAAGATTCTGGGTTCTAGAATCAATGGACGGCTGAGTTCCGGAATGTCAGGGTGGCCAAACTCTAGAATCCTTGCGTGTCTGAACTCGAGAGTCATTCAATGTCCACATTCCGGAAGTCAGGGTGTCTGAATTCCCGAAGAACCAATTGTCTGCCTTCTAGAATCAAAATGTGTCAGAATTCTAGAATGCACAGCCTGGCGGAATTCTAAAGTCCTACAATGCTTGCTAGCCGGAAGGTAAGGTGTCTGAGGTCCAGAATGCTACTATGTCAGCATTCTACCGTTCTGAAAGATTCTGGGTTCTAGAACCAATGGACGGCTGAGTTCCAGAATGTAAGGTAGGCCAAACTCTAGAATCCTTGCGTGTCTGATCTCGAGAGTCATTCAATGTGCACATTCTGGAGCTCAGGGTATCTGAATTCCAGGAGCACCAAATGTCTGCATTCTAGAAACGGAATGTGGTGAACTTCTAGAATGCACAGCATGGGGGAATTCTAAAGTCCTAAAATGCCTGCTAGCCGGAAGTTAAGGTGTCTGACGTCCAGAATGCTACTAGGTCAGCATTCTACCGTTCTGAAAGATTCTGGGTTCCAGAATCAATGGACGGATGAGTTCCAGAATGTCAGGTTGGCCAAACTCTAGAATCCTTGTGTGTCTGAACTCAAGAGTCATTCAATGTCCACATTCCGGAATTCACAGTGTCTGAATTCCAGAAGCACCAAAGGTCTGCATTCTAGAATCAGAATGTGGGGGAATTCTAGAATGCACAGCACGGCGGAATTCTAAAGTCCTAAAATGCCTGCTACCCGGAAGTTAAGGTGTCTGACGTCGAGAATGCTACTAGGTCAGCATTTAATCGTTCTGAAAGATTCTGGGTTCTAGAATCAATGGACGGCTGAGTTCCAGAATGTAAGGTTGGCCAAACACTGGAATACTTGCTTGTCTGAACTCGAGAGACATTCAATGTCCACATTCCGGAACTAAGGGTGTCTGAATTCCAGAAGCACCAAATGTCTGCATTCGAGAATCGGAATTTGACGGAATTCTAGAATGCACAGCACGGCGGTATTCTAAAGTACTAAAACGCCTGCTAGCCGGAAGTTAATGTGTCTGACTTCCAGAATGCTACTAGGTCAGCATTCTACCATTCTGAAAGATTCTGGGTTCTAGAATCAATGGACGGCTGAGTTCCGGAATGTCAGGGTGGCCAAACTCTAGAATCCTTGCGTGTCTGAACTCGAGAGTCATTCAATGTCCACATTCCGGAATTCACGGTGTCTGAATTCCAGAAGCACCAAATGTCTGCATTCTAGAACCAAATGTGGCAGAATTCTAGAATGCACAGCCTGGCGGAATTCTAAAGTCCTAAAATGCCTGCTAGTCGGAAGGTAAGGTGTCTGAGTTCCAGAATGCTACTAGGTCAGCATTCTACCGTTCTGAAAGATTCTGGGTTCTAGCACCAATGGACGGCTGAGTTCCAGAATGTCAGCATGGCCAAACTCTAGAATCCTTGCGTGTCTGATCTCGAGAGTCATTCAATGTGCACATTCCGGAGCTCAGGGTGTCTGAATTACAGAAGCACCAAATGTCTGCATTCTATAATCAGAATGTGGTGGATTTCTAGAATGCACAGCACGGCGGAATTCTAAAGTCCTAAAATGCCTGCTACCCGGAAGTTAACGTGTCTGATGTATAGAATGCTACTAGGTCAGCATTTAATCGTTCTGAAATATTCTGGGTTCTAGAATCAATGGACGGCTGAGTTCCAGAATGTAAGGTTGGCCAAACTCTAGAATACTTGCGTGTCTGAACTCGAGAGACATTCAATGTCCACATTCCGGAACTAAGGGTGTCTGAATTCCAGAAGCACCAAATGTCTGCATTCGAGAATCGGAATTTGACGGAATTCTAGAATGCACAGCACGGCGGAATTCTAAAGTACTAAAACGCCTGCTAGCCGGAAGTTAATGTGTCTGACGTCCAGAATGCTACTAGGTCAGCATTCTACCATTCTGAAAGATTCTGGGTTCTAGAATCAATGGACGGCTGAGTTCCGGAATGTCAGGGTGGCCAAACTCTAGAATCCTTGCGTGTCTGAACTCGAGAGTCATTCAATGTCCACATTCCGGAATTCACGGTATCTGAATTCCAGAAGCACCAAATGTCTGCATTCTAGAACCAAATGTGGCAGAATTCTAGAATGCACAGCCTGGCGGAATTCTAAAGTCCTAAAATGCCTGCTAGTCGGAAGGTAAGGTGTCTGAGTTCCAGAATGCTACTAGGTCAGCATTCTACCGTTCTGAAAGATTCTGGGTTCTAGCACCAATGGACGGCTGAGTTCCAGAATGTCAGCATGGCCAAACTCTAGAATCCTTGCGTGTCTGATCTCGAGAGTCATTCAATGTGCACATTCCGGAGCTCAGGGTATCTGAATTCCGGAAACACCAAATGTCTGCATTCTATAATCGGAATGTGGTGAAATTCTAGAATGCACAGCAGGGTGGAATTCTAAAGTCCTAAAATGCCTGCTAGCCGGAAGTTAAGGTGTCTGACGTCCAGAATGCTACTAGGTCAGCATTTAATCATTCTGAAATATTCTGGGTTCTAGAATCAATGGACGGCTGAGTTCCAGAATGTAAGGTTGGCCAAACTCTAGAATACTTGCGTGTCTGAACTCAAGAGACATTCAATGTCCACATTCCGGAACTAAGGGTGTCTGAATTCCAGAAGCACCAAATGTCTGCATTCGAGAATCGGAATTTGACGGAATTCTAGAATGCACAGCACGGCGGAATTCTAAAGTACTAAAACGCCTGCTAGCCGGAAGTTAATGTGTCTGACGTCCAGAATGCTACTAGGTCAGCATTCTACCATTCTGAAAGATTCTGGGTTCTAGAATCAGTGGACGGCTGAGTTCCGGAATGTCAGGGTGGCCAAACTCTAGAATCCTTGCGTGTCTGATCTCGAGAGTCATTCAATGTCCACATTCCGGAACGCAGGGTGTCTGAATTCCCGAAGAACCAATTGTCTGCCTTCTAGAATCAAAATGTGGCAGAATTCTAGAATGCACAGCCTGGCGAAATTCTAAAGTCCTAAAATGCCTGCTACGCGGAAGTTAAGGTGTCTGACGTCCAGAGTGCTACTAGGTCAGCATTTAATCGTTCTGAAATATTCTGGGTTCTAGAATCAATGGACGGCTGAGTTCCAGAATGTAAGGTAGGCCAAACTCTAGAATACTTGCGTGTCTGAATTCGAGAGACATTCAATGTCCACATTCCGGAACTAAGGGTGTCTGAATTCCAGAAGCACCAAATGTCTGCTTTTGAGAATCGGAATTTGACGGAATTCTAGAATGCACAGCCTTGTGCAATTCTAAAGTACTAAAACTCCTGCTAGCCGGAAGTTAATGTGTCTGACATCCAAAATGCTACTATGTCAGCATTCTACCATTCCGAAAGATTCTGGGTTGCAGAATCAATGGACGGATGAGTTCCAGAAGGTCAGGTTGGCCAAACTCTAGAATCCTTGCGTGTCTGAACTCGAGAGTCATTCAATGTCCACATTCCGGAATTCACAGTGTCTGAATTCCAGAAGCACCAAATGTATGCATTCTAGAATCAAATGTGGCAGAATTCTAGAATGCACAGCCTGGCGGAATTCTAAAGTCCTAAAATGCTTGCTAGTCGGAAGGTAAGGTGTCTGAGGTCCAGAATGCTACTAGGTCAGCATTCTACCGTTCTGAAAGATTCTGGGTTCTAGAAACAAAGGACGGCTGAGTTCCAGAATGTCAGCATGGCCGAACTCTAGAATCCTTGCGTGTCTGATCTCGAGAGTCATTCAATGTGCACATTCTGGAGCTCAGGGTGTCTGAATTCCAGAAAAACCAAATGTCTGCATTCTAGAATTGGAATGTGGTGAAATTCTAGAATGCACAGCATGGTGGAATTCTAAAGTCCTAAAATGCCTGCTAGCCGGAAGTTAAGGTGTCTGACGTCCAGAATGCTACTAGGTCAGCATTCTACCGTTCTGAAAGATTCTGGGTTCCAGAATCAATGGACGGATGAGTTCCAGAAGGTCAGGTTGGCCAAACTCTAGAATCCTTGCGTGTCTGAACTCGAGAGTCATTCAATGTCCACAATCCGGAAGTCAGGGTGTCTGAATTCCTGAAGAACCAATTGTCTGTCTTCTAGAATCAAAATGTGTCAGAATTCTAGAATGCACAGCCTGGCGGAATTCTAAAGTCCTAAAATGCCTGCTACCCGGAAGTTAAGGTGTCTGACGTCCAGAGTGCTACTAGGTCAGCATTTAATCGTTCTGAAATATTCTGGGTTCTAGAATCAATGGACGGCTGAGTTCCAGAATGTAAGGTTGGCCAAACTCTAGAATACTTGCGTGTCTGAACTCGAGAGACATTCAATGTCCACATTCCGGAACTAAGGGTGTCTGAATTCCAGAAGCACGAAATGTCTGCTTTTGAGAATCGGAATTTGACGGAATTCTAGAATGCACAGCCTGGTGGAATTCTAAAGTACTAAAACGCCTGCTAGCCGGAAGTTAATGTGTCTGACGTCCAAAATGCTACTATGTCAGCATTCTACCATTCCGAAAGATTCTGGGTTCTAGAATCAATGGACGGCTGAGTTCCGGAATGTCAGGGTGGCCAAACTCTAGAATCCTTGCGTGTCTGAACTCGAGAGTCATTCAATGTCCACATTCCGGAAGTCAGGGTGTCTGAATTCCCGAAGAACCAATTGTCTGCCTTCTAGAATCAAAATGTGTCAGAATTCTAGAATGCACAGCCTGGCGGAATTCTAAAGTCCTACAATGCTTGCTAGCCGGAAGGTAAGGTGTCTGAGGTCCAGAATGCTACTATGTCAGCATTCTACCGTTCTGAAAGATTCTGGGTTCTAGAACCAATGGACGGCTGAGTTCCAGAATGTAAGGTAGGCCAAACTCTAGAATCCTTGCGTGTCTGATCTCGAGAGTCATTCAATGTGCACATTCTGGAGCTCAGGGTATCTGAATTCCAGGAGCACCAAATGTCTGCATTCTAGAAACGGAATGTGGTGAACTTCTAGAATGCACAGCATGGGGGAATTCTAAAGTCCTAAAATGCCTGCTAGCCGGAAGTTAAGGTGTCTGACGTCCAGAATGCTACTAGGTCAGCATTCTACCGTTCTGAAAGATTCTGGGTTCCAGAATCAATGGACGGATGAGTTCCAGAATGTCAGGTTGGCCAAACTCTAGAATCCTTGTGTGTCTGAACTCAAGAGTCATTCAATGTCCACATTCCGGAATTCACAGTGTCTGAATTCCAGAAGCACCAAAGGTCTGCATTCTAGAATCAGAATGTGGGGGAATTCTAGAATGCACAGCACGGCGGAATTCTAAAGTCCTAAAATGCCTGCTACCCGGAAGTTAAGGTGTCTGACGTCGAGAATGCTACTAGGTCAGCATTTAATCGTTCTGAAAGATTCTGGGTTCTAGAATCAATGGACGGCTGAGTTCCAGAATGTAAGGTTGGCCAAACACTGGAATACTTGCTTGTCTGAACTCGAGAGACATTCAATGTCCACATTCCGGAACTAAGGGTGTCTGAATTCCAGAAGCACCAAATGTCTGCATTCGAGAATCGGAATTTGACGGAATTCTAGAATGCACAGCACGGCGGTATTCTAAAGTACTAAAACGCCTGCTAGCCGGAAGTTAATGTGTCTGACTTCCAGAATGCTACTAGGTCAGCATTCTACCATTCTGAAAGATTCTGGGTTCTAGAATCAATGGACGGCTGAGTTCCGGAATGTCAGGGTGGCCAAACTCTAGAATCCTTGCGTGTCTGAACTCGAGAGTCATTCAATGTCCACATTCCGGAATTCACGGTGTCTGAATTCCAGAAGCACCAAATGTCTGCATTCTAGAACCAAATGTGGCAGAATTCTAGAATGCACAGCCTGGCGGAATTCTAAAGTCCTAAAATGCCTGCTAGTCGGAAGGTAAGGTGTCTGAGTTCCAGAATGCTACTAGGTCAGCATTCTACCGTTCTGAAAGATTCTGGGTTCTAGCACCAATGGACGGCTGAGTTCCAGAATGTCAGCATGGCCAAACTCTAGAATCCTTGCGTGTCTGATCTCGAGAGTCATTCAATGTGCACATTCCGGAGCTCAGGGTATCTGAATTCCGGAAACACCAAATGTCTGCATTCTAGAATCGGAATGTGGTGAAATTCTAGAATGCACAGCAGGGTGGAATTCTAAAGTCCTAAAATGCCTGCTAGCCGGAAGTTAAGGTGTCTGACGTCCAGAATGCTACTAGGTCAGCATTTAATCATTCTGAAATATTCTGGGTTCTAGAATCAATGGACGGCTGAGTTCCAGAATGTAAGGTTGGCCAAACTCTAGAATACTTGCGTGTCTGAACTCAAGAGACATTCAATGTCCACATTCCGGAACTAAGGGTGTCTGAATTCCAGAAGCACCAAATGTCTGCATTCGAGAATCGGAATTTGACGGAATTCTAGAATGCACAGCACGGCGGAATTCTAAAGTACTAAAATGCCTGCTAGCCGGAAGTTAAGGTGTCTGACGTCCAGAATGCTACTAGGTCAGCATTCTACCATTCTGAAAGATTCTGGGTTCTAGAATCAGTGGACGGCTGAGTTCCGGAATGTCAGGGTGGCCAAACTCTAGAATCCTTGCGTGTCTGATCTCGAGAGTCATTCAATGTCCACATTCCGGAACGCAGGGTGTCTGAATTCCCGAAGAACCAATTGTCTGCCTTCTAGAATCAAAATGTGGCAGAATTCTACAATGCACAGCCTGGCGAAATTCTAAAGTCCTAAAATGCCTGCTACGCGGAAGTTAAGGTGTCTGACGTCCAGAGTGCTACTAGGTCAGCATTTAATCGTTCTGAAATATTCTGGGTTCTAGAATCAATGGACGGCTGAGTTCCAGAATGTAAGGTAGGCCAAACTCTAGAATACTTGCATGTCTGAATTCGAGAGACATTCAATGTCCACATTCCGGAACTAAGGGTGTCTGAATTCCAGAAGCACCAAATGTCTGCTTTTGAGAATCGGAATTTGACGGAATTCTAGAATGCACAGCCTTGTGCAATTCTAAAGTACTAAAACTCCTGCTAGCCGGAAGTTAATGTGTCTGACATCCAAAATGCTACTATGTCAGCATTCTACCATTCCGAAAGATTCTGGGTTGCAGAATCAATGGACGGATGAGTTCCAGAAGGTCAGGTTGGCCAAACTCTAGAATCCTTGCGTGTCTGAACTCGAGAGTCATTCAATGTCCACATTCCGGAATTCACAGTGTCTGAATTCCAGAAGCACCAAATGTATGCATTCTAGAATCAAATGTGGCAGAATTCTAGAATGCACAGCCTGGCGGAATTCTAAAGTCCTAAAATGCTTGCTAGTCGGAAGGTAAGGTGTCTGAGGTCCAGAATGCTACTAGGTCAGCATTCTACCGTTCTGAAAGATTCTGGGTTCTAGAAACAAAGGACGGCTGAGTTCCAGAATGTCAGCATGGCCGAACTCTAGAATCCTTGCGTGTCTGATCTCGAGAGTCATTCAATGTGCACATTCTGGAGCTCAGGGTGTCTGAATTCCAGAAAAACCAAATGTCTGCATTCTAGAATTGGAATGTGGTGAAATTCTAGAATGCACAGCATGGTGGAATTCTAAAGTCCTAAAATGCCTGCTAGCCGGAAGTTAAGGTGTCTGACGTCCAGAATGCTAATAGGTCAGCATTCTACCGTTCTGAAAGATTCTGGGTTCCAGAATCAATGGACGGATGAGTTCCAGAAGGTCAGGTTGGCCAAACTCTAGAATCCTTGCGTGTCTGAACTCGAGAGTCATTCAATGTCCACAATCCGGAAGTCAGGGTGTCTGAATTCCTGAAGAACCAATTGTCTGTCTTCTAGAATCAAAATGTGTCAGAATTCTAGAATGCACAGCCTGGCGGAATTCTAAAGTCCTAAAATGCCTGCTACCCGGAAGTTAAGGTGTCTGACGTCCAGAGTGCTACTAGGTCAGCATTTAATCGTTCTGAAATATTCTGGGTTCTAGAATCAATGGACGGCTGAGTTCCAGAATGTAAGGTTGGCCAAACTCTAGAATACTTGCGTGTCTGAACTCGAGAGACATTCAATGTCCACATTCCGGAACTAAGGGTGTCTGAATTCCAGAAGCACGAAATGTCTGCTTTTGAGAATCGGTATTTGACGGAATTCTAGAATGCACAGCCTGGTGGAATTCTAAAGTACTAAAACGCCTGCTAGCCGGAAGTTAATGTGTCTGACGTCCAAAATGCTACTATGTCAGCATTCTACCATTCCGAAAGATTCTGGGTTCTAGAATCAATGGACGGCTGAGTTCCGGAATGTCAGGGTGACCAAACTCTAGAATCCTTGCGTGTCTGAACTCGAGAGTCATTCAATGTCCACATTCCGGAAGTCAGGGTGTCTGAATTCCCGAAGAACCAATTGTCTGCCTTCTAGAATCAAAATGTGTCAGAATTCTAGAATGCACAGCCTGGCGGAATTCTAAAGTCCTACAATGCTTGCTAGCCGGAAGGTAAGGTGTCTGAGGTCCAGAATGCTACTATGTCAGCATTCTACCGTTCTGAAAGATTCTGGGTTCTAGAACCAATGGACGGCTGAGTTCCAGAATGTAAGGTAGGCCAAACTCTAGAATCCTTGCGTGTCTGATCTCGAGAGTCATTCAATGTGCACATTCTGGAGCTCAGGGTATCTGAATTCCAGGAGCACCAAATGTCTGCATTCTAGAAACGGAATGTGGTGAACTTCTAGAATGCACAGCATGGGGGAATTCTAAAGTCCTAAAATGCCTGCTAGCCGGAAGTTAAGGTGTCTGACGTCCAGAATGCTACTAGGTCAGCATTCTACCGTTCTGAAAGATTCTGGGTTCCAGAATCAATGGACGGATGAGTTCCAGAATGTCAGGTTGGCCAAACTCTAGAATCCTTGTGTGTCTGAACTCAAGAGTCATTCAATGTCCACATTCCGGAATTCACAGTGTCTGAATTCCAGAAGCACCAAAGGTCTGCATTCTAGAATCAGAATGTGGGGGAATTCTAGAATGCACAGCACGGCGGAATTCTAAAGTCCTAAAATGCCTGCTACCCGGAAGTTAAGGTGTCTGACGTCGAGAATGCTACTAGGTCAGCATTTAATCGTTCTGAAAGATTCTGGGTTCTAGAATCAATGGACGGCTGAGTTCCAGAATGTAAGGTTGGCCAAACACTGGAATACTTGCTTGTCTGAACTCGAGAGACATTCAATGTCCACATTCCGGAACTAAGGGTGTCTGAATTCCAGAAGCACCAAATGTCTGCATTCGAGAATCGGAATTTGACGGAATTCTAGAATGCACAGCACGGCGGTATTCTAAAGTACTAAAACGCCTGCTAGCCGGAAGTTAATGTGTCTGACTTCCAGAATGCTACTAGGTCAGCATTCTACCATTCTGAAAGATTGTGGGTTCTAGAATCAATGGACGGCTGAGATCCGGAATGTCAGGTTGGCCGAACTCTAGAATCCTTGCGTGTCTGAACTCGAGAGTCATTCAATGTCCACATTCCGGAACTCAGGGTGTCTGAATTCCCGAAGAACCAATTGTCTGCATTCTAGAATCAAAATGTGGCAGAATTCTAGAATGCACAGCCTGGCGGAATTCTAAAGTCCTAAAATGCCTGCTAGTCGGAAGGTAATGTGTCTGAAGTCCAGAATGATACTAGGTCAGCATTCTACCGTTCTGAAAGATTCTGGGTTCTAGAACCAATGGACGGCTGAGTTCCAGAATGTCAGCATGGCCGAACTCTAGAATCCTTGCATGTCTGATCTCGAGAGTCATTCAATGTGCACATTCCGGAGCTCAGGGTGTCTGAATTCCAGAAAAACCAAATGTCTGCATTCTAGAATTGGAATGTGGTGAAATTCTAGAATGCACAGCATGGTGGAATTCTAAAGTCCTAAAATGCCTGCTATCCGGAAGTTAAGGTGTCTGACGTCCAGAATGCTACTAGGTCAGCATTCTACCGTTCTGAAAGATTCTGGGTTCCAGAATCAATGGACGGATGAGTTCCAGGTCAGGTTGGCCAAACTCTAGAATCCTTGCGTGTCTGAACTCGAGAGTCATTCAATGTCCACAATCCGGAAATCAGGGTGTCTGAATTCCTGAAGAACCAATTGTCTGCCTTCTAGAATCAAAATGTGTCAGAATTCTAGAATGCACAGCCTGGCGGAATTCTAAAGTCCTAAAATGCCTGCTACCCGGAAGTTAAGGTGTCTGACGTCCAGAGTGCTACTAGGTCAGCATTTAATCGTTCTGAAAGATTCTGGGTTCTAGAATCAATGGATGGCTGAGTTCCAGAATGTAAGGTTGGCCAAACTCTAGAATACGTCCGTGTCTGAACTCGAGAGACATCCAATGTCCACATTCCGGAACTAAGGGTGTCTGAATTCCAGAAGCACGAAATGTCTGCTTTTGAGAATCGGAATTTGACGGAATTGTAGAATGCACAGCCTGGTGGAATTCTAAAGTACTAAAACGCCTGCTAGCCGGAAGTTAATGTGCCTGCCGTCCAAAATGCTACTATGTCAGCATTCTACCATTCCGAAAGATTCTGGGTTCTAGAATCAATGGACGGCTGTGTTCCGGAATGTCAGGGTGGCCAAACTCTAGAATCCTTGCGTGTCTGAACTCGAGAGTCATTCAATGTCCACATTCCGGAACTCAGGGTGTCTGAATTCCCGAAGAACCAATTGTCTGCCTTCTAGAATCAAAATGTGTCAGAATTCTAGAATGCACAGCCTGGCGGAATTCTAAAGTCCTAAAATGCTTGCTAGCCAGAAGGTAAGGTGTCTGAGGTCCAGAATGCTACTAGGTCAGCATTCTACCGTTCTGAAAGATTCTGGATTCTAGAACCAATGGACGGCTGAGTTCCAGAATGTCAGCATGGCCAAACTCTAGAATCCTTGCGTGTCTGATCTCGAGAGTCATTCAATGTGCACATTCCGGAGCTCAGGGTGTCTGAATTCCAGAAACACCAAATGTCTGCATTCTAGAATCGGAATGTGGTGAAATTCTAAAATGCACCGCATGGCGGAATTCTAAAGTCCTAAAATACCTGCTAGCCGGAAGTTAAGGTGTCTGACGTCCAGAATGCTACTAGGTCAGCATTCTGCCGTTCTGAAAGATTCTGTGTTCCAGAATCAATGGACGGATGAGTTCCAGAAGGTCAGGTTAGCCAAAGTCTAGAATCCTTGCATGTCTGAACTCGAGAGTCATTCAATATCCACATTCCGGAATTCACGGTGTCTGAATTCCAGAAGCACCAAATGTCTGCATTCTAGAATCAGAATGTGGTGGAATTCTAGAATGCACAGCACGGCGGAATTCTAAAGTCCTAAAATGCCTGCTACCCGGAAGTTAACGTGTCTGATGTCCAGAATGCTACTAGGTCAGCATTTAATCGTTCTGAAATATTCTGGGTTCTAGAATCAATGGACGGCTGAGTTCCAGAATGTAAGGTTGGCCAAACTCTAGAATACTTGCTTGTCTGAACTCGAGAGACATTCAGTGTCCACATTCCGGAACTAAGGGTGTCTGAATTCCAGAAGCACCAAACGTCTGCATTCGAGAATCGGAATTTGACGGAATTCTAGAATGCACAGCACGGCGGAATTCTAAAGTACTAAAACGCTTGCTAGCTGGAAGTTAATGTGTCTGACGTCCAGAATGCTACTAGGTCAGCATTCTACCATTCTGAAAGATTCTGGGTTCTAGAATCAGTGGACGGCTGAGTTCCGGAATGTCAGGGTGGCCAAACTCTAGAATCCTTGCGTGTCTGATCTCGAGAGTCATTCAATGTGCACATTCTGGAGCTCAGGGTGTCTGAATTCCAGGAGCACCAAATGTCTGCATTCTAGAAACGGAATGTGGTGAACTTCTAGAATGCACAGCACGGCTGAATTCTAAAGTCCTAAAATGCCTGCTGCCCGGAAGTAAACGTGTCTGACGTCCAGAATGCTACTAGGTCAGCATTCTACCGTTCTGAAAGATTCTGGGTTCCAGAATCAATGGACTGATGAGTTCCAGGATGTCAGGTTGGCCAAACTCTAGAATCCTTGCGTGTCTGAACTCGAGAGTCATTCAATGTCCACATTCCGGAATTCACGGTGTCTGAATTCCAGAAGCACCAAATGTCTGCATTCTAGAATCAGAATGTGGTGGAATTCTAGAATGCACAGCACGGCGGAATTCTAAAGTCCGAAAATGCCTGCTAACCGGAAGTTAAGGTGTCTGACGTCCAGAATGCTACTAGGTCAGCATTTAATCGTTCTGAAAGATTCTGGGTTCTAGAATCAATGGACGGCTGAGTTCCAGAATGTAAGGTTGGCCAAACTCTAGAATACTTGCGTGTCTGAACTCGAGAGACATTCAATGTCCACATTCCGGAACTAAGGGTGTCTGAATTCCAGAAGCACCAAATGTCTGCATTCTAGAATCAAAATGTGGCAGAATTCTAGAATGCACAGCCTGGCGGAATTCTAAAGTCCTACAATGCTTGCTAGCCGGAAGGTAAGGTGTCTGAGGTCCAGAATGCTACCAGGTCAGCATTCTACCGTTCTGAAAGATTCTGGGTTCTAGAACCAATGGACGGCTGAGTTCCAGAATGTCAGCATGGCCAAACTCTAGAATCCTTGCGTGTCTGATCTCGAGAGTCATTCAATGTGCACATTCCGGAGCTCAGGGTGTCTGAATTCCGGAAACACCAAATGTCTGCATTCTAGAATCGGAATGTGGTGAAATTCTAGAATGCACAGCATGGTGGAATTCTAAAGTCCTAAAATGCCTGCTAGCCGGAAGTTAAGGTGTCTGACGTCCAGAATACTACTAGGTCAGCATTCTACCGTTCTGAAAGATTCTGGGTTCCAGAATCAATGGACGGATGAGTTCCAGAAGGTCAGGTTGGCCAAAGTCTAGAATCATTGCGTGTCTGAACTCGAGAGTCATTCAATGTCCACATTCCGGAATTCACGGTGTCTGAATTCCAGAAGCACCAAATGTCTGCATTCTAGAATCAGAATGTGGTGGAATTCTAGAATGCACAGCACGGTGGAATTCTAAAGTCCTAAAATGCCTGCTACCCGGAAGTTAGCGTGTCTGACGTCCAGAATGCTACTAGGTCAGCATTTAATCGTTCTGAAATATTCTGGGTTCTAGAATCAATGGACGGCTGAGTTCCAGAATGTAAGGTTGGCCAAACTCTAGAATACTTGCGTGTCTGAACTCGAGAGACATTCAATATCCACATTCCGGAACTAAGGGTGTCTGAATTCCAGAAGCACCAAATGTCTGCATTCGAGAATCGGAATTTGACGGAATTCTAGAATGCACAGCACGGCGGAATTCTAAAGTACTAAAACGCCTGCTAGCCGGAAGTTAATGTGTCTGACGTCCAGAATGCTACTAGGTCAGCATTCTACCATTCTGAAAGATTCTGGGTTCTAGAATCAATGGACGGCTGAGTTCCGGAATGTCAGGGTGGCCAAACTCTAGAATCCTTGCGTGTCTGAACTCGAGAGACATTCAATGTCCACATTTCGGAACTCAGGGTGTCTGAATTCCCGAAGAACCAATTGTCTGCCTTCTAGAATCAAAATGTGGCAGAATTCTAGAATGCACAGCCTGGCAGAATTCTAAAGTCCTAAAATGCCTGCTACCCGGAAGTTAAGGTGTCTGACGTCCAGAGTGCTACTAGGTCAGCATTTAATCGTTCTGAAATATTCTGGGTTCTAGAATCAATGGAGGGCTGAGTTCCAGAATGTAAGGTTGGCCAAACTCTAGAATACTTGCGTGTCTGAACTCGAGAGACATTCAATGTCCACATTCCGGAACTAAGGGTGTCTGAATTCCAGAAGCACCAAATGTCTGCTTTTGAGAATCGGAATTTGAAGGAATTGTAGAATGCACAGCCTGGCGCAATTCTAAAATACTAAAACGCCTGCTAGCCGGAAGTTAATGTGTCTGACGTCCAAAATGCTACTATGTCAGCATTCTACCATTCCGAAAGATTCTGGGTTCTAGAATCAATGGACGGCTGTGTTCCGGAATGTCAGGGAGGCCAAACTCTAGAATCCTTGCGTGTCTGAACTCGAGAGTCATTCAATGTCCACATTCCGGAAATCAGGGTGTCTGAATTCCCGAAGAACCAATTGTCTGCCTTCTAGAATCAAAATGTG
Organism: Aotus nancymaae; assembly: GCF_030222135.1. Lineage (NCBI taxonomy): Eukaryota > Metazoa > Chordata > Mammalia > Primates > Aotidae > Aotus > Aotus nancymaae. Next base: position 1,695,383 of record NW_026988514.1, on the reverse strand, counting down.
TCAGAATTCTAGAATGCACAGCCTGGCGGAATTCTAAAGTCCTAAAATACCTGCTAGTCGGAAGGTAAGGTGTCTGAGGTCCAGAATGCTACTAGGTCAGCATTCTACCGTTCTGAAAGATTCTGGGTTCTAGAACCAATGGACGACTGAGTTCCAGAATGTCAGCATGGCCAAACTCTAGAATCCTTGCGTGTCTGATCTCGAGAGTCATTCAATGTGCACATTCCGGAGCTCAGGGTGTCTGAATTCCAGAAACACCAAATGTCTGCCTTCTAGAATCGGAATGTGGTGAAATTCTAAAATGCACCGCATGGCGGAATTCTAAAGTCCTAAAATGCCTGCTAGCCGGAAGTTAAGGTGTCTGACGTCCAGAATGCTACTAGGTCAGCATTCTGCCATTCTGAAAGATTCTGTGCTCCAGAATCAATGGACGGATGAGTTCCAGAAGGTCAGGTTGGCCAAAGTCTAGAATCCTTGCGTGTCTGAACTCGAGAGTCATTCAATGTCCACATTCCGGAATTCACGGTGTCTGAATTCCAGAAGCACCAAATGTCTGCATTCTAGAATCAGAATGTGGTGGAATTCTAGAATGCACAGCACGGCGGAATTCTAAAGTCCTAAAATGCCTGCTACCCGGAAGTTAACGTGTCTGATGTCCAGAATGCTACTAGGTCAGCATTTAATCGTTCTGAAATATTCTGGGTTCTAGAATCAATGGACGACTGAGTTCCAGAATGTAAGGTTAGCCAAACTCTAGAATACTTGCTTGTCTGAACTCGAGAGACATTCAGTGTCCACATTCCGGAACTAAGGGTGTCTGAATTCCAGAAGCACCAAATGTCTGCATTCGAGAATCGGAATTTGACGGAATTCTAGAATGCACAGCACGGTGGAATTCTAAAGTACTAAAACGCCTGCTAGCCGGAAGTTAATGTGTCTGACGTCCAGAATGCTACTAGGTCAGCATTCTACCATTCTGAAAGATTCTGGGTTCTAGAATCAGTGGACGGCTGAGATCCGGAATGTCAGGGTGGCCAAACTCTAGAATCCTTGCGTGTCTGAACTCGAGTGTCATTCAATGTCCACATTCCGTAACTCAGGGTGTCTGAATTCCCAAAGAACCAATTGTCTGCATTGTAGAATCAAAATGTGGCAGTATTCTAGAATGCACAGCCTGGCGGAATTCTAAAGTCCTAAAATGCCTGCTACTCGCAAGGTAAGGTGTCTGAGGTCCAGAATGCTACTAGGTCAGCATTCTACCGTTCTGAAAGATTCTGGGTTCTAGTTCCAATTGACGACTGAGTTACAGAATGTCAGCATGGCCGAACTCTAGAATCCTTGCGTGTCTGATCTCGAGAGTCATTCAATGTGCACATTCCGGAACTCAGGGTGTCTGAATTACAGAAGCACCAAATGTCTGCATTCTATAATCAGAATGTGGTGGAATTCTAGAATGCACAGCACGGCGTAATTCTAAAGTCCTAAAATGCCTGCTACCCGGAAGTTAACGTGTCTGATGTATAGAATGCTACTAGGTCAGCATTTAATCGTTCTGAAATATTCTGGGTTCTAGAATCAATGGACGGCTGAGTTCCAGAATGTAAGGTTGGCCAAACTCTAGAATACTTGCGTGTCTGAACTCGAGAGACATTCAATGTCCACATTCCGGAACTAAGGGTGTCTGAATTCCAGAAGCACCAAATGTCTGCATTCGAGAATCGGAATTTGACGGAATTCTAGAATGCACAGCACGGCGGAATTCTAAAGTACTAAAACGCCTGCTAGCCGGAAGTTAATGTGTCTGACGTCCAGAATGCTACTAGGTCAGCATTATACCATTCTGAAAGATTCTGGGTTCTAGAATCAATGGACGGCTGAGTTCCGGAATGTCAGGGTGGCCAAACTCTAGAATCCTTGCGTGTCTGAACTTGAGAGTCATTCAATGTCCACATTCCGGAATTCACGGTGTCTGAATTCCAGAAGCACCAAATGTCTGCATTCTAGAATCAAAATGTGGCAGAATTCTAGAATGCACATCCTGGCGAAATTCTAAAGTCCTAAAATGCCTGCTAGTGGGAAGGTAAGGTGTCTGAGTTCCAGAATGCTACTAGGTCAGCATTCTACCGTTCTGAAAGATTCTGGGTTCTAGCACCAATGGACGGCTGAGTTCCAGAATGTCAGCATGGCCAAACTCTAGAATCCTTGCGTGTCTGATCTCGAGAGTCATTCAATGTGCACATTCCGGAGCTCAGGGTGTCTGAATTCCGGAAACACCAAATGTCTGCATTCTAGAATCGGAATGTGGTGAAATTCTAGAATGCACAACAGGGTGGAATTCTAAAGTCCTAAAATGCCTGCTACCCGGAAGTTAGCGTGTCTGACGTCCAGAATGCTACTAGGTCAGCATTTAATCGTTCTGAAATATTCTGGGTTCTAGAATCAATGGACGGCTGAGTTCCAGAATGTAAGGTTGGCCAAACTCTAGAATACTTGCGTGTCTGAACTCGAGAGACATTCAATGTCCACATTCCGGAACTAAGGGTGTCTGAATTCCAGAAGCACCAAATGTCTGCATTCGAGAATCGGAATTTGACGGAAATCTAGAATGCACAGCACGGCAGAATTCTAAAGTACTAAAACGCCTGCTAGCCGGAAGTTAATGTGTCTGACGTCCAGAATGCTACTAGGTCAGCATTCTACCATTCTGAAAGATTCTGGGTTCTAGAATCAATGGACGGCTGAGTTCCGGAATGTCAGGGTGGCCAAACTCTAGAATCCTTGCGTGTCTGAACTCGAGAGACATTCAATGTCCACATTTCGGAACTCAGGGTGTCTGAATTCCCGAAGAACCAATTGTCTGCCTTCTAGAATCAAAATGTGGCAGAATTCTAGAATGCACAGCCTGGCGGAATTCTAAAGTCCTAAAATGCCTGCTACCCGGAAGTTAAGGTGTCTGACGTCCAGAGTGCTACTAGGTCAGCATTTAATCGTTCTGAAATATTCTGGGTTCTAGAATCAATGGAGGGCTGAGTTCCAGAATGTAAGGTTGGCCAAACTCTAGAATACTTGCGTGTCTGAACTCGAGAGACATTCAATGTCCACATTCCGGAACTAAGGGTGTCTGAATTCCAGAAGCACCAAATGTCTGCTTTTGAGAATCGGAATTTGACGGAATTGTAGAATGCACAGCCTGGCGCAATTCTAAAATACTAAAACGCCTGCTAGCCGGAAGTTAATGTGTCTGACGTCCAAAATGCTACTATGTCAGCATTCTACCATTCCGAAAGATTCTGGGTTCTAGAATCAATGGACGGCTGTGTTCCGGAATGTCAGGGAGGCCAAACTCTAGAATCCTTGCGTGTCTGAACTCGAGAGTCATTCAATGTCCACATTCCGGAAATCAGGGTGTCTGAATTCCCGAAGAACCAATTGTCTGCCTTCTAGAATCAAAATGTGTCAGAATTCTAGAATGCACAGCCTGGCGGAATTCTAAAGTCCTAAAATACCTGCTAGTCGGAAGGTAAGGTGTCTGAGGTCCAGAATGCTACTAGGTCAGCATTCTACCGTTCTGAAAGATTCTGGGTTCTAGAACCAATGGACGACTGAGTTCCAGAATGTCAGCATGGCCAAACTCTAGAATCCTTGCGTGTCTGATCTCGAGAGTCATTCAATGTGCACATTCCGGAGCTCAGGGTGTCTGAATTCCAGAAACACCAAATGTCTGCATTCTAGAATCGGAATGTGGTGAAATTCTAAAATGCACCGCATGGCGGAATTCTAAAGTCCTAAAATGCCTGCTAGCCGGAAGTTAAGGTGTCTGACGTCCAGAATGCTACTAGGTCAGCATTCTGCCATTCTGAAAGATTCTGTGCTCCAGAATCAATGGACGGATGAGTTCCAGAAGGTCAGGTTGGCCAAAGTCTAGAATCCTTGCGTGTCTGAACTCGAGAGTCATTCAATGTCCACATTCCGGAATTCACGGTGTCTGAATTCCAGAAGCACCAAATGTCTGCATTCTAGAATCAGAATGTGGTGGAATTCTAGAATGCACAGCACGGCGGAATTCTAAAGTCCTAAAATGCCTGCTACCCGGAAGTTAACGTGTCTGATGTCCAGAATGCTACTAGGTCAGCATTTAATCGTTCTGAAATATTCTGGGTTCTAGAATCAATGGACGGCTGAGTTCCAGAATGTAAGGTTGGCCAAACTCTAGAATACTTGCTTGTCTGAACTCGAGAGACATTCAGTGTCCACATTCCGGAACTAAGGGTGTCTGAATTCCAGAAGCACCAAATGTCTGCATTCGAGAATCGGAATTTGACGGAATTCTAGAATGCACAGCACGGTGGAATTCTAAAGTACTAAAACGCCTGCTAGCCGGAAGTTAATGTGTCTGACGTCCAGAATGCTACTAGGTCAGCATTCTACCATTCTGAAAGATTCTGGGTTCTAGAATCAGTGGACGGCTGAGATCCGGAATGTCAGGGTGGCCAAACTCTAGAATCCTTGCGTGTCTGAACTCGAATGTCATTCAATGTCCACATTCCGTAACTCAGGGTGTCTGAATTCCCAAAGAACCAATTGTCTGCATTGTAGAATCAAAATGTGGCAGAATTCTAGAATGCACAGCCTGGCGAAATTCTAAAGTCCTAAAATGCCTGCTACTCGCAAGGTAAGGTGTCTGAGGTCCAGAATGCTACTAGGTCAGCATTCTACCGTTCTGAAAGATTCTGGGTTCTAGTTCCAATTGACGACTGAGTTACAGAATGTCAGCATGGCCAAACTCTATAATCCTTGCGTGTCTGATCTCGAGAGTCATTCAATGTGCACATTCCGGAGCTCAGGGTGTCTGAATTACAGAAGCACCAAATGTCTGCATTCTATAATCAGAATGTGGTGGAATTCTAGAATGCACAGCACGGCGGAATTCTAAAGTCCTAAAATGCCTGCTACCCGGAAGTTAACGTGTCTGATGTATAGAATGCTACTAGGTCAGCATTTAATCGTTCTGAAATATTCTGGGTTCTAGAATCAATGGACGGCTGAGTTCCAGAATGTAAGGTTGGCCAAACTCTAGAATACTTGCGTGTCTGAACTCGAGAGACATTCAATGTCCACATTCCGGAACTAAGGGTGTCTGAATTCCAGAAGCACCAAATGTCTGCATTCGAGAATCGGAATTTGACGGAATTCTAGAATGCACAGCACGGCGGAATTCTAAAGTACTAAAACGCCTGCTAGCCGGAAGTTAATGTGTCTGACGTCCAGAATGCTACTAGGTCAGCATTCTACCATTCTGAAAGATTCTGGGTTCTAGAATCAATGGACGGCTGAGTTCCGGAATGTCAGGGTGGCCAAACTCTAGAATCCTTGCGTGTCTGAACTCGAGAGTCATTCAATGTCCACATTCCGGAATTCACGGTGTCTGAATTCCAGAAGCACCAAATGTCTGCATTCTAGAACCAAATGTGGCAGAATTCTAGAATGCACAGCCTGGCGGAATTCTAAAGTCCTAAAATGCCTGCTAGTCGGAAGGTAAGGTGTCTGAGTTCCAGAATGCTACTAGGTCAGCATTCTACCGTTCTGAAAGATTCTGGGTTCTAGCACCAATGGACGGCTGAGTTCCAGAATGTCAGCATGGCCAAACTCTAGAATCCTTGCGTGTCTGATCTCGAGAGTCATTCAATGTGCACATTCCGGAGCTCAGGGTATCTGAATTCCGGAAACACCAAATGTCTGCATTCTAGAATCGGAATGTGGTGAAATTCTAGAATGCACAGCAGGGTGGAATTCTAAAGTCCTAAAATGCCTGCTAGCCGGAAGTTAAGGTGTCTGACGTCCAGAATGCTACTAGGTCAGCATTTAATCATTCTGAAATATTCTGGGTTCTAGAATCAATGGACGGCTGAGTTCCAGAATGTAAGGTTGGCCAAACTCTAGAATACTTGCGTGTCTGAACTCAAGAGACATTCAATGTCCACATTCCGGAACTAAGGGTGTCTGAATTCCAGAAGCACCAAATGTCTGCATTCGAGAATCGGAATTTGACGGAATTCTAGAATGCACAGCACGGCGGAATTCTAAAGTACTAAAACGCCTGCTAGCCGGAAGTTAATGTGTCTGACGTCCAGAATGCTACTAGGTCAGCATTCTACCATTCTGAAAGATTCTGGGTTCTAGAATCAGTGGACGGCTGAGTTCCGGAATGTCAGGGTGGCCAAACTCTAGAATCCTTGCGTGTCTGATCTCGAGAGTCATTCAATGTCCACATTCCGGAACGCAGGGTGTCTGAATTCCCGAAGAACCAATTGTCTGCCTTCTAGAATCAAAATGTGGCAGAATTCTAGAATGCACAGCCTGGCGAAATTCTAAAGTCCTAAAATGCCTGCTACGCGGAAGTTAAGGTGTCTGACGTCCAGAGTGCTACTAGGTCAGCATTTAATCGTTCTGAAATATTCTGGGTTCTAGAATCAATGGACGGCTGAGTTCCAGAATGTAAGGTAGGCCAAACTCTAGAATACTTGCGTGTCTGAATTCGAGAGACATTCAATGTCCACATTCCGGAACTAAGGGTGTCTGAATTCCAGAAGCACCAAATGTCTGCTTTTGAGAATCGGAATTTGACGGAATTCTAGAATGCACAGCCTTGTGCAATTCTAAAGTACTAAAACTCCTGCTAGCCGGAAGTTAATGTGTCTGACATCCAAAATGCTACTATGTCAGCATTCTACCATTCCGAAAGATTCTGGGTTGCAGAATCAATGGACGGATGAGTTCCAGAAGGTCAGGTTGGCCAAACTCTAGAATCCTTGCGTGTCTGAACTCGAGAGTCATTCAATGTCCACATTCCGGAATTCACAGTGTCTGAATTCCAGAAGCACCAAATGTATGCATTCTAGAATCAAATGTGGCAGAATTCTAGAATGCACAGCCTGGCGGAATTCTAAAGTCCTAAAATGCTTGCTAGTCGGAAGGTAAGGTGTCTGAGGTCCAGAATGCTACTAGGTCAGCATTCTACCGTTCTGAAAGATTCTGGGTTCTAGAAACAAAGGACGGCTGAGTTCCAGAATGTCAGCATGGCCGAACTCTAGAATCCTTGCGTGTCTGATCTCGAGAGTCATTCAATGTGCACATTCTGGAGCTCAGGGTGTCTGAATTCCAGAAAAACCAAATGTCTGCATTCTAGAATTGGAATGTGGTGAAATTCTAGAATGCACAGCATGGTGGAATTCTAAAGTCCTAAAATGCCTGCTAGCCGGAAGTTAAGGTGTCTGACGTCCAGAATGCTACTAGGTCAGCATTCTACCGTTCTGAAAGATTCTGGGTTCCAGAATCAATGGACGGATGAGTTCCAGAAGGTCAGGTTGGCCAAACTCTAGAATCCTTGCGTGTCTGAACTCGAGAGTCATTCAATGTCCACAATCCGGAAGTCAGGGTGTCTGAATTCCTGAAGAACCAATTGTCTGTCTTCTAGAATCAAAATGTGTCAGAATTCTAGAATGCACAGCCTGGCGGAATTCTAAAGTCCTAAAATGCCTGCTACCCGGAAGTTAAGGTGTCTGACGTCCAGAGTGCTACTAGGTCAGCATTTAATCGTTCTGAAATATTCTGGGTTCTAGAATCAATGGACGGCTGAGTTCCAGAATGTAAGGTTGGCCAAACTCTAGAATACTTGCGTGTCTGAACTCGAGAGACATTCAATGTCCACATTCCGGAACTAAGGGTGTCTGAATTCCAGAAGCACGAAATGTCTGCTTTTGAGAATCGGAATTTGACGGAATTCTAGAATGCACAGCCTGGTGGAATTCTAAAGTACTAAAACGCCTGCTAGCCGGAAGTTAATGTGTCTGACGTCCAAAATGCTACTATGTCAGCATTCTACCATTCCGAAAGATTCTGGGTTCTAGAATCAATGGACGGCTGAGTTCCGGAATGTCAGGGTGGCCAAACTCTAGAATCCATGCGTGTCTGAACTCGAGAGTCATTCAATGTCCACATTCCGGAAGTCAGGGTGACTGAATTCCCGAAGAACCAATTGTCTGCCTTCTAGAATCAAAATGTGTCAGAATTCTAGAATGCACAGCCTGGCGGAATTCTAAAGTCCTACAATGCTTGCTAGCCGGAAGGTAAGGTGTCTGAGGTCCAGAATGCTACTATGTCAGCATTCTACCGTTCTGAAAGATTCTGGGTTCTAGAACCAATGGACGGCTGAGTTCCAGAATGTAAGGTAGGCCAAACTCTAGAATCCTTGCGTGTCTGATCTCGAGAGTCATTCAATGTGCACATTCTGGAGCTCAGGGTATCTGAATTCCAGGAGCACCAAATGTCTGCATTCTAGAAACGGAATGTGGTGAACTTCTAGAATGCACAGCATGGGGGAATTCTAAAGTCCTAAAATGCCTGCTAGCCGGAAGTTAAGGTGTCTGACGTCCAGAATGCTACTAGGTCAGCATTCTACCGTTCTGAAAGATTCTGGGTTCCAGAATCAATGGACGGATGAGTTCCAGAATGTCAGGTTGGCCAAACTCTAGAATCCTTGTGTGTCTGAACTCAAGAGTCATTCAATGTCCACATTCCGGAATTCACAGTGTCTGAATTCCAGAAGCACCAAAGGTCTGCATTCTAGAATCAGAATGTGGGGGAATTCTAGAATGCACAGCACGGCGGAATTCTAAAGTCCTAAAATGCCTGCTACCCGGAAGTTAAGGTGTCTGACGTCGAGAATGCTACTAGGTCAGCATTTAATCGTTCTGAAAGATTCTGGGTTCTAGAATCAATGGACGGCTGAGTTCCAGAATGTAAGGTTGGCCAAACACTGGAATACTTGCTTGTCTGAACTCGAGAGACATTCAATGTCCACATTCCGGAACTAAGGGTGTCTGAATTCCAGAAGCACCAAATGTCTGCATTCGAGAATCGGAATTTGACGGAATTCTAGAATGCACAGCACGGCGGTATTCTAAAGTACTAAAACGCCTGCTAGCCGGAAGTTAATGTGTCTGACTTCCAGAATGCTACTAGGTCAGCATTCTACCATTCTGAAAGATTCTGGGTTCTAGAATCAATGGACGGCTGAGTTCCGGAATGTCAGGGTGGCCAAACTCTAGAATCCTTGCGTGTCTGAACTCGAGAGTCATTCAATGTCCACATTCCGGAATTCACGGTGTCTGAATTCCAGAAGCACCAAATGTCTGCATTCTAGAACCAAATGTGGCAGAATTCTAGAATGCACAGCCTGGCGGAATTCTAAAGTCCTAAAATGCCTGCTAGTCGGAAGGTAAGGTGTCTGAGTTCCAGAATGCTACTAGGTCAGCATTCTACCGTTCTGAAAGATTCTGGGTTCTAGCACCAATGGACGGCTGAGTTCCAGAATGTCAGCATGGCCAAACTCTAGAATCCTTGCGTGTCTGATCTCGAGAGTCATTCAATGTGCACATTCCGGAGCTCAGGGTATCTGAATTCCGGAAACACCAAATGTCTGCATTCTAGAATCGGAATGTGGTGAAATTCTAGAATGCACAGCAGGGTGGAATTCTAAAGTCCTAAAATGCCTGCTAGCCGGAAGTTAAGGTGTCTGACGTCCAGAATGCTACTAGGTCAGCATTTAATCATTCTGAAATATTCTGGGTTCTAGAATCAATGGACGGCTGAGTTCCAGAATGTAAGGTTGGCCAAACTCTAGAATACTTGCGTGTCTGAACTCAAGAGACATTCAATGTCCACATTCCGGAACTAAGGGTGTCTGAATTCCAGAAGCACCAAATGTCTGCATTCGAGAATCGGAATTTGACGGAATTCTAGAATGCACAGCACGGCGGAATTCTAAAGTACTAAAACGCCTGCTAGCCGGAAGTTAATGTGTCTGACGTCCAGAATGCTACTAGGTCAGCATTCTACCATTCTGAAAGATTCTGGGTTCTAGAATCAGTGGACGGCTGAGTTCCGGAATGTCAGGGTGGCCAAACTCTAGAATCCTTGCGTGTCTGATCTCGAGAGTCATTCAATGTCCACATTCCGGAACGCAGGGTGTCTGAATTCCCGAAGAACCAATTGTCTGCCTTCTAGAATCAAAATGTGGCAGAATTCTAGAATGCACAGCCTGGCGAAATTCTAAAGTCCTAAAATGCCTGCTACGCGGAAGTTAAGGTGTCTGACGTCCAGAGTGCTACTAGGTCAGCATTTAATCGTTCTGAAATATTCTGGGTTCTAGAATCAATGGACGGCTGAGTTCCAGAATGTAAGGTAGGCCAAACTCTAGAATACTTGCGTGTCTGAATTCGAGAGACATTCAATGTCCACATTCCGGAACTAAGGGTGTCTGAATTCCAGAAGCACCAAATGTCTGCTTTTGAGAATCGGAATTTGACGGAATTCTAGAATGCACAGCCTTGTGCAATTCTAAAGTACTAAAACTCCTGCTAGCCGGAAGTTAATGTGTCTGACATCCAAAATGCTACTATGTCAGCATTCTACCATTCCGAAAGATTCTGGGTTGCAGAATCAATGGACGGATGAGTTCCAGAAGGTCAGGTTGGCCAAACTCTAGAATCCTTGCGTGTCTGAACTCGAGAGTCATTCAATGTCCACATTCCGGAATTCACAGTGTCTGAATTCCAGAAGCACCAAATGTATGCATTCTAGAATCAAATGTGGCAGAATTCTAGAATGCACAGCCTGGCGGAATTCTAAAGTCCTAAAATGCTTGCTAGTCGGAAGGTAAGGTGTCTGAGGTCCAGAATGCTACTAGGTCAGCATTCTACCGTTCTGAAAGATTCTGGGTTCTAGAAACAAAGGACGGCTGAGTTCCAGAATGTCAGCATGGCCGAACTCTAGAATCCTTGCGTGTCTGATCTCGAGAGTCATTCAATGTGCACATTCTGGAGCTCAGGGTGTCTGAATTCCAGAAAAACCAAATGTCTGCATTCTAGAATTGGAATGTGGTGAAATTCTAGAATGCACAGCATGGTGGAATTCTAAAGTCCTAAAATGCCTGCTAGCCGGAAGTTAAGGTGTCTGACGTCCAGAATGCTACTAGGTCAGCATTCTACCGTTCTGAAAGATTCTGGGTTCCAGAATCAATGGACGGATGAGTTCCAGAAGGTCAGGTTGGCCAAACTCTAGAATCCTTGCGTGTCTGAACTCGAGAGTCATTCAATGTCCACAATCCGGAAGTCAGGGTGTCTGAATTCCTGAAGAACCAATTGTCTGTCTTCTAGAATCAAAATGTGTCAGAATTCTAGAATGCACAGCCTGGCGGAATTCTAAAGTCCTAAAATGCCTGCTACCCGGAAGTTAAGGTGTCTGACGTCCAGAGTGCTACTAGGTCAGCATTTAATCGTTCTGAAATATTCTGGGTTCTAGAATCAATGGACGGCTGAGTTCCAGAATGTAAGGTTGGCCAAACTCTAGAATACTTGCGTGTCTGAACTCGAGAGACATTCAATGTCCACATTCCGGAACTAAGGGTGTCTGAATTCCAGAAGCACGAAATGTCTGCTTTTGAGAATCGGAATTTGACGGAATTCTAGAATGCACAGCCTGGTGGAATTCTAAAGTACTAAAACGCCTGCTAGCCGGAAGTTAATGTGTCTGACGTCCAAAATGCTACTATGTCAGCATTCTACCATTCCGAAAGATTCTGGGTTCTAGAATCAATGGACGGCTGAGTTCCGGAATGTCAGGGTGGCCAAACTCTAGAATCCTTGCGTGTCTGAACTCGAGAGTCATTCAATGTCCACATTCCGGAAGTCAGGGTGTCTGAATTCCCGAAGAACCAATTGTCTGCCTTCTAGAATCAAAATGTGTCAGAATTCTAGAATGCACAGCCTGGCGGAATTCTAAAGTCCTACAATGCTTGCTAGCCGGAAGGTAAGGTGTCTGAGGTCCAGAATGCTACTATGTCAGCATTCTACCGTTCTGAAAGATTCTGGGTTCTAGAACCAATGGACGGCTGAGTTCCAGAATGTAAGGTAGGCCAAACTCTAGAATCCTTGCGTGTCTGATCTCGAGAGTCATTCAATGTGCACATTCTGGAGCTCAGGGTATCTGAATTCCAGGAGCACCAAATGTCTGCATTCTAGAAACGGAATGTGGTGAACTTCTAGAATGCACAGCATGGGGGAATTCTAAAGTCCTAAAATGCCTGCTAGCCGGAAGTTAAGGTGTCTGACGTCCAGAATGCTACTAGGTCAGCATTCTACCGTTCTGAAAGATTCTGGGTTCCAGAATCAATGGACGGATGAGTTCCAGAATGTCAGGTTGGCCAAACTCTAGAATCCTTGTGTGTCTGAACTCAAGAGTCATTCAATGTCCACATTCCGGAATTCACAGTGTCTGAATTCCAGAAGCACCAAAGGTCTGCATTCTAGAATCAGAATGTGGGGGAATTCTAGAATGCACAGCACGGCGGAATTCTAAAGTCCTAAAATGCCTGCTACCCGGAAGTTAAGGTGTCTGACGTCGAGAATGCTACTAGGTCAGCATTTAATCGTTCTGAAAGATTCTGGGTTCCAGAATCAATGGACGGCTGAGTTCCAGAATGTAAGGTTGGCCAAACACTGGAATACTTGCTTGTCTGAACTCGAGAGACATTCAATGTCCACATTCCGGAACTAAGGGTGTCTGAATTCCAGAAGCACCAAATGTCTGCATTCGAGAATCGGAATTTGACGGAATTCTAGAATGCACAGCACGGCGGTATTCTAAAGTACTAAAACGCCTGCTAGCCGGAAGTTAATGTGTCTGACTTCCAGAATGCTACTAGGTCAGCATTCTACCATTCTGAAAGATTGTGGGTTCTAGAATCAATGGACGGCTGAGATCCGGAATGTCAGGTTGGCCGAACTCTAGAATCCTTGCGTGTCTGAACTCGAGAGTCATTCAATGTCCACATTCCGGAACTCAGGGTGTCTGAATTCCCGAAGAACCAATTGTCTGCATTCTAGAATCAAAATGTGGCAGAATTCTAGAATGCACAGCCTGGCGGAATTCTAAAGTCCTAAAATGCCTGCTAGTCGGAAGGTAAGGTGTCTGAAGTCCAGAATGATACTAGGTCAGCATTCTACCGTTCTGAAAGATTCTGGGTTCTAGAACCAATGGACGGCTGAGTTCCAGAATGTCAGCATGGCCGAACTCTAGAATCCTTGCATGTCTGATCTCGAGAGTCATTCAATGTGCACATTCCGGAGCTCAGGGTGTCTGAATTCCAGAAAAACCAAATGTCTGCATTCTAGAATTGGAATGTGGTGAAATTCTAGAATGCACAGCATGGTGGAATTCTAAAGTCCTAAAATGCCTGCTATCCGGAAGTTAAGGTGTCTGACGTCCAGAATGCTACTAGGTCAGCATTCTACCGTTCTGAAAGATTCTGGGTTCCAGAATCAATGGACGGATGAGTTCCAGGTCAGGTTGGCCAAACTCTAGAATCCTTGCGTGTCTGAACTCGAGAGTCATTCAATGTCCACAATCCGGAAATCAGGGTGTCTGAATTCCCGAAGAACCAATTGTCTGCCTTCTAGAATCAAAATGTGTCAGAATTCTAGAATGCACAGACTGGCGGAATTCTAAAGTCCTAAAATGCCTGCTACCCGGAAGTTAAGGTGTCTGACGTCCAGAGTGCTACTAGGTCAGCATTTAATCGTTCTGAAATATTCTGGGTTCTAGAATCAATGGATGGCTGAGTTCCAGAATGTAAGGTTGGCCAAACTCTAGAATACGTCCGTGTCTGAACTCGAGAGACATCCAATGTCCACATTCCGGAACTAAGGGTGTCTGAATTCCAGAAGCACGAAATGTCTGCTTTTGAGAATCGGAATTTGACGGAATTGTAGAATGCACAGCCTGGTGGAATTCTAAAGTACTAAAACGCCTGCTAGCCGGAAGTTAATGTGCCTGCCGTCCAAAATGCTACTATGTCAGCATTCTACCATTCCGAAAGATTCTGGGTTCTAGAATCAATGGACGGCTGTGTTCCGGAATGTCAGGGTGGCCAAACTCTAGAATCCTTGCGTGTCTGAACTCGAGAGTCATTCAATGTCCACATTCCGGAACTCAGGGTGTCTGAATTCCCGAAGAACCAATTGTCTGCCTTCTAGAATCAAAATGTGTCATAATTCTAGAATGCACAGCCTGGCGGAATTCTAAAGTCCTAAAATGCTTGCTAGCCAGAAGATAAGGTGTCTGAGGTCCAGAATGCTACTAGGTCAGCATTCTACCGTTCTGAAAGATTCTGGATTCTAGAACCAATGGACGGCTGAGTTCCAGAATGTCAGCATGGCCAAACTCTAGAATCCTTGCGTGTCTGATCTCGAGAGTCATTCAATGTGCACATTCCGGAGCTCAGGGTGTCTGAATTCCAGAAACACCAAATGTCTGCATTCTAGAATCGGAATGTGGTGAAATTCTAAAATGCACCGCATGGCGGAATTCTAAAGTCCTAAAATACCTGCTAGCCGGAAGTTAAGGTGTCTGACGTCCAGAATGCTACTAGGTCAGCATTCTGCCGTTCTGAAAGATTCTGTGTTCCAGAATCAATGGACGGATGAGTTCCAGAAGGTCAGGTTAGCCAAAGTCTAGAATCCTTGCATGTCTGAACTCGAGAGTCATTCAATATCCACATTCCGGAATTCACGGTGTCTGAATTCCAGAAGCACCAAATGTCTGCATTCTAGAATCAGAATGTGGTGGAATTCTAGAATGCACAGCACGGCGGAATTCTAAAGTCCTAAAATGCCTGCTACCCGGAAGTTAACGTGTCTGATGTCCAGAATGCTACTAGGTCAGCATTTAATCGTTCTGAAATATTCTGGGTTCTAGAATCAATGGACGGCTGAGTTCCAGAATGTAAGGTTGGCCAAACTCTAGAATACTTGCTTGTCTGAACTCGAGAGACATTCAGTGTCCACATTCCGGAACTAAGGGTGTCTGAATTCCAGAAGCACCAAACGTCTGCATTCGAGAATCGGAATTTGACGGAATTCTAGAATGCACAGCACGGCGGAATTCTAAAGTACTAAAACGCTTGCTAGCTGGAAGTTAATGTGTCTGACGTCCAGAATGCTACTAGGTCAGCATTCTACCATTCTGAAAGATTCTGGGTTCTAGAATCAGTGGACGGCTGAGTTCCGGAATGTCAGGGTGGCCAAACTCTAGAATCCTTGCGTGTCTGATCTCGAGAGTCATTCAATGTGCACATTCTGGAGCTCAGGGTGTCTGAATTCCAGGAGCACCAAATGTCTGCATTCTAGAAACGGAATGTGGTGAACTTCTAGAATGCACAGCACGGCTGAATTCTAAAGTCCTAAAATGCCTGCTGCCCGGAAGTAAACGTGTCTGACGTCCAGAATGCTACTAGGTCAGCATTCTACCGTTCTGAAAGATTCTGGGTTCCAGAATCAATGGACTGATGAGTTCCAGGATGTCAGGTTGGCCAAACTCTAGAATCCTTGCGTGTCTGAACTCGAGAGTCATTCAATGTCCACATTCCGGAATTCACGGTGTCTGAATTCCAGAAGCACCAAATGTCTGCATTCTAGAATCAGAATGTGGTGGAATTCTAGAATGCACAGCACGGCGGAATTCTAAAGTCCGAAAATGCCTGCTAACCGGAAGTTAAGGTGTCTGACGTCCAGAATGCTACTAGGTCAGCATTTAATCGTTCTGAAAGATTCTGGGTTCTAGAATCAATGGACGGCTGAGTTCCAGAATGTAAGGTTGGCCAAACTCTAGAATACTTGCGTGTCTGAACTCGAGAGACATTCAATGTCCACATTCCGGAACTAAGGGTGTCTGAATTCCAGAAGCACCAAATGTCTGCATTCTAGAATCAAAATGTGGCAGAATTCTAGAATGCACAGCCTGGCGGAATTCTAAAGTCCTACAATGCTTGCTAGCCGGAAGGTAAGGTGTCTGAGGTCCAGAATGCTACCAGGTCAGCATTCTACCGTTCTGAAAGATTCTGGGTTCTAGAACCAATGGACGTCTGAGTTCCAGAATGTCAGCATGGCCAAACTCTAGAATCCTTGCGTGTCTGATCTCGAGAGTCATTCAATGTGCACATTCCGGAGCTCAGGGTGTCTGAATTCCGGAAACACCAAATGTCTGCATTCTAGAATCGGAATGTGGTGAAATTCTAGAATGCACAGCATGGTGGAAATCTAAAGTCCTAAAATGCCTGCTAGCCGGAAGTTAAGGTGTCTGACGTCCAGAATACTACTAGGTCAGCATTCTACCGTTCTGAAAGATTCTGGGTTCCAGAATCAATGGACGGATGAGTTCCAGAAGGTCAGGTTGGCCAAAGTCTAGAATCATTGCGTGTCTGAACTCGAGAGTCATTCAATGTCCACATTCCGGAATTCACGGTGTCTGAATTCCAGAAGCACCAAATGTCTGCATTCTAGAATCAGAATGTGGTGGAATTCTAGAATGCACAGCACGGTGGAATTCTAAAGTCCTAAAATGCCTGCTACCCGGAAGTTAGCGTGTCTGACGTCCAGAATGCTACTAGGTCAGCATTTAATCGTTCTGAAATATTCTGGGTTCTAGAATCAATGGACGGCTGAGTTCCAGAATGTAAGGTTGGCCAAACTCTAGAATACTTGCGTGTCTGAACTCGAGAGACATTCAATATCCACATTCCGGAACTAAGGGTGTCTGAATTCCAGAAGCACCAAATGTCTGCATTCGAGAATCGGAATTTGACGGAATTCTAGAATGCACAGCACGGCGGAATTCTAAAGTACTAAAACGCCTGCTAGCCGGAAGTTAATGTGTCTGACGTCCAGAATGCTACTAGGTCAGCATTCTACCATTCTGAAAGATTCTGGGTTCTAGAATCAATGGACGGCTGAGTTCCGGAATGTCAGGGTGGCCAAACTCTAGAATCCTTGCGTGTCTGAACTCGAGAGACATTCAATGTCCACATTTCGGAACTCAGGGTGTCTGAATTCCCGAAGAACCAATTGTCTGCCTTCTAGAATCAAAATGTGGCAGAATTCTAGAATGCACAGCCTGGCAGAATTCTAAAGTCCTAAAATGCCTGCTACCCGGAAGTTAAGGTGTCTGACGTCCAGAGTGCTACTAGGTCAGCATTTAATCGTTCTGAAATATTCTGGGTTCTAGAATCAATGGAGGGCTGAGTTCCAGAATGTAAGGTTGGCCAAACTCTAGAATACTTGCGTGTCTGAACTCGAGAGACATTCAATGTCCACATTCCGGAACTAAGGGTGTCTGAATTCCAGAAGCACCAAATGTCTGCTTTTGAGAATCGGAATTTGACGGAATTGTAGAATGCACAGCCTGGCGCAATTCTAAAATACTAAAACGCCTGCTAGCCGGAAGTTAATGTGTCTGACGTCCAAAATGCTACTATGTCAGCATTCTACCATTCCGAAAGATTCTGGGTTCTAGAATCAATGGACGGCTGTGTTCCGGAATGTCAGGGAGGCCAAACTCTAGAATCCTTGCGTGTCTGAACTCGAGAGTCATTCAATGTCCACATTCCGGAAATCAGGGTGTCTGAATTCCCGAAGAACCAATTGTCTGCCTTCTAGAATCAAAATGTGTCAGAATTCTAGAATGCACAGCCTGGCGGAATTCTAAAGTCCTAAAATACCTGCTAGTCGGAAGGTAAGGTGTCTGAGGTCCAGAATGCTACTAGGTCAGCATTCTACCGTTCTGAAAGATTCTGGGTTCTAGAACCAATGGACGACTGAGTTCCAGAATGTCAGCATGGCCAAACTCTAGAATCCTTGCGTGTCTGATCTCGAGAGTCATTCAATGTGCACATTCCGGAGCTCAGGGTGTCTGAATTCCAGAAACACCAAATGTCTGCATTCTAGAATCGGAATGTGGTGAAATTCTAAAATGCACCGCATGGCGGAATTCTAAAGTCCTAAAATGCCTGCTAGCCGGAAGTTAAGGTGTCTGACGTCCAGAATGCTACTAGGTCAGCATTCTGCCATTCTGAAAGATTCTGTGCTCCAGAATCAATGGACGGATGAGTTCCAGAAGGTCAGGTTGGCCAAAGTCTAGAATCCTTGCGTGTCTGAACTCGAGAGTCATTCAATGTCCACATTCCGGAATTCACGGTGTCTGAATTCCAGAAGCACCAAATGTCTGCATTCTAGAATCAGAATGTGGTGGAATTCTAGAATGCACAGCACGGCGGAATTCTAAAGTCCTAAAATGCCTGCTACCCGGAAGTTAACGTGTCTGATGTCCAGAATGCTACTAGGTCAGCATTTAATCGTTCTGAAATATTCTGGGTTCTAGAATCAATGGACGGCTGAGTTCCAGAATGTAAGGTTGGCCAAACTCTAGAATACTTGCTTGTCTGAACTCGAGAGACATTCAGTGTCCACATTCCGGAACTAAGGGTGTCTGAATTCCAGAAGCACCAAATGTCTGCATTCGAGAATCGGAATTTGACGGAATTCTAGAATGCACAGCACGGTGGAATTCTAAAGTACTAAAACGCCTGCTAGCCGGAAGTTAATGTGTCTGACGTCCAGAATGCTACTAGGTCAGCATTCTACCATTCTGAAAGATTCTGGGTTCTAGAATCAGTGGACGGCTGAGATCCGGAATGTCAGGGTGGCCAAACTCTAGAATCCTTGCGTGTCTGAACTCGAGTGTCATTCAATGTCCACATTCCGTAACTCAGGGTGTCTGAATTCCCAAAGAACCAATTGTCTGCATTGTAGAATCAAAATGTGGCAGTATTCTAGAATGCACAGCCTGGCGGAATTCTAAAGTCCTAAAATGCCTGCTACTCGCAAGGTAAGGTGTCTGAGGTCCAGAATGCTACTAGGTCAGCATTCTACCGTTCTGAAAGATTCTGGGTTCTAGTTCCAATTGACGACTGAGTTACAGAATGTCAGCATGGCCGAACTCTAGAATCCTTGCGTGTCTGATCTCGAGAGTCATTCAATGTGCACATTCCGGAACTCAGGGTGTCTGAATTACAGAAGCACCAAATGTCTGCATTCTATAATCAGAATGTGGTGGAATTCTAGAATGCACAGCACGGCGTAATTCTAAAGTCCTAAAATGCCTGCTACCCGGAAGTTAACGTGTCTGATGTATAGAATGCTACTAGGTCAGCATTTAATCGTTCTGAAATATTCTGGGTTCTAGAATCAATGGACGGCTGAGTTCCAGAATGTAAGGTTGGCCAAACTCTAGAATACTTGCGTGTCTGAACTCGAGAGACATTCAATGTCCACATTCCGGAACTAAGGGTGTCTGAATTCCAGAAGCACCAAATGTCTGCATTCGAGAATCGGAATTTGACGGAATTCTAGAATGCACAGCACGGCGGAATTCTAAAGTACTAAAACGCCTGCTAGCCGGAAGTTAATGTGTCTGACGTCCAGAATGCTACTAGGTCAGCATTCTACCATTCTGAAAGATTCTGGGTTCTAGAATCAATGGACGGCTGAGTTCCGGAATGTCAGGGTGGCCAAACTCTAGAATCCTTGCGTGTCTGAACTCGAGAGTCATTCAATGTCCACATTCCGGAATTCACGGTGTCTGAATTCCAGAAGCACCAAATGTCTGCATTCTAGAATCAAAATGTGGCAGAATTCTAGAATGCACATCCTGGCGAAATTCTAAAGTCCTAAAATGCCTGCTAGTGGGAAGGTAAGGTGTCTGAGTTCCAGAATGCTACTAGGTCAGCATTCTACCGTTCTGAAAGATTCTGGGTTCTAGCACCAATGGACGGCTGAGTTCCAGAATGTCAGCATGGCCAAACTCTAGAATCCTTGCGTGTCTGATCTCGAGAGTCATTCAATGTGCACATTCCGGAGCTCAGGGTGTCTGAATTCCGGAAACACCAAATGTCTGCATTCTAGAATCGGAATGTGGTGAAATTCTAGAATGCACAACAGGGTGGAATTCTAAAGTCCTAAAATGCCTGCTACCCGGAAGTTAGCGTGTCTGACGTCCAGAATGCTACTAGGTCAGCATTTAATCGTTCTGAAATATTCTGGGTTCTAGAATCAATGGACGGCTGAGTTCCAGAATGTAAGATTGGCCAAACTCTAGAATACTTGCGTGTCTGAACTCGAGAGACATTCAATGTCCACATTCCGGAACTAAGGGTGTCTGAATTCCAGAAGCACCAAATGTCTGCATTCGAGAATCGGAATTTGACGGAAATCTAGAATGCACAGCACGGCAGAATTCTAAAGTACTAAAACGCCTGCTAGCCGGAAGTTAATGTGTCTGACGTCCAGAATGCTACTAGGTCAGCATTCTACCATTCTGAAAGATTCTGGGTTCTAGAATCAATGGACGGCTGAGTTCCGGAATGTCAGGGTGGCCAAACTCTAGAATCCTTGCGTGTCTGAACTCGAGAGACATTCAATGTCCACATTTCGGAACTCAGGGTGTCTGAATTCCCGAAGAACCAATTGTCTGCCTTCTAGAATCAAAATGTGGCAGAATTCTAGAATGCACAGCCTGGCGGAATTCTAAAGTCCTAAAATGCCTGCTACCCGGAAGTTAAGGTGTCTGACGTCCAGAGTGCTACTAGGTCAGCATTTAATCGTTCTGAAATATTCTGGGTTCTAGAATCAATGGAGGGCTGAGTTCCAGAATGTAAGGTTGGCCAAACTCTAGAATACTTGCGTGTCTGAACTCGAGAGACATTCAATGTCCACATTCCGGAACTAAGGGTGTCTGAATTCCAGAAGCACCAAATGTCTGCTTTTGAGAATCGGAATTTGACGGAATTGTAGAATGCACAGCCTGGCGCAATTCTAAAATACTAAAACGCCTGCTAGCCGGAAGTTAATGTGTCTGACGTCCAAAATGCTACTATGTCAGCATTCTACCATTCCGAAAGATTCTGGGTTCTAGAATCAATGGACGGCTGTGTTCCGGAATGTCAGGGAGGCCAAACTCTAGAATCCTTGCGTGTCTGAACTCGAGAGTCATTCAATGTCCACATTCCGGAAATCAGGGTGTCTGAATTCCCGAAGAACCAATTGTCTGCCTTCTAGAATCAAAATGTGTCAGAATTCTAGAATGCACAGCCTGGCGGAATTCTAAAGTCCTAAAATACCTGCTAGTCGGAAGGTAAGGTGTCTGAGGTCCAGAATGCTACTAGGTCAGCATTCTACCGTTCTGAAAGATTCTGGGTTCTAGAACCAATGGACGACTGAGTTCCAGAATGTCAGCATGGCCAAACTCTAGAATCCTTGCGTGTCTGATCTCGAGAGTCATTCAATGTGCACATTCCGTAACTCAGGGTGTCTGAATTCCCAAAGAACCAATTGTCTGCATTGTAGAATCAAAATGTGGCAGTATTCTAGAATGCACAGCCTGGCGGAATTCTAAAGTCCTAAAATGCCTGCTACTCGCAAGGTAAGGTGTCTGAGGTCCAGAATGCTACTAGGTCAGCATTCTACCGTTCTGAAAGATTCTGGGTTCTAGTTCCAATTGACGACTGAGTTACAGAATGTCAGCATGGCCGAAATCTAGAATTCTTGCGTGTCTGATCTCGAGAGTCATTCAATGTGCACATTCCGGAGCTCAGGGTGTCTGAATTACAGAAGCACCAAATGTCTGCATTCTATAATCAGAATGTGGTGGAATTCTAGAATGCACAGCACGGCGGAATTCTAAAGTCCTAAAATGCCTGCTACCCGGAAGTTAACGTGTCTGATGTATAGAATGCTACTAGGTCAGCATTTAATCGTTCTGAAATATTCTGGGTTCTAGAATCAATGGACGGCTGAGTTCCAGAATGTAAGGTTGGCCAAACTCTAGAATACTTGCGTGTCTGAACTCGAGAGACATTCAATGTCCACATTCCGGAACTAAGGGTGTCTGAATTCCAGAAGCACCAAATGTCTGCATTCGAGAATCGGAATTTGACGGAATTCTAGAATGCACAGCACGGCGGAATTCTAAAGTACTAAAACGCCTGCTAGCCGGAAGTTAATGTGTCTGACGTCCAGAATGCTACTAGGTCAGCATTATACCATTCTGAAAGATTCTGGGTTCTAGAATCAATGGACGGCTGAGTTCCGGAATGTCAGGGTGGCCAAACTCTAGAATCTTTGCGTGTCTGAACTCGAGAGTCATTCAATGTCCACATTCCGGAATTCACGGTGTCTGAATTCCAGAAGCACCAAATGTCTGCATTCTAGAATCAAAATGTGGCAGAATTCTAGAATGCACAGCCTGGCGAAATTCTAAAGTCCTAAAATGCCTGCTAGTCGGAAGGTAAGGTGTCTGAGTTCCAGAATGCTACTAGGTCAGCATTCTACCGTTCTGAAAGATTCTGGGTTCTAGCACCAATGGACGGCTGAGTTCCAGAATGTCAGCATGGCCAAACTCTAGAATCCTTGCGTGTCTGATCTCGAGAGTCATTCAATGTGCACATTCCGGAGCTCAGGGTGTCTGAATTCCGGAAACACCAAATGTCTGCATTCTAGAATCGGAATGTGGTGAAATTCTAGAATGCACAGCAGGGTGGAATTCTAAAGTCCTAAAATGCCTGCTAGCCGGAAGTTAAGGTGTCTGACGTCCAGAATGCTACTAGGTCAGCATTTAATCGTTCTGAAATATTCTGGGTTCTAGAATCAATGGACGGCTGAGTTCCAGAATGTAAGGTTGGCCAAACTCTAGAATACTTGCGTGTCTGAACTCGAGAGACATTCAATTTCCACATTCCGGAACTAAGGGTGTCTGAATTCCAGAAGCACCAAATGTCTGCATTCGAGAATCGGAATTTGACGGAATTCTAGAATGCACAGCACGGCGGAATTCTAAAGTACTAAAACGCCTGCTAGCCGGAAGTTAATGTGTCTGACGTCCAGAATGCTACTAGGTCAGCATTCTACCATTCTGAAAGATTCTGGGTTCTAGAATCAGTGGACGGCTGAGTTCCGGAATGTCAGGGTGGCCAAACTCTAGAATCCTTGCGTGTCTGATCTCGAGAGTCATTCAATGTCCACATTCCGGAACGCAGGGTGTCTGAATTCCCGAAGAACCAATTGTCTGCCTTCTAGAATCAAAATGTGGCAGAATTCTAGAATGCACAGCCTGGCGAAATTCTAAAGTCCTAAAATGCCTGCTACCCGGAAGTTAAGGTGTCTGACGTCCAGAGTGCTACTAGGTCAGCATTTAATCGTTCTGAAATATTCTGGGTTCTAGAATCAATGGACGGCTGAGTTCCAGAATGTAAGGTAGGCCAAACTCTAGAATACTTGCGTGTCTGAATTCGAGAGACATTCAATGTCCACATTCCGGAACTAAGGGTGTCTGAATTCCAGAAGCACCAAATGTCTGCCTTCTAGAATCAAAATGTGGCAGAATTCTAGAATGCACAGCCTGGCGAAATTCTAAAGTCCTAAAATGCTTGCTAGCCAGAAGGTAAGGTGTCTGAGGTCCAGAATGCTACTAGGTCAGCATTCTACCGTTCTGAAAGATTCTGTATTCTAGAACCAATGGACGGCTGAGTTCCAGAATGTCAGCATGGCCAAACTCTAGAATCCTTGCGTGTCTGATCTCGAGAGTCATTCAATGTGCACATTCCGGAGCTCAGGGTGTCTGAATTCCAGAAACACCAAATGTCTGCATTCTAGAATCGGAATGTGGTGAAATTCTAAAATGCACCGCATGGCGGAATTCTAAAGTCCTAAAATACCTGCTAGCCGGAAGTTAAGGTGTCTGACGTCCAGAATGCTACTAGGTCAGCATTCTGCCGTTCTGAAAGATTCTGTGTTCCAGAATCAATGGACGGATGAGTTCCAGAAGGTCAGGTTAGCCAAAGTCTAGAATCCTTGCGTGTCTGAACTCGAGAGTCATTCAATATCCACATTCCGGAATTCACGGTGTCTGAATTCCAGAAGCACCAAATGTCTGCATTCTAGAATCAGAATGTGGTGGAATTCTAGAATGCACAGCACGGCGGAATTCTAAAGTCCTAAAATGCCTGCTACCCGGAAGTTAACGTGTCTGATGTCCAGAATGCTACTAGGTCAGCATTTAATCGTTCTGAAATATTCTGGGTTCTAGAATCAATGGACGGCTGAGTTCCAGAATGTAAGGTTGGCCAAACTCTAGAATACTTGCTTGTCTGAACTCGAGAGACATTCAGTGTCCACATTCCGGAACTAAGGGTGTCTGAATTCCAGAAGCACCAAACGTCTGCATTCGAGAATCGGAATTTGACGGAATTCTAGAATGCACAGCACGGCGGAATTCTAAAGTACTAAAACGCTTGCTAGCCGGAAGTTAATGTGTCTGACGTCCAGAATGCTACTAGGTCAGCATTCTACCATTCTGAAAGATTCTGGGTTCTAGAATCAGTGGACGGCTGAGTTCCGGAATGTCAGGGTGGCCAAACTCTAGAATCCTTGCGTGTCTGATCTCGAGAGTCATTCAATGTGCACATTCTGGAGCTCAGGGTGTCTGAATTCCAGGAGCACCAAATGTCTGCATTCTTGAAACGGAATGTGGTGAACTTCTAGAATGCACAGCACGGCTGAATTCTAAAGTCCTAAAATGCCTGCTACCCGGAAGTAAACGTGTCTGACGTCCAGAATGCTACTAGGTCAGCATTCTACCGTTCTGAAAGATTCTGGGTTCCAGAATCAATGGACTGATGAGTTCCAGAATGTCAGGTTGGCCAAACTCTAGAATCCTTGCGTGTCTGAACTCGAGAGTCATTCAATGTCCACATTCCGGAATTCACGGTGTCTGAATTCCAGATGCACCAAATGTCTGCATTCTAGAATCAGAATGTGGTGGAATTCAAGAATGCACAGCACGGCGGAATTCTAAAGTCCGAAAATGCCTGCTAACCGGAAGTTAAGGTGTCTGACGTCCAGAATGCTACTAGGTCAGCATTTAATCGTTCTGAAAGATTCTGGGTTCTAGAATCAATGGACGGCTGAGTTCCAGAATGTAAGGTTGGCCAAACTCTAGAATACTTGCGTGTCTGAACTCGAGAGACATTCAATGTCCACATTCCGGAACTAAGGGTGTCTGAATTCCAGAAGCACCAAATGTCTGCATTCTAGAATCAAAATGTGGCAGAATTCTAGAATGCACAGCCTGGCGGAATTCTAAAGTCCTAAAATGCCTGCTAGTCGGAAGGTAAAGTGTCTGAGTTCCAGAATGCTACTAGGTCAGCATTCTACCGTTCTGAAAGATTCTGGGTTCTAGAACCAATGGACGGCTGAGTTCCAGAATGTCAGCATGGCCAAACTCTAGAATCCTTGCGTGTCTGATCTCGAGAGTCATTCAATGTGCACATTCCGGAGCTCAGGGTGTCTGAATTCCGGAAACACCAAATGTCTGCATTCTAGAATCGGAATGTGGTGAAATTCTAGAATGCACAGCATGGTGGAATTCTAAAGTCCTAAAATGCCTGCTAGCCGGAAGTTAAGGTGTCTGACGTCCAGAATACTACTAGGTCAGCATTCTACCGTTCTGAAAGATTCTGGGTTCCAGAATCAATGGACGGATGAGTTCCAGAATGTCAGGTTGGCCAAAGTCTAGAATCATTGCGTGTCTGAACTCGAGAGTCATTCAATGTCCACATTCCGGAATTCACGGTGTCTGAATTCCAGAAGCACCAAATGTCTGCATTCTAGAATCAGAATGTGGTGGAATTCTAGAATGCACAGCACGGTGGAATTCTAAAGTCCTAAAATGCCTGCTACCCGGAAGTTAGCGTGTCTGACGTCCAGAATGCTACTAGGTCAGCATTTAATCGTTCTGAAATATTCTGGGTTCTAGAATCAATGGACGGCTGAGTTCCAGAATGTAAGGTTGGCCAAACTCTAGAATACTTGCGTGTCTGAACTTGAGAGACATTCAATGTCCACATTACGGAACTAAGGGTATCTGAATTCCAGAAGCACCAAATGTCTGCATTCGAGAATCGGAATTTGACGGAATTCTAGAATGCACAGCACGGCGGAATTCTAAAGTACTAAAACGCCTGCTAGCCGGAAGTTAATGTGTCTGACGTCCAGAATGCTACTAGGTCAGCATTCTACCATTCTGAAAGATTCTGGGTTCTAGAATCAATGGACGGCTGAGTTCCGGAATGTCAGGGTGGCCAAACTCTAGAATCCTTGCGTGTCTGAACTCGAGAGACATTCAATGTCCACATTTCGGAACTCAGGGTGTCTGAATTCCCGAAGAACCAATTGTCTGCCTTCTAGAATCAAAATGTGGCAGAATTCTAGAATGCACAGCCTGGCGGAATTCTAAAGTCCTAAAATGCCTGCTACCCGGAAGTTAAGGTGTCTGACGTCCAGAGTGCTACTAGGTCAGCATTTAATCGTTCTGAAATATTCTGGGTTCTAGAATCAATGGAGGGCTGAGTTCCAGAATGTAAGGTTGGTCAAACTCTAGAATACTTGCGTGTCTGAACTCGAGAGACATTCAATGTCCACATTCCGGAACTAAGGGTGTCTGAATTCCAGAAGCACCAAATGTCTGCTTTTGAGAATCGGAATTTGACGGAATTGTAGAATGCACAGCCTGGCGCAATTCTAAAATACTAAAACGCCTGCTATCCGGAAGATAATGTGTCTGACGTCCTAAATGCTACTATGTCAGCATTCTACCATTCTGAAAGATTGTGGGTTCAAGAATCCATGGACGGCTGTGTTCCGGAATGTCAGGGTGGCCAAACTCTAGAATCCTTGCGTGTCTGAACTCGAAAGTCATTCAATGTCCACATTCCAGAACTCAGGGTGTCTGAATTCCCGAAGAACCAATTGTCTGCCTTCTAGAATCAAAATGTGTCAGAATTCTAGAATGCACAGCCTGGCGGAATTCTAAAGTCCTAAAATACCTGCTAGTCTGAAGGTAAGGTGTCTGAGGTCCAGAATGCTACTAGGTCAGCATTCTACCGTTCTGAAAGATTCTGGGTTCTAGAACCAATGGACGACTGAGTTCCAGAATGTCAGCATGGCCAAACTCTAGAATCCTTGCGTGTCTGATCTCGAGAGTCATTCAATGTGCACATTCCGGAGCTCAGGGTGTCTGAATTCCAGAAACACCAAATGTCTGCATTCTAGAACCGGAATGTGGTGAAATTCTGAAATGCACCGCATGGCGGAATTCTAAAGTCCTAAAATGCCTGCTAGCCGGAAGTTAAGGTGTCTGACGTCCAGAATGCTACTAGGTCAGCATTCTACCGTTCTGAAAGATTCCGGGTTCCAGAATCAATGGACGGATGGTTTCCAGAAGGTCAGGTTGGCCAAAGTCTAGAATCATTGCGTGTCTGAACTCGAGAGTCATTCAATGTCCACATTCCGGAATTCACGGTGTCTGAATTCCAGAAGCACCAAATGTCTGCATTCTAGAATCAGAATGTGGTGGAATTCTAGAATGCACAGCACGGCGGGATTCTAAAGTCCTAAAATGCCTGCTACCCGCAAGTTAACGTGTCTGATGTCCAGAATGCTACTAGGTCAGCATTTAATCGTTCTGAAATATTCTGGGTTCTAGAATCAATGGACGGCTGAGTTCCAGAAAGTAAGGTTGGCCAAACTCTAGAATACTTGCTTGTCTGAACTCGAGAGACATTCAGTGTCCACATTCCGGAACTAAGGGTGTCTGAATTCCAGAAGCACCAAATGTCTGCATTCGAGAATCGGAATTTGATGGAATTCTAGAATGCACAGCACGGCGGAATTCTAAAGTACTAAAACGCCTGCTAGCCGGATGTTAATGTGTCTGACGTCCAGAATGCTACTAGGTCAGCATTCTACCATTCTGAAAGATTCTGGGTTCTAGAATCAGTGGACGGCTGAGATCCGGAATGTCAGGGTGGCCAAACTCTAGAATCCTTGCGTGTCTGAACTCGAGAGTCATTCAATGTCCACATTCCGTAACTCAGGGTGTCTGAATTCCCGAAGAACCAATTGTCTGCATTGTAGAATCAAAATGTGTCAGAATTCTAGAATGCACAGCCTGGTGGAATTCTAAAGTCCTAAAATGCCTGCTACTCGCAAGGTAAGGTGTCTGAGGTCCACAATGCTACTAGGTCAGCATTCTACCGTTGTGAAAGATTCTGGGTTCTAGAACCAATTGACGACTGAGTTCCAGAATGTCAGCATGGCCAAACTCTAGAATCCTTGCGTGTCTGATCTCGAGAGTCATTCAATGTGCACATTCCGGAGCTCAGGGTGTCTGAATTCCAGAAACACCAAATGTCTGCATTCTAGAATTGGAATGTGGTGAAATTCTAAAATGCACCGCATGGCGAAATTCTAAAGTCCTAAAATGCCTGCTAGCCGGAAGTTAAGGTGTCTGACGTCCAGCATGCTACTAGGTCAGCATTCTACCGTTCTGAAAGATTCTGGGTTCCAGAATCAATGGACGGATGAGTTCCAGAAGGTCAGGTTGGCCAAAGTCTAGAATCCTTGCGTGTCTGAACTCGAGAGTCATTCAATGACCACATTCCGGAATTCACGGTGTCTGAATTCCAGAAGCACCAAATGTCTGCATTCTAGAATCAGAATGTGGTGGAATTCTAGAATGCACAGCACGGCGGAATTCTAAAGTCCTAAAATGCCTGCTACCCGGAAGTTAACGTGTCTGATGTATAGAATGCTACTAGGTCAGCATTTAATCGTTCTGAAATATTCTGGGTTCTAGAATCAATGGATGGCTTAGTTCCAGAATGTAAGGTTGGCCAAACTCTAGAATACTTGCGTGTCTGAACTCGACAGACATTCAATGTCCACATTCCGGAACTAAGGGTGTCTGAATTCCAGAAGCACCAAATGTCTGCATTCGAGAATCGGAATTTGACGGAATTCTAGAATGCACAGCACGGCGGAATTCTAAAGTACTAAAACGCCTGCTAGCCGGAAGTTAATGTGTCTGACGTCCAGAATGCTACTAGGTCAGCATTCTACCATTCTGAAAGATTCTGGGTTCTAGAATCAATGGAGGGCTGAGTTCCGGAATGTCAGGGTGGCCAAACTCTAGAATCCTTGCGTGTCTGAACTCGAGAATCATTCAATGTCCACATTCCGGAACTCAGGGTGTCTGAATTCCCGAAGAACCAATTGTCTGCCTTCTAGAATCAAAATGTGGCAGAATTCTAGAATGCCCAGCCTGGCGGAATTCTAAGGTCCTAAAATGCCTGCTACCCGGAAGTTAAGGTGTCTGACGTCCAGAGTGCTACTAGGTCAGCATTTAATCGTTCTGAAATATTCTGGGTTCTAGAATCAATGGACGGCTGAGTTCCAGAATGTAAGGTTGGCCAAACTCTAGAATACTTGCGTGTCTGAATTCGAGAGACATTCAATGTCCACATTCCGGAACTAAGGGTGTCTGAATTCCAGAAGCACGAAATGTCTGCTTTTGAGAATCGGAATTTGACGGAATTCTAGAATGCACAGCCTGGTGGAATTCTAAAGTACTAAAACGCCTGCTAGCCGGAAGTTAATGTGTCTGACATCCAAAATGCTACTCTGTCAGCATTCTACCATTCCGAAAGATTCTGGGTTCTAGAATCAATGGACAGCTGTGTTGCGGAATGTCAGGTTGGCCAAACTCTAGAATCCTTGCGTGTCTGAACTCGAGAGTCTTTCAATGTCCACATTCCGGAACTCAGGGTGTCTGAATTCCCGAAGAACCAATTGTCTGCCTTCTAGAATTAAAATGTGTCAGAATTCTAGAATGCACAGCCTGGCGGAATTCTAAAGTCCTAAAATGCTTGCTAGCCGGAAGGTAAGGTGTCTGAGGTCCAGAATGCTACTAGGTCAGCATTCTACCGTTCTGAAAGATTCTGGGTTCTAGAACCAATGGACGGCTGAGTTCCAGAATGTCAGCATGGCCAAACTCTAGAATCCTTGCGTGTCTGATCTCGAGAGTCATTCAATGTGCACATTCCGGAGCTCAGGGTGTCTGAATTCCGGAAACACCAAATG
Organism: Aotus nancymaae; assembly: GCF_030222135.1. Taxonomy (NCBI): domain Eukaryota; kingdom Metazoa; phylum Chordata; class Mammalia; order Primates; family Aotidae; genus Aotus; species Aotus nancymaae. Next base: position 1,665,462 of record NW_026988514.1, on the reverse strand, counting down.
TCTGCACTCTAGAATCGGAATGTGGTGAAATTCTAGAATGCACAGCATGGTGGAATTCTAAAGTCCTAAAATGCCTGCTAGCCGGAAGTTAAGGTGTCTGACGTCCAGAATACTACTAGGTCAGCATTCTACCGTTCTGAAAGATTCTGGGTTCCAGAATCAATGGACGGATGAGTTCCAGAATGTCAGGTTGGCCAAAGTCTAGAATCATTGCGTGTCTGAACTCGAGAGTCATTCAATGTCCACATTCCGGAATTCACGGTGTCTGAATTCCAGAAGCACCAAATGTCTGCATTCTAGAATCAGAATGTGGTGGAATTCTAGAATGCACAGCACGGTGGAATTCTAAAGTCCTAAAATGCCTGCTACCCGGAAGTTAACGTGTCTGACGTCCAGAATGCTACTAGGTCAGCATTTAATCGTTCTGAAATATTCTGGGTTCTAGAATCAATGGACGACTGAGTTCCAGAATGTAAGGTTGGCCAAACACTAGAATACTTGCGTGTCTGAACTCGAGAGACATTCAATGTCCACATTCCGGAATCTAAGGGTGTCTGAATTCCAGAAGCACCAAATATCTGCATTCGAGAATCGGAATTTGACGGAATTGTAGAATGCACAACTGGTGGAATTCTAAAGTACTAAAACGCCTGCTAGCCGGAAGTTAATGTGTCTGCCGTCCAAAATGCTACTATGTCAGCATTCTACCATTCCGAAAGATTCTGGGTTCTAGAATCAATGGACGGCTGTGTTCCGGAATGTCAGGGTGGCCAAACTCTAGAATCCTTGCGTGTCTGAACTCGAGAGTCATTCAATGTCCACATTCCGGAACTCAGGGTGTCTGAATTCCCGAAGAACCAATTGTCTGCCTTCTAGAATCAAAATGTGTCAGAATTCTAGAATGCACAGCCTGGCGGAATTCTAAAGTCCTAAAATGCTTGCTAGCCAGAAGGTACGGTGTCTGAGGTCCAGAATGCTACTAGGTCAGCATTCTGCCGTTCTGAAAGATTCTGTGTTCCAGAATCAATGGACGGATGAGTTCCAGAAGGTCAGGTTGGCCAAAGTCTAGAATCCTTGCGTGTCTGAACTCGAGAGTCATTCAATATCCACATTCCGGAATTCACGGTGTCTGAATTCCAGAAGCACCAAATGTCTGCATTCTAGAATCAGAATGTGGTGGAATTCTAGAATGCACAGCACGGCGGAATTCTGAAGTCCTAAAATGCCTGCTACCCGGAAGTTAACGTGTCTGATGTCCAGAATGCTACTAGGTCAGCATTTAATCGTTCTGAAATATTCTGGGTTCTAGAATCAATGGACGGCTGAGTTCCAGAATGTAAGGTTGGCCAAACTCTAGAATACTTGCTTGTCTGAACTCGAGAGACATTCAGTGTCCACATTCCGGAACTAAGGGTGTCTGAATTCCAGAAGCACCAAATGTCTGCATTCGAGAATCGGAATTTGACGGAATTCTAGAATGCACAGCACGGCGGAATTCTAAAGTACTAAAACGCTTGCTAGCTGGAAGTTAATGTGTCTGTCGTAAAGAATGCTACTAGGTCAGCATTCTACCACTCTGAAAGATTCTGGGTTCTAGAATCAGTGGACGGCTGAGTTCCGGAATGTCAGGGTGGCCAAACTCTAGAATCCTTGCGTGTCTGAACTCGAGAGTCATTCAATGTCCACATTCCGGAACTCAGGGTGTCTGAATTCCCGAAGAACCAATTGTCTGCATTGTAGAATCAAAATGTTTCAGAATTCTAGAATGCACAGCCTGGCGGAATTCTAAAGTCCTAAAATGCCTGCTAACCGGAAGTTAAGGTGTCTGACGTCCAGAATGCTACTAGGTCAGCATTTAATCGTTCTGAAATATTCTGGGTTCTAGAATCAATGGACGGCTGAGTTCCAGAATGTAAGGTTGGCCAAACTCTAGAATACTTGCGTGTCTGAACTCGGGAGACATTCAATGTCCACATTCCGGAACTAAGGGTGTCTGAATTTCAGAATCACCAAATGTCTGCATTCTAGAATCAAAATGTGGCAGAATTCTAGAATGCACAGCCTGGCGGAATTCTAAAGTCCTAAAATGCCTGCTAGTCGGAAGGTAAAGTGTCTGAGTTCCAGAATGCTACTAGGTCAGCATTCTACCGTTCTGAAAGATTCTGGGTTCTAGAACCAATGGACGGCTGAGTTCCAGAATGTCAGCATGGCCAAACTCTAGAATCCTTGCGTGTCTGATCTCGAGAGTCATTCAATGTGCACATTCCGGAGCTCAGGGTGTCTGAATTCCGGAAACACCAAATGTCTGCATTCTAGAATCGGAATGTGGTGAAATTCTAGAATGCACAGCATGGTGGAATTCTAAAGTCCTAAAATGCCTGCTAGCCGGAAGTTAAGGTGTCTGACGTCCAGAATACTACTAGGTCAGCATTCTACCGTTCTGAAAGATTCTGGGTTCCAGAATCAATGGACGGATGAGTTCCAGAAGGTCAGGTTGGCCAAAGTCTAGAATTATTGCGTGTCTGAACTCGAGAGTCATTCAATGTCCACATTCCGGAATTCACGGTGTCTGAATTCCAGAAGCAACAAATGTCTGCATTCTAGAATCAGAATGTGGTGGAATTCTAGAATGCACAGCACGGTGGAATTCTGAAGTCCTAAAATGCCTGCTACCCGGAAGTTAACGTGTCTGACGTCCAGAATGCTACTAGGTCAGCATTTAATCGTTCTGAAATATTCTGTGTTCTAGAATCAATGGACGGCTGAGTTCCAGAATGTAAGGTTGGCCAAACTCTAGAATACTTGCGTGTCTGAACTCGAGAGACATTCAATGTCCACATTCCGGAACTAAGGTTGTCTGAATTCCAGAAGCACCAAACGTCTGCATTCGAGAATCGGAATTTGACGGAATTCTAGAATGCACAGCACGGCGGAATTCTAAAGTACTAAAACGCCTGCTAGCCGGAAGTTAATGTGTCTGACGTCCAGAATGCTACTAGGTCAGCATTCTACCATTCTGAAAGATTCTGGGTTCTAGAATCAATGGACGGCTGAGTTCCGGAATGTCAGGGTGGCCAAACTCTAGAATCCTTGCGTGTCTGAACTCGAGAGTCATTCAATGTCCACATTTCGGAACTCAGGGTGTCTGAATTCCCGAAGAACCAATTGTCTGCCTTCTAGAATCAAAATGTGGCAGAATTCTAGAATGCACAGCCTGGCGGAATTCTAAAGTCCTAAAATGCCTGCTAGCCGGAAGTTAAAGTGTCTGACGTCCAGAGTGCTACTAGGTCAGCATTAAATCGTTCTGAAATATTCTGGGTTCTAGAATCAATGGAGGACTGAGTTCCAGAATGTAAGGTTGGCTAAACTCTAGAATACTTGCCTGTCTGAACTCGAGAGACATTCAGTGTCCAAATTCCGGAACTAAGGGTGTCTGAATTCCAGAAGCACCAAATGTCTGCTTTTGAGAATCGGAATTTGACGGAACTGTAGAATGCTCAGCCTGGCGCAATTCTAAAATACTAAAACGCCTGCTATCCGGAAGTTAATGTGTCTGACGTCCAAAATGCTACTATGTCAGCATTCTACCATTCTGAAAGATTGTGGGTTCAAGAATCCATGGACGGCTGTGTTCCGGAATGTCAGGGTGGCCAAACTCTAGAATCCTTGCGTGTCTGAACTCGAGAGTCATTCAATGTCCACATTCCGGAACCTAGGGTGTCTGAATTCCCGAAGAACCAATTGTCTGCCTTCTAGAATCAAAATGTGTCAGAATTCTAGAATGCACAGCCTGGCGGAATTCTAAAGTCCTAAAATACCTGCTAGTAGGAAGATAAGGTGTCTGAGGTCCAGAATGCTACTAGGTCAGCATTCTACCGTTCTGAAAGATTCTGGGTTCTAGAACCAATGGACGACTGAGTTCCAGAATGTCAGCATGGCCAAACTCTAGAATCCTTGCGTGTCTGATCTCGAGAGTCATTCAATGTGCACATTCCGGAGCTCAGGGTGTCTGAATTCCAGAAACACCAAATGTCTGCATTCTAGAACCGGAATGTGGTGAAATTCTAAAATGCACCGCATGGCGGAATTCTAAAGTCCTAAAATGCCTGCTAGCCGGAAGTTAAGGTGTCTGACGTCCAGAATGCTACTAGGTCAGCATTCTACCGTTCTGAAAGATTCCGGGTTCAAGAATCAATGGACGGATGAGTTCCAGAATGTCAGGTTGGCCAAAGGCTAGAATCCTTGCGTGTCTGAACTCGAGAGTCATTCAATGTCCACATTCCGGAATTCACAGTGTCTGAATTCCAGAAGCACCAAATGTCTGCATTCTAGAATCAGAATGTGGTGGAATTCTAGAATGCACAGCACGGCGGAATTCTAAAGTCCTAAAATGCCTGCTACCCGCAAGTTAACGTGTCTGATGTCCAGAATGCTACTAGGTCAGCATTTAATCGTTCTGAAATATTCTGGGTTCTAGAATCAATGGACGGCTGAGTTCCAGAAAGTAAGGTTGGCCAAACTCTAGAATACTTGCTTGTCTGAACTCAAGAGACATTCAGTGTCCACATTCCGGAACTAAGGGTGTCTGAATTCCAGAAGCACCAAATGTCTGCATTCGAGAATCGGAATTTGACGGAATTCTAGAATGCACAGCACGGCGGAATCCTAAGGTACTAAAACGCCTGCTAGCCGGAAGTTAATGTGTCTGACGTCCAGAATGCTACTAGGTCAGCATTCTACCATTCTGAAAGATTCTGGATTCTAGAATCAGTGGACGGCTGAGATCCGGAATGTAAGGGTGGCCAAACTCTAGAATCCTTGCGTGTCTGAACTCGAGAGTCATTCAAAGTCCACATTCCGGAACTCAGGGTGTCTGAATTCCCGAAGAACCAATTGTCTGCATTGTAGAATCAAAATGTGGCAGAATTCTAGAATGCACAGCCTGGCGGAATTCTAATGTCCTAAAATGCCTGCTACTCGCAAGGTAAGGTGTCTGAGGTCCAGAATGCTACTAGGTCAGCATTCTACCGTTCTGAAAGATTTTGGGTTCTAGAACCAATGGACGGCTGAGTTCCAGAATGTCAGCATGGCCAAACTCTAGAATCCTTGCGTGTCTGATCTCGAGAGTCATTCAATGTGCACATTCCGGAGCTCAGGGTGTCTGAATTCCAGAAGCACCAAATGTCTGCATTCTGGAATCGGAATGTGGTGAACTTCTAGAATGCACAGCATGGTGGAATTCTAAAGTCCTAAAATGCCTGCTAGCCGGAAGTTAAGGTTTCTGACGTCCAGAATGCTACTAGGTCAGCATTCTACCGTTCTGAAAGATTCTGTGTTCCAGAATCAATGGACGGATGAGTTCCAGAAGGTCAGGTTGGCCAAACTCTAGAATCCTTGCGTGTCTGAACTCGAGAGTCATTCAATGTCCACATTCCAGAATTCACAGTGTCTGAATTCCAGAAGCACCAAATGTCTGCATTCTAGAATCAAATGTGGCAGAATTCTAGAATGCACAGCCTGGCGGAATTCTAAAGTCCTAAAATGCCTGCTAGTTGGAAGGTAAGGTGTCTGAGTTCCAGAATGCTACTAGGTCAGCATTCTACCCTTCTGAAAGATTCTGGGTTCTAGAACCAATGGACGGCTGAGTTCCAGAATGTCAGCATGGACGAACTCTAGAATCCTTGCGTGTCTGATCTCGAGAGTCATTCAATGTGCACATTCCGGAGCTCAGGGTGTCTGAATTCCAGAAAAACCAAATGTCTGCATTCTAGAATTGGAATGTGGTGAAAGTCTAGAATGCACAGCATGGTGGAATTCTAAAGTCCTAAAATGCCTGCTAGCCGGAAGTTAAGGTGTCTGACGTCCAGAATGCTACTTGGTCAGCATTCTACCGATCTGAAAGATTCTGGGTTCCAGAATCAATGGACGGATGAGTTCCAGAAGGTCAGGTTGGCCAAACTCTAGAATCCTTGCGTGTCTGAACTCGAGAGTCATTCAATGTCCACATTCCGGAAGTCAGGGTTTCTGAATTCCCGAAGAACCCATTGTCTGCCTTCTAGAATCAAAATGTGGCAGAATTCTAGAATGCACAGCCTGTCGGAATTCTAAAGTCCTAAAATGCCTGCTACCCGGAAGTTAACGTGTCTGACGTCCAGAGTGCTACTAGGTCCCCATTTAATCGTTCTGAAATATTCTGGGTTCTAGAATCAATGGACGGCTGAGTTCCAGAATGTAAGGTTGGCCAAACTCTAGAATACTTGCGTGTCTGAACTCGAGAGACATTCAATGTCCACATTCCGGAACTAAGGGTGTCTGAATTCCAGAAGCACCAAATGTCTGCATTTGAGAATCGGAATTTGACGGAATTCTAGAATGCCCAGCACGGCGGAATTCTAAAGTACTAAAACGCCTGCTAGCCGGAAGTTAATGTGTCTGACGTCCAGAATGCTACTAGGTCAGCATTCTACCATTCTGAAAGATTCTGGGTTCTAGAATCAATGGACGGCTGAGTTCCGGAATGTCAGGGTGGCCAAACTCTAGAATCCTTGCGTGTCTGTACTCGAGAGTCATTCAATGTCCACATTCCGGAACTCAGGTTGTCTGAATTCCCGAAGAACCAATTGTCTGCCTTCTAGAATCAAAATGTGGCAGAATTCTAGAATGCACAGCCTGGCGGAATTCTAAAGTCCTAAAATGCCTGCTACCCGCAAGTTAAGGTGTCTGACGTCCAGAGTGCTACTAGGTCAGCATTTAATCGTTCTGAAATATTCTGGGTTCTAGAATCAATGGACGGCTGAGTTCCAGAATGTAAGGTTGGCCAAACTCTAGAATACTTGCGTGTCTGAACTCGAGAGACATTCAATGTCCACATTCCGGAACTAAGGGTGTCTGAATTCCAGAAGCACGAAATGTTTGCTTTTGAGAATCGGAATTTGACGGAATTCTAGAATGCACAGCCTGGTGGAATTCTAAAGTACTAAAACGCCTGCTAGCCGGAAGTTAATGTGTCTGACGTCCAAAATGCTACTATGTCAGCATTCTACCATTCCGAAAGATTCTGTGTTCTAGAATCAATGGATGGCTGTGTTCCGGAATGTCAGGGTGGCCAAACTCTAGAATCCTTGCGTGTCTGAACTCGAGAGTCATTCAATGTCCACATTCCGGAACTCAGGGTGTCTGAATTCCCGAAGAACCAATTGTCTGCCTTCTAGAATCAAAATGTGTCAGAATTCTAGAATGCACACCCTGGCGGAATTCTAAAGTCCTAAAATGCTTGCTAGCCGGAAGGTAAGGTGTCTGAGGTCCAGAATGCTACTAGGTCAGCATTCTACCGTTCTGAAAGATTCTGGGTTCTAGAACTAAAGGACGGCTGAGTTCCAGAATGTCAGCATGGCCAAACTCTAGAATCCTTGCGTGTCTGATCTCGAGAGTTATTCAATGTGCACATTCCGGAGCTCAGGGTGTCTGAATTCCAGAAACACCAAATGTCTGCATTCTAGAATCGGAATGTGGTGAAATTCTAAAATGCACCGCATGGCGGAATTCTAAAGTCCTAAAATGCCTGCTAGCCGGAAGTTAAGGTGTCTGACGTCCAGAATGCTACTAGGTCAGCATTCTGCCGTTCTGAAAGATTCTGTGTTCCAGAATCAATGGACGGATGAGTTCCAGAAGGTCAGGTTGGCCAAAGTCAAGAATCCTTGCGTGTCTGAACTCGTCAGTCATTCAATGTCCACATTCCGGAATTCACGGTGTCTGAATTCCAGAAGCACCAAATGTCTGCATTTTAGAATCAGAATGTGGTGGAATTCTAGAATGCACAGCACCGCGGAATTGTAAAGTCCTAAAATGCCTGCTACCCGCAAGTTAACGTGTCTGATGTCCAGAATGCTACTAGGTCACCATTTAATCATTCTGAAATATTCTGGGTTCTAGAATCAATGGACGGCTGAGTTCCAGAATGTCAGCATGGCCAAACTCTAGAATCCTTGCGTGTCTGATCTCGAGAGTCATTCAATGCGCACATTCTGGAGCTCAGGGTGTCTGAATTCCAGGAGCACCAAATGTCTGCATTCTAGAAACGGAAAGCGGTGAACTTCTAGAATCCACAGCATGGGGGAATTCTAAAGTCCTAAAATGCCTGCTAGCCGGAAGTTAAGGTGTCTGACGTCCAGAATGCTACTAGGTCAGCATTCTACCGTTCTGAAAGATTCTGGGTTCCAGATTCAATGGACGGATGAGTTCCAGAAGGTCAGGTTGGCCAAACTCTAGAATCCTTGCGTGTCTGAACTCAAGAGTCATTCAATGTCCACATTCCGGAATTCACGGTGTCTGAATTCCAGAAGCACCAAAGGTCTGCATTCTAGAATCAGAATGTGGTGGAATTCTACAATGCACAGCACGGCGGAATTCTAAATTCCTAAAATGACTGCTACCCGGAAGTTAAGGTGTCTGACGTCCAGAATGCTACTAGGTCAGCATTTAATCGTTCTGAAAGATTATGGGTTCTAGAATCAATGGTGTCTGTGTTCCGGAATGTCAGGGTGGCCAAACTCTAGAATCCTTGCGTGTCTGAACTCGAGAGTCATTCAATGTCCACATTCCGGAACTCAGGGTGTCTGAATTCCCGAAGAACCAATTGTCTGCCTTCTAGAATCAAAATGTGTCAGAATTCTAAAATGCACAGCCTGGCGGAATTCTAAAGTTCTAAAATGCTTGCTAGCCGGAAGGTAAGGTGTCTGAGGTCCAGAATGCTACTAGGTCTGCATTCTACCGTTCTGAAAGATTCTGGGTTCTAGAACTAATGGACGGCTGAGTTCCAGAATGTCAGCATGGCCAAACTCTAGAATACTTGCGTGTCTGATCTCGAGAGTCATTCAATGCGCACATTCTGGAGCTCAGGGTGTCTGAATTCCAGGAGCACCAAATGTCTGCATTCTAGAAACGGAATGTGGTGACATTCTAGAATGCACAGCTTGGGGGAATTCTAAAGTCCTAAAATGCCTGCTAGCCGGAAGTTAAGGTGTCTGACGTCCAGATTGCTACTAGGTCAGCATTCTACCATTCTGAAAGATTCTGGGTTCCAGAATCAATGGCCGGATGAGTTCCAGAAGTTCAGGTTGGCCAAACTCTAGAATCCTTGCGTGTCTGAACTCGAGAGTCATTCAATGTCCACATTCCGGAATTCACGGTGTCTGAATTCCAGAAGCACCAAATGTCTGCATTCTAGAATCAAAATGTGGCAGAATTCAAGAATGCACAGCCTGGCGGAATTCTAAAGTCCTAAAATGCCTGCTAGTCGGAAGGTAAGGTGTCTGAGGTCCAGAATGCTACTAGGTCAGCATTCTACCGTTCTGAAAGATTCTGGGTTCTAGAACCAATGGATGGCTGAGTTCCAGAATGTCAGCATGGCCAAACTCTAGAATCCTTGCGTGTCTGATCTCGAGAGTCATTCAATGTGCACATTCCGGAGCTCAGGGTGTCTGAATTCCGGAAACACCTAATGTTTGCATTCTAGAATCGGAATGTGGTGAAATTCTAGAATGCACAGCATGGTGGAATTCTAAAGTCCTAAAATGCCTGCTAGCCTGAAGTTAAGGTGTCTGACGTCCAGAATGCTACTAGGTCAGCATTCTACCGTTCTGAAAGATTCTGGGTTCCAGAATCAATGGACGGATGAGTTCCAGAAGGTCAGGATGTCCAAACTCTAGAATCCTTGCGTGCCTGAACTCGAGAGTCATTCAATGTCCACATTCCGGAATTCACGGTGTCTGAATTCCAGAAGCACCAAATGTCTGCATTTTAGAATCAGAATGTGGTGGAATTCTAGAATGCACAGCACGGTGGAATTCTAAAGTCCTAAAATGCCTGCTACCCGGAAGTTAACGTGTCTGACGTGCAGAATGCTACTAGGTCAGCATTTAATCGTTCTGAAATATTCTGGGTTCTAGAATCAATGGACGGCTGAGTTCCAGAATGTAAGGTTGGCCAAACTCTAGAGTACTTGCGTGTCTGAACTCAAGAGACATTCAATGTCCACATTCCGGAACTAAGGGTGTCTGAATTCCAGAAGCACCAAATGTCTGCATTCGAGAATCGGAATTTGACGGAATTCTAGAATGCCCAGCACGGCGGAATTCTAAAGTACTAAAACGCCTGCTAGCCGGAAGTTAATGTGTCTGACGTCCAGAATGCTACTAGGTCAGCATTCTACCATTCTGAAAGATTCTGGGTTCTAGAATCAATGGACGGCTGAGTTCCGGAATGTCAGGGTGGCCAAACTCTAGAATCCTTGCGTGTCTGAACTCGAGAGTCATTCAATGTCCACATTCCGGAACTCAGGGTGTCTGAATTCCCGAAGAACCAATTGTCTGCCTTCTAGAATCAAAATGTGGCAGAATTCTAGAATGCACAGCCTGGCGGAATTCTAAAGTCCTAAAATGCCTGCTACCCGGAAGTTAAGGTGTCTGACGTCCAGAGTGCTACTAGGTCAGCATTTAATCGTTCTGAAATATTCTGGGTTCTAGAATCAATGGACGGCTGAGTTCCAGAATGTAAGGTTGGCCAAACTCTAGAATACTTGCGTGTCTGAACTCGAGAGACATTCAATGTCCACATTCCGGAACTAAGGGTGTCTGAATTCCAGAAGCACGAAATGTTTGCTTTTGAGAATCGGAATTTGACGGAATTCTAGAATGCACAGCCTGGTGGAATTCTAAAGTACTAAAACGCCTGCTAGCCGGAAGTTAATGTGTCTGACGTCCAAAATGCTACTATGTCAGCATTCTACCATTCCGAAAGTTTCTGTGTTCTAGAATCAATGGATGGCTGTGTTCCGGAATGTCAGGGTGGCCAAACTCTAGAATCCTTGCGTGTCTGAACTCGAGAGTCATTCAATGTACACATTCCGGAACTCAGGGTGTCTGAATTCCCGAAGAACCAATTGTCTGCCTTCTAGAATCAAAATGTGTCAGAATTCTAGAATGCACAGCCTGGCGGAATTCTAAAGTCCTAAAATGCTTGCTAGCCGGAAGGTAAGGTGTCTGAGGTCCAGAATGCTACTAGGTCAGCATTCTACCGTTCTGAAAGATTCTGGGTTCTAGAACTAATGGACGGCTGAGTTCCAGAATGTCAGCATGGCCAAACTCTAGAATCCTTGCGTGTCTGATCTCGAGAGTCATTCAATGTGCACATTCTGGAGCTCAGGGTGTCTGAATTCCAGAAACACCAAATGTCTGCATTCTAGAATCGGAATGTGGTGAAATTCTAAAATGCACCGCATGGCGGAATTCTAAAGACCTAAAATGCCTGCTAGCCGGAAGTTAAGGTGTCTGACGTCCAGAATGCTACTAGGTCAGCATTCTGCCGTTCTGAAAGATTCTGTGTTACAGAATCAATGGACGGATGAGTTCCAGAAGGTCAGGTTGGCCAAAGTCTAGAATCCTTGCGTGTCTGAACTCGTCAGTCATTCAATGTCCACATTCCGGAATTCACGGTGTCTGAATTCCAGAAGCACCAAATGTCTGCATTTTAGAATCAGAATGTGGTGGAATTCTAGAATGCACAGCACCGTGGAATTCTAAAGTCCTAAAATGCCTGCTACCCGCAAGTTAACGTGTCTGATGTCCAGAATGCTACTAGGTCACCATTTCATCATTCTGAAATATTCTGGGTTCTAGAATCAATGGACGGCTGAGTTCCAGAATGTCAGCATGGCCAACCTCTAGAATCCTTGCGTGTCAGATCTCGAGAGTCATTCAATGCGCACATTCTGGAGCTCAGGGTGTCTGAATTCCAGGAGCACCAAATGTCTGCATTCTAGAAACGGAAAGTGGTGAACTTCTAGAATGCACAGCATGGGGGAATTCTAAAGTCCTAAAATGCCTGCTACCCGCAAGTTAACGTGTCTGACGTCCAGAATGCTACTAGGTCAGCATTCTACCGTTCTGAAAGATTCTGGGTTCCAGAATCAATGGACGGATGAGTTCCAGAAGGTCAGGTTGGCCAAACTCTAGAATCCTTGCGTGTCTGAACTCAAGAGTCATTCAATGTCCACATTCCGGAATTCACGGTGTCTGAATTCCAGAAGCACCAAAGGTCTGCATTCTAGAATCAGAATGTCTTGGAATTCTAGAATGCACAGCACGGCGGAATTCTAAAGTCCTAAAATGACTGCTACCCGGAAGTTAAGGTGTCTGACGTCCAGAATGCCACTAGGTCAGCATTTAATCGCTCTGAAAGATTCTGGGTTCTAGAATCAATGGACGGCTGAGTTCCAGAATGTAAGTTTGGCCAAACTCTAGAATACTTGCGTGTCTGAACTCGAGAGACATTCAATGTCCACATTCCGGAACTAAGGGTGTCTGAATTCCAGAAGCACCAAATGTCTGCATTCGAGAATCGGAATTTGACGGAATTCTAGAATGCACAGCACGGCGGAATTCTAAAGTACGAAAACGCCTGCTAGCAGGAAGTTAATGTGTCTGACGTCCAGAATGCTACTAGGTCACCATTCTACCATTCTGAAAGATTCTGGGTTCTAGAATCTTTGAAAGGCTGAGTTCCGGAATGTCAGGGTGGCCAAACTCTAGAATCCTTGCGTGTCTGAACTCGAGAGTCATTCAATGTCCACATTCCGGAACTCAGGGTGTCTGAATTCCCGAAGAACCAATTGTCTGCCTTCTAGAATCAAAATGTGTCAGAATTCTAGAATGCACAGCCTGGCGGAATTCTAAAGTCCTAAAATGCCTGCTAGTCGGAAGGTAAGCTGTCTGAGGTCCAGAATGCTACTAGGTCAGCATTCTACCGTTCTGAAAGATTCTGGGTTCTAGAACCAATGGACGGCTGAGTTCCAGAATGTCAGCATGGCCAAACTCTAGAATCTTTGCGTGTCTGATCTCGAGAGTCATTCAATGTGCACATTCCGGAGCTCAGGTTGGCTGAATTCCAGAAACACCAAATGTCTGCATTCTAGAATCGGAATGTGGTGAACTTCTAGAATGCACAGCATGGTGGAATTCTAAAGTCCTAAAATGCCTGCTAGCCGGAAGTTAAGGTGTCTGACGTCCAGAATGCTACTAGGTCAGCATTCTACCATTCTGAAAGATTCTGGGTTCCAGAATCAATGGACGGATGAGTTCCAGAAGTTCAGGTTGGCCAAACTCTAGAATCCTTGCGTGTCTGAACTCGAGAGTCATTCAATGTCCACATTCCGGAATTCACGGTGTCTGAATTCCAGAAGCACCAAATGTCTGCATTCTAGAATCAAAATGTGGCAGAATTCAAGAATGCACAGCCTGGCAGAATTCTAAAGTCCTAAAATGCCTGCTAGTCGGAAGGTAAGGTGTCTGAGGTCCAGAATGCTACTAGGTCAGCAATTAATCGTTCTGAAAGATTCTGGGTTCTAGAACCAATGGACGGCTGAGTTCCAGAATGTCACCATGGCCAAACTCTAGAATCCTTGCGTGTCTGATCTCGAGAGTCATTCAATGTGCACATTCCAGAGCTCAGGGTTTCTGAATTCTGGAAACACCAAATGTTTGCATTCTAGAATCGGAATGTGGTGAAATTCTAGAATGCACAGCATGGTGGAATTCTAAAGTCCTAAAATGCCTGCTAGCCGGAAGTTAAGGTGTCTGACGTCCAGAATGCTACTAGGTCAGCATTCTACCGTTCTGAAAGATTCTGGGTTCCAGAATCAATGGACAGATGAGTTCCAGAAGGTCAGGTTGTCCAAACTCTAGAATCCTTGTGTGCCTGAACTCAAGAGTCATTCAATGTCCACATTCCGGAATTCACGGTGTCTGAATTCCAGAAGCACCAAATGTCTGCATTCTAGAATCAGAATGTGGTGGAATTCTAGAATGCACAGCACGGTGGAATTCTAAAGTCCTAAAATGCCTGCTACCCGGAAGTTAACGTTTCTGACGTCCAGAATGCTACTAGGTCAGCATTTAATCGTTCTGAAATATTCTGGGTTCTAGAATCAATGGACGGCTGAGTTCCAGAATGTAAGGTTGGCCAAACTCTAGAATACTTGCGTGTCTGAACTCGAGAGACATTCAATGTCCACATTCCGGAACTAAGGGTGTCTGAATTCCAGAAGCACGAAATGTTTGCTTTTGAGAATCGGAATTTGATGGAATTCTAGAATGCACAGCCTGGTGGAATTCTAAAGGACTAAAATGCCTGCTAGCCGGAAGTTAATGTGTCTGACGTCCAAAATGCTACTATGTCAGCATTCTACCATTCCGAAAGACTCTGTGTTCTAGAATCAATGGATGGCTGTGTTCCGGAATGTCAGGGTGGCCAAACTCTAGAATCCTTGCGTGTCTGAACTCGAGAGTCATTCAGTGTCCACATTCCGGAACTCAGGGTGTCTGAATTCCCGAAGAACCAATTGTCTGCCTTCTAGAATCAAAATGTGTCAGAATTCTAGAATGCACAGCCTGGCGGAATTCTAAAGTCCTAAAATCCTTGCTAGCCGGAAGGTAAGGTGTCTGAGGTCCAGAAGGCTACTAGGTCAGCATTCTACCGTTCTGAAAGATTCTGGGTTCTAGAACTAATGGACGGCTGAGTTCCAGAATGTCAGCATGGCCAAACTCTAGAATCCTTGCGTGTCTGATCTCGAGAGTCATTCAATGAGCACATTCCGGAGCTCAGGATGTCTGAATTCCAGAAACACCAAATGTCTGCATTCTAGAATCGGAATGTGGTGAAATTCTAAAATGCACCGCATGGCGGAATTCTAAAGTCCTAAAATGCCTGCTAGCCGGAAGTTAAGGTGTCTGACGTCCAGAAGGCTACTACGTCAGCAGTCTGCCCTTCTGAAAGATTCTGTGTTCCAGAATCAATGGACGGATGAGTTCCAGAAGGTCAGGTTGGCCAAAGTCTAGAATCCTTGCGTGTCTGAACTCGAGAGTCATTCAATGTCCACATTCCGGAATTCACGGTGTCTGAATTCCAGAAGCACCAAATGTCTGCATTTTAGAATCAGAATGTGGTGGAATTATAGAATGCACAGCACCGCGGAATTCCAAAGTCCTAAAATGCCTGCTACCCGCAAGTTAACGTATCTGATGTCCAGAATGCTACTAGGTCACCATTTAATCGTTCTGAAATATTCTGGGTTCTAGAATCAATGGACGGCTGAGTTCCAGAATGTCAGCATGGCCAAACTCTAGAATCCTTGCGTGTCTGATCTCGAGAGTCATTCAATGTGCACATTCTGGAGCTCAGGGTGTCTGAATTCCAGGAGCACCAAATGTCTGCATTCTAGAAACGGAAAGTGGTGAACTTCTAGAATGCACAGCATGGGGGAATTCTAAAGTCCTAAAATGCCTGCTAGCCGGAAGTTAAGGTGTCTGACGTCCAGAATGCTACTAGGTCAGCATTCTACCGTTCTGAAAGATTCTGGGTTCCAGAATCAATGGACGGATGAGTTCCAGAAGGTCAGGTTGGCCAAACTCTAGAATCCTTGCGTGTCTGAACTCAAGAGTCATTCAATGTCCACATTCCGGAATTCACGGTGTCTGAATTCCAGAAGCACCAAAGGTCTGCATTCTAGAATCAGAATGTGGTGGAATTCTAGAATGCACAGCACGGCGGAATTCTAAAGTCCTAAATTGCCTGCTACCCGCAAGTTAAGGTGTCTGACATCCAGAATGCCACTAGGTCAGCATTTAATCGTTCTGAAAGATTCTGGGTTCTAGAATCAATGGACGGCTGAGTTCCAGAATGTAAGTTTGGCCAAACTCTAGAATACTTGCGTGTCTGAACTCGAGAGACATTCAATGTCCACATTCCGGAACTAAGGGTGTCTGAATTCCAGAAGCACCAAATGTCTGCATTCGAGAATCGGAATTTGACGGAATTCTAGAATGCACAGCACGGCGGAATTCTAAAGTACGAAAACGCCTGCTAGCAGGAAGTTAATGTGTCTGACGTCCAGAATGCTACTAGGTCACCATTCTACCATTCTGAAAGATTCTGGGTTCTAGAATCATTGAAAGGCTGAGTTCCGGATTGTCAGGGTGGCCAAACTCTAGAATCCTTGCGTGTCTGAACTCGAGAGTCATTCAATGTCCACATTCCGGAACTCAGGGTGTCTGAATTCCCGAAGAACCAATTGTCTGCCTTCTAGAATCAAAATGTGTCAGAATTCTAGAATGCACAGCCTGGCGGAATTCTAAAGTCCTAAAATGCCTGCTAGTCGGAAGGTAAGCTGTCTGAGGTCCAGAATGCTACTAGGTCAGCATTCTACCGTTCTGAAAGATTCTGGGTTCTAGAACCAATGGACGGCTGAGTTCCAGAATGTCAGCATGGCCAAACTCTAGAATCTTTGCGTGTCTGATCTCGAGAGTCATTCAATGTGCACATTCCGGAGCTCAGGTTGGCTGAATTCCAGAAACACCAAATGTCTGCATTCTAGAATCGGAATGTGGTGAACTTCTAGAATGCACAGCATGGTGGAATTCTAAAGTCCTAAAATGCCTGCTAGCCGGAAGTTAAGGTGTCTGACGTCCAGAATGCTACTAGGTCAGCATTCTACCATTCTGAAAGATTCTGGGTTCCAGAATCAATGGACGGATGAGTTCCAGAAGTTCAGGTTGGCCAAACTCTAGAATCCTTGCGTGTCTGAACTCGAGAGTCATTCAATGTCCACATTCCGGAATTCACGGTGTCTGAATTCCAGAAGCACCAAATGTCTGCATTCTAGAATCAAAATGTGGCAGAATTCAAGAATGCACAGCCTGGCAGAATTCTAAAGTCCTAAAATGCCTGCTAGTCGGAAGGTAAGGTGTCTGAGGTCCAGAATGCTACTAGGTCAGCAATTAATCGTTCTGAAAGATTCTGGGTTCTAGAACCAATGGACGGCTGAGTTCCAGAATGTCACCATGGCCAAACTCTAGAATCCTTGCGTGTCTGATCTCGAGAGTCATTCAATGTGCACATTCCAGAGCTCAGGGTTTCTGAATTCTGGAAACACCAAATGTTTGCATTCTAGAATCGGAATGTGGTGAAATTCTAGAATGCACAGCATGGTGGAATTCTAAAGTCCTAAAATGCCTGCTAGCCGGAAGTTAAGGTGTCTGACGTCCAGAATGCTACTAGGTCAGCATTCTACCGTTCTGAAAGATTCTGGGTTCCAGAATCAATGGACAGATGAGTTCCAGAAGGTCAGGTTGTCCAAACTCTAGAATCCTTGTGTGCCTGAACTCAAGAGTCATTCAATGTCCACATTCCGGAATTCACGGTGTCTGAATTCCAGAAGCACCAAATGTCTGCATTCTAGAATCAGAATGTGGTGGAATTCTAGAATGCACAGCACGGTGGAATTCTAAAGTCCTAAAATGCCTGCTACCCGGAAGTTAACGTTTCTGACGTCCAGAATGCTACTAGGTCAGCATTTAATCGTTCTGAAATATTCTGGGTTCTAGAATCAATGGACGGCTGAGTTCCAGAATGTAAGGTTGGCCAAACTCTAGAATACTTGCGTGTCTGAACTCGAGAGACATTCAATGTCCACATTCCGGAACTAAGGGTGTCTGAATTCCAGAAGCACGAAATGTTTGCTTTTGAGAATCGGAATTTGATGGAATTCTAGAATGCACAGCCTGGTGGAATTCTAAAGGACTAAAATGCCTGCTAGCCGGAAGTTAATGTGTCTGACGTCCAAAATGCTACTATGTCAGCATTCTACCATTCCGAAAGACTCTGTGTTCTAGAATCAATGGATGGCTGTGTTCCGGAATGTCAGGGTGGCCAAACTCTAGAATCCTTGCGTGTCTGAACTCGAGAGTCATTCAGTGTCCACATTCCGGAACTCAGGGTGTCTGAATTCCCGAAGAACCAATTGTCTGCCTTCTAGAATCAAAATGTGTCAGAATTCTAGAATGCACAGCCTGGCGGAATTCTAAAGTCCTAAAATCCTTGCTAGCCGGAAGGTAAGGTGTCTGAGGTCCAGAAGGCTACTAGGTCAGCATTCTACCGTTCTGAAAGATTCTGGGTTCTAGAACTAATGGACGGCTGAGTTCCAGAATGTCAGCATGGCCAAACTCTAGAATCCTTGCGTGTCTGATCTCGAGAGTCATTCAATGAGCACATTCCGGAGCTCAGGATGTCTGAATTCCAGAAACACCAAATGTCTGCATTCTAGAATCGGAATGTGGTGAAATTCTAAAATGCACCGCATGGCGGAATTCTAAAGTCCTAAAATGCCTGCTAGCCGGAAGTTAAGGTGTCTGACGTCCAGAAGGCTACTACGTCAGCAGTCTGCCCTTCTGAAAGATTCTGTGTTCCAGAATCAATGGACGGATGAGTTCCAGAAGGTCAGGTTGGCCAAAGTCTAGAATCCTTGCGTGTCTGAACTCGAGAGTCATTCAATGTCCACATTCCGGAATTCACGGTGTCTGAATTCCAGAAGCACCAAATGTCTGCATTTTAGAATCAGAATGTGGTGGAATTATAGAATGCACAGCACCGCGGAATTCCAAAGTCCTAAAATGCCTGCTACCCGCAAGTTAACGTATCTGATGTCCAGAATGCTACTAGGTCACCATTTAATC
This sequence comes from Aotus nancymaae, assembly GCF_030222135.1. Lineage (NCBI taxonomy): Eukaryota > Metazoa > Chordata > Mammalia > Primates > Aotidae > Aotus > Aotus nancymaae. The sequence continues at coordinate 1,646,899 of NW_026988514.1, read as the reverse complement.
GTTCTGAAATATTCTGGGTTCTAGAATCAATGGACGGCTGAGTTCCAGAATGTCAGCATGGCCAAACTCTAGAATCCTTGCGTGTCTGATCTCGAGAGTCATTCAATGTGCACATTCTGGAGCTCAGGGTGTCTGAATTCCAGGAGCACCAAATGTCTGCATTCTAGAAACGGAAAGTGGTGAACTTCTAGAATGCACAGCATGGGGGAATTCTAAAGTCCTAAAATGCCTGCTAGCCGGAAGTTAAGGTGTCTGACGTCCAGAATGCTACTAGGTCAGCATTCTACCGTTCTGAAAGATTCTGGGTTCCAGAATCAATGGACGGATGAGTTCCAGAAGGTCAGGTTGGCCAAACTCTAGAATCCTTGCGTGTCTGAACTCAAGAGTCATTCAATGTCCACATTCCGGAATTCACGGTGTCTGAATTCCAGAAGCACCAAAGGTCTGCATTCTAGAATCAGAATGTGGTGGAATTCTAGAATGCACAGCACGGCGGAATTCTAAAGTCCTAAATTGCCTGCTACCCGCAAGTTAAGGTGTCTGACATCCAGAATGCCACTAGGTCAGCATTTAATCGTTCTGAAAGATTCTGGGTTCTAGAATCAATGGACGGCTGAGTTCCAGAATGTAAGTTTGGCCAAACTCTAGAATACTTGCGTGTCTGAACTCGAGAGACATTCAATGTCCACATTCCGGAACTAAGGGTGTCTGAATTCCAGAAGCACCAAATGTCTGCATTCGAGAATCGGAATTTGACGGAATTCTAGAATGCACAGCACGGCGGAATTCTAAAGTACGAAAACGCCTGCTAGCAGGAAGTTAATGTGTCTGACGTCCAGAATGCTACTAGGTCACCATTCTACCATTCTGAAAGATTCTGGGTTCTAGAATCATTGAAAGGCTGAGTTCCGGAATGTCAGGGTGGCCAAACTCTAGAATCCTTGCGTGTCTGAACTCGAGAGTCATTCAATGTCCACATTCCGGAACTCAGGGTGTCTGAATTCCAGAAGAACCAATTGTCTGCCTTCTAGAATCAAAATGTGTCAGAATTCTAGAATGCACAGCCTGGCGGAATTCTAAAGTCCTAAAATGCCTGCTAGTCGGAAGGTAAGGTGTCTGAGGTCCAGAATGCTACTAGGTCAGCATTCTACCGTTCTGAAAGATTCTGGGTTCTAGAACCCATGGACGGCTGAGTTCCAGAATGTCAGCATGGCCAAACTCTAGAATCTTTGCGTGTCAGATCTCGAGAGTCATTCAATGTGCACATTCCGGAGCTCAGGGTGGCTGAAATCCAGAAACACCAATTGTCTGCATTCTAGAATCGGAATGTGGTGAACTTCTAGAATGCACAGCATGGTGGAATTCTAAAATCCTAAAATGCCTCCTAGCCGGAAATTAAGGTGTCTGACGTCCAGAATGCTACTAGGTCAGCATTCTACCATTCTGAAAGATTCTGGGTTCCAGAATCAATGGACGGATGAGTTCCAGAAGGTCAGGTTGGCCAAACTCTAGATTCCTTGCGTGTCTGAACTCGAGAGTCATTCATGTCCACATTCCAGAATTCACGGTGTCTGAATTCCAGAAGCACCAAATGTCTGCATTCTAGAATCAAAATGTGGCAGAATTCAAGAATGCACAGCCTGGCGGAATTCTAAAGTCCTAAAATGCCTGCTAGTCGGAAGGTAAGGTGTCTGAGGTCCAGAATGCTACTAGGTCAGCATTCTACCGTTCTGAAAGATTCTGGGTTCTAGAACCAATGGACGGCTGAGTTCCAGAATGTCAGCATGGCCAAACTCTAGAATCTTTGCGTGTCTGATCTCGAGAGTCATTCAATGTGCATATTCCGGAGCTCAGGGTGTCTGAATTCCGGAAACACCAAATGTTTGCATTCTAGAATCGGAATGTGGTGAAATTCTAGAATGCACAGCATGGTGGAATTCTAAAGTCCTAAAATGCCTGCTAGCCGGAAGTTAAGGTGTCTGACGTCCAGAATGCTACTAGGTCAGCATTCTACAGTTCTGAAAGATTCTGGGTTCCAGAATCAATGGACGGATGAGTTCCAGAAGGTCAGGTTGTCCAAACTCTAGAATCCTTGCGTGTCTGAACTCGAGAGTCATTCAATGTCCACATTCCGGAATTCACGGTGTCTGAATACCAGAAGCACCAAATGTCTGCATTCTAGAATCAGAATGTGGCGGAATTCTAGAATGCACAGCATGGTGGAATTCTAAAGTCCTAAAATGCCTGCTACCCGGAAGTTAACGTTTCTGACGTCCAGAATGCTACTAGGTCAGCATTTAATCGTTCTGAAATATTCTGGGTTCTAGAATCAATGGACGGCTGAGTTCCAGAATGTAAGGTTGGCCAAACTCTAGAATACTTGCGTGTCTGATCTCGAGAGACATTCAATGTCCACATTCCGGAACTAAGGGTGTCTGAATTCCAGAAGCACCAAATGTCTGCATTCGAGAATCGGAATTTGACGGAATTCTAGAATGCACAGCACGGCGGAATTCTAAAGTACTAAAACGCCTGCTAGCCGGAAGTTAATGTGTCTGACGTCCAGAATGCTACTAGGTCAGCATACTACCATTCTGAAAGATTCTGGGTTCTAGAATCAATGGACGGCTGAGTTCCGGAATGTCAGGGTGGCCAAACTCTAGAATCCTTGCGTGTCTGAACTCGAGAGTCATTCAATGTCCACATTCCGGAAGTCAGGGTGTCTGAATTCCCGAAGAACCAATTGTCTGCCTTCTAGAATCAAAATGTGGCAGAATTCTAGAATGCACAGCCTGGCGGAATTCTAAAGTCCTAAAATGCCTGCTACCCGGAAGTTAAGGTGTCTGACGTCCAGAGTGCTACTAGGTCAGCATTTAATCGTTCTGAAATATTCTGGGTTCTAGAATCAATGGACGGCTGAGTTCCAGAATGTAAGGTTGGCCAAACTCTAGAATACTTGCGTGTCTGAACTCGAGTGACATTCAATGTCCACATTCCGGAACTAAGGGTGTCTGAATTCCAGAAGCACCAAATGACTGCTTTTGAGAATCGGAATTTGATGGAATTCTAGAATGCACAGCCTGGCGGAATTCTAAAATACTAAAACGCCTGCTAGCCGGAAGTTAATGTGTCTGACGTCCAAAATGCTACTATGTCAGCATTCTACCATTCTGAAAGATTCTGGGTTCAAGAATCAATGGACGGCTGTGTTCCGGAATGTCAGGGTGGCCACACTCTAGAATCCTTGCGTGTCTGAACTCGAGAGTCATTCAATGTGCACATTCCGGAGCTCAGGGTGTCTGAATTCCAGAAACACCAAATGTCTGCATTCTAGAACCGGAATGTGGTGAAATTCTAAAATGCACCGCATGGCGGAATTCTAAAGTCCTAAAATGCCTGCTAGCCGGAAGTTAAGGTGTCTGACGTCCAGAATGCTACTAGGTCAGCATTCTACCGTTCTGAAAGATTCTGTGTTCCAGAATCAATGGACGGATGAGTTCCAGAAGGTCAGGTTGGCCAAAGTCTAGAATCCTTGCGTGTCTGAACTCGAGAGTCATTCAATGTCCACATTCCGGAATTCACAGTGTCTGAATTCCAGAAGCACCAAATGTCTGCATTCTAGAATCAGAATGTGGTGGAATTCTAGAATGCACAGCACGGCCGAATTCTAAAGTCCTAAAATGCCTGCTACCCGCAAGTTAACGTGTCTGATGTCCAGAATGCTACTAGGTCAGCATTTAAACGTTCTGAAAGATTCTGGGTTCTAGAATCAATGGACGGCTGAGTTCCAGAATGTAAGGTTGGCCAAACTCTAGAATACTTGCTTGTCTGAACTCGAGAGACCTTCAGTGTCCACATTCCGGAACTAAGGGTGTCTGAATTCCAGAAGCACCAAATGTCTGCATTCGAGAATCGGAATTTGACGGAATTCTAGAATGCACAGCACGGCGGAATTCTAAAATACTAAAACGCCTGCTAGCCGGAAGTTAATGTGTCTGACTTCCAGAATGCTACTAGGTCAGCATTCTACCATTCTGAAAGATTCTGGGTTGTAGAATCAATGGACGGCTGAGTTCCGGAATGTCAGGTTGGCCAAACTCTAGGATCCTTGCGTGTCTGAACTCGAGAGTCATTCAATGTCCACATTCCGGAACTCAGGGTGTCTGAATTCCCGAAGAACCAATTGTCTGCATTCTAGAATCAAAATGTGGCAGAATTCTAGAATGCACAGCCTGTCGGAATTCTAACGTCCTAAAATGCCTGCTAGTCGGAAGGTAAGGTGTCTGAGGTCCAGAATGCTACTAGGTCAGCATTCTACCGTTCTGAAAGATTCTGGGTTCTAGAACCAATGGATGGCTGAGTTCCAGAATGTCAGCATGGCCAAACTCTAGAATCCTTGCGTGTCTGATCTCGAGAGTCATTCAATGTGCACATTCCGGAGCTCAGGGTGTCTGAATTCCGGAAACACCAATTGTTTGCATTCTAGAATCGGAATGTGGTGAAATTCTAGAATGCACAGCATGGTGGAATTCTAAAGTCCTAAAATGCCTGCTAGCCTGAAGTTAAGGTGTCTGACGTCCAGAATGCTACTAGGTCAGCATTCTACCGTTCTGAAAGATTCTGGGTTCCAGAATCAATGGACGGATGAGTTCCAGAAGGTCAGGATGTCCAAACTCTAGAATCCTTGCGTGCCTGAACTCGAGAGTCATTCAATGTCCACATTCCGGAATTCACGGTGTCTGAATTCCAGAAGCACCAAATGTCTGCATTTTAGAATCAGAATGTGGTGGAATTCTAGAATGCACAGCACGGTGGAATTCTAAAGTCCTAAAATGCCTGCTACCCGGAAGTTAACGTGTCTGACGTCCAGAATGCTACTAGGTCAGCATTTAATCGTTCTGAAATATTCTGGGTTCTAGAATCAATGGACGGCTGAGTTCCAGAATGTAAGGTTGGCCAAACTCTAGAATACTTGCGTGTCTGAACTCGAGAGACATTCAATGTCCACATTCCGGAACTAAGGGTGTCTGAATTCCAGAAGCACCAAATGTCTGCATTCGAGAATCGGAATTTGACGGAATTCTAGAATGCCCAGCACGGCGGAATTCTAAAGTACTAAAACGCCTGCTAGCCGGAAGTTAATGTGTCTGACGTCCAGAATGCTACTAGGTCAGCATTCTACCATTCTGAAAGATTCTGGGTTCTAGAATCAATGGACGGCTGAGTTCCGGAATGTCAGGGTGGCCAAACTCTAGAATCCTTGCGTGTCTGAACTCGAGAGTCATTCAATGTCCACATTCCGGAACTCAGGGTGTCTGAATTCCCGAAGAACCAATTGTCTGCCTTCTAGAATCAAAATGTGGCAGAATTCTAGAATGCACAGCCTGGCGGAATTCTAAAGTCCTAAAATGCCTGCTACCCGGAAGTTAAGGTGTCTGACGTCCAGAGTGCTACTAGGTCAGCATTTAATCGTTCTGAAATATTCTGGGTTCTAGAATCAATGGACGGCTGAGTTCCGGAATGTCAGGGTGGCCAAACTCTAGAATCCTTGCGTGTCTGAACTCGAGAGTCATTCAATGTCCACATTCCGGAACTCAGGGTGTCTGAATTCCCGAAGAACCAATTGTCTGCCTTCTAGAATCAAAATGTGGCAGAATTCTAGAATGCACAGCCTGGCGGAATTCTAAAGTCCTAAAATGCCTGCTAGTCGGAAGGTAAGCTGTCTGAGGTCCAGAATGCTACTAGGTCAGCATTCTACCGTTCTGAAAGATTCTGGGTTCTAGAACCAATGGACGGCTGAGTTCCAGAATGTCAGCATGGCCAAACTCTAGAATCCTTGCGTGTCTGATCTCGAGAGTCATTCAATGTGCACATTCCGGAGCTCAGGGTGTCTGAATTCCAGAAACACCAAATGTCTGCATTCTAGAATCGGAATGTGGTGAACTTCTAGAATGCACAGCATGGTGGAATTCTAAAGTCCTAAAATGCCTGCTAGCCAGAAGTTAAGGTGTCTGACGTCCAGAATGCTACTAGGTCAGCATTCTACCATTCTGAAAGATTCTGGGTTCCAGAATCAATGGACGGATGAGTTCCAGAAGTTCAGGTTGGCCAAACTCTAGAATCCTTGCGTGTCTGAACTCGAGAGTCATTCAATGTCCACATTCCGGAATTCAAGGTGTCTGAATTCCAGAAGCACCAAATGTCTGCATTCTAGAATCAAAATGTGGCAGAATTCAAGAATGCACAGCCTGGCAGAATTCTAAAGTCCTAAAATGCCTGCTAGTCGGAAGGTAAGGTGTCTGAGGTCCAGAATGCTACTAGGTCAGCAATTAATCGTTCTGAAAGATTCTGGGTTCTAGAACCAATGGACGGCTGAGTTCCAGAATGTCACCATGGCCAAACTCTAGAATCCTTGCGTGTCTGATCTCGAGAGTCATTCAATGTGCACATTCCAGAGCTCAGGGTTTCTGAATTTGGGAAACACCAAATGTTTGCATTCTAGAATCGGAATGTGGTGAAATTCTAGAATGCACAGCATGGTGGAATTCTAAAGTCCTAAAATGCCTGCTAGCCGGAAGTTAAGGTGTCTGACGTCCAGAATGCTACTAGGTCAGCATTCTACCGTTCTGAAAGATTCTGGGTTCCAGAATCAATGGACGGATGAGTTCCAGAAGGTCAGGTTGTCCAAACTCTAGAATCCTTGTGTGCCTGAACTCAAGAGTCATTCAATGTCCACATTCCGGAATTCACGGTGTCTGAATTCCAGAAGCACCAAATGTCTGCATTCTAGAATCAGAATGTGGTGGAATTCTAGAATGCACAGCACGGTGGAATTCTAAAGTCCTAAAATGCCTGCTACCCGGAAGTTAACGTTTCTGACGTCCAGAATGCTACTAGGTCAGCATTTAATCGTTCTGAAATATTCTGGGTTCTAGAATCAATGGACGGCTGAGTTCCAGAATGTAAGGTTGGCCAAACTCTAGAATACTTGCGTGTCTGAACTCGAGAGACATTCAATGTCCACATTCCGGAACTAAGGGTGTCTGAATTCCAGAAGCACGAAATGTTTGCTTTTGAGAATCGGAATTTGATGGAATTCTAGAATGCACAGCCTGGTGGAATTCTAAAGGACTAAAATGCCTGCTAGCCGGAAGTTAATGTGTCTGACGTCCAAAATGCTACTATGTCAGCATTCTACCATTCCGAAAGACTCTGTGTTCTAGAATCAATGGATGGCTGTGTTCCGGAATGTCAGGGTGGCCAAACTCTAGAATCCTTGCGTGTCTGAACTCGAGAGTCATTCAGTGTACACATTCCGGAACTCAGGGTGTCTGAATTCCCGAAGAACCAATTGTCTGCCTTCTAGAATCAAAATGTGTCAGAATTCTAGAATGCACAGCCTGGCGGAATTCTAAAGTCCTAAAATGCTTGCTAGCCGGAAGGTAAGGTGTCTGAGGTCCAGAAGGCTACTAGGTCAGCATTCTACCGTTCTGAAAGATTCTGGGTTCTAGAACTAATGGACGGCTGAGTTCCAGAATGTCAGCATGGCCAAACTCTAGAATCCTTGCGTGTCTGATCTCGAGAGTCATTCAATGAGCACATTCCGGAGCTCAGGATGTCTGAATTCCAGAAACACCAAATGTCTGCATTCTAGAATCGGAATGTGGTGAAATTCTAAAATGCACCGCATGGCGGAATTCTAAAGTCCTAAAATGCCTGCTAGCCGGAAGTTAAGGTGTCTGACGTCCAGAAGGCTACTACGTCAGCAGTCTGCCCTTCTGAAAGATTCTGTGTTCCAGAATCAATGGACGGATGAGTTCCAGAAGGTCAGGTTGGCCAAAGTCTAGAATCCTTGCGTGTCTGAACTCGAGAGTCATTCAATGTCCACATTCCGGAATTCACGGTGTCTGAATTCCAGAAGCACCAAATGTCTGCATTTTAGAATCAGAATGTGGTGGAATTATAGAATGCACAGCACCGCGGAATTCCAAAGTCCTAAAATGCCTGCTACCCGCAAGTTAACGTATCTGATGTCCAGAATGCTACTAGGTCACCATTTAATCGTTCTGAAATATTCTGGGTTCTAGAATCAATGGACGGCTGAGTTCCAGAATGTCAGCATGGCCAAACTCTAGAATCCTTGCGTGTCTGATCTCGAGAGTCATTCAATGTGCACATTCTGGAGCTCAGTGTGTCTGAATTCCAGGAGCACCAAATGTCTGCATTCTAGAAACGGAAAGTGGTGAACTTCTAGAATGCACAGCATGGGGGAATTCTAAAGTCCTAAAATGCCTGCTAGCCGGAAGTTAAGGTGTCTGACGTCCAGAATGCTACTAGGTCAGCATTCTACCGTTCTGAAAGATTCTGGGTTCCAGAATCAATGGACGGATGAGTTCCAGAAGGTCAGGTTGGCCAAACTCTAGAATCCTTGCGTGTCTGAACTCAAGAGTCATTCAATGTCCACATTCCGGAATTCACGGTGTCTGAATTCCAGAAGCACCAAAGGTCTGCATTCTAGAATCAGAATGTGGTGGAATTCTAGAATGCACAGCACGGCGGAATTCTAAAGTCCTAAATTGCCTGCTACCCGCAAGTTAAGGTGTCTGACGTCCAGAATGCTACTAGGTCAGCATTTAATCGTTCTGAAAGATTCTGGGTTCTATAATCAATGGACGGCTGAGTTCCAGAATGTAAGTTTGGCCAAACTCTAGAATACTTGCGTGTCTGAACTCGAGAGACATTCAATGTCCACATTCCGGAACTAAGGGTGTCTGAATTCCAGAAGCACCAAATGTCTGCATTCGAGAATCGGAATTTGACGGAATTCTAGAATGCACAGCACGGCGGAATTCTAAAGTACGAAAACGCCTGCTAGCAGGAAGTTAATGTGTCTGACGTCCAGAATGCTACTAGGTCACCATTCTACCATTCTGAAAGATTCTGGGTTCTAGAATCATTGAAAGGCTGAGTTCCGGAATGTCAGGGTGGCCAAACTCTAGAATCCTTGCGTGTCTGAACTCGAGAGTCATTCAATGTCCACATTCCGGAACTCAGGGTGTCTGAATTCCAGAAGAACCAATTGTCTGCCTTCTAGAATCAAAATGTGTCAGAATTCTAGAATGCACAGCCTGGCGGAATTCTAAAGTCCTAAAATGCCTGCTAGTCGGAAGGTAAGGTGTCTGAGGTCCAGAATGCTACTAGGTCAGCATTCTACCGTTCTGAAAGATTCTGGGTTCTAGAACCAATGGACGGCTGAGTTCCAGAATGTCAGCATGGCCAAACTTTAGAATCTTTGCGTGTCTGATCTCGAGAGTCATTCAATGTGCACATTCCGGAGCTCAGGTTGGCTGAATTCCAGAAACACCAAATGTCTGCATTCTAGAATCGGAATGTGGTGAACTTCTAGAATGCACAGCATGGTGGAATTCTAAAGTCCTAAAATGCCTGCTAGCCGGAAGTTAAGGTGTCTGACGTCCAGAATGCTACTAGGTCAGCATTCTACCATTCTGAAAGATTCTGGGTTCCAGAATCAATGGACGGATGAGTTCCAGAAGTTCAGGTTGGCCAAACTCTAGAATCCTTGCGTGTCTGAACTCGAGAGTCATTCAATGTCCACATTCCGGAATTCACGGTGTCTGAATTCCAGAAGCACCAAATGTCTGCATTCTAGAATCAAAATGTGGCAGAATTCAAGAATGCACAGCCTGGCGGAATTCTAAAGTCCTAAAATGCCTGCTAGTCGGAAGGCAAGGTGTCTGAGGTCCAGAATGCTACTAGGTCAGCATTCTACCGTTCTGAAAGATTCTGGGTTCTAGAACCAATGGATGGCTGAGTTCCAGAATGTCACCATGGCCAAACTCTAGAATCCTTGCGTGTCTGATCTCGAGAGTCATTCAATGTGCACATTCCAGAGCTCAGGGTATCTGAATTCCGGAAACACCAAATGTTTGCATTCTAGAATCGGAATGTGGTGAAATTCTAGAATGCACAGCATGGTGGAATTCTAAAGTCCTAAAATGCCTGCTAGCCGGAAGTTAAGGTGTCTGACGTCCAGAATGCTACTAGGTCAGCATTCTACCGTTCTGAAAGATTCTGGGTTCCAGAATCAATGGACGGATGAGTTCCAGAAGTTCAGGTTGTCCAAACTCTAGAATCCTTGCGTGCCTAAACTCGAGAGTCATTCAATGTCCACATTCCGGAATTCACGGTGTCTGAATTCCAGAAGCACCAAATGTCTGCATTCTAGAATCAGAATGTGGTGGAATTCTAGAATGCACAGCACGGTGGAATTCTAAAGTCATAAAATGCCTGCTACCCGGAAGTTAACGTGTCTGACGTCCAGAATGCTACTAGGTCAGCATTTAATCGTTCTGAAATATTCTGGGTTCTAGAATCAATGGACGGCTGAGTTCCAGAATGTAAGGTTGGCCAAACTCTAGAATACTTGCGTGTCTGAACTCGAGAGACATTCAATGTCCACATTCCGGAGCTAAGGGTGTCTGAATTCCAGAAGCACCAAATGTCTGCATTCGAGAATCGGAATTTGACTGAATTCTAGAATGCACAGCACGGCGGAATTCTAAAGTACTAAAACGCCTGCTAGCCGGAAGTTAATGTGTCTGACGTCCAGAATGCTACTAGGTCAGCATTCTACCATTCTGAAAGATTCTGGGTTCTAGAATCAATGGACGGCTGAGTTCCGGAATGTCAGGGTGGCCAAACTCTAGAATCCATGCGTGTCTGAACTCGAGAGTCATTCAATGTCCACATTCCGGAACTCAGGGTGTCTCAATTCCCGAAGAACCAATTGTCTGCCTTCTAGAATCAAAATGTGGCAGAATTCTAGAATGCACAGCCTGGCGGAATTCTAAAGTCCTAAAATGCCTGCTACCCGGAAGTTAAGGTGTCTGACGTCCAGAGTGCTACTAGGTCAGCATTTAATCGTTCTCAAATATTCTCGGTTCTAGAATCAATGGACGGCTGAGTTCCAGAATGTAAGGTTGGCCAAACTCTAGAATACTTGCATGTCTGAACTCGAGAAACATTCAATGTCCACATTCCGGAACTCAGGGTGTCTGAATTCCAGAAGCACGAAATGTTTGCTTTTGAGAATCGGAATTTGACGGAATTCTAGAATGCACAGCCTGGTGGAATTCTAAAGTACTAAAACGCCTGCTAGCCGGAAGTTAATGTGTCTGACGTCCAAAATGCTACTATGTCAGCATTCTACCATTCCGAAAGATTCTGTGTTCTAGAATCAATGGATGGCTGTGTTACGGAATGTCAGGGTGGCCAAACTCTAGAATCCTTGCGTGTCTGAACTCGAGAGTCATTCAATGTACACATTCCGGAACTCAGGGTGTCTGAATTCCCGAAGAACCAATTGTCTGCCTTCTAGAATCAAAATGTGTCAGAATTCTAGAATGCACAGCCTGGCGGAATTCTAAAGTCCTAAAATGCTTGCTAGCCGGAAGGTAAGGTGTCTGAGGTCCAGAATGCTACTAGGTCAGCATTCTACCGTTCTGAAAGATTCTGGGTTCTAGAACTAATGGACGGCTGAGTTCCAGAATGTCAGCATGGCCAAACTCTAGAATCCTTGCGTGTCTGATCTCGAGAGTCATTCAATGTGCACATTCCGGAGCTCAGGGTGTCTGAATTCCAGAAACACCAAATGTCTGCATTCTAGAATCGGAATGTGGTGAAATTCTAAAATGCACCGCATGGCGGAATTCTAAAGTCTTAAAATGCCTGCTAGCCGGAAGTTAAGGTGTCTGACGTCCAGAATGCTACTAGGTCAGCATTCTGCCATTCTGAAAGATTCTGTGTTCCAGAATCAATGGACGGATGAGTTCCAGAAGGTCAGGTTGGACAAAGTCTAGAATGCTTGCGTGTCTGAACTCGAGAGTCATTCAATGTCCACATTCCGGAATTCACGGTGTCTGAATTCCAGAAGCACCAAATGTCTGCATTTTAGAATCAGAATGTGGTGGAATTCTAGAATGCACAGCACCGCGGAATTCTAAAGTCCTACATTGCCTGCTAACCGCAAGTTAACGTGTCTGATGTCCAGAATGCTACTAGGTCACCATTTAATCGTTCTGAAATATTCTGGGTTCTAGAATCAATGGACGGCTGAGTTCCAGAATGTCAGCATGGCCAAACTCTAGAATCCTTGCGTGTCTGATCTCGAGAGTCATTCAATGCGCACATTCTGGAGCTCAGGGTGTCTGAATTCCAGGAGCACCAAATGTCTGCATTCTAGAAACGGAAAGTGGTGAACTTCTAGAATGCACAGCATGGGGGAATTCTAAAGTCCTAAAATGCCTGCTAGCCGGAAGTTAATGTGTCTGACGTCCAGAATGCTACTAGGTCAGCATTCTACCGTTCTGAAAGATTCTGGGTTCCAGAATCAATGGACGGATGAGTTCCAGAAGGTCAGGTTGGCCAAACTCTAGAATCCTTGCGTGTCTGAACTCAAGAGTCATTCAATGTCCACATTCCGGAATTCACGGTGTCTGAATTCCAGAAGCGCCAAAGGTCTGCATTCTAGAATCAGAATGTGGTGGAATTCTAGAATGCACAGCACGGTGGAATTCTAAAGTCCTAAAATGACTGCTACCCCTAAGTTAAGGTGTCTGACGTCCAGAATGCTACTAGGTCAGCATTTAATCGTTCTGAAAGATTCTGGGTTCTAGAATCAATGGACGGCTGAGTTCCAGAATGTAAGTTTGGCCAAACTCTAGAATACTTGCGTGTCTGATCTCTAGAGACATTCAATGTCCACATTCCGTAACTAAGGGTGTCTGAATTCCAGAAGCACCAAATGTCTGCATTCGAGAATCGGAATTTGACGGAATTCTAGAATGCACAGCACGGCGGAATTCTAAAGTACTAAAACGCCTGCTAGCAGGAAGTTAATGTGTCTGACGTCCAGAATGCTACTAGGTCACCATTCTACCATTCTGAAAGATTCTGGGTTCTAGAATCATTGAAAGGCTGAGTTCCGGAATGTCAGGGTGGCCAAACTCTAGAATCCTTGCGTGTCTGAACTCGAGAGTCATTCAATGTCCACATTCCGGAACTCAGGGTGTCTGAATTCCCGAAGAACCAATTGTCTGCCTTCTAGAATCAAAATGTGTCAGAATTCTAGAATGCACAGCCTGGCGGAATTCTAAAGTCCTAAAATGCCTGCTAGTCGGAAGGTAAGGTGTCTGAGGTCCAGAATGCTACTAGGTCAGCATTCTACCGTTCTGAAAGATTCTGGGTTCTAGAACCCATGGACGGCTGAGTTCCAGAATGTCAGCATGGCCAAACTCTAGAATCTTTGCGTGTCAAATCTCGAGAGTCATTCAATGTGCACATTCCGGAGCTCAGGGTGGCTGAAATCCAGAAACACCAAATGTCTGCATTCTAGAATCAGAATGTGGTGAACTTCTAGAATGCACAGCATGGTGGAATTCTAAAGTCCTAAAATGCCTCCTGGCCGGAAATTAAGGTGTCTGACGTCCAGAATGCTACTAGGTCAGCATTCTACCATTCTGAAAGATTCTGGGTTCCAGAATCAATGGACGGATGAGTTCCAGAAGTTCAGGTTGGCCAAACTCTAGATTCCTTGCGTGTCTGAACTCGAGAGTCATTCATGTCCACATTCCAGAATTCACGGTGTCTGAATTCCAGAAGCACCAAATGTCTGCATTCTAGAATCAAAATGTGGCAGAATTCAAGAATGCACAGCCTGGCGGAATTCTAAAGTCCTAAAATGCCTGCTAGTCGGAAGGTAAGGTGTCTGAGGTCCAGAATGCTACTAGGTCAGCATTCTACCGTTCTGAAAGATTCTGGGTTCTAGAACCAATGGACGGCTGAGTTCCAGAATGTCAGCATGGCCAAACTCTAGAATCTTTGCGTGTCTGATCTCGAGAGTCATTCAATGTGCATATTCCGGAGCTCAGGGTGTCTGAATTCCGGAAACACCAAATGTTTGCATTCTAGAATCGGAATGTGGTGAAATTCTAGAATGCACAGCATGGTGGAATTCTAAAGTCCTAAAATGCCTGCTAGCCGGAAGTTAAGGTGTCTGACGTCCAGAATGCTACTAGGTCAGCATTCTACCGTTCTGAAAGATTCTGGGTTCCAGAATCAATGGACGGATGAGTTCCAGAAGGTCAGGTTGTCCAAACTCTAGAATCCTTGCGTGTCTGAACTCGAGAGTCATTCAATGTCCACATTCCGGAATTCACGGTGTCTGAATTCCAGAAGCACCAAATGTCTGCATTCTAGAATCAGAATGTGGCGGAATTCTAGAATGCACAGCATGGTGGAATTCTAAAGTCCTAAAATGCCTGCTACCCGGAAGTTAACGTTTCTGACGTCCAGAATGCTACTAGGTCAGCATTTAATCGTTCTGAAATATTCTGGGTTCTAGAATCAATGGACGGCTGAGTTCCAGAATGTAAGGTTGGCCAAACTCTAGAATACTTGCGTGTCTGAACTCGAGAGACATTCAATGTCCACATTCCGGAAGTAAGGGTGTCTGAATTCCAGAAGCACCAAATGTCTGCATTCGAGAATCGGAATTTGACGGAATTCTAGAATGCACAGCACGGCGGAATTCTAAAGTACTAAAACGCCTGCTAGCCGGAAGTTAATGTGTCTGACGTCCAGAATGCTACTAGGTCAGCATTCTACCATTCTGAAAGATTCTGGGTTCTAGAATCAATGGACGGCTGAGTTCCGGAATGTCAGGGTGGCCAAACTCTAGAATCCTTGCGTGTCTGAACTCGAGAGTCATTCAATGTCCACATTCCGGAAGTCAGGGTGTCTGAATTCCCGAAGAACCAATTGTCTGCCTTCTAGAATCAAAATGTGGCAGAATTCTAGAATGCACAGCCTGGCGGAATTCTAAAGTCCTAAAATGCCTGCTACCCGGAAGTTAAGGTGTCTGACGTCCAGAGTGCTACTAGGTCAGCATTTAATCGTTCTGAAATATTCTGGGTTCTAGAATCAATGGACGGCTGAGTTCCAGAATGTAAGGTTGGCCAAACTCTAGAATACTTGCGTGTCTGAACTCGAGAGACATTCAATGTCCACATTCCGGAACTAAGGGTGTCTGAATTCCAGAAGCACCAAATGTCTGCTTTTGAGAATCGGAATTTGATGGAATTCTAGAATGCACAGCCTGGCGGAATTCTAAAATACTAAAACGCCTGCTAGCCGGAAGTTAATGTGTCTGACGTCCAAAATGCTACTATGTCAGCATTCTACCATTCTGAAAGATTCTGGGTTCAAGAATCAATGGACGGCTGTGTTCCGGAATGTCAGGGTGGCCACACTCTAGAATCCTTGCGTGTCTGAACTCGAGAGTCATTCAATGTGCACATTCCGGAGCTCAGGGTGTCTGAATTCCAGAAACACCAAATGTCTGCATTCTAGAACCGGAATGTGGTGAAATTCTAAAATGCACCGCATGGCGGAATTCTAAAGTCCTAAAATGCCTGCTAGCCGGAAGTTAAGGTGTCTGACGTCCAGAATGCTACTAGGTCAGCATTCTACCGTTCTGAAAGATTCTGTGTTCCAGAATCAATGGACGGATGAGTTCCAGAAGGTCAGGTTGGCCAAAGTCTATAATCCTTGCGTGTCTGAACTCGAGAGTCATTCAATGTCCACATTCCGGAATTCACAGTGTCTGAATTCCAGAAGCACCAAATGTCTGCATTCTAGAATCAGAATGTGGTGGAATTCTAGAATGCACAGCACGGCCGAATTCTAAAGTCCTAAAATGCCTGCTACCCGGAAGTTAACGTGTCTGATGTCCAGAATGCTACTAGGTCAGCATTTAAACGTTCTGAAAGATTCTGGGTTCTAGAATCAATGGACGGCTGAGTTCCAGAATGTAAGGTTGGCCAAACTCTAGAATACTTGCTTGTCTGAACTCGAGAGACCTTCAGTGTCCACATTCCGGAACTAAGGGTGTCTGAATTCCAGAAGCACCAAATGTCTGCATTCGAGAATCGGAATTTGACGGAATTCTAGAATGCACAGCACGGCGGAATTCTAAAATACTAAAACGCCTGCTAGCCGGAAGTTAATGTGTCTGACTTCCAGAATGCTACTAGGTCAGCATTCTACCATTCTGAAAGCTTCTGGGTTGTAGAATCAATGGACGGCTGAGTTCCGGAATGTCAGGTTGGCCAAACTCTAGGATCCTTGCGTGTCTGAACTCGAGAGTCATTCAATGTCCACATTCCGGAACTCAGGGTGTCTGAATTCCCGAAGAACCAATTGTCTGCATTCTAGAATCAAAATGTGGCAGAATTCTAGAATGCACAGCCTGTCGGAATTCTAACGTCCTAAAATGCCTGCTAGTCGGAAGGTAAGGTGTCTGAGGTCCAGAATGCTACTAGGTCAGCATTCTACCGTTCTGAAAGATTCTGGGTTCTAGAACCAATGGACGGCTGAGTTCCAGAATGTCAGCATGGCCAAACTCTAGAATCCTTGCGTGTCTGATCTCGAGAGTCATTCAATGTGCACATTCCGGAGCTCAGGGTGTCTGAATTCCAGAAGCACCAAATGTCTTCATTCTAGAATCGGAATGTGGTGAACTTCTAGAATGCACAGCATGGTGGAATTCTAAAGTCCTAAAATGCCTGCTAGCCGGAAGTTAAGGTGTCTGACGTCCAAAATGCTACTAGGTCAGCATTCTACCGTTCTGAAAGATTCTGGGTTCCAGAATCAATGGACGGATGAATTCCAGAAGGTCAGGTTGGCCAAACTCTATTATCCTTGTGTGTCTGAACTCGAGAGTCATTCAATGTCCACATTCCGGAATTCACAGTGTCTGAATTCCAGAAGCATCAAATGTCTGCATTCTAGAATCAAATGTGGCGGAATTCTAGAATGCACAGCCTGGCGGAATTCTAAAGTCCTAAAATGCCTGCTAGTCGGAAGGTAAGGTGTCTGAGGTCCAGAATGCTACTAGGTCAGCATTCTACCGTTCTGAAAGATTCTGGGTTCTAGAACCTTTGGACGGCTGAGTTCCAGAATGTCAGCATGGCCAAACTCTAGTATCCTTGCGTGTCTGATCTCAAGAGTCATTTAATGTGCACATTCCTGAGCTCAGGGTGTCTGAATTCCAGAAGCACCAATTGTCTGCATCCTAGAATCGGAATGTGGTGAATATCTAGAATGCACAGCATGGTGGAATTCTAAAGTCCTAAAATGCCTGCTAGCCGGAAGATAAGGTGTCTGACGTCCAGAATGCTACTAGGTCAGCATTCTACCGTTCTGAAAGATTCTGGGTTCAAGAATCAATGGACGGATGAGTTCCAGAAGGTCAGGTTGGCCTAACTCTAGAATCCTTGCGTGTCTGAACTCAAGAGTCATTCAATGTCCACATTCCGGAACTCAGCGTGTCTGAATTCCCGAAGAACCAATTGTCTGCCTTCTAGAATCAAAATGTGGCAGAATTCTAGAATGCACAGCCTGGCGGAATTCTAAAGTCCTAAAATGCCTGCTACCCGGAAGTTAAGGTGTCTGACGTCCAGAGAGCTACTAGGTCAGCATTTAATCATTCTGAAATATTCTGGGTTCTAGAATCAATGGACGGCTGAGTTCCAGAATGTAAGGTTGGCCAAACTCTAGAATACTTGCGTGTCTGAACTCGAGAGACATTCAATGTCCACATTCCGGAACTAAGGGTGTCTGAATTCCAGAAGCACCAAATGTCTGCTTTTGAGAATCGGAATTTGACGGAATTCTAGAATGCACAGCCTGGCGGAATTCTGAAATACTAAAACGCCTGCTAGCCGGAAGTTAATGTGTCTGACGTCCAAAATGCTACTATGTCAGCATTCTACCATTCTGAAAGATTCTGGGTTCAAGAATCAATGGACGGCTGTGTTCCGGAACGTCAGGGTGGCCAAACTCTAGAATCCTTGCGTGTCTGAACTCGAGAGTCATTCAATGTGCACATTCCGGAGCTCAGGGTGTCTGAATTCCAGAAACACCAAATGTCTGCATTCTAGAACCGGAATGTGGTGAAATTGTAAAATGCACCGCATGGCGGAATTCTAAAGTCCTAAAATGCCTGCTAGCCGGAAGTTAAGGTGTCTGACGTCCAGAATTCTACTAGGTCAGCATTCTGCCGTTCTGAAAGATTCTGTGTTCCAGAATCAACGGACGGATGAGTTCCAGAAGGTCAGGTTGGCCAAAGTGTAGAATCCATGCGTGTCTGAACTCGAGAGTCATTCAATGTCCACATTCCGGAATTCACGGTGTCTGAATTCCAGAAGCACCAAATGTCTGCATTTTAGAATCAGAATGTGGTGGAATTCTAGAATGCACAGCACCGCGGAATTCTAAAGTCCTAAAATGCCTGCTACCCGCAAGTTAACGTGTCTGATGTCCAGAATGCTACTAGGTCACCATTTAATCGTTCTGAAATATTCTGGGTTCTAGAATCAATGGACGGCTGTGTTTCAGAATGTAAGGTTGGCCAAACTCTAGAATACTTGCTTGTATGAACTCGAGAGACATTCAGTGTCCACATTCCGGAACTAAGGGTGTCTGAATTCCAGAAGCACCAAATGTCTGCATTCGAGAATCGGAATTTGACGGAATTCTAGAATGCACAGCACGGCGGAATTCTAAAGTACTAAAACGCCTGCTAGCCGGAAGTTAATGTGTCTGACGTCCAGAATGCTACTAGGTCAGCATTCTACCATTCTGAAAGATTCTGGGTTCCAGAATCAGTGGACGGCTGAGATCCGGAATGTCAGGGTGGCCAAACTCTAGAATCCTTGCGTGTCTGAACTCGAGAGTCATTCAATGTCCACATTCCGTAACTCAGGGTGTCTGAATTCCCGAAGAACCAATTGTCTGCATTGTAGAATCAAAATGTGGCAGAATTCTAGAATGCACAGCCTGGCGGAATTCTAAAGTCCTAAAATGCCTGCTACTCGCAAGGTAAGGTGTCTGAGGTCCAGAATGCTACTAGGTCAGCATTCTACAGTTCTGAAAGATTCTGGGTTCTAGAACCAATGGACAGATGAGTTCCAGAATGTCAGCATGGCCAATCTCTAGAATCCTTGCGTGTCTGATCTCGAGAGTCATTCAATGCGCACATTCTGGAGCTCAGGGTGTCTGAATTCCAGGAGCACCAAATGTCTGCATTCTAGAAACGGAAAGCGGTGAACTTCTAGAATGCACAGCATGGGGGAATTCTAAAGTCCTAAAATGCCTGCTAGCCGGAAGTTAAGCTGTCTGACGTCCAGAATGCTACTAGGTCAGCATTCTACCGTTCTGAAAGATTCTGGGTTCCAGAATCAATGGACGGATGAGTTCCAGAAGGTCAGGTTGGCCAAACTCTAGAATCCTTGCGTGTCTGAACTCGAGTCATTCAATGTCCACATTCCGGAATTCACGGTGTCTGAATTCCAGAAGCACCAAAGGTCTGCATTCTAGAATCAGAATGTGGTGGAATTCTAGAATGCACAGCACGGCGGAATTCTAAAGTCCTAAAATGACTGCTACCCGGAAGTTAAGGTGTCTGACGTCCAGAATGCTACTAGGTCAGCATTTAATCGTTCTGAAAGATTCTGGGTTCTAGAATCAATGGACGGCTGAGTTCCAGAATGTAAGTTTGGCCAAACTCTAGAATACTTGCGTGTCTGAACTCGAGAGACATTCAATGTCCACATTCCGGAACTAAGGGTGTCTGAATTCCCGAAGAACCAATTGTCTGCATTGTAGAATCAAAATGTGGCAGAATTCAAGAATGCACAGCCTGGCGGAATTCTAAAGTCCTAAAATGCCTGCTAGTCGGAAGGTAAGGTGTCTGAGGTCCAGAATGCTACTAGGTCAGCATTCTACCGTTCTGAAAGATTCTGGGTTCTAGAACCAATGGACGGCTGAGTTCCAGAATGTCAGCATGGCCAAACTCTAGAATCCTTGCGTGTCTGATCTCGAGAGTCATTCAATGTGCACATTCCGGAGCTCAGGGTGTCTGAATTCCGGAAACACCAAATGTTTGCATTCTAGAATCGGAATGTGGTGAAATTCTAGAATGCACAGCATGGTGGAATTCTAAAGTCCTAAAATGCCTGCTAGCCGGAAGTTAAGGTGTCTGACGTCCAGAGTGCTACTAGGTCAGCATTCTACCGTTCTGAAAGATTCTGGGTTCCAGAATCAATGGACGGATGAGTTCCAGAAGGTCAGGTTGTCCAAACTCAAGAATCCTTGCGTGCCTGAACTCGAGAGTCATTCAATGTCCACATTCCGGAATTCACGGTGTCTGAATTCCAGAAGCACCAAATGTCTGCATTCTAGAATCAGAATGTGGTGGAATTCTAGAATGCACAGCACGGTGGAATTCTAAAGTCCTAAAATGCCTGCTACCCGGAAGTTAACGTGTCTGACGTCCAGAATGCTACTAGGTCAGCATTTAATCGTTCTGAAATATTCTGGGTTCTAGAATCAATGGACGGCTGAGTTCCAGAATGTAAGGTTGGCCAAACTCTAGAATACTTGCGTGTCTGAACTCGAGAGACATTCAATGTCCACATTCCGGAACTAAGGGTGTCTGAATTCCAGAAGCACCAAATGTCTGCATTCGAGAATCGGAATTTGACGGAATTCTAGAATGCACAGCACGGCGGAATTCTAAAGTACTAAAACGCCTGCTAGCCGGAAGTTAATGTGTCTGACGTCCAGAATGCTACTAGGTCAGCATTCTACCATTCTGAAAGATTCTGGGTTCTAGAATCAATGGACGGCTGAGTTCTGGAATGTCAGGGTGGCCAAACTCTAGAATCCTTGCGTGTCTGAACTCGAGAGTCATTCAATGTCCACATTCCGGAACTCAGGGTGTCTGAATTCCCGAAGAACCAATTGTCTGCCTTCTAGAATCAAAATGTGTCAGAATTCTAGAATGCACAGCCTGGCGGAATTCTAAAGTCCTAAAATGCTTGCTAGGGGGAAGGTAAGGTGTCTGAGGTCCAGAATGCTACTAGGTCAGCATTCTACCGTTCTGAAAGATTCTGAGTTCTAGAACTAATGGACGGCTGAGTTCCAGAATGTCAGCATGGCCAAACTCTAGAATCCTTGCGTGTCTGAACTCGAGAGTCATTCAATGTCCACATTCCGGAACTAAGGGTGTCTGAATTCCAGAAGCACCAAATGTCTGCTTTTGAGAATCGGAATTTGACGGAATTCTAGAATGCACAGCCTGGCGGAATTCTAAAATACTAAAACGCCTGCTAGCCGGAAGTTAATGTGTCTGACGTCCAAAATGCTACTATGTCAGCATTCTACCATTCTAAAAGATTCTGGGTTCAAGTATCAATGGACGGCTGTGTTCCGGAATGTCAGGGTGGCCAAACTCTAGAATCCTTGCGTGTCTGAACTCGAGAGTCATTCAATGTGCACATTCCGGAGCTCAGGGTGTCTGAATTCCAGAAACACCAAATGTCTGCATTCTAGAACCGGAATGTGGTGAAATTCTAAAATGCACCGCATGGCGGAATTCTAAAGTCCTAAAATGCCTGCTAGCCGGAAGTTAAGGTGTCTGACGTCCAGAATGCTACTAGGTCAGCATTCTACCATTCTGAAAGATTCTGTGTTCCAGAATCAATGGACGGATGAGTTCCAGAAGGTCAGGTTGGCCAAAGTCTAGAATCCTTGCGTGTCTGAACTCGAGAGTCATTCAATATCCACATTCGGGAATTCACAGTGTCTGAATTCCAGAAGCACCAAATGTCTGCATTCTAGAATCAGAATGTGGTGGAATTCTAGAATGCACAGCACGGCCGAATTCTAAAGTCCTAAAATGACTGGTACCCGCAAGTTAACGTGTCTGATGTCCAGAATGCTACTAGTTCAGCATTTAATCGTTCTGAAATATTCTGGGATCTAGAATCAATGGACGGCTGAATTCCAGAATGTAAGGTTGGCCAAACTCTAGAATACTTGCTTGTCTGAACTCGAGAGACCTTCAGTGTCCACATTCCGGAACTAAGGGTGTCTGAATTCCAGAAGCACCAAATGTCTGCATTCGAGAATCGGAATTTGACGGAATTCTAGAATGCACAGCACGACGGAATTCTAAAATACTAAAACGCCTGCTAGCCGGAAGTTAATGTGTCTGACTTCCAGAATGCTACTAGGTCAGCATTCTACCATTCTGAAAGATTCTTGGTTATAGAATCAATGGACGGCTGAGTTCCGGAATGTCAGGTTTGCCAAACTCTAGAGTGCTTGCGTGTCTGAACTCGAGAGTCATTCAATGTCCACATTCCGGAACTCAGGGTGTCTGAATTCCCGAAGAACCAATTGTCTGCATTCTAGAATCAAAATGTGGCAGAATTCTAGAATGCACAGCCTGGCGGAATTCTAACGTCCTAAAATGCCTGCTAGTCGGAAGGTAAGGTGTCTGAGGTCCAGAATGCTACTAGGTCAGCATTCTACCGTTCTGAAAGATTCTGGGTTCTAGAACCAATGGACGGCTGAGTTCCAGAATGTCAGCGTGGCCAAACTCTAGAATCCTTGCGTGTCTGATCTCGAGAGTCATTCAATGTGCACATTCCGGAGCTCAGGGTGTCTGAATTCCAGAAACACCAAATGTCTGCATTCTAGAACCGGAATGCGGTGAAATTGTAAAATGCACCGCATGGCGGAATTCTAAAGTCCTAAAATGCCTGCTAGCCGGAAGTTAAGGTGTCTGACGTCCAGAATGCTACTAGGTCAGCATTCTACCATTCTGAAAGATTCTGGGTTCCAGAATCAATGGACGGATGAGTTCCAGAAGTTCAGGTTGGCCAAACTCTAGAATCCTTGCGTGTCTGAACTCGAGAGTCATTCAATGTCCACATTCCGGAATTCACGGTGTCTGAATTCCAGAAGCACCAAATGTCTGCATTCTAGAATCACAATGTGGCAGAATTCAAGAATGCACAGCCTGGCGGAATTCTAAAGTCCTAAAATGCCTGCTATTCGGAAGGTAAGGTGTCTGAGGTCCAGAATGCTACTAGGTCAGCATTCTACCGTTCTGAAAGATTCTGGGTTCTAGAACCAATGGACGGCTGAGTTCCAGAATGTCAGCATGGCCAAACTCTAGAATCCTTGCGTGTCTGATCTCGAGAGTCATTCAATATGCACATTCCGGAGCTCAGGGTGTCTGAATTCCGGAAACACCAAATGTTTGCATTCTAGAATCGGAATGTGGTGAAATTCTAGAATGCACAGCATGGTGGAATTCTAAAGTCCTAAAATGCCTGCTAGCCGGAAGTTAAGGTGTCTGACGTCCAGAATGCTACTAGGTCAGCATTCTACCGTTCTGAAAGATTCTGGGTTCCAGAATGAATGGACGGATGAGTTCCAGAAGGTCAGGTTGTCCAAACCCTAGAATCCTTGCGTGCCTGAACTCGAGAGTCATTCAATGTCCACATTCCGGAATTCACGGTGTCTGAATTCCAGAAGCACCAAATGTCTGCATTCTAAAATCAGAATGTGGTGGAATTCTAGAATGCACAGCACGGTGGAATTCTAAAGTCCTAAAATGCCTGCTACCCGGAAGTTAACGTTTCTGACGTCCAGAATGCTACTAGGTCAGTATTTAATCGTTCTGAAATATTCTGGGTTCTAGAATCAATGGACGGGTGAGTTCCAGAATGTAAGGTTGGCCAAACTCTAGAATACTTGCGTGTCTGAACTCGAGAGACATTCATTTTCCACATTCCGGAACTAAGGGTGTCTGAATTCCAGAAGCACCAAATGTCTGCATTCGAGAATCGGAATTTGACGGAATTCTAGAATGCACAGCACGGCGGAATTCTAAAGTACTAAAACGCCTGCTAGCCGGAAGTTAATGTGTCTGACGTCCAGAATGCTACTAGGTCAGCATTCTACCATTCTGAAAGATTCAGGGTTCTAGAATCAATGGACGGCTGAGTTCCGGAATGTCAGGGTGGCCAAACTCTAGAATCCTTGCGTGTCTGAACTCGAGAGTCATTCAATGTCCACATTCCGGAACTCAGGGTGTCTGAATTCCCGAAGAGCCAATTGTCTGCCTTCTACAATCAAAATGTGGCAGAATTCTAGAATGCACAGCCTGGCGGAATTCTAAAGTCCTAAAATGCCTGCTACCCGGAAGTTAAGGTGTCTGACGTCCAGAGTGCTACTAGGTCAGCATTTAATCGTTCTGAAATATTCTGGGTTCTAGAATCAATGGACGGCTGAGTTCCAGAATGTAAGGTTGGCCAAACTCTAGAATACTTGCGTGTCTGAACTCGAGAGACATTCAATGTCCACATTCCGGAACTAAGGGTGTCTGAATTCCAGAAGCACCAAATGTCTGCTTTTGAGAATCGGAATTTGACGGAATTCTAGAATGCACAGCCTGGCGGAATTCTAAAATACTAAAACGCCTGCTAGCCGGAAGTTAATGTGTCTGACGTCCAAAATGCTACTATGTCAGCATTCTACCATTCTAAAAGATTCTGGGTTCAAGTATCAATGGACGGCTGTGTTCCGGAATGTCAGGGTGGCCAAACTCTAGAATCCTTGCGTGTCTGAACTCGAGAGTCATTCAATGTGCACATTCCGGAGCTCAGGGTGTCTGAATTCCAGAAACACCAAATGTCTGCATTCTAGAACCGGAATGTGGTGAAATTCTAAAATGCACCGCATGGCGGAATTCTAAAGTCCTAAAATGCCTGCTAGCCGGAAGTTAAGGTGTCTGACGTCCAGAATGCTACTAGGTCAGCATTCTACCGTTCTGAAAGATTCTGGGTTCCAGAATCAATGGACGGATGAGTTCCAGAAGGTCAGGTTGGCCAAAGTCTAGAATCCTTGCGTGTCTGAACTCGAGAGTCATTCAATATCCACATTCCGGAATTCACAGTGTCTGAATTCCAGAAGCACCAAATGTCTGCATTCTAGAATCAGAATGTGGTGGAATTCTAGAATGCACAGCACGGCCGAATTCTAAAGTCCTAAAATGCCTGCTACCTGCAAGTTAACGTGTCTGATGTCCAGAATGCTACTAGTTCAGCATTTAATCGTTCTGAAATATTCTGGGATCTAGAATCAATGGACGGCTGAATTCCGGAATGTAAGGTTGGCCAAACTCTAGAATACTTGCTTGTCTGAACTCGAGAGACCTTCAGTGTCCACATTCCGGAACTAAGGGTGTCTGAATTCCAGAAGCACCAAATGTCTGCATTCGAGAATCAGAATTTGACGGAATTCTAGAATGCACAGCACGACGGAATTCTGAAATACTAAAACGCCTGCTAGCCGGAAGTTAATGTGTCTGACTTCCAGAATGCTACTAGGTCAGCATTCTACCATTCTGAAAGATTCTTGGTTATAGAATCAATGGACGGCTGAGTTCCGGAATGTCAGGTTGGCCAAACTCTAGAGTGCTTGCGTGTCTGAACTCGAGAGTCATTCAATGTCCACATTCCGGAACTCAGGGTGTCTGAATTGCCGAAGAACCAATTGTCTGCATTCTAGAATCAAAATGTGGCAGAATTCTAGAATGCACAGCCTGGCGGAATTCTAACGTCCTAAAATGCCTGCTAGTCGGAAGGTAAGGTGTCTGAGGTCCAGAATGCTACTAGGTCAGCATTCTACCATTCTGAAAGATTCTGGGTTCTAGAACCAATGGACGGCTGAGTTCCAGAATGTCAGCATGTCCAAACTCTAGAATCCTTGCGTGTCTGATCTCGAGAGTCATTCAATGTGCACATTCCGGAGCTCAGGGTGTCTGAATTCCAGAAACACCAAATGTCTGCATTCTAGAACCGGAATGCGGTGAAATTGTAAAATGCACCGCATGGCGGAATTCTAAAGTCCTAAAATGCCTGCTAGCCGGAAGTTAAGGTGTCTGACGTCCAGAATGCTACTAGGTCAGCATTCTGCCGTTCTGAAAGATTCTGTGTTCCAGAATCAATGGACGGATGAGTTCCAGAAGGTCAGGTTGGCCAAAGTCTAGAATCCTTGCGTGTCTGAACTCGAGAGTCATTCAATGTCCACATTCCGGAATTCACGGTGTCTGAATTCCAGAAGCACCAAATGTCTGCATTTTAGAATCAGAATGTGGTGGAATTCTAGAATGCACAGCACCGCGGAATTCTAAAGTCCTAAAATGCCTGCTACCCGCAAGTTAACGTGTCTGATGTCCAGAATGCTACTAGGTCACCATTTAATCGTTCTGAAATATTCTGGGTTCTAGAATCAATGGACGGCTGTGTTCCAGAATGTAAGGTTGGCCAAAGTCTAGAATACTTGCTTGTATGAACTCGAGAGACATTCAGTGTCCACATTCCGGAACTAAGGGTGTCTGAATTCCAGAAGCACCAAATGTCTGCATTCGAGAATCGGAATTTGACCGAATTCTAGAATGCACAGCACGGCGGAATTCTAAAGTACTAAAACGCCTGCTAGCCGGAAGTTAATGTGTCTGACGTCCAGAATGCTACTAGGTCAGCATTCTACCATTCTGAAAGATTCTGGGTTCCAGAATCAGTGGACGACTGAGATCCGGAATGTCAGGGTGGCCAAACTCTAGAATCCTTGCGTGTCTGAACTCGAGAGTCATTCAATGTCCACATTCCGTAACTCAGGGTGTCTGAATTCCCGAAGAACCAATTGTCTGCATTGTAGAATCAAAATGTGGCAGAATTCTAGAATGCACAGCCTGGCGGAATTCTAAAGTCCTAAAATGCCTGCTACTCGCAAGGTAAGGTGTCTGAGGTCCAGAATGCTACTAGGTCAGCATTCTACTGTTCTGAAAGATTCTGGGTTCTAGAACCAATGGATGGCTGAGTTCCAGAATGTCAGCATGGCCAAACTCTAGAATCCTTGCGTGTCTGATCTCGAGAGTCATTCAATGCGCACATTCTGGAGCTCAGGGTGTCTGAATTCCAGGAGCACCAAATGTCTGCATTCTAGAAACGGAAAGTGGTGAACTTCTAGAAAGCACAGCATGGGGGAATTCTAAAGTCCTAAAATGCCTGCTAGCCGGAAGTTAAGGTGTCTGACGTCCAGAATGCTACTAGGTCAGCATTCTACCGTTCTGAAAGATTCTGGGTTCCAGAATCAATGGACGGATGAGTTCCAGAAGGTCAGGTTGGCCAAACTCTAGAATCCTTGCGTGTCTGAACTCAAGAGTCATTCAATGTCCACATTCCGGAATTCACGGTGTCTGAATTCCAGAAGCACCAAAGGTCTGCATTCTAGAATCAGAATGTGGTGGAATTCTAGAATGCAAAGCACGGCGGAATTCTAAAGTCCTAAAATGACTGCTACCCGGAAGTTAAGGTGTCTGACGTCCAGAATGCTACTAGGTCAGCATTTAATCGTTCTGAAAGATTCTGGGTTCTAGAATCAATGGACGGCTGAGTTCCAGAATGTAAGATTGGCCAAACTCTAAAATACTTGCGTGTCTGAACTCGAGAGACATTCAATGTCCACATTCCGAAACTAAGGGTGTCTGAATTCCAGAAGCACCAAATGTCTGCATTCGAGAATCGGAATTTGACGGAATTCTAGAATGCACAGCACGGCGGAATTCTAAGGTACTAAAACGCCTGCTAGCAGGAAGTTAATGTGTCTGACGTCCAGAATGCTACTAGGTCACCATTCTACCATTCTGAAAGATTCTGGGTTCTAGAATCATTGAAAGGCTGAGTTCCGGAATGTCAGGGTGGCCAAACTCTAGAATCCTTGCGTGTCTGAACTCGAGAGTCATTCAATGTCCACATTCCGGAACTCAGGGTGTCTGAATTCCCGAAGAACCAATTGTCTGCCTTCTAGAATCAAAATGTGTCAGATTTCTAGAATGCACAGCCTGGCAGAATTCTAAAGTCATAAATGCCTGCTAGTCGGAAGGTAAGGTGTCTGAGGTCCAGAATGCTACTAGATCAACATTCTACCGTTCTGAAAGATTCTGGGTTCTAGAACCAATGGACGGCTGAGTTCCAGAATGTCAGCATGGCCAAACTCTAGAATCTTTGCGTGTCTGATCTCGAGAGTCATTCAATGTGCACATTCCGGAGCTCAGGGTGGCTGAATTCCAGAAACACCAAATGTCTGCATTCTAGAATCGGAATGTGGTGAAATTCTAGAATGCACAGCATGGTGGAATTCTAAAGTCCTAAAATGCCTGCTAGCCGGAAGTTAAGGTGTCTGACGTCCAGAATGGTACTAGGTCAGCATTCTACCATTCTGAAAGATTCTGGGTTCCAGAATCAATGGACGGATGAGTTCCAGAAGTTCAGGTTGGCCAAACTCTAGAATCCTTGCGTGTCTGAACTCGAGAGTCATTCAATGTGCACATTCCGGAGCTCAGGGTGTCTGAATTCCAGAAGCACCAAATGTCTGCATTGTAGAATCAAAATGTGTCAGAATTCAAGAATGCACAGCCTGGCGGAATTCTAAAGTCCTAAAATGCCTGCTAGTCGGAAGGTAAGGTGTCTGAGTTCCAGAATGCTACTAGGTCAGCATTCTACCGTTCTGAAAGATTCTGGGTTCTAGAACCAATGGAGGGCTGAGTTCCAGAATGTCAGCATGGCCAAACTCTAGAATCCTTGCGTGTCTGATCTCGAGAGTCATTCAATGTGCACATTCCGGAGCTCAGGGTGTCTGAATTCTGGAAACACCAAATGTTTGCATTCTAGAATCGGAATGTGGTGAACTTCTAGAATGCACAGCATGGGGGAATTCTAAAGTCCTAAAATGCCTGCTAGCCGGAAGTTAAGGTGTCTGAAGTCCAAAATGCTACTAGGTCAGCATTCTACCGTTCTGAAAGATTCTGGGTTCCAGAATCAATGGACGGATGAATTCCAGAAGGTCAGGTTGGACAAACTCTAGAATCCTTGCGTGTCTGAACTCGAGAGTCATTCAATGTCAACATTCCGGAATTCACAGTGTCTGAATTCCAGAAGCACCAAATGTCTGCATTCTGGAATCAAATGTGGCGGAATTCTAGAATGCACAGCCTGGCGGAATTCTAAAGTCCTAAAATGCCTGCTAGTCGGAAGGTAAGGTGTCTGAGGTCCAGAATGCTACTAGGTCAGCATTCTACCGTTCTGAAAATTCTGGGTTCTAGAACCAATGGATGGCTGAGTTCCAGAATGTCAGCATGGCCAAACTCTAGAATCCTTGCATGTCTGATCTCGAGAGTCATTTAATGTGCACATTCCGGAGCTCAGGGTGTCTGAATTCCAGAAACACCAAATGTCTGCATCCTAGAATCGGAATGTGGTGAATTTCTAGAATGCACAGCATGGTGGAATTCAAAAGTCCTAAAATGCCTGCTAGCCGGAAGATAAGGTGTCTGACGTCCAGAATGCTACTAGGTCAGCATTCTACCGTTCTGAAAGATTCTGTGTTCCAGAATCAATGGACGGATGAGTTCCAGAAGGTCAGGTTGGCCAAAGTCTAGAATCCTTGCGTGTCTGAACTCGAGAGTCATTCAATGTCCACATTCCGGAATTCACAGTGTCTGAATTCCAGAAGCACCAAATGTCTGCATTCTAGAATCAGAATGTGGTGGAATTCTAGAATGCACAGCACGGCCGAATTCTAAAGTCCTAAAATGCCTGCTACCCGCAAGTTAACGTGTCTGATGTCCAGAATGCTACTAGGTCAGCATTTAATCGTTCTGAAATATTCTGGGTTCTAGAATCAATGGACGGCTGAGTTCCAGAATGTAAGGTTGGCCAAACTCTAGATTACTTGCTTGTCTGAACTCGAGAGACCTTCAGTGTCCACATTCCGGAACTAAGGGTGTCTGAATTCCAGAAGCACCAAATGTCTGCGTTCGAGAATCGGAATTTGACGGAATTCTAGAATGCACAGCACGGCGGAATTCTAAAGTACTAAAACGCCTGCTAGCCGGAAGTTAATGTGTCTGACGTCCAGAATGCTACTAGGTCAGCATTCTACCATTCTGAAAGATTCTTGGTTCCAGAATCAGTGGACGGCTGAGATCCGGAATGTCAGGGTGGCCAAACTCTAGAATCCTTGCGTGTCTGAACTCGAGAGTCATTCAAAGTCCACATTCCGTAACTCAGGGTGTCTGAATTCCCGAAGAACCAATTGTCTGCATTGTAGAATCAAAATGTGGCAGAATTCTAGAATGCACAGCCTGGCGGAATTCTAAAGTCCTAAAATGCCTGCTACTCGCAAGGTAAGGTGTCTGAGGTCCAGAATGCTACTAGGTCAGCATTCTACCGTTTTGAAAGATTCTGGGTTCTAGAACCAATGGATGGCTGAGTTCCAGAATGTCAGCATGGCCAAACTCTAGAATCCTTGCGTGTCTGATCTCGAGTGTCATTCAATGCGCACATTCTGGAGCTCAGGGTGTCTGAATTCCAGGAGCACCAAATGTCTGCATTCTAGAAACGGAAAGTGGTGAACTTCTGGAATGCACAGCATGGGGGAATTCTAAAGTCCTAAAATGCCTGCTAGCCGGAAGTTAAGGTGTCTGACATCCAGAATGCTACTAGGTCAGCATTGTACCGTTCTGAAAGATTCTGGGTTCCAGAATCAATGGACGGATGAGTTCCAGAA
Source organism: Aotus nancymaae (assembly GCF_030222135.1). Lineage (NCBI taxonomy): Eukaryota > Metazoa > Chordata > Mammalia > Primates > Aotidae > Aotus > Aotus nancymaae. Next base: position 1,616,329 of record NW_026988514.1, on the reverse strand, counting down.
GGTCAGGTTGGCCAAACTCTAGAATCCTTGCGTGTCTGAACTCAAGAGTCATTCAATGTCCACATTCCGGAATTCACGGTGTCTGAATTCCAGAAGAACCAAAGGTCTGCATTCTAGAATCAGAATGTGGTGGAATTCTAGAATGCAAAGCACGGCGGAATTATAAAGTCCTAAAATGACTGCTACCCGGAAGTTAAGGTGTCTGACGTCCAGAATGCTACTAGGTCAGCATTTAATCGTTCTGAAAGATTCTGGGTTCTAGAATCAATGGACGGCTGAGTTCCAGAATGTAAGTTTGGCCAAACTCTAAAATACTTGCGTGTCTGAACTCGAGAGACATTCAATGTCCACATTCCGGAACTAAGGGTGTCTGAATTCCCGAAGAACCAAATGTCTGCATTCTAAAATCAAAATGTGGCAGAATTCTAGAATGCACAGCCTGGCCGAATTCTATGGTCCTAAAATGCCTTCTAGTCGGAAGGTAAGGTGTCTGAGGTCCAGAATGCTACTAGGTCAGCATTCTACCGTTTTGAAAGATTCTGGGTTCTAGAACCAATGGACGGCTGAGTTCCAGAATGTCAGCATGGCCAAACTCTAGAATCCTTGCGTGTCTGATCTCGAGAGTCATTCAATGTGCACATTACGGAGCTCAGGGTGTCTGAATTCCAGAAACACCAAATGTCTGCATTCTAGAATCGGAATGTGGTGAAATTCTAGAATGCACAGCATGGCGGAATTCTAAAGTACTAAAATGCCTGCTAGCCGGAAGTTAAGGTGTCTGACGTCCAGAATGCTACTAGGTCAGCATTTAATCGTTCTGAAATATTCCGGGTTCTAGAATCAATGGACCGCTGAGTTCCAGAATGTAAGGTTGGCCAAACTCTAGAATACTTGCGTGTCTGAACTCGAGAGTCATTCAATGTCCACATTCCGGAATTCAGGGTGTCTGAATTCCAGAAGCACCAAATGTCTGCATTCTAGAATCAGAATGTGGTGGAATTCTAGAATGCACAGCACGGCGGAATTCTAAAGTCCTAAAATGCCTGCTACCCGGAAGTTAACGTGTCTGACGTCCAGAATGCTACTAGGTCAGCATTTAATCATTCTGAAATATTCTGGGTTCTAGAATCAATGGACGGCTGAGTTCCAGAATGTAAGGTTGGCCAAACTCTAGAATACTTGCGTGTCTGAACTCGAGAGACATTCAATGTCCAAATTCCGGAACAAAGGGGGTCTGAATTCCAGAAGCACCAAATGTCTGCATTCGAGATTCGGAATTTGACGGAATTCTAGAATGCACAGCACGGCAGAATTCTAAAGTACTAAAACGCCTGCTAGCCGGAAGTTAATATGTCTGACGTCCAGAATGCTACTAGGTCAGCATTCTACCATTCTGAAAGATTCTGGGTTCTACAATCAATGGACGGCTGAGTTCTGGAATGTCAGGGTGGCCAAACACTAGAATCCTTGCGTGTCTGAACTCGAGAGTAATTCAATGTCCACATTCTGGAACTCAGGGTTTCTGAGTTCCCGAAGAATCAATTGTCTGCATTCTAGAATCAAAATGTGGCAGAATTCTAGAATGCACAGCCTGGCGGAATTCTAAAGTCCTAAAATGCCTGCTAGTCGGAAGGTAAGGTGTCTGAGGTCCAGAATGCTACTAGGTCAGCATTCTACCGTTCTGAAAGTTACTGGGTTCTAGAACCAATGGACGCTGAGTTCCAGAATGTCAGCATGGCCAAACTCTAGAATCCTTGCGTGTCTGATCTTGAGAGTCATTCAATGTGCACATTCCGGAGCTCAGGGTGTCTGAATTCCAGAAACACCAAATGTCTGCATTCTAGAATCGGAATGTGGTGAAATTCTACAATGCACAGCATGGCGGAATTCTAAAGTCCTAAAATGCCTGCTAGCCGGAAGTTAAGGTGTCTGACGTCCAGAATGCTACTAGGTCAGCATTTAATCATTCTGAAATATTCCGTGTTCTAGAATCAATGGACCGCTGAGTTCCAGAATGTAAGGTTGGCCAAACTCTAGAATACTTGCGTGTCTGAACTCGAGAGATATTCAATGTCCAAATTCCGGAACTAAGGCTGTCTGAATTCCAGAAGCACCAAATGTCTGCATTCGAGAATCGGAATTTGACGGAATACAAGAATGCACAGCACGGCGGAATTCTAAAGTACTAAAACGCCTGCTAGCCGGAAGTTAATGTGTCTGACGTCCAGAATGCTACTAGGTCAGCATTCTACCATTCTGAAAGATTCTGGGTTCTAGAATCAATGGACGGCTGAGTTCCGGAATGTCAGGGTGGCCAAACTCTCGAATCCCTGCGTGTCTGATCTCGAGAGTAATTCAATGTCCACATTCCGGAACTCAGGGTGTCTGAATTCCCGAAGAATCAATTGTCTGCATTCTAGAATCAAAATGTGGCAGAATTCTAGAATGCACAGCCTGGCGGAATTCTAAAGTCCTAAAATGCCTGCTAGTCGGAAGGTAAGGTGTCTGTGGTCCAGAATGCTACTAGGTCAGCATTCTACCGTTCTGAAAGATTCTGGGTTCTAGAACCAATGGACGGCTGAGTTCCAGAATGTTAGCATGGCCAAACTCTAGAATCCTTGCGTGTCTGATCTTGAGAGTCATTCAATGTGCACATTCCGGAGCTCAGGGTGTCTGAATTCCAGAAACACCAAATGTCTGCATTCTAGAATCGGAATGTGGTGAATTTCTAGAATGCACAGCATGGTGGAATTCTAAAGTACTAAAATGCCTGCTAGCCGGAAGTTAAGGTGTCTGACGTCCAGAATGCTACTAGGTCAGCATTTTACCGTTCTGAAAGATTCTGGGTTCCAGAATCAATGGACGGATGAGTTCCAGAATGTCAGGTTGGCCAAACTCTAGAATACTTGCGTGTCTGAATTCGAGAGTCATTCAATGTCCACATTCCGGAATTCAGGGTGTCTGAATTCCAGAAGCACCAAATGTCTGCATTCTAGAATCAGAATGTGGTGGAATTCTAGAGTGCACAGCACGGCGGAATTCTAAAGTCCTAAAATGCCTGCTACCCGGAAGTTAACGTGTCTGACGTCCAGAATGCTACTAGGTCAGCATTTAATCATTCTGAAATATTCTGGGTTCTAGAATCAATGGACAGCTGAGTTCCAGAATGTAAGGTTGGCCAAACTCTAGAATACTTGCGTGTCTGAACTCGAGAGACATTCAATGTCCACATTCCGGAACTAAGGGTGTCTGAATTCCAGAAGCACCAAATGTCTGCATTCGAGAATCGGAATTTGACGGAATTCTAGAATGCACAGCACGGCGGAATTCTAAAGTACTAAAACGCCTGCTAGCCGGAAGTTAATGTGTCTGACGTCCAGAATGCTACTAGGTCAGCATTCTACCGTTCTGAATGATTCTGGGTTCTAGAATCAATGGACGGCTGAGTTCCGGAATGTCAGGGTGGCCAAACTCTAGAATCCTTGCGTGTCTGAACTCGAGAGTCATTCAATGTCCACATTCCGGAACTCAGGGTGTCTGAATTCCCAAAGAACCAATTGTCTGCATTCTAGAATCAAAATGTGGCAGAATTCTAGAATGCACAGCCTGGCGGAATTCTAACGTCCTAAAATGCCTGCTAGTCGGAAGGTAAGGTGTCTGAGGTCCAGAATGCTACTAGGTCAGCATTCTACCGTTCTGAAAGATTCTGGGTTCTAGAACCAATGGACGGCTGAGTTCCAGAATGTCAGCATGGCCAAACTCTAGAATCCTTGCCTGTCTGATCTCGAGAGTCATTCAATGTGCACATTCCGGAGCTCAGGGTGTCTGAATTCCAGAAACACCAAATGTCTGCATTCTAGAATCGGAATGTGGTGAAATTCTAGAATGCACAGCATGGCGGAATTCTAAAGTCCTTAAATCCCTGCTAGCCGGAAGTTAAGGTGTCTGACGTCCAGAATGCTACTAGGTCAGCATTCTACCGTTCTGATAGATTCTGGGTTCTAGAATCAATGGACGGATGAGTTCCAGAATATCAGGTTGGCCAAACTCTAGAATCCTTGCGTGTCTGAACTCGAGAGTCATTCAATGTCCAAATTCCGGAACTAAGGGTGTCTGAATTCCAGAAGCACCAAATGTCTGCATTCGAGAATCGGAATTTGACGGAATTCTAGTATGCACAGCCTGGCGGAATTCTAAAGTACTAAAACGCCTGCTAGCCGGAAGTTAATGTGTCTGACGTCCAGAATGCTACTAGGTCAGCATTCTACCATTCTGAAAGATTCTGGGTTCTAGAATCAATGGACAGCTGAGTTCCGGTATGTCAGGGTGGCCAAACACTAGAATCCCTGCGTGTCTGATCTCGAGAGTAATTCAATGTCCACATTCCGGAACTCAGGGTTTCTGAATTCCCGAAGAACCAATTGTCTGCATTCTAGAATCAAAATGTGGCAGAATTCTAGAATGCACAGCCTGGCGGAATTCTAAAGTCCTAAAATGCCTGCTAGTCGGAAGGTAAGGTGTCTGTGGTCCAGAATGCTACTAGGTCAGCATTCTACCGTTCTGAAAGATTCTAGGTTCTAGAACCAATGGACGGCTGAGTTCCAGAATGTCAGCTTGGCCAAACTCTAGAATCCTTGCGTGTCTGATCTTGAGAGTCATTCAATGTGCACATTCCGGAGCTCAGGGTGTCTGAATTCCAGAAACACCAAATGTCTGCATTCTAGAATCGGAATGTGGTGAAATTCTAGAATGCAAAGCATGGTGGAATTCTAAAGTCCTAAAATGCCTGCTAGCCGGAAGTTAAGGTGTCTGACGTCCAGAATGCTACTAGGTCAGCATTCTACCGTTCTGAAAGATTCTGGGTTCCAGAATCAATGGACGGATGAGTTCCAGAATGTCAGGTTGGCCAAACTCTAGAATCCTTGCGTGTCTGAACTCGAGAGTCATTCAATGTTCACATTCCGGAATTCAGGGTGTCTGAATTCCAGAAGCACCAAATGTCTGCATTCTAGAATCAGAATGTGGTGGAATTCTAGAATGCACAGCACGGCGGAATTCTAAAGTCCTAAAATGCCTGCTACCCGGAAGTTAACGTGTCTGACGTCCAGAATGCTACTAGGTCAGCATTTAATCATTCTGAAATATTCTGGGTTCTAGAATCAATGGACGGCTGAGTTCCAGAATGTAAGGTTGGCCAAACTCTAGAATACTTGCGTGTCTGAACTCGAGAGACATTCAATGTCCAAATTCCGGAACTAATGGTGTCTGAATTCCAGAAGCACCAAATGTCTGCATTCGAGAATCGGAATTTGACGGAATTCTAGAATGCACAGCACGGCAGAATTCTAAAGTACTAAAACGCCTGCTAGCCGGAAGTTAATATGTCTGACGTCCAGAATGCTACTAGGTCAGCATTCTACCATTCTGAAAGATTCTGGGTTCTACAATCAATGGACGGCTGAGTTCCGGAATGTCAGGGTGGCCAAACACTAGAATCCTTGCGTGTCTGAACTCGAGAGTAATTCAATGTCCACATTCTGGAACTCAGGGTGTCTGAGTTCCCGAAGAACCAATTGTCTGCATTCTAGAATCAAAATGTGGCAGAATTCTAGAATGCACAGCCTGGCGGAATTCTAAAGTCCTAAAATGCCTGCTAGTCGGAAGGTAAGGTGTCTGAGGTCCAGAATGCTACTAGGTCAGCATTCTACCGTTCTGAAAGTTACTGGGTTCTAGAACCAATGGACGGCTGAGTTCCAGAATGTCAGCATGGCCAAACTCTAGAATCCTTGCGTGTCTGATCTTGAGAGTCATTCAATGTGCACCTTCCGGAGCTCAGGGTGTCTGAATTCCAGAAACACCAAATGTCTGCATCCTAGAATCGGAATGTGGTGAATTTCTAGAATGCACAGCATGGTGGAATTCAAAAGTCCTAAAATGCCTGCTAGCCGGAAGATAAGGTGTCTGACGTCCAGAATGCTACTAGGTCAGCATTCTACCGTTCTGAAAGATTCTGTGTTCCAGAATCAATGGACGGATGAGTTCCAGAAGGTCAGGTTGGCCAAAGTCTAGAATCCTTGCGTGTCTGAACTCGAGAGTCATTCAATGTCCACATTCCGGAATTCACAGTGTCTGAATTCCAGAAGCACCAAATGTCTGCATTCTAGAATCAGAATGTGGTGGAATTCTAGAATGCACAGCACGGCCGAATTCTAAAGTCCTAAAATGCCTGCTACCCGCAAGTTAACGTGTCTGATGTCCAGAATGCTACTAGGTCAGCATTTAATCGTTCTGAAATATTCTGGGTTCTAGAATCAATGGACGGCTGAGTTCCAGAATGTAAGGTTGGCCAAACTCTAGATTACTTGCTTGTCTGAACTCGAGAGACCTTCAGTGTCCACATTCCGGAACTAAGGGTGTCTGAATTCCAGAAGCACCAAATGTCTGCGTTCGAGAATCGGAATTTGACGGAATTCTAGAATGCACAGCACGGCGGAATTCTAAAGTACTAAAACGCCTGCTAGCCGGAAGTTAATGTGTCTGACGTCCAGAATGCTACTAGGTCAGCATTCTACCATTCTGAAAGATTCTTGGTTCCAGAATCAGTGGACGGCTGAGATCCGGAATGTCAGGGTGGCCAAACTCTAGAATCCTTGCGTGTCTGAACTCGAGAGTCATTCAAAGTCCACATTCCGTAACTCAGGGTGTCTGAATTCCCGAAGAACCAATTGTCTGCATTGTAGAATCAAAATGTGGCAGAATTCTAGAATGCACAGCCTGGCGGAATTCTAAAGTCCTAAAATGCCTGCTACTCGCAAGGTAAGGTGTGTGAGGTCCAGAATGCTACTAGGTCAGCATTCTACCGTTCTGAAAGATTCTGGGTTCTAGAACCAATGGATGGCTGAGTTCCAGAATGTCAGCATGGCCAAACTCTAGAATCCTTGCGTGTCTGATCTCGAGTGTCATTCAATGCGCACATTCTGGAGCTCAGGGTGTCTGAATTCCAGTAGCACCAAATGTCTGCATTCTAGAAACGGAAAGTGGTGAACTTCTGGAATGCACAGCATGGGGGAATTCTAAAGTCCTAAAATGCCTGCTAGCCGGAAGTTAAGGTGTCTGACATCCAGAATGCTACTAGGTCAGCATTGTACCGTTCTGAAAGATTCTGGGTTCCAGAATCAATGGACGGATGAGTTCCAGAAGGTCAGGTTGGCCAAACTCTAGAATCCTTGCGTGTCTGAACTCAAGAGTCATTCAATGTCCACATTCCGGAATTCACGGTGTCTGAATTCCAGAAGCACCAAAGGTCTGCATTCTAGAATCAGAATGTGGTGGAATTCTAGAATGCAAAGCACGGCGGAATTATAAAGTCCTAAAATGACTGCTACCCGGAAGTTAAGGTGTCTGACGTCCAGAATGCTACTAGGTCAGCATTTAATCGTTCTGAAAGATTCTGGGTTCTAGAATCAATGGACGGCTGAGTTCCAGAATGTAAGTTTGGCCAAACTCTAAAATACTTGCGTGTCTGAACTCGAGAGACATTCAATGTCCACATTCCGGAACTAAGGGTGTCTGAATTCCCGAAGAACCAAATGTCTGCATTCGAGAATCGGAATTTGACGGAATTCTAGAATGCACAGCACGGCGGAATTCTAAGGTACTAAAACGCCTGCAAGCCGGAAGTTAATGTGTCTGACGTCCAGAATGCTACTAGGTCAGCATTCTACCATTCTGAAAGATTCTGGGTTCCAGAATCAATGGACGGATGAGTTCCAGAAGTTCAGGTTGGCCAAACTCTAGAATACTTGCGTGTCTGAACTCGAGAGTCATTCAATGTCCACATTCCGGAATTCACGGTGTCTGAATTCCAGAAGAACCAAATGTCTTCATTCTAGAATCAAAATGTGGCAGAATTCAAGAATGCACAGCCTGGCGGAATTCTAAAGTCCTAAAATGCCTGCTAGTCGGAAGGTAAGGTGTCTGAGTTCCAGAATGCTACTAGGTCAGCATTCTACCGTTCTGAAAGATTCTGGGTTCTAGAACCAATGGACGGCTGAGTTCCAGAATATCAGCATGGCCAAACTCTAGAATCCTTGCGTGTCTGATCTCGAGAGTCATTTAATGTGCACATTCCGGAGCTCAGGGTGTCTGAATTCCAGAAGCAACAAATGTCTGCATCCTAGAATCGGAATGTGGTGAATTTCTGGAATGCACAGCATGGTGGAATTCAAATGTCCTAAAATGCCTGCTAGCCGGAAGATAAGGTGTCTGACGTCCAGAATGCTACTAGGTCAGCATTCTACCGTTCTGAAAGATTCTGGGTTCCAGAATCAATGGACGGATGAGTTCTAGAAGGTCAGGTTGGCCTAACTCTAGAATCCTTGCGTGTCTGAACTCCAGAGTCATTCAATGTCCACATTCCGGAATTCACGGTGTCTGAATTCCAGAAGCACCAAATGTCTGCATTCTAGAATCAGAATGTGGTGGAATTCTAGAATGCACAGCACGGCGGAATTCTAAAGTCCTAAAACGCCTGCTACCCGGAGGTTAAGGTGTCTGACGTCCAGAATGCTACTACGTCAGCATTTAATCATTCAGAAATATTCTGGATTCTAGAATCAATGGACGGCTGAGTTCCAGAATGTAAGGTTGGCCAAACTCTAGATTACTTGCTTGTCTGAACTCGAGAGACCTTCAGTGTCCACATTCCGGAACTAAGGGTGTCTGAATTCCAGAAGCACCAAATGTCTGCGTTCGAGAATCGGAATTTGACGGAATTCTAGAATGCACAGCACGGCGGAATTCTAAAGTACTAAAACGCCTGCTAGCCGGAAGTTAATGTGTCTGACGTCCAGAATGCTACTAGGTCAGCATTCTACCATTCTGAAAGATTCTTGGTTCCAGAATCAGTGGACGGCTGAGATCCGGAATGTCAGGGTGGCCAAACTCTAGAATCCTTGCGTGTCTGAACTCAAGAGTCATTCAAAGTCCACATTCCGTAACTCAGGGTGTCTGAATTCCCGAAGAACCAATTGTCTGCATTGTAGAATCAAAATGTGGCAGAATTCTAGAATGCACAGCCTGGCGGAATTCTAAAGTCCTAAAATGCCTGCTACTCGCAAGGTAAGGTGTGTGAGGTCCAGAATGCTACTAGGTCAGCATTCTACCGTTCTGAAAGATTCTGGGTTCTAGAACCAATGGATGGCTGAGTTCCAGAATGTCAGCATGGCCAAACTCTAGAATCCTTGCGTGTCTGATCTCGAGTGTCATTCAATGCGCACATTCTGGAGCTCAGGGTGTCTGAATTCCAGTAGCACCAAATGTCTGCATTCTAGAAACGGAAAGTGGTGAACTTCTGGAATGCACAGCATGGGGGAATTCTAAAGTCCTAAAATGCCTGCTAGCCGGAAGTTAAGGTGTCTGACATCCAGAATGCTACTAGGTCAGCATTGTACCGTTCTGAAAGATTCTGGGTTCCAGAATCAATGGACGGATGAGTTCCAGAAGGTCAGGTTGGCCAAACTCTAGAATCCTTGCGTGTCTGAACTCAAGAGTCATTCAATGTCCACATTCCGGAATTCACGGTGTCTGAATTCCAGAAGCACCAAAGGTCTGCATTCTAGAATCAGAATGTGGTGGAATTCTAGAATGCAAAGCACGGCGGAATTATAAAGTCCTAAAATGACTGCTACCCGGAAGTTAAGGTGTCTGACGTCCAGAATGCTACTAGGTCAGCATTTAATCGTTCTGAAAGATTCTGGGTTCTAGAATCAATGGACGGCTGAGTTCCAGAATGTAAGTTTGGCCAAACTCTAAAATACTTGCGTGTCTGAACTCGAGAGACATTCAATGTCCACATTCCGGAACTAAGGGTGTCTGAATTCCCGAAGAACCAAATGTCTGCATTCGAGAATCGGAATTTGACGGAATTCTAGAATGCACAGCACGGCGGAATTCTAAGGTACTAAAACGCCTGCAAGCCGGAAGTTAATGTGTCTGACGTCCAGAATGCTACTAGGTCAGCATTCTACCATTCTGAAAGATTCTGGGTTCCAGAATCAATGGACGGATGAGTTCCAGAAGTTCAGGTTGGCCAAACTCTAGAATACTTGCGTGTCTGAACTCGAGAGTCATTCAATGTCCACATTCCGGAATTCACGGTGTCTGAATTCCAGAAGAACCAAATGTCTTCATTCTAGAATCAAAATGTGGCAGAATTCAAGAATGCACAGCCTGGCGGAATTCTAAAGTCCTAAAATGCCTGCTAGTCGGAAGGTAAGGTGTCTGAGTTCCAGAATGCTACTAGGTCAGCATTCTACCGTTCTGAAAGATTCTGGGTTCTAGAACCAATGGACGGCTGAGTTCCAGAATATCAGCATGGCCAAACTCTAGAATCCTTGCGTGTCTGATCTCGAGAGTCATTTAATGTGCACATTCCGGAGCTCAGGGTGTCTGAATTCCAGAAGCAACAAATGTCTGCATCCTAGAATCGGAATGTGGTGAATTTCTGGAATGCACAGCATGGTGGAATTCAAATGTCCTAAAATGCCTGCTAGCCGAAAGATAAGGTGTCTGACGTCCAGAATGCTACTAGGTCAGCATTCTACCGTACTGAAAGATTCTGGGTTCCAGAATCAATGGACGGATGAGTTCCAGAAGGTCAGGTTGGCCTAACTCTAGAATCCTTGCGTGTCTGAACTCCAGAGTCATTCAATGTCCACATTCCGGAATTCACGGTGTCTGAATTCCAGAAGCACCAAATGTCTGCATTCTAGAATCAGAATGTGGTGGAATTCTAGAATGCACAGCACGGCGGAATTCTAAAGTCCTAAAACGCCTGCTACCCGGAGGTTAAGGTGTCTGACGTCCAGAATGCTACTACGTCAGCATTTAATCATTCAGAAATATTCTGGATTCTAGAATCAATGGACGGCTGAGTTCCAGAATGTAAGGTTGGCCAAACTCTAGAATACTTGCTTGTCTGAACTCGAGAGACATTCAATGTCCACATTCCGGAACTAAGGGTGTCTGAATTCCAGAAGCACCAAATGTCTGCATTCGAGAATCGGAATTTGACGGAATTCTAGTATGCACAGCCTGGCGGAATTCTAAAGTACTAAAACGCCTGCTAGCCGGAAGTTAATGTGTCTGACGTCCAGAATGCTACTAGGTCAGCATTCTACCATTCTGAAAGATTCAGGGTTCTAGAATCAATGGACGGCTGAGTTCCGGAATGTCAGGGTGGCCGAACTCTAGAATCCTTGCGTGTCTGAACTCGAGAGTCATTCAAAGTCCACATTCCGGAACTCAGGGTGTCTTAATTCCCGAAGAACCAATTGTCTGCCTTCTAAAATCAAAATGTGGCAGAATTCTAGAATGCACAGCCTGGCCGAATTCTAAGGTCCTAAAATGCCTTCTAGTCGGAAGGTAAGGTGTCTGAGGTCCAGAATGCTACTAGGTCAGCATTCTACCGTTTTGAAAGATTCTGGGTTCTAGAACCAATGGACGGCTGAGTTCCAGAATGTCAGCATGGCCAAACTCTAGAATCCTTGCGTGTCTGATCTCGAGAGTCATTCAATGTGCACATTACGGAGCTCAGGGTGTCTGAATTCCAGAAACACCAAATGTCTGCATTCTAGAATCGGAATGTGGTGAAATTCTAGAATGCACAGCATGGCGGAATTCTAAAGTACTAAAATGCCTGCTAGCCGGAAGTTAAGGTGTCTGACGTCCAGAATGCTACTAGGTCAGCATTTAATCGTTCTGAAATATTCCGGGTTCTAGAATCAATGGACCGCTGAGTTCCAGAATGTAAGGTTGGCCAAACTCTAGAATACTTGCGTGTCTGAACTCGAGAGTCATTCAATGTCCACATTCCGGAATTCAGGGTGTCTGAATTCCAGAAGCACCAAATGTCTGCATTCTAGAATCAGAATGTGGTGGAATTCTAGAATGCACAGCACGGCGGAATTCTAAAGTCCTAAAATGCCTGCTACCCGGAAGTTAACGTGTCTGACGTCCAGAATGCTACTAGGTCAGCATTTAATCATTCTGAAATATTCTGGGTTCTAGAATCAATGGACGGCTGAGTTCCAGAATGTAAGGTTGGCCAAACTCTAGAATACTTGCGTGTCTGAACTCGAGAGACATTCAATGTCCAAATTCCGGAACAAAGGGGGTCTGAATTCCAGAAGCACCAAATGTCTGCATTCGAGATTCGGAATTTGACGGAATTCTAGAATGCACAGCACGGCAGAATTCTAAAGTACTAAAACGCCTGTTGGCCGGAAGTTAATATGTCTGACGTCCAGAATGCTACTAGGTCAGCATTCTACCATTCTGAAAGATTCTGGGTTCTACAATCAATGGACGGCTGAGTTCTGGAATGTCAGGGTGGCCAAACACTAGAATCCTTGCGTGTCTGAACTCGAGAGTAATTCAATGTCCACATTCTGGAACTCAGGGTTTCTGAGTTCCCGAAGAATCAATTGTCTGCATTCTAGAATCAAAATGTGGCAGAATTCTAGAATGCACAGCCTGGCGGAATTCTAAAGTCCTAAAATGCCTGCTAGTCGGAAGGTTAGTTGTCTGAGGTCCAGAATGCTACTAGGTCAGCATTCTACCGTTCTGAAAGTTACTGGGTTCTAGAACCAATGGACGCTGAGTTCCAGAATGTCAGCATGGCCAAACTCTAGAATCCTTGCGTGTCTGATCTTGAGAGTCATTCAATGTGCACATTCCGGAGCTCAGGGTGTCTGAATTCCAGAAACACCAAATGTCTGCATTCTAGAATCGGAATGTGGTGAAATTCTACAATGCACAGCATGGCGGAATTCTAAAGTCCTAAAATGCCTGCTAGCCGGAAGTTAAGGTGTCTGACGTCCAGAATGCTACTAGGTCAGCATTTAATCATTCTGAAATATTCCGTGTTCTAGAATCAATGGACCGCTGAGTTCCAGAATGTAAGGTTGGCCAAACTCTAGAATACTTGCGTGTCTGAACTCGAGAGATATTCAATGTCCAAATTCCGGAACTAAGGCTGTCTGAATTCCAGAAGCACCAAATGTCTGCATTCGAGAATCGGAATTTGACGGAATACAAGAATGCACAGCACGGCGGAATTCTAAAGTACTAAAACGCCTGCTAGCCGGAAGTTAATGTGTCTGACGTCCAGAATGCTACTAGGTCAGCATTCTACCATTCTGAAAGATTCTGGGTTCTAGAATCAATGGACGGCTGAGTTCCGGAATGTCAGGGTGGCCAAACTCTCGAATCCCTGCGTGTCTGATCTCGAGAGTAATTCAATGTCCACATTCCGGAACTCAGGGTGTCTGAATTCCCGAAGAATCAATTGTCTGCATTCTAGAATCAAAATGTGGCAGAATTCTAGAATGCACAGCCTGGCGGAATTCTAAAGTCCTAAAATGCCTGCTAGTCGGAAGGTAAGGTGTCTGTGGTCCAGAATGCTACTAGGTCAGCATTCTACCGTTCTGAAAGATTCTGGGTTCTAGAACCAATGGACGGCTGAGTTCCAGAATGTTAGCATGGCCAAACTCTAGAATCCTTGCGTGTCTGATCTTGAGAGTCATTCAATGTGCACATTCCGGAGCTCAGGGTGTCTGAATTCCAGAAACACCAAATGTCTGCATTCTAGAATCGGAATGTGGTGAATTTCTAGAATGCACAGCATGGTGGAATTCTAAAGTACTAAAATGCCTGCTAGCCGGAAGTTAAGGTGTCTGACGTCCAGAATGCTACTAGGTCAGCATTTTACCGTTCTGAAAGATTCTGGGTTCCAGAATCAATGGACGGATGAGTTCCAGAATGTCAGGTTGGCCAAACTCTAGAATACTTGCGTGTCTGAATTCGAGAGTCATTCAATGTCCACATTCCGGAATTCAGGGTGTCTGAATTCCAGAAGCACCAAATGTCTGCATTCTAGAATCAGAATGTGTTGGAATTCTAGAGTGCACAGCACGGCGGAATTCTAAAGTCCTAAAATGCCTGCTACCCGGAAGTTAACGTGTCTGACGTCCAGAATGCTACTAGGTCAGCATTTAATCATTCTGAAATATTCTGGGTTCTAGAATCAATGGACGGCTGAGTTCCAGAATGTAAGGTTGGCCAAACTCTAGAATACTTGCGTGTCTGAACTCGAGAGACATTCAATGTCCACATTCCGGAACTAAGGGTGTCTGAATTCCAGAAGCACCAAATGTCTGCATTCGAGAATCGGAATTTGACGGAATTCTAGAATGCACAGCACGGCGGAATTCTAAAGTACTAAAACGCCTGCTAGCCGGAAGTTAATGTGTCTGACGTCCAGAATGCTACTAGGTCAGCATTCTACCGTTCTGAATGATTCTGGGTTCTAGAATCAATGGACGGCTGAGTTCCGGAATGTCAGGGTGGCCAAACTCTAGAATCCTTGCGTGTCTGAACTCGAGAGTCATTCAATGTCCACATTCCGGAACTCAGGGTGTCTGAATTCCCAAAGAACCAATTGTCTGCATTCTAGAATCAAAATGTGGCAGAATTCTAGAATGCACAGCCTGGCGGAATTCTAACGTCCTAAAATGCCTGCTAGTCGGAAGGTAAGGTGTCTGAGGTCCAGAATGCTACTAGGTCAGCATTCTACCGTTCTGAAAGATTCTGGGTTCTAGAACCAATGGACGGCTGAGTTCCAGAATGTCAGCATGGCCAAACTCTAGAATCCTTGCCTGTCTGATCTCAAGAGTCATTCAATGTGCACATTCCGGAGCTCAGGGTGTCTGAATTCCAGAAACACCAAATGTCTGCATTCTAGAATCGGAATGAGGTGAAATTCTAGAATGCACAGCATGGCGGAATTCTAAAGTCCTTAAATCCCTGCTAGCCGGAAGTTAAGGTGTCTGACGTCCAGAATGCTACTAGGTCAGCATTCTACCGTTCTGATAGATTCTGGGTTCTAGAATCAATGGACGGATGAGTTCCAGAATGTCAGGTTGGCCAAACTCTAGAATCCTTGCGTGTCTGAACTCGAGAGTCATTCAATGTCCAAATTCCGGAACTAAGGGTGTCTGAATTCCAGAAGCACCAAATGTCTGCATTCGAGAATCGGAATTTGACGGAATTCTAGTATGCACAGCCTGGCGGAATTCTAAAGTACTAAAACGCCTGCTAGCCGGAAGTTAATGTGTCTGACGTCCAGAATGCTACTAGGTCAGCATTCTACCATTCTGAAAGATTCTGGGTTCTAGAATCAATGGACAGCTGAGTTCCGGTATGTCAGGGTGGCCAAACACTAGAATCCCTGCGAGTCTGATCTCGAGAGTAATTCAATGTCCACATTCCGGAACTCAGGGTTTCTGAATTCCCGAAGAACCAATTGTCTGCATTCTAGAATCAAAATGTGGCAGAATTCTAGAATGCACAGCCTGGCGGAATTCTAAAGTCCTAAAATGCCTGCTAGTCGGAAGGTAAGGTGTCTGTGGTCCAGAATGCTACTAGGTCAGCATTCTACCGTTCTGAAAGATTCTAGGTTCTAGAACCAATGGACGGCTGAGTTCCAGAATGTCAGCTTGGCCAAACTCTAGAATCCTTGCGTGTCTGATCTTGAGAGTCATTCAATGTGCACATTCCGGAGCTCAGGGTGTCTGAATTCCAGAAACACCAAATGTCTGCATTCTAGAATCGGAATGTGGTGAAATTCTAGAATGCAAAGCATGGTGGAATTCTAAAGTCCTAAAATGCCTGCTAGCCGGAAGTTAAGGTGTCTGACGTCCAGAATGCTACTAGGTCAGCATTCTACCGTTCTGAAAGATTCTGGGTTCCAGAATCAATGGACGGATGAGTTCCAGAATGTCAGGTTGGCCAAACTCTAGAATCCTTGCGTGTCTGAACTCGAGAGTCATTCAATGTCCACATTCCGGAATTCAGGGTGTCTGAATTCCAGAAGCACCAAATGTCTGCATTCTAGAATCAGAATGTGGTGGAATTCTAGAATGCACAGCACGGCGGAATTCTAAAGTCCTAAAATGCCTGCTACCCGGAAGTTAACGTGTCTGACGTCCAGAATGCTACTAGGTCAGCATTTAATCATTCTGAAATATTCTGGGTTCTAGAATCAATGGACGGCTGAGTTCCAGAATGTAAGGTTGGCCAAACTCTAGAATACTTGCGTGTCTGAACTCGAGAGACATTCAATGTCCAAATTCCGGAACTAATGGTGTCTGAATTCCAGAAGCACCAAATGTCTGCATTCGAGAATCGGAATTTGACGGAATTCTAGAATGCACAGCACGGCAGAATTCTAAAGTACTAAAACGCCTGCTAGCCGGAAGTTAATATGTCTGACGTCCAGAATGCTACTAGGTCAGCATTCTACCATTCTGAAAGATTCTGGGTTCTAGAATCAATGGACGGCTGAGTTCCGGAATGTCAGGGTGGCCAAACACTAGAATCCTTGCGTGTCTGAACTCGAGAGTAATTCAATGTCCACATTCTGGAACTCAGGGTGTCTGAGTTCCCGAAGAACCAATTGTCTGCATTCTAGAATCAAAATGTGGCAGAATTCTAGAATGCACAGCCTGGCGGAATTCTAAAGTCCTAAAATGCCTGCTAGTCGGAAGGTAAGGTGTCTGAGGTCCAGAATGCTACTAGGTCAGCATTCTACCGTTCTGAAACATTCTGGGTTCTAGAACCAATGGACGGCTGAGTTCCAGAATGTCAGCATGGCCAAACTCTAGAATCCTTGCGTGTCTGATCTCGAGAGTCATTCAATGTGCACATTCCGGAGCTCAGGGTGTCTGAATTCCAGAAACACCAAATGTCTGCATTCTAGAATCGGAATATGGTGAAATTCTAGAATGCACAGCATGGCGGAATTCTAAAGTCCTAAAATGCCTGCTAGCCGGAAGTTAAGGTGTCTGACGTCCAGAATGCTACTAGGTCAGCATTCTACCGTTCTGAAAGATTCTGGGTTCTAGAATCAATGGACGGATGAGTTCCGGAATGTCAGGTTGGCCAAACTCTAGAATCCTTGCGTGTCTGAACTCGAGAGTCATTCAATGTTCACATTCCGGAATTCATGGTGTCTGAATTCCAGAAGCACCAAATGTCTGCATTCTCGAATCAGAATGTGGTGGAATTCTAGAATGCACAGCATGGCGGAATTCTAAAGTCCTAAAATGCCTGCTACCCGGAAGTTAAGGTGTCTGACGTCCAGAATGCTACTAGGTCAGCATTTAATCGTTCTGAAATATTCCGGGTTCTAGAATCAATGGACGGCTGAGTTCCAGAATGTAAGGTTGGCCAAACTCTAGAATACTTGCGTGTCTGAACTCGAGAGACATTCAATGTCCACATTCCAGAACTAAGGGTGTCTGAATTCCAGAAGCACCAAATGTCTGCATTCGAGAATCGGAATTTGACGGAATTCTAGTATGCACAGCCTGGCGGAATTCTAAAGTACTAAAACTCCTGCTAGCCGGAAGTTAATGTGTCTGACGTCCAGAATGCTACTAGGTCAGCATTCTACCATTCTAAAAGATTCAGGGTTCTAGAATCAATGGACTGCTGAGTTCCGGAATGTCAGGGTGGCCAACTCTAGAATCCTTGCGTGTCTGAACTCGAGAGTCATTCAAAGTCCACATTCCGGAACTCAGGGTGTCTTAATTCCCGAAGAACCAATTGACTGCCTTCTAAAATCAAAATGTGGCAGAATTCTAGAATGCACAGCCTGGCCGAATTCTAAAGTCCTAAAATGCCTGCTAGTCGGAAGGTAAGGTGTCTGAGGTCCAGAATGCTACTAGGTCAGCATTCTACACTTTTGAAAGATTCTGGGTTCTAGAACCAATGGACGGCTGGGTTCCAGAATGTCAGCATGGCCAAACTCTAGAATCCTTGCGTGTCTGATCTCCAGAGTCATTCAATGTGCACATTCTGGAGCTCAGGGTGTCTGAATTCCAGAAACACCAAATGTCTGCATTCTAGAATCGGAATGTGGTGAAATTCTAGAATGCACAGCATGGCAGAATTCTAAAGTCCTAAAATGCCTGCTAGCCGGAAGTTAAGGTGTCTGACGTCCAGAATGCTACTAGGTCAGCATTTAATCGTTCTGAAATATTCCGTGTTCTAGAATCAATGGACGGCTGAGTTCCAGAATGTAAGGTTGGCCAAACTCTAGAATACTTGCGTGTCTGAACTCGAGAGACATTCAATGTCCAAATTCCGGAACTAAGGGTGTCTGAATTCCAGAAGCACCAAATGTCTGCATTCGAGAATCGGAATTTGACGGAATTCTAGTATGCACATCCTGGCGGAATTCTAAAGTACTAAAACGCCTGCTAGCCAGAAGTTAATGTGTCTGACGTCCAGAATGCTACTAGGTCAGCATTCTACCATTCTGAAAGATTCTGGGTTCTAGAATCAATGGACAGCTGAGTTCCGGAATGTCAGGGTGGCCAAACTCTCGAATCCCTGCGTGTCTGATCTCGAGAGTCATTCAATGTGCACATTCTGGAGCTCAGGGTGTCTGAATTCCAGAAACACCAAATGTCTGCATTCTAGAATCGGAATGTGGTGAAATTCTAGAATGCACAGCATGGCAGAATTCTAAAGTCCTAAAATGCCTGCTAGCCGGAAGTTAAGGTGTCTGACGTCCAGAATGCTACTAGGTCAGCATTTAATCGTTCTGAAATATTCCGTGTTCTAGAATCAATGGACGGCTGAGTTCCAGAATGTAAGGTTGGCCAAACTCTAGAATACTTGCGTGTCTGAACTCGAGAGACATTCAATGTCCAAATTCCGGAACTAAGGGTGTCTGAATTCCAGAAGCACCAAATGTCTGCATTCGAGAATCGGAATTTGACGGAATTCTAGTATGCACATCCTGGCGGAATTCTAAAGTACTAAAACGCCTGCTAGCCAGAAGTTAATGTGTCTGACGTCCAGAATGCTACTAGGTCAGCATTCTACCATTCTGAAAGATTCTGGGTTCTAGAATCAATGGACAGCTGAGTTCCGGAATGTCAGGGTGGCCAAACTCTAGAATCCTTGCATGTCTGAACTCGAGAGTAATTCAATGTCCACATTCCGGAACTCAGGGTGTCTGAATTCCCGAAGAATCAATTGTCTGCATTCTAGAATCAAAATGTGGCAGAATTCTAGAATGCACAGCCTGGCGGAATTCTAAAGTCCTAAAATGCCTGCTAGTCGGAAGGTAAGGTGTCTGTGGTCCAGAAGGCTACTAGGTCAGCATTCTACCGTTCTGAAAGATTCTAGGTTCTAGAACCAATGGACGGCTGAGTTCCAGAATGTCAGCATGGCCAAACTCTAGAATCCTTGCGTGTCTGATCTTGAGAGTCATTCAATGTGCACATTCCGGAGCTCAGGGTGTCTGAATTCCAGAAACACCAAATGTCTGCATTCTTGAATCGGAATGTGGTGAAATTCTAGAATGCACAGCATGGTGGAATTCTAAAGTCCTAAAATGCCTGCTAGCCGGAAGTTAAGGTGTCTGACGTCCAGAATGCTACTAGGTCAGCATTGTACCGTTCTGAAAGATTCTGGGTTCCAGAATCAATGGACGGATGAGTTCCAGAATGTCAGGTTGGCCAAACTCTAGAATCCTTGCGTGTCTGAACTCGAGTGTCATTCAATGTTCACATTCCGGAATTCATGGTGTCTGAATTCCAGAAGCACCAAATGTCTGCATTCTCGAATCAGAATGTGGTGGAATTCTAGAATGCACAGCATGGCGGAATTCTAAACTCTTAAAATGCCTGCTACCCGGAAGTTAAGGTGTCTGACGTCCAGAATGCTACTAGGTCAGCATTTAATCGTTCTGAAATATTCCGGGTTCTAGAATCAATGGACGGCTGAGTTCCAGAATGTAAGGTTGGCCAAACTCTAGAATACTTGCGTGTCTGAACTCGAGAGACATTCAATGTCCACATTCCGGAACTAAGGGTGTCTGAATTCCAGAAGCACCAAATGTCTGCATTCGAGAATCGGAATTTGACGGAATACAAGAATGCACAGCACGGTGGAATTCTAAAGTACTAAAACGCCTGCTAGCCGGAAGTTAATGTGTCTGACCTCCAGAATGCTACTAGGTCAGCATTCTACCATTCTGAAAGATTCAGGGTTCTAGAATCAATGGACGGCTGAGTTCCGGAATGTCAGGGTGGCCAAACTCTAGAATCCTTGCGTGTCTGAACTCGAGAGTCATTCAAAGTCCACATTCCGGAACTCAGGGTGTCTTAATTCCCGAAGAACCAATTGTCTGCCTTCTAAAATCAAAATGTGGCAGAATTCTAGAATGCACAGCCTGGCCGAATTCTAAAGTCCTAAAATGCCTGCTAGTCGGAAGGTAAGGTGTCTGAGGTCCAGAATGCTACTAGGTCAGCATTCTACCGTTTTGAAAGATTCTGGGTTCTAGAACCAATGGACGGCTGAGTTCCAGAATGTCAGCATGGCCAAACTCTAGAATCCTTGCGTGTCTGATCTCGAGAGTCATTCAATGTGCACATTACGGAGCTCAGGGTGTTTGAATTCCAGAAACACCAAATGTCTGCATTCTAGAATCGGAATGTGGTGAAATTCTAGAATTCACAGCATGGCGGAATTCTAAAGTCCTAAAATGCCTGCTAGCCGGAAATTAAGCTGTCTGACGTCCAGAATGCTACTAGGTCAGCATTTAATCGTTCTGAAATATTCCGGGTTCTAGAATGAATGGACGGCTGAGTTCCAGAATGTAAGGTTGGCCAAACTCTAGAATACTTGCGTGTCTGAACTCGAGAGACATTCAATGTCCAAATTCCGGAACTAAGGGTGTCTGAATTCCAGAAGCACCAAATGTCTGCATTCGAGAATCGGAATTTGACGGAATTCTAGTATGCACAGCCTGGCGGAATTCTAAAATACTAAAATGCCTGCTAGCCGGAAGTTAAGGTGTATGACGTCCAGAATGCTACTAGGTCAGCATTCTACCGTTCTGAAAGATTCTGGGTTCCAGAATCAATGGACGGATGAGTTCCAGAATGTCAGGTTGGCCAAACTCTAGAATACTTGCGTGTCTGAACTCGAGAGTCATTCAATGTCCACATTCCGGAATTCAGGGTGTCTGAATTCCAGAAGCACCAAATGTCTGCATTCTAGAATCAGAATGTGGTGGAATTCTAGAATGCACCGCACGGCAGAATTCTAAAGTCCTAAAATGCCTGCTACCCGGAAGTTAACGTGTCTGACGTCCAGAATGCTACTAGGTCAGCATTTAATCATTCTGAAATATTCTGGGTTCTAGAATCAATGGACGGCTGAGTTCCAGAATGTAAGGTTGGCCAAACTCTAGAATACTTGCATGTCTGAACTCGAGAGACATTCAATGTCCACATTCCGGAACTAAGGGTGTCTGAATTCCAGAAGCACCAAATGTCTCCATTCGAGAATCGGAATTTGACGGAATTCTAGAATGCACAGCACGGCGGAATTCTAAAGTACTAAAACGCCTGCTAGCCGGAAGTTAATGTGTCTGACGTCCAGAATGCTACTAGGTCAGCATTTTACCATTCTGAATGATTCTCGGTTCTAGAATCAATGGACGGCTGAGTTCCGGAATGTCAGGGTGGCCAACCTTTAGAATCCTTGCGTGTCTGAACTCGAGAGTCATTCAATGTCCACATTCCGGAACTCAGGGTGTCTGAATTCCCGAAGAACCAATTGTCTGCATTCTAGAATCAAAATGTGGCAGAATTCTAGAATGCACAGCCTGGCGGAATTCTAACATCCTAAAATGCCTGCTAGTCGGAAGGTAAGGTGTCTGAGGTCCAGAATGCTACTAGGTCAGCATTCTACCGTTCTGAAAGATTCTGGGTTCTAGAACCAATGGACGGCTGAGTTCCAGAATGTCAGCATGGCCAAACTCTAGAATCCTTGCGTGTCTGATCTCGAGAGTCATTCAATGTGCACATTCCGGAGCTCAGGGTGTCTGAATTCCAGAAACACCAAATGTCTGCATTCTAGAATCAAATGTGGTGGAATTCTAGAATGCACAGCATGGCGGAATTCTAAACTCCTAAAATGCCTGCTACCCGGAAGTTAAGGTGTCTGACGTCCAGAATGCTACTAGGTCAGCATTTAATCGTTCTGAAATATTCCGGGTTCTAGAATCAATGGACGGCTGAGTTCCAGAATGTAAGGTTGGCCAAACTCTAGAATACTTGCGTGTCTGAACTCGAGAGACATTCAATGTCCAAATTCCGGAACTAAGGGTGTCTGAATTCCAGAAGCACCAAATGTCTGCATTCGAGAATCGGAATTTGACGGAATTCTAGTATGCACAGCCTGGCGGAATTCTAAAGTACTAAAACGCCTGCTAGCCGGAAGTTAATGTGTCTGACGTCCAGAATGCTACTAGGTCAGCATTCTACCATTCTGAAAGATTCTGGGTTCTAGAATCAATGGACGGCTGAGTTCCGGAATGTCAGGGTGGCCAAACTCTCGAATCCCTGCGTGTCTGAACTCGAGAGTAATTCAATGGCCACATTCCGGAACTCAGGGTGTCTGAATTCCCGAAGAATCAATTATCTGCATTCTAGAATCAAAATGTGGCAGAATTCTAGAATGCACAGCCTGGCGGAATTCTAAAGTCCTAAAATGCCTGCTGGTCGGAAGGTAAGGTGTCTGAGGTCCAGAATGCTACTAGGTCAGCATTCTACCGTTCTGAAAGATTCTGGGTTCTAGAACCAATGGACGGCTGAGTTCCAGAATGTCAGCATGGCCAAACTCTAGAGTCCTTGCGTGTCTGATCTTGAGAGTCATTCAATGTGCACATTCTGGAGCTCAGGGTGTCTGAATTCCAGAAACACCAAATGTCTGCATTCTAGAATCGGAATATGGTGAAATTCTAGAATGCACAGCATGGCGGAATTCTAAAGTCCTGAAATGCCTGCTAGCCGGAAGTTAAGGTGTCTGACGTCCAGAATGCTACTAGGTCAGCATTCTACCGTTCTGAAAGATTCTGGGTTCCAGAATCAATGGACGGATGAGTTCCAGAATGTCAGGTTCGCCAAACTCTAGAATCCTTGCGTGTCTGAACTCGAGAGTCACTCAATGTCCACATTCCGGAATTCATGGTGTCTGAATTCCAGAAGCACCAAATGTCTGCATTCTAGAATCAGAATGTGGTGGAATTCTAGAATGCACAGCACGGCGGAATTCTAAAGTCCTAAAATGCCTGCTACCCGGAAGTTAACGTGTCTGACGTCCAGAATGCTACTAGGTCAGCATTTAATCATTCTGAAATATTCTGGGTTCTAGAATCAATGGAAGGCTGAGTTCCAGAATGTAAGGTTGGCCAAACTCTAGAATACTTGCGTGTCTGAACTCGAGAGACATTCAATGTCCACATTCCGGAACTAAGGGTGTCTGAATTCCAGAAGCACCAAATGTCTGCATTCGAGAATCGGAATTTGACGGATTAATAGAATGCACAGCACGGCGGAATTCTAAAGAACTAAAACGCCTGCTAGCCGGAAGTTAATGTGTCTGACGTCCAGAATGCTACTAGGTCAGCATTCTACCATTCTGAAAGATTCTGGGTTCTAGAATCAATGGACGGCTGCGTTCCGGAATGTCAGGGTGGCCAAACACTAGAATAGAATCCTTGCGTGTCTGATCTCGAGAGTCATTCAATGGCCACATTCCGGAACTCAGGGTGTCTGAATTCCCGAAGAACCAATTGTCTGCATTCTAGAATCAAAATGTGGCAGAATTCTAGAATGCACAGCCTGGCGGAATTCTAACGTCCTAAAATGCCTGCTAGTCGGAAGGTAAGGTGTCTGAGGTCCAGAATGCTACTAGGTCAGCATTCTACCGTTCTGAAAGATTCTGGGTTCTAGAA
Organism: Aotus nancymaae; assembly: GCF_030222135.1. Lineage (NCBI taxonomy): Eukaryota > Metazoa > Chordata > Mammalia > Primates > Aotidae > Aotus > Aotus nancymaae. The sequence continues at coordinate 1,592,448 of NW_026988514.1, read as the reverse complement.
CCAATGGACGGCTGAGTTCCAGAATGTCAGCATGGCCAAACTCTAGAATCCTTGCCTGTCTGACCTCGAGAGTCATTCAATGTGCACATTCCGGAGCTCAGGGTGTCTGAATTCCAGAAACACCAAATGTCTGCATTCTAGAATCGGAATGTGGTGAAATTCTAGAATGCACAGCATGGCGGAATTCTAAAGTCCTAAAATGCCTGCTAGCCGGAAGTTAAGGTGTCTGACGTCCAGAATGCTACTAGGTCAGCATTCTACCGTTCTGATAGATTCTGGGTTCTAGAATCAATGGACGGATGAGTTCCAGAATGTCAGGTTGGCCAAACTCTAGAATCCTTGTGTGTCTGAACTCGAGAGTCATTCAATGTTCACATTCCGGAATTCATGGTGTCTGAATTCCAGAAGCACCAAATGTCTGCATTCTAGAATCAGAATGTGGTGGAATTCTAGAATGCACAGCATGGCGGAATTCTAAACTCCTAAAATGCCTGCTACCCGGAAGTTAAGGTGTCTGACGTCCAGAATGCTACTAGGTCAGCATTTAATCGTTCTGAAATATTCCGGGTTCTAGAATCAATGGACGGCTGAGTTCCAGAATGTAAGGTTGGCCAAACTCTAGAATACTTGCGTGTCTGAACTCGAGAGACATTCAATGTCCAAATTCCGGAACTAAGGGTGTCTGAATTCCAGAAACACCAAATGTCTGCATTCTAGAATCGGAATGTGGTGAAATTCTAGAATGCACAGCATGGTGGAATTCTAAAGTCCTAAAATGCCTGCTAGCCAGAAGTTAAGGTGTCTGACGTCCAGAATGCTACTAGGTCAGCATTCTACCGTTCTGAAAGATTCTGGGTTCCAGAATCAATGGACGGATGAGTTCCAGAATGTCAGGTTGGCCAAACTCTAGAACACTTGCGTGTCTGAACTCGAGAGTCATTCAATGTCCACATTCCGGAATTCAGGGTGTCTGAATTCCAGAAGCACCAAATGTCTGCATTCTAGAATCAGAATGTGGTGGAATTCTAGAATGCACAGCACGGCGGAATTCTAAAGTCCTAAAATGCCTGCTACCCGGAAGTTAACGTGTCTGACGTCCAGAATGCTACTAGGTCAGCATTTAATCATTCTGAAATATTCTGGGTTCTAGAATCAATGGACGGCTGAGTTCCAGAATGTAAGGTTGGCCAAACTCTAGAATACTTGCGTGTCTGAACTCGAGAGACATTCAATATCCACATTCCGGAACTAAGGGTGTCTGAATTCCAGAAGCACCAAATGTCTGCATTCGAGAATCGGAATTTGACGGAATTCTAGAATGCACAGCACGGCGGAATTCTAAAGTACTAAAACGCCTGATAGCCGGAAGTTAATGTGTCTGACGTCCAGAATGCTACTAGGTCAGCATTCTACCATTCTGAAAGATTCAGGGTTCTAGAATCAATGGACGGCTGAGTTCCGGAATGTCAGGGTGGCCAAACACTAGAATCCTTGCGTGTCTGAACTCGAGAGTAATTCAATGTCCACATTCTGGAACTCAGGGTGTCTGAATTCCCGAAGAATCAATTGTCTGCATTCTAGAATCAAAATGTGGCAGAATTCTAGAATGCACAGCCTGGCGGAATTCTAAAGTCCTAAAATGCCTGCTAGTCGGAAGGTAAGTTGTCTGAGGTCCAGAATGCTACTAGGTCAGCATTCTACCGTTCTGAAACATTCTGGGTTCTAGAACCAATGGACGGCTGAGTTCCAGAATGTCAGCATGGCCAAACTCTAGAATCCTTGCGTGTCTGATCTCGAGAGTCATTCAATGTGCACATTCCGGAGCTCAGGGTGTCTGAATTCCAGAAACACCAAATGTCTGCATTCTAGAATCGGAATGTGGTGAAATTCTAGAATGCACAGCATGGCGGAATTCTAAAGTCCTAAAATGCCTGCTAGCCGGAAGTTAAGGTGTCTGACGTCCAGAATGCTACTAGGTCAGCATTCTACCGTTCTGAAAGATTCTGGGTTCTAGAATCAATGGACGGATGAGTTCCGGAATGTCAGGTTGGCCAAACTCTAGAATCCTTGCGTGTCTGAACTCGAGAGTCATTCAATGTTCACATTCCGGAATTCATGGTGTCTGAATTCCAGAAGCACCAAATGTCTGCATTCTCGAATCAGAATGTGGTGGAATTCTAGAATGCACAGCATGGCGGAATTCTAAACTCCTAAAATGCCTGCTACCCGGAAGTTAAGGTGTCTGACGTCCAGAATGCTACTAGGTCAGCATTTAATCGTTCTGAAATATTCCGGGTTCTAGAATCAATGGACGGCTGAGTTCCAGAATGTAAGGTTGGCCAAACTCTAGAATACTTGCGTGTCTGAACTCGAGAGACATTCAATGTCCACATTCCAGAACTAAGGGTGTCTGAATTCCAGAAGCACCAAATGTCTGCATTCAAGAATCGGAATTTGACGGAATTCTAGTATGCACAGCCTGGCGGAATTCTAAAGTACTAAAACGCCTGCTAGCCGGAAGTTAATGTGTCTGACGTCCAGAATGCTACTAGGTCAGCATTCTACCATTCTAAAAGATTCAGGGTTCTAGAATCAATGGACTGCTGAGTTCCGGAATGTCAGGGTGGCCAACTCTAGAATCCTTGCGTGTCTGAACTCGAGAGTCATTCAAAGTCCACATTCCGGAACTCAGGGTGTCTTAATTCCCGAAGAACCAATTGACTGCCTTTTAAAATCAAAATGTGGCAGAATTCTAGAATGCACAGCCTGGCCGAATTCTAAAGTCCTAAAATGCCTGCTAGTCGGAAGGTAAGGTGTCTGAGGTCCAGAATGCTACTAGGTCAGCATTCTACACTTTTGAAAGATTCTGGGTTCTAGAACCAATGGACGGCTGGGTTCCAGAATGTCAGCATGGCCAAACTCTAGAATCCTTGCGTGTCTGATCTCGAGAGTCATTCAATGTGCACATTCTGGAGCTCAGGGTGTCTGAATTCCAGAAACACCAAATGTCTGCATTCTAGAATCGGAATGTGGTGAAATTCTAGAATGCACAGCATGGCAGAATTCTAAAGTCCTAAAATGCCTGCTAGCCGGAAGTTAAGGTGTCTGACGTCCAGAATGCTACTAGGTCAGCATTTAATCGTTCTGAAATATTCCGTGTTCTAGAATCAATGGACGGCTGAGTTCCAGAATGTAAGGTTGGCCAAACCCTAGAATACTTGCGTGTCTGAACTCGAGAGACATTCAATGTCCAAATTCCGGAACTAAGGGTGTCTGAATTCCAGAAGCACCAAATGTCTGCATTCGAGAATCGGAATTTGACGGAATTCTAGTATGCACATCCTGGCGGAATTCTAAAGTACTAAAACGCCTGCTAGCCAGAAGTTAATGTGTCTGACGTCCAGAATGCTACTAGGTCAGCATTCTACCATTCTGAAAGATTCTGGGTTCTAGAATCAATGGACAGCTGAGTTCCGGAATGTCAGGGTGGCCAAACTCTCGAATCCCTGCGTGTCTGATCTCGAGAGTAATTCAATGTCCACATTCCGGAACTCAGGGTGTCTGAATTCCCGAAGAATCAATTGTCTGCATTCTAGAATCAAAATGTGGCAGAATTCTAGAATGCACAGCCTGGCGGAATTCTAAAGTCCTAAAATGCCTGCTAGTCGGAAGGTAAGGTGTCTCTGGTCCAGAAGGCTACTAGGTCAGCATTCTACCGTTCTGAAAGATTCTAGGTTCTAGAACCAATGGACGGCTGAGTTCCAGAATGTCAGCATGGCCAAACTCTAGAATCCTTGCGTGTCTGATCTTGAGAGTCATTCAATGTGCACATTCCGGAGCTCAGGGTGTCTGAATTCCAGAAACACCAAATGTCTGCATTCTTGAATCGGAATGTGGTGAAATTCTAGAATGCACAGCATGGTGGAATTCTAAAGTCCTAAAATGCCTGCTAGCCGGAAGTTAAGGTGTCTGACGTCCAGAATGCTACTAGGTCAGCATTCTACCGTTCTGAAAGATTCTGGGTTCCAGAATCAATGGACGGATGAGTTCCAGAATGTCAGGTTGGCCAAACTCTAGAATCCTTGCGTGTCTGAACTCGATTGTCATTCAATGTTCACATTCCGGAATTCATGGTGTCTGAATTCCAGAAGCACCAAATGTCTGCATTCTCGAATCAGAATGTGGTGGAATTCTAGAATGCACAGCATGGCGGAATTCTAAACTCTTAAAATGCCTGCTACCCGGAAGTTAAGGTGTCTGACATCCAGAATGCTACTAGGTCAGCATTTAATCGTTCTGAAATATTCCGGGTTCTAGAATCAATGGACGGCTGAGTTCCAGAATGTAAGGTTGACCAAACTCTAGAATACTTGCGTGTCTGAACTCGAGAGACATTCAATGTCCACATTCCGGAACTAAGGGTGTCTGAATTCCAGAAGCACCAAATGTCTGCATTCGAGAATCGGAATTTGACGGAATACAAGAATGCACAGCACGGTGGAATTCTAAAGTACTAAAACGCCTGCTAGCCGGAAGTTAATGTGTCTGACCTCCAGAATGCTACTAGGTCAGCATTCTACCATTCTGAAAGATTCAGGGTTCTAGAATCAATGGACGGCTGAGTTCCGGAATGTCAGGGTGGCCAAACTCTAGAATCCTTGCGTGTCTGAACTCGAGAGTCATTCAAAGTCCACATTCCGGAACTCAGGGTGTCTTAATTCCCGAAGAACCAATTGTCTGCCTTCTAAAATCAAAATGTGGCAGAATTCTAGAATGCACAGCATGGCCGAATTCTAAAGTCCTAAAATGCCTGCTAGTCGGAAGGTAAGGTGTCTGAGGTCCAGAATGCTACTAGGTCAGCATTCTACCGTTTTGAAAGATTCTGGGTTCTAGAACCAATGGACGGCTGAGTTCCAGAATGTCAGCATGGCCAAACTCTAGAATCCTTGCGTGTCTGATCTCGAGAGTCATTCAATGTGCACATTACGGAGTTCAGGGTGTTTGAATTCCAGAAACACCAAATGTCTGCATTCTAGAATCGGAATGTGGTGAAATTCTAGAATTCACAGCATGGCGGAATTCTAAAGTCCTAAAATGCCTGCTAGCCGGAAATTAAGGTGTCTGACGTCCAGAATGCTACTAGGTCAGCATTTAATCGTTCTGAAATATTCCGGGTTCTAGAATGAATGGACGGCTGAGTTCCAGAATGTAAGGTTGGCCAAACTCTAGAATACTTGCGTGTCTGAACTCGAGAGACATTCAATGTCCAAATTCCGGAACTAAGGGTGTCTGAATTCCAGAAGCACCAAATGTCTGCATTCGAGAATCGGAATTTGACGGAATTCTAGTATGCACAGCCTGGCGGAATTCTAAAATACTAAAATGCCTGCTAGCCGGAAGTTAAGGTGTATGACGTCCAGAATGCTACTAGGTCAGCATTCTACCGTTCTGAAAGATTCTGGGTTCCAGAATCAATGGACGGATGAGTTCCAGAATGTCAGGTTGGCCAAACTCTAGAATACTTGCGTGTCTGAACTCGAGAGTCATTCAATGTCCACATTCCGGAATTCAGGGTGTCTGAATTCCAGAAGCACCAAATGTCTGCATTCTAGAATCAGAATGTGGTGGAATTCTAGAATGCACCGCACGGCAGAATTCTAAAGTCCTAAAATGCCTGCTACCCGGAAGTTAACGTGTCTGACGTCCAGAATGCTACTAGGTCAGCATTTAATCATTCTGAAATATTCTGGGTTCTAGAATCAATGGACGGCTGAGTTCCAGAATGTAAGGTTGGCCAAACTCTAGAATACTTGCATGTCTGAACTCGAGAGACATTCAATGTCCACATTCCGGAACTAAGGGTGTCTGAATTCCAGAAGCACCAAATGTCTCCATTCGAGAATCGGAATTTGACGGAATTCTAGAATGCACAGCACGGCGGAATTCTAAAGTACTAAAACGCCTGCTAGCCGGAAGTTAATGTGTCTGACGTCCAGAATGCTACTAGGTCAGCATTTTACCATTCTGAATGATTCTCGGTTCTAGAATCAATGGACGGCTGAGTTCCGGAATGTCAGGGTGGCCAACCTTTAGAATCCTTGCGTGTCTGAACTCGAGAGTCATTCAATGTCCACATTCCGGAACTCAGGGTGTCTGAATTCCCGAAGAACCAATTGTCTGCATTCTAGAATCAAAATGTGGCAGAATTCTAGAATGCACAGCCTGGCGGAATTCTAACATCCTAAAATGCCTGCTAGTCGGAAGGTAAGGTGTCTGAGGTCCAGAATGCTACTAGGTCAGCATTCTACCGTTCTGAAAGATTCTGGGTTCTAGAACCAATGGACGGCTGAGTTCCAGAATGTCAGCATGGCCAAACTCTAGAATCCTTGCGTGTCTGATCTCGAGAGTCATTCAATGTGCACATTCCGGAGCTCAGGGTGTCTGAATTCCAGAAACACCAAATGTCTGCATTCTAGAATCAAATGTGGTGGAATTCTAGAATGCACAGCATGGCGGAATTCTAAACTCCTAAAATGCCTGCTACCCGGAAGTTAAGGTGTCTGACGTCCAGAATGCTACTAGGTCAGCATTTAATCGTTCTGAAATATTCCGGGTTCTAGAATCAATGGACGGCTGAGTTCCAGAATGTAAGGTTGGCCAAACTCTAGAATACTTGCGTGTCTGAACTCGAGAGACATTCAATGTCCAAATTCCGGAACTAAGGGTGTCTGAATTCCAGAAGCACCAAATGTCTGCATTCGAGAATCGGAATTTGACGGAATTCTAGTATGCACAGCCTGGCGGAATTCTAAAGTACTAAAACGCCTGCTAGCCGGAAGTTAATGTGTCTGACGTCCAGAATGCTACTAGGTCAGCATTCTACCATTCTGAAAGATTCTGGGTTCTAGAATCAATGGACGGCTGAGTTCCGGAATGTCAGGGTGGCCAAACTCTCGAATCCCTGCGTGTCTGAACTCGAGAGTAATTCAATGGCCACATTCCGGAACTCAGGGTGTCTGAATTCCCGAAGAATCAATTATCTGCATTCTAGAATCAAAATGTGGCAGAATTCTAGAATGCACAGCCTGGCGGAATTCTAAAGTCCTAAAATGCCTGCTGGTCGGAAGGTAAGGTGTCTGAGGTCCAGAATGCTACTAGGTCAGCATTCTACCGTTCTGAAAGATTCTGGGTTCTAGAACCAATGGACGGCTGAGTTCCAGAATGTCAGCATGGCCAAACTCTAGAGTCCTTGCGTGTCTGATCTTGAGAGTCATTCAATGTGCACATTCTGGAGCTCAGGGTGTCTGAATTCCAGAAACACCAAATGTCTGCATTCTAGAATCGGAATATGGTGAAATTCTAGAATGCACAGCATGGTGGAATTCTAAAGTCCTAAAATGCCTGCTAGCCGGAAGTTAAGGTGTCTGACGTCCAGAATGCTACTAGGTCAGCATTCTACCGTTCTGAAAGATTCTGGGTTCCAGAATCAATGGACGGATGAGTTCCAGAATGTCAGGTTCGCCAAACTCTAGAATCCTTGCGTGTCTGAACTCGAGAGTCACTCAATGTCCACATTCCGGAATTCATGGTGTCTGAATTCCAGAAGCACCAAATGTCTGCATTCTAGAATCAGAATGTGGTGGAATTCTAGAATGCACCGCACGGCGGAATTCTAAAGTCCTAAAATGCCTGCTACCCGGAAGTTAACGTGTCTGACGTCCAGAATGCTACTAGGTCAGCATTTAATCATTCTGAAATATTCTGGGTTCTAGAATCAATGGAAGGCTGAGTTCCAGAATGTAAGGTTGGCCAAACTCTAGAATACTTGCGTGTCTGAACTCGAGAGACATTCAATGTCCACATTCCGGAACTAAGGGTGTCTGAATTCCAGAAGCACCAAATGTCTGCATTCGAGAATCGGAATTTGACGGAATAATAGAATGCACAGCACGGCGGAATTCTAAAGAACTAAAACGCCTGCTAGCCGGAAGTTAATGTGTCTGACGTCCAGAATGCTACTAGGTCAGCATTCTACCATTCTGAAAGATTCTGGGTTCTAGAATCAATGGACGGCTGAGTTCCGGAATGTCAGGGTGGCCAAACACTAGAATCCTTGCGTGTCTGATCTCGAGAGTCATTCAATGGCCACATTCCGGAACTCAGGGTGTCTGAATTCCCGAAGAACCAATTGTCTGCATTCTAGAATCAAAATGTGGCAGAATTCTAGAATGCACAGCCTGGCGGAATTCTAACGTCCTAAAATGCCTGCTAGTCGGAAGGTAAGGTGTCTGAGGTCCAGAATGCTACTAGGTCAGCATTCTACCGTTCTGAAAGATTCTGGGTTCTAGAACCAATGGACGGCTGAGTTCCAGAATGTCAGCATGGCCAAACTCTAGAATCCTTGCGTGTCTGACCTCGAGAGTCATTCAATGTGCACATTCCGGAGCTCAGGGTGTCTGAATTCCAGAAACACCAAATGTCTGCATTCTAGAATCGGAATGTGGTGAAATTCTAGAATGCACAGCATGGCGGAATTCTAAAGTCCTAAAATGCCTGCTAGCCGGAAGTTAAGGAGTCTGACGTCCAGAATGCTACTAGGTCATCATTCTACCGTTCTGATAGATTCTGGGTTCTAGAATCAATGGACGGATGAGTTCCAGAATGTCAGGTTGGCCAAACTCTAGAATCCTTGTGTGTCTGAACTCGAGAGTCATTCAATGTTCACATTCCGGAATTCATGGTGTCTGAATTCCAGAAGCACCAAATGTCTGCATTCTAGAATCAGAATGTGGTGGAACTCTAGAATGCACAGCATGGCGGAATTCTAAACTCCTAAAATGCCTGCTACCCGGAAGTTAAGGTGTCTGACGTCCAGAATGCTACTAGGTCAGCATTTAATCGTTCTGAAATATTCCGGGTTCTAGAATCAATGGACGGCTGAGTTCCAGAATGTAAGGTTGGCCAAACTCTAGAATACTTGCGTGTCTGAACTCGAGAGACATTCAATGTCCAAATTCCGGAACTAAGGGTGTCTGAATTCCAGAAGCACCAAATGTCTGCATTCGAGAATCGGAATTTGACGGAATTCTAGAATGCACAGCACGGCGGAATTCTAAAGAACTAAAACGCCTGCTAGCCGGAAGTTAATGTGTCTGACGTCCAGAATGCTACTAGGTCAGCATTCTACCATTCTGAAAGATTCTGGGTTCTAGAATCAATGGACGGCTGAGTTCCGGAATGTCAGGGTGGCCAAACTCTCGAATCCCTGCGTGTCTGAACTCGAGAGTAATTCAATGGCCACATTCCGGAACTCAGGGTGTCTGAATTCCCGAAGAATCAATTGTCTGCATTCTAGAATCAAAATGTGGCAGAATTCTAGAATGCACAGCCTGGCGGAATTCTAAAGTCCTAAAATGCCTGCTAGACGGAAGGTAAGGTGTCTGAGGTCCAGAATGCTACTAGGTCAGCATTCTACCGTTCTGAAAGATTCTGGGTTCTAGAACCAATGGACGGCTGAGTTCCAGAATGTCAGCATGGCCAAACTCTAGAATCCTTGCGTGTCTGATCTTGAGAGTCATTCAATGTGCACATTCTGGAGCTCAGGGTGTCTGAATTCCAGAAACACCAAATGTCTGCATTCTAGAATCGGAATATGTTGAAATTCTAGAATGCACAGCATGGTGGAATTCTAAAGTCCTAAAATGCCTGCTAGCCGGAAGTTAAGGTGTCTGACGTCCAGAATGCTACTAGGTCAGCATTCTACCGTTCTGAAAGATTCTGGGTTCCAGAATCAATGGACGGATGAGTTCCAGAATGTCAGGTTCGCCAAACTCTAGAATCCTTGCGTGTCTGAACTCGAGAGTCACTCAATGTCCACATTCCGGAATTCATGGTGTCTGAATTCCAGAAGCACCAAATGTCTGCATTCTAGAATCAGAATGTGGTGGAATTCTAGAATGCACAGCACGGCGGAATTCTAAAGTCCTAAAATGCCTGCTACCCGGAAGTTAACATGTCTGACGTCCAGAATGCTACTAGGTCAGCATTTAATCATTCTGAAATATTCTGGGTTCTAGAATCAATGGACGGCTGAGTTCCAGAATGTAAGGTTGGCCAAACTCTAGAATACTTGCGTGTCTGAACTCGAGAGACATTCAATGTCCAAATTCCGGAACTAAGGGTGTCTGAATTCCAGAAGCACCAAATGTCTGCATTCGAGAATCGGAATTTGACGGAATTCTAGAATGCACAGCACGGCGGAATTCTAAAGAACTAAAACGCCTGCTAGCCTGAAGTTAATGTGTCTGACGTCCAGAATGCTACTAGGTCAGCATTCTACCATTCTGAAAGATTCTGGGTTCTAGAATCAATGGACGGCTGAGTTCCGGAATGTCAGGGTGGCCAAACACTAGAATCCTTGCGTGTCTGAACTCGAGAGTAATTCAATGTCCACATTCTGGAACTCAGGGTGTCTGAATTCCCGAAGAATCAATTGTCTGCATTCTAGAATCAAAATGTGGCAGAATTCTAGAATGCACAGCCTGGCGGAATTCTAAAGTCCTAAAATGCCTGCTAGTCGGAAGGTAAGTTGTCTGAGGTCCAGAATGCTACTAGGTCAGCATTCTACCGTTCTGAAAGATTCTGGGTTCTAGAACCAATGGACGGCTGAGTTCCAGAATGTCAGCATGGCCAAACTCTAGAATCCTTGCGTGTCTGATCTCGAGAGTCATTCAATGTGCACATTCCGGAGCTCAGGGTGTCTGAATTCCAGAAACACCAAATGTCTGCATTCTAGAATCGGAATGTGGTGAAATTCTAGAATGCACAGCATGGCGGAATTCTAAAGTCCTAAAATGCCTGCTAGCCGGAAGTTACGGTGTCTGACGTCCAGAATGCTACTAGGTCAGCATTCTACCGTTCTGATAGATTCTGGGTTCTAGAATCAATGGACGGATGAGTTCCAGAATGTCAGGTTGGCCAAACTCTAGAATCCTTGCGTGTCTGAACTCGAGATACATTCAATGTTCACATTCCGGAATTCATGGTGTCTGAATTCCAGAAGCACCAAATGTCTGCATTCTAGAATCAGAATGTGGTGGAATTCTAGAATGCACAGCATGGCGGAATTCTAAACTCCTAAAATGCCTGCTACCCGGAAGTTAAGGTGTCTGACGTCCAGAATGCTACTAGGTCAGCATTTAATCATTCTGAAATATTCCGGGTTCTAGAATCAATGGACGGCTGAGTTCCAGAATGTAAGGTTGGCCAAACTCTAGAATACTTTCGTGTCTGAACTCGAGAGACATTCAATGTCCAAATTCAGGAACTAAGGGTGTCTGAATTCCAGAAGCACCAAATGTCTGCATTCGAGAATCGGAATTTGACGGAATTCTAGTATGCACAGCCTGGCGGAATTCTAAAGTACTAAAACGCCTGCTAGCCGGAAGTTAATGTGTCTGACGTCCAGAATGCTACTAGGTCAGCATTCTACCATTCTGAAAGATTCTGGGTTCTAGAATCAATGGACGGCTGAGTTCCGGAATGTCAGGGTGGCCAAACTCTCGAATCCCTGCGTGTCTGAACTCGACAGTAATTCAATGGCCACATTCCGGAACTCAGGGTGTCTGAATTCCCGAAGAATCAATTGTCTGCATTCTAGAATCAAAATGTGGCAGAATTCTAGAATGCACAGCCTGGCGGAATTCTAAAGTCCTAAAATGCCTGCTAGTCGGAAGGTAAGGTGTCTGAGGTCCAGAATGCTACTAGGTCAGCATTCTACCGTTCTGAAACATTCTGGGTTCTAGAACCAATGGACGGCTGAGTTCCAGAATGTCAGCATGGCCAAACTCTAGAATCCTTGCGTGTCTGATCTTGAGAGTCATTCAATGTGCACATTCTGGAGCTCAGGGTGTCTGAATTCCAGAAACACCAAATGTCTGCATTCTAGAATTGGAATGTGGTGAAATTCTAGAATGCACAGCATGGTGGAATTCTAAAGTCCTAAAATGCCTGCTAGCCGGAAGTTAAGGTGTCTGACGTCCAGAATGCTACTAGGTCAGCATTCTACCGTTCTGAAAGATTCTGGGTTCCAGAATCAATGGACGGATGAGTTCCAGAATGTCAGGTTCGCCAAACTCTAGAATCCTTGCGTGTCTGAACTCGAGAGTCACTCAATGTCCACATTCCGGAATTCATGGTGTCTGAATTCCAGAAGCACCAAATGTCTGCATTCTAGAATCAGAATGTGGTGGAATTCTAGAATGCACAGCACGGCGGAATTCTAAAGTCCTAAAATGCCTGCTACCCGGAAGTTAACGTGTCTGACGTCCAGAATGCTACTAGGTCAGCCTTTAATCATTCTGAAATATTCTGGGTTCTAGAATCAATGGACGGCTGAGTTCCAGAATGTAAGGTTGGCCAAACTCTAGAATACTTGCGTGTCTGAACTCGAGAGACATTCAATGTCCACATTCCGGAACTAAGGGTGTCTGAATTCCAGAAGCACCAAATGTCTGCATTCGAGAATCGGAATTTGACGGAATTCTAGAATGCACAGCACGGCGGAATTCTAAAGAACTAAAACGCCTGCTAGCCGGAAGTTAATGTGTCTGACGTCCAGAATGCTACTAGGTCAGCATTCTACCATTCTGAAAGATTCTGGGTTCTAGAATCAATGGACGGCTGAGTTCCGGAATGTCAGGGTGGCCAAACACTAGAATCCTTGCGTGTCTGAACTCGAGAGTAATTCAAAGTCCACATTCTGGAACTCAGGGTGTCTGAATTCCCGAAGAATCAATTGTCTGCATTCTAGAATCAAAATGTGGCAGAATTCTAGAATGCACAGCCTGGTGGAATTCTAAAGTCCTAAAATGCCTGCTAGTCGGAAGGTAAGTTGTCTGAGGTCCAGAATGCTACTAGGTCAGCATTCTACCGTTCTGAAACATTCTGGGGTCTAGAACCAAAGGACAGCTGAGTTCCAGAATGTCAGCATGGCCAAACTCTAGAATCCTTGCGTGTCTGATCTCGAGAGTCATTCAATGTGCACATTCCGGAGCTCAGGGTGTCTGAATTCCAGAAACACCAAATGTCTGCATTCTAGAATCGGAATGTGGTGAAATTCTAGAATGCACAGCATGGCGGAATTCTAAAGTCCTAAAATGCCTGCTAGCCGGAAGTTAAGGTGTCTGACGTCCAGAATGCTACTAGGTCAGCATTCTACCGTTCTGAAAGATTCTGGGTTCTAGAATCAATGGACGGATGAGTTCCGGAATGTCAGGTTGGCCAAACTCTAGAATCCTTGCGTGTCTGAACTCGAGAGTCATTCAATGTTCACATTCCGGAATTCAGGGTGTCTGAATTCCAGAAGCACCAAATGTCTGCATTCTCGAATCAGAATGTGGTGGAATTCTAGAATGCACAGCATGGCGGAATTCTAAACTCTTAAAATGCCTGCTACCCGGAAGTTAAGGTGTCTGACGTCCAGAATGCTACTAGGTCAGCATTTAATCGTTCTGAAATATTCCGGGTTCTAGAATCAATGGACGGCTGAGTTCCAGAATGTAAGGTTGGCCAAACTCTAGAATACTTGCGTGTCTGAACTCGAGAGACATTCAATGTCCACATTCCAGAACTAAGGGTGTCTGAATTCCAGAAGCACCAAATGTCTGCATTCGAGAATCGGAATTTGACGGAATTCTAGTATGCACAGCCTGGCGGAATTCTAAAGTACTAAAACGCCTGCTAGCCGGAAGTTAATGTGTCTGACTTCCAGAATGCTACTAGGTCAGCATTCTACCATTCTAAAAGATTCAGGGTTCTAGAATCAATGGACGGCTGAGTTCCGGAATGTCAGGGTGGCCAAACTCTAGAATCCTTGCGTGTCTGAACTCGAGAGTCATTCAAAGTCCACATTCCGGAACTCAGGGTGTCTTAATTCCCGAAGAACCAATTGACTGCCTTCTGAAATCAAAATGTGGCAGAATTCTAGAATGCACAGCCTGGCCGAATTCTAAAGTCCTAAAATGCCTGCTAGCCGGAAGTTAAGGTGTCTGACGTCCAGAATGCTACTAGGTCAGCATTCTACCGTTCTGATAGATTCTGGGTTCTAGAATCAATGGACGGATGAGTTCCAGAATGTCAGGTTGGCCAAACTCTAGAATCCTTGCGTGTCTGAACTCGAGAGACATTCAATGTTCACATTCCGGAATTCATGGTGTCTGAATTCCAGAAGCACCAAATGTCTGCATTCTAGAATCAGAATGTGGTGGAATTCTAGAATGCACAGCATGGCGGAATTCTAAAGTCCTAAAATGCCTGCTACCCGGAAGTTAAGGTGTCTGACGTCCAGAATGCTACTAGGTCAGCATTTAATCGTTCTGAAATATTCCGGGTTCTAGAATCAATGGACGGCTGAGTTCCAGAATGTAAGGTTGGCCAAACTCTAGAATACTTGCGTGTCTGAACTCGAGAGACATTCAATGTCCAAATTCAGGAACTAAGGGTGTCTGAATTCCAGAAGCACCAAATGTCTGCATTCGAGAATCGGAATTTGACGGAATTCTAGTATGCACAGCCTGGCGGAATTCTAAAGTACTAAAACGCCTGCTAGCCGGAAGTTAATGTGTCTGACGTCCAGAATGCTACTAGGTCAGCATTCTACCATTCTGAAAGATTCTGGGTTCTAGAATCAATGGACGGCTGAGTTCCGGAATGTCAGGGTGGCCAAACTCTCGAATCCCTGCGTGTCTGAACTCGAGAGTAATTCAATGGCCACATTCCGGAACTCAGGGTGTCTGAATTCCCGAAGAATCAATTGTCTGCATTCTAGAATCAAAATGTGGCAGAATTCTAGAATGCACAGCCTGGCGGAATTCTAAAGTCCTAAAATGCCTGCTAGTCGGAAGGTAAGGTGTCTGAGGTCCAGAATGCTACTAGGTCAGCATTCTACCGTTCTGAAAGATTCTGGGTTCTAGAACCAATGGACGGCTGAGTTCCAGAATGTCAGCATGGCCAAACTCTAGAATCCTTGCGTGTCTGATCTTGAGAGTCATTCAATGTGCACATTCTGGAGCTCAGGGTGTCTGAATTCCAGAAACACCAAATGTCTGCATTCTAGAATCGGAATATGGTGAAATTCTAGAATGCACAGCATGGTGGAATTCTAAAGTCCTAAAATGCCTGCTAGCCGGAAGTTAAGGTGTCTGACGTCCAGAATGCTACTAGGTCAGCATTCTACCGTTCTGAAAGATTCTGGGTTCCAGAATCAATGGACGGATGAGTTCCAGAATGTCAGGTTCGCCAAACTCTAGAATCCTTGCGTGTCTGAACTCGAGAGTCACTCAATGTCCACATTCCGGAATTCATGGTGTCTGAATTCCAGAAGCACCAAATGTCTGCATTCTAGAATCAGAATGTGGTGGAATTCTAGAATGCACAGCACGGCGTATTTCTAAAGTCCTAAAATGCCTGCTACCCGGAAGTTAACGTGTCTGACGTCCAGAATGCTACTAGGTCAGCATTTAATCATTCTGAAATATTCTGGGTTCTAGAATCAATGGAAGGCTGAGTTCCAGAATGTAAGGTTGGCCAAACTCTAGAATACTTGCGTGTCTGAACTCGAGAGACATTCAATGTCCACATTCCGGAACTAAGGGTGTCTGAATTCCAGAAGCACCAAATGTCTGCATTCGAGAATCGGAATTTGACGGAATAATAGAATGCACAGCACGGCGGAATTCTAAAGAACTAAAACGCCTGCTAGCCGGAAGTTAATGTGTCTGACGTCCAGAATGCTACTAGGTCAGCATTCTACCATTCTGAAAGATTCTGGGTTCTAGAATCAATGGACGGCTGAGTTCCGGAATGTCAGGGTGGCCAAACACTAGAATCCTTGCGTGTCTGATCTCGAGAGTCATTCAATGTCCACATTCCGGAACTCAGGGTGTCTGAATTCCCGAAGAACCAATTGTCTGCATTCTAGAATCAAAATGTGGCAGAATTCTAGAATGCACAGCCTGGCGGAATTCTAACGTCCTAAAATGCCTGCTAGTCGGAAGGAAAGGTGTCTGAGGTCCAGAATGCTACTAGGTCAGCATTCTACCGTTCTGAAAGATTCTGGGTTCTAGAACCAATGGACGGCTGAGTTCCAGAATGTCAGCATGGCCAAACTCTAGAATCCTTGCGTGTCTGACCTCGAGAGTCATTCAATGTGCACATTCCGGAGCTCAGGGTGTCTGAATTCCAGAAACACCAAATGTCTGCATTCTAGAATCGGAATGTGGTGAAATTCTAGAATGCACAGCATGGCGGAATTCTAAAGTTCTAAAATGCCTGCTAGCCGGAAGTTAAGGTGTCTGACGTCCAGAATGCTACTAGGTCAGCATTCTACCGTTCTGATAGATTCTGGGTTCTAGAATCAATGGACGGATGAGTTCCAGAATGTCAGGTTGGCCAAACTCTAGAATCCTTGCGTGTCTGAACTCGAGAGTCATTCAATGTTCACATTCCGGAATTCATGGTGTCTGAATTCCAGAAGCACCAAATGTCTGCATTCTAGAATCAGAATGTGGTGGAATTCTAGAATGCACAGCATGGCGGAATTCTAAACTCCTAAAATGCCTGCTACCCGGAAGTTAAGGTGTCTGACGTCCAGAATGCTACTAGGTCAGCATTTAATCGTTCTGAAATATTCCGGGTTCTAGAATCAATGGACGGCTGAGTTCCAGAATGTAAGGTTGGCCAAACTCTAGAATACTTGCGTGTCTGAACTCGAGAGACATTCAATGTCCAAATTCCGGAACTAAGGGTGTCTGAATTCCAGAAGCACCAAATGTCTGCATTCGAGAATCGGAATTTGACGGAATTCTAGTATGCACAGCCTGGCTGTATTCTAAAGTACTAAAACGCCTGCTAGCCGGAAGTTAATGTGTCTGACGTTCAGAATGCTACTAGGTCAGCATTCTACCATTCTGAAAGATTCTGGGTTCTAGAATCAATGGACGGCTGAGTTCCGGAATGTCAGGGTGGCCAAACTCTCGAATCCCTGCGTGTCTGAACTCGAGAGTAATTCAATGGCCACATTCCGGAACTCAGGGTGTCTGAATTCCCGAAGAATCAATTGTCTGCATTCTAGAATCAAAATGTGGCAGAATTCTAGAATGCACAGCCTGGCGGAATTCTAAAGTCCTAAAATGCCTGCTAGACGGAAGGTAAGGTGTCTGAGGTCCAGAATGCTACTAGGTCAGCATTCTACCGTTCTGAAAGATTCTGGGTTCTAGAACCAATGGACGGCTGAGTTCCAGAATGTCAGCATGGCTAAACTCTGGAATCCTTGCGTGTCTGATCTTGAGAGTCATTCAATGTGCACATTCTGGAGCTCAGGGTGTCTGAATTCCAGAAACACCAAATGTCTGCATTCTAGAATCGGAATATGTTGAAATTCTAGAATGCACAGCATGGTGGAATTCTAAAGTCCTAAAATGCCTGCTAGCCGGAAATTAAGGTGTCTGACGTCCAGAATGCTACTAGGTCAGCATTCTACCGTTCTGAAAGATTCTGGGTTCCAGAATCAATGGACGGATGAGTTCCAGAATGTCAGGTTCGCCAAACTCTAGAATCCTTGCGTGTCTGAACTCGAGAGTCACTCAATGTCCACATTCCGGAATTCATGGTGTCTGAATTCCAGAAGCACCAAATGTCTGCATTCTAGAATCAGAATGTGGTGGAATTCTAGAATGCACAGCACGGCGGAATTCTAAAGTCCTAAAATGCCTGCTACCCGGAAGTTAACGTGTCTGACGTCCAGAATGCTACTAGGTCAGCATTTAATCATTCTGAAATATTCTGGGTTCTAGAATCAATGGACGGCTGAGTTCCAGAATGTAAGGTTGGCCAAACTCTAGAATACTTGCGTGTCTGAACTCGAGAGACATTCAATGTCCAAATTCCGGAACTAAGGGTGTCTGAATTCCAGAAGCACCAAATGTCTGCATTCGAGAATCGGAATTTGACGGAATTCTAGAATGCACAGCACGGCGGAATTCTAAAGAACTAAAACGCCTGCTAGCCGGAAGTTAATGTGTCTGACGTCCAGAATGCTACTAGGTCAGCATTCTACCATTCTGAAAGATTCTGGGTTCTAGAATCAATGGACGGCTGAGTTCCGGAATGTCAGGGTGGCCAAACACTAGAATCCTTGCGTGTCTGAACTCGAGAGTAATTCAATGTCCACATTCTGGAACTCAGGGTGTCTGAATTCCCGAAGAATCAATTGTCTGCATTATAGAATTAAAATGTGGCAGAATTCTAGAATGCACAGCCTGGCGGAATTCTAAAGTCCTAAAATGCCTGCTAGTCGGAAGGTAAGTTGTCTGAGGTCCAGAATGCTACTAGGTCAGCATTCTACCGTTCTGAAAGATTCTGGGTTCTAGAACCAATGGACGGCTGAGTTCCAGAATGTCAGCATGGCCAAACTCTAGAATCCTTGCGTGTCTGATCTCGAGAGTCATTCAATGTGCACATTCCGGAGCTCAGGGTGTCTGAATTCCAGAAACACCAAATGTCTGCATTCTAGAATCGGAATGTGGTGAAATTCTAGAATGCACAGCATGGCGGAATTCTAAAGTCCTAAAATGCCTGCTAGCCGGAAGTTAAGGTGTCTGACGTCCAGAATGCTACTAGGTCAGCATTCTACCGTTCTGATAGATTCTGGGTTCTAGAATCAATGGACGGATGAGTTCCAGAATGTCAGGTTGGCCAAACTCTAGAATCCTTGCGTGTCTGAACTCGAGATACATTCAATGTTCACATTCCGGAATTCATGGTGTCTGAATTCCAGAAGCACCAAATGTCTGCATTCTAGAATCAGAATGTGGTGGAATTCTAGAATGCACAGCATGGCGGAATTCTAAACTCCTAAAATGCCTGCTACCCGGAAGTTAAGGTGTCTGACGTCCAGAATGCTACTAGGTCAGCATTTAATCGTTCTGAAATATTCCGGGTTCTAGAATCAATGGACGGCTGAGTTCCAGAATGTAAGGTTGGCCAAACTCTAGAATACTTTCGTGTCTGAACTCGAGAGACATTCAATGTCCAAATTCAGGAACTAAGGGTGTCTGAATTCCAGAAGCACCAAATGTCTGCATTCGAGAATCGGAATTTGACGGAATTCTAGTATGCACAGCCTGGCGGAATTCTAAAGTACTAAAACGCCTGCTAGCCGGAAGTTAATGTGTCTGACGTCCAGAATGCTACTAGGTCAGCATTCTACCATTCTGAAAGATTCTGGGTTCTAGAATCAATGGACGGCTGAGTTCCGGAATGTCAGGGTGGCCAAACTCTCGAATCCCTGCGTGTCTGAACTCGAGAGTAATTCAATGGCCACATTCCGGAACTCAGGGTGTCTGAATTCCCGAAGAATCAATTGTCTGCATTCTAGAATCAAAATGTGGCAGAATTCTAGAATGCACAGCCTGGCGGAATTCTAAAGTCCTAAAATGCCTGCTAGTCGGAAGGTAAGGTGTCTGAGGTCCAGAATGCTACTAGGTCAGCATTCTACCGTTCTGAAACATTCTGGGTTCTAGAACCAATGGACGGCTGAGTTCCAGAATGTCAGCATGGCCAAACTCTAGAATCCTTGCGTGTCTGATCTTGAGAGTCATTCAATGTGCACATTCTGGAGCTCAGGGTGTCTGAATTCCAGAAACACCAAATGTCTGCATTCTAGAATCGGAATATGGTGAAATTCTAGAATGCACAGCATGGTGGAATTCTAAAGTCCTAAAATGCCTGCTAGCCGGAAGTTAAGGTGTCTGACGTCCAGAATGCTACTAGGTCAGCATTCTACCGTTCTGAAAGATTCTGGGTTCCAGAATCAATGGACGGATGAGTTCCAGAATGTCAGGTTCGCCAAACTCTAGAATCCTTGCGTGTCTGAACTCGAGAGTCACTCAATGTCCACATTCCGGAATTCATGGTGTCTGAATTCCAGAAGCACCAAATGACTGCATTCTAGAATCAGAATGTGGTGGAATTCTAGAATGCACAGCACGGCGGAATTCTAAAGTCCTAAAATGCCTGCTACCCGGAAGTTAACGTGTCTGACGTCCAGAATGCTACTAGGTCAGCATTTAATCATTCTGAAATATTCCGGGTTCTAGAATCAATGGACGGCTGAGTTCCAGAATGTAAGGTTGGCCAAACTCTAGAATACTTGCGTGTCTGAACTCGAGAGACATTCAATGTCCACATTCCGGAACTAAGGGTGTCTGAATTCCAGAAGCACCAAATGTCTGCATTCGAGAATCGGAATTTGACGGAATTCTAGAATGCACAGCACGGCGGAATTCTAAAGAACTAAAACGCCTGCTAGCCGGAAGTTAATGTGTCTGACGTCCAGAATGCTACTAGGTCAGCATTCTACCATTCTGAAAGATTCTGGGTTCTAGAATCAATGGACGGCTGAGTTCCGGAATGTCAGGGTGGCCAAACACTAGAATCCTTGCGTGTCTGAACTCGAGAGTAATTCAAAGTCCACATTCCGGAACTCAGGGTGTCTGAATTCCCGAAGAATCAATTGTCTGCATTCTAGAATCAAAATGTGGCAGAATTCTAGAATGCACAGCCTGGTGGAATTCTAAAGTACTAAAATGCCTGCTAGTCGGAAGGTAAGTTGTCTGAGGTCCAGAATGCTACTAGGTCAGCATTCTACCGTTCTGAAACATTCTGGGTTCTAGAACCAAAGGACGGCTGAGTTCCAGAATGTCAGCATGGCCAAACTCTAGAATCCTTGCGTGTCTGATCTCGAGAGTCATTCAATGTGCACATTCCGGAGCTCAGGGTGTCTGAATTCCAGAAACACCAAATGTCTGCATTCTAGAATCGGAATGTGGTGAAATTCTAGAATGCACAGCATGGCGGAATTCTAAAGTCCTAAAATGCCTGCTAGCCGGAAGTTAAGGTGTCTGACGTCCAGAATGCTACTAGGTCAGCATTCTACCGTTCTGAAAGATTCTGGGTTCTAGAATCAATGGACGGATGAGTTCCGGAATGTCAGGTTGGCCAAACTCTAGAATCCTTGCGTGTCTGAACTCGAGAGTCATTCAATGTTCACATTCCGGAATTCAGGGTGTCTGAATTCCAGAAGCACCAAATGTCTGCATTCTCGAATCAGAATGTGGTGGAATTCTAGAATGCACAGCATGGCGGAATTCTAAACTCCTAAAATGCCTGCTACCCGGAAGTTAAGGTGTCTGACGTCCAGAATGCTTCTAGGTCAGCATTTAATCGTTCTGAAATATTCCGGGTTCTAGAATCAATGGACGGCTGAGTTCCAGAATGTAAGGTTGGCCAAACTCTAGAATACTTGCGTGTCTGAACTCGAGAGACATTCAATGTCCACATTCCGGAACTCAGGGTGTCTTAATTCCCGAAGAACCAATTGACTGCCTTCTGAAATCAAAATGTGGCAGAATTCTATAATGCACAGCCTGGCCGAATTCTAAAGTCCTAAAATGCCTGCTAGTCGGAAGGTAAGGTGTCTGAGGTCGAGAATGCTACTAGGTCAGCATTCTACAGTTTTGGAAGATTTTGGGTTCTAGAACCAATGGACGGCTGGGTTCCAGAATGTCAGCATGGCCAAACTCTAGAATCCTTGCGTGTCTGATCTCGAGAGTCATTCAATGTGCACATTACGGAGCTCAGGGTGTCTGAATTCCAGAAACACCAAATGTCTGCATTCTAGAATCGGAATGTGGTGAAATTCTAGAATGCACAGCATGGCGGAATTCTAAAGTCCTAAAATGCCTGCTAGCCGGAAGTTAAGGTGTCTGACGTCCAGAATGCTACTAGGTCAGCATTTAATCGTTCTGAAATATTCCGTGTTCTAGAATCAATGGACGGCTGAGTTCCAGAATGTAAGTTTGGCCAAACTCTAGAATACTTGCGTGTCCGAACTCGAGAGACATTCAATGTCCACATTCCGGAATTCACGGTGTCTGAATTCCAGAAGCACCAAATGTCTGCATTCTAGAATCAGAATGTGGTGGAATTCTAGAATGCACAGCATGGCGGAATTCTAAAGTCCTAAAATGCCTGCTACCCGGAAGTTAACATGTCTGACGTCCAGAATGCTACTAGGTCAGCATTCTACCATTCTGAAAGATTCTGGGTTCTAGAATCAATGGACGGCTGAGTTCCGGAATGTCAGGGTGGCCAAACACTAGAATCCTTGCGTGTCTGAACTCGAGAGTAATTCAATGTCCACATTCTGGAACTCAGGGTGTCTGAATTCCCGAAGAATCAATTGTCTGCATTCTAGAATCAAAATGTGGCAGAATTCTAGAATGCACAGCCTGGCGGAATTCTAAAGTCCTAAAATGCCTGCTAGTCGGAAGGTAAGTTGTCTGAGGTCCAGAATGCTACTAGGTCAGCATTCTACCGTTCTGAAAGATTCTGGGTTCTAGAACCAATGGACGGCTGAGTTCCAGAATGTCAGCATGGCCAAACTCTAGAATCCTTGCGTGTCTGATCTCGAGAGTCATTCAATGTGCACATTCCGGAGCTCAGGGTGTCTGAATTCCAAAAACACCAAATGTCTGCATTCTAGAATCGGAATGTGGTGAAATTCTAGAATGCACAGCATGGCGGAATTCTAAAGTCCTAAAATGCCTGCTAGCCGGAAGTTAAGGTGTCTGACGTCCAGAATGCTACTAGGTCAGCATTCTACCGTTCTGAAAGATTCTGGGTTCTAGAATCAATGGACGGATGAGTTCCGGAATGTCAGGTTGGCCAAACTCTAGAATCCTTGCGTGTCTGAACTCGAGAGTCATTCAATGTTCACATTCCGGAATTCATGGTGTCTGAATTCCAGAAGCACCAAATGTCTGCATTCTCGAATCAGAATGTGGTGGAATTCTAGAATGCACAGCATGGCGGAATTCTAAACTCCTAAAATGCCTGCTACCCGGAAGTTAAGGTGTCTGACGTCCAAAATGCTACTAGGTCAGCATTTAATCGTTCTGAAATATTCCGGGTTCTAGAATCAATGGACGGCTGAGTTCCAGAATGTAAGGTTGGCCAAACTCTAGAATACTTGCGTGTCTGAACTCGAGAGACATTCAATGTCCACATTCCAGAACTAAGGGTGTCTGAATTCCAGAAGCACCAAATGTCTGCATTCGAGAATCGGAATTTGACGGAATTCTAGTATGCACAGCCTGGCGGAATTCTAAAGTACTAAAACGCCTGCTAGCCGGAAGTTAATGTGTCTGATGTCCAGAATGCTACTAGGTCAGCATTCTACCATTCTGAAAGATTCAGGGTTCTAGAATCAATGGACGGCTGAGTTCCGGAATGTCAGGGTGGCCAAACTCTAGAATCCTTGCGTGTCTGAACTCGAGAGTCATTCAAAGTCCACATTCCGGAACTCAGGGTGTCTTAATTCCCGAAGAACCAATTGACTGCCTTCTAAAATCAAAATGTGGCAGAATTCTAGAATGCACAGCCTGGCCGAATTCTAAAGTCCTAAAATGCCTGCTAGTCGGAAGGTAAGGTGTCTGAGGTCGAGAATGCTACTAGGTCAGCATTCTACAATTTTGAAAGATTCTGGGTTCTAGAACCAATGGACGGCTGGGTTCCAGAATGTCAGCATGGCCAAACTCTAGAATCCTTGCGTGTCTGATCTCGAGAGTCATTCAATGTGCACATTACGGAGCTCAGGGTGTCTGAATTCCAGAAACACCAAATGTCTGCATTCTAGAATCGGAATGTGGTGAAATTCTAGAATTCACAGCATGGCGGAATTCTAAAGTCCATAAATGCCTGCTAGCCGGAAGTTAAGGTGTCTGACGTCCAGAATGCTACTAGGTCAGCATTTAATCGTTCTGAAATATTCCGGGTTCTAGAATCAATGGACGGCTGAGTTCCAGAATGTAAGGTTGGCCAAACTCTAGAATACTTGCGTGTCTGAACTCGAGAGACATTCAATGTCCAAATTCCGGAACTAAGGGTGTCTGAATTCCAGAAGCACCAAATGTCTGCATTCGAGAATCGGAATTTGACGGAATTCTAGTATGCACAGCCTGGCGGAATTCTAAATTACTAAAACGCCTGCTAGCCGGAAGTTAATGTGTCTGACGTCCAGAATGCTACTGGGTCAGCATTCTACCATTCTGAAAGATTCTGGGTTCTAGAATCAATGGACAGCTGAGTTCCGGAATGTCAGGGTGGCCAAACTCTCGAATCCCTGCGTGTCTGATCTCGAGAGTAATTCAATGTCCACATTCCGGAACTCAGGGTGTCTGAATTCCCGAAGAATCAATTGTCTGCATTCTAGAATCAAAATGTGGCAGAATTCTAGAATGCACAGCCTGGCGGAATTCTAAAGTCCTAAAATGCCTGCTAGTCGGAAGGTAAGGTGTCTGTGGTCCAGAATGCTACTAGGTCAGCATTCTACCGTTCTGAAATATTCTGGGTTCTAGAACCAATGGACGGCTGAGTTCCAGAATGTCAGCATGGCCAAACTCTAGAATCCTTGCGTGTCTGATCTTGAGAGTCATTCAATGTGCACATTCCGGAGCTCAGGGTGTCTGAATTCCAGAAACACCAAATGTCTGCATTCTAGAATCGGAATGTGGTGAAATTCTAGAATGCACAGCATGGCGGAATTCTAAAGTCCTAAAATGCCTGCTAGCCGGAAGTTAAGGTGTCTGACGTCCAGAATGCTACTAGGTCAGCATTCTACCGTTTTGAAAGATTCTGGGTTCCAGAATCAATGGACGGATGAGTTCCAGAATGTCAGGTTGGCCAAACTCTAGAATACTTGCGTGTCTGAACTCGAGAGTCATTCAATGTCCACATTCCGGAATTCAGGGTGTCTGAATTCCAGAAGCACCAAATGTCTGCATTCTAGAATCAGAATGTGGTGGAATTCTAGAATGCACAGCACGGTGGAATTCTAAAGTCCTAAAATGCCTGCTACCCGGAAGTTAACGTGTCTGACGTCCAGAATGCTACTAGGTCAGCATTTAATCATTCTGAAATATTCTGGGTTCTAGAATCAATGGACGGCTGAGTTCCAGAATGTAAGGTTGGCCAAACTCTAGAATACTTGCGTGTCTGAACTCGAGAGACATTCAATGTCCACATTCCGGAACTAAGGGTGTCTGAATTCCAGAAGCACCAAATGTCTGCATTCGAGAATCGGAATTTGACGGAATTCTAGAATGCACAGCACGGCGGAATTCTAAAGTACTAAAACGCCTGATATCCGGAAGTTAATGTGTCTGAGGTCCAGAATGCTACTAGGTCAGCATTCTACCATTCTGAAAGATTCTGGGTTCTAGAATCAATGGACGGCTGAGTTCCGGAATGTCAGGGTGGCCAAACACTAGAATCCTTGCGTGTCTGAACTCGAGAGTAATTCAATGTCCACATTCTGGAACTCAGGGTGTCTGAATTCCCGAAGAATCAATTGTCTGCATTCTAGAATCAAAATGTGGCAGAATTCTAGAATGCACAGCCTGGCGGAATTCTAAAGTCCTAAAATGCCTGCTAGTCGGAAGGTAAGTTGTCTGAGGTCCAGAATGCTACTAGGTCAGCATTCTACCGTTCTGAAACATTCTGGGTTCTAGAACCAATGGACGGCTGAGTTCCAGAATGTCAGCATGGCCAAACTCTAGAATCCTTGCGTGTCTGATCTCGAGAGTCATTCAATGTGCACATTCCGGAGCTCAGGGTGTCTGAATTCCAGAAACACCAAATGTCTGCATTCTAGAATCGGAATGTGGTGAAATTCTAGAATGCACAGCATGGCGGAATTCTAAAGTCCTAAAATGCCTGCTAGCCGGAAGTTAAGGTGTCTGACGTCCAGAATGCTACTAGGTCAGCATTCTACCGTTCTGAAAGATTCTGGGTTCTAGAATCAATGGACGGATGAGTTCCGGAATGTCAGGTTGGCCAAACTCTAGAATCCTTGCGTGTCTGAACTCGAGAGTCATTCAATGTTCACATTCCGGAATTCATGGTGTCTGAATTCCAGAAGCACCAAATGTCTGCATTCTCGAATCAGAATGTGGTGGAATTCTAGAATGCACAGCATGGCGGAATTCTAAACTCCTAAAATGCCTGCTACCCGGAAGTTAAGGTGTCTGACGTCCAGAATGCTACTAGGTCAGCATTTAATCGTTCTGAAATATTCCGGGTTCTAGAATGAATGGACGGCTGAGTTCCAGAATGTAAGGTTGGCCAAACTCTAGAATACTTGCGTGTCTGAACTCGAGAGACATTCAATGTCCACATTCCAGAACTAAGGGTGTCTGAATTCCAGAAGCACCAAATGTCTGCATTCGAGAATCGGAATTTGACGGAATTCTAGTATGCACAGCCTGGCGGAATTCTAAAGTACTAAAACGCCTGCTAGCCGGAAGTTAATGTGTCTGACGTCCAGAATGCTACTAGGTCAGCATTCTACCATTCTGAAAGATTCAGGGTTCTAGAATCAATGGACGGCTGAGTTCCGGAATGTCAGGGTGGCCAAACTCTAGAATCCTTGCGTGTCTGAACTCGAGAGTCATTCAAAGTCCACATTCCGGAACTCAGGGTGTCTTAATTCCCGAAGAACCAATTGACTGCCTTCTAAAATCAAAATGTGGCAGAATTCTAGAATGCACAGCCTGGCCGAATTCTAAAGTCCTAAAATGCCTGCTAGTCGGAAGGTAAGGTGTCTGAGGTCGAGAATGCTACTAGGTCAGCATTCTACAGTTTTGAAAGATTCTGTGTTCTAGAACCAATGGACGGCTGGGTTCCAGAATGTCAGCATGGCCAAACTCTAGAATCCTTGCGTGTCTGATCTCGAGAGTCATTCAATGTGCACATTACGGAGCTCAGGGTGTCTGAATTCCAGAAACACCAAATGTCTGCATTCTAGAATCGGAATGTGGTGAAATTCTAGAATTCACAGCATGGCGGAATTCTAAAGTCCTAAAATGCCTGCTAGGCGGAAGTTAAGGTGTCTGACGTCCAGAATGCTACTAGGTCAGCATTTAATCGTTCTGAAATATTCCGGGTTCTAGAATCAATGGACGGCTGAGTTCCAGAATGTAAGGTTGGCCAAACTCTAGAATACTTGCGTGTCTGAACTCGAGAGACATTCAATGTCCAAATTCCGGAACTAAGGGTGTCTGAATTCCAGAAGCACCAAATGTCTGCATTCGAGAATCGGAATTTGACGGAATTCTAGTATGCACAGCCTGGCGGAATTCTAAATTACTAAAACGCCTGCTAGACGGAAGTTAATGTGTCTGACGTCCAGAATGCTACTAGGTCAGCATTCTACCATTCTGAAAGATTCTGGGTTCTAGAATCAATGGACAGCTGAGTTCCGGAATGTCAGGGTGGCCAAACTCTCGAATCCCTGCGTGTCTGATCTCGAGAGTAATTCAATGTCCACATTCCGGAACTCAGGGTGTCTGAATTCCCGAAGAATCAATTGTCTGCATTCTAGAATCAAAATGTGGCAGAATTCTAGAATGCACAGCCTGGCGGAATTCTAAAGTCCTAAAATGCCTGCTAGTCGGAAGGTAAGGTGTCTGTGGTCCAGAATGCTACTAGGTCAGCATTCTACCGTTCTGAAAGATTCTAGGTTCTAGAACCAATGGACGGCTGAGTTCCAGAATGTCAGCATGGCCAAACTCTAGAATCCTTGCGTGTCTGATCTCGAGAGTCATTCAATGTGCACATTACGGAGCTCAGGGTGTTTGAATTCCAGAAACACCAAATGTCTGCATTCTAGAATCGGAATGTGGTGAAATTCTAGAATTCACAGCATGGCGGAATTCTAAAGTCCTAAAATGCCTGCTAGCCGGAAGTTAAGGTGTCTGACGTCCAGAATGCTACTAGGTCAGCATTTAATCGTTCTGAAATATTCCGGGTTCTAGAATGAATGGACGGCTGAGTTCCAGAATGTAAGGTTGGCCAAACTCTAGAATACTTGCGTGTCTGAACTCGAGAGACATTCAATGTCCACATTCCGGAACTAAGGGTGTCTGAATTCCAGAAGCACCAAATGTCTGCATTCGAGAATCGGAATTTGACGGAATTCTAGTATGCACAGCCTGGCGGAATTCTAAAGTACTAAAACGCCTGCTAGCCGGAAGTTAATGTGTCTGACGTCCAGAATGCTACTAGGTCAGCATTCTACCATTCTGAAAGATTCTGGGTTCTAGAATCAATGGACGGCTGAGTTCCGGAATGTCAGGGTGGCCAAACTCTCGAATCCCTGCGTGTCTGAACTCGAGAGTCATTCAATGGCCACATTCTGGAACTCAGGGTGTCTGAATTCCCGAAGAATCAATTGTCTGCATTCTAGAATCAAAATGTGGCAGAATTCTAGAATGCACAGCCTGGCGGAATTCTAAAGTCCTAAAATGCCTGCTAGTCGGAAGGTAAGGTGTCTGAGGTCCAGAATGCTACTAGGTCAGCATTCTACCGTTCTGAAACATTCTGGGTTCTAGAACCAATGGACGGCGGAATTCCAGAATGTCAGCATGGCCAAACTCTAGAATCCTTGCGTGTCTGATCTTGAGAGTCATTCAATGTGCACATTCTGGAGCTCAGGGTGTCTGAATTCCAGAAACACCAAATGTCTGCATTCTAGAATCGGAATATGGTGAAATTCTAGAATGCACAGCATGGTGGAATTCTAAAGTCCTAAAATGCCTGCTAGCCGGAAGTTAAGGTGTCTGACGTCCAGAATGCTACTAGGTCAGCATTCTACCGTTCTGAAAGATTCTGGGTTCCAGAATCAATGGACGGATGAGTTCCAGAATGTCAGGTTCGCCAAACTCTAGAATCCTTGCGTGTCTGAACTCGAGAGTCACTCAATGTCCACATTCCGGAATTCACGGTGTCTGAATTCCAGAAGCACCAAATGTCTGCATTCTAGAATCAGAATGTGGTGGAATTCTAGAATGCACAGCACGGCGGAATTCTAAAGTCCTATAATGCCTGCTACCCGGAAGTTAACGTGTCTGACGTCCAGAATGCTACTAGGTCAGCATTTAATCATTCTGAAATATTCTGGGTTCTAGAATCAATGGACGGCTGAGTTCCAGAATGTAAGGTTGGCCAAACTCTAGAATACTTGCGTGTCTGAACTCGAGAGACATTCAATGTCCACATTCCGGAACTAAGGGTGTCTGAATTCCAGAAGCACCAAATGTCTGCATTCGAGAATCGGAATTTGACGGAATTCTAGAATGCACAGCACGGCGGAATTCTAAAGAACTAAAACGCCTGCTAGCCGGAAGTTAATGTGTCTGACCTCCAGAATGCTACTAGGTCAGCATTCTACCATTCTGAAAGATTCTGGGTTCTAGAATCAATGGACGGCTGAGTTCCGGAATGTCAGGGTGGCCAAACACTAGAATCCTTGCGTGTCTGAACTCGAGAGTAATTCAATGTCCACATTCTGGAACTCAGGGTGTCTGAATTCCCGAAGAATCAATTGTCTGCATTCTAGAATCAAAATGTGGCAGAATTCTAGAATGCACAGCCTGGCGGAATTCTAAAGTCCTAAAATGCCTGCTAGTCGGAAGGTAAGTTGTCTGAGGTCCAGAATGCTACTAGGTCAGCATTCTACCGTTCTGAAACATTCTGGGTTCTAGAACCAATGGACGGCTGAGTTCCAGAATGTCAGCATGGCCAAACTCTAGAATCCTTGCGTGTCTGATCTCGAGAGTCATTCAATGTGCACATTCCGGAGCTCAGGGTGTCTGAATTCCAGAAACACCAAATGTCTGCATTCTAGAATCGGAATGTGGTGAAATTCTAGAATGCACAGCATGGCGGAATTCTAAAGTCCTAAAATGCCTGCTAGCCGGAAGTTAAGGTGTCTGACGTCCAGAATGCTACTAGGTCAGCATTCTACCGTTCTGAAAGATTCTGGGTTCTAGAATCAATGGACGGATGAGTTCCGGAATGTCAGGTTGGCCAAACTCTAGAATCCTTGCGTGTCTGAACTCGAGAGTCATTCAATGTTCACATTCCGGAATTCATGGTGTCTGAATTCCAGAAGCACCAAATGTCTGCATTCTCGAATCAGAATGTGGTGGAATTCTAGAATGCACAGCATGGCGGAATTCTAAACTCCTAAAATGCCTGCTACCCGGAAGTTAAGGTGTCTGACGTCCAGAATGCTACTAGGTCAGCATTTAATCGTTCTGAAATATTCCGGGTTCTAGAATCAATGGACGGCTGAGTTCCAGAATGTAAGGTTGGCCAAACTCTAGAATACTTGCGTGTCTGAACTCGAGAGACATTCAATGTCCACATTCCAGAACTAAGGGTGTCTGAATTCCAGAAGCACCAAATGTCTGCATTCGAGAATCGGAATTTGACGGAATTCTAGTATGCACAGCCTGGCGGAATTCTAAAGTACTAAAACGCCTGCTAGCCGGAAGTTAATGTGTCTGACGTCCAGAATGCTACTAGGTCAGCATTCTACCATTCTGAAAGATTCAGGGTTCTAGAATCAATGGACGGCTGAGTTCCGGAATGTCAGGGTGGCCAAACTCTAGAATCCTTGCGTGTCTGAACTCGAGAGTCATTCAAAGTCCACATTCCGGAACTCAGGGTGTCTTAATTCCCGAAGAACCAATTGACTGCCTTCTAAAATCAAAATGTGGCAGAATTCTAGAATGCACAGCCTGGCCGAATTCTAAAGTCCTAAAATGCCTGCTAGTCGGAAGGTAAGGTGTCTGAGGTCGAGAATGCTACTAGGTCAGCATTCTACAGTTTTGAAAGATTCTGTGTTCTAGAACCAATGGACGGCTGGGTTCCAGAATGTCAGCATGGCCAAACTCTAGAATCCTTGCGTGTCTGATCTCGAGAGTCATTCAATGTGCACATTACGGAGCTCAGGGTGTCTGAATTCCAGAAACACCAAATGTCTGCATTCTAGAATCGGAATGTGGTGAAATTCTAGAATTCACAGCATGGCGGAATTCTAAAGTCCTAAAATGCCTGCTAGGCGGAAGTTAAGGTGTCTGACGTCCAGAATGCTACTAGGTCAGCATTTAATCGTTCTGAAATATTCCGGGTTCTAGAATCAATGGACGGCTGAGTTCCAGAATGTAAGGTTGGCCAAACTCTAGAATACTTGCGTGTCTGAACTCGAGAGACATTCAATGTCCAAATTCCGGAACTAAGGGTGTCTGAATTCCAGAAGCACCAAATGTCTGCATTCGAGAATCGGAATTTGACGGAATTCTAGTATGCACAGCCTGGCGGAATTCTAAATTACTAAAACGCCTGCTAGACGGAAGTTAATGTGTCTGACGTCCAGAATGCTACTAGGTCAGCATTCTACCATTCTGAAAGATTCTGGGTTCTAGAATCAATGGACAGCTGAGTTCCGGAATGTCAGGGTGGCCAAACTCTCGAATCCCTGCGTGTCTGAACTCGAGAGTCATTCAATGGCCACATTCCGGAACTCAGGGTGTCTGAATTCCCGAAGAATCAATTGTCTGCATTCTAGAATCAAAATGTGGCAGAATTCTAGAATGCACAGCCTGGCGGAATTCTAAAGTCCTAAAATGCCTGCTAGTCGGAAGGTAAGGTGTCTGAGGTCCAGAATGCTACTAGGTCAGCATTCTACCGTTCTGAAACATTCTGGGTTCTAGAACCAATGGACGGCGGAATTCCAGAATGTCAGCATGGCCAAACTCTAGAATCCTTGCGTGTCTGATCTTGAGAGTCATTCAATGTGCACATTCTGGAGCTCAGGGTGTCTGAATTCCAGAAACACCAAATGTCTGCATTCTAGAATCGGAATATGGTGAAATTCTAGAATGCACAGCATGGTGGAATTCTAAAGTCCTAAAATGCCTGCTAGCCGGAAGTTAAGGTGTCTGACGTCCAGAATGCTACTAGGTCAGCATTCTACCGTTCTGAAAGATTCTGGGTTCCAGAATCAATGGACGGATGAGTTCCAGAATGTCAGGTCCGCCAAACTCTAGAATCCTTGCGTGTCTGAACTCGAGAGTCACTCAATGTCCACATTCCGGAATTCACGTTGTCTGAATTCCAGAAGCACCAAAGGTCTGCATTCTAGAATCAGAGTGTGGTGGAATTCTAGAATGCACAGCACGGCGGAATTCTAAAGTCCTAAAATGCCTGCTACCCGGAAGTTAACGTGTCTGACGTCCAGAATGCTACTAGGTCAGCATTTAATCATTCTGAAATATTCTGGGTTCTAGAATCAATGGACGGCTGAGTTCCAGAATGTAAGGTTGGCCAAACTCTAGAATACTTGCGTGTCTGAACTCGAGAGACATTCAATGTCCACATTCCGGAACTAAGGGTGTCTGAATTCCAGAAGCACCAAATGTCTGCATTCGAGAATCGGAATTTGACGGAATTCTAGAATGCACAGCACGGCGGAATTCTAAAGAACTAAAACGCCTGCTAGCCGGAAGTTAATGTGTCTGACCTCCAGAATGCTACTAGGTCAGCATTCTACCATTCTGAAAGATTCTGGGTTCTAGAATCAATGGACGGCTGAGTTCCGGAATGTCAGGGTGGCCAAACACTAGAATCCTTGCGTGTCTGAACTCGAGAGTAATTCAATGTCCACATTCTGGAACTCAGGGTGTCTGAATTCCCGAAGAATCAATTGTCTGCATTCTAGAATCAAAATGTGGCAGAATTCTAGAATGCACAGCCTGGCGGAATTCTAAAGTCCTAAAATGCCTGCTAGTCGGAAGGTAAGGTGTCTGAGGTCGAGAATGCTACTAGGTCAGCATTCTACAGTTTTGAAAGATTCTGGGTTCTAGAACCAATGGACGGCTGGGTTCCAGAATGTCAGCATGGCCAAACTCTAGAATCCTTGCGTGTCTGATCTCGAGAGTCATTCAATGTGCACATTACGGAGCTCAGGGTGTCTGAATTCCAGAAACACCAAATGTCTGCATTCTAGAATCGGAATGTGGTGAAATTCTAGAATGCACAGCATGGCGGAATTCTAAAGTCCTAAAATGCCTGCTAGCCGGAAGTTAAGGTGTCTGACGTCCAGAATGCTACTAGGTCAGCATTTAACCGTTCTGAAATATTCCGTGTTCTAGAATCAATGGATGGGTGAGTTCCAGAATGTAAGGTTGGCCAAACTCTAGAATCCTTGCGTGTCTGAACTCGAGAGACATTCAATGTCCAAATTCCGGAACTAAGGGTGTCTGAATTCCAGAAGCACCAAATGTCTGCATTCGAGAATCGGAATTTGACGGAATTCTAGTATGCACATCCTGGCGGAATTCTAAAGTACTAAAACGCCTGCTAGCCAGAAGTTAATGTGTCTGACGTCCAGAATGCTACTAGGTCAGCATTCTACCATTCTGAAAGATTCTGGGTTCTAGAATCAATGGACAGCTGAGTTCCGGAATGTCAGGGTGGCCAAACTCTCGAATCCCTGCGTGTCTGATCTCGAGAGTAATTCAATGTCCACATTCCGGAACTCAGGGTGTCTGAATTCCCGAAGAATCAATTGTCTGCATTCTAGAATCAAAATGTGGCTGAATTCTAGAATGCACAGCCTGGCGGAATTCTAAAGTCCTAAAATGCCTGCTAGTCGGAAGGTAAGGTGTCTGTGGTCCAGAAGGCTACTAGGTCAGCATTCTACCGTTCTGAAAGATTCTAGGTTCTAGAACCAATGGACGGCTGAGTTCCAGAATGTCAGCATGGCCAAACTCTAGAATCCTTGCGTGTCTGATCTTGAGAGTCATTCAATGTGCACATTCCGGAGCTCAGGGTGTCTGAATTCCAGAAACACCAAATGTCTGCATTCTAGAATCGGAATGTGGTGAAATTCTAGAATGCACAGCATGGTGGAATTCTAAAGTCCTAAAATGCCTGCTAGCCGGAAGTTAAGGTGTCTGACGTCCAGAATGCTACTAGGTCAGCATTGTACCGTTCTGAAAGATTCTGGGTTCCAGAATCAATGGACGGATGAATTCCAGAATGTCAGGTTGGCCAAACTCTAGAATACTTGCGTGTCTGAACTCGAGAGTCATTCAATGTCCACATTCCGGAATTCAGGGTGTCTGAATTCCAGAAGCACCAAATGTCTGCATTCTAGAATCAGAATGTGGTGGAATTCTTGAATGCACCGCACGGCGGAATTCTAAAGTCCTAAAATGCCTGCTACCCGGAAGTTAACGTGTCTGACGTCCAGAATGCTACTAGGTCAGCATTCTACCGTTTTGAAAGATTCTGGGTTCTAGAATCAATGGACGGCTGAGTTCCAGAATGTAAGGTTGGCCAAACTCTAGAATCCTTGCGTGTCTGATCTCGAGAGTCATTCAATGTGCACATTCCGGAGCTCAGGGTGTCTGAATTCCAGAAACACCAAATGTCTGCATTCTAGAATCGGAATGTGGTGAAATTCTAGAATGCACAGCATGGCGGAATTCTAAAGTCCTAAAATGCCTGCTAGCCGGAAGTTAAGGTGTCTGACGTCCAGAATGCTACTAGGTCAGCATTCTACCGTTCTGAAAGATTCTGGGTTCTAGAATCAATGGACGGATGAGTTCCAGAATGTCAGGTTGGCCAAACTCTAGAATCCTTGCGTGTCTGAACTCGAGAGTCATTCAATGTGCACATTCCGGAATTCAGGGTGTCTGAATTCCAGAAGCACCAAATGTCTGCATTCTCGAATCAGAATGTGGTGGAATTCTAGAATGCACAGCATGGCGGAATTCTAAACTCCTAAAATGCCTGCTACCCGGAAGTTAAGGTGTCTGACGTCCAGAATGCTACTATGTCAGCATTTAATCGTTCTGAAATATTCCGGGTTCTAGAATCAATGGACGGCTGAGTTCCAGAATGTAAGGTTGGCCAAACTCTAGAATACTTGCGTGTCTGAACTCGAGAGACATTCAATGTCCACATTCCAGAACTAAGGGTGTCTGAATTCCAGAAGCACCAAATGTCTGCATTCGAGAATCGGAATTTGACGGAATTCTAGTATGCACAGCCTGGCGGAATTCTAAAGTACTAAAACGCCTGCTAGCCGGAAGTTAATGTGTCTGACGTCCTGAATGCTACTGGGTCAGCATTCTACCATTCTGAAAGATTCAGGGTTCTAGAATCAATGGACGGCTGAGTTCCGGAATGTCAGGGTGGCCAAACTCTAGAATCCTTGCGTGTCTGAACTCGAGAGTCATTCAATGTCCACATTCCGGAACTCAGGGTGTCTTAATTCCCGAAGAACCAATTGACTGCCTTCTAAAATCAAAATGTGGCAGAATTCTAGAATGCACAGCCTGGCCGAATTCTAAAGTCCTAAAATGCCTGCTAGTCGGAAGGTAAGGTGTCTGAGGTCGAGAATGCTACTAGGTCAGCATTCTACAGTTTTGAAAGATTCTGGGTTCTAGAACCAATGGACGGCTGGGTTCCAGAATGTCAGCATGGCCAAACTCTAGAATCCTTGCGTGTCTGATCTCGAGAGTCATTCAATGTGCACATTACGGAGCTCAGGGTGTCTGAATTCCAGAAACACCAAATGTCTGCATTCTAGAATCGGAATGTGGTGAAATTCTAGAATGCACAGCATGGCGGAATTCTAAAGTCCTAAAATGCCTGCTAGCCGGAAGTTAAGGTGTCTGACGTCCAGAATGCTACTAGGTCAGCATTTAATCGTTCTGATATATTCCGTGTTCTAGAATCAATGGACGGGTGAGTTCCAGAATGTAAGGTTGGCCAAACTCTAGAATACTTGCGTGTCTGAACTCGAGAGACATTCAATGTCCAAATTCCGGAACTAAGGGTGTCTGAATTCCAGAAGCACCAAATGTCTGCATTCGAGAATCGGAATTTGACGGAATTCTAGTATGCACATCCTGGCGGAATTCTAAAGTACTAAAACGCCTGCTAGCCAGAAGTTAATGTGTCTGACGTCCAGAATGCTACTAGGTCAGCATTCTACCATTCTGAAAGATTCTGGGTTCTAGAATCAATGGACAGCTGAGTTCCGGAATGTCAGGGTGGCCAAACTCTCGAATCCCTGCGTGTCTGATCTCGAGAGTAATTCAATGTCCACATTCCGGAACTCAGGGTGTCTGAATTCCCGAAGAATCAATTGTCTGCATTCTAGAATCAAAATGTGGCAGAATTCTAGAATGCACAGCCTGGCGGAATTCTAAAGTCCTAAAATGCCTGCTAGTCGGAAGGTAAGGTGTCTGTGGTCCAGAAGGCTACTAGGTCAGCATTCTACCGTTCTGAAAGATTCTAGGTTCTAGAACCAATGGACGGCTGAGTTCCAGAATGTCAGCATGGCCAAACTCTAGAATCCTTGCGTGTCTGATCTTGAGAGTCATTCAATGTGCACATTCCGGAGCTCAGGGTGTCTGAATTCCAGAAACACCAAATGTCTGCATTCTAGAATCGGAATGTGGTGAAATTCTAGAATGCACAGCATGGTGGAATTCTAAAGTCCTAAAATGCCTGCTAGCCGGAAGTTAAGGTGTCTGACGTCCAGAATGCTACTAGGTCAGCATTGTACCGTTCTGAAAGATTCTGGGTTCCAGAATCAATGGACGGATGAATTCCAGAATGTCAGGTTGGCCAAACTCTAGAATACTTGCGTGTCTGAACTCGAGAGTCATTCAATGTCCACATTCCGGAATTCAGGGTGTCTGAATTCCAGAAGCACCAAATGTCTGCATTCTAGAATCAGAATGTGGTGGAATTCTAGAATGCACCGCACGGCGGAATTCTAAAGTCCTAAAATGCCTGCTACCCGGAAGTTAACGTGTCTGACGTCCAGAATGCTACTAGGTCAGCATTTAATCGTTCTGAAATATTCCGGGTTCTAGAATCAATGGACGGCTGAGTTCCAGAATGTAAGGTTGGCCAAACTCTAGAATCCTTGCGTGTCTGATCTCGAGAGTCATTCAATGTGCACATTCCGGAGCTCAGGGTGTCTGAATTCCAGAAACACCAAATGTCTGCATTCTAGAATCGGAATGTGGTGAAATTCTAGAATGCACAGCATGGCGGAATTCTAAAGTCCTAAAATGCCTGCTAGCCGGAAGTTAAGGTGTCTGACGTCCAGAATGCTACTAGGTCAGCATTCTACCGTTCTGAAAGATTCTGGGTTCTAGAATCAGTGGACGGATGAGTTCCAGAATGTCAGGTTGGCCAAACTCTAGAATCCTTGCGTGTCTGAACTCGAGAGTCATTCAATGTGCACATTCCGGAATTCAGGGTGTCTGAATTCCAGAAGCACCAAATGTCTGCATTCTCGAATCAGAATGTGGTGGAATTCTAGAATGCACAGCATGGCGGAATTCTAAACTCCTAAAATGCCTGCTACCCGGAAGTTAAGGTGTCTGACGTCCAGAATGCTACTATGTCAGCATTTAATCGTTCTGAAATATTCCGGGTTCTAGAATCAATGGACGGCTGAGTTCCAGAATGTAAGGTTGGCCAAACTCTAGAATACTTGCGTGTCTGAACTCGAGAGACATTCAATGTCCACATTCCAGAACTAAGGGTGTCTGAATTCCAGAAGCACCAAATGTCTGCATTCGAGAATCGGAATTTGACGGAATTCTAGTATGCACAGCCTGGCGGAATTCTAAAGTACTAAAACGCCTGCTAGCCGGAAGTTAATGTGTCTGACGTCCTGAATGCTACTGGGTCAGCATTCTACCATTCTGAAAGATTCAGGGTTCTAGAATCAATGGACGGCTGAGTTCCGGAATGTCAGGGTGGCCAAACTCTAGAATCCTTGCGTGTCTGAACTCGAGAGTCATTCAATGTCCACATTCCGGAACTCAGGGTGTCTTAATTCCCGAAGAACCAATTGACTGCCTTCTAAAATCAAAATGTGGCAGAATTCTAGAATGCACAGCCTGGCCGAATTCTAAAGTCCTAAAATGCCTGCTAGTCGGAAGGTAAGGTGTCTGAGGTCGAGAATGCTACTAGGTCAGCATTCTACAGTTTTGAAAGATTCTGGGTTCTAGAACCAATGGACGGCTGGGTTCCAGAATGTCAGCATGGCCAAACTCTAGAATCCTTGCGTGTCTGATCTCGAGAGTCATTCAATGTGCACATTACGGAGCTCAGGGTGTCTGAATTCCAGAAACACCAAATGTCTGCATTCTAGAATCGGAATGTGGTGAAATTCTAGAATGCACAGCATGGCGGAATTCTAAAGTCCTAAAATGCCTGCTAGCCGGAAGTTAAGGTGTCTGACGTCCAGAATGCTACTAGGTCAGCATTTAATCGTTCTGAAATATTCCGTGTTCTAGAATCAATGGACGGGTGAGTTCCAGAATGTAAGGTTGGCCAAACTCTAGAATACTTGCGTGTCTGAACTCGAGAGACATTCAATGTCCAAATTCCGGAACTAAGGGTGTCTGAATTCCAGAAGCACCAAATGTCTGCATTCGAGAATCGGAATTTGACGGAATTCTAGTATGCACATCCTGGCGGAATTCTAAAGTACTAAAACGCCTGCTAGCCAGAAGTTAATGTGTCTGACGTCCAGAATGCTACTAGGTCAGCATTCTACCATTCTGAAAGATTCTGGGTTCTAGAATCAATGGACAGCTGAGTTCCGGAATGTCAGGGTGGCCAAACTCTCGAATCCCTGCGTGTCTGATCTCGAGAGTAATTCAATGTCCACATTCCGGAACTCAGGGTGTCTGAATTCCCGAAGAATCAATTGTCTGCATTCTAGAATCAAAATGTGGCAGAATTCTAGAATGCACAGCCTGGCGGAATTCTAAAGTCCTAAAATGCCTGCTAGTCGGAAGGTAAGGTGTCTGTGGTCCAGAAGGCTACTAGGTCAGCATTCTACCGTTCTGAAAGATTCTAGGTTCTAGAACCAATGGACGGCTGAGTTCCAGAATGTCAGCATGGCCAAACTCTAGAATCCTTGCGTGTCTGATCTTGAGAGTCATTCAATGTGCACATTCCGGAGCTCAGGGTGTCTGAATTCCAGAAACACCAAATGTCTGCATTCTAGAATCGGAATGTGGTGAAATTCTAGAATGCACAGCATGGTGGAATTCTAAAGTCCTAAAATGCCTGCTAGCCGGAAGTTAAGGTGTCTAACGTCCAGAATGCTACTAGGTCAGCATTGTACCGTTCTGAAAGATTCTGGGTTCCAGAATCAATGGACGGATGAATTCCAGAATGTCAGGTTGGCCAAACTCTAGAATACTTGCGTGTCTGAACTCGAGAGTCATTCAATGTCCACATTCCGGAATTCAGGGTGTCTGAATTCCAGAAGCACCAAATGTCTGCATTCTAGAATCAGAATGTGGTGGAATTCTAGAATGCACCGCACGGCGGAATTCTAAAGTCCTAAAATGCCTGCTACCCGGAAGTTAACGTGTCTGACGTCCAGAATGCTACTAGGTCAGCATTTAATCATTCTGAAATATTCTGGGTTCTAGAATCAATGGACGGCTGAGTTCCAGAATGTAAGGTTGGCCAAACTCTAGAATACTTGCGTGTCTGAACTCGAGAGACATTCAATGTCCACATTCCGGAACTAAGGGTGTCTGAATTCCAGAAGCACCAAATGTCTGCATTCGAGAATCGGAATTTGACGGAATTCTAGTATGCACAGCCTGGCGGAATTCTAAAGTACTAAAACGCCTGCTAGTCGGAAGTTAATGTGTCTGACGTCCAGAATGCTACTAGGTCAGCATTCTACCATTCTGAAAGATTCAGGGTTCTAGAATCAATGGACGGCTGAGTTCCGGAATGTCAGGGTGGCCAAACTCTAGAATCCTTGCGTGTCTGAACTCGAGAGTCATTCAAAGTCCACATTCCGGAACTCAGGGTGTCTTAATTCCCGAAGAACCAATTGACTGCCTTCTAAAATCAAAATGTGGCAGAATTCTAGAATGCACAGCCTGGCCGAATTCTAAAGTCCTAAAATGCCTGCTAGTCGGAAGGTAAGGTGTCTGAGGTCGAGAATGCTACTAGGTCAGCATTCTACAGTTTTGAAAGATTCTGGGTTCTAGAACCAATGGACGGCTGGGTTCCAGAATGTCAGCATGGCCAAACTCTAGAATCCTTGCGTGTCTGATCTCGAGAGTCATTCAATGTGCACATTACGGAGCTCAGGGTGTCTGAATTCCAGAAACACCAAATGTCTGCATTCTAGAATCGGAATGTGGTGAAATTCTAGAATGCACAGCATGGCGGAATTCTAAAGTCCTAAAATGCCTGCTAGCCGGAAGTTAAGGTGTCTGACGTCCAGAATGCTACTAGGTCAGCATTTAATCGTTCTGAAATATTCCGTGTTCTAGAATCAATGGACGGCTGAGTTCCAGAATGTAAGGTTGGCCAAACTCTAGAATACTTGCGTGTCTGAACTCGAGAGACATTCAATGTCCAAATTCCGGAACTAAGGGTGTCTGAATTCCAGAAGCACCAAATGTCTGCATTCGAGAATCGGAATTTGACGGAATTCTAGTGTGCACAGCCTGGCGGAATTCTAAAGTACTAAAACGCCTGCTAGCCAGAAGTTAATGTGTCTGACGTCCAGAATGCTACTAGGTCAGCATTCTACCATTCTGAAAGATTCTGGGTTCTAGAATCAATGGACAGCTGAGTTCCGGAATGTCAGGGTGGCCAAACTCTCGAATCCCTGCGTGTCTGATCTCGAGAGTAATTCAATGTCCACATTCCGGAACTCAGGGTGTCTGAATTCCCGAAGAATCAATTGTCTGCATTCTAGAATCAAAATGTGGCAGAATTCTAGAATGCACAGCCTGGCGGAATTCTAAAGTCCTAAAATGCCTGCTAGTCGGAAGGTAAGGTGTCTGTGGTCCAGAAGGCTACTAGGTCAGCATTTTACCGTTCTGAAAGATTCTGGGTTCTAGAACCAATGGACGGCTGAGTTCCAGAATGTCAGCATGGCCAAACTCTAGAATCCTTGCGTGTCTGATCTTGAGAGTCATTCAATGTGCACATTCCGGAGCTCAGGGTGTCTGAATTCCAGAAACAACAAATGTCTGCATTCTTGAATCGGAATGTGGTGAAATTCTAGAATGCACAGCATGGTGGAATTCTAAAGTCCTAAAATGCCTGCTAGCCGGAAGTTAAGGTGTCTGACGTCCAGAATGCTACTAGGTCAGCATTGTACCGTTCTGAAAGATTCTGGGTTCCAGAATCAATGGACGGCTGAGTTCCAGAATGTAAGGTTGGCCAAACTCTAGAATACTTGCGTGTCTGAACTCGAGAGACATTCAATGTCCACATTCCGGAACTAAGGGTGTCTGAATTCCAGAAGCACCAAATGTCTGCATTCGAGAATCGGAATTTGACGGAATTCTAGAATGCACAGCACGGCGGAATTCTAAAGAACTAAAACGCCTGCTAGCCGGAAGTTAATGTGTCTGACCTCCAGAATGCTACTAGGTCAGCATTCTACCATTCTGAAAGATTCTGGGTTCTAGAATCAATGGACGGCTGAGTTCCGGAATGTCAGGGTGGCCAAACACTAGAATCCTTGCGTGTCTGAACTCGAGAGTAATTCAATGTCCACATTCTGGAACTCATGGTGTCTGAATTCCCGAAGAATCAATTGTCTGCATTCTAGAATCAAAATGTGGCAGAATTCTAGAATGCACAGCCTGGCGGAATTCTAAAGTCCTAAAATGCCTGCTAGTCGGAAGGTAAGGTGTCTGAGGTCGAGAATGCTACTAGGTCAGCATTCTACAGTTTTGAAAGATTCTGGGTTCTAGAACCAATGGACGGCTGGGTTCCAGAATGTCAGCATGGCCAAACTCTAGAATCCTTGCGTGTCTGATCTCGAGAGTCATTCAATGTGCACATTACGGAGCTCAGGGTGTCTGAATTCCAGAAACACCAAATGTCTGCATTCTAGAATCGGAATGTGGTGAAATTCTAGAATGCACAGCATGGCGGAATTCTAAAGTCCTAAAATGCCTGCTAGCCGGAAGTTAAGGTGTCTGACGTCCAGAATGCTACTAGGTCAGCATTTAATCGTTCTGAAATATTCCGTGTTCTAGAATCAATGGACGGGTGAGTTCCAGAATGTAAGGTTGGCCAAACTCTAGAATCCTTGCGTGTCTGAACTCGAGAGACATTCAATGTCCAAATTCCGGAACTAAGGGTGTCTGAATTCCAGAAGCACCAAATGTCTGCATTCGAGAATCGGAATTTGACGGAATTCTAGTATGCACATCCTGGCGGAATTCTAAAGTACTAAAACGCCTGCTAGCCAGAAGTTAATGTGTCTGACGTCCAGAATGCTACTAGGTCAGCATTCTACCATTCTGAAAGATTCTGGGTTCTAGAATCAATGGACAGCTGAGTTCCGGAATGTCAGGGTGGCCAAACTCTCGAATCCCTGCGTGTCTGATCTCGAGAGTAATTCAATGTCCACATTCCGGAACTCAGGGTGTCTGAATTCCCGAAGAATCAATTGTCTGCATTCTAGAATCAAAATGTGGCAGAATTCTAGAATGCACAGCCTGGCGGAATTCTAAAGTCCTAAAATGCCTGCTAGTCGGAAGGTAAGGTGTCTGTGGTCCAGAAGGCTACTAGGTCAGCATTCTACCGTTCTGAAAGATTCTAGGTTCTAGAACCAATGGACGGCTGAGTTCCAGAATGTCAGCATGGCCAAACTCTAGAATCCTTGCGTGTCTGATCTTGAGAGTCATTCAATGTGCACATTCCGGAGCTCAGGTTGTCTGAATTCCAGAAACACCAAATGTCTGCATTCTAGAATCGGAATGTGGTGAAAGTCTAGAATGCACAGCATGGTGGAATTCTAAAGTCCTAAAATGCCTGCTAGCCGGAAGTTAAGGTGTCTGACGTCCAGAATGCTACTAGGTCAGCATTGTACCGTTCTGAAAGATTCTGGGTTCCAGAATCAATGGACGGATGAATTCCAGAATGTCAGGTTGGCCAAACTCTAGAATACTTGCGTGTCTGAACTCGAGAGTCATTCAATGTCCACATTCCGGAATTCAGGGTGTCTGAATTCCAGAAGCACCAAATGTCTGCATTCTAGAATCAGAATGTGGTGGAATTCTAGAATGCACCGCACGGCGGAATTCTAAAGTCCTAAAATGCCTGCTACCCGGAAGTTAACGTGTCTGACGTCCAGAATGCTACTAGGTCAGCATTTAATCGTTCTGAAATATTCTGGGTTCTAGAATCAATGGACGGCTGAGTTCCAGAATGTAAGGTTGGCCAAACTCTAGAATCCTTGCGTGTCTGATCTCGAGAGTCATTCAATGTGCACATTCCGGAGCTCAGGGTGTCTGAATTCCA
This sequence comes from Aotus nancymaae, assembly GCF_030222135.1. Lineage (NCBI taxonomy): Eukaryota > Metazoa > Chordata > Mammalia > Primates > Aotidae > Aotus > Aotus nancymaae. Next base: position 1,549,134 of record NW_026988514.1, on the reverse strand, counting down.
GAAACACCAAATGTCTGCATTCTAGAATCGGAATGTGGTGAAATTCTAGAATGCACAGCATGGCGGAATTCTAAAGTCCTAAAATGCCTGCTAGCCGGAAGTTAAGGTGTCTGACGTCCAGAATGCTACTAGGTCAGCATTCTACCGTTCTGAAAGATTCTGGGTTCTAGAATCAATGGACGGATGAGTTCCGGAATGTCAGGTTGGCCAAACTCTAGAATCCTTGCGTGTCTGAACTCGAGAGTCATTCAATGTGCACATTCCGGAATTCAGGGTGTCTGAATTCCAGAAGCACCAAATGTCTGCATTCTCGAATCAGAATGTGGTGGAATTCTAGAATGCACAGCATGGCGGAATTCTAAACTCCTAAAATGCCTGCTACCCGGAAGTTAAGGTGTCTGACGTCCAGAATGCTACTAGGTCAGCATTTAATCGTTCTGAAATATTCCGGGTTCTAGAATCAATGGACGGCTGAGTTCCAGAATGTAAGGTTGGCCAAACTCTAGAATACTTGCGTGTCTGAACTCGAGAGACATTCAATGTCCACATTCCAGAACTAAGGGTGTCTGAATTCCAGAAGCACCAAATGTCTGCATTCGAGAATCGGAATTTGACGGAATTCTAGTATGCACAGCCTGGCGGAATTCTAAAGTACTAAAACGCCTGCTAGCCGGAAGTTAATGTGTCTGACGTCCTGAATGCTACTGGGTCAGCATTCTACCATTCTGAAAGATTCAGGGTTCTAGAATCAATGGACGGCTGAGTTCCGGAATGTCAGGGTGGCCAAACTCTAGAATCCTTGCGTGTCTGAACTCGAGAGTCATTCAAAGTCCACATTCCGGAACTCAGGGTGTCTTAATTCCCGAAGAACCAATTGACTGCCTTCTAAAATCAAAATGTGGCAGAATTCTAGAATGCACAGCCTGGCCGAATTCTAAAGTCCTAAAATGCCTGCTAGTCGGAAGGTAAGGTGTCTGAGGTCGAGAATGCTACTAGGTCAGCATTCTAAAGTTTTGAAAGATTCTGGGTTCTAGAACCAATGGACGGCTGGGTTCCAGAATGTCAGCATGGCCAAACTCTAGAATCCTTGCGTGTCTGATCTCGAGAGTCATTCAATGTGCACATTACGGAGCTCAGGGTGTCTGAATTCCAGAAACACCAAATGTCTGCATTCTAGAATCGGAATGTGGTGAAATTCTAGAATGCACAGCATGGCGGAATTCTAAAGTCCTAAAATGCCTGCTAGCCGGAAGTTAAGGTGTCTGACGTCCAGAATGCTACTAGGTCAGCATTTAATCGTTCTGAAATATTCCGGGTTCTAGAATCAATGGACGGCTGAGTTCCAGAATGTAAGGTTGGCCAAACTCTAGAATACTTGCGTGTCTGAACTCGAGAGACATTCAATGTCCAAATTCCGGAACTAAGGGTGTCTGAATTCCAGAAGCACCAAATGTCTGCATTCGAGAATCGGAATTTGACGGAATTCTAGTATGCACATCCTGGCGGAATTCTAAAGTACTAAAACGCCTGCTAGCCAGAAGTTAATGTGTCTGACGTCCAGAATGCTACTAGGTCAGCATTCTACCATTCTGAAAGATTCTGGGTTCTAGAATCAATGGACAGCTGAGTTCCGGAATGTCAGGGTGGCCAAACTCTCGAATCCCTGCGTGTCTGATCTCGAGAGTAATTCAATGTCCACATTCCGGAACTCAGGGTGTCTGAATTCCCGAAGAATCAATTGTCTGCATTCTAGAATCAAAATGTGGCAGAATTCTAGAATGCACAGCCTGGCGGAATTCTAAAGTCCTAAAATGCCTGCTAGTCGGAAGGTAAGGTGTCTGTGGTCCAGAAGGCTACTAGGTCAGCATTCTACCGTTCTGAAAGATTCTAGGTTCTAGAACCAATGGACGGCTGAGTTCCAGAATGTCAGCATGGCCAAACTCTAGAATCCTTGCGTATCTGATCTTGAGAGTCATTCAATGTGCACATTCTGGAGCTCAGGGTGTCTGAATTCCAGAAACACCAAATGTCTGCATTCTAGAATCGGAATGTGGTGAAATTCTAGAATGCACAGCATGGTGGAATTCTAAAGTCCTAAAATGCCTGCTAGCCGGAAGTTAAGGTGTCTAACGTCCAGAATGCTACTAGGTCAGCATTGTACCATTCTGAAAGATTCTGGGTTCCAGAATCAATGGACGGATGAATTCCAGAATGTCAGGTTGGCCAAACTCTAGAATACTTGCGTGTCTGAACTCGAGAGTCATTCAATGTCCACATTCCGGAATTCAGGGTGTCTGAATTCCAGAAGCACCAAATGTCTGCATTCTAGAATCAGAATGTGGTGGAATTCTAGAATGCACCGCACGGCGGAATTCTAAAGTCCTAAAATGCCTGCTACCCGGAAGTTAACGTGTCTGACGTCCAGAATGCTACTAGGTCAGCATTTAATCATTCTGAAATATTCTGGGTTCTAGAATCAATGGACGGCTGAGTTCCAGAATGTAAGGTTGGCCAAACTCTAGAATACTTGCGTGTCTGAACTCGAGAGACATTCAATGTCCACATTCCGGAACTAAGGGTGTCTGAATTCCAGAAGCACCAAATGTCTGCATTCGAGAATCGGAATTTGACGGAATTCTAGTATGCACAGCCTGGCGGAATTCTAAAGTACTAAAACGCCTGCTAGCCGGAAGTTAATGTGTCTGACGTCCAGAATGCTACTAGGTCAGCATTCTACCATTCTGAAAGATTCAGGGTTCTAGAATCAATGGACGGCTGAGTTCCGGAATGTCAGGGTGGCCAAACTCTAGAATCCTTGCGTGTCTGAACTCGAGAGTCATTCAAAGTCCACATTCCGGAACTCAGGGTGTCTTAATTCCCGAAGAACCAATTGACTGCCTTCTAAAATCAAAATGTGGCAGAATTCTAGAATGCACAGCCTGGCCGAATTCTAAAGTCCTAAAATGCCTGCTAGTCGGAAGGTAAGGTGTCTGAGGTCGAGAATGCTACTAGGTCAGCATTCTACAGTTTTGAAAGATTCTGGGTTCTAGAACCAATGGACGGCTGGGTTCCAGAATGTCAGCATGGCCAAACTCTAGAATCCTTGCGTGTCTGATCTCGAGAGTCATTCAATGTGCACATTACGGAGCTCAGGGTGTCTGAATTCCAGAAACACCAAATGTCTGCATTCTAGAATCGGAATGTGGTGAAATTCTAGAATGCACAGCATGGCGGAATTCTAAAGTCCTAAAATGCCTGCTAGCCGGAAGTTAAGGTGTCTGACGTCCAGAATGCTACTAGGTCAGCATTTAATCGTTCTGAAATATTCCGTGTTCTAGAATCAATGGACGGCTGAGTTCCAGAATGTAAGGTTGGCCAAACTCTAGAATACTTGCATGTCTGAACTCGAGAGACATTCAATGTCCAAATTCCGGAACTAAGGGTGTCTGAATTCCAGAAGCACCAAATGTCTGCATTCGAGAATCGGAATTTGACGGAATTCTAGTATGCACAGCCTGGCGGAATTCTAAAGTACTAAAACGCCTGCTAGCCAGAAGTTAATGTGTCTGACGTCCAGAATGCTACTAGGTCAGCATTCTACCATTCTGAAAGATTCTGGGTTCTAGAATCAATGGACAGCTGAGTTCCGGAATGTCAGGGTGGCCAAACTCTCGAATCCCTGCGTGTCTGATCTCGAGAGTAATTCAATGTCCACATTCCGGAACTCAGGGTGTCTGAATTCCCGAAGAATCAATTGTCTGCATTCTAGAATCAAAATGTGGCAGAATTCTAGAATGCACAGCCTGGCGGAATTCTAAAGTCCTAAAATGCCTGCTAGTCGGAAGGTAAGGTGTCTGTGGTCCAGAAGGCTACTAGGTCAGCATTCTACCGTTCTGAAAGATTCTAGGTTCTAGAACCAATGGACGGCTGAGTTCCAGAATGTCAGCATGGCCAAACTCTAGAATCCTTGCGTGTCTGATCTTGAGAGTCATTCAATGTGCACATTCCGGAGCTCAGGGTGTCTGAATTCCAGAAACACCAAATGTCTGCATTCTAGAATCGGAATGTGGTGAAATTCTAGAATGCACAGCATGGTGGAATTCTAAAGTCCTAAAATGCCTGCTAGCCGGAAGTTAAGGTGTCTAACGTCCAGAATGCTACTAGGTCAGCATTGTACCGTTCTGAAAGATTCTGGGTTCCAGAATCAATGGACGGATGAATTCCAGAATGTCAGGTTGGCCAAACTCTAGAATACTTGCGTGTCTGAACTCGAGAGTCATTCAATGTCCACATTCCGGAATTCAGGGTGTCTGAATTCCAGAAGCACCAAATGTCTGCATTCTAGAATCAGAATGTGGTGGAATTCTAGAATGCACCGCACGGCGGAATTCTAAAGTCCTAAAATGCCTGCTACCCGGAAGTTAACGTGTCTGACGTCCAGAATGCTACTAGGTCAGCATTTAATCATTCTGAAATATTCTGGGTTCTAGAATCAATGGACGGCTGAGTTCCAGAATGTAAGGTTGGCCAAACTCTAGAATACTTGCGTGTCTGAACTCGAGAGACATTCAATGTCCACATTCCGGAACTAAGGGTGTCTGAATTCCAGAAGCACCAAATGTCTGCATTCGAGAATCGGAATTTGACGGAATTCTAGTATGCACAGCCTGGCGGAATTCTAAAGTACTAAAACGCCTGCTAGTCGGAAGTTAATGTGTCTGACGTCCAGAATGCTACTAGGTCAGCATTCTACCATTCTGAAAGATTCAGGGTTCTAGAATCAATGGACGGCTGAGTTCCGGAATGTCAGGGTGGCCAAACTCTAGAATCCTTGCGTGTCTGAACTCGAGAGTCATTCAAAGTCCACATTCCGGAACTCAGGGTGTCTTAATTCCCGAAGAACCAATTGACTGCCTTCTAAAATCAAAATGTGGCAGAATTCTAGAATGCACAGCCTGGCCGAATTCTAAAGTCCTAAAATGCCTGCTAGTCGGAAGGTAAGGTGTCTGAGGTCGAGAATGCTACTAGGTCAGCATTCTACAGTTTTGAAAGATTCTGGGTTCTAGAACCAATGGACGGCTGGGTTCCAGAATGTCAGCATGGCCAAACTCTAGAATCCTTGCGTGTCTGATCTCGAGAGTCATTCAATGTGCACATTACGGAGCTCAGGGTGTCTGAATTCCAGAAACACCAAATGTCTGCATTCTAGAATCGGAATGTGGTGAAATTCTAGAATGCACAGCATGGCGGAATTCTAAAGTCCATAAATGCCTGCTAGCCGGAAGTTAAGGTGTCTGACGTCCAGAATGCTACTAGGTCAGCATTTAATCGTTCTGAAATATTCCGGGTTCTAGAATCAATGGACGGCTGAGTTCCAGAATGTAAGGTTGGCCAAACTCTAGAATACTTGCGTGTCTGAACTCGAGAGACATTCAATGTCCAAATTCCGGAACTAAGGGTGTCTGAATTCCAGAAGCACCAAATGTCTGCATTCGAGAATCGGAATTTGACGGAATTCTAGTATGCACAGCCTGGCGGAATTCTAAAGTACTAAAACGCCTGCTAGCCAGAAGTTAATGTGTCTGACGTCCAGAATGCTACTAGGTCAGCATTCTACCATTCTGAAAGATTCTGGGTTCTAGAATCAATGGACAGCTGAGTTCCGGAATGTCAGGGTGGCCAAACTCTCGAATCCCTGCGTGTCTGATCTCGAGAGTAATTCAATGTCCACATTCCGGAACTCAGGGTGTCTGAATTCCCGAAGAATCAATTGTCTGCATTCTAGAATCAAAATGTGGCAGAATTCTAGAATGCACAGCCTGGCGGAATTCTAAAGTCCTAAAATGCCTGCTAGTCGGAAGGTAAGGTGTCTGTGGTCCAGAAGGCTACTAGGTCAGCATTCTACCGTTCTGAAAGATTCTAGGTTCTAGAACCAATGGACGGCTGAGTTCCAGAATGTCAGCATGGCCAAACTCTAGAATCCTTGCGTATCTGATCTTGAGAGTCATTCAATGTGCACATTCCGGAGCTCAGGGTGTCTGAATTCCAGAAACACCAAATGTCTGCATTCTAGAATCGGAATGTGGTGAAATTCTAGAATGCACAGCATGGTGGAATTCTAAAGTCCTAAAATGCCTGCTAGCCGGAAGTTAAGGTGTCTAACGTCCAGAATGCTACTAGGTCAGCATTGTACCATTCTGAAAGATTCTGGGTTCCAGAATCAATGGACGGATGAATTCCAGAATGTCAGGTTGGCCAAACTCTAGAATACTTGCGTGTCTGAACTCGAGAGTCATTCAATGTCCACATTCCGGAATTCAGGGTGTCTGAATTCCAGAAGCACCAAATGTCTGCATTCTAGAATCAGAATGTGGTGGAATTCTAGAATGCACCGCACGGCGGAATTCTAAAGTCCTAAAATGCCTGCTACCCGGAAGTTAACGTGTCTGACGTCCAGAATGCTACTAGGTCAGCATTTAATCATTCTGAAATATTCTGGGTTCTAGAATCAATGGACGGCTGAGTTCCAGAATGTAAGGTTGGCCAAACTCTAGAATACTTGCGTGTCTGAACTCGAGAGACATTCAATGTCCACATTCCGGAACTAAGGGTGTCTGAATTCCAGAAGCACCAAATGTCTGCATTCGAGAATCGGAATTTGACGGAATTCTAGTATGCACAGCCTGGCGGAATTCTAAAGTACTAAAACGCCTGCTAGTCGGAAGTTAATGTGTCTGACGTCCAGAATGCTACTAGGTCAGCATTCTACCATTCTGAAAGATTCAGGGTTCTAGAATCAATGGACGGCTGAGTTCCGGAATGTCAGGGTGGCCAAACTCTAGAATCCTTGCGTGTCTGAACTCGAGAGTCATTCAAAGTCCACATTCCGGAACTCAGGGTGTCTTAATTCCCGAAGAACCAATTGACTGCCTTCTAAAATCAAAATGTGGCAGAATTCTAGAATGCACAGCCTGGCCGAATTCTAAAGTCCTAAAATGCCTGCTAGTCGGAAGGTAAGGTGTCTGAGGTCGAGAATGCTACTAGGTCAGCATTCTACAGTTTTGAAAGATTCTGGGTTCTAGAACCAATGGACGGCTGGGTTCCAGAATGTCAGCATGGCCAAACTCTAGAATCCTTGCGTGTCTGATCTCGAGAGTCATTCAATGTGCACATTACGGAGCTCAGGGTGTCTGAATTCCAGAAACACCAAATGTCTGCATTCTAGAATCGGAATGTGGTGAAATTCTAGAATGCACAGCATGGCGGAATTCTAAAGTCCTAAAATGCCTGCTAGCCGGAAGTTAAGGTGTCTGACGTCCAGAATGCTACTAGGTCAGCATTTAATCGTTCTGAAATATTCCGTGTTCTAGAATCAATGGACGGCTGAGTTCCAGAATGTAAGGTTGGCCAAACTCTAGAATACTTGCGTGTCTGAACTCGAGAGACATTCAATGTCCAAATTCCGGAACTAAGGGTGTCTGAATTCCAGAAGCACCAAATGTCTGCATTCGAGAATCGGAATTTGACGGAATTCTAGTATGCACAGCCTGGCGGAATTCTAAAGTACTAAAACGCCTGCTAGCCAGAAGTTAATGTGTCTGACGTCCAGAATGCTACTAGGTCAGCATTCTACCATTCTGAAAGATTCTGGGTTCTAGAATCAATGGACAGCTGAGTTCCGGAATGTCAGGGTGGCCAAACTCTCGAATCCCTGCGTGTCTGATCTCGAGAGTAATTCAATGTCCACATTCCGGAACTCAGGGTGTCTGAATTCCCGAAGAATCAATTGTCTGCATTCTAGAATCAAAATGTGGCAGAATTCTAGAATGCACAGCCTGGCGGAATTCTAAAGTCCTAAAATGCCTGCTAGTCGGAAGGTAAGGTGTCTGTGGTCCAGAAGGCTACTAGGTCAGCATTCTACCGTTCTGAAAGATTCTAGGTTCTAGAACCAATGGACGGCTGAGTTCCAGAATGTCAGCATGGCCAAACTCTAGAATCCTTGCGTGTCTGATCTTGAGAGTCATTCAATGTGCACATTCCGGAGCTCAGGGTGTCTGAATTCCAGAAACACCAAATGTCTGCATTCTAGAATCGGAATGTGGTGAAATTCTAGAATGCACAGCATGGTGGAATTCTAAAGTCCTAAAATGCCTGCTAGCCGGAAGTTAAGGTGTCTAACGTCCAGAATGCTACTAGGTCAGCATTGTACCGTTCTGAAAGATTCTGGGTTCCAGAATCAATGGACGGATGAATTCCAGAATGTCAGGTTGGCCAAACTCTAGAATACTTGCATGTCTGAACTCGAGAGTCATTCAATGTCCACATTCCGGAATTCAGGGTGTCTGAATTCCAGAAGCACCAAATGTCTGCATTCTAGAATCAGAATGTGGTGGAATTCTAGAATGCACCGCACGGCGGAATTCTAAAGTCCTAAAATGCCTGCTACCCGGAAGTTAACGTGTCTGACGTCCAGAATGCTACTAGGTCAGCATTTAATCATTCTGAAATATTCTGGGTTCTAGAATCAATGGACGGCTGAGTTCCAGAATGTAAGGTTGGCCAAACTCTAGAATACTTGCGTGTCTGAACTCGAGAGACATTCAATGTCCACATTCCGGAACTAAGGGTGTCTGAATTCCAGAAGCACCAAATGTCTGCATTCGAGAATCGGAATTTGACGGAATTCTAGTATGCACAGCCTGGCGGAATTCTAAAGTACTAAAACGCCTGCTAGTCGGAAGTTAATGTGTCTGACGTCCAGAATGCTACTAGGTCAGCATTCTACCATTCTGAAAGATTCAGGGTTCTAGAATCAATGGACGGCTGAGTTCCGGAATGTCAGGGTGGCCAAACTCTAGAATCCTTGCGTGTCTGAACTCGAGAGTCATTCAAAGTCCACATTCCGGAACTCAGGGTGTCTTAATTCCCGAAGAACCAATTGACTGCCTTCTAAAATCAAAATGTGGCAGAATTCTAGAATGCACAGCCTGGCCGAATTCTAAAGTCCTAAAATGCCTGCTAGTCGGAAGGTAAGGTGTCTGAGGTCGAGAATGCTACTAGGTCAGCATTCTACAGTTTTGAAAGATTCTGGGTTCTAGAACCAATGGACGGCTGGGTTCCAGAATGTCAGCATGGCCAAACTCTAGAATCCTTGCGTGTCTGATCTCGAGAGTCATTCAATGTGCACATTACGGAGCTCAGGGTGTCTGAATTCCAGAAACACCAAATGTCTGCATTCTAGAATCGGAATGTGGTGAAATTCTAGAATGCACAGCATGGCGGAATTCTAAAGTCCTAAAATGCCTGCTAGCCGGAAGTTAAGGTGTCTGACGTCCAGAATGCTACTAGGTCAGCATTTAATCGTTCTGAAATATTCCGTGTTCTAGAATCAATGGACGGCTGAGTTCCAGAATGTAAGGTTGGCCAAACTCTAGAATACTTGCGTGTCTGAACTCGAGAGACATTCAATGTCCAAATTCCGGAACTAAGGGTGTCTGAATTCCAGAAGCACCAAATGTCTGCATTCGAGAATCGGAATTTGACGGAATTCTAGTATGCACAGCCTGGCGGAATTCTAAATTACTAAAACGCCTGCTAGCCGGAAGTTAATGTGTCTGACGTCCAGAATGCTACTAGGTCAGCATTCTACCATTCTGAAAGATTCTGGGTTCTAGAATCAATGGACAGCTGAGTTCCGGAATGTCAGGGTGGCCAAACTCTCGAATCCCTGCGTGTCTGATCTCGAGAGTAATTCAATGTCCACATTCCAGAACTCAGGGTGTCTGAATTCCCGAAGAATCAATTGTCTGCATTCTAGAATCAAAATGTGGCAGAATTCTAGAATGCACAGCCTGGCGGAATTCTACAGTGCTAAAATGCCTGCTAGTCGGAAGGTAAGGTGTCTGTGGTCCAGAAGGCTACTAGGTCAGCATTCTACCGTTCTGAAAGATTCTGGGTTCTAGAACCAATGGACGGCTGAGTTCCAGAATGTCAGCATGGCCAAACTCTAGAATCCTTGCGTGTCTGATCTTGAGAGTCATTCAATGTGCACATTCCGGAGCTCAGGGTGTCTGAATTCCAGAAACAACAAATGTCTGCATTCTTGAATCGGAATGTGGTGAAATTCTAGAATGCACAGCATGGTGGAATTCTAAAGTCCTAAAATGCCTGCTAGCCGGAAGTTAAGGTGTCTGACGTCCAGAATGCTACTAGGTCAGCATTGTACCGTTCTGAAAGATTCTGGGTTCCAGAATCAATGGACGGATGAGTTCCAGAATGTCAGGTTGGCCAAACTCTAGAATACTTGCGTGTCTGAACTCGAGAGTCATTCAATGTCCACATTCCGGAATTCAGGGTGTCTGAATTCCAGAAGCACCAAATGTCTGCATTCTAGAATCAGAATGTGGTGGAATTCTAGAATGCACCGCACGGCGGAATTCTAAAGTCCTAAAATGCCTGCTACCCGGAAGTTAACGTGTCTGACGTCCAGAATGCTACTAGGTCAGCATTTAATCATTCTGAAATATTCTGGGTTCCAGAATCAATGGACGGCTGAGTTCCAGAATGTAAGGTTGGCCAAACTCTAGAATACTTGCGTGTCTGAACTCGAGAGACATTCAATGTCCACATTCCAGAACTAAGGGTGTCTGAATTCCAGAAGCACCAAATGTCTGCATTCGAGAATCGGAATTTGACGGAATTCTAGAATGCACAGCACGGCGGAATTCTAAAGAACTAAAACGCCTGCTAGCCGGAAGTTAATGTGTCTGACCTCCAGAATGCTACTAGGTCAGCATTCTACCATTCTGAAAGATTCTGGGTTCTAGAATCAATGGACGGCTGAGTTCCGGAATGTCAGGGTGGCCAAACACTAGAATCCTTGCGTGTCTGAACTCGAGAGTAATTCAATGTCCACATTCTGGAACTCAGGGTGTCTGAATTCCCGAAGAATCAATTGTCTGCATTCTAGAATCAAAATGTGGCAGAATTCTAGAATGCACAGCCTGGCGGAATTCTAAAGTCCTAAAATGCCTGCTAGTCGGAAGGTAAGGTGTCTGAGGTCGAGAATGCTACTAGGTCAGCATTCTACAGTTTTGAAAGATTCTGGGTTCTAGAACCAATGGACGGCTGGGTTCCAGAATGTCAGCATGGCCAAACTCTAGAATCCTTGCGTGTCTGATCTCGAGAGTCATTCAATGTGCACATTACGGAGCTCAGGGTGTCTGAATTCCGGAAACACCAAATGTCTGCATTCTAGAATCGGAATGTGGTGAAATTCTAGAATGCACAGCATGGCGGAATTCTAAAGTCCTAAAATCCCTGCTAGCCGGAAGTTAAGGTGTCTGACGTCCAGAATGCTACTAGGTCAGCATTTAATCGTTCTGAAATATTCCGTGTTCTAGAATCAATGGACGGGTGAGTTCCAGAATGTAAGGTTGGCCAAACTCTAGAATCCTTGCGTGTCTGAACTCGAGAGACATTCAATGTCCAAATTCCGGAACTAAGGGTGTCTGAATTCCAGAAGCACCAAATGTCTGCATTCGAGAATCGGAATTTGACGGAATTCTAGTATGCACATCCTGGCGGAATTCTAAAGTACTAAAACGCCTGCTAGCCAGAAGTTAATGTGTCTGACGTCCAGAATGCTACTAGGTCAGCATTCTACCATTCTGAAAGATTCTGGGTTCTAGAATCAATGGACAGCTGAGTTCCGGAATGTCAGGGTGGCCAAACTCTCGAATCCCTGCGTGTCTGATCTCGAGAGTAATTCAATGTCCACATTCCGGAACTCAGGGTGTCTGAATTCCCGAAGAATCAATTGTCTGCATTCTAGAATCAAAATGTGGCAGAATTCTAGAATGCACAGCCTGGCGGAATTCTAAAGTCCTAAAATGCCTGCTAGTCGGAAGGTAAGGTGTCTGTGGTCCAGAAGGCTACTAGGTCAGCATTCTACCGTTCTGAAAGATTCTAGGTTCTAGAACCAATGGACGGCTGAGTTCCAGAATGTCAGCATGGCCAAACTCTAGAATCCTTGCGTGTCTGATCTTGAGAGTCATTCAATGTGCACATTCCGGAGCTCAGGGTGTCTGAATTCCAGAAACACCAAATGTCTGCATTCTAGAATCGGAATGTGGTGAAAGTCTAGAATGCACAGCATGGTGGAATTCTAAAGTCCTAAAATGCCTGCTAGCCGGAAGTTAAGGTGTCTGACGTCCAGAATGCTACTAGGTCAGCATTGTACCGTTCTGAAAGATTCTGGGTTCCAGAATCAATGGACGGATGAATTCCAGAATGTCAGGTTGGCCAAACTCTAGAATACTTGCGTGTCTGAACTCGAGAGTCATTCAATGTCCACATTCCGGAATTCAGGGTGTCTGAATTCCAGAAGCACCAAATGTCTGCATTCTAGAATCAGAATGTGGTGGAATTCTAGAATGCACCGCACGGCGGAATTCTAAAGTCCTAAAATGCCTGCTACCCGGAAGTTAACGTGTCTGACGTCCAGAATGCTACTAGGTCAGCATTTAATCGTTCTGAAATATTCTGGGTTCTAGAATCAATGGACGGCTGAGTTCCAGAATGTAAGGTTGGCCAAACTCTAGAATCCTTGCGTGTCTGATCTCGAGAGTCATTCAATGTGCACATTCCGGAGCTCAGGGTGTCTGAATTCCAGAAACACCAAATGTCTGCATTCTAGAATCGGAATGTGGTGAAATTCTAGAATGCACAGCATGGCGGAATTCTAAAGTCCTAAAATGCCTGCTAGCCGGAAGTTAAGGTGTCTGACGTCCAGAATGCTACTAGGTCAGCATTCTACCGTTCTGAAAGATTCTGGGTTCTAGAATCAATGGACGGATGAGTTCCGGAATGTCAGGTTGGCCAAACTCTAGAATCCTTGCGTGTCTGATCTCGAGAGTCATTCAATGTGCACATTCCGGAATTCAGGGTGTCTGAATTCCAGAAGCACCAAATGTCTGCATTCTCGAATCAGAATGTGGTGGAATTCTAGAATGCACAGCATGGCGGAATTCTAAACTCCTAAAATGCCTGCTACCCGGAAGTTAAGGTGTCTGACGTCCAGAATGCTACTAGGTCAGCATTTAATCGTTCTGAAATATTCCGGGTTCTAGAATCAATGGACGGCTGAGTTCCAGAATGTAAGGTTGGCCAAACTCTAGAATACTTGCGTGTCTGAACTCGAGAGACATTCAATGTCCACATTCCAGAACTAAGGGTGTCTGAATTCCAGAAGCACCAAATGTCTGCATTCGAGAATCGGAATTTGACGGAATTCTAGTATGCACAGCCTGGCGGAATTCTAAAGTACTAAAACGCCTGCTAGCCGGAAGTTAATGTGTCTGACGTCCAGAATGCTACTGGGTCAGCATTCTACCATTCTGAAAGATTCAGGGTTCTAGAATCAATGGACGGCTGAGTTCCGGAATGTCAGGGTGGCCAAACTCTAGAATCCTTGCGTGTCTGAACTCGAGAGTCATTCAAAGTCCACATTCCGGAACTCAGGGTGTCTTAATTCCCGAAGAACCAATTGACTGCCTTCTAAAATCAAAATGTGGCAGAATTCTAGAATGCACAGCCTGGCCGAATTCTAAAGTCCTAAAATGCCTGCTAGTCGGAAGGTAAGGTGTCTGAGGTCGAGAATGCTACTAGGTCAGCATTCTACAGTTTTGAAAGATTCTGGGTTCTAGAACCAATGGACGGCTGGGTTCCAGAATGTCAGCATGGCCAAACTCTAGAATCCTTGCGTGTCTGATCTCGAGAGTCATTCAATGTGCACATTACGGAGCTCAGGGTGTCTGAATTCCAGAAACACCAAATGTCTGCATTCTAGAATCGGAATGTGGTGAAATTCTAGAATGCACAGCATGGCGGAATTCTAAAGTCCTAAAATGCCTGCTAGCCGGAAGTTAAGGTGTCTGACGTCCAGAATGCTACTAGGTCAGCATTTAATCGTTCTGAAATATTCCGTGTTCTAGAATCAATGGACGGCTGAGTTCCAGAATGTAAGGTTGGCCAAACTCTAGAATACTTGCGTGTCTGAACTCGAGAGACATTCAATGTCCAAATTCCGGAACTAAGGGTGTCTGAATTCCAGAAGCACCAAATGTCTGCATTCGAGAATCGGAATTTGACGGAATTCTAGTATGCACATCCTGGCGGAATTCTAAAGTACTAAAACGCCTGCTAGCCAGAAGTTAATGTGTCTGACGTCCAGAATGCTACTAGGTCAGCATTCTACCATTCTGAAAGATTCTGGGTTCTAGAATCAATGGACAGCTGAGTTCCGGAATGTCAGGGTGGCCAAACTCTCGAATCCCTGCGTGTCTGATCTCGAGAGTAATTCAATGTCCACATTCCGGAACTCAGGGTGTCTGAATTCCCGAAGAATCAATTGTCTGCATTCTAGAATCAAAATGTGGCAGAATTCTAGAATGCACAGCCTGGCGGAATTCTAAAGTCCTAAAATGCCTGCTAGTCGGAAGGTAAGGTGTCTGTGGTCCAGAAGGCTACTAGGTCAGCATTCTACCGTTCTGAAAGATTCTAGGTTCTAGAACCAATGGACGGCTGAGTTCCAGAATGTCAGCATGGCCAAACTCTAGAATCCTTGCGTATCTGATCTTGAGAGTCATTCAATGTGCACATTCCGGAGCTCAGGGTGTCTGAATTCCAGAAACACCAAATGTCTGCATTCTAGAATCGGAATGTGGTGAAATTCTAGAATGCACAGCATGGTGGAATTCTAAAGTCCTAAAATGCCTGCTAGCCGGAAGTTAAGGTGTCTAACGTCCAGAATGCTACTAGGTCAGCATTGTACCGTTCTGAAAGATTCTGGGTTCCAGAATCAATGGACGGATGAATTCCAGAATGTCAGGTTGGCCAAACTCTAGAATACTTGCGTGTCTGAACTCGAGAGTCATTCAATGTCCACATTCCGGAATTCAGGGTGTCTGAATTCCAGAAGCACCAAATGTCTGCATTCTAGAATCAGAATGTGGTGGAATTCTAGAATGCACCGCACGGCGGAATTCTAAAGTCCTAAAATGCCTGCTACCCGGAAGTTAACGTGTCTGACGTCCAGAATGCTACTAGGTCAGCATTTAATCATTCTGAAATATTCTGGGTTCTAGAATCAATGGACGGCTGAGTTCCAGAATGTAAGGTTGGCCAAACTCTAGAATACTTGCGTGTCTGAACTCGAGAGACATTCAATGTCCACATTCCGGAACTAAGGGTGTCTGAATTCCAGAAGCACCAAATGTCTGCATTCGAGAATCGGAATTTGACGGAATTCTAGTATGCACAGCCTGGCGGAATTCTAAAGTACTAAAACGCCTGCTAGTCGGAAGTTAATGTGTCTGACGTCCAGAATGCTACTAGGTCAGCATTCTACCATTCTGAAAGATTCAGGGTTCTAGAATCAATGGACGGCTGAGTTCCGGAATGTCAGGGTGGCCAAACTCTAGAATCCTTGCGTGTCTGAACTCGAGAGTCATTCAAAGTCCACATTCCGGAACTCAGGGTGTCTTAATTCCCGAAGAACCAATTGACTGCCTTCTAAAATCAAAATGTGGCAGAATTCTAGAATGCACAGCCTGGCCGAATTCTAAAGTCCTAAAATGCCTGCTAGTCGGAAGGTAAGGTGTCTGAGGTCGAGAATGCTACTAGGTCAGCATTCTACAGTTTTGAAAGATTATGGGTTCTAGAACCAATGGACGGCTGGGTTCCAGAATGTCAGCATGGCCAAACTCTAGAATCCTTGCGTGTCTGATCTCGAGAGTCATTCAATGTGCACATTCCAGAGCTCAGGGTGTCTGAATTCCAGAAACACCAAATGTCTGCATTCTAGAATCGGAATGTGGTGAAATTCTAGAATGCACAGCATGGCGGAATTCTAAAGTCCTAAAATGCCTGCTAGCCGGAAGTTAAGGTGTCTGACGTCCAGAATGCTACTAGGTCAGCATTCTACCGTTCTGATAGATTCTGGGTTCTAGAATCAATGGACGGATGAGTTCCAGAATGTCAGGTTGGCCAAACTCTAGAATCCTTGCGTGTCTGAACTCGAGATACATTCAATGTTCACATTCCGGAATTCATGGTGTCTGAATTCCAGAAGCACCAAATGTCTGCATTCTAGAATCAGAATGTGGTGGAATTCTAGAATGCACAGCATGGCGGAATTCTAAACTCCTAAAATGCCTGCTACCCGGAAGTTAAGGTGTCTGACGTCCAGAATGCTACTAGGTCAGCATTTAATCGTTCTGAAATATTCCGGGTTCTAGAATCAATGGACGGCTGAGTTCCAGAATGTAAGGTTGGCCAAACTCTAGAATACTTGCGTGTCTGAACTCGAGAGACATTCAATGTCCAAATTCCGGAACTAAGGGTGTCTGAATTCCAGAAGCACCAAATGTCTGCATTCGAGAATCGGAATTTGACGGAATTCTAGTATGCACAGCCTGGCGGAATTCTAAAGTACTAAAACGCCTGCTAGCCGGAAGTTAATGTGTCTGACGTCCAGAATGCTACTAGGTCAGCATTCTACCATTCTGAAAGATTCTGGGTTCTAGAATCAATGGACGGCTGAGTTCCGGAATGTCAGGGTGGCCAAACTCTCGAATCCCTGCGTGTCTGAACTCGAGAGTAATTCAATGGCCACATTCCGGAACTCAGGGTGTCTGAATTCCCGAAGAATCAATTGTCTGCATTCTAGAATCAAAATGTGGCAGAATTCTAGAATGCACAGCCTGGCGGAATTCTAAAGTCCTAAAATGCCTGCTAGTCGGAAGGTAAGGTGTCTGAGGTCCAGAATGCTACTAGGTCAGCATTCTACCGTTCTGAAACATTCTGGGTTCTAGAACCAATGGACGGCTGAGTTCCAGAATGTCAGCATGGCCAAACTCTAGAATCCTTGCGTGTCTGATCTTGAGAGTCATTCAATGTGCACATTCTGGAGCTCAGGGTGTCTGAATTCCAGAAACACCAAATGTCTGCATTCTAGAATCGGAATATGGTGAAATTCTAGAATGCACAGCATGGTGGAATTCTAAAGTCCTAAAATGCCTGCTAGCCGGAAGTTAAGGTGTCTGACGTCCAGAATGCTACTAGGTCAGCATTCTACCGTTCTGAAAGATTCTGGGTTCCAGAATCAATGGACGGATGAGTTCCAGAATGTCAGGTTCGCCAAACTCTAGAATCCTTGCGTGTCTGAACTCGAGAGTCACTCAATGTCCACATTCCGGAATTCATGGTGTCTGAATTCCAGAAGCACCAAATGTCTGCATTCTAGAATCAGAATGTGGTGGAATTCTAGAATGCACAGCACGGCGGAATTCTAAAGTCCTAAAATGCCTGCTACCCGGAAGTTAACGTGTCTGACGTCCAGAATGCTACTAGGTCAGCATTTAATCATTCTGAAATATTCTGGGTTCTAGAATCAATGGACGGCTGAGTTCCAGAATGTAAGGTTGGCCAAACTCTAGAATACTTGCGTGTCTGAACTCGAGAGACATTCAATGTCCACATTCCGGAACTAAGGGTGTCTGAATTCCAGAAGCACCAAATGTCTGCATTCGAGAATCGGAATTTGACGGAATTCTAGAATGCACAGCACGGCGGAATTCTAAAGAACTAAAACGCCTGCTAGCCGGAAGTTAATGTGTCTGACGTCCAGAATGCTACTAGGTCAGCATTCTACCATTCTGAAAGATTCTGGGTTCTAGAATCAATGGACGGCTGAGTTCCGGAATGTCAGGGTGGCCAAACACTAGAATCCTTGCGTGTCTGAACTCGAGAGTAATTCAAAGTCCACATTCTGGAACTCAGGGTGTCTGAATTCCCGAAGAATCAATTGTCTGCATTCTAGAATCAAAATGTGGCAGAATTCTAGAATGCACAGCCTGGTGGAATTCTAAAGTCCTAAAATGCCTGCTAGTCGGAAGGTAAGTTGTCTGAGGTCCAGAATGCTACTAGGTCAGCATTCTACCGTTCTGAAACATTCTGGGTTCTAGAACCAAAGGACGGCTGAGTTCCAGAATGTCAGCATGGCCAAACTCTAGAATCCTTGCGTGTCTGATCTCGAGAGTCATTCAATGTGCACATTCCGGAGCTCAGGGTGTCTGAATTCCAGAAACACCAAATGTCTGCATTCTAGAATCGGAATGTGGTGAAATTCTAGAATGCACAGCATGGCGGAATTCTAAAGTCCTAAAATGCCTGCTAGCCGGAAGTTAAGGTGTCTGACGTCCAGAATGCTACTAGGTCAGCATTCTACCATTCTGAAAGATTCTGGGTTCTAGAATCAATGGACGGATGAGTTCCGGAATGTCAGGTTGGCCAAACTCTAGAATCCTTGCGTGTCTGAACTCGAGAGTCATTCAATGTTCACATTCCGGAATTCAGGGTGTCTGAATTCCAGAAGCACCAAATGTCTGCATTCTCGAATCAGAATGTGGTGGAATTCTAGAATGCACAGCATGGCGGAATTCTAAACTCTTAAAATGCCTGCTACCCGGAAGTTAAGGTGTCTGACGTCCAGAATGCTACTAGGTCAGCATTTAATCGTTCTGAAATATTCCGGGTTCTAGAATCAATGGACGGCTGAGTTCCAGAATGTAAGGTTGGCCAAACTCTAGAATACTTGCGTGTCTGAACTCGAGAGACATTCAATGTCCACATTCCAGAACTAAGGGTGTCTGAATTCCAGAAGCACCAAATGTCTGCATTCGAGAATCGGAATTTGACGGAATTCTAGTATGCACAGCCTGGCGGAATTCTAAAGTACTAAAACGCCTGCTAGCCGGAAGTTAATGTGTCTGACTTCCAGAATGCTACTAGGTCAGCATTCTACCATTCTAAAAGATTCAGGGTTCTAGAATCAATGGACGGCTGAGTTCCGGAATGTCAGGGTGGCCAAACTCTAGAATCCTTGCGTGTCTGAACTCGAGAGTCATTCAAAGTCCACATTCCGGAACTCAGGGTGTCTTAATTCCCGAAGAACCAATTGACTGCCTTCTGAAATCAAAATGTGGCAGAATTCTAGAATGCACAGCCTGGCCGAATTCTAAAGTCCTAAAATGCCTGCTAGCCGGAAGTTAAGGTGTCTGACGTCCAGAATGCTACTAGGTCAGCATTCTACCGTTCTGATAGATTCTGGGTTCTAGAATCAATGGACGGATGAGTTCCAGAATGTCAGGTTGGCCAAACTCTAGAATCCTTGCGTGTCTGAACTCGAGAGACATTCAATGTTCACATTCCGGAATTCATGGTGTCTGAATTCCAGAAGCACCAAATGTCTGCATTCTAGAATCAGAATGTGGTGGAATTCTAGAATGCACAGCATGGCGGAATTCTAAAGTCCTAAAATGCCTGCTACCCGGAAGTTAAGGTGTCTGACGTCCAGAATGCTACTAGGTCAGCATTTAATCGTTCTGAAATATTCCGGGTTCTAGAATCAATGGACGGCTGAGTTCCAGAATGTAAGGTTGGCCAAACTCTAGAATACTTGCGTGTCTGAACTCGAGAGACATTCAATGTCCAAATTCAGGAACTAAGGGTGTCTGAATTCCAGAAGCACCAAATGTCTGCATTCGAGAATCGGAATTTGACGGAATTCTAGTATGCACAGCCTGGCGGAATTCTAAAGTACTAAAACGCCTGCTAGCCGGAAGTTAATGTGTCTGACGTCCAGAATGCTACTAGGTCAGCATTCTACCATTCTGAAAGATTCTGGGTTCTAGAATCAATGGACGGCTGAGTTCCGGAATGTCAGGGTGGCCAAACTCTCGAATCCCTGCGTGTCTGAACTCGAGAGTAATTCAATGGCCACATTCCGGAACTCAGGGTGTCTGAATTCCCGAAGAATCAATTGTCTGCATTCTAGAATCAAAATGTGGCAGAATTCTAGAATGCACAGCCTGGCGGAATTCTAAAGTCCTAAAATGCCTGCTAGTCGGAAGGTAAGGTGTCTGAGGTCCAGAATGCTACTAGGTCAGCATTCTACCGTTCTGAAAGATTCTGGGTTCTAGAACCAATGGACGGCTGAGTTCCAGAATGTCAGCATGGCCAAACTCTAGAATCCTTGCGTGTCTGATCTTGAGAGTCATTCAATGTGCACATTCTGGAGCTCAGGGTGTCTGAATTCCAGAAACACCAAATGTCTGCATTCTAGAATCGGAATATGGTGAAATTCTAGAATGCACAGCATGGTGGAATTCTAAAGTCCTAAAATGCCTGCTAGCCGGAAGTTAAGGTGTCTGACGTCCAGAATGCTACTAGGTCAGCATTCTACCGTTCTGAAAGATTCTGGGTTCCAGAATCAATGGACGGATGAGTTCCAGAATGTCAGGTTCGCCAAACTCTAGAATCCTTGCGTGTCTGAACTCGAGAGTCACTCAATGTCCACATTCCGGAATTCATGGTGTCTGAATTCCAGAAGCACCAAATGTCTGCATTCTAGAATCAGAATGTGGTGGAATTCTAGAATGCACAGCACGGCGTAATTCTAAAGTCCTAAAATGCCTGCTACCCGGAAGTTAACGTGTCTGACGTCCAGAATGCTACTAGGTCAGCATTTAATCATTCTGAAATATTCTGGGTTCTAGAATCAATGGAAGGCTGAGTTCCAGAATGTAAGGTTGGCCAAACTCTAGAATACTTGCGTGTCTGAACTCGAGAGACATTCAATGTCCACATTCCGGAACTAAGGGTGTCTGAATTCCAGAAGCACCAAATGTCTGCATTCGAGAATCGGAATTTGACGGAATAATAGAATGCACAGCACGGCGGAATTCTAAAGAACTAAAATGCCTGCTAGCCGGAAGTTAATGTGTCTGACGTCCAGAATGCTACTAGGTCAGCATTCTACCATTCTGAAAGATTCTGGGTTCTAGAATCAATGGACGGCTGAGTTCCGGAATGTCAGGGTGGCCAAACACTAGAATCCTTGCGTGTCTGATCTCGAGAGTCATTCAATGTCCACATTCCGGAACTCAGGGTGTCTGAATTCCCGAAGAACCAATTGTCTGCATTCTAGAATCAAAATGTGGCAGAATTCTAGAATGCACAGCCTGGCGGAATTCTAACGTCCTAAAATGCCTGCTAGTCGGAAGGTAAGGTGTCTGAGGTCCAGAATGCTACTAGGTCAGCATTCTACCGTTCTGAAAGATTCTGGGTTCTAGAACCAATGGACGGCTGAGTTCCAGAATGTCAGCATGGCCAAACTCTAGAATCCTTGCGTGTCTGACCTCGAGAGTCATTCAATGTGCACATTCCGGAGCTCAGGGTGTCTGAATTCCAGAAACACCAAATGTCTGCATTCTAGAATCGGAATGTGGTGAAATTCTAGAATGCACAGCATGGCGGAATTCTAAAGTCCTAAAATGCCTGCTAGCCGGAAGTTAAGGTGTCTGACGTCCAGAATGCTACTAGGTCAGCATTCTACCGTTCTGATAGATTCTGGGTTCTAGAATCAATGGACGGATGAGTTCCAGAATGTCAGGTTGGCCAAACTCTAGAATCCTTGCGTGTCTGAACTCGAGAGTCATTC
This sequence comes from Aotus nancymaae, assembly GCF_030222135.1. Lineage (NCBI taxonomy): Eukaryota > Metazoa > Chordata > Mammalia > Primates > Aotidae > Aotus > Aotus nancymaae. The sequence goes on along the minus strand of NW_026988514.1, from coordinate 1,527,572 downwards.
AATGTTCACATTCCGGAATTCATGGTGTCTGAATTCCAGAAGCACCAAATGTCTGCATTCTAGAATCAGAATGTGGTGGAATTCTAGAATGCACAGCATGGCGGAATTCTAAACTCCTAAAATGCCTGCTACCCGGAAGTTAAGGTGTCTGACGTCCAGAATGCTACTAGGTCAGCATTTAATCGTTCTGAAATATTCCGGGTTCTAGAATCAATGGACGGCTGAGTTCCAGAATGTAAGGTTGGCCAAACTCTAGAATACTTGCGTGTCTGAACTCGAGAGACATTCAATGTCCAAATTCCGGAACTAAGGGTGTCTGAATTCCAGAAGCACCAAATGTCTGCATTCGAGAATCGGAATTTGACGGAATTCTAGTATGCACAGCCTGGCTGTATTCTAAAGTACTAAAACGCCTGCTAGCCGGAAGTTAATGTGTCTGACGTCCAGAATGCTACTAGGTCAGCATTCTACCATTCTGAAAGATTCTGGGTTCTAGAATCAATGGACGGCTGAGTTCCGGAATGTCAGGGTGGCCAAACTCTCGAATCCCTGCGTGTCTGAACTCGAGAGTAATTCAATGGCCACATTCCGGAACTCAGGGTGTCTGAATTCCCGAAGAATCAATTGTCTGCATTCTAGAATCAAAATGTGGCAGAATTCTAGAATGCACAGCCTGGCGGAATTCTAAAGTCCTAAAATGCCTGCTAGACGGAAGGTAAGGTGTCTGAGGTCCAGAATGCTACTAGGTCAGCATTCTACCGTTCTGAAAGATTCTGGGTTCTAGAACCAATGGACGGCTGAGTTCCAGAATGTCAGCATGGCCAAACTCTAGAATCCTTGCGTGTCTGATCTTGAGAGTCATTCAATGTGCACATTCGGGAGCTCAGGGTGTCTGAATTCCAGAAACACCAAATGTCTGCATTCTAGAATCGGAATATGTTGAAATTCTAGAATGCACAGCATGGTGGAATTCTAAAGTCCTAAAATGCCTGCTAGCCGGAAATTAAGGTGTCTGACGTCCAGAATGCTACTAGGTCAGCATTCTACCGTTCTGAAAGATTCTGGGTTCCAGAATCAGTGGACGGATGAGTTCCAGAATGTCAGGTTCGCCAAACTCTAGAATCCTTGCGTGTCTGAACTCGAGAATCACTCAATGTCCACATTCCGGAATTCATGGTGTCTGAATTCCAGAAGCACCAAATGTCTGCATTCTAGAATCAGAATGTGGTGGAATTCTAGAATGCACAGCACGGCGGAATTCTAAAGTCCTAAAATGCCTGCTACCCGGAAGTTAACGTGTCTGACGTCCAGAATGCTACTAGGTCAGCATTTAATCATTCTGAAATATTCTGGGTTCTAGAATCAATGGACGGCTGAGTTCCAGAATGTAAGGTTGGCCAAACTCTAGAATACTTGCGTGTCTGAACTCGAGAGACATTCAATGTCCAAATTCCGGAACTAAGGGTGTCTGAATTCCAGAAGCACCAAATGTCTGCATTCGAGAATCGGAATTTGACGGAATTCTAGAATGCACAGCACGGCGGAATTCTAAAGAACTAAAACGCCTGCTAGCCGGAAGTTAATGTGTCTGACGTCCAGAATGCTACTAGGTCAGCATTCTACCATTCTGAAAGATTCTGGGTTCTAGAATCAATGGACGGCTGAGTTCCGGAATGTCAGGGTGGCCAAACACTAGAATCCTTGCGTGTCTGAACTCGAGAGTAATTCAATGTCCACATTCTGGAACTCAGGGTGTCTGAATTCCCGAAGAATCAATTGTCTGCATTATAGAATCAAAATGTGGCAGAATTCTAGAATGCACAGCCTGGCGGAATTCTAAAGTCCTAAAATGCCTGCTAGTCGGAAGGTAAGTTGTCTGAGGTCCAGAATGCTACTAGGTCAGCATTCTACCGTTCTGAAAGATTCTGGGTTCTAGAACCAATGGACGGCTGAGTTCCAGAATGTCAGCATGGCCAAACTCTAGAATCCTTGCGTGTCTGATCTCGAGAGTCATTCAATGTGCACATTCCGGAGCTCAGGGTGTCTGAATTCCAGAAACACCAAATGTCTGCATTCTAGAATCGGAATGTGGTGAAATTCTAGAATGCACAGCATGGCGGAATTCTAAAGTCCTAAAATGCCTGCTAGCCGGAAGTTAAGGTGTCTGACGTCCAGAATGCTACTAGGTCAGCATTCTACCGTTCTGATAGATTCTGGGTTCTAGAATCAATGGACGGATGAGTTCCAGAATGTCAGGTTGGCCAAACTCTAGAATCCTTGCGTGTCTGAACTCGAGATACATTCAATGTTCACATTCCGGAATTCATGGTGTCTGAATTCCAGAAGCACCAAATGTCTGCATTCTAGAATCAGAATGTGGTGGAATTCTAGAATGCACAGCATGGCGGAATTCTAAACTCCTAAAATGCCTGCTACCCGGAAGTTAAGGTGTCTGACGTCCAGAATGCTACTAGGTCAGCATTTAATCGTTCTGAAATATTCCGGGTTCTAGAATCAATGGACGGCTGAGTTCCAGAATGTAAGGTTGGCCAAACTCTAGAATACTTTCGTGTCTGAACTCGAGAGACATTCAATGTCCAAATTCAGGAACTAAGGGTGTCTGAATTCCAGAAGCACCAAATGTCTGCATTCGAGAATCGGAATTTGACGGAATTCTAGTATGCACAGCCTGGCGGAATTCTAAAGTACTAAAACGCCTGCTAGCCGGAAGTTAATGTGTCTGACGTCCAGAATGCTACTAGGTCAGCATTCTACCATTCTGAAAGATTCTGGGTTCTAGAATCAATGGACGGCTGAGTTCCGGAAAGTCAGGGTGGCCAAACTCTCGAATCCCTGCGTGTCTGAACTCGAGAGTAATTCAATGGCCACATTCCGGAACTCAGGGTGTCTGAATTCCCGAAGAATCAATTGTCTGCATTCTAGAATCAAAATGTGGCAGAATTCTAGAATGCACAGCCTGGCGGAATTCTAAAGTCCTAAAATGCCTGCTAGTCGGAAGGTAAGGTGTCTGAGGTCCAGAATGCTACTAGGTCAGCATTCTACCGTTCTGAAACATTCTGGGTTCTAGAACCAATGGACGGCTGAGTTCCAGAATGTCAGCATGGCCAAACTCTAGAATCCTTGCGTGTCTGATCTTGAGAGTCATTCAGTGTGCACATTCTGGAGCTCAGGGTGTCTGAATTCCAGAAACACCAAATGTCTGCATTCTAGAATCGGAATATGGTGAAATTCTAGAATGCACAGCATGGTGGAATTCTAAAGTCCTAAAATGCCTGCTAGCCGGAAGTTAAGGTGTCTGACGTCCAGAATGCTACTAGGTCAGCATTCTACCGTTCTGAAAGATTCTGGGTTCGAGAATCAATGGACGGATGAGTTCCAGAATGTCAGGTTCGCCAAACTCTAGAATCCTTGCGTGTCTGAACTCGAGAGTCACTCAATGTCCACATTCCGGAATTCATGGTGTCTGAATTCCAGAAGCACCAAATGTCTGCATTCTAGAATCAGAATGTGGTGGAATTCTAGAATGCACAGCACGGCGGAATTCTAAAGTCCTAAAATGCCTGCTACCCGGAAGTTAAGGTGTCTGACGTCCAGAATGCTACTAGGTCAGCATTTAATCATTCTGAAATATTCTGGGTTCTAGAATCAATGGACGGCTGAGTTCCAGAATGTAAGGTTGGCCAAACTCTAGAATACTTGCGTGTCTGAACTCGAGAGACATTCAATGTCCACATTCCGGAACTAAGGGTGTCTGAATTCCAGAAGCACCAAATGTCTGCATTCGAGAATCGGAATTTGACGGAATTCTAGAATGCACAGCACGGCGGAATTCTAAAGAACTAAAACGCCTGCTAGCCGGAAGTTAATGTGTCTGACGTCCAGAATGCTACTAGGTCAGCATTCTACCATTCTGAAAGATTCTGGGTTCTAGAATCAATGGACGGCTGAGTTCCGGAATGTCAGGGTGGCCAAACACTAGAATCCTTGCGTGTCTGAACTCGAGAGTAATTCAAAGTCCACATTCCGGAACTCAGGGTGTCTGAATTCCCGAAGAATCAATTGTCTGCATTCTAGAATCAAAATGTGGCAGAATTCTAGAATGCACAGCCTGGTGGAATTCTAAAGTACTAAAATGCCTGCTAGTCGGAAGGTAAGTTGTCTGAGGTCCAGAATGCTACTAGGTCAGCATTCTACCGTTCTGAAACATTCTGGGTTCTAGAACCAAAGGACGGCTGAGTTCCAGAATGTCAGCATGGCCAAACTCTAGAATCCTTGCGTGTCTGATCTCGAGAGTCATTCAATGTGCACATTCCGGAGCTCAGGGTGTCTGAATTCCAGAAACACCAAATGTCTGCATTCTAGAATCGGAATGTGGTGAAATTCTAGAATGCACAGCATGGCGGAATTCTAAAGTCCTAAAATGCCTGCTAGCCGGAAGTTAAGGTGTCTGACGTCCAGAATGCTACTAGGTCAGCATTCTACCGTTCTGAAAGATTCTGGGTTCTAGAATCAATGGACGGATGAGTTCCGGAATGTCAGGTTGGCCAAACTCTAGAATCCTTGCGTGTCTGAACTCGAGAGTCATTCAATGTTCACATTCCGGAATTCAGGGTGTCTGAATTCCAGAAGCACCAAATGTCTGCATTCTCGAATCAGAATGTGGTGGAATTCTAGAATGCACAGCATGGCGGAATTCTAAACTCCTAAAATGCCTGCTACCCGGAAGTTAAGGTGTCTGACGTCCAGAATGCTTCTAGGTCAGCATTTAATCGTTCTGAAATATTCCGGGTTCTAGAATCAATGGACGGCTGAGTTCCAGAATGTAAGGTTGGCCAAACTCTAGAATACTTGCGTGTCTGAACTCGAGAGACATTCAATGTCCACATTCCGGAACTCAGGGTGTCTTAATTCCCGAAGAACCAATTGACTGCCTTCTGAAATCAAAATGTGGCAGAATTCTATAATGCACAGCCTGGCCGAATTCTAAAGTCCTAAAATGCCTGCTAGTCGGAAGGTAAGGTGTCTGAGGTCGAGAATGCTACTAGGTCAGCATTCTACAGTTTTGGAAGATTCTGGGTTCTAGAACCAATGGACGGCTGGGTTCCAGAATGTCAGCATGGCCAAACTCTAGAATCCTTGCGTGTCTGATCTCGAGAGTCATTCAATGTGCACATTACGGAGCTCAGGGTGTCTGAATTCCAGAAACACCAAATGTCTGCATTCTAGAATCGGAATGTGGTGAAATTCTAGAATGCACAGCATGGCGGAATTCTAAAGTCCTAAAATGCCTGCTAGCCGGAAGTTAAGGTGTCTGACGTCCAGAATGCTACTAGGTCAGCATTTAATCGTTCTGAAATATTCCGTGTTCTAGAATCAATGGACGGCTGAGTTCCAGAATGTAAGTTTGGCCAAACTCTAGAATACTTGCGTGTCCGAACTCGAGAGACATTCAATGTCCACATTCCGGAATTCACGGTGTCTGAATTCCAGAAGCACCAAATGTCTGCATTCTAGAATCAGAATGTGGTGGAATTCTAGAATGCACAGCATGGCGGAATTCTAAAGTCCTAAAATGCCTGCTACCCGGAAGTTAACATGTCTGACGTCCAGAATGCTACTAGGTCAGCATTCTACCATTCTGAAAGATTCTGGGTTCTAGAATCAATGGACGGCTGAGTTCCGGAATGTCAGGGTGGCCAAACACTAGAATCCTTGCGTGTCTGAACTCGAGAGTAATTCAATGTCCACATTCTGGAACTCAGGGTGTCTGAATTCCCGAAGAATCAATTGTCTGCATTCTAGAATCAAAATGTGGCAGAATTCTAGAATGCACAGCCTGGCGGAATTCTAAAGTCCTAAAATGCCTGCTAGTCGGAAGGTAAGTTGTCTGAGGTCCAGAATGCTACTAGGTCAGCATTCTACCGTTCTGAAAGATTCTGGGTTCTAGAACCAATGGACGGCTGAGTTCCAGAATGTCAGCATGGCCAAACTCTAGAATCCTTGCGTGTCTGATCTCGAGAGTCATTCAATGTGCACATTCCGGAGCTCAGGGTGTCTGAATTCCAAAAACACCAAATGTCTGCATTCTAGAATCGGAATGTGGTGAAATTCTAGAATGCACAGCATGGCGGAATTCTAAAGTCCTAAAATGCCTGCTAGCCGGAAGTTAAGGTGTCTGACGTCCAGAATGCTACTAGGTCAGCATTCTACCGTTCTGAAAGATTCTGGGTTCTAGAATCAATGGACGGATGAGTTCCGGAATGTCAGGTTGGCCAAACTCTAGAATCCTTGCGTGTCTGAACTCGAGAGTCATTCAATGTTCACATTCCGGAATTCATGGTGTCTGAATTCCAGAAGCACCAAATGTCTGCATTCTCGAATCAGAATGTGGTGGAATTCTAGAATGCACAGCATGGCGGAATTCTAAACTCCTAAAATGCCTGCTACCCGGAAGTTAAGGTGTCTGACGTCCAAAATGCTACTAGGTCAGCATTTAATCGTTCTGAAATATTCCGGGTTCTAGAATGAATGGACGGCTGAGTTCCAGAATGTAAGGTTGGCCAAACTCTAGAATACTTGCGTGTCTGAACTCGAGAGACATTCAATGTCCACATTCCAGAACTAAGGGTGTCTGAATTCCAGAAGCACCAAATGTCTGCATTCGAGAATCGGAATTTGACGGAATTCTAGTATGCACAGCCTGGCGGAATTCTAAAGTACTAAAACGCCTGCTAGCCGGAAGTTAATGTGTCTGACGTCCAGAATGCTACTAGGTCAGCATTCTACCATTCTGAAAGATTCAGGGTTCTAGAATCAATGGACGGCTGAGTTCCGGAATGTCAGGGTGGCCAAACTCTAGAATCCTTGCGTGTCTGAACTCGAGAGTCATTCAAAGTCCACATTCCGGAACTCAGGGTGTCTTAATTCCCGAAGAACCAATTGACTGCCTTCTAAAATCAAAATGTGGCAGAATTCTAGAATGCACAGCCTGGTCGAATTCTAAAGTCCTAAAATGCCTGCTAGTCGGAAGGTAAGGTGTCTGAGGTCGAGAATGCTACTAGGTCAGCATTCTACAGTTTTGAAAGATTCTGGGTTCTAGAACCAATGGACGGCTGGGTTCCAGAATGTCAGCATGGCCAAACTCTAGAATCCTTGCGTGTCTGATCTCGAGAGTCATTCAATGTGCACATTACGGAGCTCAGGGTGTCTGAATTCCAGAAACACCAAATGTCTGCATTCTAGAATCGGAATGTGGTGAAATTCTAGAATTCACAGCATGGCGGAATTCTAAAGTCCTTAAATGCCTGCTAGCCGGAAGTTAAGGTGTCTGACGTCCAGAATGCTACTAGGTCAGCATTTAATCGTTCTGAAATATTCCGGGTTCTAGAATCAATGGACGGCTGAGTTCCAGAATGTAAGGTTGGCCAAACTCTAGAATACTTGCGTGTCTGAACTCGAGAGACATTCAATGTCCAAATTCCGGAACTAAGGGTGTCTGAATTCCAGAAGCACCAAATGTCTGCATTCGAGAATCGGAATTTGACGGAATTCTAGTATGCACAGCCTGGCGGAATTCTAAATTACTAAAACGCCTGCAAGCCGGAAGTTAATGTGTCTGACGTCCAGAATGCTACTAGGTCAGCATTCTACCATTCTGAAAGATTCTGGGTTCTAGAATCAATGGACAGCTGAGTTCCGGAATGTCAGGGTGGCCAAACTCTCGAATCCCTGCGTGTCTGATCTCGAGAGTAATTCAGTGTCCACATTCCGGAACTCAGGGTGTCTGAATTCCCGAAGAATCAATTGTCTGCATTCTAGAATCAAAATGTGGCAGAATTCTAGAATGCACAGCCTGGCGTAATACTAAAGTCCTAAAATGCCTGCTAGTCGGAAGGTAAGGTGTCTGTGGTCCAGAATGCTACTAGGTCAGCATTCTACCGTTCTGAAATATTCTGGGTTCTAGAACCAATGGACGGCTGAGTTCCAGAATGTCAGCATGGCCAAACTCTAGAATCCTTGCGTGTCTGATCTTGAGAGTCATTCAATGTGCACATTCCGGAGCTCAGGGTGTCTGAATTCCAGAAACACCAAATGTCTGCATTCTAGAATCGGAATGTGGTGAAATTCTAGAATGCACAGCATGGCGGAATTCTAAAGTCCTAAAATGCCTGCTAGCCGGAAGTTAAGGTGTCTGACGTCCAGAATGCTACTAGGTCAGCATTCTACCGTTTTGAAAGATTCTGGGTTCCAGAATCAATGGACGGATGAGTTCCAGAATGTCAGGTTGGCCAAACTCTAGAATACTTGCGTATCTGAACTCGAGAGTCATTCAATGTCCACATTCCGGAATTCAGGGTGTCTGAATTCCAGAAGCACCAAATGTCTGCATTCTACAATCAGAATGTGGTGGAATTCTAGAATGCACAGCACGGTGGAATTCTAAAGTCCTAAAATGCCTGCTACCCGGAAGTTAACGTGTCTGACGTCCAGAATGCTACTAGGTCAGCATTTAATCATTCTGAAATATTCTGGGTTCTAGAATCAATGGACGGCTGAGTTCCAGAATGTAAGGTTGGCCAAACTCTAGAATACTTGCGTGTCTGAACTCGAGAGACATTCAATGTCCACATTCCGGAACTAAGGGTGTCTGAATTCCAGAAGCACCAAATGTCTGCATTCGAGAATCGGAATTTGACGGAATTCTAGAATGCACAGCACGGCGGAATTCTAAAGAACTAAAACGCCTGCTAGCCGGAAGTTAATGTGTCTGACCTCCAGAATGCTACTAGGTCAGCATTCTACCATTCTGAAAGATTCTGGGTTCTAGAATCAATGGACGGCTGAGTTCCGGAATGTCAGGGTGGCCAAACACTAGAATCCTTGCGTGTCTGAACTCGAGAGTAATTCAATGTCCACATTCTGGAACTCAGGGTGTCTGAATTCCCGAAGAATCAATTGTCTGCATTCTAGAATCAAAATGTGGCAGAATTCTAGAATGCACAGCCTGGCGGAATTCCAAAGTCCTAAAATGCCTGCTAGTCGGAAGGTAAGTTGTCTGAGGTCCAGAATGCTACTAGGTCAGCATTCTACCGTTCTGAAACATTCTGGGTTCTAGAACCAATGGACGGCTGAGTTCCAGAATGTCAGCATGGCCAAACTTTAGAATCCTTGCGTGTCTGATCTCAAGAGTCATTCAATGTGCACATTCCGGAGCTCAGGGTGTCTGAATTCCAGAAACACCAAATGTCTGCATTCTAGAATCGGAATGTGGTGAAATTCTAGAATGCACAGCATGGCGGAATTCTAAAGTCCTAAAATGCCTGCTAGCCGGAAGTTAAGGTGTCTGACGTCCAGAATGCTACTAGGTCAGCATTCTACCGTTCTGAAAGATTCTGGGTTCTAGAATCAATGGACGGATGAGTTCCGGAATGTCAGGTTGGCCAAACTCTAGAATCCTTGCGTGTCTGAACTCGAGAGTCATTCAATGTTCACATTCCGGAATTCATGGTGTCTGAATTCCAGAAGCACCAAATGTCTGCATTCTCGAATCAGAATGTGGTGGAATTCTAGAATGCACAGCATGGCGGAATTCTAAACTCCTAAAATGCCTGCTACCCGGAAGTTAAGGTGTCTGACGTCCAGAATGCTACTAGGTCAGCATTTAATCGTTCTGAAATATTCCGGGTTCTAGAATGAATGGACGGCTGAGTTCCAGAATGTAAGGTTGGCCAAACTCTAGAATACTTGCGTGTCTGAACTCGAGAGACATTCAATGTCCACATTCCAGAACTAAGGGTGTCTGAATTCCAGAAGCACCAAATGTCTGCATTCGAGAATCGGAATTTGACGGAATTCTAGTATGCACAGCCTGGCGGAATTCTAAAGTACTAAAACGCCTGCTAGCCGGAAGTTAATGTGTCTGACGTCCAGAATGCTACTAGGTCAGCATTCTACCATTCTGAAAGATTCAGGGTTCTAGAATCAATGGACGGCTGAGTTCCGGAATGTCAGGGTGGCCAAACTCTAGAATCCTTGCGTGTCTGAACTCGAGAGTCATTCAAAGTCCACATTCCGGAACTCAGGGTGTCTTAATTCCCGAAGAACCAATTGACTGCCTTCTAAAATCAAAATGTGGCAGAATTCTAGAATGCACAGCCTGGCCGAATTCTAAAGTCCTAAAATGCCTGCTAGTCGGAAGGTAAGGTGTCTGAGGTCGAGAATGCTACTAGGTCAGCATTCTACAGTTTTGAAAGATTCTGTGTTCTAGAACCAATGGACGGCTGGGTTCCAGAATGTCAGCATGGCCAAACTCTAGAATCCTTGCGTGTCTGATCTCGAGGGTCATTCAATGTGCACATTACGGAGCTCAGGGTGTCTGAATTCCAGAAACACCAAATGTCTGCATTCTAGAATCGGAATGTGGTGAAATTCTAGAATTCACAGCATGGCGGAATTCTAAAGTCCTAAAATGCCTGCTAGGCGGAAGTTAAGGTGTCTGACGTCCAGAATGCTACTAGGTCAGCATTTAATCGTTCTGAAATATTCCGGGTTCTAGAATCAATGGACGGCTGAGTTCCAGAATGTAAGGTTGGCCAAACTCTAGAATACTTGCGTGTCTGAACTCAAGAGACATTCAATGTCCAAATTCCGGAACTAAGGGTGTCTGAATTCCAGAAGCACCAAATGTCTGCATTCGAGAATCGGAATTTGACGGAATTCTAGTATGCACAGCCTGGCGGAATTCTAAATTACTAAAACGCCTGCTAGACGGAAGTTAATGTGTCTGACGTCCAGAATGCTACTAGGTCAGCATTCTACCATTCTGAAAGATTCTGGGTTCTAGAATCAATGGACAGCTGAGTTCCGGAATGTCAGGGTGGCCAAACTCTCGAATCCCTGCGTGTCTGATCTCGAGAGTAATTCAATGTCCACATTCCGGAACTCAGGGTGTCTGAATTCCCGAAGAATCAATTGTCTGCATTCTAGAATCAAAATGTGGCAGAATTCTAGAATGCACAGCCTGGCGGAATTCTAAAGTCCTAAAATGCCTGCTAGTCGGAAGGTAAGGTGTCTGTGGTCCAGAATGCTACTAGGTCAGCATTCTACCGTTCTGAAAGATTCTAGGTTCTAGAACCAATGGACGGCTGAGTTCCAGAATGTCAGCATGGCCAAACTCTAGAATCCTTGCGTGTCTGATCTCGAGAGTCATTCAATGTGCACATTACGGAGCTCAGGGTGTTTGAATTCCAGAAACACCAAATGTCTGCATTCTAGAATCGGAATGTGGTGAAATTCTAGAATTCACAGCATGGCGGAATTCTAAAGTCCTAAAATGCCTGCTACCCGGAAGTTAACGTGTCTGACGTCCAGAATGCTACTAGGTCAGCATTTAATCGTTCTGAAATATTCCGGGTTCTAGAATGAATGGACGGCTGAGTTCCAGAATGTAAGGTTGGCCAAACTCTAGAATACTTGCGTGTCTGAACTCGAGAGACATTCAATGTCCACATTCCGGAACTAAGGGTGTCTAAATTCCAGAAGCACCAAATGTCTGCATTCGAGAATCGGAATTTGACGGAATTCTAGTATGCACAGCCTGGCGGAATTCTAAAGTACTAAAACGCCTGCTAGCCGGAAGTTAATGTGTCTGACGTCCAGAATGCTACTAGGTCAGCATTCTACCATTCTGAAAGATTCTGGGTTCTAGAATCAATGGACGGCTGAGTTCCGGAATGTCAGGGTGGCCAAACTCTCGAATCCCTGCGTGTCTGAACTCGAGAGTCATTCAATGGCCACATTCCGGAACTCAGGGTGTCTGAATTCCCGAAGAATCAATTGTCTGCATTCTAGAATCAAAATGTGGCAGAATTCTAGAATGCACAGCCTGGCGGAATTCTAAAGTCCTAAAATGCCTGCTAGTCGGAAGGTAAGGTGTCTGAGGTCCAGAATGCTACTAGGTCAGCATTCTACCGTTCTGAAACATTCTGGGTTCTAGAACTAATGGACGGCGGAATTCCAGAATGTCAGCATGGCCAAACTCTAGAATCCTTGCGTGTCTGATCTTGAGAGTCATTCAATGTGCACATTCTGGAGCTCAGGGTGTCTGAATTCCAGAAACACCAAATGTCTGCATTCTAGAATCGGAATATGGTGAAATTCTGGAATGCACAGCATGGTGGAATTCTAAAGTCCTAAAATGCCTGCTAGCCGGAAGTTAAGGTGTCTGACGTCCAGAATGCTACTAGGTCAGCATTCTACCGTTCTGAAAGATTCTGGGTTCTAGAATCAATGGACGGATGAGTTCCGGAATGTCAGGTTGGCCAAACTCTAGAATCCTTGCGTGTCTGAACTCGAGGGTCATTCAATGTTCACATTCCGGAATTCATGGTGTCTGAATTCCAGAAGCACCAAATGTCTGCATTCTCGTATCAGAATGTGGTGGAATTCTAGAATGCACAGCATGGCGGAATTCTAAACTCCTAAAATGCCTGCTACCCGGAAGTTAAGGTGTCTGACGTCCAGAATGCTACTAGGTCAGCATTTAATCGTTCTGAAATATTCCGGGTTCTAGAATGAATGGACGGCTGAGTTCCAGAATGTAAGGTTGGCCAAACTCTAGAATACTTGCGTGTCTGAACTCGAGAGACATTCAATGTCCACATTCCAGAACTAAGGGTGTCTGAATTCCAGAAGCACCAAATGTCTGCATTCGAGAATCGGAATTTGATGGAATTCTAGTATGCACAGCCTGGCGGAATTCTAAAGTACTAAAACGCCTGCTAGCCGGAAGTTAATGTGTCTGACGTCCAGAATGCTACTAGGTCAGCATTCTACCATTCTGAAAGATTCAGGGTTCTAGAATCAATGGACGGCTGAGTTCCGGAATGTCAGGGTGGCCAAACTCTAGAATCCTTGCGTGTCTGAACTCGAGAGTCATTCAAAGTCCACATTCCGGAACTCAGGGTGTCTTAATTCCCGAAGAACCAATTGACTGCCTTCTAAAATCAAAATGTGGCAGAATTCTAGAATGCACAGCCTGGCCGAATTCTAAAGTCCTAAAATGCCTGCTAGTCGGAAGGTAAGGTGTCTGAGGTCGAGAATGCTACTAGGTCAGCATTCTACAGTTTTGAAAGATTCTGTGTTCTAGAACCAATGGACGGCTGGGTTCCAGAATGTCAGCATGGCCAAACTCTAGAATCCTTGCGTGTCTGATCTCGAGAGTCATTCAATGTGCACATTACGGAGCTCAGGGTGTCTGAATTCCAGAAACACCAAATGTCTGCATTCTAGAATCGGAATGTGGTGAAATTCTAGAATTCACAGCATGGCGGAATTCTAAAGTCCTAAAATGCCTGCTAGGCGGAAGTTAAGGTGTCTGACGTCCAGAATGCTACTAGGTCAGCATTTAATCGTTCTGAAATATTCCGGGTTCTAGAATCAATGGACGGCTGAGTTCCAGAATGTAAGGTTGGCCAAACTCTAGAATACTTGCGTGTCTGAACTCAAGAGACATTCAATGTCCAAATTCCGGAACTAAGGGTGTCTGAATTCCAGAAGCACCAAATGTCTGCATTCGAGAATCGGAATTTGACGGAATTCTAGTATGCACAGCCTGGCGGAATTCTAAATTACTAAAACGCCTGCTAGACGGAAGTTAATGTGTCTGACGTCCAGAATGCTACTAGGTCAGCATTCTACCATTCTGAAAGATTCTGGGTTCTAGAATCAATGGACAGCTGAGTTCCGGAATGTCAGGGTGGCCAAACTCTCGAATCCCTGCGTGTCTGATCTCGAGAGTAATTCAATGTCCACATTCCGGAACTCAGGGTGTCTGAATTCCCGAAGAATCAATTGTCTGCATTCTAGAATCAAAATGTGGCAGAATTCTAGAATGCACAGCCTGGCGGAATTCTAAAGTCCTAAAATGCCTGCTAGTCGGAAGGTAAGGTGTCTGTGGTCCAGAATGCTACTAGGTCAGCATTCTACCGTTCTGAAAGATTCTAGGTTCTAGAACCAATGGACGGCTGAGTTCCAGAATGTCAGCATGGCCAAACTCTAGAATCCTTGCGTGTCTGATCTCGAGAGTCATTCAATGTGCACATTACGGAGCTCAGGGTGTTTGAATTCCAGAAACACCAAATGTCTGCATTCTAGAATCGGAATGTGGTGAAATTCTAGAATTCACAGCATGGCGGAATTCTAAAGTCCTAAAATGCCTGCTAGCCGGAAGTTAAGGTGTCTGACGTCCAGAATGCTACTAGGTCAGCATTTAATCGTTCTGAAATATTCCGGGTTCTAGAATGAATGGACGGCTGAGTTCCAGAATGTAAGGTTGGCCAAACTCTAGAATACTTGCGTGTCTGAACTCGAGAGACATTCAATGTCCACATTCCGGAACTAAGGGTGTCTAAATTCCAGAAGCACCAAATGTCTGCATTCGAGAATCGGAATTTGACGGAATTCTAGTATGCACAGCCTGGCGGAATTCTAAAGTACTAAAACGCCTGCTAGCCGGAAGTTAATGTGTCTGACGTCCAGAATGCTACTAGGTCAGCATTCTACCATTCTGAAAGATTCTGGGTTCTAGAATCAATGGACGGCTGAGTTCCGGAATGTCAGGGTGGCCAAACTCTCGAATCCCTGCGTGTCTGAACTCGAGAGTCATTCAATGGCCACATTCCGGAACTCAGGGTGTCTGAATTCCCGAAGAATCAATTGTCTGCATTCTAGAATCAAAATGTGGCAGAATTCTAGAATGCACAGCCTGGCGGAATTCTAAAGTCCTAAAATGCCTGCTAGTCGGAAGGTAAGGTGTCTGAGGTCCAGAATGCTACTAGGTCAGCATTCTACCGTTCTGAAACATTCTGGGTTCTAGAACCAATGGACGGCGGAATTCCAGAATGTCAGCATGGCCAAACTCTAGAATCCTTGCGTGTCTGATCTTGAGAGTCATTCAATGTGCACATTCTGGAGCTCAGGGTGTCTGAATTCCAGAAACACCAAATGTCTGCATTCTAGAATCGGAATATGGTGAAATTCTAGAATGCACAGCATGGTGGAATTCTAAAGTCCTAAAATGCCTGCTAGCCGGAAGTTAAGGTGTCTGACGTCCAGAATGCTACTAGGTCAGCATTCTACCGTTCTGAAAGATTCTGGGTTCTAGAATCAATGGACGGATGAGTTCCGGAATGTCAGGTTGGCCAAACTCTAGAATCCTTGCGTGTCTGAACTCGAGAGTCATTCAATGTTCACATTCCGGAATTCATGGTGTCTGAATTCCAGAAGCACCAAATGTCTGCATTCTCGAATCAGAATGTGGTGGAATTCTAGAATGCACAGCATGGCGGAATTCTAAACTCCTAAAATGCCTGCTACCCGGAAGTTAAGGTGTCTGACGTCCAGAATGCTACTAGGTCAGCATTTAATCGTTCTGAAATATTCCGGGTTCTAGAATGAATGGACGGCTGAGTTCCAGAATGTAAGGTTGGCCAAACTCTAGAATACTTGCGTGTCTGAACTCGAGAGACATTCAATGTCCACATTCCAGAACTAAGGGTGTCTGAATTCCAGAAGCACCAAATGTCTGCATTCGAGAATCGGAATTTGACGGAATTCTAGTATGCACAGCCTGGCGGAATTCTAAAGTACTAAAACGCCTGCTAGCCGGAAGTTAATGTGTCTGACGTCCAGAATGCTACTAGGTCAGCATTCTACCATTCTGAAAGATTCAGGGTTCTAGAATCAATGGACGGCTGAGTTCCGGAATGTCAGGGTGGCCAAACTCTAGAATCCTTGCGTGTCTGAACTCGAGAGTCATTCAAAGTCCACATTCCGGAACTCAGGGTGTCTTAATTCCCGAAGAACCAATTGACTGCCTTCTAAAATCAAAATGTGGCAGAATTCTAGAATGCACAGCCTGGCCGAATTCTAAAGTCCTAAAATGCCTGCTAGTCGGAAGGTAAGGTGTCTGAGGTCGAGAATGCTACTAG
This sequence comes from Aotus nancymaae, assembly GCF_030222135.1. NCBI lineage: Eukaryota > Metazoa > Chordata > Mammalia > Primates > Aotidae > Aotus > Aotus nancymaae. The sequence continues at coordinate 1,511,562 of NW_026988514.1, read as the reverse complement.
GTCAGCATTCTACAGTTTTGAAAGATTCTGTGTTCTAGAACCAATGGACGGCTGGGTTCCAGAATGTCAGCATGGCCAAACTCTAGAATCCTTGCGTGTCTGATCTCGAGAGTCATTCAATGTGCACATTACGGAGCTCAGGGTGTCTGAATTCCAGAAACACCAAATGTCTGCATTCTAGAATCGGAATGTGGTGAAATTCTAGAATTCACAGCATGGCGGAATTCTAAAGTCCTAAAATGCCTGCTAGGCGGAAGTTAAGGTGTCTGACGTCCAGAATGCTACTAGGTCAGCATTTAATCGTTCTGAAATATTCCGGGTTCTAGAATCAATGGACGGCTGAGTTCCAGAATGTAAGGTTGGCCAAACTCTAGAATACTTGCGTGTCTGAACTCAAGAGACATTCAATGTCCAAATTCCGGAACTAAGGGTGTCTGAATTCCAGAAGCACCAAATGTCTGCATTCGAGAATCGGAATTTGACGGAATTCTAGTATGCACAGCCTGGCGGAATTCTAAATTACTAAAACGCCTGCTAGACGGAAGTTAATGTGTCTGACGTCCAGAATGCTACTAGGTCAGCATTCTACCATTCTGAAAGATTCTGGGTTCTAGAATCAATGGACAGCTGAGTTCCGGAATGTCAGGGTGGCCAAACTCTCGAATCCCTGCGTGTCTGATCTCGAGAGTAATTCAATGTCCACATTCCGGAACTCAGGGTGTCTGAATTCCCGAAGAATCAATTGTCTGCATTCTAGAATCAAAATGTGGCAGAATTCTAGAATGCACAGCCTGGCGGAATTCTAAAGTCCTAAAATGCCTGCTAGTCGGAAGGTAAGGTGTCTGTGGTCCAGAATGCTACTAGGTCAGCATTCTACCGTTCTGAAAGATTCTAGGTTCTAGAACCAATGGACGGCTGAGTTCCAGAATGTCAGCATGGCCAAACTCTAGAATCCTTGCGTGTCTGATCTCGAGAGTCATTCAATGTGCACATTACGGAGCTCAGGGTGTTTGAATTCCAGAAACACCAAATGTCTGCATTCTAGAATCGGAATGTGGTGAAATTCTAGAATTCACAGCATGGCGGAATTCTAAAGTCCTAAAATGCCTGCTAGCCGGAAGTTAAGGTGTCTGACGTCCAGAATGCTACTAGGTCAGCATTTAATCGTTCTGAAATATTCCGGGTTCTAGAATGAATGGACGGCTGAGTTCCAGAATGTAAGGTTGGCCAAACTCTAGAATACTTGCGTGTCTGAACTCGAGAGACATTCAATGTCCACATTCCGGAACTAAGGGTGTCTAAATTCCAGAAGCACCAAATGTCTGCATTCGAGAATCGGAATTTGACGGAATTCTAGTATGCACAGCCTGGCGGAATTCTAAAGTACTAAAACGCCTGCTAGCCGGAAGTTAATGTGTCTGACGTCCAGAATGCTACTAGGTCAGCATTCTACCATTCTGAAAGATTCTGGGTTCTAGAATCAATGGACGGCTGAGTTCCGGAATGTCAGGGTGGCCAAACTCTCGAATCCCTGCGTGTCTGAACTCGAGAGTCATTCAATGTCCACATTCCGGAACTCAGGGTGTCTGAATTCCCGAAGAATCAATTGTCTGCATTCTAGAATCAAAATGTGGCAGAATTCTAGAATGCACAGCCTGGCGGAATTCTAAAGTCCTAAAATGCCTGCTAGTCGGAAGGTAAGGTGTCTGAGGTCCAGAATGCTACTAGGTCAGCATTCTACCGTTCTGAAACATTCTGGGTTCTAGAACCAATGGACGGCGGAATTCCAGAATGTCAGCATGGCCAAACTCTAGAATCCTTGCGTGTCTGATCTTGAGAGTCATTCAATGTGCACATTCTGGAGCTCAGGGTGTCTGAATTCCAGAAACACCAAATGTCTGCATTCTAGAATCGGAATATGGTGAAATTCTAGAATGCACAGCATGGTGGAATTCTAAAGTCCTAAAATGCCTGCTAGCCGGAAGTTAAGGTGTCTGACGTCCAGAATGCTACTAGGTCAGCATTCTACCGTTCTGAAAGATTCTGGGTTCCAGAATCAATGGACGGATGAGTTCCAGAATGTCAGGTTCGCCAAACTCTAGAATCCTTGCGTGTCTGAACTCGAGAGTCACTCAATGTCCACATTCCGGAATTCACGGTGTCTGAATTCCAGAAGCACCAAATGTCTGCATTCTAGAATCAGAATGTGGTGGAATTCTAGAATGCACAGCACGGCGGAATTCTAAAGTCCTATAATGCCTGCTACCCGGAAGTTAACGTGTCTGACGTCCAGAATGCTACTAGGTCAGCATTTAATCATTCTGAAATATTCTGGGTTCTAGAATCAATGGACGGCTGAGTTCCAGAATGTAAGGTTGGCCAAACTCTAGAATACTTGCGTGTCTGAACTCGAGAGACATTCAATGTCCACATTCCGGAACTAAGGGTGTCTGAATTCCAGAAGCACCAAATGTCTGCATTCGAGAATCGGAATTTGACGGAATTCTAGAATGCACAGCACGGCGGAATTCTAAAGAACTAAAACGCCTGCTAGCCGGAAGTTAATGTGTCTGACCTCCAGAATGCTACTAGGTCAGCATTCTACCATTCTGAAAGATTCTGGGTTCTAGAATCAATGGACGGCTGAGTTCCGGAATGTCAGGGTGGCCAAACACTAGAATCCTTGCGTGTCTGAACTCGAGAGTAATTCAATGTCCACATTCTGGAACTCAGGGTGTCTGAATTCCCGAAGAATCAATTGTCTGCTTTCTAGAATCAAAATGTGGCAGAATTCTAGAATGCACAGCCTGGCGGAATTCTAAAGTCCTAAAATGCCTGCTAGTCGGAAGGTAAGTTGTCTGAGGTCCAGAATGCTACTAGGTCAGCATTCTACCGTTCTGAAACATTCTGGGTTCTAGAACCAATGGACGGCTGAGTTCCAGAATGTCAGCATGGCCAAACTCTAGAATCCTTGCGTGTCTGATCTCAAGAGTCATTCAATGTGCACATTCCGGAGCTCAGGGTGTCTGAATTCCACAAACACCAAATGTCTGCATTCTAGAATCGGAATGTGGTGAAATTCTAGAATGCACAGCATGGCGGAATTCTAAAGTCCTAAAATGCCTGCTAGCTGGAAGTTAAGGTGTCTGACGTCCAGAATGCTACTAGGTCAGCATTCTACCGTTCTGAAAGATTCTGGGTTCTAGAATCAATGGACGGATGAGTTCCGGAATGTCAGGTTGGCCAAACTCTAGAATCCTTGCGTGTCTGAACTCGAGAGTCATTCAATGTTCACATTCCGGAATTCATGGTGTCTGAATTCCAGAAGCACCAAATGTCTGCATTCTCGAATCAGAATGTGGTGGAATTCTAGAATGCACAGCATGGCGGAATTCTAAACTCCTAAAATGCCTGCTATCCGGAAGTTAAGGTGTCTGACGTCCAGAATGCTACTAGGTCAGCATTTAATCGTTCTGAAATATTCCGGGTTCTAGAATGAATGGACGGCTGAGTTCCAGAATGTAAGGTTGGCCAAACTCTAGAATACTTGCGTGTCTGAACTCGAGAGACATTCAATGTCCACATTCCAGAACTAAGGGTGTCTGAATTCCAGAAGCACCAAATGTCTGCATTCGAGAATCGGAATTTGACGGAATTCTAGTATGCACAGCCTGGCGGAATTCTAAAGTACTAAAACGCCTGCTAGCCGGAAGTTAATGTGTCTGACGTCCAGAATGCTACTAGGTCAGCATTCTACCATTCTGAAAGATTCAGGGTTCTAGAATCAATGGACGGCTGAGTTCCGGAATGTCAGGGTGGCCAAACTCTAGAATCCTTGCGTGTCTGAACTCGAGAGTCATTCAAAGTCCACATTCCGGAACTCAGGGTGTCTTAATTCCCGAAGAACCAATTGACTGCCTTCTAAAATCAAAATGTGGCAGAATTCTAGAATGCACAGCCTGGCCGAATTCTAAAGTCCTAAAATGCCTGCTAGTCGGAAGGTAAGGTGTCTGAGGTCGAGAATGCTACTAGGTCAGCATTCTACAGTTTTGAAAGATTCTGTGTTCTAGAACCAATGGACGGCTGGGTTCCAGAATGTCAGCATGGCCAAACTCTAGAATCCTTGCGTGTCTGATCTCGAGAGTCATTCAATGTGCACATTACGGAGCTCAGGGTGTCTGAATTCCAGAAACACCAAATGTCTGCATTCTAGAATCGGAATGTGGTGAAATTCTAGAATTCACAGCATGGCGGAATTCTAAAGTCCTAAAATGCCTGCTAGGCGGAAGTTAAGGTGTCTGACGTCCAGAATGCTACTAGGTCAGCATTTAATCGTTCTGAAATATTCCGGGTTCTAGAATCAATGGACGGCTGAGTTCCAGAATGTAAGGTTGGCCAAACTCTAGAATACTTGCGTGTCTGAACTCAAGAGACATTCAATGTCCAAATTCCGGAACTAAGGGTGTCTGAATTCCAGAAGCACCAAATGTCTGCATTCGAGAATCGGAATTTGACGGAATTCTAGTATGCACAGCCTGGCGGAATTCTAAATTACTAAAACGCCTGCTAGACGGAAGTTAATGTGTCTGACGTCCAGAATGCTACTAGGTCAGCATTCTACCATTCTGAAAGATTCTGGGTTCTAGAATCAATGGACAGCTGAGTTCCGGAATGTCAGGGTGGCCAAACTCTCGAATCCCTGCGTGTCTGATCTCGAGAGTAATTCAATGTCCACATTCCGGAACTCAGGGTGTCTGAATTCCCGAAGAATCAATTGTCTGCATTCTAGAATCAAAATGTGGCAGAATTCTAGAATGCACAGCCTGGCGGAATTCTAAAGTCCTAAAATGCCTGCTAGTCGGAAGGTAAGGTGTCTGTGGTCCAGAATGCTACTAGGTCAGCATTCTACCGTTCTGAAAGATTCTAGGTTCTAGAACCAATGGACGGCTGAGTTCCAGAATGTCAGCATGGCCAAACTCTAGAATCCTTGCGTGTCTGATCTCGAGAGTCATTCAATGTGCACATTACGGAGCTCAGGGTGTTTGAATTCCAGAAACACCAAATGTCTGCATTCTAGAATCGGAATGTGGTGAAATTCTAGAATTCACAGCATGGCGGAATTCTAAAGTCCTAAAATGCCTGCTAGCCGGAAGTTAAGGTGTCTGACGTCCAGAATGCTACTAGGTCAGCATTTAATCGTTCTGAAATATTCCGGGTTCTAGAATGAATGGACGGCTGAGTTCCAGAATGTAAGGTTGGCCAAACTCTAGAATACTTGCGTGTCTGAACTCGAGAGACATTCAATGTCCACATTCCGGAACTAAGGGTGTCTAAATTCCAGAAGCACCAAATGTCTGCATTCGAGAATCGGAATTTGACGGAATTCTAGTATGCACAGCCTGGCGGAATTCTAAAGTACTAAAACGCCTGCTAGCCGGAAGTTAATGTGTCTGACGTCCAGAATGCTACTAGGTCAGCATTCTACCATTCTGAAAGATTCTGGGTTCTAGAATCAATGGACGGCTGAGTTCCGGAATGTCAGGGTGGCCAAACTCTCGAATCCCTGCGTGTCTGAACTCGAGAGTCATTCAATGTCCACATTCCGGAACTCAGGGTGTCTGAATTCCCGAAGAATCAATTGTCTGCATTCTAGAATCAAAATGTGGCAGAATTCTAGAATGCACAGCCTGGCGGAATTCTAAAGTCCTAAAATGCCTGCTAGTCGGAAGGTAAGTTGTCTGAGGTCCAGAATGCTACTAGGTCAGCATTCTACCGTTCTGAAACATTCTGGGTTCTAGAACCAATGGACGGCGGAATTCCAGAATGTCAGCATGGCCAAACTCTAGAATCCTTGCGTGTCTGATCTTGAGAGTCATTCAATGTGCACATTCTGGAGCTCAGGGTGTCTGAATTCCAGAAACACCAAATGTCTGCATTCTAGAATCGGAATATGGTGAAATTCTAGAATGCACAGCATGGTGGAATTCTAAAGTCCTAAAATGCCTGCTAGCCGGAAGTTAAGGTGTCTGACGTCCAGAATGCTACTAGGTCAGCATTCTACCGTTCTGAAAGATTCTGGGTTCCAGAATCAATGGACGGATGAGTTCCAGAATGTCAGGTTCGCCAAACTCTAGAATCCTTGCGTGTCTGAACTCGAGAGTCACTCAATGTCCACATTCCGGAATTCACGGTGTCAGAATTCCAGAAGCACCAAATGTCTGCATTCTAGAATCAGAATGTGGTGGAATTCTAGAATGCACAGCACGGCGGAATTCTAAAGTCCTATAATGCCTGCTACCCGGAAGTTAACGTGTCTGACGTCCAGAATGCTACTAGGTCAGCATTTAATCATTCTGAAATATTCTGGGTTCTAGAATCAATGGACGGCTGAGTTCCAGAATGTAAGGTTGGCCAAACTCTAGAATACTTGCGTGTCTGAACTCGAGAGACATTCAATGTCCACATTCCGGAACTAAGGGTGTCTGAATTCCAGAAGCACCAAATGTCTGCATTCGAGAATCGGAATTTGACGGAATTCTAGAATGCACAGCACGGCGGAATTCTAAAGAACTAAAACGCCTGCTAGCCGGAAGTTAATGTGTCTGACCTCCAGAATGCTACTAGGTCAGCATTCTACCATTCTGAAAGATTCTGGGTTCTAGAATCAATGGACGGCTGAGTTCCGGAATGTCAGGGTGGCCAAACACTAGAATCCTTGCGTGTCTGAACTCGAGAGTAATTCAATGTCCACATTCTGGAACTCAGGGTGTCTGAATTCCCGAAGAATCAATTGTCTGCTTTCTAGAATCAAAATGTCGCAGAATTCTAGAATGCACAGCCTGGCGGAATTCTAAAGTCCTAAAATGCCTGCTAGTCGGAAGGTAAGTTGTCTGAGGTCCAGAATGCTACTAGGTCAGCATTCTACCGTTCTGAAACATTCTGGGTTCTAGAACCAATGGACGGCTGAGTTCCAGAATGTCAGCATGGCCAAACTCTAGAATCCTTGCGTGTCTGATCTCAAGAGTCATTCAATGTGCACATTCCGGAGCTCAGGGTGTCTGAATTCCACAAACACCAAATGTCTGCATTCTAGAATCGGAATGTGGTGAAATTCTAGAATGCACAGCATGGCGGAATTCTAAAGTCCTAAAATGCCTGCTAGCCGGAAGTTAAGGTGTCTGACGTCCAGAATGCTACTAGGTCAGCATTCTACCGTTCTGAAAGATTCTGGGTTCTAGAATCAATGGACGGATGAGTTCCGGAATGTCAGGTTGGCCAAACTCTAGAATCCTTGCGTGTCTGAACTCGAGAGTCATTCAATGTTCACATTCCGGAATTCATGGTGTCTGAATTCCAGAAGCACCAAATGTCTGCATTCTCGAATCAGAATGTGGTGGAATTCTAGAATGCACAGCATGGCGGAATTCTAAACTCCTAAAATGCCTGCTACCCGGAAGTTAAGGTGTCTGACGTCCAGAATGCTACTAGGTCAGCATTTAATCGTTCTGAAATATTCCGGGTTCTAGAATCAATGGACGGCTGAGTTCCAGAATGTAAGGTTGGCCAAACTCTAGAATACTTGCGTGTCTGAACTCGAGAGACATTCAATGTCCACATTCCAGAACTAAGGGTGTCTGAATTCCAGAAACACCAAATGTCTGCATTCGAGAATCGGAATTTGACGGAATTCTAGTATGCACAGCCTGGCGGAATTCTAAAGTACTAAAACGCCTGCTAGCCGGAAGTTAATGTGTCTGACGTCCAGAATGCTACTAGGTCAGCATTCTACCATTCTGAAAGATTCAGGGTTCTAGAATCAATGGACGGCTGAGTTCCGGAATGTCAGGGTGGCCAAACTCTAGAATCCTTGCGTGTCTGAACTCGAGAGTCATTCAAAGTCCACATTCCGGAACTCAGGGTGTCTTAATTCCCGAAGAACCAATTGACTGCCTTCTAAAATCAAAATGTGGCAGAATTCTAGAATGCACAGCCTGGCCGAATTCTAAAGTCCTAAAATGCCTGCTAGTCGGAAGGTAAGGTGTCTGAGGTCGAGAATGCTACTAGGTCAGCATTCTACAGTTTTGAAAGATTCTGTGTTCTAGAACCAATGGACGGCTGGGTTCCAGAATGTCAGCATGGCCAAACTCTAGAATCCTTGCGTGTCTGATCTCGAGAGTCATTCAATGTGCACATTACGGAGCTCAGGGTGTCTGAATTCCAGAAACACCAAATGTCTGCATTCTAGAATCGGAATGTGGTGAAATTCTAGAATTCACAGCATGGCGGAATTCTAAAGTCCTAAAATGCCTGCTAGGCGGAAGTTAAGGTGTCTGACGTCCAGAATGCTACTAGGTCAGCATTTAATCGTTCTGAAATATTCCGGGTTCTAGAATCAATGGACGGCTGAGTTCCAGAATGTAAGGTTGGCCAAACTCTAGAATACTTGCGTGTCTGAACTCGAGAGACATTCAATGTCCAAATTCCGGAACTAAGGGTGTCTGAATTCCAGAAGCACCAAATGTCTGCATTCGAGAATCGGAATTTGACGGAATTCTAGTATGCACAGCCTGGCGGAATTCTAAATTACTAAAACGCCTGCTAGACGGAAGTTAATGTGTCTGACATCCAGAATGCTACTAGGTCAGCATTCTACCATTCTGAAAGATTCTGGGTTCTAGAATCAATGGACAGCTGAGTTCCGGAATGTCAGGGTGGCCAAACTCTCGAATCCCTGCGTGTCTGATCTCGAGAGTAATTCAATGTCCACATTCCGGAACTCAGGGTGTCTGAATTCCCGAAGAATCAATTGTCTGCATTCTAGAATCAAAATGTGGCAGAATTCTAGAATGCACAGCCTGGCGGAATTCTAAAGTCCTAAAATGCCTGCTAGTCGGAAGGTAAGGTGTCTGTGGTCCAGAATGCTACTAGGTCAGCATTCTACCGTTCTGAAAGATTCTAGGTTCTAGAACCAATGGACGGCTGAGTTCCAGAATGTCAGCATGGCCAAACTCTAGAATCCTTGCGTGTCTGATCTCGAGAGTCATTCAATGTGCACATTACGGAGCTCAGGGTGTTTGAATTCCAGAAACACCAAATGTCTGCATTCTAGAATCGGAATGTGGTGAAATTCTAGAATTCACAGCATGGCGGAATTCTAAAGTCCTAAAATGCCTGCTAGCCGGAAGTTAAGGTGTCTGACGTCCAGAATGCTACTAGGTCAGCATTTAATCGTTCTGAAATATTCCGGGTTCTAGAATGAATGGACGGCTGAGTTCCAGAATGTAAGGTTGGCCAAACTCTAGAATACTTGCGTGTCTGAACTCGAGAGACATTCAATGTCCACATTCCGGAACTAAGGGTGTCTAAATTCCAGAAGCACCAAATGTCTGCATTCGAGAATCGGAATTTGACGGAATTCTAGTATGCACAGCCTGGCGGAATTCTAAAGTACTAAAACGCCTGCTAGCCGGAAGTTAATGTGTCTGACGTCCAGAATGCTACTAGGTCAGCATTCTACCATTCTGAAAGATTCTGGGTTCTAGAATCAATGGACGGCTGAGTTCCGGAATGTCAGGGTGGCCAAACTCTCGAATCCCTGCGTGTCTGAACTCGAGAGTCATTCAATGGCCACATTCCGGAACTCAGGGTGTCTGAATTCCCGAAGAATCAATTGTCTGCATTCTAGAATCAAAATGTGGCAGAATTCTAGAATGCACAGCCTGGCGGAATTCTAAATTACTAAAACGCCTGCTAGACGGAAGTTAATGTGTCTGACGTCCAGAATGCTACTAGGTCAGCATTCTACCGTTCTGAAAGATTCTGGGTTCTAGAATCAATGGACGGCGGAATTCCAGAATGTCAGCATGGCCAAACTCTAGAATCCTTGCGTGTCTGATCTTGAGAGTCATTCAATGTGCACATTCTGGAGCTCAGGGTGTCTGAATTCCAGAAACACCAAATGTCTGCATTCTAGAATCGGAATATGGTGAAATTCTAGAATGCACAGCATGGTGGAATTCTAAAGTCCTAAAATGCCTGCTAGCCGGAAGTTAAGGTGTCTGACGTCCAGAATGCTACTAGGTCAGCATTCTACCGTTCTGAAAGATTCTGGGTTCCAGAATCAATGGACGGATGAGTTCCAGAATGTCAGGTCCGCCAAACTCTAGAATCCTTGCGTGTCTGAACTCGAGAGTCACTCAATGTCCACATTCCGGAATTCACGGTGTCTGAATTCCAGAAGCACCAAATGTCTGCATTCTAGAATCAGAATGTGGTGGAATTCTAGAATGCACAGCACGGCGGAATTCTAAAGTCCTAAAATGCCTGCTACCCGGAAGTTAACGTGTCTGACGTCCAGAATGCTACTAGGTCAGCATTTAATCATTCTGAAATATTCTGGGTTCTAGAATCAATGGACGGCTGAGTTCCAGAATGTAAGGTTGGCCAAACTCTAGAATACTTGCGTGTCTGAACTCGAGAGACATTCAATGTCCACATTCCGGAACTAAGGGTGTCTGAATTCCAGAAGCACCAAATGTCTGCATTCGAGAATCGGAATTTGACGGAATTCTAGAATGCACAGCACGGCGGAATTCTAAAGAACTAAAACGCCTGCTAGCCGGAAGTTAATGTGTCTGACCTCCAGAATGCTACTAGGTCAGCATTCTACCATTCTGAAAGATTCTGGGTTCTAGAATCAATGGACGGCTGAGTTCCGGAATGTCAGGGTGGCCAAACTCTAGAATCCTTGCGTGTCTGAACTCGAGAGTAATTCAATGTCCACATTCTGGAACTCAGGGTGTCTGAATTCCCGAAGAATCAATTGTCTGCATTCTAGAATCAAAATGTGGCAGAATTCTAGAATGCACAGCCTGGCGGAATTCTAAAGTCCTAAAATGCCTGCTAGTCGGAAGGTAAGGTGTCTGAGGTCGAGAATGCTACTAGGTCAGCATTCTACAGTTTTGAAAGATTCTGGGTTCTAGAACCAATGGACGGCTGGGTTCCAGAATGTCAGCATGGCCAAACTCTAGAATCCTTGCGTGTCTGATCTCGAGAGTCATTCAATGTGCACATTACGGAGCTCAGGGTGTCTGAATTCCAGAAACACCAAATGTCTGCATTCTAGAATCGGAATGTGGTGAAATTCTAGAATGCACAGCATGGCGGAATTCTAAAGTCCTAAAATGACTGCTAGCCGGAAGTTAAGGTGTCTGACGTCCAGAATGCTACTAGGTCAGCATTTAATCGTTCTGAAATATTCCGTGTTCTAGAATCAATGGATGGGTGAGTTCCAGAATGTAAGGTTGGCCAAACTCTAGAATCCTTGCGTGTCTGAACTCGAGAGACATTCAATGTCCAAATTCCGGAACTAAGGGTGTCTGAATTCCAGAAGCACCAAATGTCTGCATTCGAGAATCGGAATTTGACGGAATTCTAGTATGCACATCCTGGCGGAATTCTAAAGTACTAAAACGCCTGCTAGCCAGAAGTTAATGTGTCTGACGTCCAGAATGCTACTAGGTCAGCATTCTACCATTCTGAAAGATTCTGGGTTCTAGAATCAATGGACAGCTGAGTTCCGGAATGTCAGGGTGGCCAAACTCTCGAATCCCTGCGTGTCTGATCTCGAGAGTAATTCAATGTCCACATTCCGGAACTCAGGGTGTCTGAATTCCCGAAGAATCAATTGTCTGCATTCTAGAATCAAAATGTGGCTGAATTCTAGAATGCACAGCCTGGCGGAATTCTAAAGTCCTGAAATGCCTGCTAGTCGGAAGGTAAGGTGTCTGTGGTCCAGAAGGCTACTAGGTCAGCATTCTACCGTTCTGAAAGATTCTAGGTTCTAGAACCAATGGACGGCTGAGTTCCAGAATGTCAGCATGGCCAAACTCTAGAATCCTTGCGTGTCTGATCTTGAGAGTCATTCAATGTGCACATTCCGGAGCTCAGGGTGTCTGAATTCCAGAAACACCAAATGTCTGCATTCTAGAATCGGAATGTGGTGAAATTCTAGAATGCACAGCATGGTGGAATTCTAAAGTCCTAAAATGCCTGCTAGCCGGAAGTTAAGGTGTCTGACGTCCAGAATGCTACTAGGTCAGCATTGTACCGTTCTGAAAGATTCTGGGTTCCAGAATCAATGGACGGATGAATTCCAGAATGTCAGGTTGGCCAAACTCTAGAATACTTGCGTGTCTGAACTCGAGAGTCATTCAATGTCCACATTCCGGAATTCAGGGTGTCTGAATTCCAGAAGCACCAAATGTCTGCATTCTAGAATCAGAATGTGGTGGAATTCTAGAATGCACCGCACGGCGGAATTCTAAAGTCCTAAAATGCCTGCTACCCGGAAGTTAACGTGTCTGACGTCCAGAATGCTACTAGGTCAGCATTTAATCGTTCTGAAATATTCTGGGTTCTAGAATCAATGGACGGCTGAGTTCCAGAATGTAAGGTTGGCCAAACTCTAGAATCCTTGCGTGTCTGATCTCGAGAGTCATTCAATGTGCACATTCCGGAGCTCAGGGTGTCTGAATTCCAGAAACACCAAATGTCTGCATTCTAGAATCGGAATGTGGTGAAATTCTAGAATGCACAGCATGGCGGAATTCTAAAGTCCTAAAATGCCTGCTAGCCGGAAGTTAAGGTGTCTGACGTCCAGAATGCTACTAGGTCAGCATTCTACCGTTCTGAAAGATTCTGGGTTCTAGAATCAATGGACGGATGAGTTCCGGAATGTCAGGTTGGCCAAACTCTAGAATCCTTGCGTGTCTGAACTCGAGAGTCATTCAATGTGCACATTCCGGAATTCAGGGTGTCTGAATTCCAGAAGCACCAAATGTCTGCATTCTCGAATCAGAATGTGGTGGAATTCTAGAATGCACAGCATGGCGGAATTCTAAACTCCTAAAATGCCTGCTACCCGGAAGTTAAGGTGTCTGACGTCCAGAATGCTACTATGTCAGCATTTAATCGTTCTGAAATATTCCGGGTTCTAGAATCAATGGACGGCTGAGTTCCAGAATGTAAGGTTGGCCAAACTCTAGAATACTTGCGTGTCTGAACTCGAGAGACATTCAATGTCCACATTCCAGAACTAAGGGTGTCTGAATTCCAGAAGCACCAAATGTCTGCATTCGAGAATCGGAATTTGACGGAATTCTAGTATGCACAGCCTGGCGGAATTCTAAAGTACTAAAACGCCTGCTAGCCGGAAGTTAATGTGTCTGACGTCCAGAATGCTACTGGGTCAGCATTCTACCATTCTGAAAGATTCAGGGTTCTAGAATCAATGGACGGCTGAGTTCCGGAATGTCAGGGTGGCCAAACTCTAGAATCCTTGCGTGTCTGAACTCGAGAGTCATTCAATGTCCACATTCCGGAACTCAGGGTGTCTTAATTCCCGAAGAACCAATTGACTGCCTTCTAAAATCAAAATGTGGCAGAATTCTAGAATGCACAGCCTGGCCGAATTCTAAAGTCCTAAAATGCCTGCTAGTCGGAAGGTAAGGTGTCTGAGGTCGAGAATGCTACTAGGTCAGCATTCTACAGTTTTGAAAGATTCTGGGTTCTAGAACCAATGGACGGCTGGGTTCCAGAATGTCAGCATGGCCAAACTCTAGAATCCTTGCGTGTCTGATCTCGAGAGTCATTCAATGTGCACATTACGGAGCTCAGGGTGTCTGAATTCCAGAAACACCAAATGTCTGCATTCTAGAATCGGAATGTGGTGAAATTCTAGAATGCACAGCATGGCGGAATTCTAAAGTCCTAAAATGCCTGCTAGCCGGAAGTTAAGGTGTCTGACGTCCAGAATGCTACTAGGTCAGCATTTAATCGTTCTGAAATATTCCGTGTTCTAGAATCAATGGACGGGTGAGTTCCAGAATGTAAGGTTGGCCAAACTCTAGAATACTTGCGTGTCTGAACTCGAGAGACATTCAATGTCCAAATTCCGGAACTAAGGGTGTCTGAATTCCAGAAGCACCAAATGTCTGCATTCGAGAATCGGAATTTGACGGAATTCTAGTATGCACATCCTGGCGGAATTCTAAAGTACTAAAACGCCTGCTAGCCAGAAGTTAATGTGTCTGACGTCCAGAATGCTACTAGGTCAGCATTCTACCATTCTGAAAGATTCTGGGTTCTAGAATCAATGGACAGCTGAGTTCCGGAATGTCAGGGTGGCCAAACTCTCGAATCCCTGCGTGTCTGATCTCGAGAGTAATTCAATGTCCACATTCCGGAACTCAGGGTGTCTGAATTCCCGAAGAATCAATTGTCTGCATTCTAGAATCAAAATGTGGCAGAATTCTAGAATGCACAGCCTGGCGGAATTCTAAAGTCCTAAAATGCCTGCTAGTCGGAAGGTAAGGTGTCTGTGGTCCAGAAGGCTACTAGGTCAGCATTCTACCGTTCTGAAAGATTCTAGGTTCTAGAACCAATGGACGGCTGAGTTCCAGAATGTCAGCATGGCCAAACTCTAGAATCCTTGCGTGTCTGATCTTGAGAGTCATTCAATGTGCACATTCCGGAGCTCAGGGTGTCTGAATTCCAGAAACACCAAATGTCTGCATTCTAGAATCGGAATGTGGTGAAATTCTAGAATGCACAGCATGGTGGAATTCTAAAGTCCTAAAATGCCTGCTAGCCGGAAGTTAAGGTGTCTAACGTCCAGAATGCTACTAGGTCAGCATTGTACCGTTCTGAAAGATTCTGGGTTCCAGAATCAATGGACGGATGAATTCCAGAATGTCAGGTTGGCCAAACTCTAGAATACTTGCGTGTCTGAACTCGAGAGTCATTCAATGTCCACATTCCGGAATTCAGGGTGTCTGAATTCCAGAAGCACCAAATGTCTGCATTCTCGAATCAGAATGTGGTGGAATTCTAGAATGCACCGCACGGCGGAATTCTAAAGTCCTAAAATGCCTGCTACCCGGAAGTTAACGTGTCTGACGTCCAGAATGCTACTAGGTCAGCATTTAATCATTCTGAAATATTCTGGGTTCTAGAATCAATGGACGGCTGAGTTCCAGAATGTAAGGTTGGCCAAACTCTAGAATACTTGCGTGTCTGAACTCGAGAGACATTCAATGTCCACATTCCGGAACTAAGGGTGTCTGAATTCCAGAAGCACCAAATGTCTGCATTCGAGAATCGGAATTTGACGGAATTCTAGTATGCACAGCCTGGCGGAATTCTAAAGTACTAAAACGCCTGCTAGTCGGAAGTTAATGTGTCTGACGTCCAGAATGCTACTAGGTCAGCATTCTACCATTCTGAAAGATTCAGGGTTCTAGAATCAATGGACGGCTGAGTTCCGGAATGTCAGGGTGGCCAAACTCTAGAATCCTTGCGTGTCTGAACTCGAGAGTCATTCAAAGTCCACATTCCGGAACTCAGGGTGTCTTAATTCCCGAAGAACCAATTGACTGCCTTCTAAAATCAAAATGTGGCAGAATTCTAGAATGCACAGCCTGGCCGAATTCTAAAGTCCTAAAATGCCTGCTAGTCGGAAGGTAAGGTGTCTGAGGTCGAGAATGCTACTAGGTCAGCATTCTACAGTTTTGAAAGATTCTGGGTTCTAGAACCAATGGACGGCTGGGTTCCAGAATGTCAGCATGGCCAAACTCTAGAATCCTTGCGTGTCTGATCTCGAGAGTCATTCAATGTGCACATTACGGAGCTCAGGGTGTCTGAATTCCAGAAACACCAAATGTCTGCATTCTAGAATCGGAATGTGGTGAAATTCTAGAATGCACAGCATGGCGGAATTCTAAAGTCCTAAAATGCCTGCTAGCCGGAAGTTAAGGTGTCTGACGTCCAGAATGCTACTAGGTCAGCATTTAATCGTTCTGAAATATTCCGTGTTCTAGAATCAATGGACGGCTGAGTTCCAGAATGTACGGTTGGCCAAACTCTAGAATACTTGCGTGTCTGAACTCGAGAGACATTCAATGTCCAAATTCCGGAACTAAGGGTGTCTGAATTCCAGAAGCACCAAATGTCTGCATTCGAGAATCGGAATTTGACGGAATTCTAGTGTGCACAGCCTGGCGGAATTCTAAAGTACTAAAACGCCTGCTAGACGGAAGTTAATGTGTCTGACGTCCAGAATGCTACTAGGTCAGCATTCTACCATTCTGAAAGATTCTGGGTTCTAGAATCAATGGACAGCTGAGTTCCGGAATGTCAGGGTGGCCAAACTCTCGAATCCCTGCGTGTCTGATCTGGAGAGTAATTCAATGTCCACATTCCGGAACTCAGGGTGTCTGAATTCCCGAAGAATCAATTGTCTGCATTCTAGAATCAAAATGTGGCAGAATTCTAGAATGCACAGCCTGGCGGAATTCTACAGTCCTAAAATGCCTGCTAGTCGGAAGGTAAGGTGTCTGTGGTCCAGAAGGCTACTAGGTCAGCATTCTACCGTTCTGAAAGATTCTGGGTTCTAGAACCAATGGACGGCTGAGTTCCAGAATGTCAGCATGGCCAAACTCTAGAATCCTTGCGTGTCTGATCTTGAGAGTCATTCAATGTGCACATTCCGGAGCTCAGGGTGTCTGAATTCCAGAAACAACAAATGTCTGCATTCTTGAATCGGAATGTGGTGAAATTCTAGAATGCACAGCATGGTGGAATTCTAAAGTCCTAAAATGCCTGCTAGCCGGAAGTTAAGGTGTCTGACGTCCAGAATGCTACTAGGTCAGCATTGTACCGTTCTGAAAGATTCTGGGTTCCAGAATCAATGGACGGATGAGTTCCAGAATGTCAGGTTGGCCAAACTCTAGAATACTTGCGTGTCTGAACTCGAGAGTCATTCAATGTCCACATTCCGGAATTCAGGGTGTCTGAATTCCAGAAGCACCAAATGTCTGCATTCTAGAATCAGAATGTGGTGGAATTCTAGAATGCACCGCACGGCGGAATTCTAAAGTCCTAAAATGCCTGCTACCCGGAAGTTAACGTGTCTGACGTCCAGAATGCTACTAGGTCAGCATTTAATCATTCTGAAATATTCTGGGTTCCAGAATCAATGGACGGCTGAGTTCCAGAATGTAAGGTTGGCCAAACTCTAGAATACTTGCGTGTCTGAACTCGAGAGACATTCAATGTCCACATTCCGGAACTAAGGGTGTCTGAATTCCAGAAGCACCAAATGTCTGCATTCGAGAATCGGAATTTGACGGAATTCTAGAATGCACAGCACGGCGGAATTCTAAAGAACTAAAACGCCTGCTAGCCGGAAGTTAATGTGTCTGACGTCCAGAATGCTACTAGGTCAGCATTCTACCATTCTGAAAGATTCTGGGTTCTAGAATCAATGGACGGCTGAGTTCCGGAATGTCAGGGTGGCCAAACACTAGAATCCTTGCGTGTCTGAACTCGAGAGTAATTCAATGTCCACATTCTGGAACTCAGGGTGTCTGAATTCCCGAAGAATCAATTGTCTGCATTCTAGAATCAAAATGTGGCAGAATTCTAGAATGCACAGCCTGGCGGAATTCTAAAGTCCTAAAATGCCTGCTAGTCGGAAGGTAAGGTGTCTGAGGTCGAGAATGCTACTAGGTCAGCATTCTACAGTTTTGAAAGATTCTGGGTTCTAGAACCAATGGACGGCTGGGTTCCAGAATGTCAGCATGGCCAAACTCTAGAATCCTTGCGTGTCTGATCTCGAGAGTCATTCAATGTGCACATTACGGAGCTCAGGGTGTCTGAATTCCAGAAACACCAAATGTCTGCATTCTAGAATCGGAATGTGGTGAAATTCTAGAATGCACAGCATGGCGGAATTCTAAAGTCCTAAAATGCCTGCTAGCCGGAAGTTAAGGTGTCTGACGTCCAGAATGCTACTAGGTCAGCATTTAATCGTTCTGAAATATTCCGTGTTCTAGAATCAATGGACGGGTGAGTTCCAGAATGTAAGGTTGGCCAAACTCTAGAATCCTTGCGTGTCTGAACTCGAGAGACATTCAATGTCCAAATTCCGGAACTAAGGGTGTCTGAATTCCAGAAGCACCAAATGTCTGCATTCGAGAATCGGAATTTGACGGAATTCTAGTATGCACATCCTGGCGGAATTCTAAAGTACTAAAACGCCTGCTAGCCAGAAGTTAATGTGTCTGACGTCCAGAATGCTACTAGGTCAGCATTCTACCATTCTGAAAGATTCTGGGTTCTAGAATCAATGGACAGCTGAGTTCCGGAATGTCAGGGTGGCCAAACTCTCGAATCCCTGCGTGTCTGATCTCGAGAGTAATTCAATGTCCACATTCCGGAACTCAGGGTGTCTGAATTCCCGAAGAATCAATTGTCTGCATTCTAGAATCAAAATGTGGCAGAATTCTAGAATGCACAGCCTGGCGGAATTCTACAGTCCTAAAATGCCTGCTAGTCGGAAGGTAAGGTGTCTGTGGTCCAGAAGGCTACTAGGTCAGCATTCTACCGTTCTGAAAGATTCTAGGTTCTAGAACCAATGGACGGCTGAGTTCCAGAATGTCAGCATGGCCAAACTCTAGAATCCTTGCGTGTCTGATCTTGAGAGTCATTCAATGTGCACATTCCGGAGCTCAGGGTGTCTGAATTCCAGAAACACCAAATGTCTGCATTCTAGAATCGGAATGTGGTGAAAGTCTAGAATGCACAGCATGGTGGAATTCTAAAGTCCTAAAATGCCTGCTAGCCGGAAGTTAAGGTGTCTGACGTCCAGAATGCTACTAGGTCAGCATTGTACCGTTCTGAAAGATTCTGGGTTCCAGAATCAATGGACGGATGAATTCCAGAATGTCAGGTTGGCCAAACTCTAGAATACTTGCGTGTCTGAACTCGAGAGTCATTCAATGTCCACATTCCGGAATTCAGGGTGTCTGAATTCCAGAAGCACCAAATGTCTGCATTCTAGAATCAGAATGTGGTGGAATTCTAGAATGCACCGCACGGCGGAATTCTAAAGTCCTAAAATGCCTGCTACCCGGAAGTTAACGTGTCTGACGTCCAGAATGCTACTAGGTCAGCATTTAATCGTTCTGAAATATTCTGGGTTCTAGAATCAATGGACGGCTGAGTTCCAGAATGTAAGGTTGGCCAAACTCTAGAATCCTTGCGTGTCTGATCTCGAGAGTCATTCAATGTGCACATTCCGGAGCTCAGGGTGTCTGAATTCCAGAAACACCAAATGTCTGCATTCTAGAATCGGAATGTGGTGAAATTCTAGAATGCACAGCATGGCGGAATTCTAAAGTCCTAAAATGCCTGCTAGCCGGAAGTTAAGGTGTCTGACGTCCAGAATGCTACTAGGTCAGCATTCTACCGTTCTGAAAGATTCTGGGTTCTAGAATCAATGGACGGATGAGTTCCGGAATGTCAGGTTGGCCAAACTCTAGAATCCTTGCGTGTCTGAACTCGAGAGTCATTCAATGTGCACATTCCGGAATTCAGGGTGTCTGAATTCCAGAAGCACCAAATGTCTGCATTCTCGAATCAGAATGTGGTGGAATTCTAGAATGCACAGCATGGCGGAATTCTAAACTCCTAAAATGCCTGCTACCCGGAAGTTAAGGTGTCTGACGTCCAGAATGCTACTAGGTCAGCATTTAATCGTTCTGAAATATTCCGGGTTCTAGAATCAATGGACGGCTGAGTTCCAGAATGTAAGGTTGGCCAAACTCTAGAATACTTGCGTGTCTGAACTCGAGAGACATTCAATGTCCACATTCCAGAACTAAGGGTGTCTGAATTCCAGAAGCACCAAATGTCTGCATTCGAGAATCGGAATTTGACGGAATTCTAGTATGCACAGCCTGGCGGAATTCTAAAGTACTAAAACGCCTGCTAGCCGGAAGTTAATGTGTCTGACGTCCAGAATGCTACTGGGTCAGCATTCTACCATTCTGAAAGATTCAGGGTTCTAGAATCAATGGACGGCTGAGTTCCGGAATGTCAGGGTGGCCAAACTCTAGAATCCTTGCGTGTCTGAACTCGAGAGTCATTCAAAGTCCACATTCCGGAACTCAGGGTGTCTTAATTCCCGAAGAACCAATTGACTGCCTTCTAAAATCAAAATGTGGCAGAATTCTAGAATGCACAGCCTGGCCGAATTCTAAAGTCCTAAAATGCCTGCTAGTCGGAAGGTAAGGTGTCTGAGGTCGAGAATGCTACTAGGTCAGCATTCTACAGTTTTGAAAGATTCTGGGTTCTAGAACCAATGGACGGCTGGGTTCCAGAATGTCAGCATGGCCAAACTCTAGAATCCTTGCGTGTCTGATCTCGAGAGTCATTCAATGTGCACATTACGGAGCTCAGGGTGTCTGAATTCCAGAAACACCAAATGTCTGCATTCTAGAATCGGAATGTGGTGAAATTCTAGAATGCACAGCATGGCGGAATTCTAAAGTCCTAAAATGCCTGCTAGCCGGAAGTTAAGGTGTCTGACGTCCAGAATGCTACTAGGTCAGCATTTAATCGTTCTGAAATATTCCGGGTTCTAGAATCAATGGACGGCTGAGTTCCAGAATGTAAGGTTGGCCAAACTCTAGAATACTTGCGTGTCTGAACTCGAGAGACATTCAATGTCCAAATTCCGGAACTAAGGGTGTCTGAATTCCAGAAGCACCAAATGTCTGCATTCGAGAATCGGAATTTGACGGAATTCTAGTATGCACATCCTGGCGGAATTCTAAAGTACTAAAACGCCTGCTAGCCAGAAGTTAATGTGTCTGACGTCCAGAATGCTACTAGGTCAGCATTCTACCATTCTGAAAGATTCTGGGTTCTAGAATCAATGGACAGCTGAGTTCCAGAATGTCAGGGTGGCCAAACTCTCGAATCCCTGCGTGTCTGATCTCGAGAGTAATTCAATGTCCACATTCCGGAACTCAGGGTGTCTGAATTCCCGAAGAATCAATTGTCTGCATTCTAGAATCAAAATGTGGCAGAATTCTAGAATGCACAGCCTGGCGGAATTCTAAAGTCCTAAAATGCCTGCTAGTCGGAAGGTAAGGTGTCTGTGGTCCAGAAGGCTACTAGGTCAGCATTCTACCGTTCTGAAAGATTCTAGGTTCTAGAACCAATGGACGGCTGAGTTCCAGAATGTCAGCATGGCCAAACTCTAGAATCCTTGCGTATCTGGTCTTGAGAGTCATTCAATGTGCACATTCCGGAGCTCAGGGTGTCTGAATTCCAGAAACACCAAATGTCTGCATTCTAGAATCGGAATGTGGTGAAATTCTAGAATGCACAGCATGGTGGAATTCTAAAGTCCTAAAATGCCTGCTAGCCGGAAGTTAAGGTGTCTAACGTCCAGAATGCTACTAGGTCAGCATTGTACCGTTCTGAAAGATTCTGGGTTCCAGAATCAATGGACGGATGAATTCCAGAATGTCAGGTTGGCCAAACTCTAGAATACTTGCGTGTCTGAACTCGAGAGTCATTCAATGTCCACATTCCGGAATTCAGGGTGTCTGAATTCCAGAAGCACCAAATGTCTGCATTCTAGAATCAGAATGTGGTGGAATTCTAGAATGCACCGCACGGCGGAATTCTAAAGTCCTAAAATGCCTGCTACCCGGAAGTTAACGTGTCTGACGTCCAGAATGCTACTAGGTCAGCATTTAATCATTCTGAAATATTCTGGGTTCTAGAATCAATGGACGGCTGAGTTCCAGAATGTAAGGTTGGCCAAACTCTAGAATACTTGCGTGTCTGAACTCGAGAGACATTCAATGTCCACATTCCGGAACTAAGGGTGTCTGAATTCCAGAAGCACCAAATGTCTGCATTCGAGAATCGGAATTTGACGGAATTCTAGTATGCACAGCCTGGCGGAATTCTAAAGTACTAAAACGCCTGCTAGTCGGAAGTTAATGTGTCTGACGTCCAGAATGCTACTAGGTCAGCATTCTACCATTCTGAAAGATTCAGGGTTCTAGAATCAATGGACGGCTGAGTTCCGGAATGTCAGGGTGGCCAAACTCTAGAATCCTTGCGTGTCTGAACTCGAGAGTCATTCAAAGTCCACATTCCGGAACTCAGGGTGTCTTAATTCCCGAAGAACCAATTGACTGCCTTCTAAAATCAAAATGTGGCAGAATTCTAGAATGCACAGCCTGGCCGAATTCTAAAGTCCTAAAATGCCTGCTAGTCGGAAGGTAAGGTGTCTGAGGTCGAGAATGCTACTAGGTCAGCATTCTACAGTTTTGAAAGATTCTGGGTTCTAGAACCAATGGACGGCTGGGTTCCAGAATGTCAGCATGGCCAAACTCTAGAATCCTTGCGTGTCTGATCTCGAGAGTCATTCAATGTGCACATTACGGAGCTCAGGGTGTCTGAATTCCAGAAACACCAAATGTCTGCATTCTAGAATCGGAATGTGGTGAAATTCTAGAATGCACAGCATGGCGGAATTCTAAAGTCCTAAAATGCCTGCTAGCCGGAAGTTAAGGTGTCTGACGTCCAGAATGCTACTAGGTCAGCATTTAATCGTTCTGAAATATTCCGTGTTCTAGAATCAATGGACGGCTGAGTTCCAGAATGTACGGTTGGCCAAACTCTAGAATACTTGCGTGTCTGAACTCGAGAGACATTCAATGTCCAAATTCCGGAACTAAGGGTGTCTGAATTCCAGAAGCACCAAATGTCTGCATTCGAGAATCGGAATTTGACGGAATTCTAGTATGCACAGCCTGGCGGAATTCTAAAGTACTAAAACGCCTGCTAGCCAGAAGTTAATGTGTCTGACGTCCAGAATGCTACTAGGTCAGCATTCTACCATTCTGAAAGATTCTGGGTTCTAGAATCAATGGACAGCTGAGTTCCGGAATGTCAGGGTGGCCAAACTCTCGAATCCCTGCGTGTCTGATCTCAAGAGTAATTCAATGTCCACATTCCGGAACTCAGGGTGTCTGAATTCCCGAAGAATCAATTGTCTGCATTCTAGAATCAAAATGTGGCAGAATTCTAGAATGCAGAGCCTGGCGGAATTCTACAGTCCTAAAATGCCTGCTAGTCGGAAGGTAAGGTGTCTGTGGTCCAGAAGGCTACTAGGTCAGCATTCTACCGTTCTGAAAGATTCTGGGTTCTAGAACCAATGGACGGCTGAGTTCCAGAATGTCAGCATGGCCAAACTCTAGAATCCTTGCGTGTCTGATCTTGAGAGTCATTCAATGTGCACATTCCGGAGCTCAGGGTGTCTGAATTCCAGAAACAACAAATGTCTGCATTCTTGAATCGGAATGTGGTGAAATTCTAGAATGCACAGCATGGTGGAATTCTAAAGTCCTAAAATGCCTGCTAGCCGGAAGTTAAGGTGTCTGACGTCCAGAATGCTACTAGGTCAGCATTGTACCGTTCTGAAAGATTCTGGGTTCCAGAATCAATGGACGGATGAGTTCCAGAATGTCAGGTTGGCCAAACTCTAGAATACTTGCGTGTCTGAACTCGAGAGTCATTCAATGTCCACATTCCGGAATTCAGGGTGTCTGAATTCCAGAAGCACCAAATGTCTGCATTCTAGAATCAGAATGTGGTGGAATTCTAGAATGCACCGCACGGCGGAATTCTAAAGTCCTAAAATTCCTGCTACCCGGAAGTTAACGTGTCTGACGTCCAGAATGCTACTAGGTCAGCATTTAATCATTCTGAAATATTCTGGGTTCCAGAATCAATGGACGGCTGAGTTCCAGAATGTAAGGTTGGCCAAACTCTAGAATACTTGCGTGTCTGAACTCGAGAGACATTCAATGTCCACATTCCGGAACTAAGGGTGTCTGAATTCCAGAAGCACCAAATGTCTGCATTCGAGAATCGGAATTTGACGGAATTCTAGAATGCACAGCCTGGCGGAATTCTAAATTACTAAAACGCCTGCTAGCCGGAAGTTAATGTGTCTGACGTCCAGAATGCTACTAGGTCATCATTCTACCATTCTGAAAGATTCTGGGTTCTAGAATCAATGGACGGCTGAGTTCCGGAATGTCAGGGTGGCCAAACTCTCGAATCCCTGCGTGTCTGAACTCGAGAGTAATTCAAAGGCCATATTCCGGAACTCAGGGTGTCTGAATTCCCGAAGAATCAATTGTCTGCATTCTAGAATCAAAATGTGGCAGAATTCTAGAATGCACAGCCTGGCGGAATTCTAAAGTCCTAAAATGCCTGCTAGTCGGAAGGTAAGGTGTCTGAGGTCCAGAATGCTACTAGGTCAGCATTCTACCATTCTGAAAGATTCTGGGTTCCAGAATCAATGGACGGATGAGTTCCAGAATGTCAGGTTCGCCAAACTCTAGAATCCTTGCGTGTCTGAACTCGAGAGTCACTCAATGTCCACATTCCGGAATTCACGGTGTCTGAATTCCAGAAGCACCAAATGTCTGCATTCTAGAATCAGAATGTGGTGGAATTCTAGAATGCACAGCACGGCGGAATTCTAAAGTCCTAAAATGCCTGCTACCCGGAAGTTAACGTGTCTGACGTCCAGAATGCTACTAGGTCAGCATTTAATCATTCTGAAATATTCTGGGTTCTAGAATCAATGGACGGCTGAGTTCCAGAATGTAAGGTTGGCCAAACTCTAGAATACTTGCGTGTCTGAACTCGAGAGACATTCAATGTCCACATTCCGGAACTAAGGGTGTCTGAATTCCAGAAGCACCAAATGTCTGCATTCGAGAATCGGAATTTGACGGAATTCTAGAATGCACAGCACGGCGGAATTCTAAAGAACTAAAACGCCTGCTAGCCGGAAGTTAATGTGTCTGACCTCCAGAATGCTACTAGGTCAGCATTCTACCATTCTGAAAGATTCTGGGTTCTAGAATCAATGGACGGCTGAGTTCCGGAATGTCAGGGTGGCCAAACACTAGAATCCTTGCGTGTCTGAACTCGAGAGTAATTCAATGTCCACATGCTGGAACTCAGGGTGTCTGAATTCCCGAAGAATCAATTGTCTGCATTCTAGAATCAAAATGTGGCAGAATTCTAGAATGCACAGCCTGGCGGAATTCTAAAGTCCTAAAATGCCTGCTAGTCGGAAGGTAAGTTGTCTGAGGTCCAGAATGCTACTAGGTCAGCATTCTACCGTTCTGAAACATTCTGGGTTCTAGAACCAATGGACGGCTGAGTTCCAGAAGGTCAGCATGGCCAAACTCTAGAATCCTTGCGTGTCTGATATCGAGAGTCATTCAATGTGCACATTCCGGAGCTCAGGGTGTCTGAATTCCAGAAACACCAAATGTCTGCATTCTAGAATCGGAATGTGGTGAAATTCTAGAATGCACAGCATGGCGGAATTCTAAAGTCCTAAAATGCCTGCTAGCCGGAAGTTAAGGTGTCTGACGTCCAGAATGCTACTAGGTCAGCATTCTACCGTTCTGAATGATTCTGGGTTCTAGAATCAATGGACGGATGAGTTCCGGAATGTCAGGTTGGCCAAACTCTAGAATCCTTGCGTGTCTGAACTCGAGAGTCATTCAATGTTCACATTCCGGAATTCATGGTGTCTGAATTCCAGAAGCACCAAATGTCTGCATTCTCGATCAGAATGTGGTGGAATTCTAGAATGCACAGCATGGCGGAATTCTAAACTCTTAAAATGCCTGCTACCCGGAAGTTAAGGTGTCTGACGTCCAGAATGCTACTAGGTCAGCATTTAATCGTTCTGAAATATTCCGGGTTCTAGAATCAATGGACGGCTGAGTTCCAGAATGTAAGGTTGGCCAAACTCTAGAATACTTGCGTGTCTGAACTCGAGAGACATTCAATGTCCACATTCCGGAACTAAGGGTGTCTGAATTCCAGAAGCACCAAATGTCTGCATTCGAGAATCGGAATTTGACGGAATTCTAGAATGCACAGCACGGCGGAATTCTAAAGTACTAAAACGCCTGCTAGCCGGAAGTTAATGTGTCTGACGTCCAGAATGCTACTAGGTCAGCATTCTACCATTCTGAAAGATTCAGGGTTCTAGAATCAATGGACGGCTGAGTTCCGGAATGTCAGGGTGGCCAAACTCTAGAATCCTTGCATGTCTGAACTCGAGAGTCATTCAAAGTCCACATTCCGGAACTCAGGGTGTCTTAATTCCCGAAGAACCAATTGTCTGCCTTCTAAAATCAAAATGTGGCAGAATTCTAGAATGCACAGCCTGGCCGAATTCTAAAGTCCTAAAATGCCTGCTAGTCGGAAGGTAAGGTGTCTGAGGTCCAGAATGCTACTAGGTCAGCATTCTACCGTTTTGAAAGATTCTGGGTTCTAGAACCAATGGACGGCTGAGTTCCAGAATGTCAGCATGGCCAAACTCTAGAATCCTTGCGTGTCTGATCTCGAGAGTCATTCAATGTGCACATTACGGAGCTCAGGGTGTTTGAATTCCAGAAACACCAAATGTCTGCATTCTAGAATCGGAATGTGGTGAAATTCTAGAATTCACAGCATGGCGGAATTCTAAAGTCCTAAAATGCCTGCTACCCGGAAGTTAACGTGTCTGACGTCCAGAATGCTACTAGGTCAGCATTTAATCGTTCTGAAATATTCCGGGTTCTAGAATGAATGGACGGCTGAGTTCCAGAATGTAAGGTTGGCCAAACTCTAGAATACTTGCGTGTCTGAACTTGAGAGACATTCAATGTCCAAATTCCGGAACTAAGGGTGTCTGAATTCCAGAAGCACCAAATGTCTGCATTCGAGAATCGGAATTTGACGGAATTCTAGTATGCACAGCCTGGCGGAATTCTAAAATACTAAAACGCCTGCTAGCCGGAAGTTAATATGTCTGACGTCCAGAATGCTACTAGGTCAGCATTCTACCATTCTGAAAGATTCTGGGTTCTAGAATCAATGGACGGCTGAGTTCCGGAATGTCAGGGTGGCCAAACTCTCGAATACCTGCGTGTCTGAACTCGAGAGTAATTCAATGTCCACATTCCGGAACTCAGGGTGTCTGAATTCCCGAAGAATCAATTGTTTGCATTCTAGAATCAAAATGTGGCAGAATTCTAGAATGCACAGCCTGGCGGAATTCTAAAGTCCTAAAATGCCTGCTAGTCGGAAGGTAAGGTGTCTGAGGTCCAGAATGCTACTAGGTCAGCATTCTACCGTTCTGAAAGATTCTGGGTTCTAGAACCAATGGACGGCTGAGTTCCAGAATGTCAGCATGGCCAAACTCTAGAATCCTTGCGTGTCTGATCTTGAGAATCATTCAATGTGCACATTCTGGAGCTCAGGGTGTCTGAATTCCAGAAACACCAAATGTCTGCATTCTAGAATCGGAATATGGTGAAATTCTAGAATGCACAGCATGGTGGAATTCTAAAGTCCTAAAATGCCTGCTAGCCGGAAGTTAAGGTGTCTGACGTCCAGAATGCTACTAGGTCAGCATTCTACCGTTCTGAAAGATTCTGGGTTCCAGAATCAATGGACGGATGAGTTCCAGAATGTCAGGTCCGCCAAACTCTAGAATCCTTGCGTGTCTGAACTCGAGAGTCACTCAATGTCCACATTCCGGAATTCACGGTGTCTGAATTCCAGAAGCACCAAATGTCTGCATTCTAGAATCAGAATGTGGTGGAATTCTAGAATGCACAGCCTGGCGGAATTCTAAAGTCCTAAAATGCCTGCTAGTCGGAAGGTAAGTTGTCTGAGGTCCAGAATGCTACTAGGTCAGCATTCTACCGTTCTGAAAGATTCTGGGTTCTAGAATCAATGGACGGATGAGTTCCGGAATGTCAGGTTGGCCAAACTCTAGAATCCTTGCGTGTCTGAAGTCGAGAGTCATTCAATGTTCACATTCCGGAATTCATGGTGTCTGAATTCCAGAAGCACCAAATGTCTGCATTCTCGAATCAGAATGTGGTGGAATTCTAGAATGCACAGCATGGCGGAATTCTAAACTCCTAAAATGCCTGCTACCCGGAAGTTAAGGTGTCTGACGTCCAGAATGCTACTAGGTCAGCATTTAATCGTTCTGAAATATTCCGGGTTCTAGAATCAATGGACGGCTGAGTTCCAGAATGTCAGGTTGGCCAAACTCTAGAATACTTGCGTGTCTGAACTCGAGAGACATTCAATGTCCACATTCCGGAACTAAGGGTGTCTGAATTCCAGAAGCACCAAATGTCTGCATTCGAGAATCGGAATTTGACGGAATACAAGAATGCACAGCACGGCGGAATTCTAAAGTACTAAAACGCCTGCTAGCCGGAAGTTAATGAGTCTGACGTCCAGAATGCTACTAGGTCAGCATTCTACCATTCTGAAAGATTCAGGGTTCTAGAATCAATGGACGGCTGAGTTCCGGAATGTCAGGGTGGCCAAACTCTAGAATCCTTGCGTGTCTGAACTCGAGAGTCATTCAAAGTCCACATTCCGGAACTCAGGGTGTCTTAATTCCCGAAGAACCAATTGTCTGCCTTCTAAAATCAAAATGTGGAAGAATTCTAGAATGCACAGCCTGGCCGAATTCTAAAGTCCTAAAATGCCTGCTAGTCGGAAGGTAAGGTGTCTGAGGTCCAGAATGCTACTAGGTCAGCATTCTACCGTTTTGAAAGATTCTGGGTTCTAGAACCAATGGACGGCTGAGTTCCACAATGTCAGCATGGCCAAACTCTAGAATCCTTGCGTGTCTGATCTCGAGAGTCATTCAATGTGCACATTACGGAGCTCAGGGTGTTTGAATTCCAGAAACACCAAATGTGTGCATTCTAGAATCGGAATGTGGTGAAATTCCAGAATTCACATCATGGCGGAATTCTAAAGTCCTAAAATGCCTGCTAGCCGGAAGCTAAGGTGTCTGACGTCCAGAATGCTACTAGGTCAGCATTTAATCATTCTGAAATATTCCGGGTTCTAGAATGAATTGACGGCTGAGTTCCAGAATGTAAGGTTGGCCAAACTCTAGAATACTTGCGTGTCTGAACTCGAGAGACATTCAATGTCCAAATTCCGGAACTAAGGGTGTCTGAATTCCAGAAGCACCAAATGTCTGCATTCGAGAATCGGAATTTGACGGAATTCTAGTATGCACAGCCTGGCGGAATTCTAAAGTACTAAAACGCCTGCTAGCCGGAAGTTAATGTGTCTGACGTCCAGAATGCTACTAGGTCAGCATTCTACCATTCTGAAGGATTCTGGGTTCTAGAATCAATGGACAGCTGAGTTCCGGAATGTCAGGGTGGCCAAACTCTCGAATCCCTGCGTGTCTGATCTCGAGAGTAATTCAATGTCCACATTCTGGAACTCAGGGTGTCTGAATTCCCGAAGAATCAATTGTCTGCATTCTAGAATCAAAATGTGGCAGAATTCTAGAATGCACAGCCTGGCGGAATTCTAAAGTCCTAAAATGCCTGCTAGTCGGAAGGTAAGGTGTCTGTGGTCCAGAATGCTACTAGGTCAGCATTCTACCGTTCTGAAAGATTCTAGGTTCTAGAACCAATGGACGGCTGAGTTCCAGAATGTCAGCATGGCCAAACTCTAGAATCCTTGCGTGTCTGATCTTGAGAGTCATTCAATGTGCACATTCCGGAGCTCAGGGTGTCTGAATTCCAGAAACAACAAATGTCTGCATTCTAGAATCGGAATGTGGTGAAATTCTAGAATGCACAGCATGGTGGAATTCTAAAGTCCTAAAATGCCTGCTAGCCGGAAGTTAAGGTGTCTGACGTCCAGAATGCTACTAGGTCAGCATTCTACCGTTCTGAAAGATTCTGGGTTCCAGAATCAATGGACGGATGAGTTCCAGAATGTCAGGTTGGCCAAACTCTAGAATACTTGCGTGTCTGAACTCGAGAGTCATTCAATGTCCACATTCCGGAATTCAGGGTGTCTGAATTCCAGAAGCACCAAATGTCTGCATTCTAGAATCAGAATGTGGTGGAATTCTAGAATGCACCGCACGGCAGAATTCTAAAGTCCTAAAATGCCTGCTACCCGGAAGTTAACGTGTCTGACGTCCAGAATGCTACTAGGTCAGCATTTAATCATTCTGAAATATTCTGGGTTCTAGAATCAATGGACGGCTGAGTTCCAGAATGTAAGGTTGGCCAAACTCTAGAATACTTGCATGTCTGAACTCGAGAGACATTCAATGTCCACATTCCGGAACTAAGGGTGTCTGAATTCCAGAAGCACCAAATGTCTGCATTCGAGAATTGGAATTTGACGGAATTCTAGAATGCACAGCACGGCGGAATTCTAAAGTACTAAAACGCCTGCTAGCCAGAAGTTAATGTGTCTGACGTCCAGAATGCTACTAGGTCAGCATTTTACCATTCTGAATGATTCTCGGTTCTAGAATCAATGGACGGCTGAGTTCCGGAATGTCAGGGTGGCCAACCTCTAGAATCCTTGCGTGTCTGAACTCGAGAGTCATTCAATGTCCACATTCCGGAACTCAGGGTGTCTGAATTCCCGAAGAACCAATTGTCTGCATTCTAGAATCAAAATGTGGCAGAATTCTAGAATGCACAGCCTGGCGGAATTCTAACGTCCTAAAATGCCTGCTAGTCGGAAGGTAAGGTGTCTGAGGTCCAGAATGCTACTAGGTCAGCATTCTACCGTTCTGAAAGATTCTGGGTTCTAGAACCAATGGACGGCTGAGTTCCAGAATGTCAGCATGGCCAAACTCTAGAATCCTTGCGTGTCTGATCTCGAGAGTCATTCAATGTGCACATTCCGGAGCTCAGGGTGTCTGAATTCCAGAAACACCAAATGTCTGCATTCTAGAATCGGAATGTGGTGAAATTCTAGAATGCACAGCATGGCGGAATTCTAAAGTCCTAAAATGCCTGCTAGCCGGAAGTTAAGGTGTCTGACGTCCAGAATGCTACTAGGTCAGCATTCTACCGTTCTGATAGATTCTGGGTTCTAGAATCAATGGACGGATGAGTTCCAGAATGTCAGGTTGGCCAAACTCTAGAATCCTTGCGTGTCTGAACTCGAGAGTCATTCAATGTTCACATTCCGGAATTCATGGTGTCTGAATTCCAGAAGCACCAAATGTCTGCATTCTAGAATCAGAATGTGGTGGAATTCTAGAATGCACAGCATGGCGGAATTCTAAACTCCTAAAATGCCTGCTAGCCGGAAGTTAAGGTGTCTGACGTCCAGAATGCTACTAGGTCAGCATTTAATCGTTCTGAAATATTCCGGGTTCTAGAATCAATGGACGGCTGAGTTCCAGAATGTAAGGTTGGCCAAACTCTAGAATACTTGCGTGTCTGAACTCGAGAGACATTCAATGTCCAAATTCCGGAACTAAGGGTGTCTGAATTCCAGAAGCACCAAATGTCTGCATTCGAGAATCGGAATTTGACGGAATTCTAGTATGCACAGCCTGGCGGAATTCTAAAGTACTAAAACGCCTGCTAGCCGGAAGTTAATGTGTCTGACGTCCAGAATGCTACTAGGTCAGCATTCTACCATTCTGAAAGATTCTGGGTTCTAGAATCAATGGACGGCTGAGTTCCGGAATGTCAGGGTGGCCAAACTCTCGAATCCCTGCGTGTCTGAACTCGA
The DNA here is from genome assembly GCF_030222135.1 of Aotus nancymaae. NCBI lineage: Eukaryota > Metazoa > Chordata > Mammalia > Primates > Aotidae > Aotus > Aotus nancymaae. The sequence goes on along the minus strand of NW_026988514.1, from coordinate 1,480,062 downwards.
GAGTAATTCAATGGCCACATTCCGGAACTCAGGGTGTCTGAATTCCCGAAGAATCAATTGTCTGCATTCTAGAATCAAAATGTGGCAGAATTCTAGAATGCACAGCCTGGCGGAATTCTAAAGTCCTAAAATGCCTGCTAGTCGGAAGGTAAGTTGTCTGAGGTCCAGAATGCTACTAGGTCAGCATTCTACCGTTCTGAAAGATTCTGGGTTCTAGAACCAATGGACGGCTGAGTTCCAGAATGTCAGCATGGCCAAACTCTAGAATCCTTGCGTGTCTGATCTTGAGAGTCATACAATGTGCACATTCTGGAGCTCAGGGTGTCTGAATTCCAGAAACACCAAATGTCTGCATTCTAGAATCGGAATATGGTGAAATTCTAGAATGCACAGCATGGTGGAATTCTAAAGTCCTAAAATGCCTGCTAGCCGGAAGTTAAGGTGTCTGACGTCCAGAATGCTACTAGGTCAGCATTCTACCGTTCTGAAAGATTCTGGGTTCCAGAATCAATGGACGGATGAGTTCCAGAATGTCAGGTTCGCCAAACTCTAGAATCCTTGCGTGTCTGAACTCGAGAGTCACTCAATGTCCACATTCCGGAATTCATGGTGTCTGAATTCCAGAAGCACCAAATGTCTGCATTCTAGAATCAGAATGTGGTGGAATTCTAGAATGCACAGCACGGCGGAATTCTAAAGTCCTAAAATGCCTGCTACCCGGAAGTTAACGTGTCTGACGTCCAGAATGCTACTAGGTCAGCATTTAATCATTCTGAAATATTCTGGGTTCTAGTATCAATGGACGGCTGAGTTCCAGAATGTAAGGTTGGCCAAACTCTAGAATACTTGCGTGTCTGAACTCGAGAGACATTCAATGTCCACATTCCGGAACTAAGGGTGTCTGAATTCCAGAAGCACCAAATGTCTGCATTCGAGAATCGGAATTTGACGGAATTCTAGAATGCACAGCACGGCGGAATTCTAAAGAACTAAAACGCCTGCTAGCCGGAAGTTAATGTGTCTGACGTCCAGAATGCTACTAGGTCAGCATTCTACCATTCTGAAAGATTCTGGGTTCTAGAATCAATGGACGGCTGAGTTCCGGAATGTCAGGGTGGCCAAACACTAGAATCCTTGCGTGTCTGAACTCGAGAGTAATTCAATGTCCACATTCTGGAACTCAGGGTGTCTGAATTCCCGAAGAATCAATTGTCTGCATTCTAGAATCAAAATGTGGCAGAATTCTAGAATGCACAGCCTGGCGGAATTCTAAAGTCCTAAAATGCCTGCTAGTCGGAAGGTAAGTTGTCTGAGGTCCAGAATGCTACTAGGTCAGCATTCTACCGTTCTGAAAGATTCTGGGTTCTAGAACCAATGGACGGCTGAGTTCCAGAATGTCAGCATGGCCAAACTCTAGAATCCTTGCGTGTCTGATATCGAGAGTCATTCAATGTGCACATTCCGGAGCTCAGGGTGTCTGAATTCCAGAAACACCAAATGTCTGCATTCTAGAATCGCAATGTGGTGAAATTCTAGAATGCACAGCATGGCGGAATTCTAAAGTCCTAAAATGCCTGCTAGCCGGAAGTTAAGGTGTCTGACGTCCAGAATGCTACTAGGTCAGCATTCTACCGTTCTGATAGATTCTGGGTTCTAGAATCAATGGACGGATGAGTTCCAGAATGTCAGGTTGGCCAAACTCTAGAATCCTTGCGTGTCTGAACTCGAGAGACATTCAATGTTCACATTCCGGAATTCATGGTGTCTGAATTCCAGAAGCACCAAATGTCTGCATTCTAGAATCAGAATGTGGTGGAATTCTAGAATGCACAGCATGGCGGAATTCTAAACTCCTAAAATGCCTGCTACCCGGAAGTTAAGGTGTCTGACGTCCAGAATGCTACTAGGTCAGCATTTAATCGTTCTGAAATATTCCGGGTTCTAGAATCAATGGACGGCTGAGTTCCAGAATGTAAGGTTGGCCAAACTCTAGAATACTTGCGTGTATGAACTCGAGAGACATTCAATGTCCAAATTCCGGAACTAAGGGTGTCTGAATTCCAGAAGCACCAAATGTCTGCATTCGAGAATCGGAATTTGACGGAATTCTAGTATGCACAGCCTGGCGGAATTCTAAAGTACTAAAACGCCTGATAGCCGGAAGTTAATGTGTCTGACGTCCAGAATGCTACTAGGTCAGCATTCTACCATTCTGAAAGATTCTGGGTTCTAGAATCAATGGACGGCTGAGTTCCGGAATGTCAGGGTGGCCAAACTCTCGAATCCCTGCGTGTCTGAACTCGAGAGTAATTCAATGTCCACATTCCGGAACTCAGGGTGTCTGAATTCCCGAAGAATCAATTGTCTGCATTCTAGAATCAAAATGTGGCAGAATTCTAGAATGCACAGCCTGGCGGAATTCTAAAGTCCTAAAATGCCTGCTAGTCGGAAGGTAAGGTGTCTGAGGTCCAGAATGCTACTAGGTCAGCATTCTACCGTTCTGAAAGATTCTGGGTTCTAGAACCAATGGACGGCTGAGTTCCAGAATGTCAGCATGGCCAAACTCTAGAATCCTTGCGTGTCTGATCTTGAGAGTCATTCAATGTGCACATTCTGGAGCTCAGGGTGTCTGAATTCCAGAAACACCAAATGTCTGCATTCTAGAATCGGAATATGTTGAAATTCTAGAATGCACAGCATGGTGGAATTCTAAAGTCCTAAAATGCCTGCTAGCCGGAAGTTAAGGTGTCTGACGTCCAGAATGCTACTAGGTCAGCATTCTACCGTTCTGAAAGATTCTGGGTTCCAGAATCAATGGACGGATGAGTTCCAGAATGTCAGGTTCGCCAAACTCTAGAATCCTTGCGTGTCTGAACTCGAGAGTCACTCAATGTCCACATTCCGGAATTCATGGTGTCTGAATTCCAGAAGCACCAAATATCTGCATTCTAGAATCAGAATGTGGTGGAATTCTAGAATGCACAGCACGGCGGAATTCTAAAGTCCTAAAATGCCTGCTACCCGGAAGTTAACGTGTCTGACGTCCAGAATGCTACTAGGTCAGCATTTAATCATTCTGAAATATTCTGGGTTCTAGAATCAATGGACGGCTGAGTTCCAGAATGTAAGGTTGGCCAAACTCTAGAATACTTGCGTGTCTGAACTCGAGAGACATTCAATGTCCAAATTCCGGAACTAAGGGTGTCTGAATTCCAGAAGCACCAAATGTCTGCATTCGAGAATCGGAATTTGACGGAATTCTAGAATGCACAGCACGGCGGAATTCTAAAGAACTAAAACGCCTGCTAGCCGGAAGTTAATGTGTCTGACGTCCAGAATGCTACTAGGTCAGCATTCTACCATTCTGAAAGATTCTGGGTTCTAGAATCAATGGACGGCTGAGTTCCGGAATGTCAGGGTGGCCAAACACTAGAATCCTTGCGTGTCTGAACTCGAGAGTAGTTCAATGTCCACATTCTGGAACTCAGGGTGTCTGAATTCCCGAAGAATCAATTGTCTGCATTCTAGAATCAAAATGTGGCAGAATTCTAGAATGCACAGCCTGGCGGAATTCTAAAGTCCTAAAATGCCTGCTAGTCGGAAGGTAAGTTGTCTGAGGTCCAGAATGCTACTAGGTCAGCATTCTACCGTTCTGAAAGATTCTGGGTTCTAGAACCAATGGACGGCTGAGTTCCAGAATGTCAGCATGGCCAAACTCTAGAATCCTTGCGTGTCTGATCTCGAGAGTCATTCAATGTGCACATTACGGAGCTCAGGGTGTCTGAATTCCAGAAACACCCAATGTCTGCATTCTAGAATCGGAATGTGGTGAAATTCTAGAATGCACAGCATGGCGGAATTCTAAAGTCCTAAAATGCCTGCTAGCCGGAAGTTAAGGTGTCTGACGTCCAGAATGCTACTAGGTCAGCATTCTACCGTTCTGATAGATTCTGGGTTCTAGAATCAATGGACGGATGAGTTCCAGAATGTCAGGTTGGCCAAACTCTAGAATCCTTGCGTGTCTGAACTCGAGAGACATTCAATGTTCACATTCCGGAATTCATGGTGTCTGAATTCCACAAGCACCAAATGTCTGCATTCTAGAATCAGAATGTGGTGGAATTCTAGAATGCACAGCATGGCGGAATTCTAAACTCCTAAAATGCCTGCTACCCGGAAGTTAAGGTGTCTGACGTCCAGAATGCTACTAGGTCAGCATTTAATCGTTCTGAAATATTCTGGGTTCTAGAATCAATGGACGGCTGAGTTCCAGAATGTAAGGTTGGCCAAACTCTAGAATACTTGCGTGTCTGAACTCGAGAGACATTCAATGTCCAAATTCAGGAACTAAGGGTGTCTGAATTCCGGAAGCACCAAATGTCTGCATTCGATAATCGGAATTTGATGGAATTCTAGTATGCACAGCCTGGCGGAATTCTAAAGTACTAAAACGCCTGCAAGCCGGAAGTTAATGTGTCTGACGTCCAGAATGCTACTAGGTCAGCATTCTACCATTCTGAAAGATTCTGGGTTCTAGAATCAATGGACGGCTGAGTTCCGGAATGTCAGGGTGGCCAAACTCTCGAATCCCTGCGTGTCTGAACTCGAGAGTAATTCAATGGCCACATTCCGGAACTCAGGGTGTCTGAATTCCCGAAGAATCAATTGTCTGCATTCTAGAATCAAAATGTGGCAGAATTCTAGAATGCACAGCCTGGCGGAATTCTAAAGTCCTAAAATGCCTGCTAGTCGGATGGTAAGGTGTCTGAGGTCCAGAATGCTACTAGGTCAGCATTCTACCGTTCTGAAAGATTCTGGGTTCCAGAATCAATGGACGGATGAGTTCCAGAATGTCAGGTTCGCCAAACTCTAGAATCCTTGCGTGTCTGAACTCGAGAGTCACTCAATGTCCACATTCCGGAATTCATGGTGTCTGAATTCCAGAAGCACCAAATGTCTGCATTCTAGAATCAGAATGTGGTGGAATTCTAGAATGCACAGCACGGCGGAATTCTAAAGTCCTAAAATGCCTGCTACCCGGAAGTTAACGTGTCTGACGTCCAGAATGCTACTAGGTCAGCATTTAATCATTCTGAAATATTCTGGGTTCTAGAATCAATGGACGGCTGAGTTCCAGAATGTAAGGTTGGCCAAACTCTAGAATACTTGCGTGTCTGAACTCGAGAGACATTCAATGTCCACATTCCGGAACTAAGGGTGTCTGAATTCCAGAAGCACCAAATGTCTGCATTCGAGAATCGGAATTTGACGGAATTCTAGAATGCACAGCATGGCGGAATTCTAAAGTCCTAAAATGCCTGCTAGCCGGAAGTTAAGGTGTCTGACGTCCAGAATGCTACTAGGTCAGCATTCTACCGTTCTGATAGATTCTGGGTTCTAGAATCAATGGACGGATGAGTTCCAGAATGTCAGGTTGGCAAAACTCTAGAATCCTTGCGTGTCTGAACTCGAGAGTCATTCAATGTTCACATTCCGGAATTCATGGTGTCTGAATTCCAGAAGCACCAAATGTCTGCATTCTAGAATCAGAATGTGGTGGAATTCTAGAATGCACAGCATGGCGGAATTCTAAACTCCTAAAATGCCTGCTACCCGGAAGTTAAGGTGTCTGACGTCCAGAATGCTACTAGGTCAGCATTTAATCGTTCTGAAATATTCCGGGTTCTAGAATCGATGGACGGCTGAGTTCCAGAATGTAAGGTTGGCCAAACTCTAGAATACTTGCGTGTCTGGAACTCGAGAGACATTCAATGTCCACATTCCGGAACTAAGGGTGTCTGAATTCCAGAAGCACCAAATGTCTGCATTCGAGAATCGGAATTTGACGGAATTCTAGTATGCACAGCCTGGCTGTATTCTAAAGTACTAAAACGCCTGCTAGCCGGAAGTTAATGTGTCTGACGTCCAGAATGCTACTAGGTCAGCATTCTACCATTCTGAAAGATTCTGGGTTCTAGAATCAATGGACGGCTGAGTTCCGGAATGTCAGGGTGGCCAAACTCTCGAATCCCTGCGTGTCTGAACTCGAGAGTAATTCAATGGCCACATTCCGGAACTCAGGGTGTCTGAATTCCCGAAGAATCAATTGTCTGCATTCTAGAATCAAAATGTGGCAGAATTCTAGAATGCACAGCCTGGCGGAATTCTAAAGTCCTAAAATGCCTGCTAGACGGAAGGTAAGGTGTCTGAGATCCAGAATGCTACTAGGTCAGCATTCTACCGTTCTGAAAGATTCTGGGTTCTAGAACCAATGGACGGCTGAGTTCCAGAATGTCAGCATGGCCAAACTCTAGAATCCTTGCGTGTCTGATCTTGAGAGTCATTCAATGTGCACATTCTGGAGCTCAGGGTGTCTGAATTCCAGAAACACCAAATGTCTGCATTCTAGAATCGGAATATGTTGAAATTCTAGAATGCACAGCATGGTGGAATTCTAAAGTCCTAAAATGCCTGCTAGCCGGAAGTTAAGGTGTCTGACGTCCAGAATGCGACTAGGTCAGCATTCTACCGTTCTGAAAGATTCTGGGTTCCAGAATCAATGGACGGATGAGTTCCAGAATGTCAGGTTCGCCAAACTCTAGAATCCTTGCGTGTCTGAACTCGAGAGTCACTCAATGTCCACATTCCGGAATTCATGGTGTCTGAATTCCAGAAGCACCAAATGTCTGCATTCTAGAATCAGAATGTGGTGGAATTCTAGAATGCACAGCACGGCGGAATTCTAAAGTCCTAAAATGCCTGCTACCCGGAAGTTAACGTGTCTGACGTCCAGAATGCTACTAGGTCAGCATTTAATCATTCTGAAATATTCTGGGTTCTAGAATCAATGGACGGCTGAGTTCCAGAATGTAAGGTTGGCCAAACTCTAGAATACTTGCGTGTCTGAACTCGAGAGACATTCAATGTCCACATTCCGGAACTAAGGGTGTCTGAATTCCAGAAGCACCAAATGTCTGCATTCGAGAATCGGAATTTGACGGAATTCTAGAATGCACAGCACGGCGGAATTCTAAAGAACTAAAACGCCTGCTAGCCGGAAGTTAATGTGTCTGACGTCCAGAATGCTACTAGGTCAGCATTCTACCATTCTGAAAGATTCTGGGTTCTAGAATCAATGGACGGCTGAGTTCCGGAATGTCAGGGTGGCCAAACACTAGAATCCTTGCGTGTCTGAACTCGAGAGTAATTCAATGTCCACATTCTGGAACTCAGGGTGTCTGAATTCCCGAAGAATCAATTGTCTGCATTCTAGAATCAAAATGTGGCAGAATTCTAGAATGCACAGCCTGGTGGAATTCTAAAGTCCTAAAATGCCTGCTAGTCGGAAGGTAAGTTGTCTGAGGTCCAGAATGCTACTAGGTCAGCATTCTACCGTTCTGAAACATTCTGGGTTCTAGAACCAAAGGACGGCTGAGTTCCAGAATGTCAGCATGGCCAAACTCTAGAATCCTTGCTTGTCTGATCTTGAGAGTCATTCAATGTGCACATTCCGGAGCTCAGGGTGTCTGAATTCCAGAAACACCAAATGTCTGCATTCTAGAATCGGAATGTGGTGAAATTCTAGAATGCACAGCATGGCGGAATTCTAAAGTCCTAAAATGCCTGCTAGCCGGAAGTTAAGTTGTCTGACGTCCAGAATGCTACTAGGTCAGCATTCTACCGTTCTGAAAGATTCTGGGTTCTAGAATCAATGGACGGATGAGTTCCGGAATGTCAGGTTGGCCAAACTCTAGAATCCTTGCGTGTCTGAACTCGAGAGTCATTCAATGTTCACATTCCGGAATTCAGGGTGTCTGAATTCCAGAAGCACCAAATGTCTGCATTCTCGAATCAGAATGTGGTGGAATTCTAGAATGCACAGCATGGCGGAATTCTAAACTCCTAAAATGCCTGCTACCCGGAAGTTAAGGTGTCTGACGTCCAGAATGCTACTAGGTCAGCATTTAATCGTTCTGAAATATTCCGGGTTCTAGAATCAATGGACGGCTGAGTTCCAGAATGTAAGGTTGGCCAAACTCTAGAATACTTGCGTGTCTGAACTCGAGAGACATTCAATGTCCACATTCCAGAACTAAGGGTGTCTGAATTCCAGAAGCACCAAATGTCTGCATTCGAGAATCGGAATTTGACGGAATTCTAGTATGCACAGCCTGGCGGAATTCTAAAGTACTAAAACGCCTGCTAGCCGGAAGTTAATGTGTCCGACTTCCAGAATGCTACTAGGTCAGCATTCTACCATTCTAAAAGATTCAGGGTTCTAGAATCAATGGACGGCTGAGTTCCGGAATGTCAGTGTGGCCAAACTCTAGAATCCTTGCGTGTCTGAACTCGAGAGTCATTCAAAGTCCACATTCCGGAACTCAGGGTGTCTTAATTCCCGAAGAACCAATTGACTGCCTTCTGAAATCAAAATGTGGCAGAATTCTAGAATGCACAGCCTGGCCGAATTCTAAAGTCCTAAAATGCCTGCTAGTCGGAAGGTAAGGTGTCTGAGGTCGAGAATGCTACTAGGTCAGCATTCTACAGTTTTGAAAGATTCTGGGTTCTAGAACCAATGGACGGCTGGGTTCCAGAATGTCAGCATAGCCAAACTCTAGAATCCTTGCGTGTCTGATCTCGAGAGTCATTCAATGTGCACATTACGGAGCTCAGGGTGTCTGAATTCCAGAAACAGCAAATGTCTGCATTCTAGAATCGGAATGTGGTGAAATTCTAGAATGCACAGCATGGCGGAATTCTAAAGTCCTAAAATGCCTGCTAGCCGGAAGTTAAGGTGTCTGACGTCCAGAATGCTACTAGGTCAGCATTTAATCGTTCTGAAATATTCCGTGTTCTAGAATCAATGGACGGCTGAGTTCCAGAATGTAAGTTTGGCCAAACTCTAGAATACTTGCGTGTCTGAACTCGAGAGACATTCAATGTCCAAATTCCGGAACTAAGGGTGTCTGAATTCCAGAAGCACCAAATGTCTGCATTCGAGAATCGGAATTTGACGGAATTCTAGTATGCACAGCCTGGCGGAATTCTAAAGTACTAAAACGCCTGCTAGCCGGAAGTTAATCTGTCTGACGTCCAGAATGCTACTAGGTCAGCATTCTACCATTCTGAAAGATTCTGGGTTCTAGAATCAATGGACAGCTGAGTTCCGGAATGTCAGGGTGGCCAAACTCTCGAATCCCTGCGTGACTGATCTCGAGAGTAATTCAATGTCCACATTCCGGAACTCAGGGTGTCTGAATTCCCGAAGAATCAATTGTCTGCATTCTAGAATCAAAATGTGGCAGAATTCTAGAATGCACAGCCTGGTGGAATTCTAAAGTCCTAAAATGCCTGCTAGTCGGAAGGTAAGGTGTCTGTGGTCCAGAAGGCTACTAGGTCAGCATTCTACCGTTCTGAAAGATTCTAGGTTCTAGAACCAATGGACGGCTGAGTTCCAGAATGTCAGCATGGCCAAACTCTAGAATGCTTGCGTGTCTGATCTTGAGAGTCATTCAATGTGCACATTCCGGAGCTCAGGGTGTCTGAATTCCAGAAACACCAAATGTCTGCATTCTAGAATCGGAATGTGGTGAAATTCTAGAATGCACAGCATGGTGGAATTCTAAAGTCCTAAAATGCCTGCTAGCCGGAAGTTAAGGTGTCTGACGTCCAGAATGCTACTAGGTCAGCATTGTACCGTTCTGAAAGATTCTGGGTTCCAGAATCAATGGACGGATGAGTTCCAGAAGGTCAGGTTGGCCTAACTCTAGAATCCTTGCGTGTCTGAACTCGAGAGTCATTCAATGTCCACATTCCGGAATTCAGGGTGTCTGAATTCCAGAAGCACCAAATGTCTGCATTCTAGAATCAGAATGTGGTGGAATTCTAGAATGCACCGCACCGCGGAATTCTAAAGTCCTAAAATGCCTGCTACCCGGAAGTTAACGTGTCTGACGTCCAGAATGCTACTAGGTCAGCATTTAATCATTCTGAAATATTCTGGGTTCTAGAATCAATGGACGGCTGAGTTCCAGAATGTAAGGTTGGCCAAACTCTAGAATACTTGCGTGTCTGAACTCGAGAGACATTCAATGTCCACATTCCGGAACTAAGGGTGTCTGAATTCCAGAAGCACCAAATGTCTGCATTCGAGAATCGGAATTTGACGGAATTCTAGAATGCACAGCACTGCGGAATTCTAAAGTACTAAAACGCCTGCTAGCCGGAAGTTAATGTGTCTGACGTCCAGAATGCTACTAGGTCAGCATTTTACCATTCTGAATGATTCTGGGTTCTAGAATCAATGGACGGCTGAGTTCCGGAATGTCAGGGTGGCCAAACTCTAGAATCCTTGCGTGTCTGAACTCGAGAGTCATTCAATGTCCACATTCCGGAACTCAGGGTGTCTGAATTCCCGAAGAACCAATTGTCTGCATTCTAGAATCAAAATGTGGCAGAATTCTAGAATGCACAGCCTGGCGGAATTCTAACGTCCTAAAATGCCTGCTAGTCGGAAGGTAAGGTGTCTGAGGTCCAGAATGCTACTAGGTCAGCATTCTACCGTTCTGAAAGATTCTGGGTTCTAGAACCAATGGACGGCTGAGTTCCAGAATGTCAGCATGGCCAAACTCTAGAATCCTTGCGTGTCTGATCTCGAGAGTCATTCAATGTGCACATTCCGGAGCTCAGGGTGTCTGAATTCCAGAAACACCAAATGTCTGCATTCTAGAATCGGAATGTGGTGAAATTCTAGAATGCACAGCATGGCGGAATTCTAAAGTCCTAAAATGCCTGCTAGCCGGAAGTTAAGGTGTCTGACGTCCAGAATGCTACTAGGTCAGCATTCTACCGTTCTGATAGATTCTGGGTTCTAGAATCAATGGACGGATGAGTTCCAGAATGTCAGGTTGGCCAAACTCTAGAATCCTTGCGTGTCTGAACTCGAGAGTCATTCAATGTTCACATTCCGGAATTCATGGTGTCTGAATTCCAGAAGCACCAAATGTCTGCATTCTAGAATCAGAATGTGGTGGAATTCTAGAATGCACAGCATGGCGGAATTCTAAACTCCTAAAATGCCTGCTACCCGGAAGTTAAGGTGTCTGACGTCCAGAATGCTACTAGGTCAGCATTTAATCATTCTGAAATATTCTGGGTTCTAGAATCAATGGACGGCTGAGTTCCAGAATGTAAGGTTGGCCAAACTCTAGAGTACTTGCGTGTCTGAACTCGAGAGACATTCAATGTCCACATTCCGGAACTAAGGGTGTCTGAATTCCAGAAGCACCAAATGTCTGCATTCGAGAATCGGAATTTGACGGAATTCTAGAATGCACAGCACGGCGGAATTCTAATGTACTAAAACGCCTGCTAGCCGGAAGTTAATGTGTCTGACGTCCAGAATGCTACTAGGTCAGCATTCTACCATTCTGAAAGATTCTGGGTTCTAGAATCAATGGACGGCTGAGTTCCGGAATGTCAGGGTGGCCAAACACTAGAATCCTTGCGTGTCTGAACTCGAGAGTAATTCAATGTCCACATTCTGGAACTCAGGGTGTCTGAATTCCCGAAGAATCAATTGTCTGCATTCTAGAATCAAAATGTGGCAGAATTCTAGAATGCACAGCCTGGCGGAATTCTAAAGTCCTAAAATGGCTCCTAGTCGGAAGGTAAGTTGTCTGAGGTCCAGAATGCTACTAGGTCAGCATTCTACCGTTCTGAAACATTCTGGGTTCTAGAACCAATGGACGGCTGAGTTCCAGAAGGTCAGCATGGCCAAACTCTAGAATCCTTGCGTGTCTGATCTCGAGAGTCATTCAATGTGCACATTCTGGAGCTCAGGGTGTCTGAATTCCAGAAACACCAAATGTCTGCATTCTAGAATCGGAATGTGGTGAAATTCTAGAATGCACAGCATGGCGGAATTCTAAAGTCCTAAAATGCCTGCTAGCCGGAAGTTAAGGTGTCTGACGTCCAGAATGCTACTAGGTCAGCATTCTACCGTTCTGAAAGATTCTGGGTTCTAGAATCAATGGACGGATGAGTTCCGGAATGTCAGGTTGGCCAAACTCTAGAATCCTTGCGTGTCTGAACTCGAGAGTCATTCAATGTTCACATTCCGGAATTCATGGTGTCTGAATTCCAGAAGCACCAAATGTCTGCATTCTCGAATCAGAATGTGGTGGAATTCTAGAATGCACAGCATGGCGGAATTCTAAACTCCTAAAATACCTGCTACCCGGAAGTTAAGGTGTCTGACGTCCAGAATGCTACTAGGTCAGCATTTAATCGTTCTGAAATATTCCGGGTTCTAGAATCAATGGACGGCTGAGTTCCAGAATGTAAGGTTGGCCAAACTCTAGAATACTTGCGTGTCTGAACTCGAGAGACATTCAATGTCCACATTCCGGAACTAAGGGTGTCTGAATTCCAGAAGCACCAAATGTCTGCATTCGAGAATCGGAATTTGACGGAATACAAGAATGCACAGCACGGCGGAATTCTAAAGTACTAAAACGCCTGCTAGCCGGAAGTTAATGTGTCTGACGTCCAGAATGCTACTAGGTCAGCATTCTACCGTTCTGAAAGATTCAGGGTTCTAGAATCAATGGACGGCTGAGTTCCGGAATGTCAGGGTGGCCAAACTCTAGAATCCTTGCGTGTCTGAACTCGAGAGTCATTCAAAGTCCACATTCCGGAACTCAGGGTGTTTTAATTCCCGAAGAACCAATTGCCTGCCTTCTAAAATCAAAATGTGGCAGAATTCTAGAATGCACAGCCTGGCCGAATTCTAAAGTCCTAAAATGCCTGCTAGTCGGAAGGTAAGGTGTCTGAGGTCCAGAATGCTACTAGGTCAGCATTCTACCGTTTTGAAAGATTCTGGGTTCTAGAACCAATGGACGGCTGAGTTCCAGAATGTCAGCATGGCCAAACTCTAGAATCCTTGCGTGTCTGATCTCGAGAGTCATTCAATGTGCACATTACGGAGCTCAGGGTGTTTGAATTCCAGAAATACCAAATGTCTGCATTCTAGAATCGGAATGTGGTGAAATTCTAGAATTCACAGCATGGCGGAATTCAAAGTCCTAAAATGCCTGCTAGCCGGAAATTAAGGTGTCTGACGTCCAGAATGCTACTAGGTCAGCATTTAATCGTTCTGAAATATTCCGGGTTCTAGAATGAATGGACGGCTGAGTTCCAGAATGTAAGGTTGGCCAAACTCTAGAATACTTGCGTGTCTGAACTCGAGAGACATTCAATGTCCAAATTCCGGAACTAAGGGTGTCTGAATTCCAGAAGCACCAAATGTCTGCATTCGAGAATCGGAATTTGACGGAATTCTAGTATGCACAGCCTGGCGGAATTCTAAAGTACTAAAACGCCTGCTAGCCGGAAGTTAATATGTCTGACGTCCAGAATGCTACTAGGTCAGCATTCTACCATTCTGAAAGATTCTGGGTTCTAGAATCAATATATGGCTGAGTTCCGGAATGTCAGGGTGGCCAAACTCTCGAATCCCTGCGTGTCTGAACTCGAGAGTAATTCAATGCCCACATTCCGGAACTCAGGGTGTCTGAATTCCCGAAGAATCAATTGTCTGCATTCTAGAATCAAAATGTGGCAGAATTCTAGAATGCACAGCCTGGCGGAATTCTAACGTCCTAAAATGCCTGCTAGTCGGAAGGTAAGGTGTCTGAGGTCCAGAATGCTACTAGGTCAGCATTCTACCGTTCTGAAAGATTCTGGGTTCTAGAACCAATGGACGGCTGAGTTCCAGAATGTCAGCATGGCCAAACTCTAGAATCCTTGCGTGTCTGATCTCGAGAGTCATTCAATGTGCACATTCCGGAGCTCAGGGTGTCTGAATTCCAGAAACACCAAATGTCTGCATTCTAGAATCGGAATGTGGTGAAATTCTAGAATGCACAGCATGGCGGAATTCTAAAGTCCTAAAATGCCTGCTAGCCGGAAGTTAAGGTGTCTGACGTCCAGAATGCTACTAGGTCAGCATTCTACCGTTCTGATAGATTCTGGGTTCTAGAATCAATGGACGGATGAGTTCCAGAATGTCAGGTTGGCCAAACTCTAGAATCCTTGCGTGTCTGAACTCGAGAGTCATTCAATGTTCACATTCCGGAATTCATGGTGTCTGAATTCCAGAAGCACCAAATGTCTGCATTCTAGAATCAGAATGTGGTGGAATTCTAGAATGCACAGCATGGCGGAATTCTAAACTCCTAAAATGCCTGCTACCCGGAAGTTAAGGTGTCTGACGTCCAGAATGCTACTAGGTCAGCATTTAATCATTCTGAAATATTCTGGGTTCTAGAATCAATGGACGGCTGAGTTCCAGAATGTAAGGTTGGCCAAACTCTAGAGTACTTGCGTGTCTGAACTCGAGAGACATTCAATGTCCACATTCCGGAACTAAGGGTGTCTGAATTCCAGAAGCACCAAATGTCTGCATTCGAGAATCGGAATTTGACGGAATTCTAGAATGCACAGCACGGCGGAATTCTAATGTACTAAAACGCCTGCTAGCCGGAAGTTAATGTGTCTGACGTCCAGAATGCTACTAGGTCAGCATTCTACCATTCTGAAAGATTCTGGGTTCTAGAATCAATGGACGGCTGAGTTCCGGAATGTCAGGGTGGCCAAACACTAGAATCCTTGCGTGTCTGAACTCGAGAGTAATTCAATGTCCACATTCTGGAACTCAGGGTGTCTGAATTCCCGAAGAATCAATTGTCTGCATTCTAGAATCAAAATGTGGCAGAATTCTAGAATGCACAGCCTGGCGGAATTCTAAAGTCCTAAAATGGCTCCTAGTCGGAAGGTAAGTTGTCTGAGGTCCAGAATGCTACTAGGTCAGCATTCTACCGTTCTGAAACATTCTGGGTTCTAGAACCAATGGACGGCTGAGTTCCAGAAGGTCAGCATGGCCAAACTCTAGAATCCTTGCGTGTCTGATCTCGAGAGTCATTCAATGTGCACATTCTGGAGCTCAGGGTGTCTGAATTCCAGAAACACCAAATGTCTGCATTCTAGAATCGGAATGTGGTGAAATTCTAGAATGCACAGCATGGCGGAATTCTAAAGTCCTAAAATGCCTGCTAGCCGGAAGTTAAGGTGTCTGACGTCCAGAATGCTACTAGGTCAGCATTCTACCGTTCTGAAAGATTCTGGGTTCTAGAATCAATGGACGGATGAGTTCCGGAATGTCAGGTTGGCCAAACTCTAGAATCCTTGCGTGTCTGAACTCGAGAGTCATTCAATGTTCACATTCCGGAATTCATGGTGTCTGAATTCCAGAAGCACCAAATGTCTGCATTCTCGAATCAGAATGTGGTGGAATTCTAGAATGCACAGCATGGCGGAATTCTAAACTCCTAAAATACCTGCTACCCGGAAGTTAAGGTGTCTGACGTCCAGAATGCTACTAGGTCAGCATTTAATCGTTCTGAAATATTCCGGGTTCTAGAATCAATGGACGGCTGAGTTCCAGAATGTAAGGTTGGCCAAACTCTAGAATACTTGCGTGTCTGAACTCGAGAGACATTCAATGTCCACATTCCGGAACTAAGGGTGTCTGAATTCCAGAAGCACCAAATGTCTGCATTCGAGAATCGGAATTTGACGGAATACAAGAATGCACAGCACGGCGGAATTCTAAAGTACTAAAACGCCTGCTAGCCGGAAGTTAATGTGTCTGACGTCCAGAATGCTACTAGGTCAGCATTCTACCGTTCTGAAAGATTCAGGGTTCTAGAATCAATGGACGGCTGAGTTCCGGAATGTCAGGGTGGCCAAACTCTAGAATCCTTGCGTGTCTGAACTCGAGAGTCATTCAAAGTCCACATTCCGGAACTCAGGGTGTTTTAATTCCCGA
This sequence comes from Aotus nancymaae, assembly GCF_030222135.1. Lineage (NCBI taxonomy): Eukaryota > Metazoa > Chordata > Mammalia > Primates > Aotidae > Aotus > Aotus nancymaae. Next base: position 1,464,173 of record NW_026988514.1, on the reverse strand, counting down.
AGAACCAATTGCCTGCCTTCTAAAATCAAAATGTGGCAGAATTCTAGAATGCACAGCCTGGCCGAATTCTAAAGTCCTAAAATGCCTGCTAGTCGGAAGGTAAGGTGTCTGAGGTCCAGAATGCTACTAGGTCAGCATTCTACCGTTTTGAAAGATTCTGGGTTCTAGAACCAATGGACGGCTGAGTTCCAGAATGTCAGCATGGCCAAACTCTAGAATCCTTGCGTGTCTGATCTCGAGAGTCATTCAATGTGCACATTACGGAGCTCAGGGTGTTTGAATTCCAGAAATACCAAATGTCTGCATTCTAGAATCGGAATGTGGTGAAATTCTAGAATTCACAGCATGGCGGAATTCAAAGTCCTAAAATGCCTGCTAGCCGGAAATTAAGGTGTCTGACGTCCAGAATGCTACTAGGTCAGCATTTAATCGTTCTGAAATATTCCGGGTTCTAGAATGAATGGACGGCTGAGTTCCAGAATGTAAGGTTGGCCAAACTCTAGAATACTTGCGTGTCTGAACTCGAGAGACATTCAATGTCCAAATTCCGGAACTAAGGGTGTCTGAATTCCAGAAGCACCAAATGTCTGCATTCGAGAATCGGAATTTGACGGAATTCTAGTATGCACAGCCTGGCGGAATTCTAAAGTACTAAAACGCCTGCTAGCCGGAAGTTAATATGTCTGACGTCCAGAATGCTACTAGGTCAGCATTCTACCATTCTGAAAGATTCTGGGTTCTAGAATCAATATATGGCTGAGTTCCGGAATGTCAGGGTGGCCAAACTCTCGAATCCCTGCGTGTCTGAACTCGAGAGTAATTCAATGCCCACATTCCGGAACTCAGGGTGTCTGAATTCCCGAAGAATCAATTGTCTGCATTCTAGAATCAAAATGTGGCAGAATTCTAGAATGCACAGCCTGGCGGAATTCTAAAGTCCTAAAATGCCTGCTAGTCGGAAGGTAAGGTGTCTGAGGTCCAGAATGCTACTAGGTCAGCATTCTACCGTTCTGAAAGATTCTGGGTTCTAGAACCAATGGACGGCTGAGTTCCAGAATGTCAGCATGGCCAAACTCTAGAATGCTTGCGTGTCTGATCTTGAGAGTCATTCAATGTGCACATTCCGGGGCTCAGGGTGTCTGAATTCCAGAAACACCAAATGTCTGCATTCTAGAATCGGAATGTGGTGAAATTCTAGAATGCACAGCATGGTGGAATTCTAAAGTCCTAAAATGCCTGCTAGCCGGAAGTTAAGGTGTCTGACGTCCAGAATGCTACTAGGTCAGCATTGTACCGTTCTGAAAGATTCTGGGTTCCAGAATCAATGGACGGATGAGTTCCAGAATGTCAGGTTGGCCAAACTCTAGAATCCTTGCGTGTCTGAACTCGAGAGTCATTCAATGTCCACATTCCGGAATTCAGGGTGTCTGAATTCCAGAAGCACCAAATGTCTGCATTCTAGAATCAGAATGTGTTGGAATTCTAGAATGCACCGCACCGCGGAATTCTAAAGTCCTAAAATGCCTGCTACCCGGAAGTTAACGTGTCTGACGTCCAGAATGCTACTAGGTCAGCATTTTATCATTCTGAAATATTCTGGGTTCTAGAATCAATGGACGGCTGAGTTCCAGAATGTAAGGTTGGCCAAACTCTAGAATACTTGCGTGTCTGAACTCGAGAGACATTCAATGTCCACATTCCGGAACTAAGGGTGTCTGAATTCCAGAAGCACCAAATGTCAGCATTCGAGAATCGGAATTTGACGGAATTCTAGTATGCACAGCCTGGCGGAATTCTAAAGTACTAAAACGCCTGCTAGCCGGAAGTTAATGTGTCTGACGTCCAGAATGCTACTAGGTCAGCATTCTACCATTCTGAAAGATTCAGGGTTCTAGAATCAATGGACGGCTGAGTTCCGGAATGTCAGGGTGTCCAAACTCTAGAATCCTTGCGTGTCTGAACTCGAGAGTCATTCAAAGTCCACATTCCGGAACTCAGGGTGTCTGAATTCCCGAAGAACCAATTGACTGCCTTCTAAAATCAAAATGTGGCAGAATTCTAGAATGCACAGCCTGGCCGAATTCTAAAGTCCTAAAATGCCTGCTAGTCGGAAGGTAAGGTGTCTGAGGTCGAGAATGCTACTAGGTCAGCATTCTACCGTTCTGAAAGATTCTGGGTTCTAGAATCAATGGACGGATGAGTTCCGGAATGTCAGGTTGGCCAAACTCTAGAATCCTTGCGTGTCTGAACTCGAGAGTCATTCAATGTTCACATTCCGGAATTCAGGGTGTCTGAATTCCAGAAGCACCAAATGTCTGCATTCTAGAATCAGAATGTGGTGGAATTCTAGAATGCACAGCATGGCGGAATTCTAAACTCCTAAAATACCTGCTACCCGGAAGTTAAGTTGTCTGACGTCCAGAATGCTACTAGGTCAGCATTTAATCGTTCTGAAATATTCTGGGTTCTAGAATCAATGGACGGCTGAGTTCCAGAATGTAAGGTTGGCCAAACTCTAGAATACTTGCGTGTCTGAACTCGAGAGACATTCAATGTCCACATTCCGGAACTAAGGGTGTCTGAATTCCAGAAGCACCAAATGTCTGCATTCGAGAATCGGAATTTGACGGAATACAAGAATGCACAGCACGGCGGAATTCTAAAGTACTAAAACGCCTGCTAGCCGGAAGTTAATGTGTCTGACGTCCAGAATGCTACTAGGTCAGCATTCTACCATTCTGAAAGATTCAGGGTTCTAGAATCAATGGACGGCTGAGTTCCGGAATGTCAGGGTGGCCAAACTCTAGAATCCTTGCGTGTCTGAACTCGAGAGTCATTCAAAGTCCACATTCCGGAACTCAGGGTGTCTTAATTCCCGAAGAACCAATTGTCTGCCTTCTAAAATCAAAATGTGGCAGAATTCTAGAATGCACAGCCTGGCCGAATTCTAAAGTCCTAAAATGCCTGCTAGTCGGAAGGTAAGGTGTCTGAGGTCCAGAATGCTACTAGGTCAGCATTCTACCGTTTTGAAAGATTCTGGGAACTAGAACCAATGGACGGCTGAGTTCCAGAATGTCAGCATGGCCAAACTCTAGAATCCTTGCGTGTCTGATCTCGAGAGTCATTCAATGTGCACATTACGGAGCTCAGGGTGTTTGAATTCCAGAAACACCAAATGTCTGCATTCTAGAATCGGAATGTGGTGAAATTCTAGAATTCACAGCATGGCGGAATTCAAAGTCCTAAAATGCCTGCTAGCCGGAAATTAAGGTGTCTGACGTCCAGAATGCTACTAGGTCAGCATTTAATCGTTCTGAAATATTCCGGGTTCTAGAATCAATGGACGGCTGAGTTCCAGAATGTAAGGTTGGCCAAACTCTAGAATACTTGCGTGTCTGAACTCGAGAGACATTCAATGTCCAAATTCCGGAACTAAGGGTGTCTGAATTCCAGAAGCACCAAATGTCTGCATTCGAGAATCGAAATTTGACGGAATTCTAGTATGCACAGCCTGGCGGAATTCTAAAGTACTAAAACGCCTGCTAGCCGGAAGTTAATATGTCTGACGTCCAGAATGCTACTAGGTCAGCATTCTACCATTCTGAAAGATTCTGGGTTCTAGAATCAATGGACGGCTGAGTTCCGGAATGTCAGGGTGGCCAAACTCTCGAATCCCTGCGTGTCTGAACTCGAGAGTAATTCAATGTCCACATTCCGGAACTCAGGGTGTCTGAATTCCCGAAGAATCAATTGTCTGCATTCTAGAATCAAAATGTGGCAGAATTCTAGAATGCACAGCCTGGCGGAATTCTAAAGTCCTAAAATGCCTGCTAGTTGGAAGGTAAGGTGTCTGAGGTCCAGAATGCTACTAGGTCAGCATTCTACCGTTCTGAAAGATTCTGGGTTCTAGAACCAATGGACGGCTGAGTTCCAGAATGTCAGCATGGCCAAACTCTAGAATCCTTGCGTGTCTGATCTTGAGAGTCATTCAATGTGCACATTCCGGAGCTCAGGGTGTCTGAATTCCAGAAACACCAAATGTCTGCATTCTAGAATCGGAATGTGGTGAAATTCTAGAATGCACAGCATGGTGGAATTCTAAAGTCCTAAAATGCCTGCTAGCCGGAAGTTAAGGTGTCTGACGTCCAGAATGCTACTAGGTCACCATTCTACCGTTCTGATAGATTCTGGGTTCTAGAATCAATGGACGGATGAGTTCCAGAATGTCAGGTTGGCCAAACTCTAGAATCCTTGCGTGTCTGAACTCGAGAGTCATTCAATGTTCACATTCCGGAATTCATGGTGTCTGAATTCCAGAAGCACCAAATGTCTGCATTCTAGAATCAGAATGTGGTGGAATTCTAGAATGCACAGCATGGCGGAATTCTAAACTCCTAAAATGCCTGCTACCCGGAAGTTAAGGTGTCTGACGTCCAGAATGCTACTAGGTCAGCATTTAATCATTCTGAAATATTCTGGGTTCTAGAATCAATGGACGGCTGAGTTCCAGAATGTAAGGTTGGCCAAACTCTAGAATACTTGCGTGTCTGAACTCGAGAGACATTCAATGTCCACATTCCGGAACTAAGGGTGTCTGAATTCCAGAAGCACCAAATGTCTGCATTCGAGAATCGGAATTTGACGGAATTCTAGAATGCACAGCACGGCGGAATTCTAATGTACTAAAACGCCTGCTAGCCGGAAGTTAATGTGTCTGACGTCCAGAATGCTACTAGGTCAGCATTTTACCATTCTGAATGATTCTGGGTTCTAGAATCAATGGACGGCTGAGTTCCGGAATGTCAGGGTGGCCAAACTCTAGAATCCTTGCGTGTCTGAACTCGAGAGTCATTCAATGTCCACATTCCGGAACTCAGGGTGTCTGAATTACCGAAGAACCAATTGTCTGCATTCTAGAATCAAAATGTGGCAGAATTCTAGAATGCACAGCCTGGCGGAATTCTAACGTCCTAAAATGCCTGCTAGACGGAAGGTAAGGTGTCTGAGGTCCAGAATGCTACTAGGTCAGCATTGTACCGTTCTGAAAGATTCTGGGTTCTAGAACCAATGGACGGCTGAGTTCCAGAATGTCAGCATGGCCAAACTCTAGAATCCTTGTGTGTCTGATCTCGAGAGTCATTCAATGTGCACATTCCGGAGCTCAGGGTGTCTGAATTCCAGAAACACCAAATGTCTGCATTCTAGAATCGGAATGTGGTGAAATTCTAGAATGCACAGCATGGCGGAATTCTAAAGTCCTAAAATGCCTGCTAGCCGGAAGTTAAGGTGTCTGACGTCCAGAATGCTACTAGGTCAGCATTCTACCGTTCTGATAGATTCTGGGTTCTAGAATCAATGGACGGATGAGTTCCAGAATGTCAGGTTGGCCAAACTCTAGAATCCTTGCGTGTCTGAACTCGAGAGTCATTCAATGTTCACATTCCGGAATTCATGGTGTCTGAATTCCAGAAGCACCAAATGTCTGCATTCTAGAATCAGAATGTGGTGGAATTCTAGAATGCACAGCATGGCGGAATTCTAAACTCCTAAAATGCCTGCTACCCGGAAGTTAAGGTGTCTGACGTCCAGAATGCTACTAGGTCAGCATTTAATCATTCTGAAATATTCTGGGTTCTAGAATCAATGGACGGCTGAGTTCCAGAATGTAAGGTTGGCCAAACTCTAGAATACTTGCGTGTCTGAACTCGAGAGACATTCAATGTCCACATTCCGGAACTAAGGGTGTCTGAATTCCAGAAGCACCAAATGTCTGCATTCGAGAATCGGAATTTGACGGAATTCTAGAATGCACAGCACGGCGGAATTCTATTGTACTAAAACGCCTGCTAGCCGGAAGTTAATGTGTCTGACCTCCAGAATGCTACTAGGTCAGCATTCTACCATTCTGAAAGATTCTGGGTTCTAGAATCAATGGACGGCTGAGTTCCGGAATGTCAGGGTGGCCAAACACAAGAATCCTTGCGTGTCTGAACTCGAGAGTAATTCAATGTCCACATTCTGGAACTCAGGGTGTCTGAATTCCCGAAGAATCAATTGTCTGCATTCTAGAATCAAAATGTGGCAGAATTCTAGAATGCACAGCCTGGCGGAATTCTAAAGTCCTAAAATGCCTGCTAGTCGGAAGGTAAGTTGTCTGAGGTCCAGAATGCTACTAGGTCAGCATTCTACCGTTCTGAAACATTCTGGGTTCTAGAACCAATGGACGGCTGAGTTCCAGAAGGTCAGCATGGCCAAACTCTAGAATCCTTGCGTGTCTGATCTCGAGAGTCATTCAATGTGCACATTCTGGAGCTCAGGGTGTCTGAATTCCAGAAACACCAAATGTCTGCATTCTAGAATCGGAATGTGGTGAAATTCTAGAATGCACAGCATGGCGGAATTCTAAAGTCCTAAAATGCCTGCTAGCCGGAAGTTAAGGTGTCTGACGTCCAGAATGCTACTAGGTCAGCATTCTACCGTTCTGAAAGATTCTGGGTTCTAGAATCAATGGACGGATGAGTTCCGGAATGTCAGGTTGGCCAAACTCTAGAATCCTTGCGTGTCTGAACTCGAGAGTCATTCAATGTTCACATTCCGGAATTCATGGTGTCTGAATTCCAGAAGCACCAAATGTCTGCATTCTCGAATCAGAATGTGGTGGAATTCTAGAATGCACAGCATGGCGGAATTCTAAACTCCTAAAATACCTGCTACCCGGAAGTTAAGGTGTCTGACGTCCAGAATGCTACTAGGTCAGCATTTAATCGTTCTGAAATATTCCGGGTTCTAGAATCAATGGACGGCTGAGTTCCAGAATGTAAGGTTGGCCAAACTCTAGAATACTTGCGGGTCTGAACTCGAGAGACATTCAATGTCCACATTCCGGAACTAAGGGTGTCTGAATTCCAGAAGCACCAAATGTCTGCATTCGAGAATCGGAATTTGACGGAATACAAGAATGCACAGCACGGCGGAATTCTAAAGTACTAAAACGCCTGCTAGCCGGAAGTTAATGTGTCTGACGTCCAGAATGCTACTAGGTCAGCATTCTACCATTCTGAAAGATTCAGGGTTCTAGAATCAATGGACGGCTGAGTTCCGGAATGTCAGGGTAGCCAAACTCTAGAATCCTTGCGTGTCTGAACTCGAGAGTCATTCAAAGTCCACATTCCGGAACTCAGGGTGTCTTAATTCCCGAAGAACCAATTGTCTGCCTTCTAAAATCAAAATGTGGCAGAATTCTAGAATGCACAGCCTGGCCGAATTCTAAAGTCCTAAAATGCCTGCTAGTCGGAAGGTAAGGTGTCTGAGGTCCAGAATGCTACTAGGTCAGCATTCTGCCGTTTTGAAATATTCTGGGTTCTAGAACCAATGGACGGCTGAGTTCCAGAATGTCAGCATGTCCAAACTCTAGAATCCTTGCGTGTCTGATCTCGAGAGTCATTCAATGTGCACATTACGGAGCTCAGGGTGTTTGAATTCCAGAAACACCAAATGTCTGCATTCTAGAATCGGAATGTGGTGAAATTCTAGAATTCACAGCATGGCGGAATTCAAAGTCCTAAAATGCCTGCTAGCCGGAAATTAAGGTGTCTGACGTCCAGAATGCTACTAGGTCAGCATTTAATCGTTCTGAAATATTCCGGGTTCTAGAATGAATGGACGGCTGAGTTCCAGAATGTAAGGTTGGCCAAACTCTAGAATACTTGCGTGTCTGAACTCGAGAGACATTCAATGTCCAAATTCCGGAACTAAGGGTGTCTGAATTCCAGAAGCACCAAATGTCTGCATTCGAGAATCGGAATTTGACGGAATTCTAGTATGCACAGCCTGGCGGAATTCTAAAGTACTAAAACGCCTGCTAGCCGGAAGTTAATATGTCTGACGTCCAGAATGCTACTAGGTCAGCATTCTACCATTCTGAAAGATTCTGGGTTCTAGAATCAATGGACGGCTGAGTTCCGGAATGTCAGGGTGGCCAAACTCTCGAATCCCTGCGTGTCTGAACTCGAGAGTAATTCAATGCCCACATTCCGGAACTCAGGGTGTCTGAATTCCCGAAGAATCAATTGTCTGCATTCTAGAATCAAAATGTGGCAGAATTCTAGAATGCACAGCCTGGCGGAATTCTAAAGTCCTAAAATGCCTGCTAGTTGGAAGGTAAGGTGTCTGAGATCCAGAATGCTACTAGGTCAGCATTCTACCGTTCTGAAAGATTCTGGGTTCTAGAACCAATGGACGGCTGAGTTCCAGAATGTCAGCATGGCCAAACTCTAGAATCCTTGCGTGTCTGATCTTGAGAGTCATTCAATGTGCACATTCCGGAGCTCAGGGTGTCTGAATTCCAGAAACACCAAATGTCTGCATTCTAGAATCGGAATGTGGTGAAATTCTAGAATGCACAGCATGGTGGAATTCTAAAGTCCTAAAATGCCTGCTAGCCGGAAGTTAAGGTGTCTGACGTCCAGAATGCTACTAGGTCAGCATTGTACCGTTCTGAAAGATTCTGGGTTCCAGAATCAATGGACGGATGAGTTCCAGAATGTCAGGTTGGCCAAACTCTAGAATACTTGCGTGTCTGAACTCGAGAGTCATTCAATGTCCACATTCCGGAATTCAGGGTGTCTGAATTCCAGAAGCACCAAATGTCTGCATTCTAGAATCAGAATGTGGTGGAATTCTAGAATGCACCGCACCGCGGAATTCTAAAGTCCTAAAATGCCTGCTACCCGGAAGTTAACGTGTCTGACGTCCAGAATGCTACTAGGTCAGCATTTAATCATTCTGAAATATTCTGGGTTCTAGAATCAATGGACGGCTGAGTTCCAGAATGTAAGGTTGGCCAAACTCTAGAATACTTGCGTGTCTGAACTCGAGAGACATTCAATGTCCACATTCCGGAACTAAGGGTGTCTGAATTCCAGAAGCACCAAATGTCTGCATTCGAGAATCGGAATTTGATGGAATTCTAGTATGCACAGCCTGGCGGAATTCTAAAGTACTAAAACGCCTGCTAGCCGGAAGTTAATGTGTCTGACGTCCAGAATGCTACTAGGTCAGCATTCTACCATTCTGAAAGATTCAGGGATCTAGAATCAATGGACGACTGAGTTCCGGAATGTCAGGGTGGCCAAACTCTAGAATCCTTGCGTGTCTGAACTCGAGAGTCATTCAAAGTCCACATTCCGGAACTCAGGGTGTCTTAATTCCCGAAGAACCAATTGACTGCCTTCTAAAATCAAAATGTGGCAGAATTCTAGAATGCACAGCCTGGCCGAATTCTAAAGTCCTAAAATGCCTGCTAGTCGGAAGGTAAGGTGTCTGAGGTCGAGAATGCTACTAGGTCAGCATTCTACAGTTTTGAAAGATTCTGGGTTCTAGAACCAATGGACGGCTGGGTTCCAGAATGTCAGCATGGCCAAACTCTAGAATCCTTGCGTGTCTGATCTCGAGAGTCATTCAATGTGCACATTACGGAACTCAGGGTGTCTGAATTCCAGAAACACCAAATGTCTGCATTCTAGAATCGGAATGTGGTGAAATTCTAGAATGCACAGCATGGCGGAATTCTAAAGTCCTAAAATGCCTGCTAGCCGGAAGTTAAGGTGTCTGACGTCCAGAATGCTACTAGGTCAGCATTTAATCGTTCTGAAATATTCCGTGTTCTAGAATCAATGGACGGCTGAGTTCCAGAATGTAAGGTTGGCCAAACTCTAGAATACTTGCGTGTCTGAACTCGAGAGACATTCAATGTCCAAATTCCGGAACTAAGGGTGTCTGAATTCCAGAAGCACCAAATGTCTGCATTCGAGAATCGGAATTTGACGGAATTCTAGTATGCACATCCTGGCGGAATTCTAAAGTACTAAAACGCCTGCTAGCCAGAAGTTAATGTGTCTGACGTCCAGAATGCTACTAGGTCAGCATTCTACCATTCTGAAAGATTCTGGGTTCTAGAATCAATGGACAGCTGAGTTCCGGAATGTCAGGGTGGCCAAACTCTCGAATCCCTGCGTGTCTGATCTGGAGAGTAATTCAATGTCCACATTCCGGAACTCAGGGTGTCTGAATTCCCGAAGAATCAATTGTCTGCATTCTAGAATCAAAATGTGGCAGAATTCTAGAATGCACAGCCTGGCGGAATTCTAAAGTCCTAAAATGCCTGCTAGTCGGAAGGTAAGGTGTCTGTGGTCCAGAAGGCTACTAGGTCAGCATTCTACCGTTCTGAAAGATTTTAGGTTCTAGAACCAATGGACGGCTGAGTTCCAGAATGTCAGCATGGCCAAACTCTAGAATCCTTGCGTGTCTGAAATTGAGAGTCATTCAATGTGCACATTCCGGAGCTCAGGGTGTCTGAATTCCAGAAACACCAAATGTCTGCATTCTAGAATCGGAATGTGGTGAAATTCTAGAATGCACAGCATGGTGGAATTCTAAAGTCCTAAAATGCCTGCTAGCCGGAAGTTAAGGTGTCTGACGTCCAGAATGCTACTAGGTCAGCATTCTACCGTTCTGATAGATTCTGGGTTCCAGAATCAATGGACGGATGAGTTCCAGAATGTCAGGTTGGCCAAACTCTAGAATACTTGCGTGTCTGAACTCGAGAGTCATTCAATGTCCACATTCCGGAATTCAGGGTGTCTGAATTCCAGAAGCACCAAATGTCTGCATTCTAGAATCAGAATGTGGTGGAATTCTAGAATGCACCGCACGGCGGAATTCTAAAGTCCTAAAATGCCTGCTACCCGGAAGTTAACGTGTCTGACGTCCAGAATGCTACTAGGTCAGCATTTAATCATTCTGAAATATTCTGGGTTCTAGAATCAATGGACGGCTGAGTTCCAGAATGTAAGGTTGGCCAAACTCTAGAATACTTGCGTGTCTGAACTCGAGAGACATTCAATGTCCACATTCCGGAACTAAGGGTGTCTGAATTCCAGAAGCACCAAATGTCTGCATTCGAGAATCGGAATTTGACGGAATTCTAGAATGCACAGCACTGCGGAATTCTAAAGTACTAAAACGCCTGCTAGCCGGAAGTTAATGTGTCTGACGTCCAGAATGCTACTAGGTCAGCATTTTACCATTCTGAATGATTCTGGGTTCTAGAATCAATGGACGGCCGAGTTCCGGAATGTCAGGGTGGCCAAACTCTAGAATCCTTGCGTGTCTGAACTCGAGAGTCATTCAATGTCCACATTCCGGAACTCAGGGTGTCTGAATTCCCGAAGAACCAATTGTCTGCATTCTAGAATCAAAATGTGGCAGAATTCTAGAATGCACAGCCTGGCGGAATTCTAACGTCCTAAAATGCCTGCTAGTCGGAAGGTAAGGTGTCTGAGGTCCAGAATGCTACTAGGTCAGCATTCTACCGTTCTGAAAGATTCTGGGTTCTAGAACCAATGGACGGCTGAGTTCCAGAATGTCAGCATGGCCAAACTCTAGAATCCTTGCGTGTCTGATCTCGAGAGTCATTCAATGTGCACATTCCGGAGCTCAGGGTGTCTGAATTCCAGAAACACCAAATGTCTGCATTCTAGAATCGGAATGTGGTGAAATTCTAGAATGCACAGCATGGCGGAATTCTAAAGTCCTAAAATGCCTGCTAGCCGGAAGTTAAGGTGTCTGACGTCCAGAATGCTACTAGGTCAGCATTCTACCGTTCTGATAGATTCTGGGTTCTAGAATCAATGGACGGATGAGTTCCAGAATGTCAGGTTGGCCAATCTCTAGAATCCTTGCGTGTCTGAACTCGAGAGACATTCAATGTTCACATTCCGGAATTCATGGTGTCTGAATTCCAGAAGCACCAAATGTCTGCATTCTAGAATCAGAATGTGGTGGAATTCTAGAATGCACAGCATGGCGGAATTCTAAACTCCTAAAATGCCTGTTACCCGGAAGTTAAGGTGTCTGACGTCCAGAATGCTACTAGGTCAGCATTTAATCATTCTGAAATATTCTGGGTTCTAGAATCAATGGACGGCTGAGTTCCAGAATGTAAGGTTGGCCAAACTCTAGAATACTTGCGTGTCTGAACTCGAGAGACATTCAATGTCCAAATTCAGGAACTAAGGGTGTCTGAATTCCAGAAGCACCAAATGTCTGCATTCGAGAATCGGAATTTGACGGAATTCTAGAACGCACAGCACGGCGGAATTCTATTGTACTAAAACGCCTGCTAGCCGGAAGTTAATGTGTCTGACCTCCAGAATGCTACTAGGTCAGCATTCTACCATTCTGAAAGATTCTGGGTTCTAGAATCAATGGACGGCTGAGTTCCGGAATGTCAGGGTGGCCAAACACTAGAATCCTTGCGTGTCTGAACTCGAGAGTAATTCAATGTCCACATTCTGGAACTCAGGGTGTCTGAATTCCCGAAGAATCAATTGTCTGCATTCTAAAATCAAAATGTGGCAGAATTCTAGAATGCACAGCCTGGGGGAATTCTAAAGTCCTAAAATGCCTGCTAGTCGGAAGGTAAGTTGTCTGAGGTCCAGAATGCTACTAGGTCAGCATTCTACCGTTCTGAAACATTCTGGGTTCTAGAACCAATGGACGGATGAGTTCCAGAAGGTCAGCATGACCAAACTCTAGAATCCTTGCGTGTCTGATCTCGAGAGTCATTCAATGTGCACATTCTGGAGCTCAGGGTGTCTGAATTCCAGAAACACCAAATGTCTGCATTCTAGAATCGGAATGTGGTGAAATTCTAGAATGCACACCATGGCGGAATTCTAAAGTCCTAAAATGCCTGCTAGCCGGAAGTTAAGGTGTCTGACGTCCAGAATGCTACTAGGTCAGCATTCTACCGTTCTGAAAGATTCTGGGTTCGAGAATCAATGGACGGATGAGTTCCGGAATGTCAGGTTGGCCAAACTCTAGAATCCTTGCGTGTCTGAACTCGAGAGTCATTCAATGTTCACATTCCGGAATTCATGGTGTCTGAATTCCAGAAGCACCAAATGTCTGCATTCTCGAATCAGAATGTGGTGGAATTCTAGAATGCACAGCATGGCGGAATTCTAAACTCCTAAAATACCTGCTACCCGGAAGTTAAGGTGTCTGACATCCAGAATGCTACTAGGTCAGCATTTAATCGTTCTGAAATATTCCGGGTTCTAGAATCAATGGACGGCTGAGTTCCAGAATGTAAGGTTGGCCAAACTCTAGAATACTTGCGTGTCTGAACTCGAGAGACATTCAATGTCCACATTCCGGAACTAAGGGTGTCTGAATTCCAGAAGCACCAAATGTCTGCATTCGAGAATCGGAATTTGACGGAATACAAGAATGCACAGCACGGCGGAATTCTAAAGTACTAAAACGCCTGCTAGCCGGAAGTTAATGTGTCTGACGTCCAGAATGCTACTAGGTCAGCATTCTACCATTCTGAAAGATTCAGGGTTCTAGAATCAATGGACGGCTGAGTTCCGGAATGTCAGGGTGGCCAAACTCTAGAATCCTTGCGTGTCTGAACTCGAGAGTCATTCAAAGTCCACATTCCGGAACTCAGGGTGTCTTAATTCCCGAAGAACCAATTGTCTGCCTTCTAAAATCAAAATGTGGCAGAATTCTAGAATGCACAGCCTGGCCGAATTCTAAAGTCCTAAAATGCCTGCTAGTCGGAAGGTAAGGTGTCTGAGGTCCAGAATGCTACTAGGTCAGCATTCTACCGTTTTGAAAGATTCTGGGTTCTAGAACCAATGGACGGCTGAGTTCCAGAATGTCAGCATGGCCAAACTCTAGAATCCTTGCGTGTCTGATCTCGAGAGTCATTCAATGTGCACATTACGGAGCTCAGGGTGTTTGAATTCCAGAAACACCAAATGTCTGCATTCTAGAATCGGAATGTGGTGAAATTCTAGAATTCACAGCATGGCGGAATTCAAAGTCCTAAAATGCCTGCTAGCCGGAAGTTAAGGTGTCTGACGTCCAGAATGCTACTAGGTCAGCATTCTACCGTTCTGAAAGATTCTGGGTTCCAGAATCAATGGACGGATGAGTTCCAGAATGTCAGGTTCGCCAAACTCTAGAATCCTTGCGTGTCTGAACTCGAGAGTCACTCAATGTCCACATTCCGGAATTCATGGTGTCTGAATTCCAGAAGCACCAAATGTCTGCATTCTAGAATCAGATTGTGGTGGAATTCTAGAATGCACAGCACGGCGGAATTCTAAAGTCCTAAAATGCCTGCTACCCGGAAGTTAACGTGTCTGACGTCCAGAATGCTACTAGGTCAGCATTTAATCATTCTGAAATATTCTGGGTTCTAGAATCAATGGACGGCTGAGTTCCAGAATGTAAGGTTGGCCAAACTCTAGAATACTTGCGTGTCTGAACTCGAGAGACTTTCAATGTCCACATTGCGGAACTAAGGGTGTCTGAATTCCAGAAGCACCAAATGTCTGCATTCGAGAATCGGAATTTGACGGAATTCTAGAATGCACAGCACGGCGGAATTCTAAAGAACTAAAACGCCTGCTACCCGGAAGTTAATGTGTCTGACCTCCAGAATGCTACTAGGTCAGCATTTTACCATTCTGAAAGATTCTGGGTTCTAGAATCAATGGACGGCTGTGTTCCGGAATGTCAGGGTGGCCAAACACTAGAATCCTTGCGTGTCTGAACTCGAGAGTAATTCAATGTCCACATTCTGGAACTCAGGGTGTCTGAATTCCCGAAGAATCAATTGTCTGCATTCTAGAATCAAAATGTGGCAGAATTCTAGAATGCACAGCCTGGCGGAATTCTAAAGTCCTAAAATGCCTGCTAGTCGGAAGGTAAGTTGTCTGAGGTCCAGAATGCTACTAGGTCAGCATTCTACCGTTCTGAAAGATTCTGGGTTCTAGAACCAATGGACGGCTGAGTTCCAGAATGTCAGCATGGCCAAACTCTAGAATCCTTGCGTGTCTGATCTCGAGAGTCATTCAATGTGCACATTCTGGAGCTCAGGGTGTCTGAATTCCAGAAACACCAAATGTCTGCATTCTAGAATCGGAATGTGGTGAAATTCTAGAATGCACAGCATGGCGGAATTCTAAAGTCCTAAAATGCCTGCTAGCCGGAAGTTAAGGTGTCTGACGTCCAGAATGCTACTAGGTCAGCATTCTACCGTTCTGATAGATTCTGGGTTCTAGAATCAATGGACGGATGAGTTCCGGAATGTCAGGTTGGCCAAACTCTAGAATCCTTGCGTGTCTGAACTCGAGAGTCATTCAATGTTCACATTCCGGAATTCACGGTGTCTGAATTCCAGAAGCACCAAAGGTCTGCATTCTCGAATCAGAATGTGGTGGAATTCTAGAATGCACAGCATGGCGGAATTCTAAACTCCTAAAATGCCTGCTACCCGGAAGTTAAGGTGTCTGACGTCCAGAATGCTACTAGGTCAGCATTTAATCGTTCTGAAATATTCCGGGTTCTAGAATCAATGGACGGCTGAGTTCCAGAATGTAAGGTTGGCCAAACTCTAGAATACTTGCGTGTCTGAACTCGAGAGACATTCAATGTCCACATTCCAGAACTAAGGGTGTCTGAATTCCAGAAGCACCAAATGTCTGCATTCGAGAATCGGAATTTGACGGAATTCTAGTATGCAGAGCCTGGCGGAATTCTAAAGTACTAAAACGCCTGCTAGCCGGAAGTTAATGTGTCTGACGTCCAGAATGCTACTAGGTCAGCATTTTAGCATTGTGAAAGATTCAGGGTTCTAGAATCAATGGACGGCTGAGTTCCGGAATGTCAGGGTGGCCAAACTCTAGAATCCTTGCGTGTCTGAACTCGAGAGTCATTCAAAGTCCACATTCCGGAACTCAGGGTGTCTTAATTCCTGAAGAACCAATTGACTGCCTTCTAAAATCAAAATGTGGCAGAATTCTAGAATGCACAGCCTGGCCGAATTCTAAAGTCCTAAAATGCCTGCTAGTCGGAAGGTAAGGTGTCTGAGGTCGAGAATGCTACTAGGTCAGCATTCTACAGTTTTGAAAGATTCTGGGTTCTAGAGCCAATGGACGGCTGGGTTCCAGAATGTCAGCATGGCCAAACTCTAGAATCCTTGCGTGTCTGATCTCGAGAGTCATTCAATGTGCACATTCCGGAGCTCAGGGTGTCTGAATTCCAGAAACACCAAATGTCTGCATTCTAGAATCGGAATGTGGTGAAATTCTAGAATGCACAGCATGGCGGAATTCTAAAGTCCTAAAATGCCTGCTAGCCGGAAGTTAAGGTGTCTGACGTCCAGAATGCTACTAGGTCAGCATTTAATCGTTCTGAAATATTCCAGGTTCTGGAATCAATGGACGGCTGAGTTCCAGAATGTAAGGTTGGCCAAACTCTAGAATACTTGCGTGTCTGAACTCGAGAGACATTCAATGTCCAAATTCCGGAACTAAGGGTGTCTGAATTCCAGAAGCACCAAATGTCTGCATTCGAGAATCGGAATTTGACGGAATTCTAGTATGCACAGCCTGGCGGAATTCTAAAGTACTAAACCGCCTGCTAGCCGGAAGTTAATGTGTCTGACGTCCAGAATGCTACTAGGTCAGCATTCTACCATTCTGAAAGATTCTGGGTTCTAGAATCAATGGACAGCTGAGTTCCGGAATGTCAGGGTGGCCAAACTCTCGAATCCCTGCGTGTCTGATCTCGAGAGTAATTCAATGTCCACATTCCGGAACTCAGGGTGTCTGAATTCCCGAAGAATCAATTGTCTGCATTCTAGAATCAAAATGTGGCAGAATTCTAGAATGCACAGCCTGGCGGAATTCTAAAGTCCTAAAATGCCTGCTAGTCGGAAGGTAAGGTGTCTGTGGTCCAGAATGCTACTAGGTCAGCATTCTACCGTTCTGAAAGATTCTACGTTCTAGAACCAATGGACGGCTGAATTCCAGAATGTCAGCATGTCCAAACTCTAGAATCCTTGCGTGTCTGATCTTGAGAGTCATTCAATGTGCACATTCCGGAGCTCAGGGTGTCTGAATTCCAGAAACACCAAATGTCTGCATTCTAGAATCGGAATGTGGTGAAATTCTAGAATGCACAGCATGGTGGAATTCTAAAGTCCTAAAATGCCTGCTAGCCGGAAGTTAAGGTGTCTGACGTCCAGAATGCTACTAGGTCAGCATTCTACCGTTCTGATAGTTTCTGGTTTCCAGAATCAATGGACGAATGAGTTCCAGAATGTCAGGTTGGCCAAACTCTAGAATACTTGCGTGTCTGAACTGGAGAGACATTCAATGTCCACATTCCAGAACTAAGGGTGTCTGAATTCCAGAAGCACCAAATGTCTGCATTCGAGAATCGGAATTTGACGGAATTCTAGTATGCACAGCCTGGCGGAATTCTAAAGTACTAAAACGCCTGCTAGCCGGAAGTTAATGTGTCTGACGTCCAGAATGCTACTAGGTCAGCATTCTACCATTCAGAAAGATTCAGGGTTCTAGAATCAATGGACGGCTGAGTTCCTAAATGTCAGGGTGGCCAAACTCTAGAATCCTTGCGTGTCTGAACTCGAGAGTCATTCAAAGTCCACATTCCGGAACTCAAGGTGTCTTAATTCCCGAAGAACCAATTGACTGCCTTCTAAAATCAAAATGTGGCAGAATTCTAGAATGCACAGCCTGGCCGAATTCTAAAGTCCTAAAATGCCTGCTAGTCGGAAGGTAAGGTGTCTGAGGTCGAGAATGCTACTAGGTCAGCATTCTACAGTTTTGAAAGATTCTGGGTTCTAGAACCAATGGACGGCTGAGTTCCAGAATGTCAGCATGGCCAAACTCTAGAATCCTTGCGTGTCTGATCTCGAGAGTCATTCAATGTGCACATTCCGGAGCTCAGGGTGTCTGAATTCCAGAAACACCAAATGTCTGCATTCTAGAATCGGAATGTGGTGAAATTCTAGAATGCACAGCATGGCGGAATTCTAAAGTCCTAAAATGCCTGCTAGCCGGAAGTTAAGGTGTCTGACGTCCAGAATGCTACTAGGTCAGCATTTAATCGTTCTGAAATATTCCAGGTTCTAGAATCAATGGACGGCTGAGTTCCAGAATGTAAGGTTGGCCAAACTCTAGAATACTTGCGTGTCTGAACTCGA
The DNA here is from genome assembly GCF_030222135.1 of Aotus nancymaae. Classification (NCBI taxonomy): domain Eukaryota; kingdom Metazoa; phylum Chordata; class Mammalia; order Primates; family Aotidae; genus Aotus; species Aotus nancymaae. The sequence continues at coordinate 1,446,082 of NW_026988514.1, read as the reverse complement.
GAGACATTCAATGTCCAAATTCCGGAACTAAGGGTGTCTGAATTCCAGAAGCACCAAATGGCTGCATTCGAGAATCGGAATTTGACGGAATTCTAGTATGCACAGCCTGGTGGAATTCTAAAGTACTAAACCGCCTGCTAGCCGGAAGTTAATGTGTCTGACGTCCAGAATGCTACTAGGTCAGCATTCTACCATTCTGAAAGATTCTGGGTTCTAGAATCAATGGACAGCTGAGTTCCGGAATGTCAGGGTGGCCAAACTCTCGAATCCCTGCGTGTCTGATCTCGAGAGTAATTCAATGTCCACATTCTGGAACTCAGGGTGTCTGAATTCCCGAAGAATCAATTGTCTGCATTCTAGAATCAAAATGTGGCAGAATTCTAGAATGCACAGCCTGGCGGAATTCTAAAGTCCTAAAATGCCTGCTAGTCGGAAGGTAAGGTGTCTGAGGTCGAGAATGCTACTAGGTCAGCATTCTACAGTTTTGAAAGATTCTGGGTTCTAGAACCAATGGACGGCTGGGTTCCAGAATGTCAGCATGGCCAAACTCTAGAATCCTTGCGTGTCTGATCTCGAGAGTCATTCAATGTGCACATTACGGAGCTCAGGGTGTCTGAATTCCAGAAACAACAAATGTCTGCATTCTAGAATCGGAATGTGGTGAAATTCTAGAATGCACAGCATGGCGGAATTCTAAAGTCCTAAAATGCCTGCTAGCCGGAAGTTAAGGTGTCTGACGTCCAGAATGCTACTAGGTCAGCATTTAATCGTTCTGAAATATTCCAGGTTCTAGAATCAATGGACGGCTGAGTTCCAGAATGTAAGGTTGGCCAAACTCTAGAATACTTGCGTGTCTGAACTCGAGAGACATTCAATGTCCAAATTCCGGAACTAAGGGTGTCTGAATTCCAGAAGCACCAAATGGCTGCATTCGAGAATCGGAATTTGACGGAATTCTAGTATGCACAGCCTGGTGGAATTCTAAAGTACTAAACCGTCTGCTAGCCGGAAGTTAATGTGTCTGACGTCCAGAATGCTACTAGGTCAGCATTCTACCATTCTGAAAGATTCTGGGTTCTAGAATCAATGGACAGCTGAGTTCCGGAATGTCAGGGTGGCCAAACTCTCGAATCCCTGCGTGTCTGATCTCGAGAGTAATTCAATGTCCACATTCTGGAACTCAGGGTGTCTGAATTCCCGAAGATTCAATTGTCTGCATTCTAGAATCAAAATGTGGCAGAATTCTAGAATGCACAGCCTGGCGGAATTCTAAAGTCCTAAAATGCCTGCTAGTCGGAAGGTAAGGTGTCTGTGGTCCAGAATGCTACTAGGTCAGCATTCTACCGTTCTGAAAGATTCTAGGTTCTAGAACCAATGGACGGCTGAGTTCCAGAATGTCAGCATGGCCAAACTCTAGAATCCTTGCGTGTCTGATCTCGAGAGTCATTCAATGTGCACATTCCGGAGCTCAGGGTGTCTGAATTCCAGAAACACCAAATGTCTGCATTCTAGAATCGGAATGTGGTGAAATTCTAGAATGCACAGCATGGCGGAATTCTAAAGTCCTAAAATGCCTGCTAGCCGGAAGTTAAGGTGTCTGACGTCCAGAATGCTACCAGGTCAGCATTCTACCGTTCTGATAGATTCTGGGTTCTAGAATCAATGGACGGATGAGTTCCGGAATGTCAGGTTGGCCAAACTCTAGAATCCTTGCGTGTCTGAACTCGAGAGTCATTCAATGTTCACATTCCGGAATTCACGGTGTCTGAATTCCAGAAGCACCAAATGTCTGCATTCTCGAATCAGAATGTGGTGGAATTCTAGAATGCACAGCATGGCGGAATTCTAAACTCCTAAAATGCCTGCTACCCGGAAGTTAAGGTGTCTGACGTCCAGAATGCTACTAGGTCAGCAATTAATCGTTCTGAAATATTCCGGGTTCTAGAATCAATGGACGGCTGAGTTCCAGAATGTAAGGTTGGCCAAACTCTAGAATACTTGCGTGTCTGAACTCGAGAGACATTCAATGTCCACATTCCAGAACTAAGGGTGTCTGAATTCCAGAAGCACCAAATGTCTGCATTCGAGAATCGGAATTTGACGGAATTCTAGTATGCACAGCCTGGCGGAATTCTAAAGTACTAAAACGCCTGCTAGCCGGAAGTTAATGTGTCTGACGTCCAGAATGCTACTAGGTCAGCATTCTACCATTCTGAATGATTCAGGGTTCTAGAATCAATGGACGGCTGAGTTCCGGAATGTCAGGGTGGCCAAACTCTAGAATCCTTGCGTGTCTGAACTCGAGAGTCATTCAAAGTCCACATTCCGGAACTCAGGGTGTCTTAATTCCCGAAGAACCAATTGACTGCCTTCTAAAATCAAAATGTGGCAGAATTCTAGAATGCACAACCTGGCCGAATTCTAAAGTCCTAAAATGCCTGCTAGTCGGAAGGTAAGGTGTCTGAGGTCGAGAATGCTACTAGGTCAGCATTCTACAGTTTTGAAAGATTCTGGGTTCTAGAACCAATGGACGGCTGGGTTCCAGAATGTCAGCATGGCCAAACTCTAGAATCCTTGCGTGTCTGATCTCGAGAGTCATTCAATGTGCACATTACGGAGCTCAGGGTGTCTGAATTCCAGAAACACCAAATGTCTGCATTCTAGAATCGGAATGTGGTGAAATTCTAGAATGCACAGCATGGCGGAATTCTAAAGTCCTAAAATGCCTGCTAGCCGGAAGTTAAGGTGTCTGACGTCCAGAATGCTACTAGGTCAGCATTTAATCGTTCTGAAATATTCCAGGTTCTAGAATCAATGGACGGCTGAGTTCCAGAATGTAAGGTTGGCCAAACTCTAGAATACTTGCGTGTCTGAACTCGAGAGACATTCAATGTCCAAATTCCGGAACTAAGGGTGTCTGAATTCCAGAAGCACCAAATGTCTGCATTCGAGAATCGGAATTTGACGGAATTCTAGTATGCACAGCCTGGCGGAATTCTAAAGTACTAAAACGCCTGCTAGCCGGAAGTTAATGTGTCTGACGTCCAGAATGCTACTAGGTCAGCATTCTACCATTCTGAAAGATTCAGGGTTCTAGAATCAATGGACGGCTGAGTTCCTAAATGTCAGGGTGGCCAAACTCTAGAATCCTTGCGTGTCTGAACTCGAGAGTCATTCAAAGTCCACATTCCGGAACTCAAGGTGTCTTAATTCCCGAAGAACCAATTGACTGCCTTCTAAAATCAAAATGTGGCAGAATTCTAGAATGCACAGCCTGGCCGAATTCTAAAGTCCTAAAATGCCTGCTAGTCGGAAGGTAAGGTGTCTGAGGTCGAGAATGCTACTAGGTCAGCATTCTACAGTTTTGAAAGATTCTGGGTTCTAGAACCAATGGACGGCTGGGTTCCAGAATGTCAGCATGGCCAAACTCTAGAATCCTTGCGTGTCTGATCTCGAGAGTCATTCAATGTGCACATTACGGAGCTCAGGGTGTCTGAATTCCAGAAACACCAAATGTCTGCATTCTAGAATCGGAATGTGGTGAAATTCTAGAATGCACAGCATGGCGGAATTCTAAAGTCCTAAAATGCCTGCTAGCCGGAAGTTAAGGTGTCTGACGTCCAGAATGCTACTAGGTCAGCATTTAATCGTTCTGAAATATTCCAGGTTCTAGAATCAATGGACGGCTGAGTTCCAGAATGTAAGGTTGGCCAAACTCTAGAATACTTGCGTGTCTGAACTCGAGAGACATTCAATGTCCAAATTCCGGAACTAAGGGTGTCTGAATTCCAGAAGCACCAAATGGCTGCATTCGAGAATCGGAATTTGACGGAATTCTAGTATGCACAGCCTGGTGGAATTCTAAAGTACTAAACCGCCTGCTAGCCGGAAGTTAATGTGTCTGACGTCCAGAATGCTACTAGGTCAGCATTCTACCATTCTGAAAGATTCTGGGTTCTAGAATCAATGGACAGCTGAGTTCCGGAATGTCAGGGTGGCCAAACTCTCGAATTCCTGCGTGTCTGATCTCGAGAGTAATTCAATGTCCACATTCTGGAACTCAGGGTGTCTGAATTCCCGAAGAATCAATTGTCTGCATTCTAGAATCAAAATGTGGCAGAATTCTAGAATGCACAGCCTGGCGGAATTCTAAAGTCCTAAAATGCCTGCTAGTCGGAAGGTAAGGTGTCTGTGGTCCAGAATGCTACTAGGTCAGCATTCTACCGTTCTGAAAGATTCTAGGTTCTAGAACCAATGGACGGCTGAGTTCCAGAATGTCAGCATGGCCAAACTCTAGAATCCTTGCGTGTCTGATCTTGAGAGTCATTCAATGTGCACATTCCGGAGTTCAGGGTGTCTGAATTCCAGAAACACCAAATGTCTGCATTCTAGAATCGGAATGTGGTGAAATTCTAGAATGCACAGCATGGTGGAATTCTAAAGTCCTAAAATGCCTGCTAGCCGGAAGTTAAGGTGTCTGACGTCCAGAATGCTACTAGGTCAGCATTGTACCGTTCTGAAAGATTCTGGGTTCCAGAATCAATGGACGGATGAGTTCCAGAATGTCAGGTTGGCCAAACTCTAGAATACTTGCGTGTCTGAACTCGAGAGTCATTCAATGTCCACATTCCGGAATTCAGGGTGTCTGAATTCCAGAAGCACCAAATGTCTGCATTCTAGAATCAGAATGTGGTGGAATTCTAGAATGCACCGCACGGCAGAATTCTAAAGTCCTAAAATGCCTGCTACCCGGAAGTTAACGTGTCTGACGTCCAGAATGCTACTAGGTCAGCATTTAATCATTCTGAAATATTCTGGGTTCTAGAATCAATGGACGGCTGAGTTCCAGAATGTAAGGTTGGCCAAACTCTAGAATACTTGCATGTCTGAACTCGAGAGACATTCAATGTCCACATTCCGGAACTAAGGGTGTCTGAATTCCAGAAGCACCAAATGTCTGCATTCGAGAATCGGAATTTGACGGAATTCTAGAATGCACAGCACGGCGGAATTCTAAAGTACTAAAACGCCTGCTAGCCGGAAGTTAATGTGTCTGACGTCCAGAATGCTACTAGGTCAGCATTTTACCATTCTGAATGATTCTGGGTTCTAGAATCAATGGACGGCTGAGTTCCGGAATGTCAGGGTGGCCAACCTCTAGAATCCTTGCGTGTCTGAACTCGAGAGTCATTCAATGTCCACATTCCGGAACTCAGGGTGTCTGAATTCCCGAAGAACCAATTGTCTGCATTCTAGAATCAAAATGTGGCAGAATTCTAGAATGCACAGCCTGGCGGAATTCTAACATCCTAAAATGCCTGCTAGTCGGAAGGTAAGGTGTCTGAGGTCCAGAATGCTACTAGGTCAGCATTCTACCGTTCTGAAAGATTCTGGGTTCTAGAACCAATGGACGGCTGAGTTCCAGAATGTCAGCATGGCCAAACTCTAGAATCCTTGCGTGTCTGATCTCGAGAGTCATTCAATGTGCACATTCCGGAGCTCAGGGTGTCTGAATTCCAGAAACACCAAATGTCTGCATTCTAGAATCGGAATGTGGTGAAATTCTAGAATTCACAGCATGGCGGAATTCTAAAGTCCTAAAATGCCTGCTAGCCGGAAGTTAAGGTGTCTGACGTCCAGAATGCTACTAGGTCAGCATTCTACCGTTCTGATAGATTCTGGGTTCTAGAATCAATGGACGAATGAGTTCCGGAATGTCAGGTTGGCCAAACTCTAGAATCCTTGCGTGTCTGAACTCGAGAGTCATTCAATGTTCACATTCCGGAATTCATGGTGTCTGAATTCCAGAAGCACCAAATGTCTGCATTCTAGAATCAGAATGTGGTGGAATTCTAGAATGCACAGCATGGCGGAATTCTAAACTCCTAAAATGCCTGCTACCCGGAAGTTAAGGTGTCTGACGTCCAGAATGCTACTAGGTCAGCATTTAATCGTTCTGAAATATTCCGGGTTCTAGAATCAATGGACGGCTGAGTTCCAGAATGTAAGGTTGGCCAAACTCTAGAATACTTGCGTGTCTGAACTCGAGAGACATTCAATGTCCACATTCCAGAACTAAGGGTGTCTGAATTCCAGAAGCACCAAATGTCTGCATTCGAGAATCGGAATTTGACGGAATTCTAGTATGCAGAGCCTGGCGGAATTCTAAAGTACTAAAACGCCTGCTAGCCGGAAGGTAATGTGTCTGACGTCCAGAATGCTACTAGGTCAGCATTTTACCATTGTGAAAGATTCAGGGATCTAGAATCAATGGACGGCTGAGTTCCGGAATGTCAGGGTGGCCAAACTCTAGAATCCTTGCGTGTCTGAACTCGAGAGTCATTCAAAGTCCACATTCCGGAACTCAGGGTGTCCTAATTCCCGAAGAACCAATTGACTGCCTTCTAAAATCAAAATGTGGCAGAATTCTAGAATGCACAGCCTGGCCGAATTCTAAAGTCCTAAAATGCCTGCTAGTCGGAAGGTAAGGTGTCTGAGGTCGAGAATGCTACTAGGTCAGCATTCTACAGTTTTGAAAGATTCTGGGTTCTAGAACCAATGGACGGCTGGGTTCCAGAATGTCAGCATGGCCAAACTCTAGAATCCTTGCGTGTCTGATCTCGAGAGTCATTCAATGTGCACATTACGGAGCTCAGGGTGTCTGATTTCCAGAAACACCAAATGTCTGCATTCTAGAATCGGAATGTGGTGAAATTCTAGAATGCACAGCATGGCGGAATTCTAAAGTCCTAAAATGCCTGCTAGCCGGAAGTTAAGGTGTCTGACGTCCAGAATGCTACTAGGTCAGCATTTAATCGTTCTGAAATATTCCAGGTTCTGGAATCAATGGACGGCTGAGTTCCAGAATGTAAGTTTGGCCAAACTCTAGAATACTTGCGTGTCTGAACTCGAGAGACATTCAATGTCCAAATTCCGGAAATAAGGGTGTCTGAATTCCAGAAGCACCAAATGTCTGCATTCGAGAATCGGAATTTGACGGAATTCTAGTATGCACAGCCTGGCGGAATTCTAAAGTACTAAACCGCCTGCTAGCCGGAAGTTAATGTGTCTGACGTCCAGAATGCTACTAGGTCAGCATTCTACCATTCTGAAAGATTCTGGGTTCTAGAATCAATGGACAGCTGAGTTCCGGAATGTCAGGGTGGCCAAACTCTCGAATCCCTGCGTGTCTGATCTCGAGAGTAATTCAATGTCCACATTCCGGAACTCAGGGTGTCTGAATTCCCGAAGAATCAATTGTCTGCATTCTAGAATCAAAATGTGGCAGAATTCTAGAATGCACAGCCTGGCGGAATTCTAAAGTCCTAAAATGCCTGCTAGTCGGAAGGTAAGGTGTCTGTGGTCCAGAATGCTACTAGGTCAGCATTCTACCGTTCTGAAAGATTCTAGGTTCTAGAACCAATGGACGGCTGAGTTCCAGAATGTCAGCATGTCCAAACTCTAGAATCCTTGCGTGTCTGATCTTGAGAGTCATTCAATGTGCACATTCCGGAGCTCAGGGTGTCTGAATTCCAGAAACACCAAATGTCTGCATTCTAGAATCGGAATGTGGTGAAATTCTAGAATGCACAGCATGGTGGAATTCTAAAGTCCTAAAATGCCTGCTAGCCGGAAGTTAAGGTGTCTGACGTCCAGAATGCTACTAGGTCAGCATTCTACCGTTCTGAAAGATTCTGGGTTCCAGAATCAATGGACGGATGAGTTCCAGAATGTCAGGTTGGCCAAATTCTAGAATACTTGCGTGTCTGAACTCGAGAGTCATTCAATGTCCACATTCCGGAATTCAGGGTGTCTGAATTCCAGAAGCACCAAATGTCTGCATTCTAGAATCAGAATGTGGTGGAATTCTAGAATGCCCCGCGGCAGAATTCTAAAGTCCTAAAATGCCTGCTACCCGGAAGTTAACGTATCTGACGTCCAGAATGCTACTAGGTCAGCATTTAATCATTCTGAAATATTCTGGGTTCTAGAATCAATGGACGGCTGAGTTCCAGAATGTAAGGTTGGCCAAACTCTAGAATACTTGCATGTCTGAACTCGAGAGACATTCAATGTCCACATTCCGGAACTAAGGGTGTCTGAATTCCAGAAGCACCAAATGTCTGCATTCGAGAATCGGAATTTGACGGAATTCTAGAATGCACAGCACGGCGGAATTCTAAAGTACTAAAACGCCTGCTAGCCGGAAGTTAATGTGTCTGACGTCCAGAATGCTACTAGGTCAGCATTTTACCATTCTGAATGATTCTGGGTTCTAGAATCAATGGACGGCTGAGTTCCGGAATGTCAGGGTGGCCAACCTCTAGAATCCTTGCGTGTCTGAACTCGAGAGTCATTCAATGTCCACATTCCGGAACTCAGGGTGTCTGAATTCCCGAAGAACCAATTGTCTGCATTCTAGAATCAAAATGTGGCAGAATTCTAGAATGCACAGCCTGGCGGAATTCTAACGTCCTAAAATGCCTGCTAGTCGGAAGGTAAGGTGTCTGAGGTCCAGAATGCTACTAGGTCAGCATTCTACCGTTCTGAAAGATTCTGGGTTCTAGAACCAATGGACGGCTGAGTTCCAGAATGTCAGCATGGCCAAACTCTAGAATCCTTGCGTGTCTGATCTCGAGAGTTATTCAATGTGCACATTCCGGAGCTCAAAGTGTCTGAATTCCAGAAACACCAAATGTCTGCATTCTAGAATCGGAATGTGGTGAAATTCTAGAATGCACAGCATGGCGGAATTCTAAAGTCCTAAAATGCCTGCTAGCCGGAAGTTAAGGTGTCTGACGTCCAGAATGCTACTAGGTCAGCATTCTACCGTTCTGATAGATTCTGGGTTCTAGAATCAATGGACGAATGAGTTCCGGAATGTCAGGTTGGCCAAACTCTAGAATCCTTGCGTGTCTGAACTCGAGAGTCATTCAATGTTCACATTCCGGAATTCATGGTGTCTGAATTCCAGAAGCACCAAATGTCTGCATTCTCGAATCAGAATGTGGTGGAATTCTAGAATGCACAGCATGGCGGAATTCTAAACTCCTAAAATGCCTGCTACCCGGAAGTTAAGGTGTCTGACGTCCAGAATGCTACTAGGTCAGCATTTAATCGTTCTGAAATATTCCGGGTTCTAGAATCAATGGACGGCTGAGTTCCAGAATGTAAGGTTGGCCAAACTCTAGAATACTTGCGTGTCTGAACTCGAGAGACATTCAATGTCCACATTCCAGAACTAAGGGTGTCTGAATTCCAGAAGCACCAAATGTCTGCATTCGAGAATCGGAATTTGACGGAATTCTAGTATGCACAGCCTGGCGGAATTCTAAAGTACTAAAACGCCTGCTAGCCGGAAGTTAATGTGTCTGACGTCCAGAATGCTACTAGGTCAGCATTCTACCATTCTGAAAGATTCAGGGTTCTAGAATCAATGGACGGCTGAGTTCCGGAATGTCAGGGTGGCCAAACTCTAGAATCCTTGCGTGTCTGAACTCGAGAGTCATTCAAAGTCCACATTCCGGAACTCAGGGTGTCTTAATTCCCGAAGAACCAATTGACTGCCTTCTAAAATCAAAATGTGGCAGAATTCTAGAATGCACAGCCTGGCCGAATTCTAAAGTCCTAAAATGCCTGCTAGTCGGAAGGTAAGGTGTCTGAGGTCGAGAATGCTACTAGGTCAGCATTCTACAGTTTTGAAAGATTCTGGGTTCTAGAACCAATGGACGGCTGGGTTCCAGAATGTCAGCATGGCCAAACTCTAGAATCCTTGCGTGTCTGATCTCGAGAGTCATTCAATGTGCACATTACGGAGCTCAGGGTGTCTGAATTCCAGAAACACCAAATGTCTGCATTCTAGAATCGGAATGTGGTGAAATTCTAGAATGCACAGCATGGCGGAATTCTAAAGTCCTAAAATGCCTGCTAGCCGGAAGTTAAGGTGTCTGACGTCCAGAATGCTACTAGGTCAGCATTTAATCGTTCTGAAATATTCCAGGTTCTAGAATCAATGGATGGCTGAGTTCCAGAATGTAAGGTTGGCCAAACTCTAGAATACTTGCGTGTCTGAACTCGAGAGACATTCAATGTCCAAATTCCGGAACTAAGGGTGTCTGAATTCCAGAAGCACCAAATGTCTGCATTCGAGAATCGGAATTTGACGGAATTCTAGTATGCACAGCCTGGTGGAATTCTAAAGTACTAAACCGCCTGCTAGCCGGAAGTTAATGTGTCTGACGTCCAGAATGCTACTAGGTCAGCATTCTACCATTCTGAAAGATTCTGGGTTCTAGAATCAATGGACAGCTGAGTTCCGGAATGTCAGGGTGGCCAAACTCTCGAATCCCTGCGTGTCTGATCTCGAGAGTAATTCAATGTCCACATTCTGGAACTCAGGGTGTCTGAATTCCCGAAGAATCAATTGTCTGCATTCTAGAATCAAAATGTGGCAGAATTCTAGAATGCACAGCCTGGCGGAATTCTAAAGTCCTAAAATGCCTGCTAGTCGGAAGGTAAGGTGTCTGTGGTCCAGAATGCTACTAGGTCAGCATTCTACCGTTCTGAAAGATTCTAGGTTCTAGAACCAATGGACGGCTGAGTTCCAGAATGTCAGCATGGCCAAACTCTAGAATCCTTGCGTGTCTGATCTTGAGAGTCATTCAATGTGCACATTCCGGAGTTCAGGGTGTCTGAATTCCAGAAACACCAAATGTCTGCATTCTAGAATCGGAATGTGGTGAAATTCTAGAATGCACAGCATGGTGGAATTCTAAAGTCCTAAAATGCCTGCTAGCCGGAAGTTAAGGTGTCTGACGTCCAGAATGCTACTAGGTCAGCATTGTACCGTTCTGAAAGATTCTGGGTTCCAGAATCAATGGACGGATGAGTTCCAGAATGTCAGGTTGGCCAAACTCTAGAATACTTGCGTGTCTGAACTCGAGAGTCATTCAATGTCCACATTCCGGAATTCAGGGTGTCTGAATTCCAGAAGCACCAAATGTCTGCATTCTAGAATCAGAATGTGGTGGAATTCTAGAATGCACCGCACGGCAGAATTCTAAAGTCCTAAAATGCCTGCTACCCGGAAGTTAACGTGTCTGACGTCCAGAATGCTACTAGGTCAGCATTTAATCATTCTGAAATATTCTGGGTTCTAGAATCAATGGACGGCTGAGTTCCAGAATGTAAGGTTGGCCAAACTCTAGAATACTTGCGTGTCTGAACTCGAGAGACATTCAATGTCCACATTCCGGAACTAAGGGTGTCTGAATTCCAGAAGCACCAAATGTCTGCATTCGAGAATCGGAATTTGACGGAATTCTAGAATGCACAGCACGGCGGAATTCTAAAGTACTAAAACGCCTGCTAGCCGGAAGTTAATGTGTCTGACGTCCAGAATGCTACTAGGTCAGCATTTTACCATTCTGAATGATTCTGGGTTCTAGAATCAATGGACGGCTGAGTTCCGGAATGTCAGGGTGGCCAACCTCTAGAATCCTTGCGTGTCTGAACTCGAGAGTCATTCAATGTCCACATTCCGGAACTCAGGGTGTCTGAATTCCCGAAGAACCAATTGTCTGCATTCTAGAATCAAAATGTGGCAGAATTCTAGAATGCACAGCCTGGCGGAATTCTAACATCCTAAAATGCCTGCTAGTCAGAAGGTAAGGTGTCTGAGGTCCAGAATGCTACTAGGTCAGCATTCTACCGTTCTGAAAGATTCTGGGTTCTAGAACCAATGGACGGCTGAGTTCCAGAATGTCAGCATGGCCAAACTCTAGAATCCTTGCGTGTCTGATCTCGAGAGTCATTCAATGTGCACATTCCGGAGCTCAGGGTGTCTGAATTCCAGAAACACCAAATGTCTGCATTCTAGAATCGGAATGTGGTGAAATTCTAGAATGCACAGCATGGCGGAATTCTAAAGTCCTAAAATGCCTGCTAGCCGGAAGTTAAGGTGTCTGACGTCCAGAATGCTACTAGGTCAGCATTCTACCGTTCTGATAGATTCTGGGTTCTAGAATCAATGGACGGATGAGTTCCAGAATGTCAGGTTGGCCAAACTCTAGAATCCTTGCGTGTCTGAACTCGAGAGTCATTCAATGTTCACATTCCGGAATTCATGGTGTCTGAATTCCAGAAGCACCAAATGTCTGCATTCTCGAATCAGAATGTGGTGGAATTCTAGAATGCACAGCATGGCGGAATTCTAAACTCCTAAAATGCCTGCTACCCGGAAGTTAAGGTGTCTGACGTCCAGAATGCTACTTGGTCAGCATTTAATCGTTCTGAAATATTCCGGGTTCTAGAATCAATGGACGGCTGAGTTCCAGAATGTAAGGTTGGCCAAACTCTAGAATACGTGCGTGTCTGAACTCGAGAGACATTCAATGTCCAAATTCCGGAACTAAGGGTGTCTGAATTCCAGAAGCACCAAATGTCTGCATTCGAGAATCGGAATTTGACGGAATTCTAGTATGCACAGCCTGGCGGAATTCTAAAGTACTAAAACGCCTGCTAGCCGGAAGTTAATGTGTCTGACGTCCAGAATGCTACTAGGTCAGCATTCTACCATTCTGAAAGATTCTGGGTTCTAGAATCAATGGACGGCTGAGTTCCGGAATGTCAGGGTGGCCAAACTCTCGAATCCCTGCGTGTCTGAACTCGAGAGTAATTCAATGTCCACATTCCGGAACTCAGGGTGTCTGAATTCCCGAAGAATCAATTTTCTGCATTCTAGAATCAAAATGTGGCAGAATTCTAGAATGCACAGCCTGGCGGAATTCTAAAGTCCTAAAATGCCTGCTAGTCGGAAGGTAAGGTGTCTGTGGTCCAGAATGCTACTAGGTCAGCATTCTACCGTTCTGAAAGATTCTAGGTTCTAGAACCAATGGACGGCTGAGTTCCAGAATGTCAGCATGGCCAAACTCTAGAATCCTTGCGTGTCTGATCTTGAGAGTCATTCAATGTGCACATTCCGGAGCTCAGGGTGTCTGAATTCCAGAAACACCAAATGTCTGCATTCTAGAATCGGAATATGGTGAAATTCTAGAATGCACAGCATGGTGGAATTCTAAAGTCCTAAAATGCCTGCTAGTCGGAAGTTAAGGTGTCTGACGTCCAGAATGCTACTAGGTCAGCATTCTACCGTTCTGAAAGATTCTGGGTTCCAGAATCAATGGACGGATGAGTTCCAGAATGTCAGGTTGGCCAAACTCTAGAATACTTGCGTGTCTGAACTCGAGAGTCATTCAATGTCCACATTCCGGAATTCAGGGTGTCTGAATTCCAGAAGCACCAAATGTCTGCATTCTAGAATCAGAATGTGGTGGAATTCTAGAATGCCCCGCGGCAGAATTCTAAAGTCCTAAAATGCCTGCTACCCGGAAGTTAACGTGTCTGACGTCCAGAATGCTACTAGGTCAGCATTTAATCATTCTGAAATATTCTGGGTTCTAGAATCAATGGACGGCTGAGTTCCAGAATGTAAGGTTGGCCATACTCTAGAATACTTGCATGTCTGAACTCGAGAGACATTCAATGTCCACATTCCGGAACTAAGGGTGTCTGAATTCCAGAAGCACCAAATGTCTGCATTTGAGAATCGGAATTTGACGGAATTCTAGAATGCACAGCACGGCGGAATTCTAAAGTACTAAAACGCCTGCTAGCCGGAAGTTAATGTGTCTGACGTCCAGAATGCTACTAGGTCAGCATTTTACCATTCTGAATGATTCTGGGTTCTAGAATCAATGGACGGCTGAGTTCCGGAATGTCAGGGTGGCCAACCTCTAGAATCCTTGCGTGTCTGAACTCGAGAGTCATTCAATGTCCACATTCCGGAACTCAGGGTGTCTGAATTCCCGAAGAACCAATTGTCTGCATTCTAGAATCAAAATGTGGCAGAATTCTAGAATGCACAGCCTGGCGGAATTCTAACGTCCTAAAATGCCTGCTAGTCGGAAGGTAAGGTGTCTGAGGTCCAGAATGCTACTAGGTCAGCATTCTACCGTTCTGAAAGATTCTGGGTTCTAGAACCAATGGACGGCTGAGTTCCAGAATGTCAGCATGGCCAAACTCTAGAATCCTTGCGTGTCTGATCTCGAGAGTCATTCAATGTGCACATTCCGGAGCTCAGGGTGTCTGAATTCCAGAAACACCAAATGTCTGCATTCTAGAATCGGAATGTGGTGAAATTCTAGAATGCACAGCATGGCGGAATTCTAAAGTCCTAAAATGCCTGCTAGCCGGAAGTTAAGGTGTCTGACGTCCAGAATGCTACTAGGTCAGCATTTAATCGTTCTGAAATATTCCAGGTTCTGGAATCAATGGACGGCTGAGTTCCAGAATGTAAGGTTGGCCAAACTCTAGAATCCTTGCGTGTCTGAACTCGAGAGACATTCAATGTCCAAATTCCGGAACTAAGGGTGTCTCAATTCCAGAAGCACCAAATGTCTGCATTCGAGAATCGGAATTTGACGGAATTCTAGTATGCACAGCCTGGCGGAATTCTAAAGTACTAAACCGCCTGCTAGCCGGAAGTTAATGTGTCTGACGTCCAGAATGCTACTAGGTCAGCATTCTACCATTCTGAAAGATTCTGGGTTCTAGAATCAATGGACAGCTGAGTTCCGGAATGTCAGGGTGGCCAAACTCTCGAATCCCTGCGTGTCTGATCTCGAGAGTAATTCAATATCCACATTCCGGAACTCAGGGTGTCTGAATTCCCGAAGAATCAATTGTCTGCATTCTAGAATCAAAATGTGGCAGAATTCTAGAATGCACAGCCTGGCGGAATTCTAAAGTCCTAAAATGCCTGCTAGTCGGAAGGTAAGGTGTCTGTGGTCCAGAATGCTACTAGGTCAGCATTCTACCGTTCTGAAAGATTCTAGGTTCTAGAACCAATGGACGGCTGAGTTCCAGAATGTCAGCATGTCCAAACTCTAGAATCCTTGCGTGTCTGATCTTGAGAGTCATTCAATGTGCACATTCCGGAGCTCAGGGTGTCTGAATTCCAGAAACACCAAATGTCTGCATTCTAGAATCGGAATGTGGTGAAATTCTAGAATGCACAGCATGGTGGAATTCTAAAGTCCTAAAATGCCTGCTAGCCGGAAGTTAAGGTGTCTGACGTCCAGAATGCTACTAGGTCAGCATTCTACCGTTCTGATAGATTCTGGGTTCCAGAATCAATGGACGGATGAGTTCCAGAATGTCAGGTTGGCCAAACTCTAGAATACTTGCGTGTCTGAACTCGAGAGTCATTCAATGTCCACATTCCGGAATTCAGGGTGTCTGAATTCCAGAAGCACCAAATGTCTGCATTCTAGAATCAGAATGTGGTGGAATTCTAGAATGCCCCGCGGCAGAATTCTAAAGTCCTAAAATGCCTGCTACCCGGAAGTTAACGTGTCTGACGTCCAGAATGCTACTAGGTCAGCATTTAATCATTCTGAAATATTCTGGGTTCTAGAATCAATGGACGGCTGAGTTCCAGAATGTAAGGTTGGCCAAACTCTAGAATACTTGCATGTCTGAACTCGAGAGACATTCAATGTCCACATTCCGGAACTAAGGGTGTCTGAATTCCAGAAGCACCAAATGTCTGCATTCGAGAATCGGAATTTGACGGAATTCTAGAATGCACAGCACGGCGGAATTCTAAAGTACTAAAACGCCTGCTAGCCGGAAGTTAATGTGTCTGACGTCCAGAATGCTACTAGGTCAGCATTTTACCATTCTGAATGATTCTGGGTTCTAGAATCAATGGACGGCTGAGTTCCGGAATGTCAGGGTGGCCAACCTCTAGAATCCTTGCGTGTCTGAACTCGAGAGTCATTCAATGTCCACATTCCGGAACTCAGGGTGTCTGAATTCCCGAAGAACCAATTGTCTGCATTCTAGAATCAAAATGTGGCAGAATTCTAGAATGCACAGCCTGGCGGAATTCTAACGTCCTAAAATGCCTGCTAGTCGGAAGGTAAGGTGTCTGAGGTCCAGAATGCTACTAGGTCAGCATTCTACCGTTCTGAAAGATTCTGGGTTCTAGAACCAATGGACGGCTGAGTTCCAGAATGTCAGCATGGCCAAACTCTAGAATCCTTGCGTGTCTGATCTCGAGAGTTATTCAATGTGCACATTCCGGAGCTCAGGGTGTCTGAATTCCAGAAACACCAAATGTCTGCATTCTAGAATCGGAATGTGGTGAAATTCTAGAATGCACAGCATGGCGGAATTCTAAAGTCCTAAAATGCCTGCTAGCCGGAAGTTAAGGTGTCTGACGTCCAGAATGCTACTAGGTCAGCATTCTACCGTTCTGATAGATTCTGGGTTCTAGAATCAATGGACGGATGAGTTCCGGAATGTCAGGTTGGCCAAACTCTAGAATCCTTGCGTGTCTGAACTCGAGAGTCATTCAATGTTCACATTCCGGAATTCATGGTGTCTGAATTCCAGAAGCACCAAATGTCTGCATTCTCGAATCAGAATGTGGTGGAATTCTAGAATGCACAGCATGGCGGAATTCTAAACTCCTAAAATGCCTGCTACCCGGAAGTTAAGGTGTCTGACGTCCAGAATGCTACTAGGTCAGCATTTAATCGTTCTGAAATATTCCAGGTTCTAGAATCAATGGACGGCTGAGTTCCAGAATGTAAGGTTGGCCAAACTCTAGAATACTTGCGTGTCTGAACTCGAGAGACATTCAATGTCCACATTCCAGAACTAAGGGTGTCTGAATTCCAGAAGCACCAAATGTCTGCATTCGAGAATCGGAATTTGACGGAATTCTAGTATGCACAGCCTGGCGGAATTCTAAAGTACTAAAACGCCTGCTAGCCGGAAGTTAATGTGTCTGACGTCCAGAATGCTACTAGGTCAGCATTCTACCATTCTGAAAGATTCAGGGTTCTAGAATCAATGGACGGCTGAGTTCCGGAATGTCAGGGTGGCCAAACTCTAGAATCCTTGCGTGTCTGAACTCGAGAGTCATTCAAAGTCCGCATTCCGGAACTCAGGGTGTCTGAATTCCCGAAGAACCAATTGACTGCCTTCTAAAATCAAAATGTGGCAGAATTCTAGAATGCACAGCCTGGCCGAATTCTAAAGTCCTAAAATGCCTGCTAGTCGGAAGGTAAGGTGTCTGAGGTCGAGAATGCTACTAGGTCAGCATTCTACAGTTTTGAAAGATTCTGGGTTCTAGAACCAATGGACGGCTGGGTTCCAGAATGTCAGCATGGCCAAACTCTAGAATCCTTGCGTGTCTGATCTCGAGAGTCATTCAATGTGCACATTCCGGAGCTCAGGGTGTCTGAATTCCAGAAACACCAAATGTCTGCATTCTAGAATCGGAATGTGGTGAAATTCTAGAATGCACAGCATGGCGGAATTCTAAAGTCCTAAAATGCCTGCTAGCCGGAAGTTAAGGTGTCTGACGTCCAGAATGCTACTAGGTCAGCATTTAATCGTTCTTAAATATTCTTGGTTCTAGAATCAATGGACGGCTGAGTTCCAGAATGTAAGGTTGGCCAAACTCTAGAATACTTGCGTGTCTGAACTCGAGAGACATTCAATGTCCAAATTCCGGAACTAAGGGTGTCTGAATTCCAGAAGCACCAAATGTCTGCATTCGAGAATCGGAATTTGACGGAATTCTAGTATGCACAGCCTGGTGGAATTCTAAAGTACTAAACCGCCTGCTAGCCGGAAGTTAATGTGTCTGACGTCCAGAATGCTACTAGGTCAGCATTCTACCATTCTGAAAGATTCTGGGTTCTAGAATCAATGGACAGCTGAGTTCCGGAATGTCAGGGTGGCCAAACTCTCGAATCCCTGCGTGTCTGATCTCGAGAGTAATTCAATGTCCACATTCTGGAACTCAGGGTGTCTGAATTCCCGAAGAATCAATTGTCTGCATTCTAGAATCAAAATGTGGCAGAATTCTAGAATGCACAGCCTGGCGGAATTCTAAAGTCCTAAAATGCCTGCTAGTCGGAAGGTAAGGTGTCTGTGGTCCAGAATGCTACTAGGTCAGCATTCTACCGTTCTGAAAGATTCTAGGTTCTAGAACCAATGGACGGCTGAGTTCCAGAATGTCAGCATGGCCAAACTCTAGAATCCTTGCGTGTCTGATCTTGAGAGTCATTCAATGTGCACATTCCGGAGTTCAGGGTGTCTGAATTCCAGAAACACCAAATGTCTGCATTCTAGAATCGGAATGTGGTGAAATTCTAGAATGCACAGCATGGTGGAATTCTAAAGTCCTAAAATGCCTGCTAGCCGGAAGTTAAGGTGTCTGACGTCCAGAATGCTACTAGGTCAGCATTGTACCGTTCTGAAAGATTCTGGGTTCCAGAATCAATGGACGGATGAGTTCCAGAATGTCAGGTTGGCCAAACTCTAGAATACTTGCGTGTCTGAACTCGAGAGTCATTCAATGTCCACATTCCGGAATTCAGGGTGTCTGAATTCCAGAAGCACCAAATGTCTGCATTCTAGAATCAGAATGTGGTGGAATTCTAGAATGCACCGCACGGCAGAATTCTAAAGTCCTAAAATGCCTGCTACCCGGAAGTTAACGTGTCTGACGTCCAGAATGCTACTAGGTCAGCATTTAATCATTCTGAAATATTCTGGGTTCTAGAATCAATGGACGGCTGAGTTCCAGAATGTAAGGTTGGCCAAACTCTAGAATACTTGCATGTCTGAACTCGAGAGACATTCAATGTCCACATTCCGGAACTAAGGGTGTCTGAATTCCAGAAGCACCAAATGTCTGCATTCGAGAATCGGAATTTGACGGAATTCTAGAATGCACAGCATGGCGGAATTCTAAAGTACTAAAACGCCTGCTAGCCGGAAGTTAATGTGTCTGACGTCCAGAATGCTACTAGGTCAGCATTTTACCATTCTGAATGATTCTGGGTTCTAGAATCAATGGACGGCTGAGTTCCGGAATGTCAGGGTGGCCAACCTCTAGAATCCTTGCGTGTCTGAACTCGAGAGTCATTCAATGTCCACATTCCGGAACTCAGGGTGTCTGAATTCCCGAAGAACCAATTGTCTGCATTCTAGAATCAAAATGTGGCAGAATTCTAGAATGCACAGCCTGGCGGAATTCTAACATCCTAAAATGCCTGCTAGTCGGAAGGTAAGGTGTCTGAGGTCCAGAATGCTACTAGGTCAGCATTCTACCGTTCTGAAAGATTCTGGGTTCTAGAACCAATGGACGGCTGAGTTCCAGAATGTCAGCATGGCCAAACTCTAGAATCCTTGCGTGTCTGATCTCGAGAGTCATTCAATGTGCACATTCCGGAGCTCAGGGTGTCTGAATTCCAGAAACACCAAATGTCTGCATTCTAGAATCGGAATGTGGTGAAATTCTAGAATGCACAGCATGGCGGAATTCTAAAGTCCTAAAATGCCTGCTAGCCGGAAGTTAAGGTGTCTGACGTCCAGAATGCTACTAGGTCAGCATTCTACCGTTCTGATAGATTCTGGGTTCTAGAATCAATGGACGGATGAGTTCCAGAATGTCAGGTTGGCCAAACTCTAGAATCCTTGCGTGTCTGAACTCGAGAGTCATTCAATGTTCACATTCCGGAATTCATGGTGTCTGAATTCCAGAAGCACCAAATGTCTGCATTCTCGAATCAGAATGTGGTGGAATTCTAGAATGCACAGCATGGCGGAATTCTAAACTCCTAAAATGCCTGCTACCCGGAAGTTAAGGTGTCTGACGTCCAGAATGCTACTAGGTCAGCATTTAATCGTTCTGAAATATTCCGGGTTCTAGAATCAATGGACGGCTGAGTTCCAGAATGTAAGGTTGGCCAAACTCTAGAATACGTGCGTGTCTGAACTCGAGAGACATTCAATGTCCAAATTCCGGAACTAAGGGTGTCTGAATTCCAGAAGCACCAAATGTCTGCATTCGAGAATCGGAATTTGACGGAATTCTAGTATGCACAGCCTGGCGGAATTCTAAAGTACTAAAACGCCTGCTAGCCGGAAGTTAATGTGTCTGACGTCCAGAATGCTACTAGGTCAGCATTCTACCATTCTGAAAGATTCTGGGTTCTAGAATCAATGGACGGCTGAGTTCCGGAATGTCAGGGTGGCCAAACTCTCGAATCCCTGCGTGTCTGAACTCGAGAGTAATTCAATGTCCACATTCCGGAACTCAGGGTGTCTGAATTCCCGAAGAATCAATTTTCTGCATTCTAGAATCAAAATGTGGCAGAATTCTAGAATGCACAGCCTGGCGGAATTCTAAAGTCCTAAAATGCCTGCTAGTCGGAAGGTAAGGTGTCTGTGGTCCAGAATGCTACTAGGTCAGCATTCTACCGTTCTGAAAGATTCTAGGTTCTAGAACCAATGGACGGCTGAGTTCCAGAATGTCAGCATGGCCAAACTCTAGAATCCTTGCGTGTCTGATCTTGAGAGTCATTCAATGTGCACATTCCGGAGCTCAGGGTGTCTGAATTCCAGAAACACCAAATGTCTGCATTCTAGAATCGGAATGTGGTGAAATTCTAGAATGCACAGCATGGTGGAATTCTAAAGTCCTAAAATGCCTGCTAGCCGGAAGTTAAGGTGTCTGACGTCCAGAATGCTACTAGGTCAGCATTCTACCGTTCTGAAAGATTCTGGGTTCCAGAATCAATGGACGGATGAGTTCCAGAATGTCAGGTTGGCCAAACTCTAGAATACTTGCGTGTCTGAATTCGAGAGTCATTCAATGTCCACATTCCGGAATTCAGGGTGTCTGAATTCCAGAAGCACCAAATGTCTGCATTCTAGAATCAGAATGTGGTGGAATTCTAGAATGCCCCGCGGCAGAATTCTAAAATCTTAAAATGCCTGCTACCCGGAAGTTAACGTGTCTGACGTCCAGAATGCTACTAGGTCAGCATTTAATCATTCTGAAATATTCTGGGTTCTAGAATCAATGGACGGCTGAGTTCCAGAATGTAAGGTTGGCCATACTCTAGAATACTTGCATGTCTGAACTCGAGAGACATTCAATGTCCACATTCCGGAACTAAGGGTGTCTGAATTCCAGAAGCACCAAATGTCTGCATTCGAGAATCGGAATTTGACGGAATTCTAGAATGCACAGCACGGCGGAATTCTAAAGTACTAAAACGCCTGCTAGCCGGAAGTTAATGTGTCTGACGTCCAGAATGCTACTAGGTCAGAATTTTACCATTCTGAATGATTCTGGGTTCTAGAATCAATGGACGGCTGAGTTCCGGAATGTCAGGGTGGCCAACCTCTAGAATCCTTGCGTGTCTGAACTCGAGAGTCATTCAATGTCCACATTCCGGAACTCAGGGTGTCTGAATTCCCGAAGAACCAATTGTCTGCATTCTAGAATCAAAATGTGGCAGAATTCTAGAATGCACAGCCTGGCGGAATTCTAACGTCCTAAAATGCCTGCTAGTCGAAAGGTAAGGTGTCTGAGGTCCAGAATGCTACTAGGTCAGCATTCTACCGTTCTGAAAGATTCTGGGTTCTAGAACCAATGGACGGCTGAGTTCCAGAATGTCAGCATGGCCAAACTCTAGAATCCTTGCGTGTCTGATCTCGAGAGTCATTCAATGTGCACATTACGGAGCTCAGGGTGTCTGAATTCCAGAAACACCAAATGTCTGCATTCTAGAATCGGAATGTGGTGAAATTCTAGAATGCACAGCATGGCGGAATTCTAAAGTCCTAAAATGCCTGCTACCCGGAAGTTAAGGTGTCTGACGTCCAGAATGCTACTAGGTCAGCATTTAATCGTTCTGAAATATTCCAGGTTCTGGAATCAATGGACGGCTGAGTTCCAGAATGTAAGGTTGGCCAAACTCTAGAATCCTTGCGTGTCTGAACTCGAGAGACATTCAATGTCCAAATTCCGGAACTAAGGGTGTCTGAATTCCAGAAGCACCAAATGTCTGCATTCGAGAATCGGAATTTGACGGAATTCTAGTATGCACAGCCTGGCGGAATTCTAAAGTACTAAACCGCCTGCTAGCCGGAAGTTAATGTGTCTGACGTCCAGAATGCTACTAGGTCAGCATTCTACCATTCTGAAAGATTCTGGGTTCTAGAATCAATGGACAGCTGAGTTCCGGAATGTCAGGGTGGCCAAACTCTCGAATCCCTGCGTGTCTGATCTCGAGAGTAATTCAATGTCCACATTCCGGAACTCAGGGTGTCTGAATTCCCGAAGAATCAATTGTCTGCATTCTAGAATCAAAATGTGGCAGAATTCTAGAATGCACAGCCTGGCGGAATTCTAAAGTCCTAAAATGCCTGCTAGTCGGAAGGTAAGGTGTCTGTGGTCCAGAATGCTACTAGGTCAGCATTCTACCGTTCTGAAAGATTCTAGGTTCTAGAACCAATGGACGGCTGAGTTCCAGAATGTCAGCATGGCCAAACTCTAGAATCCTTGCGTGTCTGATCTTGAGAGTCATTCAATGTGCACATTCCGGAGCTCAGGGTGTCTGAATTCCAGAAACACCAAATGTCTGCATTCTAGAATCGGAATGTGGTGAAATTCTAGAATGCACAGCATGGTGGAATTCTAAAGTCCTAAAATGCCTGCTAGCCGGAAGTTAAGGTGTCTGACGTCCAGAATGCTACTAGGTCAGCATTTAATCATTCTGAAA
Source organism: Aotus nancymaae (assembly GCF_030222135.1). Lineage (NCBI taxonomy): Eukaryota > Metazoa > Chordata > Mammalia > Primates > Aotidae > Aotus > Aotus nancymaae. Next base: position 1,423,424 of record NW_026988514.1, on the reverse strand, counting down.
TATTCTGGGTTCTAGAATCAATGGACGGCTGAGTTCCAGAATGTAAGGTTGGCCAAACTCTAGAATACTTGCATGTCTGAACTCGAGAGACATTCAATGTCCACATTCCGGAACTAAGGGTGTCTGAATTCCAGAAGCACCAAATGTCTGCATTCGAGAATCGGAATTTGACGGAATTCTAGAATGCACAGCACGGCGGAATTCTAAAGTACTAAAACGCCTGCTAGCCGGAAGTTAATGTGTCTGACGTCCAGAATGCTACTAGGTCAGCATTTTACCATTCTGAATGATTCAGGGTTCTAGAATCAATGGACGGCTGAGTTCCGGAATGTCAGGGTGGCCAACCTCTAGAATCCTTGCGTGTCTGAACTCGAGAGTCATTCAATGTCCACATTCCGGAACTCAGGGTGTCTGAATTCCCGAAGAACCAATTGTCTGCATTCTAGAATCAAAATGTGGCAGAATTCTAGAATGCACAGCCTGGCGGAATTCTAACGTCCTAAAATGCCTGCTAGTCGGAAGGTAAGGTGTCTGAGGTCCAGAATGCTACTAGGTCAGCATTCTACCGTTCTGAAAGATTCTGGGTTCTAGAACCAATGGACGGCTGAGTTCCAGAATGTCAGCATGGCCAAACTCTAGAATCCTTGCGTGTCTGATCTCGAGAGTCATTCAATGTGCACATTCCGGAGCTCAGGGTGTCTGAATTCCAGAAACACCAAATGTCTGCATTCTAGAATCGGAATGTGGTGAAATTCTAGAATGCACAGCATGGCGGAATTCTAAAGTCCTAAAATGCCTGCTAGCCGGAAGTTAAGGTGTCTGACGTCCAGAATGCTACTAGGTCAGCATTTAATCGTTCTGAAATATTCCAGGTTCTAGAATCAATGGACGGCTGAGTTCCAGAATGTAAGGTTGGGAAAACTCTAGAATACTTGCGTGTCTGAACTCGAGAGACATTCAATGTCCAAATTCCGGAACTAAGGGTGTCTGAATTCCAGAAGCACCAAATGTCTGCATTCGAGAATCGGAATTTGACGGAATTCTAGTATGCACAGCCTGGTGGAATTCTAAAGTACTAAACCGCCTGCTAGCCGGAAGTTAATGTGTCTGACGTCCAGAATGCTACTAGGTCAGCATTCTACCATTCTGAAAGATTCTGGGTTCTAGAATCAATGGACAGCTGAGTTCCGGAATGTCAGGGTGGCCAAACTCTCGAATCCCTGCGTGTCTGATCTCGAGAGTAATTCAATGTCCACATTCTGGAACTCAGGGTGTCTGAATTCCCGAAGAATCAATTGTCTGCATTCTAGAATCAAAATGTGGCAGAATTCTAGAATGCACAGCCTGGCGGAATTCTAAAGTCCTAAAATGCCTGCTAGTCGGAAGGTAAGGTGTCTGTGGTCCAGAATGCTACTAGGTCAGCATTCTACCGTTCTGAAAGATTCTAGGTTCTAGAACCAATGGACGGCTGAGTTCCAGAATGTCAGCATGGCCAAACTCTAGAATCCTTGCGTGTCTGATCTTGAGAGTCATTCAATGTGCACATTCCGGAGTTCAGGGTGTCTGAATTCCAGAAACACCAAATGTCTGCATTCTAGAATCGGAATGTGGTGAAATTCTAGAATGCACAGCATGGTGGAATTCTAAAGTCCTAAAATGCCTGCTAGCCGGAAGTTAAGGTGTCTGACGTCCAGAATGCTACTAGGTCAGCATTGTACCGTTCTGAAAGATTCTGGGTTCCAGAATCAATGGACGGATGAGTTCCAGAATGTCAGGTTGGCCAAACTCTAGAATACTTGCGTGTCTGAACTCGAGAGTCATTCAATGTCCACATTCCGGAATTCAGGGTGTCTGAATTCCAGAAGCACCAAATGTCTGCATTCTAGAATCAGAATGTGGTGGAATTCTAGAATGCACCGCACGGCAGAATTCTAAAGTCCTAAAATGCCTGCTACCCGGAAGTTAACGTGTCTGACGTCCAGAATGCTACTAGGTCAGCATTTAATCATTCTGAAATATTCTGGGTTCTAGAATCAATGGACGGCTGAGTTCCAGAATGTAAGGTTGGCCAAACTCTAGAATACTTGCATGTCTGAACTCGAGAGACATTCAATGTCCACATTCCGGAACTAAGGGTGTCTGAATTCCAGAAGCACCAAATGTCTGCATTCGAGAATCGGAATTTGACGGAATTCTAGAATGCACAGCACGGCGGAATTCTAAAGTACTAAAACGCCTGCTAGCCGGAAGTTAATGTGTCTGACGTCCAGAATGCTACTAGGTCAGCATTTTACCATTCTGAATGATTCTGGGTTCTAGAATCAATGGACGGCTGAGTTCCGGAATGTCAGGGTGGCCAACCTCTAGAATCCTTGCGTGTCTGAACTCGAGAGTCATTCAATGTCCACATTCCGGAACTCAGGGTGTCTGAATTCCCGAAGAACCAATTGTCTGCATTCTAGAATCAAAATGTGGCAGAATTCTAGAATGCACAGCCTGGCGGAATTCTAACATCCTAAAATGCCTGCTAGTCGGAAGGTAAGGTGTCTGAGGTCCAGAATGCTACTAGGTCAGCATTCTACCGTTCTGAAAGATTCTGGGTTCTAGAACCAATGGACGGCTGAGTTCCAGAATGTCAGCATGGCCAAACTCTAGAATCCTTGCGTGTCTGATCTCGAGAGTCATTCAATGTGCACATTCCGGAGCTCAGGGTGTCTGAATTCCAGAAACACCAAATGTCTGCATTCTAGAATCGGAATGTGGTGAAATTCTAGAATGCACAGCATGGCGGAATTCTAAAGTCCTAAAATGCCTGCTAGCCGGAAGTTAAGGTGTCTGACGTCCAGAATGCTACTAGGTCAGCATTCTACCGTTCTGATAGATTCTGGGTTCTAGAATCAATGGAAGGATGAGTTCCAGAATGTCAGGTTGGCCAAACTCTAGAATCCTTGCGTGTCTGAACTCGAGAGTCATTCAATGTTCACATTCCGGAATTCATGGTGTCTGAATTCCAGAAGCACCAAATGTCTGCATTCTCGAATCAGAATGTGGTGGAATTCTAGAATGCACAGCATGGCGGAATTCTAAACTCCTAAAATGCCTGCTACCCGGAAGTTAAGGTGTCTGACGTCCAGAATGCTACTAGGTCAGCATTTAATCGTTCTGAAATATTCCGGGTTCTAGAATCAATGGACGGCTGAGTTCCAGAATGTAAGGTTGGCCAAACTCTAGAATACGTGCGTGTCTGAACTCGAGAGACATTCAATGTCCAAATTCCGGAACTAAGGGTGTCTGAATTCCAGAAGCACCAAATGTCTGCATTCGAGAATCGGAATTTGACGGAATTCTAGTATGCACAGCCTGGCGGAATTCTAAAGTACTAAAACGCCTGCTAGCCGGAAGTTAATGTGTCTGACGTCCAGAATGCTACTAGGTCAGCATTCTACCATTCTGAAAGATTCTGGGTTCTAGAATCAATGGACGGCTGAGTTCCGGAATGTCAGGGTGGCCAAACTCTCGAATCCCTGCGTGTCTGATCTCGAGAGTAATTCAATGTCCACATTCTGGAACTCAGGGTGTCTGAATTCCCGAAGAATCAATTGTCTGCATTCTAGAATCAAAATGTGGCAGAATTCTAGAATGCACAGCCTGGCGGAATTCTAAAGTCCTAAAATGCCTGCTAGTCGGAAGGTAAGGTGTCTGTGGTCCAGAATGCTACTAGGTCAGCATTCTACCGTTCTGAAAGATTCTAGGTTCTAGAACCAATGGACGGCTGAGTTCCAGAATGTCAGCATGGCCAAACTCTAGAATCCTTGCGTGTCTGATCTTGAGAGTCATTCAATGTGCACATTCCGGAGTTCAGGGTGTCTGAATTCCAGAAACACCAAATGTCTGCATTCTAGAATCGGAATGTGGTGAAATTCTAGAATGCACAGCATGGTGGAATTCTAAAGTCCTAAAATGCCTGCTAGCCGGAAGTTAAGGTGTCTGACGTCCAGAATGCTACTAGGTCAGCATTGTACCGTTCTGAAAGATTCTGGGTTCCAGAATCAATGGACGGATGAGTTCCAGAATGTCAGGTTGGCCAAACTCTAGAATACTTGCGTGTCTGAACTCGAGAGTCATTCAATGTCCACATTCCGGAATTCAGGGTGTCTGAATTCCAGAAGCACCAAATGTCTGCATTCTAGAATCAGAATGTGGTGGAATTCTAGAATGCACCGCACGGCAGAATTCTAAAGTCCTAAAATGCCTGCTACCCGGAAGTTAACGTGTCTGACGTCCAGAATGCTACTAGGTCAGCATTTAATCATTCTGAAATATTCTGGGTTCTAGAATCAATGGACGGCTGAGTTCCAGAATGTAAGGTTGGCCAAACTCTAGAATACTTGCATGTCTGAACTCGAGAGACATTCAATGTCCACATTCCGGAACTAAGGGTGTCTGAATTCCAGAAGCACCAAATGTCTGCATTCGAGAATCGGAATTTGACGGAATTCTAGAATGCACAGCACGGCGGAATTCTAAAGTACTAAAACGCCTGCTAGCCGGAAGTTAATGTGTCTGACGTCCAGAATGCTACTAGGTCAGCATTTTACCATTCTGAATGATTCTGGGTTCTAGAATCAATGGACGGCTGAGTTCCGGAATGTCAGGGTGGCCAACCTCTAGAATCCTTGCGTGTCTGAACTCGAGAGTCATTCAATGTCCACATTCCGGAACTCAGGGTGTCTGAATTCCCGAAGAACCAATTGTCTGCATTCTAGAATCAAAATGTGGCAGAATTCTAGAATGCACAGCCTGGCGGAATTCTAACATCCTAAAATGCCTGCTAGTCGGAAGGTAAGGTGTCTGAGGTCCAGAATGCTACTAGGTCAGCATTCTACCGTTCTGAAAGATTCTGGGTTCTAGAACCAATGGACGGCTGAGTTCCAGAATGTCAGCATGGCCAAACTCTAGAATCCTTGCGTGTCTGATCTCGAGAGTCATTCAATGTGCACATTCCGGAGCTCAGGGTGTCTGAATTCCAGAAACACCAAATGTCTGCATTCTAGAATCGGAATGTGGTGAAATTCTAGAATGCACAGCATGGCGGAATTCTAAAGTCCTAAAATGCCTGCTAGCCGGAAGTTAAGGTGTCTGACGTCCAGAATGCTACTAGGTCAGCATTCTACCGTTCTGATAGATTCTGGGTTCTAGAATCAATGGAAGGATGAGTTCCAGAATGTCAGGTTGGCCAAACTCTAGAATCCTTGCGTGTCTGAACTCGAGAGTCATTCAATGTTCACATTCCGGAATTCATGGTGTCTGAATTCCAGAAGCACCAAATGTCTGCATTCTCGAATCAGAATGTGGTGGAATTCTAGAATGCACAGCATGGCGGAATTCTAAACTCCTAAAATGCCTGCTACCCGGAAGTTAAGGTGTCTGACGTCCAGAATGCTACTAGGTCAGCATTTAATCGTTCTGAAATATTCCGGGTTCTAGAATCAATGGACGGCTGAGTTCCAGAATGTAAGGTTGGCCAAACTCTAGAATACGTGCGTGTCTGAACTCGAGAGACATTCAATGTCCAAATTCCGGAACTAAGGGTGTCTGAATTCCAGAAGCACCAAATGTCTGCATTCGAGAATCGGAATTTGACGGAATTCTAGTATGCACAGCCTGGCGGAATTCTAAAGTACTAAAACGCCTGCTAGCCGGAAGTTAATGTGTCTGACGTCCAGAATGCTACTAGGTCAGCATTCTACCATTCTGAAAGATTCTGGGTTCTAGAATCAATGGACGGCTGAGTTCCGGAATGTCAGGGTGGCCAAACTCTCGAATCCCTGCGTGTCTGAACTCGAGAGTAATTCAATGTCCACATTCCGGAACTCAGGGTGTCTGAATTCCCGAAGAATCAATTTTCTGCATTCTAGAATCAAAATGTGGCAGAATTCTAGAATGCACAGCCTGGCGGAATTCTAAAGTCCTAAAATGCCTGCTAGTCGGAAGGTAAGGTGTCTGTGGTCCAGAATGCTACTAGGTCAGCATTCTACCGTTCTGAAAGATTCTAGGTTCTAGAACCAATGGACGGCTGAGTTCCAGAATGTCAGCATGGCCAAACTCTAGAATCCTTGCGTGTCTGATCTTGAGAGTCATTCAATGTGCACATTCCGGAGCTCAGGGTGTCTGAATTCCAGAAACACCAAATGTCTGCATTCTAGAATCGGAATGTGGTGAAATTCTAGAATGCACAGCATGGTGGAATTCTAAAGTCCTAAAATGCCTGCTAGCCGGAAGTTAAGGTGTCTGACGTCCAGAATGCTACTAGGTCAGCATTCTACCGTTCTGAAAGATTCTGGGTTCCAGAATCAATGGACGGATGAGTTCCAGAATGTCAGGTTGGCCAAACTCTAGAATACTTGCGTGTCTGAACTCGAGAGTCATTCAATGTCCACATTCCGGAATTCAGGGTGTCTGAATTCCAGAAGCACCAAATGTCTGCATTCTAGAATCAGAATGTGGTGGAATTCTAGAATGCCCCGCGGCAGAATTCTAAAATCCTAAAATGCCTGCTACCCGGAAGTTAACGTGTCTGACGTCCAGAATGCTACTAGGTCAGCATTTAATCATTCTGAAATATTCTGGGTTCTAGAATCAATGGACGGCTGAGTTCCAGAATGTAAGGTTGGCCATACTCTAGAATACTTGCATGTCTGAACTCGAGAGACATTCAATGTCCACATTCCGGAACTAAGGGTGTCTGAATTCCAGAAGCACCAAATGTCTGCATTCGAGAATCGGAATTTGACGGAATTCTAGAATGCACAGCACGGCGGAATTCTAAAGTACTAAAACGCCTGCTAGCCGGAAGTTAATGTGTCTGACGTCCAGAATGCTACTAGGTCAGAATTTTACCATTCTGAATGATTCTGGGTTCTAGAATCAATGGACGGCTGAGTTCCGGAATGTCAGGGTGGCCAACCTCTAGAATCCTTGCGTGTCTGAACTCGAGAGTCATTCAATGTCCACATTCCGGAACTCAGGGTGTCTGAATTCCCGAAGAACCAATTGTCTGCATTCTAGAATCAAAATGTGGCAGAATTCTAGAATGCACAGCCTGGCGGAATTCTAACGTCCTAAAATGCCTGCTAGTCGGAAGGTAAGGTGTCTGAGGTCCAGAATGCTACTAGGTCAGCATTCTACCGTTCTGAAAGATTCTGGGTTCTAGAACCAATGGACGGCTGAGTTCCAGAATGTCAGCATGGCCAAACTCTAGAATCCTTGCGTGTCTGATCTCGAGAGTCATTCAATGTGCACATTACGGAGCTCAGGGTGTCTGAATTCCAGAAACACCAAATGTCTGCATTCTAGAATCGGAATGTGGTGAAATTCTAGAATGCACAGCATGGCGGAATTCTAAAGTCCTAAAATGCCTGCTAGCCAGAAGTTAAGGTGTCTGACGTCCAGAATGCTACTAGGTCAGCATTTAATCGTTCTGAAATATTCCAGGTTCTGGAATCAATGGACGGCTGAGTTCCAGAATGTAAGGTTGGCCAAACTCTAGAATCCTTGCGTGTCTGAACTCGAGAGACATTCAATGTCCAAATTCCGGAACTAAGGGTGTCTGAATTCCAGAAGCACCAAATGTCTGCATTCGAGAATCGGAATTTGACGGAATTCTAGTATGCACAGCCTGGCGGAATTCTAAAGTACTAAACCGCCTGCTAGCCGGAAGTTAATGTGTCTGACGTCCAGAATGCTACTAGGTCAGCATTCTACCATTCTGAAAGATTCTGGGTTCTAGAATCAATGGACAGCTGAGTTCTGGAATGTCAGGGTGGCCAAACTCTCGAATCCCTGCGTGTCTGATCTCGAGAGTAATTCAATGTCCACATTCCGGAACTCAGGGTGTCTGAATTCCCGAAGAATCAATTGTCTGCATTCTAGAATCAAAATGTGGCAGAATTCTAGAATGCACAGCCTGGCGGAATTCTAAAGTCCTAAAATGCCTGCTAGTCGGAAGGTAAGGTGTCTGTGGTCCAGAATGCTACTAGGTCAGCATTCTACCGTTCTGAAAGATTCTAGGTTCTAGAACCAATGGACGGCTGAGTTCCAGAATGTCAGCATGGCCAAACTCTAGAATCCTTGCGTGTCTGATCTTGAGAGTCATTCAATGTGCACATTCCGGAGCTCAGGGTGTCTGAATTCCAGAAACACCAAATGTCTGCATTCTAGAATCGGAATGTGGTGAAATTCTAGAATGCACAGCATGGTGGAATTCTAATGTCCTAAAATGCCTGCTAGCCGGAAGTTAAGGTGTCTGACGTCCAGAATGCTACTAGGTCAGCATTCTACCGTTCTGATAGATTCTGGGTTCCAGAATCAATGGACGGATGAGTTCCAGAATGTCAGGTTGGCCAAACTCTAGAATACTTGCGTGTCTGAACTCGAGAGTCATTCAATGTCCACATTCCGGAATTCAGGGTGTCTGAATTCCAGAAGCACCAAATATCTGCATTCTAGAATCAGAATGTGGTGGAATTCTAGAATGCCCCGCGGCAGAATTCTAAAGTCCTAAAATGCCTGCTACCCGGAAGTTAACGTGTCTGACGTCCAGAATGCTACTAGGTCAGCATTTAATCATTCTGAAATATTCTGGGTTCTAGAATCAATGGACGGCTGAGTTCCAGAATGTAAGGTTGGCCAAACTCTAGAATACTTGCATGTCTGAACTCGAGAGACATTCAATGTCCACATTCCGGAACTAAGGGTGTCTGAATTCCAGAAGCACCAAATGTCTGCATTCGAGAATCGGAATTTGACGGAATTCTAGAATGCACAGCACGGCGGAATTCTAAAGTACTAAAACGCCTGCTAGCCGGAAGTTAATGTGTCTGACGTCCAGAATGCTACTAGGTCAGCATTTTACCATTCTGAATGATTCAGGGTTCTAGAATCAATGGACGGCTGAGTTCCGGAATGTCAGGGTGGCCAACCTCTAGAATCCTTGCATGTCTGAACTCGAGAGTCATTCAATGTCCACATTCCGGAACTCACGGTGTCTGAATTCCCGAAGAACCAATTGTCTGCATTCTAGAATCAAAATGTGGCAGAATTCTAGAATGCACAGCCTGGCGGAATTCTAACGTCCTAAAATGCCTGCTAGTCGGAAGGTAAGGTGTCTGAGGTCCAGAATGCTACTAGGTCAGCATTCTACCGTTCTGAAAGATTCTGGGTTCTAGAACCAATGGACGGCTGAGTTCCAGAATGTCAGCATGGCCAAACTCTAGAATCCTTGCGTGTCTGATCTCGAGAGTCATTCAATGTGCACATTCCGGAGCTCAGGGTGTCTGAATTCCAGAAACACCAAATGTCTGCATTCTAGAATCGGAATGTGGTGAAATTCTAGAATGCACAGCATGGCGGAATTCTAAAGTCCTAAAATGCCTGCTAGCCGGAAGTTAAGGTGTCTGACGTCCAGAATGCTACTAGGTCAGCATTCTACCGTTCTGATAGATTCTGGGTTCTAGAATCAATGGACGGATGAGTTCCAGAATGTCAGGTTGGCCAAACTCTAGAATCCTTGCGTGTCTGAACTCGAGAGTCATTCAATGTTCACATTCCAGAATTCATGGTGTCTGAATTCCAGAAGCACCAAATGTCTGCATTCTAGAATCAGAATGTGGTGGAATTCTAGAATGCACAGCATGGCGGAATTCTAAACTCCTAAAATGCCTGCTACCCGGAAGTTAAGGTGTCTGACGTCCAGAATGCTACTAGGTCAGCATTTAATCGTTCTGAAATATTCCGGGTTCTAGAATCAATGGACGGCTGAGTTCCAGAATGTAAGGTGGGCCAAACTCTAGAATACGTGCGTGTCTGAACTCGAGAGACATTCAATGTCCAAATTCCGGAACTAAGGGTGTCTGAATTCCAGAAGCACCAAATGTCTGCATTCGAGAATCGGAATTTGACGGAATTCTAGTATGCACAGCCTGGTGGAATTCTAAAGTACTAAACCGCCTGCTAGCCGGAAGTTAATGTGTCTGACGTCCAGAATGCTACTAGGTCAGCATTCTACCATTCTGAAAGATTCTGGGTTCTAGAATCAATGGACGGCTGAGTTCCGGAATGTAAGGGTGGCCAAACTCTCGAATCCCTGCGTGTCTGATCTCGAGAGTAATTCAATGTCCACATTCTGGAACTCAGGGTGTCTGAATTCCCGAAGAATCAATTGTCTGCATTCTAGAATCAAAATGTGGCAGAATTCTAGAATGCACAGCCTGGCGGAATTCTAAATTCCTAAAATGCCTGCTAGTCGGAAGGTAAGGTGTCTGTGGTCCAGAATGCTACTAGGTCAGCATTCTACCGTTCTGAAAGATTCTAGGTTCTAGAACCAATGGACGGCTGAGTTCCAGAATGTCAGCATGGCCAAACTCTAGAATCCTTGCGTGTCTGATCTTGAGAGTCATTCAATGTGCACATTCCGGAGTTCAGGGTGTCTGAATTCCAGAAACACCAAATGTCTGCATTCTAGAATCGGAATGTGGTGAAATTCTAGAATGCACAGCATGGTGGAATTCTAAAGTCCTAAAATGCCTGCTAGCCGGAAGTTAAGGTGTCTGACGTCCAGAATGCTACTAGGTCAGCATTCTACCGTTCTGAAAGATTCTGGGTTCCAGAATCAATGGACGGATGAGTTCCAGAATGTCAGGTTCGCCAAACTCTAGAATCCTTGCGTGTCTGAACTCGAGAGTCACTCAACGTCCACATTCCGGAATTCATGGTGTCTGAATTCCAGAAGCACCAAATGTCTGCATTCTAGAATCAGAATGTGGTGGAATTCTAGAATGCACAGCACGGCGGAATTCTAAAGTCCTAAAATGCCTGCTACCCGGAAGTTAACGTGTCTGACGTCCAGAATGCTACTAGGTCAGCATTTAATCATTCTGAAATATTCTGGGTTCTAGAATCAATGGACGGCTGAGTTCCAGAATGTAAGGTTGGCCAAACTCTAGAATACTTGCGTGTCTGAACTCGAGAGACATTCAATGTCCACATTCCGGAACTAAGGGTGTCTGAATTCCAGAAGCACCAAATGTCTGCATTCGAGAATCGGAATTTGACGGAATTCTAGAATGCACAGCACGGCGGAATTCTAAAGAACTAAAACGCCTGCTAGCCGGAAGTTAATGTGTCTGACGTCCAGAATGCTACTAGGTCAGCATTCTACCATTCTGAAAGATTCTGGGTTCTAGAATCAATGGACGGCTGAGTTCCGGAATGTCAGGGTGGCCAAACACTAGAATCCTTGCGTGTCTGAACTCGAGAGTACTTCAATGTCCACATTCTGGAACTCAGGGTGTCTGAATTCCCGAAGAATCAATTGTCTGCATTCTAGAATCAAAATGTGGCAGAATTCTAGAATGCACAGCCTGGCGGAAATCTAAAGTCCTAAAATGCCTGCTAGTCGGAAGATAAGTTGTCTGAGGTCCAGAATGCTACTAGGTCAGCATTCTACCGTTCTGAAAGATTCTGGGTTCTAGAACCAATGGACGGCTGAGTTCCAGAATGTCAGCATGGCCAAACTCTAGAATCCTTGCGTGTCTGATCTCGAGAGTCATTCAATGTGCACATTCCGGAGCTCAGGGTGTCTGAATTCCAGAAACACCAAATGTCTGCATTCTAGAATCGGAATGTGGTGAAATTCTAGAATGCACAGCATGGCGGAATTCTAAAGTCCTAAAATGCCTGCTAGCCGGAAGTTAAGGTGTCTGACGTCCAGAATGCTACTAGGTCAGCATTCTACCGTTCTGATAGATTCTGGTTTCTAGAATCAATGGACGGATGAGTTCCAGAATGTCAGGTTGGCCAAACTCTAGAATCCTTGCGTGTCTGAACTCGAGAGACATTCAATGTTCACATTCCGGAATTCATGGTGTCTGAATTCCAGAAGCACCAAATGTCTGCATTCTGGAATCAGAATGTGGTGGAATTCTAGAATGCACAGCATGGCGGAATTCTAAACTCCTAAAATGTCTGCTACCTGGAAGTTAAGGTGTCTGACGTCCAGAATGCTACTAGGTCAGCATTTAATCGTTCTGAAATATTCCGGGTTCTAGAATCAATGGACGGCTGAGTTCCAGAATGTAAGGTTGGCCAAACTCTAGAATACTTGCGTGTCTGAACTTGAGAGACATTCAATGTCCAAATTCAGGAACTAAGGGTGTCTGAATTCCAGAAGCACCAAATGTCTGCATTCGAGAATCGGAATTTGACGGAATTCTAGTATGCACAGCCTGGCGGAATTCTAAAGTACTAAAACGCCTGCCAACCGGAAGTTAATGTGTCTGACGTCCAGAATGCTACTAGGTCAGCATTCTACCATTCTGAAAGATTCTGGGTTCTAGAATCAATGGACGGCTGAGTTCCGGAATGTCAGGGTGGCCAAATTCTCGAATCCCTGCGTGTCTGAACTCGAGAGTAATTCAATGGCCACATTCCGGAACTCAGGGTGTCTGAATTCCCGAAGAATCAATTGTCTGCATTCTAGAATCAAAATGTGGCAGAATTCTAGAATGCACAGCCTGGCGGAATTCTAAAGTCCTAAAATGCCTGCTAGTCGGAAGGTAAGGTGTCTGAGGTCCAGAATGCTACTAGGTCAGCATTCTACCGTTCTGAAAGATTCTGGGTTCTAGAACCAATGGACGGCTGAGTTCCAGAATGTCAGCATGGCCAAACTCTAGAATCCTTGCGTGTCTGATCTTGAGAGTCATTCAATGTGCACATTCTGGAGCTCAGGGTGTCTGAATTCCAGAAACACCAAATGTCTGCATTCTAGAATCGGAATATGTTGAAATTCAGGAATGCACAGCATGGTGGAATTCTAAAGTCCTAAAATGCCTGCTAGCCGGAAGTTAAGGTGTCTGACGTCCAGAATGCTACTAGGTCAGCATTCTACCGTTCTGAAAGATTCTGGGTTCCAGAATCAATGGACGGATGAGTTCCAGAATGTCAGGTTCGCCAAACTCTAGAATCCTTGCGTGTCTGAACTCGAGAGTCACTCAATGTCCACATTCCGGAATTCATGGTGTCTGAATTCCAGAAGCACCAAATGTCTGCATTCTAGAATCAGAATGTGGTGGAATTCTAGAATGCACAGCACGGCGGAATTCTAAAGTCCTAAAATGCCTGCTACCCGGAAGTTAACGTGTCTGACGTCCAGAATGCTACTAGGTCAGCATTTAATCATTCTGAAATATTCTGGGTTCTAGAATCAATGGACGGCTGAGTTCCAGAATGTAAGGTTGGCCAAACTCTAGAATACTTGCGTGTCTGAACTCGAGAGACATTCAATGTCCACATTCCGGAACTAAGGGTCTCTGAATTCCAGAAGGACCAAATGTCTGCATTCGAGAATCGGAATTTGACGGAATTCTAGAATGCACAGCACGGCAGAATTCTAAAGAACTAAAACGCCTGCTAGCCGGAAGTTAATGTGTCTGACGTCCAGAATGCTACTAGGTCAGCATTCTACCATTCTGAAAGATTCTGGGTTCTAGAATCAATGGACGGCTGAGTTCCGGAATGTCAGGGTGGCCAAACACTAGAATCCTTGCGTGTCTGATCTCGAGAGACATTCAATGTGCACATTACGGAGCTCAGGGTGTCTGAATTCCAGAAACACCAAATGTCTGCATTCTAGAATCGGAATGTGGTGAAATTCTAGAATGCACAGCATGGCGGAATTCTAAAGTCCTAAAATGCCTGCTAGCCGGAAGTTAAGGTGTCTGACGTCCAGAATGCTACTAGGTCAGCATTTAATCGTTCTGAAATATTCCAGGTTCTAGAATCAATGGACGGCTGAGTTCCAGAATGTAAGGTTGGCCAAACTCTAGAATACTTGCGTGTCTGAACTCGAGAGACATTCAATGTCCAAATTCCGGAACTAAGGGTGTCTGAATTCCAGAAGCACCAAATGTCTGCATTCGAGAATCGGAATTTGACGGAATTCTAGTATGCACAGCCTGGCGGAATTCTAAAGTACTAAAACGCCTGCTAGCCGGAAGTTAATGTGTCTGACGTCCAGAATGCTACTAGGTCAGCATTCTACCATTCTGAAAGATTCTGGGTTCTAGAATCAATGGACAGCTGAGTTCCGGAATGTCAGGGTGGCCAAACTCTCGAATCCCTGCGTGTCTGATCTCGAGAGTAATTCAATGTCCACATTCTGGAACTCAGGGTGTCTGAATTCCCGAAGAATCAATTGTCTGCATTCTAGAATCAAAATGTGGCAGAATTCTAGAATGCATAGCCTGGCGGAATTCTAAAGTCCTAAAATGCCTGCTAGTCGGAAGGTAAGGTGTCTGTGGTCCAGAATGCTACTAGGTCAGCATTCTACCGTTCTGAAAGATTCTAGGTTCTAGAACCAATGGACGGCTGAGTTCCAGAATGTCAGCATGGCCAAACTCTAGAATCCTTGCGTGTCTGATCTTGAGAGTCATTCAATGTGCACATTCCGGAGCTCAGGGTGTCTGAATTCCAGAAACACCAAGTGTCCACATTCTAGAATCGGAATGTGGTGAAATTCTAGAATGCACAGCATGGTGGAATTCTAAAGTCCTAAAATGCCTGCTAGCCGGAAGTTAAGGTGTCTGACGTCCAGAATGCTACTAGGTCAGCATTCTACCGTTCTGAAAGATTCTGGGTTCCAGAATCAATGGACGGATGAGTTCCAGAATGTCAGGTTGGCCAAACTCTAGAATACTTGCGTGTCTGAACTCGAGAGTCATTCAATGTCCACATTCCGGAACTAAGGGTGTCTGAATTCCAGAAGCACCAAATGTCTGCATTCTAGAATCAGAATGTGGTGGAATTCTAGAATGCACCACACGGCAGAATTCTAAAGTCCTAAAATGCCTGCTACCCGGAAGTTAACGTGTCTGACGTCCAGAATGCTACTAGGTCAGCATTTAATCATTCTGAAATATTCTGGGTTCTAGAATCAATGGACGGCTGAGTTCCAGAATGTAAGGTTGGCCAAACTCTAGAATACTTGCATGTCTGAACTCGAGAGACATTCAATGTCCACATTCCGGAACTAAGGGTGTCTGAATTCCAGAAGCACCAAATGTCTGCATTCGAGAATCGGAATTTGACGGAATTCTAGAATGCACAGCACGGCGGAATTCTAAAGTACTAAAACGCCTGCTAGCCGGAAGTTAATGTGTCTGACGTCCAGAATGCTACTAGGTCAGCATTTTACCATTCTGAATGATTCTGGGTTCTAGAATCAATGGACGGCTGAGTTCCGGAATGTCAGGGTGGCCAACCTCTAGAATCCTTGCGTGTCTGAACTCGAGAGTCATTCAATGTCCACATTCCGGAACTCAGGGTGTCTGAATTCCCGAAGAACCAATTGTCTGCATTCTAGAATCAAAATGTGGCAGAATTCTAGAATGCACAGCCTGGCGGAATTCTAACGTCCTAAAATGCCTGCTAGTCGGAAGGTAAGGTGTCTGAGGTCCAGAATGCTACTAGGTCAGCATTCTACCGTTCTGAAAGATTCTGGGTTCTAGAACCAATGGACGGCTGAGTTCCAGAATGTCAGCATGGCCAAACTCTAGAATCCTTGCGTGTCTGATCTCGAGAGTCATTCAATGTGCACATTCCGGAGCTCAGGGTGTCTGAATTCCAGAAACACCAAATGTCTGCATTCTAGAATCGGAATGTGGTGAAATTCTAGAATGCACAGCATGGCGGAATTCTAAAGTCCTAAAATGCCTGCTAGCCGGAAGTTAAGGTGTCTGACGTCCAGAATGCTACTAGGTCAGCATTCTACCGTTCTGATAGATTCTGGGTTCTAGAATCAATGGACGGATGAGTTCCGGAATGTCAGGTTGGCCAAACTCTAGAATCCTTGCGTGTCTGAACTCGAGAGTCATTCAATGTTCACATTCCGGAATTCACGGTGTCTGAATTCCAGAAGCACCAAATGTCTGCATTCTCGAATCAGAATGTGGTGGAATTCTAGAATGCACAGCATGGCGGAATTCTAAACTCCTAAAATGCCTGCTACCCGGAAGTTAAGGTGTCTGACGTCCAGAATGCTACTAGGTCAGCATTTAATCGTTCTGAAATATTCCGGGTTCTAGAATCAATGGACGGCTGAGTTCCAGAATGTAAGATTGGCCAAACTCTAGAATACTTGCGTGTCTGAACTCGAGAGACATTCAATGTCCAAATTCCGGAACTAAGGGTGTCTGAATTCCAGAAGCACCAAATGTCTGCATTCGAGAATCGGAATTTGACGGAATTCTAGTATGCACAGCCTGGCGGAATTCTAAAGTACTAAACCGCCTGCTAGCCGGAAGTTAATGTGTCTGACGTCCAGAATGCTACTAGGTCAGCATTCTACCATTCTGAAAGATTCTGGGTTCTAGAATCAATGGACAGCTGAGTTCCGGAATGTCAGGGTGGCCAAAATCTCGAATCCCTGCGTGTCTGATCTCGAGAGTAATTCAATGTCCACATTCTGGAACTCAGGGTGTCTGAATTCCCGAAGAATCAATTGTCTGCATTCTAGAATCAAAATGTGGCAGAATTCTAGAATGCACAGCCTGGCGGAATTCTAAAGTCCTAAAATGCCTGCTAGTCGGAAGGTAAGGTGTCTGTGGTCCAGAATGCTACTAGGTCAGCATTCTACCGTTCTGAAAGATTCTAGGTTCTAGAACCAATGGACGGCTGAGTTCCAGAATGTCAGCATGGCCAAACTCTAGAATCCTTGCGTGTCTGATCTTGAGAGTCATTCAATGTGCACATTCCGGAGCTCAGGGTGTCTGAATTCCAGAAACACCAAATGTCTGCATTCTAGAATCGGAATGTGGTGAAATTCTAGAATGCACAGCATGGTGGAATACTAAAGTCCTAAAATGCCTGCTAGCCGGAAGTTAAGGTGTCTGACGTCCAGAATGCTACTAGGTCAGCATTCTACCGTTCTGAAAGATTCTGGGTTCCAGAATCAATGGACGGATGAGTTCCAGAATGTCAGGTTGGCCAAACTCTAGAATACTTGCGTGTCTGAACTCGAGAGTCATTCAATGTCCACATTCCGGAATTCAGGGTGTCTGAATTCCAGAAGCACCAAATGTCTGCATTCTAGAATCAGAATGTGGTGGAATTCTAGAATGCACAGCATGGCGGAATTCTAAACTCCTAAAATGCCTGCTACCCGGAAGTTAAGGTGTCTGACGTCCAGAATGCTACTAGGTCAGCATTTAATCGTTCTGAAATATTCCGGGTTCTAGAATCAATGGACGGCTGAGTTCCAGAATGTAAGGTTGGCCAAACTCTAGAATACTTGCGTGTCTGAACTCGAGAGACATTCAATGTCCAAATTCAGGAACTAAGGGTGTCTGAATTCCAGAAGCACCAAATGTCTGCATTCGAGAATCGGAATTTGACGGAATTCTAGTATGCACAGCACGGCGGAATTCTAAAGTACTAAAACGCCTGCTAGCCGGAAGTTAATGTGTCTGACGTCCAGAATGCTACTAGGTCAGCATTCTACCATTCTGAAAGATTCTGGGTTCTAGAATCAATGGACGGCTGAGTTCCGGAATGTCAGGGTGGCCAAACTCTCGAATCCCTGCGTGTCTGAACTCGAGAGTAATTTAATGGCCACATTCCGGAACTCAGGGTGTCTGAATTCCCGAAGAATCAATTGTCTGCATTCTAGAATCAAAATGTGGCAGAATTCTAGAATGCACAGCCTGGCGGAATTCTAAAGTCCTAAAATGCCTGCTAGTCGGAAGGTAAGTTGTCTGAGGTCCAGAATGCTACTAGGTCAGCATTCTACCGTTCTGAAAGATTCTGGGTTCTAGAACCAATGGACGGCTGAGTTCCAGAATGTCAGCATGGCCAAACTCTAGAATCCTTGCGTGTCTGATCTCGAGAGTCATTCAATGTGCACATTCCGGAGCTCAGGGTGTCTGAATTCCAGAAACACCAAATGTCTGCATTCTAGAATCGGAATGTGGTGAAATTCTAGAATGCACAGCATGGCGGAATTCTAAAGTCCTAAAATGCCTGCTAGCCGGAAGTTAAGGTGTCTGACGTCCAGAATGCTACTAGGTCAGCATTCTACCGTTCTGATAGATTCTGGGTTCTAGAATCAATGGACGGATGAGTTCCAGAATGTCAGGTTGGCCAAACTCTAGAATCCTTGCGTGTCTGAACTCGAGAGACATTCAATGTTCACATTCCGGAATTCATGGTGTCTGAATTCCAGAAGCACCAAATGTCTGCATTCTAGAATCAGAATGTGGTGGAATTCTAGAATGCACAGCATGGCGGAATTCTAAACTCCTAAAATGCCTGCTACCCGGAAGTTAAGGTGTCTGACGTCCAGAATGCTACTAGGTCAGCATTTAATCGTTCTGAAATATTCCGGGTTCTAGAATCAATGGACGGCTGAGTTCCAGAATGTAAGGTTGGCCAAACTCTAGAATACTTGCGTGTCTGAACTCGAGAGACATTCAATGTCCAAATTCAGGAACTAAGGGTGTCTGAATTCCAGAAGCACCAAATGTCTGCATTCGAGAATCGGAATTTGACGGAATTCTAGTATGCACAGCCTGGCGGAATTCTAAAGTACTAAAACGCCTGCTAGCCGGAAGTTAATGTGTCTGACGTCCAGAATGCTACTAGGTCAGCATTCTACCATTCTGAAAGATTCTGGGTTCTAGAATCAATGGACAGCTGAGTTCCGGAATGTCAGGGTGGCCAAACTCTCGAATCCCTGCGTGTCTGAACTCGAGAGTAATTCAATGGCCACATTCCGGAACTCAGGGTGTCTGAATTCCCGAAGAATCAATTGTCTGCATTCTAGAATCAAAATGTGGCAGAATTCTAGAATGCACAGCCTGGCGGAATTCTAAAGTCCTAAAATGCCTGCTAGTCGGAAGGTAAGGTGTCTGAGGTCCAGAATGCTACTAGGTCAGCATTCTACCGTTCTGAAAGATTCTGGGTTCTAGAACCAATGGACGGCTGAGTTCCAGAATGTCAGCATGGCCAAACTCTAGAATCCTTGCGTGTCTGATCTTGAGAGTCATTCAATGTGCACATTCTGGAGCTCAGGGTGTCTGAATTCCAGAAACACCAAATGTCTGCATTCTAGAATCGGAATATGGTGAAATTCTAGAATGCACAGCATGGTGGAATTCTAAAGTCCTAAAATGCCTGCTAGCCGGAAGTTAAGGTGTCTGACGTCCAGAATGCTACTAGGTCAGCATTCTACCGTTCTGAAAGATTCTGGGTTCCAGAATCAATGGACGGATGAGTTCCAGAATGTCAGGTTCGCCAAACTCTAGAATCCTTGCGTGTCTGAACTCGAGAGTCACTCAATGTCCACATTCCGGAATTCATGGTGTCTGAATTCCAGAAGCACCAAATGTCTGCATTCTAGAATCAGAATGTGGTGGAATTCTAGAATGCACAGCACGGCGGAATTCTAAAGTCCTAAAATGCCTGCTACCCGGAAGTTAACGTGTCTGACGTCCAGAATGCTACTAGGTCAGCATTTAATCATTCTGAAATATTCTGGGTTCTAGAATCAATGGACGGCTGAGTTCCAGAATGTAAGGTTGGCCAAACTCTAGAATACTTGCGTGTCTGAACTCGAGAGACATTCAATGTCCACATTCCGGAACTAAGGGTGTCTGAATTCCAGAAGCACCAAATGTCTGCATTCGAGAATCGGAATTTGACGGAATTCTAGAATGCACAGCACGGCGGAATTCTAAAGAACTAAAACGCCTGCTAGCCGGAAGTTAATGTGTCTGACGTCCAGAATGCTACTAGGTCAGCATTCTACCATTCTGAAATATTCTGGGTTCTAGAATCAATGGACAGCTGAGTTCCGGAATGTCAGGGTGGCCAAACACTAGAATCCTTGCGTGTCTGAACTCGAGAGTCATTCAATGTCCACATTCCGGAACTCAGGGTGTCTGAATTCCCGAAGAACCAATTGTCTGCATTCTAGAATCAAAATGTGGCAGAATTCTAGAATGCACAGCCTGGCGGAATTCTAACGTCCTAAAATGCCTGCTAGTCGGAAGGTAAGGTGTCTGAGGTCCAGAATGCTACTAGGTCAGCATTCTACCGTTCTGAAAGATTCTGGGTTCTAGAACCAATGGACGGCTGAGTTCCAGAATGTCAGCATGGCCAAACTCTAGAATCCTTGCGTGTCTGATCTCGAGAGTCATTCAATGTGCACATTCCGGAGCTCAGGGTGTCTGAATTCCAGAAACACCAAATGTCTGCATTCTAGAATCAGAATGTGGTGGAATTCTAGAATGCACAGCATGGCGGAATTCTAAACTCCTAAAATGCCTGCTACCCGGAAGTTAAGGTGTCTGACGTCCAGAATCCTACTAGGTCAGCATTTAATCGTTCTGAAATATTCCGGGTTCTAGAATCAATGGACGGCTGAGTTCCAGAATGTAAGGTTGGCCAAACTCTAGAATACTTGCGTGTCTGAACTCGAGAGACATTCAATGTCCAAATTCAGGAACTAAGGGTGTCTGAATTCCAGAAGCACCAAATGTCTGCATTCGAGAATCGGAATTTGACGGAATTCTAGTATGCACAGCCTGGCGGAATTCTAAAGTACTAAAACGCCTGCTAGCCGGAAGTTAATGTGTCTGACGTCCAGAATGCTACTAGGTCAGCATTCTACCATTCTGAAAGATTCTGGGTTCTAGAATCAATGGACGGCTGAGTTCCGGAATGTCAGGGTGGCCAAACTCTCGAATCCCTGCGTGTCTGAACTCGAGAGTAATTCAATGGCCACATTCCGGAACTCAGGGTGTCTGAATTCCCGAAGAATCAATTGTCTGCATTCTAGAATCAAAATGTGGCAGAATTCTAGAATGCACAGCCTGGTGGAATTCTAAAGTCCTAAAATACCTGCTAGACGGAAGGTAAGGTGTCTGAGGTCCAGAATGCTACTAGGTCAGCATTCTACCGTTCTGAAAGATTCTGGGTTCTAGAACCAATGGACGGCTGAGTTCCAGAATGTCAGCATGGCCAAACTCTAGAATCCTTGCATGTCTGATCTTGAGAGTCATTCAATGTGCACATTCTGGAGCTCAGGGTGTCTGAATTCCAGAAACACCAAATGTCTGCATTCTAGAATTGGAATATGGTGAAATTCTAGAATGCACAGCATGGTGGAATTCTAAAGTCCTAAAATGCCTGCTAGCCGGAAGTTAAGGTGTCTGACGTCCAGAATGCTACTAGGTCAGCATTCTACCGTTCTGAAAGATTCTGGGTTCCAGAATCAATGGACGGATGAGTTCCAGAATGTCAGGTTCGCCAAACTCTAGAATCCTTGCGTGTCTGAACTCGAGAGTCACTCAATGTCCACATTCCGGAATTCATGGTGTCTGAATTCCAGAAGCACCAAATGTCTGCATTCTAGAATCAGAATGTGGTGGAATTCTAGAATGCACAGCACGGCGGAATTCTAAAGTCCTAAAATGCCTGCTACCCGGAAGTTAACGTGTCTGACGTCCAGAATGCTACTAGGTCAGCATTTAATCATTCTGAAATATTCTGGGTTCTAGAATCAATGGACGGCTGAGTTCCAGAATGTAAGGTTGGCCAAACTCTAGAATACTTGCGTGTCTGAACTCGAGAGACATTCAATGTCCAAATTCCGGAACTAAGGGTGTCTGAATTCCAGAAGCACCAAATGTCTGCATTCGAGAATCGGAATTTGACGGAATTCTAGAATGCACAGCACGGCGGAATTCTAAAGAACTAAAACGCCTGCTAGCCGGAAGTTAATGTGTCTGACGTCCAGAATGCTACTAGGTCAGCATTCTACCATTCTGAAAGATTCTGGGTTCTAGAATCAATGGACGGCTGAGTTCCGGAATGTCAGGGTGGCCAAACTCTCGAATCCCTGCGTGTCTGAACTCGAGAGTAATTCAATGTCCACATTCCGGAACTCAGGGTGTCTGAATTCCCGAAGAATCAATTGTCTGCATTCTAGAATCAAAATGTGGCAGAATTCTAGAATGCACAGCCTGGCGGAATTCTAAAGTCCTAAAATGTCTGCTAGTCGTAAGGTAAGCTGTCTGAGGTCCAGAATGCTACTAGGTCAGCATTCTACCGTTCTGAAAGATTCTGGGTTCTAGAACCAATGGACGGCTGAGTTCCAGAATGTCAGCATGGCCAAACTCTAGAATCCTTGCGTGTCTGATCTCGAGAGTCATTCAATGTGCACATTACGGAGCTCAGGGTGTCTGAATTCCAGAAACACCAAATGTCTGCATTCTAGAATCAGAATGTGGTGAAATTCTAGAATGCACAGCATGGCGGAATTCTAAAGTCCTAAAATGCCTGCTAGCCGAAGTTAAGGTGTCTGACGTCCAGAATGCTACTAGGTCAGCATTCTACCGTTCTGATAGATTCTGGGTTCTAGAATCAATGGACGGATGAGTTCCAGAATGTCAGGTTCGCCAAACTCTAGAATCCTTGCGTGTCTGAACTCGAGAGACATTCAATGTTCACATTCCGGAATTCATGGTGTCTGAATTCCAGAAGCACCAAATGTCTGCATTCTAGAATCAGAATGTGGTGGAATTCTAGAATGCACAGCATGGCGGAATTCTAAACTCCTAAAATGCCTGCTACCCGGAAGTTAAGGTGTCTGACGTCCAGAATGCTACTAGGTCAGCATTTAATCGTTCTGAAATATTCCGGGTTCTAGAATCAATGGACGGCTGAGTTCCAGAATGTAATGTTGGCCAAACTCTAGAATACTTGCGTGTCTGAACTCGAGAGACATTCAATGTCCAAATTCAGGAACTAAGGGTGTCTGAATTCCAGAAGCACCAAATGTCTGCATTCGAGAATCGGAATTTGACGGAATTCTAGTATGCACAGCCTGGCGGAATTCTAAAGTACTAAAACGCCTGCTAGCCGGAAGTTAATGTGTCTGACGTCCAGAATGCTACTAGGTCAGCATTCTACCATTCTGAAAGATTCTGGGTTCTAGAATCAATGGACGGCTGAGTTCCGGAATGTCAGGGTGGCCAAACTCTCGAATCCCTGCGTGTCTGAACTCGAGAGTAATTCAATGGCCACATTCCGGAACTCAGGGTGTCTGAATTCCCGAAGAATCAATTGTCTGCATTCTAGAATCAAAATGTGGCAGAATTCTAGAATGCACAGCCTGGCGGAATTCTAAAGTCCTAAAATGCCTGCTAGTCGGAAGGTAAGGTGTCTGAGGTCCAGAATGCTTCTAGGTCAGCATTCTACCGTTCTGAAAGATTCTGGGTTCTAGAACCAATGGACGGCTGAGTTCCAGAATGTCAGCATGGCCAAACTCTAGAATCCTTGCGTGTCTGATCTTGAGAGTCATTCAATGTGCACATTCTGGAGCTCAGGGTGTCTGAATTCCAGAAACACCAAATGTCTGCATTCTAGAATCGGAATATGGTGAAATTCTAGAATGCACAGCATGGTGGAATTCTAAAGTCCTAAAATGCCTGCTAGCCGGAAGTTAAGGTGTCTGACGTCCAGAATGCTACTAGGTCAGCATTCTACCGTTCTGAAAGATTCTGGGTTCCAGAATCAATGGACGGATGAGTTCCAGAATGTCAGGTTCGCCAAACTCTAGAATCCTTGCGTGTCTGAACTCGAGAGTCACTCAATGTCCACATTCCGGAATTCATGGTGTCTGAATTCCAGAAGCACCAAATGTCTGCATTCTAGAATCAGAATGTGGTGGAATTCTAGAATGCACAGCACGGCGGAATTCTAAAGTCCTAAAATGCCTGCTACCCGGAAGTTAACGTGTCTGACGTCCAGAATGCTACTAGGTCAGCATTTAATCATTCTGAAATATTCTGGGTTCTAGAATCAATGGACGGCTGAGTTCCAGAATGTAAGGTTGGCCAAACTCTAGAATACTTGCGTGTCTGAACTCGAGAGACATTCAATGTCCAAATTCCGGAATTAAGGGTGTCTGAATTCCAGAAGCACCAAATGTCTGCATTCGAGAATCGGAATTTGACGGAATTCTAGAATGCACAGCACGGCGGAATTCTAAAGAACTAAAACGCCTGCTAGCCGGAAGTTAATGTGTCTGACGTCCAGAATGCTACTAGGTCAGCATTCTACCATTCTGAAAGATTCTGGGTTCTAGAATCAATGGACGGCTGAGTTCCGGAATGTCAGGGTGGCCAAACACTAGAATCCTTGCGTGTCTGAACTCGAGGGTCATTCAATGTCCACATTCCGGAACTCAGGGTGTCTGAATTCCCGAAGAACCAATTGTCTGCATTCTAGAATCAAAATGTGGCAGAATTCTAGAATGCACAGCCTGGCGGAATTCTAACGTCCTAAAATGCCTGCTAGTCGGAAGGTAAGGTGTCTGAGGTCCAGAATGCTACTAGGTCAGCATTCTACCGTTCTGAAAGATTCTGGGTTCTAGAACCAATTGACGGCTGAGTTCCAGAATGTCAGCATGGCCAAACTCTAGAATCCTTGCGTGTCTGATCTCGAGAGTCATTCAATGTGCACATTCCGGAGCTCAGGGTGTCTGAATTCCAGAAACACCAAATGTCTGCATTCTAGAATCGGAATGTGGTGAAATTCTAGAATGCACAGCATGGCGGAATTCTAAAGTCCTAAAATGCCTGCTAGCCGGAAGTTAAGGTGTCTGACGTCCAGAATGCTACTAGGTCAGCATTCTACCGTTCTGATAGATTCTGGGTTCTAGAATCAATGGACGGATGAGTTCCAGAATGTCAGGTTGGCCAAACTCTAGAATCCTTGCGTGTCTGAACTCGAGAGACATTCAATGTTCACATTCCGGAATTCATGGTGTCTGAATTCCAGAAGCACCAAATGTCTGCATTCTAGAATCAGAATGTGGTGGAATTCTAGAATGCACAGCACGGCGGAATTCTAAAGTCCTAAAATGCCTGCTACCCGGAAGTTAACGTGTCTGACGTCCAGAATGCTACTAGGTCAGCATTTAATCATTCTGAAATATTCTGGGTTCTAGAATCAATGGACGGCTGAGTTCCAGAATGTAAGGTTGGCCAAACTCTAGAATACTTGCGTGTCTGAACTCGAGAGACATTCAATGTCCACATTCCGGAACTAAGGGTGTCTGAATTCCAGAAGCACCAAATGTCTGCATTCGAGAATCGGAATTTGACGGAATTCTAGAATGCACAGCACGGCAGAATTCTAAAGAACTAAAACGCCTGCTAGCCGGAAGTTAATGTGTCTGACGTCCAGAATGCTACTAGGTCAGCATTCTACCATTCTGAAAGATTCTGGGTTCTAGAATCAATGGACGGCTGAGTTCCGGAATGTCAGGGTGGCCAAACTCTCGAATCCCTGCGTGTCTGAACTCGAGAGTAATTCAATGTCCACATTCCGGAACTCAGGGTGTCTGAATTCCCGAAGAATCAATTGTCTGCATTCTAGAATCAAAATGTGGCAGAATTCTAGAATGCACAGCCTGGCGGAATTCTAAAGTCCTAAAATGTCTGCTAGTCGTAAGGTAAGCTGTCTGAGGTCCAGAATGCTACTAGGTCAGCATTCTACCGTTCTGAAAGATTCTGGGTTCTAGAACCAATGGACGGCTGAGTTCCAGAATGTCAGCATGGCCAAACTCTAGAATCCTTGCGTGTCTGATCTCGAGAGTCATTCAATGTGCACATTACGGAGCTCAGGGTGTCTGAATTCCAGAAACACCAAATGTCTGCATTCTAGAATCAGAATGTGGTGAAATTCTAGAATGCACAGCATGGCGGAATTCTAAAGTCCTAAAATGCCTGCTAGCCGGAAGTTAAGGTGTCTGACGTCCAGAATGCTACTAGGTCAGCATTCTACCGTTCTGATAGATTCTGGGTTCTAGAATCAATGGACGGATGAGTTCCAGAATGTCAGGTTCGCCAAACTCTAGAATCCTTGCGTGTCTGAACTCGAGAGACATTCAATGTTCACATTCCGGAATTCATGGTGTCTGAATTCCAGAAGCACCAAATGTCTGCATTCTAGAATCAGAATGTGGTGGAATTCTAGAATGCACAGCATGGCGGAATTCTAAACTCCTAAAATGCCTGCTACCCGGAAGTTAAGGTGTCTGACGTCCAGAATGCTACTAGGTCAGCATTTAATCGTTCTGAAATATTCCGGGTTCTAGAATCAATGGACGGCTGAGTTCCAGAATGTAATGTTGGCCAAACTCTAGAATACTTGCGTGTCTGAACTCGAGAGACATTCAATGTCCAAATTCAGGAACTAAGGGTGTCTGAATTCCAGAAGCACCAAATGTCTGCATTCGAGAATCGGAATTTGACGGAATTCTAGTATGCACAGCCTGGCGGAATTCTAAAGTACTAAAACGCCTGCTAGCCGGAAGTTAATGTGTCTGACGTCCAGAATGCTACTAGGTCAGCATTCTACCATTCTGAAAGATTCTGGGTTCTAGAATCAATGGACGGCTGAGTTCCGGAATGTCAGGGTGGCCAAACTCTCGAATCCCTGCGTGTCTGAACTCGAGAGTAATTCAATGGCCACATTCCGGAACTCAGGGTGTCTGAATTCCCGAAGAATCAATTGTCTGCATTCTAGAATCAAAATGTGGCAGAATTCTAGAATGCACAGCCTGGCGGAATTCTAACGTCCTAAAATGCCTGCTAGTCGGAAGGTAAGGTGTCTGAGGTCCAGAATGCTACTAGGTCAGCATTCTACCGTTCTGAAAGATTCTGGGTTCTAGAACCAATGGACGGCTGAGTTCCAGAATGTCAGCATGGCCAAACTCTAGAATCCTTGCGTGTCTGATCTCGAGAGTCATTCAATGTGCACATTCCGGAGCTCAGGGTGTCTGAATTCCAGAAACACCAAATGTCTGCATTCTAGAATCGGAATGTGGTGAAATTCTAGAATGCACAGCATGGCGGAATTCTAAAGTCCTAAAATGCCTGCTAGCCGGAAGTTAAGGTGTCTGACGTCCAGAATGCTACTAGGTCAGCATTCTACCGTTCTGATAGATTCTGGGTTCTAGAATCAATGGACGGATGAGTTCCAGAATGTCAGGTTGGCCAAACTCTAGAATCCTTGCGTGTCTGAACTCGAGAGACATTCAATGTTCACATTCCGGAATTCATGGTGTCTGAATTCCAGAAGCACCAAATGTCTGCATTCTAGAATCAGAATGTGGTGGAATTCTAGAATGCACAGCACGGCGGAATTCTAAAGTCCTAAAATGCCTGCTACCCGGAAGTTAACGTGTCTGACGTCCAGAATGCTACTAGGTCAGCATTTAATCATTCTGAAATATTCTGGGTTCTAGAATCAATGGACGGCTGAGTTCCAGAATGTAAGGTTGGCCAAACTCTAGAATACTTGCGTGTCTGAACTCGAGAGACATTCAATGTCCACATTCCGGAACTAAGGGTGTCTGAATTCCAGAAGCACCAAATGTCTGCATTCGAGAATCGGAATTTGACGGAATTCTAGAATGCACAGCACGGCGGAATTCTAAAGAACTAAAACGCCTGCTAGCCGGAAGTTAATGTGTCTGACGTCCAGAATGCTACTAGGTCAGCATTCTACCATTCTGAAAGATTCTGGGTTCTAGAATCAATGGACGGCTGAGTTCCGGAATGTCAGGGTGGCCAAACTCTCGAATCCCTGCGTGTCTGAACTCGAGAGTAATTCAATGTCCACATTCCGGAACTCAGGGTGTCTGAATTCCCGAAGAATCAATTGTCTGCATTCTAGAATCAAAATGTGGCAGAATTCTAGAATGCACAGCCTGGCGGAATTCTAAAGTCCTAAAATGTCTGCTAGTCGTAAGGTAAGCTGTCTGAGGTCCAGAATGCTACTAGGTCAGCATTCTACCGTTCTGAAAGATTCTGGGTTCTAGAACCAATGGACGGCTGAGTTCCAGAATGTCAGCATGGCCAAACTCTAGAATCCTTGCGTGTCTGATCTCGAGAGTCATTCAATGTGCACATTACGGAGCTCAGGGTGTCTGAATTCCAGAAACACCAAATGTCTGCATTCTAGAATCAGAATGTGGTGAAATTCTAGAATGCACAGCATGGCGGAATTCTAAAGTCCTAAAATGCCTGCTAGCCGGAAGTTAAGGTGTCTGACGTCCAGAATGCTACTAGGTCAGCATTCTACCGTTCTGATAGATTCTGGGTTCTAGAATCAATGGACGGATGAGTTCCAGAATGTCAGGTTCGCCAAACTCTAGAATCCTTGCGTGTCTGAACTCGAGAGACATTCAATGTTCACATTCCGGAATTCATGGTGTCTGAATTCCAGAAGCACCAAATGTCTGCATTCTAGAATCAGAATGTGGTGGAATTCTAGAATGCACAGCATGGCGGAATTCTAAACTCCTAAAATGCCTGCTACCCGGAAGTTAAGGTGTCTGACGTCCAGAATGCTACTAGGTCAGCATTTAATCGTTCTGAAATATTCCGGGTTCTAGAATCAATGGACGGCTGAGTTCCAGAATGTAATGTTGGCCAAACTCTAGAATACTTGCGTGTCTGAACTCGAGAGACATTCAATGTCCAAATTCAGGAACTAAGGGTGTCTGAATTCCAGAAGCACCAAATGTCTGCATTCGAGAATCGGAATTTGACGGAATTCTAGTATGCACAGCCTGGCGGAATTCTAAAGTACTAAAACGCCTGCTAGCCGGAAGTTAATGTGTCTGACGTCCAGAATGCTACTAGGTCAGCATTCTACCATTCTGAAAGATTCTGGGTTCTAGAATCAATGGACGGCTGAGTTCCGGAATGTCAGGGTGGCCAAACTCTCGAATCCCTGCGTGTCTGAACTCGAGAGTAATTCAATGGCCACATTCCGGAACTCAGGGTGTCTGAATTCCCGAAGAATCAATTGTCTGCATTCTAGAATCAAAATGTGGCAGAATTCTAGAATGCACAGCCTGGCGGAATTCTAACGTCCTAAAATGCCTGCTAGTCGGAAGGTAAGGTGTCTGAGGTCCAGAATGCTACTAGGTCAGCATTCTACCGTTCTGAAAGATTCTGGGTTCTAGAACCAATGGACGGCTGAGTTCCAGAATGTCAGCATGGCCAAACTCTAGAATCCTTGCGTGTCTGATCTCGAGAGTCATTCAATGTGCACATTCCGGAGCTCAGGGTGTCTGAATTCCAGAAACACCAAATGTCTGCATTCTAGAATCGGAATGTGGTGAAATTCTAGAATGCACAGCATGGCGGAATTCTAAAGTCCTAAAATGCCTGCTAGCCGGAAGTTAAGGTGTCTGACGTCCAGAATGCTACTAGGTCAGCATTCTACCGTTCTGATAGATTCTGGGTTCTAGAATCAATGGACGGATGAGTTCCAGAATGTCAGGTTGGCCAAACTCTAGAATCCTTGCGTGTCTGAACTCGAGAGACATTCAATGTTCACATTCCGGAATTCATGGTGTCTGAATTCCAGAAGCACCAAATGTCTGCATTCTAGAATCAGAATGTGGTGGAATTCTAGAATGCACAGCACGGCGGAATTCTAAAGTCCTAAAATGCCTGCTACCCGGAAGTTAACGTGTCTGACGTCCAGAATGCTACTAGGTCAGCATTTAATCATTCTGAAATATTCTGGGTTCTAGAATCAATGGACGGCTGAGTTCCAGAATGTAAGGTTGGCCAAACTCTAGAATACTTGCGTGTCTGAACTCGAGAGACATTCAATGTCCACATTCCGGAACTAAGGGTGTCTGAATTCCAGAAGCACCAAATGTCTGCATTCGAGAATCGGAATTTGACGGAATTCTAGAATGCACAGCACGGCGGAATTCTAAAGAACTAAAACGCCTGCTAGCCGGAAGTTAATGTGTCTGACGTCCAGAATGCTACTAGGTCAGCATTCTACCATTCTGAAAGATTCTGGGTTCTAGAATCAATGGACGGCTGAGTTCCGGAATGTCAGGGTGGCCAAACTCTCGAATCCCTGCGTGTCTGAACTCGAGAGTAATTCAATGTCCACATTCCGGAACTCAGGGTGTCTGAATTCCCGAAGAATCAATTGTCTGCATTCTAGAATCAAAATGTGGCAGAATTCTAGAATGCACAGCCTGGCGGAATTCTAAAGTCCTAAAATGTCTGCTAGTCGTAAGGTAAGCTGTCTGAGGTCCAGAATGCTACTAGGTCAGCATTCTACCGTTCTGAAAGATTCTGGGTTCTAGAACCAATGGACGGCTGAGTTCCAGAATGTCAGCATGGCCAAACTCTAGAATCCTTGCGTGTCTGATCTCGAGAGTCATTCAATGTGCACATTACGGAGCTCAGGGTGTCTGAATTCCAGAAACACCAAATGTCTGCATTCTAGAATCAGAATGTGGTGAAATTCTAGAATGCACAGCATGGCGGAATTCTAAAGTCCTAAAATGCCTGCTAGCCGGAAGTTAAGGTGTCTGACGTCCAGAATGCTACTAGGTCAGCATTCTACCGTTCTGATAGATTCTGGGTTCTAGAATCAATGGACGGATGAGTTCCAGAATGTCAGGTTCGCCAAACTCTAGAATCCTTGCGTGTCTGAACTCGAGAGACATTCAATGTTCACATTCCGGAATTCATGGTGTCTGAATTCCAGAAGCACCAAATGTCTGCATTCTAGAATCAGAATGTGGTGGAATTCTAGAATGCACAGCATGGCGGAATTCTAAACTCCTAAAATGCCTGCTACCCGGAAGTTAAGGTGTCTGACGTCCAGAATGCTACTAGGTCCGCATTTAATCGTTCTGAAATATTCCGGGTTCTAGAATCAATGGACGGCTGAGTTCCAGAATGTAAGGTTGGCCAAACTCTAGAATACTTGCGTGTCTGAACTCGAGAGACATTCAATGTCCAAATTCCGGAACTAAGGGTGTCTGAATTCCAGAAGCACCAAATGTCTGCATTCGAGAATCGGAATTTGACGGAATTCTAGTATGCACAGCCTGGCGGAATTCTAAAGTACTAAAACGCCTGCTAGCCGGAAGTTAATGTGTCTGACGTCCAGAATGCTACTAGGTCAGCATTCTACCATTCTGAAAGATTCTGGGTTCTAGAATCAATGGACGGCTGAGTTCCGGAATGTCAGGGTGGCCAAACTCTCGAATCCCTGCGTGTCTGAACTCGAGAGTAATTCAATGGCCACATTCCGGAACTCAGGGTGTCTGAATTCCCGAAGAATCAATTGTCTGCATTCTAGAATCAAAATGTGGCAGAATTCTAGAATGCACAGCCTGGCGGAATTCTAAAGTCCTAAAATGCCTGCTAGTCGGAAGGTAAGGTGTCTGAGGTCCAGAATGCTTCTAGGTCAGCATTCTACCGTTCTGAAAGATTCTGGGTTCTAGAACCAATGGACGGCTGAGTTCCAGAATGTCAGCATGGCCAAACTCTAGAATCCTTGCGTGTCTGATCTTGAGAGTCATTCAATGTGCACATTCTGGAGCTCAGGGTGTCTGAATTCCAGAAACACCAAATGTCTGCATTCTAGAATCGGAATATGGTGAAATTCTAGAATGCACAGCATGGTGGAATTCTAAAGTCCTAAAATGCCTGCTAGCCGGAAGTTAAGGTGTCTGACGTCCAGAATGCTACTAGGTCAGCATTCTACCGTTCTGAAAGATTCTGGGTTCCAGAATCAATGGACGGATGAGTTCCAGAATGTCAGGTTCGCCAAACTCTAGAATCCTTGCGTGTCTGAACTCGAGAGTCACTCAATGTCCACATTCCGGAATTCATGGTGTCTGAATTCCAGAAGCACCAAATGTCTGCATTCTAGAATCAGAATGTGGTGGAATTCTAGAATGCACAGCACGGCGGAATTCTAAAGTCCTAAAATGCCTGCTACCCGGAAGTTAACGTGTCTGACGTCCAGAATGCTACTAGGTCAGCATTTAATCATTCTGAAATATTCTGGGTTCTAGAATCAATGGACGGCTGAGTTCCAGAATGTAAGGTTGGCCAAACTCTAGAATACTTGCGTGTCTGAACTCGAGAGACATTCAATGTCCAAATTCCGGAATTAAGGGTGTCTGAATTCCAGAAGCACCAAATGTCTGCATTCGAGAATCGGAATTTGACGGAATTCTAGAATGCACAGCACGGCGGAATTCTAAAGAACTAAAACGCCTGCTAGCCGGAAGTTAATGTGTCTGACGTCCAGAATGCTACTAGGTCAGCATTCTACCATTCTGAAAGATTCTGGGTTCTAGAATCAATGGACGGCTGAGTTCCGGAATGTCAGGGTGGCCAAACACTAGAATCCTTGCGTGTCTGAACTCGAGGGTCATTCAATGTCCACATTCCGGAACTCAGGGTGTCTGAATTCCCGAAGAACCAATTGTCTGCATTCTAGAATCAAAATGTGGCAGAATTCTAGAATGCACAGCCTGGCGGAATTCTAACGTCCTAAAATGCCTTCTAGTCGGAAGGTAAGGTGTCTGAGGTCCAGAATGCTACTAGGTCAGCATTCTACCGTTCTGAAAGATTCTGGGTTCTAGAACCAATGGACGGCTGAGTTCCAGAATGTCAGCATGGCCAAACTCTAGAATCCTTGCGTGTCTGATCTCGAGAGTCATTCAATGTGCACATTCCGGAGCTCAGGGTGTCTGAATTCCAGAAACACCAAATGTCTGCATTCTAGAATCGGAATGTGGTGAAATTCTAGAATGCACAGCATGGCGGAATTCTAAAGTCCTAAAATGCCTGCTAGCCGGAAGTTAAGGTGTCTGACGTCCAGAATGCTACTAGGTCAGCATTCTACCGTTCTGATAGATTCTGGGTTCTAGAATCAATGGACGGATGAGTTCCAGAATGTCAGGTTGGCCAAACTCTAGAATCCTTGCGTGTCTGAACTCGAGAGACATTCAATGTTCACATTCCGGAATTCATGGTGTCTGAATTCCAGAAGCACCAAATGTCTGCATTCTAGAATCAGAATGTGGTGGAATTCTAGAATGCACAGCATGGCGGAATTCTAAACTCCTAAAATGCCTGCTACCCGGAAGTTAAGGTGTCTGACGTCCAGAATGCTACTAGGTCAGAATTTAATCGTTCTGAAATATTCCGGGTTCTAGAATCAATGGACGGCTGAGTTCCAGAATGTAAGGTTGGCCAAACTCTAGAATACTTGCGTGTCTGAACTCGAGAGACATTCAATGTCCAAATTCAGGAACTAAGGGTGTCTGAATTCCAGAAGCACCAAATGTCTGCATTCGAGAATCGGAATTTGACGGAATTCTAGTATGCACAGCCTGGCGGAATTCTAAAGTACTAAAACGCCTGCTAGCCGGAAGTTAATGTGTCTCACGTCCAGAATGCTACTAGGTCAGCATTCTACCATTCTGAAAGATTCTGGGTTCTAGAATCAATGGACAGCTGAGTTCCGGAATGTCAGGGTGGCCAAACTCTCGAATCCCTGCGTGTCTGAACTCGAGAGTAATTCAATGGCCACATTCCGGAACTCAGGGTGTCTGAATTCCCGAAGAATCAATTGTCTGCATTCTAGAATCAAAATGTGGCAGAATTCTAGAATGCACAGCCTGGCGGAATTCTAAAGTCCTAAAATGCCTGCTAGTCGGAAGGTAAGGTGTCTGAGGTCCAGAATGCTACTAGGTCAGCATTCTACCGTTCTGAAAGATTCTGGGTTCTAGAACCAATGGACGGCTGAGTTCCAGAATGTCAGCATGGCCAAACTCTAGAATCCTTGCGTGTCTGATCTTGAGAGTCATTCAATGTGCACATTCTGGAGCTCAGGGTGTCTGAATTCCAGAAACACCAAATGTCTGCATTCTAGAATCGGAATATGTTGAAATTCTAGAATGCACAGCATGGTGGAATTCTAAAGTCCTAAAATGCTTGTTAGCCGGAAGTTAAGGTGTCTGACGTCCAGAATGCTACTAGGTCAGCATTCTACCGTTCTGAAAGATTCTGGGTTCCAGAATCAATGGACGGATGAGTTCCAGAATGTCAGGTTCGCCAAACTCTAGAATCCTTGCGTGTCTGAACTCGAGAGTCACTCAATGTCCACATTCCGGAATTCATGGTGTCTGAATTCCAGAAGCACCAAATGTCTGCATTCTAGAATCAGAATGTGGTGGAATTCTAGAATGCACCGCACAGCGGAATTCTAAAGTCCTAAAATGCCTGCTACCCGGAAGTTAACATGTCTGACGTCCAGAATGCTACTAGGTCAGCATTTAATCATTCTGAAATATTCTGGGTTCTAGAATCAATGGACGGCTGAGTTCCAGAATGTAAGGTTGGCCAAACTCTAGAATACTTGCGTGTCTGAACTCGAGAGACATTCAATGTCCACATTCCGGAACTAAGGGTGTCTGAATTCCAGAAGCACCAAATGTCTGCATTCGAGAATCGGAATTTGACGGAATTCTAGAATGCACAGCACGGCGGAATTCTAAAGAACTAAAACGCCTGCTAGCTGGAAGTTAATGTGTCTGACGTCCAGAATGCTACTAGGTCAGCATTCTACCATTCTGAAAGATTCTGGGTTCTAGAATCAATGGACGGCTGAGTTCCGGAATGTCAGGGTGGCAAAACACTAGAATCCTTGCGTGTCTGAACTCGAGATTAATTCAATGTCCACATTCTGGAACTCAGGGTGTCTGAATTCCCGAAGAATCAATTGTCTGCATTCTAGAATCAAAATGTGGCAGAATTCTAGAATGCACAGCCTGGCGGAATTCTAAAGTCCTAAAATGCCTGCTAGTCGGAAGGTAAGTTGTCTGAGGTCCAGAATGCTACTAGGTCAGCATTCTACCGTTCTGAAACATTCTGGGTTCTAGAACCAAAGGACGGCTGAGTTCCAGAATGTCAGCATGGCCAAACTCTAGAATCCTTGCGTGTCTGATCTCGAGAGTCATTCAATGTGCACATTCCGGAGCTCAGGGTGTCTGAATTCCAGAAACACCAAATGTCTGCATTCTAGAATCGGAATGTGGTGAAATTCTAGAATGCACAGCATGGCGGAATTCTAAAGTCCTAAAATGCCTGCTAGCCGGAAGTTAAGGTGTCTGACGTCCAGAATGCTTCTAGGTCAGCATTCTACCGTTCTGAAAGATTCTGGGTTCTAGAATCAATGGACGGATGAGTTCCGGAATGTCAGGTTGGCCAAACTCTAGAATCCTTGCGTGTCTGAACTCGAGAGTCATTCAATGTTCACATTCCGGAATTCAGGGTGTCTGAATTCCAGAAGCACCAAATGTCTGCATTCTCGAATCAGAATGTGGTGGAATTCTAGAATGCACAGCATGGCGGAATTCTAAACTCCTAAAATGCCTGCTACCCGGAAGTTAAGGTGTCTGACGTCCAGAATGCTACTAGGTCAGCATTTAATCGTTCTGAAATATTCCGGGTTCTAGAATCAATGGACGGCTGAGTTCCAGAATGTAAGGTTGGACAAACTCTAGAATACTTGCGTGTCTGAACTCGAGAGACATTCAATGTCCACATTCCAGAACTAAGGGTGTCTGAATTCCAGAAGCACCAAATGTCTGCATTCGAGAATCGGAATTTGACGGAATTCTAGTATGCACAGCCTGGCGGAATTCTAAAGTACTAAAACGCCTGCTAGCCGGAAGTTAATGTGTCTGACGTCCAGAATGCTAGTAGGTCAGCATTCTACCATTCTAAAAGATTCAGGGTTCTAGAATCAATGGACGGCTGAGTTCCGGAATGTCAGGGTGGCCAAACTCTAGAATCCTTGCGTGTCTGAACTCGAGAGTCATTCAAAGTCCACATTCCGGAACTCAGGGTGTCTTAATTCCCGAAGAACCAATTGACTGCCTTCTAAAATCAAAATGTGGCAGAATTCTAGAATGCACAGCCTGGCCGAATTCTAAAGTCCTAAAATGCCTGCTAGTCGGAAGGTAAGGTGTCTGAGGTCGAGAATGCTACTAGGTCAGCATTCTACAGTTTTGAAAGATTCTGGGTTCTAGAACCAATGGACGGCTGGGTTCCAGAATGTCAGCATGGCCAAACTCTAGAATCCTTGCGTGTCTGATCTCGAGAGTCATTCAATGTGCAAATTACGGAGCTCAGGGTGTCTGAATTCCAGAAACAACAAATGTCTGCATTCTAGAATCGGAATGTGGTGAAATTCTAGAATGCACAGCATGGCGGAATTCTAAAGTCCTAAAATGCCTGCTAGCCGGAAGTTAAGGTGTCTGACGTCCAGAATGCTACTAGGTCAGCATTTAATCGTTCTGAAATATTCCGTGTTCTAGAATCAATGGACGGCTGAGTTCCAGAATGTAAGTTTGGCCAAACTCTAGAATACTTGCGTGTCTGAACTCGAGAGACATTCAATGTCCACATTCCGGAACTAAGGGTGTCTGAATTCCAGAAGCACCAAATGTCTGCATTCGAGAATCGGAATTTGATGGAATTCTAGAATGCACAGCACGGCGGAATTCTAAAGAACTAAAACGCCTGCTAGCCGGAAGTTAATGTGTCTGACGTCCAGAATGCTACTAGGTCAGCATTCTACCATTCTGAAAGATTCTGGGTTCTAGAATCAATGGACGGCTGAGTTCCGGAATGTCAGGGTGGCCAAACTCTCGAATCCCTGCGTGTCTGAACTCGAGAGTAATTCAATGTCCACATTCCGGAACTCAGGGTGTCTGAATTCCCGAAGAATCAATTGTCTGCATTCTAGAATCAAAATGTGGCAGAATTCTAGAATGCACAGCCTGGCGGAATTCTAAAGTCCTAAAATGTCTGCTAGTCGTAAGGTAAGCTGTCTGAGGTCCAGAATGCTACTAGGTCAGCATTCTACCGTTCTGAAAGATTCTGGGTTCTAGAACCAATGGACGGCTGAGTTCCAGAATGTCAGCATGGCCAAACTCTAGAATCCTTGCGTGTCTGATCTCGAGAGTCATTCAATGTGCACATTACGGAGCTCAGGGTGTCTGAATTCCAGAAACACCAAATGTCTGCATTCTAGAATCAGAATGTGGTGAAATTCTAGAATGCACAGCATGGCGGAATTCTAAAGTCCTAAAATGCCTGCTAGCCGGAAGTTAAGGTGTCTGACGTCCAGAATGCTACTAGGTCAGCATTCTACCGTTCTGATAGATTCTGGGTTCTAGAATCAATGGACGGATGAGTTCCAGAATGTCAGGTTCGCCAAACTCTAGAATCCTTGCGTGTCTGAACTCGAGAGACATTCAATGTTCACATTCCGGAATTCATGGTGTCTGAATTCCAGAAGCACCAAATGTCTGCATTCTAGAATCAGAATGTGGTGGAATTCTAGAATGCACAGCATGGCGGAATTCTAAACTCCTAAAATGCCTGCTACCCGGAAGTTAAGGTGTCTGACGTCCAGAATGCTACTAGGTCAGCATTTAATCGTTCTGAAATATTCCAGGTTCTAGAATCAATGGACGGCTGAGTTCCAGAATGTAATGTTGGCCAAACTCTAGAATACTTGCGTGTCTGAACTCGAGAGACATTCAATGTCCAAATTCAGGAACTAAGGGTGTCTGAATTCCAGAAGCACCAAATGTCTGCATTCGAGAATCGGAATTTGACGGAATTCTAGTATGCACAGCCTGGCGGAATTCTAAAGTACTAAAACGCCTGCTAGCCGGAAGTTAATGTGTCTGACGTCCAGAATGCTACTAGGTCAGCATTCTACCATTCTGAAAGATTCTGGGTTCTAGAATCAATGGACGGCTGAGTTCCGGAATGTCAGGGTGGCCAAACTCTCGAATCCCTGCGTGTCTGAACTCGAGAGTAATTCAATGGCCACATTCCGGAACTCAGGGTGTCTGAATTCCCGAAGAATCAATTGTCTGCATTCTAGAATCAAAATGTGGCAGAATTCTAGAATGCACAGCCTGGCGGAATTCTAAAGTCCTAAAATGCCTGCTAGTCGGAAGGTAAGGTGTCTGAGGTCCAGAATGCTTCTAGGTCAGCATTCTACCGTTCTGAAAGATTCTGGGTTCTAGAACCAATGGACGGCTGAGTTCCAGAATGTCAGCATGGCCAAACTCTAGAATCCTTGCGTGTCTGATCTTGAGAGTCATTCAATGTGCACATTCTGGAGCTCAGGGTGTCTGAATTCCAGAAACACCAAATGTCTGCATTCTAGAATCGGAATATGGTGAAATTCTAGAATGCACAGCATGGTGGAATTCTAAAGTCCTAAAATGCCTGCTAGCCGGAAGTTAAGGTGTCTGACGTCCAGAATGCTACTAGGTCAGCATTCTACCGTTCTGAAAGATTCTGGGTTCCAGAATCAATGGACGGATGAGTTCCAGAATGTCAGGTTCGCCAAACTCTAGAATCCTTGCGTGTCTGAACTCGAGAGTCACTCAATGTCCACATTCCGGAATTCATGGTGTCTGAATTCCAGAAGCACCAAATGTCTGCATTCTAGAATCAGAATGTGGTGGAATTCTAGAATGCACAGCACGGCGGAATTCTAAAGTCCTAAAATGCCTGCTACCCGGAAGTTAACGTGTCTGACGTCCAGAATGCTACTAGGTCAGCATTTAATCATTCTGAAATATTCTGGGTTCTAGAATCAATGGACGGCTGAGTTCCAGAATGTAAGGTTGGCCAAACTCTAGAATACTTGCGTGTCTGAACTCGAGAGACATTCAATGTCCAAATTCCGGAATTAAGGGTGTCTGAATTCCAGAAGCACCAAATGTCTGCATTCGAGAATCGGAATTTGACGGAATTCTAGAATGCACAGCACGGCGGAATTCTAAAGAACTAAAACGCCTGCTAGCCGGAAGTTAATGTGTCTGACGTCCAGAATGCTACTAGGTCAGCATTCTACCATTCTGAAAGATTCTGGGTTCTAGAATCAATGGACGGCTGAGTTCCGGAATGTCAGGGTGGCCAAACACTAGAATCCTTGCGTGTCTGAACTCGAGGGTCATTCAATGTCCACATTCCGGAACTCAGGGTGTCTGAATTCCCGAAGAACCAATTGTCTGCATTCTAGAATCAAAATGTGGCAGAATTCTAGAATGCACAGCCTGGCGGAATTCTAACGTCCTAAAATGCCTTCTAGTCGGAAGGTAAGGTGTCTGAGGTCCAGAATGCTACTAGGTCAGCATTCTACCGTTCTGAAAGATTCTGGGTTCTAGAACCAATGGACGGCTGAGTTCCAGAATGTCAGCATGGCCAAACTCTAGAATCCTTGCGTGTCTGATCTCGAGAGTCATTCAATGTGCACATTCCGGAGCTCAGGGTGTCTGAATTCCAGAAACACCAAATGTCTGCATTCTAGAATCGGAATGTGGTGAAATTCTAGAATGCACAGCATGGCGGAATTCTAAAGTCCTAAAATGCCTGCTAGCCGGAAGTTAAGGTGTCTGACGTCCAGAATGCTACTAGGTCAGCATTCTACCGTTCTGATAGATTCTGGGTTCTAGAATCAATGGACGGATGAGTTCCAGAATGTCAGGTTGGCCAAACTCTAGAATCCTTGCGTGTCTGAACTCGAGAGACATTCAATGTTCACATTCCGGAATTCATGGTGTCTGAATTCCAGAAGCACCAAATGTCTGCATTCTAGAATCAGAATGTGGTGGAATTCTAGAATGCACAGCATGGCGGAATTCTAAACTCCTAAAATGCCTGCTACCCGGAAGTTAAGGTGTCTGACGTCCAGAATGCTACTAGGTCAGAATTTAATCGTTCTGAAATATTCCGGGTTCTAGAATCAATGGACGGCTGAGTTCCAGAATGTAAGGTTGGCCAAACTCTAGAATACTTGCGTGTCTGAACTCGAGAGACATTCAATGTCCAAATTCAGGAACTAAGGGTGTCTGAATTCCAGAAGCACCAAATGTCTGCATTCGAGAATCGGAATTTGACGGAATTCTAGTATGCACAGCCTGGCGGAATTCTAAAGTACTAAAACGCCTGCTAGCCGGAAGTTAATGTGTCTCACGTCCAGAATGCTACTAGGTCAGCATTCTACCATTCTGAAAGATTCTGGGTTCTAGAATCAATGGACAGCTGAGTTCCGGAATGTCAGGGTGGCCAAACTCTCGAATCCCTGCGTGTCTGAACTCGAGAGTAATTCAATGGCCACATTCCGGAACTCAGGGTGTCTGAATTCCCGAAGAATCAATTGTCTGCATTCTAGAATCAAAATGTGGCAGAATTCTAGAATGCACAGCCTGGCGGAATTCTAAAGTCCTAAAATGCCTGCTAGTCGGAAGGTAAGGTGTCTGAGGTCCAGAATGCTACTAGGTCAGCATTCTACCGTTCTGAAAGATTCTGGGTTCTAGAACCAATGGACGGCTGAGTTCCAGAATGTCAGCATGGCCAAACTCTAGAATCCTTGCGTGTCTGATCTTGAGAGTCATTCAATGTGCACATTCTGGAGCTCAGGGTGTCTGAATTCCAGAAACACCAAATGTCTGCATTCTAGAATCGGAATATGTTGAAATTCTAGAATGCACAGCATGGTGGAATTCTAAAGTCCTAAAATGCTTGTTAGCCGGAAGTTAAGGTGTCTGACGTCCAGAATGCTACTAGGTCAGCATTCTACCGTTCTGAAAGATTCTGGGTTCCAGAATCAATGGACGGATGAGTTCCAGAATGTCAGGTTCGCCAAACTCTAGAATCCTTGCGTGTCTGAACTCGAGAGTCACTCAATGTCCACATTCCGGAATTCATGGTGTCTGAATTCCAGAAGCACCAAATGTCTGCATTCTAGAATCAGAATGTGGTGGAATTCTAGAATGCACCGCACAGCGGAATTCTAAAGTCCTAAAATGCCTGCTACCCGGAAGTTAACATGTCTGACGTCCAGAATGCTACTAGGTCAGCATTTAATCATTCTGAAATATTCTGGGTTCTAGAATCAATGGACGGCTGAGTTCCAGAATGTAAGGTTGGCCAAACTCTAGAATACTTGCGTGTCTGAACTCGAGAGACATTCAATGTCCACATTCTGGAACTAAGGGTGTCTGAATTCCAGAAGCACCAAATGTCTGCATTCGAGAATCGGAATTTGACGGAATTCTAGAATGCACAGCACGGCGGAATTCTAAAGAACTAAAACGCCTGCTAGCCGGAAGTTAATGTGTCTGACGTCCAGAATGCTACTAGGTCAGCATTCTACCATTCTGAAAGATTCTGGGTTCTAGAATCAATGGACGGCTGAGTTCCGGAATGTCAGGGTGGCAAAACACTAGAATCCTTGCGTGTCTGAACTCGAGATTAATTCAATGTCCACATTCTGGAACTCAGGGTGTCTGAATTCCCGAAGAATCAATTGTCTGCATTCTAGAATCAAAATGTGGCAGAATTCTAGAATGCACAGCCTGGCGGAATTCTAAAGTCCTAAAATGCCTGCTAGTCGGAAGGTAAGTTGTCTGAGGTCCAGAATGCTACTAGGTCAGCATTCTACCGTTCTGAAACATTCTGGGTTCTAGAACCAAAGGACGGCTGAGTTCCAGAATGTCAGCATGGCCAAACTCTAGAATCCTTGCGTGTCTGATCTCGAGAGTCATT
Source organism: Aotus nancymaae (assembly GCF_030222135.1). Classification (NCBI taxonomy): domain Eukaryota; kingdom Metazoa; phylum Chordata; class Mammalia; order Primates; family Aotidae; genus Aotus; species Aotus nancymaae. Next base: position 1,381,863 of record NW_026988514.1, on the reverse strand, counting down.
CAATGTGCACATTCCGGAGCTCAGGGTGTCTGAATTCCAGAAACACCAAATGTCTGCATTCTAGAATCGGAATGTGGTGAAATTCTAGAATGCACAGCATGGCGGAATTCTAAAGTCCTAAAATGCCTGCTAGCCGGAAGTTAAGGTGTCTGACGTCCAGAATGCTTCTAGGTCAGCATTCTACCGTTCTGAAAGATTCTGGGTTCTAGAATCAATGGACGGATGAGTTCCGGAATGTCAGGTTGGCCAAACTCTAGAATCCTTGCGTGTCTGAACTCGAGAGTCATTCAATGTTCACATTCCGGAATTCAGGGTGTCTGAATTCCAGAAGCACCAAATGTCTGCATTCTCGAATCAGAATGTGGTGGAATTCTAGAATGCACAGCATGGCGGAATTCTAAACTCCTAAAATGCCTGCTACCCGGAAGTTAAGGTGTCTGACGTCCAGAATGCTACTAGGTCAGCATTTAATCGTTCTGAAATATTCCGGGTTCTAGAATCAATGGACGGCTGAGTTCCAGAATGTAAGGTTGGCCAAACTCTAGAATACTTGCGTGTCTGAACTCGAGAGACATTCAATGTCCACATTCCAGAACTAAGGGTGTCTGAATTCCAGAAGCACCAAATGTCTGCATTCGAGAATCGGAATTTGACGGAATTCTAGTATGCACAGCCTGGCGGAATTCTAAAGTACTAAAACGCCTGCTAGCCGGAAGTTAATGTGTCTGACGTCCAGAATGCTAGTAGGTCAGCATTCTACCATTCTAAAAGATTCAGGGTTCTAGAATCAATGGACGGCTGAGTTCCGGAATGTCAGGGTGGCCAAACTCTAGAATCCTTGCGTGTCTGAACTCGAGAGTCATTCAAAGTCCACATTCCGGAACTCAGGGTGTCTTAATTCCCGAAGAACCAATTGACTGCCTTCTAAAATCAAAATGTGGCAGAATTCTAGAATGCACAGCCTGGCCGAATTCTAAAGTCCTAAAATGCCTGCTAGTCGGAAGGTAAGGTGTCTGAGGTCGAGAATGCTACTAGGTCAGCATTCTACAGTTTTGAAAGATTCTGGGTTCTAGAACCAATGGACGGCTGGGTTCCAGAATGTCAGCATGGCCAAACTCTAGAATCCTTGCGTGTCTGATCTCGAGAGTCATTCAATGTGCAAATTACGGAGCTCAGGGTGTCTGAATTCCAGAAACAACAAATGTCTGCATTCTAGAATCGGAATGTGGTGAAATTCTAGAATGCACAGCATGGCGGAATTCTAAAGTCCTAAAATGCCTGCTAGCCGGAAGTTAAGGTGTCTGACGTCCAGAATGCTACTAGGTCAGCATTTAATCGTTCTGAAATATTCCGTGTTCTAGAATCAATGGACGGCTGAGTTCCAGAATGTAAGTTTGGCCAAACTCTAGAATACTTGCGTGTCTGAACTCGAGAGACATTCAATGTCCAAATTCCGGAACTAAGGGTGTCTGAATTCCAGAAGCACCAAATGTCTGCATTCGAGAATCGGAATTTGACGGAATTCTAGTATGCACAGCCTGGCGGAATTCTAAAGTACTAAAACGCCTGCTAGCCAGAAGTTAATGTGTCTGACGTCCAGAATGCTACTAGGTCAGCATTCTACCATTCTGAAAGATTCTGGGTTCTAGAATCAATGGACAGCTGAGTTCCGGAATGTCAGGGTGGCCAAACTCTCGAATCCCTGCGTGTCTGATCTCGAGTGTAATTCAATGTCCACATTCCGGAACTCAGGGTGTCTGAATTCCCGAAGAATCAATTGTCTGCATTCTAGAATCAAAATGTGGCAGAATTCTAGAATGCACAGCCTGGCGGAATCCTAAAGTCCTAAAATGCCTGCTAGTCGGAAGGTAAGGTGTCTGTGGTCCAGAAGGCTACTAGGTCAGCATTCTACCGTTCTGAAAGATTCTAGGTTCTAGAACCAATGGACGGCTGAGTTCCAGAATGTCAGCATGGCCAAACTCTAGAATCCTTGCGTGTCTGATCTTGAGAGTCATTCAGTGTGCACATTCCGGAGCTCAGGGTGTCTGAATTCCAGAAACACCAAATGTCTGCATTCTAGAATCGGAATGTGGTGAAATTCTAGAATGCACAGCATGGTGGAATTCTAAAGTCCTAAAATGCCTGCTAGCCGGAAGTTAAGGTGTCTGACGTCCAGAATGCTACTAGGTCAGCATTGTACCGTTCTGAAAGATTCTGGGTTCCAGAATCAATGGACGGATGAGTTCCAGAATGTCAGGTTGGCCAAACACTAGAATACTTGCGTGTCTGAACTCGAGAGTCATTCAATGTCCACATTCCGGAATTCAGGGTGTCTGAATTCCAGAAGCACCAAATGTCTGCATTCTAGAATCAGAATGTGGTGGAATTCTAGAATGCACCGCACGGCGGAATTCTAAAGTCCTAAAATGCCTGCTACCCGGAAGTTAACGTGTCTGACGTCCAGAATGCTACTAGGTCAGCATTTAATCATTCTGAAATATTCTGGGTTCTAGAATCAATGGACGGCTGAGTTCCAGAATGTAAGGTTGGCCAAACTCTAGAATACTTGCGTGTCTGAACTCGAGAGACATTCAATGTCCACATTCCGGAACTAAGGGTGTCTGAATTCCAGAAGCACCAAATGTCTGCATTCGAGAATCGGAATTTGACGGAATTCTAGTATGCACAGCCTGGCGGAATTCTAAAGTACTAAAACGCCTGCTAGCCGGAAGTTAATGTGTCTGACGTCCAGAATGCTACTAGGTCAGCATTCTACCATTCTGAAAGATTCAGGGTTCTAGAATCAATGGACGGCTGAGTTCCGGAATGTCAGGGTGGCCAAACTCTAGAATCCTTGCGTGTCTGAACTCGAGAGTCATTCAAAGTCCACATTCCGGAACTCAGGGTGTCTTAATTCCCGAAGAAACAATTGACTGCCTTCTAAAATCAAAATGTGGCAGAATTCTAGAATGCACAGCCTGGCCGAATTCTAAAGTCCTAAAATGCCTGCTAGTCGGAAGGTAAGGTGTCTGAGGTCGAGAATGCTACTAGGTCAGCATTCTACAGTTTTGAAAGATTCTGGGTTCTAGAACCAATGGACGGCTGTGTTCCAGAATGTCAGCATGGCCAAACTCTAGAATCCTTGCGTGTCTGATCTCGAGAGTCATTCAATGTGCACATTACGGAGCTCAGGGTGTCTGAATTCCAGAAACACCAAATGTCTGCATTCTAGAATCGGAATGTGGTGAAATGCTAGAATGCACAGCATGGTGGAATCTAAAGTCCTAAAATGTCTGCTACCCGGAAGTTAAGGTGTCTGACGTCCAGAATGCTACTAGGTCAGCATTTAATCGTTCTGAAATATTCCGTGTTCTAGAATCAATGGACGGCTGAGTTCCAGAATGTAAGGTTGGCCAAACTCTAGAATACTTGCGTGTCTGAACTCGAGAGACATTCAATGTCCAAATTCCGGAACTAAGGGTGTCTGAATTCCAGAAGCACCAAATGTCTGCATTCGAGAATCGGAATTTGACGGAATTCTATTATGCACATCCTGGCGGAATTCTAAAGTACTAAAACGCCTGCTAGCCAGAAGTTAATGTGTCTGACGTCCAGAATGCTACTAGGTCAGCATTCTACCATTCTGAAAGATTCTGGGTTCTAGAATCAATGGACAGCTGAGTTCCGGAATGTCAGGGTGGCCAAACTCTCGAATCCCTGCGTGTCTGATCTCGAGAGTAATTCAATGTCCACATTCCGGAACTCAGGGTGTCTGAATTCCCGAAGAATCAATTGTCTGCATTCTAGAATCAAAATGTGGCAGAATTCTAGAATGCACAGCCTGGCGGAATTCTAAAGTCCTAAAATGCCTGCTAGTCGGAAGGTAAGGTGTCTGTGGTCCAGAAGGCTACTAGGTCAGCATTCTACCGTTCTGAAAGATTCTAGGTTCTAGAACCAATGGACGGCTGAGTTCCAGAATGTCAGCATGGCCAAACTCTAGAATCCTTGCGTGTCTGATCTCGAGAGTCATTCAATGTGCACATTCCGGAGCTCAGGGTGTCTGAATTCCAGAAACACCAAATGTCTGCATTCTAGAATCGGAATGTGGTGAAATTCTAGAATGCACAGCATGGCGGAATTCTAAAGTCCTAAAATGCCTGCTAGCCGGAAGTTAAGGTGTCTGACGTCCAGAATGCTACTAGGTCAGCATTCTACCGTTCTGATAGATTCTGGGTTCTAGAATCAATGGACGGATGAGTTCCAGAATGTCAGGTTGGCCAAACTCTAGAATCCTTGCGTGTCTGAACTCGAGAGTCATTCAATGTTCACATTCCGGAATTCATGGTGTCTGAATTCCAGAAGCACCAAATGTCTGCATTCTAGAATCAGAATGTGGTGGAATTCTAGAATGCACAGCATGGCGGAATTCTAAACTCCTAAAATGCCTGCTACCCGGAAGTTAAGGTGTCTGACGTCCAGAATGCTACTAGGTCAGCATTTAATCATTCTGAAATATTCTGGGTTCTAGAATCAATGGACGGCTGAGTTCCAGAATGTAAGGTTGGCCAAACTCTAGAATCCTTGCGTGTCTGAACTCGAGAGACATTCAATGTCCACATTCCGGAACTAAGGGTGTCTGAATTCCAGAAGCACCAAATGTCTGCATTCTAGAATCGGAATTTGACGGAATTCTAGAATGCACAGCACGGCGGAATTCTAATGTACTAAAACGCCTGCTAGCCGGAAGTTAATGTGTCTGACGTCCAGAATGCTACTAGGTCAGCATTTTACCATTCTGAATGATTCTGGGTTCTAGAATCAATGGACGGCTGAGTTTCGGAATGTCAGGGTGGCCAAACTCTAGAATCCTTGCGTGTCTGAACTCGAGAGTCATTCAATGTCCACATTCCGGAACTCAGGGTGTCTGAATTCCCGAAGAACCAATTGTCTGCATTCTAGAATCAAAATGTGGCAGAATTCTAGAATGCACAGCCTGGCGGAATTCTAACGTCCTAAAATGCCTGCTAGTCGGAAGGTAAGGTGTCTGAGGTCCAGAATGCTACTAGGTCAGCATTCTACCGTTCTGAAAGATTCTGGGTTCTAGAACCAATGGACGGCTGTGTTCCAGAATGTCAGCATGGCCAAACTCTAGAATCCTTGCGTGTCTGATCTCGAGAGTCATTCAACGTGCACATTCCGGAGCTCAGGGTGTCTGAATTCCAGAAACACCAAATGTCTGCATTCTAGAATCGGAATGTGGTGAAATTCTAGAATGCACAGCATGGTGGAATTCTAAAGTCCTAAAATGCCTGCTAGCCGGAAGTTAAGGTGTCTGACGTCCAGAATGCTACTAGGTCAGCATTCTACCATTCTGAAAGATTCTGGGTTCCAGAATCAATGGACGGATGAGTTCCAGAATGTCAGGTTGGCCAAACTCTAGAATACTTGCGTGTCTGAACTCGAGAGTCATTCAATGTCCACATTCCGGAATTCAGGGTGTCTGAATTCCAGAAGCACCAAATGTCTGCATTCTAGAATCAGAATGTGGTGGAATTCTAGAATGCACCGCACGGCGGAATTCTAAAGTCCTAAAATGCCTGCTACCCGGAAGTTAACGTGTCTGACGTCCAGAATGCTACTAGGTCAGCATTTAATCATTCTGAAATATTCTGGGTTCTAGAATCAATGGACGGCTGAGTTCCAGAATGTAAGGTTGGCCAAACTCTAGAATACTTGCGTGTCTGATCTCGAGAGACATTCAATGTCCACATTCCGGAACTAAGGGTGTCTGAATTCCAGAAGCACCAAATGTCTGCATTCGAGAATCGGAATTTGACGGAATTCTAGAATGCACAGCACGGCGGAATTCTAATGTACAAAAACGCCTGCTAGCCGGAAGTTAACGTGTCTGACGTCCAGAATGCTACTAGGTCAGCATTTTACCATTCTGAATGATTCTGGGTTCTAGAATCAATGGACGGCTGAGTTCCGGAATGTCAGGGTGGCCAAACTCTAGAATCCTTGCGTGTCTGAACTCGAGAGTCATTCAGTGTCCACATTCCGGAACTCAGGGTGTCTGAATTCCCGAAGAACCAATTGTCTGCATTCTAGAATCAAAATGTGGCAGAATTCTAGAATGCACAGCCTGGCGGAATTCTAACGTCCTAAAATGCCTGCTAGACGGAAGGTAAGGTGTCTGAGGTCCAGAATGCTACTAGGTCAGCATTCTACCGTTCTGAAAGATTCTGGGTTCTAGAACCAATGGACGGCTGAGTTCCAGAATGTCAGCATGGCCAAACTCTAGAATCCTTGCGTGTCTGATCTCGAGAGTCATTCAATGTGCACATTCCGGAGCTCAGGGTGTCTGAATTCCAGAAACACCAAATGTCTGCATTCTAGAATCGGAATGTGGTGAAATTCTAGAATGCACAGCATGGCGGAATTCTAAAGTCCTATAATGCCTGCTAGCCGGAAGTTAAGTTGTCTGACGTCCAGAATGCTACTAGGTCAGCATTCTACCGTTCTGATAGATTCTGGGTTCTAGAATCAATGGACGGATGAGTTCCAGAATGTCAGGTTGGCCAAACTCTAGAATCCTTGCGTGTCTGAACTCGAGAGTCATTCAATGTTCACATTCCGGAATTCATGGTGTCTGAATTCCAGAAGCACCAAATGTCTGCATTCTAGAATCAGAATGTGGTGGAATTCTAGAATGCACAGCATGGCGGAATTCTAAACTCCTAAAATGCCTGCTACCCGGAAGTTAAGGTGTCCGACGTCCAGAATGCTACTAGGTCAGCATTTAATCATTCTGAAATATTCTGGGTTCTAGAATCAATGGACGGCTGAGTTCCAGAATGTAAGGTTGGCCAAACTCTAGAATACTTGCGTGTCTGAACTCGAGAGACATTCAATGTCCACATTCCGGAACTAAGGGTGTCTGAATTCCAGAAGCACCAAATGTCTGCATTCGAGAATCGGAATTTGACGGAATTCTAGAATGCACAGCACGGTGGAATTCTAATGTACTAAAACGCCTGCTAGCCGGAAGTTAATGTGTCTGACGTCCAGAATGCTACTAGGTCAGCATTTTACCATTCTGAATGATTCTGGGTTCTAGAATCAATGGACGGCTGAGTTCCGGAATGTCAGGGTGGCCAAACTCTAGAATCCTTGCGTGTCTGAACTCGAGAGTCATTCAATGTCCACATTCCGGAACTCAGGGTGTCTGAATTCCCGAAGAACCAATTGTCTGCATTCTAGAATCAAAATGTGGCAGAATTCTAGAATGCACATCCTGGCGGAATTCTAACGTCCTAAAATGCCTGCTAGTCGGAAGGTAAGGTGTCTGAGGTCCAGAATGCTACTAGGTCAGCATTCTACCGTTCTGAAAGATTCTGGGTTCTAGAACCAATGGACGGCTGAGTTCCAGAATGTCAGCATGGCCAAACTCTAGAATCCTTGCGTGTCTGATCTTGAGAGTCATTCAATGTGCACATTCCGGAGCTCAGGGTGTCTGAATTCCAGAAACACCAAATGTCTGCATTCTAGAATCGCAATGTGGTGAAATTCTAGAATGCACAGCATGGTGGAATTCTAAAGTCATAAAATGCCTGCTAGCCGGAAGTTAAGGTGTCTGACGTCCAGAATGCTACTAGGTCAGCATTCTACCGTTCTGATAGATTCTGGGTTCTAGAATCAATGGACGGATGAGTTCCAGAATGTCAGGTTGGCCAAACTCTAGAATCCTTGCGTGTCTGAACTCGAGAGTCATTCAATGTTCACATTCCTGAATTCATGGTGTCTGAATTCCAGAAGCACCAAATGTCTGCATTCTAGAATCAGAATGTGGTGGAATTCTAGAATGCACAGCATGGCGGAATTCTAAACTCCTAAAATGCCTGCTACCCGGAAGTTAAGGTGTCTGACGTCCAGAATGCTACTAGGTCAGCATTTAATCATTCTGAAATATTCTGGGTTCTAGAATCAATGGACGGCTGAGTTCCAGAATGTAAGGTTGGCCAAACTCTAGAATACTTGCGTGTCTGAACTCGAGAGACATTCAATGTCCACATTCCGGAACTAAGGGTGTCTGAATTCCAGAAGCACCAAATGTCTGCATTCGAGAATCGGAATTTGACGGAATTCTAGAATGCACAGCACGGCGGAATTCTAATGTACAAAAACGCCTGCTAGCCGGAAGTTAACGTGTCTGACGTCCAGAATGCTACTACGTCAGCATTTTACCATTCTGAATGATTCTGGGTTCTAGAATCAATGGACGGCTGAGTTCCGGAATGTCAGGGTGGCCAAACTCTAGAATCCTTGCGTGTCTGAACTCGAGAGTCATTCAGTGTCCACATTCCGGAACTCAGGGTGTCTGAATTCCCGAAGAACCAATTGTCTGCATTCTAGAATCAAAATGTGGCAGAATTCTAGAATGCATAGCCTGGCGGAATTCTAACGTCCTAAAATGCCTGCTAGACGGAAGGTAAGGTGTCTGAGGTCCAGAATGCTACTAGGTCAGCATTCTACCGTTCTGAAAGATTCTGGGTTCTAGAACCAATGGACGGCTGAGTTCCAGAATGTCAGCATGGCCAAACTCTAGAATCCTTGCGTGTCTGATCTCGAGAGTCATTCAATGTGCACATTCCGGAGCTCAGGGTGTCTGAATTCCAGAAACACCAAATGTCTGCATTCTAGAATCGGAATGTGGTGAAATTCTAGAATGCACAGCATGGCGGAATTCTAAAGTCCTAAAATGCCTGCTAGCCGGAAGTTAAGTTGTCTGACGTCCAGAATGCTACTAGGTCAGCATTCTACCGTTCTGATAGATTCTGGGTTCTAGAATCAATGGACGGATGAGTTCCAGAATGTCAGGTTGGCCAAACTCTAGAATCCTTGCGTGTCTGAACTCGAGAGTCATTCAATGTTCACATTCCGGAATTCATGGTGTCTGAATTCCAGAAGCACCAAATGTCTGCATTCTAGAATCAGAATGTGGTGGAATTCTAGAATGCACAGCATGGCGGAATTCTAAACTCCTAAAATGCCTGCTACCCGGAAGTTAAGGTGTCTGACGTCCAGAATGCTACTAGGTCAGCATTTAATCATTCTGAAATATTCTGGGTTCTAGAATCAATGGACGGCTGAGTTCCAGAATGTAAGGTTGGCCAAACTCTAGAATACTTGCGTGTCTGAACTCGAGAGACATTCAATGTCCACATTCCGGAACTAAGGGTGTCTGAATTCCAGAAGCACCAAATGTCTGCATTCGAGAATCGGAATTTGACGGAATTCTAGAATGCACAGCACGGTGGAATTCTAATGTACTAAAACGCCTGCTAGCCGGAAGTTAATGTGTCTGACGTCCAGAATGCTACTAGGTCAGCATTTTACCATTCTGAATGATTCTGGGTTCTAGAATCAATGGACGGCTGAGTTCCGGAATGTCAGGGTGGCCAAACTCTCGAATCCTTGCGTGTCTGAACTCGAGAGTCATTCAATGTCCACATTCCGGAACTCAGGGTGTCTGAATTCCCGAAGAACCAATTGTCTGCATTCTAGAATCAAAATGTGGCAGAATTCTAGAATGCACATCCTGGCGGAATTCTAACGTCCTAAAATGCCTGCTAGTCGGAAGGTAAGGTGTCTGAGGTCCAGAATGCTACTAGGTCAGCATTCTACCGTTCTGAAAGATTCTGGGTTCTAGAACCAATGGACGGCTGAGTTCCAGAATGTCAGCATGGCCAAACTCTAGAATCCTTGCGTGTCTGATCTTGAGAGTCATTCAATGTGCACATTCCGGAGCTCAGGGTGTCTGAATTCCAGAAACACCAAATGTCTGCATTCTAGAATCGCAATGTGGTGAAATTCTAGAATGCACAGCATGGTGGAATTCTAAAGTCATAAAATGCCTGCTAGCCGGAAGTTAAGGTGTCTGACGTCCAGAATGCTACTAGGTCAGCATTCTACCGTTCTGATAGATTCTGGGTTCTAGAATCAATGGACGGATGAGTTCCAGAATGTCAGGTTGGCCAAACTCTAGAATCCTTGCGTGTCTGAACTCGAGAGTCATTCAATGTTCACATTCCTGAATTCATGGTGTCTGAATTCCAGAAGCACCAAATGTCTGCATTCTAGAATCAGAATGTGGTGGAATTCTAGAATGCACAGCATGGCGGAATTCTAAACTCCTAAAATGCCTGCTACCCGGAAGTTAAGGTGTCTGACGTCCAGAATGCTACTAGGTCAGCATTTAATCGTTCTGAAATATTCCGGGTTCTAGAATCAATGGACGGCTGAGTTCCAGAATGTAAGGTTGGCCAAACTCTAGAATACTTGCGTGTCTGAACTCGAGAGACATTCAATGTCCACATTCCGGAACTAAGGGTGTCTGAATTCCAGAAGCACCAAATGTCTGCATTCGAGAATCGGAATTTGACGGAATTCTAGTATGCACAGCCTGGTGGAATTCTAAAGTACTAAAACGCCTGCTAGCCGGAAGTTAATGTGTCTGACGTCCAGAATGCTACTAGGTCAGCATTCTACCATTCTGAAAGATTCCGGATTCTAGAATCAATGGACGGCTGAGTTCCGGAATGTCAGGGTGGCCAAACTCTCGAATCCCTGCGTGTCTGAACTCGAGAGTAATTCAATGGCCACATTCCGGAACTCAGGGTGTCTGAATTCCCGAAGAATCAATTGTCTGCATTCTAGAATCAAAATGTGGCAGAATTCTAGAATGCACAGCCTGGCGGAATTCTAAAGTCCTAAAATGCCTGCTAGTCGGAAGGTAAGGTGTCTGTGGTCCAGAATGCTACTAGGTCAGCATTCTACCATTCTGAAAGATTCTAGGCTCTAGAACCAATGGACGGCTGAGTTCCAGAATGTCAGCATGGCCAAACTCTAGAATCCTTGCGTGTCTGATCTCGAGAGTCATTCAATGTCCACATTCCGGAACTCAGGGTGTCTGAATTCCCGAAGAACCAATTGTCTGCATTCTAGAATCAAAATGTGGCAGAATTCTAGAATGCACAGCCTGGCGGAATTCTAACGTCCTAAAATGCCTGCTAGTCGGAAGGTAAGGTGTCTGAGGTCCAGAATGCTACTAGGTCAGCATTCTACCGTTCTGAAAGATTCTGGGTTCTAGAACCAATGGACGGCTGCGTTCCAGAATGTCAGCATGGCCAAACTCTAGAATCCTTGCGTGTCTGATCTCGAGAGTCATTCAACGTGCACATTCCGGAGCTCAGGGTGTCTGAATTCCAGAAACACCAAATGTCTGCATTCTAGAATCGGAATGTGGTGAAATTCTAGAATGCACAGCATGGTGGAATTCTAAAGTCCTAAAATGCCTGCTAGCCGGAAGTTAAGGTGTCTGACGTCCAGAATGCTACTAGGTCAGCATTCTACCATTCTGAAAGATTCTGGGTTCCAGAATCAATGGACGGCTGAGTTCCAGAATGTAAGGTTGGCCAAACTCTAGAATACTTGCGTGTCTGAACTCGAGAGTCATTCAATGTCCACATTCCGGAATTCAGGGTGTCTGAATTCCAGAAGCACCAAATGTCTGCATTCTAGAATCAGAATGTGGTGGAATTCTAGAATGCACCGCACGGCGGAATTCTAAAGTCCTAAAATGCCTGCTACCCGGAAGTTAACGTGTCTGACGTCCAGAATGCTACTAGGTCAGCATTTAATCATTCTGAAATATTCTGGGTTCTAGAATCAATGGACGGCTGAGTTCCACAATGTAAGGTTGGCCAAACTCTAGAATACTTGCGTGTCTGAACTCGAGAGACATTCAATGTCCACATTCCGGAACTAAGGGTGTCTGAATTCCAGAAGCACCAAATGTCTGCATTCGAGAATCGGAATTTGACGGAATTCTAGAATGCACAGCACTGCGGAATTCTAAAGTACTAAAACGCCTGCTAGCCGGAAGTTAATGTGTCTGACGTCCAGAATGCTACTAGGTCAGCATTTTACCATTCTGAATGATTCTGGGTTCTAGAATCAATGGACGGCTGAGTTCCGGAATATCAGGGTGGCCAAACTCTAGAATCCTTGCGTGTCTGAACTCGAGAGTCATTCAATGTCCACATTCCGGAACTCAGGGTGTCTGAATTCCCGAAGAACCAATTGTCTGCATTCTAGAATCAAAATGTGGCAGAATTCTAGAATGCACAGCCTGGCGGAATTCTAACGTCCTAAAATGCCTGCTAGACGGAAGGTAAGGTGTCTGAGGTCCAGAATGCTACTAGGTCAGCATTCTACCGTTCTGAAAGATTCTGGGTTCTAGAACCAATGGACGGCTGAGTTCCAGAATGTCAGCATGGCCAAACTCTAGAATCCTTGCGTGTCTGATCTCGAGAGTCATTCAATGTGCACATTCCGGAGCTCAGGGTGTCTGAATTCCAGAAACACCAAATGTCTGCATTCTAGAATCGGAATGTGGTGAAATTCTAGAATGCACAGCATGGCGGAATTCTAAAGTCCTAAAATGCCTGCTAGCCGGAAGTTAAGGTGTCTGACGTCCAGAATGCTACTAGGTCAGCATTCTACCGTTCTGATAGATTCTGGGTTCTAGAATCAATGGACGGATGAGTTCCAGAATGTCAGGTTGGCCAAACTCTAGAATCCTTGCGTGTCTGAACTCGAGAGTCATTCAATGTTCACATTCCGGAATTCATGGTGTCTGAATTCCAGAAGCACCAAATGTCTGCATTCTAGAATCAGAATGTGGTGGAATTCTAGAATGCACAGCATGGCGGAATTCTAAACTCCTAAAATGCCTGCTACCCGGAAGTTAAGGTGTCTGACGTCCAGAATGCTACTAGGTCAGCATTTAATCATTCTGAAATATTCTGGGTTCTAGAATCAATGGACGGCTGAGTTCCAGAATGTAAGGTTGGCCAAACTCTAGAATACTTGCGTGTCTGAACTCGAGAGACATTCAATGTCCACATTCCGGAACTAAGGGTGTCTGAATTCCAGAAGCACCAAATGTCTGCATTCGAGAATCGGAATTTGACGGAATTCTAGAATGCACAGCACGGCGGAATTCTAATGTACTAAAACGCCTGCTAGCCGGAAGTTAACGTGTCTGACGTCCAGAATGCTACTAGGTCAGCATTTTACCATTCTGAATGATTCTGGGTTCTAGAATCAATGGACGGCTGAGTTCCGGAATGTCAGGGTGGCCAAACTCTAGAATCCTTGCGTGTCTGAACTCGAGAGTCATTCAATGTCCACATTCCGGAACTCAGGGTGTCTGAATTCCCGAAGAACCAATTGTCTGCATTCTAGAATCAAAATGTGGCAGAATTCTAGAATGCACATCCTGGCGGAATTCTAACGTCCTAAAATGCCTGCTAGTCGGAAGGTAAGGTGTCTGAGGTCCAGAATGCTACTAGGTCAGCATTCTACCGTTCTGAAAGATTCTGGGTTCTAGAACCAATGGACGGCTGAGTTCCAGAATGTCAGCATGGCCAAACTCTAGAATCCTTGCGTGTCTGATCTTGAGAGTCATTCAATGTGCACATTCCGGAGCTCAGGGTGTCTGAATTCCAGAAACACCAAATGTCTGCATTCTAGAATCGCAATGTGGTGAAATTCTAGAATGCACAGCATGGTGGAATTCTAAAGTCATAAAATGCCTGCTAGCCGGAAGTTAAGGTGTCTGACGTCCAGAATGCTACTAGGTCAGCATTCTACCGTTCTGATAGATTCTGGGTTCTAGAATCAATGGACGGATGAGTTCCAGGATGTCAGGTTGGCCAAACTCTAGAATCCTTGCGTGTCTGAACTCGAGAGTCATTCAATGTTCACATTCCTGAATTCATGGTGTCTGAATTCCAGAAGCACCAAATGTCTGCATTCTAGAATCAGAATGTGGTGGAATTCTAGAATGCACAGCATGGCGGAATTCTAAACTCCTAAAATGCCTGCTACCCGGAAGTTAAGGTGTCTGACGTCCAGAATGCTACTAGGTCAGCATTTAATCGTTCTGAAATATTCCGGGTTCTAGAATCAATGGACGGCTGAGTTCCAGAATGTAAGGTTGGCCAAACTCTAGAATACTTGCGTGTCTGAACTCGAGAGACATTCAATGTCCACATTCCGGAACTAAGGGTGTCTGAATTCCAGAAGCACCAAATGTCTGCATTCGAGAATCGGAATTTGACGGAATTCTAGTATGCACAGCCTGGCGGAATTCTAAAGTACTAAAACGCCTGCTAGCCGGAAGTTAATGTGTCTGACGTCCAGAATGCTACTAGGTCAGCATTCTACCATTCTGAAAGATTCTGGATTCTAGAATCAATGGACAGCTGAGTTCCGGAATGTCAGGGTGGCCAAACTCTCGAATCCCTGCGTGTCTGAACTCGAGAGTAATTCAATGGCCACATTCCGGAACTCAGGGTGTCTGAATTCCCGAAGAATCAATTGTCTGCATTCTAGAATCAAAATGTGGCAGAATTCTAGAATGCACAGCCTGGCGGAATTCTAAAGTCCTAAAATGCCTGCTAGTCGGAAGGTAAGGTGTCTGTGGTCCAGAATGCTACTAGGTCAGCATTCTACCATTCTGAAAGATTCTAGGTTCTAGAACCAATGGACGGCTGAGTTCCAGAATGTCAGCATGGCCAAACTCTAGAATCCTTGCGTGTCTGATCTCGAGAGTCATTCAATGTGCACATTCCGGAGCTCAGGGTGTTTGAATTCCAGAAACACCAAATGTCTGCATTCTAGAATCGGAATGTGGTGAAATTCTAGAATTCACAGCATGGCGGAATTCTAAAGTCCTAAAATGCCTGCTAGCCGGAAGTTAAGGTGTCTGACGTCCAGAATGCTACTAGGTCAGCATTTAATCGTTCTGAAATATTCCGGGTTCTAGAATGAATGGACGGCTGAGTTCCAGAATGTAAGGTTGGCCAAACTCTAGAATACTTGCGTGTCTGAACTCGAGACATTCAATGTCCAAATTCCGGAACTAAGGGTGCCTGAATTCCAGAAGCACCAAATGTCTGCATTCGAGAATCGGAATTTGACGGAATTCTAGTATGCACAGCCTGGCGGAATTCTAAAGTACTAAAACGCCTGCTAGCCGGAAGTTAATGTGTCTGACGTCCAGAATGCTACTAGGTCAGCATTCTACCATTCTGAAAGATTCTGGGTTCTAGAATCAATGGACGGCTGAGTTCCGGAATGTCAGGGTGGCCAAACTCTCGAATCCCTGCGACTCTGAACTCGAGAGTAATTCAATGGCCACATTCCGGAACTCAGGGTGTCTGAATTCCCGAAGAATCAATTGTCTGCATTCTAGAATCAAAATGTGGCAGAATTCTAGAATGCACAGCCTGGCGGAATTCTAAAGTCCTAAAATGCCTGCTAGTCGGAAGGTAAGTTGTCTGAGGTCCAGAATGCTACTAGGTCAGCATTCTACCTTTCTGAAACATTCTGGGTTCTAGAACCAATGGACGGCGGAATTCCAGAATGTCAGCATGGCCAAACTCTAGAATCCTTGCGTGTCTGATCTTGAGAATCATTCAATGTGCACATTCTGGAGCTCAGGGTGTCTGAATTCCAGAAACACCAAATGTCTGCATTCTAGAATCGGAATATGGTGAAATTCTAGAATGCACAGCATGGTGGAATTCTAAAGTCCTAAAATGCCTGCTAGCCGGAAGTTAAGGTGTCTGACGTCCAGAATGCTACTAGGTCAGCATTCTACCGTTCTGAAAGATATTGGGATCCAGAATCAATGGACGGATGAGTTCCAGAATGTCAGGTTCGCCAAACTCTAGAATCCTTGCGTGTCTGAACTCGAGAGTCACTCAATGTCCACATTCCGGAATTCACGGTGTCTGAATTCCAGAAGCACCAAATGTCTGCATTCTAGAATCAGAATGTGGTGGAATTCTAGAATGCACAGCACGGCGGAATTCTAAAGTCCTAAAATGCCTGCTACCCGGAAGTTAATGTGTCTGACGTCCAGAATGCTACTAGGTCAGCATTTAATCATTCTGAAATATTCTGGGTTCTAGAATCAATGGACGGCTGAGTTCCAGAATGTAAAAGGTTGGCCAAACTCTAGAATACTTGCGTGTCTGAACTCGAGAGACATTCAATGTCCACATTCCGGAACTAAGGGTGTCTGAATTCCAGAAGCACCAAATGTCTGCATTCGAGAATCGGAATTTGACGGAATTCTAGAATGCACAGCACGGCGGAATTCTAAAGAACTAAAACGCCTGCTAGCCGGAAGTTAATGTGTCTGACGTCCAGAATGCTACTAGGTCAGCATTCTACCATTCTGAAAGATTCAGGGTTCTAGAATCAATGGACGGCTGAGTTCCGGAATGTCAGGGTGGCCAAACTCCAGAATCCTTGCGTGTCTGAACTCGAGAGTCATTCAAAGTCCACATTCCGGAATTCATGGTGTCTGAATTCCAGAAGCACCAAATGTCTGCATTCTAGAATCAGAATGTGGTGGAATTCTAGAATGCACAGCACGGCGGAATTCTAAACTCCTAAAATGCCTGCTACCCGGAAGTTAAGGTGTCTGACGTCCAGAATGCTACTAGGTCAGCATTTAATCATTCTGAAATATTCTGGGTTCTAGAATCAATGGACGGCTGAGTTCCAGAATGTAAGGTTGGCCAAACTCTAGAATACTTGCGTGTCTGAACTCGAGAGACATTCAATGTCCACATTCCGGAACTAAGGGTGTCTGAATTCCAGAAGCACCAAATGTCTGCATTCGAGAATCGGAATTTGACGGAATTCTAGAATGCACAGCACGGCGGAATTCTAATGTACTAAAACGCCTGCTAGCCGGAAGTTAACGTGTCTGACGTCCAGAATGCTACTAGGTCAGCATTTTACCATTCTGAATGATTCTGGGTTCTAGAATCAATGGACGGCTGAGTTCCGGAATGTCAGGGTGGCCAAACTCTAGAATCCTTGCGTGTCTGAACTCGAGAGTCATTCAATGTCCACATTCCGGAACTCAGGGTGTCTGAATTCCCGAAGAACCAATTGTCTGCATTCTAGAATCAAAATGTGGCAGAATTCTAGAATGCACATCCTGGCGGAATTCTAACGTCCTAAAATGCCTGCTAGTCGGAAGGTAAGGTGTCTGAGGTCCAGAATGCTACTAGGTCAACATTCTACCGTTCTGAAAGATTCTGGGTTCTAGAACCAATGGACGGCTGAGTTCCAGAATGTCAGCATGGCCAAACTCTAGAATCCTTGCGTGTCTGATCTTGAGAGTCATTCAATGTGCACATTCCGGAGCTCAGGGTGTCTGAATTCCAGAAACACCAAATGTCTGCATTCTAGAATCGCAATGTGGTGAAATTCTAGAATGCACAGCATGGTGGAATTCTAAAGTCATAAAATGCCTGCTAGCCGGAAGTTAAGGTGTCTGACGTCCAGAATGCTACTAGGTCAGCATTCTACCGTTCTGATAGATTCTGGGTTCTAGAATCAATGGACGGATGAGTTCCAGAATGTCAGGTTGGCCAAACTCTAGAATCCTTGCGTGTCTGAACTCGAGAGTCATTCAATGTTCACATTCCTGAATTCATGGTGTCTGAATTCCAGAAGCACCAAATGTCTGCATTCTAGAATCAGAATGTGGTGGAATTCTAGAATGCACAGCATGGCGGAATTCTAAACTCCTAAAATGCCTGCTACCCGGAAGTTAAGGTGTCTGACGTCCAGAATGCTACTAGGTCAGCATTTAATCGTTCTGAAATATTCCGGGTTCTAGAATCAATGGACGGCTGAGTTCCAGAATGTAAGGTTGGCCAAACTCTAGAATACTTGCGTGTCTGAACTCGAGAGACATTCAATGTCCACATTCCGGAACTAAGGGTGTCTGAATTCCAGAAGCACCAAATGTCTGCATTCGAGAATCGGAATTTGACGGAATTCTAGTATGCACAGCCTGGTGGAATTCTAAAGTACTAAAACGCCTGCTAGCCGGAAGTTAATGTGTCTGACGTCCAGAATGCTACTAGGTCAGCATTCTACCATTCTGAAAGATTCTGGATTCTAGAATCAATGGACGGCTGAGTTCCGGAATGTCAGGGTGGCCAAACTCTCGAATCCCTGCGTGTCTGAACTCGAGAGTAATTCAATGGCCACATTCCGGAACTCAGGGTGTCTGAATTCCCGAAGAATCAATTGTCTGCATTCTAGAATCAAAATGTGGCAGAATTCTAGAATGCACAGCCTGGCGGAATTCTAAAGTCCTAAAATGCCTGCTAGTCGGAAGGTAAGGTGTCTGTGGTCCAGAATGCTACTAGGTCAGCATTCTACCATTCTGAAAGATTCTAGGTTCTAGAACCAATGGACGGCTGAGTTCCAGAATGTCAGCATGGCCAAACTCTAGAATCCTTGCGTGTCTGATCTCGAGAGTCATTCAATGTGCACATTCCGGAGCTCAGGGTGTTTGAATTCCAGAAACACCAAATGTCTGCATTCTAGAATCGGAATGTGGTGAAATTCTAGAATTCACAGCATGGCGGAATTCTAAAGTCCTAAAATGCCTGCTAGCCGGAAGTTAAGGTGTCTGACGTCCAGAATGCTACTAGGTCAGCATTTAATCGTTCTGAAATATTCCGGGTTCTAGAATGAATGGACGGCTGAGTTCCAGAATGTAAGGTTGGCCAAACTCTAGAATACTTGCGTGTCTGAACTCGAGACATTCAATGTCCAAATTCCGGAACTAAGGGTGCCTGAATTCCAGAAGCACCAAATGTCTGCATTCGAGAATCGGAATTTGACGGAATTCTAGTATGCACAGCCTGGCGGAATTCTAAAGTACTAAAACGCCTGCTAGCCGGAAGTTAATGTGTCTGACGTCCAGAATGCTACTAGGTCAGCATTCTACCATTCTGAAAGATTCTGGGTTCTAGAATCAATGGACGGCTGAGTTCCGGAATGTCAGGGTGGCCAAACTCTCGAATCCCTGCGAGTCTGAACTCGAGAGTAATTCAATGGCCACATTCCGGAACTCAGGGTGTCTGAATTCCCGAAGAATCAATTGTCTGCATTCTAGAATCAAAATGTGGCAGAATTCTAGAATGCACAGCCTGGCGGAATTCTAAAGTCCTAAAATGCCTGCTAGTCGGAAGGTAAGGTGTCTGAGGTCCAGAATGCTACTAGGTCAGCATTCTACCGTTCTGAAAGATTCTGGGTTCTAGAACCAATGGACGGCGGAATTCCAGAATGTCAGCATGGCCAAACTCTAGAATCCTTGCGTGTCTGATCTTGAGAGTCATTCAGTGTGCACATTGTGGAGCTCAGGGTGTCTGAATTCCAGAAACACCAAATGTCTGCATTCTAGAATCGGAATATGGTGAAATTCTAGAATGCACAGCATGGTGGAATTCTAAAGTCCTAAAATGCCTGCTAGCCGGAAGTTAAGGTGTCTGACGTCCAGAATGCTACTAGGTCAGCATTCTACCGTTCTGAAAGATATTGGGATCCAGAATCAATGGACGGATGAGTTCCAGAATGTCAGGTTCGCCAAACTCTAGAATCCTTGCGTGTCTGAACTCGAGAGTCACTCAATGTCCACATTCCGGAATTCACGGTGTCTGAATTCCAGAAGCACCAAATGTCTGCATTCTAGAATCAGAATGTGGTGGAATTCTAGAATGCACAGCACGGCGGAATTCTAAAGTCCTAAAATGCCTGCTACCCGGAAGTTAATGTGTCTGACGTCCAGAATGCTACTAGGTCAGCATTTAATCATTCTGAAATATTCTGGGTTCTAGAATCAATGGACGGCTGAGTTCCAGAATGTAAAAGGTTGGCCAAACTCTAGAATACTTGCGTGTCTGAACTCGAGAGACATTCAATGTCCACATTCCGGAACTAAGGGTGTCTGAATTCCAGAAGCACCAAATGTCTGCATTCGAGAATCGGAATTTGACGGAATTCTAGAATGCACAGCACGGCGGAATTCTAAAGAACTAAAACGCCTGCTAGCCGGAAGTTAATGTGTCTGACGTCCAGAATGCTACTAGGTCAGCATTCTACCATTCTGAAAGATTCAGGGTTCTAGAATCAATGGACGGCTGAGTTCCGGAATGTCAGGGTGGCCAAACTCCAGAATTCTTGCGTGTCTGAACTCGAGAGTCATTCAAAGTCCACATTCCGGAATTCATGGTGTCTGAATTCCAGAAGCACCAAATGTCTGCATTCTAGAATCAGAATGTGGTGGAATTCTAGAATGCACAGCACGGCGGAATTCTAAACTCCTAAAATGCCTGCTACCCGGAAGTTAAGGTGTCTGACGTCCAGAATGCTACTAGGTCAGCATTTAATCATTCTGAAATATTCTGGGTTCTAGAATCAATGGACGGCTGAGTTCCAGAATGTAAGGTTGGCCAAACTCTAGAATACTTGCGTGTCTGAACTCGAGAGACATTCAATGTCCACATTCCGGAACTAAGGGTGTCTGAATTCCAGAAGCACCAAATGTCTGCATTCGAGAATCGGAATTTGACGGAATTCTAGAATGCACAGCACGGCGGAATTCTAATGTACTAAAACGCCTGCTAGCCGGAAGTTAACGTGTCTGACGTCCAGAATGCTACTAGGTCAGCATTTTACCATTCTGAATGATTCTGGGTTCTAGAATCAATGGACGGCTGAGTTCCGGAATGTCAGGGTGGCCAAACTCTAGAATCCTTGCGTGTCTGAACTCGAGAGTCATTCAATGTCCACATTCCGGAACTCAGGGTGTCTGAATTCCCGAAGAACCAATTGTCTGCATTCTAGAATCAAAATGTGGCAGAATTCTAGAATGCACATCCTGGCGGAATTCTAACGTCCTAAAATGCCTGCTAGTCGGAAGGTAAGGTGTCTGAGGTCCAGAATGCTACTAGGTCAACATTCTACCGTTCTGAAAGATTCTGGGTTCTAGAACCAATGGACGGCTGAGTTCCAGAATGTCAGCATGGCCAAACTCTAGAATCCTTGCGTGTCTGATCTTGAGAGTCATTCAATGTGCACATTCCGGAGCTCAGGGTGTCTGAATTCCAGAAACACCAAATGTCTGCATTCTAGAATCGCAATGTGGTGAAATTCTAGAATGCACAGCATGGTGGAATTCTAAAGTCATAAAATGCCTGCTAGCCGGAAGTTAAGGTGTCTGACGTCCAGAATGCTACTAGGTCAGCATTCTACCGTTCTGATAGATTCTGGGTTCTAGAATCAATGGACGGATGAGTTCCAGAATGTCAGGTTGGCCAAACTCTAGAATCCTTGCGTGTCTGAACTCGAGAGTCATTCAATGTTCACATTCCTGAATTCATGGTGTCTGAATTCCAGAAGCACCAAATGTCTGCATTCTAGAATCAGAATGTGGTGGAATTCTAGAATGCACAGCATGGCGGAATTCTAAACTCCTAAAATGCCTGCTACCCGGAAGTTAAGGTGTCTGACGTCCAGAATGCTACTAGGTCAGCATTTAATCGTTCTGAAATATTCCGGGTTCTAGAATCAATGGACGGCTGAGTTCCACAATGTAAGGTTGGCCAAACTCTAGAATACTTGCGTGTCTGAACTCGAGAGACATTCAATGTCCACATTCCGGAACTAAGGGTGTCTGAATTCCAGAAGCACCAAATGTCTGCATTCGAGAATCGGAATTTGACGGAATTCTAGTATGCACAGCCTGGCGGAATTCTAAAGTACTAAAACGCCTGCTAGCCGGAAGTTAATGTGTCTGACGTCCAGAATGCTACTAGGTCAGCATTCTACCATTCTGAAAGATTCTGGATTCTAGAATCAATGGACGGCTGAGTTCCGGAATGTCAGGGTGGCCAAACTCTCGAATCCCTGCGTGTCTGAACTCGAGAGTAATTCAATGGCCACATTCCGGAACTCAGGGTGTCTGAATTCCCGAAGAATCAATTGTCTGCATTCTAGAATCAAAATGTGGCAGAATTCTAGAATGCACAGCCTGGCGGAATTCTAAAGTCCTAAAATGCCTGCTAGTCGGAAGGTAAGGTGTCTGTGGTCCAGAATGCTACTAGGTCAGCATTCTACCATTCTGAAAGATTCTAGGTTCTAGAACCAATGGACGGCTGAGTTCCAGAATGTCAGCATGGCCAAACTCTAGAATCCTTGCGTGTCTGATCTCGAGAGTCATTCAATGTGCACATTCCGGAGCTCAGGGTGTTTGAATTCCAGAAACACCAAATGTCTGCATTCTAGAATCGGAATGTGGTGAAATTCTAGAATTCACAGCATGGCGGAATTCTAAAGTCCTAAAATGCCTGCTAGCCGGAAGTTAAGGTGTCTGACGTCCAGAATGCTACTAGGTCAGCATTTAATCGTTCTGAAATATTCCGGGTTCTAGAATGAATGGACGGCTGAGTTCCAGAATGTAAGGTTGGCCAAACTCTAGAATACTTGCGTGTCTGAACTCGAGACATTCAATGTCCAAATTCCGGAACTAAGGGTGCCTGAATTCCAGAAGCACCAAATGTCTGCATTCGAGAATCGGAATTTGACGGAATTCTAGTATGCACAGCCTGGCGGAATTCTAAAGTACTAAAACGCCTGCTAGCCGGAAGTTAATGTGTCTGACGTCCAGAATGCTACTAGGTCAGCATTCTACCATTCTGAAAGATTCTGGGTTCTAGAATCAATGGACGGCTGAGTTCCGGAATGTCAGGGTGGCCAAACTCTCGAATCCCTGCGAGTCTGAACTCGAGAGTAATTCAATGGCCACATTCCGGAACTCAGGGTGTCTGAATTCCCGAAGAATCAATTGTCTGCATTCTAGAATCAAAATGTGGCAGAATTCTAGAATGCACAGCCTGGCGGAATTCTAAAGTCCTAAAATGCCTGCTAGTCGGAAGGTAAGTTGTCTGAGGTCCAGAATGCTACTAGGTCAGCATTCTACCTTTCTGAAACATTCTGGGTTCTAGAACCAATGGACGGCGGAATTCCAGAATGTCAGCATGGCCAAACTCTAGAATCCTTGCGTGTCTGATCTTGAGAATCATTCAATGTGCACATTCTGGAGCTCAGGGTGTCTGAATTCCAGAAACACCAAATGTCTGCATTCTAGAATCGGAATATGGTGAAATTCTAGAATGCACAGCATGGTGGAATTCTAAAGTCCTAAAATGCCTGCTAGCCGGAAGTTAAGGTGTCTGACGTCCAGAATGCTACTAGGTCAGCATTCTACCGTTCTGAAAGATATTGGGATCCAGAATCAATGGACGGATGAGTTCCAGAATGTCAGGTTCGCCAAACTCTAGAATCCTTGCGTGTCTGAACTCGAGAGTCACTCAATGTCCACATTCCGGAATTCACGGTGTCTGAATTCCAGAAGCACCAAATGTCTGCATTCTAGAATCAGAATGTGGTGGAATTCTAGAATGCACAGCACGGCGGAATTCTAAAGTCCTAAAATGCCTGCTACCCGGAAGTTAATGTGTCTGACGTCCAGAATGCTACTAGGTCAGCATTTAATCATTCTGAAATATTCTGGGTTCTAGAATCAATGGACGGCTGAGTTCCAGAATGTAAAAGGTTGGCCAAACTCTAGAATACTTGCGTGTCTGAACTCGAGAGACATTCAATGTCCACATTCCGGAACTAAGGGTGTCTGAATTCCAGAAGCACCAAATGTCTGCATTCGAGAATCGGAATTTGACGGAATTCTAGAATGCACAGCACGGCGGAATTCTAAAGAACTAAAACGCCTGCTAGCCGGAAGTTAATGTGTCTGACGTCCAGAATGCTACTAGGTCAGCATTCTACCATTCTGAAAGATTCAGGGTTCTAGAATCAATGGACGGCTGAGTTCCGGAATGTCAGGGTGGCCAAACTCCAGAATCCTTGCGTGTCTGAACTCGAGAGTCATTCAAAGTCCACATTCCGGAATTCATGGTGTCTGAATTCCAGAAGCACCAAATGTCTGCATTCTAGAATCAGAATGTGGTGGAATTCTAGAATGCACAGCACGGCGGAATTCTAAAGTCCTAAAATGCCTGCTACCCGGAAGTTAACGTGTCTGACGTCCAGAATGCTACTAGGTCAGCATTTAATCATTCTGAAATATTCTGGGTTCTAGAATCAATGGACGGCTGAGTTCCAGAATGTAAGTTTGGCCAAACTCTAGAATACTTGCGTGTCTGAACTCGAGAGACATTCAATGTCCACATTCCGGAACTAAGGGTCTCTGAATTCCAGAAGCACCAAATGTCTGCATTCGAGAATCGGAATTTGACGGAATTCTAGAATGCACAGCACGGCGGAATTCTAAAGTACTAAAACGCCTGCTAGCCGGAAGTTAATGTGTCTGACGTCCAGAATGCTACTAGGTCAGCATTTTACCATTCTGAATGATTCTGGGTTCTAGAATCAATGGACGGCTGAGTTCCGGAATGTCAGGGTGGCCAAACTCTAGAATCCTTGCGTGTCTGAACTCGAGAGTCATTCAATGTCCACATTCCGGAACTCAGGGTGTCTGAATTCCCGAAGAACCAATTGTCTGCATTCTAGAATCAAAATGTGGCAGAATTCTAGAATGCACAGCCTGGCGGAATTCTAACGTCCTAAAATGCCTGCTAGTCGGAAGGTAAGGTGTCTGAGGTCCAGAATGCTACTAGGTCAACATTCTACCGTTCTGAAAGATTCTGGGTTCTAGAACCAATGGACGGCTGAGTTCCAGAATGTCAGCATGGCCAAACTCTAGAATCCTTGCGTGTCTGATCTTGAGAGTCATTCAATGTGCACATTCCGGAGCTCAGGGTGTCTGAATTCCAGAAACACCAAATGTCTGCATTCTAGAATCGCAATGTGGTGAAATTCTAGAATGCACAGCATGGTGGAATTCTAAAGTCATAAAATGCCTGCTAGCCGGAAGTTAAGGTGTCTGACGTCCAGAATGCTACTAGGTCAGCATTCTACCGTTCTGATAGATTCTGGGTTCTAGAATCAATGGACGGATGAGTTCCAAAATGTCAGGTTGGCCAAACTCTAGAATCCTTGCGTGTCTGAACTCGAGAGTCATTCAATGTTCACATTCCTGAATTCATGGTGTCTGAATTCCAGAAGCACCAAATGTCTGCATTCTAGAATCAGAATGTGGTGGAATTCTAGAATGCACAGCATGGCGGAATTCTAAACTCCTAAAATGCCTGCTACCCGGAAGTTAAGGTGTCTGACGTCCAGAATGCTACTAGGTCAGCATTTAATCGTTCTGAAATATTCCGGGTTCTAGAATCAATGGACGGCTGAGTTCCAGAATGTAAGGTTGGCCAAACTCTAGAATACTTGCGTGTCTGAACTCGAGAGACATTCAATGTCCACATTCCGGAACTAAGGGTGTCTGAATTCCAGAAGCACCAAATGTCTGCATTCGAGAATCGGAATTTGACGGAATTCTAGTATGCACAGCCTGGCGGAATTCTAAAGTACTAAAACGCCTGCTAGCCGGAAGTTAATGTGTCTGACGTCCAGAATGCTACTAGGTCAGCATTCCACCATTCTGAAAGATTCTGGATTCTAGAATCAATGGACGGCTGAGTTCCGGAATGTCAGGGTGGCCAAACTCTCGAATCCCTGCGTGTCTGAACTCGAGAGTAATTCAATGGCCACATTCCGGAACTCAGGGTGTCTGAATTCCCGAAGAATCAATTGTCTGCATTCTAGAATCAAAATGTGGCAGAATTCTAGAATGCACAGCCTGGCGGAATTCTAAAGTCCTAAAATGCCTGCTAGTCGGAAGGTAAGGTGTCTGTGGTCCAGAATGCTACTAGGTCAGCATTCTACCATTCTGAAAGATTCTAGGTTCTAGAACCAATGGACGGCTGAGTTCCAGAATGTCAGCATGGCCAAACTCTAGAATCCTTGCGTGTCTGATCTCGAGAGTCATTCAATGTGCACATTCCGGAGCTCAGGGTGTTTGAATTCCAGAAACACCAAATGTCTGCATTCTAGAATCGGAATGTGGTGAAATTCTAGAATTCACAGCATGGCGGAATTCTAAAGTCCTAAAATGCCTGCTAGCCGGAAGTTAAGGTGTCTGACGTCCAGAATGCTACTAGGTCAGCATTTAATCGTTCTGAAATATTCCGGGTTCTAGAATGAATGGACGGCTGAGTTCCAGAATGTAAGGTTGGCCAAACTCTAGAATACTTGCGTGTCTGAACTCGAGAGACATTCAATGTCCAAATTCCGGAACTAAGGGTGCCTGAATTCCAGAAGCACCAAATGTCTGCATTCGAGAATCGGAATTTGACGGAATTCTAGTATGCACAGCCTGGCGGAATTCTAAAGTACTAAAACGCCTGCTAGCCGGAAGTTAATGTGTCTGACGTCCAGAATGCTACTAGGTCAGCATTCTACCATTCTGAAATATTCCGGGTTCTAGAATCAATGGACGGCTGAGTTCCGGAATGTCAGGGTGGCCAAACTCTCGAATCCCTGCGAGTCTGAACTCGAGAGTAATTCAATGGCCACATTCCGGAACTCAGGGTGTCTGAATTCCCGAAGAATCAATTCTCTGCATTCTAGAATCAAAATGTGGCAGAATTCTAGAATGCACAGCCTGGCGGAATTCTAAAGTCCTAAAATGCCTGCTAGTCGGAAGGTAAGTTGTCTGAGGTCCAGAATGCTACTAGGTCAGCATTCTACCTTTCTGAAACATTCTGGGTTCTAGAACCAATGGACGGCGGAATTCCAGAATGTCAGCATGGCCAAACTCTAGAATCCTTGCGTGTCTGATCTTGAGAATCATTCAATGTGCACATTCTGGAGCTCAGGGTGTCTGAATTCCAGAAACACCAAATGTCTGCATTCTAGAATCGGAATATGGTGAAATTCTAGAATGCACAGCATGGTGGAATTCTAAAGTCCTAAAATGCCTGCTAGCCGGAAGTTAAGGTGTCTGACGTCCAGAATGCTACTAGGTCAGCATTCTACCGTTCTGAAAGATATTGGGATCCAGAATCAATGGACGGATGAGTTCCAGAATGTCAGGTTCGCCAAACCCTAGAATCCTTGCGTGTCTGAACTCGAGAGTCACTCAATGTCCACATTCCGGAATTCACGGTGTCTGAATTCCAGAAGCACCAAATGTCTGCATTCTAGAATCAGAATGTGGTGGAATTCTAGAATGCACAGCACGGCGGAATTCTAAAGTCCTAAAATGCCTGCTACCCGGAAGTTAACGTGTCTGACGTCCAGAATGCTACTAGGTCAGCATTTAATCATTCTGAAATATTCTGGGTTCTAGAATCAATGGACGGCTGAGTTCCAGAATGTAAGGTTGGCCAAACTCTAGAATACTTGCGTGTCTGAACTCGAGAGACATTCAATGTCCACATTCCGGAACTAAGGGTGTCTGAATTCCAGAAGCACCAAATGTCTGCATTCGAGAATCGGAATTTGACGGAATTCTAGAATGCACAGCACGGCGGAATTCTAAAGTACTAAAACGCCTGCTAGCCGGAAGTTAATGTGTCTGACGTCCAGAATGCTACTAGGTCAGCATTTTACCATTCTGAATGATTCTGGGTTCTAGAATCAATGGACGGCTGAGTTCCGGAATGTCAGGGTGGCCAAACTCTAGAATCCTTGCGTGTCTGAACTCGAGAGTCATTCAATGTCCACATTCCGGAACTCAGGGTGTCTGAATTCCCGAAGAACCAATTGTCTGCATTCTAGAATCAAAATGTGGCAGAATTCTAGAATGCACAGCCTGGCGGAATTCTAACGTCCTAAAATGCCTGCTAGTCGGAAGGTAAGGTGTCTGAGGTCCAGAATGCTACTAGGTCAGCATTCTACCGTTCTGAAAGATACTGGGTTCTAGAACCAATGGACGGCTGAGTTCCAGAATGTCAGCATGGCCAAACTCTAGAATCCTTGCGTGTCTGATCTCGAGAGTCATTCAATGTGCACATTCCGGAGCTCAGGGTGTCTGAATTCCAGAAACACCAAATGTCTGCATTCTAGAATCGGAATGTGGTGAAATTCTAGAATGCACAGCATGGCGGAATTCTAAAGTCCTAAAATGCCTGCTAGCCGGAAGTTAAGGTGTCTGACGTCCAGAATGCTACTAGGTCAGCATTCTACCGTTCTGATAGATTCTGGGTTCTAGAATCAATGGACGGATGAGTTCCAGAATGTCAGGTTGGCCAAACTCTAGAATCCTTGCGTGTCTGAACTCGAGAGTCATTCAATGTTCACATTCCGGAATTCATGGTGTCTGAATTCCAGAAGCACCAAATGTCTGCATTCTAGAATCAGAATGTGGTGGAATTCTAGAATGCACAGCATGACGGAATTCTAAACTCCTAAAATGCCTGCTACCCGGAAGTTAAGGTGTCTGACGTCCAGAATGCTACTAGGTCAGCATTTAATCATTCTGAAATATTCTGGGTTCTAGAATCAATGGACGGCTGAGTTCCAGAATGTAAGGTTGGCCAAACTCTAGAATACTTGCGTGTCTGAACTCGAGAGACATTCAATGTCCACATTCCGGAACTAAGGGTGTCTGAATTCCAGAAGCACCAAATGTCTGCATTCGAGAATCGGAATTTGACGGAATTCTAGAATGCACAGCACGGTGGAATTCTAATGTACTAAAACGCCTGCTAGCCGGAAGTTAATGTGTCTGACGTCCAGAATGCTACTAGGTCAGCATTTTACCATTCTGAATGATTCTGGGTTCTAGAATCAATGGACGGCTGAGTTCCGGAATGTCAGGGTGGCCAAACTCTAGAATCCTTGCGTGTCTGAACTCGAGAGTCATTCAATGTCCACATTCCGGAACTCAGGGTGTCTGAATTCCCGAAGAACCAATTGTCTGCATTCTAGAATCAAAATGTGGCAGAATTCTAGAATGCACATCCTGGCGGAATTCTAACGTCCTAAAATGCCTGCTAGTCGGAAGGTAAGGTGTCTGAGGTCCAGAATGCTACTAGGTCAGCATTCTACCGTTCTGAAAGATTCTGGGTTCTAGAACCAATGGACGGCTGAGTTCCAGAATGTCAGCATGGCCAAACTCTAGAATCCTTGCGTGTCTGATCTTGAGAGTCATTCAATGTGCACATTCCGGAGCTCAGGGTGTCTGAATTCCAGAAACACCAAATGTCTGCATTCTAGAATCGCAATGTGGTGAAATTCTAGAATGCACAGCATGGTGGAATTCTAAAGTCATAAAATGCCTGCTAGCCGGAAGTTAAGGTGTCTGACGTCCAGAATGCTACTAGGTCAGCATTCTACCGTTCTGATAGATTCTGGGTTCTAGAATCAATGGACGGATGAGTTCCAGAATGTCAGGTTGGCCAAACTCTAGAATCCTTGCGTGTCTGAACTCGAGAGTCATTCAATGTTCACATTCCTGAATTCATGGTGTCTGAATTCCAGAAGCACCAAATGTCTGCATTCTAGAATCAGAATGTGGTGGAATTCTAGAATGCACAGCATGGCGGAATTCTAAACTCCTAAAATGCCTGCTACCCGGAAGTTAAGGTGTCTGACGTCCAGAATGCTACTAGGTCAGCATTTAATCGTTCTGAAATATTCCGGGTTCTAGAATCAATGGACGGCTGAGTTCCAGAATGTAAGGTTGGCCAAACTCTAGAATACTTGCGTGTCTGAACTCGAGAGACATTCAATGTCCACATTCCGGAACTAAGGGTGTCTGAATTCCAGAAGCACCAAATGTCTGCATTCGAGAATCGGAATTTGACGGAATTCTAGTATGCACAGCCTGGCGGAATTCTAAAGTACTAAAACGCCTGCTAGCCGGAAGTTAATGTGTCTGACGTCCAGAATGCTACTAGGTCAGCATTCTACCATTCTGAAAGATTCTGGATTCTAGAATCAATGGACGGCTGAGTTCCAGAATGTCAGGGTGGCCAAACTCTCGAATCCCTGCGTGTCTGAACTCGAGAGTAATTCAATGGCCACATTCCGGAACTCAGGGTGTCTGAATTCCCGAAGAATCAATTGTCTGCATTCTAGAATCAAAATGTGGCAGAATTCTAGAATGCACAGCCTGGCGGAATTCTAAAGTCCTAAAATGCCTGCTAGTCGGAAGGTAAGGTGTCTGTGGTCCAGAATGCTACTAGGTCAGCATTCTACCATTCTGAAAGATTCTAGGCTCTAGAACCAATGGACGGCTGAGTTCCAGAATGTCAGCATGGCCAAACTCTAGAATCCTTGTGTGTCTGATCTCGAGAGCCATTCAATGTCCACATTCCGGAACTCAGGGTGTCTGAATTCCCGAAGAACCAATTGTCTGCATTCTAGAATCAAAATGTGGCAGAATTCTAGAATGCACAGCCTGGCGGAATTCTAACGTCCTAAAATGCCTGCTAGTCGGAAGGTAAGGTGTCTGAGGTCCAGAATGCTACTAGGTCAGCATTCTACCGTTCTGAAAGATTCTGGGTTCTAGAACCAATGGACGGCTGTGTTCCAGAATGTCAGCATGGCCAAACTCTAGAATCCTTGCGTGTCTGATCTCGAGAGTCATTCAACGTGCACATTCCGGAGCTCAGGGTGTCTGAATTCCAGAAACACCAAATGTCTGCATTCTAGAATCGGAATGTGGTGAAATTCTAGAATGCACAGCATGGTGGAATTCTAAAGTCCTAAAATGCCTGCTAGCCGGAAGTTAAGGTGTCTGACGTCCAGAATGCTACTAGGTCAGCATTCTACCATTCTGAAAGATTCTGGGTTCCAGAATCAATGGACGGATGAGTTCCAGAATGTCAGGTTGGCCAAACTCTAGAATACTTGCGTGTCTGAACTCGAGAGTCATTCAATGTCCACATTCCGGAATTCAGGGTGTCTGAATTCCAGAAGCACCAAATGTCTGCATTCTAGAATCAGAATGTGGTGGAATTCTAGAATGCACCGCACGGCGGAATTCTAAAGTCCTAAAATGCCTGCTACCCGGAAGTTAACGTGTCTGACGTCCAGAATGCTACTAGGTCAGCATTTAATCATTCTGAAATATTCTGGGTTCTAGAATCAATGGACGGCTGAGTTCCACAATGTAAGGTTGGCCAAACTCTAGAATACTTGCGTGTCTGAACTCGAGAGACATTCAATGTCCACATTCCGGAACTAAGGGTGTCTGAATTCCAGAAGCACCAAATGTCTGCATTCGAGAATCGGAATTTGACGGAATTCTAGAATGCACAGCACTGCGGAATTCTAAAGTACTAAAACGCCTGCTAGCCGGAAGTTAATGTGTCTGACGTCCAGAATGCTACTAGGTCAGCATTTTACCATTCTGAATGATTCTGGGTTCTAGAATCAATGGACGGCTGAGTTCCGGAATATCAGGGTGGCCAAACTCTAGAATCCTTGCGTGTCTGAACTCGAGAGTCATTCAATGTCCACATTCCGGAACTCAGGGTGTCTGAATTCCCGAAGAACCAATTGTCTGCATTCTAGAATCAAAATGTGGCAGAATTCTAGAATGCACAGCCTGGCGGAATTCTAACGTCCTAAAATGCCTGCTAGACGGAAGGTAAGGTGTCTGAGGTCCAGAATGCTACTAGGTCAGCATTCTACCGTTCTGAAAGATTCTGGGTTCTAGAACCAATGGACGGCTGAGTTCCAGAATGTCAGCATGGCCAAACTCTAGAATCCTTGCGTGTCTGATCTTGAGAGTCATTCAATGTGCACATTCCGGAGCTCAGGGTGTCTGAATTCCAGAAACACCAAATGTCTGCATTCTAGAATCGGAATGTGGTGAAATTCTAGAATGCACAGCATGGCGGAATTCTAAAGTCCTAAAATGCCTGCTAGCCGGAAGTTAAGGTGTCTGACGTCCAGAATGCTACTAGGTCAGCATTCTACCGTTCTGATAGATTCTGGGTTCTAGAATCAATGGACGGATGAGTTCCAGAATGTCAGGTTGGCCAAACTCTAGAATCCTTGCGTGTCTGAACTCGAGAGTCATTCAATGTTCACATTCCGGAATTCATGGTGTCTGAATTCCAGAAGCACCAAATGTCTGCATTCTAGAATCAGAATGTGGTGGAATTCTAGAATGCACAGCATGGCGGAATTCTAAACTCCTAAAATGCCTGCTACCCGGAAGTTAAGGTGTCTGACGTCCAGAATGCTACTAGGTCAGCATTTAATCATTCTGAAATATTCTGGGTTCTAGAATCAATGGACGGCTGAGTTCCAGAATGTAAGGTTGGCCAAACTCTAGAATACTTGCGTGTCTGAACTCGAGAGACATTCAATGTCCACATTCCGGAACTAAGGGTGTCTGAATTCCAGAAGCACCAAATGTCTGCATTCGAGAATCGGAATTTGACGGAATTCTAGAATGCACAGCACGGCGGAATTCTAATGTACTAAAACGCCTGCTAGCCGGAAGTTAACGTGTCTGACGTCCAGAATGCTACTAGGTCAGCATTTTACCATTCTGAATGATTCTGGGTTCTAGAATCAATGGACGGCTGAGTTCCGGAATGTCAGGGTGGCCAAACTCTAGAATCCTTGCGTGTCTGAACTCGAGAGTCATTCAATGTCCACATTCCGGAACTCAGGGTGTCTGAATTCCCGAAGAACCAATTGTCTGCATTCTAGAATCAAAATGTGGCAGAATTCTAGAATGCACATCCTGGCGGAATTCTAACGTCCTAAAATGCCTGCTAGTCGGAAGGTAAGGTGTCTGAGGTCCAGAATGCTACTAGGTCAACATTCTACCGTTCTGAAAGATTCTGGGTTCTAGAACCAATGGACGGCTGAGTTCCAGAATGTCAGCATGGCCAAACTCTAGAATCCTTGCGTGTCTGATCTTGAGAGTCATTCAATGTGCACATTCCGGAGCTCAGGGTGTCTGAATTCCAGAAACACCAAATGTCTGCATTCTAGAATCGCAATGTGGTGAAATTCTAGAATGCACAGCATGGTGGAATTCTAAAGTCATAAAATGCCTGCTAGCCGGAAGTTAAGGTGTCTGACGTCCAGAATGCTACTAGGTCAGCATTCTACCGTTCTGATAGATTCTGGGTTCTAGAATCAATGGACGGATGAGTTCCAGAATGTCAGGTTGGCCAAACTCTAGAATCCTTGCGTGTCTGAACTCGAGAGTCATTCAATGTTCACATTCCTGAATTCATGGTGTCTGAATTCCAGAAGCACCAAATGTCTGCATTCTAGAATCAGAATGTGGTGGAATTCTAGAATGCACAGCATGGCGGAATTCTAAACTCCTAAAATGCCTGCTACCCGGAAGTTAAGGTGTCTGACGTCCAGAATGCTACTAGGTCAGCATTTAATCGTTCTGAAATATTCCGGGTTCTAGAATCAATGGACGGCTGAGTTCCAGAATGTAAGGTTGGCCAAACTCTAGAATACTTGCGTGTCTGAACTCGAGAGACATTCAATGTCCACATTCCGGAACTAAGGGTGTCTGAATTCCAGAAGCACCAAATGTCTGCATTCGAGAATCGGAATTTGACGGAATTCTAGTATGCACAGCCTGGCGGAATTCTAAAGTACTAAAACGCCTGCTAGCCGGAAGTTAATGTGTCTGACGTCCAGAATGCTACTAGGTCAGCATTCTACCATTCTGAAAGATTCTGGATTCTAGAATCAATGGACGGCTGAGTTCCGGAATGTCAGGGTGGCCAAACTCTCGAAT
This sequence comes from Aotus nancymaae, assembly GCF_030222135.1. NCBI lineage: Eukaryota > Metazoa > Chordata > Mammalia > Primates > Aotidae > Aotus > Aotus nancymaae. The sequence continues at coordinate 1,348,196 of NW_026988514.1, read as the reverse complement.
CCCTGCGTGTCTGAACTCGAGAGTAATTCAATGGCCACATTCTGGAACTCAGGGTGTCTGAATTCCCGAAGAATCAATTGTCTGCATTCTAGAATCAAAATGTGGCAGAATTCTAGAATGCACAGCCTGGCGGAATTCTAAAGTCCTAAAATGCCTGCTAGTCGGAAGGTAAGGTGTCTGTGGTCCAGAATGCTACTAGGTCAGCATTCTACCATTCTGAAAGATTCTAGGTTCTAGAACCAATGGACGGCTGAGTTCCAGAATGTCAGCATGGCCAAACTCTAGAATCCTTGCGTGTCTGATCTCGAGAGTCATTCAATGTGCACATTCCGGAGCTCAGGGTGTTTGAATTCCAGAAACACCAAATGTCTGCATTCTAGAATCGGAATGTGGTGAAATTCTAGAATTCACAGCATGGCGGAATTCTAAAGTCCTAAAATGCCTGCTAGCCGGAAGTTAAGGTGTCTGACGTCCAGAATGCTACTAGGTCAGCATTTAATCGTTCTGAAATATTCCGGGTTCTAGAATGAATGGACGGCTGAGTTCCAGAATGTAAGGTTGGCCAAACTCTAGAATACTTGCGTGTCTGAACTCGAGAGACATTCAATGTCCAAATTCCGGAACTAAGGGTGCCTGAATTCCAGAAGCACCAAATGTCTGCATTCGAGAATCGGAATTTGACGGAATTCTAGTATGCACAGCCTGGCGGAATTCTAAAGTACTAAAACGCCTGCTAGCCGGAAGTTAATGTGTCTGACGTCCAGAATGCTACTAGGTCAGCATTCTACCATTCTGAAAGATTCTGGGTTCTAGAATCAATGGACGGCTGAGTTCCGGAATGTCAGGGTGGCCAAACTCTCGAATCCCTGCGAGTCTGAACTCGAGAGTAATTCAATGGCCACATTCCGGAACTCAGGGTGTCTGAATTCCCGAAGAATCAATTGTCTGCATTCTAGAATCAAAATGTGGCAGAATTCTAGAATGCACAGCCTGGCGGAATTCTAAAGTCCTAAAATGCCTGCTAGTCGGAAGGTAAGTTGTCTGAGGTCCAGAATGCTACTAGGTCAGCATTCTACCTTTCTGAAACATTCTGGGTTCTAGAACCAATGGACAGCGGAATTCCAGAATGTCAGCATGGCCAAACTCTAGAATCCTTGTGTGTCTGATCTTGAGAATCATTCAATGTGCACATTCTGGAGCTCAGGGTGTCTGAATTCCAGAAACACCAAATGTCTGCATTCTAGAATCGGAATATGGTGAAATTCTAGAATGCACAGCATGGTGGAATTCTAAAGTCCTAAAATGCCTGCTAGCCGGAAGTTAAGGTGTCTGACGTCCAGAATGCTACTAGGTCAGCATTCTACCGTTCTGAAAGATATTGGGATCCAGAATCAATGGACGGATGAGTTCCAGAATGTCAGGTTCGCCAAACTCTAGAATCCTTGCGTGTCTGAACTCGAGAGTCACTCAATGTCCACATTCCGGAATTCACGGTGTCTGAATTCCAGAAGCACCAAATGTCTGCATTCTAGAATCAGAATGTGGTGGAATTCTAGAATGCACAGCACGGCGGAATTCTAAAGTCCTAAAATGCCTGCTACCCGGAAGTTAACGTGTCTGACGTCCAGAATGCTACTAGGTCAGCATTTAATCATTCTGAAATATTCTGGGTTCTAGAATCAATGGACGGCTGAGTTCCAGAATGTAAGGTTGGCCAAACTCTAGAATACTTGCGTGTCTGAACTCGAGAGACATTCAATGTCCACATTCCGCAACTAAGGGTGTCTGAATTCCAGAAGCACCAAATGTCTGCATTCGAGAATCGGAATTTGACGGAATTCTAGAATGCACAGCACGGCGGAATTCTAAAGTACTAAAACGCCTGCTGGCCGGAAGTTAATGTGTCTGACGTCCAGAATGCTACTAGGTCAGCATTTTACCATTCTGAATGATTCTGGGTTCTAGAATCAATGGACGGCTGAGTTCCGGAATGTCAGGGTGGCCAAACTCTAGAATCCTTGCGTGTCTGAACTCGAGAGTCATTCAATGTCCACATTCCGGAACTCAGGGTGTCTGAATTCCCGAAGAACCAATTGTCTGCATTCTAGAATCAAAATGTGGCAGAATTCTAGAATGCACATCCTGGCGGAATTCTAACGTCCTAAAATGCCTGCTAGTCGGAAGGTAAGGTGTCTGAGGTCCAGAATGCTACTAGGTCAACATTCTACCGTTCTGAAAGATTCTGGGTTCTAGAACCAATGGACGGCTGAGTTCCAGAATGTCAGCATGGCCAAACTCTAGAATCCTTGCGTGTCTGATCTTGAGAGTCATTCAATGTGCACATTCCGGAGCTCAGGGTGTCTGAATTCCAGAAACACCAAATGTCTGCATTCTAGAATCGCAATGTGGTGAAATTCTAGAATGCACAGCATGGTGGCATTCTAAAGTCATAAAATGCCTGCTAGCCGGAAGTTAAGGTGTCTGACGTCCAGAATGCTACTAGGTCAGCATTCTACCGTTCTGATAGATACTGGGTTCTAGAATCAATGGACGGATGAGTTCCAGAATGTCAGGTTGGCCAAACTCTAGAATCCTTGCGTGTCTGAACTCGAGAGTCATTCAATGTTCACATTCCTGAATTCATGGTGTCTGAATTCCAGAAGCACCAAATGTCTGCATTCTAGAATCAGAATGTGGTGGAATTCTAGAATGCACAGCATGGCGGAATTCTAAACTCCTAAAATGCCTGCTACCCGGAAGTTAAGGTGTCTGACGTCCAGAATGCTACTAGGTCAGCATTTAATCGTTCTGAAATATTCCGGGTTCTAGAATCAATGGACGGCTGAGTTCCAGAATGTAAGGTTGGCCAAACTCTAGAATACTTGCGTGTCTGAACTCGAGAGACATTCAATGTCCACATTCCGGAACTAAGGGTGTCTGAATTCCAGAAGCACCAAATGTCTGCATTCGAGAATCGGAATTTGACGGAATTCTAGTATGCACAGCCTGGCGGAATTCTAAAGTACTAAAACGCCTGCTAGCCGGAAGTTAATGTGTCTGACGTCCAGAATGCTACTAGGTCAGCATTCTACCATTCTGAAAGATTCTGGATTCTAGAATCAATGGACGGCTGAGTTCCGGAATGTCAGGGTGGCCAAACTCTCGAATCCCTGCGTGTCTGAACTCGAGAGTAATTCAATGGCCACATTCCGGAACTCAGGGTGTCTGAATTCCCGAAGAATCAATTGTCTGCATTCTAGAATCAAAATGTGGCAGAATTCTAGAATGCACAGCCTGGCGGAATTCTAAAGTCCTAAAATGCCTGCTAGTCGGAAGGTAAGGTGTCTGTGGTCCAGAATGCTACTAGGTCAGCATTCTACCATTCTGAAAGATTCTAGGTTCTAGAACCAATGGACGGCTGAGTTCCAGAATGTCAGCATGGCCAAACTCTAGAATCCTTGCGTGTCTGATCTCGAGAGTCATTCAATGTGCACATTCCGGAGCTCAGGGTGTTTGAATTCCAGAAACACCAAATGTCTGCATTCTAGAATCGGAATGTGGTGAAATTCTAGAATTCACAGCATGGTGGAATTCTAAAGTCCTAAAATGCCTGCTAGCCGGAAGTTAAGGTGTCTGACGTCCAGAATGCTACTAGGTCAGCATTTAATCGTTCTGAAATATTCCGGGTTCTAGAATGAATGGACGGCTGAGTTCCAGAATGTAAGGTTGGCCAAACTCTAGAATACTTGCGTGTCTGAACTCGAGAGACATTCAATGTCCAAATTCCGGAACTAAGGGTGCCTGAATTCCAGAAGCACCAAATGTCTGCATTCGAGAATCGGAATTTGACGGAATTCTAGTATGCACAGCCTGGCGGAATTCTAAAGTACTAAAACGCCTGCTAGCCGGAAGTTAATGTGTCTGACGTCCAGAATGCTACTAGGTCAGCATTCTACCATTCTGAAAGATTCTGGGTTCTAGAATCAATGGACGGCTGAGTTCCGGAATGTCAGGGTGGCCAAACTCTCGAATCCCTGCGAGTCTGAACTCGAGAGTAATTCAATGGCCACATTCCGGAACTCAGGGTGTCTGAATTCCCGAAGAATCAATTGTCTGCATTCTAGAATCAAAATGTGGCAGAATTCTAGAATGCACAGCCTGGCGGAATTCTAAAGTCCTAAAATGCCTGCTAGTCGGAAGGTAAGTTGTCTGAGGTCCAGAATGCTACTAGGTCAGCATTCTACCTTTCTGAAACATTCTGGGTTCTAGAACCAATGGACGGCGGAATTCCAGAATGTCAGCATGGCCAAACTCTAGAATCCTTGCGTGTCTGATCTTGAGAATCATTCAATGTGCACATTCTGGAGCTCAGGGTGTCTGAATTCCAGAAACACCAAATGTCTGCATTCTAGAATCGGAATATGGTGAAATTCTAGAATGCACAGCATGGTGGAATTCTAAAGTCCTAAAATGCCTGCTAGCCGGAAGTTAAGGTGTCTGACGTCCAGAATGCTACTAGGTCAGCATTCTACCGTTCTGAAAGATATTGGGATCCAGAATCAATGGACGGATGAGTTCCAGAATGTCAGGTTCACCAAACTCTAGAATCCTTGCGTGTCTGAACTCGAGAGTCACTCAATGTCCACATTCCGGAATTCACGGTGTCTGAATTCCAGAAGCACCAAATGTCTGCATTCTAGAATCAGAATGTGGTGGAATTCTAGAATGCACAGCACGGCGGAATTCTAAAGTCCTAAAATGCCTGCTACCCGGAAGTTAATGTGTCTGACGTCCAGAATGCTACTAGGTCAGCATTTAATCATTCTGAAATATTCTGGGTTCTAGAATCAATGGACGGCTGAGTTCCAGAATGTAAAAGGTTGGCCAAACTCTAGAATACTTGCGTGTCTGAACTCGAGAGACATTCAATGTCCACATTCCGGAACTAAGGGTGTCTGAATTCCAGAAGCACCAAATGTCTGCATTCGAGAATCGGAATTTGACGGAATTCTAGAATGCACAGCACGGCGGAATTCTAAAGAACTAAAACGCCTGCTAGCTGGAAGTTAATGTGTCTGACGTCCAGAATGCTACTAGGTCAGCATTCTACCATTCTGAAAGATTCAGGGTTCTAGAATCAATGGACGGCTGAGTTCCGGAATGTCAGGGTGGCCAAACTCCAGAATCCTTGCGTGTCTGAACTCGAGAGTCATTCAAAGTCCACATTCCGGAATTCATGGTGTCTGAATTCCAGAAGCACCAAATGTCTGCATTCTAGAATCAGAATGTGGTGGAATTCTAGAATGCACAGCACGGCGGAATTCTAAAGTCCTAAAATGCCTGCTACCCGGAAGTTAACGTGTCTGACGTCCAGAATGCTACTAGGTCAGCATTTAATCATTCTGAAATATTCTGGGTTCTAGAATCAATGGACGGCTGAGTTCCAGAATGTAAGGTTGGCCAAACTCTAGAATACTTGCGTGTCTGAACTCGAGAGACATTCAATGTCCACATTCCGGAACTAAGGGTGTCTGAATTCCAGAAGCACCAAATGTCTGCATTCGAGAATCGGAATTTGACGGAATTCTAGAATGCACAGCACGGCGGAATTCTAAAGTACTAAAACGCCTGCTAGCCGGAAGTTAATGTGTCTGACGTCCAGAATGCTACTAGGTCAGCATTTTACCATTCTGAATGATTCTGGGTTCTAGAATCAATGGACGGCTGAGTTCCGGAATGTCAGGGTGGCCAAACTCTAGAATCCTTGCGTGTCTGAACTCGAGAGTCATTCAATGTCCACATTCCGGAACTCAGGGTGTCTGAATTCCCGAAGAACCAATTGTCTGCATTCTAGAATCAAAATGTGGCAGAATTCTAGAATGCACAGCCTGGCGGAATTCTAACGTCCTAAAATGCCTGCTAGTCGGAAGGTAAGGTGTCTGAGGTCCAGAATGCTACTAGGTCAGCATTCTACCGTTCTGAAAGATACTGGGTTCTAGAACCAATGGACGGCTGAGTTCCAGAATGTCAGCATGGCCAAACTCTAGAATCCTTGCGTGTCTGATCTCGAGAGTCATTCAATGTGCACATTCCGGAGCTCAGGGTGTCTGAATTCCAGAAACACCAAATGTCTGCATTCTAGAATCGGAATGTGGTGAAATTCTAGAATGCACAGCATGGCGGAATTCTAAAGTCCTAAAATGCCTGCTAGCCGGAAGTTAAGGTGTCTGACGTCCAGAATGCTACTAGGTCAGCATTCTACCGTTCTGAAAGATTCTGGGTTCCAGAATCAATGGACGGATGAGTTCCGGAATGTCAGGTTGGCCAAACTCTAGAATCCTTGCGTGTCTGAACTCGAGAGTCATTCAATGTTCACATTCCGGAATTCATGGTGTCTGAATTCCAGAAGCACCAAATGTCTGCATTCTCGAATCAGAATGTGGTGGAATTCTAGAATGCACAGCATGGCGGAATTCTAAACTCCTAAAATGCCTGCTACCCGGAAGTTAAGGTGACTGACGTCCAGAATGCTACTATGTCAGCATTTAATCGTTCTGAAATATTCCGGGTTCTAGAATCAATGGACGGCTGAGTTCCAGAATGTAAGGTTGGCCAAACTCTAGAATACTTGCGTGTCTGAACTGGAGAGACATTCAATGTCCACATTCCAGAACTAAGGGTGTCTGAATTCCAGAAGCACCAAATGTCTGCATTCGAGAATCGGAATTTGACGGAATTCTAGTATGCACAGCCTGGCGGAATTCTAAAGTACTAAAACGCCTGCTAGCCGGAAGTTAATGTGTCTGACGTCCAGAATGCTACTAGGTCAGCATTCTACCATTCTGAAAGATTCAGGGTTCTAGAATCAATGGACGGCTGAGTTCCGGAATGTCAGGGTGGCCAAACTCTAGAATCCTTGCGTGTCTGAACTCGAGAGTCATTCAAAGTCCACATTCCGGAACTCAGGGTGTCTTAATTCCCGAAGAACCAATTGTCTGCCTTCTAGAATCAAAATGTGGCAGAATTCTAGAATGCACAGCCTGGCGGAATTCTAAAGTCCTAAAATGCCTGCTAGTCGGAAGGTAAGGTGTCTGAGGTCCAGAATGCTACTAGGTCAGCATTCTACCGTTCTGAAAGATTCTGGGTTCTAGAACCAATGGACGGCTGAGTTCCAGAATGTCAGCATGGCCAAACTCTAGAATCCTTGCGTGTCTGATCTTGAGAGTCATTCAGTGTGCACATTGTGGAGCTCAGGGTGTCTGAATTCCAGAAACACCAAATGTCTGCATTCTAGAATCGGAATATGGTGAAATTCTAGAATGCACAGCATGGTGGAATTCTAAAGTCCTAAAATGCCTGCTAGCCGGAAGTTAAGGTGTCTGACGTCCAGAATGCTACTAGGTCAGCATTCTACCGTTCTGAAAGATTCTGGGTTCCAGAATCAATGGACGGATGAGTTCCAGAATGTCAGGTTCGCCAAACTCTAGAATCCTTGCGTGTCTGAACTCGAGAGTCACTCAATGTCCACATTCCGGAATTCATGTTGTCTGAATTCCAGAAGCACCAAATGTCTGCCTTCTAGAATCCGAATGTGGTGGAATTCTAGAATGCACAGCACGGCGGAATTCTAAAGTCCTAAAATGACTGCTACCCAGAAGTTAGCGTGTCTGACGTCCAGAATGCTACTAGGTCAGCATTTAATCATTCTGAAATATTCTGGGTTCTAGAACAAATGGACGGCTGAGTTCCAGAATGTAAGGTTGGCCAAACTCTAGAATACTTGCGTGTCTGAACTCGAGAGACATTCAATGTGCACATTCCGGAACTAAGGGTGTCTGAATTCCAGAAGCACCAAATGTCTGCATTCGAGAATCGGAATTTGACGGAATTCTAGAATGCACAGCACTGCGGAATTCTAAAGAACTAAAACGCCTGCTAGCCGGAAGTTAATGTGTCTGACGTCCAGAATGCTACTAGGTCAGCATTCTACCATTCTGAAAGATTCTGGGTTCTAGAATCAATGGACGGCTGAGTTCCGGAATGTCAGGGTGGCCAAACACTAGAATCCTTGCGTCTCTGAACTCGAGAGTAATTCAATGTCCACATTCTGGAACTCAGGGTGTCTGAATTCCCGAAGAATCAATTGTCTGCATTCTAGAATCAAAATGTGGCAGAATTCTAGAATACACAGCCTGGCGGAATTCTAAAGTCCTAAAATGCCTGTTAGTCGGAAGGTAAGTTGTCTGAGGTCCAGAATGCTACTAGGTCAGCATTCTACCGTTCTGAAAGATTCTGGGTTCTAGAACCAATGGACGGCTGAGTTCCAGAATGTCAGCATGGCCAAACTCTAGAATCCTTGCGTGTCTGATCTCGAGAGTCATTCAATGTGCACATTCCGGAGCTCAGGGTGTCTGAATTCCAGAAACACCAAATGTCTGCATTCTAGAATCGGAATGTGGTGAAATTCTAGAATGCACAGCATGGCGGAATTCTAAAGTCCTAAAATGCCTGCTAGCCGGAAGTTAAGGTGTCTGACGTCCAGAATGCTACTAGGTCAGCATTCTACCGTTCTGAAAGATTCTGGGTTCTAGAATCAATGGACGGATGAGTTCCGGAATGTCAGGTTGGCCAAACTCTAGAATCCTTGCGTGTCTGAACTCGAGAGTCATTCAATGTTCACATTCCGGAATTCATGGTGTCTGAATTCCAGAAGCACCAAATGTTTGCATTCTCAAATCAGAATGTGGTGGAATTCTAGAATGCACAGCATGGCGGAATTCTAAACTCCTAAAATGCCTGCTACCCGGAAGTTAAGATGTCTGACGTCCAGAATGCTACTAGGTCAGCATTTAATCGTTCTGAAATATTCCGGGTTCTAGAATCAATGGACGGCTGAGTTCCAGAATGTAAGGTTGGCCAAACTCTAGAATACTTGCGTGTCTGAACTCGAGAGACATTCAATGTCCACATTCCAGAACTAAGGGTGTCTGAATTCCAGAAGCACCAAATGTCTGCATTCGAGAATCGGAATTTGACGGAATTCTAGTATGCACAGCCTGGCGGAATTCTAAAGTACTAAAACGCCTGCTAGCCGGAAGTTAATGTGTCTGACGTCCAGAATGCTACTAGGTCAGCATTCTACCATTCTGAAAGATTCAGGGTTCTAGAATCAATGGACGGCTGAGTTCCGGAATGTCAGGGTGGCCAAACTCTAGAATCCTTGCGTGTCTGAACTCGAGAGTCATTCAAAGTCCACATTCCGGAACTCAGGGTGTCTTAATTCCCGAAGAACCAATTGACTGCCTTCTAAAATCAAAATGTGGCAGAATTCTAGAATGCACAGCCTGGCCGAATTCTAACGTCCTAAAATGCCTGCTAGTCGGAAGGTAAGGTGTCTGAGGTCGAGAATGCTACTAGGTCAGCATTCTACAGTTTTGAAAGATTCTGGGTTCTAGAACCAATGGACGGCTGGGTTCCAGAATGTCAGCATGGCCAAACTCTAGAATCCTTGCGTGTCTGATCTCGAGAGTCATTCAATGTGCACATTACGGAGCTCAGGGTGTCTGAATTCCAGAAACACCAAATGTCTGCATTCTAGAATCGGAATGTGGTGAAATTCTAGAATGCACAGCATGGCGGAATTCTAAAGTCCTAAAATGCCTGCTAGCCGGAAGTTAAGGTGTCTGACGTCCAGAATGCTACTAGGTCAGCATTCTACCGTTCTTAAAGATTCTGGGTTCTAGAATCAATGGATGGATGAGTTCCAGAATGTCAGGTTGGCCAAACTCTATAATCCTGGACTGTCTGAACTCGAGAGTCATTCAATGTCCCCATTCTGGAATTCACGGCATCCGAATTCCAGAAGCACCAAATGTCTGCATTCTCGAATCAGAATGTGGTGGAATTCTAGAATGCACAGCACGGCGGAATTCTAAAGTCAAAAAATGCCTGCTACCTGGAAGTTAACGTGTCTGACGTCCAGAATGCTACTAGGTCAGCATTTAATCGTTCTGAAATATTCTGGGTTCTAGAGTCAATGTACGGCTGAGTTCCAGAATGTAAGGTTGGCCAAACTCTAGAATACTTGCGTGCCTGCACTCGAGAGACATTCAATGTCCACATTATGGAACTAAGGATGTCTGAATTCCAGAAGCACCAAATGTCTGCATTCGAGAATCGGAATTTGACGGAATTCTAGAATGCATAGCACAGCGGAATTCTAAAGTACTAAAACGCCTGCTAGCAGGAAGCTAATGTGTCTGACGTCCAGAATGCTACTAGGTCAGCATTCTACCATTCTGAAAGATTCTGGGTTCTAAAATCAATGTACGGCTGTGCTCCGGATGGTCAGGGTGGCCAAACTGTAGAATGCTTGCGTGTCTGAACTCGAGAGTCCTTCAATGTCCACAATTCGGAACTCAGGGTGTCTGAATTCCCGAAGAACCAATTGTCTGCCTTCTAGAATCAAAATGTGGCAGAATTCTAGAATGCACAGCCTGGCGGAATTCTAACGTCCTAAAATGCCTGCTAGTCGGAAGGTAAGGTGTCTGAGGTCGAGAATGCTACTAGGTCAGCATTCTACAGTTTTGAAAGATTCTGGGTTCTAGAACCAATGGACCGCTGGGTTCCAGAATGTCAGCATGGCCAAACTCTAGAATCCTTGCGTGTCTGATCTCGAGAGTCATTCAATGTGCACATTACGGAGCTCAGGGTGTCTGAATTCCAGAAACACCAAATGTCTGCATTCTAGAATCGGAATGTGGTGAAATTCTAGAATGCACAGCATGGCGGAATTCTAAAGTCCTAAAATGCCTGCTAGCCGGAAGTTAAGGTGTCTGACGTCCAGAATGCTACTAGGTCAGCATTCTACCGTTCTGAAAGATTCTGGGTTCTAGAATCAATGGATGGATGAGTTCCAGAATGTCAGGTTGGCCAAACCCTATAATCCTGGACTGTCTGAACTCGAGAGTCATTCAATGTCCCCATTCTGGAATTCACGGCATCCGAATTCCAGAAGCACCAAATGTCTGCATTCTCGAATCAGAATGTGGTGGAATTCTAGAATGCACAGCACGGCGGAATTCTAAAGTCAAAAAATGCCTGCTACCTGGAAGTTAACGTGTCTGACGTCCAGAATGCTACTAGGTCAGCATTTAATCGTTCTGAAATATTCTGGGTTCTAGAGTCAATGTACGGCTGAGTTCCAGAATGTAAGGTTGGCCAAACTCTAGAATACTTGCGTGCCTGCACTCGAGAGACATTCAATGTCCACATTATGGAACTAAGGATGTCTGAATTCCAGAAGCACCAAATGTCTGCATTCGAGAATCGGAATTTGACGGAATTCTAGAATGCATAGCACAGCGGAATTCTAAAGTACTAAAACGCCTGCTAGCCGGAAGCTAATGTGTCTGACGTCCAGAATGCTACTAGGTCAGCATTCTACCATTCTGAAAGATTCTGGGTTCTAAAATCAATGTACGGCTGTGCTCCGGATGGTCAGGGTGGCCAAACTGTAGAATGCTTGCGTGTCTGAACTCGAGAGTCCTTCAATGTCCACAATCCGGAACTCAGGGTGTCTGAATTCCCGAAGAACCAATTGTCTGCCTTCTAGAATCAAAATGTGGCAGAATTCTAGAATGCACAGCCTGGCGGAATTCTAATGTCCTAAAATGCCTGCTAGTCGGAAGGTAAGGTGTCTGAGGTCCAGAATGCTACTAGGTCAGCATTCTACCGTTCTGAAAGATTCTGGGTTGTAGAACCAATGGACGGCTGAGTTCCAGAATATGAGCATGGCCAAACTCTAGAATCCTTGCGTGTCTGATCTCTAGAGTCATTCAATGTGCACATTCCGGAGCTCAGGGTGTCTGAATTCCAGAAACACCAAATGTCTGCATTCTAGAATCGGAATGTGGTGAAATTCTAGAATGCACAACATGGCGGAATTCTAAAGTCCTAAAATGCCTTCTAGCCGGAAGTTAAGGTGTCTGACGTCCAGAATGCTACTAGGTCAGCATTCTACCGTTCTGAAAGATTCTGGGTTCTAGAATCAATGGACGGATGAGTTCCAGAATGTCAGGTTGGCCAAACTCTATAGTCCTTGCGTGTCTGAACTCGAGAGTCATTCAATGTCCTCATTCCGGTATTCAGGGTGTCTGAATTCCAGAAGCACCAAATGTCTGCATTCTAGAATCGGAATGTGGTGGAATTCTAGAATGCACAGCACAGTGGAATTCTAAACTCCTAAAATGACTGCTACCCGGAAGTTAAGGTCTCTGACGTCCAGAATGCTACTAGGTCAGCATTTAATCGTTCTGAAATATTCTGGGTTCTAGAATCAATGGACGGCTGAGTTCCAGAATGTAAGGTTGGCCAAACTCTAGAATACTTGCGTGTCTGAACTGGAGAGACATTCAATGTCCACATTCCGGAACTAAGGGTGTCTGAAATCCAGAAGCACCAAATGTCTGCATTCGAGAATCGGAATTTGACGGAATTCTAGAATGCACAGCACAGCATAATTCTAAAGTCCTAAAATGCCTTCCAGGCGGAAGTTAAGCTGTCTGACGTCCAGAATGCTACTAGGTCAGCATTCTACCGTTCTGAAAGATTCTGGGTTCTAGAATCAATTGACGGCTGAGTTCCGGAATGTCAGGGTGGCCAAACTCTAGCATCGTTCCGTGTCTGAACTCGAGAGTCATTCAATGTCCACATTCCGAAACTCAGGGTGTCTGAATTCCAAAAGTACCAAATGTCTGCATTCTAGAATCGGAATGTGGTGGAATTCTAGAATGCACATCATGGTGGAATTCTAAACTCCGAAAAAAACCGCTAGCTGGAAGTTAAGGTGTCTGATGTCGAGAATGCTACTAGGTCAGCATTCTACCGTTCTGAAAGATTCTGGGTTGTAGAATCAATGGACGGCTGAATTCTGGAATGTCAGGATGGCCAAACTCTGGAATCCTTGCGTCTCTGAACTCGAGAATCGATGTCCACATTCCGGAACAAAGTGTGTTTTAATTCCAGAAGGAACAAGTGTCTGCATTCCAGAATCAGAATGTGGTGGAATTCCACAATGCACAGCACGGTAAAATTCAAATGTCCTAAAATGCCTGCTAGCCGGAAGTTTCGGTGTCTGACGTCCAGAATGCTACCAGGTCAGCATTCTACCATTCTGAAAGATTCTAGGTTCTTGAATCAATGGACGACTGAGTTCCAGAATGTCAGGGTGGCCAAACTCCAGAATTCTTGCGTCTGTGAACTCGAGAGTCATTCAATGTCCACATTTTGGAACTCAGGGTGTCTGAATTCCAGAAGAACCAAATGTCTGCATTCTAGAATCGGAATGTCGTGGAATTCTACAATGCACAACACGGCGGAATTCTAAAGTCATAAAATGCCTGCTAGCCCGAAGTTAGGGTGTCTGAAGTTCTGAATGCTACTAGCTCAGTATTCTACCGTTCTGAAATATTCTGGGTTCTGGAATCAATGGGGGGCTGAGTTCTGGAATGTCAAGGTGGCCAAACTCTAGAATCCTTGCGTCTCTGAACTCAAGAGTCATTCAATGTCCACATTGCAGAACTCACGGTGTCTGAATTCCAGAAGTACCAAACGTCTACATTCGAGAATCGGAATGTGGCGGAATTCTAGAATGCATAGCACGGCGCTATTCTAAAGTCCTAAAATGCCTGCTAGCCGGAAGTTAAGGTGTCTGAAGTCCACAACGCTACTAGGTCAGCATTCTACCATTCTGAAAGATTCTGGGTTCTAGAAGCAATGAACGGCTGAGTTCCCGAATGTCAGGGTGGTCAAACTCTAGAATCCTTGCATGTCTGAAATCGAGATTCATTCAATGTCTGTATTCCAGAACTCAGGGTGTCTGAATTCTAGAAGCAGCAAATGTATGCATTCTAGAATCGGAATGTGGTGGAATTCTAGAATGCACAGTACGGCGGATTTCTAAAGTCCTAAAATGTCTGCTAGCCCGAAGTTAAGGTGTCTGAATTCGTGATCGCTACTAGGTCAGCATTCTACCGTTCTGAAAGATTCTGGTTTCTAGAATCAATGGACGGCTGAGTTCTGGAATGTTAGGGTGGCCAAACTCGAGAATCCTTGCATGTCTGAACTCGAGAGTCATTCAATGTCCACATTCTGGAACTCAGGGTGTCTGAGTTCCAGAAGAAACAAGTGTCTGCATTCTACAATGACCAGCATGGTGGAATTCTAAAGTCCTAAAATGCCTTCTAGCCGGAAGTTAAGGTGTCTGACGTCCAGAATGCTACTAGGTCAGCATTCTACCGTTCTGAAAGATTCTGGTTTCTAGAATCAATGGACGGCTGAGTTCTGGAATGTGAGGGTGGCCAAACTCTAGAATTCTTGCGTGTCTGAACTCGAGAGTCATTCAATGTCCACATTCCGGAACTCAGGGTGTCTGAATTCCAGAAGAACCTAGTGTCTGTTTTCTAGAATTCACAGCATGGAGGCATTCTAAAGTCCTAAAATTCCTTCTAGGCGGAAGTTAAGCTGTCTGACTTCCAGAGTGCTACTAGGTCAGCATTCTACCGTTCTGAAAGATTCTGGGTTCTAGAATCAATTGACGGCTGAGTTCTGCAATGCGAGGGTGGCCAAATTCTAGAATCCTTGCATGTCTGAAATCGAGATTCCTTCATTGTCCATATTCCGGAACTCAGGGTGTCTGATTTCTAGAAGCAGCAAATGTCTGCATTCTAGAATCGGAATGTGGTGGAATTCTAGAATGCACAGTACGCCAGATTTCTAAAGTCCTAAAATGCCTGCTAGCCCGAAGTTAAGGTGTCTGAATTCGTGATCGCTACTAGGTCAGCATTCTACCGTTCTGAAAGATTCTGGTTTCTAGAATCAATGCACGGCTGAGTTCTAGAATGTCAGGGTGGCCACACTCAAGAATCCTTGCGTGTCTGAACTCGAGAGTCATTCAGTGTCCACATTCCAGAACTCAGGGTGACTGAATTCCAGAAAAAACAAGTGTCTGCATTCTACAATGCCCAGCATTCCGGAATTGTAAAGTCCTAAAATGCCCTCTAGCTGGAAGTTTAGGTGTCTGACGTCCAGAATCCTACTGGGTCAGCGTTCTACCATTCTGAAAGATTCTGGGTTCTAGAATCAACGGATGGCTGAGTTCTGGAATGTCAGGATGGCCACACTCTAGACTCCTTGCATGTCTGAACTCGAGAGTCATTCAATGTCCACATTCCGGAACTCAGGGTGTTTGAATTCCAGAAGCAACAAATGTCTGTATTCCAGAATCGTAATGTGGTGTAATTCCACAATGCACAGCACGGTAAAATTCAAAAGTACTAAAAGGCTGCTAGCCGGAAGTTAAGGTGTCTGACGTCCAGATTGCTACCAGGTCACCATTCTACCATTCTGAAAGATTCTAGGTTCTAGAATCAATGGACTACTGAGTTCCAGAATGTCAGGTTGGCCAAACTCCAGAATTCTTGCGTCTGTGAACTCGAGTGTCATTCAATATCCACATTCCGGAACTCAGGGTGTCTGAATTCCAGAAGAACCAAATGTCTGCATTCTAGAATCGGAATGTGGTGGAATTCTACAATGCACAACACGGCGGAATTCTAAAGTCATAATATGCCTGCTAGCCCGAAGTTAGGGTGTCTGAAGTTCTGAATGCCACTAGCTCAGTATTCTACCGTTCTGAAAGATTCTGGGTTGTAGAATCAATGGACGGCTGAGTTCTGGAATGTCAGGGTGGCCAAACTCTAGAATCCTTGCGTCTCTGAACTCAAGAGTCATTCAATGTTCACATTCCGGAACTCAGGGTGTCTGAATTCCAGAAGCACCAAATGTCTGCATTCTAGAATTGCAATGTGTCGGAATACTAGAATGCACAGCACGGCAAAGTTCTAAACTCCTAAAATCCCTGATAGCCGGAAGTTAAGATGTCTGACGTCCATAATGCTACTAGGTCAGTATTCTACCGTTCTGAAAGTTTCTGGGTTCTAGAATCAATGTACACCTGACTTCTGGAATGTCAGGATTGCCAAACTCTGGAATCCTTGCGTGTCTGAACTC
The DNA here is from genome assembly GCF_030222135.1 of Aotus nancymaae. Classification (NCBI taxonomy): domain Eukaryota; kingdom Metazoa; phylum Chordata; class Mammalia; order Primates; family Aotidae; genus Aotus; species Aotus nancymaae. The sequence continues at coordinate 1,332,125 of NW_026988514.1, read as the reverse complement.
GAGAGACATTCAATGTCCACATTCCGGAACTCAGGGTGTTTGATTTCCAGAAGCTACAAATGTCTGCATTCCAGAATCGGAATGTGGTGGAATTCCACAATGCACAGCACGGTAAAATTCAAAAGTCCTAAAATGCCCGCTAGCCCGAAGTTAAGGTGTCTGACGTCCAGATTGCTACCACGTCAGCATTCTACCATTCTGAAAGACTCCAGGTTCTAGAATCAATGGACAACTGAGATCCAGAATGTCAGGGTGGCCAAACTCTAGAATTCTTGCGTCTGTGAACTCGAGAGTCATTCAGTGTCCATATTCCAGAACTCAGGGTGTCTGAATTCCAGAAGAACCAAATGTCTGCATTCTAGAATCGGAATGTGTTGGAATTCTACAATGCACAACACGGCGGAATTCTAAAGTCATAAAATGCCTGCTAGCATGAAGTTAGGGTGTCTGAAGTTCTGAATTCTACTAGCTCAGTATTCTACCGTTCTGAATGATTCTGTTTTCTAGAATCAATGGACGGCTGAATTCCAAAATGTCAGGGTGGCCAAACTCTAGAATCCTTCCGTGTCTGAAATTGAGAGTCATTCAATGTCCACATTCCGGAACTCAGGGTGTCTGAATTCCAGAAGCACCAAATGTATGCATTCCAGAATCGGAATTTGGCGGAATTGTAGCACGCACAGCACGGTTGAATTCTAAAGTCCTAAAATGCCTGCTAGGCGGATGTTAAGGTCTCTGAAGATCTGAATGCTACTAGCTCAGTATTCTACCGTTCTGAAAGATTCTGGGTTCTAGAATCAATGGGGGTCTGAGTTCCGGAATGTCTGGGTGGCCAAACTCTAAAATCCCTGCGTGTCTGAACTTGAGAGTCATTCAATATCCACATTCCGGAACTCAGGGTGTCTGAATTCCAGAAGCACCAAATGTCTGCATTCCAGAATCGGAATTTGGCGGAATTGTAGCACGCACAGCACGGTTGAATTCTAAAGTCCTAAAATGCCTTCTAGCCGGAAGTTAAGGTGTCTGACGTCCAGAATGCTACTATGTCAGCGTTCTACCGTTCTGAAATATTCTGGGTTCTAGAATCAATGGATGGCTGAGTTCTGGAATGTCAGGATGGCCACACTCTAGAATGCTTGCGTGTCTGAACTCGAGAATCATTCAATGTCCACATTCCGGAACTCAGGGTGTCTGAATTCCAGAAGCACCAAATGTCTGCATTCTAGAATTGAAATGTTGCAAAATTCTTGAAAGCACAGCCTGGTGGAATTTTAAAGTCCTAAAATGCCTGCTACCCGGAAGTTAAGTTGTCTGAAATTCTGAATGCTACTAGCTCAGTTTTCTGCCGTTCTGAACGATTCTGGGTTCTAGAATCAATGGACGGCTGAGTTCCGGAATGTCAGAGTCGCCAAACTCTAGAATCCTTGCGTGTCTGAACTCGAGAGTCATTCAATGTCCACATTCCGGAACTCAGGGTGTCTGAATTCCAGAAGCACCAAGTGTCTGCATTCTAGAATCGGAATGTGGTGGAATTCTTGAATGCACAGCACGGTCAGAATTCTAAAGTCCTAAAATGCTTGCTAGCTGGAAGTTAAGGTGTCTGACGTCCAGAATCCTACTAGGTCAGAATTCTTCCGTTCTAAAAGAGTCTCGGTTCTAGAATCAATGCACGGTTGAGTTCCGGAAGGTCAGGGTGGCCAAACTCTAGAATCCTTGCATCTGGGAAATCAAGAGTAATTCAATGTCCACATTCCGGAACTCAGCGTGTCTGAATTCCAGAAACACCAATTGTCTGCATTCTAGAATCGGAATGTGGTTGAATTCTACAATGCACAGCATGGCGGAATTCTAAAGTTCTAAAATGCCTGCTACCCGGAAGTTAAGGTGTCTGAAGTTCTGAAGGCTACTAGCTCAGTATTCTACCGTTCTGAAAGATTCTGGGTTCCAGAATCAATGGACGGCTGAGTTCCGGAATGTCAGGGTGGTCAAACTCTAGCATCGTTCCGTGTCTGAACTCGAGAGTCATTCAATGTCCACATTCCGAAACTCAGGGTGTATGAATTCCAGAATCACCAAATGTCTGCATTCTAGAATCGGAATGTGGTGGAATTCTTGAATGCACAACACGGCAGAATTCTAAAGTCCTAAAATGCCTTCCAGGCGGAAGTTAAGCTGTCTGACGTCCAGAATGCTACTAGGTCAGCATTCTACCGTTCTGAAAGATTCTGGGTTCTAGAATCAATTGACGACTGAGTTCCGGAATGTCAGGGTGGCCAAACTCTTGCATCGTTCCGTGTCTGAACTCGAGAGTCATTCAATGTCCACATTCCGAAACTCAGGGTGTCTGAATTCCAGAAGTACCAAATGTCTGCATTCTAGAATCGGAATGCGGTGGAATTCTAGAATGCACATCATGGTGGAATTCTAAACTCCTAAAATGCCCGCTAGCTGGAAGTTAAGGGGTCTGATGTCGAGAATGCTACTAGGTCAGCATTCTACCGTTCTGAAAGATTCTGGGTTCTAGAATCAATGGACGGCTGAATTCTGGAATGTCAGGATGGCCAAACTCTGGAATCCTTGCGTGTCTGAACTCGAGAATCATTCAATGTCCACATTCCGGAACTCAGGGTGTTTGAATTCCAGAAGCAACAAGTGTCTGCATTCCAGAATCAGAATGTGGTGGAATTCCACAATGCACAGCACGGCAAAATTCAAAAGTCCTAAAATGCCTGCTAGCCGGAAGTTTCGGTGTCTGACGTCCAGAATGCTACCAGGTCAGCATTCTACCATTCTGAAAGATTCTAGGTTCTAGAATCAATGGACGACTGAGTTCCAGAATGTCAGGGTGCCCAAACTCCAGAATTCTTGCGTCTGTGAACTCGAGAGTCATTCAATGTCCACATTTTGGAACTCAGGGTGTCTGAATTCCAGAAGAACCAAATGTCTGCATTCTAGAATCGGAATGTCGTGGAATTCTACAATGCACAACACGGCGGAATTCTAAAGTCATAAAATGCCTGCTAGCCCGAAGTTAGGGTGTCTGAAGTTCTGAATGCTACTAGCTCAGTATTCTACCGTTCTGAAATATTCTGGGTTCTGGAATCAATGGGGGGCTGAGTTCTGGAATGTCAAGGTGGCCAAACTCTAGAATCCTTGCGTCTCTGAACTCAAGAGTCATTCAATGTCCACATTGCAGAACTCACGGTGTCTGAATTCCAGAGGTACCAAATGTCTACATTCGAGAATCGGAATGTGGCGTAATTGTAGAATGCATAGCACGGCGGTATTCTAAACTCCTAAAATGCCTGCTAGCCGGAAGTTAAGGTGTCTGAATTCGTGATCGCTACTAGGTCAGCATTCTACCGTTCTGAAAGATTCTGGTTTCTAGAATCAATGGACGGCTGAGTTCTGGAATGTTAGGGTGGCCAAACTTGAGAAACCTTGCATGTCTGAACTCGAGAGTCATTCAATTTCCACATTCCGGAACTCAGGGTGTCTGAGTTCCAGAAGAACCAAGTGTCTGCATTCTACAATGACCAGCATGGTTGAATTCTAAAGTACTAAAATGCCTTCTAGTCAGAAGTTAAGGTGTCTGACGTCCAGAATGCTGCTAGGTCAGCGTTCTACCATTCTGAAAGATTCTGGTTTCTAGAATCAATGGACGGCTGAGTTCTGGAATGTCAGTGTGGCCAAACTCTAGAATCCTTGCGTGTCTGAACTCGACAGTCATTCAATATCCACATTCCGGAACTCAGGGTGTCTGAATTCCAGAAGCACCAAGTGTCTGCATTCTAGAATCGGAATGTGGTGGAATTCTTGAATGCACAGCATGGTCAGAATTCTAAAGTCCTAAAATGCTTGCTAGCTGGAAGTTAAGGTGTCTGACGTCCAGAATCCTACTAGGTCAGCATTCTTCCGTTCTAAAAGATTCTGGGTTCTAGAATCAATGAACGGCTGAGTTTCGGAAGGTCAGGATGGCCAAACTCTAGAATACTTGCGTCTGTGAAATCAAGAGTCATTCAATGTCCACATTCCGGAACTCAGGGTGTCTGAATTCCAGAAGAACCAAATGTCTGCATTCTAGAATCGGAATGTGGTGGAATTCTTCAATGCACAGCACCGCGGAATTCTAAACTACTAAAATCCCTGCCAGCGGGAAGTTAAGGTGTCTGACGTCCAGAATCCTACTAGGTCAGAATTCTTCCGTTCTAAAAGAGTCTCGGTTCTAGAATCAATGCACGGTTGAGTTCCGGAAGGTCAGGGTGGCCAAACTCTAGAATCCTTGCATCTGGGAAATCAAGAGTAATTCAATGTCCACATTCCGGAACTCAGCGTGTCTGAATTCCAGAAACACCAATTGTCTGCATTCTAGAATCGGAATGTGGTTGAATTCTACAATGCACAGCATGGCGGAATTCTAAAGTTCTAAAATGCCTGCTACCCGGAAGTTAAGGTGTCTGAAGTTCTGAAGGCTACTAGCTCAGTATTCTACCGTTCTGAAAGATTCTGGGTTCCAGAATCAATGGACGGCTGAGTTCCGGAATGTCAGGGTGGTCAAACTCTAGCATCGTTCCGTGTCTGAACTCGAGAGTCATTCAATGTCCACATTCCGAAACTCAGGGTGTATGAATTCCAGAATCACCAAATGTCTGCATTCTAGAATCGGAATGTGGTGGAATTCTTGAATGCACAACACGGCAGAATTCTAAAGTCCTAAAATGCCTTCCAGGCGGAAGTTAAGCTGTCTGACGTCCAGAATGCTACTAGGTCAGCATTCTACCGTTCTGAAAGATTCTGGGTTCTAGAATCAATTGACGACTGAGTTCCGGAATGTCAGGGTGGCCAAACTCTTGCATCGTTCCGTGTCTGAACTCGAGAGTCATTCAATGTCCACATTCCGAAACTCAGGGTGTCTGAATTCCAGAAGTACCAAATGTCTGCATTCTAGAATCGGAATGCGGTGGAATTCTAGAATGCACATCATGGTGGAATTCTAAACTCCTAAAATGCCCGCTAGCTGGAAGTTAAGGTGTCTGATGTCGAGAATGCTACTAGGTCAGCATTCTACCGTTCTGAAAGATTCTGGGTTCTAGAATCAATGGACGGCTGAATTCTGGAATGTCAGGATGGCCAAACTCTGGAATCCTTGCGTGTCTGAACTCGAGAATCATTCAATGTCCACATTCCGGAACTCAGGGTGTTTGAATTCCAGAAGCAACAAGTGTCTGCATTCCAGAATCAGAATGTGGTGGAATTCCACAATGCACAGCACGGCAAAATTCAAAAGTCCTAAAATGCCTGCTAGCCGGAAGTTTCGGTGTCTGACGTCCAGAATGCTACCAGGTCAGCATTCTACCATTCTGAAAGATTCTAGGTTCTAGAATCAATGGACGACTGAGTTCCAGAATGTCAGGGTGCCCAAACTCCAGAATTCTTGCGTCTGTGAACTCGAGAGTCATTCAATGTCCACATTTTGGAACTCAGGGTGTCTGAATTCCAGAAGAACCAAATGTCTGCATTCTAGAATCGGAATGTCGTGGAATTCTACAATGCACAACACGGCGGAATTCTAAAGTCATAAAATGCCTGCTAGCCCGAAGTTAGGGTGTCTGAAGTTCTGAATGCTACTAGCTCAGTATTCTACCGTTCTGAAATATTCTGGGTTCTGGAATCAATGGGGGGCTGAGTTCTGGAATGTCAAGGTGGCCAAACTCTAGAATCCTTGCGTCTCTGAACTCAAGAGTCATTCAATGTCCACATTGCAGAACTCACGGTGTCTGAATTCCAGAGGTACCAAATGTCTACATTCGAGAATCGGAATGTGGCGTAATTGTAGAATGCATAGCACGGCGGTATTCTAAACTCCTAAAATGCCTGCTAGCCGGAAGTTAAGGTGTCTGAATTCGTGATCGCTACTAGGTCAGCATTCTACCGTTCTGAAAGATTCTGGTTTCTAGAATCAATGGACGGCTGAGTTCTGGAATGTTAGGGTGGCCAAACTTGAGAAACCTTGCATGTCTGAACTCGAGAGTCATTCAATTTCCACATTCCGGAACTCAGGGTGTCTGAGTTCCAGAAGAACCAAGTGTCTGCATTCTACAATGACCAGCATGGTTGAATTCTAAAGTACTAAAATGCCTTCTAGTCAGAAGTTAAGGTGTCTGACGTCCAGAATGCTGCTAGGTCAGCGTTCTACCATTCTGAAAGATTCTGGTTTCTAGAATCAATGGACGGCTGAGTTCTGGAATGTCAGTGTGGCCAAACTCTAGAATCCTTGCGTGTCTGAACTCGACAGTCATTCAATATCCACATTCCGGAACTCAGGGTGTCTGAATTCCAGAAGCACCAAGTGTCTGCATTCTAGAATCGGAATGTGGTGGAATTCTTGAATGCACAGCATGGTCAGAATTCTAAAGTCCTAAAATGCTTGCTAGCTGGAAGTTAAGGTGTCTGACGTCCAGAATCCTACTAGGTCAGCATTCTTCCGTTCTAAAAGATTCTGGGTTCTAGAATCAATGAACGGCTGAGTTTCGGAAGGTCAGGATGGCCAAACTCTAGAATACTTGCGTCTGTGAAATCAAGAGTCATTCAATGTCCACATTCCGGAACTCAGGGTGTCTGAATTCCAGAAGAACCAAATGTCTGCATTCTAGAATCGGAATGTGGTGGAATTCTTCAATGCACAGCACCGCGGAATTCTAAACTACTAAAATCCCTGCCAGCGGGAAGTTAAGGTGTCTGACGTCCGAAATGTTACTAGGTCAGCATTCTACCGTTCTGAAAGAATCTGGATTCTAGAGTCAATTCACGGCTTAGTTCCGGAATGTCAGGGTTGCCAAACTCTAGAATCCTTGCATGTCTGAACTCGAGAATCATTCAATGTCCGCATTACGGAACTCAGTGTGTCTGAATTCCAGAAGCACCAAATGTCTGTATTCCAGAATCGGAATGTGATGGAATTTTAGAATGCACAGCACGGTGGAATTCTAAATTCCTAAAATGCCTACTAGCCGGCTGTTAATGTGTCTGAAGTCATGAATGCTACTAGGTCAGTATTCTACCTTTCTGAAAGATTCTGTGTTCTAGAATCGATGGACGGCTGAGTTCTGGAATGTCAGGGTGGCCAAACTCTAGAATCCTTGCGTCTCTGAACTCGAGAGTCATTCAATGTCCACATTCCGGAACTCAGGGTGTCTGAATTCCAGAAGCACCAAATGTCTGCATTCAAGAATCGGAATGTGGCGGAATTCTAGAATGCACAGCACGGCGAAATTCTAAAGTCCTAAAATGCCTGCTAGCCGGAAGTTAAGGTCTCTGACATCCAGAATGCTGCTAGGTCAGTATTCCACCATTCTGAAAGATCCTGGGTCGTAGAATCAATGGACGGCTGAGTTCCGGAATGACTGGGTGGCCAAAGTCTAGAATCCTTGCGTGTCTGAACTCGAGAATCATTCAATGTCCACATTCCGGAACTCAGGGTGTCTGAATTCCAGAAGCACCAAATGTCTACATTCTAGAATCGGAATGTGGTGGAATTCTAGAATGCACAGCACGGCGGGATTCTAAAGTCCTAAAATGCTTGCTAGCCGGACGTTAATGTATCTGAAGTCATGAATGCTACTAGGTAAGTATTCTACCGTTCTGAAAGATTCTGGGTTCTAGAATCAATGGACGGCTGAGTTCTGGAATGTCAGGGTGGCCAAACTCTAGAATCCTTGCGTCTCTGAACTCAAGAGTCATTCAATGTCCACATTCCGGAACTCAGGGTGTCTGAATTCCAGAAGCACCAAATGCCTGCATTCTAGAATCGCAATGTGTCGTAATAATAGAATGCACAGCACGGCAAATTTCTAAACTCCTAAAATGCCTGATAGCCGGAAGTTAAGATGTCTGACGTCCATAATGCTACTAGGTCAGTATTCTACCAATCTGAAAGATTCTGGGTTCTAGAATCAATGGACGGCTGAGTTCTGGAATGTGAGGTTGGCCAAACTCTAGAATCCATGCAACTCTGAACTCGAGAGTCATTCAATGTCCACATTCCGGAACTCAGGGTGTCTGAATTCCAGAAGAACCTAGTGTCTGTATTCTAGAATGCACAGCATGGCAGCATTCTAAAGTCCTAAAATTCCTTCTAGGCGGAAGTTAAGCTGTCTGACGTCCAGAGTGCTACCAGGTCAGCATTCTACCGTTCTGAAAGATTCTGGGTTCTAGAATCAATTGACGGCTGAGTTCTGCAATTTCAGGGTGGCCAAATTCTAGAATCATTGCGTGTCTGAAATCGAGATTCATTCAATGTCCATATTCCGGAACTCAGGGTGTCTGATTTCTAGAAGCAGCAAATGTCTGCATTCTAGAATCGGAATGTGGTGGAATTCTAGAATGCACAGTACGCCAGATTTCTAAAGTCCTAAAATGCCTGCTAGCCCGAAGTTAAGGTGTCTGAATTCGTGATCGATACTAGGTCAGCATTCTACCGTTCGGAAGATTCTGGTTTCTAGAATCAATGGACGGCTGAGTTCTAGAATGTCAGGGTGGCCACACTCAAGAATCCTTGCGTGTCTGAACTCGAGAGTCATTCAGTGTCCACATTCCGGAACTCAGGGTGACTGAATTCCAGAAGAACCAAGTGTCTGCATTCTACAATGCCCAGCATTCCGGAATTGTAAAGTCCTAAAATGCCCTGTAGCCGGAAGTTTAGGTGTCTGACGTCCAGAATCCTACTGGGTCAGCGTTCTACCGTTCAGAAAGATTTTGGGTTTTAGAATCAATGGATGGCTGAGTTCTGGAATGTCAGTATGGCCACACTCTAGACTCCTTGCGTGTCTGAACTCGAGAGTCATTCAATGTCCACATTCCGGAACTCAGGGTGTCTGAATTCCAGAAGCACCAAATGTCTGCATTCTAGAATTGAAATGTTGCAAAATTCTAGAATGCACAGCACGGCAGAATTCTAAAGTCCTAAAATGCCTGCTACCCGGGAGTTAAGATGTCTGACGTCCAGAATTCTACCAGGTCGGCATTCTACAATTCTGAAAGATTCTAGGTTCTAGAAGCAATGGACGACTGAGTTCCAGAATGTCAGGGTGCACAAACTCTAGAATTCTAGCATCTGTGAACTCGAGAGTCATTCAATGTCCACATTCCTGAACTCACGGTGTCTGAATTCCAGAAGTACCAAATGTCTTCATTCGAGAATCGGAATGTGGCGGAATTCTAGAATGCATAGCACGGCGGAATTCTAAAGTCCTAAAATGCCTTCTAGCTGGAAGATAAGGTGTCTGACGTCCAGAATGCTACTATGCCAGCGTTCTACCGTTCTGACAGATTCTGGGTTCTAGAATTAATGGATGGCTGGGTTCTGGAATGTCAGGATGGCCAAACTCTAGAATCCTTGCGTGTCTGAACTCGAGAATCATTCAATGTCCACATTCCGGAACTCAGGGTGTCTGAATTCCAGAAGCACCAAATGTCTGCATTCCAGAATTGAAATGTTCCAATATTCTAGAATGCACAGCCTGGCGGAATTCTAAAGTCCTAAAATACCTGCTACCTGGAAGTTAAGGTTTCTGAAATTCTGAATGCTACTAGCTCAGTTTTCTACCGTTCTGAACGATTCTGGGTTCTAGAATCAATGGACGGCTGAGTTCCGGAATGTCAGGGTGGCCAAACTCTAGAATACTTGCATGTCTGAACTCGAGAGACATTCAATGTCCACATTCCGGAACTCAGGGTGTCTGAATTCCAGAAGCACTAAGTGTCTGCATTCTAGAATCGGAATGTGGTGGAATTCTAGAATGCACAGCACGGTCAGAATACAAAGGTCCTAAAATGCTTGCTAGCTGGAAGTTAAGGTGTCTGACGTCCAGAATCCTACTAGGTCAGCATTCTTCCATTCTAAAAGATTCTGTGTCCTAGAATCAATGCACGGCTGAGGTCCGAAAGGTCAGGGTGGCCAAACTCTATAATCCTTGCATCTGTGAAATCAAGAGTCATTCAATGTCCACATTCCGGAATTCAGGGTGTCTGATTTCCAGGAGAACCAAATGTCTGCATTCTAGAATCGGAATGTGGTGGAATTCTACAATGAACAGCACGGCGGAATTCTAAAGTCCTAAAATGCCTGCTACCCGGAAGTTAAGGTGTCTGAAGCTCTGAATGCTACTAGCTCAGTATTCTACCGTTCTGAAAGATTCTGGGTTCCAGAATCAATGGACGGCTGAGTTCCGGAATGTCTGGGTGGCCAAACTCTAAAATCCTTGCGTGTCTGAACTCGAGAGTCATTCAATGTCCACATTCCGGAACTCAGGGTGTCTGAAATCCAGAAGCACCAAATGTCTGCATTCTAGAATCGCAATGTGTCGGAATACTAGAATGCACAGCACGGCGAAATTCTAAACTCCTAAAATGCCTGATATCCGGAAGTTAAGATGTCTGACGTCCATAATGCTACTAGGTCAGTATTCTACCATTGTGAAAGATTCTGGGTTCTAGAATCAATGGACGGCTGAGTTCTGGAAAGTGAGGGTGGCCAAACTCTAGAATCCTTGCATCTCTGAACTCGGGAGTCATTCAATGTCAACATTCCGGAACTCAGGGTGTCTGAATTCCAGAAGAACCTAGTGTCTGTATTCTAGAATGCACAGCATGGCGGCATTCTGAAGTCCTAAAATGCCTTCTAGGCGGAAGTTAAGCTGTCTGACGTCCAGAGTGCTACTAGGTCAGCATTCTACCGTTCTGAAAGATTCTGGGTTCTAGAATCAATTGACGGCTGAGTTCTGCAATGTCAGGGTGGCCAAACACTGCAATCCTTGCGTTTCTGAACTCGAGAGTCATTCAATATGCACATTCTGAACTAACAGTGTCTGAATTCCAGAAGTACCAAATGTCTGCATTGTAGAATCTGAATGAGGTGGAAGTCTAGAATGCAAAGCTCGGTGGAATTCTAAAGTCCTAAAATTCCCGCTAGCCGGAAGTTAAGTTGTCTGACCTCAAGAATGCTACTAGGTCAGCATTCTACCGTTCTGAAAGATTCTGGGTTCTAGAATCAATTGACGGCTCAGTTCTGCAATGTCAGGGTGGCCAAACTCTGCAATCCTTGCGTGTCTGAACTCGAGAATCATTCAATGTCCACATTCCGGAACTCAGGGTGTCTGAATTCGAGAAGAACCAAATGTCTGCATTCTAGAATCGGAATGTGGTGGAATTCTACAATGCACAACACGGCGGAATTCTGAAGTCATAAAATGCCTGCTAGCCTGAAGTTAGGGTGTCTGAAGTTCTGAATGCTACTAGCTCAGTATTCTACCGTTCTGAAATATTCTGGTTTCTAGAATCAATGGACGGCTGAGTTCCTAAATGTCAGGGTGGCCAAACTCTAGAATCCTTCCATGTCTGAAATTGAGAGTCATTCAATGTCCACATTCCGGAACTCAGGGTGTCTGAATTCCAGAAACACCAAATGTCTGCATTCTAGAATCGGAATTTGGCGAAATTGTAGAACGCACAGCACGGTTGAATTCCAAAGTCCTAAAATGTCTGCTAGGCGGATGCTAAGGTGTCTGAAGATCTGAATGCCACTAGCTCAGTATTCTACCATTCTGAAAGATTCTGTGCTCTAGAATCAATCGGTTTCTGAGTTCCAGAATGTCAGGGTGGCCAAGCTCTAAAATCCTTGCGTGTCTGAACTCGAGAGTCATTCAATGTCCACATTCCGGAACTCTCGGTGTCTGAAATCCAAAAGTACCAAATGTCTTCATTCGAGAATCGGAATGTGGCGGAATTCTAGAATGCATAGCACGGGGGTATTCTAAAGTCCTAAAATGCCTGCTAGCCGGAAGTTAAGGTGTCTGAAGTCCAGAACGCTACTAGGTAAGCATTCTACCGTTCTGAAAGATTCTGGGTTCTAGAAGCAATGGACGGCTGAGTTCCAGAATGTCAGGGTGGCCAAACTCTAGAATCCTTGCGTGTCTGAAATCGAGATTCATTCAATGTCCATACTCCGGAACTCAGGGTGTCTGGTTTCTAGAAGCAGCAAATGTCTCCATTCTAGAATCGGAATGTGGTGGAATTCTAGAATGCACAGTTCGGCGGATTTCTAAAGTCCTAAAATTCCTGCTAGCCCGAAGATAAGGTGTCTGAATTTGTGATCACTACTAGATCAGCATTCTACCGTTCTGAAAAATTCTGGTTTCTAGAATCAATGGACGGCTGAGTTCTGGAATGTCTGGGTGGCCAAACTCGAGAATCCTTGCGTGACTGAACTCGAGAGTCATTCAGTGTCCACATTCCGGAACTCAGGGTGACTGAATTCCAGAAGAACCAAGTGTCTGCATTCTACAATGCCCAGCATGGCGGAATTGTAAAGTCCTAAAATGCCTGCTAGCAGGAAGTTTAGGTGTCTGACGTCCAGAATGCTACTAGGTCAGTGTTATACCGTTCTGAAAGATTCTGAGTTCTAGAATCAATGGATGGCTGAGTTCTGGAATGTCAGGATGGCCACACTCTAGACTCCTTGCGTGTCTGAACTCGAGAGTCATTCAATGTCCACATTCCGGAACTCAGGGTGTCTGAATTCCAGAAGCACCAAATGTCTGCATTCTAGAATTGAAATGTTGCAAAATTCTAGAATGCACAGCACGGCAGAATTCTAAAGTTCTAAAATGCCTGCTACCCAGAAGTTGAGGTGTCTGAAGTTCTGAATGCTACTAGCTCTGTTTTCCACCGTTCTGAAAGATTCTGGGTTCTTGAATCAATGGGGGGCTGAGTTCCGGAATGTCTGGGTGGCCAAACTCTAAAATCCTTGCGTGTCTGAACTCGAGAGTCATTCAGTGTCCACATTCCGGGACTCACGGTGTCTGAATTCCAGAAGTACCAAATGTCTTCATTCGAGAATCAGAATGTGGCGGAATTCTAGAATGCATAGAACGGCGGTATTCTAAAGTCCTAAAATGCCTGCTAGCCTGAGGTTAAGGTGTCTGAAATCCAGAACGCTACTAGGTCAGCATTCTAACTTTCTGAAAGATTCTGATTTATAGAAGCAATGGATGGCTGAGTTCTGGAATGTCAGGGTGGCCAAACTCGAGAATCCATGCGTGTCTGAACTCGAGAGTCATTCAATGTCCACATTCCGGAACTCAGGGTGTTTGAATTCCAGAAGCACCAAATGACTGCATTCTAGAATCGGAATTTGGCGGAATTCTAGAACGCACAGCACGGTTGAATTCTAAAGTCCTAAAATGCCTGCTAGGCGGATGTTAAGATGTCTGAAGATCTGAATGCTACTAGCTCAGTATTCTACCATTCTGAAAGATTCTGGGTTCTAGAATCAATCGGGGGCTGAGTTCCGGAATGTCTGGGTGGCCAAACTCTAAAATTCTTGCGTGTCTGAACTCGAGAGTCATTCAGTATCCACATTCCGGAACTCATGGTGTCTGAATTCCAGAAGAGCCAAATGTCTTCATTCGAGAATCGGAATGTGGCGGAATTCTAGAATGCATAGCACGGCGGTATTCTAAAGTCCTAAAATGCCTGCTAGCCGGAAGTTAAGGTGTCTGAAGTCCAGAACGCTACTAGGTAAGCATTCTACCGTTCTGAAAGATTCTGGGTTCTAGAAGCAATGGACGGCTGAATTCTGGAATGTCAGGATGGCCAAACTCTGGAATCCTTGTGTGTCTGAACTCGAGAATCATTCAATGTCCACATTCCGGAACTCAGGGTGTTTGAATTCCAGAAGCAACAAATGTCTGCATTCCAGAATCGGAATGTGGTGGAATTCCACAATGCACAGCACGGTAACATTCAAAAGTCCTAAAATGCCTGCTAGCCGGAAGTTAAGTTGTCTGACGTCCAGATTGCTACCAGGTCAGCATTCTACCATTCTGAAAGATTCTAGGTTCTAGAATCAATGGACGACTGAGTTCCAGAATGTCAGGTTGGCCAAACTCCAGAATTCTTGCGTCTGTGAACTCGAGAGTCATTCAATGTCCACATTCCGGAACTCAGGGTGTCTGAATTCCAGAAGAACCAAATGTCTGCATTCTAGAATCGGAATGTGGTGGAATTCTACAATGCACAACACGGCGGAATTCTAAAGTCATAAAATGCCTGCTAGCCCGAAGTTAGGGTGTCTGAAGTTCTGATTGCCACTAGCTCAGTATTCTACCGTTCTGAAAGATTCTGGGTTCTAGAATTAATGGGGGGCTGAGTTCCGGAATGTCTGGGTTGCCAAACTCTAAAATCCTTGCGTGTCTGAACTCGAGAGTCATTCAATGTCCACATTCCGGAACTCACGGTGTCTGAATGAAAGAAGTACCAAATGTCTGCATTCGAGAATCGGAATGTGGCGGAATTCTAGAATGCATAGCACGGCGGTATTCTAATGTCCTAAAATGCCTGCTAGCCCGAAGTTAAGGTGTCTGAATTCGTGATCGCTACTAGGTCAGCATTCTACCGTTCTGAAAGATTCTGGTTTCTAGAATCAATGGACCGCTGAGTTCTGGAATGTCTGGGTGGCCAAACTCGAGAATCCTTGCGTGTTTGAACTCGAGAGTCATTCAATGTCCACATTCCGGAACTCAGGGTGACTGAATTCCAGAAGAACCTAGTGTCTGCATTCTACAATGCCCAGCATGGCGGAATTCTAAAATCCTAAAATGCCTTCTAGCCGGAAGTTAAGGTGTCTGACGTCCAGAATGCTACTAGGTCAGCGTTCTACCATTCTGAAAGATTCAGGGTTCTAGAATCAATGGATGGCTGAGTTCTGGAATGTCAGGATGGCCACACTCAAGAATCCTTGCGTGTCTGAACTCGAGAGTCATTCAATGTCCACATTCCGGAACTCATGCTGTCTGAATTCCAGAAGCACCAAATGTCTGCTTTCTAGAATTGAAATGTTGCAAAATTCTGGAATGCACAGCACGGCGGAATTCTAAAGTCCTAAAATGCCTGCTACCCGGAAGTTAAGCTGTCTGAAATTCTGAATGCTTCTAGCTCAGTTTTCTACCGTTCTGAAAGATTCTGGGTTCAAGAATCAATTGACGGCTGAGATCCGGAATGTCAGGGTGGACAAACTCTAGAATCCTTGCGTGTCTGAACTCGAGAGTCATAAAATATCCACATTCTGGAACTCAGGGTGTCTGAATTCCAGAAGCACCAAGTGTCTGCATTCTAGAATCGGAATGTGGTGGAATTCTTGAATGCACAGCACGGTCAGAATTCTAAAGTCCTAAAATGCTAACTAGCTGGAAGTTAAGGTGTCTGATGTCCAGAATAATACTAGGTCAGTATTCTTCCGTTCTAAAAGATTCTGGGTTCTAGAATCAATGCACGGCTGAGTTCCAGAAAGTCCGGATAGCCAAACTCTAGAGTCTTTGCGTCTGTGAGATCAAGAGTCATTCAATGTCCTCATTCCGGAACTCAGGGTGTCTGAATTCCAGAAGAACCATATGTCTGCATTCTAGAATCGGAATGCGGTGGAATTCTACAATGCACAGCACGGCGGAATTCTAAACTCCTAAAATGCCTTCCAGCAGGAAGTTAAGGTGTCTGACGTCCAGAATGTTACTAGGTCTGCATTCTACCGTTCTGAAAGACTCGGGATTCTAGAGGCAATGCACGGCTGAGTTCCGAAATGTCAGGTTTGCCAAACTCTAGAATCCTTGCATGTCTGAACTCGAGAATCATTCAATGTCCACATTCCGGAACTCAGTGTGTCTGAATTCCCGAAGCACCAAATGTCTGTATTACAGAAAAAGAATGTGATGGAATTCTAGAATGCACAGCACAGCAGAATTCTAAATTCCAAAAATGCCTGCTAGCCAGATGTTAAGGTGTCTGAAGTCATGAATGCTGCTAGGTCAGTATTCTACCTTTCTGAAAGATTCTGTGTTCTAGAATCGATGGACGGCTGAGTTCTGGAATGTCAGGTTGGCCAAACTCTAGAATCCTTGCCTCTCTGAACTCAATAGTCATTCAATGTCCACATTCCGGAACTCAGGGTGTCTGAATTCCAGAAGCACCAAATGTCTGCATTCTAGA
This sequence comes from Aotus nancymaae, assembly GCF_030222135.1. Classification (NCBI taxonomy): domain Eukaryota; kingdom Metazoa; phylum Chordata; class Mammalia; order Primates; family Aotidae; genus Aotus; species Aotus nancymaae. Next base: position 1,316,087 of record NW_026988514.1, on the reverse strand, counting down.
ATCGCAATGTGTCAGAATACTAGAATGCACAGCACGGCGAAATTCTAAACTCCTAAAATGCCTGATATCCGGAAGTTAAGATGTCTGGCGTCCATAATGCTACTAGGTCAGTATTCTACCATTGTGAAAGATTCTGGGTTCTAGAATCAATGGACGGCTGAGTTCTGGAATGTGAGGTTGGCCAAACTCTAGAATCCTTGCATCTCTGAACTCGAGAGTCATTCAATGTCAACATTCCGGAACTCAGGGTGTCTGAATTCCAGAAGAACCTAGTGTCTGTATTCTAGAATGCACAGCATGGCGGCATTCTGAAGTCCTAAAATGCCTTCTAGGCGGAAGTTAAGCTGTCTGACGTCCAGAGTGCTACCAGGTCAGCATTCTACCGTTCTGAAAGATTCTGGGTTCTAGAATCAATTGACGGCTGAGTTCTGCAATGTCAGGGTGGACAAACACTGCAATCCTTGCGTGTCTGAACTCGAGAGTCATTCAATATCCACATTCTGAACTAACAGTGTCTGAATTCCAGAAGTACCAAATGTCTGCATTGTAGAATCGGAATGTGGTGGAAGTCTAGAATGCAAAGCTCGGCAGAATTCTAAAGTCCTAAAATTCCCGCTAGCCGGAAGTTAAGTTGTCTGACCTCGAGAATGCTACTAGGTCAGCATTCTACCGTTCTGAAAGATTCTGGGTTCTAGAATCAATTGACGGCTGAGTTCTGCAATGTCAGGGTGGCCAAACACTGCAATCCTTGCGTGTCTGAACTCGAGAATCATTCAATGTCCACATTCCGGAACTCAGGGTGTCTGAATTCCAGAAGAACCAAATGTCTGCATTCTAGAATCGGAATGTGGCAGAATTCTAGAATGCACTGCACGACGTAATTCTAAACTCCTAAAATGCCTGTGAGCCTGTAGTTAAGGTTCCTGACGTCCAGAATGTTACTAGGTCAGCATTCTACCGTTCTGAAAGATTCTGGGTTCTAGAATGAATGGATGGTGAGTTCCGGAATGTCAGTGTGGCCAAACTCTAGAATCCTTTCGTGTCTGAAATCAAGAGTCATTCAATATCAACATTCCGGAAGTTATGGTGTGTGAATTCTAGAAGCACCAAATGTCTGTTTTCTAGAATCGTAAAGTAGCGGAATTCTATAATGCACAGCACGGCGGAATTCTAAATTCCTAAAATGCCTGCTAGCTGGAAGTTAAGTTGTCTGACATCCAGAATGCTACTAGGTCAGCATTCTAGAATTCTGGAAAATTCTGGCTTCTAACATCAATTGACAGCTGAGTTCTGGAAGATCATGTTTTCCAAACTCTAGAATACTTGCGTGTCTGTACTCCAGAGGCATTCAATGTCAACATTCCAGAATTTAGGGTGTCTGAATTCCAGAAGCACCAAATGTCTGTATTGTAGAATTGGAATGTGGCGGAATTCTAGAATGCACAGCACGGCAGAATTCTAAAGACCTATAATGGTTGCTAGCAAGAAATCAAGTTGTCTGACATCCAGAATGCAAATAGGTCAGGATTCTACCATTCTGAAAGATTCTGGGTTCTAGAATCAATGGGCGGCTGAGTTCCAGAATGTCAGGCTGGCCAAACTATATGAAACTAGCATGTCTGAAATCGAGATTCATTCATTGTAAACATTCCAGAAGATAGGGTGTCTGAATGCCAGAAGCAGCAAATCTCTGTATTCTAGAATCGGAATGTGGTGTAATTCTAGAATGCACAGTACGGCGGAACTCTAAAGTCCTAAAATGCCTACTACCCGGAAGTTAATGTGTCTGATGTCCAGAATGCTAATAGATCAGCATTCGAATGTAGTTACAGATTCTGGATTCTAGAATCAATGGACGGCTGAGTTCCGGAATGCCAGGTTGGTCAAACTTTAGAAACCTTGTGTGTCTGGACTCGAGATTCTTTCAATGTCCACATTCCGGACATTGTTCTCCTAAGAGAGTTGAAAGTAGGTTTAGATTCAGCAACTTAGAAACACGTTTCTTCTAGGAGCTGCGTTGGGATATTCCCGAGTGAATGGGACCATAGGTTCTACAGAGAAATATCTGCTTTTAAAACCAAAACGGAGCTCTCTAACTGAATGGTTGTCCATGTGTGCATTCAAGTGACAGAGTTAAACTCATGTGTGGATACAGCAGTGTGCAATCCCTTTCTGTGCAGAATCCCGAAACCGGCATTTTTCGCCCAATGCCGGCATACGTATGAAACAGCAGTAAACTTCGTCTAAAACTCAGGAGAAACGTTTCCTTGAAACTGCTCTGCTGTGTGTTCGTTCAACTAAGAGAGTTAAATCCACGTTGAGATTCAGCGAGTTAGAAACACGTTTCTTCTAGGAGCTGCGTTGGGATATTCCCGAGTGAATGGGTCCATAGGCTGTACAGAGAAATATCTGCTTCTAAAACAAAAACGGAGCTATCTAACTGAATGGTTGTCCATGTTTCCATTCAGCTGACAGAGTTAAACTCATGTGTGGATTCAGCGGTGTGCAAACCCTTTCTGTGCAGAATTCCGAAACCGGCCTTTCCAGCCCAATGCGGGCAAACGTACCAAACAGCAGGAAGACTTCGTATAAAACTCAGGAGAAACGTTTCCTTGAAACTGCTCTGCTGTGCGTTCGTTCATCTAAGAGAGATGAATCTACGTTGAGATTCAACGAGTTAGAAACACGTATTTTCTAGGAGCTGAATTGGGATATTCACGAGTGAATGGGACCATAGGCTGTACAGAAAAATATCTGCTTCTAAAACCAAAACGGAGCTATCAAACTGAATGGTTGTCCATGTGTGCATTCAACTGACAGAGTTAAACTCATGTGTGGATTCAGCGGTGAGCAAACCCTTTCTGTGCAGAATCCCGAAACCTGCATTTCCAGCCCAATGTCGGCATACATACGAAACAGCAGTAAGACATCGTCTAAAACTCAGGAGAAACGTTTCCTTGAAACTGCTCTTCTGTGCATTCGTTCACCTAAGAGAGTTGAATCTACGTTGAGATTCAGCGAGTTAGAAACACGTTTCATCTAGGAGCAGTGTTGGGATATTCCCGAGTGAATTTGAACACAGGCTGTACAGAGAAATATCTGCTTCTAAAACCAAAACGGAGCTATCTAACTGAATGGTTGTCCATGTGTGCATTCAACTGAGACAGTTAAACTCATGTGTGGATTCAGCGGTGTGCAAAACCTTTCTGTGCAGAATCCCGAATCCGGCATTTCCAGCCCAATGCCGGCATACGTACGAAACAGCATTAAGACTTCGCCTAAAACTCAAGAGAAACGTTTCCGTGAAACTGCTCTGCTGTGCGTACGTACAACTTAGACAGTTGAATCTACTTTGAGATTCAGCGAGTTAGAAACTCGTTTCTTCTAGGTGCTGCGTTGGGATATTCCCGAGTGAATGGGACCATAGGCTGTACAGAGAAATATCTGCTTCTAACACCAAAATGGAGCTATCTCACTGAATCGTTGTCAATGTCTGCATTCAACTGACAGAGTGAATTTCATGTGTGGATTCAGCAGTGTGCAAACCCTTTCTGTGCAGAATCCCAAAAGGGACATTTGCAGCCCTATGCCGGCATACGTACGAAACAGCAGTAAGATTTCGTCTAAAATTCAGGAGAAACATTTCCTTGAAACTGCTCTGCTGTGCGTTCGTTCACCTAAGAGAGTTGAATCTACGTTGAGATTCAGATAGTTAGACTCACGTTTCTTCTAGGAGCTGCGTTGGGATATTCACGAGTGAATAGGATCATAGACTGTACAGAGAAATATCTGCTTCTAAAACCAAAACGGAGCTATGTAACTGAGTGGTTGTTCATTTGTGCATTCAATTGACAGCGTTAAACACATGTGTTGATTCAGCGGTGTGCAGACACATTTTGTACAGAACCCCGAAACCGGCATTTCCATCCCAATGCCAGCATACGTACGAAACAGCAGTAAGACTTCGTCTAAAACTCAAGAGAAACGTTTCCTTGAAACTGCTCTGCTGTGCGTTTGTTCACCTAAGAGAGTTGAATCTACGTTGAGATTCAGCGAGTTAGAAATACGTTTCCTCTAGGAGCTGCGTTGGGATATTCACGAGTGAATGTGACCATAGGCTGTACAGGGAAATATCGGCTTCTAAAACCCAAACGGAGCTATCTAACTGAATGGTTGTCCATGTGTGCATTCAACTGACGGAGGTAAACTCATGTGTGGATTCAGCGGTGTGCAAACACTTTCTGTGCATAATCCCAAAACCGGCATTTCCAGACCAATGCCGGCATATGCACGAAACAGCAGTAAGACTTCGTCTAAAACTCAGGAGAAACGTTTCCTTGAAAATGCTCTGATGTGCGTTCGTACACCTAAGAAAGTTGAATCTACGTTGAGATTCAAAGAGTTAGAAACACGTTTCTTCTAGGAGCTGCGATGGGATATTCCCGAGTGAATGGGATCATAGGCTGTACAGAGAAATATATGCTTCTAAAACCAAAACGGAGATATCTAACTGAATGGTTGTCCATGTGTGCATTCAACTGACAGAGTTAATCTCATGTGTGTATTCAGCGGTGTGCAAGCACTTTCTCTGCAGAGTCCCGAAACCGGCATTTGCAGCCCAATGCCGGCAGACGTACGAAACTGCAGTAAGACTTCGTCTAACACTCAGGAGAAACGTTTCCTTGAAACTGCTCTGCTGTGCGTTAGTTCACCTAAGAGAGTTGAATCTACGTTGAGATTCAGCGAGTTGGAAACACGTTTCTTCTAGTAGCTGCATTGGGATATTCCCGAGTGAATGGGACCATAGTCTGTACAGAGAAATATCTGCTTCTAAAACCAAAACTGAGTTATCTAACTGAAGAGTTGTCCATGGGTGCATTCAACTGACAAAATTTAAACTCATGTGTGTATTCAGCGGTGTGCAAATCCTTTCTGTGTAGAATCCCGAAACCGCCATTACCAGCCCAAAGCCGACAGATGTGCGAAACAGCAGTAAGGCTTCGTCTAAGACTCAGGAAAAACGGTTCCTTGAAACTGCTCTGATGTGCGTTCCTTCCCCTAATGGAGTTGAATCTACGTTGAGATTCAGCGAGAGAGAAACACGTTTCTTCTAGGAGCTGTGTTGGGATATTCCCGAGTGAAAGGGACCATAGGCTGTACAGAGAAATATCTGTTTCTAAAACCCAAATGGAGCTATCTAACTGAATGGTTGTCCATGTGTGCATTCAGCAGGCAGAGTTAATCTCATGTGTGGATTCAGCGCTGTGTAAACCCGTTCTGCGCAGAATCCCGAAACCGGCATTTCGAGCCCAAAGTCGGCATACGTACGAAACAGCAGTAAGACATCGTCTAAAACTGAGGAGAAACGTTTCCGTGAAACTGCTCTGCTGTGCGTTCGTTCACCTAAGAGAGTTGAATCTACGTTGAGACTCAGCGAGTTAGAAACACGTTTCTTCTTGGAGCTGTGTTGGGATATTCCCGAGTGAATGGGACCATAGGCTGTACAGAGAAATATCTGCTTCCATAACCCAAACGGAGCTATCTAATTGAATGGTTGTCTATGTGTGCATTCAACTGACTGAGTTAAACACATGTGTGGATTCAGCTGTGTGCAAACCCTTTCTGTGCATAATCCCAAAACCGACATGTCCATCCCAATGCCGGCATACGTACGAAACAGCAGTAAGACTTCGTCTAAAACTCAGGAGAAACGTTTCCTTGAAACTGCTCTGCTGCGTGTTCGTTCACCTAAGAGAGTTGAATCAACGTTGAGATTCAGCGAGTTAGAAACACGTTTCTTCTAGGACCTGGGTTGGGATATTCCCGAGTGAATGGGACCATAGGCTGTACATAGAAATATCTGCTTCTAAAACCAAAACGGAGCTATCTAACTGTAGGGTTTTCCATGTGTGTATTCAGCAGACAGAGTTAAACTCATGTGTAGTTTCAGCGGTGTGCAAACCCTTTCTTTGCAGAATCCCGAAACCGGTATTTCCAGCCCAATGCCGGCATACGTACGAAACAGCAGTAAGACTTCGTCTAAAGCTCAGGAGAAACGTTTACTTGAAACTGCTCTGCTGTGCGTTCGTACACCTAAGAGAGTTGAATCTACGTTGAGATTCAGCGAGTTAGAAACACGTTTCCTCTAGGAGCTGGGTTGGGATATTCCCGAGTGAATGGGACCATAGGCTGTACAGAGAAATATCTGCTTCTAAAACCAAAACGGAGCTATCTAACTGAATGGTTGTTCATTTGTGCATTCAACTGACAGCGTTAAACACATGTGTGGTTTCAGCGGTGTGCAAACCCTTTCTGTGCAGAATCCCGAAACCGGCATTTCCAGCACAATGCCGGTATACGTACGAAGCAGCAGTAAGATTTCGTCTTAAACTCAACAGAAACGTTTCCGTGAAACTGCTCTGCTGTGCATACGTACACCTAAGACAGTTGAATCTACTTTGAGATTCAGCGAGTTAGAAACTCGTTTCTTCTAGGTGCTGTGTTGGGATATTCCAGAGTGAATGGGACAATAGGCTGTACAGAGAAATATCTGCTTCTAAAACCAAAACGGAGCTATCTAACTGAATGGTTGTTAATGGGTGCATTCAACTGACAGAGTTAAACTCACGTGTGCATTCAGCGGGTTGCAAACCCTTTCTGTGCAGAATCCCAAAACCAGCATTTCCAGGCAATGCCGGCATACGTACGAAACAGAAGTAAGACTTCGTCTAAAACTCAGGATAAACGTTTCCTTGAAACTACGTTGCTGTGTGTTCGTTCACCTAAGAGAGTTGAATCTACGTTGAGATTCAGCGAGTGAGAAACACGTTTCTTCTAGGAGCTGTGTTGGGATATTCCCGAGTGAAAGGGACCATAGGCTGTACAGAGAAATATCTGTTTCTAAAACCCAAATGGAGCTATCTAACTGAATGGTTGTCCATGTGTGCATTCAGCAGGCAGAGTTAATCTCATGTGTGGATTCAGCGCTGTGTAAACCCGTTCTGCGCAGAATCCCGAAACCGGCATTTCCAGCACAATGCCGGTATACGTACGAAGCAGCAGTAAGATTTCGTCTAAAACTCAACAGAAACGTTTCCGTGAAACTGCTCTGCTGTGCATACGTACACCTAAGACAGTGGAATCTACTTTGAGATTCAGCGAGTTAGAAACTCGTTTCTTCTAGGTGCTGCGTTGCGATATTCCAGAGTGAATGGGACAATAGGCTGTACAGAGAAATATCTGCTTCTAAAACCAAAACGGAGCTATCTAACTGAATGGTTGTTAATGGGTGCATTCAACTGACAGAGTTAAACTCACGTGTGCATTCAGCGGGTTGCAAACCCTTTCTGTGCAGAATCCCAAAACCAGCATTTCCAGGCAATGCCGGCATACGTACGAAACAGAAGTAAGACTTCGTCTAAAACTCAGGATAAACGTTTCCTTGAAACTACGTTGCTGTGTGTTCGTTCACCTAAGAGAGTTGAATCTACGTTGAGATTCAGCGAGTGAGAAACACGTTTCTTCTAGGAGCTGTGTTGGGATATTCCCGAGTGAAAGGGACCATAGGCTATACAGAGAAATATCTGTTTCTAAAACCCAAATGGAGCTATCTAACTGAATGGTTGTCCATTTGTGCATTCAACTGACAGCGTTAAACACATGTGTGGTTTCAGCGGTGTGCAAACCCTTTCTGTGTAGAATCCTGAAACCGGCATTTCCAGCACAATGCCAGTATACGTACGAAGCAGCAGTAAGATTTCGTCTAAAACTCAACAGAAACGTTTCCGTGAAACTGCTCTGCTGTGCATACGTACACCTAAGACAGTTGAATCTGCTTTGAGATTCAGCGAGTTAGAAACTCGTTTCTTCTAGGTGCTGCGTTGGGATATTCCAGAGTGAATGGGACAATAGGCTGTAAAGAGAAATATCTGCTTCTAAAACCAAAACGGAGCTATCTAACTGAATGGTTGTCAATGGGTGCATTCAACTGACAGAGTTAAACTCACGTGTGCATTCAGCGAGTTGCAAACACTTTCTGTGCAGAATCCCAAAACCAGCATTTCCAGGCAATGCCGGCATACGTACAAAACAGAAGTAAGACTTCGTCTAAAACTCAGGATAAACGTTTCCTTGAAACTACGTTGCTGTGTGTTCGTTCACCTAAGAGAGTTGAATCTACGTTGAGATTCAGCGAGTTAGAAACACGTTTCTTCTTGGAGCTGCGTTGGGATATTCCCGAGTGAATGGGACCATAGACTGTACAGAGAAATATCTGCTTCTAAAACCAAAAGGGAACTGTCTAACTTAACGGTTGTCAATGTCTGCATTCAACTGACCGAGTGAAACTCATGTGTGGATTCAGCAGTATGCAAACCCTTTCTGTGCAGAATCCCAAAACCGACATTTGCAGCCCAATGACGGCATACGTACGAAACAGCAGTAAGATTTCGTCTAAAACTCAGGAGAAACATTTCCTTGAAACTGCTCTGCTGTGCGTTCCTTCACCTAAGAGAGTTGAATCTACGTTGAGATTCAGAGAATTAGACTCACGTTTCTTCTAGGAGCTGCGTTGGGATATTCCCGAGTGAATAGGACCATAGACTGTACAGAGAAATATCTGCTTCTAAAACCAAAACTTTGCTATCTAACTGAATGGTTGTTCATTTGTGCATTCAATTGACAGCGATAAACACATGTGTGGATTCAGCGGTGTGCAGACACATTTGGGCAGAATCCCGAAACCGGCATTTCCATCCCAATGCCGGCATACGTACGAAACAGCAGTAATACTTCGTCTAAAACTCAGGAGAAACGTTTCCTTGAAACTGCTCTGCTCTGCGTTTGCTCACCTAAGAGAGTTGAATCTACGTTGAGATTCAGCGAGTTAGAAATACGTTTCCTCTAGGAGCTGCGTTGGGATATTCACGAGTGAATGTGACCATAGGCTGTACAGGGAAATATCGGCTTCTAAAACCCAAACGGAGCTATCTAACTGAATGGTTGTCCATGTGTGCATTCAACTGACGGAGGTAAACTCCTGTGAGAATTCAGCGGTGTGCAAACCCTTTCTGTGCATAATCCCAAACCGGCATTTCCAGACCAATGCCGGCATACGCATGAAACAGCAGTAAGACTTTGTCTAAAATTCAGGAGCAACGTTTCCTTGAAAATGCTCTGCTGTGCGTTCGTTCACCTAAGAGAGTTGAATCTACGTTGACATTCAGCGAGTTGGAAACACGTTTCTTCTAGGAGCTGCGTTGGGATATTCCCGAGTGATTGGGGCCATAGGCTGTACAGAGAAATATCTGCTCATAAAACCAAAACGGAGCTATCTAACTGAATGATTGTCCATGTGTCCATTCTGCTGAGAGAGTTAAACTCATGTGTGGAATCAGCTGTGTGCAAACCCTTTCTGTGCAGAATCCCGAAACCGGCATTTCCAGCCCAATGCCGGCATACGTACGAAACAGCAGTAAGACTTCGTCTAAAACTCAGGAGAAACGTTACCTTGAAACTACTCTGCTGTGCGTTCGTTCACCTAAGAGAGTTGAATCTACGTTGAGATTCAGCGAGTTAGAAACACGTTTCTTCAAGGAGCTGCGCTGGGATATTCCCGAGTGAATGGGACCATAGGCTGTACAGAGAAATATCTGCTTCTAAAACCAAAACGGAGCTATCTAACTTAATGGTTGTACATGTGTGCATTCAGCAGACAGAGTTAAACTCATGTGTGGATTCAGTGGTGTGCAAACCCTTTCTGTGTAGAATCCCGAAACCGGCATTTCCAGCCCAATGCCGTCATACGTACGAAACAGCAGTAAGACTTCGTCTAAAACTCAGGAGTAACGTTTCCGTGAAACTGCTCTGCTGTGCGTACGTATAACTAATAGAGTTGAATCTACGTTGAGTTTCAGCGAGTTAGAAACACGTTTCTTCTAGGAGCTGCGTTGGGATATTCCCGAGTGAATGGTACCATAGGCTGGACAGAGAAATATCCGCTTCTAAAACCCAAACGGAGCTATCTAACTGAATGGTTGTCCACGTGTACATTCAACTGACAGAGTTAAACACATGTGTGGATTCAGCGGTGTGCCAGCACTTTCTGTGCAGAGTCCCAAAACTGGCATTTACAGCCCAATGCCGCATACGTACGAAACAGCAGTAAGACTTCGTCTAAAACTCAGGAGAAACGTTTCCGTGAAACTGCTCTGCTGTGCGTTCGTACACCTAAGAGAGTTGAATCTACGTTGAGTTTCAGCGAGTTAGAAACACGTTTCTTCTTGGAGCTGTGTTGGGATATTCCCGAGTGAATGGGACCATAGGCTGTATAGAGAAATATCTGCTTCTAAAACCAAAACGGAGCTTTCTAACTGAATGGTTGTCCATGTGTGCATTCAACTGAGAGTTTCAAACTCATGTGTTGATTCAGAGGTGTGCAAACCCTTTCTGGGCAGAATCCCGAAACGCGGCATCTCCAGCCAAATGCCGCCATACGTACGAAACTGTAGTAAGACAACTTCTAAAACTCAGGAGAAACGTTTACTTGAAACTGCTGTGCTGTGCGTTCGTTAACCTAATAGAGTTGAATCTAAGTTGAGATTCAGCGAGTTAGAGACAGGTTTCTTCTAGGAGCTGCATTGGGATATTCCCGAGTGAATAGGACCATAGGCTGTACAGAGAAATAACTGCTTCTGAAAGAAAAACGGAGCTATCTAACTGAATGGTTGTCCATGTGTGCATTCAATTGACAGAGTTAAACTCATATGGGGATTCAGCGGTGTGCAAACCCTTTCTGTGCAGAATCCCGTAACCGGCATTTCCAGCCCAATGCCGGCATATGAACGAAACAGCAGTAAGCTTCGTCTAAAACTCAGGAGCAACGTTTCCTTGAAACTGCTCTGCTGTGCGTTCGTTCACCTAAGAGAGATGAATCTACATTGAGATTCAGCAAGTTAGAAACACGTTTCTTCTGGGAGCTGCATTGGGATATTCCTGACTGAATGGGACCATAGACTGTACAGAGAAACATCTGCTTCTAAAACCAAAACGGAGCTATCTAACTGAATGGCTGTCCATGCGTTCATTAAATTGATAGAGTTAAACTCATGTGTAGATTCAGCGGTTTGCAAACCCTTTCTGTGCAGAATCCCAAACCGGCATTTCCAGCCCAATGCCGGCATACGTACGAAACAGCAGTAAGACTTCGTCTGAAACTCAGGAGTAACGTTTCCTTGAAACTGCTCTGCTGTGCGTTCGTTCACCTAAGAGAGTTGAATCTACGTTGAGATTCAGCAAGTTAGAAACACGTTTCTTCTAGGAGCCGCGTTGGGATATTCCCGACTGATTGGGGCCATAGGCTGTACAGAGAAATATCTGCTTCTAAAACCAAAACGGAGCAATCTAACTGAATGGTTGTCCATGTGTCCATTCTGCTGACAGAGTTAAACTTATGTGTGGATTCAGCGGTGTGCAAACCCTTTCTGTGCAGAATCCCGAAACCGGTATTTCCAGCCCAATGCAGGCATACGTACGAAACAGCAGTAAGACTTCATCTTAAACTCAGGAGAAACGTTTCCTTGAAACTGCTCTGCTGTGCGTTCGTTCACGTAAGAGAGTTGAATCTACATTGAGATTCAGCGAGTTAGAAACACGTTTTCTCTAGGAGCTGCGTTGGGATATTCCCGAGTGAATGGGACCATATGCTGTACAGAGAAATATCTGCTTCTAAAACCAAAACGGAGCTATCTAACTGAGTAGTTGTCCATGTGTGCATTCAACTGACAGAGATAAACTCATGTGTGGATTCAGCGGTGTGCAAACCCTTTCTGTGCAGAATCCCGAAACCGGAATTTCCAGCCCAATGCCGGCATACGTACGAAACAGCAGTAAAAGTTTGTCAAACACTCAGGAGCAACGTTTCCGTGAATCTCCTCTGCTGTGTGTTCGTTCAACTAAGAGAGTTGAATCTACGTTGAGATTCAGCGAGTTAGAAACACGTTTCTTCTAGGAGATGCGCTGGGATATTCCCGAGTGAATGGGACAATAGGCTGTACAGATAAATGTCTGCTTCTTAAACCAAAACTGAGCTATCTAACTGAATGGTTGTCCATGTGTGCATTCAACTGACAGAGGTAAACTCATGTGCGGTTTCAGCGGTGTGCAAACCCTTGATGTGCAGAATCCCAAAACCAGCATTTGCAGCCCAATGCCGGCATGCGTACGAAACAGCAGTAGGACTTTGTCTAAAACTCAAGAGAAACGTTTCCGTGAAACTGCTGTGCTGGGCGTGCGTACACCTAAGAGAGTTGAATCTACTTTGAGATTCAGCGAGTTAGAAACTCGTTTCTTCTAGGAGCTACGTTGGGATATTCCCGAGTAAATGGGATTATACGCTGTACAGAAAAATATCAGCTTCTAAAACTAAAACGAAGCTATTTAACTGAAGAGTTGTCCATGTGTGCATTCAACTGACAGAGTTAAACTCATGTGTGGATTCAGCGGTGTTCAAACCCTTTCTGTGCAGAACCCCAAAACCGGCATTTCCAGTCAAATGCCGGCATACGTACGAAACAGCAGTAAGACTTCGTCTAAAACTCAGGAGAAACGTTTCCTTGAAACTGCTCTGCTGTGAGTTCGTTCATCTAAGACAGTTGAATCTACGTTGACATTCAGGGAGTTAGAAACACGTTTCTTCTAGGAGCTGCATTGGGATATCCCCGAGTGATTGGGGCCATAGGCTGTACAGAGAAATATCTGCTTCTAAAACCAAAACGGAGCTATCTAACTGAATGGTTGTCCATGTGTCCATTCTGCTGAGAGAGTTAAACTCATGTGTGGATTCAGCGGTGTGCAAACCCTTTCTGTACAGAATTCAAAAACCGCCATTTCCAGTCCAATGCCGGCATACGTACGAAACAGCAGTAAGACTTTGTCAAAAACTCTGGAGAAACGTTTCCGTGAAACTGCTCTGCTGTGCATTCGTTCACCTAAGAGAGTTGAAACTACGTTGAGATTGAGCGAGTTAGAAACACCTTTCTTCTAGGAGCTGCGCTGGGATATTCCCGAGTGAATGGAACCATAGGCAGTACACAGAAATATCTGCTTCTAAAACCAAAGCGGAGCTATCTAACTGAATGGTTGTCCATGTGTGCATTCAGCTGACAGAGTTAATCTCATGTGTGGATTCAGCGGTTTGCAAACCCTTTCTGTGCAGAATCCCGAAACCGGCATTTCCAGCCCAATGCCGGCATACGTACGAAACAGCAGTAAGACTTCGTCTAAAATTCAGGAGAAACGTGTACTTGAAACTGCTCTGCTGTGCTTTCGTTCACCTAAGAGAGTTGAATCTACGTTGAGATTCACCGAGTTAGAAACACGTTTCTTCTAGGAGCTGCGTTGGGACATTCCCGAGTGAATGTGAACAGAGGCTGTACAGAGAAATATCTGCTTCTAAAACCCAAACGGAGCTGTCTAACTGAACGGTTGTCCATGTGTGCATTCAGCTGACAGAGTTAAACTCATGTGTGTATTCAGCGGTGAGCAAACCCTTTCTGTGCAGAAACCTGAAACCGGCCTTTCCAGCCCAATGCCGGCATACGTACAAAACAGCAGTAAGACGTCGTCTAAAACTCAGGAGAAACATTTCCGTGAAACTGCTCTGCTGTGTGTTCGTTCACCTAAGAGAGTTGAATCTACGTTGAGATTCAGCGAGTTGGAAACATGTTTCTTCTAGGAGCTGCCGTGGGATATTCCCGAGTGAATGGGACCATAGGCTGTACAGATAAATATCTGCTTCTAAAACCAAAACGGAGCTATCTAACTGATTGGTTGTCCATGTGTGCATTCAGCAGACCGAGTTAAACTCATGTGTGGATTCAGCGGTGTGCAAACCCTTTCTGTGCAGAATCCCGAAACGGGCATTTCCAGCCCAATGCAGGCATAAGAGTGAAAGGGACCATAGGCTGTACAGATAAATATCTGCTTATAAAACCAAAACGGAGCTATCTAACTGATTGGTTGTCCATGTGTGCATTCAGCTGACCGAGTTAAACTCATGTGTGGATTCAGCGGTGTGCAAACCCTTTCTGTGCAGAATCCTGAAACGGGCATTTCCAGCCCAATGCCGGCATACGTATGAAACAGCAGAAAGACTTCGTCTAAAACTCAGGAGAAAAGTTTACTTGAAACTGCTCTGCTGTGCGTTCGTTCACCAAAGAGAGTTGAATCTACATTGAGATTCAGCGAGTTAGAAACACGTTTCTTCTAGGAGACTCTTTGGGATATTCCAGAGTGAATGGGACCATAGGCTGTACAGAGAAATATCTGCTTCTAATACCAAAACGGAGCTATCTAACTGAATGGTTGTCCATGTGTGCATTCAACTGACAGAGTTAATCTCACGTGTGGATTCAGCGGTGTGCAAAGCGTTTCTGTGCAGAATCCCAAAACCAGCATTTCCAGCCCAATGCCGGCATACATACGAAACAGCAGTAAGACTTCATCTAAAACTCAGGAGAAATGTTTCCTTGAAACTTCTCTGCTGTGTGTTAGTTCACCTAAGAGAGTTGAATCTACGTTGAGATTCAACGAGTTAGAAACACGTTTCTTCTGGGAGCTGCGTTGGGACATTCCTGAATGAATCGGGCCATAAGTTGTACAGATAAATATCTGCTTCTGAAACGCAAAGGGAGCTATCTAACTGAATGGTTGCCCATGTGTGCATTCAGTGGACAGAGTTAAACTCATATGAGGATTCAGCGTTGTGCAACCACTTTCTGTGCAGAATCCCAAATCCGGCATTTCCATCCCAATGCCGGCATACGTACGAAAGTGCAGTAAGACTTCGTCTAAAACTCAGGAGAAACGTTTCCGTGAAACTGCTCTGCTGTGCATTCGTTCACCTAAGGGAGTTGAATCTACGTTGAGATTCAGTGAGTTAGAAACACGTATCTTCTAGGAGCTGCGTTGGGATATTCCCGAGTGAATGGGACCATAGGCTGTACAGCGAAACATCTGCTTCTAAAACCATACCGGAGCTATCTAACTGAGTGGTTGTCAATGTCTGCATTCAACTGACAGAGATAAACTCATGTGTGGATTCAGCAGTGTGCAAAGCTTTTCTGTGCAGAATCCCAAAACCACCATTTCCAGTCCAATGCCAGCATACGTACGAAACAGCAGTAAGACTTCGTCTAAAACTCAGAAGAAACGTTTCCTTGAAACTGCTCTGCTGTGCTCTCGTTCACCTAACAGAGGTGAATCTACGTTGACATTCAGCGAGTTAGAAACTCGTTTCTTCTAGGAGCTGCGTTGGGATATTCCCGAGTGAATGGGACCATAGGCTGTACAGAGAAATACCTGCTTCTAAAACCAAAACGGAGCTATCTAACTGAATAGTTGTCAATGGGTGCATTCAAGTGACAGAGTTAAATTCACGTGTCAATTCAGCGGTTTACAAACCCTTTCTGTGCAGAATCCCAAAACCAGCATTTGCAGCCCAATGCCGGCATACGTACGAAACAGCAGTAAAATTCCTCTAAAACTCAGGAGAAACGTTTCCTTGAAACTGCTCTGCAGTGCGTTTGTTCACCTAAGAGAGTTGAATCTATGTTGAGATTCAGTGAGTCAGAAACACGTTTCTTCTAGGAGCTGCGTTGGGATATTCCCGAGTGAATGGGACCGTAGGCTGCACTGAGAAATATCTGCTTCTAAACCCAAACGGAGCTATCTATCTGAATGGTTGCCAATGGGTGCATTCAACTGAGAGAGTTAAACTAACTTGTGGATTCTACGGTTTGCAAACCCCTTCTGTGCAGAATCCCAAAACCGGCATTTCCAGCCCAATACCGGCATGCGTATGAAACAGCAGTATGACTTCGTCTAAAACTCAGGAGAAACGTTTTCTTGAATCTACCCTGCTGTGCGTTCGTTCACCTAAGAGAGTTGAATCTATGTTGAGATTCAGCGAGTTAGAAACACGTTTCTTCTAGGAGCTTCGTTGGGATATTCCCGAGGGAGTGGGACCATAGGATGTACAGAGAAATATCTGCTACTAAAACCAAAACGGAGCTATCTAACTGAATGGTTGTCAATGTGTGCATTTAGCTGACAGAGTTAAACTCACGTGTGGATTCAGCGGTTTGTAAACCCTTTCTGTGCAGAATCGCAAAACTGGCATTTCCAGACCAATGCCGGCATACGTACGAAACATCAGGAAACTTCGTCTAAAACTCAGGAGAAACGTTTAATTGAAACTGCTCTGCTGTCTGTTCGTTCACCTAAGAGAGTTGAATCTATGTTCAGATTCAGAGAGTTAGAAACACGTTTCTTCAAGGAGAAGCGTTGGGATATTCGCGAGTGAATCGGACCACAGGCTTTACAGAGAAATATCTGCTTGTAAAACCAAAACTGAGCTATCTAACTGAATGGTTGTCAATGGGTGTATTCAACTGACAGAGTTAAACTCACGTGTGGAATCAGCAGTTTGTAAACCCTTTCTGTGCAGAATCCCGAAACCGGCATTTCCAGCCCAGTGCCGGCATACGTATGAAACAGCCGTATGACTTCGTGTAAAACTCAGGAGAAACGTTTTCTTCAATCTGCCCTGCTGTGCGTTCGTTTACCTAAGAGAGTTGAATCTCTGTTGAGATTCAGGGAGTCAGAAACACGATTTTTCTAGGAGCAAATTTGGGATATTCCCGAGTGAATGGGACCATAGGCTGTACAGAGTAATATCTGCTTCTAAAAGCAAAACGGGTCTATCTAACTGAATGGTTGTCAATGTGTGCATTCAACTGACAGAGTTAAACTCACGTGTGGATTCAGCGGTTTGCAAACCATTTCTGTGCAGAATCCCAAAACCGGCATTTCCTGCCCAATCCCGGCATACGTAAGAAACAGCAGTAAACTTCGTCTAAATCTCAGGAGAAACCTTTCCTTGAAACTGCTCTGCTGTCCGTTCGTTCACCTAAGAGAGTTGGATCTATGTTGAGATTCAGCGAGTCAGAAACACGTTTCTTTTTTTTTTTTTTTTTTTGAAACGGAGTTTCGCTCTTGATACCCAGGCTGGAGTGCAATGGCGCGATCTCGGCTCACCGCAATCTCCGCCTCCTGGGTTCAGGAAATTCTCCTGCCTCAGCCTCCTGAGTAGCTGGGATTACAGACACGCGCCACCGTGCCCAGCTAATTTTTTGTATTAGTAGAGACGGGGTTTCACCATGTTGACCAGGATGGTCTCGATCTCTTGACCTCGTGATCCACCCGCCTTGGCCTCCCAAAGTGCTGGGATTACAGGCTTGAGCCACCGCGCCCGGCCAGAAACACGTTTCTTATACGAGCTGCGTTGGGATATTCTCGAGTGAATGGGACCATAGGCTGTACAGAGAATTATCTGCTTCTAAAACCAAAACGGAGCTATCTAACTGAATGGTTGTCAATGTGTGCATTCAACTGACGGAGTTAAACTCACGTGTGGATTCAGCGGTTTGCAAACCCTTTCTGTGCAGAATCCCAAAACAGGCATTTCCAGCCCAATGCCGGCATACGTACGAAGCAGCAGTAAGCTTCGTCTAAAACTCAGGAGAAATGTTGCCTTGAAACTGCTCTGCTGTGTGTTAATTCACCTTAGAGAGTTGAATCTATGTTGAGATTCAGCGTGTCAGAAACACGTTTCTTCTAGGAGCTGCGTTAGGATATTCCCGAGTGAATGGGACCATAGGCTGTACAGAGAAATATCTGCTTCTAAAACCAAAACGGAGCTATCTAGCTGAATGGTTGTCTAAGAGTGCATTCAACTGACGAAGGTAAACTCACCTGTGGATACAGCGGTTTGCAAACCCTTTCTGTGTAGAATCCCAAAACCGGCATTTCCAGCCCAATGCCGGCATACTTACAATACAGCAGTAAACTTCGTCTAAATCTCAGGAGAAACGTTTCCTTGAAAGTGCTCTGCTGTGCGTTCATTAACCTGAGAGAGTTGAATCTATGTTGAGATTCAGCGAGTCAGAAACACGTTTCTTCTAGGAGCTGCGTTGGGATATTCCCGAGTGAATGGGACCATAGGTTGTACAGAGAAATATCTGCTTCTAAAACCAAAACGGAGCTATCTAACTGAATGGTTGTCAATGTGTACATTCAACTGTCGGAGTTAAACTCACGTGTGGATTCAGCGGTTTGCAAACCCTTTCTGGGCAGAATCCCAAAACCGGCATTTCCAGCCCAATGCCGGCATACGTACGAAACAGCAGTAAACTTCGTCTAAAACTCAGGAGAAACCTTACCTTGAAACTGCTCTGCTGTCCGTTCGTTCACCTAAGAGAGTTGGATCTATGTTGAGATTCAGCGAGTCAGAAACACCTTTCTTATAGGAGCTGCGTTGGGATATTCTCGAGTCAATGGGACCATAGGCTGTACAGAGAATTATCTGCTTCTAAAACCAAAAAGGAGCTATCTAACTGAATGGTTGTCAATGTGTGCATTCAACTGACGGAGTTAAACTCACGTGTGGATGCAGCGGTTTGCAAAACCATTCTGTGCAGAATCCCAAAACCGGCATTTCCAGCCCAATGTCGGCATACGTACGAAACAGCAGTAAGCTTCGTCTAAAACTCAGGAGAAATGTTGCCTTGAAACTGCTCTGCTGTGCGTTAATTCACCTATGAGAGTTGAATCTATGTTGAGATTCAGCTCGTCAGAAACACGTTTCTTCTAGGAGCTGCGTTGGGATATTCCCGAGTGAATGGGACCATAGGTTGTACAGAGAAATATCTGCTTCTAAAACCAAAACGGAGCTATCTAACTCAAAGGTTGTCAATGTGTGCATTCAACTGACGGAGTTAAACTCACGTTTGGATTCAGCGGGTTGCAAACCTTTTCTGTGCAGAATCCCAAAACCGGCATTTCCTGCCCAATCTCGGCATACGTAAGATACAGCAGTAAACTTCGTCTAAATCTCAGGAGAAACCTTTCCTTGAAACTGCTCTGCTGTCCGTTCGTTCACCTAAGAGAGATGAATCTATGTTGAGATTCAGCGAGTCAGAAACACGTTTCTTCTAGGAGCTGCGTTGGGATATTCCCGAGTGAATGGGACCATAGGTTGTACAGAGAAATATCTGCTTCTAAAACCAAAACGGAGCTATCTAACTGAATGGTTGTCAATGTGTGCATTCATTTGACGGAGTTAAACTCACGGGTGGATTCAGCGGTTTGCAAACCCTTTCTGTGCAGAATCCCAAAACCGGCATTTCCAGCCCAATGCCTGCATACGTACGAAACAGAAGTAAACTTATTCTAAAACTCAGGAGAAACCTTTCCTTGAAACTGCTCTGATGTGCCTCCGTTCACCTAAGAGAGTTGAATCTATGTTGAGATTCAGCGAGTCAGAAACAGGTTTCTTCTAGCTGCTGCGTTGGGATATTCCGGAGTGAATGGGCCCACAGGTTGTACAGAGAAATATCTGCTTCTAAAACCAAAACCGAGCTATCTAACTGAATGGTTGTCAATGTGTGCATTCAACTGACAGAGTTAAACTCACGTGTGGGTACAGCGGTTTGCAAACCCTTTCTGTGCAGAATCCCAAAACCGGCATTTCCAGCCCAATGCCGGCATACGTACGAAACAGCAGTAAACTTCGTCTAAAACTCAGGAGAAACCTTACCTTGAAACTGCTCTGCTGTCCGTTCATTCACCTAAGAGAGTTGGATCTATGTTGAGATTCAGCGAGTCAGAAACACGTTTCTAATAGGAGCTGCGTTGGGATATTCTCGAGTCAATGGGACTATAGGCTGTACAGAGAATTATCTGCTTCTAAAACCAAAAAGGAGCTATCTAACTGAATGGTTGTCAATGTGTGCATTCAACTGCCGGAGTTAAACTCACGTGTGGATGCAGCGGTTCGCAAAACCATTCTGTGCAGAATACCAAAACCGGCATTTCCAGCCCAATGTCGGCATACGTACGAAACAGCAGTAAGCTTCGTCTAAATTTCAGGAGAAATGGTGCCTTGAAACTGCTCTGCTGTGCGTTAATTCACCTAAGAGAGTTGAATCTATGTTGAGATTCAGCGAGTCAGAAACACGTTTCTTCTAGGAGCTGCGTTAGGATATTCCCGAGTGAATGTGACCATAGGCTGTATAGAGAAATATCTGCTTCTAAAACCAAAACGGAGCTATCTAACTGAATGGTTGTCAATGTGTGCATTCAACTGACGGAGGTAAACTCACATGTGGATTCAGCGGTTTGCAAACTCTTTCTGTGCAGAATCCCAAAACAGGCATTTCCAGCCCAATGCAGGCATACTTACGAAACAGCAGGAAACGTCGTCTAAAACTCAGGAGAAACCTTTACTTGAAACTGCTCTGCCGTGCGTTCGTTCACCTAAGATAGTTGAATCTACGTTGAGATTCAGCGAGTCAGAAACACGTTTCTTCTAGGAGCTGCGTTGGGATATTCCCGAGTGAATGGGACCATAGGTTGTACAGAGAAATATCTGCTTCTAAAACCAAAACGGAGCTATCTAACTGAATGGTTGTCAATGTGTGCATTCAACTGACGGAGTTAAAATCACGTCTGGATTCAGCAGCTTGCAAACCCTTTCTGTGCAGAATCCCAAAACCGGCATTTCCAGCCCAATGTTGGCATACGTACGAAACAGCAGTAAACTTCGTCTAAAACTGAGGAGAACCCTTTCCTTGAAACTGCTCTGCTGTGCTTTCGTTCACCTAAGACATTTGAATCTTTGTTGAGATACAGCGAATCAGAAACACGCTTCTTACAGGAGCTGCGTGGGGATATTCTCGAGTGAATGGGACCATAGGCTGTACAGAGAATTATCTGCTCCTAAAACCAAAACGGAGCTATCTAACTGAATGGTTGTCAATGTGCTCATTCAACTGATGGAGTTAAACTCACTTGTGGATTCAGCGGTTTACAAAACCTTTTTGTGCAGAATCTCAAAACCGGCATTTCCAGCCCAATGCCGGTATACGTATGAAACAGCAGTAAACTTCGTCTAAAACTCAGTATAAACGTTTCCTTGAAACTGCTCGGTTGTGCGTTCATTCACCTAAGAGAGTTGAATCTATGTTCAGTGCAGCGAGTCAGAAACACGTTTCTTCTAGGAGCTGCGTTGGGATATTCCCGAGTGAATGTGACCGTAGGATGTACAGAGAAATATCTGCTTCTAAAACCAAAACGGAGCTATGTGATTGAATGTTTGTCAATGTGTGCATTCAACTGATGGAGTTAAACTCACGTGTGGATTCAGCGGTTTGCAAACCCATTCTTTGCAGAATCCCAAAACCGGCATTTCCAGCCCAATGCTGGCATACGTACGAAACAGCAGTAAACTTCATCTAAATCTGAGGAGAACCCTTTACTTGAAACTGCTCTGCTGTGTGTTCGTTCACCTAAGAGATTTGAATCTTTGTTGATATTCAGCGAGTCAGAAACACGTTTCTTACAGGAGCTGCGCTGGGATATTCACGAGTGAATGGGACCATAGGCTGTACAGAGAATTATCTGCTTCAAAAACCAAAACGCAGCTATCTAACTGAATGGTTGTCAATGTGTGCATTCAACTGACGGAGTTAAACTCACGTGTGGATTCAGCGGTTTGCAAACCCTTTCTGTGCAGAATCCCAAAACCGGCATTTCCAGCCCAATGCCAGTATACGTATGAAACAGCAGTAAACTTCGTCTAAAACCCAGGAGAAACGTTTCCTTGAAACTGCTCTGCTGTGCGTTCGTTCAACTAAAAGTGTTGAATCTATGTTGAGATTCAGCGAGTCAGAAACACGTTTCTTCTAGCAGCTGCGTTGGGATATTCCCGAGTGAATGGTACCATAGATTGTACAGAGAAATAACTGCTTCTAAAACCAAAACGGAGCTATCTAACTGAATGGTTGTCAATGTGTGCATTCAACTGACGGAGTTAAACTCACGTTTGGATTCAGCGGGATGCAAACCCTTTCTGTGCAGAATCCCAAATCTGGCATTTCCTGCCCAATCCAGGCATACGTAAGAAACTGCAGTAAACTTCGTCTAAATCTCAGGAGAAACCTTTCCTTGTAACTGCTCTGCTGTCCGTTCGTTCACCTAAGAGAGTTGAATCTATGTTGAGCTTCAGCGAGTCAGAAACACGTTTCTTATACGAGCTGCGTTGGGAAATTCTCGAGTGAATGGGACCATAGGCTGTACAGAGAATTATCTGCTTCTAAAACCAAAACGGAGCTATCTAACTGAATGGCTGTCAATGTGTTCATTCAACTGATGGAGTTAAACTCACGTGTGGATTCAGCCGTTTCCAAACCCTTTCTGTGCAGAATCCCAAAACCGGCATTTCCAGCCCAATGCCGGCATACGTACGAAACAGCAGTAAACTTCGTCTAAAACTCAGGAGAAACGTTTCCTTGAAACTGCTCTGATGTGCGTTCATTAACCTGAGAGAGTTGAATCTATGTTGAGATTCAGCGAGTCAGAAACACGTTTCTTCTAGGAGCTGCGTTGGGATATACCCGAGTGAATGGGACCATAGGTTATACAGAGAAATATCTGCTTCTAAAACCAAAATGGAGCTATCTAACTGAATGGTTGTCAATGTGCGCATTCAACTGACGGAGTTAAACTCACGTGTGGATTCAGCGGCTTGCAAACCCTTTCTGTGCAGAATCCCAAAACCGGCATTTCCAGCCCAATGCCGGCATACGTACGAAACAACAGTAAACTTCGTCTAAAACTGAGGAGAAACCTTTCCTTGAAACTGCTCTGCTGTGCCTTCGTTCACCTAAGAGATTTAAATCTATGGTGAGATTCAGCGAGTCAGAAACACGTTTCTAATAGGAGCTGCCTTGGGAGATTCTCGAGTGAATGTGACCATAGGCTGTACAGAGAAATATCTGCTTCAAAAACCAAAACGCAGCTATCTAACTGAATGGTTCTCAATGTGTGCATTCAACTGACGGAGTTAAAGTCACGTGTGCATTCAGCGGTTTGCAAACCCATTCTGTGCAGAATCCCAAAACCGGCATTTCCAGCCCAATGTCGGTATACATATGAAACAGCAGTTAACTTCGTCTAAAACTCAGGACAAACGTTTGCTTGAAACTGCTCGGCTGTGCGTTCATTCACCTAAGAGAGATGAATCTATGTTGAGATGCAGCGAGTCAGAAACACGTTTGTTCTAGGAGCTGCGTTGGGATATTCCCGAGTGAATGGGACCATAGGCTGTACAGAGAAATATCTGCTTCTAAAACCAAAACGGAGCTATCTAACTGAATGGTTGTCAATGTGTGCATTCAACTGATGGAGTTAAACTCACGTGTGGATTCAGCGGTTTACAAACCCTTTCTGTGCAGAATCCCAAAACCGGCATTTCCAGCCCAATGCCGGCATACGTACGAAATAGCAGTAAACTTCGTCTAAAACTCAGGAGAAATGTTGCCTTGAAACTGCTCTGCTGTGCGTTAATTCTCCTAAGAGAGTTGAATCTATGTTGAGATTCAGCGCGTCAGAAACACGTTTCTTCTAGGAGCTGCGTTGGGATATTCCCGAGTGAATGTGACCATAGTCTGTACAGAGAAATATCTGCTACTAAAACCAAAACGGAGCTATCTAACTGAATGGTTGTCAATGTGTTCATTCAACTGACGGAGTTAAACTCACTTGTGGATTCAGCGGTTTACAAAACCTTTTTGTGCAGAATCTCAAAACCGGCATTTCCAGCCCAATGCTGTCATACGTAGGAAACAGCAGTAAACTTCGTCTAAAACCCAGTAGAAACCTTTACTTGAAACTGCTCTGCTGTGCGTTCGTTCAACTAAGAGAGTGGAATCTATGTTGAGATTCAGCGAGTAAGCACCACGTTTCTTCTAGGAGCTGCGTTGGGATATTCCCGAGTGAATGGGACCATAGGTTGTACAGAGAAATATCTGCTTCTAAAACC
Organism: Aotus nancymaae; assembly: GCF_030222135.1. NCBI lineage: Eukaryota > Metazoa > Chordata > Mammalia > Primates > Aotidae > Aotus > Aotus nancymaae. The sequence continues at coordinate 1,292,149 of NW_026988514.1, read as the reverse complement.
AAAAGGGAGCTATCTAACTGAATGGTTGTCAATGTGTGCATTCAACTGACGGTGTTAAACTCACGTGTGGATTCAGCGGTTTGCAAACCCTTTCTGTGCAGAATCCCAAAACCGGCATTTCCAGCCATGTGCCGGCATACGTACGAAACAGCCGTAAACTTCATCTAAAACTCAGGAGAAACCTTTCCTTGAAACTGCTCTGATATGCGTTGGTTCACCTAAGAGAGTTGAATCTATGTTGAGATTCAGAGAGTCAGAAGCACGTTTCTTCTAGGAGATGCGTTGGGATATTCTCGAGTGAATGGGACCATATGCTGTACAGAGAAATATCTGCTTTTAAACCAAAATAGAGCTATCTAACTGAATGGTTGTCAATGTGTGCATTCAACTGACGGAGTTAAACTCACGTGTGGATTCAGCGGTTTGCAAACCCTTTCTGTGCAGAATCCCAAAACCGGCATTTCCTGCCCAATCCCGGCATATGTAAGAAACAGCAGTAAACTTCGTCTAAATCTCTGGAGAAACCTTTCCTTGAAGCTACTCTGCTGTCCGTTCGTTCACCTAAGAGAGTTGAATCTTTGTTGAGATTCAGCGAGTCAGAAACACGTTTCTTATACGAGCTGCGTTGGGATATTCTCGAGTGAATGGGACCATAGGCTGTACAGAGAATTATCTGCATTTAAACCAAAACGGAGCTATCTAACTGAATGGTTGTCAATGTGTGCATTCAACTGAGGGAATTAAAGTCACGTGTGGATTCAGCGGTTTGAAAACCCTTTCTGTGCAGAATCCCAAAACCGGCATTTCCAGCCCAATGCCGGCATACGTACGAAACAACAGTAAGCTTCGTCTAAAACTCAGGAGAAATGTTGCCTTGAAACTGCTCTGCTGTGCGTTAATTCTCCTAAGAGAGTTGAATCTATGTTGAGATTCAGCGCGTCAGAAACACGTTTCTTCTAGGAGCTGGGTTGGGATATTCCCGAGTGAATGGTACCATAGGCTGTACAGAGAATTATCTGCTTCTAAAACCAAAACGGAGCTATCTAACTGAATGGTTGTCAATGTGTGCATTCAACTGACCGAGGTAAACTCACGTGTGGATTCAGCGGTTTGCAAACCCTTTCTGTGCAGAATCCCAAAACCGGCATTTCCAGCCCAATGCCGGCATACGTACGAAACAGCATTAAACTTCATCTAAAACTGAGGAGAACCCTTTCCTTGAAACTGGTCTGCTGTGCGTTCGTTCACCTAAGAGATTTGAATCTTTGTTGAGATTCAGCCAGTCAGAAACACGTTTCTTCCAGGAGCTGCGTTGGGAAATTCTCGAGTGAATGGGACCATAGGCTGTACAGAGAATTATCTGCTTCTAAAACCAAAACGGAGCTATCTAACTGAATGGTTGTCAATGTGTGCATTCAACTGACGGAGTTAAACTCACTTGTGGATTCAGGGGTTTACAAAACCTTTTTGTGCAGAATCTCAAAACCGGCATTTGCAGCCCAATGCCGGCATACGTAGGAAACAGCAGTAAATTACATCTAAAACCCAGGAGAAACGTTTCCTTGAAACTGCTCTGCTGTGCGTTCGTTCAACTAAGAGAGTTGAATCTATGTTGAGAATCAGCGAGTCAGCACCACGATTCTTCTAGGAGCTGCGTTGGGATATTCCCGAGTGAATGGGACCATAGTCTGTACAGAGAAATATCTGCTACTAAAACCATAACGGAGCTATTTAACTGAATGGTTGTCAATGTGTGCATTCATCTGACGTAGGTAAACTCACATGTCTATTCAGCGGTTTCCAAAACCTTTCTGTGCAGAATCCCAAAACCGACATTTCCAGCCCAATGCCGGCATACGTAGGAAACAGCAGTAAATTTCGTCTAAAACCCAGGAGAAACGTTTCCTTGAAACTGCTCTGCTGTGCGTTCGTTCAACTAAGAGAGTTGAATCTATGTTGAGAATCAGCGAGTCAGCACCACGTTTCTTCTAGGAGCTGCGTTGGGATATTCCCGAGTGAATGGGACCATAGGTTGTACAGAGAAATATCTGCTTCTAAAACCAAAACGGAGCTATCTAACTGAATGGTTGTCAAAGTGTTCATTGAACTGACGGAGTTAAACTCACGTGTGGATTCCGCGGTTTGCAAACCCATTCTGTGCAGCATCCCAAAACCGGCATTTCCTGCCCAATGCTGGCATGCGTAGGAAACAGCTGTAAACTTCGTCTAAAACCCAGGAGAAACGTTTCCATGAAACTGCTCTGCTGTGCGTTCGTTCAACTAAGAGAGTTGAATCTATGTTGAGAATCAGCGAGTCAGCACCACGTTTCTTCTAGGAGTTGCGTTGGGATATTCCCGAGTGAATGGGACCATAGGCTGTACAGAGAAATATCTGCTTCTAAAACCAAAACGGAGCTATCTAACTGAATGGTTGTCAATGTGTGCATTCAACTGACGGAGTTAAACTCACGTGTGGATTCAGCGGTTTGCAAACCCTTTCCTTGCAGAATCCCAAAACCGGCATTTCCAGCCCAATGCCGGCATACGTACGAAGCAGAAGTAAGCTTCGACTATAACTCAGGAGAAATGTTGCCTTGAAACTGCTCTGCTGTGTGTTAATTCACCTAAGAGAGTTGAATCTATGTTGAGATTCAGCGAGTCAGAAACACGTTTCTTCTAGGAGCTGCGTTAAGATATTCTCGAGTGAATGTGACCATAGGCTGTATAGAGAAATATCTGCTTCTAAAACCAAAACGGAGCTATCTAACTGAATGGTTGTCAAGGTGTGCATTCAACTGACGGAGGTAAACTCACATGTGGATTCAGCGGTTCGCAAACTCTTTCTGTGCAGAATCCCAAAACAGGCATTTCCAGCCCAATGCCGGCATAGGTATGAAACAGCAGTAAACTTCGTCTAAAACTCAGGAGAAACCTTTCCTTGAAACTGCTCTGCCGTGCGTTCGTTCACCAAAGAGAGTTGAATCTATGTTGAGATTCAGCGAGTCAGAAACACGTTTCTTCTAGGAGCTGCGTTGGGATATTCCCGAGTGAATGGGATCATAGGTTGTACAGAGAAATATCTGCTTCTAAAACCAAAACGGAGCTATCTAACTGAATGGTTGTCAATGTTTGCATTCAACTGAGGGAGTTAAAATCACGTCTGGATTCAGCGGCTTGCAAACCCTTTCTGTGCAGAATCCCAAAACCGGCATTTCCAGCCCAATGCTGGCATACGTACGAAACAGCAGTAAACTTCGTCTAAAACTGAGGAGAACCCTTTCCTTGAAACTGCTCTGCTGTGCGTTCGTTCACCTAAGAGATTTTTATCTTTGTTGAGATTCAGCGAGTCAGAAACACGTTTCTTACAAGAGCTGCGTGGGGATATTCTCGAGTGAATGGGACCATAGGCTGTACAGAGAATTATCTGCTCCTAAAACTAAAACGGAGCTATCTAACTGAATGGTTGTCAATGTGTTCATTCAACTGACGGAGTTAAACTCACTTGTGGATTCAGCGGTTTACAAAACCTTTTTGTGCAGAATCTCAAAACCGGCATTTCCAGCCCAATGCCGGCATACGTACGAAACAGCAGTAAACTTCGTCTTAAACCCAGGAGAAACGTTTCCTTGAAACTGCTCTGCTGTGCGTTCGTTCAACTAAAAGTGTTGAATCTATGTTGAGATTCAGCGAGTCAGAAACACGTTTCTTCGAGGAGCTGCGTTGGGATATTCCCGAGTGAATGGGACCATAGGTTGTACAGAGAAATAACTGCTTCTAAAACGAAAACGGAGCTATCTAACTGAATGGTTGTCAGTGTGTGCATTCAACTGACGGAGTTAAACTCACGTGTTTATTCAGCGGGTTACAAACCCTTTCTGTGCAGAATCCCAAAACCGGCATTTCCTGCCCAATGCCGGCATACGTACGAAACAGCAGTAAACTGCGTCTAAAACTCAGGAGAAACCTTTCCTTGAAACTGCTCTGCTGTGCGTTCGTTCACCTAAGTGATTTGAAACTATGTTGAGATTCAGCGAGTCAGAAACACGTTTCCTATAGGAGCTGCGTTGGGATATTCTCGAGTGAATGGGACCATATGCTGTACAGAGAAATATCTGCTTTTAAACCAAAATAGAGCTATCTAACTGAATGGTTGTCAATGTGTGCATTCAACTGACGGATTTAAACTCACGTTTGGATTCAGCAGGTTGCTAACCCTTTCTGTGCAGAATCCCAAAACCGGCATTTCCTGCCCAATCCCGGCATATGTAAGAAACAGCAGTAAACTTCGTCTAAATCTCTGGAGAAACCTTTCCTTGAAGCTACTCTGCTGTCCGTTCGTTCACCTAAGAGAGTTGAATCTATGTTGAGATTCAGCGAGTCAGAAACACGTTTCCTATAGGAGTTGCGTTGGGATATTATCGAGTGAATGGGACCATAGGCTGTACAGAGAATTATCTGCTTTTAAACCAAAACGGAGCTATCTAACTGAATGGTTGTCAATGTGTGCATTCAACTGATGGAATTAAACTCACGTGTGGATTCAGCGGTTTGCAAACCCTTTCTGTGCAGAATCCCAAAACCGGCATTTCCAGCACAATGCCGGCATACGTACGAAACAGCAGTAAGCTTCGTCTGAAACTCAGGAGAAATGTTGCCTTGAAACTGCTCTGCTGTGCGTTAATTCTCCTAAGACAGTTGAATCTATGTTGAGATTCAGCGTGTCAGAAACACGTTTCTTCTAGGAGCTGCGTTGGGATATTCCCGAGTGAATGTGACCATAGTCTGTACAGAGAAATATCTGCTACTAAAACCAAAACGGAGCTATCTAACTGAATGGTTGTCAGTGTGTGCATTCAACTGACGGAGTTAAACTCACGTGTGGATTCAGCGGGTTGCAAAGCCTTTCTGTGCAGAATCCCAAAACCGGCATTTCCAGCCCAATGCCGGCATACGTACGAAACAGCAGTAAACTTCGTCTAAAACTCAGGAGAAACCTTTCCTTGAAACTGCTCTGATGTGCGTTCGTTCACCTAAGAGAGTTGAATCTATGTTGAGATTCAGCGAGTCAGAAACACGTTTCTTCTAGGAGCTGCGTTGGGATATTCCGGAGTGAATGGGCGCATAGGTTGTAGAGAGAAATATCTGCTTCTAAAACCAAAACGGAGCTATCTAACTGTATGGTTGTCAATGTGTGCATTCAACTGACAGAGTTAAACTCACGTGTGGATACAGCGGTTTGCAAACCCTTTCTGTGCAGAATCCCAAATCCGGCATTTCCAGTCCAATGCCGGCATACGTACGAAACAGCAGTAAACTTCGTCTAAAATTCAGGAGAAACCATACCTTGAAACTGCTCTGCTGTACGTTCGTTAACCAAAGAGATTTGAAATTATGTTGAGATTCAGCGAGTCAGAAACACGTTTCCTATAAGAGCTGCGTTGGGATATTCTCGAGTGAATGGGACCATACGCTGTATAGAGAAATATCTGCTTTTAAACCAAAATGGAGCTATCTAACTGAATGGTTTTCAATGTGTGCATTCAACTGACGGAGTTAAAATCACGTGTGGATTCAGCGGCTTGCAAACCCTTTCTGTGCAGAATCCGAAAACCGGCATTTCCAGCCCAATGCCGGCATACGTAGGAAACAGCAGTAAACTTCGTCTAAAACTCAGGATAAACGTTTCCTTGAAGCTGCTCGGCTGTGCGTTCATTCACCTAAGAGAGTTGAATCTATGTTGAGATGCAGCGAGTCAGAAACACGTTTCATCTAGGAGCTGCGTTGGGGTATTCCCTAGTGAATGGGACCATAGGCTGTACAGAGAAATATCTGCTTCTAAAACCAAAACGGAGCTATCTAACTGAATGATTGTCAATGTGTGCATTCAACTGACGGAGTTAAACTCACGTTTGGATTCAGCAGGTTGCAAGCACTTTCTGTGCCGAATCCCAAAACCGGCATTTCCAGACCAATGCCAGAATACGTACGAAGCAGCAGTTAGCTTCGTCTAAAACTCAGGAGAAATGTTGCCTTGAAACTGCTCTGCTGTGTGTTAATTCACCTTAGAGAGTTGAATCTATGTTGAGATTCAGCGCGTCAGAAACACGTTTTTTCTAGGAGCTGCGTTAGGATATTCCCGAGTGAATGGGACCATAGGCTGTACAGAGAAATATCTGTTTCTAAAACCAAAACGGAGCTATCTAACTGAATGATTGTCAATGTGTGCATTCAACTGACGGAGTTAAACTCACGTGTGGATTCAGCGGTTTGCAAAACCTTTCTGTGCAGAATCCCAAAACCGGCATTTCCAGCCCAATGCCGGCATACGGACGAAACAGCAGTACACTTCGTCTAAAACTCAGGAGAAACGTTTCCTTGAAACTTCTCTGCTATGCGTTCGTTCAACTAAAAGTGTTGAATCTATGTTGAGATTCAGCGAGTCAGAAACACTTTTCTTCTAGGAGCTGCGTTGGGATATTCCGGAGTGAATGGGCGCTGAGGTTGTACAGAGAAATATCTGCTTCTAAAACCAAAACGGAGCTATCTGACTGAATGGTTGTCAGTGTGTGCATTCAACTGACAGAGTTAAACTCACGTTTGGATTCAGCGGTTTGCAAACCCTTTCTGTACAGAATCCCAAAACCGGCATTTCCTGCCCAATCCCGGCATACGTAAGAAACTGCAGTAAACTTCGTCTAAATCTCATGAGAAACCTTTCCTTGGAACTGCTCTGCTGTCCGTTCGTTCACCTAAGACAATTGAATGTATGTTGAGATTCAGCGAGTCCGAAACACGTTTCTTATACAAGCGGCGTTGGGATATTCTCGAGTGAATGGGACCATAAGCTGTACAGAGAATTATCTACTTCTAAAACCAACACGGAACTATCTAACTGAATGGCTGTCAATGTGTGCATTCAACTGACGGAGTTAAACTTACGTGTGGATTCAGCGGTTTCCAAACCCTTTCTGTGCAGAATCCCAAAACCGGCATTTCCAGCCCAATGCCGGCATATGGACGAAACAGCAGTAAGCTTCGTCTAAAACTCAGGAGAAATGTTGCCTTGAAACTGCTCTGCTGTGCGTTAATTCTCCTAAGAGAGTTGAATCTATGTTGAGATTCAGCGCGTCAGAAACACGTTGCTTCTAGGAGCTGCGTTGGGATATTCCCGAGTGAATGTGACCATAGTCCGTACAGAGAAATATCTGCTCCTAAAACCAAAACTTAGCTATCTAACTGAATGGTTGTCAATGTGTGCATTCATCTGACGGAGGTAAATTAACATGTGGATTCAGTGGTTTGCAAACCCTTTCTGTGCTGAATCCCAAAACCGGCATTTCCAGCCCAATGCCGGCATATGTAGGAAACAGCAGTAAACTTCGTCTAAAGCTCAGGAGATACGTTTCCTTGAAACTGCTCTGCTGTGCGTTCCTTCAGCTAAGAGAGTTGAATCTATGTTGAGATTCAGCGAGTCAGAAACACGTTTCTTCTAGGAGCTGCGTTGGGATATTCCCGAGTGAATGGGACCATAGGTTGTACAGAGAAATATCTGCTTCTAAAACCAAAACGGGGCTATCTAACTGAATGGTTGTCAATGTGTGCATTCAACTGACAGAGTTAAACTCACGTGTGGATTCAGCGTGTTGCAAACCCTTTCTATGCAGAATCCCAAAACCGGCATTTCCAGCTCAATGCCGACATACGTACGAAAGAGCAGTAAACTTATTCTAAATCTCAGGAGAAAACTTTCCTTGAAACTGCTCTGATGTGCTTTCGTTCACCTAAGAGAGTTGAATCTATGTTGAGATTCAGCGAGTCAGAAACACGTTTCTTCTAGGGGCTGCGTTGGGATATTCCAGAGTGAATTGGCCCATAGGTTGTACAGAGAAATATCTGCTTCTAAAACCAAAACGGAGCTATCTAACTGAATGGTTGTCAATGTGTGCATTCAACTGACAGAGTTAAACTCACGTGTGGATACAGCGGTTTGCAAACCCTTTCTGTGCAGAATCCCAAAACCGGCATTTCTAGTCCAATGCCGGCATACGTACGAAACAGCAGTAAACTTCGTCTAAAAATCAGGAGAAACCATACCTTGAAACTGCTCTGCTGTGCGTTCGTTCACCAAAGATATTTGAAACTATGTTGAGATTCAGCGAGTCAGAAACACGTTTCTTCTAGGTCCTGCGTTGGGATATTCCGGAGTGAATGGGCCCATAGGTTGTACAGAGAAATATCTGCTTCTAAAACCAAAACCGAGCTATCTAACTGAATGGTTGTCAATGTGTGCATTCAACTGACAGAGTTAAACTCACCTGTGGTACAACGGTTTGCAAACCCTTTCTGTGCAGAATCCCAAAACCGGCATTTCCAGCCCAATGCCGGCATACGTAGGAAACAGCAGTAAACTTCGTCTAAAACTCAGGAGAAACGTTTCCTTGAAACTGTTCTGCTGTGCGTTCCTTCACCTAAGAGAGTTGAATCTATGTTGAGATTCAGCGAGTCAGAAACACGTTTCTTCGAGGAGCTGCGTTGGGATATTCCCGAGTTAATGGGTCCATAGGCTGTACAGAGAAATATCTGCTTCTAAAACCGAAACAGAGCTACCTAACTGAATGATTGTCATTGTGTGCATTCAACTGACGGAGTTAAACTCACGTTTGGATTCCGCGGTTTGTAAACCCTTTCTGTGCAGAATCCCAAAACCGGCATTTCCAGCCCAATGCCGGCATACGTACGAAACAGTATTAACTTCATCTAAAACTCAGGAGAAACGTTTCCTTGAAACTGCTCTGCTCTGCCTTCATTCACCTAAGAGAGTTGAATCTATGTTGAGATTCAGCGAGTCAGAAACACGTTTCTTCTAGGAGCTGCGTTAAGATATTCTCGAGTGAATGTGACCATAGGCTGTATAGAGAAATATCTGCTTCTAAAACCAAAACGGAGCTATCTAACTGAATGGTTGTCAAGGTGTGCATTCAACTGACGGAGGTAAACTCACATGTGGATTCAGCGGTTCGCAAACTCTTTCTGTGCAGAATCCCAAAACAGGCATTTCCAGCCCAATGCCGGCATAGGTATGAAACAGCAGTAAACTTCGTCTAAAACTCAGGAGAAACCTTTCCTTGAAACTGCTCTGCCGTGCGTTCGTTCACCAAAGAGAGTTGAATCTATGTTGAGATTCAGCGAGTCAGAAACACGTTTCTTCTAGGAGCTGCGTTGGGATATTCCCGAGTGAATGGGATCATAGGTTGTACAGAGAAATATCTGCTTCTAAAACCAAAACGGAGCTATCTAACTGAATGGTTGTCAATGTTTGCATTCAACTGAGGGAGTTAAAATCACGTCTGGATTCAGCGGCTTGCAAACCCTTTCTGTGCAGAATCCCAAAACCGGCATTTCCAGCCCAATGCTGGCATACGTACGAAACAGCAGTAAACTTCGTCTAAAACTGAGGAGAACCCTTTCCTTGAAACTGCTCTGCTGTGCGTTCGTTCACCTAAGAGATTTTTATCTTTGTTGAGATTCAGCGAGTCAGAAACACGTTTCTTACAAGAGCTGCGTGGGGATATTCTCGAGTGAATGGGACCATAGGCTGTACAGAGAATTATCTGCTCCTAAAACTAAAACGGAGCTATCTAACTGAATGGTTGTCAATGTGTTCATTCAACTGACGGAGTTAAACTCACTTGTGGATTCAGCGGTTTACAAAACCTTTTTGTGCAGAATCTCAAAACCGGCATTTCCAGCCCAATGCCGGCATACGTACGAAACAGCAGTAAACTTCGTCTTAAACCCAGGAGAAACGTTTCCTTGAAACTGCTCTGCTGTGCGTTCGTTCAACTAAAAGTGTTGAATCTATGTTGAGATTCAGCGAGTCAGAAACACGTTTCTTCGAGGAGCTGCGTTGGGATATTCCCGAGTGAATGGGACCATAGGTTGTACAGAGAAATAACTGCTTCTAAAACGAAAACGGAGCTATCTAACTGAATGGTTGTCAGTGTGTGCATTCAACTGACGGAGTTAAACTCACGTGTTTATTCAGCGGGTTACAAACCCTTTCTGTGCAGAATCCCAAAACCGGCATTTCCTGCCCAATGCCGGCATACGTACGAAACAGCAGTAAACTGCGTCTAAAACTCAGGAGAAACCTTTCCTTGAAACTGCTCTGCTGTGCGTTCGTTCACCTAAGTGATTTGAAACTATGTTGAGATTCAGCGAGTCAGAAACACGTTTCCTATAGGAGCTGCGTTGGGATATTCTCGAGTGAATGGGACCATATGCTGTACAGAGAAATATCTGCTTTTAAACCAAAATAGAGCTATCTAACTGAATGGTTGTCAATGTGTGCATTCAACTGACGGATTTAAACTCACGTTTGGATTCAGCAGGTTGCTAACCCTTTCTGTGCAGAATCCCAAAACCGGCATTTCCTGCCCAATCCCGGCATATGTAAGAAACAGCAGTAAACTTCGTCTAAATCTCTGGAGAAACCTTTCCTTGAAGCTACTCTGCTGTCCGTTCGTTCACCTAAGAGAGTTGAATCTATGTTGAGATTCAGCGAGTCAGAAACACGTTTCCTATAGGAGTTGCGTTGGGATATTATCGAGTGAATGGGACCATAGGCTGTACAGAGAATTATCTGCTTTTAAACCAAAACGGAGCTATCTAACTGAATGGTTGTCAATGTGTGCATTCAACTGATGGAATTAAACTCACGTGTGGATTCAGCGGTTTGCAAACCCTTTCTGTGCAGAATCCCAAAACCGGCATTTCCAGCACAATGCCGGCATACGTACGAAACAGCAGTAAGCTTCGTCTGAAACTCAGGAGAAATGTTGCCTTGAAACTGCTCTGCTGTGCGTTAATTCTCCTAAGACAGTTGAATCTATGTTGAGATTCAGCGTGTCAGAAACACGTTTCTTCTAGGAGCTGCGTTGGGATATTCCCGAGTGAATGTGACCATAGTCTGTACAGAGAAATATCTGCTACTAAAACCAAAACGGAGCTATCTAACTGAATGGTTGTCAGTGTGTGCATTCAACTGACGGAGTTAAACTCACGTGTGGATTCAGCGGGTTGCAAAGCCTTTCTGTGCAGAATCCCAAAACCGGCATTTCCAGCCCAATGCCGGCATACGTACGAAACAGCAGTAAACTTCGTCTAAAACTCAGGAGAAACCTTTCCTTGAAACTGCTCTGATGTGCGTTCGTTCACCTAAGAGAGTTGAATCTATGTTGAGATTCAGCGAGTCAGAAACACGTTTCTTCTAGGAGCTGCGTTGGGATATTCCGGAGTGAATGGGCGCATAGGTTGTAGAGAGAAATATCTGCTTCTAAAACCAAAACGGAGCTATCTAACTGTATGGTTGTCAATGTGTGCATTCAACTGACAGAGTTAAACTCACGTGTGGATACAGCGGTTTGCAAACCCTTTCTGTGCAGAATCCCAAATCCGGCATTTCCAGTCCAATGCCGGCATACGTACGAAACAGCAGTAAACTTCGTCTAAAATTCAGGAGAAACCATACCTTGAAACTGCTCTGCTGTACGTTCGTTAACCAAAGAGATTTGAAATTATGTTGAGATTCAGCGAGTCAGAAACACGTTTCCTATAAGAGCTGCGTTGGGATATTCTCGAGTGAATGGGACCATACGCTGTATAGAGAAATATCTGCTTTTAAACCAAAATGGAGCTATCTAACTGAATGGTTTTCAATGTGTGCATTCAACTGACGGAGTTAAAATCACGTGTGGATTCAGCGGCTTGCAAACCCTTTCTGTGCAGAATCCGAAAACCGGCATTTCCAGCCCAATGCCGGCATACGTAGGAAACAGCAGTAAACTTCGTCTAAAACTCAGGATAAACGTTTCCTTGAAGCTGCTCGGCTGTGCGTTCATTCACCTAAGAGAGTTGAATCTATGTTGAGATGCAGCGAGTCAGAAACACGTTTCATCTAGGAGCTGCGTTGGGGTATTCCCTAGTGAATGGGACCATAGGCTGTACAGAGAAATATCTGCTTCTAAAACCAAAACGGAGCTATCTAACTGAATGATTGTCAATGTGTGCATTCAACTGACGGAGTTAAACTCACGTTTGGATTCAGCAGGTTGCAAGCACTTTCTGTGCCGAATCCCAAAACCGGCATTTCCAGACCAATGCCAGAATACGTACGAAGCAGCAGTTAGCTTCGTCTAAAACTCAGGAGAAATGTTGCCTTGAAACTGCTCTGCTGTGTGTTAATTCACCTTAGAGAGTTGAATCTATGTTGAGATTCAGCGCGTCAGAAACACGTTTTTTCTAGGAGCTGCGTTAGGATATTCCCGAGTGAATGGGACCATAGGCTGTACAGAGAAATATCTGTTTCTAAAACCAAAACGGAGCTATCTAACTGAATGATTGTCAATGTGTGCATTCAACTGACGGAGTTAAACTCACGTGTGGATTCAGCGGTTTGCAAAACCTTTCTGTGCAGAATCCCAAAACCGGCATTTCCAGCCCAATGCCGGCATACGGACGAAACAGCAGTACACTTCGTCTAAAACTCAGGAGAAACGTTTCCTTGAAACTTCTCTGCTATGCGTTCGTTCAACTAAAAGTGTTGAATCTATGTTGAGATTCAGCGAGTCAGAAACACTTTTCTTCTAGGAGCTGCGTTGGGATATTCCGGAGTGAATGGGCGCTGAGGTTGTACAGAGAAATATCTGCTTCTAAAACCAAAACGGAGCTATCTGACTGAATGGTTGTCAGTGTGTGCATTCAACTGACAGAGTTAAACTCACGTTTGGATTCAGCGGTTTGCAAACCCTTTCTGTACAGAATCCCAAAACCGGCATTTCCTGCCCAATCCCGGCATACGTAAGAAACTGCAGTAAACTTCGTCTAAATCTCATGAGAAACCTTTCCTTGGAACTGCTCTGCTGTCCGTTCGTTCACCTAAGACAATTGAATGTATGTTGAGATTCAGCGAGTCCGAAACACGTTTCTTATACAAGCGGCGTTGGGATATTCTCGAGTGAATGGGACCATAAGCTGTACAGAGAATTATCTACTTCTAAAACCAACACGGAACTATCTAACTGAATGGCTGTCAATGTGTGCATTCAACTGACGGAGTTAAACTTACGTGTGGATTCAGCGGTTTCCAAACCCTTTCTGTGCAGAATCCCAAAACCGGCATTTCCAGCCCAATGCCGGCATATGGACGAAACAGCAGTAAGCTTCGTCTAAAACTCAGGAGAAATGTTGCCTTGAAACTGCTCTGCTGTGCGTTAATTCTCCTAAGAGAGTTGAATCTATGTTGAGATTCAGCGCGTCAGAAACACGTTGCTTCTAGGAGCTGCGTTGGGATATTCCCGAGTGAATGTGACCATAGTCCGTACAGAGAAATATCTGCTCCTAAAACCAAAACTTAGCTATCTAACTGAATGGTTGTCAATGTGTGCATTCATCTGACGGAGGTAAATTAACATGTGGATTCAGTGGTTTGCAAACCCTTTCTGTGCTGAATCCCAAAACCGGCATTTCCAGCCCAATGCCGGCATATGTAGGAAACAGCAGTAAACTTCGTCTAAAGCTCAGGAGATACGTTTCCTTGAAACTGCTCTGCTGTGCGTTCCTTCAGCTAAGAGAGTTGAATCTATGTTGAGATTCAGCGAGTCAGAAACACGTTTCTTCTAGGAGCTGCGTTGGGATATTCCCGAGTGAATGGGACCATAGGTTGTACAGAGAAATATCTGCTTCTAAAACCAAAACGGGGCTATCTAACTGAATGGTTGTCAATGTGTGCATTCAACTGACAGAGTTAAACTCACGTGTGGATTCAGCGTGTTGCAAACCCTTTCTATGCAGAATCCCAAAACCGGCATTTCCAGCTCAATGCCGACATACGTACGAAAGAGCAGTAAACTTATTCTAAATCTCAGGAGAAAACTTTCCTTGAAACTGCTCTGATGTGCTTTCGTTCACCTAAGAGAGTTGAATCTATGTTGAGATTCAGCGAGTCAGAAACACGTTTCTTCTAGGGGCTGCGTTGGGATATTCCAGAGTGAATTGGCCCATAGGTTGTACAGAGAAATATCTGCTTCTAAAACCAAAACGGAGCTATCTAACTGAATGGTTGTCAATGTGTGCATTCAACTGACAGAGTTAAACTCACGTGTGGATACAGCGGTTTGCAAACCCTTTCTGTGCAGAATCCCAAAACCGGCATTTCTAGTCCAATGCCGGCATACGTACGAAACAGCAGTAAACTTCGTCTAAAAATCAGGAGAAACCATACCTTGAAACTGCTCTGCTGTGCGTTCGTTCACCAAAGATATTTGAAACTATGTTGAGATTCAGCGAGTCAGAAACACGTTTCTTCTAGGTCCTGCGTTGGGATATTCCGGAGTGAATGGGCCCATAGGTTGTACAGAGAAATATCTGCTTCTAAAACCAAAACCGAGCTATCTAACTGAATGGTTGTCAATGTGTGCATTCAACTGACAGAGTTAAACTCACCTGTGGTACAACGGTTTGCAAACCCTTTCTGTGCAGAATCCCAAAACCGGCATTTCCAGCCCAATGCCGGCATACGTAGGAAACAGCAGTAAACTTCGTCTAAAACTCAGGAGAAACGTTTCCTTGAAACTGTTCTGCTGTGCGTTCCTTCACCTAAGAGAGTTGAATCTATGTTGAGATTCAGCGAGTCAGAAACACGTTTCTTCGAGGAGCTGCGTTGGGATATTCCCGAGTTAATGGGTCCATAGGCTGTACAGAGAAATATCTGCTTCTAAAACCGAAACAGAGCTACCTAACTGAATGATTGTCATTGTGTGCATTCAACTGACGGAGTTAAACTCACGTTTGGATTCCGCGGTTTGTAAACCCTTTCTGTGCAGAATCCCAAAACCGGCATTTCCAGCCCAATGCCGGCATACGTACGAAACAGTATTAACTTCATCTAAAACTCAGGAGAAACGTTTCCTTGAAACTGCTCTGCTCTGCCTTCATTCACCTAAGAGAGTTGAATCTATGTTGAGATTCAGCGAGTCAGAAACACGTTTCTTCTAGGAGCTCTGTTGGGATATTTCCGAGTGAATGGGACCATAGGATATACAGAGAAACATCTGCTTCTAAAACCAAAACGGTGCTATCTAACTGAATGGTTGTCAATGTGTGCATTGAACTGACGGAGTTAAGCTCACGTGTGGATTCAGCGGTTTGCAAACCCTTTCTGTCCAGCATCCCAAAACCGGCATTTCCAGCCCAATTCAGTCATATGTACGAAACAGCAGTAAACTTTATCTAAAACTCAGAAGAAACGTTTCCCTGAAACTGCTCGGCTGTGCGTTCGTTCACCTAAGAGAGTTGAATCTATGTTGAGATTCAGCGAGTGGTTGTCAATGTGTGCATTCAACTAACGGAGTTAAACTCACGTGTGTATTCAGCGGGTTGCAAAGCATTTCTATGCAGAATCCCAAAAGCAGCATTTCCAGCCCAATGCCGGCATACATACGAAACAGCAGTAAACTTCGTCTAAAACTCAGGAGAAACGTTTCCTTGAAACTGCTCTGCTGTGCATTCATTCACCTAAGAGAGTTGAATCTATGTTGAGATTCAGCGAGTCAGAAACACGTTTCTTCTAGGAGCTGCGTTGGGATATTCCCGAGTGAATGGGACCATAGGCTGTAAAGAGAAGTATCCGCTTCTATAACCAAAACGGAGCTATCTAACTGAATGGTTGTCAATGTGTGCATTCAACTGACGGAGATAAACTCACATGTGGATTCAGCGGTTTGCAAACCCTTTCTGTGCAAAATCCCGAAACCAGCATTTCCAGCCCAATGTCGGTATACGTATGAAACAGCCGTAAACTTCTTCTAAAACTCAGGAGAAACGTTTCCTTGAAACTGCTCTGCTGTGCGGCAATTTACGTAAGAGAATTGAATCCATGTTGAGTTTCCGCGAGCCACAAACACGTTTTTTCTAGGAGCTGCGTTGGGATAGTCCCGAGTGAATGGGATCATAGGCTGTAAAGAGAAATATCCGCTTCTATAACCATAACGGAGCTATCTAACTGAATGGTTGTCAATGTGTGCATTCAACTGACGGAGTTAAACTCACGTGTGGTTTCAGCGGTTTGCAAACCCTTTCTGTGCAGAATCCCAAAACCGGCATTTCCAGCCCAATGCCGGCATACGTACGAAACAGCAGTAAACTTCGTCTAAAACTCAAGAGACACGTTTACTTGAAACTGCTCGACTGTCGTTCGTTCACCTAAGAGAGTTGAATCTATTTTGATGTTCAGCGAGTGAGAAACACGTTTCTTCTAGGAGCTGCGTTGGGATATTCCCGAGTGAATCGGAGCATAGGCTGTAAAGGAAAATATCTGCTTCTGAAACAAAAACGGAGCTATTTAACTGAATGGTCGTCAATGTGTGCATTCAACTGACGGAGTAAATCTCACCTGAGAATGCATCCATTTGCAAACCCTTTGTCTACAGAATCACAAACCCGGCATTTCCAACCCAATGCCGTCAAACGTACGAAACAGAAGTAAACTTCGTCTAAAACTAAGGAGAAACGATACCTTGAAACTGCTCTGCTGTGCGTTCATTCACCTAAGAGAGTTGAATCTATGTTGAGATTCAGTGAGTCAGAAACACGTTTCTTCGAGGAGCTGCGTTGGGATATTCCCAAGTGAATAGGACCATAGGCAGTACAGAGAAATATCTGCTTCTAAAACCGAAACGGAGCTGCCTATCTGAATGGTTGTCAATGTGTGCATTCAACTGACGGAGTTAAACTCACGTATGGATTCAGCGGTTTGTAAACCCTTTCTGTGCAGAATCCCAAAACCGGCATTTCCAGCCCAATGCCGGCATACGTACGAAACAGCATTAACTTCATCTATCACTCTGGAGAAACGTTTCCTTGAAACTGCTCTGCTCTGCCTTCATTCACCTAAGAGAGTTGAATCTATGCTGAGATTCAGCGAGTCAGAAACACGTTTCTTCTAGGAGCTGTGTTGGGATATTCCCGAGTGAATGGGACCATAGGCTTTACAGAGAAACATCTGCTTCTAAAACCAAAACGGAGCTATCTAACTGAATGGTTGTCAATGTGTGCATTGAACTGACGGAGTTAAACTCACGTGTGGATTCAGCGGTTTGCAAACCCTTTCTGTCCAGAATCCCAAAACCGGAATTTCCAGCCCAATTCCGTCATATGTACGAAACAGCAGTAAACTTTGTCTAAAACTCAGAAGAAACGTTTCCATGAAACTGCTCGGCTGTGCGTTCATTCACCTAAGAGAGTTGAATCTATGTTGAGATTCAGCCAGTCAGAAACACGTTTCTTCTAGGAGCTGCATTGGGATATTCCCGAGTGAATGGGACCATAGGCTGTACAGAGAAATATCTGCTTCTAAAACGAAAACGGAGCTATCTAACTGAATGGTTGTCAATGTGTGCATTCAACTGACGGAGTTAAACTCACGTGTGGAATCAGCGGTTTGCAAACCCTTTCTGTGCAAAATCACGAACCCAGCATTTCCAGCCCAATGCCAGCATACGTATGAAACAGCAGTAAACTTCGTCTAAAACTCAGGAGAAACGTTTCCTTGAAAGTGCTCCACTGTGCGTCAATTCACGTAAGAGAGTTGAATCCATGTTGAGATTCCGCGAGTCACAAACACGTTTCTTCTAGGAGCTGCGTTGGGATAGTCCCGAGTGAATGGGACCATAGGCTGTAAAGAGAAATATCCGCTTCTATAACCATAACGGAGCTATCTAACTGAATGGTTGTCAATATGTGCATTCAACTGAAGGAGTTAAACTCACGTGTGGATTCAGCGGTTTGCAAACCCGTTCTGTGCAGAATCCCAAAACCGGCATTTCCAGCCCAATGCCGGCATACGTACGAAACAGCAGTAAACTTCGTCTAAAACTCAAGAGAAACGATTCCTTGAAACTGCTCGGCTGTCGTTCGTTCACCTAAGAGAGTTGAATCTATGTTGAGATTCAGCGAGTCAGAAACACGTTTCTTCTAGGAGCTGCGTTGGGATATTCCCGAGTGAATCGGACCATAGGCTGTAAAGAAAAATATCTGCTTCTAAAACAAAAACGGAGCTTTCTAACTGAATGATCGTCAATGTGTGCATTTAACAGACGGAGTTAAACTCACGTGTGGATTCAGCGGGTTGAACACCCTTTCTGTGCAGAATCCCAAAACCGGCATTTCCAGGCCAACGCCGGCATACGTACGAAACAGCAGTAAACTTCGTCAAAAACTCAGGAGAAACGTTTCCTTGAAAGTGTTCTGCTGTGCGTTCATTCACCTAAGAGAGTTGAATCTATGTTGAGATTCCGTGAATCAGAAACACGTTTCTTCTAGGAGCTGCGTTGGGATATTCCTGAGTGAATTGGACCATAGGTTGTACAGAGAAATATCTGCTTCTAAAACGAAAACGGAGTTATCTAACTGAATGGTTGTCAATGTGTGCATTCATCTGACAGAGTTAAACTCACGTGTGGATTCAGCGGTTTGCAAACCCTTTCTGTGCAAAATCCCAAAACCGGCATTTCCAGCCCAATGCCGGCATACGTACGAAACAGCATTAACTTCATCTAAAACTCTGGAGAAACGTTTCCTTGAAACTGCTCTGCTCTGCCTTCATTCACCTAAGAGAGTTGAATCTATGTTGAGATTTAGCGAGTCAGAAACACGTTTCTTCTAGGAGCTGTGTTGGGATATTCCCGAGTGAATGGGACCATAGGCTTTACAGAGAAACATCTGCTTCTAAAACCAAAACGGAGCTATCTAACTGAATGGTTGTCAATGTGTGCATTGAACTGACAGAGTTAAACTCACGTGTGGATTCAGCGGTTTGCAAACCCTTTCTGTCCATAATCCCAAAACCGGAATTTCCAGCCCAATTCCGTCATATGTACGAAACAGCAGTAAACTTTGTCTAAAACTCAGAAGAAACGTTTCCTTGAAACTGCTCGGCTGTGCGTTCATTCACCTAAGAGAGTTGAATCTATGTTGAGATTCAGCCAGTCAGAAACACGTTTCTTCTAGGAGCTGCATTGGGATATTCCCGAGTGAATGGGACCATAGGCTGTACAGAGAAATATCTGCTTCTAAAACGAAAACGGAGCTATCTAACTGAATGGTTGTCAATGTGTGCATTCAACTGACGGAGTTAAACTCACGTGTGGATTCAGCGGTTTGCAAACCCTTTCTGTGCAAAATCCCGAACCCAGCATTTCCAGCCCAATGCCAGCATACGTATGAAACAGCAGTAAACTTCGTCTAAAACTCAGGAGAAACGTTTCCTTGAAACTGCTCCACTGTGCGTCAATTCACGTAAGAGAGTTGAATCCATGTTGAGATTCCGCGAGTCACAAACACGTTTCTTCTAGGAGCTGCGTTGGGATAGTCCCGAGTGAATGGGACCATAGGCTGTAAAGAGAAATATCCGCTTCTATAACCATAACGGAGCTATCTAACTGAATGGTTGTCAATATGTGCATTCAACTGAAGGAGTTAAACTCACGTGTGGATTCAGCGGTTTGCAAACCCGTTCTGTGCAGAATCCCAAAACCGGCATTTCCAGCCCAATGCCGGCATACGTACGAAACAGCAGTAAACTTCGTCTAAAACTCAAGAGAAACGATTCCTTGAAACTGCTCGGCTGTCGTTCGTTCACCTAAGAGAGTTGAATCTATGTTGAGATTCAGCGAGTCAGAAACACGTTTCTTCTAGGAGCTGCGTTGGGATATTCCCGAGTGAATCGGACCATAGGCTGTAAAGAAAAATATCTGCTTCTAAAACAAAAACGGAGCTTTCTAACTGAATGATCGTCAATGTGTGCATTTAACAGACGGAGTTAAACTCACGTGTGGATTCAGCGGGTTGAAAACCCTTTCTGTGCAGAATCCCAAAACCGGCATTTCCAGGCCAACGCCGGCATACGTACGAAACAGCAGTAAACTTCGTCTAAAACTCAGGAGAAACGTTTCCTTGAAAGTGCTCTGCTGTGCGTTCATTCACCTAAGAGAGTTGAATCTATGTTGAGATTCCGTGAATCAGAAACACGTTTCTTCTAGGAGCTGCGTTGGGATATTCCTGAGTGAATTGGACCATAGGTTGTACAGAGAAATATCTGCTTCTAAAACGAAAACGGAGTTATCTAACTGAATGGTTGTCAATGTGTGCATTCATCTGACAGAGTTAAACTCACGTGTGGATTCAGCGGTTTGCAAACCCTTTCTGTGCAAAATCCCAAAACCGGCATTTCCAGCCCAACGCCGTGATACGTACGAAACAGCAGAAAACTTCGTCTAAAACTCAGGAGAAACGTTTCCTTGAAACTGCTCTGCTGTGCGTTCATTCACCTAAGAGAGTTGAATCTATGTTGAGATTCAGCGAGTCAGAAACACGTTTCTTCTAGGAGCTGCGTTGGGATAGTCCCGAGTGAATGGGACCATAGGCTGTAAAGAGAAATATCTGCTTCTATAACGATAACGGAGCTATCTAACTGAATGGTGATCAATGTGTGCATTCAAGTGATGGAGTTAAGCTCACGTGTGGAATCAGCGGTTTGCAAACCCTTTCTGTGCAGAATCCCAAAACCGGCATTTCCAGCCCAATGCCGGCATACGTACCAAACAGCAGTAAACTTCGTCTAAAACTCAAGAGAAACGTTTCCTTGAAACTGCTCGACTGTCGTTCGTTCTCCTAAGAGAGTTGAATCTATGTTGAGGTTCAGCGAGTGAGAAACACGTTTCTTCTAGGAGCTGCGTTGGGATATTCCCGAGCGAATCGGAGCATAGGCTGTAAAGAAAAATATCTGCTTCTAAATCAAAAACGGAACTATTTAACTGAATGGTCGTCAATGTGTGCATTCAACTGACGGAGTTAAATCACGTGTGGATTCAGCCATTTACAAACCCTTTGTCTGCAGAATCCCAAAACCGGCATTTCCAACCCAATCCCGGCATACCTATGAAACAGCAGTAAACTTCGTCTAAAAGTCAGGAGAAACGTTTCCTTGAAACTGCTCTGCTGTGCGTCAATTTACGTAAGAGAGTTGAATCCATGTTGAGATTCCGCGAGTCACAAACACGTTTCTTCTAGGAGCTGCGTTGGGATACTCCCGAGTGAATGGGACCATAGGCTGTAAAGGGAAATATCTGTTTCTATAACCATAACGGAGCTATGTAACTGAATGGTTGTCAATGTGTGTATTCAACTGACGGAGTTAAACTCACGTGTGGATTCAGCGGTTTGCAAACCCTTTCTGTGCAGAATCCCAAAACCGGCATTTCCAGCCCAATGCCGGCATACGTACGAAACAGCAGTAAACTTCGTTTAAAACTCAAGAGGAACGTTTCCTTGAAACTGCTCTGCTGTGCTTTCATTCACCTAAGAGAGTTGAATCTATGTTGAGATTCAGCGAGTCAGAAACACGTTTCTTCTAGGAACTGCGTTGGGATATTCTCGAGTGAATGGGACCATAGGCTGTAAAGAGATATATCCGCTTCCATAACCAAAACGGAGCTATCTAACTGAATGGTTGTTAATATGTGCATTCAACTGATGGAGTTAAACTCACGTGTGGATTCAGCGGTTTGCAAACCCTTTCTGTGCAGAATCCCCAAACCGGCATTTCCAGCCCAATGCCGGCATACGTTCGAAACAGCAGTAAACTTCTTCTAAAACTCAGGAGAAACGGTTCCTTGAATGTGCTGTGCTGTGCGTTCGTTCACCTAAGAGAGTTGAATCTATGTTGAGATTCAGCGAGTAGGAAACACGTTTCTTCTAGGAGCAGCATTGGGATATACCCGAGTGAATGGTACCATAGGCTGTACAGAGAAATATCTGCTTCTAAAACCAAAATGGAGGTATCTAACTGAATGGTTGCCAATGTGAGCATTCAACTGACGGAGTTAAACTCACGTGTGGATTCAGCGGTTTGCAAACCCTTTCTGTGCAGAATACCAAAACCATCATTTCAAGCCCAATGCGGGATACGTACGAAACAGCAGTAAACTTCGTCTAAAACTCATGAGAAACGTTTCCTTGAAACTGCTCTGCTGTGCTTTCCTTCACCTAAGAGAGTTGAATCTATGTAGAGATTCAGCGAATCAGAAACATGATTCTTCTAGGAGATGCGTTGGGATATTCCGGAGTGAATTGGACCATAGGCTGTACAGAGAAATATCTGCTTCTAAAACCAAAACGGAGCTATCTAACTGAATGGTTGTCAATGTGTGCATTCAACTGATGGAGTTGAACTCACGTGTGGATTCAGCGGTTTGAAAACCCTTTCTGTGCCTAATCCCGAAACCGGCATTTCCAGCCCAATGCCGGCATACGTATGAAACTGCAGTAAACTTGGTCTGAAACTCAGTAGAAACGTTTCCTTGAAAGTGCTCTGCTGTGCGTTCGCTCACCTAAGAGAGTTGAATCTATGTTGAGATTCAGCGAGTCAGAAACACGTTTCTTATAGGAGCTGCGTTGGGATATTCCTGAGTGAATGGGACCATAGGCTGAAAAGAGAAATATCTGCTTCTAAAACCGAAACGGAGCTATCTAACTGAATCCTTGTCAATGTGTGCATTCAACTGACGGAGTTAAACTCACGTGTGGATTCAGCGGTTTGCAAACACATTCTGTGCAGAATCCCAAAACCGGCATTTCCAGCCCAATGCCGGGATACGTAGTAAACAGCAGTAAACTTCGTCTAAAACTCAGGAGAAACGTTTCCTGGAAACTGCTATGCTGTGCGTTCATTCACCTAAGAGAGTTGAATCTATGTTGAGATTCAGCAAGTCAGAAACACGTTTCTTCGAGGAGCTGCGTTGGGATATTCCCGAGTGAATGGGACAATGGGCTGTAAAGTGAAATATCCGCTTCTATAACCAAAACGGAGCTATCTAACTGAATGGTTGTCAATGTGTTCGTTCAACTGACGCAGTTAAACTCACGGGTGGATTCAGCGGTTTGCAAACCCTTTCTGTGCAGAATCCCAAAACCGGCATTTCCAGCCCAATGCCGGCATACGTACGAAACAGCAGTAAACTTCGTCTAAAACTCAGGAGAAACGTTTCCTTGAAACTGCTCGACTCTCGTTTGTTCATCTTAGAGAGTTGAATCTACATTGAGTTTCAGCGAGTAAGAAACACGTTTCTTCTAGGAGCTGGGTTGGGATATTCCCGAGTGAATGGGACCTTAGGCTGTACAGAGAAATATCTGCTTCCAAAACCAAAACGGAGCTATCTAACTGAATGACTGTCAATGTGTGCATTCAACTGACGGAGTTAAACTCACGTGTGGATTCAGCGGTTTGCAAACCCTTTCTGTGCAGAATCCCAAAACCGGCATTTCCAGCCCAATGCCGGCATAAGTACGAAACAGCAGTAAACTTCGTCTAAAACTCAGGAGAAACGATTCCTTGAAACTGTTGTGCTGTGCGTTCATTCGACTAAGAGAGTTCAATCTACGTTGTGATTCAGCGAGTCAGAAACACGTTTCTTCTTGGAGCTGCGTTGGGATATTCCCGAGGGAATGGGACCAAAGGCTGTACAGAGAAATATCCACTTCTATAAACAAAACGGAGCAATCTAACTGAATGTTTGACAGTGTGTGCATTCAACTGACGGAGTTAAACTCACGTGTGGATTCAGCGGTTTACAAACCTTTTTTGTGCCGAATCCCGAAACCAGCATTTACAGCCCAACGCCGGCATACGTACGAAACAACAGTAAACCTCGTCTAAATCTCAGGAGCAACGTTTCCTTGAAACTGTTCTACTCTGCGTTCGTTCACCTAAGAGAGTTGAATCTATGTTGAGATTCAGCGAGTCAGAAACAGGTTTCTTCAACTAACTGTGTTGGGATATTCCTGAGTGAATGGGACCATAGGCTGTATAGAGGAATATCCGCTTCTATAACCATAACGGAGCTATCTAACTGAATGGTTGTCAATGTGTGCATTCACCTGACGGTGATAAACTCACGTGTGGATTCAGCGGTTTGCAAAACCTTTCTGTGCAGAATCCCAAAAGCGGCATTCCAGCCAAATGCCGGCATACGTATGAAACAGCAGTAAACTTCGTGTAAAACTCAGGAGAAACGTTTCCTTGAAACTGCTCTGCTGTGCGTTCGTTCACCTAAGAGAGTTGAATCTATGTTGAGATTCAGCGAGTCAGAAACACGTTTCTTCTAGGAGCTGGGTTGGGATATTCCCGAGTGAATGGGACCATAGGCTGTACAGAGAAATATCTTCTTCTGAAACCAAAACGGAGCTTTCTAACTGAATGGTTGTCAATGTGTGCATTCAACTGACGGAGTTAAACTCACGTGTGGATTCAGCGGGTTGCAAACCCTGTCTGTGCAGGATCCCAAAACCGGCATTTCCAGCCCAATGCCGGCATACGTATGAAAATGCAGTAAACTTCGTCTAAAACTCAGGAGAAACGTTTCCGTGAAACTGCTCTGCTGTGCTTTCGTTCACCTAAGAGAGTTGAATCTATGTTGAGATTCAGCGAGTCAGAAACACGTTTATTCTAGGAGCTACGTTGGGATATTCCCGAGTGAATGGGACCATAGGCTGTAAAGAGAAATATCCGCTTCAATAACCAAAACGGAGCTATCTAACTGAATGGATGTCAATATGTGCATTCAACTGATGGAGTTAAACTCACGTGTGGTTTCAGCGGTTTGAAAACCCTTTCTGTGCCTAATCCCGAAACCGGCATTTCCAGCTCAATGCCGGCATACGTACGAAATAGCAGCAAACTTCGTCTAAAACTCAGGAGAAACGTTTCCTTGAAACTGCTCAACTCTCGTTTGTTCAACTTAGAGAGTTGAATCTACATTGAGTTTCAGCGAGTAAGAAACACGTTTCTTTTAGGAGCTGAGTTGGGATATTCCCGAGTGAATGGGACCATAGGCTGTACAGAGAAATATCACCTTCTAAAACCAAAACGGAGCTATCTAACTGAATGGTTGTCAATCTGTGCATTCAACTGACGGAGTTAAACTCACGTGTGGATTCAGCGGTTTGCAAACCCTTTCTGTGCAGAATAGCAAAACCGGCATTTCCAGCCCAATGCCGGCATACATACAAAACAGCAGTAAACTTCGTCTAAAATTCAGGAGAAACGTTTCCTTGAAACTACTCTGCTGTGCATCAATTCACGTAAGAGGGTTGAATCCATGTTGAGATTCCGCGAGTCACAAACCCGTTTCTTCTACGAGCTGCGTTGGGATATTCTCGAGTGAATCGGACCATAGGCTGTACATAGAAATATCTGCTTCTAAAACCAAAACGGAGCTATCTAACTGAACGTTTCTCAATGTGTGCAGTCAATGACGGAGTTAAACTCAAGTGTGGATTCAGCGGGTTGCAAAGCATTTCTATGCAGAATCCCAAAACCAGCATTTCCAGCCCAATGCCGGCATACGCACGAAACAGCAGTAAACTTCGTCTAAAACTCAGGAGAAACGTTTCCTTGAATGTGCTGTGCTGTGCGTTCATTCAGCTAAGAGAGTTGAATCTATGTTGAGATTCAGCGAGTCAGAAACACGTTTCTTCTAGGAGCAGCATTGGGATATTCCCAAGTGAATGGGACCATAGGCTGTACAGAGAAATATCTGCTTCTAAAACCAAAACGGAGCTATCTAACTGAATGCTTGTCAATGTGTGCATTCCATTGACGGAGTTAAACTCACGTGTGGATTCAGCGGTTTGCAAACCCTTTCTGTGCAGAATCCCAAAACCGACATTTCCAGACCAATGCCGGCATACGTACGAAACAGGATTAACTTCATCTACAACTCAGGAGAAACGTTTCCTTGAAACTACTCTGCTGTGCGTTCATTCACCTAAGAGAGTTTAATCTATGTTGAGATTCAGCGAGTCATTAACACGTTTCTTCTAGGAGCTGCGTTATGATATTTCCGAGTGAATGGGACCATAGGCTGTACAGAGAAATATCTGCTTCTAAAACCAAAACGGAGCTATCTAACTGAATGGTTGTCAATGTGTGCATTCATCTGATGTAGTTAAACTCACGTGTGGATTCAACGGTTTGCAAACCCTTTCTGTGCCGAATCCCGAAACCTGCATTTCCAGCCCAAAACCGGCATACGTACGAAACAGCAGTTAACTTCGTCTAAAACTCAGGAGAAACGTTTCCTTGAAACTGCTCTGCTGTGCTTTCATTCACCTAAGAGAGTTGAATCTATGTTGAAATTCAGCGAGTCAGAAACACGTTTCTTCTAGGAGCTGCGTTGGGATAGTCTCGAGTGAATGGGACCATAGGCTTTACAGAGAAATTTCTGCTTCCAAAACCAAAACGGAGCTATCTAACTGAATGACTGTCAATGTGTGCATTCAACTGACGGAGTTAAACTCACGTGTGGATTCAGCGGTTTGCAAACCCTTTCTGTGCAAAATCCCAAAACCGGCATTTCCAGCCCAATGCCGGCATAAGTACGAAACAGCAGTAAACTTCGTCTAAAACTCAGGAGAAACGATTCCTTGAAACTGCTCTGCTGTGCGTACATTCGACTAAGAGAGTTCAATCTACGTTGTGATTCAGCGAGTCAGAAACACGTTTCTTCTAGGAGCTGCGTTGGGATATTCCCGAGTGAATGGGACCATAGGCTGTACAGAGAAATATCCACTTCTATAAACAAAACGGAGCAATCTAACTGAATGGTTGACAGTGTGTGCATTCAACTGACGGAGTTAAACTCACGTGTGGATTCAGCGGTTTATAAACATATATTATGCCGAATCCCGAAACCAGCATTTACAGCCCAGTGCCGGCATACGTACGAAACAACAGTAAACTTCGTCTAAATCTCAGGAGCAACGTTTCCTTGAAACTGTTCTACTGTGCGTTCGTTCACCTAAGAGAGTTGAATCTATGTTGAGATTCAGCGAGTCAGAAACACGTTTTTTCTACTAGCTGTGTTGGGATATTCCTGAGTGAATGGGACCATAGGCTGTATAGAGAAATATCCACTTCTATAACCATAACGGAGCTATCTAACTGAATGGTTGTCAATGTGTGCATTCACCTGACGGTGATAAACTCACGTGTGGATTCAGCGGTTTGCAAACCCTTTCTGTGCAGAATCCCAAAACCGGCATTCCAGACAAATGCCGGCATACGTATGAAACAGCAGTAAACTTCCTCTAAAACTCAGGAGAAACTTTTCCTTGAAACTGCTCTACTGTCGTTCGTTCAACTAAGAGAGTTGAATCTATGTTGAGATTCAGTGAGTCAGAAACACGTTTCTTCTAGGAGCTGCTTTGGGACATTCCTAAGTGAATCGGACCATAGGCGGTAAAGAAAAATATCTGCTTCTAAAACAAAAATGGAGCTTTCTAACTGAATGGTCGTCAATGTGTTCATTCATCTGATGGAGTTAAACTCACTTGTGGATTTAGCGGTTTGAAAACCCTTTCTGTGCCGAATCCGGAAACCAGCATTTCCAGCCCAATGTCGGCATATGTACGAAACAGCAATAAACTTCGTCTGAATCTCAGCAGAAACGTTTCATTGAAACTGCTCTGCTGTGCTTTCATTCACCTAAGAGAGTTGAATCTATGTTCAGATTCAGCGAGTCAGAAACACGTTTCATCTAGGAGCTGGGTTGTTATATTACCGAGTGAATGGGACCATAGGCTGTACAGCGAAATATCTGCTTCTAAAACCAAAGCGGAGCTATCTAACTGAATGGTTGTCAATGTGTGCATTCAACTGACGGTGTTAAATTCACGTGTGGATTCAGCGGTTTGCAAACCCTTTCTGTGCAGAATCCTAAAACCGGTAATTCCAGCCCAATGACGTCATATGTACGAAACATCAGTAAACTTCGTCTAAAACTCAGGAGAAACGATTCCTTGAAACTGCTCTGCTGTGCGTTCGTTCACCTAAGAGAGTTGAATGTATGTTGAGATTCAGCAAGTCAGAAACACGTTTCTTCTAGGAGCTGCGTTCGGATAGTCCCGAGTGAAAGGGACCATAGGCTGTAAAGAGAAATGTCCGCATCTATAACCAAAAGGAGCTATCTAACTGAATGGTTGTCAATGTGTGCATTCAACTGACGGAGTTAAACTCACGTGTGGATTCAGCGGTTTGCAAACCCTTTCTGTGCAGAATCCCAAAACCGGCATTTACAGCCCAATGCCGGCATACGTACGAAACAGCAGTAAACTTCGTCTAAAACTCAGGGGAAACGTTTCCTTGAAACTGCTCTGCTGTGCGTTCATTCACCTAAGAGAGTTGAGTCTATGTTGAGATTCAGGGAGTCAGAAACACGTTTCTTCTAGGAGCTGCGTTGGGATAGTCCCGAGTGAATGGGACCATAGGCTGTAAAGAGAAATATCCGCTTCTATAACCAAAACGGAGCGATCTAACTGAATGTTTGTCAATATGTGCATCCAACAGACGGAATTAAACTGACGTGTGGATTCAGCGGTTTGCACACCCTTTCTGTGCAGAATCCCAAAACCGGCATTTCCGGCCCAGTGCCGTCATACGTACGAAACAGCAGTAAACCTCGTCTAAAACTCAGGAGAAACGTTTCCTTGAAACTGCTCTGCTGTGCTTTCGTTCACCTAAGAGAGTTGAATCTATGTTGAGATTCAGCGAGTCAGAAAAACGTTTCTTCTAGGAGCTGCGTTGGGAAATTCCCGAATGAATGGGACCATAGGCTATACAGAGAAATATCTGCTTCTAAAACCAAAACGGAGCTTTCTAACTGAATGGTTGTCAATGTCTGCATTCAACTGACGGAGTTAAACTCACGTGTGGATTCAGCGGGTTGCAAACCCTTTCTGTGCAGAATCCCAAAACCGGCATTTCCAGCCCAATGCCGGCATACGTATGAAACAGCAGTAAACTTCGTCTGAAACTCAGTAGAAACGTTGCCTTGAAAGTGCTATTTTCTGCGTTCGTTCACCGAAGAGAAATGAATCTATGTTGGGATTCAGTGAGTCAGAAACACGTTTCTTCTAGGAGCTGCGTTGGGATATTCCCGAATGAATGGGACCATAGGTTATACAGAGAAATATCTGCTTCTAAAACCAAAACGGAGCTATCTACCTGAATGTCTGTCAATGTGTGCATTCAACTGACGGAGTTAAACTCACGTGTGTATTCAGCGGTTTGCAAACCCTTTCTGTGCAGAATCCCAAAACCGGCATTTCCCGCCCAATGCGGGCATACGCACGAAACAGCAGTAAACTTCATCTAAAACTCTGGAGAAACGTTTCCTTGAAACTGCTCAGCAGTGCGTTCCTTCACCTAAGAGAGTTGAATCTATGTTGAGATTCAGCGAGTCAGAAACACGTTTCTTCTAGGAGGTGCGTTGGGATATTCCCAAGTGAATGGGACCATAGGCTGTATAGAGAAATATCTGCCTCTAAAACCAAAACGGAGCTATCTAACTGAATGGTTGTCAATGTGTTCATTCAATTGATGGAGTTAAACTCACGGGTGGATTCAGCGGTTTGCAAACCCTTTCTGTGCAGAATCCCAAAACCGGCATTTCCAGCCCAAGGCCGGCATACGTACGAGACAGCAATGAACTTCGTCTAAAACTCAGGAGAAACGTTTCCTTGAAACTGCTTTGCTGTGCGTTCGTTCACCTAAGAGAGTTGAATCTATGTTGAGATTCAGCGAGTCAGAAACAAGTTTTTTCTAGGAGCTGCGTTGGGATATTCCCGAATGAATTTGATCATTGGCTGTACAGAGAAATATCTGTTTCAAAAACCAAAACAGAGCTACCTAACTGAATGGTTGTCAATGTGTGAATTCAATTGACAGCATTAAACTCACGTGTGGATTCAGCGGTGTGCAAACCTTTCTGTGCAGAATCCCAAAACCCGCATTTCCAGCCCAATGCCGGCATACTTACGAAACAGCAGTAAACTTCGACTAAAACTCAGGAGAAACGTTTACTTGAAACTACTCTGCTGTACGTTCCTTCACCTAAGAGAGTTGAATCTATGTTGAGATTCAGCGAGTCAGAAACACTTTTCTTCTGGGAGCTGTGTTGGGATATTCCCGAGTGAATGGGACCATATGCTGTACAGAGAAATAACTGCTTCTAAAACCAAAACGGAGCAATCTAACGGAATGGTTGTCAATGTGTGCTTTCAACTGACACAGTTAAACTCACCTGTGGATTTAGCGGTTTGGAAAACCTTTCTGTGCAGAATCCCAAAACCGGCATTTGCAGCCCAATGCCGGCATACATACGAAACAGCAGTAAATTTCGTCTAAAATTCAGGAGAAACCTTTCCTTGAAACTGCTCGGCTGTGCGTTCGTTTAGTAATGAGAGTTGAATCAATGTTGAGATTCAGCGAGTCAGAAACAGGTTTCTTCTAGGAGCTGCGTTGGGATATTCCTGAGTGAAAGGGACCATAGTCTGCACAGAGAAATATATGCTTCTAAAACCAAAACGGAGCTATCAAACTGAATGGTTGTCAATGTGTTCATTCAACTGAGAGAGTTAAACTCACGTGTGGATTCAGCGGTTTGCAAACCCTTTCTGTGCAGAATCCCAAAATCGGCATTTCCAGCCCAAGGCCGGCATACGTACGAGACAGCAATAAACTTCGTCTAAAGCTGAGGAGAAACGTTTCCGTGAAAATGCTCTGCTGTGCTTTCATTCACCTAAGAGAGTTGAATCTATGTTGAGATTCAGCGAGTCAGAAACACGTTTCTTCTAGGAGCTGCGTCGGGATATTCCCGAGTGAATGGGACCATAGGCGGTACAGAGAAATATCTGCTTCTAAAACCAAAACGGAGCTATCTATCTGAATGTTTGTCAATGTGTGCATTGAACTGACGGAGTTAAACTCAAGTGTGGATTCAGCGGTTTGCAAACCATTTCTGTGCAGAATGCCAAAACCGGCATTTCCAGCCCAATGCCGTCTTACATACGAAACAGCAGTAAACTTCATCTAAATCTCAGGAGAAACATTCCCTTGAAACTGCTCTGCTGTGCGTTCATTCATCTAAGAGAGTTGAATCTATGTTGAGATTCAGCGAGTCAGAAACACCTTTCTTCTAGGAGCTGCGATGGGATATTCTCGAATGAATGGGACCATAGGCTGCACAGAGAAATATCTGCTTCTAAAGCCAAAACGGAGCTATGTAACTGAATGGTTGTCAATGTGTGCATTCATCTGATGGAGTTAAACTCACGTGTGGATTCAGCGGTTTGAAAGCCCTTTCTGTGCCGAATCCCGAATCCGGCATTTCCAGCCCAATGCCGGCATAGGTACGAAACAGCAGTAAACTTCGCCTAAAACTAAGGAGAAACGTTTCCGTGAAAATGCTCTGCTGTGCTTACATTCACCTAAGAGAGTTGAATCAATGTTGAGATCCAGCGAATCAGAACCACGTTTCTTATAGGAGCTGCGTTGGGATATTCCCGAGTGAATGGGACCATAGGCTGTACAGAGAAATATCTGCTTCTGAAACCAAAACGGAGCTATCTCACTGCATGGTTGTCAATGTGTGCATTCAACTAACGGAGTTACACTCACGTGTGAATTCACCGGTTTGCAAACCCTTTCTGTGCAGTATCCCAAAACCGGCATTTCCAGCCCAATGTCGTCATACGTTCGAAACAGCAGTAAACTTCGTTTAAAACTCAGGAGAAAAGTTTCCTTGAAAGTGCTCTGCTGTGCTTTCATTCACCTAAGAGAGTTGAATCTATGTTGAGATTTAGTGAGTCAGAAACACGTTTCTTCTAGGCGCTGCATTGGGATAATCCTGAGTGAATGTTATCATAGGCTGTACAGATAAATATCTGCTTCTAAAACCAAAACGGAGGTATCTAACTGAATGGTTGTCAACGTGTGCATTTAACTGACGGAGTTAAACTCACGTGTGGATTCAGCGGTTTCCAAACCCTTTCTGTGCAGAATCCCAAAGCATACATTTCAAGCCCAATGCCGTCATACGTACGAAACAGCAGTAAACTTCGTCTAAAATTCAGGAGAAACGATTCCTTGAAACTGCTCGACTGCCATTCGTTCACCTAAGAGAGTTGAATCTATGTTGAGATTCAGCGAGTCAGAAACACGTTTCTTCGAGGAGCTGCGTTGGGATATTCCCGAGTGAATGGGACCATAGGCTGTTCAGAGAAACATTTGCTTCTAAAACCAAAACGGAGCTATCTAACTGAATGGTTGTCAATGTGTGCATTGAACTGATGGAGTTAAAGTCACGTGTGGATTCAGCGGTTTGCAAACCCTTTCTGTGCAGAATGCCAAAACCGGCATTTCCAGCCCAATGCCGTCATACGTACGAAACAGCAGTAAACTTCGTCTAAAACTAAGGAGAAAAGTTTCCTTGAAACTGCTCGGCTGTGCTTTCATTCACCTAAGAGAGTTGAATCTATGTTGAGATCCAGCGAATCAGAACCACGTTTCTTATAGGAGCTGCGTTGGGATATTCCCGAGTGAATGGAACCATAGGCTGTGCAGAGAAATATCTGCTACTAAAACCAAAACGGAGCTATCTAACTGAATGGTTGTCAATGTGTGCATTCAACTAACGGAGTTAAACTCACGTGTGGATTCAGTGGTTTGCAAACCCTTTCTGTGCAGAGTCCCAAAACCGGCCTTTCCAGCCCAATGCCGGCATACGTACGAAACAGCAGTAAACCTCGTCTAAAATTCAGGAGAAAGGTTTCCTTGAAACTGCTCTGCTGTGCTTTCATTCACCTAAGAGAGTTGAATCTATTTTGAGATTCAGCGGGTCAGAAACACGTTTCTTCTAGGCGCTGCATTGGGATATTCCTGAGTGAATGCGACCATAGGCTGTACAGATAAATATCTGCTTCTAAAACCAAAACGGAGCTATCTACCTGAATGGTTGTCAATGTGTGCATTCAACTGACGGAGTTAAACTCACGTGTGGATTCAGCGGTTTGCAAAACCTTTCTGTGCAGAATCCCAAAACCGGCATTTCCAGCCCAGTGCCAACATTCGTACGAAACAGCAGTAAACATCGTTTAAAACTCAGGAGAAACGCTTCCTTGAAACTGCTCTGCTGTGCGTTCATTCCCCTAAGAGAGTTGAATCTATGTTGAGATTCAGCGAGTCAGAAACACGTTTCTTCAAGGAGCTGCGTCGGGATATTCCCGAGTGAATGGGACCATAGGCGGTACAGAGAAATATCTGCTTCTCAAACGAAATCGGAGCTATCTAACTGAATAGTTGTCAATGTGTGCATTCAATTGACGGAGGTAAACTCACGTGTGGATTCAGCGGTTTGCAAACCCTTTCTGTGCAGAATCCCAAAACCGGCATTTCCAGCCCAATGACGTCATACGTACGAAACAGCAGTAAACTTACTCTAAAACTCAGGAGAAACGGTTCCTTGAAACTGCTCTGCTGTGCGTTCATTCATCTAAGAGAGTTGAATCTATGTTGAGATTCAGCGAGTCAGAAACAGCTTTCTTCTAGGAGCTGCGATGGGATATTCTCGAGTGAATGGGACCATATGCTGCACAGAGAAATATCTGCTTCTGAAACCAAAACGGAGCTATCTCACTGAATGGTTGTCAGTGTGTGCATTCATCTGACGGAGTTAAACTCACGTGTGGATTCACCGGTTTGCAAACCCTTTCTGTGCAGAATCCCAAAACCGGCATTTCCTGCCCAATGTCGACATACGTACGAAACAGCAGTAAACTTCGTCTAAAATTCAGGAGAAAGGTTTCCTTGAAACTGCTCTGCTGTGCTTTCATTCACCTAAGAGAGTTGAATTTATGTTGAGATTTAGTGAGTCAGAAACACGTTTCTTCTAGGCGCTGCATTGGGATATTCCTGAGTGAATGGGATCATAGGCTGTACAGAGAAATATCTGCTTCTAAAACCAAAATGGAGCTATCTAACTGAATGGTTGTCAATGTGTGCATTCAACTGACGGAGTTAAAATCATGTGTGGATTTAGCGGTTTCCAAACCCTTTCTGTGCAGAATCCCAAAAGAGACATTTCAAGCCCAATGCTGTCATACCTACGAAACAGCAGTAAACTTCGTGTAAAATTCAGGAGAAACGTTTCCTTGAAACTGCTCGACTGCCATTCGTTCACCTCAGAGAGTTGAATCTACATTGAGATTCAGTGAATCAGAAACACGTTTCTTCTAGGAGCTGAGTTTGGATATTCCCGAGTGAATCGGACCACAGGCTGTACAGAGAAATATCTGCTTCTAAAACCAAACGGAGCTATCTACCTGAATGGTTGTCCATGTGTGCATTCAACTGACGGAGCTAAACTCACGTGTGGATTCAGCGGTTTGCAAACCCTTTCTGTGCAGAATCCCAAAACCGGCATTTCCAGCCCAGTGCCAACATACGTACGAAACAGCAGTAAACCTCGTCAAAAATTCAGGAGAAAGGTTTCCTTGAAACTGCTCTGCTGTGCTTTCATTCACCTAAGAGAGTTGAATCTATGTTGAGATTCAGCAAGTCAGAAACACGTTTCTTCTAGGCGCTGCATTGGGATATTCCTGAGTGAATGGGACCATGGGCTGTACAGATAAATATCTGCTTCTAAAACCAAAACGGAGCTATCTAACTGAATGGTTGTGAATGTGTGCATTCAACTGACGGAGTTAAACTCACGTGTGGATTCAGCGGTTTCCAAACCCTTTCTGTGCAGAATCCCAAAACAGACATTTCCAGCCCAATGCCATCATACGTACGAAAGAGCAGTAAACTTCGTCTAAAATTCAGGAGAAACGTTTCCTTGAAACTGCTCGACTGCCATTCATTCACCTAAGAGAGTTGAATCTACGTTGAGATTCAGCGAATCAGAAACACGCTTCTAGAAGCTGCGTTTGGATATTCCCGAGTGAATGGGACCATAGGCTGTACAGAGAAATATCTGCTTCTGAAACCAAAACGGAGCTATCTCACTGAATGGTTGTCAATGTGTGCATTCAACTGACGGAGTTAAACTCACGTGTGGATTCAGCGGTTTGCAAACCCTTTCTGTGCAGAATCCCAAAACCGGCATTTCCAGCCCAAAGTCGTCATAGGTACGAAACAGCAGTAAAATTCGTCTAAAATTCAGGAGAAACGTTTCCTTCAAACTGCTCTGCTGTGCGTTCGTTCACCTAAGAGAGTTGAATCTATGTTGAGATTCAGAAAATCAGAAACACGTTTCTTCTAGGAGCTGCGTTGGGATATTCCCGAGTGAATGGAACCATAGGCTGTACAGAGAAATATCTACTTCTAAAACCAAAACGGAGCTATCTAACTGAATGGTTGTCAATGTGTGCATACAACTGACGGAGTTAAACTCACGTGTGGATTCAGCGGTTTGCAAACCCTTTCTGTGCAGAATCCGAAAACCGGCATTTCCAGCCCAGTGCCAACATACGTGCGAAACAGCTGTAAACTTCGTCTAAAACTCAGGAGAAACGCTTCCTTGAAACTGCTCTGCTGGGCGTTCTTTCACCTAAGAGAGTTGGATCTATGTTGAGATTCAGTGACTCAGAAACACGCTTCTTCTAGGAGCTGCGTCGGGATATTCCCGAGTGAATGGGACCATAGGCGGTACAGAGAAATATCTGCTTCTAACACCAAAACGGAGCTATCTATCTGAATGTTTGTCAATGTGTGCATTGAACTGACGGAGTTAAACTCAAGTGTGGATTCAGCGGTTTGCAAACCATTTCTGTGCAGAATGCCAAAACCGGCATTTCCAGCCCAATGCCGTCTTACATACTAAACAGCAGTAAGCTTCATCTAAAACTCAGGAGAAACATTTCCTTGAAACTGCTCTGCTGTGTGTTCATTCACCTAAGAGAGTTGAATCTATGTTGAGATTCAGCGAATCAGAAATACGTTTCTTCTAGGAGTTGAGTTTGGATATTCCCGAGTGAATGGGACCATAGGCTGTACAGAGAAATATCTGCTTCTAAAACCAAAACGGAGCTATCTACCTGAATGGTTGTCAATGTGTGCATTCAACTGACGGAATTAAACTCACGTGTGGATTCAGCGGTGTGCAAAACCTTTCTGTGCAGAATCCCAAAACCGGCATTTCCAGCCCAGTGCCAACATACGTACGAAACAGCAGTAAACATCGTCTAAAACTCACGAGAAACGCTTCCTTGAAACTGCTCTGCTGTGCGTTCATTCCCCTAAGAGAGTTGAATCTATGTTGAGATTCAGCGAGTCAGAAACACGTTTCTTCAAGGAGCTGCGTGGGGATATTCCCGAGTGAATGGGACCATAGGCGGTACAGAGAAATATCTGCTTCTCAAACCAAATCGGAGCTATCTAACTGAATAGTTGTCAATGTGTGCATTCAACTAACGGAGGTAAACTCACGTGTGGATTCAGCGGTTTGCAAACCCTTTCTGTGCAGAATCCCAAAACCGGCATTTCCAGCCCAATGCAGGCATACGTACGAAACAGCAGTAAACTTCCTCTAAAACTCAGGAGAAACGTTTCCTTGAAACTGCTCTGCTGTGCGTTCATTCATCTAAGAGAGTTGAATCTATGTTTAGATCCAGTGAGTCAGAAACACCTTTCTTCTAGGAGCTGCGATGGGATATTCCCGAGTGAATGGGACCGTAGGCTGTACAGTGAAATATCTACTTCTAAATCCAAAACGGAGCTATCTAACTAAATGGTTGTCAATATGTGCATTCAACTGATGGAGTTAAACTCACGTGCGGATTCAGCGGTTTGCAAACCCATTCTGTGCATAATCCCAAAACTGGCATTTCCAGCCCAATGCCGTCATACGAACGAAACAGCAGTAAACTTCATTAAAACTCAGGAGAAACGTTTCCTTGAAACTGCTCTGCTGTGCATTCGTTCACCTAAGAGAGTTGAATCTATATTGAGATTCAGCGAATCAGAAACACGTTTTTTCTAGGAGCTGCATTGGGATATTCCCGAGTGAATGGGACCATCGGCTGTACAGAGAAATATTTGCTTCCAAAACCAAAACGGAGGTCTCTACCTGAATGGTTGTCCATGTCTGCATTCAACTGACCGAGTTCAAATCACGTGTGGATTCAGCGGTTTGCAAACCCTTTCTGTGCAGAGTCCCAAAAACGGCATTTCCAGCCCCCTGCCGGCATACGTACGAAACAGCAGTAAACTTCGTCCAAAATTCAGGAGAAAGGTTTCCTTGAAACTGCTCTGCTGTGCTTTCATTCACCTAAGAGAGGTGAATCTATGTTGAGATTCAGCGAATCAGAAACACGTTTCTTGTAGGAGCTGCGTTGGGATATTCCCGAGTGAATGGGACCATAGGCTGAACAGAGAAATATCTGCTTCTGAAACCAAAACGGAGCTATCTCACTGAATGGTTGTCAATGTGTGCATTCAACTGACAGAGTTAAACTCACGTGTGGATTCAGCGGTTTGCAAATCCTTTCTGTGCAGAATCCCAAAGCCGATATTTCCAGCCCAATGCCGTCATACGTACGAAACAGCAGCAAACTTCGTCTAAAATTCAGGAGAAACGTTTCCTTGAAACTGCTCGACTGTCGTTTGTTCACCTAAGAGAGTTGAATCTATGCTGAGATTCAGCGAGTCAGAAACACGTTTCTTCTAGGAGCTGGGTTGGGATATTCCCGAGTGAATGGGACCATAGGCTGTACAGAGAAATATCTTCTTCTGAAACCAAAACGGAGCTTTCTAACTGAATGGTTGTCAATGTGTGCATTCAACTGACGGAGTTAAACTCACGTGTGGATTCAGCGGGTTGCAAACCCTGTCTGTGCAGGATCCCAAAACCGGCATTTCCAGCCCAATGCCGGCATACGTATGAAAATGCAGTAAACTTCGTCTAAAACTCAGGAGAAACGTTTCCGTGAAACTGCTCTGCTGTGCTTTCGTTCACCTAAGAGAGTTGAATCTATGTTGAGATTCAGCGAGTCAGAAACACGTTTATTCTAGGAGCTACGTTGGGATATTCCCGAGTGAATGGGACCATAGGCTGTAAAGAGAAATATCCGCTTCAATAACCAAAACGGAGCTATCTAACTGAATGGATGTCAATATGTGCATTCAACTGATGGAGTTAAACTCACGTGTGGTTTCAGCGGTTTGAAAACCCTTTCTGTGCCTAATCCCGAAACCGGCATTTCCAGCTCAATGCCGGCATACGTACGAAATAGCAGCAAACTTCGTCTAAAACTCAGGAGAAACGTTTCCTTGAAACTGCTCAACTCTCGTTTGTTCAACTTAGAGAGTTGAATCTACATTGAGTTTCAGCGAGTAAGAAACACGTTTCTTTTAGGAGCTGAGTTGGGATATTCCCGAGTGAATGGGACCATAGGCTGTACAGAGAAATATCACCTTCTAAAACCAAAACGGAGCTATCTAACTGAATGGTTGTCAATCTGTGCATTCAACTGACGGAGTTAAACTCACGTGTGGATTCAGCGGTTTGCAAACCCTTTCTGTGCAGAATAGCAAAACCGGCATTTCCAGCCCAATGCCGGCATACATACAAAACAGCAGTAAACTTCGTCTAAAATTCAGGAGAAACGTTTCCTTGAAACTACTCTGCTGTGCATCAATTCACGTAAGAGGGTTGAATCCATGTTGAGATTCCGCGAGTCACAAACCCGTTTCTTCTACGAGCTGCGTTGGGATATTCTCGAGTGAATCGGACCATAGGCTGTACATAGAAATATCTGCTTCTAAAACCAAAACGGAGCTATCTAACTGAACGTTTCTCAATGTGTGCAGTCAATGACGGAGTTAAACTCAAGTGTGGATTCAGCGGGTTGCAAAGCATTTCTATGCAGAATCCCAAAACCAGCATTTCCAGCCCAATGCCGGCATACGCACGAAACAGCAGTAAACTTCGTCTAAAACTCAGGAGAAACGTTTCCTTGAATGTGCTGTGCTGTGCGTTCATTCAGCTAAGAGAGTTGAATCTATGTTGAGATTCAGCGAGTCAGAAACACGTTTCTTCTAGGAGCAGCATTGGGATATTCCCAAGTGAATGGGACCATAGGCTGTACAGAGAAATATCTGCTTCTAAAACCAAAACGGAGCTATCTAACTGAATGCTTGTCAATGTGTGCATTCCATTGACGGAGTTAAACTCACGTGTGGATTCAGCGGTTTGCAAACCCTTTCTGTGCAGAATCCCAAAACCGACATTTCCAGACCAATGCCGGCATACGTACGAAACAGGATTAACTTCATCTACAACTCAGGAGAAACGTTTCCTTGAAACTACTCTGCTGTGCGTTCATTCACCTAAGAGAGTTTAATCTATGTTGAGATTCAGCGAGTCATTAACACGTTTCTTCTAGGAGCTGCGTTATGATATTTCCGAGTGAATGGGACCATAGGCTGTACAGAGAAATATCTGCTTCTAAAACCAAAACGGAGCTATCTAACTGAATGGTTGTCAATGTGTGCATTCATCTGATGTAGTTAAACTCACGTGTGGATTCAACGGTTTGCAAACCCTTTCTGTGCCGAATCCCGAAACCTGCATTTCCAGCCCAAAACCGGCATACGTACGAAACAGCAGTTAACTTCGTCTAAAACTCAGGAGAAACGTTTCCTTGAAACTGCTCTGCTGTGCTTTCATTCACCTAAGAGAGTTGAATCTATGTTGAAATTCAGCGAGTCAGAAACACGTTTCTTCTAGGAGCTGCGTTGGGATAGTCTCGAGTGAATGGGACCATAGGCTTTACAGAGAAATTTCTGCTTCCAAAACCAAAACGGAGCTATCTAACTGAATGACTGTCAATGTGTGCATTCAACTGACGGAGTTAAACTCACGTGTGGATTCAGCGGTTTGCAAACCCTTTCTGTGCAAAATC
The DNA here is from genome assembly GCF_030222135.1 of Aotus nancymaae. Taxonomy (NCBI): domain Eukaryota; kingdom Metazoa; phylum Chordata; class Mammalia; order Primates; family Aotidae; genus Aotus; species Aotus nancymaae. Next base: position 1,252,294 of record NW_026988514.1, on the reverse strand, counting down.
CCAAAACCGGCATTTCCAGCCCAATGCCGGCATAAGTACGAAACAGCAGTAAACTTCGTCTAAAACTCAGGAGAAACGATTCCTTGAAACTGCTCTGCTGTGCGTACATTCGACTAAGAGAGTTCAATCTACGTTGTGATTCAGCGAGTCAGAAACACGTTTCTTCTAGGAGCTGCGTTGGGATATTCCCGAGTGAATGGGACCATAGGCTGTACAGAGAAATATCCACTTCTATAAACAAAACGGAGCAATCTAACTGAATGGTTGACAGTGTGTGCATTCAACTGACGGAGTTAAACTCACGTGTGGATTCAGCGGTTTATAAACATATATTATGCCGAATCCCGAAACCAGCATTTACAGCCCAGTGCCGGCATACGTACGAAACAACAGTAAACTTCGTCTAAATCTCAGGAGCAACGTTTCCTTGAAACTGTTCTACTGTGCGTTCGTTCACCTAAGAGAGTTGAATCTATGTTGAGATTCAGCGAGTCAGAAACACGTTTTTTCTACTAGCTGTGTTGGGATATTCCTGAGTGAATGGGACCATAGGCTGTATAGAGAAATATCCACTTCTATAACCATAACGGAGCTATCTAACTGAATGGTTGTCAATGTGTGCATTCACCTGACGGTGATAAACTCACGTGTGGATTCAGCGGTTTGCAAACCCTTTCTGTGCAGAATCCCAAAACCGGCATTCCAGACAAATGCCGGCATACGTATGAAACAGCAGTAAACTTCCTCTAAAACTCAGGAGAAACTTTTCCTTGAAACTGCTCTACTGTCGTTCGTTCAACTAAGAGAGTTGAATCTATGTTGAGATTCAGTGAGTCAGAAACACGTTTCTTCTAGGAGCTGCTTTGGGACATTCCTAAGTGAATCGGACCATAGGCGGTAAAGAAAAATATCTGCTTCTAAAACAAAAATGGAGCTTTCTAACTGAATGGTCGTCAATGTGTTCATTCATCTGATGGAGTTAAACTCACTTGTGGATTTAGCGGTTTGAAAACCCTTTCTGTGCCGAATCCGGAAACCAGCATTTCCAGCCCAATGTCGGCATATGTACGAAACAGCAATAAACTTCGTCTGAATCTCAGCAGAAACGTTTCATTGAAACTGCTCTGCTGTGCTTTCATTCACCTAAGAGAGTTGAATCTATGTTCAGATTCAGCGAGTCAGAAACACGTTTCATCTAGGAGCTGGGTTGTTATATTACCGAGTGAATGGGACCATAGGCTGTACAGCGAAATATCTGCTTCTAAAACCAAAGCGGAGCTATCTAACTGAATGGTTGTCAATGTGTGCATTCAACTGACGGTGTTAAATTCACGTGTGGATTCAGCGGTTTGCAAACCCTTTCTGTGCAGAATCCTAAAACCGGTAATTCCAGCCCAATGACGTCATATGTACGAAACATCAGTAAACTTCGTCTAAAACTCAGGAGAAACGATTCCTTGAAACTGCTCTGCTGTGCGTTCGTTCACCTAAGAGAGTTGAATGTATGTTGAGATTCAGCAAGTCAGAAACACGTTTCTTCTAGGAGCTGCGTTCGGATAGTCCCGAGTGAAAGGGACCATAGGCTGTAAAGAGAAATGTCCGCATCTATAACCAAAAGGAGCTATCTAACTGAATGGTTGTCAATGTGTGCATTCAACTGACGGAGTTAAACTCACGTGTGGATTCAGCGGTTTGCAAACCCTTTCTGTGCAGAATCCCAAAACCGGCATTTACAGCCCAATGCCGGCATACGTACGAAACAGCAGTAAACTTCGTCTAAAACTCAGGGGAAACGTTTCCTTGAAACTGCTCTGCTGTGCGTTCATTCACCTAAGAGAGTTGAGTCTATGTTGAGATTCAGGGAGTCAGAAACACGTTTCTTCTAGGAGCTGCGTTGGGATAGTCCCGAGTGAATGGGACCATAGGCTGTAAAGAGAAATATCCGCTTCTATAACCAAAACGGAGCGATCTAACTGAATGTTTGTCAATATGTGCATCCAACAGACGGAATTAAACTGACGTGTGGATTCAGCGGTTTGCACACCCTTTCTGTGCAGAATCCCAAAACCGGCATTTCCGGCCCAGTGCCGTCATACGTACGAAACAGCAGTAAACCTCGTCTAAAACTCAGGAGAAACGTTTCCTTGAAACTGCTCTGCTGTGCTTTCGTTCACCTAAGAGAGTTGAATCTATGTTGAGATTCAGCGAGTCAGAAAAACGTTTCTTCTAGGAGCTGCGTTGGGAAATTCCCGAATGAATGGGACCATAGGCTATACAGAGAAATATCTGCTTCTAAAACCAAAACGGAGCTTTCTAACTGAATGGTTGTCAATGTCTGCATTCAACTGACGGAGTTAAACTCACGTGTGGATTCAGCGGGTTGCAAACCCTTTCTGTGCAGAATCCCAAAACCGGCATTTCCAGCCCAATGCCGGCATACGTATGAAACAGCAGTAAACTTCGTCTGAAACTCAGTAGAAACGTTGCCTTGAAAGTGCTATTTTCTGCGTTCGTTCACCGAAGAGAAATGAATCTATGTTGGGATTCAGTGAGTCAGAAACACGTTTCTTCTAGGAGCTGCGTTGGGATATTCCCGAATGAATGGGACCATAGGTTATACAGAGAAATATCTGCTTCTAAAACCAAAACGGAGCTATCTACCTGAATGTCTGTCAATGTGTGCATTCAACTGACGGAGTTAAACTCACGTGTGTATTCAGCGGTTTGCAAACCCTTTCTGTGCAGAATCCCAAAACCGGCATTTCCCGCCCAATGCGGGCATACGCACGAAACAGCAGTAAACTTCATCTAAAACTCTGGAGAAACGTTTCCTTGAAACTGCTCAGCAGTGCGTTCCTTCACCTAAGAGAGTTGAATCTATGTTGAGATTCAGCGAGTCAGAAACACGTTTCTTCTAGGAGGTGCGTTGGGATATTCCCAAGTGAATGGGACCATAGGCTGTATAGAGAAATATCTGCCTCTAAAACCAAAACGGAGCTATCTAACTGAATGGTTGTCAATGTGTTCATTCAATTGATGGAGTTAAACTCACGGGTGGATTCAGCGGTTTGCAAACCCTTTCTGTGCAGAATCCCAAAACCGGCATTTCCAGCCCAAGGCCGGCATACGTACGAGACAGCAATGAACTTCGTCTAAAACTCAGGAGAAACGTTTCCTTGAAACTGCTTTGCTGTGCGTTCGTTCACCTAAGAGAGTTGAATCTATGTTGAGATTCAGCGAGTCAGAAACAAGTTTTTTCTAGGAGCTGCGTTGGGATATTCCCGAATGAATTTGATCATTGGCTGTACAGAGAAATATCTGTTTCAAAAACCAAAACAGAGCTACCTAACTGAATGGTTGTCAATGTGTGAATTCAATTGACAGCATTAAACTCACGTGTGGATTCAGCGGTGTGCAAACCTTTCTGTGCAGAATCCCAAAACCCGCATTTCCAGCCCAATGCCGGCATACTTACGAAACAGCAGTAAACTTCGACTAAAACTCAGGAGAAACGTTTACTTGAAACTACTCTGCTGTACGTTCCTTCACCTAAGAGAGTTGAATCTATGTTGAGATTCAGCGAGTCAGAAACACTTTTCTTCTGGGAGCTGTGTTGGGATATTCCCGAGTGAATGGGACCATATGCTGTACAGAGAAATAACTGCTTCTAAAACCAAAACGGAGCAATCTAACGGAATGGTTGTCAATGTGTGCTTTCAACTGACACAGTTAAACTCACCTGTGGATTTAGCGGTTTGGAAAACCTTTCTGTGCAGAATCCCAAAACCGGCATTTGCAGCCCAATGCCGGCATACATACGAAACAGCAGTAAATTTCGTCTAAAATTCAGGAGAAACCTTTCCTTGAAACTGCTCGGCTGTGCGTTCGTTTAGTAATGAGAGTTGAATCAATGTTGAGATTCAGCGAGTCAGAAACAGGTTTCTTCTAGGAGCTGCGTTGGGATATTCCTGAGTGAAAGGGACCATAGTCTGCACAGAGAAATATATGCTTCTAAAACCAAAACGGAGCTATCAAACTGAATGGTTGTCAATGTGTTCATTCAACTGAGAGAGTTAAACTCACGTGTGGATTCAGCGGTTTGCAAACCCTTTCTGTGCAGAATCCCAAAATCGGCATTTCCAGCCCAAGGCCGGCATACGTACGAGACAGCAATAAACTTCGTCTAAAGCTGAGGAGAAACGTTTCCGTGAAAATGCTCTGCTGTGCTTTCATTCACCTAAGAGAGTTGAATCTATGTTGAGATTCAGCGAGTCAGAAACACGTTTCTTCTAGGAGCTGCGTCGGGATATTCCCGAGTGAATGGGACCATAGGCGGTACAGAGAAATATCTGCTTCTAAAACCAAAACGGAGCTATCTATCTGAATGTTTGTCAATGTGTGCATTGAACTGACGGAGTTAAACTCAAGTGTGGATTCAGCGGTTTGCAAACCATTTCTGTGCAGAATGCCAAAACCGGCATTTCCAGCCCAATGCCGTCTTACATACGAAACAGCAGTAAACTTCATCTAAATCTCAGGAGAAACATTCCCTTGAAACTGCTCTGCTGTGCGTTCATTCATCTAAGAGAGTTGAATCTATGTTGAGATTCAGCGAGTCAGAAACACCTTTCTTCTAGGAGCTGCGATGGGATATTCTCGAATGAATGGGACCATAGGCTGCACAGAGAAATATCTGCTTCTAAAGCCAAAACGGAGCTATGTAACTGAATGGTTGTCAATGTGTGCATTCATCTGATGGAGTTAAACTCACGTGTGGATTCAGCGGTTTGAAAGCCCTTTCTGTGCCGAATCCCGAATCCGGCATTTCCAGCCCAATGCCGGCATAGGTACGAAACAGCAGTAAACTTCGCCTAAAACTAAGGAGAAACGTTTCCGTGAAAATGCTCTGCTGTGCTTACATTCACCTAAGAGAGTTGAATCAATGTTGAGATCCAGCGAATCAGAACCACGTTTCTTATAGGAGCTGCGTTGGGATATTCCCGAGTGAATGGGACCATAGGCTGTACAGAGAAATATCTGCTTCTGAAACCAAAACGGAGCTATCTCACTGCATGGTTGTCAATGTGTGCATTCAACTAACGGAGTTACACTCACGTGTGAATTCACCGGTTTGCAAACCCTTTCTGTGCAGTATCCCAAAACCGGCATTTCCAGCCCAATGTCGTCATACGTTCGAAACAGCAGTAAACTTCGTTTAAAACTCAGGAGAAAAGTTTCCTTGAAAGTGCTCTGCTGTGCTTTCATTCACCTAAGAGAGTTGAATCTATGTTGAGATTTAGTGAGTCAGAAACACGTTTCTTCTAGGCGCTGCATTGGGATAATCCTGAGTGAATGTTATCATAGGCTGTACAGATAAATATCTGCTTCTAAAACCAAAACGGAGGTATCTAACTGAATGGTTGTCAACGTGTGCATTTAACTGACGGAGTTAAACTCACGTGTGGATTCAGCGGTTTCCAAACCCTTTCTGTGCAGAATCCCAAAGCATACATTTCAAGCCCAATGCCGTCATACGTACGAAACAGCAGTAAACTTCGTCTAAAATTCAGGAGAAACGATTCCTTGAAACTGCTCGACTGCCATTCGTTCACCTAAGAGAGTTGAATCTATGTTGAGATTCAGCGAGTCAGAAACACGTTTCTTCGAGGAGCTGCGTTGGGATATTCCCGAGTGAATGGGACCATAGGCTGTTCAGAGAAACATTTGCTTCTAAAACCAAAACGGAGCTATCTAACTGAATGGTTGTCAATGTGTGCATTGAACTGATGGAGTTAAAGTCACGTGTGGATTCAGCGGTTTGCAAACCCTTTCTGTGCAGAATGCCAAAACCGGCATTTCCAGCCCAATGCCGTCATACGTACGAAACAGCAGTAAACTTCGTCTAAAACTAAGGAGAAAAGTTTCCTTGAAACTGCTCGGCTGTGCTTTCATTCACCTAAGAGAGTTGAATCTATGTTGAGATCCAGCGAATCAGAACCACGTTTCTTATAGGAGCTGCGTTGGGATATTCCCGAGTGAATGGAACCATAGGCTGTGCAGAGAAATATCTGCTACTAAAACCAAAACGGAGCTATCTAACTGAATGGTTGTCAATGTGTGCATTCAACTAACGGAGTTAAACTCACGTGTGGATTCAGTGGTTTGCAAACCCTTTCTGTGCAGAGTCCCAAAACCGGCCTTTCCAGCCCAATGCCGGCATACGTACGAAACAGCAGTAAACCTCGTCTAAAATTCAGGAGAAAGGTTTCCTTGAAACTGCTCTGCTGTGCTTTCATTCACCTAAGAGAGTTGAATCTATTTTGAGATTCAGCGGGTCAGAAACACGTTTCTTCTAGGCGCTGCATTGGGATATTCCTGAGTGAATGCGACCATAGGCTGTACAGATAAATATCTGCTTCTAAAACCAAAACGGAGCTATCTACCTGAATGGTTGTCAATGTGTGCATTCAACTGACGGAGTTAAACTCACGTGTGGATTCAGCGGTTTGCAAAACCTTTCTGTGCAGAATCCCAAAACCGGCATTTCCAGCCCAGTGCCAACATTCGTACGAAACAGCAGTAAACATCGTTTAAAACTCAGGAGAAACGCTTCCTTGAAACTGCTCTGCTGTGCGTTCATTCCCCTAAGAGAGTTGAATCTATGTTGAGATTCAGCGAGTCAGAAACACGTTTCTTCAAGGAGCTGCGTCGGGATATTCCCGAGTGAATGGGACCATAGGCGGTACAGAGAAATATCTGCTTCTCAAACGAAATCGGAGCTATCTAACTGAATAGTTGTCAATGTGTGCATTCAATTGACGGAGGTAAACTCACGTGTGGATTCAGCGGTTTGCAAACCCTTTCTGTGCAGAATCCCAAAACCGGCATTTCCAGCCCAATGACGTCATACGTACGAAACAGCAGTAAACTTACTCTAAAACTCAGGAGAAACGGTTCCTTGAAACTGCTCTGCTGTGCGTTCATTCATCTAAGAGAGTTGAATCTATGTTGAGATTCAGCGAGTCAGAAACAGCTTTCTTCTAGGAGCTGCGATGGGATATTCTCGAGTGAATGGGACCATATGCTGCACAGAGAAATATCTGCTTCTGAAACCAAAACGGAGCTATCTCACTGAATGGTTGTCAGTGTGTGCATTCATCTGACGGAGTTAAACTCACGTGTGGATTCACCGGTTTGCAAACCCTTTCTGTGCAGAATCCCAAAACCGGCATTTCCTGCCCAATGTCGACATACGTACGAAACAGCAGTAAACTTCGTCTAAAATTCAGGAGAAAGGTTTCCTTGAAACTGCTCTGCTGTGCTTTCATTCACCTAAGAGAGTTGAATTTATGTTGAGATTTAGTGAGTCAGAAACACGTTTCTTCTAGGCGCTGCATTGGGATATTCCTGAGTGAATGGGATCATAGGCTGTACAGAGAAATATCTGCTTCTAAAACCAAAATGGAGCTATCTAACTGAATGGTTGTCAATGTGTGCATTCAACTGACGGAGTTAAAATCATGTGTGGATTTAGCGGTTTCCAAACCCTTTCTGTGCAGAATCCCAAAAGAGACATTTCAAGCCCAATGCTGTCATACCTACGAAACAGCAGTAAACTTCGTGTAAAATTCAGGAGAAACGTTTCCTTGAAACTGCTCGACTGCCATTCGTTCACCTCAGAGAGTTGAATCTACATTGAGATTCAGTGAATCAGAAACACGTTTCTTCTAGGAGCTGAGTTTGGATATTCCCGAGTGAATCGGACCACAGGCTGTACAGAGAAATATCTGCTTCTAAAACCAAACGGAGCTATCTACCTGAATGGTTGTCCATGTGTGCATTCAACTGACGGAGCTAAACTCACGTGTGGATTCAGCGGTTTGCAAACCCTTTCTGTGCAGAATCCCAAAACCGGCATTTCCAGCCCAGTGCCAACATACGTACGAAACAGCAGTAAACCTCGTCAAAAATTCAGGAGAAAGGTTTCCTTGAAACTGCTCTGCTGTGCTTTCATTCACCTAAGAGAGTTGAATCTATGTTGAGATTCAGCAAGTCAGAAACACGTTTCTTCTAGGCGCTGCATTGGGATATTCCTGAGTGAATGGGACCATGGGCTGTACAGATAAATATCTGCTTCTAAAACCAAAACGGAGCTATCTAACTGAATGGTTGTGAATGTGTGCATTCAACTGACGGAGTTAAACTCACGTGTGGATTCAGCGGTTTCCAAACCCTTTCTGTGCAGAATCCCAAAACAGACATTTCCAGCCCAATGCCATCATACGTACGAAAGAGCAGTAAACTTCGTCTAAAATTCAGGAGAAACGTTTCCTTGAAACTGCTCGACTGCCATTCATTCACCTAAGAGAGTTGAATCTACGTTGAGATTCAGCGAATCAGAAACACGCTTCTAGAAGCTGCGTTTGGATATTCCCGAGTGAATGGGACCATAGGCTGTACAGAGAAATATCTGCTTCTGAAACCAAAACGGAGCTATCTCACTGAATGGTTGTCAATGTGTGCATTCAACTGACGGAGTTAAACTCACGTGTGGATTCAGCGGTTTGCAAACCCTTTCTGTGCAGAATCCCAAAACCGGCATTTCCAGCCCAAAGTCGTCATAGGTACGAAACAGCAGTAAAATTCGTCTAAAATTCAGGAGAAACGTTTCCTTCAAACTGCTCTGCTGTGCGTTCGTTCACCTAAGAGAGTTGAATCTATGTTGAGATTCAGAAAATCAGAAACACGTTTCTTCTAGGAGCTGCGTTGGGATATTCCCGAGTGAATGGAACCATAGGCTGTACAGAGAAATATCTACTTCTAAAACCAAAACGGAGCTATCTAACTGAATGGTTGTCAATGTGTGCATACAACTGACGGAGTTAAACTCACGTGTGGATTCAGCGGTTTGCAAACCCTTTCTGTGCAGAATCCGAAAACCGGCATTTCCAGCCCAGTGCCAACATACGTGCGAAACAGCTGTAAACTTCGTCTAAAACTCAGGAGAAACGCTTCCTTGAAACTGCTCTGCTGGGCGTTCTTTCACCTAAGAGAGTTGGATCTATGTTGAGATTCAGTGACTCAGAAACACGCTTCTTCTAGGAGCTGCGTCGGGATATTCCCGAGTGAATGGGACCATAGGCGGTACAGAGAAATATCTGCTTCTAACACCAAAACGGAGCTATCTATCTGAATGTTTGTCAATGTGTGCATTGAACTGACGGAGTTAAACTCAAGTGTGGATTCAGCGGTTTGCAAACCATTTCTGTGCAGAATGCCAAAACCGGCATTTCCAGCCCAATGCCGTCTTACATACTAAACAGCAGTAAGCTTCATCTAAAACTCAGGAGAAACATTTCCTTGAAACTGCTCTGCTGTGTGTTCATTCACCTAAGAGAGTTGAATCTATGTTGAGATTCAGCGAATCAGAAATACGTTTCTTCTAGGAGTTGAGTTTGGATATTCCCGAGTGAATGGGACCATAGGCTGTACAGAGAAATATCTGCTTCTAAAACCAAAACGGAGCTATCTACCTGAATGGTTGTCAATGTGTGCATTCAACTGACGGAATTAAACTCACGTGTGGATTCAGCGGTGTGCAAAACCTTTCTGTGCAGAATCCCAAAACCGGCATTTCCAGCCCAGTGCCAACATACGTACGAAACAGCAGTAAACATCGTCTAAAACTCACGAGAAACGCTTCCTTGAAACTGCTCTGCTGTGCGTTCATTCCCCTAAGAGAGTTGAATCTATGTTGAGATTCAGCGAGTCAGAAACACGTTTCTTCAAGGAGCTGCGTGGGGATATTCCCGAGTGAATGGGACCATAGGCGGTACAGAGAAATATCTGCTTCTCAAACCAAATCGGAGCTATCTAACTGAATAGTTGTCAATGTGTGCATTCAACTAACGGAGGTAAACTCACGTGTGGATTCAGCGGTTTGCAAACCCTTTCTGTGCAGAATCCCAAAACCGGCATTTCCAGCCCAATGCAGGCATACGTACGAAACAGCAGTAAACTTCCTCTAAAACTCAGGAGAAACGTTTCCTTGAAACTGCTCTGCTGTGCGTTCATTCATCTAAGAGAGTTGAATCTATGTTTAGATCCAGTGAGTCAGAAACACCTTTCTTCTAGGAGCTGCGATGGGATATTCCCGAGTGAATGGGACCGTAGGCTGTACAGTGAAATATCTACTTCTAAATCCAAAACGGAGCTATCTAACTAAATGGTTGTCAATATGTGCATTCAACTGATGGAGTTAAACTCACGTGCGGATTCAGCGGTTTGCAAACCCATTCTGTGCATAATCCCAAAACTGGCATTTCCAGCCCAATGCCGTCATACGAACGAAACAGCAGTAAACTTCATTAAAACTCAGGAGAAACGTTTCCTTGAAACTGCTCTGCTGTGCATTCGTTCACCTAAGAGAGTTGAATCTATATTGAGATTCAGCGAATCAGAAACACGTTTTTTCTAGGAGCTGCATTGGGATATTCCCGAGTGAATGGGACCATCGGCTGTACAGAGAAATATTTGCTTCCAAAACCAAAACGGAGGTCTCTACCTGAATGGTTGTCCATGTCTGCATTCAACTGACCGAGTTCAAATCACGTGTGGATTCAGCGGTTTGCAAACCCTTTCTGTGCAGAGTCCCAAAAACGGCATTTCCAGCCCCCTGCCGGCATACGTACGAAACAGCAGTAAACTTCGTCCAAAATTCAGGAGAAAGGTTTCCTTGAAACTGCTCTGCTGTGCTTTCATTCACCTAAGAGAGGTGAATCTATGTTGAGATTCAGCGAATCAGAAACACGTTTCTTGTAGGAGCTGCGTTGGGATATTCCCGAGTGAATGGGACCATAGGCTGAACAGAGAAATATCTGCTTCTGAAACCAAAACGGAGCTATCTCACTGAATGGTTGTCAATGTGTGCATTCAACTGACAGAGTTAAACTCACGTGTGGATTCAGCGGTTTGCAAATCCTTTCTGTGCAGAATCCCAAAGCCGATATTTCCAGCCCAATGCCGTCATACGTACGAAACAGCAGCAAACTTCGTCTAAAATTCAGGAGAAACGTTTCCTTGAAACTGCTCGACTGTCGTTTGTTCACCTAAGAGAGTTGAATCTATGCTGAGATTCAGCGAATCAGAAACACGTTTCTTCTAGGAGCTGCGTTGGGATATTCCCGAGTGAATGGGACCATAGGCTGTACAGAGAAATATCTGCTTCTAAAACCAAAATGGAGCTATATAACTGAATGGTTTTCAATGTGTGCATTTAACTGACAGAGATAAACTCACGTGTGTACTCAGCGTTTTGCACACCCTTTCTGTGCAGAATCCGAAAACCGGCATTTCCAGCCCAGTGCCAACATATGTACGAAACAGCAGTAAACTTCGTCTAAAACTCAGGAGAAACTCTTCCTTGAAACTGCTCTGCTGTGCGTTCTTTCACCTAAGAGAGTTGAATCTATGTGAGATTCAGCAAGTCAGAATCACGGTTCTTCTAGGAGCTGCGTGGGGATATTCCCGAGTGAATGGGACCATAGGCGGTACAGAGAAATATCTGCTTCTAAAACCAAAACGGAGCTATCTAACTGAATGGTTGTCAATGTGTGCATTCAACTAACGGAGTTAAACTCACGTGTGGATTCAGCGGTTTACAAACCCTTTCTGTGCAGAATGCCAAAACCGGCATTTCCAGCCCAATGCTGTCTTACATACGAAACAGCAGTAAACATCATCTAAAACTCAGGAGAAACGTTTCCTTGAAACTGCTCTGCTGTGCGTTCGTTCACCTAAGAGAGTTGAATCTATATTGAGATTCAGCGAATCAGAAACACGTTTTTTCTAGGAGCTGCATTGGGATATTCCCGAGTGAATGGGACCGTAGGCTGTACGGAGAATTATCTGCTTCTAAATCCAAAACGGGCTATCTACCTGAATGGTTGTCAATGTGTGCATTCAACTGACGGAGTTAAACGCACGTGTGGATTCAGCGGTTTGCAAACGCTTTCTGTGCAGAGTCCCAAATCCGGCATTTCCAGCCCAATGACGGCATACGTACGAAACAGCAGTAAACTTCGTCTAAAATTCAGGAGAAAGGTTTCCTTGAAACTGCTCTGCTGTTCTTTCATTCACCTAAAAGGGTTGAATGTATGTTGAGATTCAGCGAGTCAGAAACACGTTTCTTCTAGGCGCTGCATTGGGATATTCGTGAGTGAATGGGACCATAGGCTGTACCAATAAATATCTGCTTCTAAAACCAAAACGGAGCTATCTAACTGAATGGTGGTCAATGTGTGCATTCAACGTACGGAGTTAAACTCACGTGTGCATTCAGCGGTTTCCAAACCCTTTCTGTGCAGAATCCCAAAACAGACATTTCCAGCCCAATGCCGTCATACGTACGAAACAGCTGTAAACTTCGTCTAAAATTCAGGAGAAACGTTTCCTTGAAACTGCTCTGCTGTGCTTTCATTCACCTAAGAGTGTTGAATCTATGTTGAGATTCAGAGAGCCAGAAACACGTTTCTTCTGGGTGCTGCATTGGGATATTCCTGAGTGAATGGGATCATAGGCTGTACAGAGAAATATCTGCTTCTAAAACCAAAACGGAGCTATGTAACTGAATGGTTGTCAATGTGTGCATTCAACTGACGGAGTTAAACTCACGTGAGGATTCAGCGGTTTCCAAACCCTTTCTGTGCAGAATCCCAAAACAGACATTTCCAGCCCAATGCCGTCATATGTACGAAACAGCAGTAAACTTCGTCTAAAATTCAGGAGAAACGTTTCCTTGAAACTGCTCCACTGCCATTCGTTCACCTAAGAGAGTTAAATCTACGTTGAGATTCAGTGAATTAGAAACACGTTTCTTCAAGGAACTGCGTTGGGATATTCCCAAGTGAATGGGACCATAGGCTGTACAGAGAAATATCTGCTTCTGAAACCAAAACGGAGCTACCTCACTGAATGGTTGTCAATGTGTGCATTCAACTGACGGAGTTAAACGCACGTGTGGATTCAGCGGTTTGCAAACCCTTTCTGTGCAGAATCCCAAAACCGGCATTTCCAGCCCAATGCCGGCATACATACGAAACACCAGTAATCTTCGTCTAAAACTCAGGAGAAACTTTACCTTGAAACTGCTGTGCTGTGCGTTCGTTCAGCTAAGAGAGCTGAATCTATGTTGAGATTCAGCGAGTCTGAAACACATTTGTTCTAGGAGCTGCGTTGGGATATTCCCGAGTGAATGGGACCGTAGGCTGTACAGTGAAATATCTGCTTCTAAATCCAAAACGGAGCTATCTAACTGAATGGTTGTCAATATGTGCATTCAACTGATGGAGTTAAACTCACGTGTGGATTCAGCGGTTTGCAAACCCATTCTGTGCAGAATCCCAAAATTGGCATTTCCAGGCCAATGCCGTCATACGAACGAAACAGCAGGAAACTTCGTCTAAAACTCAGGAGAAACGTTTCCTTGAAACTGCTCTGCTGTGCATTCGTTCACCTAAGAGAGTTGAATCTATATTGAGATTCAGCGAATCAGAAACACGTTTATTCTAGGAGCTGCATTGGGATATTCCCGAGTGAATGGGACCATAGGCTGTACAGAGAAATATTTGCTTCCAAAACCAAAACGGAGGTCTCTACCTGAATGGTTGTCCATGTCTGCATTCAACTGACCGAGTTAAACTCACGTGTGGATTCAGCGGTTTGCAAACCCTTTCTGTGCAGGGTCCCAAAACCGGCATTTCCAGCCCCCTGCCGGCATACGTACGAAACAGCAGTAAACTTCGTCCAAAATTCAGGAGAAAGGTTTCCTTGAAAGTGCTCTGCTGTGCTTTCATTCACCTAAGAGAGTTGAATCTATGTTGAGATTCAGCGAATCAGAAACACGTTTCTTCTATGAGCTCCGTTGGGATATTGCCGAGTGAATGGGACCATAGGCTGTACAGAGAAATATCTGCTTCTAAAACCAAAATGGAGCTATGTAACTGAATGGTTTTCAATGTGTGCATTTAACTGACGGAGATAAACTCACGTGTGTACTCAGCGGTTTGCACACCCTTTCTGTGCAGAATCCGAAAACCGGCATTTCTAGCCCAGTGCCAACATATGTACGAAACAGCAGTAAACTTCGTCTAAAATTCAGGAGAAACTCTTCCTTGAAACTGCTCTGCTGTGCGTTCTTTCACCTAAGAGAGTTGAATCTATGTTGAGATTCAGCGAGTCAGAAACACGGTTCTTCTAGGAGCTGCGTGGAGATATTCCCGAGTGAATGGGACCATAGGCGGTACAGAGAAATATCTGCTTCTAAATACAAAATGGAGCTATCTAACTGAATGGTTGTCAATGTGTGCATTCAACTGACGGAGTTAAACTCACGTGTGGATTCAGCGGTTTGCAAACCCTTTCTGTGCAGAATGCCAAAACCGGCATTTCCAGCCCAATGCTGTCTTACATACGAAACAGCAGTAAACTTCATCTAAAACTCAGGAGAAACGTTTCCTTGAAACTGCTCTGCTGTGCGTTCGTTCACCTAAGAGAGTTGAATCTATATTGAGATTCAGCGAATCAGAAACACGTTTTTTCTAGGAGCTGCGTTGGGATATTCCCGAGTGAATGGGACCATAGGCTGTACAGAGAATTATCTGCTTCTAAATCCAAAACGGAGCTATCTACCTGAATGGTTGTCAATGTGTGCATTCAACTGACGGAGTTAAACTCACGTGTGGATTCAGCGGTTTGCAAACCCTTTCTGTGCAGAGTCCCAAATCCGGCATTTCCAGCCCAATGACGGCATACGTACGAAACAACAGTAAACTTCGTCTAAAATTCAGGAGAAAGGTTTCCTTGAAACTGCTCTGCTGTTCCTTCCTTCACCTAAAAGAGTTGAATGTATGTTGAGATTTAGCGAGTCAGAAACACGTTTCTTCTAAGCGCTGCATTGGGATATTCGTGAGTGAATGGGAAGAAAGGCTGTACAAATAAATATCTGCTTCTAAAACCAAAACGGAGCTATCTAACTGAATGGTGGTCAATGTGTGCATTCAACTTACGGAGTTAAACTCACGTGTGCATTCAGCGGTTTGCAAACCCTTTCTGAGCAGAATCACAAAACCGGCATTTCCAGCCCAATGTCGTCATACGTACGAAACAACAGTAAAAGTCGTCTAAAGTTCAGGAGAAACGTTTCCTTCAAACTGCTCTGCTGTGCGTTCGTTCACCTAAGAGAGTTGAATCTATGTTGACATTCAGCGAATCAGAAACACGTTTATTCTAGGAGCTGCGTTTGGATATTCCGGAGTGAATGGGACCCTAGGCTGTACAGAGAAATATCTGCTTCTAAAACCAAATCGGAGCTATCTACCTGAATGGTTGTCCGTGTGTGCATTCAACTGACGGAGTTAAACTCACGTGTGGATATAGCGGTTTCCAATCCCTTTCTGTGCAGAATCCCAAAACCGGCATTTCCAGCCCAGTGCCAACATACGTACGAAACAGCAGTAAACATCGTCTAAAACTCAGGAGAAACGCTTTCTTGAAACGGCTCTGCTGTGCGTTCATTCCCTTAAGAGAGTTGAATCTTTGTTGAGATTCAGCGAGTCAGAAACACGTTTCTTCTAGGAGCTGCGATGGGATATTCTCGAGTGAATGGGACCATAGTCTGTACAGAGAAATATCTTCTTCTAAAGCCAAAGTGGAGCTATCTAACTGAATGTTTGTCAATGTTTGCATTCAACTGACGGAGTTAAACTCACGTGTGGATTCAGCGGTTTCCAAACCCTTTCTGTGCAGAATCCCAAAACAGACATTTCCAGCCCAATACCGTCATGTGGACGAAACAGCAGCAAACTTCGTCTAAAATTCAGGAAAAACGTTTCCTTGAAACTGCCCGACTGTCGTTTGTTCACCTAAGAGAGTCGAATCTATGCTGAGATTCAGCGAATCAGAAACACGTTTCTTCTAGGAGCTGCGTTGGGATATTCCCGAGTGAATGGGACCATAGGCTGTACAGAGAAATATCTGCTTCTAAAACCAAAATGGAGCTATGTAACTAAACGGTTTTCAATGTGTGCGTTTAACTAACGGAGTTAAACTCACGTGTGGATTCAGCGGTTTGCAAACCCTTTCTGTGCAGAATCCAAAAACCGGCATTTACAGCCCAGTGCCAACATATGTACGAAACAGCAGTAAACTTCGTCTAAAACTCAGGAGAAACTCTTCCTTGAAACTGCTCTGCTGTGCGTTCTTTCACCTGAGAGAGTTGAATCTATGATGAGATTCAGCGAGTCAGAAACACGGTTCTTCTAGGAGCTGCGTGGGGATATTCCCGAGTGAATGGGACCATAGGCGGTACAGAGAAATATCTGCTTCTAAAACCAAAACGGAGCTATCTAACTGAATGGTTGTCAATGTGTTCATTCAACTGACAGAGTTAAACTCACGTGTGTATTCAGCGGTTTGCAAACCCTTTCTGTGCAGAATACCAAAACTGGCATTTCCAGCCAAATGCAGGCATACGTACGAAACAGCAGTAAACTTCATCTAAAACTCAGGAGAAACGTTTTCGTGAAACTGCTCTGCTGTGCGTTCATTCATCTAAGAGAGTTGAATCTATGTTGAGATTCTGCGAGTCAGAAACGCCTTTCTTCTAGGAGCTGCGATACTATATTCCCAAGTGAATGGGACCATAGGCTGTACAGAGAAACATCTGCTTCTAAAACCAAAACGGAGCTATCTAACTGAATGGTTGTCAATGTGTGCATTCATCTGACGGAGTTAAACTCACGTGTGGATTCAGCGGTTTGCAAACCCTTTCTGTGCAGAATCCCAAAACCGGCATTTCCAGCCCAGTGCCAACATACGTACGAAACAGCAGTAAACATCGTCTAAAACAAGGAGAAACGCTTCCTTGAAACTGCTCTGCTGTGCATTCGTTCACCTCAGTGAGTTGAATCTATATTGAGATTCAGCGAATCAGAACCACGTTTCTTCTAGGAGCTGCATTGGGATATTCCCGAGTGAATGGGACCATAGGCTGTACAGAGAAATATCTGCTTCCAAAACCAAAACGGAGGTCTCTACCTGAATGGTTGTCCATGTCTGCATTCAACTGACCGAGTTAAACTCACGTGTTGATTCAGCGGTTTGCAAACCCTTTCTGTGCAGAATCCAAAAACCGGCATTTACAGCCCAGTGCCAACATATGTACGAAACAGCAGTAAACTTCGTCTAAAACTCAGGAGAAACTCTTCCTTGAAACTGCTCTGCTGTGCGTTCTTTCACCTGAGAGAGTTGAATCTATGATGAGATTCAGCGAGTCAGAAACACGGTTCTTCTATGAGCTGCGTGGGGATATTCCCGAGTGAATGGGACCATAGGCGGTACAGAGAAATATCTGCTTCTAAAACCAAAACGGAGCTATCTAACTGAATGGTTGTCAATGTGTTCATTCAACTGACGGAGTTAAACTCACGTGTGTATTCAGCGGTTTGCAAACCCTTTCTGTGCAGAATCCCAAAACTGGCATTTCCAGCCAAATGCAGCATACGTACGAAACAGCAGTAAACTTCATCTAAAACTCAGGAGAAACGTTTTCGTGAAACTCCTCTGCTGTGCGTTCATTCATCTAAGAGAGTTGAATCTATGTTGAGATTCTGCGAGTCAGAAACGCCTTTCTTCTAGGAGCTGCGATACTATATTCCCAAGTGAATGGGACCATAGGCTGTACAGAGAAACATCTGCTTCTAAAACCAAAACGGAGCCATCTAACTGAATGGTTGTCAATGTGTGCATTCATCTGACGGAGTTAAACTCACGTTTGGATTCAGTGGTTTGCAAACCCTTTCTGTGCAGAATCCCAAAACCGGCATTTCCAGCCCAGTGCCAACATACGTACGAAACAGCAGTAAACATCGTCTAAAACAAGGAGAAACGCTTCCTTGAAACTGCTCTGCTGTGCATTCGTTCACCTCAGTGAGTTGAATCTATATTGAGGTTCAGCAAATCAGAACCACGTTTCTTCTAGGAGCTGCATTGGGATATTCCCGAGTGAATGGGACCATAGGCTGTACAGAGAAATATCTGCTTCCAAAACCAAAACGGAGGTCTCTACCTGAATGGTTGTCCACGTCTGCATTCAACTGACCGAGTTAAACTCACGTGTGGATTCAGCGGTTTGCAAACCCTTTCTGTGCAGAGTCCCAAAACAGGCATTTCCAGCCCTCTGCCGGCATACGTACGAAACAGCAGGAAACTTCGTCCAAAATTCAGGAGAAAGGTTTCCTTGAAACTGCTCTGCTGTGCTTTCATTCACCTAAGAGAGTTGAATCTATGTTGAGATTCAGCGAATCAGAAACACGTTTCTTATAGGAGCTGCGTTGGGATATTCCCGAGTGAATGGGACCATAGGCTGAACAGAGAAATATCTGCTTCTGAAACCAAAACGGAGCTATCTCACTGAATGGTTGTCAATGTGTGCATTCAACTGACAGAGTTAAACTCACGTGTGGATTCAGCGGTTTGCAAATCCTTTCTGTGCAGAATCCCAGAACCGACATTTCCAGCCCAATGCCGTCATACGTACGAAACAGCAGCAAACTTCGTCTAAAATTCAGGAGAAACGTTTCCTTGAAACTGCTCGACCGTGGTTTGTTCACCTAAGAGAGTTGAATCTATGCTGAGATTCAGCGAATCAGAAACACGTTTCTTCTAGGAGCTGTGTTGGGATATTCTGGAGTGAATGGGACAATAGGCTGTACAGAGAAATATCTGCTTCTAAAACCAAAATGGAGCTATTTAACTGAATGGTTTTCAATGTGTGCATTCAACTTACGGAGTTAAACTCACGTGTGGATTCAGCGGTTTGCAAACCCTTTCTGTGCAGAGTCCCAAATCCGGCATTTCCAGCCCAATGCCGGCATACGTACGAAACAGCAGTAAACTTCGTCTAAAATTCAGGAGAAAGGTTTCCTTGAAACTGCTCTGCTGTTCTTTCATTCACCTAAGAGAGGTGAATGTATGTTGAGATTCAGCGAGTCAGAAACACGTTTCTTCTAGGCGCTGCATTGGGATATTCGTAAGTGAATGGGACCATAGGCTGTACAGAAAAATATCTGCTTCTAAAACCAAAACGGAGCTATCTCACTGAATGGTTGTCAATGAGTGCATTCAACTGACGGAGTTAAACTCACGTGTGGATTCACCAGTTTGCAAACCCTTTCTGTGCAGAATCCGAAAACCGGCATTTCCAGCCCAGTGCCAACATATGTACGAAACAGCAGTAAACTTCGTCTAAAACTCTGGACAAACTCTTCCTTGAAACTGCTCTGCTGTGCGTTGTTTCACCTAAGAGAGTTGAATCTATGTTGACATTCAGCGAATCAGAAACACGTTTATTCTAGGAGCTGCGTTTGGATATTCCGGAGTGAATGGGACCATAGGCTGTACAGAGAAATATCTGCTTCTAAAACCAAATCGGAGCTATCCACCTGAATGGTTGTCCGTGTGTGCATTCAACTGACGGAGTTAAACTCACGTGTGGATATAGCGGTTTGCAAACCCTTTCTGTGCAGAATGCCAAAACCGGCATTTCCAGCCCAGTGCCAACATACGTACGAAACAGCAGTAAACATCGTCTAAAACTCAGGAGAAACGCTTTCTTGAAATTGCTCTGCTGTGCGTTCATTCCCTTAAGAGAGTTGAATCTTTGTTGAGATTCAGCGAGTCAGAAACACGTTTCTTCTAGGAGCTGCGATGGAATATTCTCGAGTGAATGGGACCATAGGCTGTAAAGAGAAATATCTGCTCTTAAGCCAAAGTGGAGCTATCTAACTGAATGTTTTTCAATGTTTGCATTCAACTGACGGAGTTAAACTCACGTGTGGATTCAGCGGTTTCCAAACCCTTTCTGTGCAGAATCCCAAAACAGACATTTCCAGCCCAATGCCGTCATGCGGACGAAACAGAAGCAAACTTCGTCTAAAATTCAGGATAAACGTTTCCTTGAAACTGCTCGACTGTCGTTTGCTCACCTAAGAGAGTCGAAATTATGCTGAGATTCAGCGAATCAGAAACACGTTTCTTCTAGGAGCTGCGTTGGGATATTCCCGAGTGAATGGGACCATAGGCTGTACAGGGTAATATCTGCTTCTGAAACCGAAACGGAGCTATCTCACTGAATGTTTGTCAAGTGTGCATTCAACTGACGGAGTTAAACTCACGTGTGGATTCAGCGGTTTGCAAACCCTTTCTGTGCAGAATCCCAAAACCGACATTTCCAGCCCAATGCCGTCATACGTACGAAACAGCAGCAAACTTCGTCTAAAATTCAGGAGAAACGTTTCCTTGAAACTGCTCGACTGTCGTTTGTTCACCTAAGAGAGTCGAATCTATGCTGAGATTAAGCGAATCAGAAACACATTTCTTCTAGGAGCTGCGTTGGGATATTCCCGAGTGAATGGGACCATAGGCTGTACAGAGAAATATCTGCTTCTAAAACCAAAATGGAGCTATGAAACTGAACGGTTTTCAATGTGTGCATTTAACTGACGGAGTTAAACTCACGTGTGGATTCAGCGGTTTGCAAACCCTTTCTGTGCAGAATCCAAAAACCGGCATTTACAGCCCAGTGCCAACATATGTACGAAACAGCAGTAAACTTCGTGTAAAACTCAGGAGAAACTCTTCCTTGAAACTGCTCTGCTGTGCGTTCTTTCACCTGAGAGAGTTGAATCTATGATGAGATTCAGCGAGTCAGAAACACGGTTCTTCTAGGAGCTGCGTGGGGATATTCCCGAGTGAATGGGACCATAGGCGGTACAGAGAAATATCTGCTTCTAAAACCAAAACGGAGCTATCTAACTGAATGGTTGTCAATGTGTTCATTCAACTGACAGAGTTAAACTCACGTGTGTATTCAGCGGTTTGCAAACCCTTTCTGTGCAGAATCCCAAAACTGGCATTTCCAGCCAAATGCAGGCATACGTACGAAACAGCAGTAAACTTCATCTAAAACTCAGGAGAAACGTTTTCGTGAAACTCCTCTGCTGTGCGTTCATTCATCTAAGAGAGTTGAATCTATGTTGAGATTCTGCGAGTCAGAAACGCCTTTCTTCTAGGAGCTGCGATACTATATTCTCAAGTGAATGGGACCATAGGCTGTACAGAGAAACATCTGCTTCTAAAACCAAAACGGAGCTATCTAACTGAATGGTTGTCAATGTGTGCATTCATCTGACGGTGTTAAACTCACGTGTGGATTCAGCGGTTTGCAAACCCTTTCTGTGCAGAATCCCAAAACCGGCATTTCCAGCCCAGTGCCAACATACGTACGAAACAGCAGTAAACATCGTCTAAAACAAGAAGAAACGCTTCCTTGAAACTACTCTGCTGTGCATTCGTTCACCACAGTGAGTTGAATCTATATTGAGATTCAGCGAATCAGAAACACGTTTCTTCTAGGAGCTGCATTGGGATATTCCCGAGTGAATGGGACCATAGGCTGTACAGAGAAATATCTGCTTCCAAAACCAAAACGGAGGTCTCTACCTGAATGGTTGTCCATGTCTGCATTCAACTGACCGAGATAAACTCACGTGTTGATTCAGCGGTTTGCAAACCCTTTCTGTGCAGAGTCCCAAAACAGGCATTTCCAGCCCCCTGCCGGCATACGTACGAAACAGCAGGAAACTTCGTCCAAAATTCAGGAGAAAGGTTTCCTTGAAACTGCTCTGCTGTGCTTTCATTCACCTAAGAGAGTTGAATCTATGTTGAGATTCAGCGAATCAGAAACACGTTTCTTATAGGAGCTGCGTTGGGATATTCCCGAGTGAATGGGACCATAGGCTGAACAGAGAAATATCTGCTTCTGAAACCAAAACGGAGCTATCTCACTGAATGGTTGTCAATGTGTGCATTCAACTGACAGAGTTAAACTCACGTGTGGATTCAGCGGTTCGCAAATCCTTTCTGTGCAGAATCCCAGAACCGACATTTCCAGCCCAATGCCGTCATACGTACGAAACAGCAGCAAACTTCATCTAAAATTCAGGAGAAACGTTTCCTTGAAACTGCTCGACTGTCGTTTGTTCATCTAAGAGAGTTGAATCTATGCTGAGATTCAGCGAATCAGAAACACGTTTCTTCTAGGAGCTGTGTTGGGATATTCCGGAGTGAATGGGACAATAGGCTGTACAGAGAAATATCTGCTTCTAAAACCAAAATGGAGCTATGTAACTGAATGGTTTTCAATGTGTGCATTCAACTGACGGAGTTAAACTCACGTGTGGATTCACCAGTTTGCAAACCCTTTCTGTGCAGAATCCGAAAACCGGCATTTCCAGCCCAGTGCCAACATATGTACGAAACAGCAGTAAACTTCGTCTAAATCTCTGGACAAACTCTTCCTTGAAACTGCTCTGCTGTGCGTTCTTTCACCTAAGAGAGTTGAATCTATGTTGAGATTCAGCGAGTCAGAAACACGGTTCTTCTAGGAGCTGCGTGGGGATATTCCCGAGTGAATGGGAACATAGGCGGTACAGAGAAATATCTGCTTCTAAAACCAAAACGGAGCTATCTAACTGAATGGTTGTCAATGTGTGCATTCAACTAACGGAGTTAAACTCTCGTGTGGATTCAGCGGTTTGCAAACCCTTTCTGTGCAGAATGCCAAAACCGGCATTTCCAGCCCAATGCTGTCTTACATACGAAACAGCAGTAAACATCATCTAAAACTCAGGAGAAACGTTTCCTTGAAACTGCTCTGCTGTGCGATCGTTCACCTAAGAGAGTTGAATCTATATTGAGATTCAGCGAATCAGAAACACGTTTTTTCTAGGAGCTGCGTTGGGATATTCCCGAGTGAATGGGACCATAGGCTGTACAGAGAAATATCTGCTTCTAAAACCAAATCGGAGCTATCTACCTGAGTGGTTGTCAATGTGTGCATTCAACTGATGGAGTTAAACGCACGTGTGGATTCAGCGGTTTGCAAACCCTTTCTGTGCAGAGTCCCAAATCCGGCATTTCCAGCCCAATGACGGCATACGTACGAAACAGCAGTAAACTTCGTCTAAAATTCAGGAGGAAGGTTTCCTTGAAACTGCTCTGCTGTTCTTTCATTCACCTAAAAGGGTTGAATGTATGTTGAGATTCAGCGAGTCAGAAACACGTTTCTTCTAGGCGCTGCATTGGGATATTCGTGAGTGAATGGGACCATAGGCTGTACAGAGAAATATCTGCTTCTAAAACCAAAACGGAGCTATCTCACTGAATGGTTGTCAATGTGTGCATTCAACTGACGGAGTTAAACGCACGTGTGCATTCAGCGGTTTGCAAACCCTTTCTGTGCAGAATCCCAAAATCGGTATTTCCAGCCCAATGTCGTCATACGTAAGAAACAGCAGTAAAATTCGTCTAAAATTCAGGAGAATCGTTTCCTTCAAACTGCTCTGCTGTGCGTTCTTTCACCTAAGAGAGTTGAATCTATGTTGAGATTCAGCGAATCAGAAACACGTTTCTTCTAGGAGCTGCATTTGGATATTCCGGAGTGAATGGGACCATAGGCTGTACAGAGAAATATCTGCTTCTAAAACCAAAACGGAGCTCTCTACCTGAATGGTTTACCATATGTGCATTCAACTGACGGAGTTAAACTCACGTGTGGATATAGCGGTTTTCAAACCCTTTCTGTGCAGAATCCCAAAACCGGCATTTCCAGCCCAGTGCCAACATACGTACGAAACAGCAGTAAACATCGTCTAAAACTCAGAAGAAACGTTTCCTTGAAACTGCTCTGCTGTGCTTTCATTCACCTAAGAGAGTTGAATCTATATTGAAAGTCAGCGAGTCGGAAACACGTTTCTTCTAGGAACTGCGTGGGGATATTCCCGAGTGAATGGGACCATAGGCGGTACAGAGAAATATCTGCGTCTAAAACGAAAACGGATCTATCTACCTGAATGGTTGTCCATGCGTGCACTCAAATGACGGAGTCAAACTCACGTGTGGATTCAGCGGTTTGCAAACCCTTTCTGTGCAGAATCCCAAAACTGGCATTTCCAGCCCCCTCCCGGCATACGTACGAAACAGCAGTAAACTTCGTCTAAAATTCAGGAGAAAGATTTCCTTGAAACTGCTCTGCTGTGCTTTCATTCACCTAAGAGAGTTGAATCTATGTTGAGATTCAGCGAGTCAGAAACACGTTTCTTCTAGGCGCTGCATTGGGATATTCCTGAGTGAATGAGATCATAGGCTGTACAGAGAAATATCTGTTTCTAAAACCAAAACGGAGCTATCTAACTGAATGGTTGTCAACGTGTGCATTCAACTGACGGAGTTAAACTCACGTGTGGATTCAGCGGTTTCCAAACCCTTTCTGTGCAGAATCCCAAAACAGACATTTCCAGCCCAATGCCGTCATACGTACGAAACAGCAGTAAACTTCGTCCAAAATTCAGGAGAAAAGTTTCCTTGAAACTGCTCGACTGCCATTCGTTCACCTAAGAGAGTTGAATCTACGTTGAGATTCAGCGAATCAGAAACACGTTTCTTCTAGGAGCTGCGTTGGGATATTCCCGAGTGAATGGGACCATAGGCTGTACAGAGAAATATCTGCTTCTGAAACCTAACGGAGCTATCTCACTGAATGGTTGTCAATGTGTGCATTCAACTGACGGAGTTAAACTCACGTTTGGATTCAGCGGTTTGCAAACCCTTTCTGTGCAGAATCCCAAAACCGGCATTTCCATCCCAATGTCGTCATACGTACGAAACAGAAGTAAAATTCGTCTAAAATTCAGGAGAAACGTTTCCTTCAAACTGCTCTGCTGTGCGTTCGTTCACCTAAGAGAGTTGAATCTATGTTGAGATTCAGCGAGTCAGAAACACATTTCTTCTAGGAGCTGCGTTGGGATATTCCCGAGTGAATGGGACCGTAGGCTGTACAGTGAAATATCTGCTTCTAAATCCGAAACGCAGCTATCTAACTGAATGGATTTCAACATGTGCATTCAACTGGCGGAGTTAAACTCACGTGTGGATTCAGCGGTTTGCAAACCCTTTCTGTGCAGAATCCCAAAACTGGCATTTCCAGCCCAATGCCGTCATACGTACTAAACAGCAGTAAACTTCGTTTAAAACTCAGGAGAAACGTTTCCTTGAAACTGCTCTGCTGTGCGTTCATTCACCTAAGAAAGTTGAATCTATGTTGACATTCAGCGAGTCAGAAACACGGTTCTTCTAGGAGCTGCGTGGGGATATTCCCGAGTGAATGGGACCATAGGCGGAACAAAGAAATATCTGCTTCTAAAACCAAAACAGAGCTATCTAACTGAATGGTTGTCAATGTGTGCATTCAACTGACGGAGTTAAACTCACGTGTCTATTCAGCGGTTTGCAAACCCTTTCCGTGCAGAATCCCAAAACCGGCATTTCCAGGCCAATGCCGGCATACGTACGAAACAGCAGTAAACTTCATCTAAAACTCAGGAGAAACGTTTCCTTGAAACTGCTCTGCTGTGCGTTCATTCATCTAAGAGAGTTGAATCTATGTTGAGATTCAGCGAGTCAGAAACACCTTTCTTCTAGGAGCTGCGATGGGATATTCCCGAGTGAATGGGACCATAGGCTGTACAGAGAAATAACTGCTTCTAAAAGCAAAACGGAGCTATCTAACTGAATGGTTGTCATTGTGTGCATTCATCTGACGGAGTTAAACTCACGTGTGGATTCAGCGGTTTGCAAACCCTTTCTGTGCCGAATCCCGAAACCGGCATTTCCAGCCCAATGCCAGAATAGGTACGAA
Source organism: Aotus nancymaae (assembly GCF_030222135.1). NCBI lineage: Eukaryota > Metazoa > Chordata > Mammalia > Primates > Aotidae > Aotus > Aotus nancymaae. The sequence continues at coordinate 1,226,481 of NW_026988514.1, read as the reverse complement.
ACAGCAGTAAACTTCGTCTAAAACTCAGAAGAAACGTTTCCTTGAAACTGCTCTGCTGTGCTTTCATTCACCTAAGAGAGTTGAATCTATATTGAAATTCAGCGAGTCGGAAACACGTTTCATCTAGGAGCTGCGTGGGGATATTCCCGAGTGAATGGGACCATAGGCGGCACAGAGAAATATCTGCTTCTAAAACCAAAACGGATCTATCTAACTGAATGGTTGTCAATGTGTGCATTCATCTGACGGAATTAATCTCACATGTGGATTCAGCGGTTTGCAAACACTTTCTGTGCCGAATCCCGAAAGAGGCATTTCCAGCCCAATGCCGGAATACGTACGAAGCAGCAGTAAACTTCGTCTGAAACTCAGAAGAAACGTTTCCTTGAAACTGCTGTGCTGTGCTTTCATTCACCTAAGAGAGTTGAATCTATATTGAAATTCAGCGAGTCGGAAACACGTTTCTTCTAGTAGCTGCGTGGGGATATTCCCGAGTGAATGGGACCATAGGCGGTACAGAGAAATATCTGCTTCTAAAACCAAAACGGATCTATCTAACTGAATGCTTGTCAATGTGTGCATTCAACTGACGGAATTAAACTCACATGTGGATTCAGCGGTTTGCAAACACTTTCTGTGCCGAATCCCGAAAGCGGCATTTCCAGCCCAATGCCGGAATACGCACGAAACAGCAGTAAACTTCGTCTAAAACTCAGGAGAAACGTTTCCTTGAAACTGCTCTGCTGTGCTTTCATTCACCTAAGAGAGTTGAATCTATATTGAGATTCAGCGAGTCGGAAACACGTTTCTTCTAGGAGCTGCGTGGGGATATTCCCGAGTGAAGGGGACCACAGGCGGTACAGAGAAATATCTGCTTCTAAAACCAAAACAGAGCTCTCTAACTGAATGGTTGTCAATATGTGCATTCAACTGACGGAGATAAACTCACGTGTGGATTCAGCGGTTTGCAAACCCTTTCTGTGCAGAATGTCAAAACCGGCATTTCCAGCCTAATGCCGTCTTACATACGAAACAGCAGTAAACTTCATCTAAAACTCAGGAGAAACGTTTCCTTGAAACTGCTCTGCTGTGCGTTCGTTCACCTAAGAGAGTTGAATCTACGTTGAGATTCAGCGAATCAGAAACACGTTTCTTCTAGGAGCTGCGTTGGGATATTCCCGAGTGAATGGGACCATAGACTATACAGAGAAATATCTGCTTCTAAAACCAAAACGGAGCTTTCTAACTGAATGGTTGTCAATGTGTGCATTCAACTGACGGAGTTAAACTCACGTGTGGATTCAGCGGTTTGCAAACCCTTTCTGTGCAGAATCCGAAAACCGGCATTTCCAGCCCAGTGCCAACATATGTACGAAACAGCAGTAAACTTTGTCTAAAACTCAGGAGAAACTCTTCCTTGAAACTGCTCTGCTGTGCGTTCTTTCACCTAAGAGAGTTGAATCTACGTTGAGATTCAGCGAATCAGAATCACGTTTCTTCTAGGAGCTGCGTTGGGATATTCCCGAGTGAATGGGACCATAGGCTGTACAGAGAAATATCTGCTTCTAAAACCAAAAAGGAGCTATCTAACTGAATGGTTGTCAATGTGTGCATTCAACTGACGGAGGTAAACTCACGTGTGGATTCAGTGGTTTACAAACCCTTTCTGTACAGAATGCCAAAACCGGCATTTCCAGCCCAATGCCGTCATACGTACGAAACAGCAGTAAACTTCATCTAAAACTCAGGAGAAACGTTTCCTTGAAACTGCTCTGCTGTGCGTTCATTCATCTAAGAGAGTTGAATCTATGTTGAGATTCAGCGAGTCAGAAACACCTTTCTTCTAGGAGCTGCGATGTTATATTCCCGAGTGAATGGGACCATAGGCTGTACAGAGAATTATCTGCTACTAAAACCAAAACGGAGCTATCTAACTGATTGGTTGTCAATGTGTGCATTCATCTGACGGAGTTAAACTCACCTGTGGATTCAACGGTTTGCAAACCCTTTCTATGCCGAATCCCGAAACCGGCATTTCCAGCCCAATGCCGGAATACGTACGAAACAGCAGTAAAGTTCGTCTAAAACTCAGGAGAAACGTTTCCTTGAAACTGCTCTGCTGTGCTTTCATTCACCTAAGAGAGTTGAATCTATGTTGAGATTCAGAGATTCGGAAACACGTTTCTTCTAGGAGCTGCGTGGGGATATTCCCGAGTGAATGGGACCATAGGCGGTACAAAGAAATATCTGCTTCTAAAACCAAAACGGAGCTATCTAACTGAATGGTTGTCAATGTGTGCATTCCACTGACGGAATTAAACTCACGTGTGGATTCAGCGGTTTGCAAACCCTTTCTGTGCAGAATGCCAAAACCGGCATTTCCAGCCCAATGCCGTCTTACATACGAAAGCAGTAAACTTCATCTAAAACTCAGGAGAAACGTTTCCTTGAAAGTGCTCTGCTGTGCCTTCGTTCACCTAAGAGAGTTGAATCTATGTTGAGATTCAGCGAGTCAGAAACAAGTTTCTTCTAGGCTCTGCATTGGGATATTCCTGAGTGAATTGGATCATAGGCTGTACAGAGAAATATCTGTTTCTAAAACCAAAACGGAGCTATCTAACTGAATGGTTGACAATGTGTGCATTCAACAGACGGAGTTAAACTCACGTGTGGATTCAACGGTTTCCAAACCCTTTCTGTGCAGAATCCCAAAGCAGACATTTCCAGCCCAATGCTGTCATACGTACGAAACAGCAATAAACTTCGTCCAACATTCAGGAGAAACGTTTCCTTGAAACTGCTCGACTGCCATTCGTTCACCTAAGAGAGTTGAATTTACGTTGAGATTCAGCGAATCAGAAATACGTTTCTTCTAGGAGCTGCGTTGGGATATTCCTGCGTGAATGGGACCATAAGCTGTACAGAGAAATATCTGCTTCTGAAACCAAAACCGAGCTATCTCACTGAATGGTTGTCAATGTGTGCATTCAACTGACGGAGTTAAACTCACGTGTGGATTCAGCGGTTTGCAAACCCTTTCTGTGCAGAATGCCAAACCCGGCATTTCCAGTCCAATGTCGTCATACGTACGAAACAGCAGTAAAATTCGTCTAAAATTCAGGAGAAACGTTTCCTTCAAACTGCTCTGCTGTGCGTTCGTTCACCTAAGAGAGTTGAATCTATGTTGAGATTCAGCGAGTTAGAAACACGTTTCTTCTAGCGCTGCATTGGGATATTCCTGAGTGAATGGGATCATAGGCTGTACAGAGAAATATCTGTTTCTAAAACCTAAACGGAGCTATCTAACTGAATGGTTGTCAAAGTGTGCATTCAACTGACGGAGTTAAACTCACGTGTGGATTCAGCGGTTTCCAAACCCTTTCTGTGCAGAATCCCAAAACAGACTTTTCCAGCCCAATGCCGTCACACGTACGAAACAGCAATAAACTTCGTCCAAAATTCAGGAGAAACGTTTCCTTGAAACTGCTCGACTGCCATTCGTTCACCTAAGTGAGTTGAATCTACGTTGAGATTCAGGGAATCAGAAACACGTTTCTTCTACGAGCTGCGTTGGGATATTCCCGAGTGAATGGAACCGTAGGCTGTACAGTGAAATATCTGCTTCTAAATCCGAAACGGAGCTATCTATCTGAATGGATGTCAACATGTGCATTCAACCGGTGGAGTTAAACTCACGTGTGGATTCAGCGGTTTGCAAACCCTTTCTGTGCAGAATCCCAAAACTGGCTTTTCCAGCCCAATGCCGTCATACGTACGAAAGAGCAGTAAACTTCATCTAAAACTCAGGAGAAACGTTTCCTTGAAACTGCTCTGCTGTGCTTTCATTCACCTAAGAGAGATGAATCTATGTTGAGATTCAGCGAGTCAGAAACACGTTTCTTCTAGGCGCTGCATTGGGATATTCCTGAGTGAATGGGATCATAGGCTGTACAGAGAAATATCTGTTTCTAAAACCAAAACGGAGCTATCTAACTGAATGGTTGTCAATGTGTGCATTCAGCTGACGGAGTTAAACTCACGTGTGGATTCAGCGGTTTCCAAACCCTTTCTGTGCAGAATCCCAAAACAGACATTTCCAGCTCAATGCCGTCATAGGTACGAAACAGCAGTAAACTTCGTCCAAAATTCAGGAGAAAAGTTTCCTTGAAACTGCTCGACTGCCATTCGTTCACCTAAGAGAGTTGAATCTACGTTGAGATTCAGCGACTCAGAAACACGTTTCTTCTAGGAGCTGCGTTGGGATATTCCCGAGTGAATGGGACCATAGGCCGTACAGAGAAATATCTGCTTCTGAAACCAAAACGGAGCTATCTAACTGAATGGTTGTCAATGTGTGCATTCAACTGACGGAATTAAACTCACGTGTGGATTCAGCGGTTTGCAAACCCTTTCTGTGCAGAATGCCAAAACCGGCATTTCCAGCCCAATGCCGTCTTACATACGAAACAGCAGTAAACATCATCTAAAATTCAGGAGAAACGTTTCCCTGAAACTGCTCTGCTGTGCGTTCGTTCACCTAAGAGAGATGAATCTATATTGAGATTCAGCGAATCAGAAGCACGTTTCTTCCAGGAGCTGCACTGGGATATTCCTGAGTGAATGGAACCATAGGCTGTACAGAGAAATATCTGCTTCCAAAACCAAAACGGAGCTATCTACCTGAATGGTTGTCCATGCGTACACTCAACTGACGGAGTCAAACTCACGTGTGGATTCAGCGGTTTGCAAACCCTTTCTGTGCAGAGTCCCAAAACCGGCATTTCCAGCCCCCTCCCGGCATACGTACGAAAGAGCAGTAAACTTCGTCTAAAATTCAGGAGAAAGATTTCCTTGAAACTGCTCTGCTGTGCTTTCATTCACCTAAGAGAGATGAATCTATGTTGAGATTCAGCGAGTCAGAAACACGTTTCTTCTAGGCGCTGCATTGGGATATTCCTGAGTGAATGGGATCATAGGCTGTACAGAGAAATATCTGTTTCTAAAACCAAAACGGAGATATCTAACTGAATGGTTGTCAATGTGTGCATTCAACTGACGGAGTTAAACTCACGTGTGGATTCAGCGGTTTGCAAACCCTTTCTGTGCAGAATCCCAAAACCGGCATTTCCAGCCCAGTTCCAACATACGTACGAAACAGCAGTAAACTTCGTCCAAAATTCAGGAGAAAAGTTTCCTTGAAACTGCTCGACTGCCATTCGTTCACCTAAGAGAGTTGAATCTACGTTGAGATTCAGCGACTCAGAAACACGTTTCTTCTAGGAGCTGCGTTGGGATATTCCCGAGTGAATGGGACCATAGGCTGTACAGAGAAATATCTGCTTCTGAAACCAAACGGAGCTATCTCACTGAATGGTTGTCAATGTGTGCATTCAACTGACGGAGTTAAACTCACGTGTGGATTCAGCGGTTTGCAAACCCTTTCTGTGCAGAATCCCAAAACCGGCATTTCCAGCCCAATGTCGTCATACGTAAGAAACAGAAGTAAAATTCGTCTAAAATTCAGGAGAAACGTTTCCTTCAAACTGCTCTGCTGTGCGTTCGTTCAGCTAAGAGAGTTGTATCTATGTTGAGATTCAGCGAGTCAGAAACACATTTCTTCTAGGAGCTGCGTTGGGATATTCCCGAGTGAATGGGACCATAGGTGGTACAGAGAAATATTTGCTTCTAAAACCAAAACGGAGCTATCTAACTGAATGGTTGTCAATGTGTGCATTCAACTGACGGAGGTAAACTCACGTGTGGATTCAGTGGTTTACAAACCCTTTCTGTACAGAATGCCAAAACCGGCATTTCCAGCCCAATGCCGTCATACGTACGAAACAGCAGTAAACTTCATCTAAAACTCAGGAGAAACGTTTCCTTGAAACTGCTCTGCTGTGCGTTCATTCATCTAAGAGAGTTGAATCTATGTTGAGATTCAGCGAGTCAGAAACACCTTTCTTCTAGGAGCTGCGATGTTATATTCCCGAGTGAATGGGACCATAGGCTGTACAGAGAATTATCTGCTACTAAAACCAAAACGGAGCTATCTAACTGAATGGTTGTCAATGTGTGCATTCATCTGACGGAGTTAAACTCACCTGTGGATTCAACGGTTTGCAAACCCTTTCTATGCCGAATCCCGAAACCGGCATTTCCAGCCCAATGCCGGAATACGTACGAAACAGCAGTAAAGTTCGTCTAAAACTCAGGAGAAACGTTTCCTTGAAACTGCTCTGCTGTGCTTTCATTCACCTAAGAGAGTTGAATCTATGTTGAGATTCAGAGATTCGGAAACACGTTTCTTCTAGGAGCTGCGTGGGGATATTCCCGAGTGAATGGGACCATAGGCGGTACAAAGAAATATCTGCTTCTGAAACCAAAACGGAGCTATCTAACTGAATGGTTGTCAATGTGTGCATTCCACTGACGGAATTAAACTCACGTGTGGATTCAGCGGTTTGCAAAACCTTTCTGTGCAGAATGCCAAAACCGGCATTTCCAGCCCAATGCCGTCTTACATACGAAAAGCAGTAAACTTCATCTAAAACTCAGGAGAAACGTTTCCTTGAAAGTGCTCTGCTGTGCCTTCGTTCACCTAAGAGAGTTGAATCTATGTTGAGATTCAGCGAGTCAGAAACAAGTTTCTTCTAGGCTCTGCATTGGGATATTCCTGAGTGAATTGGATCATAGGCTGTACAGAGAAATATCTGTTTCTAAAACGAAAACGGAGCTATCTAACTGAATGGTTGACAATGTGTGCATTCAACAGACGGAGTTAAACTCACGTGTGGATTCAACGGTTTCCAAACCCTTTCTGTGCAGAATCCCAAAACAGACATTTCCAGCCCAATGCTGTCATACGTACGAAACAGCAATAAACTTCGTCCAACATTCAGGAGAAACGTTTCCTTGAAACTGCTCGACTGCCATTCGTTCACCTAAGAGAGTTGAATTTACGTTGAGATTCAGCGAATCAGAAACACGTTTCTTCTAGGAGCTGCGTTGGGATATTCCTGAGTGAATGGGACCATAAGCTGTACAGAGAAATATCTGCTTCTGAAACCAAAACGGAGCTATCTCACTGAATGGTTGTCAATGTGTGCATTCAACTGACGGAGTTAAACTCACGTGTGGATTCAGCGGTTTGCAAACCCTTTCTGTGCAGAATGCCAAACCCGGCATTTCCAGCCCAATGTCGTCATACGTACGAAACAGCAGTAAAATTCGTCTAAAATTCAGGAGAAACGTTTCCTTCAAACTGCTCTGCTGTGCGTTCGTTCACCTAAGAGAGTTGAATCTATGTTGAGATTCAGCGAGTTAGAAACACGTTTCTTCTAGCGCTGCATTGGGATATTCCTGAGTGAATGGGATCATAGGCTGTACAGAGAAATATCTGTTTCTAAAATCTAAACGGAGCTATCTAACTGAATGGTTGTCAAAGTGTGCATTCAACTGACGGAGTTAAACTCACGTGTGGATTCAGCGGTTTCCAAACCCTTTCTGTGCAGAATCCCAAAACAGACTTTTCCAGCCCAATGCCGTCACACGTACGAAACAGCAATAAACTTCGTCCAAAATTCAGGAGAAACGTTTCCTTGAAACTGCTCGACTGCCATTCGTTCACCTAAGTGAGTTGAATCTACGTTGAGATTCAGGGAATCAGAAACACGTTTCTTCTATGAGCTGCGTTGGGATATTCCCGAGTGAATGGAACCGTAGGCTGTACAGTGAAATATCTGCTTCTAAATCCGAAACGGAGCTATCTATCTGAATGGATGTCAACATGTGCATTCAACCGGTGGAGTTAAACTCACGTGTGGATTCAGCGGTTTGCAAACCCTTTCTGTGCAGAATCCCAAAACTGGCATTTCCAGCCCAATGCCGTCATACGTACGAAAGAGCAGTAAACTTCATCTAAAACTCAGGAGAAACGTTTCCTTGAAACTGCTCTGCTGTGCTTTCATTCACCTAAGAGAGATGAATCTATGTTGAGATTCAGCGAGTCAGAAACACGTTTCTTCTAGGCGCTGCATTGGGATATTCCTGAGTGAATGGGATCATAGGCTGTACAGAGAAATATCTGTTTCTAAAACCAAAACGGAGCTATCTAACTGAATGGTTGTCAATGTGTGCATTCAACTGACGGAGTTAAACTCACGTGTGGATTCAGCGGTTTCCAAACCCTTTCTGTGCAGAATCCCAAAACAGACATTTCCAGCTCAATGCCGTCATAGGTACGAAACAGCAGTAAACTTCGTCCAAAATTCAGGAGAAAAGTTTCCTTGAAACTGCTCGACTGCCATTCGTTCACCTAAGAGAGTTGAATCTACGTTGAGATTCAGCGACTCAGAAACACGTTTCTTCTAGGAGCTGCGTTGGGATATTCCCGAGTGAATGGGACCATAGGCCGTACAGAGAAATATCTGCTTCTGAAACCAAAACGGAGCTATCTAACTGAATGGTTGTCAATGTGTGCATTCAACTGACGGAATTAAACTCACGTGTGGATTCAGCGGTTTGCAAACCCTTTCTGTGCAGAATGCCAAAACCGGCATTTCCAGCCCAATGCCGTCTTACATACGAAACAGCAGTAAACATCATCTAAAATTCAGGAGAAACGTTTCCCTGAAACTGCTCTGCTGTGCGTTCGTTCACCTAAGAGAGATGAATCTATATTGAGATTCAGCGAATCAGAAGCACGTTTCTTCCAGGAGTTGCACTGGGATATTCCTGAGTGAATGGAACCATAGGCTGTACAGAGAAATATCTGCTTCCAAAACCAAAACGGAGCTATCTACCTGAATGGTTGTCCATGCGTACACTCAACTGACGGAGTCAAACTCACGTGTGGATTCAGGGGTTTGCAAACCCTTTCTGTGCAGAGTCCCAAAACCGGCATTTCCAGCCCCCTCCCGGCATACGTACGAAAGAGCAGTAAACTTCGTCTAAAATTCAGGAGAAAGATTTCCTTGAAACTGCTCTGCTGTGCTTTCATTCACCTAAGAGAGATGAATCTATGTTGAGATTCAGCGAGTCAGAAACACGTTTCTTCTAGGCGCTGCATTGGGATATTCCTGAGTGAATGGGATCATAGGCTGTACAGAGAAATATCTGTTTCTAAAACCAAAACGGAGATATCTAACTGAATGGTTGTCAATGTGTGCATTCAACTGACGGAGTTAAACTCACGTGTGGATTCAGCGGTTTGCAAACCCTTTCTGTGCAGAATCCCAAAACCGGCATTTCCAGCCCAGTTCCAACATACGTACGAAACAGCAGTAAACTTCGTCCAAAATTCAGGAGAAAAGTTTCCTTGAAACTGCTCGACTGCCATTCGTTCACCTAAGAGAGTTGAATCTACGTTGAGATTCAGCGACTCAGAAACACGTTTCTTCTAGGAGCTGCGTTGGGATATTCCCGAGTGAATGGGACCATAGGCTGTACAGAGAAATATCTGCTTCTGAAACCAAACGGAGCTATCTCACTGAATGGTTGTCAATGTGTGCATTCAACTGACGGAGTTAAACTCACGTGTGGATTCAGCGGTTTGCAAACCCTTTCTGTGCAGAATCCCAAAACCGGCATTTCCAGCCCAATGTCGTCATACGTAAGAAACAGAAGTAAAATTCGTCTAAAATTCAGGAGAAACGTTTCCTTCAAACTGCTCTGCTGTGCGTTCGTTCAGCTAAGAGAGTTGTATCTATGTTGAGATTCAGCGAGTCAGAAACACATTTCTTCTAGGAGCTGCGTTGGGATATTCCCGAGTGAATGGGACCATAGGTGGTACAGAGAAATATTTGCTTCTAAAACCAAAACGGAGCTATCTAACTGAATGGTTGTCAATGTGTGCATTCAACTGACGGAGGTAAACTCACGTGTGGATTCAGTGGTTTACAAACCCTTTCTGTACAGAATGCCAAAACCGGCATTTCCAGCCCAATGCCGTCATACGTACGAAACAGCAGTAAACTTCATCTAAAACTCAGGAGAAACGTTTCCTTGAAACTGCTCTGCTGTGCGTTCATTCATCTAAGAGAGTTGAATCTATGTTGAGATTCAGCGAGTCAGAAACACCTTTCTTCTAGGAGCTGCGATGTTATATTCCCGAGTGAATGGGACCATAGGCTGTACAGAGAATTATCTGCTACTAAAACCAAAACGGAGCTATCTAACTGAATGGTTGTCAATGTGTGCATTCATCTGACGGAGTTAAACTCACCTGTGGATTCAACGGTTTGCAAACCCTTTCTATGCCGAATCCCGAAACCGGCATTTCCAGCCCAATGCCGGAATACGTACGAAACAGCAGTAAAGTTCGTCTAAAACTCAGGAGAAACGTTTCCTTGAAACTGCTCTGCTGTGCTTTCATTCACCTAAGAGAGTTGAATCTATGTTGAGATTCAGAGATTCGGAAACACGTTTCTTCTAGGAGCTGCGTGGGGATATTCCCGAGTGAATGGGACCATAGGCGGTACAAAGAAATATCTGCTTCTGAAACCAAAACGGAGCTATCTAACTGAATGGTTGTCAATGTGTGCATTCCACTGACGGAATTAAACTCACGTGTGGATTCAGCGGTTTGCAAAACCTTTCTGTGCAGAATGCCAAAACCGGCATTTCCAGCCCAATGCCGTCTTACATACGAAAAGCAGTAAACTTCATCTAAAACTCAGGAGAAACGTTTCCTTGAAAGTGCTCTGCTGTGCCTTCGTTCACCTAAGAGAGTTGAATCTATGTTGAGATTCAGCGAGTCAGAAACAAGTTTCTTCTAGGCTCTGCATTGGGATATTCCTGAGTGAATTGGATCATAGGCTGTACAGAGAAATATCTGTTTCTAAAACGAAAACGGAGCTATCTAACTGAATGGTTGACAATGTGTGCATTCAACAGACGGAGTTAAACTCACGTGTGGATTCAACGGTTTCCAAACCCTTTCTGTGCAGAATCCCAAAACAGACATTTCCAGCCCAATGCTGTCATACGTACGAAACAGCAATAAACTTCGTCCAACATTCAGGAGAAACGTTTCCTTGAAACTGCTCGACTGCCATTCGTTCACCTAAGAGAGTTGAATTTACGTTGAGATTCAGCGAATCAGAAACACGTTTCTTCTAGGAGCTGCGTTGGGATATTCCTGAGTGAATGGGACCATAAGCTGTACAGAGAAATATCTGCTTCTGAAACCAAAACGGAGCTATCTCACTGAATGGTTGTCAATGTGTGCATTCAACTGACGGAGTTAAACTCACGTGTGGATTCAGCGGTTTGCAAACCCTTTCTGTGCAGAATGCCAAACCCGGCATTTCCAGCCCAATGTCGTCATACGTACGAAACAGCAGTAAAATTCGTCTAAAATTCAGGAGAAACGTTTCCTTCAAACTGCTCTGCTGTGCGTTCGTTCACCTAAGAGAGTTGAATCTATGTTGAGATTCAGCGAGTTAGAAACACGTTTCTTCTAGCGCTGCATTGGGATATTCCTGAGTGAATGGGATCATAGGCTGTACAGAGAAATATCTGTTTCTAAAATCTAAACGGAGCTATCTAACTGAATGGTTGTCAATGTGTGCATTCAACTGACGGAGTTAAACTCACGTGTGGATTCAGCGGTTTCCAAACCCTTTCTGTGCAGAATCCCAAAACAGATTTTTCCAGCCCAATGCCGTCACACGTACGAAACAGCAATAAACTTCGTCCAAAATTCAGGAGAAACGTTTCCTTGAAACTGCTCGACTGCCATTCGTTCACCTAAGTGAGTTGAATCTACGTTGAGATTCAGGGAATCAGAAACACGTTTCTTCTACGAGCTGCGTTGGGATATTCCCGAGTGAATGGAACCGTAGGCTGTACAGTGAAATATCTGCTTCTAAATCCGAAACGGAGCTATCTATCTGAATGGATGTCAACATGTGCATTCAACCGGTGGAGTTAAACTCACGTGTGGATTCAGCGGTTTGCAAACCCTTTCTGTGCAGAATCCCAAAACTGGCATTTCCAGCCCAATGCCGTCATACGTACGAAAGAGCAGTAAACTTCATCTAAAACTCAGGAGAAACGTTTCCTTGAAACTGCTCTGCTGTGCTTTCATTCACCTAAGAGAGATGAATCTATGTTGAGATTCAGCGAGTCAGAAACACGTTTCTTCTAGGCGCTGCATTGGGATATTCCTGAGTGAATGGGATCATAGGCTGTACAGAGAAATATCTGTTTCTAAAACCAAAACGGAGCTATCTAACTGAATGGTTGTCAATGTGTGCATTCAACTGACGGAGTTAAACTCACGTGTGGATTCAGCGGTTTCCAAACCCTTTCTGTGCAGAATCCCAAAACAGACATTTCCAGCTCAATGCCGTCATAGGTACGAAACAGCAGTAAACTTCGTCCAAAATTCAGGAGAAAAGTTTCCTTGAAACTGCTCGACTGCCATTCGTTCACCTAAGAGAGTTGAATCTACGTTGAGATTCAGCGACTCAGAAACACGTTTCTTCTAGGAGCTGCGTTGGGATATTCCCGAGTGAATGGGACCATAGGCCGTACAGAGAAATATCTGCTTCTGAAACCAAAACGGAGCTATCTAACTGAATGGTTGTCAATGTGTGCATTCAACTGACGGAATTAAACTCACGTGTGGATTCAGCGGTTTGCAAACCCTTTCTGTACAGAATGCCAAAACCGGCATTTCCAGCCCAATGCCGTCTTACATACGAAACAGCAGTAAACATCATCTAAAATTCAGGAGAAACGTTTCCCTGAAACTGCTCTGCTGTGCGTTCGTTCACCTAAGAGAGATGAATCTATATTGAGATTCAGCGAATCAGAAGCACGTTTCTTCCAGGAGCTGCACTGGGATATTCCTGAGTGAATGGAACCATAGGCTGTACAGAGAAATATCTGCTTCCAAAACCAAAACGGAGCTATCTACCTGAATGGTTGTCCATGCGTACACTCAACTGACGGAGTCAAACTCACGTGTGGATTCAGCGGTTTGCAAACCCTTTCTGTGCAGAGTCCCAAAACCGGCATTTCCAGCCCCCTCCCGGCATACGTACGAAAGAGCAGTAAACTTCGTCTAAAATTCAGGAGAAAGATTTCCTTGAAACTGCTCTGCTGTGCTTTCATTCACCTAAGAGAGATGAATCTATGTTGAGATTCAGCGAGTCAGAAACACGTTTCTTCTAGGCGCTGCATTGGGATATTCCTGAGTGAATGGGATCATAGGCTGTACAGAGAAATATCTGTTTCTAAAACCAAAACGGAGATATCTAACTGAATGGTTGTCAATGTGTGCATTCAACTGACGGAGTTAAACTCACGTGTGGATTCAGCGGTTTGCAAACCCTTTCTGTGCAGAATCCCAAAACCGGCATTTCCAGCCCAGTTCCAACATACGTACGAAACAGCAGTAAACTTCGTCCAAAATTCAGGAGAAAAGTTTCCTTGAAACTGCTCGACTGCCATTCGTTCACCTAAGAGAGTTGAATCTACGTTGAGATTCAGCGACTCAGAAACACGTTTCTTCTAGGAGCTGCGTTGGGATATTCCCGAGTGAATGGGACCATAGGCTGTACAGAGAAATATCTGCTTCTGAAACCAAACGGAGCTATCTCACCGAATGGTTGTCAATGTGTGCATTCAACTGACGGAGTAAAACTCACGTGTGGATTCAGCGGTTTGCAAACCCTTTCTGTGCAGAATCCCAAAACCGGCATTTCCAGCCCAATGACGTCATACGTAAGAAACAGAAGTAAAATTCGTCTAAAATTCAGGAGAAACGTTTCCTTCAAACTGCTCTGCTGTGCGTTCGTTCAGCTAAGAGAGTTGAATCTATGTTGAGATTCAGCGAGTCAGAAACACATTTCTTCTAGGAGCTGCGTTGGGATATTCCCGAGTGAATGGGACCATAGGTGGTACAGAGAAATATTTGCTTCTAAAACCAAAACGGAGCTATCTAACTGAATGGTTGTCAATGTGTGCATTCATCTGACGGAGTTAAACACACACGTGTGGATTCAGCGGTTTGCAAACCCTTTCTGTGCCGAATCCCGAAACCGGCATTTCCAGCCCAATGCCAGAATAGGTACGAAACAGCAGTAAACTTCGTCTAAAACTCAGAAGAAACGTTTCCTTGAAACTGCTCTGCTGTGCTTTCATTCACCTAAGAGAGTTGAATCTATATTGAAATTCAGCGAGTCGGAAACACGTTTCTTCTAGGAGCTGCGTGGGGATATTCCCGAGTGAATGGGACCATAGGCGGTACAGAGAAATATCTGCTTCCAAAACCAAAACGGATCTATCTAACTGAATGGTTGTCAATGTGTGCATTCATCTGAAGGAATTAAACTCACATGTGTATTCAGCGGTTTGCAAACCCTTTCTGTGCCGAATCCCGAAAGCGGCATTTCCAGCCCAATGCCGGAATACGTACGAAACAGCAGTAAACATCGTCTAAAACTCAGGAGAAACGTTTCCTTGAAACTGCTCTGCTGTGCTTTCATTCACCTAAGAGAGTTGAATCTATATTGAGATTCAGCGAGTCGGAAACACGTTTCTTCTAGGAGCTGCGTTGGGATATTCCCGAGTGAATGGGACCATAGGCTGTACAGAGAAATATCTGCTTCTGAAACCAAACGGAGCTATCTCACCGAATGGTTGTCAATGTGTGCATTCAACTGACGGAGTTAAACTCACGTGTGGATTCAGCGGTTTGCAAACCCTTTCTGTGCAGAATCCCAAAACCGGCATTTCCAGCCCAATGACGTCATACGTAAGAAACAGAAGTAAAATTCGTCTAAAATTCAGGAGAAACGTTTCCTTCAAACTGCTCTGCTGTGCGTTCGTTCAGCTAAGAGAGTTGAATCTATGTTGAGATTCAGCGAGTCAGAAACACATTTCTTCTTGGAGCTGCGTTGGGATATTCCCGAGTGAATGGGACCATAGGTGGTACAGAGAAATATTTGCTTCTAAAACCAAAACGGAGCTATCTAACTGAATGGTTGTCAATGTGTGCATTCATCTGACGGAGTTAAACACACGTGTGGATTCAGCGGTTTGCAAACCCTTTCTGTGCCGAATCCCGAAACCGGCATTTCCAGCCCAATGCCAGAATAGGTACGAAACAGCAGTAAACTTCGTCTAAAACTCAGAAGAAACGTTTCCTTGAAACTGCTCTGCTGAGCTTTCATTCACCTAAGAGAGTTGAATCTATATTGAAATTCAGCGAGTCGGAAACACGTTTCTTCTAGGAGCTGCGTGGGGATATTCCCGAGTGAATGGGACCATAGGCGGTACAGAGAAATATCTGCTTCTAAAACCAAAACGGATCTATCTAACTGAATGGTTGTCAATGTGTGCATTCATCTGAAGGAATTAAACTCACATGTGGATTCAGCGGTTTGCAAACCCTTTCTGTGCCGAATCCCGAAAGCGGCATTTCCAGCCCAATGCCGGAATACGTACGAAACAGCAGTAAACATCGTCTAAAACTCAGGAGAAACGTTTCCTTGAAACTGCTCTGCTGTGCTTTCATTCACCTAAGAGAGTTGAATCTATATTGAGATTCAGCGAGTCGGAAACACGTTTCTTCTAGGAGCTGCGTGGGGATATTCCCGAGTGAAGGGGACCACAGGCGGTACACAGAAATATCTGCTTCTAAAACCAAAACAGAGCTATCTAACTGAATGGTTGTCAATATGTGCATTCAACAGACGGAGTTAAACTCACGTGTGGATTCAGCGGTTTGCAAACGCTTTCTGTGCAGAATGCCAAAACCGGCATTTCCAGCCTAATGCCGTCTTACATACGAAACAGCAGTAAACTTCATCTAAAACTCAGGAGAAACGTTTCCTTGAAACTGCTCTGCTGTGCGTTCGTTCACCTAAGAGAGTTGAATCTACGTTGAGATTCAGCGAATCAGAAACACATTTCTTCGAGGAGCTGTGTTGGGATATTCCCGAGTGAATGGGACCATAGGCTATACAGAGAAATATGTGCTTCTAAAACCAAAACGGAGCTTTCTAACTGAATGGTTGTCAATGTGTGCATTCAACTGACGGAGTTAAACTCACGTGTGGATTCAGCGGTTTGCAAACCCTTTCTGTGCAGAATCCGAAAACCGGCATTTCCAGCCCAGTGCCAACATATGTACGAAACAGCAGTAAACTTTGTCTAAAACTCAGGAGAAACTCTTCCTTGAAACTGCTCTGCTGTGCGTTCTTTCACCTAAGAGAGTTGAATCAACGTTGAGATTCAGCGAATCAGAAACACGTTTCTTCTAGGAGCTGTGTTGGGGTATTCCCGAGAGAATGGGACCATAGGCTGTACAGAGAAATATCTGCTTCTAAAACCAAAAAGGAGCTATCTAACTGAATGGTTGTCAATGTGTGCATTCAACTGACGGAGGTAAACTCACGTGTGGATTCAGTGGTTTACAAACCCTTTCTGTGCAGAATGCCAAAACCGGCATTTCCAGCCCAATGCCGTCATACGTACGAAACAGCAGTAAACTTCATCTAAAACTCAGGAGAAACGTTTCCTTGAAACTGCTCTGCTGTGCGTTCATTCACCTAAGAGAGTTGAATCTATGTTGAGATTCAGCGAGTCAGAAACACCTTTCTTCTAGGAGCTGCGATGTTACATTCCCGAGTGAATGGGACCATAGGCTGTACAGAGAATTATCTGCTACTAAAACCAAAACGGAGCTATCTAACTGAATGGTTGTCAATGTGTGCATTCATCTAACGGAGTTAAACTCACCTGTGGATTCAACGGTTTGCAAACCCTTTCTATGCCGAATCCTGAAACCGGCATTTCCAGCCCAATGCCGGAATACGTTCGAAAGAGCAGTAAACTTCGTCTAAAACTCAGGAGAAACGTTTCATTGAAACTGCTCTGCTGTGCTTTCATTCACCTAAGAGAGTTGAATCTATGTTGAGATTCAGAGAGTCGGAAACACATTTCTTCTAGGAGCTGCGTGGGGATATTCCCGAGTGAATGGGACCATAGGCGGTACAGAGAAATATCTGCTTCTGAAACCAAAACGGAGCTATCTAACTGAATGGTTGTCAATGTGTGCATTCAACTGACGGAATTAAACTTACGTGTGGATTCAGCGGTTTGCAAACCCTTTCTGTGCAGAATGCCAAAACCGGCATTTCCATCCCAATGCCGTCTTACATACGAAACAGCAGTAAACTTCATCTAAAACTCAGGAGAAACGTTTCCTTGAAAGTGCTCTGCTGTGCCTTCGTTCACCTAAGAGAGATGAATCTATGTTGAGATTCAGCGAGTCAGAAACAAGTTTCTTCTGGGCTCTGCATTGGGATATTCCTGAGTGAATTGGATCATAGGCTGTACAGAGAAATATCTGTTTCTAAAACCAAAACGGAGCTATCTAACTGAATGGTTGACAATGTGTGCATTCAACTGATGGAGTTAAACTCACGTGTGGATTCAACGGTTTCCAAACCCTTTCTGTGCAGAATCCCAAAACAGACATTTCCAGCCCAATGCCGTCATACGTACGAAACAGCAATAAACTTCGTCCAACATTCAGGAGAAACGTTTCCTTGAAACTGCTCGACTGCCATTCGTTCACCTAAGAGAGTTGAATCTACGTTGAGATTCAGCGAATCAGAAACACGTTTCTTCTAGGAGCTGCGTTGGGATATTCCTGAGTGAATGGGACCATAAGCTGTACAGAGAAATATCTGCTTCTGAAACCAAAACGGAGCTATCTCACTGAATGGTTGTCAATGTGTGCATTCAACTGACGGAGTTAAACTCACGTGTGGATTCAGCGGTTTGCAAACCCTTTCTGTGCAGAATGCCAAACCCGGCATTTCCAGCCCAATGTCGTCATACGTACGAAACAGCAGTAAAATTCGTCTAAAATTCAGGAGAAACGTTTCCTTCAAACTACTCTGCTGTGCGTTCGTTCACCTAAGAGAGTTGAATCTATGTTGAGATTCAGCGAGTTAGAAACACGTTTCTTCTAGCGCTGCATTGGGATATTCCTGAGTGAATGGGATTATAGGCTGTACAGAGAAATATCTGCTTCTAAATCCGAAACGGAGCTATCTAACTGAATGGATGTCAGCATGTGCATTCAACTGGCGGAGTTAAACTCACGTGTGGATTCAGGGGTTTGCAAACCCTTTCTGTGCAGAATCCCAAAACTGGCATTTCCAGGCCAA
Source organism: Aotus nancymaae (assembly GCF_030222135.1). NCBI lineage: Eukaryota > Metazoa > Chordata > Mammalia > Primates > Aotidae > Aotus > Aotus nancymaae. The sequence continues at coordinate 1,208,290 of NW_026988514.1, read as the reverse complement.
TGCCGGCATACGTACGAAACAGCAGTAAACTTCATCTAAAACTCAGGAGAAACGTTTCCTTGAAACTGCTCTGCTGTGCGTTCATTCATCTAAGAGAGTTGAATCTATGTTGAGATTCAGCGAGTCAGAAACACCTTTCTTCTAGGAGCTGCGATGGGATATTCCCGAGTGAATGGGACCATAGGCTGTACAGAGAAATATCTGCTTCTAAAAGCAAAACGGAGCTCTCTAACTGAATGGTTGTCATTGTGTGCATTCATCTGACGGAGTTAAACTCACGTGTGGATTCAGCGGTTTGCAAACCCTTTCTGTGCCGAATCCCGAAACCGGCATTTCCAGCCCAATGCCAGAATAGGTACGAAACAGCAGTATACTTCGTCTAAAACTCAGAAGAAACGTTTCCTTGAAACTGCTCTGCTGTGCTTTCATTCACCTAAGAGAGTTGAATCTATATTGAAATTCAGCGAGTCGGAAACACGTTTCTTCTAGGAGCTGCGTGGGGATATTCCCGAGTGAATGGGACCATAGGCAGTACAGAGAAATATCTGCTTCTAAAACCAAAACGGATCTATCTAACTGAATAGTTGTCAATGTGTGCATTCATCTGACGGAATTAAACTCACATGTGGATTCAGCGGTTGGCAAACACTTTCTGTGCCGAATCCCGAAAGCGGCATTTCCAGCCCAATGCCGGAATACGTACGAAACAGCAGTAAACTTCGTCTAAAACTCAGAGGAAACGTTTCCTTGAAACTGCTGTGCTGTGCTTTCATTCACCTAAGAGAGTTGAATCTATATTGAAATTCAGCGAGTCGGAAACACGTATCTTCTAGTAGCTGCGTGGGGATATTCCCGAGTGAATGGGACCATAGGCGGTACAGAGAAATATCTGCTTCTAAAACCAAAACGGATCTATCTAACTGAATGGTTGTCAATGTGTGCATTCATCTGACGGAATTAAACTCACATGTGGATTCAGCGGTTTGCAAACACTTTCTGTGCCGAATCCCGAAAGCGGCATTTCCAGCCCAATGCCGGAATACGTACGAAACAGCAGTAAACTTCGTCTAAAACTCAGGAGAAACGTTTCCTTGAAACTGCTCTGCTGTGCTTTCATTCACCTAAGAGAGTTGAATCTATATTGAGATTCAGCGAGTCGGAAACACGTTTCTTCTAGGAGCTGCGTGGGGATATTCCCGAGTGAAGGGGACCACAGGCGGTACACAGAAATATCTGCTTCTAAAACCAAAACAGAGCTATCTAACTGAATGGTTGTCAATATGTGCATTCAACTGACGGAGTTAAACTCACGTGTGGATTCAGCGGTTTGCAAACCCTTTCTGTGCAGAATGCCAAAACCGGCATTTCCAGCCCAATGCCGTCTTACATACGAAACAGCAGTAAACTTCATCTAAAACTCAGGAGAAACGTTTCCTTGAAACTGCTCTGCTGTGCGTTCGTTCACCTAAGAGAGTTGAATCTACGATGAGATTCAGCGAATCAGAAACACGTTTCTTCTAGGAGCTGCGTTGGGATATTCCCGAGTGAATGGGACCATAGGCTATACAGAGAAATATCTGCTTCTAAAACCAAAACGGAGCTTTCTAACTGAATGGTTGTCAATGTGTGCATTCAACTGACGGAGTTAAACTCACGTGTGGATTCAGCGGTTTGCAAACCCTTTCTGTGCAGAATCCGAAAACCGGCATTTCCAGCCCAGTGCCAACATATGTACGAAACAGCAGTAAACTTTGTCTAAAACTCAGGAGAAACTCTTCCTTGAAACTGCTCTGCTGTGCGTTCTTTCACCTAACAGAGTTGAATCTACGTTGAGATTCAGCGAATCAGAAACACGTTTCTTCTAGGAGCTGCGTTATGATATTCCCGAGTGAATGGGACCATAGGCGGTACAGAGAAATATCTGCTTCTGAAACCAAAACGGAGCTATCTAACTGAATGGTTGTCAATGTGTGCATTCAACTGACGGAATTAAACTCACGTGTGGATTCAGCGGTTTGCAAACGCTTTCTGTGTAGAATGCCAAAACCGGCATTTCCAGCCCAATGCCGTCTTACATACGAAACAGCAGTAAACTTCATCTAAAACTCAGGAGAAACGTTTCCCTGAAACTGCTCTGCTGTTCGGTCGTTCACCTAAGAGAGTTCAATCTATATTGAGATTCAGCGAATCAGAAACACGTTTCTTCCAGGAGCTGCACTGGGATATTCCCGAGTGAATGGAACCATAGGCTGTAAAGAGAAATATCTGCTTCCAAAACCAAAACGGAGGTATCTACCTGAATGGTTGTCCATGCGTACACTCAACTGACGGAGTCAAACTCACGTGTGAATTCAGCGGTTTGCAAACCCTTTCTGTGCAGAGTCCCAAAACCGGCATTCCCGCCCCCTCCCGGCATACGTACGAAACAGCAGTAAACTTCGTCTAAAATTCAGGAGAAAGATTTCCTTGAAACTGCTCTGCTGTGCTTTCATTCACCTAAGAGAGATTAATCTATGTTGAGATTCAGCGAGTCAGAAACACGTTTCTTCTAGGCGCTGCATTGGGATATTCCTGAGTGAATGGGATCATAGGCTGTACAGAGAAATATCTGTTTCTAAAACCAAAACGGAGCTATCTAACTGAATGGTTGTCAATGTGTGCATTCAACTGACGGAGTTAAACTCACGTGTGGATTCAGCGGTTTCCAAACCCTTTCTGTGCAGAATCCCAAAACAGACATTTCCAGCCCAATGCCGTCATAGGTACGAAACAGCAGTAAACTTCGTCCAAAATTCAGGAGAAAAGTTTCCTTGAAACTGCTCGACTGCCATTCGTTCACCTAAGAGACTTGAATCTACTTTGAGATTCAGCGACTCAGAAACACGTTTCTTCTAGGATCTGCGTTGGGATATTCCCGAGTGAATGGGACCATAGGCTGTACAGAGAAATATCTGCTTCTGAAACCAAACGGAGCTATCTCACTGAATGGTTGTCAATGTGTGCATTCAACTGACGGAGTTAAACTCACGTGTGGATTCAGCGGTTTGCAAACCCTTTCTGTGCAGAATCCCAAAACCGGCATTTCCAGCCCAATGTCGTCATATGTACGAAACAGAAGTAAAATTCGTCTAAAATTCAGGAGAAACGTTTCCTTCAAACTGCTCTGCTGTGCGTTCGTTCAGCTAAGAGAGTTGAATCTATGTTGAGATTCAGCGAGTCAGAAACACATTTCTTCTAGGAGCTGCGTTGGGATATTCCCGAGTGAATGTGACCATAGGCTGTACAGAGAAATATCTGCTTCTAAAACCAAAACGGAGCTATCTAACTGAATGGTTGTCAATGTGTGCATTCATCTGACGGAGTTAAACACACGTGTGGATTCAGCGGTTTGCAAACCCTTTCTGTGCCGAATCCTGAAACCGTCATTTCCAGCCCATTGCCAGAATAGGTACGAAACAGCAGTAAACTTCGTCTAAAACTCAGAAGAAACGTTTCCTTGAAACTGCTCTGCTGTGCTTTCATTCACCTAAGAAAGTTGAATCTATATTGAAATTCAGCGAGTTGGAAACACGTTTCTTCTAGGAGCTGCGTGGGGATATTCCCGAGTGAATGGGACAATAGGGGGTACAGAGAAATATCTGCTTCTAAAACCAAAACGGATCTATCTAACTGAATGGTTGTCAATGTGTGCATTCATCTGAAGGAATTAAACTCACATGTGTATTCAGCGGTTTGCAAACCCTTTCTGTGCCGAATCCCGAAAGCGTCATTTCCAGCCCACTGCCGGAATACGTACGAAACAGCAGTAAACTTCGTCTAAAACTCAGGAGAAACGTTTCCTTGAAACTGCTCTGCTGTGCTTTCATTCACCTAAGAGAGTTGAATCTATATTGAGATTCAGCAAGTCAGAAAAACGTTTCTTCTAGGAGCTGCGTGGGGATATTCCCGAGTGAATGGGACCATAGGCGGTACAGAGAAATATCTGCTTCTGAAACCAAAACGGAGCTATCTATCTGAATGGTTGTCAATGTGTGCATTCAACTGACGGAATTAAACTCACGTGTGGATTCAGCGGTTTGCAAACCCTTTCTGTGCAGAATGCCAAAACCGGCATTTCCAGCCCAATGCCGTCTTACATACGAAACAGCAGTAAACTTCATCTAAAACTCAGGAGAAACGTTTCCTTGAAAGTGCTCTGCTGTGCCTTCGTTCACCTAAGAGAGTTGAATCTATGTTGAGATTCAGCGAGTCAGAAACAAGTTTCTTCTAGACTCTGCATTGGGATATTCCTGAGTGAATTGGATCATAGGCTGTACAGAGAAATATCAGTTTCTAAAACCAAAACGGAGCTATCTAACTGAATGATTGACAATGTGTGCATTCAACAGACGGAGTTAAACTCACGTGTGGATTCAACGGTTTCCAAACCCTTTCTGTGCAGAATCCCAAAACAGACATTTCCAGCCCAATGCCGTCATACGTACGAAACAGCTATAAACTTCGTCCAACATTCAGGAGAAACGTTTCCTTGAAACTGCTCGACTGCCATTCGTTCACCTAAGAGAGTTGAATCTATATTGAGATTCAGCGAGTCGGAAACACGTTTCTTCTAGGAGCTGCGTGGGGATATTCCCGAGTGAATTGGACCATAGGCAGTACAGAGAAATATCTGCTTCTAAAACCAAAACGGAGCTATCTAACTGAATGGTTGTCAATGTGTGCATTCAACTGACAGAGTTAAACTCACGTGTGGATTCAGCGGTTTGCCAACCCTTTCTGTGCAGAATCCCAAAACCGGCATTTCCAGCCCAACACTGGCATACGTACGAAACCACAGTAAACTTCGTCTAAAACGTAGGAGAAACGTTACCTTGAAACTGCTGTGGTGTGCGTTCGTTCACCTAAGGGAGTTGAATCTATGTTGAGATTCAGCGAGTCAGAAACACGTTTCTTCTAGGAGCTGCGTAGGGATATTCCCGAGTGAATGGGACCATAGGCTGTACAGTGAAATATCTGCTTCTAAATCCAAAACGGAGCTATCTAACTGAATGGTTGTCAATATGTGCATTCAACTCATGGAGTTAAACTCACGTGTGTATTCAGCGGTTTGCAAACCCTTTCTGTGCAGAATCCCAAAACCGGTATTTCCAGCCCAATGCCGGCATACGTACTAAACAGCAGGACACTTCGTCTAAAACTCAGGAGAAACGTTTCCTTGAAACTGCTCTGCTGTGCGTTCGTTCACCTAAGAGAGTTGAATCTATGTTGAGATTCAGCGAGTCAGAAACACGTTTCTTCCAGGAGCTGCGTTGGGATATTCCCGAGTGAATGGGACCATAGGCTGTACAGAGAAATATCGGCTTCCAAAACCAAAACGGAGCTATCTACCTGAATGGTTGTCAATGTGCGCATTGAACTGACGGAGGTAAACTCACGTTTGGATTTAGCGGTTTGCAAACCCTTTCTGTGCAGAATCCCAAAACCGGCATTTCCAGCCCAATGCCGTCATATGTACGAAACAGCAGTAAACTTCATCTAAAATTCAGAAGAAAGTTTCCTTGAAACTGCTCTGCTGTGAGTTCTTTCACCTAAGAGAGTTGAATCTATATTGAGATTCAGCGAATCAGAAACACGTTTCTTCTAGGAACTGCGTTGGGATATTCCCGAGTGAATGGGACCATAGGCTGTACAGAGAAATATCTGCTTCCAAAACCAAAACGGAGCTATCTACCTGAGTGGTTGTCCATGTGTGCATTCAACTGATGGAGTTAAACTCACGTGTGGATTCAGCGGTTTGCAAACCCTTTCTGTGCAGAATCCCAAAACCGGCATTTCCAGCCCAGTTCCAACATACGTACGAAACGGCAGTAAACTTCGTCTAAAACTCAGGAGAAACGTTTCCATGTAACTCCTCTGCTGTGCGTTCATTCACCTAAGAGAGTTGAACCTATGTTGAGATTCAGCGAGTCAGAAACACGTTTCTTCTAGGAGCTGCGTTGGGATATTCCCGAGTGAATGAGACCATAGGCTGTACAGAGAAATATCTGCTTCTAAAACCAAAACGGAGCTATCTAACTGAATGGTTGTCAATGTGTGCATTCAACTGACGGAGTTAAACTCACCTGTGGATTCAGCGGTTTGCGGAACCTTTCTGTGCAGAATCCCAAAACCGGCATTTCCAGCCCAATGCCGACATACGTACGAAAGAGCAGTAAACTTCGTCTAAAACTCAGGAGGAATGCTTCCTTGAAACTGCTCTGCTGTGCATTCATTCACCTAAGACAGTTGAATCTATGTTTAGATTCAGCGAGTCAGAAACACCTTTCTTCTAGGAGCTACGATGGGATATTCCCGAGTGAATGGGACCATAGGCTGTACAGAGAAATATCTGCATCTTAAACCAAAACGGAGCTATCTAACTGAATGTTTGTCAATGTGTGCATTCATCTGATGTAGTTAAACTCACGTGTGGATTCAGCGGTTTGCAAACCCTTTCTGTGCCGAATCCCGAAACCGGGATTTCCAGCCCAATGCCGGAATACGTACGAAACAGCAGTAAACTTCGTCTAAATCTCAGGAGAAACGTTGCCCTGAAACTACTCTGCTGTGGTTTCATTCACCAAAGAGAGTTTAATCTAAGTTGAGATCCAGCGAATCAGAACCACGTTTCTTCTAGGAGTTGTATAGGCATATTCCCGAGTGAATGGGACCATAGGCTGTACAGAGAACTATCTGCTTCTAAAACAAAACCGGAGCTATCTAACTGAATGGTTGTCAATGTGTGCATTCATCTGATGGAGTTAAACTCACGTGTGGATTCAGCGGTTTGCAAACCCTTTCTGTGCAGAATCCCAAAACCGGTATTTCCAGCCCAATGCCGGCATACGTACTAAACAGCAGGAAACTTCGTCTAAAACTCAGGAGAAACGTTTCCTTGAAACTGCTCTGCTGTGCGTTCGTTCACCTAAGAGAGTTGAATCTATGTTGAGATTCAGCGAGTCAGAAACACGTTTCTTCTAGGAGCTGCGTTGGGATATTCCCGAGTGAATGGGACCATAGGCTGTACAGAGAAATATCTGCTTCTAAAACCAAAACGGAGCTATCTAACTGAATGGTTGTCAATGTGTGCCTTCAACTGACAGAGATAAACTCACGTGTGGATTCAGCGGCTTGCAAACCCTTTCTGTGCAGAATCCCAAACCCGGTATTTCCAGCCCAATGCCGGCATACGTACTAAAGAGCAGGAAACTTCGTCTAAAACTCAGGAGAAACGTTTCCTTGAAACTGCTCTGCTGTGCGTTCGTTCACCTAAGAGAGTTGAATCTATGTTGAGATTCAGCGAGTCAGAAACACGTTTCTTCTAGGAGCTGCGTTGGGATATTCCCGAGTGAAGGGGACCATAGGCTATACAGAGAAATATCTGCTTCTAAAACCAAAACGGAGCTATCTAACTGAATGGTTGTCAATGTGTGCATTCAACTGACAGAGTTAAACTCACGTGTGGATTCAGCGGTTTGCCAACCCTTTCTGTGCAGAATCCCAAAACCGGCATTTCCAGCCCAACGCTGGCATACGTACGAAACCACAGTAAACTTCGTCTAAAACGTAGGAGAAACGTTACCTTGAAACTGCTGTGGTGTGCGTTCGTTCACCTAAGGGAGTTGAATCTATGTAGAGATTCAGCGAGTCAGAAACACGTTTCTTCTAGGAGCTGCGTAGGGATATTCCCGAGTGAATGGGACCATAGGCTGTACAGTGAAATATCTGCTTCTAAATCCAAAACGGAGCTATCTAACTGAATGGTTGTCAATATGTGCATTCAACTCATGGAGTTAAACTCACGTGTGTATTCAGCGGTTTACAAACCCTTTCTGTGCTGATTCCCAAAACTGGCATTTCCAGCCCAATGCCGTCATATGAACGAAACAGCAGTAAACTGCACCTAAAACACAGGAGAAGCGTTTCCTTGAAACTGCTCTGCTGTGCGTTCGTTCACCTAAGAGAGTTGAATCTATATTGAGATTAAGCGAGTCAGAAACTCGTTTCTTCTAGGAGCTGCGTTGGGATATTCCCGAGTGAATGGGACCATAGGCTGTACATAGAAATATCTGCTTCCAAAACCAAAACGGAGCTATGTACCTGAATGGTTGTCCATGTGTGCATTCAACTGACGGAGTTAAACTCACGTGTGGATTCAGCGGTTTGCAAACCCTTTCTGTGCAGAATCCGAAAACCAGCATTTCCAGCCCAAGGCCGTCATACATACGAAAAGAAGTAAACTTCGTCTAAAATTCAGGAGAAAGGTTTCCTTGAAACTGCTCTGCTGTGCTTTCATTCACCTAAGAAAGTTAAATCTATGTTGAGATTCAGCGAATCAGAAACACGTTTCTTCTAGGCGCTGCATTGGGATATTCCTGAGTGAATGGGATCATAGGCAGTACAGAGAAATATCTGCTTCTAAAACCAAAACGGAGCTATCTAACTGAAGGGTTGTCAATGTGTGCATTCAACTGACGGAGATAAACTCACGTGTGGATTCATCGATTTCCTAACCCTTTCTATGCACAATCCCAAAACAGACATTTCCAGCCGAATGCCGTCGTACGTACGAAACAGCAGCAAACTTCGTCTAAAATTCAGGAGAAACGTTTCCTTGAAACTGCGCGACTGTCGTTTGTTCACCTAAGAGAGTTGAATCTATGCTGAGATTCAGCGAATCAGAAACACGTTTCTTCCAGGGGCTGCGTTGGGATATTCCCGAGTGAATGGGACCGTATTCTGTACAGAGAAATATCTGCTTCAAAAACCAAAATTGAGCTATGTAACTGAATGGTTTTCAATGTGTGCATTTAACTGACGGAGTTAAACTCACGTGTGGATTCAGCGGTTTCCAAACACTTTCTGTGCAGAATCCGAAAACCGGCATTTCCAGCCCAGTGCCAACATATGTACGAAACAGCAGTAAACTTCGTCTAAAACTCAGGAGAAACTCTTCCTTGAAACTGCTCTGATGTGCGTTCTTTCACCTAAGGGAGTTGAATCTATGTTGAGATTCAGCGAGTCAGAAACACGGTTCTTCTAGGAGCTGCGTGGGGATATTCCCGAGTGAATGGGAGCATAGGCGGTACAGAGAAATATCTGCTTGTAAAACCAAAACGGAGCTATCTAACTGAATGGTTGTCAATGTGTGCATTCAACTGACGGAGTTAAACTCACGTGTGGATTCAGCGGTTTGCAAACCCTTTCTGTGCAGAATGCCCAAACCGACATTTCCAGCCCAATGCCATCATACGTACGAAACAGCAGTAAACTTCGTGTAAAACTCAGGAGAAACGTTTCCTTGAAACTGCTCGGCTGCGCATTGGTTCACCTAAGAGAGTTGAATCTACGATGAGATTCAGCGAGTCAGAAACACGTTTCTTCTAGGAGCTGGGTTGGGATATTCCCGAGTGAATGGGACCATGGACTGTACAGAGAAATATCTGCTTCTAAAACCAAAACGGAGCTATCTAACTGAATTCTTGTCAATGTGTGCATTCAACTGACGGAGTTAAACTCACGTGTGGATTCAGCGGTTTGTAAACCCTTTCTGTGCAGAATCCCAAAACCAGCATTTCCAGCCCAATGCCGGCATACGTATGAAACAGCAGTAAACTTCGTCTGAAACTCAGTAGAACCGTTTTCTTGAAAGTGCTCTGCTGTGCGTTCGTTCAGCTAAGAGAGTTGAATCTATGTTGAGATTCAGCGAGTCAGAAACACATTTCTTCTAGGAGCTGTGTTGGGATATTCCCGAGTGAATTGGACCATAGATTGTACAGAGAAATATCTGCTTCTAAAACCAAAACGGAGCTATCTAACTGAATTCTTGTCAATGTGTGCATTCAACTGACGGAGTTAAACTCACGTGTGGATTCAGCGGTTTGTAAACCCTTTCTGTTCAGAATCCCAAAACCAGCATTTCCAGCCGAAGGCCGTCATATATACGAAACAGCAGTAAACTTCGTCTAAAATTCAGGAGAAAGGTTTTCTTGAAACTGCTCTGCTGTGGTTTCATTCACCTAAGAAAGTTAAATCTATGTTGAGATTCAGCGAGTCAGAAACACGTTTCTTCTAGGCGCTGCATTGGGAGATTCCTGAGTGAATGGGCTCATAGGCTGTACAGAGAAATATCTGCTTCTAAAACCAAAACGGAGCTTTCTAACTGAAGGGTTGTCAATGTGTGCATGCATCTGACGGAGATAAACTCACGTGTGGATTCATCGATTTCCTAACCCTTTCTGTGCACAATCCGAAAACAGACATTTCCAGCCGAATGCCGTCGTACGTACGAAACAGCAGCAAACTTGGTCTAAAATTCAGGAGAAACGTTTCCTTGAAACTGCTCGACTTTCGTTTGTTCACCTAAGAGAGTTGAATCTATGCTGAGATTCAGCGAATCAGAAACCCGTTTCTTCTAGGGGCTGGGTTGGGATATTCCCGAGTGAATGGGACCATATTCTGTACAGAGAAATATCTGCTTCTAAAACCAAAATTGAGCTATGTAACTAAATGGTTTTCAATGTGTGCATTTAACTGACGGAGTTAAACCCACGTGTGGATTCAGCGGTTTGCAAACCCTTTCTGTGCAGAATGCCCAAACCGGCATTTCCAGCCCAATGCCAGAATACGTACGAAACAGCAGTAAACTTCGTCTAAAACTCAGGAGAAACGTTTCCTTGAAACTGCTCTGCTGTGCTTTCATTCACCTAAGAGAGTTGAATCTATAGTGAGATTCAGCGAGTCGGAAACACGTTTCTTCTAGGAGCTGCGTGGGGATATTCCCGAGTGAATTGGACCATAGGCAGTACAGAGAAATATCTGCTTCTAAAACCAAAACGGAGCTATCTAACTGAATAGTTCTCAATGTGTGCATTCAACTGACGGAGTTAAACTCACGTGTGGATTCAGCGGTTTGCAAACCCTTTCTGTGCAGAATGCCAAAACCGGCATTTCCAGCCCAATGCCGTCTTACATACGAAACAGCAGTAAACTTCATCTAAAACTCAGGAGAAACGTTTCCGTGAAACTGCTCTGCTGTGCGTTCATTCACCTAAGAGGGTTGAATCTATGTTGATCTTCAGCGAATCAGAAACACGTTTCTTCTAGGAGCTGCGTTGGGATATTCCCGAGTGAATGGGACCATAGGCTGTACAGAGAAATATCGGCTTCCAAAACCAAAACGGAGCTATCTACCTGAATGGTTGTCAATGTGTGCATTGAACTGACGGAGGTAAACTCACGTGTGCATTCAGCGGTTTGCAAACCCTTTCTGTGCAGAATCCCAAAACCGGCATTTCCAGCCCAGTGCCAACATACGTACGAAACAGCAGTAAACTTCGTCTAAAACTCAGGAGAAACGCTTCCTTGAAACTGCTCGGCTGTTCTTTCATTCACCTCAGAGAGTTGAATCTATATTGAGATTCAGCGAGTCAGAAACACGTTTCTTCTAGGCGCTGCATTGGGATATTCCTGAGTGAATGGGACCATAGGCTGTACAGAGAAATATCTGCTTCTAAAACCATAACGGAGCTATCTAACTGAATGGTTGTCAATGTGTGCATTCAACTGACAGAGTTAAACTCACGTGTGGATTCAGCGGTTTGCCAACCCTTTCTGTGCAGAATCCCAAAACCGGCATTTCCAGCCCAACGCTGGCATACGTACGAAACCACAGTAAACTTCGTCTAAAACGTAGGAGAAACGTTACCTTGAAACTGCTGTGGTGTGCGTTCGTTCACCTAAGGGAGTTGAATCTATGTTGAGATTCAGCGAGTCAGAAACACGTTTCTTCTAGGAGCTGCGTAGGGATATTCCCGAGTGAATGGGACCATAGGCTGTACAGTGAAATATCTGCTTCTAAATCCAAAACGGAGCTATCTAACTGAATGGTTGTCAATATGTGCATTCAACTCATGGAGTTAAACTCACGTGTGTATTCAGCGGTTTACAAACCCTTTCTGTGCTGATTCTCAAAACTGGCATTTCCAGCCCAATGCCGTCATATGAACGAAACAGCAGTAAACTTCACCTAAAACACAGGAGAAGCGTTTCCTTGAAACTGCTCTGCTGTGCGTTCGTTCACCTAAGAGAGTTGAATCTATATTGAGATTAAGCGAGTCAGAAACTCGTTTCTTCTAGGAGCTGCGTTGGGATATTCCCGAGTGAATGGGACCATAGGCTGTACAGAGAAATATCTGCTTCCAAAACCAAAACGGAGCTATATACCTGAATGGTTGTCCATGTGTGCATTCAACTGATGGAGTTAAACTCACGTGTGTATTCAGCGGTTTGCAAACCCTTTCTGTGCAGAATCCCAAAACCAGCATTTCCAGCCCAAGGCCGTCATACATACGAAAAGAAGTAAACTTCGTCTAAAATTCAGGAGAAAGGTTTCCTTGAAACTGCTCTGCTGTGCTTTCATTCACCTAAGAAAGTTAAATCTATGTTGAGATTCAGCGAATCAGAAACACGTTTCTTCTAGGCGCTGCATTGGGATATTCCTGAGTGAATGGGATCATAGGCAGTACAGAGAAATATCTGCTTCTAAAACCAAAACGGAGCTATCTAACTGAAGGGTTGTCAATGTGTGCATTCAACTGACGGAGATAAACTCACGTGTGGATTCATCGATTTCCTAACCCTTTCTGTGCACAATCCCAAAACAGACATTTCCAGCCGAATGCCGTCGTACGTACGAAACAGCAGCAAACTTCGTCTAAAATTCAGGAGAAACGTTTCCTTGAAACTGCGCGACTGTCGTTTGTTCACCTAAGAGAGTTGAATCTATGCTGAGATTCAGCGAATCAGAAACACGTTTCTTCCAGGGGCTGCGTTGGGATATTCCGGAGTGAATGGGACCGTATTCTGTACAGAGAAATATCTGCTTCAAAAACCAAAATTGAGCTATGTAACTGAATGGTTTTCAATGTGTGCATTTAACTGACGGAGTTAAACTCACGTGTGGATTCAGCGGTTTCCAAACACTTTCTGTGCAGAATCCGAAAACCGGCATTTCCAGGCCAGTGCCAACATATGTACGAAACAGCAGTAAACTTCGTCTAAAACTCAGGAGAAACTCTTCCTTGAAACTGCTCTGATGTGCGTTCTTTCACCTAAGGGAGTTGAATCTATGTTGAGATTCAGCGAGTCAGAAACACGGTTCTTCAAGGAGCTGCGTGGGGATATTCCCGAGTGAATGGGAGCATAGGCGGTACAGAGAAATATCTGCTTGTAAAACCAAAACGGAGCTATCTAACTGAATGGTTGTCAATGTGTGCATTCAAATGACGGAGTTAAACTCACGTGTGGATTCAGCGGTTTGCAAACCCTTTCTGTGCAGAATGCCCAAACCGACATTTCCAGCCCAATGCCATCATACGTACGAAACAGCAGTAAACTTCGTGTAAAACTCAGGAGAAACGTTTCCTTGAAACTGCTCGGCTGCGCATTGGTTCACCTAAGAGAGTTGAATCTACGATGAGATTCAGCGAGTCAGAAACACGTTTCTTCTAGGAGCTGGGTTGGGATGTTCCCGAGTGAATGGGACCATGGACTGTACAGAGAAATATCTGCTTCTAAAACCAAAACGGAGCTATCTAACTGAATTCTTGTCAATGTGTGCATTCAACTGACGGAGTTAAACTCACGTGTGGATTCAGCGGTTTGTAAACCCTTTCTGTGCAGAATCCCAAAACCAGCATTTCCAGCCCAATGCCGGCATACGTATGAAACAGCAGTAAACTTCGTCTGAAACTCAGTAGAAACGTTTTCTTGAAAGTGCTCTGCTGTGCGTTCGTTCAGCTAAGAGAGTTGAATCTATGTTGAGATTCAGCGAGTCAGAAACACATTTCTTCTAGGAGCTGTGTTGGGATATTCCCGAGTGAATTGAACCATAGGTTGTACAGAGAAATATCTGCTTCTAAAACCAAAACGGAGCTATCTAACTGAATTCTTGTCAATGTGTGCATTCATCTGATGGAGTTAAACTCACGTGTGGATTCAGCGGTTTGCAAACCCTTTCTGTGCAGAATCCCAAAACCGGTATTTCCAGCCCAATGCCGGCATACGTACTAAACAGCAGGAAACTTCGTCTAAAACTCAGGAGAAACGTTTCCTTGAAACTGCTCTGCCGTTCGTTCATTCACCTAAGAGAGTTGAATCTATGTTGAGATTCAGCGAGTCAGAAACACGTTTCTTCTGGGAGCTGCGTTGGGATATTCCCGAGTGAAGGGGACCAAAGGCTGTACAGAGAAATATCTGCTTCTAAAACCAAAACGGAGCTATCTAACTGAATGGTTGTCAATGTCCGCATTCAACTGAAAGAGTTAAACTTAGGTGTGGATTCAGCGGTTGGCAAACTGTTTCTGTTCAGAATCCCAAAACCGGTATTTCCAGCCCAATGCCGGCATACGTACTAAACAGCAGGAAACTTCGTCTAAAACTCAGGAGAAACGTTTCCTTGAAACTGCTCTGCTGTGCGTTCGTTCACCTAAGAGAGTTGAATCTATGTTGAGATTCAGCGAGTCAGAAACACGTTTCTTCTAGGAGCTGCGTTGGGATATTCCCGAGTGAATGGGACCATAGGCTGTACAGAGAAATATCTGCTTCTAAAACCAAAACGGAGCTTTCTAACTGAATGGTTGTCAATGTGTGCATTCAACTGACAGAGTTAAACTCACGTGTGGATTCAGCGGTTTGCCAACCCTTTCTGTGCAGAATCCCAAAACCGGTATTTCCAGCCCAATGCCGGCATACGTACTAAACAGCAGGAGACTTCGTCTAAAACTCAGGAGAAACGTTTCCTTGAAACTGCTCTGCTGTGCGTTCGTTCACCTAAGAGAGTTGAATTTATGTTGAGATTCAGCGAGTCAGAAACACGTTTCTTCTAGGAGCTGCGTTGCGATATTCCCGAGTGAATGGGACCATAGGCTGTACAGAGAAATATCTGCTTCTAAAACGAAAACGGAGCTATCTAACTGAATGGTTGTCAATGTGTGCATTCAACTGACAGAGTTAAACTCACCTGTGGATTCAGCGGTTTGCGGAACGTTTCTGTGCAGAATCCCAAAACCGGCATTTCCAGCCCAATGCCGACATACGTACGAAAGAGCAGTAAACTTCATCTAAAACTCAGGAGAAACGCTTCCTTGAAACTGCTCTGCTGTGCATTCATTCACCTAAGACAGTTGAATCTATGTTTAGATTCAGCGAGTCAGAAACACCTTTCTTCTAGGAGCTGCGATGGGATATTCCCGAGTGAATGGGACCATAGGCTGTACAGAGAAATATCTGCATCTAAAACCAAAACGGAGCTATCTAACTGAATGTTTGTCAATGTGTGCATTCATCTGATGGAGTTAAACTCACGTGTGGATTCAGCGGTTTGCAAACCCTTTCTGTGCCGAATCCCGAAACCGGCATTTCCAGCCCAATGCCGGAATACGTACGAAACAGCAGTAAACTTCCTCTAAATCTCAGGAGAAACGTTTCCTTGAAACTACTCTGCTGTGGTTTCATTCACCAAAGACAGTTGAATCTAC
Organism: Aotus nancymaae; assembly: GCF_030222135.1. Classification (NCBI taxonomy): domain Eukaryota; kingdom Metazoa; phylum Chordata; class Mammalia; order Primates; family Aotidae; genus Aotus; species Aotus nancymaae. The sequence continues at coordinate 1,192,712 of NW_026988514.1, read as the reverse complement.
GTTGAGATCCAGCGAATCAGAACCACGTTTTTTCTAGGAGTTGTATTGGCATATTCCCGAGTGAATGGGACCATAGGCTGTACAGAGAACTATCTGCTTCTAAAACAAAACCGGAGCTATCTAACTGAATGGTTGTCAATGTGTGCATTCATCTGATGGAGTTAAACTCACGTGTGGATTCAGCAGTTTGCAAACCCTTTCTATGCAGAATCCCAAAACCGGCATTTCCAGCCCAATGCCGGCATAGGTACGAAACAGCAGTAAAGTTCGTCTAAAACTCAGGAGAAACGCTTCCTTGAAACGGCTCGGCTGTGCTTTCACTCACCTAAGAGAGTTGAATCCATCGTGAGATTCAGCGAGTCAGAAACACGTTTCTTATAGGAGCTGCGTTGGGATATTCCCGAGTGAATGGGACCATAGGCTGTACAGAGAAATATCTGCTTCTAATACCAAAACGGAGCTTTCTAACTGAATGGTTGTCAATGTGTGCATTCAACTGACAGAGTTAAACTCACGTGTGGATTCAGCGGTTTGCCAACCCTTTCTGTGCAGAATCCCAAAACCGGTATTTCCAGCCCAATGCCGGCATACGTACTAAACAGCAGGACACTTCGTATAAAACTCAGGAGTAACGTTTCCTTGAAACTGCTCTGCTGTGCGTTCGTTCACCTAAGAGAGTTGAATCTATGTTGAGATTCAGCGAGTCAGAAACACGTTTCTTCCAGGAGCTGCGTTGGGATATTCCCGAGTGAATGGGACCATAGGCTGTACAGAGAAATATCTGCTTCTAGAATCAAAACGGAGCTATCTAACTGAATGGTTGTCAATGTGCGCATTCAACTGACAGAGTTAAACTCACGTTTGGATTTAGCGGTTTGCAAACCCTTTCTGTGCAGAATCCCAAAACCGGCATTTCCAGCCCAATGCCGTCATATGTACGAAACAGCAGTAAACTTCATCTAACATTCAGAAGAAAGTTTCCTTGAAACTGCTCTGCTGTGAGTTCTTTCACCTAAGAGAGTTGAATCTATATTGAGATTCAGCGAATCAGAAACACGTTTCTTCTAGGAACTGCGTTGGGATATTCCCGAGTGAATGGGACCATAGGCTGTACAGAGAAATATCTGCTTCCAAAACCAAAACGGAGCTATCTACCTGAGTGGTTGTCCATGTGTGCATTCAACTGATGGAGTTAAACTCACGTGTGGATTCAGCGGTTTGCAAACCCTTTCTGTGCAGAATCCCAAAACCGGCATTTCCAGCCCAGTTCCAACATACGTACGAAACGGCAGTAAACTTCGTCTAAAACTCAGGAGAAACGTTTCCATGTAACTCCTCTGCTGTGCGTTCATTCACCTAAGAGAGTTGAACCTATGTTGAGATTCAGCGAGTCAGAAACACGTTTCTTCTAGGAGCTGCGTTGGGATATTCCCGAGTGAATGAGACCATAGGCTGTACAGAGAAATATCTGCTTCTAAAACCAAAACGGAGCTATCTAACTGAATGGTTGTCAATGTGTGCATTCAACTGACGGAGTTAAACTCACCTGTGGATTCAGCGGTTTGCGGAACCTTTCTGTGCAGAATCCCAAAACCGGCATTTCCAGCCCAATGCCGACATACGTACGAAAGAGCAGTAAACTTCGTCTAAAACTCAGGAGGAATGCTTCCTTGAAACTGCTCTGCTGTGCATTCATTCACCTAAGACAGTTGAATCTATGTTTAGATTCAGCGAGTCAGAAACACCTTTCTTCTAGGAGCTACGATGGGATATTCCCGAGTGAATGGGACCATAGGCTGTACAGAGAAATATCTGCATCTTAAACCAAAACGGAGCTATCTAACTGAATGTTTGTCAATGTGTGCATTCATCTGATGGAGTTAAACTCACGTGTGGATTCAGCGGTTTGCAAACCCTTTCTGTGCCGAATCCCGAAACCGGGATTTCCAGCCCAATGCCGGAATACGTACGAAACAGCAGTAAACTTCGTCTAAATCTCAGGAGAAACGTTTCCCTGAAACTACTCTGCTGTGGTTTCATTCACCAAAGAGAGTTTAATCTAAGTTGAGATCCAGCGAATCAGAACCACGTTTCTTCTAGGAGTTGTATAGGCATATTCCCGAGTGAATGGGACCATAGGCTGTACAGAGAACTATCTGCTTCTAAAACAAAACCGGAGCTATCTAACTGAATGGTTGTCAATGTGTGCATTCATCTGATGGAGTTAAACTCACGTGTGGATTCAGCGGTTTGCAAACCCTTTCTGTGCAGAATCCCAAAACCGGTATTTCCAGCCCAATGCCGGCATACGTACTAAACAGCAGGAAACTTCGTCTAAAACTCAGGAGAAACGTTTCCTTGAAACTGCTCTGCTGTGCGTTCGTTCACCTAAGAGAGTTGAATCTATGTTGAGATTCAGCGAGTCAGAAACACGTTTCTTCTAGGAGCTGCGTTGGGATATTCCCGAGTGAATGGGACCATAGGCTGTACAGAGAAATATCTGCTTCTAAAACCAAAACGGAGCTATCTAACTGAATGGTTGTCAATGTGTGCCTTCAACTGACAGAGATAAACTCACGTGTGGATTCAGCGGCTTGCAAACCCTTTCTGTGCAGAATCCCAAACCCGGTATTTCCAGCCCAATGCCGGCATACGTACTAAAGAGCAGGAAACTTCGTCTAAAACTCAGGAGAAACGTTTCCTTGAAACTGCTCTGCTGTGCGTTCGTTCACCTAAGAGAGTTGAATCTATGTTGAGATTCAGCGAGTCAGAAACACGTTTCTTCTAGGAGCTGCGTTGGGATATTCCCGAGTGAAGGGGACCATAGGCTATACAGAGAAATATCTGCTTCTAAAACCAAAACGGAGCTATCTAACTGAATGGTTGTCAATGTGTGCATTCAACTGACAGAGTTAAACTCACGTGTGGATTCAGCGGTTTGCCAACCCTTTCTGTGCAGAATCCCAAAACCGGTATTTCCAGCCCAATGCCGGCATACGTACTAAACAGCAGGACACTTCGTCTAAAACTCAGGAGAAACGTTTCCTTGAAACTGCTCTGCTGTGCGTTCGTTCACCTAAGAGAGTTGAATCTATGTTGAGATTCAGCGAGTCAGAAACACGTTTCTTCCAGGAGCTGCGTTGGGATATTCCCGAGTGAATGGGACCATAGGCTGTACAGAGAAATATCTGCTTCTAGAATCAAAACGGAGCTATCTAACTGAATGGTTGTCAATGTGCGCATTCAACTGACAGAGTTAAACTCACGTTTGGATTTAGCGGTTTGCAAACCCTTTCTGTGCAGAATCCCAAAACCGGCATTTCCAGCCCAATGCCGTCATATGTACGAAACAGCAGTAAACTTCATCTAAAATTCAGAAGAAAGTTTCCTTGAAACTGCTCTGCTGTGAGTTCTTTCACCTAAGAGAGTTGAATCTATATTGAGATTCAGCGAATCAGAAACACGTTTCTTCTAGGAACTGCGTTGGGATATTCCCGAGTGAATGGGACCATAGGCTGTACAGAGAAATATCTGCTTCCAAAACCAAAACGGAGCTATCTACCTGAGTGGTTGTCCATGTGTGCATTCAACTGATGGAGTTAAACTCACGTGTGGATTCAGCGGTTTGCAAACCCTTTCTGTGCAGAATCCCAAAACCGGCATTTCCAGCCCAGTTCCAACATACGTACGAAACGGCAGTAAACTTCGTCTAAAACTCAGGAGAAACGTTTCCATGTAACTCCTCTGCTGTGCGTTCATTCACCTAAGAGAGTTGAACCTATGTTGAGATTCAGCGAGTCAGAAACACGTTTCTTCTAGGAGCTGCGTTGGGATATTCCCGAGTGAATGAGACCATAGGCTGTACAGAGAAATATCTGCTTCTAAAACCAAAACGGAGCTATCTAACTGAATGGTTGTCAATGTGTGCATTCAACTGACGGAGTTAAACTCACCTGTGGATTCAGCGGTTTGCGGAACCTTTCTGTGCAGAATCCCAAAACCGGCATTTCCAGCCCAATGCCGACATACGTACGAAAGAGCAGTAAACTTCGTCTAAAACTCAGGAGGAATGCTTCCTTGAAACTGCTCTGCTGTGCATTCATTCACCTAAGACAGTTGAATCTATGTTTAGATTCAGCGAGTCAGAAACACCTTTCTTCTAGGAGCTACGATGGGATATTCCCGAGTGAATGGGACCATAGGCTGTACAGAGAAATATCTGCATCTTAAACCAAAACGGAGCTATCTAACTGAATGTTTGTCAATGTGTGCATTCATCTGATGGAGTTAAACTCACGTGTGGATTCAGCGGTTTGCAAACCCTTTCTGTGCCGAATCCCGAAACCGGGATTTCCAGCCCAATGCCGGAATACGTACGAAACAGCAGTAAACTTCGTCTAAATCTCAGGAGAAACGTTTCCCTGAAACTACTCTGCTGTGGTTTCATTCACCAAAGAGAGTTTAATCTAAGTTGAGATCCAGCGAATCAGAACCACGTTTCTTCTAGGAGTTGTATAGGCATATTCCCGAGTGAATGGGACCATAGGCTGTACAGAGAACTATCTGCTTCTAAAACAAAACCGGAGCTATCTAACTGAATGGTTGTCAATGTGTGCATTCATCTGATGGAGTTAAACTCACGTGTGGATTCAGCGGTTTGCAAACCCTTTCTGTGCAGAATCCCAAAACCGGTATTTCCAGCCCAATGCCGGCATACGTACTAAACAGCAGGAAACTTCGTCTAAAACTCAGGAGAAACGTTTCCTTGAAACTGCTCTGCTGTGCGTTCGTTCACCTAAGAGAGTTGAATCTATGTTGAGATTCAGCGAGTCAGAAACACGTTTCTTCTAGGAGCTGCGTTGGGATATTCCCGAGTGAATGGGACCATAGGCTGTACAGAGAAATATCTGCTTCTAAAACCAAAACGGAGCTATCTAACTGAATGGTTGTCAATGTGTGCCTTCAACTGACAGAGATAAACTCACGTGTGGATTCAGCGGCTTGCAAACCCTTTCTGTGCAGAATCCCAAACCCGGTATTTCCAGCCCAATGCCGGCATACGTACTAAAGAGCAGGAAACTTCGTCTAAAACTCAGGAGAAACGTTTCCTTGAAACTGCTCTGCTGTGCGTTCGTTCACCTAAGAGAGTTGAATCTATGTTGAGATTCAGCGAGTCAGAAACACGTTTCTTCTAGGAGCTGCGTTGGGATATTCCCGAGTGAAGGGGACCATAGGCTATACAGAGAAATATCTGCTTCTAAAACCAAAACGGAGCTATCTAACTGAATGGTTATCAATGTGTGCCTTCAACTGACAGAGTTAAACTCACGTGTGGATTCAGCGGTTTGCCAACCCTTTCTGTGCAGAATCCCAAAACCGGTATTTCCAGCCCAATGCCGGCATACGTACTAAAGAGCAGGAAACTTCGTCTAAAACTCAGGAGAAACGTTTCCTTGAAACTGCTCTGCTGTGCGTTCGTTCACCTAAGAGAGTTGAATCTATGTTGAGATTCAGCGAGTCAGAAACACGTTTCTTCTAGGAGCTGCGTTGGGATATTCCCGAGTGAATGGGACCATAGGCTGTACAGAGAAATATCTGCTTCTAAAACCAAAACGGAGCTATCTAACTGAATGGTTGTCAATGTGTGCATTCAACAGACAGAGTTAAACTCACGTGTGGATTCAGCGGTTTGCAAACCCTTTCTGTGCAGAATCCCAAAACCGGTATTTCCAGCCCAATGCCGGCATACGTACTAAACAGCAGGAAACTTCGTCTAAAACTCAGGAGAAACGATTCCTTGAAACTGCTCTGCTGTGCGTTCTTTCACCTAAGAGAGTTGAATCTATATTGAGATTCAGCGAATCAGAAACACGTTTCTTCTAGGAACTGCGTTGGGATATTCCAGAGTGAATGGGACCATAGGCTGTACAGAGAAATATCTGCTTCCAAAACCAAAACGGAGCTATCTACCTGAGTGGTTGTCCATGTGTGCATTCAACTGACGGAGTTAAACTCACGTGTGGATTCAGCGGTTTGCCAACCCTTTCTGTGCGGAATACCAAAACCAGCATTTCCAGCCCAGTTCCAACATACGTACGAAACAGCAGTAAACTTCGTCAAAAACTCAGGAGAAACGTTTCCATGTAACTCCTCTGCTGTGCGTTCATTCACCTAAGAGAGTTGAACCTATGTTGAGATTCAGAGAGCCAGAAACACGTTTCTTCTAGGAGCTGCGTTGGGATATTCCCGAGTGAATGAGACCATAGGCTGTACAGAGAAATATCTGCTTCTAAACCGAAAACGGAGCTATCTAACTGAATGGTTGTCAATGTGTGCATTCAACTGACGGAGTTAAACTCACCTGTGGATTCAGCGGTTTGCAAACCCTTTCTGTGCCGAATCCCGAAACTGACATTTCCAGCCCAATGCCGACATACGTACGAAAGAGCAGTTAACTTCGTCTAAAACTCAGGAGAAACGTTTCCCTGAAACTACTCTGCTGTGGTTTCATTCACCAAAGAGAGTTTAATCTAAGTTGAGATCCAGCGAATCAGAACCACGTTTCTTCTAGGAGTTGTATTGGCATATTACCGAGTGAATGGGACCATAGGCTGTACAGAGAACTATCTGCTTCTAAAACAAAACCGGAGCTATCTAACTGAATGGTTGTCAATGTGTGCATTCATCTGATGGAGTTAAACTCACGTGTGGATTCAGCGGTTTGCAAACACTTTCTGTGCAGAATCCCAAAACCGGCATTTCCAGCCCAATGCCGGCATAGGTACGAAACAGCAGTAAACTTGGTCTAAAACTCAGGAGAAACGCTTCCTTGAAACTGCTCAGCTGTGCTTTCATTCACCTAAGAGAGTTGAATCTATGTTGAGATTCAGCGAGTCAGAAACACGTTTCTTCTAGGAGCTGCGTTGGGATATTCCCGAGTGAATGGGACCATAGGCTGTACAGAGAAATATCTGCTTCTAAAACCAAAACGGAGCTATCTAACTGAATGGTTGTCAATGTGTGCATTCAACTGACAGAGTTAAACTCACGTGTGAATTCAGCGGTTTGCAAACCCTTTCTGTGCAGAATCCCAAAACCGGTATTTCCAGCCCAATGCCGGCATACGTACTAAACAGCAGGACACTTCGTCTAAAACTCAGGAGAAACGTTTCCTTGAAACTGCTCTGCTGTGCGTTCGTTCACCTAAGAGAGTTGAATCTATGTTGAGATTCAGCGAGTCAGAAACACGTTTCTTCCAGGAGCTGCGTTGGGATATTCCCGAGTGAATGGGACCATAGGCTGTACAGAGAAATATCTGCTTCTAGAATCAAAACGGAGCTATCTAACTGAATGGTTGTCAATGTGCGCATTCAACTGACAGAGTTAAACTCACGTTTGGATTTAGCGGTTTGCAAACCCTTTCTGTGCAGAATCCCAAAACCGGCATTTCCAGCCCAATGCCGTCATATGTACGAAACAGCAGTAAACTTCATCTAAAATTCAGAAGAAAGTTTCCTTGAAACTGCTCTGCTGTGAGTTCTTTCACCTAAGAGAGTTGAATCTATATTGAGATTCAGCGAATCAGAAACACGTTTCTTCTAGGAACTGCGTTGGGATATTCCCGAGTGAATGGGACCATAGGCTGTACAGAGAAATATCTGCTTCCAAAACCAAAACGGAGCTATCTACCTGAGTGGTTGTCCATGTGTGCATTCAACTGATGGAGTTAAACTCACGTGTGGATTCAGCGGTTTGCAAACCCTTTCTGTGCAGAATCCCAAAACCGGCATTTCCAGCCCAGTTCCAATATACGTACGAAACGGCAGTAAACTTCGTCTAAAACTCAGGAGAAACGTTTCCATGTAACTCCTCTGCTGTGCGTTCATTCACCTAAGAGAGTTGAACCTATGTTGAGATTCAGCGAGTCAGAAACACGTTTCTTCTAGGAGCTGCGTTGGGATATTCCCGAGTGAATGAGACCATAGGCTGTACAGAGAAATATCTGCTTCTAAAACCAAAACGGAGCTATCTAACTGAATGGTTGTCAATGTGTGCATTCAACTGACGGAGTTAAACTCACCTGTGGATTCAGCGGTTTGCGGAACCTTTCTGTGCAGAATCCCAAAACCGGCATTTCCAGCCCAATGCCGACATACGTACGAAAGAGCAGTAAACTTCGTCTAAAACTCAGGAGGAATGCTTCCTTGAAACTGCTCTGCTGTGCATTCATTCACCTAAGACAGTTGAATCTATGTTTAGATTCAGCGAGTCAGAAACACCTTTCTTCTAGGAGCTACGATGGGATATTCCCGAGTGAATGGGACCATAGGCTGTACAGAGAAATATCTGCATCTTAAACCAAAACGGAGCTATCTAACTGAATGTTTGTCAATGTGTGCATTCATCTGATGTAGTTAAACTCACGTGTGGATTCAGCGGTTTGCAAACCCTTTCTGTGCCGAATCCCGAAACCGGGATTTCCAGCCCAATGCCGGAATACGTACGAAACAACAGTAAACTTCGTCTAAATCTCAGGAGAAACGTTTCCCTGAAACTACTCTGCTGTGGTTTCATTCAGCAAAGAGAGTTTAATCTAAGTTGAGATCCAGCGAATCAGAACCACGTTTCTTCTAGGAGTTGTATAGGCATATTCCCGAGTGAATGGGACCATAGGCTGTACAGAGAACTATCTGCTTCTAAAACAAAACCGGAGCTATCTAACTGAATGGTTGTCAATGTGTGCATTCATCTGATGGAGTTAAACTCACGTGTGGATTCAGCGGTTTGCAAACCCTTTCTGTGCAGAATCCCAAAACCGGTATTTCCAGCCCAATGCCGGCATACGTACTAAACAGCAGGAAACTTCGTCTAAAACTCAGGAGAAACGTTTCCTTGAAACTGCTCTGCTGTGCGTTCGTTCACCTAAGAGAGTTGAATCTATGTTGAGATTCAGCGAGTCAGAAACACGTTTCTTCTAGGAGCTGCGTTGGGATATTCCCGAGTGAATGGGACCATAGGCTGTACAGAGAAATATCTGCTTCTAAAACCAAAACGGAGCTATCTAACTGAATGGTTGTCAATGTGTGCCTTCAACTGACAGAGATAAACTCACGTGTGGATTCAGCGGCTTGCAAACCCTTTCTGTGCAGAATCCCAAACCCGGTATTTCCAGCCCAATGCCGGCATACGTACTAAAGAGCAGGAAACTTCGTCTAAAACTCAGGAGAAACGTTTCCTTGAAACTGCTCTGCTGTGCGTTCGTTCACCTAAGAGAGTTGAATCTATGTTGAGATTCAGCGAGTCAGAAACACGTTTCTTCTAGGAGCTGCGTTGGGATATTCCCGAGTGAAGGGGACCATAGGCTATACAGAGAAATATCTGCTTCTAAAACCAAAACGGAGCTATCTAACTGAATGGTTGTCAATGTGTGCCTTCAACTGACAGAGTTAAACTCACGTGTGGATTCAGCGGTTTGCCAACCCTTTCTGTGCAGAATCCCAAAACCGGTATTTCCAGCCCAATGCCGGCATACGTACTAAAGAGCAGGAAACTTCGTCTAAAACTCAGGAGAAACGTTTCCTTGAAACTGCTCTGCTGTGCGTTCGTTCACCTAAGAGAGTTGAATCTATGTTGAGATTCAGCGAGTCAGAAACACGTTTCTTCTAGGAGCTGCGTTGGGATATTCCCGAGTGAATGGGACCATAGGCTGTACAGAGAAATATCTGCTTCTAAAACCAAAACGGAGCTATCTAACTGAATGGTTGTCAATGTGTGCATTCAACAGACAGAGTTAAACTCACGTGTGGATTCAGCGGTTTGCAAACCCTTTCTGTGCAGAATCCCAAAACCGGTATTTCCAGCCCAATGCCGGCATACGTACTAAACAGCAGGAAACTTCGTCTAAAACTCAGGAGAAACGATTCCTTGAAACTGCTCTGCTGTGCGTTCTTTCACCTAAGAGAGTTGAATCTATATTGAGATTCAGCGAATCAGAAACACGTTTCTTCTAGGAACTGCGTTGGGATATTCCAGAGTGAATGGGACCATAGGCTGTACAGAGAAATATCTGCTTCCAAAACCAAAACGGAGCTATCTACCTGAGTGGTTGTCCATGTGTGCATTCAACTGACGGAGTTAAACTCACGTGTGGATTCAGCGGTTTGCCAACCCTTTCTGTGCGGAATACCAAAACCAGCATTTCCAGCCCAGTTCCAACATACGTACGAAACAGCAGTAAACTTCGTCGAAAACTCAGGAGAAACGTTTCCATGTAACTCCTCTGCTGTGCGTTCATTCACCTAAGAGAGTTGAACCTATGTTGAGATTCAGAGAGCCAGAAACACGTTTCTTCTAGGAGCTGCGTTGGGATATTCCCGAGTGAATGAGACCATAGGCTGTACAGAGAAATATCTGCTTCTAAACCGAAAACGGAGCTATCTAACTGAATGGTTGTCAATGTGTGCATTCAACTGACGGAGTTAAACTCACCTGTGGATTCAGCGGTTTGCAAACCCTTTCTGTGCCGAATCCCGAAACTGACATTTCCAGCCCAATGCCGACATACGTACGAAAGAGCAGTTAACTTCGTCTAAAACTCAGGAGAAACGTTTCCCTGAAACTACTCTGCTGTGGTTTCATTCACCAAAGAGAGTTTAATCTAAGTTGAGATCCAGCGAATCAGAACCACGTTTCTTCTAGGAGTTGTATTGGCATATTACCGAGTGAATGGGACCATAGGCTGTACAGAGAACTATCTGCTTCTAAAACAAAACCGGAGCTATCTAACTGAATGGTTGTCAATGTGTGCATTCATCTGATGGAGTTAAACTCACGTGTGGATTCAGCGGTTTGCAAACACTTTCTGTGCAGAATCCCAAAACCGGCATTTCCAGCCCAATGCCGGCATAGGTACGAAACAGCAGTAAACTTGGTCTAAAACTCAGGAGAAACGCTTCCTTGAAACTGCTCAGCTGTGCTTTCATTCACCTAAGAGAGTTGAATCTATGTTGAGATTCAGCGAGTCAGAAACACGTTTCTTCTAGGAGCTGCGTTGGGATATTCCCGAGTGAATGGGACCATAGGCTGTACAGAGAAATATCTGCTTCTAAAACCAAAACGGAGCTATCTAACTGAATGGTTGTCAATGTGTGCATTCAACTGACAGAGTTAAACTCACGTGTGAATTCAGCGGTTTGCAAACCCTTTCTGTGCAGAATCCCAAAACCGGTATTTCCAGCCCAATGCCGGCATACGTACTAAACAGCAGGACACTTCGTCTAAAACTCAGGAGAAACGTTTCCTTGAAACTGCTCTGCTGTGCGTTCGTTCACCTAAGAGAGTTGAATCTATGTTGAGATTCAGCGAGTCAGAAACACGTTTCTTCCAGGAGCTGCGTTGGGATATTCCCGAGTGAATGGGACCATAGGCTGTACAGAGAAATATCGGCTTCCAAAACCAAAACGGAACTATCTACCTGAATGGTTGTCAATGTGCGCATTGAACTGACGGAGGTAAACTCACGTTTGGATTTAGCGGTTTGCAAACCCTTTCTGTGCAGAATCCCAAAACCGGCATTTCCAGCCCAATGCCGTCATATGTACGAAACAGCAGTAAACTTCATCTAAAATTCAGAAGAAAGTTTCCTTGAAACTGCTCTGCTGTGAGTTCTTTCACCTAAGAGAGTTGAATCTATATTGAGATTCAGCGAATCAGAAACACGTTTCTTCTAGGAACTGCGTTGGGATATTCCCGAGTGAATGGGACCATAGGCTGTACAGAGAAATATCTGCTTCCAAAACCAAAACGGAGCTATCTACCTGAGTGGTTGTCCATGTGTGCATTCAACTGATGGAGTTAAACTCACGTGTGGATTCAGCGGTTTGCAAACCCTTTCTGTGCAGAATCCCAAAACCGGCATTTTCAGCCCAGTTCCAACATACGTACGAAACGGCAGTAAACTTCGTCTAAAACTCAGGAGAAACGTTTGCATGTAACTCCTCTGCTGTGCGTTCATTCACCTAAGAGAGTTGAACCTATGTTGAGATTCAGCGAGTCAGAAACACGTTTCTTCTAGGAGCTGCGTTGGGATATTCCCGAGTGAATGAGACCATAGGCTGTACAGAGAAATATCTGCTTCTAAAACCAAAACGGAGCTATCTAACTGAATGGTTGTCAATGTGTGCATTCAACTGACGGAGTTAAACTCACCTGTGGATTCAGCGGTTTGCGGAACCTTTCTGTGCAGAATCCCAAAACCGGCATTTCCAGCCCAATGCCGACATACGTACGAAAGAGCAGTAAACTTCGTCTAAAACTCAGGAGGAATGCTTCCTTGAAACTGCTCTGCTGTGCATTCATTCACCTAAGACAGTTGAATCTCTGTTTAGATTCAGCGAGTCAGAAACACCTTTCTTCTAGGAGCTACGATGGGATATTCCCGAGTGAATGGGACCATAGGCTGTACAGAGAAATATCTGCATCTTAAACCAAAACGGAGCTATCTAACTGAATGTTTGTCAATGTGTGCATTCATCTGATGGAGTTAAACTCACGTGTGGATTCAGCGGTTTGCAAACCCTTTCTGTGCCGAATCCCGAAACCGGGATTTCCAGCCCAATGCCGGAATACGTACGAAACAGCAGTAAACTTCGTCTAAATCTCAGGAGAAACGTTTCCCTGAAACTACTCTGCTGTGGTTTCATTCACCAAAGAGAGTTTAATCTAAGTTGAGATCCAGCGAATCAGAACCACGTTTCTTCTAGGAGTTGTATAGGCATATTCCCGAGTGAATGGGACCATAGGCTGTACAGAGAAATATCTGCTTCTAAAACAAAACCGGAGCTATCTAACTGAATGGTTGTCAATGTGTGCATTCATCTGATGGAGTTAAACTCACGTGTGGATTCAGCGGTTTGCAAACCCTTTCTGTGCAGAATCCCAAAACCGGTATTTCCAGCCCAATGCCGGCATACGTACTAAACAGCAGGAAACTTCGTCTAAAACTCAGGAGAAACGTTTCCTTGAAACTGCTCTGCTGTGCGTTCGTTCACCTAAGAGAGTTGAATCTATGTTGAGATTCAGCGAGTCAGAAACACGTTTCTTCTAGGAGCTGCGTTGGGATATTCCCGAGTGAATGGGACCATAGGCTGTACAGAGAAATATCTGCTTCTAAAACCAAAACGGAGCTATCTAACTGAATGGTTGTCAATGTGTGCCTTCAACTGACAGAGATAAACTCACGTGTGGATTCAGCGGCTTGCAAACCCTTTCTGTGCAGAATCCCAAAACCGGTATTTCCAGCCCAATGCCGGCATACGTACTAAACAGCAGGAAACTTCGTCTAAAACTCAGGAGAAACGATTCCTTGAAACTGCTCTGCTGTGCGTTCTTTCACCTAAGAGAGTTGAATCTATATTGAGATTCAGCGAATCAGAAACACGTTTCTTCTAGGAACTGCGTTGGGATATTCCAGAGTGAATGGGACCATAGGCTGTACAGAGAAATATCTGCTTCCCAAACCAAAACGGAGCTATCTACCTGAGTGGTTGTCCATGTGTGCATTCAACTGACGGAGTTAAACTCACGTGTGGATTCAGCGGTTTGCCAACCCTTTCTGTGCGGAATACCAAAACCAGCATTTCCAGCCCAGTTCCAACATACGTACGAAACAGCAGTAAACTTCGTCGAAAACTCAGGAGAAACGTTTCCATGTAACTCCTCTGCTGTGCGTTCATTCACCTAAGAGAGTTGAACCTATGTTGAGATTCAGAGAGCCAGAAACACGTTTCTTCTAGGAGCTGCGTTGGGATATTCCCGAGTGAATGAGACCATAGGCTGTACAGAGAAATATCTGCTTCTAAACCGAAAACGGAGCTATCTAACTGAATGGTTGTCAATGTGTGCATTCAACTGACGGAGTTAAACTCACCTGTGGATTCAGCGGTTTGCAAACCCTTTCTGTGCCGAATCCCGAAACTGACATTTCCAGCCCAATGCCGACATACGTACGAAAGAGCAGTTAACTTCGTCTAAAACTCAGGAGAAACGTTTCCCTGAAACTACTCTGCTGTGGTTTCATTCACCAAAGAGAGTTTAATCTAAGTTGAGATCCAGCGAATCAGAACCACGTTTCTTCTAGGAGTTGTATTGGCATATTACCGAGTGAATGGGACCATAGGCTGTACAGAGAACTATCTGCTTCTAAAACAAAACCGGAGCTATCTAACTGAATGGTTGTCAATGTGTGCATTCATCTGATGGAGTTAAACTCACGTGTGGATTCAGCGGTTTGCAAACACTTTCTGTGCAGAATCCCAAAACCGGCATTTCCAGCCCAATGCCGGCATAGGTACGAAACAGCAGTAAACTTGGTCTAAAACTCAGGAGAAACGCTTCCTTGAAACTGCTCAGCTGTGCTTTCATTCACCTAAGAGAGTTGAATCTATGTTGAGATTCAGCGAGTCAGAAACACGTTTCTTCTAGGAGCTGCGTTGGGATATTCCCGAGTGAATGGGACCATAGGCTGTACAGAGAAATATCTGCTTCTAAAACCAAAACGGAGCTATCTAACTGAATGGTTGTCAATGTGTGCATTCAACTGACAGAGTTAAACTCACGTGTGAATTCAGCGGTTTGCAAACCCTTTCTGTGCAGAATCCCAAAACCGGTATTTCCAGCCCAATGCCGGCATACGTACTAAACAGCAGGAAACTTCGTCTAAAACTCAGGAGAAACGTTTCCTTGAAACTGCTCTGCTGTGCGTTCGTTCACCTAAGAGAGTTGAATCTATGTTGAGATTCAGCGAGTCAGAAACACGTTTCTTCCAGGAGCTGCGTTGGGATATTCCCGAGTGAATGGGACCATAGGCTGTACAGAGAAATATCTGCTTCTAGAATCAAAACGGAGCTATCTAACTGAATGGTTGTCAATGTTCGCATTCAACTGACAGAGTTAAACTCACGTTTGGATTTAGCGGTTTGCAAACCCTTTCTGTGCAGAATCCCAAAACCGGCATTTCCAGCCCAATGCCGTCATATGTACGAAACAGCAGTAAACTTCATCTAAAATTCAGAAGAAAGTTTCCTTGAAACTGCTCTGCTGTGAGTTCTTTCACCTAAGAGAGTTGAATCTATATTGAGATTCAGCGAATCAGAAACACGTTTCTTCTAGGAACTGCGTTGGGATATTCCCGAGTGAATGGGACCATAGGCTGTACAGAGAAATATCTGCTTCCAAAACCAAAACGGAGCTATCTACCTGAGTGGTTGTCCATGTGTGCATTCAACTGATGGAGTTAAACTCACGTGTGGATTCAGCGGTTTGCAAACCCTTTCTGTGCAGAATCCCAAAACCGGCATTTCCAGCCCAGTTCCAACATACGTACGAAACGGCAGTAAACTTCGTCTAAAACTCAGGAGAAACGTTTCCATGTAACTCCTCTGCTGTGCGTTCATTCACCTAAGAGAGTTGAACCTATGTTGAGATTCAGCGAGTCAGAAACACGTTTCTTCTAGGAGCTGCGTTGGGATATTCCCGAGTGAATGAGACGATAGGCTGTACAGAGAAATATCTGCTTCTAAAACCAAAACGGAGCTATCTAACTGAATGGTTGTCAATGTGTGCATTCAAATGACGGAGTTAAACTCACCTGTGGATTCAGCGGTTTGCGGAACCTTTCTGTGCAGAATCCCAAAACCGGCATTTCCAGCCCAATGCCGACATACGTACGAAAGAGCAGTAAACTTCGTCTAAAACTCAGGAGGAATGCTTCCTTGAAACTGCTCTGCTGTGCATTCATTCACCTAAGACAGTTGAATCTATGTTTAGATTCAGCGAGTCAGAAACACCTTTCTTCTAGGAGCTACGATGGGATATTCCCGAGTGAATGGGACCATAGGCTGTACAGAGAAATATCTGCATCTTAAACCAAAACGGAGCTATCTAACTGAATGTTTGTCAATGTGTGCATTCATCTGATGGAGTTAAACTCACGTGTGGATTCAGCGGTTTGCAAACCCTTTCTGTGCCGAATCCCGAAACCGGGATTTCCAGCCCAATGCCGGAATACGTACGAAACAGCAGTAAACTTCGTCTAAATCTCAGGAGAAACGTTGCCCTGAAACTACTCTGCTGTGGTTTCATTCACCAAAGAGAGTTTAATCTAAGTTGAGATCCAGCGAATCAGAACCACGTTTCTTCTAGGAGTTGTATAGGCATATTCCCGAGTGAATGGGACCATAGGCTGTACAGAGAACTATCTGCTTCTAAAACAAAACCGGAGCTATCTAACTGAATGGTTGTCAATGTGTGCATTCATCTGATGGAGTTAAACTCACGTGTGGATTCAGCGGTTTGCAAACCCTTTCTGTGCAGAATCCCAAAACCGGTATTTCCAGCCCAATGCCGGCATACGTACTAAAGAGCAGGAAACTTCGTCTAAAACTCAGGAGAAACGTTTCCTTGAAACTGCTCTGCTGTGCGTTCGTTCACCTAAGAGAGTTGAATCTATGTTGAGATTCAGCGAGTCAGAAACACGTTTCTTCTAGGAGATGCGTTGGGATATTCCCGAGTGAAGGGGACCATAGGCTATACAGAGAAATATCTGCTTCTAAAACCAAAACGGAGCTATCTAACTGAATGGTTGTCAATGTGTGCCTTCAACTGACAGAGTTAAACTCACGTGTGGATTCAGCGGTTTGCCAACCCTTTCTGTGCAGAATCCCAAAACCGGTATTTCCAGCCCAATGCCGGCATACGTACTAAAGAGCAGGAAACTTCGTCTAAAACTCAGGAGAAACGTTTCCTTGAAACTGCTCTGCTGTGCGTTCGTTCACCTAAGAGAGTTGAATCTATGTTGAGATTCAGCGAGTCAGAAACACGTTTCTTCTAGGAGCTGCGTTGGGATATTCCCGAGTGAATGGGACCATAGGCTGTACAGAGAAATATCTGCTTCTAAAACCAAAACGGAGCTATCTAACTGAATGGTTGTCAATGTGTGCATTCAACAGACAGAGTTAAACTCACGTGTGGATTCAGCGGTTTGCAAACCCTTTCTGTGCAGAATCCCAAAACCGGTATTTCCAGCCCAATGCCGGCATACGTACTAAACAGCAGGAAACTTCGTCTAAAACTCAGGAGAAACGATTCCTTGAAACTGCTCTGCTGTGCGTTCTTTCACCTAAGAGAGTTGAATCTATATTGAGATTCAGCGAATCAGAAACACGTTTCTTCTAGGAACTGCGTTGGGATATTCCAGAGTGAATGGGACCATAGGCTGTACAGAGAAATATCTGCTTCCAAAACCAAAACGGAGCTATCTACCTGAGTGGTTGTCCATGTGTGCATTCAACTGACGGAGTTAAACTCACGTGTGGATTCAGCGGTTTGCAAACCCTTTCTGTGCGGAATACCAAAACCAGCATTTCCAGCCCAGTTCCAACTTACGTACGAAACAGCAGTAAACTTCGTCGAAAACTCAGGAGAAACGTTTCCATGTAACTCCTCTGCTGTGCGTTCATTCACCTAAGAGAGTTGAACCTATGTTGAGATTCAGAGAGCCAGAAACACGTTTCTTCTAGGAGCTGCGTTGGGATATTCCCGAGTGAATGAGACCATAGGCTGTACAGAGAAATATCTGCTTCTAAACCGAAAACGGAGCTATCTAACTGAATGGTTGTCAATGTGTGCATTCAACTGACGGAGTTAAACTCACCTGTGGATTCAGCGGTTTGCAAACCCTTTCTGTGCCGAATCCCGAAACTGACATTTCCAGCCCAATGCCGACATACGTACGAAAGAGCAGTTAACTTCGTCTAAAACTCAGGAGAAACGTTTCCCTGAAACTACTCTGCTGTGGTTTCATTCACCAAAGAGAGTTTAATCTAAGTTGAGATCCAGCGAATCAGAACCACGTTTCTTCTAGGAGTTGTATTGGCATATTACCGAGTGAATGGGACCATAGGCTGTACAGAGAACTATCTGCTTCTAAAACAAAACCGGAGCTATCTAACTGAATGGTTGTCAATGTGTGCATTCATCTGATGGAGTTAAACTCACGTGTGGATTCAGCGGTTTGCAAACACTTTCTGTGCAGAATCCCAAAACCGGCATTTCCAGCCCAATGCCGGCATAGGTACGAAACAGCAGTAAACTTGGTCTAAAACTCAGGAGAAACGCTTCCTTGAAACTGCTCAGCTGTGCTTTCATTCACCTAAGAGAGTTGAATCTATGTTGAGATTCAGCGAGTCAGAAACACGTTTCTTCTAGGAGCTGCGTTGGGATATTCCCGAGTGAATGGGACCATAGGCTGTACAGAGAAATATCTGCTTCTAAAACCAAAACGGAGCTATCTAACTGAATGGTTGTCAATGTGTGCATTCAACTGACAGAGTTAAACTCACGTGTGAATTCAGCGGTTTGCAAACCCTTTCTGTGCAGAATCCCAAAACCGGTATTTCCAGCCCAATGCCGGCATACGTACTAAACAGCAGGACACTTCGTCTAAAACTCAGGAGAAACGTTTCCTTGAAACTGCTCTGCTGTGCGTTCGTTCACCTAAGAGAGTTGAATCTATGTTGAGATTCAGCGAGTCAGAAACACGTTTCTTCCAGGAGCTGCGTTGGGATATTCCCGAGTGAATGGGACCATAGGCTGTACAGAGAAATATCTGCTTCTAGAATCAAAACGGAGCTATCTAACTGAATGGTTGTCAATGTGCGCATTCAACTGACAGAGTTAAACTCACGTTTGGATTTAGCGGTTTGCAAACCCTTTCTGTGCAGAATCCCAAAACCGGCATTTCCAGCCCAATGCCGTCATATGTACGAAACAGCAGTAAACTTCATCTAAAATTCAGAAGAAAGTTTCCTTGAAACTGCTCTGCTGTGAGTTCTTTCACCTAAGAGAGTTGAATCTATATTGAGATTCAGCGAATCAGAAACACGTTTCTTCTAGGAACTGCGTTGGGATATTCCCGAGTGAATGGGACCATAGGCTGTACAGAGAAATATCTGCTTCCAAAACCAAAACGGAGCTATCTACCTGAGTGGTTGTCCATGTGTGCATTCAACTGATGGAGTTAAACTCACGTGTGGATTCAGCGGTTTGCAAACCCTTTCTGTGCCGAATCCCAAAACCGGCATTTCCAGCCCAGTTCCAACATACGTACGAAACGGCAGTAAACTTCGTCTAAAACTCAGGAGAAACGTTTCCATGTAACTCCTCTGCTGTGCGTTCATTCACCTAAGAGAGTTGAACCTATGTTGAGATTCAGCGAGTCAGAAACACGTTTCTTCTAGGAGCTGCGTTGGGATATTCCCGAGTGAATGAGACCATAGGCTGTACAGAGAAATATCTGCTTCTAAAACCAAAACGGAGCTATCTAACTGAATGGTTGTCAATGTGTGCATTCAACTGACGGAGTTAAACTCACCTGTGGATTCAGCGGTTTGCGGAACCTTTCTGTGCAGAATCCCAAAACCGGCATTTCCAGCCCAATGCCGACATACGTACAAAAGAGCAGTAAACTTCGTCTAAAACTCAGGAGGAATGCTTCCTTGAAACTGCTCTGCTGTGCATTCATTCACCTAAGACAGTTGAATCGATGTTTAGATTCAGCGAGTCAGAAACACCTTTCTTCTAGGAGCTACGATGGGATATTCCCGAGTGAATGGGACCATAGGCTGTACAGAGAAATATCTGCATCTTAAACCAAAACGGAGCTATCTAACTGAATGTTTGTCAATGTGTGCATTCATCTGATGGAGTTAAACTCACGTGTGGATTCAGCGGTTTGCAAACCCTTTCTGTGCCGAATCCCGAAACCGGCATTTCCAGCCCAATGCCGGAATATGTACGAAACAGCAGTAAACTTCGTCTAAATCTCAGGAGAAACGTTTCCCTGAAACTACTCTGCTGTGGTTTCATTCACCAAAGAGAGTTTAATCTAAGTTGAGATCCAGCGAATCAGAACCACGTTTCTTCTAGGAGTTGTATAGGCATATTCCCGAGTGAATGGGACCATAGGCTGTACAGAGAACTACCTGCTTCTAAAACAAAACCGGAGCTATCTAACTGAATGGTTGTCAATGTGTGCATTCATCTGATGGAGTTAAACTCACGTGTGGATTCAGCGGTTTGCAAACCCTTTCTGTGCAGAATCCCAAAACCGGTATTTCCAGCCCAATGCCGGCATACGTACTAAACAGCAGGAAACTTCGTCTAAAACTCAGGAGAAACGTTTCCTTGAAACTGCTCTGCTGTGCGTTCGTTCACCTAAGAGAGTTGAATCTATGTTGAGATTCAGCGAGTCAGAAACACGTTTCTTCTAGGAGCTGCGTTGGGATATTCCCGAGTGAATGGGACCATAGGCTGTACAGAGAAATATCTGCTTCTAAAACCAAAACGGAGCTATCTAACTGAATGGTTGTCAATGTGTGCCTTCAACTGACAGAGATAAACTCACGTGTGGATTCAGCGGCTTGCAAACCCTTTCTGTGCAGAATCCCAAACCCGGTATTTCCAGCCCAATGCCGGCATACGTACTAAAGAGCAGGAAACTTCGTCTAAAACTCAGGAGAAACGTTTCCTTGAAACTGCTCTGCTGTGCGTTCGTTCACCTAAGAGAGTTGAATCTATGTTGAGATTCAGCGAGTCAGAAACACGTTTCTTCTAGGAGCTGCGTTGGGATATTCCCGAGTGAAGGGGACCATAGGCTGTACAGAGAAATATCTGCTTCTAAAACCAAAACGGAGCTATCTAACTGAATGGTTGTCAATGTGTGCCTTCAACTGACAGAGTTAAACTCACGTGTGGATTCAGCGGTTTGCCAACCCTTTCTGTGCAGAATCCCAAAACCGGTATTTCCAGCCCAATGCCGGCATACGTACTAAAGAGCAGGAAACTTCGTCTAAAATTCAGGAGAAACGTTTCCTTGAAACTGCTCTGCTGTGCGTTCGTTCACGTAAGAGAGTTGAATCTATGTTGAGATTCAGCGAGTCAGAAACACGTTTCTTCTAGGAGCTGCGTTGGGATATTCCCGAGTGAATGGGACCATAGGCTGTACAGAGAAATATCTGCTTCTAAAACCAAAACGGAGCTATCTAACTGAATGGTTGTCAATGTGTGCATTCAACAGACAGAGTTAAACTCACGTGTGGATTCAGCGGTTTGCAAACCCTTTCTGTGCAGAATCCCAAAACCGGTATTTCCAGCCCAATGCCGGCATACGTACTAAACAGCAGGAAACTTCGTCTAAAACTCAGGAGAAACGATTCCTTGAAACTGCTCTGCTGTGCGTTCTTTCACCTAAGAGAGTTGAATCTATATTGAGATTCAGCGAATCAGAAACACGTTTCTTCTAGGAACTGCGTTGGGATATTCCAGAGTGAATGGGACCATAGGCTGTACAGAGAAATATCTGCTTCCAAAACCAAAACGGAGCTATCTACCTGAGTGGTTGTCCATGTGTGCATTCAACTGACGGAGTTAAACTCACGTGTGGATTCAGCGGTTTGCAAACCCTTTCTGTGCGGAATACCAAAACCAGCATTTCCAGCCCAGTTCCAACATACGTACGAAACAGCAGTAAACTTCGTCGAAAACTCAGGAGAAACGTTTCCATGTAACTCCTCTGCTGTGCGTTCATTCACCTAAGAGAGTTGAACCTATGTTGAGATTCAGAGAGCCAGAAACACGTTTCTTCTAGGAGCTGCGTTGGGATATTCCCGAGTGAATGAGACCATAGGCTGTACAGAGAAATATCTGCTTCTAAACCGAAAACGGAGCTATCTAACTGAATGGTTGTCAATGTGTGCATTCAACTGACGGAGTTAAACTCACCTGTGGATTCAGCGGTTTGCAAACCCTTTCTGTGCCGAATCCCGAAACTGACATTTCCAGCCCAATGCCGACATACGTACGAAAGAGCAGTTAACTTCGTCTAAAACTCTGGAGAAACGTTTCCCTGAAACTACTCTGCTGTGGTTTCATTCACCAAAGAGAGTTTAATCTAAGTTGAGATCCAGCGAATCAGAACCACGTTTCTTCTAGGAGTTGTATTGGCATATTACCGAGTGAATGGGACCATAGGCTGTACAGAGAACTATCTGCTTCTAAAACAAAACCGGAGCTATCTAACTGAATGGTTGTCAATGTGTGCATTCATCTGATGGAGTTAAACTCACGTGTGGATTCAGCGGTTTGCAAACACTTTCTGTGCAGAATCCCAAAACCGGCATTTCCAGCCCAATGCCGGCATAGGTACGAAACAGCAGTAAACTTGGTCTAAAACTCAGGAGAAACGCTTCCTTGAAACTGCTCAGCTGTGCTTTCATTCACCTAAGAGAGTTGAATCTATGTTGAGATTCAGCGAGTCAGAAACACGTTTCTTCTAGGAGCTGCGTTGGGATATTCCCGAGTGAATGGGACCATAGGCTGTACAGAGAAATATCTGCTTCTAAAACCAAAACGGAGCTATCTAACTGAATGGTTGTCAATGTGTGCATTCAACTGACAGAGATAAACTCACTTGAGAATTCAGCGGTTTGCAAATCCTTTCTGTTCAGAATCCCAAAACTGGTATTTCCAGCCCAATGCCGGCATACGTACTAAACAGCAGGAAACTTCGTCTAAAACTCAGGAGAAACGTTTCCTTGAAACTGCTCTGCTGTGCGTTCGTTCACCTAAGAGAGTTGAATCTATGTTGAGATTCAGCGAGTCAGAAACACGTTTCTTCTAGGAGCTGCGTTGGGATATTCCCGAGTGAATGGGACCATAGGCTGTACAGAAAAATATCTGCTTCTAAATACAAAATGGAGCTATCTAACTGAATGGTTGTCAATGTGTGCATTCAACTGACAGAGTTAAACTCAAGTGTGGATTCAGCGGCTTGCAAACCCTTTCTGTGCAGAATCCCAAAACCGGTATTTCCAACCCAATGCCGGCATACGTACTAAACAGCAGGAAACTTCGTCTAAAACTCAGGAGAAACGTTTCCTTGAAACTGTTCTGCTGTGCGTTCGTTCACCTAAGAGAGTTGAATCTATGTTGAGATTCAGCGAGTCAGAAACACGTTTCTTCTAGGAGCTGCGTTGGGATATTCCCGAGTGAATGGGACCATAGGCTGTACAGAAAAATATCTGCTTCTAAATACAAAATGGAGCTATCTAACAGAATGGTTGTCAATGTGTGCATTCAACTGACAGAGTTAAACTCAAGTGTGGATTCAGCGGCTTGCAAACCCTTTCTGTGCAGAATCCCAAAACCGGTATTTCCAGCCCAATGCCGGCATACGTACTAAAGAGCAGGAAACTTCGTCTAAAACTCAGGAGAAACGTTTCCTTGAAACTGCTCTGCTGTGCGTTCGTTCACCTAAGAGAGTTGAATCTATGTTGAGATTCAGCGAGTCAGAAACACGTTTCTTCTAGGAGCTGCGTTGGGATATTCCCGAGTGAATGGGACCATAGGCTGTACAGAGAAATATCTGCTTCTAAAACCAAAACGGAGCTATCTAACTGAATGGTTGTCAATGTGTGCATTTAACAGACAGAGTTAAACTCACGTGTGGATTCAGCGGTTTGCAAACCCTTTCTGTGCAGAATCCCAAAACCGGTATTTCCAGCCCAATGCCGGCATACATACTAAACAGCAGGAAACTTCGTCTAAAACTCAGGAGAAACGTTTCCTTGAAACTGCTCTGCTGTGCGTTCGTTCACCTCAGAGAGTTGAATCTATGTTGAGATTCAGCGAGTCAGAAACACGTTTCTTCTAGGAGCTGCGTTGGGATATTCCCGAGTGAATGGGACCATAGGCTGTACAGAGAAATATCTGCTTCTAAAACCAAAACGGAGCTATCTAACTGAATGGTTGTCAATGTGTGCATTCAACAGACAGAGTTAAACTCACGTGTGGATTCAGCGGTTTGCAAACCCTTTCTGTGCAGAATCCCAAAACCGGTATCTCCAGCCCAATGCCGGCATACGTACTAAACAGCAGGAAACTTCGTCTAAAACTCAGGAGAAACGTTTCCTTGAAACTGCTCTGCTGTGCGTTCGTTCACCTAAGAGAGTTGAATCTATGTTGAGATTCAGCGAGTCAGAAACACGTTTCTTCTAGGAGCTGCGTTGGGATATTCCCGAGTGAATGGGACCATAGGCTGTACAGAGAAATATCTGCTTCTAAAACCAAAACGGAGCTATCTAACTGAATGGTTGTCAATGTGTGCATTCAACAGACAGAGTTAAACTCACGTGTGGATTCAGCGGTTTGCAAACCCTTTCTGTGCAGAATCCCAAAACCGGTATTTCCAACCCAATGCCGGCATACGTACTAAACAGCAGGAAACTTCGTCTAAAACTCAGGAGAAACGTTTCCTTGAAACTGCTCTGCTGTGCGATCGTTCACCTAAGAGAGTTGAATCTATGTTGAGATTCAGCGAGTCAGAAACACGTTTCTTCTAGGAGCTGCGTTGGGATATTCCCGAGTGAATGGGACCATAGGCTGTACAGAGAAATATCTGCTTCTAAATACAAAATGGAGCTATCTAACTGAATGGTTGTCAATGTGTGCATTCAACTGACAGAGTTAAACTCACGTGTGGATTCAGCGGCTTGCAAACCCTTTCTGTGCAGAATCCCAAAACCGGTATTTCCAGCCCAATGCCGGCATATGTACTAAAGAGCAGGAAACTTCGTCTAAAACTCAGGAGAAACGTTTCCTTGAAACTGCTGTGCTGTGCGTTCGTTCACCTAAGAGAGTTGAATCTATGTTGAGATTCAGCGAGTCAGAAACACGTTTCTTCTAGGAGCTGCATTGGGATATTCCCGAGTGAATGGGACCATAGGCTGTACAGAGAAATATCTGCTTCTAAAACCAAAACGGAGCTATCTAACTGAATGGTTGTCAATGTGTGCATTCAACAGACAGAGTTAAACTCACGTGTGGATTCAGCGGTTTGCAAACCCTTTCTGTGCAGAATCCCAAAACCGGTATTTCCAGTCCAATGCCGGAATACATACTAAACAGCAGGAAACTTCGTCTAAAACTCAGGAGAAACGTTTCCTTGAAACTGCTCTGCTGTGCGTTCGTTCACCTAAGAGAGTTGAATCTATGTTGAGATTCAGCGAGACAGAAACACGTTTCTTCTAGGAGCTGCGTTGGGATATTCCCGAGTGAATGGCACCATAGGCTGTACAGAGAAATATCTGCTTCTAAAACCAAAACGGAGCTATCTAACTGAATGGTGGTCAATGTGTGCATTCAACTGACGGAGTTAAACTCACCTGTGGATTCAGCGGTTTGCAAACCCTTTCTGTGCCGAATCCCGAAACTGACATTTCCAGCCCAATGCCGACATACGTACGAAAGAGCAGTTAACTTCGTCTAAAACTCAGGAGAAACGCTTCCTTGAAACTGCTCTGCTGTGCATTCATTCACCTAAGACAGTTGAATCTATGTTTAGATTCAGCGAGTCAGAAACACCTTTCTTCTTGGAGCTACGATGGGATATTCCCGAGTGAATGGGACCATAGGCTGTACAGAGAAATATCTGCATCTTAAACCAAAACGGAGCTATCTAACTGAAAGTTTGTCAATGTGTGCATTCATCTGATGGAGTTAAACTCACGTGTGGATTCAGCGGTTTGCAAACCCTTTCTGTTCCGAATCCCGAAACCGGCATTTCCAGGCCAATGCCGGAATACGTACCAAACAGCAGTAAACTTCGTCTAAATCTCAGGAGAAACGTTTCCCTGAAACTACTCTGCTGTGGTTTCATTCACCAAAGAGAGTTTAATCTAAGTTGAGATCCAGCGAATCAGAACCACGTTTCTTCTCGGAGTTGTATTGGCATATTCCCGAGTGAATGGGACCATAGGCTGTACAGAGAACTATCTGCTTCTAAAACAAAACCGGAGCTATCTAACTGAATGGTTGTCAATGTGTGCATTCATCTGATGGAGTTAAACTCACGTGTGGATTCAGCGGTTTGCAAACACTTTCTGTGCAGAATCCCAAAACCGGCATTTCCAGCCCAATGCCGGCATAGGTACGAAACAGCAGTAAACTTGGTCTAAAACTCAGGAGAAACGCTTCCTTGAAACTGCTCAGCTGTGCTTTCATTCACCAAAGAGAGTTGAATCTATGTTGAGATTCAGCGAGTCAGAAACACGTTTCTTCTAGGAGCTGCGTTGGGATATTCCCGAGTGAATGGGACGATAGGCTGTACAGAGAAATATCTGCTTCTAAAACCAAAACGGAGCTATCTAACTGAATGGTTGTCAATGTGTGCATTCAACTGACAGAGTTAAACTCACGTGTGGATTCAGCGGTTTGCAAACCCTTTCTGTGCAGAATCCCAAAATCGGTATTTCCAGCCCAATGCTGGCATACGTACTAAACAGCAGGAAACTTCGTCTAAAACTCAGGAGAAACGTTTCCTTGAAACTACTCTGCTGTGCGTTCGTTCACCTTAGAGAGTTGAATCTATGTTGAGATTCAGCGAGTCAGAAACACGTTTCTTCTAGGAGCTGCGTTGGGATATTCCCGAGTGAATGGGACCATAGGCTGTACAGAGAAATATCTGCTTCTAAAACGAAAACGGAGCTATCTAACTGAATGGTTGTCAAGGTGTGCATTCAACAGACAGAGTTAAACTCACGTGTGGATTCAGCGGTTTGCAAACCCTTTCTGTGCAGAATCCCAAAACCGGCATTTCCAGCCCAATGCCGGCATACGTACTAAACAGCAGGAAACTTCGTCTAAAACTCAGGAGAAACGTTTCCTTGAAACTGCTCTGCTGTGCGTTCGTTCACCTAAGAGAGTTGAATCTATGTTGAGATTCAGCGAGTTAGAAACACGTTTCTTCTAGGAGCTGCGTTGGGATATTCCCGAGTGAATGGGACCATAGGCTGTACAGAGAAATATCTGCTTCTAAATCCAAAACGGAGCTATCTAACTGAATGGTTGTCAATGTGTGCCTTCAACTGACATAGTTAAACTCACGTGTGGATTCAGCGGTTTGCCAACTTTTTCTGTGCAGAATCCCAAAACCGGTATTTCCAGCCCAATGCCGGCATACGTACTATACAGCAGGAAACTTCGTCTAAAACTCAGGAGAAACGTTTCCTTGAAACTGCTCTGCTGTGCGTTCGTTCACCTAAGAGAGTTGAATCTATGTTGAGATTCAGCGAGTCAGAAACACGTTTCTTCTAGGAGCTGCGTTGGGATATTCCCGAGTGAATGGGACCATAGGCTGTACAGAGAAATATCTGCTTCTAAAACCAAAACGGAGCTATCTAACTGAATGGTTGTCAATGTGTGCCTTCAACAGACAGAGTTAAACTCACGTGTGGATTCAGCGGTTTGCAAACCCTTTCTGTGCAGAATCCCAAAACCGGTATTTCCAGCCCAATGCCGGCATACGTACTAAACAGCAGGAAACTTCGTCTAAAACTCAGGAGAAACGATTCCTTGAAACTGCTCTGCTGTGCGTTCTTTTAACTAAGAGAGTTGAACCTATATTGAGATTCAGCGAATCAGAAACACGTTTCTTCTAGGAACTGCGTTGGGATATTCCCGAGTGAATGGAACCATAGGCTGTACAGAGAAATATCTGCTTCCAAAACCAAAACGGAGCTATCTACATAAGTGGTTGTCCATGTGTGCATTCAACTGACGGAGTTAAACTCACGTGTGGATTCAGCGGTTTGCAAACCCTTTCTGTGCAGAATCCCAAAACCGGCATTTCCAGCCCAGTTCCAACATACGTACGAAACAGCAGTAAACTTCGTCTAAAACTCAGGAGAAACGTTTCCATGTAACTCCTCTGCTGTGCGTTCATTCACCTAAGAGAGTTGAACCTATGTTGAGATTCAGCGAGTCAGAAACACGTTTCTTCTAGGAGCTGCGTTGGGATATTCCCGAGTGAATGAGACCATAGGCTGTACAGAGAAATATCTGCTTCTAAAACCAAAACGGAGCTATCTAACTGAATGGTTGTCAATGTGTGCATTCAACTGACGGAGTTAAACTCACCTGTGGATTCAGCGGTTTGCGGAACCTTTCTGTGCAGAATCCCAAAACCGGCATTTCCAGCCCAATGCCGACATACGTACGAAAGAGCAGTAAACTTCGTCTAAAACTCAGGAGAAACGCTTCCTTGAAACTGCTCTGCTGTGCATTCATTCACCTAAGACAGTTGAATCTATGTTTAGATTCAGCGAGTCAGAAACACCTTTCTTCTAGGAGCTACGATGGGATATTCCCGAGTGAATGGGACCATAGGCTGTACAGAGAAATATCTGCATCTTAAACCAAAACGGAGCTATCTAACTGAATGTTTGTCAATGTGTGCATTCATCTGATGGAGTTAAACTCACGTGTGGATTCAGCGGTTTGCAAACCCTTTCTGTGCCGAATCCCGAAACCGGTATTTCCAGCCCAATGCCGGCATACGTACTAAACAACAGGAAACTTCGTCTAAAACTCAGGAGAAATGTTTCCTTGAAACTGCTCTGCTGTGCGTTCGTTCACCTAAGAGAGTTGAATCTATGTTGAGATTCAGCGAGTCAGAAACACGTTTCTTCTAGGAGCTGCGTGGGATAATCCCGAGTGAATGGGACCATAGAATGTACAGAGAAATATCTGCTTCTAAAACCAAAACGGAGCTATCTAACTGAATGGTTGTCAATGTGTGCCTTCAACTGACAGAGTTAAACTCACGTGTGGATTCAGCGGTTTGCCAACCCTTTCTGTGCAGAATCCCAAAACCGGTATTTCCAGCCCAATGCCGGCATACGTACTAAAGAGCAGGAAACTTCGTCTAAAACGCAGGAGAAACGTTTCCTTGAACCTCCTCTGCTGTGCGTTCGTTCACATCAGAGAGTTGAATCTATGTTGAGATTCAGCGAGTCAGAAACACGTTTCTTCTAGGAGCTGCGTTGGGATATTCCCGAGTGAATGGGACCATAGGCTGTACAGAGAAATATCTGCTTCTAAAACCAAAACGGAGCTATCTAACTGAATGGTTGTCAATGTGTGCATTCAACAGACAGAGTTAAACTCACGTGTGGATTCAGCGGTTTGCAAACCCTTTCTGTGCAGAAACCCAAAACCGGTATTTCCAGCCCAATGCCGGCATACGTACTAAACAGCAGGAAACTTCGTCTAAAACTCAGGAGAAACGTTTCCTTGAAACTGCTCTGCTGTGCGTTCGTTCACCTAAGAGAGTTGAATCTATGTTGAGATTCAGCGAGTCAGAAACACGTTTCTTCTAGGAGCTGCGTTGGGATATTCCCGAGTGAATGGGACCATAGGCTGTACAGAGAAATATCTGCTTCTAAAACCAAAACGGAGCTATCTAACTGAATGGTTGTCAATGTGTGCATTCAACAGACAGAGTTAAACTCACGTGTGGATTCAGCGGTTTGCAAACCCTTTCTGTGCAGAATCCCAAAACCGGTATTTCCAACCCAATGCCGGCATACGTACTAAACAGCAGGAAACTTCGTCTAAAACTCAGAAGAAACGTTTCCTTGAAACTGCTCTGCTGTGCGTTCGTTCACCTAAGAGAGTTGAATCTATGTTGAGATTCAGCGAGTCAGAAACACGTTTCTTCTAGGAGCTGCGTTGGGATATTCCCGAGTGAATGGGACCATAGGCTGTACAGAGAAATATCTGCTTCTAAATACAAAATGGAGCTATCTAACTGAATGGTTGTCAATGTGTGCATTCAACTGACAGAGTTAAACTCAAGTGTGGATTCAGCGGCTTGCAAACCCTTTCTGTGCAGAATCCCAAAACCGGTATTTCCAGCCCAATGCCGGCATACGTACTAAAGAGCAGGAAACTTCGTCTAAAACTCAGGAGAAACGTTTCCTTGAAACTGCTCTGCTGTGCGTTCGTTCACCTAAGAGAGTTGAATCTATGTTGAGATTCAGCGAGTCAGAAACACGTTTCTTCTAGGAGCTGCGTTGGGATATTCCCGAGTGAATGGGACCATAGGCTGTACAGAGAAATATCTGCTTCTAAAACCAAAACGGAGCTATCTAACTGAATGGTTGTCAATGTGTGCATTCAACAGACAGAGTTAAACTCACGTGTGGATTCAGCGGTTTGCAAACCCTTTCTGTGCAGAATCCCAAAACCGGTATTTCCAGCCCAATGCCGGCATACGTACTAAACAGCAGGAAACTTCGTCTAAAACTCAGGAGAAACGTTTCCTTGAAACTGTTCTGCTGTGCGTTCGTTCACCTAAGAGAGTTGAATCTATGTTGAGATTCAGCGAGTCAGAAACACGTTTCTTCTAGGAGCTGCGTGGGATAATCCCGAGTGAATGGGACCATAGGCTGTACAGAGAAATATCTGCTTCTAAAACCAAAACGGAGCTATCTAACTGAATGGTTGTCAATGTGTGCCTTCAACTGACAGAGTTAAACTCACGTGTGGATTCAGCGGTTTGCCAACCCTTTCTGTGCAGAATCCCAAAACCGGTATTTCCAGCCCAATGCCGGCATACGTACTAAAGAGCAGGAAACTTCGTCTAAAACGCAGGAGAAACGTTTCCTTGAAACTCCTCTGCTGTGCGTTCGTTCACCTCAGAGAGTTGAATCTATGTTGAGATTCAGCGAGTCAGAAACACGTTTCTTCTAGGAGCTGCGTTGGGATATTCCCGAGTGAATGGGACCATAGGCTGTACAGAGAAATATCTGCTTCTAAAACCAAAACGGAGCTATCTAACTGAATGGTTGTCAATGTGTGCATTCAACAGACAGAGTTAAACTCACGTGTGGATTCAGCGGTTTGCAAACCCTTTCTGTGCAGAAACCCAAAACCGGTATTTCCAGCCCAATGCCGGCATACGTACTAAACAGCAGGAAACTTCGTCTAAAACTCAGGAGAAACGTTTCCTTGAAACTGCTCTGCTGTGCGTTCGTTCACCTAAGAGAGTTGAATCTATGTTGAGATTCAGCGAGTCAGAAACACGTTTCTTCTAGGAGCTGCGTTGGGATATTCCCGAGTGAATGGGACCATAGGCTGTACAGAGAAATATCTGCTTCTAAAACCAAAACGGAGCTATCTAACTGAGTGGTTGTCCATGTGTGCATTCAACTGATGGAGTTAAACTCACGTGTGGATTCAGCGGTTTGCAAACCCTTTCTGTGCAGAATCCCAAAACCGGCATTTCCAGCCCAGTTCCAACATACGTACGAAACGGCAGTAAACTTCGTCTAAAACTCTGGAGAAACGTTTCCATGTAACTCCTCTGCTGTGCGTTCATTCACCTAAGAGAGTTGAACCTATGTTGAGATTCAGCGAGTCAGAAACACGTTTCTTCTAGGAGCTGCGTTGGGATATTCCCGAGTGAATGAGACCATAGGCTGTACAGAGAAATATCTGCTTCTAAAACCAAAACGGAGCTATCTAACTGAATGGTTGTCAATGTGTGCCTTCAACTGACAGAGATAAACTCACGTGTGGATTCAGCGGCTTGCAAACCCTTTCTGTGCAGAATCCCAAAACCGGTATTTCCAGCCCAATGCGGGCATACGTACTAAAGAGCAGGAAACTTCGTCTAAAACTCAGGAGAAACGTTTCCTTGAAACTGCTCTGCTGTGCGTTCGTTCACCTAAGAGAGTTGAATGTATGTTGAGATTCAGCGAGTCAGAAACACCTTTCTTCTTGGAGCTATGATGGGATATTCCCGAGTGAATGGGACCATAGGCTGTACAGAGAAATATCTGCATCTTAAACCAAAACGGAGCTATCTAACTGAATGTTTGTCAATGTGTGCATTCATCTGATGGATTTAAACTCACGTGTGGATTCAGCGGTTTGCAAAACCTTTCTGTTCCGAATCCCGAAACCGGCATTTCCAGGCCAATGCCGGAATACGTACCAAACAGCAGTAAACTTCGTCTAAATCTCAGGAGAAACGTTTCCCTGAAACTACTCTGCTGTGGTTTCATTCACCAAAGAGAGTTTAATCTATGTTGAGATCCAGCGAATCAGAACCACGTTTCTTCTCGGAGTTGTCTTGGCATATTCCCGAGTGAATGGGACCATAGGCTGTACAGAGAACTATCTGCTTCTAAAACCAAAACGGAGCTATCTAACTGAATGGTTGTCAATGTGTGCATTCAACTGACAGAGTTAAACTCACGTGTGGATTCAGCGGTTTGCAAACCCTTTCTGTGCAGAATCCCAAAACCGGTATTTCCAGCCCAATGCTGGCATACGTACTAAACAGCAGGAAACTTCGTCTAAAACTCAGGAGAAACGTTTCCTTGAAACTACTCTGCTGTGCGTTCGTTCACCTTAGAGAGTTGAATCTATGTTGAGATTCAGCGAGTCAGAAACACGTTTCTTCTAGGAGCTGCGTTGGGATATTCCCGAGTGAATGGGACCATAGGCTGTACAGAGAAATATCTGCTTCTAAAACGAAAACGGAGCTATCTAACTGAATGGTTTTCAAGGTGTGCATTCAACAGACAGAGTTAAACTCACGTGTGGATTCAGCGGTTTGCAAACCCTTTCTGTGCAGAATCCCAAAACCGGCATTTCCAGCCCAATGCCGGCATACGTACTAAACAGCAGGAAACTTCGTCTAAAACTCAGGAGAAACGTTTCCTTGAAACTGCTCTGCTGTGCGTTCGTTCACCTAAGAGAGTTGAATCTATGTTGAGATTCAGCGAGTCAGAAACACGTTTCTTCTAGGAGCTGCGTTGGGATATTCCCGAGTGAATGGGACCATAGGCTGTACAGAGAAATATCTGCTTCTAAAACCAAAACGGAGCTATCTAACTGAGTGGTTGTCCATGTGTGCATTCAACTGATGGAGTTAAACTCACGTGTGGATTCAGCGGTTTGCAAACCCTTTCTGTGCAGAATCCCAAAACCGGCATTTCCAGCCCAGTTCCAACATACGTACGAAACGGCAGTAAACTTCGTCTAAAACTCTGGAGAAACGTTTCCATGTAACTCCTCTGCTGTGCGTTCATTCACCTAAGAGAGTTGAACCTATGTTGAGATTCAGCGAGTCAGAAACACGTTTCTTCTAGGAGCTGCGTTGGGATATTCCCGAGTGAATGAGACCATAGGCTGTACAGAGAAATATCTGCTTCTAAAACCAAAACGGAGCTATCTAACTGAATGGTTGTCAATGTGTGCCTTCAACTGACAGAGATAAACTCACGTGTGGATTCAGCGGCTTGCAAACCCTTTCTGTGCAGAATCCCAAAACCGGTATTTCCAGCCCAATGCGGGCATACGTACTAAAGAGCAGGAAACTTCGTCTAAAACTCAGGAGAAACGTTTCCTTGAAACTGCTCTGCTGTGCGTTCGTTCACCTAAGAGAGTTGAATCTATGTTGAGATTCAGCGAGTCAGAAACACCTTTCTTCTTGGAGCTATGATGGGATATTCCCGAGTGAATGGGACCATAGGCTGTACAGAGAAATATCTGCATCTTAAACCAAAACGGAGCTATCTAACTGAATGTTTGTCAATGTGTGCATTCATCTGATGGATTTAAACTCACGTGTGGATTCAGCGGTTTGCAAAACCTTTCTGTTCCGAATCCCGAAACCGGCATTTCCAGGCCAATGCCGGAATACGTACCAAACAGCAGTAAACTTCGTCTAAATCTCAGGAGAAACGTTTCCCTGAAACTACTCTGCTGTGGTTTCATTCACCAAAGAGAGTTTAATCTATGTTGAGATCCAGCGAATCAGAACCACGTTTCTTCTCGGAGTTGTCTTGGCATATTCCCGAGTGAATGGGACCATAGGTTGTACAGAGAACTATCTGCTTCTAAAACCAAAACGGAGCTATCTAACTGAATGGTTGTCAATGTGTGCATTCAACTGACAGAGTTAAACTCACGTGTGGATTCAGCGGTTTGCAAACCCTTTCTGTGCAGAATCCCAAAACCGGTATTTCCAGCCCAATGCTGGCATTCGTACTAAACAGCAGGAAACTTCGTCTAAAACTCAGGAGAAACGTTTCCTTGAAACTACTCTGCTGTGCGTTCGTTCACCTTAGAGAGTTGAATCTATGTTGAGATTCAGCGAGTCAGAAACACGTTTCTTCTAGGAGCTGCGTTGGGATATTCCCGAGTGAATGGGACCATAGGCTGTACAGAGAAATATCTGCTTCTAAAACGAAAACGGAGCTATCTAACTGAATGGTTTTCAAGGTGTGCATTCAACAGACAGAGTTAAACTCACGTGTGGATTCAGCGGTTTGCAAACCCTTTCTGTGCAGAATCCCAAAACCGGCATTTCCAGCCCAATGCCGGCATACGTACTAAACAGCAGGAAACTTCGTCTAAAACTCAGGAGAAACGTTTCCTTGAAACTGCTCTGCTGTGCGTTCGTTCACCTAAGAGAGTTGAATCTATGTTGAGATTCAGCGAGTCAGAAACACGTTTCTTCTAGGAGCTGCGTTGGGATATTCCCGAGTGAATGGGACCATAGGCTGTACAGAGAAATATCTGCTTCTAAATCCAAAACGGAGCTATCTAACTGAATGGTTGTCAATGTGTGCCTTCAACTGACATAGTTAAACTCACGTGTGGATTCAGCGGTTTGCCAACTTTTTCTGTGCAGAATCCCAAAACCGGTATTTCCAGCCCAATGCCGGCATACGTACTATACAGCAGGAAACTTCGTCTAAAACTCAGGAGAAACGTTTCCTTGAAACTGCTCTGCTGTGCGTTCGTTCACCTAAGAGAGTTGAATCTATGTTGAGATTCAGCGAGTCAGAAACACGTTTCTTCTAGGAGCTGCGTTGGGATATTCCCGAGTGAATGGGACCATAGGCTGTACAGAGAAATATCTGCTTCTAAAACCAAAACGGAGCTATCTAACTGAATGGTTGTCAATGTGTGCCTTCAACAGACAGAGTTCAACTCACGTGTGGATTCAGCGGTTTGCAAACCCTTTCTGTGCAGAATCCCAAAACCGGTATTTCCAGCCCAATGCCGGCATACGTACTAAACAGCAGGAAACTTCGTCTAAAACTCAGGAGAAACGATTCCTTGAAACTGCTCTGCTGTGCGTTCTTTCAACTAAGAGAGTTGAACCTATATTGAGATTCAGCGAATCAGAAACACGTTTCTTCTAGGAACTGCGTTGGGATATTCC
Source organism: Aotus nancymaae (assembly GCF_030222135.1). Classification (NCBI taxonomy): domain Eukaryota; kingdom Metazoa; phylum Chordata; class Mammalia; order Primates; family Aotidae; genus Aotus; species Aotus nancymaae. Next base: position 1,157,575 of record NW_026988514.1, on the reverse strand, counting down.
CGAGTGAATGGGACCATAGGCTGTACAGAGAAATATCTGCTTCCAAAACCAAAACGGAGCTATCTACATAAGTGGTTGTCCATGTGTGCATTCAACTGACGGAGTTAAACTCAAGTGTGGATTCAGCGGTTTGCAAACCCTTTCTGTGCAGAATCCCAAAACCGGCATTTCCAGCCCAGTTCCAACATACGTACGAAACAGCAGTAAACTTCGTCTAAAACTCAGGAGAAACGTTTCCATGTAACTCCTCTGCTGTGCGTTCATTCACCTAAGAGAGTTGAACCTATGTTGAGATTCAGCGAGTCAGAAACACGTTTCTTCTAGGAGCTGCGTTGGGATATTCCCGAGTGAATGAGACCATAGGCTGTACAGAGAAATATCTGCTTCTAAAACCAAAACGGAGCTATCTAACTGAATGGTTGTCAATTTGTGCATTCAACAGACAGAGTTAAACTCACGTGTGGATTCAGCGGTTTGCGGAACCTTTCTGTGCAGAATCCCAAAACCGGCATTTCCAGCCCAATGCCGACATACGTACGAAAGAGCAGTAAACTTCGTCTAAAACTCAGGAGAAACGCTTCCTTGAAACTGCTCTGCTGTGCATTCATTCACCTAAGACAGTTGAATCTATGTTTAGATTCAGCGAGTCAGAAACACCTTTCTTCTAGGAGCTACGATGGGATATTCCCGAGTGAATGGGACCATAGGCTGTACAGAGAAATATCTGCATCTTAAACCAAAACGGAGCTATCTAACTGAATGGTTGTCAATGTGTGCATTCATCTGATGGAGTTAAACTCACGTGTGGATTCAGCGGTTTGCATACCCTTTCTGTGCCGAATCCCGAAACCGGTATTTCCAGCCCAATGCCGGCATACGTACTAAACAACAGGAAACTTCGTCTAAAACTCAGGAGAAATGTTTCCTTGAAACTGCTCTGCTGTGCGTTCGTTCACCTAAGAGAGTTGAATCTATGTTGAGATTCAGCGAGTCAGAAACACGTTTCTTCTAGGAGCTGCGTTGGGATATTCCCGAGTGAATGGGACCATAGGCTGTACAGAGAAATATCTGCTTCTAAAACCAAAACGGAGCTATCTAACTGAATGGTTGTCAATGTGTGCATTCAACTGACAGAGTTAAACTCACGTGTGGATTCAGCGGTTTGCCAACCCTTTCTGTGCAGAATCCCAAAACCGGTATTTCCAGCCCAATGCCGGCATACGTACTAAAGTGCAGGAAACTTCGTCTAAAACTCAGGAGAAACGTTTCCTTGAAACTGCTCTGCTGTGCGTTCGTTCACCTCAGAGAGTTGAATCTATGTTGAGATTCAGCGAGTCAGAAACACGTTTCTTCTAGGAGCTGCGTTGGGATATTCCCGAGTGAATGGGACCATAGGCTGTACAGAGAAATATCTGCTTCTAAAACCAAAACGGAGCTATCTAACTGAATGGTTGTCAATGTGTGCATTCAACAGACAGAGTTAAACTCACGTGTGGATTCAGCGGTTTGCAAACCCTTTCTGTGCAGAATCCCAAAACCGGTATTTCCAGCCCAATGCCGGCATACGTACTAAACAGCAGGAAACTTCGTCTAAAACTCAGGAGAAACGTTTCCTTGAAACTGCTCTGCTGTGCGTTCGTTCACCTAAGAGAGTTGAATCTATGTTTAGATTCAGCGAGTCAGAAACACCTTTCTTCTAGGAGCTGCGTTGGGATATTCCCGAGTGAATGGGACCATAGGCTGTACAGAGAAATATCTGCTTCTAAAACCAAAACGGAGCTATCTAACTGAATGGTTGTCAATGTGTGCATTCAACAGACAGAGTTAAACTCACGTGTGGATTCAGCGGTTTGCAAACCCTTTCTGTGCAGAATCCCAAAACCGGTATTTCCAACCCAATGCCGGCATACGTACTAAACAGCAGGAAACTTCGTCTAAAACTCAGGAGAAACGTTTCCTTGAAACTGCTCTGCTGTGCGTTCGTTCACCTAAGAGAGTTGAATCTATGTTGAGATTCAGCGAGTCAGAAACACGTTTCTTCTAGGAGCTGCGTTGGGATATTCCCGAGTGAATGGGACCATAGGCTGTACAGAGAAATATCTGCTTCTAAAACGAAAACGGAGCTATCTAACTGAATGGTTTTCAAGGTGTGCATTCAACAGACAGAGTTAAACTCACGTGTGGATTCAGCGGTTTGCAAACCCTTTCTGTGCAGAATCCCAAAACCGGCATTTCCAGCCCAATGCCGGCATACGTACTAAACAGCAGGAAACTTCGTCTAAAACTCAGGAGAAACGTTTCCTTGAAACTGCTCTGCTGTGCGTTCGTTCACCTAAGAGAGTTGTATCTATGTTGAGATTCAGCGAGTCAGAAACACGTTTCTTCTAGGAGCTGCGTTGGGATATTCCCGAGTGAATGGGACCATAGGCTGTACAGAGAAATATCTGCTTCTAAATCCAAAACGGAGCTATCTAACTGAATGGTTGTCAATGTGTGCCTTCAACTGACATAGTTAAACTCACGTGTGGATTCAGCGGTTTGCCAACCCTTTCTGTGCAGAATCCCAAAACCGGTATTTCCAGCCCAATGCCGGCATACGTACTAAAGAGCAGGAAACTTCGTCTAAAACTCAGGAGAAACGTTTCCTTGAAACTGCTCTGCTGTGCGTTCGTTCACCTAAGAGAGTTGAATCTATGTTGAGATTCAGCGAGTCAGAAACACGTTTCTTCTAGGAGCTGCGTTGGGATATTCCCGAGTGAATGGGACCATAGGCTGTACAGAGAAATATCTGCTTCTAAAACCAAAACGGAGCTATCTAACTGAATGGTTGTCAATGTGTGCCTTCAACAGACAGAGTTAAACTCACGTGTGGATTCAGCGGTTTGCAAACCCTTTCTGTGCAGAATCCCAAAACCGGTATTTCCAGCCCAATGCCGGCATACGTACTAAACAGCAGGAAACTTCGTCTAAAACTCAGGAGAAACGATTCCTTGAAACTGCTCTGCTGTGCGTTCTTTTAACTAAGAGAGTTGAACCTATATTGAGATTCAGCGAATCAGAAACACGTTTCTTCTAGGAACTGCGTTGGGATATTCCCGAGTGAATGGAACCATAGGCTGTACAGAGAAATATCTGCTTCCAAAACCAAAACGGAGCTATTTACATAAGTGGTTGTCCATGTGTGCATTCAACTGACGGAGTTAAACTCACGTGTGGATTCAGCGGTTTGCAAACCCTTTCTGTGCAGAATCCCAAAACCGGCATTTCCAGCCCAGTTCCAACATACGTACGAAACAGCAGTAAACTTCGTCTAAAACTCAGGAGAAACGTTTCCATGTAACTCCTCTGCTGTGCGTTCATTCACCTAAGAGAGTTGAACCTATGTTGAGATTCAGCGAGTCAGAAACACGTTTCTTCTAGGAGCTGCGTTGGGATATTCCCGAGTGAATGAGACCATAGGCTGTACAGAGAAATATCTGCTTCTAAAACCAAAACGGAGCTATCTAACTGAATGGTTGTCAATGTGTGCATTCAACTGACGGAGTTAAACTCACCTGTGGATTCAGCGGTTTGCGGAACCTTTCTGTGCAGAATCCCAAAACCGGCATTTCCAGCCCAATGCCGACATACGTACGAAAGAGCAGTAAACTTCGTCTAAAACTCAGGAGAAACGCTTCCTTGAAACTGCTCTGCTGTGCATTCATTCACCTAAGACAGTTGAATCTATGTTTAGATTCAGCGAGTCAGAAACACCTTTCTTCTAGGAGCTACGATGGGATATTCCCGAGTGAATGGGACCATAGGCTGTACAGAGAAATATCTGCATCTTAAACCAAAACGGAGCTATCTAACTGAATGTTTGTCAATGTGTGCATTCATCTGATGGAGTTAAACTCACGTGTGGATTCAGCGGTTTGCAAACCCTTTCTGTGCCGAATCCCGAAACCGGTATTTCCAGCCCAATGCCGGCATACGTACTAAACAACAGGAAACTTCGTCTAAAACTCAGGAGAAATGTTTCCTTGAAACTGCTCTGCTGTGCGTTCGTTCACCTAAGAGAGTTGAATCTATGTTGAGATTCAGCGAGTCAGAAACACGTTTCTTCTAGGAGCTGCGTGGGATAATCCCGAGTGAATGGGACCATAGACTGTACAGAGAAATATCTGCTTCTAAAACCAAAACGGAGCTATCTAACTGAATGGTTGTCAATGTGTGCCTTCAACTGACAGAGTTAAACTCACGTGTGGATTCAGCGGTTTGCCAACCCTTTCTGTGCAGAATCCCAAAACCGGTATTTCCAGCCCAATGCCGGCATATGTACTAAAGAGCAGGAAACTTCGTCTAAAACGCAGGAGAAACGTTTCCTTGAACCTCCTCTGCTGTGCGTTCGTTCACCTCAGAGAGTTGAATCTATGTTGAGATTCAGCGAGTCAGAAACACGTTTCTTCTAGGAGCTGCGTTGGGATATTCCCGAGTGAATGGGACCATAGGCTGTACAGAGAAATATCTGCTTCTAAAACCAAAACGGAGCTATCTAACTGAATGGTTGTCAATGTGTGCATTCAACAGACAGAGTTAAACTCACGTGTGGATTCAGCGGTTTGCAAACCCTTTCTGTGCAGAAACCCAAAACCGGTATTTCCAGCCCAATGCCGGCATACGTACTAAACAGCAGGAAACTTCGTCTAAAACTCAGGAGAAACGTTTCCTTGAAACTGCTCTGCTGTGCGTTCGTTCACCTAAGAGAGTTGAATCTATGTTGAGATTCAGCGAGTCAGAAACACGTTTCTTCTAGGAGCTGCGTTGGGATATTCCCGAGTGAATGGGACCATAGGCTGTACAGAGAAATATCTGCTTCTAAAACCAAAACGGAGCTATCTAACTGAATGGTTGTCAATGTGTGCATTCAACAGACAGAGTTAAACTCACGTGTGGATTCAGCGGTTTGCAAACCCTTTCTGTGCAGAATCCCAAAACCGGTATTTCCAACCCAATGCCGGCATACGTACTAAACAGCAGGAAACTTCGTCTAAAACTCAGAAGAAACGTTTCCTTGAAACTGCTCTGCTGTGCGTTCGTTCACCTAAGAGAGTTGAATCTATGTTGAGATTCAGCGAGTCAGAAACACGTTTCTTCTAGGAGCTGCGTTGGGATATTCCCGAGTGAATGGGACCATAGGCTGTACAGAGAAATATCTGCTTCTAAATACAAAATGGAGCTATCTAACTGAATGGTTGTCAATGTGTGCATTCAACTGACAGAGTTAAACTCAAGTGTGGATTCAGCGGCTTGCAAACCCTTTCTGTGCAGAATCCCAAAACCGGTATTTCCAGCCCAATGCCGGCATACGTACTAAAGAGCAGGAAACTTTGTCTTAAACTCAGGAGAAACGTTTCCTTGAAACTGCTCTGCTGTGCGTTCGTTCACCTAAGAGAGTTGAATCTATGTTGAGATTCAGCGAGTCAGAAACACGTTTCTTCTAGGAGCTGCGTTGGGATATTCCCGAGTGAATGGGACCATAGGCTGTACAGAGAAATATCTGCTTCTAAAACCAAAACGGAGCTATCTAACTGAATGGTTGTCAATGTGTGCATTCAACAGACAGAGTTAAACTCACGTGTGGATTCAGCGGTTTGCAAACCCTTTCTGTGCAGAATCCCAAAACCGGTATTTCCAGCCCAATGCCGGCATACGTACTAAACAGCAGGAAACTTCGTCTAAAACTCAGGAGAAACGTTTCCTTGAAACTGTTCTGCTGTGCGTTCGTTCACCTAAGAGAGTTGAATCTATGTTGAGATTCAGCGAGTCAGAAACACGTTTCTTCTAGGAGCTGCGTGGGATAATCCCGAGTGAATGGGACCATAGGCTGTACAGAGAAATATCTGCTTCTAAAACCAAAACGGAGCTATCTAACTGAATGGTTGTCAATGTGTGCCTTCAACTGACAGAGTTAAACTCACGTGTGGATTCAGCGGTTTGCCAACCCTTTCTGTGCAGAATCCCAAAACCGGTATTTCCAGCCCAATGCCGGCATACGTACTAAAGAGCAGGAAACTTCGTCTAAAACGCAGGAGAAACGTTTCCTTGAAACTCCTCTGCTGTGCGTTCGTTCACCTCAGAGAGTTGAATCTATGTTGAGATTCAGCGAGTCAGAAACACGTTTCTTCTAGGAGCTGCGTTGGGATATTCCCGAGTGAATGGGACCATAGGCTGTACAGAGAAATATCTGCTTCTAAAACCAAAACGGAGCTATCTAACTGAATGGTTGTCAATGTGTGCATTCAACAGACAGAGTTAAACTCACGTGTGGATTCAGCGGTTTGCAAACCCTTTCTGTGCAGAAACCCAAAACCGGTATTTCCAGCCCAATGCCGGCATACGTACTAAACAGCAGGAAACTTCGTCTAAAACTCAGGAGAAACGTTTCCTTGAAACTGCTCTGCTGTGCGTTCGTTCACCTAAGAGAGTTGAATCTATGTTGAGATTCAGCGAGTCAGAAACACGTTTCTTCTAGGAGCTGCGTTGGGATATTCCCGAGTGAATGGGACCATAGGCTGTACAGAGAAATATCTGCTTCTAAAACCAAAACGGAGCTATCTAACTGAGTGGTTGTCCATGTGTGCATTCAACTGATGGAGTTAAACTCACGTGTGGATTCAGCGGTTTGCAAACCCTTTCTGTGCAGAATCCCAAAACCGGCATTTCCAGCCCAGTTCCAACATACGTACGAAACGGCAGTAAACTTCGTCTAAAACTCTGGAGAAACGTTTCCATGTAACTCCTCTGCTGTGCGTTCATTCACCTAAGAGAGTTGAACCTATGTTGAGATTCAGCGAGTCAGAAACACGTTTCTTCTAGGAGCTGCGTTGGGATATTCCCGAGTGAATGAGACCATAGGCTGTACAGAGAAATATCTGCTTCTAAAACCAAAACGGAGCTATCTAACTGAATGGTTGTCAATGTGTGCCTTCAACTGACAGAGATAAACTCACGTGTGGATTCAGCGGCTTGCAAACCCTTTCTGTGCAGAATCCCAAAACCGGTATTTCCAGCCCAATGCGGGCATACGTACTAAAGAGCAGGAAACTTCGTCTAAAACTCAGGAGAAACGTTTCCTTGAAACTGCTCTGCTGTGCGTTCGTTCACCTAAGAGAGTTGAATCTATGTTGAGATTCAGCGAGTCAGAAACACCTTTCTTCTTGGAGCTATGATGGGATATTCCCGAGTGAATGGGACCATAGGCTGTACAGAGAAATATCTGCATCTTAAACCAAAACGGAGCTATCTAACTGAATGTTTGTCAATGTGTGCATTCATCTGATGGAGTTAAACTCACGTGTGGATTCAGCGGTTTGCAAAACCTTTCTGTTCCGAATCCCGAAACCGGCATTTCCAGGCCAATGCCGGAATACGTACCAAACAGCAGTAAACTTCGTCTAAATCTCAGGAGAAACGTTTCCCTGAAACTACTCTGCTGTGGTTTCATTCACCAAAGAGAGTTTAATCTATGTTGAGATCCAGCGAATCAGAACCACGTTTCTTCTCGGAGTTGTCTTGGCATATTCCCGAGTGAATGGGACCATAGGCTGTACAGAGAACTATCTGCTTCTAAAACCAAAACGGAGCTATCTAACTGAATGGTTGTCAATGTGTGCATTCAACTGACAGAGTTAAACTCACGTGTGGATTCAGCGGTTTGCAAACCCTTTCTGTGCAGAATCCCAAAACCGGTATTTCCAGCCCAATGCTGGCATACGTACTAAACAGCAGGAAACTTCGTCTAAAACTCAGGAGAAACGTTTCCTTGAAACTACTCTGCTGTGCGTTCGTTCACCTTAGAGAGTTGAATCTATGTTGAGATTCAGCGAGTCAGAAACACGTTTCTTCTAGGAGCTGCGTTGGGATATTCCCGAGTGAATGGGACCATAGGCTGTACAGAGAAATATCTGCTTCTAAAACGAAAACGGAGCTATCTAACTGAATGGTTTTCAAGGTGTGCATTCAACAGATAGAGTTAAACTCACGTGTGGATTCAGCGGTTTGCAAACCCTTTCTGTGCAGAATCCCAAAACCGGCATTTCCAGCCCAATGCCGGCATACGTACTAAACAGCAGGAAACTTCGTCTAAAACTCAGGAGAAACGTTTCCTTGAAACTGCTCTGCTGTGCGTTCGTTCACCTAAGAGAGTTGAATCTATGTTGAGATTCAGCGAGTCAGAAACACGTTTCTTCTAGGAGCTGCGTTGGGATATTCCCGAGTGAATGGGACCATAGGCTGTACAGAGAAATATCTGCTTCTAAATCCAAAACGGAGCTATCTAACTGAATGGTTGTCAATGTGTGCCTTCAACTGACATAGTTAAACTCACGTGTGGATTCAGCGGTTTGCCAACTTTTTCTGTGCAGAATCCCAAAACCGGTATTTCCAGCCCAATGCCGGCATACGTACTATACAGCAGGAAACTTCGTCTAAAACTCAGGAGAAACGTTTCCTTGAAACTGCTCTGCTGTGCGTTCGTTCACCTAAGAGAGTTGAATCTATGTTGAGATTCAGCGAGTCAGAAACACGTTTCTTCTAGGAGCTGCGTTGGGATATTCCCGAGTGAATGGGACCATAGGCTGTACAGAGAAATATCTGCTTCTAAAACCAAAACGGAGCTATCTAACTGAATGGTTGTCAATGTGTGCCTTCAACAGACAGAGTTCAACTCACGTGTGGATTCAGCGGTTTGCAAACCCTTTCTGTGCAGAATCCCAAAACCGGTATTTCCAGCCCAATGCCGGCATACGTACTAAACAGCAGGAAACTTCGTCTAAAACTCAGGAGAAACGATTCCTTGAAACTGCTCTGCTGTGCGTTCTTTCAACTAAGAGAGTTGAACCTATATTGAGATTCAGCGAATCAGAAACACGTTTCTTCTAGGAACTGCGTTGGGATATTCCCGAGTGAATGGGACCATAGGCTGTACAGAGAAATATCTGCTTCCAAAACCAAAACGGAGCTATCTACATAAGTGGTTGTCCATGTGTGCATTCAACTGACGGAGTTAAACTCAAGTGTGGATTCAGCGGTTTGCAAACCCTTTCTGTGCAGAATCCCAAAACCGGCATTTCCAGCCCAGTTCCAACATACGTACGAAACAGCAGTAAACTTCGTCTAAAACTCAGGAGAAACGTTTCCATGTAACTCCTCTGCTGTGCGTTCATTCACCTAAGAGAGTTGAACCTATGTTGAGATTCAGCGAGTCAGAAACACGTTTCTTCTAGGAGCTGCGTTGGGATATTCCCGAGTGAATGAGACCATAGGCTGTACAGAGAAATATCTGCTTCTAAAACCAAAACGGAGCTATCTAACTGAATGGTTGTCAATTTGTGCATTCAACTGACGGAGTTAAACTCACCTGTGGATTCAGCGGTTTGCGGAACCTTTCTGTGCAGAATCCCAAAACCGGCATTTCCAGCCCAATGCCGACATACGTACGAAAGAGCAGTAAACTTCGTCTAAAACTCAGGAGAAACGCTTCCTTGAAACTGCTCTGCTGTGCATTCATTCACCTAAGACAGTTGAATCTATGTTTAGATTCAGCGAGTCAGAAACACCTTTCTTCTAGGAGCTACGATGGGATATTCCCGAGTGAATGGGACCATAGGCTGTACAGAGAAATATCTGCATCTTAAACCAAAACGGAGCTATCTAACTGAATGGTTGTCAATGTGTGCATTCATCTGATGGAGTTAAACTCACGTGTGGATTCAGCGGTTTGCATACCCTTTCTGTGCCGAATCCCGAAACCGGTATTTCCAGCCCAATGCCGGCATACGTACTAAACAACAGGAAACTTCGTCTAAAACTCAGGAGAAATGTTTCCTTGAAACTGCTCTGCTGTGCGTTCGTTCACCTAAGAGAGTTGAATCTATGTTGAGATTCAGCGAGTCAGAAACACGTTTCTTCTAGGAGCTGCGTTGGGATATTCCCGAGTGAATGGGACCATAGGCTGTACAGAGAAATATCTGCTTCTAAAACCAAAACGGAGCTATCTAACTGAATGGTTGTCAATGTGTGCATTCAACTGACAGAGTTAAACTCACGTGTGGATTCAGCGGTTTGCCAACCCTTTCTGTGCAGAATCCCAAAACCGGTATTTCCAGCCCAATGCCGGCATACGTACTAAAGTGCAGGAAACTTCGTCTAAAACTCAGGAGAAACGTTTCCTTGAAACTGCTCTGCTGTGCGTTCGTTCACCTCAGAGAGTTGAATCTATGTTGAGATTCAGCGAGTCAGAAACACGTTTCTTCTAGGAGCTGCGTTGGGATATTCCCGAGTGAATGGGACCATAGGCTGTACAGAGAAATATCTGCTTCTAAAACCAAAACGGAGCTATCTAACTGAATGGTTGTCAATGTGTGCATTCAACAGACAGAGTTAAACTCACGTGTGGATTCAGCGGTTTGCAAACCCTTTCTGTGCAGAATCCCAAAACCGGTATTTCCAGCCCAATGCCGGCATACGTACTAAACAGCAGGAAACTTCGTCTAAAACTCAGGAGAAACGTTTCCTTGAAACTGCTCTGCTGTGCGTTCGTTCACCTAAGAGAGTTGAATCTATGTTGAGATTCAGCGAGTCAGAAACACGTTTCTTCTAGGAGCTGCGTTGGGATATTCCCGAGTGAATGGGACCATAGGCTGTACAGAGAAATATCTGCTTCTAAATCCAAAACGGAGCTATCTAACTGAATGGTTGTCAATGTGTGCCTTCAACTGACATAGTTAAACTCACGTGTGGATTCAGCGGTTTGCCAACTTTTTCTGTGCAGAATCCCAAAACCGGTATTTCCAGCCCAATGCCGGCATACGTACTATACAGCAGGAAACTTCGTCTAAAACTCAGGAGAAACGTTTCCTTGAAACTGCTCTGCTGTGCGTTCGTTCACCTAAGAGAGTTGAATCTATGTTGAGATTCAGCGAGTCAGAAACACGTTTCTTCTAGGAGCTGCGTTGGGATATTCCCGAGTGAATGGGACCATAGGCTGTACAGAGAAATATCTGCTTCTAAAACCAAAACGGAGCTATCTAACTGAATGGTTGTCAATGTGTGCCTTCAACAGACAGAGTTCAACTCACGTGTGGATTCAGCGGTTTGCAAACCCTTTCTGTGCAGAATCCCAAAACCGGTATTTCCAGCCCAATGCCGGCATACGTACTAAACAGCAGGAAACTTCGTCTAAAACTCAGGAGAAACGATTCCTTGAAACTGCTCTGCTGTGCGTTCTTTCAACTAAGAGAGTTGAACCTATATTGAGATTCAGCGAATCAGAAACACGTTTCTTCTAGGAACTGCGTTGGGATATTCCCGAGTGAATGGGACCATAGGCTGTACAGAGAAATATCTGCTTCCAAAACCAAAACGGAGCTATCTACATAAGTGGTTGTCCATGTGTGCATTCAACTGACGGAGTTAAACTCAAGTGTGGATTCAGCGGTTTGCAAACCCTTTCTGTGCAGAATCCCAAAACCGGCATTTCCAGCCCAGTTCCAACATACGTACGAAACAGCAGTAAACTTCGTCTAAAACTCAGGAGAAACGTTTCCATGTAACTCCTCTGCTGTGCGTTCATTCACCTAAGAGAGTTGAACCTATGTTGAGATTCAGCGAGTCAGAAACACGTTTCTTCTAGGAGCTGCGTTGGGATATTCCGGAGTGAATGAGACCATAGGCTGTACAGAGAAATATCTGCTTCTAAAACCAAAACGGAGCTATCTAACTGAATGGTTGTCAATTTGTGCATTCAACTGACGGAGTTAAACTCACCTGTGGATTCAGCGGTTTGCGGAACCTTTCTGTGCAGAATCCCAAAACCGGTATTTCCAGCCCAATGCCGACATACGTACGAAAGAGCAGTAAACTTCGTCTAAAACTCAGGAGAAACGCTTCCTTGAAACTGCTCTGCTGTGCATTCATTCACCTAAGACAGTTGAATCTATGTTTAGATTCAGCGAGTCAGAAACACCTTTCTTCTAGGAGCTACGATGGGATATTCCCGAGTGAATGGGACCATAGGCTGTACATAGAAATATCTGCATCTTAAACCAAAACGGAGCTATCTAACTGAATGGTTGTCAATGTGTGCATTCATCTGATGGAGTTAAACTCACGTGTGGATTCAGCGGTTTGCATACCCTTTCTGTGCCGAATCCCGAAACCGGTATTTCCAGCCCAATGCCAGCATACGTACTAAACAACAGGAAACTTCGTCTAAAACTCAGGAGAAATGTTTCCTTGAAACTGCTCTGCTGTGCGTTCGTTCACCTAAGAGAGTTGAATCTATGTTGAGATTCAGCGAGTCAGAAACACGTTTCTTCTAGGAGCTGCGTTGGGATATTCCCGAGTGAATGGGACCATAGGCTGTACAGAGAAATATCTGCTTCTAAAACCAAAACGGAGCTATCTAACTGAATGGTTGTCAATGTGTGCATTCAACTGACAGAGTTAAACTCACGTGTGGATTCAGCGGTTTGCCAACCCTTTCTGTGCAGAATCCCAAAACCGGTATTTCCAGCCCAATGCCGGCATACGTACTAAAGTGCAGGAAACTTCGTCTAAAACTCAGGAGAAACGTTTCCTTGAAACTGCTCTGCTGTGCGTTCGTTCACCTCAGAGAGTTGAATCTATGTTGAGATTCAGCGAGTCAGAAACACGTTTCTTCTAGGAGCTGCGTTGGGATATTCCCGAGTGAATGGGACCATAGGCTGTACAGAGAAATATCTGCTTCTAAAACCAAAACGGAGCTATCTAACTGAATGGTTGTCAATGTGTGCATTCAACAGACAGAGTTAAACTCACGTGTGGATTCAGCGGTTTGCAAACCCTTTCTGTGCAGAATCCCAAAACCGGTATTTCCAGCCCAATGCCGGCATACGTACTAAACAGCAGGAAACTTCGTCTAAAACTCAGGAGAAACGTTTCCTTGAAACTGCTCTGCTGTGCGTTCGTTCACCTAAGAGAGTTGAATCTATGTTTAGATTCAGCGAGTCAGAAACACCTTTCTTCTAGGAGCTGCGTTGGGATATTCCCGAGTGAATGGGACCATAGGCTGTACAGAGAAATATCTGCTTCTAAAACCAAAACGGAGCTATCTAACTGAATGGTTGTCAATGTGTGCATTCAACAGACAGAGTTAAACTCACGTGTGGATTCAGCGGTTTGCAAACCCTTTCTGTGCAGAATCCCAAAACCGGTATTTCCAACCCAATGCCGGCATACGTACTAAACAGCAGGAAACTTCATCTAAAACTCAGGAGAAACGTTTCCTTGAAACTGCTCTGCTGTGCGTTCGTTCACCTAAGAGAGTTGAATCTATGTTGAGATTCAGCGAGTCAGAAACACGTTTCTTCTAGGAGCTGCGTTGGGATATTCCCGAGTGAATGGGACCATAGGCTGTACAGAGAAATATCTGCTTCTAAAACGAAAACGGAGCTATCTAACTGAATGGTTTTCAAGGTGTGCATTCAACAGACAGAGTTAAACTCACGTGTGGATTCAGCGGTTTGCAAACCCTTTCTGTGCAGAATCCCAAAACCGGCATTTCCAGCCCAATGCCGGCATACGTACTAAACAGCAGGAAACTTCGTCTAAAACTCAGGAGAAACGTTTCCTTGAAACTGCTCTGCTGTGCGTTCGTTCACCTAAGAGAGTTGAATCTATGTTGAGATTCAGCGAGTCAGAAACACGTTTCTTCTAGGAGCTGCGTTGGGATATTCCCGAGTGAATGGGACCATAGGCTGTACAGAGAAATATCTGCTTCTAAATCCAAAACGGAGCTATCTAACTGAATGGTTGTCAATGTGTGCCTTCAACTGACATAGTTAAACTCACGTGTGGATTCAGCGGTTTGCCAACCCTTTCTGTGCAGAATCCCAAAACCGGTATTTCCAGCCCAATGCCGGCATACGTACTAAAGAGCAGGAAACTTCGTCTAAAACTCAGGAGAAACGTTTCCTTGAAACTGCTCTGCTGTGCGTTCGTTCACCTAAGAGAGTTGAATCTATGTTGAGATTCAGCGAGTCAGAAACACGTTTCTTCTAGGAGCTGCGTTGGGATATTCCCGAGTGAATGGGACCATAGGCTGTACAGAGAAATATCTGCTTCTAAAACCAAAACGGAGCTATCTAACTGAATGGTTGTCAATGTGTGCCTTCAACAGACAGAGTTCAACTCACGTGTGGATTCAGCGGTTTGCAAACCCTTTCTGTGCAGAATCCCAAAACCGGTATTTCCAGCCCAATGCCGGCATACGTACTAAACAGCAGGAAACTTCGTCTAAAACTCAGGAGAAACGATTCCTTGAAACTGCTCTGCTGTGCGTTCTTTCAACTAAGAGAGTTGAACCTATATTGAGATTCAGCGAATCAGAAACACGTTTCTTCTAGGAACTGCGTTGGGATATTCCCGAGTGAATGGGACCATAGGTTGTACAGAGAAATATCTGCTTCCAAAACCAAAACGGAGCTATCTACATAAGTGGTTGTCCATGTGTGCATTCAACTGACGGAGTTAAACTCAAGTGTGGATTCAGCGGTTTGCAAACCCTTTCTGTGCAGAATCCCAAAACCGGCATTTCCAGCCCAGTTCCAACATACGTACGAAACAGCAGTAAACTTCGTCTAAAACTCAGGAGAAACGTTTCCATGTAACTCCTCTGCTGTGCGTTCATTCACCTAAGAGAGTTGAACCTATGTTGAGATTCAGCGAGTCAGAAACACGTTTCTTCTAGGAGCTGCGTTGGGATATTCCCGAGTGAATGAGACCATAGGCTGTACAGAGAAATATCTGCTTCTAAAACCAAAACGGAGCTATCTAACTGAATGGTTGTCAATTTGTGCATTCAACTGACGGAGTTAAACTCACCTGTGGATTCAGCGGTTTGCGGAACCTTTCTGTGCAGAATCCCAAAACCGGCATTTCCAGCCCAATGCCGACATACGTAAGAAAGAGCAGTAAACTTCGTCTAAAACTCAGGAGAAACGCTTCCTTGAAACTGCTCTGCTGTGCATTCATTCACCTAAGACAGTTGAATCTATGTTTAGATTCAGCGAGTCAGAAACACCTTTCTTCTAGGAGCTACGATGGGATATTCCCGAGTGAATGGGACCATAGGCTGTACAGAGAAATATCTGCATCTTAAACCAAAACGGAGCTATCTAACTGAATGGTTGTCAATGTGTGCATTCATCTGATGGAGTTAAACTCACGTGTGGATTCAGCGGTTTGCATACCCTTTCTGTGCCGAATCCCGAAACCGGTATTTCCAGCCCAATGCCGGCATACGTACTAAACAACAGGAAACTTCGTCTAAAACTCAGGAGAAATGTTTCCTTGAAACTGCTCTGCTGTGCGTTCGTTCACCTAAGAGAGTTGAATCTATGTTGAGATTCAGCGAGTCAGAAACACGTTTCTTCTAGGAGCTGCGTTGGGATATTCCCGAGTGAATGGGACCATAGGCTGTACAGAGAAATATCTGCTTCTAAAACCAAAACGGAGCTATCTAACTGAATGGTTGTCAATGTGTGCATTCAACTGACAGAGTTAAACTCACGTGTGGATTCAGCGGTTTGCCAACCCTTTCTGTGCAGAATCCCAAAACCGGTATTTCCAGCCCAATGCCGGCATACGTACTAAAGTGCAGGAAACTTCGTCTAAAACTCAGGAGAAACGTTTCCTTGAAACTGCTCTGCTGTGCGTTCGTTCATCTCAGAGAGTTGAATCTATGTTGAGATTCAGCGAGTCAGAAACACGTTTCTTCTAGGAGCTGCGTTGGGATATTCCCGAGTGAATGGGACCATAGGCTGTACAGAGAAATATCTGCTTCTAAAACCAAAACGGAGCTATCTAACTGAATGGTTGTCAATGTGTGCATTCAACAGACAGAGTTAAACTCACGTGTGGATTCAGCGGTTTGCAAACCCTTTCTGTGCAGAATCCCAAAACCGGCATTTCCAGCCCAATGCCGGCATACGTACTAAACAGCAGGAAACTTCGTCTAAAACTCAGGAGAAACGTTTCCTTGAAACTGCTCTGCTGTGCGTTCGTTCACCTAAGAGAGTTGAATCTATGTTGAGATTCAGCGAGTCAGAAACACGTTTCTTCTAGGAGCTGCGTTGGGATATTCCCGAGTGAATGGGACCATAGGCTGTACAGAGAAATATCTGCTTCTAAAACCAAAACGGAGCTATCTAACTGAATGGTTGTCAATGTGTGCATTCAACAGACAGAGTTAAACTCACGTGTGGATTCAGCGGTTTGCAAACCCTTTCTGTGCAGAATCCCAAAACCGGTATTTCCAACCCAATGCCGGCATACGTACTAAACAGCAGGAAACTTCGTCTAAAACTCAGGAGAAACGTTTCCTTGAAACTGCTCTGCTGTGCGTTCGTTCACCTAAGAGAGTTGAATCTATGTTGAGATTCAGCGAGTCAGAAACACGTTTCTTCTAGGAGCTGCGTTGGGATATTCCCGAGTGAATGGGACCATAGGCTGTACAGAGAAATATCTGCTTCTAAATACAAAATGGAGCTATCTAACTGAATGGTTGTCAATGTGTGCATTCAACTGACAGAGTTAAACTCAAGTGTGGATTCAGCGGCTTGCAAACCCTTTCTGTGCAGAATCCCAAAACCGGTATTTCCAGCCCAATGCCGGCATACGTACTAAAGAGCAGGAAACTTCGTCTAAAACTCAGGAGAAACGTTTCCTTGAAACTGCTCTGCTGTGCGTTCGTTCACCTAAGAGAGTTGAATCTATGTTGAGATTCAGCGAGTCAGAAACACGTTTCTTCTAGGAGCTGAGTTGGGATATTCCCGAGTGAATGGGACCATAGGCTGTACAGAGAAATATCTGCTTCTAAAACCAAAACGGAGCTATCTAACTGAATGGTTGTCAATGTGTGCATTCAACAGACAGAGTTAAACTCACGGTGTGGATTCAGCGGTTTGCAAATCCTTTCTGTGCAGAATCCCAAAACCGGTATTTCCAGCCCAATGCCGGCATACATACTAAACAGCAGGAAACTTCGTCTAAAACTCAGGAGAAACGTTTCCTTGAAACTGCTCTGCTGTGCGTTCGTTCACCTCAGAGAGTTGAATCTATGTTGAGATTCATCGAGTCAGAAACACGTTTCTTCTAGGAGCTGCGTTGGGATATTCCCGAGTGAATGGGACCATAGGCTGTACAGAGAAATATCTGCTTCTAAAACCAAAACGGAGCTATCTAACTGAATGGTTGTCAATGTGTGCATTCAACAGACAGAGTTAAACTCACGTGTGGATTCAGCGGTTTGCAAACCCTTTCTGTGCAGAATCCCAAAACCGGTATTTCCAGCCCAATGCCGGCATACGTACTAAACAGCAGGAAACTTCGTCTAAAACTCAGGAGAAACGTTTCCTTGGAACTGCTCTGCTGTGCGTTCGTTCACCTAAGAGAGTTGAATCTATGTTGAGATTCAGCGAGTCAGAAACACGTTTCTTCTAGGAGCTGCGTTGGGATATTCCCGAGTGAATGGGACCATAGGCTGTACAGAGAAATATCTGCTTCTAAAACCAAAACGGAGCTATCTAACTGAATGGTTGTCAATGTGTGCATTCAACTGACAGAGTTAAAGTCACGTGTGGATTCAGCGGTTTGCAAACCCTTTCTGTGCAGAATCCCAAAACCGGTATTTCCAGCCCAATGCCGGCATACGTACTAAACAGCAGGAAACTTCGTCTAAAACTCAAGAGAAACGTTTCCTTGAAACTGCTCTGCTGTGCGTTCGTTCACCTAAGAGAGTTGAATCTATGTTGAGATTCAGCGAGTCAGAAACACGTTTCTTCTAGGAGCTGCGTTGGGATATTCCCGAGTGAATGGGACCACAGGCTGTACAGAGAAATATCTGCTTCTAAAACGAAAACGGAGCTATCTAACTGAATGGTTGTCAATGTGTGTCTTCAACAGACAGAGTTAAACTCACGTGTGGATTCAGCGGTTTGCAAACCCTTTCTGTGCAGAATCCCAAAACCGGTATTTCCAGCCCAATGCCGGCATACGTACTAAACAGCAGGAAACTTCGTCTAAAACTCAGGAGAAACGTTTCCTTGAAACTGCTCTGCTGTGCGTTCGTTCACCTAAGAGAGTTGAATCTATGTTGAGATTCAGCGAGTCAGAAACACGTTTCTTCTAGGAGCTGCGTTGGGATATTACCGAGTGAAGGGGACCATAGGCTGTACAGAGAAATATCTGCTTCTAAAACCAAAACGGAGCTATCTAACTGAATGGTTGTCAATGTGTGCCTTCAACTGACAGAGTTAAACTCACGTGTGGATTCAGCGGCTTGCAAACCCTTTCTGTGCAGAATCCCAAAACCGGTATTTCCAGCCCAATGCCGGCATACGTACTAAAGAGCAGGAAACTTCGTCTAAAACTCAGGAGAAACGTTTCCTTGAAACTGCTCTGCTGGGCGTTCGTTCACCTAAGAGAGTTGAATCTATGTTGAGATTCAGCGAGTCAGAAACACGTTTCTTCTAGGAGCTGCGTTGGGATATTCCCGAGGGAATGGGGCCATAGGCTGTACAGAGAAATATCTGCTTCTAAAACCAAAACGGAGCTATCTAACTGAATGGTTGTCAATGTGTGCATTCAACTGACAGAGATAAACTCACTTGTGAATTCAGCGGTTTGCAAATCCTTTCTGTTCAGAATCCCAAAACCGGTATTTCCAGCCCAATGCCGGCATACGTACTAAACAGCAGGAAACTTCGTCTAAAACTCAGGAGAAACGTTTCCTTGAAACTGCTCTGCTGTGCGTTCGTTCACCTAAGAGAGTTGAATCTATGTTGAGATTCAGCGAGTCAGAAACACGTTTCTTCTAGGAACTGCGTTGGGATATTCCCGAGTGAATGGGACCATATGCTGTACAGAGAAATATCTGCTTCTAAAACCAAAACGGAGCTATCTAACTGAATGGTTGTCAATGTGTGCATTCAACAGACAGAGTTAAACTCACGTGTGGATTCAGCGGTTTGCAAACCCTTTCTGTGCAGAATCCCAAAACCGGTATTTCCAGCCCAATGCCGGCATACGTACTAAACAGCAGGAAACTTCGTCTAAAACTCAGGAGAAACGTTTCCTTGAAACTGCTCTGCTGTGCGTTCGTTCACCTAAGAGAGTTGAATCTATGTTGAGATTCAGCGAGTCAGAAACACGTTTCTTCTAGGAGCTGCGTTGGGATATTCCCGAGTGAATGGGACCATAGGCTGTACAGAGAAATATCTGCTTCTAAAACCAAAACGGAGCTATCTAACTGAATGGTTGTCAATGTGTGCATTCAACAGACAGAGTTAAATTCACGTGTGGATTCAGCGGTTTGCAAACCCTTTCTGTGCAGAATCCCAAAACCGGTATTTCCAGCCCAATGCCGGCATACGTACTAAAGAGCAGGAAACTTCGTCTAAAACTCAGGAGAAACGTTTCCTTGAAACTGCTCTGCTGTGCATTCGTTCACCTAAGAGAGTTGAATCTATGTTGAGATTCAGCGAGTCAGAAACACGTTTCTTCTAGGAGCTGCGTTGGGATATTCCTGAGTGAATGGGACCATAGGCTGTTCAGAGAAATATCTGCTTCTAAAACCAAAACGGAGCTATCTAACTGAATGGTTGTCAATGTGTGCATTCAACTGACAGAGTTAAACTCACGTGTGGATTCAGCGGCTTGCAAACACTTTCTGTGCAGAATCCCAAAACCGGTATTTCCAGCCCAATGCCGGCATACGTACTAAACAGCAGGAAACTTCGTCTAAAACTCAGGAGAAACGTTTCCTTGAAACTGCTCTGCTGGGCGTTCGTTCACCTAAGAGAGTTGAATCTATGTTGAGATTCAGCGAGTCAGAAACACGTTTCTTCTAGGAGCTGCGTTGGGATATTCCCGAGTGAATGGGACCATAGGCTGTACAGAGAAATATCTGCTTCTAAAACCAAAACGGAGCTATCTAACTGAATGGTTGTCAATGTGTGCATTCAACTGACAGAGATAAACTCACTTGAGAATTCAGCGGTTAGCAAATCCTTTCTGTTCAGAATCCCAAAACTGGTATTTCCAGCCCAATGCCGGCATACGTACTAAACAGCAGGAAACTTCGTCTAAAACTCAGGAGAAACGTTTCCTTGAAACTGCTCTGCTGTGCGTTCGTTCACCTAAGAGAGTTGAATCTATGTTGAGATTCAGCGAGTCAGAAACACGTTTCTTCTAGGAGCTGCGTTGGGATATTCCCGAGTGAATGGGACCATAGGCTGTACAGAGAAATATCTGCTTCTAAAACCAAAACGGAGCTATCTAACTGAATGGTTGTCAATGTGTGCATTCAACAGACAGAGTTAAACTCACGTGTGGATTCAGCGGTTTGCAAACCCTTTCTGTGCAGAATCCCAAAACCGGTATTTCCAGCCCAATGCCGGCATACGTACTAAACAGCAGGAAACTTCGTCTAAAACTCAGGAGAAACGTTTCCTTGAAACTGCTCTGCTGTGCGTTCGTTCACCTAAGAGAGTTGAATCTATGTTGAGATTCAGCGAGTCAGAAACACGTTTCTTCTAGGAGCTGCGTTGGGATATTCCCGAGTGAATGGGACCATAGGCTGTACAGAGAAATATCTGCTTCTAAAACCAAAGCGGAGCTATCTAACTGAATGGTTGTCAATGTGTGCATTCAACTGACAGAGTTAAACTCACGTGTGGATTCAGCGGTTTGCAAACCCTTTCTGTGCAGAATCCCAAAACCGGTATTTCCAGCCCAATGCCGGCATACATACTAAACAGCAGGAAACTTCGTCTAAAACTCAGGAGAAACGTTTCCTTGAAACTGCTCTGCTGTGCGTTCGTTCACCTAAGAGAGTTGAATCTATGTTGAGATTCAGCGAGTCAGAAACACGTTTCTTCTAGGAGCTGCGTTGGGATATTGCCGAGTGAATGGGACCATAGGCTGTACAGAGAAATATCTGCTTCTAAAACCAAAACGGAGCTATCTAACTGAATGGTTGTCAATGTGTGCATTCAACAGACAGAGTTAAACTCACGTGTGGATTCAGCGGTTTGCAAACCCTTTCTGTGCAGAATCCCAAAACCGGTATTTCCAGCCCAATGCCGGCATACGTACTAAACAGCAGGAAACTTCGTCTAAAACTCAGGAGAAACGTTTCCTTGAAACTGCTCTGCTGTGCGTTCGTTCACCTAAGAGAGTTGAATCTATGTTGAGATTCAGCGAGTCAGAAACACGTTTCTTCTAGGAGCTGCGTTGGGATATTCCCGAGTGAATGGGACCATAGGCTGTACAGAGAAATATCTGCTTCTAAAACCAAAACGGAGCTATCTAACTGAATGGTTGTCAATGTGTGCATTCAACAGACAGAGTTAAACTCACGTGTGGATTCAGCGGTTTGCAAACCCTTTCTGTGCAGAATCCCAAAACCGGTATTTCCAACCCAATGCCGGCATACGTACTAAACAGCAGGAAACTTCGTCTAAAACTCAGGAGAAACGTTTCCTTGAAACTGTTCTGCTGTGCGTTCGTTCACCTAAGAGAGTTGAATCTATGTTGAGATTCAGCGAGTCAGAAACACGTTTCTTCTAGGAGCTGCGTTGGGATATTCCCGAGTGAATGGGACCATAGGCTGTACAGAAAAATATCTGCTTCTAAATACAAAATGGAGCTATCTAACTGAATGGTTGTCAATGTGTGCATTCAACTGACAGAGTTAAACTCAAGTGTGGATTCAGCGGCTTGCAAACCCTTTCTGTGCAGAATCCCAAAACCGGTATTTCCAGCCCAATGCCGGCATACGTACTAAAGAGCAGGAAACTTCGTCTAAAACTCAGGAGAAACGTTTCCTTGAAACTGCTCTGCTGTGCGTTCGTTCACCTAAGAGAGTTGAATCTATGTTGAGATTCAGCGAGTCAGAAACACGTTTCTTCTAGGAGCTGCGTTGGGATATTCCCGAGTGAATGGGACCATAGGCTGTACAGAGAAATATCTGCTTCTAAAACCAAAACGGAGCTATCTAACTGAATGGTTGTCAATGTGTGCATTCAACAGACAGAGTTAAACTCACGTGTGGATTCAGCGGTTTGCAAACCCTTTCTGTGCAGAATCCCAAAACCGGTATTTCCAACCCAATGCCGGCATACGTACTAAACAGCAGGAAACTTCGTCTAAAACTCAGGAGAAACGTTTCCTTGAAACTGTTCTGCTGTGCGTTCGTTCACCTAAGAGAGTTGAATCTATGTTGAGATTCAGCGAGTCAGAAACACGTTTCTTCTAGGAGCTGCGTTGGGATATTCCCGAGTGAATGGGACCATAGGCTGTACAGAAAAATATCTGCTTCTAAATACAAAATGGAGCTATCTAACTGAATGGTTGTCAATGTGTGCATTCAACTGACAGAGTTAAACTCAAGTGTGGATTCAGCGGCTTGCAAACCCTTTCTGTGCAGAATCCCAAAACCGGTATTTCCAGCCCAATGCCGGCATACGTACTAAAGAGCAGGAAACTTCGTCTAAAACTCAGGAGAAACGTTTCCTTGAAACTGCTCTGCTGTGCGTTCGTTCACCTAAGAGAGTTGAATCTATGTTGAGATTCAGCGAGTCAGAAACACGTTTCTTCTAGGAGCTGCGTTGGGATATTCCCGAGTGAATGGGACCAAAGGCTGTACAGAGAAATATCTGCTTCTAAAACCAAAACGGAGCTATCTAACTGAATGGTTGTCAATGTGTGCATTTAACAGACAGAGTTAAACTCACGTGTGGATTCAGCGGTTTGCAAACCCTTTCTGTGCAGAATCCCAAAACCGGTATTTCCAGCCCAATGCCGGCATACATACTAAACAGCAGGAAACTTCGTCTAAAACTCAGGAGAAACGTTTCCTTGAAACTGCTCTGCTGTGCGTTCGTTCACCTCAGAGAGTTGAATCTATGTTGAGATTCAGCGAGTCAGAAACACGTTTCTTCTAGGAGCTGCGTTGGGATATTCCCGAGTGAATGGGACCATAGGCTGTACAGAGAAATATCTGCTTCTAAAACCAAAACGGAGCTATCTAACTGAATGGTTGTCAATGTGTGCATTCAACAGACAGAGTTAAACTCACGTGTGGATTCAGCGGTTTGCAAACCCTTTCTGTGCAGAATCCCAAAACCGGTATTTCCAGCCCAATGCCGTACTAAACAGCAGGAAACTTCGTCTAAAACTCAGGAGAAACGTTTCCTTGAAACTGCTCTGCTGTGCGTTCGTTCACCTAAGAGAGTTGAATCTATGTTGAGATTCAGCGAGTCAGAAACACGTTTCTTCTAGGAGCTGCGTTGGGATATTCCCGAGTGAATGGGACCATAGGCTGTACAGAGAAATATCTGCTTCTAAAACCAAAACGGAGCTATCTAACTGAATGGTTGTCAATGTGTGCATTCAACAGACAGAGTTAAACTCACGTGTGGATTCAGCGGTTTGCAAACCCTTTCTGTGCAGAATCCCAAAACCGGTATTTCCAACCCAATGCCGGCATACGTACTAAACAGCAGGAAACTTCGTCTAAAACTCAGGAGAAACGTTTCCTTGAAACTGCTCTGCTGTGCGTTCGTTCACCTAAGAGAGTTGAATCTATGTTGAGATTCAGCGAGTCAGAAACACGTTTCTTCTAGGAGCTGCGTTGGGATATTCCCGAGTGAATGGGACCATAGGCTGTACAGAGAAATATCTGCTTCTAAATACAAAATGGAGCTATCTAACTGAATGGTTGTCAATGTGTGCATTCAACTGACAGAGTTAAACTCAAGTGTGGATTCAGCGGCTTGCAAACCCTTTCTGTGCAGAATCCCAAAACCGGTATTTCCAGCCCAATGCCGGCATACGTACTAAAGAGCAGGAAACTTCGTCTAAAACTCAGGAGAAACGTTTCCTTGAAACTGCTCTGCTGTGCGTTCGTTCACCTAAGAGAGTTGAATCTATGTTGAGATTCAGCGAGTCAGAAACACGTTTCTTCTAGGAGCTGCGTTGGGATATTCCCGAGTGAATGGGACCAAAGGCTGTACAGAGAAATATCTGCTTCTAAAACCAAAACGGAGCTATCTAACTGAATGGTTGTCAATGTGTGCATTTAACAGACAGAGTTAAACTCACGTGTGGATTCAGCGGTTTGCAAACCCTTTCTGTGCAGAATCCCAAAACCGGTATTTCCAGCCCAATGCCGGCATACATACTAAACAGCAGGAAACTTCGTCTAAAACTCAGGAGAAACGTTTCCTTGAAACTGCTCTGCTGTGCGTTCGTTCACCTCAGAGAGTTGAATCTATGTTGAGATTCAGCGAGTCAGAAACACGTTTCTTCTAGGAGCTGCGTTGGGATATTCCCGAGTGAATGGGACCATAGGCTGTACAGAGAAATATCTGCTTCTAAAACCAAAACGGAGCTATCTAACTGAATGGTTGTCAATGTGTGCATTCAACAGACAGAGTTAAACTCACGTGTGGATTCAGCGGTTTGCAAACCCTTTCTGTGCAGAATCCCAAAACCGGTATTTCCAGCCCAATGCCGTACTAAACAGCAGGAAACTTCGTCTAAAACTCAGGAGAAACGTTTCCTTGAAACTGCTCTGCTGTGCGTTCGTTCACCTAAGAGAGTTGAATCTATGTTGAGATTCAGCGAGTCAGAAACACGTTTCTTCTAGGAGCTGCGTTGGGATATTCCCGAGTGAATGGGACCATAGGCTGTACAGAGAAATATCTGCTTCTAAAACCAAAACGGAGCTATCTAACTGAATGGTTGTCAATGTGTGCATTCAACAGACAGAGTTAAACTCACGTGTGGATTCAGCGGTTTGCAAACCCTTTCTGTGCAGAATCCCAAAACCGGCATTTCCAGCCCAGTTCCAACATACGTACGAAACAGCAGTAAACTTCGTCTAAAACTCAGGAGAAACGTTTCCATGTAACTCCTCTGCTGTGCGTTCATTCACCTAAGAGAGTTGAACCTATGTTGAGATTCAGCGAGTCAGAAACACGTTTCTTCTAGGAGCTGCGTTGGGATATTCCGGAGTGAATGAGACCATAGGCTGTACAGAGAAATATCTGCTTCTAAAACCAAAACGGAGCTATCTAACTGAATGGTTGTCAATTTGTGCATTCAACTGACGGAGTTAAACTCACCTGTGGATTCAGCGGTTTGCGGAACCTTTCTGTGCAGAATCCCAAAACCGGTATTTCCAGCCCAATGCCGACATACGTACGAAAGAGCAGTAAACTTCGTCTAAAACTCAGGAGAAACGCTTCCTTGAAACTGCTCTGCTGTGCATTCATTCACCTAAGACAGTTGAATCTATGTTTAGATTCAGCGAGTCAGAAACACCTTTCTTCTAGGAGCTACGATGGGATATTCCCGAGTGAATGGGACCATAGGCTGTACAGAGAAATATCTGCATCTTAAACCAAAACGGAGCTATCTAACTGAATGGTTGTCAATGTGTGCATTCATCTGATGGAGTTAAACTCACGTGTGGATTCAGCGGTTTGCATACCCTTTCTGTGCCGAATCCCGAAACCGGTATTTACAGCCCAATGCCAGCATACGTACTAAACAACAGGAAACTTCGTCTAAAACTCAGGAGAAATGTTTCCTTGAAACTGCTCTGCTGTGCGTTCGTTCACCTAAGAGAGTTGAATCTATGTTGAGATTCAGCGAGTCAGAAACACGTTTCTTCTAGGAGCTGCGTTGGGATATTCCCGAGTGAATGGGACCATAGGCTGTACAGAGAAATATCTGCTTCTAAAACCAAAACGGAGCTATCTAACTGAATGGTTGTCAATGTGTGCATTCAACTGACAGAGTTAAACTCACGTGTGGATTCAGCGGTTTGCCAACCCTTTCTGTGCAGAATCCCAAAACCGGTATTTCCAGCCCAATGCCGGCATACGTACTAAAGTGCAGGAAACTTCGTCTAAAACTCAGGAGAAACGTTTCCTTGAAACTGCTCTGCTGTGCGTTCGTTCACCTCAGAGAGTTGAATCTATGTTGAGATTCAGCGAGTCAGAAACACGTTTCTTCTAGGAGCTGCGTTGGGATATTCCCGAGTGAATGGGACCATAGGCTGTACAGAGAAATATCTGCTTCTAAAACCAAAACGGAGCTATCTAACTGAATGGTTGTCAATGTGTGCATTCAACAGACAGAGTTAAACTCACGTGTGGATTCAGCGGTTTGCAAACCCTTTCTGTGCAGAATCCCAAAACCGGTATTTCCAACCCAATGCCGGCATACGTACTAAACAGCAGGAAACTTCGTCTAAAACTCAGGAGAAACGTTTCCTTGAAACTGCTCTGCTGTGCGTTCGTTCACCTAAGAGAGTTGAATCTATGTTGAGATTCAGCGAGTCAGAAACACGTTTCTTCTAGGAGCTGCGTTGGGATATTCCCGAGTGAATGGGACCATAGGCTGTACAGAGAAATATCTGCTTCTAAAACGAAAACGGAGCTATCTAACTGAATGGTTTTCAAGGTGTGCATTCAACAGAGAGAGTTAAACTCACGTGTGGATTCAGCGGTTTGCAAACCCTTTCTGTGCAGAATCCCAAAACCGGCATTTCCAGCCCAATGCCGGCATACGTACTAAACAGCAGGAAACTTCGTCTAAAACTCAGGAGAAACGTTTCCTTGAAACTGCTCTGCTGTGCGTTCGTTCACCTAAGAGAGTTGAATCTATGTTGAGATTCAGCGAGTCAGAAACACGTTTCTTCTAGGAGCTGCGTTGGGATATTCCCGAGTGAATGGGACCATAGGCTGTACAGAGAAATATCTGCTTCTAAATCCAAAACGGAGCTATCTAACTGAATGGTTGTCAATGTGTGCCTTCAACTGACATAGTTAAACTCACGTGTGGATTCAGCGGTTTGCCAACCCTTTCTGTGCAGAATCCCAAAACCGGTATTTCCAGCCCAATGCCGGCATACGTACTAAAGAGCAGGAAACTTCGTCTAAAACTCAGGAGAAACGTTTCCTTGAAACTGCTCTGCTGTGCGTTCGTTCACCTAAGAGAGTTGAATCTATGTTGAGATTCAGCGAGTCAGAAACACGTTTCTTCTAGGAGCTGCGTTGGGATATTCCCGAGTGAATGGGACCATAGGCTGTACAGAGAAATATCTGCTTCTAAAACCAAAACGGAGCTATCTAACTGAATGGTTGTCAATGTGTGCCTTCAACAGACAGAGTTCAACTCACGTGTGGATTCAGCGGTTTGCAAACCCTTTCTGTGCAGAATCCCAAAACCGGTATTTCCAGCCCAATGCCGGCATACGTACTAAACAGCAGGAAACTTCGTCTAAAACTCAGGAGAAACGATTCCTTGAAACTGCTCTGCTGTGCGTTCTTTCAACTAAGAGAGTTGAACCTATATTGAGATTCAGCGAATCAGAAACACGTTTCTTCTAGGAACTGCGTTGGGATATTCCCGAGTGAATGGGACCATAGGTTGTACAGAGAAATATCTGCTTCCAAAACCAAAACGGAGCTATCTACATAAGTGGTTGTCCATGTGTGCATTCAACTGACGGAGTTAAACTCAAGTGTGGATTCAGCGGTTTGCAAACCCTTTCTGTGCAGAATCCCAAAACCGGCATTTCCAGCCCAGTTCCAACATACGTACGAAACAGCAGTAAACTTCGTCTAAAACTCAGGAGAAACGTTTCCATGTAACTCCTCTGCTGTGCGTTCATTCACCTAAGAGAGTTGAACCTATGTTGAGATTCAGCGAGTCAGAAACACGTTTCTTCTAGGAGCTGCGTTGGGATATTCCCGAGTGAATGAGACCATAGGCTGTACAGAGAAATATCTGCTTCTAAAACCAAAACGGAGCTATCTAACTGAATGGTTGTCAATTTGTGCATTCAACTGACGGAGTTAAACTCACCTGTGGATTCAGCGGTTTGCGGAACCTTTCTGTGCAGAATCCCAAAACCGGCATTTCCAGCCCAATGCCGACATACGTAAGAAAGAGCAGTAAACTTCGTCTAAAACTCAGGAGAAACGCTTCCTTGAAACTGCTCTGCTGTGCATTCATTCACCTAAGACAGTTGAATCTATGTTTAGATTCAGCGAGTCAGAAACACCTTTCTTCTAGGAGCTACGATGGGATATTCCCGAGTGAATGGGACCATAGGCTGTACAGAGAAATATCTGCATCTTAAACCAAAACGGAGCTATCTAACTGAATGGTTGTCAATGTGTGCATTCATCTGATGGAGTTAAACTCACGTGTGGATTCAGCGGTTTGCATACCCTTTCTGTGCCGAATCCCGAAACCGGTATTTCCAGCCCAATGCCGGCATACGTACTAAACAACAGGAAACTTCGTCTAAAACTCAGGAGAAATGTTTCCTTGAAACTGCTCTGCTGTGCGTTCGTTCACCTAAGAGAGTTGAATCTATGTTGAGATTCAGCGAGTCAGAAACACGTTTCTTCTAGGAGCTGCGTTGGGATATTCCCGAGTGAATGGGACCATAGGCTGTACAGAGAAATATCTGCTTCTAAAACCAAAACGGAGCTATCTAACTGAATGGTTGTCAATGTGTGCATTCAACTGACAGAGTTAAACTCACGTGTGGATTCAGCGGTTTGCCAACCCTTTCTGTGCAGAATCCCAAAACCGGTATTTCCAGCCCAATGCCGGCATACGTACTAAAGTGCAGGAAACTTCGTCTAAAACTCAGGAGAAACGTTTCCTTGAAACTGCTCTGCTGTGCGTTCGTTCATCTCAGAGAGTTGAATCTATGTTGAGATTCAGCGAGTCAGAAACACGTTTCTTCTAGGAGCTGCGTTGGGATATTCCCGAGTGAATGGGACCATAGGCTGTACAGAGAAATATCTGCTTCTAAAACCAAAACGGAGCTATCTAACTGAATGGTTGTCAATGTGTGCATTCAACAGACAGAGTTAAACTCACGTGTGGATTCAGCGGTTTGCAAACCCTTTCTGTGCAGAATCCCAAAACCGGCATTTCCAGCCCAATGCCGGCATACGTACTAAACAGCAGGAAACTTCGTCTAAAACTCAGGAGAAACGTTTCCTTGAAACTGCTCTGCTGTGCGTTCGTTCACCTAAGAGAGTTGAATCTATGTTGAGATTCAGCGAGTCAGAAACACGTTTCTTCTAGGAGCTGCGTTGGGATATTCCCGAGTGAATGGGACCATAGGCTGTACAGAGAAATATCTGCTTCTAAAACCAAAACGGAGCTATCTAACTGAATGGTTGTCAATGTGTGCATTCAACAGACAGAGTTAAACTCACGTGTGGATTCAGCGGTTTGCAAACCCTTTCTGTGCAGAATCCCAAAACCGGTATTTCCAACCCAATGCCGGCATACGTACTAAACAGCAGGAAACTTCGTCTAAAACTCAGGAGAAACGTTTCCTTGAAACTGCTCTGCTGTGCGTTCGTTCACCTAAGAGAGTTGAATCTATGTTGAGATTCAGCGAGTCAGAAACACGTTTCTTCTAGGAGCTGCGTTGGGATATTCCCGAGTGAATGGGACCATAGGCTGTACAGAGAAATATCTGCTTCTAAATACAAAATGGAGCTATCTAACTGAATGGTTGTCAATGTGTGCATTCAACTGACAGAGTTAAACTCAAGTGTGGATTCAGCGGCTTGCAAACCCTTTCTGTGCAGAATCCCAAAACCGGTATTTCCAGCCCAATGCCGGCATACGTACTAAAGAGCAGGAAACTTCGTCTAAAACTCAGGAGAAACGTTTCCTTGAAACTGCTCTGCTGTGCGTTCGTTCACCTAAGAGAGTTGAATCTATGTTGAGATTCAGCGAGTCAGAAACACGTTTCTTCTAGGAGCTGAGTTGGGATATTCCCGAGTGAATGGGACCATAGGCTGTACAGAGAAATATCTGCTTCTAAAACCAAAACGGAGCTATCTAACTGAATGGTTGTCAATGTGTGCATTCAACAGACAGAGTTAAACTCACGGTGTGGATTCAGCGGTTTGCAAATCCTTTCTGTGCAGAATCCCAAAACCGGTATTTCCAGCCCAATGCCGGCATACATACTAAACAGCAGGAAACTTCGTCTAAAACTCAGGAGAAACGTTTCCTTGAAACTGCTCTGCTGTGCGTTCGTTCACCTCAGAGAGTTGAATCTATGTTGAGATTCATCGAGTCAGAAACACGTTTCTTCTAGGAGCTGCGTTGGGATATTCCCGAGTGAATGGGACCATAGGCTGTACAGAGAAATATCTGCTTCTAAAACCAAAACGGAGCTATCTAACTGAATGGTTGTCAATGTGTGCATTCAACAGACAGAGTTAAACTCACGTGTGGATTCAGCGGTTTGCAAACCCTTTCTGTGCAGAATCCCAAAACCGGTATTTCCAGCCCAATGCCGGCATACGTACTAAACAGCAGGAAACTTCGTCTAAAACTCAGGAGAAACGTTTCCTTGGAACTGCTCTGCTGTGCGTTCGTTCACCTAAGAGAGTTGAATCTATGTTGAGATTCAGCGAGTCAGAAACACGTTTCTTCTAGGAGCTGCGTTGGGATATTCCCGAGTGAATGGGACCATAGGCTGTACAGAGAAATATCTGCTTCTAAAACCAAAACGGAGCTATCTAACTGAATGGTTGTCAATGTGTGCATTCAACTGACAGAGTTAAAGTCACGTGTGGATTCAGCGGTTTGCAAACCCTTTCTGTGCAGAATCCCAAAACCGGTATTTCCAGCCCAATGCCGGCATACGTACTAAACAGCAGGAAACTTCGTCTAAAACTCAAGAGAAACGTTTCCTTGAAACTGCTCTGCTGTGCGTTCGTTCACCTAAGAGAGTTGAATCTATGTTGAGATTCAGCGAGTCAGAAACACGTTTCTTCTAGGAGCTGCGTTGGGATATTCCCGAGTGAATGGGAC
Organism: Aotus nancymaae; assembly: GCF_030222135.1. NCBI lineage: Eukaryota > Metazoa > Chordata > Mammalia > Primates > Aotidae > Aotus > Aotus nancymaae. The sequence goes on along the minus strand of NW_026988514.1, from coordinate 1,126,615 downwards.
CACAGGCTGTACAGAGAAATATCTGCTTCTAAAACGAAAACGGAGCTATCTAACTGAATGGTTGTCAATGTGTGTCTTCAACAGACAGAGTTAAACTCACGTGTGGATTCAGCGGTTTGCAAACCCTTTCTGTGCAGAATCCCAAAACCGGTATTTCCAGCCCAATGCCGGCATACGTACTAAACAGCAGGAAACTTCGTCTAAAACTCAGGAGAAACGTTTCCTTGAAACTGCTCTGCTGTGCGTTCGTTCACCTAAGAGAGTTGAATCTATGTTGAGATTCAGCGAGTCAGAAACACGTTTCTTCTAGGAGCTGCGTTGGGATATTACCGAGTGAAGGGGACCATAGGCTGTACAGAGAAATATCTGCTTCTAAAACCAAAACGGAGCTATCTAACTGAATGGTTGTCAATGTGTGCCTTCAACTGACAGAGTTAAACTCACGTGTGGATTCAGCGGCTTGCAAACCCTTTCTGTGCAGAATCCCAAAACCGGTATTTCCAGCCCAATGCCGGCATACGTACTAAAGAGCAGGAAACTTCGTCTAAAACTCAGGAGAAACGTTTCCTTGAAACTGCTCTGCTGGGCGTTCGTTCACCTAAGAGAGTTGAATCTATGTTGAGATTCAGCGAGTCAGAAACACGTTTCTTCTAGGAGCTGCGTTGGGATATTCCCGAGTGAATGGGGCCATAGGCTGTACAGAGAAATATCTGCTTCTAAAACCAAAACGGAGCTATCTAACTGAATGGTTGTCAATGTGTGCATTCAACTGACAGAGATAAACTCACTTGTGAATTCAGCGGTTTGCAAATCCTTTCTGTTCAGAATCCCAAAACCGGTATTTCCAGCCCAATGCCGGCATACGTACTAAACAGCAGGAAACTTCGTCTAAAACTCAGGAGAAACGTTTCCTTGAAACTGCTCTGCTGTGCGTTCGTTCACCTAAGAGAGTTGAATCTATGTTGAGATTCAGCGAGTCAGAAACACGTTTCTTCTAGGAACTGCGTTGGGATATTCCCGAGTGAATGGTACCATATGCTGTACAGAGAAATATCTGCTTCTAAAACCAAAACGGAGCTATCTAACTGAATGGTTGTCAATGTGTGCATTCAACAGACAGAGTTAAACTCACGTGTGGATTCAGCGGTTTGCAAACCCTTTCTGTGCAGAATCCCAAAACCGGTATTTCCAGCCCAATGCCGGCATACGTACTAAACAGCAGGAAACTTCGTCTAAAACTCAGGAGAAACGTTTCCTTGAAACTGCTCTGCTGTGCGTTCGTTCACCTAAGAGAGTTGAATCTATGTTGAGATTCAGCGAGTCAGAAACACGTTTCTTCTAGGAGCTGCGTTGGGATATTCCCGAGTGAATGGGACCATAGGCTGTACAGAGAAATATCTGCTTCTAAAACCAAAACGGAGCTATCTAACTGAATGGTTGTCAATGTGTGCATTCAACAGACAGAGTTAAATTCACGTGTGGATTCAGCGGTTTGCAAACCCTTTCTGTGCAGAATCCCAAAACCGGTATTTCCAGCCCAATGCCGGCATACGTACTAAAGAGCAGGAAACTTCGTCTAAAACTCAGGAGAAACGTTTCCTTGAAACTGCTCTGCTGTGCATTCGTTCACCTAAGAGAGTTGAATCTATGTTGAGATTCAGCGAGTCAGAAACACGTTTCTTCTAGGAGCTGCGTTGGGATATTCCTGAGTGAATGGGACCATAGGCTGTTCAGAGAAATATCTGCTTCTAAAACCAAAACGGAGCTATCTAACTGAATGGTTGTCAATGTGTGCATTCAACTGACAGAGTTAAACTCACGTGTGGATTCAGCGGCTTGCAAACACTTTCTGTGCAGAATCCCAAAACCGGTATTTCCAGCCCAATGCCGGCATACGTACTAAACAGCAGGAAACTTCGTCTAAAACTCAGGAGAAACGTTTCCTTGAAACTGCTCTGCTGTGCGTTCGTTCACCTAAGAGAGTTGAATCTATGTTGAGATTCAGCGAGTCAGAAACACGTTTCTTCTAGGAGCTGCGTTGGGATATTCCCGAGTGAATGGGACCATAGGCTGTACAGAGAAATATCTGCTTCTAAAACCAAAACGGAGCTATCTAACTGAATGGTTGTCAATGTGTGCATTCAACTGACAGAGATAAACTCACTTGAGAATTCAGCGGTTAGCAAATCCTTTCTGTTCAGAATCCCAAAACTGGTATTTCCAGCCCAATGCCGGCATACGTACTAAACAGCAGGAAACTTCGTCTAAAACTCAGGAGAAACGTTTCCTTGAAACTGCTCTGCTGTGCGTTCGTTCACCTAAGAGAGTTGAATCTATGTTGAGATTCAGCGAGTCAGAAACACGTTTCTTCTAGGAGCTGCGTTGGGATATTCCCGAGTGAATGGGACCATAGGCTGTACAGAGAAATATCTGCTTCTAAAACCAAAACGGAGCTATCTAACTGAATGGTTGTCAATGTGTGCATTCAACAGACAGAGTTAAACTCACGTGTGGATTCAGCGGTTTGCAAACCCTTTCTGTGCAGAATCCCAAAACCGGTATTTCCAGCCCAATGCCGGCATACGTACTAAACAGCAGGAAACTTCGTCTAAAACTCAGGAGAAACGTTTCCTTGAAACTGCTCTGCTGTGCGTTCGTTCACCTAAGAGAGTTGAATCTATGTTGAGATTCAGCGAGTCAGAAACACGTTTCTTCTAGGAGCTGCGTTGGGATATTCCCGAGTGAATGGGACCATAGGCTGTACAGAGAAATATCTGCTTCTAAAACCAAAGCGGAGCTATCTAACTGAATGGTTGTCAATGTGTGCATTCAACTGACAGAGTTAAACTCACGTGTGGATTCAGCGGTTTGCAAACCCTTTCTGTGCAGAATCCCAAAACCGGTATTTCCAGCCCAATGCCGGCATACATACTAAACAGCAGGAAACTTCGTCTAAAACTCAGGAGAAACGTTTCCTTGAAACTGCTCTGCTGTGCGTTCGTTCACCTAAGAGAGTTGAATCTATGTTGAGATTCAGCGAGTCAGAAACACGTTTCTTCTAGGAGCTGCGTTGGGATATTGCCGAGTGAATGGGACCATAGGCTGTACAGAGAAATATCTGCTTCTAAAACCAAAACGGAGCTATCTAACTGAATGGTTGTCAATGTGTGCATTCAACAGACAGAGTTAAACTCACGTGTGGATTCAGCGGTTTGCAAACCCTTTCTGTGCAGAATCCCAAAACCGGTATTTCCAGCCCAATGCCGGCATACGTACTAAACAGCAGGAAACTTCGTCTAAAACTCAGGAGAAACGTTTCCTTGAAACTGCTCTGCTGTGCGTTCGTTCACCTAAGAGAGTTGAATCTATGTTGAGATTCAGCGAGTCAGAAACACGTTTCTTCTAGGAGCTGCGTTGGGATATTCCCGAGTGAATGGGACCATAGGCTGTACAGAGAAATATCTGCTTCTAAAACCAAAACGGAGCTATCTAACTGAATGGTTGTCAATGTGTGCATTCAACAGACAGAGTTAAACTCACGTGTGGATTCAGCGGTTTGCAAACCCTTTCTGTGCAGAATCCCAAAACCGGTATTTCCAACCCAATGCCGGCATACGTACTAAACAGCAGGAAACTTCGTCTAAAACTCAGGAGAAACGTTTCCTTGAAACTGTTCTGCTGTGCGTTCGTTCACCTAAGAGAGTTGAATCTATGTTGAGATTCAGCGAGTCAGAAACACGTTTCTTCTAGGAGCTGCGTTGGGATATTCCCGAGTGAATGGGACCATAGGCTGTACAGAAAAATATCTGCTTCTAAATACAAAATGGAGCTATCTAACTGAATGGTTGTCAATGTGTGCATTCAACTGACAGAGTTAAACTCAAGTGTGGATTCAGCGGCTTGCAAACCCTTTCTGTGCAGAATCCCAAAACCGGTATTTCCAGCCCAATGCCGGCATACGTACTAAAGAGCAGGAAACTTCGTCTAAAACTCAGGAGAAACGTTTCCTTGAAACTGCTCTGCTGTGCGTTCGTTCACCTAAGAGAGTTGAATCTATGTTGAGATTCAGCGAGTCAGAAACACGTTTCTTCTAGGAGCTGCGTTGGGATATTCCCGAGTGAATGGGACCAAAGGCTGTACAGAGAAATATCTGCTTCTAAAACCAAAACGGAGCTATCTAACTGAATGGTTGTCAATGTGTGCATTTAACAGACAGAGTTAAACTCACGTGTGGATTCAGCGGTTTGCAAACCCTTTCTGTGCAGAATCCCAAAACCGGTATTTCCAGCCCAATGCCGGCATACATACTAAACAGCAGGAAACTTCGTCTAAAACTCAGGAGAAACGTTTCCTTGAAACTGCTCTGCTGTGCGTTCGTTCACCTCAGAGAGTTGAATCTATGTTGAGATTCAGCGAGTCAGAAACACGTTTCTTCTAGGAGCTGCGTTGGGATATTCCCGAGTGAATGGGACCATAGGCTGTACAGAGAAATATCTGCTTCTAAAACCAAAACGGAGCTATCTAACTGAATGGTTGTCAATGTGTGCATTCAACAGACAGAGTTAAACTCACGTGTGGATTCAGCGGTTTGCAAACCCTTTCTGTGCAGAATCCCAAAACCGGTATTTCCAGCCCAATGCCGTACTAAACAGCAGGAAACTTCGTCTAAAACTCAGGAGAAACGTTTCCTTGAAACTGCTCTGCTGTGCGTTCGTTCACCTAAGAGAGTTGAATCTATGTTGAGATTCAGCGAGTCAGAAACACGTTTCTTCTAGGAGCTGCGTTGGGATATTCCCGAGTGAATGGGACCATAGGCTGTACAGAGAAATATCTGCTTCTAAAACCAAAACGGAGCTATCTAACTGAATGGTTGTCAATGTGTGCATTCAACAGACAGAGTTAAACTCACGTGTGGATTCAGCGGTTTGCAAACCCTTTCTGTGCAGAATCCCAAAACCGGTATTTCCAACCCAATGCCGGCATACGTACTAAACAGCAGGAAACTTCGTCTAAAACTCAGGAGAAACGTTTCCTTGAAACTGCTCTGCTGTGCGTTCGTTCACCTAAGAGAGTTGAATCTATGTTGAGATTCAGCGAGTCAGAAACACGTTTCTTCTAGGAGCTGCGTTGGGATATTCCCGAGTGAATGGGACCATAGGCTGTACAGAGAAATATCTGCTTCTAAATACAAAATGGAGCTATCTAACTGAATGGTTGTCAATGTGTGCATTCAACTGACAGAGTTAAACTCAAGTGTGGATTCAGCGGCTTGCAAACCCTTTCTGTGCAGAATCCCAAAACCGGTATTTCCAGCCCAATGCCGGCATACGTACTAAAGAGCAGGAAACTTCGTCTAAAACTCAGGAGAAACGTTTCCTTGAAACTGCTCTGCTGTGCGTTCGTTCACCTAAGAGAGTTGAATCTATGTTGAGATTCAGCGAGTCAGAAACACGTTTCTTCTAGGAGCTGCGTTGGGATATTCCCGAGTGAATGGGACCAAAGGCTGTACAGAGAAATATCTGCTTCTAAAACCAAAACGGAGCTATCTAACTGAATGGTTGTCAATGTGTGCATTTAACAGACAGAGTTAAACTCACGTGTGGATTCAGCGGTTTGCAAACCCTTTCTGTGCAGAATCCCAAAACCGGTATTTCCAGCCCAATGCCGGCATACATACTAAACAGCAGGAAACTTCGTCTAAAACTCAGGAGAAACGTTTCCTTGAAACTGCTCTGCTGTGCGTTCGTTCACCTCAGAGAGTTGAATCTATGTTGAGATTCAGCGAGTCAGAAACACGTTTCTTCTAGGAGCTGCGTTGGGATATTCCCGAGTGAATGGGACCATAGGCTGTACAGAGAAATATCTGCTTCTAAAACCAAAACGGAGCTATCTAACTGAATGGTTGTCAATGTGTGCATTCAACAGACAGAGTTAAACTCACGTGTGGATTCAGCGGTTTGCAAACCCTTTCTGTGCAGAATCCCAAAACCGGTATTTCCAGCCCAATGCCGTACTAAACAGCAGGAAACTTCGTCTAAAACTCAGGAGAAACGTTTCCTTGAAACTGCTCTGCTGTGCGTTCGTTCACCTAAGAGAGTTGAATCTATGTTGAGATTCAGCGAGTCAGAAACACGTTTCTTCTAGGAGCTGCGTTGGGATATTCCCGAGTGAATGGGACCATAGGCTGTACAGAGAAATATCTGCTTCTAAAACCAAAACGGAGCTATCTAACTGAATGGTTGTCAATGTGTGCATTCAACAGACAGAGTTAAACTCACGTGTGGATTCAGCGGTTTGCAAACCCTTTCTGTGCAGAATCCCAAAACCGGTATTTCCAACCCAATGCCGGCATACGTACTAAACAGCAGGAAACTTCGTCTAAAACTCAGGAGAAACGTTTCCTTGAAACTGCTCTGCTGTGCGTTCGTTCACCTAAGAGAGTTGAATCTATGTTGAGATTCAGCGAGTCAGAAACACGTTTCTTCTAGGAGCTGCGTTGGGATATTCCCGAGTGAATGGGACCATAGGCTGTACAGAGAAATATCTGCTTCTAAATACAAAATGGAGCTATCTAACTGAATGGTTGTCAATGTGTGCATTCAACAGACAGAGTTAAACTCACGTGTGGATTCAGCGGTTTGCAAACCCTTTCTGTGCAGAATCCCAAAACCGGTATTTCCAGCACAATGCCGGAATACATACTAAACAGCAGGAAACTTCGTCTAAAACTCAGGAGAAACGTTTCCTTGAAACTGCTCTGCTGTGCGTTCGTTCACCTAAGAGAGTTGAATCTATGTTGAGATTCAGCGAGACAGAAACACGTTTCTTCTAGGAGCTGCGTTGGGATATTCCCGAGTGAATGGGACCATAGGCTGTACAGAGAAATATCTGCTTCTAAAACCAAAACGGAGCTATCTAACTGAATGGTGGTCAATGTGTGCATTCAACTGACGGAGTTAAACTCACCTGTGGATTCAGCGGTTTGCAAACCCTTTCTGTGCCGAATCCCGAAACTGACATTTCCAGCCCAATGCCGACATACGTACGAAAGAGCAGTTAACTTCGTCTAAAACTCAGGAGAAACGCTTCCTTGAAACTGCTCTGCTGTGCATTCATTCACCTAAGACAGTTGAATCTATGTTTAGATTCAGCGAGGCAGAAACACCTTTCTTCTTGGAGCTACGATGGGATATTCCCGAGTGAATGGGACCATAGGCTGTACAGAGAAATATCTGCATCTTAAACCAAAACGGAGCTATCTACCTGAAAGTTTGTCAATGTGTGCATTCATCTGATGGAGTTAAACTCACGTGTGGATTCAGCGGTTTGCAAACCCTTTCTGTTCCGAATCCCGAAACCGGCATTTCCAGGCCAATGCCGGAATACGTACCAAACAGCAGTAAACTTCGTCTAAATCTCAGGAGAAACGTTTCCCTGAAACTACTCTCCTGTGGTTTCATTCACCAAAGAGAGTTTAATCTAAGTTGAGGTCCAGCGAATCAGAACCACGTTTCTTCTCGGAGTTGTATTGGCATATTCCCGAGTGAATGGGACCATAGGCTGTACAGAGAACTATCTGCTTCTAAAACAAAACCGGAGCTATCTAACTGAATGGTTGTCAATGTGTGCATTCATCTGATGGAGTTAAACTCACGTGTGGATTCAGCGGTTTGCAAACCCTTTCTGTGCAGAATCCCAAAACCGGCATTTCCAGCCCAATGCCGGCATAGGTACGAAACAGCAGTAAACTTGGTCTAAAACTCAGGAGAAACGCTTCCTTGAAACTGCTCAGCTGTGCTTTCATTCACCAAACAGAGTTGAATCTATGTTGAGATTCAGCGAGTCAGAAACACGTTTCTTCTAGGAGCTGCGTTGGGATATTCCCGAGTGAATGGTACGATAGGCTGTACAGAGAAATATCTGCTTCTAAAACCATAACGGAGCTATCTAACTGAATGGTTGTCAATGTGTGCATTCAACTGACAGAGTTAAACTCACGTGTGGATTCAGCGGTTTGCAAACCCTTTCTGTGCAGAATCCCAAAATCGGTATTTCCAGCCCAATGCTGGCATACGTACTAAACAGCAGGAAACTTCGTCTAAAACTCAGGAGAAACGTTTCCTTGAAACTACTCTGCTGTGCGTTCGTTCACCTTAGAGAGTTGAATCTATGTTGAGATTCAGCGAGTCAGAAACACGTTTCTTCTAGGAGCTGCGTTGGGATATTCCCGAGTGAATGGGACCATAGGCTGTACAGAGAAATATCTGCTTCTAAAACGAAAACGGAGCTATCTAACTGAATGGTTGTCAAGGTGTGCATTCAACAGACAGAGTTAAACTCAAGTGTGGATTCAGCGGCTTGCAAACCCTTTCTGTGCAGAATCCCAAAACCGGTATTTCCAGCCCAATGCCGGCATACATACTAAACAGCAGGAAACTTCGTCTAAAACTCAGGAGAAACGTTTCCTTGAAACTGCTCTGCTGTGCGTTTGTTCACCTCAGAGAGTTGAATCTATGTTGAGATTCAGCGAGTCAGAAACACGTTTCTTCTAGGAGCTGCGTTGGGATATTCCCGAGTGAATGGGACCATAGGCTGTACAGAGAAATATCTGCTTCTAAAACCAAAACGGAGCTATCTAACTGAATGGTTGTCAATGTGTGCATTCAACAGACAGAGTTAAACTCACATGTGGATTCAGCGGTTTGCAAACCCTTTCTGTGCAGAATCCCAAAACCGGTATTTCCAGCCCAATGCCGTACTAAACAGCAGGAAACTTCGTCTAAAACTCAGGAGAAACGTTTCCTTGAAACTGCTCTGCTGTGCGTTCGTTCACCTAAGAGAGTTGAATCTATGTTGAGATTCAGCGAGTCAGAAACACGTTTCTTCTAGGAGCTGCGTTGGGATATTCCCGAGTGAATGGGACCATAGGCTGTACAGAGAAATATCTGCTTCTAAAACCAAAACGGAGCTATCTAACTGAATGGTTGTCAATGTGTGCATTCAACAGACAGAGTTAAACTCACGTGTGGATTCAGCGGTTTGCAAACCCTTTCTGTGCAGAATCCCAAAACCGGTATTTCCAACCCAATGCCGGCATACGTACTAAACAGCAGGAAACTTCGTCTAAAACTCAGGAGAAACGTTTCCTTGAAACTGCTCTGCTGTGCGTTCGTTCACCTAAGAGAGTTGAATCTATGTTGAGATTCAGCGAGTCAGAAACACGTTTCTTCTAGGAGCTGCGTTGGGATATTCCCGAGTGAATGGGACCATAGGCTGTACAGAGAAATATCTGCTTCTAAATACAAAATGGAGCTATCTAACTGAATGGTTGTCAATGTGTGCATTCAACAGACAGAGTTAAACTCACGTGTGGATTCAGCGGTTTGCAAACCCTTTCTGTGCAGAATCCCAAAACCGGTATTTCCAGCACAATGCCGGAATACATACTAAACAGCAGGAAACTTCGTCTAAAACTCAGGAGAAACGTTTCCTTGAAACTGCTCTGCTGTGCGTTCGTTCACCTAAGAGAGTTGAATCTATGTTGAGATTCAGCGAGACAGAAACACGTTTCTTCTAGGAGCTGCGTTGGGATATTCCCGAGTGAATGGGACCATAGGCTGTACAGAGAAATATCTGCTTCTAAAACCAAAACGGAGCTATCTAACTGAATGGTGGTCAATGTGTGCATTCAACTGACGGAGTTAAACTCACCTGTGGATTCAGCGGTTTGCAAACCCTTTCTGTGCCGAATCCCGAAACTGACATTTCCAGCCCAATGCCGACATACGTACGAAAGAGCAGTTAACTTCGTCTAAAACTCAGGAGAAACGCTTCCTTGAAACTGCTCTGCTGTGCATTCATTCACCTAAGACAGTTGAATCTATGTTTAGATTCAGCGAGTCAGAAACACCTTTCTTCTTGGAGCTACGATGGGATATTCCCGAGTGAATGGGACCATAGGCTGTACAGAGAAATATCTGCATCTTAAACCAAAACGGAGCTATCTACCTGAAAGTTTGTCAATGTGTGCATTCATCTGATGGAGTTAAACTCACGTGTGGATTCAGCGGTTTGCAAACCCTTTCTGTTCCGAATCCCGAAACCGGCATTTCCAGGCCAATGCCGGAATACGTACCAAACAGCAGTAAACTTCGTCTAAATCTCAGGAGAAACGTTTCCCTGAAACTACTCTCCTGTGGTTTCATTCACCAAAGAGAGTTTAATCTAAGTTGAGGTCCAGCGAATCAGAACCACGTTTCTTCTCGGAGTTGTATTGGCATATTCCCGAGTGAATGGGACCATAGGCTGTACAGAGAACTATCTGCTTCTAAAACAAAACCGGAGCTATCTAACTGAATGGTTGTCAATGTGTGCATTCATCTGATGGAGTTAAACTCACGTGTGGATTCAGCGGTTTGCAAACACTTTCTGTGCAGAATCCCAAAACCGGCATTTCCAGCCCAATGCCGGCATAGGTACGAAACAGCAGTAAACTTGGTCTAAAACTCAGGAGAAACGCTTCCTTGAAACTGCTCAGCTGTGCTTTCATTCACCAAACAGAGTTGAATCTATGTTGAGATTCAGCGAGTCAGAAACACGTTTCTTCTAGGAGCTGCGTTGGGATATTCCCGAGTGAATGGTACGATAGGCTGTACAGAGAAATATCTGCTTCTAAAACCAAAACGGAGCTATCTAACTGAATGGTTGTCAATGTGTGCATTCAACTGACAGAGTTAAACTCACGTGTGGATTCAGCGGTTTGCAAACCCTTTCTGTGCAGAATCCCAAAATCGGTATTTCCAGCCCAATGCTGGCATACGTACTAAACAGCAGGAAACTTCGTCTAAAACTCAGGAGAAACGTTTCCTTGAAACTACTCTGCTGTGCGTTCGTTCACCTTAGAGAGTTGAATCTATGTTGAGATTCAGCGAGTCAGAAACACGTTTCTTCTAGGAGCTGCGTTGGGATATTCCCGAGTGAATGGGACCATAGGCTGTACAGAGAAATATCTGCTTCTAAAACGAAAACGGAGCTATCTAACTGAATGGTTGTCAAGGTGTGCATTCAACAGACAGAGTTAAACTCACGTGTGGATTCAGCGGTTTGCAAACCCTTTCTGTGCAGAATCCCAAAACCGGCATTTCCAGCCCAATGCCGGCATACGTACTAAACAGCAGGAAACTTCGTCTAAAACTCAGGAGAAACGTTTCCTTGAAACTGCTCTGCTGTGCGTTCGTTCACCTAAGAGAGTTGAATCTATGTTGAGATTCAGCGAGTCAGAAACACGTTTCTTCTAGGAGCTGCGTTGGGATATTCCCGAGTGAATGGGACCATAGGCTGTACAGAGAAATATCTGCTTCTAAAACCAAAACGGAGCTATCTAACTGAATGGTTGTCAATGTGTGCATTCAACTGACAGAGTTAAACTCACGTGTGGATTCAGCGGTTTGCCAACCCTTTCTGTGCAGAATCCCAAAACCGGTATTTCCAGCCCAATGCCGGCATACGTACTAAAGTGCAGGAAACTTCGTCTAAAACTCAGGAGAAACGTTTCCTTGAAACTGCTCTGCTGTGCGTTCGTTCACCTCAGAGAGTTGAATCTATGTTGAGATTCAGCGAGTCAGAAACACGTTTCTTCTAGGAGCTGCGTTGGGATATTCCCGAGTGAATGGGACCATAGGCTGTACAGAGAAATATCTGCTTCTAAAACCAAAACGGAGCTATCTAACTGAATGGTTGTCAATGTGTGCATTCAACAGACAGAGTTAAACTCACGTGTGGATTCAGCGGTTTGCAAACCCTTTCTGTGCAGAATCCCAAAACCGGTATTTCCAGCCCAATGCCGGCATACGTACTAAACAGCAGGAAACTTCGTCTAAAACTCAGGAGAAACGTTTCCTTGAAACTGCTCTGCTGTGCGTTCGTTCACCTAAGAGAGTTGAATCTATGTTTAGATTCAGCGAGTCAGAAACACCTTTCTTCTAGGAGCTGCGTTGGGATATTCCCGAGTGAATGGGACCATAGGCTGTACAGAGAAATATCTGCTTCTAAAACCAAAACGGAGCTATCTAACTGAATGGTTGTCAATGTGTGCATTCAACAGACAGAGTTAAACTCACGTGTGGATTCAGCGGTTTGCAAACCCTTTCTGTGCAGAATCCCAAAACCGGTATTTCCAACCCAATGCCGGCATACGTACTAAACAGCAGGAAACTTCGTCTAAAACTCAGGAGAAACGTTTCCTTGAAACTGCTCTGCTGTGCGTTCGTTCACCTAAGAGAGTTGAATCTATGTTGAGATTCAGCGAGTCAGAAACACGTTTCTTCTAGGAGCTGCGTTGGGATATTCCCGAGTGAATGGGACCATAGGCTGTACAGAGAAATATCTGCTTCTAAAACGAAAACGGAGCTATCTAACTGAATGGTTTTCAAGGTGTGCATTCAACAGACAGAGTTAAACTCACGTGTGGATTCAGCGGTTTGCAAACCCTTTCTGTGCAGAATCCCAAAACCGGCATTTCCAGCCCAATGCCGGCATACGTACTAAACAGCAGGAAACTTCGTCTAAAACTCAGGAGAAACGTTTCCTTGAAACTGCTCTGCTGTGCGTTCGTTCACCTAAGAGAGTTGAATCTATGTTGAGATTCAGCGAGTCAGAAACACGTTTCTTCTAGGAGCTGCGTTGGGATATTCCCGAGTGAATGGGACCATAGGCTGTACAGAGAAATATCTGCTTCTAAATCCAAAACGGAGCTATCTAACTGAATGGTTGTCAATGTGTGCCTTCAACTGACATAGTTAAACTCACGTGTGGATTCAGCGGTTTGCCAACCCTTTCTGTGCAGAATCCCAAAACCGGTATTTCCAGCCCAATGCCGGCATACGTACTAAAGAGCAGGAAACTTCGTCTAAAACTCAGGAGAAACGTTTCCTTGAAACTGCTCTGCTGTGCGTTCGTTCACCTAAGAGAGTTGAATCTATGTTGAGATTCAGCGAGTCAGAAACACGTTTCTTCTAGGAGCTGCGTTGGGATATTCCCGAGTGAATGGGACCATAGGCTGTACAGAGAAATATCTGCTTCTAAAACCAAAACGGAGCTATCTAACTGAATGGTTGTCAATGTGTGCCTTCAACAGACAGAGTTCAACTCACGTGTGGATTCAGCGGTTTGCAAACCCTTTCTGTGCAGAATCCCAAAACCGGTATTTCCAGCCCAATGCCGGCATACGTACTAAACAGCAGGAAACTTCGTCTAAAACTCAGGAGAAACGATTCCTTGAAACTGCTCTGCTGTGCGTTCTTTCAACTAAGAGAGTTGAACCTATATTGAGATTCAGCGAATCAGAAACACGTTTCTTCTAGGAACTGCGTTGGGATATTCCCGAGTGAATGGGACCATAGGTTGTACAGAGAAATATCTGCTTCCAAAACCAAAACGGAGCTATCTACATAAGTGGTTGTCCATGTGTGCATTCAACTGACGGAGTTAAACTCAAGTGTGGATTCAGCGGTTTGCAAACCCTTTCTGTGCAGAATCCCAAAACCGGCATTTCCAGCCCAGTTCCAACATACGTACGAAACAGCAGTAAACTTCGTCTAAAACTCAGGAGAAACGTTTCCATGTAACTCCTCTGCTGTGCGTTCATTCACCTAAGAGAGTTGAACCTATGTTGAGATTCAGCGAGTCAGAAACACGTTTCTTCTAGGAGCTGCGTTGGGATATTCCCGAGTGAATGAGACCATAGGCTGTACAGAGAAATATCTGCTTCTAAAACCAAAACGGAGCTATCTAACTGAATGGTTGTCAATTTGTGCATTCAACTGACGGAGTTAAACTCACCTGTGGATTCAGCGGTTTGCGGAACCTTTCTGTGCAGAATCCCAAAACCGGCATTTCCAGCCCAATGCCGACATACGTAAGAAAGAGCAGTAAACTTCGTCTAAAACTCAGGAGAAACGCTTCCTTGAAACTGCTCTGCTGTGCATTCATTCACCTAAGACAGTTGAATCTATGTTTAGATTCAGCGAGTCAGAAACACCTTTCTTCTAGGAGCTACGATGGGATATTCCCGAGTGAATGGGACCATAGGCTGTACAGAGAAATATCTGCATCTTAAACCAAAACGGAGCTATCTAACTGAATGGTTGTCAATGTGTGCATTCATCTGATGGAGTTAAACTCACGTGTGGATTCAGCGGTTTGCATACCCTTTCTGTGCCGAATCCCGAAACCGGTATTTCCAGCCCAATGCCGGCATACGTACTAAACAACAGGAAACTTCGTCTAAAACTCAGGAGAAATGTTTCCTTGAAACTGCTCTGCTGTGCGTTCGTTCACCTAAGAGAGTTGAATCTATGTTGAGATTCAGCGAGTCAGAAACACGTTTCTTCTAGGAGCTGCGTTGGGATATTCCCGAGTGAATGGGACCATAGGCTGTACAGAGAAATATCTGCTTCTAAAACCAAAACGGAGCTATCTAACTGAATGGTTGTCAATGTGTGCATTCAACTGACAGAGTTAAACTCACGTGTGGATTCAGCGGTTTGCCAACCCTTTCTGTGCAGAATCCCAAAACCGGTATTTCCAGCCCAATGCCGGCATACGTACTAAAGTGCAGGAAACTTCGTCTAAAACTCAGGAGAAACGTTTCCTTGAAACTGCTCTGCTGTGCGTTCGTTCATCTCAGAGAGTTGAATCTATGTTGAGATTCAGCGAGTCAGAAACACGTTTCTTCTAGGAGCTGCGTTGGGATATTCCCGAGTGAATGGGACCATAGGCTGTACAGAGAAATATCTGCTTCTAAAACCAAAACGGAGCTATCTAACTGAATGGTTGTCAATGTGTGCATTCAACAGACAGAGTTAAACTCACGTGTGGATTCAGCGGTTTGCAAACCCTTTCTGTGCAGAATCCCAAAACCGGCATTTCCAGCCCAATGCCGGCATACGTACTAAACAGCAGGAAACTTCGTCTAAAACTCAGGAGAAACGTTTCCTTGAAACTGCTCTGCTGTGCGTTCGTTCACCTAAGAGAGTTGAATCTATGTTGAGATTCAGCGAGTCAGAAACACGTTTCTTCTAGGAGCTGCGTTGGGATATTCCCGAGTGAATGGGACCATAGGCTGTACAGAGAAATATCTGCTTCTAAAACCAAAACGGAGCTATCTAACTGAATGGTTGTCAATGTGTGCATTCAACAGACAGAGTTAAACTCACGTGTGGATTCAGCGGTTTGCAAACCCTTTCTGTGCAGAATCCCAAAACCGGTATTTCCAACCCAATGCCGGCATACGTACTAAACAGCAGGAAACTTCGTCTAAAACTCAGGAGAAACGTTTCCTTGAAACTGCTCTGCTGTGCGTTCGTTCACCTAAGAGAGTTGAATCTATGTTGAGATTCAGCGAGTCAGAAACACGTTTCTTCTAGGAGCTGCGTTGGGATATTCCCGAGTGAATGGGACCATAGGCTGTACAGAGAAATATCTGCTTCTAAATACAAAATGGAGCTATCTAACTGAATGGTTGTCAATGTGTGCATTCAACTGACAGAGTTAAACTCAAGTGTGGATTCAGCGGCTTGCAAACCCTTTCTGTGCAGAATCCCAAAACCGGTATTTCCAGCCCAATGCCGGCATACGTACTAAAGAGCAGGAAACTTCGTCTAAAACTCAGGAGAAACGTTTCCTTGAAACTGCTCTGCTGTGCGTTCGTTCACCTAAGAGAGTTGAATCTATGTTGAGATTCAGCGAGTCAGAAACACGTTTCTTCTAGGAGCTGAGTTGGGATATTCCCGAGTGAATGGGACCATAGGCTGTACAGAGAAATATCTGCTTCTAAAACCAAAACGGAGCTATCTAACTGAATGGTTGTCAATGTGTGCATTCAACAGACAGAGTTAAACTCACGGTGTGGATTCAGCGGTTTGCAAATCCTTTCTGTGCAGAATCCCAAAACCGGTATTTCCAGCCCAATGCCGGCATACATACTAAACAGCAGGAAACTTCGTCTAAAACTCAGGAGAAACGTTTCCTTGAAACTGCTCTGCTGTGCGTTCGTTCACCTCAGAGAGTTGAATCTATGTTGAGATTCATCGAGTCAGAAACACGTTTCTTCTAGGAGCTGCGTTGGGATATTCCCGAGTGAATGGGACCATAGGCTGTACAGAGAAATATCTGCTTCTAAAACCAAAACGGAGCTATCTAACTGAATGGTTGTCAATGTGTGCATTCAACAGACAGAGTTAAACTCACGTGTGGATTCAGCGGTTTGCAAACCCTTTCTGTGCAGAATCCCAAAACCGGTATTTCCAGCCCAATGCCGGCATACGTACTAAACAGCAGGAAACTTCGTCTAAAACTCAGGAGAAACGTTTCCTTGGAACTGCTCTGCTGTGCGTTCGTTCACCTAAGAGAGTTGAATCTATGTTGAGATTCAGCGAGTCAGAAACACGTTTCTTCTAGGAGCTGCGTTGGGATATTCCCGAGTGAATGGGACCATAGGCTGTACAGAGAAATATCTGCTTCTAAAACCAAAACGGAGCTATCTAACTGAATGGTTGTCAATGTGTGCATTCAACTGACAGAGTTAAAGTCACGTGTGGATTCAGCGGTTTGCAAACCCTTTCTGTGCAGAATCCCAAAACCGGTATTTCCAGCCCAATGCCGGCATACGTACTAAACAGCAGGAAACTTCGTCTAAAACTCAAGAGAAACGTTTCCTTGAAACTGCTCTGCTGTGCGTTCGTTCACCTAAGAGAGTTGAATCTATGTTGAGATTCAGCGAGTCAGAAACACGTTTCTTCTAGGAGCTGCGTTGGGATATTCCCGAGTGAATGGGACCACAGGCTGTACAGAGAAATATCTGCTTCTAAAACGAAAACGGAGCTATCTAACTGAATGGTTGTCAATGTGTGTCTTCAACAGACAGAGTTAAACTCACGTGTGGATTCAGCGGTTTGCAAACCCTTTCTGTGCAGAATCCCAAAACCGGTATTTCCAGCCCAATGCCGGCATACGTACTAAACAGCAGGAAACTTCGTCTAAAACTCAGGAGAAACGTTTCCTTGAAACTGCTCTGCTGTGCGTTCGTTCACCTAAGAGAGTTGAATCTATGTTGAGATTCAGCGAGTCAGAAACACGTTTCTTCTAGGAGCTGCGTTGGGATATTACCGAGTGAAGGGGACCATAGGCTGTACAGAGAAATATCTGCTTCTAAAACCAAAACGGAGCTATCTAACTGAATGGTTGTCAATGTGTGCCTTCAACTGACAGAGTTAAACTCACGTGTGGATTCAGCGGCTTGCAAACCCTTTCTGTGCAGAATCCCAAAACCGGTATTTCCAGCCCAATGCCGGCATACGTACTAAAGAGCAGGAAACTTCGTCTAAAACTCAGGAGAAACGTTTCCTTGAAACTGCTCTGCTGGGCGTTCGTTCACCTAAGAGAGTTGAATCTATGTTGAGATTCAGCGAGTCAGAAACACGTTTCTTCTAGGAGCTGCGTTGGGATATTCCCGAGTGAATGGGGCCATAGGCTGTACAGAGAAATATCTGCTTCTAAAACCAAAACGGAGCTATCTAACTGAATGGTTGTCAATGTGTGCATTCAACTGACAGAGATAAACTCACTTGTGAATTCAGCGGTTTGCAAATCCTTTCTGTTCAGAATCCCAAAACCGGTATTTCCAGCCCAATGCCGGCATACGTACTAAACAGCAGGAAACTTCGTCTAAAACTCAGGAGAAACGTTTCCTTGAAACTGCTCTGCTGTGCGTTCGTTCACCTAAGAGAGTTGAATCTATGTTGAGATTCAGCGAGTCAGAAACACGTTTCTTCTAGGAACTGCGTTGGGATATTCCCGAGTGAATGGGACCATATGCTGTACAGAGAAATATCTGCTTCTAAAACCAAAACGGAGCTATCTAACTGAATGGTTGTCAATGTGTGCATTCAACAGACAGAGTTAAACTCACGTGTGGATTCAGCGGTTTGCAAACCCTTTCTGTGCAGAATCCCAAAACCGGTATTTCCAGCCCAATGCCGGCATACGTACTAAACAGCAGGAAACTTCGTCTAAAACTCAGGAGAAACGTTTCCTTGAAACTGCTCTGCTGTGCGTTCGTTCACCTAAGAGAGTTGAATCTATGTTGAGATTCAGCGAGTCAGAAACACGTTTCTTCTAGGAGCTGCGTTGGGATATTCCCGAGTGAATGGGACCATAGGCTGTACAGAGAAATATCTGCTTCTAAAACCAAAACGGAGCTATCTAACTGAATGGTTGTCAATGTGTGCATTCAACAGACAGAGTTAAATTCACGTGTGGATTCAGCGGTTTGCAAACCCTTTCTGTGCAGAATCCCAAAACCGGTATTTCCAGCCCAATGCCGGCATACGTACTAAAGAGCAGGAAACTTCGTCTAAAACTCAGGAGAAACGTTTCCTTGAAACTGCTCTGCTGTGCATTCGTTCACCTAAGAGAGTTGAATCTATGTTGAGATTCAGCGAGTCAGAAACACGTTTCTTCTAGGAGCTGCGTTGGGATATTCCTGAGTGAATGGGACCATAGGCTGTTCAGAGAAATATCTGCTTCTAAAACCAAAACGGAGCTATCTAACTGAATGGTTGTCAATGTGTGCATTCAACTGACAGAGATAAACTCACTTGAGAATTCAGCGGTTAGCAAATCCTTTCTGTTCAGAATCCCAAAACTGGTATTTCCAGCCCAATGCCGGCATACGTACTAAACAGCAGGAAACTTCGTCTAAAACTCAGGAGAAACGTTTCCTTGAAACTGCTCTGCTGTGCGTTCGTTCACCTAAGAGAGTTGAATCTATGTTGAGATTCAGCGAGTCAGAAACACGTTTCTTCTAGGAGCTGCGTTGGGATATTCCCGAGTGAATGGGACCATAGGCTGTACAGAGAAATATCTGCTTCTAAAACCAAAACGGAGCTATCTAACTGAATGGTTGTCAATGTGTGCATTCAACAGACAGAGTTAAACTCACGTGTGGATTCAGCGGTTTGCAAACCCCTTCTGTGCAGAATCCCAAAACCGGTATTTCCAGCCCAATGCCGGCATACGTACTAAACAGCAGGAAACTTCGTCTAAAACTCAGGAGAAACGTTTCCTTGAAACTGCTCTGCTGTGCGTTCGTTCACCTAAGAGAGTTGAATCTATGTTGAGATTCAGCGAGTCAGAAACACGTTTCTTCTAGGAGCTGCGTTGGGATATTCCCGAGTGAATGGGACCATAGGCTGTACAGAGAAATATCTGCTTCTAAAACCAAAGCGGAGCTATCTAACTGAATGGTTGTCAATGTGTGCATTCAACTGACAGAGTTAAACTCACGTGTGGATTCAGCGGTTTGCAAACCCTTTCTGTGCAGAATCCCAAAACCGGTATTTCCAGCCCAATGCCGGCATACATACTAAACAGCAGGAAACTTCGTCTAAAACTCAGGAGAAACGTTTCCTTGAAACTGCTCTGCTGTGCGTTCGTTCACCTAAGAGAGTTGAATCTATGTTGAGATTCAGCGAGTCAGAAACACGTTTCTTCTAGGAGCTGCGTTGGGATATTGCCGAGTGAATGGGACCATAGGCTGTACAGAGAAATATCTGCTTCTAAAACCAAAACGGAGCTATCTAACTGAATGGTTGTCAATGTGTGCATTCAACAGACAGAGTTAAACTCACGTGTGGATTCAGCGGTTTGCAAACCCTTTCTGTGCAGAATCCCAAAACCGGTATTTCCAGCCCAATGCCGGCATACGTACTAAACAGCAGGAAACTTCGTCTAAAACTCAGGAGAAACGTTTCCTTGAAACTGCTCTGCTGTGCGTTCGTTCACCTAAGAGAGTTGAATCTATGTTGAGATTCAGCGAGTCAGAAACACGTTTCTTCTAGGAGCTGCGTTGGGATATTCCCGAGTGAATGGGACCATAGGCTGTACAGAGAAATATCTGCTTCTAAAACCAAAACGGAGCTATCTAACTGAATGGTTGTCAATGTGTGCATTCAACAGACAGAGTTAAACTCACGTGTGGATTCAGCGGTTTGCAAACCCTTTCTGTGCAGAATCCCAAAACCGGTATTTCCAACCCAATGCCGGCATACGTACTAAACAGCAGGAAACTTCGTCTAAAACTCAGGAGAAACGTTTCCTTGAAACTGTTCTGCTGTGCGTTCGTTCACCTAAGAGAGTTGAATCTATGTTGAGATTCAGCGAGTCAGAAACACGTTTCTTCTAGGAGCTGCGTTGGGATATTCCCGAGTGAATGGGACCATAGGCTGTACAGAAAAATATCTGCTTCTAAATACAAAATGGAGCTATCTAACTGAATGGTTGTCAATGTGTGCATTCAACTGACAGAGTTAAACTCAAGTGTGGATTCAGCGGCTTGCAAACCCTTTCTGTGCAGAATCCCAAAACCGGTATTTCCAGCCCAATGCCGGCATACGTACTAAAGAGCAGGAAACTTCGTCTAAAACTCAGGAGAAACGTTTCCTTGAAACTGCTCTGCTGTGCGTTCGTTCACCTAAGAGAGTTGAATCTATGTTGAGATTCAGCGAGTCAGAAACACGTTTCTTCTAGGAGCTGCGTTGGGATATTCCCGAGTGAATGGGACCAAAGGCTGTACAGAGAAATATCTGCTTCTAAAACCAAAACGGAGCTATCTAACTGAATGGTTGTCAATGTGTGCATTTAACAGACAGATTTAAACTCACGTGTGGATTCAGCGGTTTGCAAATCCTTTCTGTGCAGAATCCCAAAACCGGTATTTCCAGCCCAATGCCGGCATACATACTAAACAGCAGGAAACTTCGTCTAAAACTCAGGAGAAACGTTTCCTTGAAACTGCTCTGCTGTGCGTTCGTTCACCTCAGAGAGTTGAATCTATGTTGAGATTCAGCGAGTCAGAAACACGTTTCTTCTAGGAGCTGCGTTGGGATATTCCCGAGTGAATGGGACCATAGGCTGTACAGAGAAATATCTGCTTCTAAAACCAAAACGGAGCTATCTAACTGAATGGTTGTCAATGTGTGCATTCAACAGACAGAGTTAAACTCACGTGTGGATTCAGCGGTTTGCAAACCCTTTCTGTGCAGAATCCCAAAACCGGTATTTCCAGCCCAATGCCGTACTAAACAGCAGGAAACTTCGTCTAAAACTCAGGAGAAACGTTTCCTTGAAACTGCTCTGCTGTGCGTTCGTTCACCTAAGAGAGTTGAATCTATGTTGAGATTCAGCGAGTCAGAAACACGTTTCTTCTAGGAGCTGCGTTGGGATATTCCCGAGTGAATGGGACCATAGGCTGTACAGAGAAATATCTGCTTCTAAAACCAAAACGGAGCTATCTAACTGAATGGTTGTCAATGTGTGCATTCAACAGACAGAGTTAAACTCACGTGTGGATTCAGCGGTTTGCAAACCCTTTCTGTGCAGAATCCCAAAACCGGTATTTCCAACCCAATGCCGGCATACGTACTAAACAGCAGGAAACTTCGTCTAAAACTCAGGAGAAACGTTTCCTTGAAACTGCTCTGCTGTGCGTTCGTTCACCTAAGAGAGTTGAATCTATGTTGAGATTCAGCGAGTCAGAAACACGTTTCTTCTAGGAGCTGCGTTGGGATATTCCCGAGTGAATGGGACCATAGGCTGTACAGAGAAATATCTGCTTCTAAATACAAAATGGAGCTATCTAACTGAATGGTTGTCAATGTGTGCATTCAACTGACAGAGTTAAACTCAAGTGTGGATTCAGCGGCTTGCAAACCCTTTCTGTGCAGAATCCCAAAACCGGTATTTCCAGCCCAATGCCGGCATACGTACTAAAGAGCAGGAAACTTCGTCTAAAACTCAGGAGAAACGTTTCCTTGAAACTGCTCTGCTGTGCGTTCGTTCACCTAAGAGAGTTGAATCTATGTTGAGATTCAGCGAGTCAGAAACACGTTTCTTCTAGGAGCTGCGTTGGGATATTCCCGAGTGAATGGGACCAAAGGCTGTACAGAGAAATATCTGCTTCTAAAACCAAAACGGAGCTATCTAACTGAATGGTTGTCAATGTGTGCATTTAACAGACAGAGTTAAACTCACGTGTGGATTCAGCGGTTTGCAAACCCTTTCTGTGCAGAATCCCAAAACCGGTATTTCCAGCCCAATGCCGGCATACATACTAAACAGCAGGAAACTTCGTCTAAAACTCAGGAGAAACGTTTCCTTGAAACTGCTCTGCTGTGCGTTCGTTCACCTCAGAGAGTTGAATCTATGTTGAGATTCAGCGAGTCAGAAACACGTTTCTTCTAGGAGCTGCGTTGGGATATTCCCGAGTGAATGGGACCATAGGCTGTACAGAGAAATATCTGCTTCTAAAACCAAAACGGAGCTATCTAACTGAATGGTTGTCAATGTGTGCATTCAACAGACAGAGTTAAACTCACGTGTGGATTCAGCGGTTTGCAAACCCTTTCTGTGCAGAATCCCAAAACCGGTATTTCCAGCCCAATGCCGTACTAAACAGCAGGAAACTTCGTCTAAAACTCAGGAGAAACGTTTCCTTGAAACTGCTCTGCTGTGCGTTCGTTCACCTAAGAGAGTTGAATCTATGTTGAGATTCAGCGAGTCAGAAACACGTTTCTTCTAGGAGCTGCGTTGGGATATTCCCGAGTGAATGGGACCATAGGCTGTACAGAGAAATATCTGCTTCTAAAACCAAAACGGAGCTATCTAACTGAATGGTTGTCAATGTGTGCATTCAACAGACAGAGTTAAACTCACGTGTGGATTCAGCGGTTTGCAAACCCTTTCTGTGCAGAATCCCAAAACCGGTATTTCCAACCCAATGCCGGCATACGTACTAAACAGCAGGAAACTTCGTCTAAAACTCAGGAGAAACGTTTCCTTGAAACTGCTCTGCTGTGCGTTCGTTCACCTAAGAGAGTTGAATCTATGTTGAGATTCAGCGAGTCAGAAACACGTTTCTTCTAGGAGCTGCGTTGGGATATTCCCGAGTGAATGGGACCATAGGCTGTACAGAGAAATATCTGCTTCTAAATACAAAATGGAGCTATCTAACTGAATGGTTGTCAATGTGTGCATTCAACAGACAGAGTTAAACTCACGTGTGGATTCAGCGGTTTGCAAACCCTTTCTGTGCAGAATCCCAAAACCGGTATTTCCAGCACAATGCCGGAATACATACTAAACAGCAGGAAACTTCGTCTAAAACTCAGGAGAAACGTTTCCTTGAAACTGCTCTGCTGTGCGTTCGTTCACCTAAGAGAGTTGAATCTATGTTGAGATTCAGCGAGACAGAAACACGTTTCTTCTAGGAGCTGCATTGGGATATTCCCGAGTGAATGGGACCATAGGCTGTACAGAGAAATATCTGCTTCTAAAACCAAAACGGAGCTATCTAACTGAATGGTGGTCAATGTGTGCATTCAACTGACGGAGTTAAACTCACCTGTGGATTCAGCGGTTTGCAAACCCTTTCTGTGCCGAATCCCGAAACTGACATTTCCAGCCCAATGCCGACATACGTACGAAAGAGCAGTTAACTTCGTCTAAAACTCAGGAGAAACGCTTCCTTGAAACTGCTCTGCTGTGCATTCATTCACCTAAGAAAGTTGAATCTATGTTTAGATTCAGCGAGGCAGAAACACCTTTCTTCTTGGAGCTACGATGGGATATTCCCGAGTGAATGGGACCATAGGCTGTACAGAGAAATATCTGCATCTTAAACCAAAACGGAGCTATCTACCTGAAAGTTTGTCAATGTGTGCATTCATCTGATGGAGTTAAACTCACGTGTGGATTCAGCGGTTTGCAAACCCTTTCTGTTCCGAATCCCGAAACCGGCATTTCCAGGCCAATGCCGGAATACGTACCAAACAGCAGTAAACTTCGTCTAAATCTCAGGAGAAACGTTTCCCTGAAACTACTCTCCTGTGGTTTCATTCACCAAAGAGAGTTTAATCTAAGTTGAGGTCCAGCGAATCAGAACCACGTTTCTTCTCGGAGTTGTATTGGCATATTCCCGAGTGAATGGGACCATAGGCTGTACAGAGAACTATCTGCTTCTAAAACAAAACCGGAGCTATCTAACTGAATGGTTGTCAATGTGTGCATTCATCTGATGGAGTTAAACTCACGTGTGGATTCAGCGGTTTGCAAACACTTTCTGTGCAGAATCCCAAAACCGGCATTTCCAGCCCAATGCCGGCATAGGTACGAAACAGCAGTAAACTTGGTCTAAAACTCAGGAGAAACGCTTCCTTGAAACTGCTCAGCTGTGCTTTCATTCACCAAACAGAGTTGAATCTATGTTGAGATTCAGCGAGTCAGAAACACGTTTCTTCTAGGAGCTGCGTTGGGATATTCCCGAGTGAATGGTACGATAGGCTGTACAGAGAAATATCTGCTTCTAAAACCAAAACGGAGCTATCTAACTGAATGGTTGTCAATGTGTGCATTCAACTGACAGAGTTAAACTCACGTGTGGATTCAGCGGTTTGCAAACCCTTTCTGTGCAGAATCCCAAAATCGGTATTTCCAGCCCAATGCTGGCATACGTACTAAACAGCAGGAAACTTCGTCTAAAACTCAGGAGAAACGTTTCCTTGAAACTACTCTGCTGTGCGTTCGTTCACCTTAGAGAGTTGAATCTATGTTGAGATTCAGCGAGTCAGAAACACGTTTCTTCTAGGAGCTGCGTTGGGATATTCCCGAGTGAATGGGACCATAGGCTGTACAGAGAAATATCTGCTTCTAAAACGAAAACGGAGCTATCTAACTGAATGGTTGTCAAGGTGTGCATTCAACAGACAGAGTTAAACTCACGTGTGGATTCAGCGGTTTGCAAACCCTTTCTGTGCAGAATCCCAAAACCGGCATTTCCAGCCCAATGCCGGCATACGTACTAAACAGCAGGAAACTTCGTCTAAAACTCAGGAGAAACGTTTCCTTGAAACTGCTCTGCTGTGCGTTCGTTCACCTAAGAGAGTTGAATCTATGTTGAGATTCAGCGAGTCAGAAACACGTTTCTTCTAGGAGCTGCGTTGGGATATTCCCGAGTGAATGGGACCATAGGCTGTACAGAGAAATATCTGCTTCTAAATCCAAAACGGAGCTATCTAACTGAATGGTTGTCAATGTGTGCTTTCAACTGACATAGTTAAACTCACGTGTGGATTCAGCGGTTTGCCAACTTTTTCTGTGCAGAATCCCAAAACCGGTATTTCCAGCCCAATGCCGGCATACGTACTATACAGCAGGAAACTTCGTCTAAAACTCAGGAGAAACGTTTCCTTGAAACTGCTCTGCTGTGCGTTCGTTCACCTAAGAGAGTTGAATCTATGTTGAGATTCAGCGAGTCAGAAACACGTTTCTTCTAGGAGCTGCGTTGGGATATTCCCGAGTGAATGGGACCATAGGCTGTACAGAGAAATATCTGCTTCTAAAACCAAAACGGAGCTATCTAACTGAATGGTTGTCAATGTGTGCCTTCAACAGACAGAGTTAAACTCACGTGTGGATTCAGCGGTTTGCCAACCCTTTCTGTGCAGAATCCCAAAACCGGTATTTCCAGCCCAATGCCGGCATACGTACTAAACAGCAGGAAACTTCGTCTAAAACTCAGGAGAAACGATTCCTTGAAACTGCTCTGCTGTGCGTTCTTTCAACTAAGAGAGTTGAACCTATATTGAGATTCAGCGAATCAGAAACACGTTTCTTCTAGGAACTGCGTTGGGATATTCCCGAGTGAATGGGACCATAGGCTGTACAGAGAAATATCTGCTTCCAAAACCAAAACGGAGCTATCTACATAAGTGGTTGTCCATGTGTGCATTCAACTGACGGAGTTAAACTCACGTGTGGATTCAGCGGTTTGCAAACCCTTTCTGTGCAGAATCCCAAAACCGGCATTTCCAGCCCAGTTCCAACATACGTACGAAACAGCAGTAAACTTCGTCTAAAACTCAGGAGAAACGTTTCCATGTAACTCCTCTGCTGTGCGTTCATTCACCTAAGAGAGTTGAACCTATGTTGAGATTCAGCGAGTCAGAAACACGTTTCTTCTAGGAGCTGCGTTGGGATATTCCCGAGTGAATGAGACCATAGGCTGTACAGAGAAATATCTGCTTCTAAAACCAAAACGGAGCTATCTAACTGAATGGTTGTCAATGTGTGCATTCAACTGACGGAGTTAAACTCACCTGTGGATTCAGCGGTTTGCGGAACCTTTCTGTGCAGAATCCCAAAACCGGCATTTCCAGCCCAATGCCGACATACGTACGAAAGAGCAGTAAACTTCGTCTAAAACTCAGGAGAAACGCTTCCTTGAAACTGCTCTGCTGTGCATTCATTCACCTAAGACAGTTGAATCTATGTTTAGATTCAGCGAGTCAGAAACACCTTTCTTCTAGGAGCTACGATGGGATATTCCCGAGTGAATGGGACCATAGGCTGTACAGAAAAATATCTGCATCTTAAACCAAAACGGAGCTATCTAACTGAATGTTTGTCAATGTGTGCATTCATCTGATGGAGTTAAACTCACGTGTGGATTCAGCGGTTTGCAAACCCTTTCTGTGCCGAATCCCGAAACCGGTATTTCCAGCCCAATGCCGGCATACGTACTAAACAACAGGAAACTTCGTCTAAAACTCAGGAGAAATGTTTCCTTGAAACTTCTCTGCTGTGCGTTCGTTCACCTAAGAGAGTTGAATCTATGTTGAGATTCAGCGAGTCAGAAACACGTTTCTTCTAGGAGCTGCGTGGGATATTCCCGAGTGAATGGGACCATAGGCTGTACAGAGAAATATCTGCTTCTAAAACCAAAACGGAGCTATCTAACTGAATGGTTGTCAATGTGTGCCTTCAACTGACAGAGTTAAACTCACGTGTGGATTCAGCGGTTTGCCAACCCTTTCTGCGCAGAATCCCAAAACCGGTATTTCCAGCCCAATGCCGGCATACGTACTAAAGAGCAGGAAACTTCGTCTAAAACTCAGGAGAAACGTTTCCTTGAAACTGCTCTGCTGTGCGTTCGTTCACCTCAGAGAGTTGAATCTATGTTGAGATTCAGCGAGTCAGAAACACGTTTCTTCTAGGAGCTGCGTTGGGATATTCCCGAGTGAATGGGACCATAGGCTGTACAGAGAAATATCTGCTTCTAAAACCAAAACGGAGCTATCTAACTGAATGGTTGTCAATGTGTGCATTCAACAGACAGAGTTAAACTCACGTGTGGATTCAGCGGTTTGCAAACCCTTTCTGTGCAGAAACCCAAAACCGGTATTTCCAGCCCAATGCCGGCATACGTACTAAACAGCAGGAAACTTCGTCTAAAACTCAGGAGAAACGTTTCCTTGAAACTGCTCTGCTGTGCGTTCGTTCACCTAAGAGAGTTGAATCTATGTTGAGATTCAGCGAGTCAGAAACACGTATCTTCTAGGAGCTGCGTTGGGATATTCCCGAGTGAATGGGACCATAGGCTGTACAGAGAAATATCTGCTTCTAAAACCAAAACGGAGCTATCTAACTGAATGGTTGTCAATGTGTGCATTCAACAGACAGAGTTAAACTCACGTGTGGATTCAGCGGTTTGCAAACCCTTTCTGTGCAGAATCCCAAAACCGGTATTTCCAACCCAATGCCGGCATACGTACTAAACAGCAGGAAACTTCGTCTAAAACTCAGGAGAAACGTTTCCTTGAAACTGCTCTGCTGTGCGTTCGTTCACCTAAGAGAGTTGAATCTATGTTGAGATTCAGCGAGTCAGAAACACGTTTCTTCTAGGAGCTGCGTTGGGATATTCCCGAGTGAATGGGACCATAGGCTGTACAGAGAAATATCTGCTTCTAAATACAAAATGGAGCTATCTAACTGAATGGTTGTCAATGTGTGCATTCAACTGACAGAGTTAAACTCAAGTGTGGATTCAGCGGCTTGCAAACCCTTTCTGTGCAGAATCCCAAAACCGGTATTTCCAGCCCAATGCCGGCATACGTACTAAAGAGCAGGAAACTTTGTCTTAAACTCAGGAGAAACGTTTCCTTGAAACTGCTCTGCTGTGCGTTCGTTCACCTAAGAGAGTTGAATCTATGTTGAGATTCAGCGAGTCAGAAACACGTTTCTTCTAGGAGCTGCGTTGGGATATTCCCGAGTGAATGGGACCATAGGCTGTACAGAGAAATATCTGCTTCTAAAACCAAAACGGAGCTATCTAACTGAATGGTTGTCAATGTGTGCATTCAACAGACAGAGTTAAACTCACGTGTGGATTCAGCGGTTTGCAAACCATTTCTGTGCAGAATCCCAAAACCGGTATTTCCAGCCCAATGCCGGCATACGTACTAAACAGCAGGAAACTTCGTCTAAAACTCAGGAGAAACGTTTCCTTGAAACTGCTCTGCTGTGCGTTCGTTCACCTAAGAGAGTTGAATCTATGTTGAGATTCAGCGAGTCAGAAACACGTTTCTTCTAGGAGCTGCGTTGGGATAGTCCTGAGTGAATGGGACCATAGGCTGTACAGAGAAATATCTGCTTCTAAAACCAAAACGGAGCTATCTAACTGAATGGTTTTCAATGTGTGCATTCAACAGACAGAGTTAAACTCACGTATGGATTCAGCGGTTTGCAGACCCTTTCTGTGCAGAATCCCAAAACCGGTATTTCCAGCCCAATGCCGGCATACGTACTAAACAGCAGGAAACTTCGTCTAAAACTCAGGAGAAACGTTTCCTTGGAACTGCTCTGCTGTGCGTTCGTTCACCTAAGAGAGTTGAATCTATGTTGAGATTCAGCGAGTCAGAAACACGTTTCTTCTAGGAGCTGCGTTGGGATATTCCCGAGTGAATGGGACCATAGGCTGTACAGAGAAATATCTGCTTCTAAAATCAAAACGGAGCTATCTAACTGAATGGTTGTCAATGTGTGCATTCAACAGACAGAGTTAAACTCACGTGTGGATTCAGCGGTTTGCAAACCCTTTCTGTGCAGAATCCCAAAACCGGTATTTCCAGCCCAATGCCGGCATACGTACTAAACGGCAGGAAACTTCGTCTAAAACTCAGGAGAAACGTTTCCTTGAAACTGCTCTGCTGTGCGTTCGTTCACCTAAGAGAGTTGAATCTATGTTGAGATTCAGCGAGTCAGAAACACGTTTCTTCTAGGAGCTGCGTTGGGATATTCCCGAGTGAATGGGACCATAGGCTGTACAGAGAAATATCTGCTTCTAAATACAAAATGGAGCTATCTAACTGAATGGTTGTCAATGTGTGCATTCAACTGACAGAGTTAAACTCACGTGTGGATTCAGCGGCTTGCAAACCCTTTCTGTGCAGAATCCCAAAACCGGTATTTCCAGCCCAATGCCGGCATATGTACTAAAGAGCAGGAAACTTCGTCTAAAACTCAGGAGAAACGTTTCCTTGAAACTGCTCTGCTGTGCGTTCGTTCACCTAAGAGAGTTGAATCTATGTTGAGATTCAGCGAGTCAGAAACACGTTTCTTCTAGGAGCTGCGTTGGGATATTCCCGAGTGAATGGGACCATAGGCTGTACAGAGAAATATCTGCTTCTAAAACCAAAACGGAGCTATCTAACTGAATGGTTGTCAATGTGTGCATTCAACAGACAGAGTTAAACTCACGTGTGGATTCAGCGGTTTGCAAACCCTTTCTGTGCAGAATCCCAAAACCGGTATTTCCAGCCCAATGCCGGCATACATACTAAACAGCAGGAAACTTCGTCTAAAACTCAGGAGAAACGTTTCCTTGAAACTGCTCTGCTGTGCGTTCGTTCACCTAAGAGAGTTGAATCTATGTTGAGATTCAGCGAGTCAGAAACACGTTTCTTCTAGGAGCTGCGTTGGGATATTCCCGAGTGAATGGGACCATAGGCTGTACAGAGAAATATCTGCTTCTAAAACCAAAACGGAGCTATCTAACTGAATGGTGGTCAATGTGTGCATTCAACTGACAGAGTTAAACTCACGTGTGGATTCAGCGGTTTGCAAACCCTTTCTGTGCAGAATCCCAAAACCGGTATTTCCAGCCCAATGCCGGCATACGTACTAAACAGCAGGAAACTTCGTCTAAAACTCAAGAGAAACGTTTCCTTGAAACTGCTCTGCTGTGCGTTCGTTCACCTAAGAGAGTTGAATCTATGTTGAGATTCAGCGAGTCAGAAACACGTTTCTTCTAGGAGCTGCGTTGGGATATTCCCGAGTGAATGGGACCATAGGCTGTACAGAGAAATATCTGCTTCTAAAACGAAAACGGAGCTATCTAACTGAATGGTTGTCAATGTGTGTCTTCAACAGACAGAGTTAAACTCACGTGTGGATTCAGCGGTTTGCAAACCCTTTCTGTGCAGAATCCCAAAACCGGCATTTCCAGCCCAATGCCGGCATACGTACTAAACAGCAGGTAACTTCGTCTAAAACTCAGGAGAAACGTTTCCTTGAAACTGCTCTGCTGTGCGTTCGTTCACCTAAGAGAGTTGAATCTATGTTGAGATTCAGCGAGTCAGAAACACGTTTCTTCTAGGAGCTGCGTTGGGATATTCCCGAGTGAAGGGGACCATAGGCTGTACAGAGAAATATCTGCTTCTAAAACCAAAACGGAGCTATCTAACTGAATGGTTGTCAATGTGTGCCTTCAACTGACAGAGTTAAACTCACGTGTGGATTCAGCGGCTTGCAAACCCTTTCTGTGCAGAATCCCAAAACCGGTATTTCCAGCCCAATGCCGGCATACGTACTAAAGAGCAGGAAACTTCGTCTAAAACTCAGGAGAAACGTTTCCTTGAAACTGCTCTGCTGTGCGTTCGTTCACCTAAGAGAGTTGAATCTATGTTGAGATTCAGCGAGTCAGAAACACGTTTCTTCTAGGAGCTGCGTTGGGATATTCCCGAGTGAATGGGACCATAGGCTGTACAGAGAAATATCTGCTTCTAAAACCAAAACGGAGCTATCTAACTGAATGGTTGTCAATGTGTGCATTCAACTGACAGAGATAAACTCACTTGTGAATTCAGCGGTTTGCAAATCCTTTCTGTTCAGAATCCCAAAACTGGTATTTCCAGCCCAATGCCGGCATACGTACTAAACAGCAGGAAACTTCGTCTAAAACTCAGGAGAAACGTTTCCTTGAAACTGCTCTGCTGTGCGTTCGTTCACCTAAGAGAGTTGAATCTATGTTGAGATTCAGCGAGTCAGAAACACGTTTCTTCTAGAAACTGCGTTGGGATATTCCCGAGTGAATGGGACCATAGGCTGTACAGAGAAATATCTGCTTCTAAAACCAAAACGGAGCTATCTAACTGAATGGTTGTCAATGTGTGCATTCAACAGACAGAGTTAAACTCACGTGTGGATTCAGCGGTTTGCAAACCCTTTCTGTGCAGAATCCCAAAACCGGTATTTCCAGCCCAATGCCGGCATACGTACTAAACAGCAGGAAACTTCGTCTAAAACTCAGGAGAAACGTTTCCTTGAAACTGCTCTGCTGTGCGTTCGTTCACCTAAGAGAGTTGAATCTATGTTGAGATTCAGCGAGTCAGAAACACGTTTCTTCTAGGAGCTGCGTTGGGATATTCCCGAGTGAATGGGACCATAGGCTGTACAGAGAAATATCTGCTTCTAAAACCAAAACGGAGCTATCTAACTGAATGGTTGTCAATGTGTGCATTCAACAGACAGAGTTAAACTCACGTGTGGATTCAGCGGTTTGCAAACCCTTTCTGTGCAGAATCCCAAAACCGGTATTTCCAGCCCAATGCCGGCATACGTACTAAAGAGCAGGAAACTTCGTCTAAAACTCAGGAGAAACGTTTCCTTGAAACTGCTCTGCTGTGCATTCGTTCACCTAAGAGAGTTGAATCTATGTTGAGATTCAGCGAGTCAGAAACACGTTTCTTCTAGGAGCTGCGTTGGGATATTCCCGAGTGAATGGGACCATAGGCTGTTCAGAGAAATATCTGCTTCTAAAACCAAAACGGAGCTATCTAACTGAATGGTTGTCAATGTGTGCATTCAACTGACAGAGTTAAACTCACGTGTGGATTCAGCGGCTTGCAAACCCTTTCTGTGCAGAATCCCAAAACCGGTATTTCCAGCCCAATGCCGGCATACGTACTAAACAGCAGGAAACTTCGTCTAAAACTCAGGAGAAACGTTTCCTTGGAACTGCTCTGCTGTGCGTTCGTTCACCTAAGAGAGTTGAATCTATGTTGAGATTCAGCGAGTCAGAAACACGTTTCTTCTAGGAGCTGCGTTGGGATATTCCCGAGTGAATGGGACCATAGGCTGTACAGAGAAATATCTGATTCTAAAATCAAAACGGAGCTATCTAACTGAATGGTTGTCAATGTGTGCATTCAACAGACAGAGTTAAACTCACGTGTGGATTCAGCGGTTTGCAAACCCTTTCTGTGCAGAATCCCAAAACCGGTATTTCCAGCCCAATGCCGGCATACGTACTAAACGGCAGGAAACTTCGTCTAAAACTCAGGATTAACGTTTCCTTGAAACTGCTCTGCTGTGCGTTCGTTCACCTAAGAGAGTTGAATCTATGTTGAGATTCAGCGAGTCAGAAACACGTTTCTTCTAGGAGCTGCGTTGGGATATTCCCGAGTGAATGGGACCATAGGCTGTACAGAGAAATATCTGCTTCTAAATACAAAATGGAGCTATCTAACTGAATGGTTGTCAATGTGTGCATTCAACTGACAGAGTTAAACTCACGTGTGGATTCAGCGGCTTGCAAACCCTTTCTGTGCAGAATCCCAAAACCGGTATTTCCAGCCCAATGCCGGCATATGTACTAAAGAGCAGGAAACTTCGTCTAAAACTCAGGAGAAACGTTTCCTTGAAACTGCTCTGCTGTGCGTTCGTTCACCTAAGAGAGTTGAATCTATGTTGAGATTCAGCGAGTCAGAAACACGTTTCTTCTAGGAGCTGCGTTGGGATATTCCCGAGTGAATGGGACCATAGGCTGTACAGAGAAATATCTGCTTCTAAAACCAAAACGGAACTATCTAACTGAATGGTTGTCAATGTGTGCATTCAACAGACAGAGTTAAACTCACGTGTGGATTCAGCGGTTTGCAAACCCTTTCTGTGCAAATCCCAAAACCGGTATTTCCAGCCCAATGCCGGCATACGTACTAAAGAGCAGGAAACTTCGTCTAAAACTCAGGAGAAACGTTTCCTTGAAACTGCTCTGCTGGGCGTTCGTTCACCTAAGAGAGTTGAATCTATGTTGAGATTCAGCGAGTCAGAAACACGTTTCTTCTAGGAGCTGCGTTGGGATATTCCCGAGTGAATGGGACCATAGGCTGTACAGAGAAATATCTGCTTCTAAAACCAAAACGGAGCTATCTAACTGAATGGTTGTCAATGTGTGCATTTAACAGACAGAGTTAAACTCACGTGTGGATTCAGCGGTTTGCAAACCCTTTCTGTGCAGAATCCCAAAACCGGTATTTCCAGCCCAATGCCGGCATACGTACTAAAGAGCAGGAAACTTCGTCTAAAACTCAGGAGAAACGTTTCCTTGAAACTGCTCTGCTGGGCGTTCGTTCACCTAAGAGAGTTGAATCTATGTTGAGATTCAGCGAGTCAGAAACACGTTTCTTCTAGGAGCTGCGTTGGGATATTCCCGAGTGAATGGGACCATAGGCTGTACAGAGAAATATCTGCTTCTAAAACCAAAACGGAGCTATCTAACTGAATGGTTGTCAATGTGTGCATTCAACTGACAGAGATAAACTCACTTGTGAATTCAGCGGTTTGCAAATCCTTTCTGTTCAGAATCCCAAAACTGGTATTTCCAGCCCAATGCCGGCATACGTACTAAACAGCAGGAAACTTCGTCTAAAACTCAGGAGAAACGTTTCCTTGAAACTGCTCTGCTGTGCGTTCGTTCACCTAAGAGAGTTGAATCTATGTTGAGATTCAGCGAGTCAGAAACACGTTTCTTCTAGAAACTGCGTTGGGATATTCCCGAGTGAATGGGACCATAGGCTGTACAGAGAAATATCTGCTTCTAAAACCAAAACGGAGCTATCTAACTGAATGGTTGTCAATGTGTGCATTCAACAGACAGAGTTAAACTCACGTGTGGATTCAGCGGTTTGCAAACCCTTTCTGTGCAGAATCCCAAAACCGGTATTTCCAGCCCAATGCCGGCATACGTACTAAACAGCAGGAAACTTCGTCTAAAACTCAGGAGAAACGTTTCCTTGAAACTGCTCTGCTGTGCGTTCGTTCACCTAAGAGAGTTGAATCTATGTTGAGATTCAGCGAGTCAGAAACACGTTTCTTCTAGGAGCTGCGTTGGGATATTCCCGAGTGAATGGGACCATAGGCTGTACAGAGAAATATCTGCTTCTAAAACCAAAACGGAGCTATCTAACTGAATGGTTGTCAATGTTTGCATTCAACAGACAGAGTTAAACTCACGTGTGGATTCAGCGGTTTGCAAACCCTTTCTGTGCAGAATCCCAAAACCGGTATTTCCAGCCCAATGCCGGCATACGTACTAAAGAGCAGGAAACTTCGTCTAAAACTCAGGAGAAACGTTTCCTTGAAACTGCTCTGCTGTGCATTCGTTCACCTAAGAGAGTTGAATCTATGTTGAGATTCAGCGAGTCAGAAACACGTTTCTTCTAGGAGCTGCGTTGGGATATTCCCGAGTGAATGGGACCATAGGCTGTTCAGAGAAATATCTGCTTCTAAAACCAAAACGGAGCTATCTAACTGAATGGTTGTCAATGTGTGCATTCAACTGACAGAGTTAAACTCACGTGTGGATTCAGCGGCTTGCAAACCCTTTCTGTGCAGAATCCCAAAACCGGTATTTCCAGCCCAATGCCGGCATACGTACTAAACAGCAGGAAACTTCGTCTAAAACTCAGGAGAAACGTTTCCTTGGAACTGCTCTGCTGTGCGTTCGTTCACCTAAGAGAGTTGAATCTATGTTGAGATTCAGCGAGTCAGAAACACGTTTCTTCTAGGAGCTGCGTTGGGATATTCCCGAGTGAATGGGACCATAGGCTGTACAGAGAAATATCTGATTCTAAAATCAAAACGGAGCTATCTAACTGAATGGTTGTCAATGTGTGCATTCAACAGACAGAGTTAAACTCACGTGTGGATTCAGCGGTTTGCAAACCCTTTCTGTGCAGAATCCCAAAACCGGTATTTCCAGCCCAATGCCGGCATACGTACTAAACGGCAGGAAACTTCGTCTAAAACTCAGGAGAAACGTTTCCTTGAAACTGCTCTGCTGTGCGTTCGTTCACCTAAGAGAGTTGAATCTATGTTGAGATTCAGCGAGTCAGAAACACGTTTCTTCTAGGAGCTGCGTTGGGATATTCCCGAGTGAATGGGACCATAGGCTGTACAGAGAAATATCTGCTTCTAAATACAAAATGGAGCTATCTAACTGAATGGTTGTCAATGTGTGCATTCAACTGACAGAGTTAAACTCACGTGTGGATTCAGCGGCTTGCAAACCCTTTCTGTGCAGAATCCCAAAACCGGTATTTCCAGCCCAATGCCGGCATATGTACTAAAGAGCAGGAAACTTCGTCTAAAACTCAGGAGAAACGTTTCCTTGAAACTGCTCTGCTGTGCGTTCGTTCACCTAAGAGAGTTGAATCTATGTTGAGATTCAGCGAGTCAGAAACACGTTTCTTCTAGGAGCTGCGTTGGGATATTCCCGAGTGAATGGGACCATAGGCTGTACAGAGAAATATCTGCTTCTAAAACCAAAACGGAGCTATCTAACTGAATGGTTGTCAATGTGTGCATTCAACAGACAGAGTTAAACTCACGTGTGGATTCAGCGGTTTGCAAACCCT
Source organism: Aotus nancymaae (assembly GCF_030222135.1). Lineage (NCBI taxonomy): Eukaryota > Metazoa > Chordata > Mammalia > Primates > Aotidae > Aotus > Aotus nancymaae. The sequence goes on along the minus strand of NW_026988514.1, from coordinate 1,090,748 downwards.
TTCTGTGCAGAATCCCAAAACCGGTATTTCCAGCCCAATGCCGGCATACGTACTAAACAGCAGGAAACTTCGTCTAAAACTCAGGAGAAACGTTTCCTTGAAACTGCTCTGCTGTGCGTTCGTTCACCTAAGAGAGTTGAATCTATGTTGAGATTCAGCGAGTCAGAAACACGTTTCTTCTAGGAGCTGCGTTGGGATATTCCCGAGTGAATGGGACCATAGGCTGTACAGAGAAATATCTGCTTCTAAAACCAAAACGGAGCTATCTAACTGAATGGTGGTCAATGTGTGCATTCAACTGACAGAGTTAAACTCACGTGTGGATTCAGCGGTTTGCAAACCCTTTCTGTGCAGAATCCCAAAACCGGTATTTCCAGCCCAATGCCGGCATACGTACTAAACAGCAGGAAACTTCGTCTAAAACTCAAGAGAAACGTTTCCTTGAAACTGCTCTGCTGTGCGTTCGTTCACCTAAGAGAGTTGAATCTATGTTGAGATTCAGCGAGTCAGAAACACGTTTCTTCTAGGAGCTGCGTTGGGATATTCCCGAGTGAATGGGACCATAGGCTGTACAGAGAAATATCTGCTTCTAAAACGAAAACGGAGCTATCTAACTGAATGGTTGTCAATGTGTGTCTTCAACAGACAGAGTTAAACTCACGTGTGGATTCAGCGGTTTGCAAACCCTTTCTGTGCAGAATCCCAAAACCGGCATTTCCAGCCCAATGCCGGCATACGTACTAAACAGCAGGTAACTTCGTCTAAAACTCAGGAGAAACGTTTCCTTGAAACTGCTCTGCTGTGCGTTCGTTCACCTAAGAGAGTTGAATCTATGTTGAGATTCAGCGAGTCAGAAACACGTTTCTTCTAGGAGCTGCGTTGGGATATTCCCGAGTGAAGGGGACCATAGGCTGTACAGAGAAATATCTGCTTCTAAAACCAAAACGGAGCTATCTAACTGAATGGTTGTCAATGTGTGCCTTCAACTGACAGAGTTAAACTCACGTGTGGATTCAGCGGCTTGGAAACCCTTTCTGTGCAGAATCCCAAAACCGGTATTTCCAGCCCAATGCCGGCATACGTACTAAAGAGCAGGAAACTTCGTCTAAAACTCAGGAGAAACGTTTCCTTGAAACTGCTCTGCTGGGCGTTCGTTCACCTAAGAGAGTTGAATCTATGTTGAGATTCAGCGAGTCAGAAACACGTTTCTTCTAGGAGCTGCGTTGGGATATTCCCGAGTGAATGGGACCATAGGCTGTACAGAGAAATATCTGCTTCTAAAACCAAAACGGAGCTATCTAACTGAATGGTTGTCAATGTGTGCATTCAACTGACAGAGATAAACTCACTTGTGAATTCAGCGGTTTGCAAATCCTTTCTGTTCAGAATCCCAAAACTGGTATTTCCAGCCCAATGCCGGCATACGTACTAAACAGCAGGAAACTTCGTCTAAAACTCAGGAGAAACGTTTCCTTGAAACTGCTCTGCTGTGCGTTCGTTCACCTAAGAGAGTTGAATCTATGTTGAGATTCAGCGAGTCAGAAACACGTTTCTTCTAGGAACTGCGTTGGGATATTCCCGAGTGAATGGGACCATAGGCTGTACAGAGAAATATCTGCTTCTAAAACCAAAACGGAGCTATCTAACTGAATGGTTGTCAATGTGTGCATTCAACAGACAGAGTTAAACTCACGTGTGGATTCAGCGGTTTGCAAACCCTTTCTGTGCAGAATCCCAAAACCGGTATTTCCAGCCCAATGCCGGCATACGTACTAAACAGCAGGAAACTTCGTCTAAAACTCAGGAGAAACGTTTCCTTGAAACTGCTCTGCTGTGCGTTCGTTCACCTAAGAGAGTTGAATCTATGTTGAGATTCAGCGAGTCAGAAACACGTTTCTTCTAGGAGCTGCGTTGGGATATTCCCGAGTGAAGGGGACCATAGGCTGTACAGAGAAATATCTGCTTCTAAAACCAAAACGGAGCTATCTAACTGAATGGTTGTCAATGTGTGCCTTCAACTGACAGAGTTAAACTCACGTGTGGATTCAGCGGCTTGCAAACCCTTTCTGTGCAGAATCCCAAAACCGGTATTTCCAGCCCAATGCCGGCATACGTACTAAAGAGCAGGAAACTTCGTCTAAAACTCAGGAGAAACGTTTCCTTGAAACTGCTCTGCTGGGCGTTCGTTCACCTAAGAGAGTTGAATCTATGTTGAGATTCAGCGAGTCAGAAACACGTTTCTTCTAGGAGCTGCGTTGGGATATTCCCGAGTGAATGGGACCATAGGCTGTACAGAGAAATATCTGCTTCTAAAACCAAAACGGAGCTATCTAACTGAATGGTTGTCAATGTGTGCATTCAACTGACAGAGATAAACTCACTTGTGAATTCAGCGGTTTGCAAATCCTTTCTGTTCAGAATCCCAAAACTGGTATTTCCAGCCCAATGCCGGCATACGTACTAAACAGCAGGAAACTTCGTCTAAAACTCAGGAGAAACGTTTCCTTGAAACTGCTCTGCTGTGCGTTCGTTCACCTAAGAGAGTTGAATCTATGTTGAGATTCAGCGAGTCAGAAACACGTTTCTTCTAGGAACTGCGTTGGGATATTCCCGAGTGAATGGGACCATAGGCTGTACAGAGAAATATCTGCTTCTAAAACCAAAACGGAGCTATCTAACTGAATGGTTGTCAATGTGTGCATTCAACAGACAGAGTTAAACTCACGTGTGGATTCAGCGGTTTGCAAACCCTTTCTGTGCAGAATCCCAAAACCGGTATTTCCAGCCCAATGCCGGCATACGTACTAAACAGCAGGAAACTTCGTCTAAAACTCAGGAGAAACGTTTCCTTGAAACTGCTCTGCTGTGCGTTCGTTCACCTAAGAGAGTTGAATCTATGTTGAGATTCAGCGAGTCAGAAACACGTTTCTTCTAGGAGCTGCGTTGGGATATTCCCGAGTGAATGGGACCATAGGCTGTACAGAGAAATATCTGCTTCTAAAACCAAAACGGAGCTATCTAACTGAATGGTTGTCAATGTGTGCATTCAACAGACAGAGTTAAACTCACGTGTGGATTCAGCGGTTTGCAAACCCTTTCTGTGCAGAATCCCAAAACCGGTATTTCCAGCCCAATGCCGGCATACGTACTAAAGAGCAGGAAACTTCGTCTAAAACTCAGGAGAAACGTTTCCTTGAAACTGCTCTGCTGTGCATTCGTTCACCTAAGAGAGTTGAATCTATGTTGAGATTCAGCGAGTCAGAAACACGTTTCTTCTAGGAGCTGCGTTGGGATATTCCCGAGTGAATGGGACCATAGGCTGTTCAGAGAAATATCTGCTTCTAAAACCAAAACGGAGCTATCTAACTGAATGGTTGTCAATGTGTGCATTCAACTGACAGAGATAAACTCACTTGAGAATTCAGCGGTTTGCAAATCCTTTCTGTTCAGAATCCCAAAAGTGGTATTTCCAGCCCAATGCCGGCATACGTACTAAACAGCAGGAAACTTCGTCTAAAACTCAGGAGAAACGTTTCCTTGAAACTGCTCTGCTGTGCGTTCGTTCACCTAAGAGAGTTGAATCTATGTTGAGATTCAGCGAGTCAGAAACACGTTTCTTCTAGGAGCTGCGTTGGGATATTCCCGAGTGAATGGGACCATAGGCTGTACAGAGAAATATCTGCTTCTAAAACCAAAACGGAGCTATCTAACTGAATGGTTGTCAATGTGTGCATTCAACTGACAGAGTTAAACTCACGTGTGGATTCAGCGGTTTGCAAACCCTTTCTGTGCAGAATCTCAAAACCGGTATTTCCAGCCCAATGTCGGCATACATACTAAACAGCAGGAAACTTCGTCTAAAACTCAGGAGAAACGTTTCCTTGAAACTGCTCTGCTGTGCGTTCGTTCACCTAAGAGAGTTGAATCTATGTTGAGATTCAGCGAGTCAGAAACACGTTTCTTCTAGGAGCTGCGTTGGGATATTCCCGAGTGAAGGGGACCATAGGCTGTACAGAGAAATATCTGCTTCTAAAACCAAAACGGAGCTATCTAACTGAATGGTTGTCAATGTGTGCCTTCAACTGACAGAGTTAAACTCACGTGTGGATTCAGCGGCTTGCAAACCCTTTCTGTGCAGAATCCCAAAACCGGTATTTCCAGCCCAATGCCGGCATACGTACTAAAGAGCAGGAAACTTCGTCTAAAACTCAGGAGAAACGTTTCCTTGAAACTGCTCTGCTGGGCGTTCGTTCACCTAAGAGAGTTGAATCTATGTTGAGATTCAGCGAGTCAGAAACACGTTTCTTCTAGGAGCTGCGTTGGGATATTCCCGAGTGAATGGGACCATAGGCTGTACAGAGAAATATCTGCTTCTAAAACCAAAACGGAGCTATCTAACTGAATGGTTGTCAATGTGTGCATTCAACTGACAGAGATAAACTCACTTGTGAATTCAGCGGTTTGCAAATCCTTTCTGTTCAGAATCCCAAAACTGGTATTTCCAGCCCAATGCCGGCATACGTACTAAACAGCAGGAAACTTCGTCTAAAACTCAGGAGAAACGTTTCCTTGAAACTGCTCTGCTGTGCGTTCGTTCACCTAAGAGAGTTGAATCTATGTTGAGATTCAGCGAGTCAGAAACACGTTTCTTCTAGGAACTGCGTTGGGATATTCCCGAGTGAATGGGACCATAGGCTGTACAGAGAAATATCTGCTTCTAAAACCAAAACGGAGCTATCTAACTGAATGGTTGTCAATGTGTGCATTCAACAGACAGAGTTAAACTCACGTGTGGATTCAGCGGTTTGCAAACCCTTTCTGTGCAGAATCCCAAAACCGGTATTTCCAGCCCAATGCCGGCATACGTACTAAACAGCAGGAAACTTCGTCTAAAACTCAGGAGAAACGTTTCCTTGAAACTGCTCTGCTGTGCGTTCGTTCACCTAAGAGAGTTGAATCTATGTTGAGATTCAGCGAGTCAGAAACACGTTTCTTCTAGGAGCTGCGTTGGGATATTCCCGAGTGAAGGGGACCATAGGCTGTACAGAGAAATATCTGCTTCTAAAACCAAAACGGAGCTATCTAACTGAATGGTTGTCAGTGTGTGCCTTCAACTGACAGAGTTAAACTCACGTGTGGATTCAGCGGCTTGCAAACCCTTTCTGTGCAGAATCCCAAAACCGGTATTTCCAGCCCAATGCCGGCATACGTACTAAAGAGCAGGAAACTTCGTCTAAAACTCAGGAGAAACGTTTCCTTGAAACTGCTCTGCTGGGCGTTCGTTCACCTAAGAGAGTTGAATCTATGTTGAGATTCAGCGAGTCAGAAACACGTTTCTTCTAGGAGCTGCGTTGGGATATTCCCGAGTGAATGGGACCATAGGCTGTACAGAGAAATATCTGCTTCTAAAACCAAAACGGAGCTATCTAACTGAATGGTTGTCAATGTGTGCATTCAACTGACAGAGATAAACTCACTTGTGAATTCAGCGGTTTGCAAATCCTTTCTGTTCAGAATCCCAAAACTGGTATTTCCAGCCCAATGCCGGCATACATACTAAACAGCAGGAAACTTCGTCTAAAACTCAGGAGAAACGTTTCCTTGAAACTGCTCTGCTGTGCGTTCGTTCACCTAAGAGAGTTGAATCTATGTTGAGATTCAGCGAGTCAGAAACACGTTTCTTCTAGGAACTGCGTTGGGATATTCCCGAGTGAATGGGACCATAGGCTGTACAGAGAAATATCTGCTTCTAAAACCAAAACGGAGCTATCTAACTGAATGGTTGTCAATGTGTGCATTCAACAGACAGAGTTAAACTCACGTGTGGATTCAGCGGTTTGCAAACCCTTTCTGTGCAGAATCCCAAAACCGGTATTTCCAGCCCAATGCCGGCATACGTACTAAACAGCAGGAAACTTCGTCTAAAACTCAGGAGAAACGTTTCCTTGAAACTGCTCTGCTGTGCGTTCGTTCACCTAAGAGAGTTGAATCTATGTTGAGATTCAGCGAGTCAGAAACACGTTTCTTCTAGGAGCTGCGTTGGGATATTCCCGAGTGAATGGGACCATAGGCTGTACAGAGAAATATCTGCTTCTAAAACCAAAACGGAGCTATCTAACTGAATGGTTGTCAATGTGTGCATTCAACAGACAGAGTTAAACTCACGTGTGGATTCAGCGGTTTGCAAACCCTTTCTGTGCAGAATCCCAAAACCGGTATTTCCAGCCCAATGCCGGCATACGTACTAAAGAGCAGGAAACTTCGTCTAAAACTCAGGAGAAACGTTTCCTTGAAACTGCTCTGCTGTGCATTCGTTCACCTAAGAGAGTTGAATCTATGTTGAGATTCAGCGAGTCAGAAACACGTTTCTTCTAGGAGCTGCGTTGGGATATTCCCGAGTGAATGGGACCATAGGCTGTTCAGAGAAATATCTGCTTCTAAAACCAAAACGGAGCTATCTAACTGAATGGTTGTCAATGTGTGCATTCAACTGACAGAGATAAACTCACTTGAGAATTCAGCGGTTTGCAAATCCTTTCTGTTCAGAATCCCAAAAGTGGTATTTCCAGCCCAATGCCGGCATACGTACTAAACAGCAGGAAACTTCGTCTAAAACTCAGGAGAAACGTTTCCTTGAAACTGCTCTGCTGTGCGTTCGTTCACCTAAGAGAGTTGAATCTATGTTGAGATTCAGCGAGTCAGAAACACGTTTCTTCTAGGAGCTGCGTTGGGATATTCCCGAGTGAATGGGACCATAGGCTGTACAGAGAAATATCTGCTTCTAAAACCAAAACGGAGCTATCTAACTGAATGGTTGTCAATGTGTGCATTCAACTGACAGAGTTAAACTCACGTGTGGATTCAGCGGTTTGCAAACCCTTTCTGTGCAGAATCTCAAAACCGGTATTTCCAGCCCAATGTCGGCATACATACTAAACAGCAGGAAACTTCGTCTAAAACTCAGGAGAAACGTTTCCTTGAAACTGCTCTGCTGTGCGTTCGTTCACCTAAGAGAGTTGAATCTATGTTGAGATTCAGCGAGTCAGAAACACGTTTCTTCTAGGAGCTGCGTTGGGATATTCCCGAGTGAATGGGACCATAGGCTGTACAGAGAAATATCTGCTTCTAAAACCAAAACGGAGCTATCTAACTGAATGGTTGTCAATGTGTGCATTCAACAGACAGAGTTAAACTCACGTGTGGATTCAGCGGCTTGCAAACCCTTTCTGTGCAGAATCCCAAAACCGGTATTTCCAACCCAATGCCGGCATACGTACTAAACAGCAGGAAACTTCGTCTAAAACTCAGGAGAAACGTTTCCTTGAAACTGCTCTGCTGTGCGTTCGTTCACCTAAGAGAGTTGAATCTATGTTGAGATTCAGCGAGTCAGAAACACGTTTCTTCTAGGAGCTGCGTTGGGATATTCCCGAGTGAATGGGACCATAGGCTGTACAGAGAAATATCTGCTTCTAAAACCAAAACGGAGCTATCTAACTGAATGGTTGTCAATGTGTGCATTCAACTGACAGAGTTAAACTCACGTGTGGATTCAGCGGTTTGCAAACCCTTTCTGTGCAGAATCCCAAAACCGGTATTTCCAGCCCAATGCCGGCATACGTACTAAACAGCAGGAAACTTCGTCTAAAACTCAGGAGAAACGTTTCCTTGAAACTGCTCTGCTGTGCGTTCGTTCACCTAAGAGAGTTGAATCTATGTTGAGATTCAGCGAGTCAGAAACACGTTTCTTCTAGGAGCTGCGTTGGGATATTCCCGAGTGAATGGGACCATAGGCTGTACAGAGAAATATCTGCTTCTAAAACCAAAACGGAGCTATCTAACTGAATGGTTGTCAATGTGTGCATTCAACAGACAGAGTTAAACTCACGTGTGGATTCAGCGGTTTGCAAACCCTTTCTGTGCAGAATCCCACAACCGGTATTTCCAACCCAATGCCGGCATACGTACTAAACAGCAGGAAACTTCGTCTAAAACTCAGGAGAAACGTTTCCTTGAAACTGCTCTGCTGTGCGTTCGTTCACCTAAGAGAGTTGAATCTATGTTGAGATTCAGCGAGTCAGAAACACGTTTCTTCTAGGAGCTGCGTTGGGATATTCCCGAGTGAATGGGACCATAGGCTGTACAGAGAAATATCTGCTTCTAAATACAAAATGGAGCTATCTAACTGAATGGTTGTCAATGTGTGCATTCAACTGACAGAGTTAAACTCACGTGTGGATTCAGCGGCTTGCAAACCCTTTCTGTGCAGAATCCCAAAACCGGTATTTCCAGCCCAATGCCGGCATATGTACTAAACAGCAGGAAACTTCTTCTAAAACTCAGGAGAAACGTTTCCTTGAAACTGCTCTGCTGTGCTTTCCTTCACCTAAGAGAGTTGAATCTATGTTGAGATTCAGCGAGTCAGAAACACGTTTCTTCTAGGAGCTGCGTTGGGATATTCCCGAGTGAATGGGACCATAGGCTGTACAGAGAAATATCTGCTTCTAAAACCAAAACGGAGCTATCTAACTGAATGGTTGTCAATGTGTGCATTCAACAGACAGAGTTAAACTCACGTGTGGATTCAGCGGTTTGCAAACCCTTTCTGTGCAGAATCCCAAAACCGGTATTTCCAGCCCAATGCCGGCATACGTACTAAACAGCAGGAAACTTCGTCTAAAACTCAGGAGAAACGTTTCCTTGAAACTGCTCTGCTGTGCGTTCGTTCACCTAAGAGAGTTGAATCTATGTTGAGATTCAGCGAGTCAGAAACACGTTTCTTCTAGGAGCTGCGTTGGGATATTCCCGAGTGAATGGGACCATAGGCTGTACAGAGAAATATCTGCTTCTAAAACCAAAACGGAGCTATCTAACTGAATGGTTGTCAATGTGTGCATTCAACAGACAGAGTTAAACTCACGTGTGGATTCAGCGGTTTGCAAACCCTTTCTGTGCAGAATCCCAAAACCGGTATTTCCAACCCAATGCCGGCATACGTACTAAACAGCAGGAAACTTCGTCTAAAACTCAGGAGAAACGTTTCCTTGAAACTGCTCTGCTGTGCGTTCGTTCACCTAAGAGAGTTGAATCTATGTTGAGATTCAGCGAGTCAGAAACACGTTTCTTCTAGGAGCTGCGTTGGGATATTCCCGAGTGAATGGGACCATAGGCTGTACAGAGAAATATCTGCTTCTAAATACAAAATGGAGCTATCTAACTGAATGGTTGTCAATGTGTGCATTCAACTGACAGAGTTAAACTCAAGTGTGGATTCAGCGGCTTGCAAACCCTTTCTGTGCAGAATCCCAAAACCGGTATTTCCAGCCCAATGCCGGCATACGTACTAAACAGCAGGAAACTTCGTCTAAAACTCAGGAGAAACGTTTCCTTGAAACTGCTCTGCTGTGCGTTCGTTCACCTAAGAGAGTTGAATCTATGTTGAGATTCAGCGAGTCAGAAACACGTTTCTTCTAGGAGCTGCGTTGGGATATTCCCGAGTGAATGGGACCATAGGCTGTACAGAGAAATATCTGCTTCTAAAACCAAAACGGAGCTATCTAACTGAATGGTTGTCAATGTGTGCATTTAACAGACAGAGTTAAACTCACGTGTGGATTCAGCTGTTTGCAAACCCTTTCTGTGCAGAATCCCAAAACCGGTATTTCCAGCCCAATGCCGGCATACATACTAAACAACAGGAAACTTCGTCTAAAACTCAGGAGAAACGTTTCCTTGAAACTGCTCTGCTGTGCGTTCGTTCACCTCAGAGAGTTGAATCTATGTTGAGATTCAGCGAGTCAGAAACACGTTTCTTCTAGGAGCTGCGTTGGGATATTCCCGAGTGAATGGGACCATAGGCTGTACAGAGAAATATCTGCTTCTAAAACCAAAACGGAGCAATCTAACTGAATGGTTGTCAATGTGTGCATTCAACAGACAGAGTTAAACTCACGTGTGGATTCAGCGGTTTGCAAACCCTTTCTGTGCAGAATCCCAAAACCGGTATTTCCAGCCCAATGCCGGCATACGTACTAAACAGCAGGAAACTTCGTCTAAAACTCAGGAGAAACGTTTCCTTGAAACTGCTCTGCTGTGCGTTCGTTCACCTCAGAGAGTTGAATCTATGTTGAGATTCAGCGAGTCAGAAACACGTTTCTTCTAGGAGCTGTGTTGGGATATTCCCGAGTGAATGGGACCATAGGCTGTACAGAGAAATATCTGCTTCTAAAACCAAAACGGAGCTATCTAACTGAATGGTTGTCAATGTGTGCATTCAACAGACAGAGTTAAACTCACGTGTGGATTCAGCGGTTTGCAAACCCTTTCTGTGCAGAATCCCAAAACCGGTATTTCCAGCCCAATGCCGGCATACGTACTAAACAGCAGGAAACTTCGTCTAAAACTCAGGAGAAACGTTTCCTTGAAACTGCTCTGCTGTGCGTTCGTTCACCTAAGAGAGTTGAATCTATGTTGAGATTCAGCGAGTCAGAAACACGTTTCTTCTAGGAGCTGCGTTGGGATATTCCCGAGTGAATGGGACCATAGGCTGTACAGAGAAATATCTGCTTCTAAAACCAAAACGGAGCTATCTAACTGAATGGTTGTCAATGTGTGCATTCAACAGACAGAGTTAAACTCACGTGTGGATTCAGCGGTTTGCAAACCCTTTCTGTGCAGAATCCCAAAACCGGTATTTCCAACCCAATGCCGGCATACGTACTAAACAGCAGGAAACTTCGTCTAAAACTCAGGAGAAACGTTTCCTTGAAACTGCTCTGCTGTGCGTTCGTTCACCTAAGAGAGTTGAATCTATGTTGAGATTCAGCGAGTCAGAAACACGTTTCTTCTAGGAGCTGCGTTGGGATATTCCCGAGTGAATGGGACCATAGGCTGTACAGAGAAATATCTGCTTCTAAATACAAAATGGAGCTATCTAACTGAATGGTTGTCAATGTGTGCATTCAACTGACAGAGTTAAACTCACGTGTGGATTCAGCGGCTTGCAAACCCTTTCTGTGCAGAATCCCAAAACCGGTATTTCCAGCCCAATGCCGGCATATGTACTAAAGAGCAGGAAACTTCGTCTAAAACTCAGGAGAAACGTTTCCTTGAAACTGCTGTGCTGTGCGTTCGTTCACCTAAGAGAGTTGAATCTATGTTGAGATTCAGCGAGTCAGAAACACGTTTCTTCTAGGAGCTGCGTTGGGATATTCCCGAGTGAATGGGACCATAGGCTGTACAGAGAAATATCTGCTTCTAAAACCAAAACGGAGCTATCTAACTGAATGGTGGTCAATGTGTGCATTCAACTGACAGAGTTAAACTCACGTGTGGATTCAGCGGTTTGCAAACTCTTTCTGTGCAGAATCCCAAAACCGGTATTTCCAGCCCAATGCCGGCATACGTACTAAACAGCAGGAAACTTCGTCTAAAACTCAGGAGAAACGTTTCCTTGAAACTGCTCTGCTGTGCGTTCGTTCACCTAAGAGAGTTGAATCTATGTTGAGATTCAGCGAGTCAGAAACACGTTTCTTCTAGGAGCTGCGTTGGGATATTCCCGAGTGCATGGGACCATAGGCTGTACAGAGAAATATCTGCTTCTAAAACGAAAACGGAGCTATCTAACTGAATGGTTGTCAATGTGTGCCTTCAACTGACAGAGTTAAACTCACGTGTGGATTCAGCGGTTTGCAAACCCTTTCTGTGCAGAATCCCAAAACCGGTATTTCCAGCCCAATGCCGGCATACGTACTAAAGAGCAGGAAACTTCGTCTAAAACTCAGGAGAAACGTTTCCTTGAAACTGCTCTGCTGGGCGTTCGTTCACCTAAGAGAGTTGAATCTATGTTGAGATTCAGCGAGTCAGAAACACGTTTCTTCTAGGAGCTGCGTTGGGATATTCCTGAGTGAATGGGACCATAGGCTGTACAGAGAAATATCTGCTTCTAAAACCAAAACGGAGCTATCTAACTGAATGGTTGTCAATGTGTGCATTCAACTGACAGAGATAAACTCAATTGTAAATTCAGCGGTTTGCAAATCCTTTCTGTTCAGAATCCCAAAACCGGTATTTCCAGCCCAATGCCGGCATACATACTAAACAGCAGGAAACTTCGTCTAAAACTCAGGAGAAACGTTTCCTTGAAACTGCTCTGCTGTGCGTTCGTTCACCTAAGAGAGTTGAATCTATGTTGAGATTCAGCGAGTCAGAAACACGTTTCTTCTAGGAGCTGCGTTGGGATATTCCCGAGTGAATGGAACCATAGGCTGTACAGAGAAATATCTGCTTCTAAAACCAAAACGGAGCTATCTAACTGAATGGTTGTCAATGTGTGCATTCAACAGACAGAGTTAAACTCACGTGTGGATTCAGCGGTTTGCAAACCCTTTCTGTGCAGAATCCCAAAACCGGTATTTCCAGCCCAATGCCGGCATACGTACTAAACAGCAGGAAACTTCGTCTAAAACTCAGGAGAAACGTTTCCTTGAAACTGCTCTGCTGTGCATTCGTTCACCTAAGAGAGTTGAATCTATGTTGAGATTCAGCGAGTCAGAAACACGTTTCTTCTAGGAGCTGCGTTGGGATATTCCCGAGTGAATGGGACCATAGGCTGTACAGAAAAATATCTGCTTCTAAATACAAAATGGAGCTATCTAACTGAATGGTTGTCAATGTGTGCATTCAACTGACAGAGTTAAACTCAAGTGTGGATTCAGCGGCTTGCAAACCCTTTCTGTGCAGAATCCCAAAACCGGTATTTCCAGCCCAATGCCGGCATACGTACTAAAGAGCAGGAAACTTCGTCTAAAACTCAGGAGAAACGTTTCCTTGAAACTGCTCTGCTGTGCGTTCGTTCACCTAAGAGAGTTGAATCTATGTTGAGATTCAGCGAGTCAGAAACACGTTTCTTCTAGGAGCTGCGTTGGGATATTCCCGAGTGAATGGGACCATAGGCTGTACAGAGAAATATCTGCTTCTAAAACCAAAACGGAGCTATCTAACTGAATGGTTGTCAATGTGTGCATTCAACAGACAGAGTTAAACTCACGTGTGGATTCAGCGGTTTGCAAACCCTTTCTGTGCAGAATCCCAAAACCGGTATTTCCAGCCCAATGCCGGCATACATACTAAACAGCAGGAAACTTCGTCTAAAACTCAGGAGAAACGTTTCCTTGAAACTGCTCTGCTGTGCGTTCGTTCACCTAAGAGAGGTGAATCTATGTTGAGATTCAGCGAGTCAGAAACACGTTTCTTCTAGGAGCTGCGTTGGGATATTCCCGAGTGAATGGGACCATAGGCTGTACAGAGAAATATCTGCTTCTAAAACCAAAACGGAGCTATCTAACTGAATGGTTGTCAATGTGTGCATTCAACAGACAGAGTTAAACTCACGTGTGTATTCAGCGGTTTGCAAACCCTTTCTGTGCAGAATCCCAAAACCGGTATTTCCAGCCCAATGCCGGCATACGTACTAAACAGCAGGAAACTTCGTCTAAAACTCAGGAGAAACGTTTCCTTGAAACTGCTCTGCTGTGCGTTCGTTCACCTAAGAGAGTTGAATCTATGTTGAGATTCAGCGAGTCAGAAACACGTTTCTTCTAGGAGCTGCGTTGGGATATTCCCGAGTGAATGGGACCATAGGCTGTACAGAGAAATATCTGCTTCTAAAACCAAAACGGAGCTATCTAACTGAATGGTTGTCTATGTGTGCATTCAACAGACAGAGTTAAACTCACGTGTGGATTCAGCGGTTTGCAAACCCTTTCTGTGCAGAATCCCAAAACCGGTATTTCCAACCCAATGCCGGCATACGTACTAAACAGCAGGAAACTTCGTCTAAAACTCAGGAGAAACGTTTCCTTGAAACTGCTCTGCTGTGCGTTCGTTCACCTAAGAGAGTTGAATCTATGTTGAGATTCAGCGAGTCAGAAACACGTTTCTTCTAGGAGCTGCGTTGGGATATTCCCGAGTGAATGGGACCATAGGCTGTACAGAGAAATATCTGCTTCTAAATACAAAATGGAGCTATCTAACTGAATGGTTGTCAATGTGTGCATTCAACTGACAGAGTTAAACTCAGGTGTGGATTCAGCGGCTTGCAAACCCTTTCTGTGCAGAATCCCAAAACCGGTATTTCCAGCCCAATGCCGGCATATGTACTAAAGAGCAGGAAACTTCGTCTAAAACTCAGGAGAAACGTTTCCTTGGAACTGCTCTGCTGTGCGTTCGTTCACCTAAGAGAGTTGAATCTATGTTGAGATTCAGCGAGTCAGAAACACGTTTCTTCTAGGAGCTGCGTTGGGATATTCCCGAGTGAATGGGACCATAGGCTGTACAGAGAAATATCTGCTTCTAAAACCAAAACGGAGCTATCTAACTGAATGGTGGTCAATGTGTGCATTCAACTGACAGAGTTAAACTCACGTGTGGATTCAGCGGTTTGCAAACTCTTTCTGTGCAGAATCCCAAAACCGGTATTTCCAGCCCAATGCCGGCATACGTACTAAACAGCAGGAAACTTCGTCTAAAACTCAAGAGAAACGTTTCCTTGAAACTGCTCTGCTGTGCGTTCGTTCACCTAAGAGAGTTGAATCTATGTTGAGATTCAGCGAGTCAGAAACACGTTTCTTCTAGGAGCTGCGTTGGGATATTCCCGAGTGAATGGGACCATAGGCTGTACAGAGAAATATCTGCTTCTAAAACGACAACGGAGCTATCTAACTGAATGGTTGTCAATGTGTGCCTTCAACAGACAGAGTTAAACTCACGTGTGGATTCAGCGGTTTGCAAACCCTTTCTGTGCAGAATCCCAAAACCGGCATTTCCAGTCCACTGCCGGCATACGTACTAAAGAGAAAGGAAACTTCGTCTAAAACTCAGGAGAAACGTTTCCTTGAAACTGCTCTGCTGTGCGTTCGTTCACCTAAGAGAGTTGAATCTATGTTGAGATTCAGCGAGTCAGAAACACGTTTCTTCTAGGAGCTGCGTTGGGATATTCCCGAGTGAATGGGACCATAGGCTGTACAGAGAAATATCTGCTTCTAAAACCAAAACGGAGCTATCAAACTGAATGGTTGTCAATGTGTGCCTTCAACTGACAGAGTTAAACTCACGTGTGGATTCAGCGGCTTGCAAACCCTTTCTGTGCAGAATCCCAAAACCGGTATTTCCAGCCCAATGCCGGCATACGTACTAAAGAGCAGGAAACTTCGTCTAAAACTCAGGAGAAACGTTTCCTTGAAACTGCTCTGCTGGGCGTTCGTTCACCTAAGAGAGTTGAATCTATGTTGAGATTCAGCGAGTCAGAAACACGTTTCTTCTAGGAGCTGCGTTGGGATATTCCCGAGTGAATGGGACCATAGGCTGTACAGAGAAATATCTGCTTCTAAAACCAAAACGGAGCTATCTAACTGAATGGTTGTCAATGTGTGCATTCAACTGACAGAGATAAACTCACTTGTGAATTCAGCGGTTTGCAAATCCTTTCTGTTCAGAATCCCAAAACCGGTATTTCCAGCCCAATGCCGGCATACGTACTAAACAGCAGGAAACTTCGTCTAAAACTCAGGAGAAACGTTTCCTTGAAACTGCTCTGCTGTGCGTTCGTTCACCTAAGAGAGTTGAATCTATGTTGAGATTCAGCGAGTCAGAAACACGTTTCTTCTAGGAACTGCGTTGGGATATTCCCGAGTGAATGGGACCATAGGCTGTACAGAGAAATATCTGCTTCTAAAACCAAAACGGAGCTATCTAACTGAATGGTTGTCAATGTGTGCATTCAACAGACAGAGTTAAACTCACGTGTGGATTCAGCGGTTTGCAAACCCTTTCTGTGCAGAATCCCAAAACCGGTATTTCCAGCCCAATGCCGGCATACGTACTAAAGAGCAGGAAACTTCGTCTAAAACTCAGGAGAAACGTTTCCTTGAAACTGCTCTGCTGTGCGTTCGTTCACCTAAGAGAGTTGAATCTATGTTGAGATTCAGCGAGTCAGAAACACGTTTCTTCTAGGAGCTGCGTTGGGATATTCCCGAGTGAATGGGACCATAGGCTGTACAGAGAAATATCTGCTTCTAAAACCAAAACGCAGCTATCTAACTGAATGGTTGTCAATGTGTGCATTCAACAGACAGAGTTAAACTCACGTGTGGATTCAGCGGTTTGCAAACCCTTTCTGTGCAGAATCCCAAAACCGGTATTTCCAGCCCAATGCCGGCATACGTACTAAAGAGCAGGAAACTTCGTCTAAAACTCAGGAGAAACGTTTCCTTGAAACTGCTCTTCTGTGCATTCGTTCACCTAAGAGAGTTGAATCTATGTTGAGATTCAGCGAGTCAGAAACACGTTTCTTCTAGGAGCTGCGTTGGGATATTCCCGAATGAATGGGACCATAGGCTGTACAGAGAAATATCTGCTTCTAAAACCAAAACGGAGCTATCTAACTGAATGGTTGTCAATGTGTGCATTCAACTGACAGAGTTAAACTCACGTGTGGATTCAGCGGCTTGCAAACCCTTTCTGTGCAGAATCCCAAAACCGGTATTTCCAGCCCAATGCCGGCATACGTACTAAAGAGCAGGAAACTTCGTCTAAAACTCAGGAGAAACGTTTCCTTGAAACTGCTCTGCTGGGCGTTCGTTCACCTAAGAGAGTTGAATCTATGTTGAGATTCAGCGAGTCAGAAACACGTTTCTTCTAGGAGCTGCGTTGGGATATTCCCGAGTGAATGGGACCATAGGCTGTACAGAGAAATATCTGCTTCTAAAACCAAAACGGAGCTATCTAACTGATTGGTTGTCAATGTGTGCATTCAACTGACAGAGATAAACTCACTTGTGAATTCAGCGGTTTGCAAATCCTTTCTATTCAGAATCCCAAAACCGGTATTTCCAGCCCAATGCCGGCATACGTACTAAACAGCAGGAAACTTCGTCTAAAACTCAGGAGAAACGTTTCCTTGAAACTGCTCTGCTGTGCGTTCGTTCACCTAAGAGAGTTGAATCTATGTTGAGATTCAGCGAGTCAGAAACACGTTTCTTCTAGGAGCTGCGTTGGGATATTCCCGAGTGAAGGGGACCATAGGCTGTACAGAGAAATATCTGCTTCTAAAACCAAAACGGAGCTATCTAACTGAATGGTTGTCAATGTGTGCATTCAACAGACAGAGTTAAACTCACGTGTGGATTCAGCGGTTTGCAAACCCTTTCTGTGCAGAATCCCAAAACCGGTATTTCCAGCCCAATGCCGGCATACGTACTAAACAGCAGGAAACTTCGTCTAAAACTCAGGAGAAACGTTTCCTTGAAACTGCTCTGCTGTGCGTTCGTTCACCTAAGAGAGTTGAATCTATGTTGAGATTCAGCGAGTCAGAAACACGTTTCTTCTAGGAGCTGCGTTGGGATATTCCCGAGTGAATGGGACCATAGGCTGTACAGAGAAATATCTGCTTCTAAAACCAAAACGGAGCTATCTAACTGAATGGTTGTCAATGTGTGCATTCAACTGACAGAGTTAAACTCACGTGTGGATTCAGCGGTTTGCAAACCCTTTCTGTGCAGAATCCCAAAACCGGTATTTCCAGCCCAATGCCGGCATATATACTAAACAGCAGGAAACTTCGTCTAAAACTCAGGAGAAACGTTTCCTTGAAACTGCTCTGCTGTGCGTTCGTTCACCTAAGAGAGTTGAATCTATGTTGAGATTCAGCGAGTCAGAAACACGTTTCTTCTAGGAGCTGCGTTGGGATATTCCCGAGTGAATGGAACCATAGGCTGTACAGAGAAATATCTGCTTCTAAATACAAAATGGAGCTATCTAACTGAATGGTTGTCAATGTGTGCATTCAACAGACAGAGTTAAACTCACGTGTGGATTCAGCGGCTTGCAAACCCTTTCTGTGCAGAATCCCAAAACCGGTATTTCCAGCCCAATGCCGGCATACGTACTAAAGAGCAGGAAACTTCGTCTAAAACTCAGGAGAAACGTTTCCTTGAAACTGCTCTGCTGTGCGTTCGTTCACCTAAGAGAGTTGAATCTATGTTGAGATTCAGCGAGTCAGAAACACGTTTCTTCTAGGAGCTGCGTTGGGATATTCCCGAGTGAATGGGACCATAGGCTGTACAGAGAAATATCTGCTTCTAAAACCAAAACGCAGCTATCTAACTGAATGGTTGTCAATGTGTGCATTCAACAGACAGAGTTAAACTCACGTGTGGATTCAGTGGTTTGCAAACCCTTTCTGTGCAGAATCCCAAAACCGGTATTTCCAGCCCAATGCCGGCATACGTACTAAACAGCAGGAAACTTCGTCTAAAACTCAGGAGAAACGTTTCCTTGAAACTGCTCTGCTGTGCGTTCGTTCACCTAAGAGAGTTGAATCTATGTTGAGATTCAGCGAGTCAGAAACACGTTTCTTCTAGGAGCTGCGTTGGGATATTCCCGAGTGAATGCGACCATAGGCTGTACAGAGAAATATCTGCTTCTAAAACCAAAACGGAGCTATCTAACTGAATGGTTGTCAATGTGTGCATTCAACAGACAGAGTTAAACTCACGTGTGGATTCAGCGGTTTGCAAACCCTTTCTGTGCAGAATCCCAAAACCGGTATTTCCAGCCCAATGCCGGCATACGTACTAAACAGCAGGAAACTTCGTCTAAAACTCAGGAGAAACGTTTCCTTGAAACTGCTCTGCTGTGCGTTCGTTCACCTAAGAGAGTTGAATCTATGTTGAGATTCAGCGAGTCAGAAACACGTTTCTTCTAGGAGCTGCGTTGGGATATTCCCGAGTGAAGGGGACCATAGGCTGTACAGAGAAATATCTGCTTCTAAAACCAAAACGGAGCTATCTAACTGAATGGTTGTCAATGTGTGCATTCAACTGACAGAGTTAAACTCACGTGTGGATTCAGCGGTTTGCAAACCCTTTCTGTGCAGAATCCCAAAACCGGTATTTCCAGCCCAATGCCGGCATATATACTAAACAGCAGGAAACTTCGTCTAAAACTCAGGAGAAACGTTTCCTTGAAACTGCTCTGCTGTGCGTTCGTTCACCTAAGAGAGTTGAATCTATGTTGAGATTCAGCGAGTCAGAAACACGTTTCTTCTAGGAGCTGCGTTGGGATATTCCCGAGTGAATGGAACCATAGGCTGTACAGAGAAATATCTGCTTCTAAATACAAAATGGAGCTATCTAACTGAATGGTTGTCAATGTGTGCATTCAACTGACAGAGTTAAACTCACGTGTGGATTCAGCGGCTTGCAAACCCTTTCTGTGCAGAATCCCAAAACCGGTATTTCCAGCCCACTGCCGGCATACGTACTAAAGAGCAGGAAACTTCGTCTAAAACTCAGGAGAAACGTTTCCTTGAAACTGCTCTGCTGTGCGTTCGTTCACCTAAGAGAGTTGAATCTATGTTGAGATTCAGCGAGTCAGAAACTCGTTTCTTCTAGGAGCTGCGTTGGGATATTCCCGAGTGAATGGGACCATAGGCTGTACAGAGAAATATCTGCTTCTAAAACCAAAACGGAGCTATCTAACTGAATGGTTGTCAATGTGTGCATTCAAGAGACAGAGTTAAACTCACGTGTGGATTCAGCGGTTTGCAAACCCTTTCTGTGCAGAATCCCAAAACCGGTATTTCCAGCCCAATGCCGGCATACGTACTAAAGAGCAGGAAACTTCGTCTAAAACTCAGGAGAAACGTTTCCTTGAAACTTCTCTGCTGTGCGTTCGTTCACCTAAGAGAGTTGAATCTATGTTGAGATTCAGCGAGTCAGAAACACGTTTCTTCTAGGAGCTGCGTTGGGATATTCCCGAGTGAATGGGACCATAGGCTGTACAGAGAAATATCTGCTTCTAAAACCAAAACGCAGCTATCTAACTGAATGGTTGTCAATGTGTGCATTCAACAGACAGAGTTAAACTCACGTGTGGATTCAGTGGTTTGCAAACCCTTTCTGTGCAGAATCCCAAAACCGGTATTTCCAGCCCAATGCCGGCATACGTACTAAACAGCAGGAAACTTCGTCTAAAACTCAGGAGAAACGTTTCCTTGAAACTGCTCTGCTGTGCGTTCGTTCACCTAAGAGAGTTGAATCTATGTTGAGATTCAGCGAGTCAGAAACACGTTTCTTCTAGGAGCTGCGTTGGGATATTCCCGAGTGAATGCGACCATAGGCTGTACAGAGAAATATCTGCTTCTAAAACCAAAACGCAGCTATCTAACTGAATGGTTGTCAATGTGTGCATTCAACAGACAGAGTTAAACTCACGTGTGGATTCAGCGGTTTGCAAACCATTTCTGTGCAGAATCCCAAAACCGGTATTTCCAGCCCAATGCCGGCATACATACTAAACAGCAGGAAACTTCGTCTAAAACTCAGGAGAAACGTTTCCTTGAAACTGCTCTGCTGTGCGTTCGTTCACCTAAGAGAGTTGAATCTATGTTGAGATTCAGCGAGTCAGAAACACGTTTCTTCTAGGAGCTGCGTTGGGATATTCCCGAGTGAATGGGACCATAGGCTGTACAGAGAAATATCTGCTTCTAAATACAAAATGGAGCTATCTAACTGAATGGTTGTCAATGTGTGCATTCAACTGACAGAGTTAAACTCACGTGTGGATTCAGCGGCTTGCAAACCCTTTCTGTGCAGAATCCCAAAACCGGTATTTCCAGCCCAATGCCGGCATACGTACTAAAGAGCAGGAAACTTCGTCTAAAACTCAGGAGAAACGTTTCCTTGAAACTGCTCTGCTGTGCGTTCCTTCACCTAAGAGAGTTGAATCTATGTTGAGATTCAGCGAGTCAGAAACACGTTTCTTCTAGGAACTGCGTTGGGATATTCCCGAGTGAATGGGACCATAGGCTGTACAGAGAAATATCTGCTTCTAAAACCAAAACGGAGCTATCTAACTGAATGGTTGTCTATGTGTGCATTCAACAGACAGAGTTAAACTCACGTGTGGATTCAGCGGTTTGCAAACCCTTTCTGTGCAGAATCCCAAAACCGGTATTTCCAGTCCAATGCCGGCATACGTACTAAACAGCAGGAAACTTCGTCTAAAACTCAGGAGAAACGTTTCCTTGAAACTGGTCTGCTGTGCGTTCGTTCACCTAAGAGAGTTGAATCTATGTTGAGATTCAGCGAGTCAGAAACACGTTTCTTCTAGGAGCTGCGTTGGGATATTCCTGAGTGAATGGGACCATAGGCTGTACAGAGAAATATCTGCTTCTAAAACCAAAACGGAGCTATCTAACTGAATGGTTGTCAATGTGTGCATTCAACAGACAGAGTTAAACTCACGTGTGGCTTCAGCGGTTTGCAAACCCTTTCTGTGCAGAATCCCAAAACCGGTATTTCCAGCCCAATGCCGGCATACATACTAAACAGCAGGAAACTTCGTCTAAAACTCAGGAGAAACGTTTCCTTGAAACTGCTCTGCTGTGCGTTCGTTCACCTAAGAGAGTTGAATCTATGTTGAGATTCAGCGAGTCAGAAACACGTTTCTTCTAGGAGCTGCGTTGGGATATTCCCGAGTGAATGCGACCATAGGCTGTACAGAGAAATATCTGCTTCTAAAACCAAAACGGAGCTATCTAACTGAATGGTTGTCAATGTGTGCCTTCAACAGACAGAGTTAAACTCACGTGTGTATTCAGCGGTTTGCAAACCCTTTCTGTGCAGAATCCCAAAACCGGTATTTCCAGCCCAATGCCGGCATACGTACTAAACAGCAGGAAACTTCGTCTAAAACTCAGGAGAAACGATTCCTTGAAACTGCTCTGCTGTGCGTTCGTTCACCTAAGAGAGTTGAATCTATGTTGAGATTCAGCGAGTCAGAAACACGTTTCTTCTAGGAGCTGCGTTGGGATATTCCCGAGTGAAGGGGACCATAGACTGTACAGAGAAATATCTGCTTCTAAAACCAAAACGGAGCTATCTAACTGAATGGTTGTCAATGTGTGCATTCAAGAGACAGAGTTAAACTCACGTGTGGATTCAGCGGTTTGCAAACCCTTTCTGTGCAGAATCCCAAAACCGGTATTTCCAGCCCAATGCCGGCATACGTACTAAAGAGCAGGAAACTTCGTCTAAAACTCAGGAGAAACGTTTCCTTGAAACTTCTCTGCTGTGCGTTCGTTCACCTAAGAGAGTTGAATCTATGTTGAGATTCAGCGAGTCAGAAACACGTTTCTTCTAGGAGCTGCGTTGGGATATTCCCGAGTGAATGGGTCCATAGGCTGTACAGAGAAATATCTGCTTCTAAATACAAAATGGAGCTATCTAACTGAATGGTTGTCAATGTGTGCATTCAACTGACAGAGTTAAACTCAGGTGTGGATTCAGCGACTTGCAAACCCTTTCTGTGCAGAATCCCAAAACCGGTATTTCCAGCCCAATGCCGGCATACGTACTAAAGAGCAGGAACCTTCGTCTAAAACTCAGGAGAAACGTTTCCTTGAAACTGCTCTGCTGTGCGTTCGTTCACCTAAGAGAGTTGAATCTATGTTGAGATTCAGCGAGTCAGAAACACGTTTCTTCTAGGAGCTGCGTTGGGATATTCCCGAGTGAATGGGACCATAGGCTGTACAGAGAAATATCTGCTTCTAAAACCAAAACGGAGCTATCTAACTGAATGGTTGTCAATGTGTGCATTCAACAGACAGAGTTAAACTCACGTGTGGATTCAGCGGTTTGCAAACCCTTTCTGTGCAGAATCCCAAAACCGGTATTTCCAGCCCAATGCCGGCATACGTACTAAACAGCAGGAAACTTCGTCTAAAACTCAGGAGAAACGTTTCCTTGAAACTGCTCTGCTGTGCGTTCGTTCACCTAAGAGAGTTGAATCTATGTTGAGATTCAGCGAGTCAGAAACACGTTTCTTCTAGGAGCTGCGTTGGGATATTCCCGAGTGAATGGGACCATAGGCTGTACAGAGAAATATCTGCTTCTAAAACCAAAACGGAGCTATCTAACTGAATGGTTGTCAATGTGTGCATTCAACTGACAGAGTTAAACTCACGTGTGAATTCAGCGGTTTGCAAATCCTTTCTGTTCAGAATCCCAAAACCGGTATTTCCAGCCCAATGCCGGCATACGTACTAAACAGCAGGAAACTTCGTCTAAAACTCAGGAGAAACGTTTCCTTGAAACTGCTCTGCTGTGCGTTCGTTCACCTAAGAGAGTTGAATCTATGTTGAGATTCAGCGAGTCAGAAACACGTTTCTTCTAGGAGCTGCGTTGGGATATTCCCGAGTGAATGGGACCATAGGCTGTACAGAGAAATATCTGCTTCTAAAACCAAAACGGAGCTATCTAACTGAATGGTTGTCAATGTGTGCATTCAACAGACAGAGTTAAACTCACGTGTGGATTCAGCGGTTTGCAAACCCTTTCTGTGCAGAATCCCAAAACCGGTATTTCCAGCCCAATGCCGGCATACGTACTAAACAGCAGGAAACTTCGTCTAAAACTCAGGAGAAACGATTCCTTGAAACTGCTCTGCTGTCCGTTCGTTCACCTCAGAGAGTTGAATCTATGTTGAGATTCAGCGAGTCAGAAACACGTTTCTTCTAGGAGCTGCGTTGGGATATTCCCGAGTGAATGGGACCATAGGCTGTACAGAGAAATATCTGCTTCTAAAACCAAAACGCAGCTATCTAACTGAATGGTTGTCAATGTGTGCCTTCAACTGACAGAGTTAAAGTCACGTGTGGATTCAGCGGCTGGCCAACCCTTTCTGTGCAGAATCCCAAAACCGGTATTTCCAGCCCAATGCCGGCATACGTACTAAACAGCAGGAAACTTCGTCTAAAACTCAGGAGAAACGATTCCTTGAAACTGCTCTGCTGTGCGTTCGTTCACCTAAGAGAGTTGAATCTATGTTGAGATTCAGCGAGTCAGAAACACGTTTCTTCTAGGAGCTGCGTTGGGATATTCCCGAGTGAATGGGACCATAGGCTGTACAGAGAAATATCTGCTTCTAAAACCAAAACGGAGCTATCTAACTGAATGGTTGTCAATGTGTGCATTCAACTGACCGAGTTAAACTCAGGTGTGGATTCAGCGGCTTGCAAACCCTTTCTGTGCAGAATCCCAAAACCGGTATTTCCAGCCCAATGCCGGCATACGTACTAAACAGCAGGAAACTTCGTCTAAAACTCAGGAGAAACGTTCCCTTGAAACTGCTCTGCTGTGCGTTCGTTCACCTAAGAGAGTTGAATCTATGTTGAGATTCAGCGAGTCAGAAACACGTTTCTTCTAGGAGCTGCGTTGGGATATTCCCGAGTGAATGGGACCATAGGCTGTACAGAGAAATATCTGCTTTTAAAACCAAAACGGAGCTATCTAACTGAATGGTTGTCAATGTGTGCATTCAACTGACAGAGTTAAACTCACGTGTGAATTCAGCGGTTTGCAAATCCTTTCTGTTCAGAATCCCAAAACCGGTATTTCCAGCCCAATGCCGGCATACGTACTAAACAGCAGGAAACTTCTTCTAAAACTCAGGAGAAACGTTTCCTTGAAACTGCTCTGCTGTGCGTTCGTTCACCTAAGAGAGTTGAATCTATGTTGAGATTCAGCGAGTCAGAAACACGTTTCTTCTAGGAGCTGCGTTGGGATATTCCCGAGTGAATGGGACCATAGGCTGTACAGAGAAATATCTGCTTCTAAATACAAAATGGAGCTATCTAACTGAATGGTTGTAAATGTGTGCATTCAACTGACAGAGTTAAACTCACGCGTGGATTCAGCGGCTTGCAAACCCTTTCTGTGCAGAATCCCAAAACCGGTATTTCCAGCCCAATGCCGGCATACGTACTAAAGAGCAGGAAACTTCGTCTAAAACTCAGGAGAAACGTTTCCTTGAAACTGCTCTGCTGTGCGTTCGTTCACCTAAGAGAGTTGAATCTATGTTGAGATTCAGCGAGTCAGAAACACGTTTCTTCTAGGAGCTGCGTTGGGATATTCCCGAGTGAATGGGACCATAGGCTGTACAGAGAAATATCTGCTTCTAAAACCAAAACGGAGCTATCTAACTGAATGGTTGTCAATGTGTGCATTCAACTGACAGAGATAAACTCACGTGTGAATTCAGCGGTTTGCAAATCCTTTCTGTTCAGAATCCCAAAACCGGTATTTCCAGCCCAATGCCGGCATACGTACTAAACAGCAGGAAACTTCGTCTAAAACTCAGGAGAAACGTTTCCTTGAAACTGCTCTGCTGTGCGTTCGTTCACCTCAGAGAGTTGAATCTATGTTGAGATTCAGCGAGTCAGAAACACGTTTCTTCTAGGAGCTGCGTTGGGATATTCCCGAGTGAATGGGACCATAGGCTGTACAGAGAAATATCTGCTTCTAAAACCAAAACGGAGCTATCTAACTGAATGGTTGTCAATGTGTGCATTCAACAGACAGAGTTAAACTCACGTGTGGATTAAGCGGTTTGCAAACCCTTTCTGTGCAGAATCCCAAAACCGGTATTTCCAGCCCAATGCCGGCATACGTACTAAACAGCAGGAAACTTCGTCTAAAACTCAGGAGAAACGTTTCCTTGAAACTGCTCTGCTGTGCGTTCGTTCACCTAAGAGAGTTGAATCTATGTTGAGATTCAGCGAGTCAGAAACACGTTTCTTCTAGGAGCTGCGTTGGGATATTCCCGAGTGAATGGGACCATAGGCTGTACAGAGAAATATCTGCTTCTAAAACCAAAACGGAGCTATCTAACTGAATGGTTGTCTATGTGTGCATTCAACAGACAGAGTTAAACTCACGTGTGGATTCAGCGGTTTGCAAACCCTTTCTGTGCAGAATCCCAAAACCGGTATTTCCAACCCAATGCCGGCATACGTACTAAACAGCAGGAAACTTCGTCTAAAACTCAGGAGAAACGTTTCCTTGAAACTGCTCTGCTGTGCGTTCGTTCACCTAAGAGAGTTGAATCTATGTTGAGATTCAGCGAGTCAGAAACACGTTTCTTCTAGGAGCTGCGTTGGGATATTCCCGAGTGAATGGGACCATAGGCTGTACAGAGAAATATCTGCTTCTAAATACAAAATGGAGCTATCTAACTGAATGGTTGTCAATGTGTGCATTCAACTGACAGAGTTAAACTCAGGTGTGGATTCAGCGGCTTGCAAACCCTTTCTGTGCAGAATCCCAAAACCGGTATTTCCAGCCCAATGCCGGCATATGTACTAAAGAGCAGGAAACTTCGTCTAAAACTCAGGAGAAACGTTTCCTTGAAACTGCTGTGCTGTGCGTTCGTTCAACTAAGAGAGTTGAATCTATGTTGAGATTCAGCGAGTCAGAAACACGTTTCTTCTAGGAGCTGCATTGGGATATTCCCGAGTGAATGGGACCATAGGCTGTACAGAGAAATATCTGCTTCTAAAACCAAAACGGAGCTATCTAACTGAATGGTTGTCAATGTGTGCATTCAACAGACAGAGTTAAACTCACGTGTGGATTCAGCGGTTTGCAAACCCTTTCTGTGCAGAATCCCAAAACCGGTATTTCCAGCCCAATGCCGGCATACATACTAAACAGCAGGAAACTTCGTCTAAAACTCAGGAGAAACGTTTCCTTGGAACTGCTCTGCTGTGCGTTCGTTCACCTAAGAGAGTTGAATCTATGTTGAGATTCAGCGAGTCAGAAACACGTTTCTTCTAGGAGCTGCGTTGGGATATTCCCGAGTGAATGGGACCATAGGCTGTACAGAGAAATATCTGCTTCTAAAACCAAAACGGAGCTATCTAACTGAATGGTGGTCAATGTGTGCATTCAACTGACAGAGTTAAACTCACGTGTGGATTCAGCGGTTTGCAAACTCTTTCTGTGCAGAATCCCAAAACCGGTATTTCCAGCCCAATGCCGGCATACGTACTAAACAGCAGGAAACTTCGTCTAAAACTCAAGAGAAACGTTTCCTTGAAACTGCTCTGCTGTGCGTTCGTTCACCTAAGAGAGTTGAATCTATGTTGAGATTCAGCGAGTCAGAAACACGTTTCTTCTAGGAGCTGCGTTGGGATATTCCCGAGTGAATGGGACCATAGGCTGTACAGAGAAATATCTGCTTCTAAAACGAAAACGGAGCTATCTAACTGAATGGTTGTCAATGTGTGCCTTCAACAGACAGAGTTAAACTCACGTGTGGATTCAGCGGTTTGCAAACCCTTTCTGTGCAGAATCCCAAAACCGGCATTTCCAGCCCACTGCCGGCATACGTACTAAAGAGAAAGGAAACTTCGTCTAAAACTCAGGAGAAACGTTTCCTTGAAACTGCTCTGCTGTGCGTTCGTTCACCTAAGAGAGTTGAATCTATGTTGAGATTCAGCGAGTCAGAAACACGTTTCTTCTAGGAGCTGCGTTGGGATATTCCCGAGTGAATGGGACCATAGGCTGTACAGAGAAATATCTGCTTCTAAATACAAAATGGAGCTATCTAACTGAATGGTTGTCAATGTGTGCATTCAACTGACAGAGTTAAACTCAGGTGTGGATTCAGCGGCTTGCAAACCCTTTCTGTGCAGAATCCCAAAACCGGTATTTCCAGCCCAATGCCGGCATATGTACTAAAGAGCAGGAAACTTCGTCTAAAACTCAGGAGAAACGTTTCCTTGAAACTGCTGTGCTGTGCGTTCGTTCAACTAAGAGAGTTGAATCTATGTTGAGATTCAGCGAGTCAGAAACACGTTTCTTCTAGGAGCTGCATTGGGATATTCCCGAGTGAATGGGACCATAGGCTGTACAGAGAAATATCTGCTTCTAAAACCAAAACGGAGCTATCTAACTGAATGGTTGTCAATGTGTGCATTCAACAGACAGAGTTAAACTCACGTGTGGATTCAGCGGTTTGCAAACCCTTTCTGTGCAGAATCCCAAAACCGGTATTTCCAGCCCAATGCCGGCATACATACTAAACAGCAGGAAACTTCGTCTAAAACTCAGGAGAAACGTTTCCTTGGAACTGCTCTGCTGTGCGTTCGTTCACCTAAGAGAGTTGAATCTATGTTGAGATTCAGCGAGTCAGAAACACGTTTCTTCTAGGAGCTGCGTTGGGATATTCCCGAGTGAATGGGACCATAGGCTGTACAGAGAAATATCTGCTTCTAAAACCAAAACGGAGCTATCTAACTGAATGGTGGTCAATGTGTGCATTCAACTGACAGAGTTAAACTCACGTGTGGATTCAGCGGTTTGCAAACTCTTTCTGTGCAGAATCCCAAAACCGGTATTTCCAGCCCAATGCCGGCATACGTACTAAACAGCAGGAAACTTCGTCTAAAACTCAAGAGAAACGTTTCCTTGAAACTGCTCTGCTGTGCGTTCGTTCACCTAAGAGAGTTGAATCTATGTTGAGATTCAGCGAGTCAGAAACACGTTTCTTCTAGGAGCTGCGTTGGGATATTCCCGAGTGAATGGGACCATAGGCTGTACAGAGAAATATCTGCTTCTAAAACGAAAACGGAGCTATCTAACTGAATGGTTGTCAATGTGTGCCTTCAACAGACAGAGTTAAACTCACGTGTGGATTCAGCGGTTTGCAAACCCTTTCTGTGCAGAATCCCAAAACCGGCATTTCCAGCCCACTGCCGGCATACGTACTAAAGAGAAAGGAAACTTCGTCTAAAACTCAGGAGAAACGTTTCCTTGAAACTGCTCTGCTGTGCGTTCGTTCACCTAAGAGAGTTGAATCTATGTTGAGATTCAGCGAGTCAGAAACACGTTTCTTCTAGGAGCTGCGTTGGGATATTCCCGAGTGAATGGGACCATAGGCTGTACAGAGAAATATCTGCTTCTAAATACAAAATGGAGCTATCTAACTGAATGGTTGTCAATGTGTGCATTCAACTGACAGAGTTAAACTCAGGTGTGGATTCAGCGGCTTGCAAACCCTTTCTGTGCAGAATCCCAAAACCGGTATTTCCAGCCCAATGCCGGCATATGTACTAAAGAGCAGGAAACTTCGTCTAAAACTCAGGAGAAACGTTTCCTTGAAACTGCTGTGCTGTGCGTTCGTTCAACTAAGAGAGTTGAATCTATGTTGAGATTCAGCGAGTCAGAAACACGTTTCTTCTAGGAGCTGCATTGGGATATTCCCGAGTGAATGGGACCATAGGCTGTACAGAGAAATATCTGCTTCTAAAACCAAAACGGAGCTATCTAACTGAATGGTTGTCAATGTGTGCATTCAACAGACAGAGTTAAACTCACGTGTGGATTCAGCGGTTTGCAAACCCTTTCTGTGCAGAATCCCAAAACCGGTATTTCCAGCCCAATGCCGGCATACATACTAAACAGCAGGAAACTTCGTCTAAAACTCAGGAGAAACGTTTCCTTGGAACTGCTCTGCTGTGCGTTCGTTCACCTAAGAGAGTTGAATCTATGTTGAGATTCAGCGAGTCAGAAACACGTTTCTTCTAGGAGCTGCGTTGGGATATTCCCGAGTGAATGGGACCATAGGCTGTACAGAGAAATATCTGCTTCTAAAACCAAAACGGAGCTATCTAACTGAATGGTGGTCAATGTGTGCATTCAACTGACAGAGTTAAACTCTCGTGTGGATTCAGCGGTTTGCAAACTCTTTCTGTGCAGAATCCCAAAACCGGTATTTCCAGCCCAATGCCGGCATACGTACTAAACAGCAGGAAACTTCGTCTAAAACTCAAGAGAAACGTTTCCTTGAAACTGCTCTGCTGTGCGTTCGTTCACCTAAGAGAGTTGAATCTATGTTGAGATTCAGCGAGTCGGAAACACGTTTCTTCTAGGAGCTGCGTTGGGATATTCCCGAGTGAATGGGACCATAGGCTGTACAGAGAAATATCTGCTTCTAAAACGAAAACGGAGCTATCTAACTGAATGGTTGTCAATGTGTGCCTTCAACAGACAGAGTTAAACTCACGTGTGGATTCAGCGGTTTGCAAACCCTTTCTGTGCAGAATCCCAAAACCGGCATTTCCAGCCCACTGCCGGCATACGTACTAAAGAGAAAGGAAACTTCGTCTAAAACTCAGGAGAAACGTTTCCTTGAAACTGCTCTGCTGTGCGTTCGTTCACCTAAGAGAGTTGAATCTATGTTGAGATTCAGCGAGTCAGAAACACGTTTCTTCTAAGAGCTGCGTTGGGATATTCCCGAGTGAATGGGACCATAGGCTGTACAGAGAAATATCTGCTTCTAAAACCAAAACGGAGCTATCAAACTGAATGGTTGTCAATGTGTGCCTTCAACTGACAGAGTTAAACTCACGTGTGGATTCAGCGGCTTGCAAACCCTTTCTGTGCAGAATCCCAAAACCGGTATTTCCAGCCCAATGCCGGCATACGTACTAAAGAGCAGGAAACTTCGTCTAAAACTCAGGAGAAACGTTTCCTTGAAACTGCTCTGCTGGGCGTTCGTTCACCTAAGAGAGTTGAATCTATGTTGAGATTCAGCGAGTCAGAAACACGTTTCTTCTAGGAGCTGCGTTGGGATATTCCCGAGTGAATGGGACCATAGGCTGTACAGAGAAATATCTGCTTCTAAAACCAAAACGGAGCTATCTAACTGAATGGTTGTCAATGTGTGCATTCAACTGACAGAGATAAACTCACTTGTGAATTCAGCGGTTTGCAAATCCTTTCTGTTCAGAATCCCAAAACCGGTATTTCCAGCCCAATGCCGGCATACGTACTAAACAGCAGGAAACTTCGTCTAAAACTCAGGAGAAACGTTTCCTTGAAACTGCTCTGCTGTGCGTTCGTTCACCTAAGAGAGTTGAATCTATGTTGAGATTCAGCGAGTCAGAAACACGTTTCTTCTAGGAACTGCGTTGGGATATTCCCGAGTGAAT
This sequence comes from Aotus nancymaae, assembly GCF_030222135.1. Taxonomy (NCBI): domain Eukaryota; kingdom Metazoa; phylum Chordata; class Mammalia; order Primates; family Aotidae; genus Aotus; species Aotus nancymaae. The sequence continues at coordinate 1,059,916 of NW_026988514.1, read as the reverse complement.
GGGACCATAGGCTGTACAGAGAAATATCTGCTTCTAAAACCAAAACGGAGCTATCTAACTGAATGGTTGTCAATGTGTGCATTCAACAGACAGAGTTAAACTCACGTGTGGATTCAGCGGTTTGCAAACCCTTTCTGTGCAGAATCCCAAAACCGGTATTTCCAGCCCAATGCCGGCATACGTACTAAAGAGCAGGAAACTTCGTCTAAAACTCAGGAGAAACGTTTCCTTGAAACTGCTCTGCTGTGCGTTCGTTCACCTAAGAGAGTTGAATCTATGTTGAGATTCAGCGAGTCAGAAACACGTTTCTTCTAGGAGCTGCGTTGGGATATTCCCGAGTGAATGGGACCATAGGCTGTACAGAGAAATATCTGCTTCTAAAACCAAAACGCAGCTATCTAACTGAATGGTTGTCAATGTGTGCATTCAACAGACAGAGTTAAACTCACGTGTGGATTCAGCGGTTTGCAAACCCTTTCTGTGCAGAATCCCAAAACCGGTATTTCCAGCCCAATGCCGGCATACGTACTAAAGAGCAGGAAACTTCGTCTAAAACTCAGGAGAAACGTTTCCTTGAAACTGCTCTTCTGTGCATTCGTTCACCTAAGAGAGTTGAATCTATGTTGAGATTCAGCGAGTCAGAAACACGTTTCTTCTAGGAGGTGCGTTGGGATATTCCCGAATGAATGGGACCATAGGCTGTACAGAGAAATATCTGCTTCTAAAACCAAAACGGAGCTATCTAACTGAATGGTTGTCAATGTGTGCATTCAACTGACAGAGTTAAACTCACGTGTGGATTCAGCGGCTTGCAAACCCTTTCTGTGCAGAATCCCAAAACCGGTATTTCCAGCCCAATGCCGGCATACGTACTAAAGAGCAGGAAACTTCGTCTAAAACTCAGGAGAAACGTTTCCTTGAAACTGCTCTGCTGGGCGTTCGTTCACCTAAGAGAGTTGAATCTATGTTGAGATTCAGCGAGTCAGAAACACGTTTCTTCTAGGAGCTGCGTTGGGATATTCCCGAGTGAATGGGACCATAGGCTGTACAGAGAAATATCTGCTTCTAAAACCAAAACGGAGCTATCTAACTGATTGGTTGTCAATGTGTGCATTCAACTGACAGAGATAAACTCACTTGTGAATTCAGCGGTTTGCAAATCCTTTCTGTTCAGAATCCCAAAACCGGTATTTCCAGCCCAATGCCGGCATGCGTACTAAACAGCAGGGAACTTCGTCTAAAACTCAGGAGAAACGTTTCCTTGAAACTGCTCTGCTGTGCGTTCGTTCACCTAAGAGAGTTGAATCTATGTTGAGATTCAGCGAGTCAGAAACACGTTTCTTCTAGGAGCTGCGTTGGGATATTCCCGAGTGAAGGGGACCATAGGCTGTACAGAGAAATATCTGCTTCTAAAACCAAAACGGAGCTATCTAACTGAATGGTTGTCAATGTGTGCATTCAACAGACAGAGTTAAACTCACGTGTGGATTCAGCGGTTTGCAAACCCTTTCTGTGCAGAATCCCAAAACCGGTATTTCCAGCCCAATGCCGGCATACGTACTAAACAGCAGGAAACTTCGTCTAAAACTCAGGAGAAACGTTTCCTTGAAACTGCTCTGCTGTGCGTTCGTTCACCTAAGAGAGTTGAATCTATGTTGAGATTCAGCGAGTCAGAAACACGTTTCTTCTAGGAGCTGCGTTGGGATATTCCCGAGTGAATGGGACCATAGGCTGTACAGAGAAATATCTGCTTCTAAAACCAAAACGGAGCTATCTAACTGAATGGTTGTCAATGTGTGCATTCAACTGACAGAGTTAAACTCACGTGTGGATTCAGCGGTTTGCAAACCCTTTCTGTGCAGAATCCCAAAACCGGTATTTCCAGCCCAATGCCGGCATATATACTAAACAGCAGGAAACTTCGTCTAAAACTCAGGAGAAACGTTTCCTTGAAACTGCTCTGCTGTGCGTTCGTTCACCTAAGAGAGTTGAATCTATGTTGAGATTCAGCGAGTCAGAAACACGTTTCTTCTAGGAGCTGCGTTGGGATATTCCCGAGTGAATGGAACCATAGGCTGTACAGAGAAATATCTGCTTCTAAATACAAAATGGAGCTATCTAACTGAATGGTTGTCAATGTGTGCATTCAACTGACAGAGTTAAACTCACGTGTGGATTCAGCGGCTTGCAAACCCTTTCTGTGCAGAATCCCAAAACCGGTATTTCCAGCCCAATGCCGGCATACATACTAAACAGCAGGAAACTTCGTCTAAAACTCAGGAGAAACGTTTCCTTGAAACTGCTCTGCTGTGCGTTCGTTCACCTAAGAGAGTTGAATCTATGTTGAGATTCAGCGAGTCAGAAACACGTTTCTTCTAGGAGCTGCGTTGGGATATTCCCGAGTGAATGGGACCATAGGCTGTACAGAGAAATATCTGCTTCTAAAACCAAAACGCAGCTATCTAACTGAATGGTTGTCAATGTGTGCATTCAACAGACAGAGTTAAACTCACGTGTGGATTCAGTGGTTTGCAAACCCTTTCTGTGCAGAATCCCAAAACCGGTATTTCCAGCCCAATGCCGGCATACGTACTAAACAGCAGGAAACTTCGTCTAAAACTCAGGAGAAACGTTTCCTTGAAACTGCTCTGCTGTGCGTTCGTTCACCTAAGAGAGTTGAATCTATGTTGAGATTCAGCGAGTCAGAAACACGTTTCTTCTAGGAGCTGCGTTGGGATATTCCCGAGTGAATGGGACCATAGGCTGTTCAGAGAAATATCTGCTTCTAAAACCAAAACGGAGCTATCTAACTGAATGGTTGTCAATGTGTGCATTCAACAGACAGAGTTAAACTCACGTGTGGATTCAGCGGTTTGCAAACCCTTTCTGTGCAGAATCCCAAAACCGGTATTTCCAGCCCAATGCCGGCATACGTACTAAACAGCAGGAAACTTCGTCTAAAACTCAGGAGAAACGTTTCCTTGAAACTGCTCTGCTGTGCGTTCGTTCACCTAAGAGAGTTGAATCTATGTTGAGATTCAGCGAGTCAGAAACACGTTTCTTCTAGGAGCTGCGTTGGGATATTCCCGAGTGAATGGGACCATAGGCTGTACAGAGAAATATCTGCTTCTAAAACCAAAACGGAGCTATCTAACTGAATGGTTGTCAATGTGTGCATTCAACTGACAGAGTTAAACTCACGTGTGGATTCAGCGGTTTGCAAACCCTTTCTGTGCAGAATCCCAAAACCGGTATTTCCAGCCCAATGCCGGCATATATACTAAACAGCAGGAAACTTCGTCTAAAACTCAGGAGAAACGTTTCCTTGAAACTGCTCTGCTGTGCGTTCGTTCACCTAAGAGAGTTGAATCTATGTTGAGATTCAGCGAGTCAGAAACACGTTTCTTCTAGGAGCTGCGTTGGGATATTCCCGAGTGAATGGAACCATAGGCTGTACAGAGAAATATCTGCTTCTAAATACAAAATGGAGCTATCTAACTGAATGGTTGTCAATGTGTGCATTCAACTGACAGAGTTAAACTCACGTGTGGATTCAGCGGCTTGCAAACCCTTTCTGTGCAGAATCCCAAAACCGGTATTTCCAGCCCACTGCCGGCATACGTACTAAAGAGCAGGAAACTTCGTCTAAAACTCAGGAGAAACGATTCCTTGAAACTGCTCTGCTGTGCGTTCGTTCACCTAAGAGAGTTGAATCTATGTTGAGATTCAGCGAGTCAGAAACTCGTTTCTTCTAGGAGCTGCGTTGGGATATTCCCGAGTGAATGGGACCATAGGCTGTACAGAGAAATATCTGCTTCTAAAACCAAAACGGAGCTATCTAACTGAATGGTTGTCAATGTGTGCATTCAACAGACAGAGTTAAACTCACGTGTGGATTCAGCGGTTTGCAAACCCTTTCTGTGCAGAATCCCAAAACCGGTATTTCCAGCCCAATGCCGGCATACGTACTAAACAGCAGGAAACTTCGTCTAAAACTCAGGAGAAACGTTTCCTTGAAACTGCTCTGCTGTGCGTTCGTTCACCTAAGAGAGTTGAATCTATGTTGAGATTCAGCGAGTCAGAAACACGTTTCTTCTAGGAGCTGCGTTGGGATATTCCCGAGTGAATGGGACCATAGGCTGTACAGAGAAATATCTGCTTCTAAATACAAAATGGAGCTATCTAACTGAATGGTTGTCAATGTGTGCATTCAACTGACAGAGTTAAACTCACGTGTGGATTCAGCGGCTTGCAAACCCTTTCTGTGCAGAATCCCAAAACCGGTATTTCCAGCCCAATGCCGGCATACGTACTAAAGAGCAGGAAACTTCGTCTAAAACTCAGGAGAAACGTTTCCTTGAAACTGCTCTGCTGTGCGTTCGTTCACCTAAGAGAGTTGAATCTATGTTGAGATTCAGCGAGTCAGAAACACGTTTCTTCTAGGAGCTGCGTTGGGATATTCCCGAGTGAATGGGACCATAGGCTGTACAGAGAAATATCTGCTTCTAAAACCAAAACGCAGCTATCTAACTGAATGGTTGTCAATGTGTGCATTCAACAGACAGAGTTAAACTCACGTGTGGATTCAGTGGTTTGCAAACCCTTTCTGTGCAGAATCCCAAAACCGGTATTTCCAGCCCAATGCCGGCATACGTACTAAACAGCAGGAAACTTCGTCTAAAACTCAGGAGAAACGTTTCCTTGAAACTGCTCTGCTGTGCGTTCGTTCACCTAAGAGAGTTGAATCTATGTTGAGATTCAGCGAGTCAGAAACACGTTTCTTCTAGGAGCTGCGTTGGGATATTCCCGAGTGAATGCGACCATAGGCTGTACAGAGAAATATCTGCTTCTAAAACCAAAACGCAGCTATCTAACTGAATGGTTGTCAATGTGTGCATTCAACAGACAGAGTTAAACTCACGTGTGGATTCAGCGGTTTGCAAACCCTTTCTGTGCAGAATCCCAAAACCGGTATTTCCAGCCCAATGCCGGCATACATACTAAACAGCAGGAAACTTCGTCTAAAACTCAGGAGAAACGTTTCCTTGAAACTGCTCTGCTGTGCGTTCGTTCACCTAAGAGAGTTGAATCTATGTTGAGATTCAGCGAGTCAGAAACACGTTTCTTCTAGGAGCTGCGTTGGGATATTCCCGAGTGAATGGGACCATAGGCTGTACAGAGAAATATCTGCTTCTAAATACAAAATGGAGCTATCTAACTGAATGGTTGTCAATGTGTGCATTCAACTGACAGAGTTAAACTCACGTGTGGATTCAGCGGCTTGCAAACCCTTTCTGTGCAGAATCCCAAAACCGGTATTTCCAGCCCAATGCCGGCATACGTACTAAAGAGCAGGAAACTTCGTCTAAAACTCAGGAGAAACGTTTCCTTGAAACTGCTCTGCTGTGCGTTCGTTCACCTAAGAGAGTTGAATCTATGTTGAGATTCAGCGAGTCAGAAACACGTTTCTTCTAGGAACTGCGTTGGGATATTCCCGAGTGAATGGGACCATAGGCTGTACAGAGAAATATCTGCTTCTAAAACCAAAACGGAGCTATCTAACTGAATGGTTGTCTATGTGTGCATTCAACAGACAGAGTTAAACTCAGGTGTGGATTCAGCGGTTTGCAAACCCTTTCTGTGCAGAATCCCAAAACCGGTATTTCCAGCCCAATGCCGGCATACATACTAAACAGCAGGAAACTTCGTCTAAAACTCAGGAGAAACGTTTCCTTGAAACTGCTCTGCTGTGCGTTCGTTCACCTAAGAGAGTTGAATCTATGTTGAGATTCAGCGAGTCAGAAACACGTTTCTTCTAGGAGCTGCGTTGGGATATTCCCGAGTGAAGGGGACCATAGGCTGTACAGAGAAATATCTGCTTCTAAAACCAAAACGGAGCTATCTAACTGAATGGTTGTCAATGTGTGCCTTCAACTGACAGAGTTAAACTCACGCGTGGATTCAGCGGTTTGCCAACCCTTTCTGTGCAGAATCCCAAAACCGGTATTTCCTGTCCAATGCCGGCATACGTACAAAAGAGCAGGAAACTTCGTCTGAAACTCAGGAGAAACGTTTCCTTGAAACTGCTCTGCTGTGCGTTCGTTCACCTAAGAGAGTTGAATCTATGTTGAGATTCAGCGAGTCAGAAACACGTTTCTTCTAGGAGCTGCGTTGGGATATTCCCGAGTGAATGGGACCATAGGCTGTATAGAGAAATATCTGCTTCTAAAACCAAAACGGAGCTATCTAACTGAATGGTTGTCAATGTGTGCCTTCAACAGACAGAGTTAAACTCACGTGTGGATTCAGCGGTTTGCAAACCCTTTCTGTGCAGAATCCCAAAACCGGTATTTCCAGCCCAATGCCGGCATACGTACTAAACAGCAGGAAACTTCGTCTAAAACTCAGGAGAAACGATTCCTTGAAACTGCTCTGCTGTGCGTTCGTTCACCTAAGAGAGTTGAATCTATGTTGAGATTCAGCGAGTCAGAAACACGTTTCTTCTAGGAGCTGCGTTGGGATATTCCCGAGTGAAGGGGACCATAGACTGTACAGAGAAATATCTGCTTCTAAAACCAAAACGGAGCTATCTAACTGAATGGTTGTCAATGTGTGCATTCAAGAGACAGAGTTAAACTCACGTGTGGATTCAACGGTTTGCAAACCCTTTCTGTGCAGAATCCCAAAACCGGTATTTCCAGCCCAATGCCGGCATACGTACTAAAGAGCAGGAAACTTCGTCTAAAACTCAGGAGAAACGTTTCCTTGAAACTTCTCTGCTGTGCGTTCGTTCACCTAAGAGAGTTGAATCTATGTTGAGATTCAGCGAGTCAGAAACACGTTTCTTCTAGGAGCTGCGATGGGATATTCCCGAGTGAATGGGTCCATAGGCTGTACAGAGAAATATCTGCTTCTAAATACAAAATGGAGCTATCTAACTGAATGGTTGTCAATGTGTGCATTCAACTGACAGAGTTAAACTCAGGTGTGGATTCAGCGACTTGCAAACCCTTTCTGTGCAGAATCCCAAAACCGGTATTTCCAGCCCAATGCCGGCATACGTATTAAAGAGCAGGAAACTTCGTCTAAAACTCAGGAGAAACGTTTCCTTGAAACTGCTCTGCTGTGCGTTCGTTCACCTAAGAGAGTTGAATCTATGTTGAGATTCAGCGAGTCAGAAACACGTTTCTTCTAGGAGCTGCGTTGGGATATTCCCGAGTGAATGGGACCATAGGCTGTACAGAGAAATATCTGCTTCTAAAACCAAAACGGAGCTATCTAACTGAATGGTTGTCAATGTGTGCATTCAACAGACAGAGTTAAACTCACGTGTGGATTCAGCGGTTTGCAAACCCTTTCTGTGCAGAATCCCAAAACCGGTATTTCCAGCCCAATGCCGGCATACGTACTAAAGAGCAGGAAACTTCGTCTAAAACTCAGGAGAAACGTTCCCTTGAAACTGCTCTGCTGTGCGTTCGTTCACCTAAGAGAGTTGAATCTATGTTGAGATTCAGCGAGTCAGAAACACGTTTCTTCTAGGAGCTGCGTTGGGATATTCCCGAGTGAATGGGACCATAGGCTGTACAGAGAAATATCTGCTTCTAAAACCAAAACGGAGCTATCTAACTGAATGGTTGTCAATGTGTGCATTCAACTGACAGAGTTAAACTCACGTGTGAATTCAGCGGTTTGCAAATCCTTTCTGTTCAGAATCCCAAAACCGGTATTTCCAGCCCAATGCCGGCATACGTACTAAACAGCAGGAAACTTCTTCTAAAACTCAGGAGAAACGTTTCCTTGAAACTGCTCTGCTGTGCGTTCGTTCACCTAAGAGAGTTGAATCTATGTTGAGATTCAGCGAGTCAGAAACACGTTTCTTCTAGGAGCTGCGTTGGGATATTCCCGAGTGAATGGGACCATAGGCTGTACAGAGAAATATCTGCTTCTAAATACAAAATGGAGCTATCTAACTGAATGGTTGTAAATGTGTGCATTCAACTGACAGAGTTAAACTCACGCGTGGATTCAGCGGCTTGCAAACCCTTTCTGTGCAGAATCCCAAAACCGGTATTTCCAGCCCAATGCCGGCATACGTACTAAAGAGCAGGAAACTTCGTCTAAAACTCAGGAGAAACGTTTCCTTGAAACTGCTCTGCTGTGCGTTCGTTCACCTAAGAGAGTTGAATCTATGTTGAGATTCAGCGAGTCAGAAACACGTTTCTTCTAGGAGCTGCGTTGGGATATTCCCGAGTGAATGGGACCATAGGCTGTACAGAGAAATATCTGCTTCTAAAACCAAAACGGAGCTATCTAACTGAATGGTTGTCAATGTGTGCATTCAACTGACAGAGATAAACTCACGTGTGAATTCAGCGGTTTGCAAATCCTTTCTGTTCAGAATCCCAAAACCGGTATTTCCAGCCCAATGCCGGCATACGTACTAAACAGCAGGAAACTTCGTCTAAAACTCAGGAGAAACGTTTCCTTGAAACTGCTCTGCTGTGCGTTCGTTCACCTAAGAGAGTTGAATCTATGTTGAGATTCAGCGAGTCAGAAACACGTTTCTTCTAGGAGCTGCATTGGGATATTCCCGAGTGAATGGGACCATAGGCTGTACAGACAAATATCGGCTTCTAAAACCAAAACGCAGCTATCTAACTGAATGGTTGTCAATGTGTGCATTCAACAGACAGAGTTAAACTCACGTGTGGATTCAGCGGTTTGCAAACCCTTTCTGTGCAGAATCCCAAAACCGGTATTTCCAGCCCAATGCCGGCATACGTACTAAAGAGCAGGAAACTTCGTCTAAAACTCAGGAGAAACGTTTCCTTGAAACTGCTCTGCTGTGCGTTCGTTCACCTAAGAGAGTTGAATCTATGTTGAGATTCAGCGAGTCAGAAACACGTTTCTTCTAGGAGCTGCGTTGGGATATTCCCGAGTGAATGGGACCATAGGCTGTACAGAGAAATATCTGCTTCTAAAACCAAAACGGAGCTATCTAACTGAATGGTTGTCAATGTGTGCATTCAACAGACAGAGTTAAACTCACGTGTGGATTCAGCGGTTTGCAAACCCTTTCTGTGCAGAATCCCAAAACCGGTATTTCCAGCCCAATGCCGGCATACGTACTAAAGAGCAGGAAACTTCGTCTTAAACTCAGGAGAAACGTTTACTTGAAACTGCTCTGCTGTGCGTTCGTTCACCTCAGTGAGTTGAATCTATGTTGAGATTCAGCGAGTCAGAAACACGTTTCTTCTAGGAGCTGCGTTGGGATATTCCCGAGTGAAGGGGACCATAGGCTGTACAGAGAAATATCTGCTTCTAAAACCAAAACGGAGCTATCTAACTGAATGGTTGTCAATGTGTGCATTCAACTGACAGAGTTAAACTCACGTGTGAAATCAGCGGTTTGCAAATCCTTTCTGTTCAGAATCCCAAAACCGGTATTTCCAGCCCAATGCCGGCATACGTACTAAACAGCAGGAAACTTCGTCTAAAACTCAGGAGAAACGTTTCCTTGAAACTGTTCTGCTGTGCGTTCGTTCACCTAAGAGAGTTGAATCTATGTTGAGATTCAGCGAGTCAGAAACACGTTTCTTCTAGGAGCTGCATTGGGATATTCCCGAGTGAAGGGGACCATAGGCTGTACAGAGAAATATCTGCTTCTAAATACAAAATGGAGCTATCTAACTGAATGGTTTTCACTGTGTGCATTCAACTGACAGAGTTAAACTCACGTGTGGATTCAGCGGCTTGCAAACCCTTTCTGTGCAGAATCCCAAAACCGGTATTTCCAGCCCAATGCCGGCATACGTACTAAAGAGCAGGAAACTTCGTCTAAAACTCAGGAGAAACGTTTCCTTGAAACTGCTCTGCTGTGCGTTCGTTCACCTAAGAGAGTTGAATCTATGTTGAGATTCAGCGAGTCAGAAACACGTTTCTTCTAGGAGCTGCGTTGGGATATTCCCGAGTGAATGGGACCATAGGCTGTACAGAGAAATATCTGCTTCTAAAACCAAAACGCAGCTATCTAACTGAATGGTTGTCAATGTGTGCATTCAACAGACAGAGTTAAACTCACGTGTGGATTCAGCGGTTTGCAAACCCTTTCTGTGCAGAATCCCAAAACCGGTATTTCCAGCCCAATGCCGGCATACGTACTAAAGAGCAGGAAACTTCGTCTAAAACTCAGGAGAAACGTTTCCTTGAAACTTCTCTGATGTGCGTTCGTTCACCTAAGAGAGTTGAATCTATGTTGAGATTCAGCGAGTCAGAAACACGTTTCTTCTAGGAGCTGCGTTGGGATATTCCCGAGTGAATGGGACCATAGGCTGTACAGAGAAATATCTGCTTCTAAATACAAAATGGAGCTATCTAACTGAATGGTTGTCAATGTGTGCATTCAACTGACAGAGTTAAACTCACGTGTGGATTCAGCGGCTTGCAAACCCTTTCTGTGCAGAATCCCAAAACCGGTATTTCCAGCCCAATGCCGGCATACGTACTAAAGAGCAGGAAACTTCGTCTAAAACTCAGGAGAAACGTTTCCTTGAAACTGCTCTGCTGTGCGTTCGTTCACCTAAGAGAGTTGAATCTATGTTGAGATTCAGCGAGTCAGAAACACGTTTCTTCTAGGAGCTGCGTTGGGATATTCCCGAGTGAATGGGACCATAGGCTGTACAGAGAAATATCTGCTTCTAAAACCAAAACGGAGCTATCTAACTGAATGGTTGTCAATGTGTGCATTCAACAGACAGAGTTAAACTCACGTGTCGATTCAGCGGTTTGAAAACCCTTTCTGTGCGGAATCCCAAACCCGGTATTTCCAGCCCAATGCCGGCATACGTACTAAAGAGCAGGAAACTTCGTCTAAAACTCAGGAGAAACGTTTCCTTGAAACTGCTCTGCTGTGCGTTCGTTCACCTAAGAGAGTTGAATCTATGTTGAGATTCAGCGAGTCAGAAACACGTTTCTTCTAGGAGCTGCGTTGGGATATTCCCGAGTGAATGGGACCATAGGCTGTACAGAGAAATATCTGCTTCTAAAACCAAAACGGAGCTATCTAACTGAATGGTTGTCAATGTGTGCATTCAACTGACAGAGATAAACTCACGTGTGAATTCAGCGGTTTGCAAATCCTTTCTGTTCAGAATCCCAAAACCGGTATTTCCAGCCCAATGCCGGCATACGTACTAAACAGCAGGAAACTTCGTCTAAAACTCAGGAGAAACGTTTCCTTGAAACTGCTCTGCTGTGCGTTCGTTCACCTAAGAGAGTTGAATCTATGTTGAGATTCAGCGAGTCAGAAACACGTTTCTTCTAGGAGCTGCATTGGGATATTCCCGAGTGAATGGGACCATAGGCTGTACAGACAAATATCGGCTTCTAAAACCAAAACGCAGCTATCTAACTGAATGGTTGTCAATGTGTGCATTCAACAGACAGAGTTAAACTCACGTGTGGATTCAGCGGTTTGCAAACCCTTTCTGTGCAGAATCCCAAAACCGGTATTTCCAGCCCAATGCCGGCATACGTACTAAACAGCAGGAAACTTCGTCTAAAACTCAGGAGAAACGTTTCCTTGAAACTGCTCTGCTGTGCGTTCGTTCACCTAAGAGAGTTGAATCTATGTTGAGATTCAGCGAGTCAGAAACACGTTTCTTCTAGGAGCTGCGTTGGGATATTCCCGAGTGAATGGGACCATAGGCTGTACAGAGAAATATCTGCTTCTAAAACCAAAACGGAGCTATCTAACTGAATGGTTGTCAATGTGTGCATTCAACAGACAGAGTTAAACTCACGTGTGGATTCAGCGGTTTGCAAACCCTTTCTGTGCAGAATCCCAAAACCGGTATTTCCAGCCCAATGCCGGCATACGTACTAAAGAGCAGGAAACTTCGTCTTAAACTCAGGAGAAACGTTTACTTGAAACTGCTCTGCTGTGCGTTCGTTCACCTCAGTGAGTTGAATCTATGTTGAGATTCAGCGAGTCAGAAACACGTTTCTTCTAGGAGCTGCGTTGGGATATTCCCGAGTGAAGGGGACCATAGGCTGTACAGAGAAATATCTGCTTCTAAAACCAAAACGGAGCTATCTAACTGAATGGTTGTCAATGTGTGCATTCAACTGACAGAGTTAAACTCACGTGTGAATTCAGCGGTTTGCAAATCCTTTCTGTTCAGAATCCCAAAACCGGTATTTCCAGCCCAATGCCGGCATACGTACTAAACAGCAGGAAACTTCGTCTAAAACTCAGGAGAAACGTTTCCTTGAAACTGTTCTGCTGTGCGTTCGTTCACCTAAGAGAGTTGAATCTATGTTGAGATTCAGCGAGTCAGAAACATGTTTCTTCTAGGAGCTGCATTGGGATATTCCCGAGTGAAGGGGACCATAGGCTGTACAGAGAAATATCTGCTTCTAAATACAAAATGGAGCTATCTAACTGAATGGTTTTCACTGTGTGCATTCAACTGACAGAGTTAAACTCACGTGTGGATTCAGCGGCTTGCAAACCCTTTCTGTGCAGAATCCCAAAACCGGTATTTCCAGCCCAATGCCGGCATACGTACTAAAGAGCAGGAAACTTCGTCTAAAACTCAGGAGAAACGTTTCCTTGAAACTGCTCTGCTGTGCGTTCGTTCACCTAAGAGAGTTGAATCTATGTTGAGATTCAGCGAGTCAGAAACACGTTTCTTCTAGGAGCTGCGTTGGGATATTCCCGAGTGAATGGGACCATAGGCTGTACAGAGAAATATCTGCTTCTAAAACCAAAACGCAGCTATCTAACTGAATGGTTGTCAATGTGTGCATTCAACAGACAGAGTTAAACTCACGTGTGGATTCAGCGGTTTGCAAACCCTTTCTGTGCAGAATCCCAAAACCGGTATTTCCAGCCCAATGCCGGCATACGTACTAAAGAGCAGGGAACTTCGTCTAAAACTCAGGAGAAACGTTTCCTTGAAACTTCTCTGATGTGCGTTCGTTCACCTAAGAGAGTTGAATCTATGTTGAGATTCAGCGAGTCAGAAACACGTTTCTTCTAGGAGCTGCGTTGGGATATTCCCGAGTGAATGGGACCATAGGCTGTACAGAGAAATATCTGCTTCTAAATACAAAATGGAGCTATCTAACTGAATGGTTGTCAATGTGTGCATTCAACTGACAGAGTTAAACTCACGTGTGGATTCAGCGGCTTGCAAACCCTTTCTGTGCAGAATCCCAAAACCGGTATTTCCAGCCCAATGCCGGCATACGTACTAAAGAGCAGGAAACTTCGTCTAAAACTCAGGAGAAACGTTTCCTTGAAACTGCTCTGCTGTGCGTTCGTTCACCTAAGAGAGTTGAATCTATGTTGAGATTCAGCGAGTCAGAAACACGTTTCTTCTAGGAGCTGCGTTGGGATATTCCCGAGTGAATGGGACCATAGGCTGTACAGAGAAATATCTGCTTCTAAAACCAAAACGGAGCTATCTAACTGAATGGTTGTCAATGTGTGCATTCAACAGACAGAGTTAAACTCACGTGTCGATTCAGCGGTTTGAAAACCCTTTCTGTGCGGAATCCCAAACCCGGTATTTCCAGCCCAATGCCGGCATACGTACTAAACAGCAGGAAACTTCGTCTAAAACTCAGGAGAAACGTTTCCTTGAAACTGCTCTGCTGTGCGTTCGTTCACCTAAGAGAGTTGAATCTATGTTGAGATTCAGCGAGTCAGAAACACGTTTCTTCTAGGAGCTGCGTTGGGATATTCCCGAGTGAAGGGGACCATAGGCTGTACAGAGAAATATCTGCTTCTAAAACCAAAACGGAGCTATCTAACTGAATGGTTGTCAATGTGTGCCTTCAACTGACAGAGTTAAACTCACGTGTGGATTCAGCGGTTTCCCAACCCTTTCTGTGCAGAATCCCAAAACCGGTATTTCCAGTCCAATGCCGGCATACGTACTAAAGAGCAGGAAACTTCGTCTAAAACTCAGGAGAAACGTTTCCTTGAAACTGCTCTGCTGTGCGTTCGTTCACCTAAGAGAGTTGAATCTATGTTGAGATTCAGCGAGTCAGAAACACGTTTCTTCTAGGAGCTGCGTTGGGATATTCCCGAGTGAAGGGGACCATAGGCTGTACAGAGAAATATCTGCTTCTAAAACCAAAACGGAGCTATCTAACTGAATGGTTGTCAATGTGTGCATTCAACTGACAGAGTTAAACTCACGTGTGAATTCAGCGGTTTGCAAATCCTTTCTGTTCAGAATCCCAAAACCGGTATTTCCAGCCCAATGCCGGCATACGTACTAAACAGCAGGAAACTTCGTCTAAAACTCAGGAGAAACGTTTCCTTGAAACTGTTCTGCTGTGCGTTCGTTCACCTAAGAGAGTTGAATCTATGTTGAGATTCAGCGAGTCAGAAACACGTTTCTTCTAGGAGCTGCATTGGGATATTCCCGAGTGAAAGGGACCATAGGCTGTACAGAGAAATATCTGCTTCTAAATACAAAATGGAGCTATCTAACTGAATGGTTGTCAATGTGTGCATTCAACTGACAGAGTTAAACTCACGTGTGGATTCAGCGGCTTGCAAACCCTTTCTGTGCAGAATCCCAAAACCGGTATTTCCAGCCCAATGCCGGCATACGTACTAAAGAGCAGGAAACTTCGTCTAAAACTCAGGAGAAACGTTTCCTTGAAACTGCTCTGCTGTGCGTTCGTTCACCTAAGAGAGATGAATCTATGTTGAGATTCAGCGAGTCAGAAACACGTTTCTTCTAGGAGCTGCGTTGGGATATTCCCGAGTGAATGGGACCATAGGCTGTACAGAGAAATATCTGCTTCTAAAACCAAAACGGAGCTATCTAACTGAATGGTTGTCAATGTGTGCATTCAAGAGACAGAGTTAAACTCAGGTGTGGATTCAGCGGTTTGCAAACCCTTTCTGTGCAGAATCCCAAAACCGGTATTTCCAGCCCAATGCCGGCATACGTACTAAAGAGCAGGAAACTTCGTCTAAAACTCAGGAGAAACGTTTCCTTGAAACTTCTCTGATGTGCGTTCGTTCACCTAAGAGAGTTGAATCTATGTTGAGATTCAGCGAGTCAGAAACACGTTTCTTCTAGGAGCTGCGTTGGGATATTCCCGAGTGAATGGGACCATAGGCTGTACAGAGAAATATCTGCTTCTAAATACAAAATGGAGCTATCTAACTGAATGGTTGTCAATGTGTGCATTCAACTGACAGAGTTAAACTCAGGTGTGGATTCAGCGGCTTGCAAACCCTTTCTGTGCAGAATCCCAAAACCGGTATTTCCAGCCCAATGCCGGCATACGTACTAAAGAGCAGGAAACTTCGTCTAAAACTCAGGAGAAACGTTTCCTTGAAACTGCTCTGCTGTGCGTTCGTTCACCTAAGAGAGTTGAATCTATGTTGAGATTCAGCGAGTCAGAAACACGTTTCTTCTAGGAGCTGCGTTGGGATATTCCCGAGTGAATGGGACCATAGGCTGTACAGAGAAATATCTGCTTCTAAAACCAAAACGGAGCTATCTAACTGAATGGTTGTCAATGTGTGCATTCAACAGACAGAGTTAAACTCACGTGTGGATTCAGCGGTTTGCAAACCCTTTCTGTGCAGAATCCCAAAACCTGTATTTCCAGCCCAATGCCGGCATACGTACTAAACAGCAGGAAACTTCGTCAAAAACTCAGGAGAAACGATTCCTTGAAACTTCTCTGCTGTGCGTTCGTTCACCTAAGAGAATTGAATCTATGTTGAGATTCAGCGAGTCAGAAACACGTTTCTTCTAGGAGCTGCGTTGGGATATTCCCGAGTGAATGGGACCACAGGCTGTACAGAGAAATATCTGCTTCTAAAACCAAAACGAAGCTATCTAACTGAATGGTTGTCAATGTGTGCCTTCAACTGACAGAGTTAAACTCACGTGTGGATTCAGCGGTTTGCAAACCCTTTCTGTGCAGAATCCCAAAACCGGTATTTCCAGCCCAATGCCGGCATACGTACTAAACAGCAGGAAACTTCGTCTAAAACTCAGGAGAAACGATTCCTTGAAACTGCTCTGCTGTGCGTTCGTTCACCTAAGAGAGTTGAATCTATGTTGAGATTCAGCGAGTCAGAAACACGTTTCTTCTAGGAGCTGCGTTGGGATATTCCCGAGTGAATGGGACCATAGGCTGTACAGAGAAATATCTGCTTCTAAAACCAAAACGGAGCTATCTAACTGAATGGTTGTCAATGTGTGCATTCAAGAGACAGAGTTAAACTCACGTGTGGATTCAGCGGTTTGCAAACCCTTTCTGTGCAGAATCCCAAAACCGGTATTTCCAGCCCAATGCCGGCATACATACTAAACAGCAGGAAACTTCGTCTAAAACTCAGGAGAAACGTTTCCTTGAAACTGCTCTGCTGTGCGTTCGTTCACCTAAGAGAGTTGAATCTATGTTGAGATTCAGCGAGTCAGAAACACGTTTCTTCTAGGAGCTGCGTTGGGATATTCCCGAGTGAAGGGGACCATAGGCTGTACAGAGAAATATCTGCTTCTAAAACCAAAACGGAGCTATCTAACTGAATGGTTGTCAATGTGTGCATTCAACAGACAGAGTTAAACTCACGTGTGGATTCAGCGGTTTGCAAACCCTTTCTGTGCAGAATCCCAAAACCGGTATTTCCAGCCCAATGCCGGCATACGTACTAAACAGCAGGAAACTTCGTCTAAAACTCAGGAGAAACGATTCCTTGAAACTTCTCTGCTGTGCGTTCGTTCACCTAAGAGAATTGAATCTATGTTGAGATTCAGCGAGTCAGAAACACGTTTCTTCTAGGAGCTGCGTTGGGATATTCCCGAGTGAATGGGACCATAGGCTGTACAGATAAATATCTGCTTCTAAAACCAAAACGGAGCTATCTAACTGAATGGTTGTCAATGTGTGCCTTCAACTGACAGAGTTAAACTCACGTGTGGATTCAGCGGTTTGCAAACCCTTTCTGTGCAGAATCCCAAAACCGGTATTTCCAGCCCAATGCCGGCATACGTACTAAACAGCAGGAAACTTCGTCTAAAACTCAGGAGAAACGATTCCTTGAAACTGCTCTGCTGTGCGTTCGTTCACCTAAGAGAGTTGAATCTATGTTGAGATTCAGCGAGTCAGAAACACGTTTCTTCTAGGAGCTGCGTTGGGATATTCCCGAGTGAATGGGACCATAGGCTGTACAGAGAAATATCTGCTTCTAAAACCAAAAAGGAGCTATCTAACTGAATGGTTGTCAATGTGTGCATTCAACTGACAGAGATAAACTCACGTGTGAATTCAGCGGTTTGCAAATCCTTTCTGTTCAGAATCCCAAAACCGGTATTTCCAGCCCAATGCCGGCATACGTACTAAACAGCAGGAAACTTCGTCTAAAACTCAGGAGAAACGTTTCCTTGAAACTGCTCTGCTGTGCGTTCGTTCACCTAAGAGAGTTGGATCTATGTTTAGATTCAGCGAGTCAGAAACACGTTTCTTCTAGGAGCTGCGTTGGGATATTCCCGAGTGAATGGGACCATAGGCTGTACAGAGAAATATCTGCTTCTAAAACCAAAACGGAGCTATCTAATTGAATGGTTGTCAATGTGTGCATTCAACAGACAGAGTTAAACTCACGTGTGGATTCAGCGGTTTGCAAACCCTTTCTGTGCAGAATCCCAAAACCGGTATTTCCAGCCCAATGCCGGCATACGTACTAAACAGCAGGAAACTTCGTCTAAAACTCAGGAGAAACGTTTCCTTGAAACTGCTCTGCTGTGCGTTCGTTCACCTAAGAGAGTTGAATCTATGTTGAGATTCAGCGAGTCAGAAACACGTTTCTTCTAGGAGCTGCGTTGGGATATTCCCGAGTGAATGGGACCATAGGCTGTACAGAGAAATATCTGCTTCTAAAACCAAAACGGAGCTATCTAACTGAATGGTTGTCAATGTGTGCATTCAACTGACAGAGTTAAACTCACGTGTGAATTCAGCGGTTTGCAAATCCTTTCTGTTCAGAATCCCAAAACCGGTATTTCCAGCCCAATGCCGGCATACGTACTAAACAGCAGGAAACTTCTTCTAAAACTCAGGAGAAACGTTTCCTTGAAACTGCTCTGCTGTGCGTTCGTTCACCTAAGAGAGTTGAATCTATGTTGAGATTCAGCGAGTCAGAAACACGTTTCTTCTAGGAGCTGCGTTGGGATATTCGCGAGTGAATGGGACCATAGGCTGTACAGAGAAATATCTGCTTCTAAATACAAAATGGAGCTATCTAACTGAATGGTTGTCAATGTGTGCATTCAACTGACAGAGTTAAACTCACGTGTGGATTCAGCGGCTTGCAAACCCTTTCTGTGCAGAATCCCAAAACCGGTATTTCCAGCCCAATGCCGGCATACGTACTAAAGAGCAGGAAACTTCGTCTAAAACTCAGGAGAAACGTTTCCTTGAAACTGCTCTGCTGTGCGTTCGTTCACCTAAGAGAGTTGAATCTATGTTGAGATTCAGCTAGTCAGAAACACGTTTCTTCTAGGAGCTGCGTTGGGATATTCCCGAGTGAATGGGACCATAGGCTGTACAGAGAAATATCTGCTTCTAAAACCAAAACGGATCTATCTAACTGAATGGTTGTCAATGTGTGCATTCAACTGACAGAGATAAACTCACGTGTGAATTCAGCGGTTTGCAAATCCTTTCTGTTCAGAATCCCAAAACCGGTATTTCCAGCCCAATGCTGGCATACGTACTAAACAGCAGGAAACTTCGTCTAAAACTCAGGAGAAACGTTTCCTTGAAACTGCTCTGCTGTGCGTTCGTTCACCTAAGAGAGTTGAATCTATGTTGAGATTCAGCGAGTCAGAAACACGTTTCTTCTAGGAGCTGCGTTGGGATATTCCCGAGTGAATGGGACCATAGGCTGTACAGACAAATATCTGCTTCTAAAACCAAAACGGAGCTATCTAACTGAATGGTTGTCAATGTGTGCATTCAACAGACAGAATTAAACCCACGTGTGGATTCAGCGGTTTGCAAACCCTTTCTGTGCAGAATCCCAAAACCGGTATTTCCAGCCCAATGCCGGCATACGTACTAAACAGCAGGAAACTTCGTCTAAAACTCAGGAGAAACGTTTCCTTGAAACTGCTCTGCTGTGCGTTCGTTCACCTAAGAGAGTTGAATCTATGTTGAGATTCAGCGAGTCAGAAACACGTTTCTTCTAGGAGCTGCGTTGGGATATTCCCGAGTGAATGGGACCATAGGCTCTACAGAGAAATATCTGCTTCTAAAACCAAAACGCAGCTATCTAACTGAATGGTTGTCAATGTGTGCATTCAACAGACAGAGTTAAACTCACGTGTGGATTCAGCGGTTTGCAAACCCTTTCTGTGCAGAATCCCAAAACCGGTATTTCCAGCCCAATGCCGGCATACATACTAAACAGCAGGAATCTTCGTCTAAAACTCAGTAGAAACGTTTCCTTGAAACTGCTCTGCTGTGCGTTCGTTCACCTAAGAGAGTTGAATCTATGTTGAGATTCAGCGAGTCAGAAACACGTTTCTTCTAGGAGCTGCGTTGGGATATTCCCGAGTGAATGGGACCATAGGCTGTACAGAGAAATATCTGCTTCTAAATACAAAATGGAGCTATCTAACTGAATGGTTGTCAATGTGTGCATTCAACTGACAGAGTTAAACTCAGGTGTGGATTCAGCGGCTTGCAAACCCTTTCTGTGCAGAATCCCAAAACCGGTATTTCCAGCCCAATGCCGGCATACGTACTAAAGAGCAGGAAACTTCGTCTAAAACTCAGGAGAAACGTTTCCTTGAAACTGCTCTGCTGTGCGTTCGTTCACCTAAGAGAGTTGAATCTATGTTGAGATTCAGCGAGTCAGAAACACGTTTCTTCTAGGAGCTGCGTTGGGATATTCCCGAGTGAATGGGACCATAGGCTGTACAGAGAAATATCTGCTTCTAAAACCAAAACGGAGCTATCTAACTGAATGGATGTCAATGTGTGCATTCAACAGACAGAGTTAAACTCACGTGTGGATTCAGCGGTTTGCAAACCCTTTCTGTGCAGAATCCCAAAACCGGTATTTCCAGCCCAATGCCGGCATACGTACTAAAGAGCAGGAAACTTCGTCTTAAACTCAGGAGAAACGTTTCCTTGAAACTGCTCTGCTGTGCGTTCGTTCACCTAAGAGAGTTGAATCTATGTTGAGATTCAGCGAGTCAGAAACACGTTTCTTCTAGGAGCTGCGTTGGGATATTCCCGAGTGAATGGGACCATAGGCTGTACAGAGAAATATCTGCTTCTAAAACCAACACGGAGCTATCTAACTGAATGGTTGTCAATGTGTGCATTCAACTGACAGAGTTAAACTCACGTGTGAATTCAGCGGTTTGCAAACCCTTGCTGTGCAGAATCCCAAAACCGGTATTTCCAGCCCAATGCCGGCATACGTACTAAACAGCAGGAAACTTCGTCTAAAACTCAGGAGAAACGTTTCCTTGAAACTGCTCTGCTGTGCGTTCGTTCACCTAAGAGAGTTGAATCTATGTTGAGATTCAGCGAGTCAGAAACACGTTTCTTCTAGGAGCTGCGTTGGGATATTCCCGAGTGAATGGGACCATAGGCTGTACAGAGAAATATCTGCTTCTAAAACCAAAACGGAGCTATCTAACTGAATGGTTGTCAATGTGTGCATTCAAGAGACAGAGTTAAACTCACGTGTGAATTCAGCGGTTTGCAAATCCTTTCAGTTCAGAATCCCAAAACCGGTATTTCCAGCCCAATGCCGGCATACGTACTAAACAGCAGGAAACTTCGTCTAAAACTCAGGAGAAACGTTTCCTTGAAACTTCTCTGCTGTGCGTTCGTTCACCTAAGAGAGTTGAATCTATGTTGAGATTCAGCGAGTCAGAAACACGTTTCTTCTAGGAGCTGCGTTGGGATATTCCCGAGTGAATGGGACCATAGGCTGTACAGAGAAATATCTGCTTCTAAATACAAAATGGAGCTATCTAACTGAATGGTTGTCAATGTGTGCATTCAACTGACAGAGTTAAACTCACGTGTGGATTCAGCGGCTTGCAAACCCTTTCTGTGCAGAATCCCAAAACCGGTATTTCCAGCCCAATGCCGGCATACGTACTAAAGAGCAGGAAACTTCGTCTAAAACTCAGGAGAAACGTTTCCTTGAAACTGCTCTGCTGTGCGTTCGTTCACCTAAGTGAGTTGAATCTATGTTGAGATTCACCGAGTCAGAAACACGTTTCTTCTAGGAGCTGCGTTGGGATATTCCCGAGTGAAGGGGACCATAGGCTGTACAGAGAAATATCTGCTTCTAAAACCAAAACGGAGCTATCTAACTGAATGGTTGTCAATGTGTGCATTCAACTGACAGAGTTAAACTCACGTGTGAATTCAGCGGTTTGCAAATCCTTTCTGTTCAGAATCCCAAAACCGGTATTTCCAGCCCAATGCCGGCATACGTACTAAACAGCAGGAAACTTCGTCTAAAACTCAGGAGAAACGTTTCCTTGAAACTGTTCTGCTGTGCGTTCGTTCACCTAAGAGAGTTGAATCTATGTTGAGATTCAGCGAGTCAGAAACACGTTTCTTCTAGGAGCTGCATTGGGATATTCCCGAGTGAAAGGGACCATAGGCTGTACAGAGAAATATCTGCTTCTATATACAAAATGGAGCTATCTAACTGAATGGTTGTCAATGTGTGCATTCAACTGACAGAGTTAAACTCACGTGTGGATTCAGCGGCTTGCAAACCCTTTCTGTGCAGAATCCCAAAACCGGTATTTCCAGCCCAATGCCGGCATACGTACTAAAGAGCAGGAAACTTCGTCTAAAACTCAGGAGAAACGTTTCCTTGAAACTGCTCTGCTGTGCGTTCGTTCACCTAAGAGAGTTGAATCTATGTTGAGATTCAGCGAGTCAGAAACACGTTTCTTCTAGGAGCTGCGTTGGGATATTCCCGAGTGAATGGGACCATAGGCTGTACAGAGAAATATCTGCTTCTAAAACCAAAACGGAGCTATCTAACTGAATGGTTGTCAATGTGTGCATTCAACAGACAGAGTTAAACTCACGTGTGGATTCAGCGGTTTGCAAACCCTTTCTGTGCAGAATCCCAAAACCGGTATTTCCAGCCCAATGCCGGCATACGTACTAAACAGCAGGAAACTTCGTCTAAAACTCAGGAGAAACGATTCCTTGAAACTGCTCTGCTGTGCGTTCGTTCACCTAAGAGAGTTGAATCTATGTTGAGATTCAGCGAGTCAGAAACACGTTTCTTCTAGGAGCTGCGTTGGGATATTCCCGAGTGAATGGGACCATAGGCTGTACAGAGAAATATCTGCTTCTAAAACCAAAACGGAGCTATCTAACTGAATGGTTGTCAATGTGTGCCTTCAACTGACAGAGTTAAACTCACGTGTGGATTCAGCTGTTTGCAAACCCTTTCTGTGCAGAATCCCAAAACCGGTATTTCTAGCCCAATGCCGGCATACGTACTAAACAGCAGGAAACTTCGTCTAAAACTCAGGAGAAACGATTCCGTGAAACTGCTCTGCTGTGCGTTCGTTCACCTAAGAGAGTTGAATCTATGTTGAGATTCAGCGAGTCAGAAACACGTTTCTTCTAGGAGCTGCGTTGGGATATTCCCGAGTGAATGGGACCATAGGCTGTACAGAGAAATATCTGCTTCTAAAACCAAAACGGAGCTATCTAACTGAATGGTTGTCAATGTGTGCATTCAAGAGACAGAGTTAAACTCACGTGTGGATTCAGCGGTTTGCAAACCCTTTCTGTGCAGAATCCCAAAACCGGTATTTCCAGCCCAATGCTGGCATACGTACTAAAGAGCAGGAAACTTCGTCTAAAACTCAGGAGAAACGTTTCCTTGAAACTTCTCTGATGTGCGTTCGTTCACCTAAGAGAGTTGAATCTATGTTGAGATTCAGCGAGTCAGAAACACGTTTCTTCTAGGAGCTGCGTTGGGATATTCCCGAGTGAATGGGACCATAGGCTGTACAGAGAAATATCTGCTTCTAAATACAAAATGGAGCTATCTAACTGAATGGTTGTCAATGTGTGCATTCAACTGACAGAGTTAAACTCAGGTGTGGATTCAGCGGCTTGCAAACCCTT
Organism: Aotus nancymaae; assembly: GCF_030222135.1. Taxonomy (NCBI): domain Eukaryota; kingdom Metazoa; phylum Chordata; class Mammalia; order Primates; family Aotidae; genus Aotus; species Aotus nancymaae. The sequence continues at coordinate 1,036,735 of NW_026988514.1, read as the reverse complement.
TCTGTGCAGAATCCCAAAACCGGTATTTCCAGCCCAATGCCGGCATACGTACTAAAGAGCAGGAAACTTCGTCTAAAACTCAGGAGAATCGTTTCCTTGAAGCTGCTCTGCTGTGCGTTCGTTCACCTAAGAGAGTTGAATCTATGTTGAGATTCAGCGAGTCAGAAACACGTTTCTTCTAGGAGCTGCGTTGGGATATTCCCGAGTGAATGGGACCATAGGCTGTACAGAGAAATATCTGCTTCTAAAACCAAAACGGAGCTATCTAACTGAATGGTTGTCAATGTGTGCATTCAACAGACAGAGTTAAACTCACGTGTGGATTCAGCGGTTTGCAAACCCTTTCTGTGCAGAATCCCAAAACCGGTATTTCCAGCCCAATGCCGGCATACGTACTAAACAGCAGGAAACTTCGTCTAAAACTCAGGAGAAACGTTTCCTTGAAACTGCTCTGCTGTGCGTTCGTTCACCTAAGAGAGTTGAATCTATGTTGAGATTCAGCGAGTCAGAAACACGTTTCTTCTAGGAGCTGCGTTGGGATTTTCCCGAGTGAATGGGACCATAGGCTGTACAGAGAAATATCTGCTTCTAAAACCAAAACGGAGCTATCTAACTGAATGGTTGTCAATGTGTGCATTCAACAGACAGAGTTAAACTCACGTGTGGATTCAGCGGTTTGCAAACCCTTTCTGTGCAGAATCCCAAAACCGGTATTTCCAGCCCAATGCCGGCATACATACTAAACAGCAGGAAACTTCGTCTAAAACTCAGGAGAAACGTTTCCTTGAAATTGCTCTGCTGTGCGTTCGTTCACCTAAGAGAGTTGAATCTATGTTGAGATTCAGCGAGTCAGAAACACGTTTCTTATAGAAGCTGCGTTGGGATATTCCCGAGTGAAGGGGACCATAGGCTGTACAGAGAAATATCTGCTTCTAAAACCAAAACGGAGCTATCTAACTGAATGGTTGTCAATGTGTGCCTTCAACTGACAGAGTTAAACTCACGTGTGGATTCAGCGGTTTGCCAACCCTTTCTGTGCAGAATCCCAAAACCGGTATTTCCAGTCCAATGCCGGCATACGTACTAAAGAGCAGGAAACTTCGTCTAAAACTCAGGAGAAACGTTTCCTTGAAACTGCTCTGCTGTGCGTTCGTTCACCTAAGAGAGTTGAATCTATGTTGAGATTCAGCGAGTCAGAAACACGTTTCTTCTAGGAGCTGCGTTGGGATATTCCCGAGAGAAGGGGACCATAGGCTGTACAGAGAAATATCTGCTTCTAAAACCAAAACGGAGCTATCTAACTGAATGGTTGTCAATGTGTGCATTCAACTGACAGAGTTAAACTCACGTGTGAATTCAGCGGTTTGCAAATCCTTTCTGTTCAGAATCCCAAAACCGGTATTTCCAGCCCAATGCCGGCATACGTACTAAACAGCAGGAAACTTCGTCTAAAACTCAGGAGAAACGTTTCCTTGAAACTGTACTGCTGTGCGTTCGTTCACCTAAGAGAGTTGAATCTATGTTGAGATTCAGCGAGTCAGAAACACGTTTCTTCTAGGAGCTGCATTGGGATATTCCCGAGTGAAAGGGACCATAGGCTGTACAGAGAAATATCTGCTTCTAAATACAAAATGGAGCTATCTAACTGAATGGTTGTCAATGTGTGCATTCAACTGACAGAGTTAAACTCACGTGTGGATTCAGCGGCTTGCAAACCCTTTCTGTGCAGAATCCCAAAACCGGTATTTCCAGCCCAATGCCGGCATACGTACTAAAGAGCAGGAAACTTCGTCTAAAACTCAGGAGAAACGTTTCCTTGAAACTGCTCTGCTGTGCGTTCGTTCACCTAAGAGAGTTGAATCTATGTTGAGATTCAGCGAGTCAGAAACACGTTTCTTCTAGGAGCTGCGTTGGGATATTCCCGAGTGAATGGGACCATAGGCTGTACAGAGAAATATCTGCTTCTAAAACCAAAACGGAGCTATCTAACTGAATGGTTGTCAATGTGTGCATTCAACAGACAGAGTTAAACTCACGTGTGGATTCAGCGGTTTGCAAACCCTTTCTGTGCAGAATCCCAAAACCGGTATTTCCAGCCCAATGCCGGCATACGTACTAAAGAGCAGGAAACTTCGTCTAAAACTCAGGAGAAACGTTTCCTTGAAACTTCTCTGCTGTGCGTTCGTTCACCTAAGAGAGTTGAATCTATGTTGAGATTCAGCGAGTCAGAAACACGTTTCTTCTAGGAGCTGCGTTGGGATATTCCCGAGTGAATGGGACCATAGGCTGTACAGAGAAATATCTGCTTCTAAATACAAAATGGAGCTATCTAACTGAATGGTTGTCAATGTGTGCATTCAACTGACAGAGTTAAACTCAGGTGTGGATTCAGCGGCTTGCAAACCCTTTCTGTGCAGAATCCCAAAACCGGTATTTCCAGCCCAATGCCGGCATACGTACTAAAGAGCAGGAAACTTCGTCTAAAACTCAGGAGAAACGTTTCCTTGAAACTGCTCTGCTGTCCGTTCGTTCACCTAAGAGAGTTGAATCTATGTTGAGATTTAGCGAGTCAGAAACACGTTTCTTCTAGGAGCTGCGTTGGGATATTCCCGAGTGAATGGGACCATAGGCTGTACAGAGAAATATCTGCTTCTAAAACCAAAACGGAGCTATCTAACTGAATGGTTGTCAATGTGTGCATTCAAGAGACAGAGTTAAACTCACGTGTGGATTCAGCGGTTTGCAAACCCTTTCTGTGCAGAATCCCAAAACCGGTATTTCCAGCCCAATGCCGGCATACGTACTAAAGAGCAGGAAACTTCGTCTAAAACTCAGGAGAAACGTTTCCTTGAAACTTCTCTGATGTGCGTTCGTTCACCTAAGAGAGTTGAATCTATGTTGAGATTCAGCGAGTCAGAAACACGTTTCTTCTAGGAGCTGCGTTGGTATATTCCCGAGTGAATGGGACCATAGGCTGTACAGAGAAATATCTGCTTCTAAATACAAAATGGAGCTATCTAACTGAATGGTTGTCAATGTGTGCATTCAACTGACAGAGTTAAACTCAGGTGTGGATTCAGCGGCTTGCAAACCCTTTCTGTGCAGAATCCCAAAACCGGTATTTCCAGCCCAATGCCGGCATACGTACTAAAGAGCAGGAAACTTCGTCTAAAACTCAGGAGAAACGTTTCCTTGAAACTGCTCTGCTGTGCGTTCGTTCACCTAAGAGAGTTGAATCTATGTTGAGATTCAGCGAGTCAGAAACACGTTTCTTCTAGGAGCTGCGTTGGGATATTCCCGAGTGAATGGGACCATAGGCTGTACAGAGAAATATCTGCTTGTAAAAGCAAAAAGGATCTATCTAACTGAATGGTTGTCAATGTGTGCATTCAACAGACAGAGTTAAACTCACGTGTGGATTCAGCGGTTCGCAAACCCTTTCTGTGCAGAATCCCAAAACCGGTATTTCCAGCCCAATGCCGGCATACGTACTAAACAGCAGGAAACTTCGTCTATAACTCAGGAGAAACGTTTCCTTGAAACTGCTCTGCTGTGCGTTCGTTCACCTAAGAGAGTTGAATCTATGTTGAGATTCAGCGAGTCAGAAACACGTTTCTTCTAGGAGCTGCGTTGGGATATTCCCGAGTGAATGGGACCATAGGCTGTACAGAGAAATATCTGCTTCTAAAACCAAAACGGAGCTATCTAACTGAATGGTTGTCAATGTGTGCATTCAACAGACAGTGTTAAACTCACGTGTGGATTCAGCGGTTTGCCAACCCTTTCTGTGCAGAATCCCAAAACCGGTATTTCCAGCCCAATGCCGGCATACATACTAAACAGCAGGAAACTTCGTCTAAAACTCAGGAGAAACGTTTCCTTGAAACTGCTCTGCTGTGCGTTCGTTCACCTAAGAGAGTTGAATCTATGTTGAGATTCAGCGAGTCAGAAACACGTTTCTTCTAGGAGCTGCGTTGGGATATTCCCGAGTGAATGGGACCATAGGCTGTACAGAGAAATATCTGCTTCTAAAACCAAAACGGAGCTATCTAACTGAATGGTTGTCAATGTGTGCCTTCAACTGACAGAGTTAAACTCACGTGTGGATTCAGCGGTTTGCCAACCCTTTCTGTGCAGAATCCCAAAACCGGTATTTCCAGTCCAATGCCGGCATACGTACTAAAGAGCAGGAAACTTCGTCTAAAACTCAGGAGAAACGTTTCCTTGAAACTGCTCTGCTGTGCGTTCGTTCACCTAAGAGAGTTGAATCTATGTTGAGATTCAGCGAGTCAGAAACACGTTTCTTCTAGGAGCTGCGTTGGGATATTCCCGAGTGAATGGGACCATAGGCTGTACAGAGAAATATTTGCTTCTAAAACCAAAACGGAGCTATCTAACTGAATGGTTGTCAATGTGTGCATTCAACAGACAGAGTTAAACTCACGTGTGGATTCAGCGGTTTGCAAACCCTTTCTGTGCAGAATCCCAAAACCGGTATTTCCAGCCCAATGCCGGCATACGTACTAAACAGCAGGAAACTTCGTCTAAAACTCAGGAGAAACGATTCCTTGAAACTTCTCTGCTGTGCGTTCGTTCACCTAAGAGAATTGAATCTATGTTGAGATTCAGCGAGTCAGAAACACGTTTCTTCTAGGAGCTGCGTTGGGATATTCCCGAGTGAATGGGACCACAGGCTGTACAGAGAAATATCTGCTTCTAAAACCAAAACGGAGCTATCTAACTGAATGGTTGTCAATGTGTGCCTTCAACTGACAGAGTTAAACTCACGTGTGGATTCAGCGGTTTGCAAACCCTTTCTGTGCAGAATCCCAAAACCGGTATTTCCAGCCCAATGCCGGCATACGTACTAAACAGCAGGAAACTTCGTCTAAAACTCAGGAGAAACGATTCCTTGAAACTGCTCTGCTGTGCGTTCGTTCAACTAAGAGAGTTGAATCTATGTTGAGATTCAGCGAGTCAGAAACACGTTTCTTCTAGGAGCTGCGTTGGGATATTCCCGAGTGAATGGGACCATAGGCTGTACAGAGAAATATCTGCTTCTAAAACCAAAACGGAGCTATCTAACTGAATGGTTGTCAATGTGTGCATTCAAGAGACAGAGTTAAATTCACGTGTGGATTCAGCGGTTTGCAAACCCTTTCTGTGCAGAATCCGAAAACCGGTATTTCCAGCCCAATGCCGGCATACGTACTAAACAGCAGGAAACTTCGTCTAAAACTCAGGAGAAACGTTTCCTTGAAACTGCTCTGCTGAGCGTTCGTTCACCTAAGAGAGTTGAATCTATGTTGAGATTCAGCGAGTCAGAAACACGTTTCTTCTAGGAGCTGCGTTGGGATATTCCCGAGTGAAGGGGACCATAGGCTGTACAGAGAAATATCTGCTTCTAAAACCAAAACGGAGCTATCTAACTGAATGGTTGTCAATGTGTGCCTTCAACTGACAGAGTTAAACTCACGTGTGGATTCAGCGGTTTGTCAACCCTTTCTGTGCAGAATCCCAAAACCGGTATTTCCAGTCCAATGCCGGCATACGTACTAAAGAGCAGGAAACTTCGTCTAAAACTCAGGAGAAACGTTTCCTTGAAACTGCTCTGCTGTGCGTTCGTTCACCTAAGAGAGTTGAATCTATGTTGAGATTCAGCGAGTCAGAAACACGTTTCTTCTAGGAGCTGCGTTGGGATATTCCCGAGTGAATGGGACCATAGGCTGTACAGAGAAATATCTGCTTCTAAAACCAAAACGGAGCTATCTAACTGAATGGTTGTCAATGTGTGCATTCAAGAGACAGAGTTAAACTCACGTGTGGATTCAGCGGTTTGCAAACCCGTTCTGTGCAGAATCCGAAAACCGGTATTTCCAGCCCAATGCCGGCATACGTACTAAACAGCAGGAAACTTCGTCTAAAACTCAGGAGAAACGTTTCCTTGAAACTGCTCTGCTGTGCGTTCGTTCACCTAAGAGAGTTGAATCTATGTTGAGATTCAGCGAGTCAGAAACACGTTTCTTCTAGGAGCTGCGTTGGGATATTCCCGAGTGAATGGGACCATAGGCTGTACAGAGAAATATCTGCTTCTAAATACAAAATGGAGCTATCTAACTGAATGGTTGTCAATGTGTGCATTCAACTGACCGAGTTAAACTCAGGTGTGGATTCAGCGGCTTGCAAACCCTTTCTGTGCAGAATCCCAAAACCGGTATTTCCAGCCCAATGCCGGCATACGTACTAAAGAGCAGGAAACTTCGTCTAAAACTCAGGAGAAACGTTTCCTTGAAACTGCTCTGCTGTGCGTTCGTTCACCTAAGAGAGTTGAATCTATGTTGAGATTCAGCGAGTCAGAAACACGTTTCTTCTAGGAGCTGCGTTGGGATATTCCCGAGTGAATAGGACCATAGGCTGTACAGAGAAATATCTGCTTCTAAAACCAAAACGGAGCTATCTAACTGAATGGTTGTCAATGTGTGCATTCAACTGACAGAGTTAAACTCACGTGTGAATTCAGCGGTTTGCAAATCCTTTCTGTTCAGAATCCCAAAACCGGTATTTCCAGCCCAATGCCGGCATACGTACTAAACAGCAGGAAACTTCTTCTAAAACTCAGGAGAAACGTTTCCTTGAAACTGCTCTGCTGTGCGTTCGTTCACCTAAGAGAGTTGAATCTATGTTGAGATTCAGCGAGTCAGAAACACGTTTCTTCTAGGAGCTGCGTTGGGATATTCCCGAGTGAATGGGACCATAGGCTGTACAGAGAAATATCTGCTTCTAAATACAAAATGGAGCTATCTAACTGAATGGTTGTCAATGTGTGCATTCAACTGACAGAGTTAAACTCAGGTGTGGATTCAGCGGCTTGCAAACCCTTTCTGTGCAGAATCCCAAAACCGGTATTTCCAGCCCAATGCCGGCATACGTACTAAAGAGCAGGAAACTTCGTCTAAAACTCAGGAGAAACGTTTCCTTGAAACTGCTCTGCTGTGCGTTCGTTCACCTAAGAGAGTTGAATCTATGTTGAGATTCAGCGAGTCAGAAACACGTTTCTTCTAGGAGCTGCGTTGGGATATTCCCGAGTGAATGGGACCATAGGCTGTACAGAGAAATATCTGCTTCTAAAACCAAAACGGAGCTATCTAACTGAATGGTTGTCAATGTGTGCATTCAACTGACAGAGTTAAACTCACGTGTGGATTCAGCGGTTTGCAAATCCTTTCTGTTCAGAATCCCAAAACCGGTATTTCCAGCCCAATGCCGGCATACGTACTAAACAGCAGGAAACTTCGTCTAAAACTCAGGAGAAACGTTTCCTTGAAACTGCTCTGCTGTGCGTTCGTTCACCTAAGAGAGTTGGATCTATGTTTAGATTCAGCGAGTCAGAAACACGTTTCTTCTAGGAGCTGCGTTGGGATATTCCCGAGTGAATGGGACCATAGGCTGTACAGAGAAATATCTGCTTCTAAAACCAAAACGGAGCTATCTAACTGAATGGTTGTCAATGTGTGCATTCAACAGACAGAGTTAAACTCACGTGTGGATTCAGCGGTTTGCAAACCCTTTCTGTGCAGAATCCCAAAACCGGTATTTCCAGCCCAATGCCGGCATACATACTAAACAGCAGGAAACTTCGTCTAAAACTCAGTAGAAACGTTTCCTTGAAACTGCTCTGCTGTGCATTCGTTCACCTAAGAGAGTTGAATCTATGTTGAGATTCAGCGAGTCAGAAACACGTTTCTTCTAGCAGCTGCGTTGGGATATTCCCGAGTGAATGGGACCATAGGCTGTACAGAGAAATATCTGCTTCTAAAACCAAAACGGAGCTATCTAACTGAATGGTTGTCAATGTGTGCATTCAACAGACAGAGTTAAACTCACGTGTGGATTCAGCGGTTTGCCAACCCTTTCTGTGCAGAATCCCAAAACCGGTATTTCCAGTCCAATGCCGGCATACGTACTAAAGAGCAGGAAACTTCGTCTAAAACTCAGGAGAAACGTTTCCTTCAAACTGCTCTGCTGTGCGTTCGTTCACCTAAGAGAGTTGAATCTATGTTGAGATTCAGCGAGTCAGAAACACGTTTCTTCTAGGAGCTGCGTTGGGATATTCCCGAGTGAATGGGACCATAGGCTGTACAGAGAAATATCTGCTTCTAAAACCAAAACGGAGCTATCTAACTGAATGGTTGTCAATGTGTGCATTCAACTGACAGAGTTAAACTCACGTGTGGATTCAGCGGTTTGCAAATCCTTTCTGTTCAGAATCCCAAAACCGGTATTTCCAGCCCAATGCCGGCATACGTACTAAACAGCAGGAAACTTCGTCTAAAACTCAGGAGAAACGTTTCCTTGAAACTGCTCTGCTGTGCGTTCGTTCACCTAAGAGAGTTGGATCTATGTTTAGATTCAGCGAGTCAGAAACACGTTTCTTCTAGGAGCTGCGTTGGGATATTCCCGAGTGAATGGGACCATAGGCTGTACAGAGAAATATCTGCTTCTAAAACCAAAACGGAGCTATCTAACTGAATGGTTGTCAATGTGTGCATTCAACAGACAGAGTTAAACTCACGTGTGGATTCAGCGGTTTGCAAACCCTTTCTGTGCAGAATCCCAAAACCGGTATTTCCAGCCCAATGCCGGCATACGTACTAAACAGCAGGAAACTTCGTCTAAAACTCAGGAGAAACGTTTCCTTGAAACTGCTCTGCTGTGCGTTCGTTCACCTAAGAGAGTTGAATCTATGTTGAGATTCAGCGAGTCAGAAACACGTTTCTTCTAGGAGCTGCGTTGGGATATTCCCGAGTGAATGGGACCATAGGCTGTACAGAGAAATATCTGCTTCTAAAACCAAAACGCAGCTATCTAACTGAATGGTTGTCAATGTGTGCATTCAGCAGACAGAGTTAAACTCACGTGTGGATTCAGCGGTTTGCAAACCCTTTCTGTGCAGAATCCCAAAACCGGTATTTCCAGCCCAATGCCGGCATACATACTAAACAGCAGGAAACTTCGTCTAAAACTCAGTAGAAACGTTTCCTTGAAACTGCTCTGCTGTGCATTCGTTCACCTAAGAGAGTTGAATCTATGTTGAGATTCAGCGAGTCAGAAACACGTTTCTTCTAGCAGCTGCGTTGGGATATTCCCGAGTGAATGGGACCATAGGCTGTACAGAGAAATATCTGCTTCTAAAACCAAAACGGAGCTATCTAACTGAATGGTTGTCAATGTGTGCATTCAACAGACAGAGTTAAACTCACGTGTGGATTCAGCGGTTTGCCAACCCTTTCTGTGCAGAATCCCAAAACCGGTATTTCCAGTCCAATGCCGGCATACGTACTAAAGAGCAGGAAACTTCGTCTAAAACTCAGGAGAAAAGTTTCCTTGAAACTGCTCTGCTGTGCGTTCGTTCACCTAAGAGAGTTGAATCTATGTTGAGATTCAGCGAGTCAGAAACACGTTTCTTCTAGGAGCTGCGTTGGGATATTCCCGAGTGAATGGGACCATAGGCTGTACAGAGAAATATCTGCTTCTAAAACCAAAACGGAGCTATCTAACTGAATGGTTGTCAATGTGTGCATTCAACAGACAGAGTTAAACTCACGTGTGGATTCAGCGGTTTGCAAACCATTTCTGTGCAGAATCCCAAAACCGGTATTTCCAGCCCAATGCCGGCATACGTACTAAACAGCAGGAAACTTCGTCTAAAACTCAGGAAAAACGTTTCCTTGAAACTTCTCTGCTGTGCGTTCGTTCACCTAAGAGAGTTGAATCTATGTTGAGATTCAGCGAGTCAGAAACACGTTTCTTCTAGGAGCTGCGTTGGGATATTCCCGAGTGAATGGGACCATAGGCTGTACAGAGAAATATCTGCTTCTAAAACCAAAACGGAGCTATCTAACTGAATGGTTGTCAATGTGTGCATTCAACAGACAGAGTTAAACTCACGTGTGGATTCAGCGGTTTGCCAACCCTTTCTGTGCAGAATCCCAAAACCGGTATTTCCAGTCCAATGCCGGCATACGTACGAAAGAGCAGGAAACTTCGTCTAAAACTCAGGAGAAACGTTTCCTTGAAACTTCTCTGATGTGCGTTCGTTCACCTAAGAGAGTTGAATCTATGTTGAGATTCAGCGAGTCAGAAACACGTTTCTTCTAGGAGCTGCGTTGGGATATTCCCGAGTGAATGGGACCATAGGCTGTACAGAGAAATATCTGCTTCTAAATACAAAATGGAGCTATCTAACTGAATGGTTGTCAATGTGTGCCTTCAACTGACAGAGTTAAACTCAGGTGTGGATTCAGCGGCTTGCAAACCCTTTCTGTGCAGAATCCCAAAACCGGTATTTCCAGCCCAATGCCGGCATACGTACTAAAGAGCAGGAAACTTCGTCTAAAACTCAGGAGAAACGTTTCCTTGAAACTGCTCTGCTGTGCGTTCGTTCACCTAAGAGAGTTGAATCTATGTTGAGATTCAGCGAGTCAGAAACACGTTTCTTCTAGGAGCTGCGTTGGGATATTCCCTAGTGAATGGGACCATAGGCTGTACAGAGAAATATCTGCTTCTAAAACCAAAACGGAGCTATCTAACTGAATGGTTGTCAATGTGTGCATTCAACAGACAGAGTTAAACTCACGTGTGGATTCAGCGGTTTGCAAACCCTTTCTGTGCAGAATCCCAAAACCGGTATTTCCAGCCCAATGCCGGCATACGTACTAAAGAGCAGGAAACTTCGTCTAAAACTCAGGAGAAACGTTTCCTTGAAACTTCTCTGATGTGCGTTCGTTCACCTAAGAGAGTTGAATCTATGTTGAGATTCAGCGAGTCAGAAACACGTTTCTTCTAGGAGCTGCGTTGGGATATTCCCGAGTGAATGGGACCATAGGCTGTACAGAGAAATATCTGCTTCTAAATACAAAATGGAGCTATCTAACTGAATGGTTGTCAATGTGTGCATTCAACTGACAGAGTTAAACTCAGGTGTGGATTCAGCGGCTTGCAAACCCTTTCTGTGCAGAATCCCAAAACCGGTATTTCCAGCCCAATGCCGGCATACGTACTAAAGAGCAGGAAACTTCGTCTAAAACTCAGGAGAAACGTTTCCTTGAAACTGCTCTGCTGTGCGTTCGTTCACCTAAGAGAGTTGAATCTATGTTGAGATTCAGCGAGTCAGAAACACGTTTCTTCTAGGAGCTGCGTTGGGATATTCCCGAGTGAATGGGACCATAGGCTGTACAGAGAAATATCTGCTTCTAAAACCAAAACGGAGCTATCTAACTGAATGGTTGTCAATGTGTGCATTCAACAGACAGAGTTAAACTCACGTGTGGATTCAGCGGTTCGCAAACCCTTTCTGTGCAGAATCCCAAAACCGGTATTTCCAGCCCAATGCCGGCATACGTACTAAACAGCAGGAAACTTCGTCTAAAACTCAGGAGAAACGTTTCCTTGAAACTGCTCTGCTGTGCGTTCGTTCACCTAAGAGAGTTGAATCTATGTTGAGATTCAGCGAGTCAGAAACACGTTTCTTCTAGGAGCTGCGTTGGGATATTCCCGAGTGAATGGGACCACAGGCTGTACAGAGAAATATCTGCTTCTAAAACCAAAACGGAGCTATCTAACTGAATGGTTGTCAATGTGTGCCTTCAACTGACAGAGTTAAACTCACGTGTGGATTCAGCGGTTTGCAAACCCTTTCTGTGCAGAATCCCAAAACCGGTATTTCCAGCCCAATGCCGGCATACGTACTAAACAGCAGGAAACTTCGTCTAAAACTCAGGAGAAACGATTCCTTGAAACTGCTCTGCTGTGCGTTCGTTACCTAAGAGAGTTGAATCTATGTTGAGATTCAGCGAGTCAGAAACACGTTTCTTCTAGGAGCTGCGTTGGGATATTCCCGAGTGAATGGGACCATAGGCTGTACAGAGAAATATCTGCTTCTAAAACCAAAACGGAGCTATCTAACTGAATGGTTGTCAATGTGTGCATTCAAGAGACAGAGTTAAATTCACGTGTGGATTCAGCGGTTTGCAAACCCTTTCTGTGCAGAATCCGAAAACCGGTATTTCCAGACCAATGCCGGCATACGTACTAAACAGCAGGAAACTTCGTCTAAAACTCAGGAGAAACGTTTCCTTGAAACTGCTCTGCTGTGCGTTCGTTCACCTAAGAGAGTTGAATCTATGTTGAGATTCAGCGAGTCAGAAACACGTTTCTTCTAGGAGCTGCGTTGGGATATTCCCGAGTGAAGGGGACCATAGGCTGTACAGAGAAATATCTGCTTCTAATACCAAAACGGAGCTATCTAACTGAATGGTTGTCAATGTGTGCCTTCAACTGACAGAGTTAAACTCACGTGTGGATTCAGCGGTTTGCAAACCCTTTCTGTGCAGAATCCCAAAACCGGTATTTCCAGTCCAATGCCGGCATACGTACTAAAGAGCAGGAAATTTCGTCTAAAACTCAGGAGAAACGTTTCCTTGAAACTGCTCTGCTGTGCGTTCGTTCACCTAAGAGAGTTGAATCTATGTTGAGATTCAGCGAGTCAGAAACACGTTTCTTCTAGGAGCTGCGTTGGGATATTCCCGAGTGAATGGGACCATAGGCTGTACAGAGAAATATCTGCTTCTAAAACCAAAACGGAGCTATCTAACTGAATGGTTGTCAATGTGTGCATTCAAGAGACAGAGTTAAACTCACGTGTGGATTCAGCGGTTTGCAAACCCGTTCTGTGCAGAATCCGAAAACCGGTATTTCCAGCCCAATGCCGGCATACGTACTAAACAGCAGGAAACTTCGTCTAAAACTCAGGAGAAACGTTTCCTTGAAACTTCTCTGCTGTGCGTTCGTTCACCTAAGAGAGTTGAATCTATGTTGAGATTCAGCGAGTCAGAAACACGTTTTTTCTAGGAGCTGCGTTGGGATATTCCCGAGTGAATGGGACCATACGCTGTACAGAGAAATATCTGCTTCTAAATACAAAATGGAGCTATCTAACTGAATGGTTGTCAATGTGTGCATTCAACTGACCGAGTTAAACTCAGGTGTGGATTCAGCGGCTTGCAAACGATTTCTGTGCAGAATCCCAAAACCGGTATTTCCAGCCCAATGCCGGCATACGTACTAAAGAGCAGGAAACTTCGTCTAAAACTCAGGAGAAACGTTTCCTTGAAACTGCTCTGCTGTGCGTTCGTTCACCTAAGAGAGTTGAATCTATGTTGAGATTCAGCGAGTCAGAAACACGTTTCTTCTAGGAGCTGCGTTGGGATATTCCCGAGTGAATAGGACCATAGGCTGTACAGAGAAATATCTGCTTCTAAAACCAAAACGGAGCTATCTAACTGAATGGTTGTCAATGTGTGCATTCAACTGACAGAGTTAAACTCACGTGTGAATTCAGCGGTTTGCAAATCCTTTCTGTTCAGAATCCCAAAACCGGTATTTCCAGCCCAATGCCGGCATACGTACTAAACAGCAGGAAACTTCTTCTAAAACTCAGGAGAAACGTTTCCTTGAAACTGCTCTGCTGTGCGTTCGTTCACCTAAGAGAGTTGAATCTATGTTGAGATTCAGCGAGTCAGAAACACGTTTCTTCTAGGAGCTGCGTTGGGATATTCCCGAGTGAAGGGGACCATAGGCTGTACAGAGAAATATCTGCTTCTAAATACAAAATGGAGCTATCTAACTGAATGGTTGTCAATGTGTGCATTCAACTGACAGAGTTAAACTCAGGTGTGGATTCAGCGGCTTGCAAACCCTTTCTGTGCAGAATCCCAAAACCAGTATTTCCAGCCCAATGCCGGCATACGTACTAAAGAGCAGGAAACTTCGTCTAAAACTCAGGAGAAACGTTTCCTTGAAACTGCTCTGCTGTGCGTTCGTTCACCTAAGAGAGTTGAATCTATGTTGAGATTCAGCGAGTCAGAAACACGTTTCTTCTAGGAGCTGCGTTGGGATAATCCCGAGTGAATGGGACCATAGGCTGTACAGAGAAATATCTGCTTCTAAAACCAAAACGGAGCTATCTAACTGAATGGTTGTCAATGTGTGCATTCAACTGACAGAGATAAACTCACGTGTGAATTCAGCGGTTTGCAAATCCTTTCTGTTCAGAATCCCAAAACCGGTATTTCCAGCCCAATGCCGGCATACGTACTAAACAGCAGGAAACTTCGTCTAAAACTCAGGAGAAACGTTTCCTTGAAACTGCTCTGCTGTGCGTTCGTTCACCTAAGAGAGTTGGATCTATGTTGAGATTCAGCGAGTCAGAAACACGTTTCTTCTAGGAGCTGCGTTGGGATATTCCCGAGTGAATGGGACCATAGGCTGTACAGAGAAATATCTGCTTCTAAAACCAAAACGGAGCTATCTAACTGAATGGTTGTCAATGTGTGCATTCAATAGACAGAGTTAAACTCACGTGTGGATTCAGCGGTTTGCAAACCCTTTCTGTGCAGAATCCCAAAACCGGTATTTCCAGCCCAATGCCGGCATACGTACTAAACAGCAGGAAACTTCGTCTAAAACTCAGGAGAAACGTTTCCTTGAAACTGCTCTGCTGTGCGTTCGTTCACCTAAGAGAGTTGAATCTATGTTGAGATTCAGCGAGTCAGAAACACGTTTCTTCTAGGAGCTGCGTTGGGATATTCCCGAGTGAATGGGACCATAGGCTGTACAGAGAAATATCTGCTTCTAAAACCAAAACGGAGCTATCTAACTGAATGGTTGTCAATGTGTGCATTCAACAGACAGAGTTAAACTCACGTGTGGATTCAGCGGTTTGCAAACCCTTTCTGTGCAGAATCCCAAAACCGGTATTTCCAGCCCAATGCCGGCATACATACTAAACAGCAGGAAACTTCGTCTAAAACTCAGTAGAAACGTTTCCTTGAAACTGCTCTGCTGTGCATTCGTTCACCTAAGAGAGTTGAATCTATGTTGAGATTCAGCGAGTCAGAAACACGTTTCTTCTAGCAGCTGCGTTGGGATATTCCCGAGTGAATGGGACCATAGGCTGTACAGAGAAATATCTGCTTCTAAAACCAAAACGGAGCTATCTAACTGAATGGTTGTCAATGTGTGCATTCAACAGACAGAGTTAAACTCACGTGTGGATTCAGCGGTTTGCCAACCCTTTCTGTGCAGAATCCCAAAACCGGTATTTCCAGTCCAATGCCGGCATACGTACTAAAGAGCAGGAAACTTCGTCTAAAACTCAGGAGAAAAGTTTCCTTGAAACTGCTCTGCTGTGCGTTCGTTCACCTAAGAGAGTTGAATCTATGTTGAGATTCAGCGAGTCAGAAACACGTTTCTTCTAGGAGCTGCGTTGGGATATTCCCGAGTGAATGGGACCATAGGCTGTACAGAGAAATATCTGCTTCTAAAACCAAAACGGAGCTATCTAACTGAATGGTTGTCAATGTGTGCATTCAACAGACAGAGTTAAACTCACGTGTGGATTCAGCGGTTCGCAAACCCTTTCTGTGCAGAATCCCAAAACCGGTATTTCCAGCCCAATGCCGGCATACGTACTAAACAGCAGGAAACTTCGTCTAAAACTCAGGAAAAACGATTCCTTGAAACTTCTCTGCTGTGCGTTCGTTCACCTAAGAGAGTTGAATCTATGTTGAGATTCAGCGAGTCAGAAACACGTTTCTTCTAGGAGCTGCGTTGGGATATTCCCGAGTGAATGGGACCATAGGCTGTACAGAGAAATATCTGCTTCTAAAACCAAAACGGAGCTATCTAACTGAATGGTTGTCAATGTGTGCATTCAACAGACAGAGTTAAACTCACGTGTGGATTCAGCGGTTTGCAAACCCTTTCTGTGCAGAATCCCAAAACCGGTATTTCCAGCCCAATGCCGGCATACGTACTAAACAGCAGGAAACTTCGTCTAAAACTCAGGAGAAACGATTCCTTGAAACTTCTCTGCTGTGCGTTCGTTCACCTAAGAGAATTGAATCTATGTTGAGATTCAGCGAGTCAGAAACACGTTTCTTCTAGGAGCTGCGTTGGGATATTCCCGAGTGAATGGGACCATAGGCTGTACAGAGAAATATCTGCTTCTAAAACCAAAACGGAGCTATCTAACTGAATGGTTGTCAATGTGTGCCTTCAACTGACAGAGTTAAACTCACGTGTGGATTCAGCGGTTTGCAAACCCTTTCTGTGCAGAATCCCCAAACCGGTATTTCCAGCCCAATGCCGGCATACGTACTAAACAGCAGGAAACTTCGTCTAAAACTCAGGAGAAACGATTCCTTGAAAGTGCTCTGCTGTGCGTTCGTTCACCTAAGAGAGTTGAATCTATGTTGAGATTCAGCGAGTCAGAAACACGTTTCTTCTAGGAGCTGCGTTGGGATATTCCCGAGTGAATGGGACCATAGGCTGTACAGAGAAATATCTGCTTCTAAAACCAAAACGGAGCTATCTAACTGAATGGTTGTCAATGTGTGCATTCAAGAGACAGAGTTAATCTCACGTGTGGATTCAGCGGTTTGCAAACCCTTTCTGTGCAGAATCCGAAAACCGGTATTTCCAGCCCAATGCCGGCATACGTAGTAAACAGCAGGAAACTTCGTCTAAAACTCAGGAGAAACGTTTCCTTGAAACTGCTCTGCTGTGCGTTCGTTCACCTAAGAGAGTTGAATCTATGTTGAGATTCAGCGAGTCAGAAACACGTTTCTTCTAGGAGCTGCGTTGGGATATTCCCGAGTGAAGGGGACCATAGGCTGTACAGAGAAATATCTGCTTCTAAAACCAAAACGGAGCTATCTAACTGAATGGTTGTCAATGTGTGCCTTCAACTGACAGAGTTAAACTCACGTGTGGATTCAGCGGTTTCCCAACCCTTTCTGTGCAGAATCCCAAAACCGGTATTTCCAGTCCAATGCCGGCATACGTACTAAAGAGCAGGAAACTTCTTCTAAAACTCAGGAGAAACGTTTCCTTGAAACTGCTCTGCTGTGCGTTCGTTCACCTAAGAGAGTTGAATCTATGTTGAGATTCAGCGAGTCAGAAACACGTTTCTTCTAGGAGCTGCGTTGGGATATTCCCGAGTGAATGGGACCATAGGCTGTACAGAGAAATATCTGCTTCTAAAACCAAAACGGAGCTATCTAACTGAATGGTTGTCAATGTGTGCATTCAACAGACAGAGTTAAACTCACGTGTGGATTCAGCGGTTTGCAAACCCTTTCTGTGCAGAATCCCAAAACCGGTATTTCCAGCCCAATGCCGGCATACGTACTAAACAGCAGGAAACTTCGTCTAAAACTCAGGAGAAACGTTTCCTTGAAACTTCTCTGCTGTGCGTTCGTTCACCTAAGAGAGTTGAATCTATGTTGAGATTCAGCGAGTCAGAAACACGTTTCTTCTAGGAGCTGCGTTGGGATATTCCCGAGTGAATGGGACCATAGGCTGTACAGAGAAATATCTGCTTCTAAATACAAAATGGAGCTATCTAACTGAATGGTTGTCAATGTGTGCATTCAACTGACCGAGTTAAACTCAGGTGTGGATTCAGCGGCTTGCAAACCCTTTCTGTGCAGAATCCCAAAACCGGTATTTCCAGCCCAATGCCGGCATACGTACTAAAGAGCAGGAAACTTCGTCTAAAACTCAGGAGAAACGTTTCCTTGAAACTGCTCTGCTGTGCGTTCGTTCACCTAAGAGAGTTGAATCTATGTTGAGATTCAGCGAGTCAGAAACACGTTTCTTCTAGGAGCTGCGTTGGGATATTCCCGAGTGAATAGGACCATAGGCTGTACAGAGAAATATCTGCTTCTAAAACCAAAACGGAGCTATCTAACTGATTGGTTGTCAATGTGTGCATTCAACTGACAGAGTTAAACTCACGTGTGAATTCAGCGGTTTGCAAATCCTTTCTGTTCAGAATCCCAAAACCGGTATTTCCAGCCCAATGCCGGCATACGTACTAAACAGCAGGAAACTTCTTCTAAAACTCAGGAGAAACGTTTCCTTGAAACTGCTCTGCTGTGCGTTCGTTCACCTAAGAGAGTTGAATCTATGTTGAGATTCAGCGAGTCAGAAACACGTTTCTTCTAGGAGCTGCGTTGGGATATTCCCGAGTGAATGGGACCATAGGCTGTACAGAGAAATATCTGCTTCTAAATACAAAATGGAGCTATCTAACTGAATGGTTGTCAATGTGTGCATTCAACTGACAGAGTTAAACTCAGGTGTGGATTCAGCGGCTTGCAAACCCTTTCTGTGCAGAATCCCAAAACCGGTATTTCCAGCCCAATGCCGGCATACGTACTAAACAGCAGGAAACTTCGTCTAAAACTCAGGAGAAACGTTTCCTTGAAACTGCTCTGCTGTGCGTTCGTTCACCTAAGAGAGTTGGATCTATGTTTAGATTCAGCGAGTCAGAAACACGTTTCTTCTAGGAGCTGCGTTGGGATATTCCCGAGTGAATGGGACCATAGGCTGTACAGAGAAATATCTGCTTCTAAAACCAAAACGGAGCTATCTAACTGAATGGTTGTCAATGTGTGCATTCAACAGACAGAGTTAAACTCACGTGTGGATTCAGCGGTTTGCAAACCCTTTCTGTGCAGAATCCCAAAACCGGTATTTCCAGCCCAATGCCGGCATACGTACTAAACAGCAGGAAACTTCGTCTAAAACTCAGGAGAAACGTTTCCTTGAAACTGCTCTGCTGTGCGTTCGTTCAACTAAGAGAGTTGAATCTATGTTGAGATTCAGCGAGTCAGAAACACGTTTCTTCTAGGAGCTGCGTTGGGATATTCCCGAGTGAATGGGACCATAGGCTGTACAGAGAAATATCTGCTTCTAAAACCAAAACGCAGCTATCTAACTGAATGGTTGTCAATGTGTGCATTCAACAGACAGAGTTAAACTCACGTGTGGATTCAGCGGTTTGCAAACCCTTTCTGTGCAGAATCCCAAAACCGGTATTTCCAGCCCAATGCCGGCATACATACTAAACAGCAGGAAACTTCGTCTAAAACTCAGTAGAAACGTTTCCTTGAAACTGCTCTGCTGTGCGTTCGTTCACCTAAGAGAGTTGAATCTATGTTGAGATTCAGCGAGTCAGAAACACGTTTCTTCTAGGAGCTGCGTTGGGATATTCCCGAGTGAATGGGACCATAGGCTGTACAGAGAAATATCTGCTTCTAAATACAAAATGGAGCTATCTAACTGAATGGTTGTAAATGTGTGCATTCAACTGACAGAGTTAAACTCACGTGTGGATTCAGCGGCTTGCAAACCCTTTCTGTGCAGAATCCCAAAACCGGTATTTCCAGCCCAATGCCGGCATACGTACTAAAGAGCAGGGAACTTCGTCTAAAACTCAGGAGAAACGTTTCCTTGAAACTGCTCTGCTGTGCGTTCGTTCACCTAAGACAGTTGAATCTATGTTGAGATTCAGCGAGTCAGAAACACGTTTCTTCTAGGAGCTGCGTTGGGATATTCCCGAGTGAAGGGGACCATAGGCTGTACAGAGAAATATCTGCTTCTAAAACCAAAACGGAGCTATCTAACTGAATGGTTGTCAATGTGTGCATTCAACAGACAGAGTTAAACTCACGTGTGGATTCAGCGGCTTGCAAACCCTTTCTGTGCAGAATCCCAAAACCGGTATTTCCAGCCCAATGCCGGCATACGTACTAAAGAGCAGGAAACTTCGTCTTAAACTCAGGAGAAACGTTTCCTTGAAACTGCTCTGCTGTGCGTTCGTTCACCTAAGAGAGTTGAATCTATGTTGAGATTCAGCGAGTCAGAAACACGTTTCTTCTAGGAGCTGCGTTGGGATATTCCCGAGTGAATGGGACCATAGGCTGTACAGAGAAATATCTGCTTCTAAAACCAAAACGGAGCTATCTAACTGAATGGTTGTCAATGTGTGCATTCAACAGACAGAGTTAAACTCACGTGTGGATTCAGCGGTTTGCAAACCCTTTCTGTGCAGAATCCCAAAACCGGTATTTCCAGCCCAATGCCGGCATACGTACTAAACAGCAGGAAACTTCGTCTAAAACTCAGGAGAAACGATTCCTTGAAACTTCTCTGCTGTGCGTTCGTTCACCTAAGAGAATTGAATCTATGTTGAGATTCAGCGAGTCAGAAACACGTTTCTTCTAGGAGCTGCGTTGGGATATTCCCGAGTGAATGGGACCATAGGCTGTACAGAGAAATATCTGCTTCTAAAACCAAAACGGAGCTATCTAACTGAATGGTTGTCAATGTGTGCCTTCAACTGACAGAGTTAAACTCACGTGTGGATTCAGCGGTTTGCAAACCCTTTCTGTGCAGAATCCCCAAACCGGTATTTCCAGCCCAATGCCGGCATACGTACTAAACAGCAGGAAACTTCGTCTAAAACTCAGGAGAAACGATTCCTTGAAAGTGCTCTGCTGTGCGTTCGTTCACCTAAGAGAGTTGAATCTATGTTGAGATTCAGCGAGTCAGAAACACGTTTCTTCTAGGAGCTGCGTTGGGATATTCCCGAGTGAATGGGACCATAGGCTGTACAGAGAAATATCTGCTTCTAAAACCAAAACGGAGCTATCTAACTGAATGGTTGTCAATGTGTGCATTCAAGAGACAGAGTTAATCTCACGTGTGGATTCAGCGGTTTGCAAACCCTTTCTGTGCAGAATCCGAAAACCGGTATTTCCAGCCCAATGCCGGCATACGTAGTAAACAGCAGGAAACTTCGTCTAAAACTCAGGAGAAACGTTTCCTTGAAACTGCTCTGCTGTGCGTTCGTTCACCTAAGAGAGTTGAATCTATGTTGAGATTCAGCGAGTCAGAAACACGTTTCTTCTAGGAGCTGCGTTGGGATATTCCCGAGTGAAGGGGACCATAGGCTGTACAGAGAAATATCTGCTTCTAAAACCAAAACGGAGCTATCTAACTGAATGGTTGTCAATGTGTGCCTTCAACTGACAGAGTTAAACTCACGTGTGGATTCAGCGGTTTCCCAACCCTTTCTGTGCAGAATCCCAAAACCGGTATTTCCAGTCCAATGCCGGCATACGTACTAAAGAGCAGGAAACTTCTTCTAAAACTCAGGAGAAACGTTTCCTTGAAACTGCTCTGCTGTGCGTTCGTTCACCTAAGAGAGTTGAATCTATGTTGAGATTCAGCGAGTCAGAAACACGTTTCTTCTAGGAGCTGCGTTGGGATATTCCCGAGTGAATGGGACCATAGGCTGTACAGAGAAATATCTGCTTCTAAAACCAAAACGGAGCTATCTAACTGAATGGTTGTCAATGTGTGCATTCAACAGACAGAGTTAAACTCACGTGTGGATTCAGCGGTTTGCAAACCCTTTCTGTGCAGAATCCCAAAACCGGTATTTCCAGCCCAATGCCGGCATACGTACTAAACAGCAGGAAACTTCGTCTAAAACTCAGGAGAAACGTTTCCTTGAAACTTCTCTGCTGTGCGTTCGTTCACCTAAGAGAGTTGAATCTATGTTGAGATTCAGCGAGTCAGAAACACGTTTCTTCTAGGAGCTGCGTTGGGATATTCCCGAGTGAATGGGACCATAGGCTGTACAGAGAAATATCTGCTTCTAAATACAAAATGGAGCTATCTAACTGAATGGTTGTCAATGTGTGCATTCAACTGACCGAGTTAAACTCAGGTGTGGATTCAGCGGCTTGCAAACCCTTTCTGTGCAGAATCCCAAAACCGGTATTTCCAGCCCAATGCCGGCATACGTACTAAAGAGCAGGAAACTTCGTCTAAAACTCAGGAGAAACGTTTCCTTGAAACTGCTCTGCTGTGCGTTCGTTCACCTAAGAGAGTTGAATCTATGTTGAGATTCAGCGAGTCAGAAACACGTTTCTTCTAGGAGCTGCGTTGGGATATTCCCGAGTGAATAGGACCATAGGCTGTACAGAGAAATATCTGCTTCTAAAACCAAAACGGAGCTATCTAACTGATTGGTTGTCAATGTGTGCATTCAACTGACAGAGTTAAACTCACGTGTGAATTCAGCGGTTTGCAAATCCTTTCTGTTCAGAATCCCAAAACCGGTATTTCCAGCCCAATGCCGGCATACGTACTAAACAGCAGGAAACTTCTTCTAAAACTCAGGAGAAACGTTTCCTTGAAACTGCTCTGCTGTGCGTTCGTTCACCTAAGAGAGTTGAATCTATGTTGAGATTCAGCGAGTCAGAAACACGTTTCTTCTAGGAGCTGCGTTGGGATATTCCCGAGTGAATGGGACCATAGGCTGTACAGAGAAATATCTGCTTCTAAATACAAAATGGAGCTATCTAACTGAATGGTTGTCAATGTGTGCATTCAACTGACAGAGTTAAACTCAGGTGTGGATTCAGCGGCTTGCAAACCCTTTCTGTGCAGAATCCCAAAACCGGTATTTCCAGCCCAATGCCGGCATACGTACTAAACAGCAGGAAACTTCGTCTAAAACTCAGGAGAAACGTTTCCTTGAAACTGCTCTGCTGTGCGTTCGTTCACCTAAGAGAGTTGGATCTATGTTTAGATTCAGCGAGTCAGAAACACGTTTCTTCTAGGAGCTGCGTTGGGATATTCCCGAGTGAATGGGACCATAGGCTGTACAGAGAAATATCTGCTTCTAAAACCAAAACGGAGCTATCTAACTGAATGGTTGTCAATGTGTGCATTCAACAGACAGAGTTAAACTCACGTGTGGATTCAGCGGTTTGCAAACCCTTTCTGTGCAGAATCCCAAAACCGGTATTTCCAGCCCAATGCCGGCATACGTACTAAACAGCAGGAAACTTCGTCTAAAACTCAGGAGAAACGTTTCCTTGAAACTGCTCTGCTGTGCGTTCGTTCAACTAAGAGAGTTGAATCTATGTTGAGATTCAGCGAGTCAGAAACACGTTTCTTCTAGGAGCTGCGTTGGGATATTCCCGAGTGAATGGGACCATAGGCTGTACAGAGAAATATCTGCTTCTAAAACCAAAACGCAGCTATCTAACTGAATGGTTGTCAATGTGTGCATTCAACAGACAGAGTTAAACTCACGTGTGGATTCAGCGGTTTGCAAACCCTTTCTGTGCAGAATCCCAAAACCGGTATTTCCAGCCCAATGCCGGCATACATACTAAACAGCAGGAAACTTCGTCTAAAACTCAGTAGAAACGTTTCCTTGAAACTGCTCTGCTGTGCGTTCGTTCACCTAAGAGAGTTGAATCTATGTTGAGATTCAGCGAGTCAGAAACACGTTTCTTCTAGGAGCTGCGTTGGGATATTCCCGAGTGAATGGGACCATAGGCTGTACAGAGAAATATCTGCTTCTAAATACAAAATGGAGCTATCTAACTGAATGGTTGTAAATGTGTGCATTCAACTGACAGAGTTAAACTCACGTGTGGATTCAGCGGCTTGCAAACCCTTTCTGTGCAGAATCCCAAAACCGGTATTTCCAGCCCAATGCCGGCATACGTACTAAAGAGCAGGGAACTTCGTCTAAAACTCAGGAGAAACGTTTCCTTGAAACTGCTCTGCTGTGCGTTCGTTCACCTAAGACAGTTGAATCTATGTTGAGATTCAGCGAGTCAGAAACACGTTTCTTCTAGGAGCTGCGTTGGGATATTCCCGAGTGAAGGGGACCATAGGCTGTACAGAGAAATATCTGCTTCTAAAACCAAAACGGAGCTATCTAACTGAATGGTTGTCAATGTGTGCATTCAACAGACAGAGTTAAACTCACGTGTGGATTCAGCGGCTTGCAAACCCTTTCTGTGCAGAATCCCAAAACCGGTATTTCCAGCCCAATGCCGGCATACGTACTAAAGAGCAGGAAACTTCGTCTTAAACTCAGGAGAAACGTTTCCTTGAAACTGCTCTGCTGTGCGTTCGTTCACCTAAGAGAGTTGAATCTATGTTGAGATTCAGCGAGTCAGAAACACGTTTCTTCTAGGAGCTGCGTTGGGATATTCCCGAGTGAATGGGACCATAGGCTGTACAGAGAAATATCTGCTTCTAAAACCAAAACGGAGCTATCTAACTGAATGGTTGTCAATGTGTGCATTCAACAGACAGAGTTAAACTCACGTGTGGATTCAGCGGTTTGCCAGCCCTTTCTGTGCAGAATCCCAAAACCGGTATTTCCAGCCCAATGCCGGCATACGTACTAAAGAGCAGGAAACTTCGTCTAAAACTCAGGAGAAAAGTTTCCTTGAAACTGCTCTGCTGTGCGTTCATTCACCTAAGAGAGTTGAATCTATGTTGAGATTCAGCGAGTCAGAAACACGTTTCTTCTAGGAGCTGCGTTGGGATATTCCCGAGTGAATGGGACCATAGGCTGTACAGAGAAATATCTGCTTCTAAAACCAAAACGGAGCTATCTAACTGAATGGTTGTCAATGTGTGCATTCAACAGACAGAGTTAAACTCACGTGTGGATTCAGCGGTTTGCAAACCATTTCTGTGCAGAATCCCAAAACCGGTATTTCCAGCCCAATGCCGGCATACGTACTAAACAGCAGGAAACTTCGTCTAAAACTCAGGAAAAACGATTCCTTGAAACTTCTCTGCTGTGCGTTCGTTCACCTAAGAGAGTTGAATCTATGTTGAGATTCAGCGAGTCAGAAACACGTTTCTTCTAGGAGCTGCGTTGGGATATTCCCGAGTGAATGGGACCATAGGCTGTACAGAGAAATATCTGCTTCTAAAACCAAAACGGAGCTATCTAACTGAATGGTTGTCAATGTGTGCCTTCAACTGACAGAGTTAAACTCACGTGTGGATTCAGCGGTTTGCCAACCCTTTCTGTGCAGAATCCCAAAACCGGTATTTCCAGCCCAATGCCGGCATACATACTAAACAGCAGGAAACTTCGTCTAAAACTCAGGAGAAACGATTCCTTGAAACTGCTCTGCTGTGCGTTCGTTCACCTAAGAGAGCTGAATCTATGTTGAGATTCAGTGAGTCAGAAACACGTTTCTTCTAGGAGCTGCGTTGGGATATTCCCGAGTGAATGGGACCATAGGCTGTACAGAGAAATATCTGCTTCTAAAACCAAAACGGAGCTATCTAACTGAATGGTTGTCAATGTGTGCATTCAAGAGACAGAGTTAAACTCACGTGTGGATTCAGCGGTTTGCAAACCCTTTCTTTGCAGAATCCCAAAGCCGGTATTTCCAGCCCAATGCCGGCATACGTACTAAACAGCAGGAAACTTCGTCTAAAACTCAGGAGAAACGTTTCCTTGAAACTTCTCTGCTGTGCGTTCGTTCACCTATGAGAGTTGAATCTGTGTTGAGATTCAGCGAGTCAGAAACACGTTTCTTCTAGGAGCTGCGTTGGGATATTCCCGAGTGAATGGGACCATAGGCTGTACAGAGAAATATCTGCTTCTAAATACAAAATGGAGCTATCTAACTGAATGGTTGTCAATGTGTGCATTCAACTGACCGAGTTAAACTCAGGTGTGGATTCAGCGGCTTGCAAACCCTTTCTGTGCAGAATCCCAAAACCGGTATTTCCAGCCCAATGCCGGCATACGTACTAAAGAGCAGGAAACTTCGTCTAAAACTCAGGAGAAACGTTTCCTTGAAACTGCTCTGCTGTGCGTTCGTTCACCTAAGAGAGTTGAATCTATGTTGAGATTCAGCGAGTCAGAAACACGTTTCTTCTAGGAGCTGCGTTGGGATATTCCCGAGTGAATGGGACCATAGGGTGTACAGAGAAATATCTGCTTCTAAAACCAAAACGGAGCTATCTAACTGAATGGTTGTCAATGTGTGCATTCAACTGACAGAGTTAAACTCACGTGTGAATTCAGCGGTTTGCAAATCCTTTCTGTTCAGAATCCCAAAACCGGTATTTCCAGCCCAATGCCGGCATACGTACTAAACAGCAGGAAACTTCGTCTAAAACTCAGGAGAAACGTTTCCTTGAAACTGCTCTGCTGTGCGTTCGTTCACCTAAGAGAGTTGAATCTATGTTGAGATTCAGCGAGTCAGAAACACGTTTCTTCTAGGAGCTACGTTGGGATATTCCCTAGTGAATGGGACCATAGGCTGTACAGAGAAATATCTGCTTCTAAAACCAAAACGGAGCTATCTAACTGAATGGTTGTCAATGTGTGCATTCAACAGACAGAGTTAAACTCACGTGTGGATTCAGCGGTTTGCAAACCCTTTCTGTGCAGAATCCCAAAACCGGTATTTCCAGCCCAATGCCGGCATACGTACTAAACAGCAGGAAACTTCGTCTAAAACTCAGGAGAAACGTTTCCTTGAAACTGCTCTGCTGTGCGTTCGTTCACCTAAGAGAGTTGAATCTATGTTGAGATTCAGCGAGTCAGAAACACGTTTATTCTAGGAGCTGCGTTGGGATATTCCCGAGTGAATGGGACCATAGGCTGTACAGAGAAATATCTGCTTCTAAAACCAAAACGGAGCTATCTAACTGAATGGTTGTCAATGTGTGCATTCAACAGACAGAGTTAAACTCACGTGTGGATTCAGCGGTTTGCAAACTCTTTCTGTGCAGAATCCCAAAACCGGTATTTCCAGCCCAATGCCGGCATACATACTAAACAGCAGGAAACTTCGTCTAAAACTCACTAGAAACGTTTCCTTGAAACTGCTCTGCTGTGCGTTCGTTCACCTAAGAGAGTTGAATCTATGTTGAGATTCAGCGAGTCAGAAACACGTTTCTTCTAGGAGCTGCGTTGGGATATTCCCGAGTGAATGGGACCATAGGCTGTACAGAGAAATATCTGCTTCTAAATACAAAATGGAGCTATCTAACTGAATGGTTGTCAATGTGTGCCTTCAACTGACAGAGTTAAACTCACGTGTGGATTCAGCGGCTTGCCAACCCTTTCTGTGCAGAATCCCAAAACCGGTATTTCCAGCCCAATGCCGGCATACGTACTAAAGAGCAGGAAACTTCGTCTAAAACTCAGGAGAAACGTTTCCTTGAAACTGCTCTGCTGTGCGTTCGTTCACCTAAGAGAGTTGAATCTATGTTGAGATTCAGCGAGTCAGAAACACGTTTCTTCTAGGAGCTGCGTTGGGATATTCCCGAGTGAATGGGACCATAGGCTGTACAGAGAAATATCTGCTTCTGAAACCAAAACGGAGCTATCTAACTGAATGGTTGTCAATGTGTGCATTCAACAGACAGAGTTAAACTCACGTGTGGATTCAGCGGTTTGCAAACCCTTTCTGTGCAGAATCCCAAAACCGGTATTTCCAGCCCAATGCCGGCATACGTACTAAAGAGCAGGAAACTTCGTCTAAAACTCAGGAGAAACGTTTCCTTGAAACTGCTCTGCTGTGCGTTCGTTCACCTAAGAGAGTTGAATCTATGTTGAGATTCAGCGAGTCAGAAACACGTTTCTTCTAGGAGCTGCGTTGGGATATTCCCGAGTGATTGGGACCATAGGCTGTACAGAGAAATATCTGCTTCTAAAACCAACACGGAGCTATCTAACTGAATGGTTGTCAATGTGTGCATTCAACTGACAGAGTTAAACTCACGTGTGGATTCAGCGGTTTGCAAACCCTTTCTGTGCAGAATCCCAAAACCGGTATTTCCAGCCCAATGCCGGCATACGTACTAAACAGCAGGAAACTTCGTCTAAAACTCAGGAGAAACGTTTCCTTGAAACTGCTCTGCTGTGCGTTCGTTCACCTAAGAGAGGTGAATCTATGTTGAGATTCAGCGAGTCAGAAACACGTTTCTTCTAGGAGCTGCGTTGGGATATTCCCGAGTGAATGGGACCATAGGCTGTACAGAGAAATATCTGCTTCTAAAACCAAAACGGAGCTATCTAACTGAATGGTTGTCAATGTGTGCATTCAACTGACAGAGTTAAACTCACGTGTGGATTCAGCGGCTTGCAAACCCTTTCTGTGCAGAATCCCAAAACCGGTATTTCCAGCCCACTGCCGGCATACGTACTAAAGAGCAGGAAACTTCGTCTAAAACTCAGGAGAAACGATTCCTTGAAACTGCTCTGCTGTGCGTTCGTTCACCTAAGAGAGTTGAATCTATGTTGAGATTCAGCGAGTCAGAAACACGTTTCTTCTAGGAGCTGCGTTGGGATATTCCCGAGTGAATGGGACCATAGGCTGTACAGAGAAATATCTGCTTCTAAATACAAAATGGAGCTATCTAACTGAATGGTTGTCAATGTGTGCATTCAACTGACAGAGTTAAACTCACGTGTGGATTCAGCGGCTTGCAAACCCTTTCTGTGCAGAATCCAAAAACCGGTATTTCCAGCCCAATGCCGGCATACGTACTAAAGAGCAGGAAACTTCGTCTAAAACTCAGGAGAAACGTTTCCTTGAAACTGCTCTGCTGTGCGTTCGTTCACCTAAGTGAGTTGAATCTATGTTGAGATTCAGCGAGTCAGAAACACGTTTCTTCTAGGAGCTGCGTTGGGATATTCCCGAGTGAAGGGGACCATAGGCTGTACAGAGAAATATCTGCTTCTAAAACCAAAACGGAGCTATCTAACTGAATGTTTGTCAATGTGTGCATTCAACTGACAGAGTTAAACTCACGTGTGAATTCAGCGGTTTGCAAATCCTTTCTGTTCAGAATCCCAAAACCGGTATTTCCAGCCCAATGCCGGCATACGTACTAAACAGCAGGAAACTTCGTCTAAAACTCAGGAGAAACGTTTCCTTGAAACTGTTCTGCTGTGCGTTCGTTCACCTAAGAGAGTGGAATCTATGTTGAGATTCAGCGAGTCAGAAACACGTTTCTTCTAGGAGCTGCATTGGGATATTCCCGAGTGAAAGGGACCATAGGCTGTACAGAGAAATATCTGCTTCTAAATACAAAATGGAGCTATCTAACTGAATGGTTGTCAATGTGTGCATTCAACTGACAGAGTTAAACTCACGTGTGGATTCAGCGGCTTGCAAACCCTTTCTGTTCAGAATCCCAAAACCGGTATTTCCAGCCCAATGCCGGCATACGTACTAAAGAGCAGGAAACTTCGTCTAAAACTCAGGAGAAACGTTTCCTTGAAACTGCTCTGCTGTGCGTTCGTTCACCTAAGAGAGTTGAATCTATGTTGAGATTCAGCGAGTCAGAAACACGTTTCTTCTAGGAGCTGCGTTGGGATATTCCCGAGTGAATGGGACCATAGGCTGTACAGAGAAATATCTGCTTCTAAAACCAAAACGGAGCTATCTAACTGAATGGTTGTCAATGTGTGCATTCAACTGACAGAGTTAAACTCACGTGTGGATTCAGCGGTTTGCAAACCGTTTCTGTGCAGAATCCCAAAACCGGTATTTCCAGCCCAATGCCGGCATACGTACTAAACAGCAGGAAACTTCGTCTAAAACTCAGGAGAAACGTTTCCTTGAAACTGCTCTGCTGTTCGTTCGTTCACCTAAGAGAGTTGAATCTATGTTGAGATTCAGCGAGTCAGAAACACGTTTCTTCTAGGAGCTGCGTTGGGATATTCCCGAGTGAATGGGACCATAGGCTGTACAGAGAAATATCTGCTTCTAAAACCAAAACGGAGCTATCTAACTGAATGGTTGTCAATGTGTGCATTCAACAGACAGAGTTAAACTCACGTGTGGATTCAGCGGTTTGCAAACCCTTTCTGTGCAGAATCCCAAAACCGGTATTTCCAGCCCAATGCCGGCATACGTACTAAACAGCAGGAAACTTCGTCTAAAACTCAGGAGAAACGTTTCCTTGAAACTGCTCTGCTGTGCGTTCGTTCACCTAAGAGAGTTGAATCTATGTTGAGATTCAGCGAGTCAGAAACACGTTTCTTCTAGGAGCTGCGTTGGGATATTCCCGAGTGAAGGGGACCATAGGCTGTACAGAGAAATATCTGCTTCTAAAACCAAAACGGAGCTATCTAACTGAATGGTTGTCAATGTGTGCCTTCAACTGACAGAGTTAAACTCACGTGTGGATTCAGCGGTTTCCCAACCCTTTCTGTGCAGAATCCCAAAACCGGTATTTCCAGTCCAATGCCGGCATACGTACTAAAGAGCAGGAAACTTCGTCTAAAACTCAGGAGAAACGTTTCCTTGAAACTGCTCTGCTGTGCGTTCGTTCTCCTAAGAGAGTTGAATCTAGGTTGAGATTCAGCGAGTCAGAAACACGTTTCTTCTAGGAGCTGCGTTGGGATATTCCCGAGTGAATGGGACCATAGGCTGTACAGAGAAATATCTGCTTCTAAAACCAAAACGGAGCTATCTAACTGAATGGTTGTCAATGTGTGCATTCAAGAGACAGAGTTAAACTCACGTGTGAATTCAGCGGTTTGCAAATCCTTTCTGTTCAGAATCCCAAAACCGGTATTTCCAGCCCAATGCCGGCATACGTACTAAACAGCAGGAAACTTCGTCTAAAACTCAGGAGAAACGTTTCCTTGAAACTTCTCTGCTGTGCGTTCGTTCACCTAAGAGAGTTGAATCTATGTTGAGATTCAGCGAGTCAGAAACACGTTTCTTCTAGGAGCTGCGTTGGGATATTCCCGAGTGAATGGGACCAAAGGCTGTACAGAGAAATATCTGCTTCTAAATACAAAATGGAGCTATCTAACTGAATGGTTGTCAATGTGTGCATTCAACTGACAGAGTTAAACTCACGTGTGGATTCAGCGGCTTGCAAACCCTTTCTGTGCAGAATCCCAAAACCGGTATTTCCAGCCCAATACCGGCATACGTACTAAAGAGCAGGAAACTTCGTCTAAAACTCAGGAGAAACGTTTCCTTGAAACTGCTCTGCTGTGCGTTCGTTCACCTAAGTGAGTTGAATCTATGTTGAGATTCAGCGAGTCAGAAACACGTTTCTTCTAGGAGCTGCGTTGGGATATTCCCGAGTGAAGGGGACCATAGGCTGTACAGAGAAATATCTGCTTCTAAAACCAAAACGGAGCTATCTAACTGAATGGTTGTCAATGTGTGCATTCAGCTGACAGAGTTAAACTCACGTGTGAATTCAGCGGTTTGCAAATCCTTTCTGTTCAGAATCCCAAAACCGGTATTTCCAGCCCAATGCCGGCATACGTACTAAACAGCAGGAAACTTCGTCTAAAACTCAGGAGAAACGTTTCCTTGAAACTGTTCTGCTGTGCGTTCGTTCACCTAAGAGAGTTGAATCTATGTTGAGATTCAGCGAGTCAGAAACACGTTTCTTCTAGGAGCTGCATTGGGATATTCCCGAGTGAAAGGGACCATAGGCTGTACAGAGAAATATCTGCTTCTAAATACAAAATGGAGGTATCTAACTGAATGGTTGTCAATGTGTGCATTCAACTGACAGAGTTAAACTCAACTGTGGATTCAGCGGCTTGCAAACCCTTTCTGTGCAGAATCCCAAAACCGGTATTTCCAGCCCAATGCCGGCATACGTACTAAAGAGCAGGAAACTTCGTCTAAAACTCAGGAGAAACGTTTCCTTGAAACTGCTGTGCTGTGCGTTCGTTCACCTAAGAGATTTGAATCTATGTTGAGATTCAGCGAGTCAGAAACACGTTTCTTCTAGGAGCTGCGTTGGGATATTCCCGAGTGAATGGGACCATAGGCTGTACAGAGAAATATCTGCTTCTAAAACCAAAACGGAGCTATCTAACTGAATGGTTGTCAATGTGTGCATTCAACTGACAGAGTTAAACTCACGTGTGGATTCAGCGGCTTGCAAACCCTTTCTGTGCAGAATCCCAAATCCGGTATTTCCAGCCCAATGCCGGCATACGTACTAAACAGCAGGAAACTTCGTCTAAAACTCAGGAGAAACGTTTCCTTGAAACTGCTCTGCTGTTCGTTCGTTCACCTAAGAGATTTGAATCTATGTTGAGATTCATCGAGTCAGAAACACGTTTCTTCTAGGAGCTGCGTTGGGGTATTCCCGAGTGAATGGGACCATAGGCTGTACAGAGAAATATCTGCTTCTAAAACCAAAACGGAGCTATCTAACTGAATGGTTGTCAATGTGTGCATTCAACAGACAGAGTTAAACTCACGTGTGGATTCAGCGGTTTGCAAACCCTTTCTGTGCAGAATCCCAAAACCGGTATTTCCAGCCCAATGCCGGCATACGTACTAAACAGCAGGAAACTTCGTCTAAAACTCAGGAGAAACGTTTCCTTGAAACTGCTCTGCTGTGCGTTCGTTCACCTAAGAGAGTTGAATCTATGTTGAGATTCAGCGAGTCAGAAACACGTTTCTTCTAGGAGCTGCGTTGGGATATTCCCGAGTGAAGGGGACCATAGGCTGTACAGAGAAATATCTGCTTCTAAAACCAAAACGGAGCTATCTAACTGAATGGTTGTCAATGTGTGCCTTCAACTGACAGAGTTAAACTCACGTGTGGATTCAGCGGTTTCCCAACCCTTTCTGTGCAGAATCCCAAAACCGGTATTTCCAGTCCAATGCCGGCATACGTACTAAAGAGCAGGAAACTTCGTCTAAAACTCAGGAGAAACGTTTCCTTGAAACTGCTCTGCTGTGCGTTCGTTCACCTAAGAGAGTTGAATCTAGGTTGAGATTCAGCGAGTCAGAAACACGTTTCTTCTAGGAGCTGCGTTGGGATATTCCCGAGTGAATGGGACCATAGGCTGTACAGAGAAATATCTGCTTCTAAAACCAAAACGGAGCTATCTAACTGAATGGTTGTCAATGTGTGCATTCAACAGACAGAGTTAAACTCACGTGTGGATTCAGCGGTTTGCAAACCCTTTCTGTGCAGAATCCCAAAACCGGTATTTCCAGCCCAATGCCGGCATACGTACTAAACAGCAGGAAACTTCGTCTAAAACTCAGGAGAAACGATTCCTTGAAACTGCTCTGCTGTGCGTTCGTTCACCTAAGAGAGTTGAATCTATGTTGAGATTCAGCGAGTCAGAAACACGTTTCTTCTAGGAGCTGCGTTGGGATATTCCCGAGTGAATGGGACCATAGGCTGTACAGAGAAATATCTGCTTCTAAAACCAAAACGGAGCTATCTAACTGAATGGTTGTCAATGTGTGCATTCAAGAGACAGAGTTAAACTCACGTGTGGATTCAGCGGTTTGCAAACCCTTTCTGTGCAGAATCCCAAAACCGGTATTTCCAGCCCATTGCCGGCATACGTACTAAAGAGCAGGAAACTTCGTCTAAAACTCAGGAGAAACGTTTCCTTGAAACTTCTCTGCTGTGCGTTCGTTCACCTAAGAGAGTTGAATCTATGTTGAGATTCAGCGAGTCAGAAACACGTTTCTTCTAGGAGCTGCGTTGGGATATTCCCGAGTGAATGGGACCATAGGCTGTACAGAGAAATATCTGCTTCTAAATACAAAACGGAGCTATCTAACTGAATGGTTGTCAATGTGTGCATTCAACTGACAGAGTTAAACTCAGGTGTGGATTCAGCGGCTTGCAAACCCTTTCTGTGCAGAATCCCAAAACCGGTATTTCCAGCCCAATGCCGGCATACGTACTAAACAGCAGGAAACTTCGTCTAAAACTCAGGAGAAACGTTTCCTTGAAACTGCTCTGCTGTGCGTTCGTTCACCTAAGAGAGTTGAATCTATGTTGAGATTCAGCGAGTCAGAAACACGTTTCTTCTAGGAGCTGCGTTGGGATATTCCCGAGTGAATGGGACCATAGGCTGTACAGAGAAATATCTGCTTCTAAATACAAAATGGAGCTATCTAACTGAATGGTTGTCAATGTGTGCATTCAACTGACAGAGTTAAACTCACGTGTGGATTCAGCGGCTTGCAAACCCTTTCTGTGCAGAATCCCAAAACCGGTATTTCCAGCCCAATGCCGGTATACGTACTAAAGAGCAGGAAACTTCGTCTAAAACTCAGGAGAAACGTTTCCTTGAAACTGCTCTGCTGTGCCTTCGTTCACCTAAGAGAGTTGAATCTATGTTGAGATTCAGCGAGTCAGAAACACGTTTCTTCTAGGAGCTGCGTTGGGATATTCCCGAGTGAATGGGACCATAGGCTGTACAGAGAAATATCTGCTTCTAAAACCAAAACGCAGCTATCTAACTGAATGGTTGTCAATGTGTGCATTCAACAGACAGAGTTAAACTCACGTGTGGATTCAGCGGTTTGCAAACCCTTTCTGTGCAGAATCCCAAAACCGGTATTTCCAGCCCAATGCTGGCATACGTACTAAAGAGCAGGAAACTTCGTCTAAAACTGAGGAGAAACGTTTCCTTGAAACTGCTGTGCTGTGCGTTCGTTCACCTAAGAGAGTTGAATCTATGTTGAGATTCAGCGAGTCAGAAACACGTTTCTTCTAGGAGCTGCGTTGGGATATTCCCGAGTGAATGGGACCATAGGCTGTACAGAGAAATATCTGCTTCTAAAACCAAAACGGAGCTATCTAACTGAATGGTTGTCAATGTGTGCATTCAACTGACAGAGTTAAACTCACGTGTGGATTCAGCGGTTTGCAAACCCTTTCTGTGCAGAATCCCAAAACCGGTATTTCCAGCCCAATGCCGGCATACGTACTAAACAGCAGGAAACTTCGTCTAAAACTCAGGAGAAACGTTTCCTTGAAACTGCTCTGCTGTTCGTTCGTTCACCTAAGAGAGTTGAATCTATGTTGAGATTCAGCGAGTCAGAAACACGTTTCTTCTAGGAGCTGCGTTGGGATATTCCCGAGTGAATGGGACCATAGGCTGTACAGAGAAATATCTGCTTCTAAAACCAAAACGGAGCTATCTAACTGAATGGTTGTCAATGTGTGCATTCAACAGACAGAGTTAAACTCACGTGTGGATTCAGCGGTTTGCAAACCCTTTCTGTGCAGAATCCCAAAACCGGTATTTCCAGCCCAATGCCGGCATACGTACTAAACAGCAGGAAACTTCGTCTAAAACTCAGGAGAAACGTTTCCTTGAAACTGCTCTGCTGTGCGTTCGTTCACCTAAGAGAGTTGAATCTATGTTGAGATTCAGCGAGTCAGAAACACGTTTCTTCTAGGAGCTGCGTTGGGATATTCCCGAGTGAAGGGGACCATAGGCTGTACAGAGAAATATCTGCTTCTAAAACCAAAACGGAGCTATCTAACTGAATGGTTGTCAATGTGTGCCTTCAACTGACAGAGTTAAACTCACGTGTGGATTCAGCGGTTTCCCAACCCTTTCTGTGCAGAATCCCAAAACCGGTATTTCCAGTCCAATGCCGGCATACGTACTAAAGAGCAGGAAACTTCGTCTAAAACTCAGGAGAAACGTTTCCTTGAAACTGCTCTGCTGTGCGTTCGTTCTCCTAAGAGAGTTGAATCTAGGTTGAGATTCAGCGAGTCAGAAACACGTTTCTTCTAGGAGCTGCGTTGGGATATTCCCGAGTGAATGGGACCATAGGCTGTACAGAGAAATATCTGCTTCTAAAACCAAAACGGAGCTATCTAACTGAATGGTTGGCAATGTGTGCATTCAAAAGACAGAGTTAAACTCACGTGTGAATTCAGCGGTTTGCAAATCCTTTCTGTTCAGAATCCCAAAACCGGTATTTCCAGCCCAATGCCGGCATACGTACTAAACAGCAGGAAACTTCGTCTAAAACTCAGGAGAAACGTTTCCTTGAAACTTCTCTGCTGTGCGTTCGTTCACCTAAGAGAGTTGAATCTATGTTGAGATTCAGCGAGTCAGAAACACGTTTCTTCTAGGAGCTGCGTTGGGATATTCCCGAGTGAAGGGGACCATAGGCTGTACAGAGAAATATCTGCTTCTAAAACCAAAACGGAGCTATCTAACTGAATGGTTGTCAATGTGTGCATTCAACTGACAGAGTTAAACTCACGTGTGAATTCAGCGGTTTGCAAATCCTTTCTGTTCAGAATCCCAAAACCGGTATTTCCAGCCCAATGCCGGCATACGTACTAAACAGCAGGAAACTTCGTCTAAAACTCAGGAGAAACGTTTCCTTGAAACTGCTGTGCTGTGCGTTCGTTCACCTAAGAGAGTTGAATCTATGTTGAGATTCAGCGAGTCAGAAACACGTTTCTTCTAGGAGCTGCGTTGGGATATTCCCGAGTGAATGGGACCATAGGCTGTACAGAGAAATATCTGCTTCTAAAACCAAAACGGAGCTATCTAACTGAATGGTTGTCAATGTGTGCATTCAACTGACAGAGTTAAACTCACGTGTGGATTCAGCGGTTTGCAAACCGTTTCTGTGCAGAATCCCAAAACCGGTATTTCCAGCCCAATGCCGGCATACGTACTAAACAGCAGGAAACTTCGTCTAAAACTCAGGAGAAACGTTTCCTTGAAACTGCTCTGCTGTTCGTTCGTTCACCTAAGAGAGTTGAATCTATGTTGAGATTCAGCGAGTCAGAAACACGTTTCTTCTAGGAGCTGCGTTGGGATATTCCCGAGTGAATGGGACCATAGGCTGTACAGAGAAATATCTGCTTCTAAAACCAAAACGTAGCTATCTAACTGAATGGTTGTCAATGTGTGCATTCAACAGACAGAGTTAAACTCACGTGTGGATTCAGCGGTTTGCAAACCCTTTCTGTGCAGAATCCCAAAACCGGTATTTCCAGCCCAATGCCGGCATACGTACTAAACAGCAGGAAACTTCGTCTAAAACTCAGGAGAAACGTTTCCTTGAAACTGCTCTGCTGTGCGTTCGTTCACCTAAGAGAGTTGAATCTATGTTGAGATTCAGCGAGTCAGAAACACGTTTCTTCTAGGAGCTGCGTTGGGATATTCCCGAGTGAAGGGGACCATAGGCTGTACAGAGAAATATCTGCTTCTAAAACCAAAACGGAGCTATCTAACTGAATGGTTGTCAATGTGTGCCTTCAACTGACAGAGTTAAACTCACGTGTGGATTCAGCGGTTTCCCAACCCTTTCTGTGCAGAATCCCAAAACCGGTATTTCCAGTCCAATGCCGGCATACGTACTAAAGAGCAGGAAACTTCGTCTAAAACTCAGGAGAAACGTTTCCTTGAAACTGCTCTGCTGTGCGTTCGTTCTCCTAAGAGAGTTGAATCTAGGTTGAGATTCAGCGAGTCAGAAACACGTTTCTTCTAGGAGCTGCGTTGGGATATTGCCGAGTGAATGGGACCATAGGCTGTACAGAGAAATATCTGCTTCTAAAACCAAAACGGAGCTATCTAACTGAATGGTTGTCAATGTGTGCATTCAAGAGACAGAGTTAAACTCACGTGTGAATTCAGCGGTTTGCAAATCCTTTCTGTTCAGAATCCCAAAACCGGTATTTCCAGCCCAATGCCGGCATACGTACTAAACAGCAGGAAACTTCGTCTAAAACTCAGGAGAAACGTTTCCTTGAAACTTCTCTGCTGTGCGTTCGTTCACCTAAGAGAGTTGAATCTATGTTGAGATTCAGCGAGTCAGAAACACGTTTCTTCTAGGAGCTGCGTTGGGATATTCCCGAGTGAATGGGACCATAGGCTGTACAGAGAAATATCTGCTTCTAAATACAAAATGGAGCTATCTAACTGAATGGTTGTCAATGTGTGCATTCAACTGACAGAGTTAAACTCACGTGTGGATTCAGCGGCTTGCAAACCCTTTCTGTGCAGAATCCCAAAACCGGTATTTCCAGCCCAATGCCGGCATACGTACTAAAGAGCAGGAAACTTCGTCTAAAACTCAGGAGAAACGTTTCCTTGAAACTGCTCTGCTGTGCGTTCGTTCACCTAAGTGAGTTGAATCTATGTTGAGATTCAGCGAGTCAGAAACACGTTTCTTCTAGGAGCTGCGTTGGGATATTCCCGAGTGAAGGGGACCATAGGCTGTACAGAGAAATATCTGCTTCTAAAACCAAAACGGAGCTATCTAACTGAATGGTTGTCAATGTGTGCATTCAGCTGACAGAGTTAAACTCACGTGTGAATTCAGCGGTTTGGAAATCCTTTCTGTTCAGAATCCCAAAACCGGTATTTCCAGCCCAATGCCGGCATACGTACTAAACAGCAGGAAACTTCGTCTAAAACTCAGGAGAAACGTTTCCTTGAAACTGTTCTGCTGTGCGTTCGTTCACCTAAGAGAGTTGAATCTATGTTGAGATTCAGCGAGTCAGAAACACGTTTCTTCTAGGAGCTGCATTGGGATATTCCCGAGTGAAAGGGACCATAGGCTGTACAGAGAAATATCTGCTTCTAAATACAAAATGGAGGTATCTAACTGAATGGTTGTCAATGTGTGCATTCAACTGACAGAGTTAAACTCAACTGTGGATTCAGCGGCTTGCAAACCCTTTCTGTGCAGAATCCCAAAACCGGTATTTCCAGCCCAATGCCGGCATACGTACTAAAGAGCAGGAAACTTCGTCTAAAACTCAGGAGAAACGTTTCCTTGAAACTGCTGTGCTGTGCGTTCGTTCACCTAAGAGAGTTGAATCTATGTTGAGATTCAGCGAGTCAGAAACACGTTTCTTCTAGGAGCTGCGTTGGGATATTCCCGAGTGAATGGGACCATAGGCTGTACAGAGAAATATCTGCTTCTAAAACCAAAACGGAGCTATCTAACTGAATGGTTGTCAATGTGTGCCTTCAACTGACAGAGTTAAACTCACGTGTGGATTCAGCGGTTTGCAAACCCTTTCTGTGCAGAATCCCAAAACCGGTATTTCCAGCCCAATGCCGGCATACGTACTAAACAGCAGGAAACTTCGTCTAAAACTCAGGAGAAACGTTTCCTTGAAACTGCTCTGCTGTTCGTTCGTTCACCTAAGAGAGTTGAATCTATGTTGAGATTCATCGAGTCAGAAACACGTTTCTTCTAGGAGCTGCGTTGGGGTATTCCCGAGTGAATGGGACCATAGGCTGTACAGAGAAATATCTGCTTCTAAAACCAAAACGGAGCTATCTAACTGAATGGTTGTCAATGTGTGCATTCAACAGACAGAGTTAAACTCACGTGTGGATTCAGCGGTTTGCAAACCCTTTCTGTGCAGAATCCCAAAACCGGTATTTCCAGCCCAATGCCGGCATACGTACTAAACAGCAGGAAACTTCGTCTAAAACTCAGGAGAAACGTTTCCTTGAAACTGCTCTGCTGTGCGTTCGTTCACCTAAGAGAGTTGAATCTATGTTGAGATTCAGCGAGTCAGAAACACGTTTCTTCTAGGAGCTGCGTTGGGATATTCCCGAGTGAAGGGGACCATAGGCTGTACAGAGAAATATCTGCTTCTAAAACCAAAACGGAGCTATCTAACTGAATGGTTGTCAATGTGTGCCTTCAACTGACAGAGTTAAACTCACGTGTGGATTCAGCGGTTTCCCAACCCTTTCTGTGCAGAATCCCAAAACCGGTATTTCCAGTCCAATGCCGGCATACGTACTAAAGAGCAGGAAACTTCGTCTAAAACTCAGGAGAAACGTTTCCTTGAAACTGCTCTGCTGTGCGTTCGTTCACCTAAGAGAGTTGAATCTAGGTTGAGATTCAGCGAGTCAGAAACACGTTTCTTCTAGGAGCTGCGTTGGGATATTCCCGAGTGAATGGGACCATAGGCTGTACAGAGAAATATCTGCTTCTAAAACCAAAACGGAGCTATCTAACTGAATGGTTGTCAATGTGTGCATTCAACAGACAGAGTTAAACTCACGTGTGGATTCAGCGGTTTGCACACCCTTTCTGTGCAGAATCCCAAAACCGGTATTTCCAGCCCAATGCCGGCATACGTACTAAACAGCAGGAAACTTCGTCTAAAACTCAGGAGAAACGATTCCTTGAAACTGCTCTGCTGTGCGTTCGTTCACCTAAGAGAGTTGAATCTATGTTTGAGATTCAGCGAGTCAGAAACACGTTTCTTCTAGGAGCTGCGTTGGGATATTCCCGAGTGAATGGGACCATAGGCTGTACAGAGAAATATCTGCTTCTAAATACAAAATGGAGCTATCTAACTGAATGGTTGTCAATGTGTGCATTCAACTGACAGAGTTAAACTCACGAGTGGATTCAGCGGCTTGCAAACCCTTTCTGTGCAGAATCCCAAAACCGGTATTTCCAGCCCAATGCCGGCATACGTACTAAAGAGCAGGAAACTTCGTCTAAAACTCAGGAGAAACGTTTCCTTGAAACTGCTCTG
The DNA here is from genome assembly GCF_030222135.1 of Aotus nancymaae. Lineage (NCBI taxonomy): Eukaryota > Metazoa > Chordata > Mammalia > Primates > Aotidae > Aotus > Aotus nancymaae. The sequence goes on along the minus strand of NW_026988514.1, from coordinate 996,721 downwards.
CTGTGCGTTCGTTCACCTAAGTGAGTTGAATCTATGTTGAGATTCAGCGAGTCAGAAACACGTTTCTTCTAGGAGCTGCGTTGGGATATTCCCGAGTGAAGGGGACCATAGGCTGTACAGAGAAATATCTGCTTCTAAAACCAAAACGGAGCTATCTAACTGAATGGTTGTCAATGTGTGCATTCAGCTGACAGAGTTAAACTCCCGTGTGAATTCAGCGGTTTGCAAACCCTTTCTGTTCAGAATCCCAAAACCGGTATTTCCAGCCCAATGCCGGCATACGTACTAAACAGCAGGAAACTTCGTCTAAAACTCAGGAGAAACGTTTCCTTGAAACTGTTCTGCTGTGCGTTCGTTCACCTAAGAGAGTTGAATCTATGTTGAGATTCAGCGAGTCAGAAACACGTTTCTTCTAGGAGCTGCATTGGGATATTCCCGAGTGAAAGGGACCATAGGCTGTACAGAGAAATATCTGCTTCTAAATACAAAATGGAGGTATCTAACTGAATGGTTGTCAATGTGTGCATTCAACTGACAGAGTTAAACTCAACTGTGGATTCAGCGGCTTGCAAACCCTTTCTGTGCAGAATCCCAAAACCGGTATTTCCAGCCCAATGCCGGCAAACGTACTAAAGAGCAGGAAACTTCGTCTAAAACTCAGGAGAAACGTTTCCTTGAAACTGCTGTGCTGTGCGTTCGTTCACCTAAGAGAGTTGAATCTATGTTGAGATTCAGCGAGTCAGAAACACGTTTCTTCTAGGAGCTGCGTTGGGATATTCCCGAGTGAATGGGACCATAGGCTGTACAGAGAAATATCTGCTTCTAAAACCAAAACGGAGCTATCTAACTGAATGGTTGTCAATGTGTGCATTCAACTGACAGAGTTAAACTCACGTGTGGATTCAGCGGTTTGCAAACCCTTTCTGTGCAGAATCCCAAAACCGGTATTTCCAGCCCAATGCCGGCATACGTACTAAACAGCAGGAAACTTCGTCTAAAACTCAGGAGAAACGTTTCCTTGAAACTGCTCTGCTGTTCGTTCGTTCACCTAAGAGAGTTGAATCTATGTTGAGATTCATCGAGTCAGAAACACGTTTCTTCTAGGAGCTGCGTTGGGGTATTCCCGAGTGAATGGGACCATAGGCTGTACAGAGAAATATCTGCTTCTAAAACCAAAACGGAGCTATCTAACTGAATGGTTGTCAATGTGTGCATTCAACAGACAGAGTTAAACTCACGTGTGGATTCAGCGGTTTGCAAACCCTTTCTGTGCAGAATCCCAAAACCGGTATTTCCAGCCCAATGCCGGCATACGTACTAAACAGCAGGAAACTTCGTCTAAAACTCAGGAGAAACGTTTCCTTGAAACTGCTCTGCTGTGCGTTCGTTCACCTAAGAGAGTTGAATCTATGTTGAGATTCAGCGAGTCAGAAACACGTTTCTTCTAGGAGCTGCGTTGGGATATTCCCGAGTGAAGGGGACCATAGGCTGTACAGAGAAATATCTGCTTCTAAAACCAAAACGGAGCTATCTAACTGAATGGTTGTCAATGTGTGCATTCAAGAGACAGAGTTAAACTCACGTGTGGATTCAGCGGTTTGCAAACCCTTTCTGTGCAGAATCCCAAAACCGGTATTTCCAGCCCAATGCCGGCATACGTACTAAAGAGCAGGAAACTTCGTCTAAAACTCAGGAGAAACGTTTCCTTGAAACTTCTCTGCTGTGCGTTCGTTCACCTAAGAGAGTTGAATCTATGTTGAGATTCAGCGAGTCAGAAACACGTTTCTTCTAGGAGCTGCATTGGGATATTCCCGAGTGAAAGGGACCATAGGCTGTACAGAGAAATATCTGCTTCTAAATACAAAATGGAGGTATCTAACTGAATGGTTGTCAATGTGTGCATTCAACTGACAGAGTTAAACTCAACTGTGGATTCAGCGGCTTGCAAACCCTTTCTGTGCAGAATCCCAAAACCGGTATTTCCAGCCCAATGCCGGCATACGTACTAAAGAGCAGGAAACTTCGTCTAAAACTCAGGAGAAACGTTTCCTTGAAACTGCTGTGCTGTGCGTTCGTTCACCTAAGAGAGTTGAATCTATGTTGAGATTCAGCGAGTCAGAAACACGTTTCTTCTAGGAGCTGCGTTGGGATATTCCCGAGTGAATGGGACCATAGGCTGTACAGAGAAATATCTGCTTCTAAAACCAAAACGGAGCTATCTAACTGAATGGTTGTCAATGTGTGCCTTCAACTGACAGAGTTAAACTCACGTGTGGATTCAGCGGTTTGCAAACCCTTTCTGTGCAGAATCCCAAAACCGGTATTTCCAGCCCAATGCCGGCATACGTACTAAACAGCAGGAAACTTCGTCTAAAACTCAGGAGAAACGTTTCCTTGAAACTGCTCTGCTGTTCGTTCGTTCACCTAAGAGAGTTGAATCTATGTTGAGATTCATCGAGTCAGAAACACGTTTCTTCTAGGAGCTGCGTTGGGGTATTCCCGAGTGAATGGGACCATAGGCTGTACAGAGAAATATCTGCTTCTAAAACCAAAACGGAGCTATCTAACTGAATGGTTTTCAATGTGTGCATTCAACAGACAGAGTTAAACTCACGTGTGGATTCAGCGGTTTGCAAACCCTTTCTGTGCAGAATCCCAAAACCGGTATTTCCAGCCCAATGCCGGCATACGTACTAAACAGCAGGAAACTTCGTCTAAAACTCAGGAGAAACGTTTCCTTGAAACTGCTCTGCTGTGCGTTCGTTCACCTAAGAGAGTTGAATCTATGTTGAGATTCAGCGAGTCAGAAACACGTTTCTTCTAGGAGCTGCGTTGGGATATTCCCGAGTGAAGGGGACCATAGGCTGTACAGAGAAATATCTGCTTCTAAAACCAAAACGGAGCTATCTAACTGAATGGTTGTCAATGTGTGCCTTCAACTGACAGAGTTAAACTCACGTGTGGATTCAGCGGTTTCCCAACCCTTTCTGTGCAGAATCCCAAAACCGGTATTTCCAGTCCAATGCCGGCATACGTACTAAAGAGCAGGAAACTTCGTCTAAAACTCAGGAGAAACGTTTCCTTGAAACTGCTCTGCTGTGCGTTCGTTCACCTAAGAGAGTTGAATCTAGGTTGAGATTCAGCGAGTCAGAAACACGTTTCTTCTAGGAGCTGCGTTGGGATATTCCCGAGTGAATGGGACCATAGGCTGTACAGAGAAATATCTGCTTCTAAAACCAAAACGGAGCTATCTAACTGAATGGTTGTCAATGTGTGCATTCAAGAGACAGAGTTAAACTCACGTGTGGATTCAGCGGTTTGCAAACCCTTTCTGTGCAGAATCCCAAAACCGGTATTTCCAGCCCAATGCCGGCATACGTACTAAACAGCAGGAAACTTCGTCTAAAACTCAGGAGAAACGTTTCCTTGAAACTGCTCTGCTGTTCGTTCGTTCACCTAAGAGAGTTGAATCTATGTTGAGATTCATCGAGTCAGAAACACGTTTCTTCTAGGAGCTGCGTTGGGGTATTCCCGAGTGAATGGGACCATAGGCTGTACAGAGAAATATCTGCTTCTAAAACCAAAACGGAGCTATCTAACTGAATGGTTGTCAATGTGTGCCTTCAACTGACAGAGTTAAACTCACGTGTGGATTCAGCGGTTTCCCAACCCTTTCTGTGCAGAATCCCAAAACCGGTATTTCCAGTCCAATGCCGGCATACGTACTAAAGAGCAGGAAACTTCGTCTAAAACTCAGGAGAAACGTTTCCTTGAAACTGCTCTGCTGTGCGTTCATTCACCTAAGAGAGTTGAATCTAGGTTGAGATTCAGCGAGTCAGAAACACGTTTCTTCTAGGAGCTGCGTTGGGATATTCCCGAGTGAATGGGACCATAGGCTGTACAGAGAAATATCTGCTTCTAAAACCAAAACGGAGCTATCTAACTGAATGGTTGTCAATGTGTGCATTCAACAGACAGAGTTAAACTCACGTGTGGATTCAGCGGTTTGCAAACCCTTTCTGTGCAGAATCCCAAAACCGGTATTTCCAGCCCAATGCCGGCATACGTACTAAACAGCAGGAAACTTCGTCTAAAACTCAGGAGAAACGATTCCTTGATACTGCTCTGCTGTGCGTTCGTTCACCTAAGAGAGTTGAATCTATCTTGAGATTCAGCGAGTCAGAAACACGTTTCTTCTAGGAGCTGCGTTGGGATATTCCCGAGTGAATGGGACCATAGGCTGTACAGAGAAATATCTGCTTCTAAAACCAAAACGGAGCTATCTAACTGAATGGTTGTCAATGTGTGCATTCAAGAGACAGAGTTAAACTCACGTGTGGATTCAGCGGTTTGCAAACCCTTTCTGTGCAGAATCCCAAAACCGGTATTTCCAGCCCAATGCCGGCATACGTACTAAAGAGCAGGAAACTTCGTCTAAAACTCAGGAGAAACGTTTCCTTGAAACTTCTCTGCTGTGCGTTCGTTCACCTAAGAGAGTTGAATCTATGTTGAGATTCAGCGAGTCAGAAACACGTTTCTTCTAGGAGCTGCGTTGGGATATTCCCGAGTGAATGGGACCATAGGCTGTACAGAGAAATATCTGCTTCTAAATACAAAATGGAGCTATCTAACTGAATGGTTGTCAATGTGTGCATTCAACTGACAGAGTTAAACTCAGGTGTGGATTCAGCGGCTTGCAAACCCTTTCTGTTCAGAATCCCAAAACCGGTATTTCCAGTCCAATGCCGGCATACGTACTAAACAGCAGGAAACTTCGTCTAAAACTCTGGAGAAACGTTTCCTTGAAACTGCTCTGCTGTGCGTTCGTTCACCTAAGAGAGTTGAATCTATGTTGAGATTCAGCGAGGCAGAAACACGTTTCTTCTAGGAGCTGCATTGGGATATTCCCGAGTGAAAGGGACCATAGGCTGTACAGAGAAATATCTGCTTCTAAATACAAAATGGAGGTATCTAACTGAATGGTTGTCAATGTGTGCATTCAACAGACAGAGTTAAACTCAACTGTGGATTCAGCGGCTTGCAAACCCTTTCTGTGCAGAATCCCAAAACCGGTATTTCCAGCCCAATGCCGGCATACGTACTAAACAGCAGGAAACTTCGTCTAAAACTCAGGAGAAACGTTTCCTTGAAACTGCTGTGCTGTGCGTTCGTTCACCTAAGAGAGTTGAATCTATGTTGAGATTCAGCGAGTCAGAAACACGTTTCTTCTAGGAGCTGCGTTGGGATATTCCCGAGTGAATGGGACCATAGGCTGTACAGAGAAATATCTGCTTCTAAAACCAAAACGGAGCTATCTAACTGAATGGTTGTCAATGTGTGCATTCAACTGACAGAGTTAAACTCACGTGTGGATTCAGCGGTTTGCAAACCCTTTCTGTGCAGAATCCCAAAACCGGTATTTCCAGCCCAATGCCGGCATACGTACTAAACAGCAGGAAACTTCGTCTAAAACTCAGGAGAAACGTTTCCTTGAAACTGCTCTGCTGTTCGTTCGTTCACCTAAGAGAGTTGAATCTATGTTGAGATTCATCGAGTCAGAAACACGTTTCTTCTAGGAGCTGCGTTGGGGTATTCCCGAGTGAATGGGACCATAGGCTGTACAGAGAAATATCTGCTTCTAAAACCAAAACGGAGCTATCTAACTGAATGGTTTTCAATGTGTGCATTCAACAGACAGAGTTAAACTCACGTGTGGATTCAGCGGTTTGCAAACCCTTTCTGTGCAGAATCCCAAAACCGGTATTTCCAGCCCAATGCCGGCATACGTACTAAACAGCAGGAAACTTCGTCTAAAACTCAGGAGAAACGTTTCCTTGAAACTGCTCTGCTGTGCGTTCGTTCACCTAAGAGAGTTGAATCTATGTTGAGATTCAGCGAGTCAGAAACACGTTTCTTCTAGGAGCTGCGTTGGGATATTCCCGAGTGAAGGGGACCATAGGCTGTACAGAGAAATATCTGCTTCTAAAACCAAAACGGAGCTATCTAACTGAATGGTTGTCAATGTGTGCCTTCAACTGACAGAGTTAAACTCACGTGTGGATTCAGCGGTTTCCCAACCCTTTCTGTGCAGAATCCCAAAACCGGTATTTCCAGTCCAATGCCGGCATACGTACTAAAGAGCAGGAAACTTCGTCTAAAACTCAGGAGAAACGTTTCCTTGAAACTGCTCTGCTGTGCGTTCGTTCACCTAAGAGAGTTGAATCTAGGTTGAGATTCAGCGAGTCAGAAACACGTTTCTTCTAGGAGCTGCGTTGGGATATTCCCGAGTGAATGGGACCATAGGCTGTACAGAGAAATATCTGCTTCTAAAACCAAAACGGAGCTATCTAACTGAATGGTTGTCAATGTGTGCATTCAAGAGACAGAGTTAAACTCACGTGTGGATTCAGCGGTTTGCAAACCCTTTCTGTGCAGAATCCCAAAACCGGTATTTCCAGCCCAATGCCGGCATACGTACTAAACAGCAGGAAACTTCGTCTAAAACTCAGGAGAAACGTTTCCTTGAAACTGCTCTGCTGTTCGTTCGTTCACCTAAGAGAGTTGAATCTATGTTGAGATTCATCGAGTCAGAAACACGTTTCTTCTAGGAGCTGCGTTGGGGTATTCCCGAGTGAATGGGACCATAGGCTGTACAGAGAAATATCTGCTTCTAAAACCAAAACGGAGCTATCTAACTGAATGGTTGTCAATGTGTGCCTTCAACTGACAGAGTTAAACTCACGTGTGGATTCAGCGGTTTCCCAACCCTTTCTGTGCAGAATCCCAAAACCGGTATTTCCAGTCCAATGCCGGCATACGTACTAAAGAGCAGGAAACTTCGTCTAAAACTCAGGAGAAACGTTTCCTTGAAACTGCTCTGCTGTGCGTTCATTCACCTAAGAGAGTTGAATCTAGGTTGAGATTCAGCGAGTCAGAAACACGTTTCTTCTAGGAGCTGCGTTGGGATATTCCCGAGTGAATGGGACCATAGGCTGTACAGAGAAATATCTGCTTCTAAAACCAAAACGGAGCTATCTAACTGAATGGTTGTCAATGTGTGCATTCAACAGACAGAGTTAAACTCACGTGTGGATTCAGCGGTTTGCAAACCCTTTCTGTGCAGAATCCCAAAACCGGTATTTCCAGCCCAATGCCGGCATACGTACTAAACAGCAGGAAACTTCGTCTAAAACTCAGGAGAAACGATTCCTTGATACTGCTCTGCTGTGCGTTCGTTCACCTAAGAGAGTTGAATCTATCTTGAGATTCAGCGAGTCAGAAACACGTTTCTTCTAGGAGCTGCGTTGGGATATTCCCGAGTGAATGGGACCATAGGCTGTACAGAGAAATATCTGCTTCTAAAACCAAAACGGAGCTATCTAACTGAATGGTTGTCAATGTGTGCATTCAAGAGACAGAGTTAAACTCACGTGTGGATTCAGCGGTTTGCAAACCCTTTCTGTGCAGAATCCCAAAACCGGTATTTCCAGCCCAATGCCGGCATACGTACTAAAGAGCAGGAAACTTCGTCTAAAACTCAGGAGAAACGTTTCCTTGAAACTTCTCTGCTGTGCGTTCGTTCACCTAAGAGAGTTGAATCTATGTTGAGATTCAGCGAGTCAGAAACACGTTTCTTCTAGGAGCTGCGTTGGGATATTCCCGAGTGAATGGGACCATAGGCTGTACAGAGAAATATCTGCTTCTAAATACAAAATGGAGCTATCTAACTGAATGGTTGTCAATGTGTGCATTCAACTGACAGAGTTAAACTCAGGTGTGGATTCAGCGGCTTGCAAACCCTTTCTGTTCAGAATCCCAAAACCGGTATTTCCAGCCCAATGCCGGCATACGTACTAAACAGCAGGAAACTTCGTCTAAAACTCTGGAGAAACGTTTCCTTGAAACTGCTCTGCTGTGCGTTCGTTCACCTAAGAGAGTTGAATCTATGTTGAGATTCAGCGAGGCAGAAACACGTTTCTTCTAGGAGCTGCATTGGGATATTCCCGAGTGAAAGGGACCATAGGCTGTACAGAGAAATATCTGCTTCTAAATACAAAATGGAGGTATCTAACTGAATGGTTGTCAATGTGTGCATTCAACAGACAGAGTTAAACTCAACTGTGGATTCAGCGGCTTGCAAACCCTTTCTGTGCAGAATCCCAAAACCGGTATTTCCAGCCCAATGCCGGCATACGTACTAAACAGCAGGAAACTTCGTCTAAAACTCAGGAGAAACGTTTCCTTGAAACTGCTCTGCTGTGCGTTCGTTCACCTAAGAGAGTTGAATCTATGTTGAGATTCAGCGAGTCAGAAACACGTTTCTTCTAGGAGCTGCGTTGGGATATTCCCGAGTGAATGGGACCATAGGCTGTACAGAGAAATATCTGCTTCTAAAACCAAAACGGAGCTATCTAACTGAATGGTTGTCAATGTGTGCATTCAACTGACAGAGTTAAACTCACGTGTGGATTCAGCGGTTTGCAAACCCTTTCTGTGCAGAATCCCAAAACCGGTATTTCCAGCCCAATGCCGGCATACGTACTAAACAGCAGGAAACTTCGTCTAAAACTCAGGAGAAACGTTTCCTTGAAACTGCTCTGCTGTTCGTTCGTTCACCTAAGAGAGTTGAATCTATGTTGAGATTCATCGAGTCAGAAACACGTTTCTTCTAGGAGCTGCGTTGGGGTATTCCCGAGTGAATGGGACCATAGGCTGTACAGAGAAATATCTGCTTCTAAAACCAAAACGGAGCTATCTAACTGAATGGTTGTCAATGTGTGCCTTCAACTGACAGAGTTAAACTCACGTGTGGATTCAGCGGTTTCCCAACCCTTTCTGTGCAGAATCCCAAAACCGGTATTTCCAGTCCAATGCCGGCATACGTACTAAAGAGCAGGAAACTTCGTCTAAAACTCAGGAGAAACGTTTCCTTGAAACTGCTCTGCTGTGCGTTCATTCACCTAAGAGAGTTGAATCTAGGTTGAGATTCAGCGAGTCAGAAACACGTTTCTTCTAGGAGCTGCGTTGGGATATTCCCGAGTGAATGGGACCATAGGCTGTACAGAGAAATATCTGCTTCTAAAACCAAAACGGAGCTATCTAACTGAATGGTTGTCAATGTGTGCATTCAACAGACAGAGTTAAACTCACGTGTGGATTCAGCGGTTTGCAAACCCTTTCTGTGCAGAATCCCAAAACCGGTATTTCCAGCCCAATGCCGGCATACGTACTAAACAGCAGGAAACTTCGTCTAAAACTCAGGAGAAACGTTTCCTTGAAACTGCTGTGCTGTGCGTTCGTTCACCTAAGAGAGTTGAATCTATGTTGAGATTCAGCGAGTCAGAAACACGTTTCTTCTAGGAGCTGCGTTGGGATATTCCCGAGTGAATGGGACCATAGGCTGTACAGAGAAATATCTGCTTCTAAAACCAAAACGGAGCTATCTAACTGAATGGTTGTCAATGTGTGCATTCAACTGACAGAGTTAAACTCACGTGTGGATTCAGCGGTTTGCAAACCCTTTCTGTGCAGAATCCCAAAACCGGTATTTCCAGCCCAATGCCGGCATACGTACTAAACAGCAGGAAACTTCGTCTAAAACTCAGGAGAAACGTTTCCTTGAAACTGCTCTGCTGTTCGTTCGTTCACCTAAGAGAGTTGAATCTATGTTGAGATTCATCGAGTCAGAAACACGTTTCTTCTAGGAGCTGCGTTGGGGTATTCCCGAGTGAATGGGACCATAGGCTGTACAGAGAAATATCTGCTTCTAAAACCAAAACGGAGCTATCTAACTGAATGGTTTTCAATGTGTGCATTCAACAGACAGAGTTAAACTCACGTGTGGATTCAGCGGTTTGCAAACCCTTTCTGTGCAGAATCCCAAAACCGGTATTTCCAGCCCAATGCCGGCATACGTACTAAACAGCAGGAAACTTCGTCTAAAACTCAGGAGAAACGTTTCCTTGAAACTGCTCTGCTGTGCGTTCGTTCACCTAAGAGAGTTGAATCCATGTTGAGATTCAGCGAGTCAGAAACACGTTTCTTCTAGGAGCTGCGTTGGGATATTCCCGAGTGAAGGGGACCATAGGCTGTACAGAGAAATATCTGCTTCTAAAACCAAAACGGAGCTATCTAACTGAATGGTTGTCAATGTGTGCATTCAACTGACAGAGTTAAACTCACGTGTGAATTCAGCGGTTTGCAAATCCTTTCTGTTCAGAATCCCAAAACCGGTATTTCCAGCCCAATGCCGGCATACGTACTAAACAGCAGGAAACTTCGTCTAAAACTCAGGAGAAACGTTTCCTTGAAACTGTTCTGCTGTGCGTTCGTTCACCTAAGAGAGTTGAATCTATGTTGAGATTCAGCGAGTCAGAAACACGTTTCTTCTAGGAGTTGCATTGGGATATTCCCGAGTGAAAGGGACCATAGGCTGTACAGAGAAATATCTGCTTCTAAATACAAAATGGAGGTATCTAACTGAATGGTTGTCAATGTGTGCATTCAACTGACAGAGTTAAACTCAACTGTGGATTCAGCGGCTTGCAAACCCTTTCTGTGCAGAATCCCAAAACCGGTATTTCCAGCCCAATGCCGGCATACGTACTAAACAGCAGGAAACTTCGTCTAAAACTCAGGAGAAACGTTTCCTTGAAACTGCTGTGCTGTGCGTTCGTTCACCTAAGAGAGTTGAATCTATGTTGAGATTCAGCGAGTCAGAAACACGTTTCTTCTAGGAGCTGAGTTGGGATATTCCCGAGTGAATGGGACCATAGGCTGTACAGAGAAATATCTGCTTCTAAAACCAAAACGGAGCTATCTAACTGAATGGTTGTCAATGTGTGCATTCAAGAGACAGAGTTAAACTCACGTGTGGATTCAGCGGTTTGCAAACCCTTTCTGTGCAGAATCCCAAAACCGGTATTTCCAGCCCAATGCCGGCATACGTACTAAAGAGCAGGAAACTTCGTCTAAAACTCAGGAGAAACGTTTCCTTGAAACTTCTCTGCTGTGCGTTCGTTCACCTAAGAGAGTTGAATCTATGTTGAGATTCAGCGAGTCAGAAACACGTTTCTTCTAGGAGCTGCGTTGGGATATTCCCGAGTGAATGGGACCATAGGCTGTACAGAGAAATATCTGCTTCTAAATACAAAATGGAGCTATCTAACTGAATGGTTGTCAATGTGTGCATTCAACTGACAGAGTTAAACTCAGGTGTGGATTCAGCGGCTTGCAAACCCTTTCTGTGCAGAATCCCAAAACCGGTATTTCCAGCCCAATGCCGGCATACGTACTAAAGAGCAGGAAACTTCGTCTAAAACTCAGGAGAAACGTTTCCTTGAAACTGCTCTGCTGTGCGTTCGTTCACCTAAGAGAGTTGAATCTATGTTGAGATTCAGCGAGTCAGAAACACGTTTCTTCTAGGAGCTGCGTTGGGATATTCCCGAGTGAATGGGACCATAGGCTGTACAGAGAAATATCTGCTTCTAAATACAAAATAGAGCTATCTAACTGAATGGTTGTCAATGTGTGCATTCAACTGACAGAGTTAAACTCACGTGTGGATTCAGCGGCTTGCAAACCCTTTCTGTGCAGAATCCCAAAACCGGTATTTCCAGCCCAATGCCGGTATACGTACTAAAGAGCAGGAAACTTCGTCTAAAACTCAGGAGAAACGTTTCCTTGAAACTGCTCTGCTGTGCGTTCGTTCACCTAAGAGAGTTGAAACTATGTTGAGATTCAGCGAGTCAGAAACACGTTTCTTCTAGGAGCTGCGTTGGGATATTCCCGAGTGAATGGGACCATAGGCTGTACAGAGAAATATCTGCTTCTAAAACCAAAACGCAGCTATCTAACTGAATGGTTGTCAATGTGTGCATTCAACAGACAGAGTTAAACTCACGTGTGGATTCAGCGGTTTGCAAACCCTTTCTGTGCAGAATCCCAAAACCGGTATTTCCAGCCCAATGCCGGCATACGTACTAAACAGCAGGAAACTTCGTCTAAAACTCAGGAGAAACGTTTCCATGAAACTGCTCTGCTGTGCGTTCGTTCACCTAAGAGAGTTGAATCTATGTTGAGATTCAGCGAGTCAGAAACACGTTTCTTCTAGGAGCTGCGCTGGGATATTCCCGAGTGAATGGGACCATAGCCTGTACAGAGAAATATCTGCTTCTAAATACAAAATGGAGCTATCTAACTGAATGGTTGTCAATGTGTGCATTCAACTGACAGAGTTAAACTCACGTGTGGATTCAGCGGCTTGCAAACCCTTTCTGTGCAGAATCCCAAAACCGGTATTTCCAGCCCAATGCCGGCATACGTACTAAAGAGCAGGAAACTTCGTCTAAAATTCAGGAGAAACGTTTCCTTGAAACTTCTCTGCTGTGCGTTCGTTCACCTAAGAGAGTTGAATCTATGTTGAGATTCAGCGAGTCAGAAACACGTTTCTTCTAGGAGCTGCGTTGGGATATTCCCGAGTGAATGGGACCATAGGCTGTACAGAGAAATATCTGCTTCTGAAACCAAAACGGAGCTATCTAACTGAATGGTTGTCAATGTGTGCATTCAACAGACAGAGTTAAACTCACGTGTGGATTCAGCGGTTTGCAAACCCTTTCTGTGCAGAATCCCAAAACCGGTATTTCCAGCCCAATGCCGGCATACGTACTAAACAGCAGGAAACTTCGTCTAAAACTCAGGAGAAACGTTTCCTTGAAACTGCTCTGCTGTGCGTTCGTTCACCTAAGAGAGTTGAATCTATGTTGAGATTCAGCGAGTCAGAAACACGTTTCTTCTAGGAGCTGCGTTGGGATATTCCCGAGTGAAGGGGACCATAGGCTGTACAGAGAAATATCTGCTTCTAAAACCAAAACGGAGCTATCTAACTGAATGGTTGTCAATGTGTGCATTCAACAGACAGAGTTAAACTCACGTGTGGATTCAGCGGTTTGCAAACCCTTTCTGTGCAGAATCCCAAAACCGGTATTTCCAGCCCAATGCCGGCATACGTACTAAACAGCAGGAAACTTCGTCTAAAACTCAGGAGAAACGATTCCTTGAAACTGCTCTGCTGTGCGTTCGTTCACCTAAGAGAGTTGAATCTATGTTGAGATTCAGCGAGTCAGAAACACGTTTCTTCTAGGAGCTGCGTTGGGATATTCCCGAGTGAAAGGGACCATAGGCTGTACAGAGAAATATCTGCTTCTAAATACAAAATGGAGCTATCTAACTGAATGGTTGTCAAGGTGTGCATTCAACTGACAGAGTTAAACTCACGTGTGGATTCAGCGGCTTGCAAACCCTTTCTGTGCAGAATCCCAAAACCGGTATTTCCAGCCCAATGCCGGCATACGTACTAAAGAGCAGGAAACTTCGTCTAAAACTCAGGAGAAACGTTTCCTTGAAACTGCTCTGCTGTGCGTTCGTTCACCTAAGTGAGTTGAATCTATGTTGAGATTCAGCGAGTCAGAAACACGTTTCTTCTAGGAGCTGCGTTGGGATATTCCCGAGTGAAGGGGACCATAGGCTGTACAGAGAAATATCTGCTTCTAAAACCAAAACGGAGCTATCTAACTGAATGGTTGTCAATGTGTGCATTCAACTGACAGAGTTAAACTCACGTGTGAATTCAGCGGTTTGCAAATCCTTTCTGTTCAGAATCCCAAAACCGGTATTTCCAGCCCAATGCCGGCATACGTACTAAACAGCAGGAAACTTCGTCTAAAACTCAGGAGAAACGTTTCCTTGAAACTGTTCTGCTGTGCGTTCGTTCACCTAAGAGAGTTGAATCTATGTTGAGATTCAGCGAGTCAGAAACACGTTTCTTCTAGGAGCTGCATTGGGATATTCCCGAGTGAAAGGGACCATAGGCTGTACAGAGAAATATCTGCTTCTAAATACAAAATGGAGGTATCTAACTGAATGGTTGTCAATGTGTGCATTCAACTGACAGAGTTAAACTCAACTGTGGATTCAGCGGCTTGCAAACCCTTTCTGTGCAGAATCCCAAAACCGGTATTTCCAGTCCAATGCCGGCATACGTACTAAACAGCAGGAAACTTCGTCTAAAACTCAGGAGAAACGTTTCCTTGAAACTGCTGTGCTGTGCGTTCGTTCACCTAAGAGAGTTGAATCTATGTTGAGATTCAGCGAGTCAGAAACACGTTTCTTCTAGGAGCTGAGTTGGGATATTCCCGAGTGAATGGGACCATAGGCTGTACAGAGAAATATCTGCTTCTAAAACCAAAACGGAGCTATCTAACTGAATGGTTGTCAATGTGTGCATTCAACTGAAAGAGTTAAACTCACGTGTGGATTCAGCGGTTTGCAAACCCTTTCTGTGCAGAATCCCAAAACCGGTATTTCCAGCCCAATGCCGGCATATGTACTAAACAGCAGGAAACTTCGTCTAAAACTCAGGAGAAACGTTTCCTTGAAACTGCTCTGCTGTTCGTTCGTTCACCTAAGAGAGTTGAATCTATGTTGAGATTCAGCGAGTCAGAAACACGTTTCTTCTAGGAGCTGCGTTGGGGTATTCCCGAGTGAATGGGACCATAGGCTGTACAGAGAAATATCTGCTTCTAAAACCAAAACGGAGCTATCTAACTGAATGGTTGTCAATGTGTGCATTCAACAGACAGAGTTAAACTCACGTGTGGATTCAGCGGTTTGCAAACCCTTTCTGTGCAGAATCCCAAAACCGGTATTTCCAGCCCAATGCCGGCGTACGTACTAAACAGCAGGAAACTTCGTCTAAAACTCAGGAGAAACGTTTCCTTGAAACTGCTCTGCTGTGCGTTCGTTCACCTAAGAGAGTTGAATCTATGTTGAGATTCAGCGAGTCAGAAACACGTTTCTTCTAGGAGCTGCGTTGGGATATTCCCGAGTGAAGGGGACCATAGGCTGTACAGAGAAATATCTGCTTCTAAAACCAAAACGGAGCTATCTAACTGAATGGTTGTCAATGTGTGCCTTCAGCTGACAGAGTTAAACTCACGTGTGGATTCAGCGGTTTCCCAACCCTTTCTGTGCAGAATCCCAAAACCGGTATTTCCAGTCCAATGCCGGCATACGTACTAAAGAGCAGGAAACTTCGTCTAAAACTCAGGAGAAACGTTTCCTTGAAACTGCTCTGCTGTGCGTTCGTTCACCTAAGAGAGTTGAATCTAGGTTGAGATTCAGCGAGTCAGAAACAAGTTTCTTCTAGGAGCTGCGTTGGGATATTCCCGAGTGAATGGGACCATAGGCTGTACAGAGAAATGTCTGCTTCTAAAACCAAAACGGAGCTATCTAACTGAATGGTTGTCAATGTGTGCATTCAACAGACAGAGTTAAACTCACGTGTGGATTCAGCGGTTTGCAAACCCTTTCTGTGCAGAATCCCAAAACCGGTATTTCCAGCCCAATGCCGGCATACGTACTAAACAGCAGGAAACTTCGTCTAAAACTAAGGAGAAACGATTCCTTGAAACTGCTCTGCTGTGCGTTCGTTCACCTAAGAGAGTTGAATCTATGTTGAGATTCAGCGAGTCAGAAACACGTTTCTTCTAGGAGCTGCGTTGGGATATTCCCGAGTGAATGGGACCATAGGCTGTACAGAGAAATATCTGCTTCTAAAACCAAAACGGAGCTATCTAACTGAATGGTTGTCAATGTGTGCATTCAAGAGACAGAGTTAAACTCACGTGTGGATTCAGCGGTTTGCAAACCCTTTCTGTGCAGAATCCCAAAACCGGTATTTCCAGCCCAATGCCGGCATACGTACTAAAGAGCAGGAAACTTCGTCTAAAACTCAGGAGAAACGTTTCCTTGAAACTTCTCTGCTGTGCGTTCGTTCACCTAAGAGAGTTGAATCTATGTTGAGATTCAGCGAGTCAGAAACACGTTTCTTCTAGGAGCTGCGTTGGGATATTCCCGAGTGAATGGGACCATAGGCTGTACAGAGAAATATCTGCTTCTAAATACAAAATGGAGCTATCAAACTGAATGGTTGTCAATGTGGGCATTCAACTGACAGAGTTAAACTCAGGTGTGGATTCAGCGGCTTGCAAACCCTTTCTGTGCAGAATCCCAAAACCGGTATTTCCAGCCCAATGCCGGCATACGTACTAAAGAGCAGGAAACTTCGTCTAAAACTCAGGAGAAACGTTTCCTTGAAACTGCTCTGCTGTGCGTTCGTTCACCTAAGAGAGTTGAATCTATGTTGAGATTCAGCGAGTCAGAAACACGTTTCTTCTAGGAGCTGCGTTGGGATATTCCCGAGTGAATGGGACCATAGGCTGTACAGAGAAATATCTGCTTCTAAATACAAAATGGAGCTATCTAACTGAATGGTTGTCAATGTGTGCATTCAACTGACAGAGTTAAACTCACGTGTGGATTCAGCGGCTTGCAAACCCTTTCTGTGCAGAATCCCAAAACCGGTATTTCCAGCCCAATGCCGGTATACGTACTAAAGAGCAGGAAACTTCGTCTAAAACTCAGGAGAAACGTTTCCTTGAAACTGCTCTGCTGTGCGTTCGTTCACCTAAGAGAGTTGAATCTATGTTGAGATTCAGCGAGTCAGAAACACGTTTCTTCTAGGAGCTGCGTTGGGATATTCCCGAGTGAATGGGACCATAGGCTGTACAGAGAAATATCTGCTTCTAAAACCAAAACGGAGCTATCTAACTGAATGGTTGTCAATGTGTGCATTCAACAGACAGAGTTAAACTCACGTGTCGATTCAGCGGTTTGCAAACCCTTTCTGTGCAGAATCCCAAAACCGGTATTTCCAGCCCAATGCCGGCATACGTACTAAACAGCAGGAAACTTCGTCTAAAACTCAGGAGAAACGTTTCCTTGAAACTGCTCTGCTGTGCGTTCGTTCACCTAAGAGAGTTGAATCTATGTTGAGATTCAGCGAGTCAGAAACACGTTTCTTCTAGGAGCTGCGTTGGGATATTCCCGAGTGAATGGGACCATAGGCTGTACAGAGAAATATCTGCTTCTAAAACCAAAACGGAGCTATCTAACTGAATGGTTGTCAATGTGTGCATTCAAGAGACAGAGTTAAACTCACGTGTGGATTCAGCGGTTTGCAAACCCTTTCTGTGCAGAATCCCAAAACCGGTATTTCCAGCCCAATGCCGGCATACGTACTAAACAGCAGGAAACTTCGTCTAAAACTCAGGAGAAACGTTTCCTTGAAACTGCTCTGCTGTGCGTTCGTTCACCTAAGAGAGTTGAATCTATGTTGAGATTCAGCGAGTCAGAAACACGTTTCTTCTAGGAGCTGCGTTGGGATATTCCCGAGTGAAGGGGACCATAGGCTGTACAGAGAAATATCTGCTTCTAAAACCAAAACGGAGCTATCTAACTGAATGGTTGTCAATGTGTGCCTTCAACTGACAGAATTAAACTCACGTGTGGATTCAGCGGTTTGCCAACCCTTTCTGTGCAGAATCCCAAAACCGGTATTTCCAGTCCAATGCCGGCATACGTACTAAAGAGCAGGAAACTTCGTCTAAAACTCAGGAGAAACGTTTCCTTGAAACTGCTCTGCTGTGCGTTCGTTCACCTAAGAGAGTTGAATCTATGTTGAGATTCAGCGAGTCAGAAACACGTTTCTTCTAGGAGCTGCGTTGGGATATTCCCGAGTGAATGGGACCATAGGCTGTACAGAGAAATATCTGCTTCTAAAACCAAAACGGAGCTATCTAACTGAATGGTTGTCAATGTGTGCATTCAACAGACAGAGTTAAACTCACGTGTGGATTCAGCGGTTTGCAAACCCTTTCTGTGCAGAATCCCAAAACCGGTATTTCCAGCCCAATGCCGGCATACGTACTAAACAGCAGGAAACTTCGTCTAAAACTCAGGAGAAACGATTCCTTGAAACTTCTCTGCTGTTCGTTCGTTCACCTAAGAGAATTGAATCTATGTTGAGATTCAGCGAGTCAGAAACACGTTTCTTCTAGGAGCTGCGTTGGGATATTCCCGAGTGAATGGGACCATAGGCTGTACAGAGAAATATCTGCTTCTAAAACCAAAACGGAGCTATCTAACTGAATGGTTGTCAATGTGTGCATTCAAGAGACAGAGTTAAACTCACGTGTGGATTCAGCGGTTTGCAAACCCTTTCTGTGCAGAATCCCAAAACCGGTATTTCCAGCCCAATGCCGGCATACGTACTAAACAGCAGGAAACTTCGTCTAAAACTCAGGAGAAACGTTTCCTTGAAACTGCTCTGCTGTGCGTTCGTTCACCTAAGAGAGTTGAATCTATGTTGAGATTCAGCGAGTCAGAAACACGTTTCTTCTAGGAGCTGCGTTGGGATATTCCCGAGTGAAGGGGACCATAGGCTGTACAGAGAAATATCTGCTTCTAAAACCAAAACGGAGCTATCTAACTGAATGGTTGTCAATGTGTGCCTTCAACTGACAGAGTTAAACTCACGTGTGGATTCAGCGGTTTCCCAACCCTTTCTGTGCAGAATCCCAAAACCGGTATTTCCAGTCCAATGCCGGCATACGTACTAAAGAGCAGGAAACTTCGTCTAAAACTCAGGAGAAACGTTTCCTTGAAACTGCTCTGTTGTGCGTTCGTTCACCTAAGAGAGTTGAATCTAGGTTGAGATTCAGCGAGTCAGAAACACGTTTCTTCTAGGAGCTGCGTTGGGATATTCCCGAGTGAATGGGACCATAGGCTGTACAGAGAAATATCTGCTTCTAAAACCAAAACGGAGCTATCTAACTGAATGGTTGTCAATGTGTGCATTCAACAGACAGAGTTAAACTCACGTGTGGATTCAGCGGTTTGCAAACCCTTTCTGTGCAGAATCCCAAAACCGGTATTTCCAGCCCAATGCCGGCATACGTACTAAACAGCAGGAAACTTCGTCTAAAACTAAGGAGAAACGATTCCTTGAAACTGCTCTGCTGTGCGTTCGTTCACCTAAGAGAGTTGAATCTATGTTGAGATTCAGCGAGTCAGAAACACGTTTCTTCTAGGAGCTGCGTTGGGATATTCCCGAGTGAATGGGACCATAGGCTGTACAGAGAAATATCTGCTTCTAAAACCAAAACGGAGCTATCTAACTGAATGGTTGTCAATGTGTGCATTCAAGAGACAGAGTTAAACTCACGTGTGGATTCAGCGGTTTGCAAACCCTTTCTGTGCAGAATCCCAAAACCGGTATTTCCAGCCCAATGCCGGCATACGTACTAAAGAGCAGGAAACTTCGTCTAAAACTCAGGAGAAACGTTTCCTTGAAACTTCTCTGCTGTGCGTTCGTTCACCTAAGAGAGTTGAATCTATGTTGAGATTCAGCGAGTCAGAAACACGTTTCTTCTAGGAGCTGCGTTGGGATATTCCCGAGTGAATGGGACCATAGGCTGTACAGAGAAATATCTGCTTCTAAATACAAAATGGAGCTATCAAACTGAATGGTTGTCAATGTGGGCATTCAACTGACAGAGTTAAACTCAGGTGTGGATTCAGCGGCTTGCAAACCCTTTCTGTGCAGAATCCCAAAACCGGTATTTCCAGCCCAATGCCGGCATACGTACTAAAGAGCAGGAAACTTCGTCTAAAACTCAGGAGAAACGTTTCCTTGAAACTGCTCTGCTGTGCGTTCGTTCACCTAAGAGAGTTGAATCTATGTTGAGATTCAGCGAGTCAGAAACACGTTTCTTCTAGGAGCTGCGTTGGGATATTCCCGAGTGAATGGGACCATAGGCTGTACAGAGAAATATCTGCTTCTAAATACAAAATGGAGCTATCTAACTGAATGGTTGTCAATGTGTGCATTCAACTGACAGAGTTAAACTCACGTGTGGATTCAGCGGCTTGCAAACCCTTTCTGTGCAGAATCCCAAAACCGGTATTTCCAGCCCAATGCCGGCATACGTACTAAAGAGCAGGAAACTTCGTCTAAAACTCAGGAGAAACGTTTCCTTGAAACTGCTCTGCTGTGCGTTCGTTCACCTAAGAGAGTTGAATCTATGTTGAGATTCAGCGAGTCAGAAACACGTTTCTTCTAGGAGCTGCGTTGGGATATTCCCGAGTGAATGGGACCATAGGCTGTACAGAGAAATATCTGCTTCTAAAACCAAAACGGAGCTATCTAACTGAATGGTTGTCAATGTGTGCATTCAACAGACAGAGTTAAACTCACGTGTGAATTCAGCGGTTTACAAACCCTTTCTGTGCAGAATCCCAAAACCGGTATTTCCAGCCCAATGCCGGCATACGTACTAAACAGCAGGAAACTTCGTCTAAAACTCAGGAGAAACGTTTCCTTGAAACTGCTCTGCTGTGCGTTCGTTCACCTAAGAGAGTTGAATCTATGTTGAGATTCAGCGAGTCAGAAACACGTTTCTTCTAGGAGCTGCGTTGGGATATTCCCGAGTGAATGGGACCATAGGCTGTACAGAGAAATATCTGCTTCTAAAACCAAAACGGAGCTATCTAACTGAATGGTTGTCAATGTGTGCATTCAAGAGACAGAGTTAAACTCACGTGTGGATTCAGCGGTTTGCAAACCCTTTCTGTGCAGAATCCCAAAACCGGTATTTCCAGCCCAATGCCGGCATACGTACTAAACAGCAGGAAACTTCGTCTAAAACTCAGGAGAAACGTTTCCTTGAAACTGCTCTGCTGTGCGTTCGTTCACCTAAGAGAGTTGAATCTATGTTGAGATTCAGCGAGTCAGAAACACGTTTCTTCTAGGAGCTGCGTTGGGATATTCCCGAGTGAAGGGGACCATAGGCTGTACAGAGAAATATCTGCTTCTAAAACCAAAACGGAGCTATCTAACTGAATGGTTGTCAATGTGTGCCTTCAACTGACAGAATTAAACTCACGTGTGGATTCAGCGGTTTGCCAACCCTTTCTGTGTAGAATCCCAAAACCGGTATTTCCAGTCCAATGCCGGCATACGTACTAAAGAGCAGGAAACTTCGTCTAAAACTCAGGAGAAACGTTTCCTTGAAACTGCTCTGCTGTGCGTTTGTTCACCTAAGAGAGTTGAATCTATGTTGAGATTCAGCGAGTCAGAAACACGTTTCTTCTAGGAGCTGCGTTGGGATATTCCCGAGTGAATGGGACCATAGGCTGTACAGAGAAATATCTGCTTCTAAAACCAAAACGGAGCTATCTAACTGAATGGTTGTCAATGTGTGCATTCAACAGACAGAGTTAAACTCACGTGTGGATTCAGCGGTTTGCAAACCCTTTCTGTGCAGAATCCCAAAACCGGTATTTCCAGCCCAATGCCGGCATACGTACTAAACAGCAGGAAACTTCGTCTAAAACTCAGGAGAAACGATTCCTTGAAACTTCTCTGCTGTTCGTTCGTTCACCCAAGAGAATTGAATCTATGTTGAGATTCAGCGAGTCAGAAACACGTTTCTTCTAGGAGCTGCGTTGGGATATTCCCGAGTGAATGGGACCATAGGCTGTACAGAGAAATATCTGCTTCTAAAACCAAAACGGAGCTATCTAACTGAATGGTTGTCAATGTGTGCCTTCAACTGACAGAGTTAAACTCACGTGTGGATTCAGCGGTTTGCAAACCCTTTCTGTGCAGAATCCCAAAACCGGTATTTCCAGCCCAATGCCGGCATACGTACTAAACAGCAGGAAACTTCGTCTAAAACTCAGGAGAAACGATTCCTTGAAACTTCTCTGCTGTGCGTTCGTTCACCTAAGAGAGTTGAATCTATGTTGAGATTCAGCGAGTCAGAAACACGTTTCTTCTAGGAGCTGCGTTGGGATATTCCCGAGTGAATGGGACCATAGGCTGTACAGAGAAATATCTGCTTCTAAAACCAAAACGGAGCTATCTAACTGAATGGTTGTCAATGTGTGCATTCAAGAGACAGAGTTAAACTCACGTGTGGATTCAGCGGTTTGCAAACCCTTTCTGTGCAGAATCCCAAAACCGGTATTTCCAGCCCAATGCCGGCATACGTACTAAACAGCAGGAAACTTCGTCTAAAACTCAGGAGAAACGTTTCCTTGAAACTGCTCTGCTGTGCGTTCGTTCAACTAAGAGAGTTGAATCTATGTTGAGATTCAGCGAGTCAGAAACACGTTTCTTCTAGGAGCTGCGTTGGGATATTCCCGAGTGAAGGGGACCATAGGCTGTACAGAGAAATATCTGCTTCTAAAACCAAAACGGAGCTATCTAACTGAATGGTTGTCAATGTGTGCATTCAACTGACAGAGTTAAACTCACGTGTGGATTCAGCGGTTTGCCAACCCTTTCTGTGCAGAATCCCAAAACCGGTATTTCCAGTCCAATGCCGGCATACGTACTAAAGAGCAGGAAACTTCGTCTAAAACTCAGGAGAAACGTTTCCTTGAAACTGCTCTGCTGTGCGTTCGTTCACCTAAGAGAGTTGAATCTATGTTGAGATTCAGCGAGTCAGAAACACGTTTCTTCTAGGAGCTGCGTTGGGATATTCCCGAGTGAATGGGACCATAGGCTGTACAGAGAAATATCTGCTTCTAAAACCAAAACGGAGCAATCTAACTGAATGGTTGTCAATGTGTGCATTCAACAGACAGAGTTAAACTCACGTGTGGATTCAGCGGTTTGCAAACCCTTTCTGTGCAGAATCCCAAAACCGGTATTTCCAGCCCAATGCCGGCATACGTACTAAACAGCAGGAAACTTCGTCTAAAACTCAGGAGAAACGATTCCTTGAAACTGCTCTGCTGTGCGTTCGTTCACCTAAGAGAATTGAATCTATGTTGAGATTCAGCGAGTCAGAAACACGTTTCTTCTAGGAGCTGTGTTGGGATATTCCCGAGTGAATGGGACCATAGGCTGTACAGAGAAATATCTGCTTCTAAAACCAAAACGGAGCTATCTAACTGAATGGTTGTCAATGTGTGCCTTCAACTGACAGAGTTAAACTCAGGTGTGGATTCAGCGGCTTGCAAACCCTTTCTGTGCAGAATCCCAAAACCGGTATTTCCAGCCCAATGCCGGCATACGTACTAAAGAGCAGGAAACTTCGTCTAAAACTCAGGAGAAACGTTTCCTTGAAACTGCTCTGCTGTGCGTTCGTTCACCTAAGAGAGTTGAATCTATGTTGAGATTCAGCGAGTCAGAAACACGTTTCTTCTAGGAGCTGCGTTGGGATATTCCCGAGTGAATGGGACCATAGGCTGTACAGAGAAATATCTGCTTCTAAATACAAAATGGAGCTATCTAACTGAATGGTTGTCAATGTGTGCATTCAACTGACAGAGTTAAACTCACGTGTGGATTCAGCGGCTTGCAAACCCTTTCTGTGCAGAATCCCAAAACCGGTATTTCCAGCCCAATGCCGGTATACGTACTAAAGAGCAGGAAACTTCGTCTAAAACTCAGGAGAAACGTTTCCTTGAAACTGCTCTGCTGTGCGTTCGTTCACCTAAGAGAGTTGAATCTATGTTGAGATTCAGCGAGTCAGAAACACGTTTCTTCTAGGAGCTGCGTTGGGATATTCCCGAGTGAATAGGACCATAGGCTGTACAGAGAAATATCTGCTTCTAAAACCAAAACGGAGCTATCTAACTGAATGGTTGTCAATGTGTGCATTCAACAGACAGAGTTAAACTCACGTGTGGATTCAGCGGTTTGCAAACCCTTTCTGTGCAGAATCCCAAAACCGGTATTTCCAGCCCAATGCCGGCATACGTACTAAACAGCAGGAAACTTCGTCTAAAACTCAGGAGAAACGTTTCCTTGAAACTGCTCTGCTGTGCGTTCGTTCACCTAAGAGAGTTGAATCTATGTTGAGATTCAGCGAGTCAGAAACACGTTTCTTCTAGGAGCTGCGTTGGGATATTCCCGAGTGAATGGGACCATAGGCTGTACAGAGAAATATCTGCTTCTAAAACCAAAACGGAGCTATCTAACTGAATGGTTGTCAATGTGTGCATTCAAGAGACAGAGTTAAACTCACGTGTGGATTCAGCGGTTTGCAAACCCTTTCTGTGCAGAATCCCAAAACCGGTATTTCCAGCCCAATGCCGGCATACGTACTAAACAGCAGGAAACTTCGTCTAAAACTCAGGAGAAACGTTTCCTTGAAACTGCTCTGCTGTGCGTTCGTTCACCTAAGAGAGTTGAATCTATGTTGAGATTCAGCGAGTCAGAAACACGTTTCTTCTAGGAGCTGCGTTGGGATATTCCCGAGTGAAGGGGACCATAGGCTGTACAGAGAAATATCTGCTTCTAAAACCAAAACGGAGCTATCTAACTGAATGGTTGTCAATGTGTGCCTTCAACTGACAGAGTTAAACTCACGTGTGGATTCAGCGGTTTGCCAACCCTTTCTGTGCAGAATCCCAAAACCGGTATTTCCAGTCCAATGCCGGCATACGTACTAAAGAGCAGGAAACTTCGTCTAAAACTCAGGAGAAACGTTTCCTTGAAACTGCTCTGCTGTGCGTTCGTTCACCTAAGAGAGTTGAATCTATGTTGAGATTCAGCGAATCAGAAACACGTTTCTTCTAGGAGCTGCGTTGGGATATTCCCGAGTGAATGGGACCATAGGCTGTACAGAGAAATATCTGCTTCTAAAACCAAAACGGAGCTATCTAACTGAATGGTTGTCAATGTGTGCATTCAACAGACAGAGTTAAACTCACGTGTGGATTCAGCGGTTTGCAAACCCTTTCTGTGCAGAATCCCAAAACCGGTATTTCCAGCCCAATGCCGGCATACGTACTAAACAGCAGGAAACTTCGTCTAAAACTCAGGAGAAACGATTCCTTGAAACTTCTCTGCTGTTCGTTCGTTCACCTAAGAGAATTGAATCTATGTTGAGATTCAGCGAGTCAGAAACACGTTTCTTCTAGGAGCTGCGTTGGGATATTCCCGAGTGAATGGGACCATAGGCTGTACAGAGAAATATCTGCTTCTAAAACCAAAACGGAGCTATCTAACTGAATGGTTGTCAATGTGTGCCTTCAACTGACAGAGTTAAACTCACGTGTGGATTCAGCGGTTTGCAAACCCTTTCTGTGCAGAATCCCAAAACCGGTATTTCCAGCCCAATGCCGGCATACGTACTAAACAGCAGGAAACTTCGTCTAAAACTCAGGAGAAACGATTCCTTGAAACTTCTCTGCTGTGCGTTCGTTCACCTAAGAGAGTTGAATCTATGTTGAGATTCAGCGAGTCAGAAACACGTTTCTTCTAGGAGCTGCGTTGGGATATTCCCGAGTGAATGGGACCATAGGCTGTACAGAGAAATATCTGCTTCTAAAACCAAAACGGAGCTATCTAACTGAATGGTTGTCAATGTGTGCATTCAAGAGACAGAGTTAAACTCACGTGTGGATTCAGCGGTTTGCAAACCCTTTCTGTGCAGAATCCCAAAACCGGTATTTCCAGCCCAATGCCGGCATACGTACTAAACAGCAGGAAACTTCGTCTAAAACTCAGGAGAAACGTTTCCTTGAAACTGCTCTGCTGTGCGTTCGTTCACCTAAGAGAGTTGAATCTATGTTGAGATTCAGCGAGTCAGAAACACGTTTCTTCTAGGAGCTGCGTTGGGATATTCCCGAGTGAAGGGGACCATAGGCTGTACAGAGAAATATCTGCTTCTAAAACCAAAACGGAGCTATCTAACTGAATGGTTGTCAATGTGTGCCTTCAACTGACAGAGTTAAACTCACGTGTGGATTCAGCGGCTTGCAAACCCTTTCTGTGCAGAATCCCAAAACCGGTATTTCCAGTCCAATGCCGGCATACGTACTAAACAGCAGGAAACTTCGTCTAAAACTCAGGAGAAACGTTTCCTTGAAACTGCTCTGCTGTGCGTTCGTTCACCTAAGAGAGTTGAATCTATGTTGAGATTCAGCGAGTCAGAAACACGTTTCTTCTAGGAGCTGCGTTGGGATATTCCCGAGTGAAGGGGACCATAGGCTGTACAGAGAAATATCTGCTTCTAAAACCAAAACGGAGCTATCTAACTGAATGGTTGTCAATGTGTGCCTTCAACTGACAGAGTTAAACTCACGTGTGGATTCAGCGGTTTCCCAACCCTTTCTGTGCAGAATCCCAAAACCGGTATTTCCAGTCCAATGCCGGCATACGTACTAAAGAGCAGGAAACTTCGTCTAAAACTCAGGAGAAACGTTTCCTTGAAACTGCTCTGTTGTGCGTTCGTTCACCTAAGAGAGTTGAATCTAGGTTGAGATTCAGCGAGTCAGAAACACGTTTCTTCTAGGAGCTGCGTTGGGATATTCCCGAGTGAATGGGACCATAGGCTGTACAGAGAAATATCTGCTTCTAAAACCAAAACGGAGCTATCTAACTGAATGGTTGTCAATGTGTGCATTCAACAGACAGAGTTAAACTCACGTGTGGATTCAGCGGTTTGCAAACCCTTTCTGTGCAGAATCCCAAAACCGGTATTTCCAGCCCAATGCCGGCATACGTACTAAACAGCAGGAAACTTCGTCTAAAACTAAGGAGAAACGATTCCTTGAAACTGCTCTGCTGTGCGTTCGTTCACCTAAGAGAGTTGAATCTATGTTGAGATTCAGCGAGTCAGAAACACGTTTCTTCTAGGAGCTGCGTTGGGATATTCCCGAGTGAATGGGACCATAGGCTGTACAGAGAAATATCTGCTTCTAAAACCAAAACGGAGCTATCTAACTGAATGGTTGTCAATGTGTGCATTCAAGAGACAGAGTTAAACTCACGTGTGGATTCAGCGGTTTGCAAACCCTTTCTGTGCAGAATCCCAAAACCGGTATTTCCAGCCCAATGCCGGCATACGTACTAAAGAGCAGGAAACTTCGTCTAAAACTCAGGAGAAACGTTTCCTTGAAACTTCTCTGCTGTGCGTTCGTTCACCTAAGAGAGTTGAATCTATGTTGAGATTCAGCGAGTCAGAAACACGTTTCTTCTAGGAGCTGCGTTGGGATATTCCCGAGTGAATGGGACCATAGGCTGTACAGAGAAATATCTGCTTCTAAATACAAAATGGAGCTATCAAACTGAATGGTTGTCAATGTGGGCATTCAACTGACAGAGTTAAACTCAGGTGTGGATTCAGCGGCTTGCAAACCCTTTCTGTGCAGAATCCCAAAACCGGTATTTCCAGCCCAATGCCGGCATACGTACTAAAGAGCAGGAAACTTCGTCTAAAACTCAGGAGAAACGTTTCCTTGAAACTGCTCTGCTGTGCGTTCGTTCACCTAAGAGAGTTGAATCTATGTTGAGATTCAGCGAGTCAGAAACACGTTTCTTCTAGGAGCTGCGTTGGGATATTCCCGAGTGAATGGGACCATAGGCTGTACAGAGAAATATCTGCTTCTAAATACAAAATGGAGCTATCTAACTGAATGGTTGTCAATGTGTGCATTCAACTGACAGAGTTAAACTCACGTGTGGATTCAGCGGCTTGCAAACCCTTTCTGTGCAGAATCCCAAAACCGGTATTTCCAGCCCAATGCCGGTATACGTACTAAAGAGCAGGAAACTTCGTCTAAAACTCAGGAGAAACGTTTCCTTGAAACTGCTCTGCTGTGCGTTCGTTCACCTAAGAGAGTTGAATCTATGTTGAGATTCAGCGAGTCAGAAACACGTTTCTTCTAGGAGCTGCGTTGGGATATTCCCGAGTGAATGGGACCATAGGCTGTACAGAGAAATATCTGCTTCTAAAACCAAAACGGAGCTATCTAACTGAATGGTTGTCAATGTGTGCATTCAACAGACAGAGTTAAACTCACGTGTGGATTCAGCGGTTTGCAAACCCTTTCTGTGCAGAATCCCAAAACCGGTATTTCCAGCCCAATGCCGGCATACGTACTAAACAGCAGGAAACTTCGTCTAAAACTCAGGAGAAACGTTTCCTTGAAACTGCTCTGCTGTGCGTTCGTTCACCTAAGAGAGTTGAATCTATGTTGAGATTCAGCGAGTCAGAAACACGTTTCTTCTAGGAGCTGCGTTGGGATATTCCCGAGTGAATGGGACCATAGGCTGTACAGAGAAATATCTGCTTCTAAAACCAAAACGGAGCTATCTAACTGAATGGTTGTCAATGTGTGCATTCAAGAGACAGAGTTAAACTCACGTGTGGATTCAGCGGTTTGCAAACCCTTTCTGTGCAGAATCCCAAAACCGGTATTTCCAGCCCAATGCCGGCATACGTACTAAACAGCAGGAAACTTCGTCTAAAACTCAGGAGAAACGTTTCCTTGAAACTGCTCTGCTGTGCGTTCGTTCACCTAAGAGAGTTGAATCTATGTTGAGATTCAGCGAGTCAGAAACACGTTTCTTCTAGGAGCTGCGTTGGGATATTCCCGAGTGAAGGGGACCATAGGCTGTACAGAGAAATATCTGCTTCTAAAACCAAAACGGAGCTATCTAACTGAATGGTTGTCAATGTGTGCATTCAACAGACAGAGTTAAACTCACGTGTGGATTCAGCGGTTTGCAAACCCTTTCTGTGCAGAATCCCAAAACCGGTATTTCCAGCCCAATGCCGGCATACGTACTAAACAGCAGGAAACTTCGTCTAAAACTCAGGAGAAACGATTCCTTGAAACTTCTCTGCTGTTCGTTCGTTCACCTAAGAGAATTGAATCTATGTTGAGATTCAGCGAGTCAGAAACACGTTTCTTCTAGGAGCTGCGTTGGGATATTCCCGAGTGAATGGGACCATAGGCTGTACAGAGAAATATCTGCTTCTAAAACCAAAACGGAGCTATCTAACTGAATGGTTGTCAATGTGTGCCTTCAACTGACAGAGTTAAACTCACGTGTGGATTCAGCGGTTTGCAAACCCTTTCTGTGCAGAATCCCAAAACCGGTATTTCCAGCCCAATGCCGGCATACGTACTAAACAGCAGGAAACTTCGTCTAAAACTCAGGAGAAACGATTCCTTGAAACTTCTCTGCTGTGCGTTCGTTCACCTAAGAGAGTTGAATCTATGTTGAGATTCAGCGAGTCAGAAACACGTTTCTTCTAGGAGCTGCGTTGGGATATTCCTGAGTGAATGGGACCATAGGCTGTACAGAGAAATATCTGCTTCTAAAACCAAAACGGAGCTATCTAACTGAATGGTTGTCAATGTGTGCATTCAAGAGACAGAGTTAAACTCACGTGTGGATTCAGCGGTTTGCAAACCCTTTCTGTGCAGAATCCCAAAACCGGTATTTCCAGCCCAATGCCGGCATACGTACTAAACAGCAGGAAACTTCGTCTAAAACTCAGGAGAAACGTTTCCTTGAAACTGCTCTGCTGTGCGTTCGTTCAACTAAGAGAGTTGAATCTATGTTGAGATTCAGCGAGTCAGAAACACGTTTCTTCTAGGAGCTGCGTTGGGATATTCCCGAGTGAAGGGGACCATAGGCTGTACAGAGAAATATCTGCTTCTAAAACCAAAACGGAGCTATCTAACTGAATGGTTGTCAATGTGTGCCTTCAACTGACAGAGTTAAACTCACGTGTGGATTCAGCGGTTTGCCAACCCTTTCTGTGCAGAATCCCAAAACCGGTATTTCCAGTCCAATGCCGGCATACGTACTAAAGAGCAGGAAACTTCGTCTAAAACTCAGGAGAAACGTTTCCTTGAAACTGCTCTGCTGTGCGTTCGTTCACCTAAGAGAGTTGAATCTATGTTGAGATTCAGCGAGTCAGAAACACGTTTCTTCTAGGAGCTGCGTTGGGATATTCCCGAGTGAATGGGACCATAGGCTGTACAGAGAAATATCTGCTTCTAAAACCAAAACGGAGCTATCTAACTGAATGGTTGTCAATGTGTGCATTCAACAGACAGAGTTAAACTCACGTGTGGATTCAGCGGTTTGCAAACCCTTTCTGTGCAGAATCCCAAAACCGGTATTTCCAGCCCAATGCCGGCATACGTACTAAACAGCAGGAAACTTCGTCTAAAACTCAGGAGAAACGTTTCCTTGAAACTGCTCTGCTGTGCGTTCGTTCACCTAAGAGAGTTGAATCTATGTTGAGATTCAGCGAGTCAGAAACACGTTTCTTCTAGGAGCTGCGTTGGGATATTCCCGAGTGAATGGGACCATAGGCTGTACAGAGAAATATCTGCTTCTAAAACCAAAACGGAGCTATCTAACTGAATGGTTGTCAATGTGTGCATTCAAGAGACAGAGTTAAACTCACGTGTGGATTCAGCGGTTTGCAAACCCTTTCTGTGCAGAATCCCAAAACCGGTATTTCCAGCCCAATGCCGGCATACGTACTAAACAGCAGGAAACTTCGTCTAAAACTCAGGAGAAACGTTTCCTTGAAACTGCTCTGCTGTGCGTTCGTTCACCTAAGAGAGTTGAATCTATGTTGAGATTCAGCGAGTCAGAAACACGTTTCTTCTAGGAGCTGCGTTGGGATATTCCCGAGTGAAGGGGACCATAGGCTGTACAGAGAAATATCTGCTTCTAAAACCAAAACGGAGCTATCTAACTGAATGGTTGTCAATGTGTGCCTTCAACTGACAGAATTAAACTCACGTGTGGATTCAGCGGTTTGCCAACCCTTTCTGTGTAGAATCCCAAAACCGGTATTTCCAGTCCAATGCCGGCATACGTACTAAAGAGCAGGAAACTTCGTCTAAAACTCAGGAGAAACGTTTCCTTGAAACTGCTCTGCTGTGCGTTTGTTCACCTAAGAGAGTTGAATCTATGTTGAGATTCAGCGAGTCAGAAACACGTTTCTTCTAGGAGCTGCGTTGGGATATTCCCGAGTGAATGGGACCATAGGCTGTACAGAGAAATATCTGCTTCTAAAACCAAAACGGAGCTATCTAACTGAATGGTTGTCAATGTGTGCATTCAACAGACAGAGTTAAACTCACGTGTGGATTCAGCGGTTTGCAAACCCTTTCTGTGCAGAATCCCAAAACCGGTATTTCCAGCCCATTGCCGGCATACGTACTAAACAGCAGGAAACTTCGTCTAAAACTCAGGAGAAACGATTCCTTGAAACTTCTCTGCTGTTCGTTCGTTCACCCAAGAGAATTGAATCTATGTTGAGATTCAGCGAGTCAGAAACACGTTTCTTCTAGGAGCTGCGTTGGGATATTCCCGAGTGAATGGGACCATAGGCTGTACAGAGAAATATCTGCTTCTAAAACCAAAACGGAGCTATCTAACTGAATGGTTGTCAATGTGTGCCTTCAACTGACAGAGTTAAACTCACGTGTGGATTCAGCGGTTTGCAAACCCTTTCTGTGCAGAATCCCAAAACCGGTATTTCCAGCCCAATGCCGGCATACGTACTAAACAGCAGGAAACTTCGTCTAAAACTCAGGAGAAACGATTCCTTGAAACTTCTCTGCTGTGCGTTCGTTCACCTAAGAGAGTTGAATCTATGTTGAGATTCAGCGAGTCAGAAACACGTTTCTTCTAGGAGCTGCGTTGGGATATTCCCGAGTGAATGGGACCATAGGCTGTACAGAGAAATATCTGCTTCTAAAACCAAAACGGAGCTATCTAACTGAATGGTTGTCAATGTGTGCATTCAAGAGACAGAGTTAAACTCACGTGTGGATTCAGCGGTTTGCAAACCCTTTCTGTGCAGAATCCCAAAACCGGTATTTCCAGCCCAATGCCGGCATACGTACTAAACAGCAGGAAACTTCGTCTAAAACTCAGGAGAAACGTTTCCTTGAAACTGCTCTGCTGTGCGTTCGTTCAACTAAGAGAGTTGAATCTATGTTGAGATTCAGCGAGTCAGAAACACGTTTCTTCTAGGAGCTGCGTTGGGATATTCCCGAGTGAAGGGGACCATAGGCTGTACAGAGAAATATCTGCTTCTAAAACCAAAACGGAGCTATCTAACTGAATGGTTGTCAATGTGTGCATTCAACTGACAGAGTTAAACTCACGTGTGGATTCAGCGGTTTGCCAACCCTTTCTGTGCAGAATCCCAAAACCGGTATTTCCAGTCCAATGCCGGCATACGTACTAAAGAGCAGGAAACTTCGTCTAAAACTCAGGAGAAACGTTTCCTTGAAACTGCTCTGCTGTGCGTTCGT
This sequence comes from Aotus nancymaae, assembly GCF_030222135.1. Lineage (NCBI taxonomy): Eukaryota > Metazoa > Chordata > Mammalia > Primates > Aotidae > Aotus > Aotus nancymaae. The sequence goes on along the minus strand of NW_026988514.1, from coordinate 964,717 downwards.
TCACCTAAGAGAGTTGAATCTATGTTGAGATTCAGCGAGTCAGAAACACGTTTCTTCTAGGAGCTGCGTTGGGATATTCCCGAGTGAATGGGACCATAGGCTGTACAGAGAAATATCTGCTTCTAAAACCAAAACGGAGCAATCTAACTGAATGGTTGTCAATGTGTGCATTCAACAGACAGAGTTAAACTCACGTGTGGATTCAGCGGTTTGCAAACCCTTTCTGTGCAGAATCCCAAAACCGGTATTTCCAGCCCAATGCCGGCATACGTACTAAACAGCAGGAAACTTCGTCTAAAACTCAGGAGAAACGATTCCTTGAAACTGCTCTGCTGTGCGTTCGTTCACCTAAGAGAATTGAATCTATGTTGAGATTCAGCGAGTCAGAAACACGTTTCTTCTAGGAGCTGTGTTGGGATATTCCCGAGTGAATGGGACCATAGGCTGTACAGAGAAATATCTGCTTCTAAAACCAAAACGGAGCTATCTAACTGAATGGTTGTCAATGTGTGCCTTCAACTGACAGAGTTAAACTCAGGTGTGGATTCAGCGGCTTGCAAACCCTTTCTGTGCAGAATCCCAAAACCGGTATTTCCAGCCCAATGCCGGCATACGTACTAAAGAGCAGGAAACTTCGTCTAAAACTCAGGAGAAACGTTTCCTTGAAACTGCTCTGCTGTGCGTTCGTTCACCTAAGAGAGTTGAATCTATGTTGAGATTCAGCGAGTCAGAAACACGTTTCTTCTAGGAGCTGCGTTGGGATATTCCCGAGTGAATGGGACCATAGGCTGTACAGAGAAATATCTGCTTCTAAATACAAAATGGAGCTATCTAACTGAATGGTTGTCAATGTGTGCATTCAACTGACAGAGTTAAACTCACGTGTGGATTCAGCGGCTTGCAAACCCTTTCTGTGCAGAATCCCAAAACCGGTATTTCCAGCCCAATGCCGGTATACGTACTAAAGAGCAGGAAACTTCGTCTAAAACTCAGGAGAAACGTTTCCTTGAAACTGCTCTGCTGTGCGTTCGTTCACCTAAGAGAGTTGAATCTATGTTGAGATTCAGCGAGTCAGAAACACGTTTCTTCTAGGAGCTGCGTTGGGATATTCCCGAGTGAATAGGACCATAGGCTGTACAGAGAAATATCTGCTTCTAAAACCAAAACGGAGCTATCTAACTGAATGGTTGTCAATGTGTGCATTCAACAGACAGAGTTAAACTCACGTGTGGATTCAGCGGTTTGCAAACCCTTTCTGTGCAGAATCCCAAAACCGGTATTTCCAGCCCAATGCCGGCATACGTACTAAACAGCAGGAAACTTCGTCTAAAACTCAGGAGAAACGTTTCCTTGAAACTGCTCTGCTGTGCGTTCGTTCACCTAAGAGAGTTGAATCTATGTTGAGATTCAGCGAGTCAGAAACACGTTTCTTCTAGGAGCTGCGTTGGGATATTCCCGAGTGAATGGGACCATAGGCTGTACAGAGAAATATCTGCTTCTAAAACCAAAACGGAGCTATCTAACTGAATGGTTGTCAATGTGTGCATTCAAGAGACAGAGTTAAACTCACGTGTGGATTCAGCGGTTTGCAAACCCTTTCTGTGCAGAATCCCAAAACCGGTATTTCCAGCCCAATGCCGGCATACGTACTAAACAGCAGGAAACTTCGTCTAAAACTCAGGAGAAACGTTTCCTTGAAACTGCTCTGCTGTGCGTTCGTTCACCTAAGAGAGTTGAATCTATGTTGAGATTCAGCGAGTCAGAAACACGTTTCTTCTAGGAGCTGCGTTGGGATATTCCCGAGTGAAGGGGACCATAGGCTGTACAGAGAAATATCTGCTTCTAAAACCAAAACGGAGCTATCTAACTGAATGGTTGTCAATGTGTGCCTTCAACTGACAGAGTTAAACTCACGTGTGGATTCAGCGGTTTGCCAACCCTTTCTGTGCAGAATCCCAAAACCGGTATTTCCAGTCCAATGCCGGCATACGTACTAAAGAGCAGGAAACTTCGTCTAAAACTCAGGAGAAACGTTTCCTTGAAACTGCTCTGCTGTGCGTTCGTTCACCTAAGAGAGTTGAATCTATGTTGAGATTCAGCGAATCAGAAACACGTTTCTTCTAGGAGCTGCGTTGGGATATTCCCGAGTGAATGGGACCATAGGCTGTACAGAGAAATATCTGCTTCTAAAACCAAAACGGAGCTATCTAACTGAATGGTTGTCAATGTGTGCATTCAACAGACAGAGTTAAACTCACGTGTGGATTCAGCGGTTTGCAAACCCTTTCTGTGCAGAATCCCAAAACCGGTATTTCCAGCCCAATGCCGGCATACGTACTAAACAGCAGGAAACTTCGTCTAAAACTCAGGAGAAACGATTCCTTGAAACTTCTCTGCTGTTCGTTCGTTCACCTAAGAGAATTGAATCTATGTTGAGATTCAGCGAGTCAGAAACACGTTTCTTCTAGGAGCTGCGTTGGGATATTCCCGAGTGAATGGGACCATAGGCTGTACAGAGAAATATCTGCTTCTAAAACCAAAACGGAGCTATCTAACTGAATGGTTGTCAATGTGTGCCTTCAACTGACAGAGTTAAACTCACGTGTGGATTCAGCGGTTTGCAAACCCTTTCTGTGCAGAATCCCAAAACCGGTATTTCCAGCCCAATGCCGGCATACGTACTAAACAGCAGGAAACTTCGTCTAAAACTCAGGAGAAACGATTCCTTGAAACTTCTCTGCTGTGCGTTCGTTCACCTAAGAGAGTTGAATCTATGTTGAGATTCAGCGAGTCAGAAACACGTTTCTTCTAGGAGCTGCGTTGGGATATTCCCGAGTGAATGGGACCATAGGCTGTACAGAGAAATATCTGCTTCTAAAACCAAAACGGAGCTATCTAACTGAATGGTTGTCAATGTGTGCATTCAAGAGACAGAGTTAAACTCACGTGTGGATTCAGCGGTTTGCAAACCCTTTCTGTGCAGAATCCCAAAACCGGTATTTCCAGCCCAATGCCGGCATACGTACTAAACAGCAGGAAACTTCGTCTAAAACTCAGGAGAAACGTTTCCTTGAAACTGCTCTGCTGTGCGTTCGTTCAACTAAGAGAGTTGAATCTATGTTGAGATTCAGCGAGTCAGAAACACGTTTCTTCTAGGAGCTGCGTTGGGATATTCCCGAGTGAAGGGGACCATAGGCTGTACAGAGAAATATCTGCTTCTAAAACCAAAACGGAGCTATCTAACTGAATGGTTGTCAATGTGTGCATTCAACTGACAGAGTTAAACTCACGTGTGGATTCAGCGGTTTGCCAACCCTTTCTGTGCAGAATCCCAAAACCGGTATTTCCAGCCCAATGCCGGTATACGTACTAAAGAGCAGGAAACTTCGTCTAAAACTCAGGAGAAACGTTTCCTTGAAACTGCTCTGCTGTGCGTTCGTTCACCTAAGAGAGTTGAATCTATGTTGAGATTCAGCGAGTCAGAAACACGTTTCTTCTAGGAGCTGCGTTGGGATATTCCCGAGTGAATAGGACCATAGGCTGTACAGAGAAATATCTGCTTCTAAAACCAAAACGGAGCTATCTAACTGAATGGTTGTCAATGTGTGCATTCAAGAGACAGAGTTAAACTCACGTGTGGATTCAGCGGTTTGCAAACCCTTTCTGTGCAGAATCCCAAAACCGGTATTTCCAGCCCAATGCCGGCATACGTACTAAACAGCAGGAAACTTCGTCTAAAACTCAGGAGAAACGTTTCCTTGAAACTGCTCTGCTGTGCGTTCGTTCACCTAAGAGAGTTGAATCTATGTTGAGATTCAGCGAGTCAGAAACACGTTTCTTCTAGGAGCTGCGTTGGGATATTCCCGAGTGAATGGGACCATAGGCTGTACAGAGAAATATCTGCTTCTAAAACCAAAACGGAGCTATCTAACTGAATGGTTGTCAATGTGTGCATTCAAGAGACAGAGTTAAACTCACGTGTGGATTCAGCGGTTTGCAAACCCTTTCTGTGCAGAATCCCAAAACCGGTATTTCCAGCCCAATGCCGGCATACGTACTAAACAGCGGGAAACTTCGTCTAAAACTCAGGAGAAACGTTTCCTTGAAACTGCTCTGCTGTGCGTTCGTTCACCTAAGAGAGTTGAATCTATGTTGAGATTCAGCGAGTCAGAAACACGTTTCTTCTAGGAGCTGCGTTGGGATATTCCCGAGTGAAGGGGACCATAGGCTGTACAGAGAAATATCTGCTTCTAAAACCAAAACGGAGCTATCTAACTGAATGGTTGTCAATGTGTGCCTTCAACTGACAGAGTTAAACTCACGTGTGGATTCAGCGGTTTGCCAACCCTTTCTGTGCAGAATCCCAAAACCGGTATTTCCAGTCCAATGCCGGCATACGTACTAAAGAGCAGGAAACTTCGTCTAAAACTCAGGAGAAACGTTTCCTTGAAACTGCTCTGCTGTGCGTTCGTTCACCTAAGAGAGTTGAATCTATGTTGAGATTCAGCGAATCAGAAACACGTTTCTTCTAGGAGCTGCGTTGGGATATTCCCGAGTGAATGGGACCATAGGCTGTACAGAGAAATATCTGCTTCTAAAACCAAAACGGAGCTATCTAACTGAATGGTTGTCAATGTGTGCATTCAACAGACAGAGTTAAACTCACGTGTGGATTCAGCGGTTTGCAAACCCTTTCTGTGCAGAATCCCAAAACCGGTATTTCCAGCCCAATGCCGGCATACGTACTAAACAGCAGGAAACTTCGTCTAAAACTCAGGAGAAACGATTCCTTGAAACTTCTCTGCTGTTCGTTCGTTCACCTAAGAGAATTGAATCTATGTTGAGATTCAGCGAGTCAGAAACACGTTTCTTCTAGGAGCTGCGTTGGGATATTCCCGAGTGAATGGGACCATAGGCTGTACAGAGAAATATCTGCTTCTAAAACCAAAACGGAGCTATCTAACTGAATGGTTGTCAATGTGTGCCTTCAACTGACAGAGTTAAACTCACGTGTGGATTCAGCGGTTTGCAAACCCTTTCTGTGCAGAATCCCAAAACCGGTATTTCCAGCCCAATGCCGGCATACGTACTAAACAGCAGGAAACTTCGTCTAAAACTCAGGAGAAACGATTCCTTGAAACTTCTCTGCTGTGCGTTCGTTCACCTAAGAGAGTTGAATCTATGTTGAGATTCAGCGAGTCAGAAACACGTTTCTTCTAGGAGCTGCGTTGGGATATTCCCGAGTGAATGGGACCATAGGCTGTACAGAGAAATATCTGCTTCTAAAACCAAAACGGAGCTATCTAACTGAATGGTTGTCAATGTGTGCATTCAAGAGACAGAGTTAAACTCACGTGTGGATTCAGCGGTTTGCAAACCCTTTCTGTGCAGAATCCCAAAACCGGTATTTCCAGCCCAATGCCGGCATACGTACTAAACAGCAGGAAACTTCGTCTAAAACTCAGGAGAAACGTTTCCTTGAAACTGCTCTGCTGTGCGTTCGTTCAACTAAGAGAGTTGAATCTATGTTGAGATTCAGCGAGTCAGAAACACGTTTCTTCTAGGAGCTGCGTTGGGATATTCCCGAGTGAAGGGGACCATAGGCTGTACAGAGAAATATCTGCTTCTAAAACCAAAACGGAGCTATCTAACTGAATGGTTGTCAATGTGTGCATTCAACTGACAGAGTTAAACTCACGTGTGGATTCAGCGGTTTGCCAACCCTTTCTGTGCAGAATCCCAAAACCGGTATTTCCAGTCCAATGCCGGCATACGTACTAAAGAGCAGGAAACTTCGTCTAAAACTCAGGAGAAACGTTTCCTTGAAACTGCTCTGCTGTGCGTTCGTTCACCTAAGAGAGTTGAATCTATGTTGAGATTCAGCGAGTCAGAAACACGTTTCTTCTAGGAGCTGCGTTGGGATATTCCCGAGTGAATGGGACCATAGGCTGTACAGAGAAATATCTGCTTCTAAAACCAAAACGGAGCAATCTAACTGAATGGTTGTCAATGTGTGCATTCAACAGACAGAGTTAAACTCACGTGTGGATTCAGCGGTTTGCAAACCCTTTCTGTGCAGAATCCCAAAACCGGTATTTCCAGCCCAATGCCGGCATACGTACTAAACAGCAGGAAACTTCGTCTAAAACTCAGGAGAAACGATTCCTTGAAACTGCTCTGCTGTGCGTTCGTTCACCTAAGAGAATTGAATCTATGTTGAGATTCAGCGAGTCAGAAACACGTTTCTTCTAGGAGCTGTGTTGGGATATTCCCGAGTGAATGGGACCATAGGCTGTACAGAGAAATATCTGCTTCTAAAACCAAAACGGAGCTATCTAACTGAATGGTTGTCAATGTGTGCCTTCAACTGACAGAGTTAAACTCAGGTGTGGATTCAGCGGCTTGCAAACCCTTTCTGTGCAGAATCCCAAAACCGGTATTTCCAGCCCAATGCCGGCATACGTACTAAAGAGCAGGAAACTTCGTCTAAAACTCAGGAGAAACGTTTCCTTGAAACTGCTCTGCTGTGCGTTCGTTCACCTAAGAGAGTTGAATCTATGTTGAGATTCAGCGAGTCAGAAACACGTTTCTTCTAGGAGCTGCGTTGGGATATTCCCGAGTGAATGGGACCATAGGCTGTACAGAGAAATATCTGCTTCTAAATACAAAATGGAGCTATCTAACTGAATGGTTGTCAATGTGTGCATTCAACTGACAGAGTTAAACTCACGTGTGGATTCAGCGGCTTGCAAACCCTTTCTGTGCAGAATCCCAAAACCGGTATTTCCAGCCCAATGCCGGTATACGTACTAAAGAGCAGGAAACTTCGTCTAAAACTCAGGAGAAACGTTTCCTTGAAACTGCTCTGCTGTGCGTTCGTTCACCTAAGAGAGTTGAATCTATGTTGAGATTCAGCGAGTCAGAAACACGTTTCTTCTAGGAGCTGCGTTGGGATATTCCCGAGTGAATAGGACCATAGGCTGTACAGAGAAATATCTGCTTCTAAAACCAAAACGGAGCTATCTAACTGAATGGTTGTCAATGTGTGCATTCAACAGACAGAGTTAAACTCACGTGTGGATTCAGCGGTTTGCAAACCCTTTCTGTGCAGAATCCCAAAACCGGTATTTCCAGCCCAATGCCGGCATACGTACTAAAGAGCAGGAAACTTCGTCTAAAACTCAGGAGAAACGTTTCCTTGAAACTGCTCTGTTGTGCGTTCGTTCACCTAAGAGAGTTGAATCTAGGTTGAGATTCAGCGAGTCAGAAACACGTTTCTTCTAGGAGCTGCGTTGGGATATTCCCGAGTGAATGGGACCATAGGCTGTACAGAGAAATATCTGCTTCTAAAACCAAAACGGAGCTATCTAACTGAATGGTTGTCAATGTGTGCATTCAACAGACAGAGTTAAACTCACGTGTGGATTCAGCGGTTTGCAAACCCTTTCTGTGCAGAATCCCAAAACCGGTATTTCCAGCCCAATGCCGGCATACGTACTAAACAGCAGGAAACTTCGTCTAAAACTAAGGAGAAACGATTCCTTGAAACTGCTCTGCTGTGCGTTCGTTCACCTAAGAGAGTTGAATCTATGTTGAGATTCAGCGAGTCAGAAACACGTTTCTTCTAGGAGCTGCGTTGGGATATTCCCGAGTGAATGGGACCATAGGCTGTACAGAGAAATATCTGCTTCTAAAACCAAAACGGAGCTATCTAACTGAATGGTTGTCAATGTGTGCATTCAAGAGACAGAGTTAAACTCACGTGTGGATTCAGCGGTTTGCAAACCCTTTCTGTGCAGAATCCCAAAACCGGTATTTCCAGCCCAATGCCGGCATACGTACTAAAGAGCAGGAAACTTCGTCTAAAACTCAGGAGAAACGTTTCCTTGAAACTTCTCTGCTGTGCGTTCGTTCACCTAAGAGAGTTGAATCTATGTTGAGATTCAGCGAGTCAGAAACACGTTTCTTCTAGGAGCTGCGTTGGGATATTCCCGAGTGAATGGGACCATAGGCTGTACAGAGAAATATCTGCTTCTAAATACAAAATGGAGCTATCAAACTGAATGGTTGTCAATGTGGGCATTCAACTGACAGAGTTAAACTCAGGTGTGGATTCAGCGGCTTGCAAACCCTTTCTGTGCAGAATCCCAAAACCGGTATTTCCAGCCCAATGCCGGCATACGTACTAAAGAGCAGGAAACTTCGTCTAAAACTCAGGAGAAACGTTTCCTTGAAACTGCTCTGCTGTGCGTTCGTTCACCTAAGAGAGTTGAATCTATGTTGAGATTCAGCGAGTCAGAAACACGTTTCTTCTAGGAGCTGCGTTGGGATATTCCCGAGTGAATGGGACCATAGGCTGTACAGAGAAATATCTGCTTCTAAATACAAAATGGAGCTATCTAACTGAATGGTTGTCAATGTGTGCATTCAACTGACAGAGTTAAACTCACGTGTGGATTCAGCGGCTTGCAAACCCTTTCTGTGCAGAATCCCAAAACCGGTATTTCCAGCCCAATGCCGGTATACGTACTAAAGAGCAGGAAACTTCGTCTAAAACTCAGGAGAAACGTTTCCTTGAAACTGCTCTGCTGTGCGTTCGTTCACCTAAGAGAGTTGAATCTATGTTGAGATTCAGCGAGTCAGAAACACGTTTCTTCTAGGAGCTGCGTTGGGATATTCCCGAGTGAATGGGACCATAGGCTGTACAGAGAAATATCTGCTTCTAAAACCAAAACGGAGCTATCTAACTGAATGGTTGTCAATGTGTGCATTCAACAGACAGAGTTAAACTCACGTGTGGATTCAGCGGTTTGCAAACCCTTTCTGTGCAGAATCCCAAAACCGGTATTTCCAGCCCAATGCCGGCATACGTACTAAACAGCAGGAAACTTCGTCTAAAACTCAGGAGAAACGTTTCCTTGAAACTGCTCTGCTGTGCGTTCGTTCACCTAAGAGAGTTGAATCTATGTTGAGATTCAGCGAGTCAGAAACACGTTTCTTCTAGGAGCTGCGTTGGGATATTCCCGAGTGAATGGGACCATAGGCTGTACAGAGAAATATCTGCTTCTAAAACCAAAACGGAGCTATCTAACTGAATGGTTGTCAATGTGTGCATTCAAGAGACAGAGTTAAACTCACGTGTGGATTCAGCGGTTTGCAAACCCTTTCTGTGCAGAATCCCAAAACCGGTATTTCCAGCCCAATGCCGGCATACGTACTAAACAGCAGGAAACTTCGTCTAAAACTCAGGAGAAACGTTTCCTTGAAACTGCTCTGCTGTGCGTTCGTTCACCTAAGAGAGTTGAATCTATGTTGAGATTCAGCGAGTCAGAAACACGTTTCTTCTAGGAGCTGCGTTGGGATATTCCCGAGTGAAGGGGACCATAGGCTGTACAGAGAAATATCTGCTTCTAAAACCAAAACGGAGCTATCTAACTGAATGGTTGTCAATGTGTGCATTCAACAGACAGAGTTAAACTCACGTGTGGATTCAGCGGTTTGCAAACCCTTTCTGTGCAGAATCCCAAAACCGGTATTTCCAGCCCAATGCCGGCATACGTACTAAACAGCAGGAAACTTCGTCTAAAACTCAGGAGAAACGATTCCTTGAAACTTCTCTGCTGTTCGTTCGTTCACCTAAGAGAATTGAATCTATGTTGAGATTCAGCGAGTCAGAAACACGTTTCTTCTAGGAGCTGCGTTGGGATATTCCCGAGTGAATGGGACCATAGGCTGTACAGAGAAATATCTGCTTCTAAAACCAAAACGGAGCTATCTAACTGAATGGTTGTCAATGTGTGCCTTCAACTGACAGAGTTAAACTCACGTGTGGATTCAGCGGTTTGCAAACCCTTTCTGTGCAGAATCCCAAAACCGGTATTTCCAGCCCAATGCCGGCATACGTACTAAACAGCAGGAAACTTCGTCTAAAACTCAGGAGAAACGATTCCTTGAAACTGCTCTGCTGTGCGTTCGTTCACCTAAGAGAGTTGAATCTATGTTGAGATTCAGCGAGTCAGAAACACGTTTCTTCTAGGAGCTGCGTTGGGATATTCCCGAGTGAATGGGACCATAGGCTGTACAGAGAAATATCTGCTTCTAAAACCAAAACGGAGCTATCTAACTGAATGGTTGTCAATGTGTGCATTCAAGAGACAGAGTTAAACTCACGTGTGGATTCAGCGGTTTGCAAACCCTTTCTGTGCAGAATCCCAAAACCGGTATTTCCAGCCCAATGCCGGCATACGTACTAAACAGCAGGAAACTTCGTCTAAAACTCAGGAGAAACGTTTCCTTGAAACTGCTCTGCTGTGCGTTCGTTCAACTAAGAGAGTTGAATCTATGTTGAGATTCAGCGAGTCAGAAACACGTTTCTTCTAGGAGCTGCGTTGGGATATTCCCGAGTGAAGGGGACCATAGGCTGTACAGAGAAATATCTGCTTCTAAAACCAAAACGGAGCTATCTAACTGAATGGTTGTCAATGTGTGCCTTCAACTGACAGAGTTAAACTCACGTGTGGATTCAGCGGTTTGCCAACCCTTTCTGTGCAGAATCCCAAAACCGGTATTTCCAGTCCAATGCCGGCATACGTACTAAAGAGCAGGAAACTTCGTCTAAAACTCAGGAGAAACGTTTCCTTGAAACTGCTCTGCTGTGCGTTCGTTCACCTAAGAGAGTTGAATCTATGTTGAGATTCAGCGAGTCAGAAACACGTTTCTTCTAGGAGCTGCGTTGGGATATTCCCGAGTGAATGGGACCATAGGCTGTACAGAGAAATATCTGCTTCTAAAACCAAAACGGAGCAATCTAACTGAATGGTTGTCAATGTGTGCATTCAACAGACAGAGTTAAACTCACGTGTGGATTCAGCGGTTTGCAAACCCTTTCTGTGCAGAATCCCAAAACCGGTATTTCCAGCCCAATGCCGGCATACGTACTAAAGAGCAGGAAACTTCGTCTAAAACTCAGGAGAAACGTTTCCTTGAAACTGCTCTGCTGTGCGTTCGTTCACCTAAGAGAGTTGAATCTATGTTGAGATTCAGCGAGTCAGAAACACGTTTCTTCTAGGAGCTGCGTTGGGATATTCCCGAGTGAATGGGACCATAGGCTGTACAGAGAAATATCTGCTTCTAAATACAAAATGGAGCTATCTAACTGAATGGTTGTCAATGTGTGCATTCAACTGACAGAGTTAAACTCACGTGTGGATTCAGCGGCTTGCAAACCCTTTCTGTGCAGAATCCCAAAACCGGTATTTCCAGCCCAATGCCGGTATACGTACTAAAGAGCAGGAAACTTCGTCTAAAACTCAGGAGAAACGTTTCCTTGAAACTGCTCTGCTGTGCGTTCGTTCACCTAAGAGAGTTGAATCTATGTTGAGATTCAGCGAGTCAGAAACACGTTTCTTCTAGGAGCTGCGTTGGGATATTCCCGAGTGAATAGGACCATAGGCTGTACAGAGAAATATCTGCTTCTAAAACCAAAACGGAGCTATCTAACTGAATGGTTGTCAATGTGTGCATTCAACAGACAGAGTTAAACTCACGTGTGGATTCAGCGGTTTGCAAACCCTTTCTGTGCAGAATCCCAAAACCGGTATTTCCAGCCCAATGCCGGCATACGTACTAAACAGCAGGAAACTTCGTCTAAAACTCAGGAGAAACGTTTCCTTGAAACTGCTCTGCTGTGCGTTCGTTCACCTAAGAGAGTTGAATCTATGTTGAGATTCAGCGAGTCAGAAACACGTTTCTTCTAGGAGCTGCGTTGGGATATTCCCGAGTGAATGGGACCATAGGCTGTACAGAGAAATATCTGCTTCTAAAACCAAAACGGAGCTATCTAACTGAATGGTTGTCAATGTGTGCATTCAAGAGACAGAGTTAAACTCACGTGTGGATTCAGCGGTTTGCAAACCCTTTCTGTGCAGAATCCCAAAACCGGTATTTCCAGCCCAATGCCGGCATACGTACTAAACAGCAGGAAACTTCGTCTAAAACTCAGGAGAAACGTTTCCTTGAAACTGCTCTGCTGTGCGTTCGTTCACCTAAGAGAGTTGAATCTATGTTGAGATTCAGCGAGTCAGAAACACGTTTCTTCTAGGAGCTGCGTTGGGATATTCCCGAGTGAAGGGGACCATAGGCTGTACAGAGAAATATCTGCTTCTAAAACCAAAACGGAGCTATCTAACTGAATGGTTGTCAATGTGTTCCTTCAACTGACAGAGTTAAACTCACGTGTGGATTCAGCGGTTTGCCAACCCTTTCTGTGCAGAATCCCAAAACCGGTATTTCCAGTCCAATGCCGGCATACGTACTAAAGAGCAGGAAACTTCGTCTAAAACTCAGGAGAAACGTTTCCTTGAAACTGCTCTGCTGTGCGTTCGTTCACCTAAGAGAGTTGAATCTATGTTGAGATTCAGCGAATCAGAAACACGTTTCTTCTAGGAGCTGCGTTGGGATATTCCCGAGTGAATGGGACCATAGGCTGTACAGAGAAATATCTGCTTCTAAAACCAAAACGGAGCTATCTAACTGAATGGTTGTCAATGTGTGCATTCAACAGACAGAGTTAAACTCACGTGTGGATTCAGCGGTTTGCAAACCCTTTCTGTGCAGAATCCCAAAACCGGTATTTCCAGCCCAATGCCGGCATACGTACTAAACAGCAGGAAACTTCGTCTAAAACTCAGGAGAAACGATTCCTTGAAACTTCTCTGCTGTTCGTTCGTTCACCTAAGAGAATTGAATCTATGTTGAGATTCAGCGAGTCAGAAACACGTTTCTTCTAGGAGCTGCGTTGGGATATTCCCGAGTGAATGGGACCATAGGCTGTACAGAGAAATATCTGCTTCTAAAACCAAAACGGAGCTATCTAACTGAATGGTTGTCAATGTGTGCCTTCAACTGACAGAGTTAAACTCACGTGTGGATTCAGCGGTTTGCAAACCCTTTCTGTGCAGAATCCCAAAACCGGTATTTCCAGCCCAATGCCGGCATACGTACTAAACAGCAGGAAACTTCGTCTAAAACTCAGGAGAAACGATCCCTTGAAACTTCTCTGCTGTGCGTTCGTTCACCTAAGAGAGTTGAATCTATGTTGAGATTCAGCGAGTCAGAAACACGTTTCTTCTAGGAGCTGCGTTGGGATATTCCCGAGTGAATGGGACCATAGGCTGTACAGAGAAATATCTGCTTCTAAAACCAAAACGGAGCTATCTAACTGAATGGTTGTCAATGTGTGCATTCAAGAGACAGAGTTAAACTCACGTGTGGATTCAGCGGTTTGCAAACCCTTTCTGTGCAGAATCCCAAAACCGGTATTTCCAGCCCAATGCCGGCATACGTACTAAACAGCAGGAAACTTCGTCTAAAACTCAGGAGAAACGTTTCCTTGAAACTGCTCTGCTGTGCGTTCGTTCACCTAAGAGAGTTGAATCTATGTTGAGATTCAGCGAGTCAGAAACACGTTTCTTCTAGGAGCTGCGTTGGGATATTCCCGAGTGAAGGGGACCATAGGCTGTACAGAGAAATATCTGCTTCTAAAACCAAAACGGAGCTATCTAACTGAATGGTTGTCAATGTGTGCCTTCAACTGACAGAGTTAAACTCACGTGTGGATTCAGCGGCTTGCAAACCCTTTCTGTGCAGAATCCCAAAACCGGTATTTCCAGTCCAATGCCGGCATACGTACTAAACAGCAGGAAACTTCGTCTAAAACTCAGGAGAAACGTTTCCTTGAAACTGCTCTGCTGTGCGTTCGTTCACCTAAGAGAGTTGAATCTATGTTGAGATTCAGCGAGTCAGAAACACGTTTCTTCTAGGAGCTGCGTTGGGATATTCCCGAGTGAATGGGACCATAGGCTGTACAGAGAAATATCTGCTTCTAAAACCAAAACGGAGCAATCTAACTGAATGGTTGTCAATGTGTGCATTCAACAGACAGAGTTAAACTCACGTGTGGATTCAGCGGTTTGCAAACCCTTTCTGTGCAGAATCCCAAAACCGGTATTTCCAGCCCAATGCCGGCATATGTACTAAACAGCAGGAAACTTCGTCTAAAACTCAGGAGAAACGATTCCTTGAAACTTCTCTGCTGTGCGTTCGTTCACCTAAGAGAATTGAATCTATGTTGAGATTCAGCGAGTCAGAAACACGTTTCTTCTAGGAGCTGCGTTGGGATATTCCCGAGTGAATGGGACCATAGGCTGTACAGAGAAATATCTGCTTCTAAAACCAAAACGGAGCTATCTAACTGAATGGTTGTCAATGTGTGCCTTCAACTGACAGAGTTAAACTCATGTGTGGATTCAGCGGTTTGCAAATCCTTTCTGTGCAGAATCCCAAAACCGGTATTTCCAGCCCAATGCCGGCATACGTACTAAACAGCAGGAAACTTCGTCTAAAACTCAGGAGAAACGATTCCTTGAAACTGCTCTGCTGTGCGTTCGTTCACCTAAGAGAGTTGAATCTATGTTGAGATTCAGAGAGTCAGAAACACGTTTCTTCTAGGAGCTGCGTTGGGATATTCCCGAGTGAATGAGACCATAGGCTGTACAGAGAAATATCTGCTTCTAAAACCAAAACGCAGCTATCTAACTGAATGGTTGTCAATGTGTGCATTCAACAGACAGAGTTAAACTCACGTGTGGATTCAGCGGTTTGCAAACCCTTTCTGTGCAGAATCCCAAAACCGGTATTTCCAGCCCAATGCCGGCATACATACTAAACAGCAGGAAACTTCGTCTAAAACTCAGTAGAAACGTTTCCTTGAAACTGCTCTGCTGTGCATTCGTTCACCTAAGAGAGTTGAATCTATGTTGAGATTCAGCGAGTCAGAAACACGTTTCTTCTAGCAGCTGCGTTGGTATATTCCCGAGTGAATGGGACCATAGGCTGTACAGAGAAATATCTGCTTCTAAAACCAAAACGGAGCTATCTAACTGAATGGTTGTCAATGTGTGCATTCAACAGACAGAGTTAAACTCACGTGTGGATTCAGCGGTTTGCCAACCCTTTCTGTGCAGAATCCCAAAACCGGTATTTCCAGTCCAATGCCGGCATACGTACTAAAGAGCAGGAAACTTCGTCTAAAACTCAGGAGAAAAGTTTCCTTGAAACTGTTCTGCTGTGCGTTCGTTCACCTAAGAGAGTTGAATCTATGTTGAGATTCAGCGAGTCAGAAACACGTTTCTTCTAGGAGCTGCGTTGGGATATTCCCGAGTGAATGGGACCATAGGCTGTACAGAGAAATATCTGCTTCTGAAACCAAAACGGAGCTATCTAACTGAATGGTTGTCAATGTGTGCATTCAACAGACAGAGTTAAACTCACGTGTGGATTCAGCGGTTTGCAAACCCTTTCTGTGCAGAATCCCAAAACCGGTATTTCCAGCCCAATGCCGGCATACGTACTAAACAGCAGGAAACTTCGTCTAAAACTCAGGAAAAACGATTCCTTGAAACTTCTCTGCTGTGCGTTCGTTCACCTAAGAGAGTTGAATCTATGTTGAGATTCAGCGAGTCAGAAACACGTTTCTTCTAGGAGCTGCGTTGGGATATTCCCGAGTGAATGGGACCATAGGCTGTACAGAGAAATATCTGCTTCTAAAACCAAAACGGAGCTATCTAACTGAATGGTTGTCAATGTGTGCATTCAAGAGACAGAGTTAAACTCACGTGTGGATTCAGCGGTTTGCCAACCCTTTCTGTGCAGAATCCCAAAACCGGTATTTCCAGTCCAATGCCGGCATACGTACGAAAGAGCAGGAAACTGCGTCTAAAACTCAGGAGAAAAGTTTCCTTGAAACTGCTCTGCTGTGCGTTCGTTCACCTAAGAGAGTTGAATCTATGTTGAGATTCAGCGAGTCAGAAACACGTTTCTTCTAGGAGCTGCGTTGGGATATTCCCGAGTGAATGGGACCATAGGCTGTACAGAGAAATATCTGCTTCTAAAACCAAAACGGAGCTCTCTAACTGAATGGTTGTCAATGTGTGCATTCAACAGACAGAGTTAAACTCACGTGTGGATTCAGCGGTTTGCAAACCCTTTCTGTGCAGAATCCCAAAACCGGTATTTCCAGCCCAATGCCGGCATACGTACTAAAGAGCAGGAAACTTCGTCTAAAACTCAGGAGAAACGTTTCCTTGAAACTTCTCTGCTGTGCGTTCGTTCACCTAAGAGAGTTGAATCTATGTTGAGATTCAGCGAGTCAGAAACACGTTTCTTCTAGGAGCTGCGTTGGGATATTCCCGAGTGAATGGGACCATAGGCTGTACAGAGAAATATCTGCTTCTAAATACAAAATGGAGCTATCAAACTGAATGGTTGTCAATGTGGGCATTCAACTGACAGAGTTAAACTCAGGTGTGGATTCAGCGGCTTGCAAACCCTTTCTGTGCAGAATCCCAAAACCGGTATTTCCAGCCCAATGCCGGCATACGTACTAAAGAGCAGGAAACTTCGTCTAAAACTCAGGAGAAACGTTTCCTTGAAACTGCTCTGCTGTGCGTTCGTTCACCTAAGAGAGTTGAATCTATGTTGAGATTCAGCGAGTCAGAAACACGTTTCTTCTAGGAGCTGCGTTGGGATATTCCCGAGTGAATGGGACCATAGGCTGTACAGAGAAATATCTGCTTCTAAATACAAAATGGAGCTATCTAACTGAATGGTTGTCAATGTGTGCATTCAACTGACAGAGTTAAACTCACGTGTGGATTCAGCGGCTTGCAAACCCTTTCTGTGCAGAATCCCAAAACCGGTATTTCCAGCCCAATGCCGGTATACGTACTAAAGAGCAGGAAACTTCGTCTAAAACTCAGGAGAAACGTTTCCTTGAAACTGCTCTGCTGTGCGTTCGTTCACCTAAGAGAGTTGAATCTATGTTGAGATTCAGCGAGTCAGAAACACGTTTCTTCTAGGAGCTGCGTTGGGATATTCCCGAGTGAATGGGACCATAGGCTGTACAGAGAAATATCTGCTTCTAAAACCAAAACGGAGCTATCTAACTGAATGGTTGTCAATGTGTGCATTCAACAGACAGAGTTAAACTCACGTGTCGATTCAGCGGTTTGCAAACCCTTTCTGTGCAGAATCCCAAAACCGGTATTTCCAGCCCAATGCCGGCATACGTACTAAACAGCAGGAAACTTCGTCTAAAACTCAGGAGAAACGTTTCCTTGAAACTGCTCTGCTGTGCGTTCGTTCACCTAAGAGAGTTGAATCTATGTTGAGATTCAGCGAGTCAGAAACACGTTTCTTCTAGGAGCTGCGTTGGGATATTCCCGAGTGAATGGGACCATAGGCTGTACAGAGAAATATCTGCTTCTAAAACCAAAACGGAGCTATCTAACTGAATGGTTGTCAATGTGTGCATTCAAGAGACAGAGTTAAACTCACGTGTGGATTCAGCGGTTTGCAAACCCTTTCTGTGCAGAATCCCAAAACCGGTATTTCCAGCCCAATGCCGGCATACGTACTAAACAGCAGGAAACTTCGTCTAAAACTCAGGAGAAACGTTTCCTTGAAACTGCTCTGCTGTGCGTTCGTTCACCTAAGAGAGTTGAATCTATGTTGAGATTCAGCGAGTCAGAAACACGTTTCTTCTAGGAGCTGCGTTGGGATATTCCCGAGTGAAGGGGACCATAGGCTGTACAGAGAAATATCTGCTTCTAAAACCAAAACGGAGCTATCTAACTGAATGGTTGTCAATGTGTGCCTTCAACTGACAGAATTAAACTCACGTGTGGATTCAGCGGTTTGCCAACCCTTTCTGTGCAGAATCCCAAAACCGGTATTTCCAGTCCAATGCCGGCATACGTACTAAAGAGCAGGAAACTTCGTCTAAAACTCAGGAGAAACGTTTCCTTGAAACTGCTCTGCTGTGCGTTCGTTCACCTAAGAGAGTTGAATCTATGTTGAGATTCAGCGAGTCAGAAACACGTTTCTTCTAGGAGCTGCGTTGGGATATTCCCGAGTGAATGGGACCATAGGCTGTACAGAGAAATATCTGCTTCTAAAACCAAAACGGAGCTATCTAACTGAATGGTTGTCAATGTGTGCATTCAACAGACAGAGTTAAACTCACGTGTGGATTCAGCGGTTTGCAAACCCTTTCTGTGCAGAATCCCAAAACCGGTATTTCCAGCCCAATGCCGGCATACGTACTAAACAGCAGGAAACTTCGTCTAAAACTCAGGAGAAACGATTCCTTGAAACTTCTCTGCTGTTCGTTCGTTCACCTAAGAGAATTGAATCTATGTTGAGATTCAGCGAGTCAGAAACACGTTTCTTCTAGGAGCTGCGTTGGGATATTCCCGAGTGAATGGGACCATAGGCTGTACAGAGAAATATCTGCTTCTAAAACCAAAACGGAGCTATCTAACTGAATGGTTGTCAATGTGTGCCTTCAACTGACAGAGTTAAACTCACGTGTGGATTCAGCGGTTTGCAAACCCTTTCTGTGCAGAATCCCAAAACCGGTATTTCCAGCCCAATGCCGGCATACGTACTAAACAGCAGGAAACTTCGTCTAAAACTCAGGAGAAACGATTCCTTGAAACTTCTCTGCTGTGCGTTCGTTCACCTAAGAGAGTTGAATCTATGTTGAGATTCAGCGAGTCAGAAACACGTTTCTTCTAGGAGCTGCGTTGGGATATTCCCGAGTGAATGGGACCATAGGCTGTACAGAGAAATATCTGCTTCTAAAACCAAAACGGAGCTATCTAACTGAATGGTTGTCAATGTGTGCATTCAAGAGACAGAGTTAAACTCACGTGTGGATTCAGCGATTTGCAAACCCTTTCTGTGCAGAATCCCAAAACCGGTATTTCCAGCCCAATGCCGGCATACGTACTAAACAGCAGGAAACTTCGTCTAAAACTCAGGAGAAACGTTTCCTTGAAACTGCTCTGCTGTGCGTTCGTTCAACTAAGAGAGTTGAATCTATGTTGAGATTCAGCGAGTCAGAAACACGTTTCTTCTAGGAGCTGCGTTGGGATATTCCCGAGTGAAGGGGACCATAGGCTGTACAGAGAAATATCTGCTTCTAAAACCAAAACGGAGCTATCTAACTGAATGGTTGTCAATGTGTGCATTCAACTGACAGAGTTAAACTCACGTGTGGATTCAGCGGTTTGCCAACCCTTTCTGTGCAGAATCCCAAAACCGGTATTTCCAGTCCAATGCCGGCATACGTACTAAAGAGCAGGAAACTTCGTCTAAAACTCAGGAGAAACGTTTCCTTGAAACTGCTCTGCTGTGCGTTCGTTCACCTAAGAGAGTTGAATCTATGTTGAGATTCAGCGAGTCAGAAACACGTTTCTTCTAGGAGCTGCGTTGGGATATTCCCGAGTGAAAGGGACCATAGGCTGTACAGAGAAATATCTGCTTCTAAATACAAAATGGAGGTATCTAACTGAATGGTTGTCAATGTGTGCATTCAACTGACAGAGTTAAACTCAACTGTGGATTCAGCGGCTTGCAAACCCTTTCTGTGCAGAATCCCAAAACCGGTATTTCCAGTCCAATGCCGGCATACGTACTAAACAGCAGGAAACTTCGTCTAAAACTCAGGAGAAACGTTTCCTTGAAACTGCTGTGCTGTGCGTTCGTTCACCTAAGAGAGTTGAATCTATGTTGAGATTCAGCGAGTCAGAAACACGTTTCTTCTAGGAGCTGAGTTGGGATATTCCCGAGTGAATGGGACCATAGGCTGTACAGAGAAATATCTGCTTCTAAAACCAAAACGGAGCTATCTAACTGAATGGTTGTCAATGTGTGCATTCAAGAGACAGAGTTAAACTCAGGTGTGGATTCAGCGGTTTGCAAACCCTTTCTGTGCAGAATCCCAAAACCGGTATTTCCAGCCCAATGCCGGCATATGTACTAAACAGCAGGAAACTTCGTCTAAAACTCAGGAGAAACGTTTCCTTGAAACTGCTCTGCTGTTCGTTCGTTCACCTAAGAGAGTTGAATCTATGTTGAGATTCAGCGAGTCAGAAACACGTTTCTTCTAGGAGCTGCGTTGGGGCATTCCCGAGTGAATGGGACCATAGGCTGTACAGAGAAATATCTGCTTCTAAAACCAAAACGGAGCTATCTAACTGAATGGTTGTCAATGTGTGCATTCAACAGACAGAGTTAAACTCACGTGTGGATTCAGCGGTTTGCAAACCCTTTCTGTGCAGAATCCCAAAACCGGTATTTCCAGCCCAATGCCGGCGTACGTACTAAACAGCAGGAAACTTCGTCTAAAACTCAGGAGAAACGTTTCCTTGAAACTGCTCTGCTGTGCGTTCGTTCACCTAAGAGAGTTGAATCTATGTTGAGATTCAGCGAGTCAGAAACACGTTTCTTCTAGGAGCTGCGTTGGGATATTCCCGAGTGAAGGGGACCATAGGCTGTACAGAGAAATATCTGCTTCTAAAACCAAAACGGAGCTATCTAACTGAATGGTTGTCAATGTGTGCCTTCAACTGACAGAGTTAAACTCACGTGTGGATTCAGCGGTTTCCCAACCCTTTCTGTGCAGAATCCCAAAACCGGTATTTCCAGTCCAATGCCGGCATACGTACTAAAGAGCAGGAAACTTCGTCTAAAACTCAGGAGAAACGTTTCCTTGAAACTGCTCTGCTGTGCGTTCGTTCACCTAAGAGAGTTGAATCTAGGTTGAGATTCAGCGAGTCAGAAACACGTTTCTTCTAGGAGCTGCGTTGGGATATTCCCGAGTGAATGGGACCATAGGCTGTACAGAGAAATGTCTGCTTCTAAAACCAAAACGGAGCTATCTAACTGAATGGTTGTCAATGTGTGCATTCAACAGACAGAGTTAAACTCACGTGTGGATTCAGCGGTTTGCAAACCCTTTCTGTGCAGAATCCCAAAACCGGTATTTCCAGCCCAATGCCGGCATACGTACTAAACAGCAGGAAACTTCGTCTAAAACTAAGGAGAAACGATTCCTTGAAACTGCTCTGCTGTGCGTTCGTTCACCTAAGAGAGTTGAATCTATGTTGAGATTCAGCGAGTCAGAAACACGTTTCTTCTAGGAGCTGCGTTGGGATATTCCCGAGTGAATGGGACCATAGGCTGTACAGAGAAATATCTGCTTCTAAAACCAAAACGGAGCTATCTAACTGAATGGTTGTCAATGTGTGCATTCAAGAGACAGAGTTAAACTCACGTGTGGATTCAGCGGTTTGCAAACCCTTTCTGTGCAGAATCCCAAAACCGGTATTTCCAGCCCAATGCCGGCATACGTACTAAAGAGCAGGAAACTTCGTCTAAAACTCAGGAGAAACGTTTCCTTGAAACTTCTCTGCTGTGCGTTCGTTCACCTAAGAGAGTTGAATCTATGTTGAGATTCAGCGAGTCAGAAACACGTTTCTTCTAGGAGCTGCGTTGGGATATTCCCGAGTGAAGGGGACCATAGGCTGTACAGAGAAATATCTGCTTCTAAAACCAAAACGGAGCTATCTAACTGAATGGTTGTCAATGTGTGCCTTCAACTGACAGAGTTAAACTCACGTGTGGATTCAGCGGCTTGCAAACCCTTTCTGTGCAGAATCCCAAAACCGGTATTTCCAGTCCAATGCCGGCATACGTACTAAACAGCAGGAAACTTCGTCTAAAACTCAGGAGAAACGTTTCCTTGAAACTGCTCTGCTGTGCGTTCGTTCACCTAAGAGAGTTGAATCTATGTTGAGATTCAGCGAGTCAGAAACACGTTTCTTCTAGGAGCTGCGTTGGGATATTCCCGAGTGAAGGGGACCATAGGCTGTACAGAGAAATATCTGCTTCTAAAACCAAAACGGAGCTATCTAACTGAATGGTTGTCAATGTGTGCCTTCAACTGACAGAGTTAAACTCACGTGTGGATTCAGCGGTTTCCCAACCCTTTCTGTGCAGAATCCCAAAACCGGTATTTCCAGTCCAATGCCGGCATACGTACTAAAGAGCAGGAAACTTCGTCTAAAACTCAGGAGAAACGTTTCCTTGAAACTGCTCTGTTGTGCGTTCGTTCACCTAAGAGAGTTGAATCTAGGTTGAGATTCAGCGAGTCAGAAACACGTTTCTTCTAGGAGCTGCGTTGGGATATTCCCGAGTGAATGGGACCATAGGCTGTACAGAGAAATATCTGCTTCTAAAACCAAAACGGAGCTATCTAACTGAATGGTTGTCAATGTGTGCATTCAACAGACAGAGTTAAACTCACGTGTGGATTCAGCGGTTTGCAAACCCTTTCTGTGCAGAATCCCAAAACCGGTATTTCCAGCCCAATGCCGGCATACGTACTAAACAGCAGGAAACTTCGTCTAAAACTAAGGAGAAACGATTCCTTGAAACTGCTCTGCTGTGCGTTCGTTCACCTAAGAGAGTTGAATCTATGTTGAGATTCAGCGAGTCAGAAACACGTTTCTTCTAGGAGCTGCGTTGGGATATTCCCGAGTGAATGGGACCATAGGCTGTACAGAGAAATATCTGCTTCTAAAACCAAAACGGAGCTATCTAACTGAATGGTTGTCAATGTGTGCATTCAAGAGACAGAGTTAAACTCACGTGTGGATTCAGCGGTTTGCAAACCCTTTCTGTGCAGAATCCCAAAACCGGTATTTCCAGCCCAATGCCGGCATACGTACTAAAGAGCAGGAAACTTCGTCTAAAACTCAGGAGAAACGTTTCCTTGAAACTTCTCTGCTGTGCGTTCGTTCACCTAAGAGAGTTGAATCTATGTTGAGATTCAGCGAGTCAGAAACACGTTTCTTCTAGGAGCTGCGTTGGGATATTCCCGAGTGAATGGGACCATAGGCTGTACAGAGAAATATCTGCTTCTAAATACAAAATGGAGCTATCAAACTGAATGGTTGTCAATGTGGGCATTCAACTGACAGAGTTAAACTCAGGTGTGGATTCAGCGGCTTGCAAACCCTTTCTGTGCAGAATCCCAAAACCGGTATTTCCAGCCCAATGCCGGCATACGTACTAAAGAGCAGGAAACTTCGTCTAAAACTCAGGAGAAACGTTTCCTTGAAACTGCTCTGCTGTGGGTTCGTTCACCTAAGAGAGTTGAATCTATGTTGAGATTCAGCGAGTCAGAAACACGTTTCTTCTAGGAGCTGCGTTGGGATATTCCCGAGTGAATGGGACCATAGGCTGTACAGAGAAATATCTGCTTCTAAATACAAAATGGAGCTATCTAACTGAATGGTTGTCAATGTGTGCATTCAACTGACAGAGTTAAACTCACGTGTGGATTCAGCGGCTTGCAAACCCTTTCTGTGCAGAATCCCAAAACCGGTATTTCCAGCCCAATGCCGGTATACGTACTAAAGAGCAGGAAACTTCGTCTAAAACTCAGGAGAAACGTTTCCTTGAAACTGCTCTGCTGTGCGTTCGTTCACCTAAGAGAGTTGAATCTATGTTGAGATTCAGCGAGTCAGAAACACGTTTCTTCTAGGAGCTGCGTTGGGATATTCCCGAGTGAATGGGACCATAGGCTGTACAGAGAAATATCTGCTTCTAAAACCAAAACGGAGCTATCTAACTGAATGGTTGTCAATGTGTGCATTCAACAGACAGAGTTAAACTCACGTGTGGATTCAGCGGTTTGCAAACCCTTTCTGTGCAGAATCCCAAAACCGGTATTTCCAGCCCAATGCCGGCATACGTACTAAACAGCAGGAAACTTCGTCTAAAACTCAGGAGAAACGTTTCCTTGAAACTGCTCTGCTGTGCGTTCGTTCACCTAAGAGAGTTGAATCTATGTTGAGATTCAGCGAGTCAGAAACACGTTTCTTCTAGGAGCTGCGTTGGGATATTCCCGAGTGAATGGGACCATAGGCTGTACAGAGAAATATCTGCTTCTAAAACCAAAACGGAGCTATCTAACTGAATGGTTGTCAATGTGTGCATTCAAGAGACAGAGTTAAACTCACGTGTGGATTCAGCGGTTTGCAAACCCTTTCTGTGCAGAATCCCAAAACCGGTATTTCCAGCCCAATGCCGGCATACGTACTAAACAGCAGGAAACTTCGTCTAAAACTCAGGAGAAACGTTTCCTTGAAACTGCTCTGCTGTGCGTTCGTTCACCTAAGAGAGTTGAATCTATGTTGAGATTCAGCGAGTCAGAAACACGTTTCTTCTAGGAGCTGCGTTGGGATATTCCCGAGTGAAGGGGACCATAGGCTGTACAGAGAAATATCTGCTTCTAAAACCAAAACGGAGCTATCTAACTGAATGGTTGTCAATGTGTGCATTCAACAGACAGAGTTAAACTCACGTGTGGATTCAGCGGTTTGCAAACCCTTTCTGTGCAGAATCCCAAAACCGGTATTTCCAGCCCAATGCCGGCATACGTACTAAACAGCAGGAAACTTCGTCTAAAACTCAGGAGAAACGTTTCCTTGAAACTGCTCTGCTGTGCGTTCGTTCAACTAAGAGAGTTGAATCTATGTTGAGATTCAGCGAGTCAGAAACACGTTTCTTCTAGGAGCTGCGTTGGGATATTCCCGAGTGAAGGGGACCATAGGCTGTACAGAGAAATATCTGCTTCTAAAACCAAAACGGAGCTATCTAACTGAATGGTTGTCAATGTGTGCCTTCAACTGACAGAGTTAAACTCACGTGTGGATTCAGCGGTTTGCCAACCCTTTCTGTGCAGAATCCCAAAACCGGTATTTCCAGTCCAATGCCGGCATACGTACTAAAGAGCAGGAAACTTCGTCTAAAACTCAGGAGAAACGTTTCCTTGAAACTGCTCTGCTGTGCGTTCGTTCACC
Organism: Aotus nancymaae; assembly: GCF_030222135.1. Classification (NCBI taxonomy): domain Eukaryota; kingdom Metazoa; phylum Chordata; class Mammalia; order Primates; family Aotidae; genus Aotus; species Aotus nancymaae. The sequence continues at coordinate 939,944 of NW_026988514.1, read as the reverse complement.
TAAGAGAGTTGAATCTATGTTGAGATTCAGCGAGTCAGAAACACGTTTCTTCTAGGAGCTGCGTTGGGATATTCCCGAGTGAATGGGACCATAGGCTGTACAGAGAAATATCTGCTTCTAAAACCAAAACGGAGCAATCTAACTGAATGGTTGTCAATGTGTGCATTCAACAGACAGAGTTAAACTCACGTGTGGATTCAGCGGTTTGCAAACCCTTTCTGTGCAGAATCCCAAAACCGGTATTTCCAGCCCAATGCCGGCATACGTACTAAAGAGCAGGAAACTTCGTCTAAAACTCAGGAGAAACGTTTCCTTGAAACTGCTCTGCTGTGCGTTCGTTCACCTAAGAGAGTTGAATCTATGTTGAGATTCAGCGAGTCAGAAACACGTTTCTTCTAGGAGCTGCGTTGGGATATTCCCGAGTGAATGGGACCATAGGCTGTACAGAGAAATATCTGCTTCTAAATACAAAATGGAGCTATCTAACTGAATGGTTGTCAATGTGTGCATTCAACTGACAGAGTTAAACTCACGTGTGGATTCAGCGGCTTGCAAACCCTTTCTGTGCAGAATCCCAAAACCGGTATTTCCAGCCCAATGCCGGTATACGTACTAAAGAGCAGGAAACTTCGTCTAAAACTCAGGAGAAACGTTTCCTTGAAACTGCTCTGCTGTGCGTTCGTTCACCTAAGAGAGTTGAATCTATGTTGAGATTCAGCGAGTCAGAAACACGTTTCTTCTAGGAGCTGCGTTGGGATATTCCCGAGTGAATAGGACCATAGGCTGTACAGAGAAATATCTGCTTCTAAAACCAAAACGGAGCTATCTAACTGAATGGTTGTCAATGTGTGCATTCAACAGACAGAGTTAAACTCACGTGTGGATTCAGCGGTTTGCAAACCCTTTCTGTGCAGAATCCCAAAACCGGTATTTCCAGCCCAATGCCGGCATACGTACTAAACAGCAGGAAACTTCGTCTAAAACTCAGGAGAAACGTTTCCTTGAAACTGCTCTGCTGTGCGTTCGTTCACCTAAGAGAGTTGAATCTAGGTTGAGATTCAGCGAGTCAGAAACACGTTTCTTCTAGGAGCTGCGTTGGGATATTCCCGAGTGAATGGGACCATAGGCTGTACAGAGAAATATCTGCTTCTAAAACCAAAACGGAGCTATCTAACTGAATGGTTGTCAATGTGTGCATTCAAGAGACAGAGTTAAACTCACGTGTGGATTCAGCGGTTTGCAAACCCTTTCTGTGCAGAATCCCAAAACCGGTATTTCCAGCCCAATGCCGGCATACGTACTAAACAGCAGGAAACTTCGTCTAAAACTCAGGAGAAACGTTTCCTTGAAACTGCTCTGCTGTGCGTTCGTTCACCTAAGAGAGTTGAATCTATGTTGAGATTCAGCGAGTCAGAAACACGTTTCTTCTAGGAGCTGCGTTGGGATATTCCCGAGTGAAGGGGACCATAGGCTGTACAGAGAAATATCTGCTTCTAAAACCAAAACGGAGCTATCTAACTGAATGGTTGTCAATGTGTGCCTTCAACTGACAGAGTTAAACTCACGTGTGGATTCAGCGGTTTGCCAACCCTTTCTGTGCAGAATCCCAAAACCGGTATTTCCAGTCCAATGCCGGCATACGTACTAAAGAGCAGGAAACTTCGTCTAAAACTCAGGAGAAACGTTTCCTTGAAACTGCTCTGCTGTGCGTTCGTTCACCTAAGAGAGTTGAATCTATGTTGAGATTCAGCGAATCAGAAACACGTTTCTTCTAGGAGCTGCGTTGGGATATTCCCGAGTGAATGGGACCATAGGCTGTACAGAGAAATATCTGCTTCTAAAACCAAAACGGAGCTATCTAACTGAATGGTTGTCAATGTGTGCATTCAACAGACAGAGTTAAACTCACGTGTGGATTCAGCGGTTTGCAAACCCTTTCTGTGCAGAATCCCAAAACCGGTATTTCCAGCCCAATGCCGGCATACGTACTAAACAGCAGGAAACTTCGTCTAAAACTCAGGAGAAACGATTCCTTGAAACTTCTCTGCTGTTCGTTCGTTCACCTAAGAGAATTGAATCTATGTTGAGATTCAGCGAGTCAGAAACACGTTTCTTCTAGGAGCTGCGTTGGGATATTCCCGAGTGAATGGGACCATAGGCTGTACAGAGAAATATCTGCTTCTAAAACCAAAACGGAGCTATCTAACTGAATGGTTGTCAATGTGTGCCTTCAACTGACAGAGTTAAACTCACGTGTGGATTCAGCGGTTTGCAAACCCTTTCTGTGCAGAATCCCAAAACCGGTATTTCCAGCCCAATGCCGGCATACGTACTAAACAGCAGGAAACTTCGTCTAAAACTCAGGAGAAACGATTCCTTGAAACTTCTCTGCTGTGCGTTCGTTCACCTAAGAGAGTTGAATCTATGTTGAGATTCAGCGAGTCAGAAACACGTTTCTTCTAGGAGCTGCGTTGGGATATTCCCGAGTGAATGGGACCATAGGCTGTACAGAGAAATATCTGCTTCTAAAACCAAAACGGAGCTATCTAACTGAATGGTTGTCAATGTGTGCATTCAAGAGACAGAGTTAAACTCACGTGTGGATTCAGCGGTTTGCAAACCCTTTCTGTGCAGAATCCCAAAACCGGTATTTCCAGCCCAATGCCGGCATACGTACTAAACAGCAGGAAACTTCGTCTAAAACTCAGGAGAAACGTTTCCTTGAAACTGCTCTGCTGTGCGTTCGTTCACCTAAGAGAGTTGAATCTATGTTGAGATTCAGCGAGTCAGAAACACGTTTCTTCTAGGAGCTGCGTTGGGATATTCCCGAGTGAAGGGGACCATAGGCTGTACAGAGAAATATCTGCTTCTAAAACCAAAACGGAGCTATCTAACTGAATGGTTGTCAATGTGTGCCTTCAACTGACAGAGTTAAACTCACGTGTGGATTCAGCGGCTTGCAAACCCTTTCTGTGCAGAATCCCAAAACCGGTATTTCCAGTCCAATGCCGGCATACGTACTAAACAGCAGGAAACTTCGTCTAAAACTCAGGAGAAACGTTTCCTTGAAACTGCTCTGCTGTGCGTTCGTTCACCTAAGAGAGTTGAATCTATGTTGAGATTCAGCGAGTCAGAAACACGTTTCTTCTAGGAGCTGCGTTGGGATATTCCCGAGTGAATGGGACCATAGGCTGTACAGAGAAATATCTGCTTCTAAAACCAAAACGGAGCAATCTAACTGAATGGTTGTCAATGTGTGCATTCAACAGACAGAGTTAAACTCACGTGTGGATTCAGCGGTTTGCAAACCCTTTCTGTGCAGAATCCCAAAACCGGTATTTCCAGCCCAATGCCGGCATATGTACTAAACAGCAGGAAACTTCGTCTAAAACTCAGGAGAAACGATTCCTTGAAACTTCTCTGCTGTGCGTTCGTTCACCTAAGAGAATTGAATCTATGTTGAGATTCAGCGAGTCAGAAACACGTTTCTTCTAGGAGCTGCGTTGGGATATTCCCGAGTGAATGGGACCATAGGCTGTACAGAGAAATATCTGCTTCTAAAACCAAAACGGAGCTATCTAACTGAATGGTTGTCAATGTGTGCCTTCAACTGACAGAGTTAAACTCATGTGTGGATTCAGCGGTTTGCAAATCCTTTCTGTGCAGAATCCCAAAACCGGTATTTCCAGCCCAATGCCGGCATACGTACTAAACAGCAGGAAACTTCGTCTAAAACTCAGGAGAAACGATTCCTTGAAACTGCTCTGCTGTGCGTTCGTTCACCTAAGAGAGTTGAATCTATGTTGAGATTCAGAGAGTCAGAAACACGTTTCTTCTAGGAGCTGCGTTGGGATATTCCCGAGTGAATGAGACCATAGGCTGTACAGAGAAATATCTGCTTCTAAAACCAAAACGCAGCTATCTAACTGAATGGTTGTCAATGTGTGCATTCAACAGACAGAGTTAAACTCACGTGTGGATTCAGCGGTTTGCAAACCCTTTCTGTGCAGAATCCCAAAACCGGTATTTCCAGCCCAATGCCGGCATACATACTAAACAGCAGGAAACTTCGTCTAAAACTCAGTAGAAACGTTTCCTTGAAACTGCTCTGCTGTGCATTCGTTCACCTAAGAGAGTTGAATCTATGTTGAGATTCAGCGAGTCAGAAACACGTTTCTTCTAGCAGCTGCGTTGGTATATTCCCGAGTGAATGGGACCATAGGCTGTACAGAGAAATATCTGCTTCTAAAACCAAAACGGAGCTATCTAACTGAATGGTTGTCAATGTGTGCATTCAACAGACAGAGTTAAACTCACGTGTGGATTCAGCGGTTTGCCAACCCTTTCTGTGCAGAATCCCAAAACCGGTATTTCCAGTCCAATGCCGGCATACGTACTAAAGAGCAGGAAACTTCGTCTAAAACTCAGGAGAAAAGTTTCCTTGAAACTGTTCTGCTGTGCGTTCGTTCACCTAAGAGAGTTGAATCTATGTTGAGATTCAGCGAGTCAGAAACACGTTTCTTCTAGGAGCTGCGTTGGGATATTCCCGAGTGAATGGGACCATAGGCTGTACAGAGAAATATCTGCTTCTGAAACCAAAACGGAGCTATCTAACTGAATGGTTGTCAATGTGTGCATTCAACAGACAGAGTTAAACTCACGTGTGGATTCAGCGGTTTGCAAACCCTTTCTGTGCAGAATCCCAAAACCGGTATTTCCAGCCCAATGCCGGCATACGTACTAAACAGCAGGAAACTTCGTCTAAAACTCAGGAAAAACGATTCCTTGAAACTTCTCTGCTGTGCGTTCGTTCACCTAAGAGAGTTGAATCTATGTTGAGATTCAGCGAGTCAGAAACACGTTTCTTCTAGGAGCTGCGTTGGGATATTCCCGAGTGAATGGGACCATAGGCTGTACAGAGAAATATCTGCTTCTAAAACCAAAACGGAGCTATCTAACTGAATGGTTGTCAATGTGTGCATTCAAGAGACAGAGTTAAACTCACGTGTGGATTCAGCGGTTTGCCAACCCTTTCTGTGCAGAATCCCAAAACCGGTATTTCCAGTCCAATGCCGGCATACGTACGAAAGAGCAGGAAACTGCGTCTAAAACTCAGGAGAAAAGTTTCCTTGAAACTGCTCTGCTGTGCGTTCGTTCACCTAAGAGAGTTGAATCTATGTTGAGATTCAGCGAGTCAGAAACACGTTTCTTCTAGGAGCTGCGTTGGGATATTCCCGAGTGAATGGGACCATAGGTTGTACAGAGAAATATCTGCTTCTAAAACCAAAACGGAGCTCTCTAACTGAATGGTTGTCAATGTGTGCATTCAACAGACAGAGTTAAACTCACGTGTGGATTCAGCGGTTTGCAAACCCTTTCTGTGCAGAATCCCAAAACCGGTATTTCCAGCCCAATGCCGGCATACGTACTAAAGAGCAGGAAACTTCGTCTAAAACTCAGGAGAAACGTTTCCTTGAAACTGCTCTGCTGTGCGTTCGTTCACCTAAGAGAGTTGAATCTATGTTGAGATTCAGCGAGTCAGAAACACGTTTCTTCTAGGAGCTGCGTTGGGATATTCCCGAGTGAATGGGACCATAGGCTGTACAGAGAAATATCTGCTTCTAAATACAAAATGGAGCTATCTAACTGAATGGTTGTCAATGTGTGCATTCAACTGACAGAGTTAAACTCACGTGTGGATTCAGCGGCTTGCAAACCCTTTCTGTGCAGAATCCCAAAACCGGTATTTCCAGCCCAATGCCGGTATACGTACTAAAGAGCAGGAAACTTCGTCTAAAACTCAGGAGAAACGTTTCCTTGAAACTGCTCTGCTGTGCGTTCGTTCACCTAAGAGAGTTGAATCTATGTTGAGATTCAGCGAGTCAGAAACACGTTTCTTCTAGGAGCTGCGTTGGGATATTCCCGAGTGAATGGGACCATAGGCTGTACAGAGAAATATCTGCTTCTAAAACCAAAACGGAGCTATCTAACTGAATGGTTGTCAATGTGTGCATTCAACAGACAGAGTTAAACTCACGTGTCGATTCAGCGGTTTGCAAACCCTTTCTGTGCAGAATCCCAAAACCGGTATTTCCAGCCCAATGCCGGCATACGTACTAAACAGCAGGAAACTTCGTCTAAAACTCAGGAGAAACGTTTCCTTGAAACTGCTCTGCTGTGCGTTCGTTCACCTAAGAGAGTTGAATCTATGTTGAGATTCAGCGAGTCAGAAACACGTTTCTTCTAGGAGCTGCGTTGGGATATTCCCGAGTGAATGGGACCATAGGCTGTACAGAGAAATATCTGCTTCTAAAACCAAAACGGAGCTATCTAACTGAATGGTTGTCAATGTGTGCATTCAAGAGACAGAGTTAAACTCACGTGTGGATTCAGCGGTTTGCAAACCCTTTCTGTGCAGAATCCCAAAACCGGTATTTCCAGCCCAATGCCGGCATACGTACTAAACAGCAGGAAACTTCGTCTAAAACTCAGGAGAAACGTTTCCTTGAAACTGCTCTGCTGTGCGTTCGTTCACCTAAGAGAGTTGAATCTATGTTGAGATTCAGCGAGTCAGAAACACGTTTCTTCTAGGAGCTGCGTTGGGATATTCCCGAGTGAAGGGGACCATAGGCTGTACAGAGAAATATCTGCTTCTAAAACCAAAACGGAGCTATCTAACTGAATGGTTGTCAATGTGTGCCTTCAACTGACAGAATTAAACTCACGTGTGGATTCAGCGGTTTGCCAACCCTTTCTGTGCAGAATCCCAAAACCGGTATTTCCAGTCCAATGCCGGCATACGTACTAAAGAGCAGGAAACTTCGTCTAAAACTCAGGAGAAACGTTTCCTTGAAACTGCTCTGCTGTGCGTTCGTTCACCTAAGAGAGTTGAATCTATGTTGAGATTCAGCGAGTCAGAAACACGTTTCTTCTAGGAGCTGCGTTGGGATATTCCCGAGTGAATGGGACCATAGGCTGTACAGAGAAATATCTGCTTCTAAAACCAAAACGGAGCTATCTAACTGAATGGTTGTCAATGTGTGCATTCAACAGACAGAGTTAAACTCACGTGTGGATTCAGCGGTTTGCAAACCCTTTCTGTGCAGAATCCCAAAACCGGTATTTCCAGCCCAATGCCGGCATACGTACTAAACAGCAGGAAACTTCGTCTAAAACTCAGGAGAAACGATTCCTTGAAACTTCTCTGCTGTTCGTTCGTTCACCTAAGAGAATTGAATCTATGTTGAGATTCAGCGAGTCAGAAACACGTTTCTTCTAGGAGCTGCGTTGGGATATTCCCGAGTGAATGGGACCATAGGCTGTACAGAGAAATATCTGCTTCTAAAACCAAAACGGAGCTATCTAACTGAATGGTTGTCAATGTGTGCCTTCAACTGACAGAGTTAAACTCACGTGTGGATTCAGCGGTTTGCAAACCCTTTCTGTGCAGAATCCCAAAACCGGTATTTCCAGCCCAATGCCGGCATACGTACTAAACAGCAGGAAACTTCGTCTAAAACTCAGGAGAAACGATTCCTTGAAACTTCTCTGCTGTGCGTTCGTTCACCTAAGAGAGTTGAATCTATGTTGAGATTCAGCGAGTCAGAAACACGTTTCTTCTAGGAGCTGCGTTGGGATATTCCCGAGTGAATGGGACCATAGGCTGTACAGAGAAATATCTGCTTCTAAAACCAAAACGGAGCTATCTAACTGAATGGTTGTCAATGTGTGCATTCAAGAGACAGAGTTAAACTCACGTGTGGATTCAGCGGTTTGCAAACCCTTTCTGTGCAGAATCCCAAAACCGGTATTTCCAGCCCAATGCCGGCATACGTACTAAACAGCAGGAAACTTCGTCTAAAACTCAGGAGAAACGTTTCCTTGAAACTGCTCTGCTGTGCGTTCGTTCAACTAAGAGAGTTGAATCTATGTTGAGATTCAGCGAGTCAGAAACACGTTTCTTCTAGGAGCTGCGTTGGGATATTCCCGAGTGAAGGGGACCATAGGCTGTACAGAGAAATATCTGCTTCTAAAACCACAACGGAGCTATCTAACTGAATGGTTGTCAATGTGTGCATTCAACTGACAGAGTTAAACTCACGTGTGGATTCAGCGGTTTGCCAACCCTTTCTGTGCAGAATCCCAAAACCGGTATTTCCAGTCCAATGCCGGCATACGTACTAAAGAGCAGGAAACTTCGTCTAAAACTCAGGAGAAACGTTTCCTTGAAACTGCTCTGCTGTGCGTTCGTTCACCTAAGAGAGTTGAATCTATGTTGAGATTCAGCGAGTCAGAAACACGTTTCTTCTAGGAGCTGCGTTGGGATATTCCCGAGTGAAAGGGACCATAGGCTGTACAGAGAAATATCTGCTTCTAAATACAAAATGGAGGTATCTAACTGAATGGTTGTCAATGTGTGCATTCAACTGACAGAGTTAAACTCAACTGTGGATTCAGCGGCTTGCAAACCCTTTCTGTGCAGAATCCCAAAACCGGTATTTCCAGTCCAATGCCGGCATACGTACTAAACAGCAGGAAACTTCGTCTAAAACTCAGGAGAAACGTTTCCTTGAAACTGCTGTGCTGTGCGTTCGTTCACCTAAGAGAGTTGAATCTATGTTGAGATTCAGCGAGTCAGAAACACGTTTCTTCTAGGAGCTGAGTTGGGATATTCCCGAGTGAATGGGACCATAGGCTGTACAGAGAAATATCTGCTTCTAAAACCAAAACGGAGCTATCTAACTGAATGGTTGTCAATGTGTGCATTCAAGAGACAGAGTTAAACTCAGGTGTGGATTCAGCGGTTTGCAAACCCTTTCTGTGCAGAATCCCAAAACCGGTATTTCCAGCCCAATGCCGGCATATGTACTAAACAGCAGGAAACTTCGTCTAAAACTCAGGAGAAACGTTTCCTTGAAACTGCTCTGCTGTTCGTTCGTTCACCTAAGAGAGTTGAATCTATGTTGAGATTCAGCGAGTCAGAAACACGTTTCTTCTAGGAGCTGCGTTGGGGCATTCCCGAGTGAATGGGACCATAGGCTGTACAGAGAAATATCTGCTTCTAAAACCAAAACGGAGCTATCTAACTGAATGGTTGTCAATGTGTGCATTCAACAGACAGAGTTAAACTCACGTGTGGATTCAGCGGTTTGCAAACCCTTTCTGTGCAGAATCCCAAAACCGGTATTTCCAGCCCAATGCCGGCGTACGTACTAAACAGCAGGAAACTTCGTCTAAAACTCAGGAGAAACGTTTCCTTGAAACTGCTCTGCTGTGCGTTCGTTCACCTAAGAGAGTTGAATCTATGTTGAGATTCAGCGAGTCAGAAACACGTTTCTTCTAGGAGCTGCGTTGGGATATTCCCGAGTGAAGGGGACCATAGGCTGTACAGAGAAATATCTGCTTCTAAAACCAAAACGGAGCTATCTAACTGAATGGTTGTCAATGTGTGCCTTCAACTGACAGAGTTAAACTCACGTGTGGATTCAGCGGTTTCCCAACCCTTTCTGTGCAGAATCCCAAAACCGGTATTTCCAGTCCAATGCCGGCATACGTACTAAAGAGCAGGAAACTTCGTCTAAAACTCAGGAGAAACGTTTCCTTGAAACTGCTCTGCTGTGCGTTCGTTCACCTAAGAGAGTTGAATCTAGGTTGAGATTCAGCGAGTCAGAAACACGTTTCTTCTAGGAGCTGCGTTGGGATATTCCCGAGTGAATGGGACCATAGGCTGTACAGAGAAATGTCTGCTTCTAAAACCAAAACGGAGCTATCTAACTGAATGGTTGTCAATGTGTGCATTCAACAGACAGAGTTAAACTCACGTGTGGATTCAGCGGTTTGCAAACCCTTTCTGTGCAGAATCCCAAAACCGGTATTTCCAGCCCAATGCCGGCATACGTACTAAACAGCAGGAAACTTCGTCTAAAACTAAGGAGAAACGATTCCTTGAAACTGCTCTGCTGTGCGTTCGTTCACCTAAGAGAGTTGAATCTATGTTGAGATTCAGCGAGTCAGAAACACGTTTCTTCTAGGAGCTGCGTTGGGATATTCCCGAGTGAATGGGACCATAGGCTGTACAGAGAAATATCTGCTTCTAAAACCAAAACGGAGCTATCTAACTGAATGGTTGTCAATGTGTGCATTCAAGAGACAGAGTTAAACTCACGTGTGGATTCAGCGGTTTGCAAACCCTTTCTGTGCAGAATCCCAAAACCGGTATTTCCAGCCCAATGCCGGCATACGTACTAAAGAGCAGGAAACTTCGTCTAAAACTCAGGAGAAACGTTTCCTTGAAACTTCTCTGCTGTGCGTTCGTTCACCTAAGAGAGTTGAATCTATGTTGAGATTCAGCGAGTCAGAAACACGTTTCTTCTAGGAGCTGCGTTGGGATATTCCCGAGTGAATGGGACCATAGGCTGTACAGAGAAATATCTGCTTCTAAAACCAAAACGGAGCTATCTAACTGAATGGTTGTCAATGTGTGCATTCAAGAGACAGAGTTAAACTCACGTGTGGATTCAGCGGTTTGCAAACCCTTTCTGTGCAGAATCCCAAAACCGGTATTTCCAGCCCAATGCCGGCATACGTACTAAACAGCAGGAAACTTCGTCTAAAACTCAGGAGAAACGTTTCCTTGAAACTGCTCTGCTGTGCGTTCGTTCACCTAAGAGAGTTGAATCTATGTTGAGATTCAGCGAGTCAGAAACACGTTTCTTCTAGGAGCTGCGTTGGGATATTCCCGAGTGAATGGGACCATAGGCTGTACAGAGAAATATCTGCTTCTAAAACCAAAACGGAGCTATCTAACTGAATGGTTGTCAATGTGTGCATTCAAGAGACAGAGTTAAACTCACGTGTGGATTCAGCGGTTTGCAAACCCTTTCTGTGCAGAATCCCAAAACCGGTATTTCCAGCCCAATGCCGGCATACGTACTAAACAGCAGGAAACTTCGTCTAAAACTCAGGAGAAACGTTTCCTTGAAACTGCTCTGCTGTGCGTTCGTTCACCTAAGAGAGTTGAATCTATGTTGAGATTCAGCGAGTCAGAAACACGTTTCTTCTAGGAGCTGCGTTGGGATATTCCCGAGTGAAGGGGACCATAGGCTGTACAGAGAAATATCTGCTTCTAAAACCAAAACGGAGCTATCTAACTGAATGGTTGTCAATGTGTGCATTCAACAGACAGAGTTAAACTCACGTGTGGATTCAGCGGTTTGCAAACCCTTTCTGTGCAGAATCCCAAAACCGGTATTTCCAGCCCAATGCCGGCATACGTACTAAACAGCAGGAAACTTCGTCTAAAACTCAGGAGAAACGATTCCTTGAAACTTCTCTGCTGTTCGTTCGTTCACCTAAGAGAATTGAATCTATGTTGAGATTCAGCGAGTCAGAAACACGTTTCTTCTAGGAGCTGCGTTGGGATATTCCCGAGTGAATGGGACCATAGGCTGTACAGAGAAATATCTGCTTCTAAAACCAAAACGGAGCTATCTAACTGAATGGTTGTCAATGTGTGCCTTCAACTGACAGAGTTAAACTCACGTGTGGATTCAGCGGTTTGCAAACCCTTTCTGTGCAGAATCCCAAAACCGGTATTTCCAGCCCAATGCCGGCATACGTACTAAACAGCAGGAAACTTCGTCTAAAACTCAGGAGAAACGATTCCTTGAAACTGCTCTGCTGTGCGTTCGTTCACCTAAGAGAGTTGAATCTATGTTGAGATTCAGCGAGTCAGAAACACGTTTCTTCTAGGAGCTGCGTTGGGATATTCCCGAGTGAATGGGACCATAGGCTGTACAGAGAAATATCTGCTTCTAAAACCAAAACGGAGCTATCTAACTGAATGGTTGTCAATGTGTGCATTCAAGAGACAGAGTTAAACTCACGTGTGGATTCAGCGGTTTGCAAACCCTTTCTGTGCAGAATCCCAAAACCGGTATTTCCAGCCCAATGCCGGCATACGTACTAAACAGCAGGAAACTTCGTCTAAAACTCAGGAGAAACGTTTCCTTGAAACTGCTCTGCTGTGCGTTCGTTCAACTAAGAGAGTTGAATCTATGTTGAGATTCAGCGAGTCAGAAACACGTTTCTTCTAGGAGCTGCGTTGGGATATTCCCGAGTGAAGGGGACCATAGGCTGTACAGAGAAATATCTGCTTCTAAAACCAAAACGGAGCTATCTAACTGAATGGTTGTCAATGTGTGCCTTCAACTGACAGAGTTAAACTCACGTGTGGATTCAGCGGTTTCCCAACCCTTTCTGTGCAGAATCCCAAAACCGGTATTTCCAGTCCAATGCCGGCATACGTACTAAAGAGCAGGAAACTTCGTCTAAAACTCAGGAGAAACGTTTCCTTGAAACTGCTCTGCTGTGCGTTCGTTCACCTAAGAGAGTTGAATCTATGTTGAGATTCAGCGAGTCAGAAACACGTTTCTTCTAGGAGCTGCGTTGGGATATTCCCGAGTGAATGGGACCATAGGCTGTACAGAGAAATATCTGCTTCTAAAACCAAAACGGAGCAATCTAACTGAATGGTTGTCAATGTGTGCATTCAACAGACAGAGTTAAACTCACGTGTGGATTCAGCGGTTTGCAAACCCTTTCTGTGCAGAATCCCAAAACCGGTATTTCCAGCCCAATGCCGGCATACGTACTAAAGAGCAGGAAACTTCGTCTAAAACTCAGGAGAAACGTTTCCTTGAAACTGCTCTGCTGTGCGTTCGTTCACCTAAGAGAGTTGAATCTATGTTGAGATTCAGCGAGTCAGAAACACGTTTCTTCTAGGAGCTGCGTTGGGATATTCCCGAGTGAATGGGACCATAGGCTGTACAGAGATATATCTGCTTCTAAATACAAAATGGAGCTATCTAACTGAATGGTTGTCAATGTGTGCATTCAACTGACAGAGTTAAACTCACGTGTGGATTCAGCGGCTTGCAAACCCTTTCTGTGCAGAATCCCAAAACCGGTATTTCCAGCCCAATGCCGGTATACGTACTAAAGAGCAGGAAACTTCGTCTAAAACTCAGGAGAAACGTTTCCTTGAAACTGCTCTGCTGTGCGTTCGTTCACCTAAGAGAGTTGAATCTATGTTGAGATTCAGCGAGTCAGAAACACGTTTCTTCTAGGAGCTGCGTTGGGATATTCCCGAGTGAATAGGACCATAGGCTGTACAGAGAAATATCTGCTTCTAAAACCAAAACGGAGCTATCTAACTGAATGGTTGTCAATGTGTGCATTCAACAGACAGAGTTAAACTCACGTGTGGATTCAGCGGTTTGCAAACCCTTTCTGTGCAGAATCCCAAAACCGGTATTTCCAGCCCAATGCCGGCATACGTACTAAACAGCAGGAAACTTCGTCTAAAACTCAGGAGAAACGTTTCCTTGAAACTGCTCTGCTGTGCGTTCGTTCACCTAAGAGAGTTGAATCTAGGTTGAGATTCAGCGAGTCAGAAACACGTTTCTTCTAGGAGCTGCGTTGGGATATTCCCGAGTGAATGGGACCATAGGCTGTACAGAGAAATATCTGCTTCTAAAACCAAAACGGAGCTATCTAACTGAATGGTTGTCAATGTGTGCATTCAAGAGACAGAGTTAAACTCACGTGTGGATTCAGCGGTTTGCAAACCCTTTCTGTGCAGAATCCCAAAACCGGTATTTCCAGCCCAATGCCGGCATACGTACTAAACAGCAGGAAACTTCGTCTAAAACTCAGGAGAAACGTTTCCTTGAAACTGCTCTGCTGTGCGTTCGTTCACCTAAGAGAGTTGAATCTATGTTGAGATTCAGCGAGTCAGAAACACGTTTCTTCTAGGAGCTGCGTTGGGATATTCCCGAGTGAAGGGGACCATAGGCTGTACAGAGAAATATCTGCTTCTAAAACCAAAACGGAGCTATCTAACTGAATGGTTGTCAATGTGTGCCTTCAACTGACAGAGTTAAACTCACGTGTGGATTCAGCGGTTTGCCAACCCTTTCTGTGCAGAATCCCAAAACCGGTATTTCCAGTCCAATGCCGGCATACGTACTAAAGAGCAGGAAACTTCGTCTAAAACTCAGGAGAAACGTTTCCTTGAAACTGCTCTGCTGTGCGTTCGTTCACCTAAGAGAGTTGAATCTATGTTGAGATTCAGCGAATCAGAAACACGTTTCTTCTAGGAGCTGCGTTGGGATATTCCCGAGTGAATGGGACCATAGGCTGTACAGAGAAATATCTGCTTCTAAAACCAAAACGGAGCTATCTAACTGAATGGTTGTCAATGTGTGCATTCAACAGACAGAGTTAAACTCACGTGTGGATTCAGCGGTTTGCAAACCCTTTCTGTGCAGAATCCCAAAACCGGTATTTCCAGCCCAATGCCGGCATACGTACTAAAGAGCAGGAAACTTCGTCTAAAACTCAGGAGAAACGATTCCTTGAAACTTCTCTGCTGTTCGTTCGTTCACCTAAGAGAATTGAATCTATGTTGAGATTCAGCGAGTCAGAAACACGTTTCTTCTAGGAGCTGCGTTGGGATATTCCCGAGTGAATGGGACCATAGGCTGTACAGAGAAATATCTGCTTCTAAAACCAAAACGGAGCTATCTAACTGAATGGTTGTCAATGTGTGCCTTCAACTGACAGAGTTAAACTCACGTGTGGATTCAGCGGTTTGCAAACCCTTTCTGTGCAGAATCCCAAAACCGGTATTTCCAGCCCAATGCCGGCATACGTACTAAACAGCAGGAAACTTCGTCTAAAACTCAGGAGAAACGATTCCTTGAAACTTCTCTGCTGTGCGTTCGTTCACCTAAGAGAGTTGAATCTATGTTGAGATTCAGCGAGTCAGAAACACGTTTCTTCTAGGAGCTGCGTTGGGATATTCCCGAGTGAATGGGACCATAGGCTGTACAGAGAAATATCTGCTTCTAAAACCAAAACGGAGCTATCTAACTGAATGGTTGTCAATGTGTGCATTCAAGAGACAGAGTTAAACTCACGTGTGGATTCAGCGGTTTGCAAACCCTTTCTGTGCAGAATCCCAAAACCGGTATTTCCAGCCCAATGCCGGCATACGTACTAAACAGCAGGAAACTTCGTCTAAAACTCAGGAGAAACGTTTCCTTGAAACTGCTCTGCTGTGCGTTCGTTCACCTAAGAGAGTTGAATCTATGTTGAGATTCAGCGAGTCAGAAACACGTTTCTTCTAGGAGCTGCGTTGGGATATTCCCGAGTGAAGGGGACCATAGGCTGTACAGAGAAATATCTGCTTCTAAAACCAAAACGGAGCTATCTAACTGAATGGTTGTCAATGTGTGCCTTCAACTGACAGAGTTAAACTCACGTGTGGATTCAGCGGCTTGCAAACCCTTTCTGTGCAGAATCCCAAAACCGGTATTTCCAGTCCAATGCCGGCATACGTACTAAACAGCAGGAAACTTCGTCTAAAACTCAGGAGAAACGTTTCCTTGAAACTGCTCTGCTGTGCGTTCGTTCACCTAAGAGAGTTGAATCTATGTTGAGATTCAGCGAGTCAGAAACACGTTTCTTCTAGGAGCTGCGTTGGGATATTCCCGAGTGAATGGGACCATAGGCTGTACAGAGAAATATCTGCTTCTAAAACCAAAACGGAGCAATCTAACTGAATGGTTGTCAATGTGTGCATTCAACAGACAGAGTTAAACTCACGTGTGGATTCAGCGGTTTGCAAACCCTTTCTGTGCAGAATCCCAAAACCGGTATTTCCAGCCCAATGCCGGCATATGTACTAAACAGCAGGAAACTTCGTCTAAAACTCAGGAGAAACGATTCCTTGAAACTTCTCTGCTGTGCGTTCGTTCACCTAAGAGAATTGAATCTATGTTGAGATTCAGCGAGTCAGAAACACGTTTCTTCTAGGAGCTGCGTTGGGATATTCCCGAGTGAATGGGACCATAGGCTGTACAGAGAAATATCTGCTTCTAAAACCAAAACGGAGCTATCTAACTGAATGGTTGTCAATGTGTGCCTTCAACTGACAGAGTTAAACTCATGTGTGGATTCAGCGGTTTGCAAATCCTTTCTGTGCAGAATCCCAAAACCGGTATTTCCAGCCCAATGCCGGCATACGTACTAAACAGCAGGAAACTTCGTCTAAAACTCAGGAGAAACGATTCCTTGAAACTGCTCTGCTGTGCGTTCGTTCACCTAAGAGAGTTGAATCTATGTTGAGATTCAGAGAGTCAGAAACACGTTTCTTCTAGGAGCTGCGTTGGGATATTCCCGAGTGAATGAGACCATAGGCTGTACAGAGAAATATCTGCTTCTAAAACCAAAACGCAGCTATCTAACTGAATGGTTGTCAATGTGTGCATTCAACAGACAGAGTTAAACTCACGTGTGGATTCAGCGGTTTGCAAACCCTTTCTGTGCAGAATCCCAAAACCGGTATTTCCAGCCCAATGCCGGCATACATACTAAACAGCAGGAAACTTCGTCTAAAACTCAGTAGAAACGTTTCCTTGAAACTGCTCTGCTGTGCATTCGTTCACCTAAGAGAGTTGAATCTATGTTGAGATTCAGCGAGTCAGAAACACGTTTCTTCTAGCAGCTGCGTTGGTATATTCCCGAGTGAATGGGACCATAGGCTGTACAGAGAAATATCTGCTTCTAAAACCAAAACGGAGCTATCTAACTGAATGGTTGTCAATGTGTGCATTCAACAGACAGAGTTAAACTCACGTGTGGATTCAGCGGTTTGCCAACCCTTTCTGTGCAGAATCCCAAAACCGGTATTTCCAGTCCAATGCCGGCATACGTACTAAAGAGCAGGAAACTTCGTCTAAAACTCAGGAGAAAAGTTTCCTTGAAACTGTTCTGCTGTGCGTTCGTTCACCTAAGAGAGTTGAATCTATGTTGAGATTCAGCGAGTCAGAAACACGTTTCTTCTAGGAGCTGCGTTGGGATATTCCCGAGTGAATGGGACCATAGGCTGTACAGAGAAATATCTGCTTCTGAAACCAAAACGGAGCTATCTAACTGAATGGTTGTCAATGTGTGCATTCAACAGACAGAGTTAAACTCACGTGTGGATTCAGCGGTTTGCAAACCCTTTCTGTGCAGAATCCCAAAACCGGTATTTCCAGCCCAATGCCGGCATACGTACTAAACAGCAGGAAACTTCGTCTAAAACTCAGGAAAAACGATTCCTTGAAACTTCTCTGCTGTGCGTTCGTTCACCTAAGAGAGTTGAATCTATGTTGAGATTCAGCGAGTCAGAAACACGTTTCTTCTAGGAGCTGCGTTGGGATATTCCCGAGTGAATGGGACCATAGGCTGTACAGAGAAATATCTGCTTCTAAAACCAAAACGGAGCTATCTAACTGAATGGTTGTCAATGTGTGCCTTCAACTGACAGAGTTAAACTCATGTGTGGATTCAGCGGTTTGCAAATCCTTTCTGTGCAGAATCCCAAAACCGGTATTTCCAGCCCAATGCCGGCATACGTACTAAACAGCAGGAAACTTCGTCTAAAACTCAGGAGAAACGATTCCTTGAAACTGCTCTGCTGTGCGTTCGTTCACCTAAGAGAGTTGAATCTATGTTGAGATTCAGAGAGTCAGAAACACGTTTCTTCTAGGAGCTGCGTTGGGATATTCCCGAGTGAATGAGACCATAGGCTGTACAGAGAAATATCTGCTTCTAAAACCAAAACGCAGCTATCTAACTGAATGGTTGTCAATGTGTGCATTCAACAGACAGAGTTAAACTCACGTGTGGATTCAGCGGTTTGCAAACCCTTTCTGTGCAGAATCCCAAAACCGGTATTTCCAGCCCAATGCCGGCATACATACTAAACAGC
Organism: Aotus nancymaae; assembly: GCF_030222135.1. NCBI lineage: Eukaryota > Metazoa > Chordata > Mammalia > Primates > Aotidae > Aotus > Aotus nancymaae. The sequence goes on along the minus strand of NW_026988514.1, from coordinate 922,123 downwards.
AGGAAACTTCGTCTAAAACTCAGTAGAAACGTTTCCTTGAAACTGCTCTGCTGTGCATTCGTTCACCTAAGAGAGTTGAATCTATGTTGAGATTCAGCGAGTCAGAAACACGTTTCTTCTAGCAGCTGCGTTGGTATATTCCCGAGTGAATGGGACCATAGGCTGTACAGAGAAATATCTGCTTCTAAAACCAAAACGGAGCTATCTAACTGAATGGTTGTCAATGTGTGCATTCAACAGACAGAGTTAAACTCACGTGTGGATTCAGCGGTTTGCCAACCCTTTCTGTGCAGAATCCCAAAACCGGTATTTCCAGTCCAATGCCGGCATACGTACTAAAGAGCAGGAAACTTCGTCTAAAACTCAGGAGAAAAGTTTCCTTGAAACTGTTCTGCTGTGCGTTCGTTCACCTAAGAGAGTTGAATCTATGTTGAGATTCAGCGAGTCAGAAACACGTTTCTTCTAGGAGCTGCGTTGGGATATTCCCGAGTGAATGGGACCATAGGCTGTACAGAGAAATATCTGCTTCTGAAACCAAAACGGAGCTATCTAACTGAATGGTTGTCAATGTGTGCATTCAACAGACAGAGTTAAACTCACGTGTGGATTCAGCGGTTTGCAAACCCTTTCTGTGCAGAATCCCAAAACCGGTATTTCCAGCCCAATGCCGGCATACGTACTAAACAGCAGGAAACTTCGTCTAAAACTCAGGAAAAACGATTCCTTGAAACTTCTCTGCTGTGCGTTCGTTCACCTAAGAGAGTTGAATCTATGTTGAGATTCAGCGAGTCAGAAACACGTTTCTTCTAGGAGCTGCGTTGGGATATTCCCGAGTGAATGGGACCATAGGCTGTACAGAGAAATATCTGCTTCTAAAACCAAAACGGAGCTATCTAACTGAATGGTTGTCAATGTGTGCATTCAAGAGACAGAGTTAAACTCACGTGTGGATTCAGCGGTTTGCCAACCCTTTCTGTGCAGAATCCCAAAACCGGTATTTCCAGTCCAATGCCGGCATACGTACGAAAGAGCAGGAAACTGCGTCTAAAACTCAGGAGAAAAGTTTCCTTGAAACTGCTCTGCTGTGCGTTCGTTCACCTAAGAGAGTTGAATCTATGTTGAGATTCAGCGAGTCAGAAACACGTTTCTTCTAGGAGCTGCGTTGGGATATTCCCGAGTGAATGGGACCATAGGCTGTACAGAGAAATATCTGCTTCTAAAACCAAAACGGAGCTCTCTAACTGAATGGTTGTCAATGTGTGCATTCAACAGACAGAGTTAAACTCACGTGTGGATTCAGCGGTTTGCAAACCCTTTCTGTGCAGAATCCCAAAACCGGTATTTCCAGCCCAATGCCGGCATACGTACTAAAGAGCAGGAAACTTCGTCTAAAACTCAGGAGAAACGTTTCCTTGAAACTGCTCTGCGGTGCGTTCGTTCACCTAAGAGAGTTGAATCTATGTTGAGATTCAGCGAGTCAGAAACACGTTTCTTCTAGGAGCTGCGTTGGGATATTCCCGAGTGAATGGGACCATAGGCTGTACAGAGAAATATCTGCTTCTAAATACAAAATGGAGCTATCTAACTGAATGGTTGTCAATGTGTGCATTCAACTGACAGAGTTAAACTCACGTGTGGATTCAGCGGCTTGCAAACCCTTTCTGTGCAGAATCCCAAAACCGGTATTTCCAGCCCAATGCCGGTATACGTACTAAAGAGCAGGAAACTTCGTCTAAAACTCAGGAGAAACGTTTCCTTGAAACTGCTCTGCTGTGCGTTCGTTCACCTAAGAGAGTTGAATCTATGTTGAGATTCAGCGAGTCAGAAACACGTTTCTTCTAGGAGCTGCGTTGGGATATTCCCGAGTGAATGGGACCATAGGCTGTACAGAGAAATATCTGCTTCTAAAACCAAAACGGAGCTATCTAACTGAATGGTTGTCAATGTGTGCATTCAACAGACAGAGTTAAACTCACGTGTCGATTCAGCGGTTTGCAAACCCTTTCTGTGCAGAATCCCAAAACCGGTATTTCCAGCCCAATGCCGGCATACGTACTAAACAGCAGGAAACTTCGTCTAAAACTCAGGAGAAACGTTTCCTTGAAACTGCTCTGCTGTGCGTTCGTTCACCTAAGAGAGTTGAATCTATGTTGAGATTCAGCGAGTCAGAAACACGTTTCTTCTAGGAGCTGCGTTGGGATATTCCCGAGTGAATGGGACCATAGGCTGTACAGAGAAATATCTGCTTCTAAAACCAAAACGGAGCTATCTAACTGAATGGTTGTCAATGTGTGCATTCAAGAGACAGAGTTAAACTCACGTGTGGATTCAGCGGTTTGCAAACCCTTTCTGTGCAGAATCCCAAAACCGGTATTTCCAGCCCAATGCCGGCATACGTACTAAACAGCAGGAAACTTCGTCTAAAACTCAGGAGAAACGTTTCCTTGAAACTGCTCTGCTGTGCGTTCGTTCACCTAAGAGAGTTGAATCTATGTTGAGATTCAGCGAGTCAGAAACACGTTTCTTCTAGGAGCTGCGTTGGGATATTCCCGAGTGAAGGGGACCATAGGCTGTACAGAGAAATATCTGCTTCTAAAACCAAAACGGAGCTATCTAACTGAATGGTTGTCAATGTGTGCCTTCAACTGACAGAATTAAACTCACGTGTGGATTCAGCGGTTTGCCAACCCTTTCTGTGCAGAATCCCAAAACCGGTATTTCCAGTCCAATGCCGGCATACGTACTAAAGAGCAGGAAACTTCGTCTAAAACTCAGGAGAAACGTTTCCTTGAAACTGCTCTGCTGTGCGTTCGTTCACCTAAGAGAGTTGAATCTATGTTGAGATTCAGCGAGTCAGAAACACGTTTCTTCTAGGAGCTGCGTTGGGATATTCCCGAGTGAATGGGACCATAGGCTGTACAGAGAAATATCTGCTTCTAAAACCAAAACGGAGCTATCTAACTGAATGGTTGTCAATGTGTGCATTCAACAGACAGAGTTAAACTCACGTGTGGATTCAGCGGTTTGCAAACCCTTTCTGTGCAGAATCCCAAAACCGGTATTTCCAGCCCAATGCCGGCATACGTACTAAACAGCAGGAAACTTCGTCTAAAACTCAGGAGAAACGATTCCTTGAAACTTCTCTGCTGTTCGTTCGTTCACCTAAGAGAATTGAATCTATGTTGAGATTCAGCGAGTCAGAAACACGTTTCTTCTAGGAGCTGCGTTGGGATATTCCCGAGTGAATGGGACCATAGGCTGTACAGAGAAATATCTGCTTCTAAAACCAAAACGGAGCTATCTAACTGAATGGTTGTCAATGTGTGCCTTCAACTGACAGAGTTAAACTCACGTGTGGATTCAGCGGTTTGCAAACCCTTTCTGTGCAGAATCCCAAAACCGGTATTTCCAGCCCAATGCCGGCATACGTACTAAACAGCAGGAAACTTCGTCTAAAACTCAGGAGAAACGATTCCTTGAAACTTCTCTGCTGTGCGTTCGTTCACCTAAGAGAGTTGAATCTATGTTGAGATTCAGCGAGTCAGAAACACGTTTCTTCTAGGAGCTGCGTTGGGATATTCCCGAGTGAATGGGACCATAGGCTGTACAGAGAAATATCTGCTTCTAAAACCAAAACGGAGCTATCTAACTGAATGGTTGTCAATGTGTGCATTCAAGAGACAGAGTTAAACTCACGTGTGGATTCAGCGGTTTGCAAACCCTTTCTGTGCAGAATCCCAAAACCGGTATTTCCAGCCCAATGCCGGCATACGTACTAAACAGCAGGAAACTTCGTCTAAAACTCAGGAGAAACGTTTCCTTGAAACTGCTCTGCTGTGCGTTCGTTCAACTAAGAGAGTTGAATCTATGTTGAGATTCAGCGAGTCAGAAACACGTTTCTTCTAGGAGCTGCGTTGGGATATTCCCGAGTGAAGGGGACCATAGGCTGTACAGAGAAATATCTGCTTCTAAAACCAAAACGGAGCTATCTAACTGAATGGTTGTCAATGTGTGCATTCAACTGACAGAGTTAAACTCACGTGTGGATTCAGCGGTTTGCCAACCCTTTCTGTGCAGAATCCCAAAACCGGTATTTCCAGTCCAATGCCGGCATACGTACTAAAGAGCAGGAAACTTCGTCTAAAACTCAGGAGAAACGTTTCCTTGAAACTGCTCTGCTGTGCGTTCGTTCACCTAAGAGAGTTGAATCTATGTTGAGATTCAGCGAGTCAGAAACACGTTTCTTCTAGGAGCTGCGTTGGGATATTCCCGAGTGAAAGGGACCATAGGCTGTACAGAGAAATATCTGCTTCTAAATACAAAATGGAGGTATCTAACTGAATGGTTGTCAATGTGTGCATTCAACTGACAGAGTTAAACTCAACTGTGGATTCAGCGGCTTGCAAACCCTTTCTGTGCAGAATCCCAAAACCGGTATTTCCAGTCCAATGCCGGCATACGTACTAAACAGCAGGAAACTTCGTCTAAAACTCAGGAGAAACGTTTCCTTGAAACTGCTGTGCTGTGCGTTCGTTCACCTAAGAGAGTTGAATCTATGTTGAGATTCAGCGAGTCAGAAACACGTTTCTTCTAGGAGCTGAGTTGGGATATTCCCGAGTGAATGGGACCATAGGCTGTACAGAGAAATATCTGCTTCTAAAACCAAAACGGAGCTATCTAACTGAATGGTTGTCAATGTGTGCATTCAAGAGACAGAGTTAAACTCAGGTGTGGATTCAGCGGTTTGCAAACCCTTTCTGTGCAGAATCCCAAAACCGGTATTTCCAGCCCAATGCCGGCATATGTACTAAACAGCAGGAAACTTCGTCTAAAACTCAGGAGAAACGTTTCCTTGAAACTGCTCTGCTGTTCGTTCGTTCACCTAAGAGAGTTGAATCTATGTTGAGATTCAGCGAGTCAGAAACACGTTTCTTCTAGGAGCTGCGTTGGGGCATTCCCGAGTGAATGGGACCATAGGCTGTACAGAGAAATATCTGCTTCTAAAACCAAAACGGAGCTATCTAACTGAATGGTTGTCAATGTGTGCATTCAACAGACAGAGTTAAACTCACGTGTGGATTCAGCGGTTTGCAAACCCTTTCTGTGCAGAATCCCAAAACCGGTATTTCCAGCCCAATGCCGGCGTACGTACTAAACAGCAGGAAACTTCGTCTAAAACTCAGGAGAAACGTTTCCTTGAAACTGCTCTGCTGTGCGTTCGTTCACCTAAGAGAGTTGAATCTATGTTGAGATTCAGCGAGTCAGAAACACGTTTCTTCTAGGAGCTGCGTTGGGATATTCCCGAGTGAAGGGGACCATAGGCTGTACAGAGAAATATCTGCTTCTAAAACCAAAACGGAGCTATCTAACTGAATGGTTGTCAATGTGTGCCTTCAACTGACAGAGTTAAACTCACGTGTGGATTCAGCGGTTTCCCAACCCTTTCTGTGCAGAATCCCAAAACCGGTATTTCCAGTCCAATGCCGGCATACGTACTAAAGAGCAGGAAACTTCGTCTAAAACTCAGGAGAAACGTTTCCTTGAAACTGCTCTGCTGTGCGTTCGTTCACCTAAGAGAGTTGAATCTAGGTTGAGATTCAGCGAGTCAGAAACACGTTTCTTCTAGGAGCTGCGTTGGGATATTCCCGAGTGAATGGGACCATAGGCTGTACAGAGAAATGTCTGCTTCTAAAACCAAAACGGAGCTATCTAACTGAATGGTTGTCAATGTGTGCATTCAACAGACAGAGTTAAACTCACGTGTGGATTCAGCGGTTTGCAAACCCTTTCTGTGCAGAATCCCAAAACCGGTATTTCCAGCCCAATGCCGGCATACGTACTAAACAGCAGGAAACTTCGTCTAAAACTAAGGAGAAACGATTCCTTGAAACTGCTCTGCTGTGCGTTCGTTCACCTAAGAGAGTTGAATCTATGTTGAGATTCAGCGAGTCAGAAACACGTTTCTTCTAGGAGCTGCGTTGGGATATTCCCGAGTGAATGGGACCATAGGCTGTACAGAGAAATATCTGCTTCTAAAACCAAAACGGAGCTATCTAACTGAATGGTTGTCAATGTGTGCATTCAAGAGACAGAGTTAAACTCACGTGTGGATTCAGCGGTTTGCAAACCCTTTCTGTGCAGAATCCCAAAACCGGTATTTCCAGCCCAATGCCGGCATACGTACTAAAGAGCAGGAAACTTCGTCTAAAACTCAGGAGAAACGTTTCCTTGAAACTTCTCTGCTGTGCGTTCGTTCACCTAAGAGAGTTGAATCTATGTTGAGATTCAGCGAGTCAGAAACACGTTTCTTCTAGGAGCTGCGTTGGGATATTCCCGAGTGAATGGGACCATAGGCTGTACAGAGAAATATCTGCTTCTAAATACAAAATGGAGCTATCAAACTGAATGGTTGTCAATGTGGGCATTCAACTGACAGAGTTAAACTCAGGTGTGGATTCAGCGGCTTGCAAACCCTTTCTGTGCAGAATCCCAAAACCGGTATTTCCAGCCCAATGCCGGCATACGTACTAAAGAGCAGGAAACTTCGTCTAAAACTCAGGAGAAACGTTTCCTTGAAACTGCTCTGCTGTGCGTTCGTTCACCTAAGAGAGTTGAATCTATGTTGAGATTCAGCGAGTCAGAAACACGTTTCTTCTAGGAGCTGCGTTGGGATATTCCCGAGTGAATGGGACCATAGGCTGTACAGAGAAATATCTGCTTCTAAATACAAAATGGAGCTATCTAACTGAATGGTTGTCAATGTGTGCATTCAACTGACAGAGTTAAACTCACGTGTGGATTCAGCGGCTTGCAAACCCTTTCTGTGCAGAATCCCAAAACCGGTATTTCCAGCCCAATGCCGGTATACGTACTAAAGAGCAGGAAACTTCGTCTAAAACTCAGGAGAAACGTTTCCTTGAAACTGCTCTGCTGTGCGTTCGTTCACCTAAGAGAGTTGAATCTATGTTGAGATTCAGCGAGTCAGAAACACGTTTCTTCTAGGAGCTGCGTTGGGATATTCCCGAGTGAATGGGACCATAGGCTGTACAGAGAAATATCTGCTTCTAAAACCAAAACGGAGCTATCTAACTGAATGGTTGTCAATGTGTGCATTCAACAGACAGAGTTAAACTCACGTGTGGATTCAGCGGTTTGCAAACCCTTTCTGTGCAGAATCCCAAAACCGGTATTTCCAGCCCAATGCCGGCATACGTACTAAACAGCAGGAAACTTCGTCTAAAACTCAGGAGAAACGTTTCCTTGAAACTGCTCTGCTGTGCGTTCGTTCACCTAAGAGAGTTGAATCTATGTTGAGATTCAGCGAGTCAGAAACACGTTTCTTCTAGGAGCTGCGTTGGGATATTCCCGAGTGAATGGGACCATAGGCTGTACAGAGAAATATCTGCTTCTAAAACCAAAACGGAGCTATCTAACTGAATGGTTGTCAATGTGTGCCTTCAACTGACAGAGTTAAACTCACGTGTGGATTCAGCGGTTTCCCAACCCTTTCTGTGCAGAATCCCAAAACCGGTATTTCCAGTCCAATGCCGGCATACGTACTAAAGAGCAGGAAACTTCGTCTAAAACTCAGGAGAAACGTTTCCTTGAAACTGCTCTGCTGTGCGTTCGTTCACCTAAGAGAGTTGAATCTAGGTTGAGATTCAGCGAGTCAGAAACACGTTTCTTCTAGGAGCTGCGTTGGGATATTCCCGAGTGAATGGGACCATAGGCTGTACAGAGAAATGTCTGCTTCTAAAACCAAAACGGAGCTATCTAACTGAATGGTTGTCAATGTGTGCATTCAACAGACAGAGTTAAACTCACGTGTGGATTCAGCGGTTTGCAAACCCTTTCTGTGCAGAATCCCAAAACCGGTATTTCCAGCCCAATGCCGGCATACGTACTAAACAGCAGGAAACTTCGTCTAAAACTAAGGAGAAACGATTCCTTGAAACTGCTCTGCTGTGCGTTCGTTCACCTAAGAGAGTTGAATCTATGTTGAGATTCAGCGAGTCAGAAACACGTTTCTTCTAGGAGCTGCGTTGGGATATTCCCGAGTGAATGGGACCATAGGCTGTACAGAGAAATATCTGCTTCTAAAACCAAAACGGAGCTATCTAACTGAATGGTTGTCAATGTGTGCATTCAAGAGACAGAGTTAAACTCACGTGTGGATTCAGCGGTTTGCAAACCCTTTCTGTGCAGAATCCCAAAACCGGTATTTCCAGCCCAATGCCGGCATACGTACTAAAGAGCAGGAAACTTCGTCTAAAACTCAGGAGAAACGTTTCCTTGAAACTTCTCTGCTGTGCGTTCGTTCACCTAAGAGAGTTGAATCTATGTTGAGATTCAGCGAGTCAGAAACACGTTTCTTCTAGGAGCTGCGTTGGGATATTCCCGAGTGAATGGGACCATAGGCTGTACAGAGAAATATCTGCTTCTAAATACAAAATGGAGCTATCAAACTGAATGGTTGTCAATGTGGGCATTCAACTGACAGAGTTAAACTCAGGTGTGGATTCAGCGGCTTGCAAACCCTTTCTGTGCAGAATCCCAAAACCGGTATTTCCAGCCCAATGCCGGCATACGTACTAAAGAGCAGGAAACTTCGTCTAAAACTCAGGAGAAACGTTTCCTTGAAACTGCTCTGCTGTGCGTTCGTTCACCTAAGAGAGTTGAATCTATGTTGAGATTCAGCGAGTCAGAAACACGTTTCTTCTAGGAGCTGCGTTGGGATATTCCCGAGTGAATGGGACCATAGGCTGTACAGAGAAATATCTGCTTCTAAATACAAAATGGAGCTATCTAACTGAATGGTTGTCAATGTGTGCATTCAACTGACAGAGTTAAACTCACGTGTGGATTCAGCGGCTTGCAAACCCTTTCTGTGCAGAATCCCAAAACCGGTATTTCCAGCCCAATGCCGGTATACGTACTAAAGAGCAGGAAACTTCGTCTAAAACTCAGGAGAAACGTTTCCTTGAAACTGCTCTGCTGTGCGTTCGTTCACCTAAGAGAGTTGAATCTATGTTGAGATTCAGCGAGTCAGAAACACGTTTCTTCTAGGAGCTGCGTTGGGATATTCCCGAGTGAATGGGACCATAGGCTGTACAGAGAAATATCTGCTTCTAAAACCAAAACGGAGCTATCTAACTGAATGGTTGTCAATGTGTGCATTCAACAGACAGAGTTAAACTCACGTGTGGATTCAGCGGTTTGCAAACCCTTTCTGTGCAGAATCCCAAAACCGGTATTTCCAGCCCAATGCCGGCATACGTACTAAACAGCAGGAAACTTCGTCTAAAACTCAGGAGAAACGTTTCCTTGAAACTGCTCTGCTGTGCGTTCGTTCACCTAAGAGAGTTGAATCTATGTTGAGATTCAGCGAGTCAGAAACACGTTTCTTCTAGGAGCTGCGTTGGGATATTCCCGAGTGAATGGGACCATAGGCTGTACAGAGAAATATCTGCTTCTAAAACCAAAACGGAGCTATCTAACTGAATGGTTGTCAATGTGTGCATTCAAGAGACAGAGTTAAACTCACGTGTGGATTCAGCGGTTTGCAAACCCTTTCTGTGCAGAATCCCAAAACCGGTATTTCCAGCCCAATGCCGGCATACGTACTAAACAGCAGGAAACTTCGTCTAAAACTCAGGAGAAACGTTTCCTTGAAACTGCTCTGCTGTGCGTTCGTTCACCTAAGAGAGTTGAATCTATGTTGAGATTCAGCGAGTCAGAAACACGTTTCTTCTAGGAGCTGCGTTGGGATATTCCCGAGTGAAGGGAACCATAGGCTGTACAGAGAAATATCTGCTTCTAAAACCAAAACGGAGCTATCTAACTGAATGGTTGTCAATGTGTGCCTTCAACTGACAGAATTAAACTCACGTGTGGATTCAGCGGTTTGCCAACCCTTTCTGTGCAGAATCCCAAAACCGGTATTTCCAGTCCAATGCCGGCATACGTACTAAAGAGCAGGAAACTTCGTCTAAAACTCAGGAGAAACGTTTCCTTGAAACTGCTCTGCTGTGCGTTCGTTCACCTAAGAGAGTTGAATCTATGTTGAGATTCAGCGAGTCAGAAACACGTTTCTTCTAGGAGCTGCGTTGGGATATTCCCGAGTGAATGGGACCATAGGCTGTACAGAGAAATATCTGCTTCTAAAACCAAAACGGAGCTATCTAACTGAATGGTTGTCAATGTGTGCATTCAACAGACAGAGTTAAACTCACGTGTGGATTCAGCGGTTTGCAAACCCTTTCTGTGCAGAATCCCAAAACCGGTATTTCCAGCCCAATGCCGGCATACGTACTAAACAGCAGGAAACTTCGTCTAAAACTCAGGAGAAACGATTCCTTGAAACTTCTCTGCTGTTCGTTCGTTCACCTAAGAGAATTGAATCTATGTTGAGATTCAGCGAGTCAGAAACACGTTTCTTCTAGGAGCTGCGTTGGGATATTCCCGAGTGAATGGGACCATAGGCTGTACAGAGAAATATCTGCTTCTAAAACCAAAACGGAGCTATCTAACTGAATGGTTGTCAATGTGTGCCTTCAACTGACAGAGTTAAACTCACGTGTGGATTCAGCGGTTTGCAAACCCTTTCTGTGCAGAATCCCAAAACCGGTATTTCCAGCCCAATGCCGGCATACGTACTAAACAGCAGGAAACTTCGTCTAAAACTCAGGAGAAACGATTCCTTGAAACTTCTCTGCTGTGCGTTCGTTCACCTAAGAGAGTTGAATCTATGTTGAGATTCAGCGAGTCAGAAACACGTTTCTTCTAGGAGCTGCGTTGGGATATTCCCGAGTGAATGGGACCATAGGCTGTACAGAGAAATATCTGCTTCTAAAACCAAAACGGAGCTATCTAACTGAATGGTTGTCAATGTGTGCATTCAAGAGACAGAGTTAAACTCACGTGTGGATTCAGCGGTTTGCAAACCCTTTCTGTGCAGAATCCCAAAACCGGTATTTCCAGCCCAATGCCGGCATACGTACTAAACAGCAGGAAACTTCGTCTAAAACTCAGGAGAAACGTTTCCTTGAAACTGCTCTGCTGTGCGTTCGTTCAACTAAGAGAGTTGAATCTATGTTGAGATTCAGCGAGTCAGAAACACGTTTCTTCTAGGAGCTGCGTTGGGATATTCCCGAGTGAAGGGGACCATAGGCTGTACAGAGAAATATCTGCTTCTAAAACCAAAACGGAGCTATCTAACTGAATGGTTGTCAATGTGTGCATTCAACTGACAGAGTTAAACTCACGTGTGGATTCAGCGGTTTGCCAACCCTTTCTGTGCAGAATCCCAAAACCGGTATTTCCAGTCCAATGCCGGCATACGTACTAAAGAGCAGGAAACTTCGTCTAAAACTCAGGAGAAACGTTTCCTTGAAACTGCTCTGCTGTGCGTTCGTTCACCTAAGAGAGTTGAATCTATGTTGAGATTCAGCGAGTCAGAAACACGTTTCTTCTAGGAGCTGCGTTGGGATATTCCCGAGTGAATGGGACCATAGGCTGTACAGAGAAATATCTGCTTCTAAAACCAAAACGGAGCAATCTAACTGAATGGTTGTCAATGTGTGCATTCAACAGACAGAGTTAAACTCACGTGTGGATTCAGCGGTTTGCAAACCCTTTCTGTGCAGAATCCCAAAACCGGTATTTCCAGCCCAATGCCGGCATACGTACTAAACAGCAGGAAACTTCGTCTAAAACTCAGGAGAAACGATTCCTTGAAACTGCTCTGCTGTGCGTTCGTTCACCTAAGAGAATTGAATCTATGTTGAGATTCAGCGAGTCAGAAACACGTTTCTTCTAGGAGCTGTGTTGGGATATTCCCGAGTGAATGGGACCATAGGCTGTACAGAGAAATATCTGCTTCTAAAACCAAAACGGAGCTTTCTAACTGAATGGTTGTCAATGTGTGCCTTCAACTGACAGAGTTAAACTCAGGTGTGGATTCAGCGGCTTGCAAACCCTTTCTGTGCAGAATCCCAAAACCGGTATTTCCAGCCCAATGCCGGCATACGTACTAAAGAGCAGGAAACTTCGTCTAAAACTCAGGAGAAACGTTTCCTTGAAACTGCTCTGCTGTGCGTTCGTTCACCTAAGAGAGTTGAATCTATGTTGAGATTCAGCGAGTCAGAAACACGTTTCTTCTAGGAGCTGCGTTGGGATATTCCCGAGTGAATGGGACCATAGGCTGTACAGAGAAATATCTGCTTCTAAAACCAAAACGGAGCTATCTAACTGAATGGTTGTCAATGTGTGCATTCAACAGACAGAGTTAAACTCACGTGTGGATTCAGCGGTTTGCCAACCCTTTCTGTGCAGAATCCCAAAACCGGTATTTCCAGTCCAATGCCGGCATACGTACGAAAGAGCAGGAAACTGCGTCTAAAACTCAGGAGAAAAGTTTCCTTGAAACTGCTCTGCTGTGCGTTCGTTCACCTAAGAGAGTTGAATCTATGTTGAGATTCAGCGAGTCAGAAACACGTTTCTTCTAGGAGCTGCGTTGGGATATTCCCGAGTGAATGGGACCATAGGCTGTACAGAGAAATATCTGCTTCTAAAACCAAAACGGAGCTCTCTAACTGAATGGTTGTCAATGTGTGCATTCAACAGACAGAGTTAAACTCACGTGTGGATTCAGCGGTTTGCAAACCCTTTCTGTGCAGAATCCCAAAACCGGTATTTCCAGCCCAATGCCGGCATACGTACTAAAGAGCAGGAAACTTCGTCTAAAACTCAGGAGAAACGTTTCCTTGAAACTTCTCTGCTGTGCGTTCGTTCACCTAAGAGAGTTGAATCTATGTTGAGATTCAGCGAGTCAGAAACACGTTTCTTCTAGGAGCTGCGTTGGGATATTCCCGAGTGAATGGGACCATAGGCTGTACAGAGAAATATCTGCTTCTAAATACAAAATGGAGCTATCAAACTGAATGGTTGTCAATGTGGGCATTCAACTGACAGAGTTAAACTCAGGTGTGGATTCAGCGGCTTGCAAACCCTTTCTGTGCAGAATCCCAAAACCGGTATTTCCAGCCCAATGCCGGCATACGTACTAAACAGCAGGAAACTTCGTCTAAAACTCAGGAGAAACGTTTCCTTGAAACTGCTCTGCTGTGCGTTCGTTCACCTAAGAGAGTTGAATCTATGTTGAGATTCAGCGAGTCAGAAACACGTTTCTTCTAGGAGCTGCGTTGGGATATTCCCGAGTGAATGGGACCATAGGCTGTACAGAGAAATATCTGCTTCTAAAACCAAAACGGAGCTATCTAACTGAATGGTTGTCAATGTGTGCATTCAAGAGACAGAGTTAAACTCACGTGTGGATTCAGCGGTTTGCAAACCCTTTCTGTGCAGAATCCCAAAACCGGTATTTCCAGCCCAATGCCGGCATACGTACTAAACAGCAGGAAACTTCGTCTAAAACTCAGGAGAAACGTTTCCTTGAAACTGCTCTGCTGTGCGTTCGTTCACCTAAGAGAGTTGAATCTATGTTGAGATTCAGCGAGTCAGAAACACGTTTCTTCTAGGAGCTGCGTTGGGATATTCCCGAGTGAAGGGAACCATAGGCTGTACAGAGAAATATCTGCTTCTAAAACCAAAACGGAGCTATCTAACTGAATGGTTGTCAATGTGTGCCTTCAACTGACAGAATTAAACTCACGTGTGGATTCAGCGGTTTGCAAACCCTTTCTGTGCAGAATCCCAAAACCGGTATTTCCAGTCCAATGCCGGCATACGTACTAAAGAGCAGGAAACTTCGTCTAAAACTCAGGAGAAACGTTTCCTTGAAACTGCTCTGCTGTGCGTTCGTTCACCTAAGAGAGTTGAATCTATGTTGAGATTCAGCGAGTCAGAAACACGTTTCTTCTAGGAGCTGCGTTGGGATATTCCCGAGTGAATGGGACCATAGGCTGTACAGAGAAATATCTGCTTCTAAAACCAAAACGGAGCTATCTAACTGAATGGTTGTCAATGTGTGCATTCAACAGACAGAGTTAAACTCACGTGTGGATTCAGCGGTTTGCAAACCCTTTCTGTGCAGAATCCCAAAACCGGTATTTCCAGCCCAATGCCGGCATACGTACTAAACAGCAGGAAACTTCGTCTAAAACTCAGGAGAAACGATTCCTTGAAACTTCTCTGCTGTTCGTTCGTTCACCTAAGAGAATTGAATCTATGTTGAGATTCAGCGAGTCAGAAACACGTTTCTTCTAGGAGCTGCGTTGGGATATTCCCGAGTGAATGGGACCATAGGCTGTACAGAGAAATATCTGCTTCTAAAACCAAAACGGAGCTATCTAACTGAATGGTTGTCAATGTGTGCCTTCAACTGACAGAGTTAAACTCACGTGTGGATTCAGCGGTTTGCAAACCCTTTCTGTGCAGAATCCCAAAACCGGTATTTCCAGCCCAATGCCGGCATACGTACTAAACAGCAGGAAACTTCGTCTAAAACTCAGGAGAAACGATTCCTTGAAACTTCTCTGCTGTGCGTTCGTTCACCTAAGAGAGTTGAATCTATGTTGAGATTCAGCGAGTCAGAAACACGTTTCTTCTAGGAGCTGCGTTGGGATATTCCCGAGTGAATGGGACCATAGGCTGTACAGAGAAATATCTGCTTCTAAAACCAAAACGGAGCTATCTAACTGAATGGTTGTCAATGTGTGCATTCAAGAGACAGAGTTAAACTCACGTGTGGATTCAGCGGTTTGCAAACCCTTTCTGTGCAGAATCCCAAAACCGGTATTTCCAGCCCAATGCCGGCATACGTACTAAACAGCAGGAAACTTCGTCTAAAACTCAGGAGAAACGTTTCCTTGAAACTGCTCTGCTGTGCGTTCGTTCAACTAAGAGAGTTGAATCTATGTTGAGATTCAGCGAGTCAGAAACACGTTTCTTCTAGGAGCTGCGTTGGGATATTCCCGAGTGAAGGGGACCATAGGCTGTACAGAGAAATATCTGCTTCTAAAACCAAAACGGAGCTATCTAACTGAATGGTTGTCAATGTGTGCATTCAACTGACAGAGTTAAACTCACGTGTGGATTCAGCGGTTTGCCAACCCTTTCTGTGCAGAATCCCAAAACCGGTATTTCCAGTCCAATGCCGGCATACGTACTAAAGAGCAGGAAACTTCGTCTAAAACTCAGGAGAAACGTTTCCTTGAAACTGCTCTGCTGTGCGTTCGTTCACCTAAGAGAGTTGAATCTATGTTGAGATTCAGCGAGTCAGAAACACGTTTCTTCTAGGAGCTGCGTTGGGATATTCCCGAGTGAATGGGACCATAGGCTGTACAGAGAAATATCTGCTTCTAAAACCAAAACGGAGCAATCTAACTGAATGGTTGTCAATGTGTGCATTCAACAGACAGAGTTAAACTCACGTGTGGATTCAGCGGTTTGCAAACCCTTTCTGTGCAGAATCCCAAAACCGGTATTTCCAGCCCAATGCCGGCATACGTACTAAACAGCAGGAAACTTCGTCTAAAACTCAGGAGAAACGATTCCTTGAAACTGCTCTGCTGTGCGTTCGTTCACCTAAGAGAATTGAATCTATGTTGAGATTCAGCGAGTCAGAAACACGTTTCTTCTAGGAGCTGTGTTGGGATATTCCCGAGTGAATGGGACCATAGGCTGTACAGAGAAATATCTGCTTCTAAAACCAAAACGGAGCTTTCTAACTGAATGGTTGTCAATGTGTGCCTTCAACTGACAGAGTTAAACTCAGGTGTGGATTCAGCGGCTTGCAAACCCTTTCTGTGCAGAATCCCAAAACCGGTATTTCCAGCCCAATGCCGGCATACGTACTAAAGAGCAGGAAACTTCGTCTAAAACTCAGGAGAAACGTTTCCTTGAAACTGCTCTGCTGTGCGTTCGTTCACCTAAGAGAGTTGAATCTATGTTGAGATTCAGCGAGTCAGAAACACGTTTCTTCTAGGAGCTGCGTTGGGATATTCCCGAGTGAATGGGACCATAGGCTGTACAGAGAAATATCTGCTTCTAAAACCAAAACGGAGCTATCTAACTGAATGGTTGTCAATGTGTGCATTCAACAGACAGAGTTAAACTCACGTGTGGATTCAGCGGTTTGCCAACCCTTTCTGTGCAGAATCCCAAAACCGGTATTTCCAGTCCAATGCCGGCATACGTACGAAAGAGCAGGAAACTGCGTCTAAAACTCAGGAGAAAAGTTTCCTTGAAACTGCTCTGCTGTGCGTTCGTTCACCTAAGAGAGTTGAATCTATGTTGAGATTCAGCGAGTCAGAAACACGTTTCTTCTAGGAGCTGCGTTGGGATATTCCCGAGTGAATGGGACCATAGGCTGTACAGAGAAATATCTGCTTCTAAAACCAAAACGGAGCTCTCTAACTGAATGGTTGTCAATGTGTGCATTCAACAGACAGAGTTAAACTCACGTGTGGATTCAGCGGTTTGCAAACCCTTTCTGTGCAGAATCCCAAAACCGGTATTTCCAGCCCAATGCCGGCATACGTACTAAAGAGCAGGAAACTTCGTCTAAAACTCAGGAGAAACGTTTCCTTGAAACTTCTCTGCTGTGCGTTCGTTCACCTAAGAGAGTTGAATCTATGTTGAGATTCAGCGAGTCAGAAACACGTTTCTTCTAGGAGCTGCGTTGGGATATTCCCGAGTGAATGGGACCATAGGCTGTACAGAGAAATATCTGCTTCTAAATACAAAATGGAGCTATCAAACTGAATGGTTGTCAATGTGGGCATTCAACTGACAGAGTTAAACTCAGGTGTGGATTCAGCGGCTTGCAAACCCTTTCTGTGCAGAATCCCAAAACCGGTATTTCCAGCCCAATGCCGGCATACGTACTAAGGAGCAGGAAACTTCGTCTAAAACTCAGGAGAAACGTTTCCTTGAAACTGCTCTGCTGTGCGTTCGTTCACCTAAGAGAGTTGAATCTATGTTGAGATTCAGCGAGTCAGAAACACGTTTCTTCTAGGAGCTGCGTTGGGATATTCCCGAGTGAATGGGACCATAGGCTGTACAGAGAAATATCTGCTTCTAAAACCAAAACGGAGCTATCTAACTGAATGGTTGTCAATGTGTGCATTCAACAGACAGAGTTAAACTCACGTGTGGATTCAGCGGTTTGCAAACCCTTTCTGTGCAGAATCCCAAAACCGGTATTTCCAGCCCAATGCCGGCATACGTACTAAACAGCAGGAAACTTCGTCTAAAACTCAGGAGAAACGATTCCTTGAAACTTCTCTGCTGTTCGTTCGTTCACCTAAGAGAATTGAATCTATGTTGAGATTCAGCGAGTCAGAAACACGTTTCTTCTAGGAGCTGCGTTGGGATATTCCCGAGTGAATGGGACCATAGGCTGTACAGAGAAATATCTGCTTCTAAAACCAAAACGGAGCTATCTAACTGAATGGTTGTCAATGTGTGCCTTCAACTGACAGAGTTAAACTCACGTGTGGATTCAGCGGTTTGCAAACCCTTTCTGTGCAGAATCCCAAAACCGGTATTTCCAGCCCAATGCCGGCATACGTACTAAACAGCAGGAAACTTCGTCTAAAACTCAGGAGAAACGATTCCTTGAAACTTCTCTGCTGTGCGTTCGTTCACCTAAGAGAGTTGAATCTATGTTGAGATTCAGCGAGTCAGAAACACGTTTCTTCTAGGAGCTGCGTTGGGATATTCCCGAGTGAATGGGACCATAGGCTGTACAGAGAAATATCTGCTTCTAAAACCAAAACGGAGCTATCTAACTGAATGGTTGTCAATGTGTGCATTCAAGAGACAGAGTTAAACTCACGTGTGGATTCAGCGGTTTGCAAACCCTTTCTGTGCAGAATCCCAAAACCGGTATTTCCAGCCCAATGCCGGCATACGTACTAAACAGCAGGAAACTTCGTCTAAAACTCAGGAGAAACGTTTCCTTGAAACTGCTCTGCTGTGCGTTCGTTCAACTAAGAGAGTTGAATCTATGTTGAGATTCAGCGAGTCAGAAACACGTTTCTTCTAGGAGCTGCGTTGGGATATTCCCGAGTGAAGGGGACCATAGGCTGTACAGAGAAATATCTGCTTCTAAAACCAAAACGGAGCTATCTAACTGAATGGTTGTCAATGTGTGCATTCAACTGACAGAGTTAAACTCACGTGTGGATTCAGCGGTTTGCCAACCCTTTCTGTGCAGAATCCCAAAACCGGTATTTCCAGTCCAATGCCGGCATACGTACTAAAGAGCAGGAAACTTCGTCTAAAACTCAGGAGAAACGTTTCCTTGAAACTGCTCTGCTGTGCGTTCGTTCACCTAAGAGAGTTGAATCTATGTTGAGATTCAGCGAGTCAGAAACACGTTTCTTCTAGGAGCTGCGTTGGGATATTCCCGAGTGAATGGGACCATAGGCTGTACAGAGAAATATCTGCTTCTAAAACCAAAACGGAGCAATCTAACTGAATGGTTGTCAATGTGTGCATTCAACAGACAGAGTTAAACTCACGTGTGGATTCAGCGGTTTGCAAACCCTTTCTGTGCAGAATCCCAAAACCGGTATTTCCAGCCCAATGCCGGCATACGTACTAAACAGCAGGAAACTTCGTCTAAAACTCAGGAGAAACGATTCCTTGAAACTGCTCTGCTGTGCGTTCGTTCACCTAAGAGAATTGAATCTATGTTGAGATTCAGCGAGTCAGAAACACGTTTCTTCTAGGAGCTGTGTTGGGATATTCCCGAGTGAATGGGACCATAGGCTGTACAGAGAAATATCTGCTTCTAAAACCAAAACGGAGCTTTCTAACTGAATGGTTGTCAATGTGTGCCTTCAACTGACAGAGTTAAACTCAGGTGTGGATTCAGCGGCTTGCAAACCCTTTCTGTGCAGAATCCCAAAACCGGTATTTCCAGCCCAATGCCGGCATACGTACTAAAGAGCAGGAAACTTCGTCTAAAACTCAGGAGAAACGTTTCCTTGAAACTGCTCTGCTGTGCGTTCGTTCACCTAAGAGAGTTGAATCTATGTTGAGATTCAGCGAGTCAGAAACACGTTTCTTCTAGGAGCTGCGTTGGGATATTCCCGAGTGAATGGGACCATAGGCTGTACAGAGAAATATCTGCTTCTAAATACAAAATGGAGCTATCTAACTGAATGGTTGTCAATGTGTGCATTCACCTGACAGAGTTAAACTCACGTGTGGATTCAGCGGCTTGCAAACCCTTTCTGTGCAGAATCCCAAAACCGGTATTTCCAGCCCAATGCCGGTATACGTACTAAAGAGCAGGAAACTTCGTCTAAAACTCAGGAGAAACGTTTCCTTGAAACTGCTCTGCTGTGCGTTCGTTCACCTAAGAGAGTTGAATCTATGTTGAGATTCAGCGAGTCAGAAACACGTTTCTTCTAGGAGCTGCGTTGGGATATTCCCGAGTGAATGGGACCATAGGCTGTACAGAGAAATATCTGCTTCTAAAACCAAAACGGAGCTCTCTAACTGAATGGTTGTCAATGTGTGCATTCAACAGACAGAGTTAAACTCACGTGTGGATTCAGCGGTTTGCAAACCCTTTCTGTGCAGAATCCCAAAACCGGTATTTCCAGCCCAATGCCGGCATACGTACTAAAGAGCAGGAAACTTCGTCTAAAACTCAGGAGAAACGTTTCCTTGAAACTTCTCTGCTGTGCGTTCGTTCACCTAAGAGAGTTGAATCTATGTTGAGATTCAGCGAGTCAGAAACACGTTTCTTCTAGGAGCTGCGTTGGGATATTCCCGAGTGAATGGGACCATAGGCTGTACAGAGAAATATCTGCTTCTAAATACAAAATGGAGCTATCAAACTGAATGGTTGTCAATGTGGGCATTCAACTGACAGAGTTAAACTCAGGTGTGGATTCAGCGGCTTGCAAACCCTTTCTGTGCAGAATCCCAAAACCGGTATTTCCAGCCCAATGCCGGCATACGTACTAAGGAGCAGGAAACTTCGCCTAAAACTCAGGAGAAACGTTTCCTTGAAACTGCTCTGCTGTGCGTTCGTTCACCTAAGAGAGTTGAATCTATGTTGAGATTCAGCGAGTCAGAAACACGTTTCTTCTAGGAGCTGCGTTGGGATATTCCCGAGTGAATGGGACCATAGGCTGTACAGAGAAATATCTGCTTCTAAAACCAAAACGGAGCTATCTAACTGAATGGTTGTCAATGTGTGCATTCAACAGACAGAGTTAAACTCACGTGTGGATTCAGCGGTTTGCAAACCCTTTCTGTGCAGAATCCCAAAACCGGTATTTCCAGCCCAATGCCGGCATACGTACTAAACAGCAGGAAACTTCGTCTAAAACTCAGGAGAAACGATTCCTTGAAACTTCTCTGCTGTTCGTTCGTTCACCTAAGAGAATTGAATCTATGTTGAGATTCAGCGAGTCAGAAACACGTTTCTTCTAGGAGCTGCGTTGGGATATTCCCGAGTGAATGGGACCATAGGCTGTACAGAGAAATATCTGCTTCTAAAACCAAAACGGAGCTATCTAACTGAATGGTTGTCAATGTGTGCCTTCAACTGACAGAGTTAAACTCACGTGTGGATTCAGCGGTTTGCAAACCCTTTCTGTGCAGAATCCCAAAACCGGTATTTCCAGCCCAATGCCGGCATACGTACTAAACAGCAGGAAACTTCGTCTAAAACTCAGGAGAAACGATTCCTTGAAACTTCTCTGCTGTGCGTTCGTTCACCTAAGAGAGTTGAATCTATGTTGAGATTCAGCGAGTCAGAAACACGTTTCTTCTAGGAGCTGCGTTGGGATATTCCCGAGTGAATGGGACCATAGGCTGTACAGAGAAATATCTGCTTCTAAAACCAAAACGGAGCTATCTAACTGAATGGTTGTCAATGTGTGCATTCAAGAGACAGAGTTAAACTCACGTGTGGATTCAGCGGTTTGCAAACCCTTTCTGTGCAGAATCCCAAAACCGGTATTTCCAGCCCAATGCCGGCATACGTACTAAACAGCAGGAAACTTCGTCTAAAACTCAGGAGAAACGTTTCCTTGAAACTGCTCTGCTGTGCGTTCGTTCAACTAAGAGAGTTGAATCTATGTTGAGATTCAGCGAGTCAGAAACACGTTTCTTCTAGGAGCTGCGTTGGGATATTCCCGAGTGAAGGGGACCATAGGCTGTACAGAGAAATATCTGCTTCTAAAACCAAAACGGAGCTATCTAACTGAATGGTTGTCAATGTGTGCATTCAACTGACAGAGTTAAACTCACGTGTGGATTCAGCGGTTTGCCAACCCTTTCTGTGCAGAATCCCAAAACCGGTATTTCCAGTCCAATGCCGGCATACGTACTAAAGAGCAGGAAACTTCGTCTAAAACTCAGGAGAAACGTTTCCTTGAAACTGCTCTGCTGTGCGTTCGTTCACCTAAGAGAGTTGAATCTATGTTGAGATTCAGCGAGTCAGAAACACGTTTCTTCTAGGAGCTGCGTTGGGATATTCCCGAGTGAATGGGACCATAGGCTGTACAGAGAAATATCTGCTTCTAAAACCAAAACGGAGCAATCTAACTGAATGGTTGTCAATGTGTGCATTCAACAGACAGAGTTAAACTCACGTGTGGATTCAGCGGTTTGCAAACCCTTTCTGTGCAGAATCCCAAAACCGGTATTTCCAGCCCAATGCCGGCATACGTACTAAACAGCAGGAAACTTCGTCTAAAACTCAGGAGAAACGATTCCTTGAAACTGCTCTGCTGTGCGTTCGTTCACCTAAGAGAATTGAATCTATGTTGAGATTCAGCGAGTCAGAAACACGTTTCTTCTAGGAGCTGTGTTGGGATATTCCCGAGTGAATGGGACCATAGGCTGTACAGAGAAATATCTGCTTCTAAAACCAAAACGGAGCTTTCTAACTGAATGGTTGTCAATGTGTGCCTTCAACTGACAGAGTTAAACTCAGGTGTGGATTCAGCGGCTTGCAAACCCTTTCTGTGCAGAATCCCAAAACCGGTATTTCCAGCCCAATGCCGGCATACGTACTAAAGAGCAGGAAACTTCGTCTAAAACTCAGGAGAAACGTTTCCTTGAAACTGCTCTGCTGTGCGTTCGTTCACCTAAGAGAGTTGAATCTATGTTGAGATTCAGCGAGTCAGAAACACGTTTCTTCTAGGAGCTGCGTTGGGATATTCCCGAGTGAATGGGACCATAGGCTGTACAGAGAAATATCTGCTTCTAAATACAAAATGGAGCTATCTAACTGAATGGTTGTCAATGTGTGCATTCACCTGACAGAGTTAAACTCACGTGTGGATTCAGCGGCTTGCAAACCCTTTCTGTGCAGAATCCCAAAACCGGTATTTCCAGCCCAATGCCGGTATACGTACTAAAGAGCAGGAAACTTCGTCTAAAACTCAGGAGAAACGTTTCCTTGAAACTGCTCTGCTGTGCGTTCGTTCACCTAAGAGAGTTGAATCTATGTTGAGATTCAGCGAGTCAGAAACACGTTTCTTCTAGGAGCTGCGTTGGGATATTCCCGAGTGAATAGGACCATAGGCTGTACAGAGAAATATCTGCTTCTAAAACCAAAACGGAGCTATCTAACTGAATGGTTGTCAATGTGTGCATTCAACAGACAGAGTTAAACTCACGTGTGGATTCAGCGGTTTGCAAACCCTTTCTGTGCAGAATCCCAAAACCGGTATTTCCAGCCCAATGCCGGCATACATACTAAACAGCAGGAAACTTCGTCTAAAACTCAGTAGAAACGTTTCCTTGAAACTGCTCTGCTGTGCATTCGTTCACCTAAGAGAGTTGAATCTATGTTGAGATTCAGCGAGTCAGAAACACGTTTCTTCTAGCAGCTGCGTTGGTATATTCCCGAGTGAATGGGACCATAGGCTGTACAGAGAAATATCTGCTTCTAAAACCAAAACGGAGCTATCTAACTGAATGGTTGTCAATGTGTGCATTCAACAGACAGAGTTAAACTCACGTGTGGATTCAGCGGTTTGCCAACCCTTTCTGTGCAGAATCCCAAAACCGGTATTTCCAGTCCAATGCCGGCATACGTACTAAAGAGCAGGAAACTTCGTCTAAAACTCAGGAGAAAAGTTTCCTTGAAACTGCTCTGCTGTGCGTTCGTTCACCTAAGAGAGTTGAATCTATGTTGAGATTCAGCGAGTCAGAAACACGTTTCTTCTAGGAGCTGCGTTGGGATATTCCCGAGTGAATGGGACCATAGGCTGTACAGAGAAATATCTGCTTCTGAAACCAAAACGGAGCTATCTAACTGAATGGTTGTCAATGTGTGCATTCAACAGACAGAGTTAAACTCACGTGTGGATTCAGCGGTTTGCAAACCCTTTCTGTGCAGAATCCCAAAACCGGTATTTCCAGCCCAATGCCGGCATACGTACTAAAGAGCAGGAAACTTCGTCTAAAACTCAGGAGAAACGTTTCCTTGAAACTTCTCTGCTGTGCGTTCGTTCACCTAAGAGAGTTGAATCTATGTTGAGATTCAGCGAGTCAGAAACACGTTTCTTCTAGGAGCTGCGTTGGGATATTCCCGAGTGAATGGGACCATAGGCTGTACAGAGAAATATCTGCTTCTAAATACAAAATGGAGCTATCAAACTGAATGGTTGTCAATGTGGGCATTCAACTGACAGAGTTAAACTCAGGTGTGGATTCAGCGGCTTGCAAACCCTTTCTGTGCAGAATCCCAAAACCGGTATTTCCAGCCCAATGCCGGCATACGTACTAAGGAGCAGGAAACTTCGTCTAAAACTCAGGAGAAACGTTTCCTTGAAACTGCTCTGCTGTGCGTTCGTTCACCTAAGAGAGTTGAATCTATGTTGAGATTCAGCGAGTCAGAAACACGTTTCTTCTAGGAGCTGCGTTGGGATATTCCCGAGTGAATGGGACCATAGGCTGTACAGAGAAATATCTGCTTCTAAAACCAAAACGGAGCTATCTAACTGAATGGTTGTCAATGTGTGCATTCAACAGACAGAGTTAAACTCACGTGTGGATTCAGCGGTTTGCAAACCCTTTCTGTGCAGAATCCCAAAACCGGTATTTCCAGCCCAATGCCGGCATACGTACTAAACAGCAGGAAACTTCGTCTAAAACTCAGGAGAAACGATTCCTTGAAACTTCTCTGCTGTTCGTTCGTTCACCTAAGAGAATTGAATCTATGTTGAGATTCAGCGAGTCAGAAACACGTTTCTTCTAGGAGCTGCGTTGGGATATTCCCGAGTGAATGGGACCATAGGCTGTACAGAGAAATATCTGCTTCTAAAACCAAAGCGGAGCTATCTAACTGAATGGTTGTCAATGTGTGCCTTCAACTGACAGAGTTAAACTCACGTGTGGATTCAGCGGTTTGCAAACCCTTTCTGTGCAGAATCCCAAAACCGGTATTTCCAGCCCAATGCCGGCATACGTACTAAACAGCAGGAAACTTCGTCTAAAACTCAGGAGAAACGATTCCTTGAAACTTCTCTGCTGTGCGTTCGTTCACCTAAGAGAGTTGAATCTATGTTGAGATTCAGCGAGTCAGAAACACGTTTCTTCTAGGAGCTGCGTTGGGATATTCCCGAGTGAATGGGACCATAGGCTGTACAGAGAAATATCTGCTTCTAAAACCAAAACGGAGCTATCTAACTGAATGGTTGTCAATGTGTGCATTCAAGAGACAGAGTTAAACTCACGTGTGGATTCAGCGGTTTGCAAACCCTTTCTGTGCAGAATCCCAAAACCGGTATTTCCAGTCCAATGCCGGCATACGTACTAAACAGCAGGAAACTTCGTCTAAAACTCAGGAGAAACGTTTCCTTGAAACTGCTCTGCTGTGCGTTCGTTCAACTAAGAGAGTTGAATCTATGTTGAGATTCAGCGAGTCAGAAACACGTTTCTTCTAGGAGCTGCGTTGGGATATTCCCGAGTGAAGGGGACCATAGGCTGTACAGAGAAATATCTGCTTCTAAAACCAAAACGGAGCTATCTAACTGAATGGTTGTCAATGTGTGCATTCAACTGACAGAGTTAAACTCACGTGTGGATTCAGCGGTTTGCCAACCCTTTCTGTGCAGAATCCCAAAACCGGTATTTCCAGTCCAATGCCGGCATACGTACTAAAGAGCAGGAAACTTCGTCTAAAACTCAGGAGAAACGTTTCCTTGAAACTGCTCTGCTGTGCGTTCGTTCACCTAAGAGAGTTGAATCTATGTTGAGATTCAGCGAGTCAGAAACACGTTTCTTCTAGGAGCTGCGTTGGGATATTCCCGAGTGAATGGGACCATAGGCTGTACAGAGAAATATCTGCTTCTAAAACCAAAACGGAGCAATCTAACTGAATGGTTGTCAATGTGTGCATTCAACAGACAGAGTTAAACTCACGTGTGGATTCAGCGGTTTGCAAACCCTTTCTGTGCAGAATCCCAAAACCGGTATTTCCAGCCCAATGCCGGCATACGTACTAAACAGCAGGAAACTTCGTCTAAAACTCAGGAGAAACGATTCCTTGAAACTGCTCTGCTGTGCGTTCGTTCACCTAAGAGAATTGAATCTATGTTGAGATTCAGCGAGTCAGAAACACGTTTCTTCTAGGAGCTGTGTTGGGATATTCCCGAGTGAATGGGACCATAGGCTGTACAGAGAAATATCTGCTTCTAAAACCAAAACGGAGCTTTCTAACTGAATGGTTGTCAATGTGTGCCTTCAACTGACAGAGTTAAACTCAGGTGTGGATTCAGCGGCTTGCAAACCCTTTCTGTGCAGAATCCCAAAACCGGTATTTCCAGCCCAATGCCGGCATACGTACTAAAGAGCAGGAAACTTCGTCTAAAACTCAGGAGAAACGTTTCCTTGAAACTGCTCTGCTGTGCGTTCGTTCACCTAAGAGAGTTGAATCTATGTTGAGATTCAGCGAGTCAGAAACACGTTTCTTCTAGGAGCTGCGTTGGGATATTCCCGAGTGAATGGGACCATAGGCTGTACAGAGAAATATCTGCTTCTAAATACAAAATGGAGCTATCTAACTGAATGGTTGTCAATGTGTGCATTCAACTGACAGAGTTAAACTCACGTGTGGATTCAGCGGCTTGCAAACCCTTTCTGTGCAGAATCCCAAAACCGGTATTTCCAGCCCAATGCCGGTATACGTACTAAAGAGCAGGAAACTTCGTCTAAAACTCAGGAGAAACGTTTCCTTGAAACTGCTCTGCTGTGCGTTCGTTCACCTAAGAGAGTTGAATCTATGTTGAGATTCAGCGAGTCAGAAACACGTTTCTTCTAGGAGCTGCGTTGGGATATTCCCGAGTGAATAGGACCATAGGCTGTACAGAGAAATATCTGCTTCTAAAACCAAAACGGAGCTATCTAACTGAATGGTTGTCAATGTGTGCATTCAACAGACAGAGTTAAACTCACGTGTGGATTCAGCGGTTTGCAAACCCTTTCTGTGCAGAATCCCAAAACCGGTATTTCCAGCCCAATGCCGGCATACATACTAAACAGCAGGAAACTTCGTCTAAAACTCAGTAGAAACGTTTCCTTGAAACTGCTCTGCTGTGCATTCGTTCACCTAAGAGAGTTGAATCTATGTTGAGATTCAGCGAGTCAGAAACACGTTTCTTCTAGCAGCTGCGTTGGTATATTCCCGAGTGAATGGGACCATAGGCTGTACAGAGAAATATCTGCTTCTAAAACCAAAACGGAGCTATCTAACTGAATGGTTGTCAATGTGTGCATTCAACAGACAGAGTTAAACTCACGTGTGGATTCAGCGGTTTGCCAACCCTTTCTGTGCAGAATCCCAAAACCGGTATTTCCAGTCCAATGCCGGCATACGTACTAAAGAGCAGGAAACTTCGTCTAAAACTCAGGAGAAAAGTTTCCTTGAAACTGCTCTGCTGTGCGTTCGTTCACCTAAGAGAGTTGAATCTATGTTGAGATTCAGCGAGTCAGAAACACGTTTCTTCTAGGAGCTGCGTTGGGATATTCCCGAGTGAATGGGACCATAGGCTGTACAGAGAAATATCTGCTTCTGAAACCAAAACGGAGCTATCTAACTGAATGGTTGTCAATGTGTGCATTCAACAGACAGAGTTAAACTCACGTGTGGATTCAGCGGTTTGCAAACCCTTTCTGTGCAGAATCCCAAAACCGGTATTTCCAGCCCAATGCCGGCATACGTACTAAACAGCAGGAAACTTCGTCTAAAACTCAGGAAAAACGATTCCTTGAAACTTCTCTGCTGTGCGTTCGTTCACCTAAGAGAGTTGAATCTATGTTGAGATTCAGCGAGTCAGAAACACGTTTCTTCTAGGAGCTGCGTTGGGATATTCCCGAGTGAATGGGACCATAGGCTGTACAGAGAAATATCTGCTTCTAAAACCAAAACGGAGCTATCTAACTGAATGGTTGTCAATGTGTGCATTCAACAGACAGAGTTAAACTCACGTGTGGATTCAGCGGTTTGCCAACCCTTTCTGTGCAGAATCCCAAAACCGGTATTTCCAGTCCAATGCCGGCATACGTACGAAAGAGCAGGAAACTGCGTCTAAAACTCAGGAGAAAAGTTTCCTTGAAACTGCTCTGCTGTGCGTTCGTTCACCTAAGAGAGTTGAATCTATGTTGAGATTCAGCGAGTCAGAAACACGTTTCTTCTAGGAGCTGCGTTGGGATATTCCCGAGTGAATGGGACCATAGGCTGTACAGAGAAATATCTGCTTCTAAAACCAAAACGGAGCTCTCTAACTGAATGGTTGTCAATGTGTGCATTCAACAGACAGAGTTAAACTCACGTGTGGATTCAGCGGTTTGCAAACCCTTTCTGTGCAGAATCCCAAAACCGGTATTTCCAGCCCAATGCCGGCATACGTACTAAAGAGCAGGAAACTTCGTCTAAAACTCAGGAGAAACGTTTCCTTGAAACTTCTCTGCTGTGCGTTCGTTCACCTAAGAGAGTTGAATCTATGTTGAGATTCAGCGAGTCAGAAACACGTTTCTTCTAGGAGCTGCGTTGGGATATTCCCGAGTGAATGGGACCATAGGCTGTACAGAGAAATATCTGCTTCTAAATACAAAATGGAGCTATCAAACTGAATGGTTGTCAATGTGGGCATTCAACTGACAGAGTTAAACTCAGGTGTGGATTCAGCGGCTTGCAAACCCTTTCTGTGCAGAATCCCAAAACCGGTATTTCCAGCCCAATGCCGGCATACGTACTAAGGAGCAGGAAACTTCGTCTAAAACTCAGGAGAAACGTTTCCTTGAAACTGCTCTGCTGTGCGTTCGTTCACCTAAGAGAGTTGAATCTATGTTGAGATTCAGCGAGTCAGAAACACGTTTCTTCTAGGAGCTGCGTTGGGATATTCCCGAGTGAATAGGACCATAGGCTGTACAGAGAAATATCTGCTTCTAAAACCAAAACGGAGCTATCTAACTGAATGGTTGTCAATGTGTGCATTCAACAGACAGAGTTAAACTCACGTGTGGATTCAGCGGTTTGCAAACCCTTTCTGTGCAGAATCCCAAAACCGGTATTTCCAGCCCAATGCCGGCATACATACTAAACAGCAGGAAACTTCGTCTAAAACTCAGTAGAAACGTTTCCTTGAAACTGCTCTGCTGTGCATTCGTTCACCTAAGAGAGTTGAATCTATGTTGAGATTCAGCGAGTCAGAAACACGTTTCTTCTAGCAGCTGCGTTGGTATATTCCCGAGTGAATGGGACCATAGGCTGTACAGAGAAATATCTGCTTCTAAAACCAAAACGGAGCTATCTAACTGAATGGTTGTCAATGTGTGCATTCAACAGACAGAGTTAAACTCACGTGTGGATTCAGCGGTTTGCCAACCCTTTCTGTGCAGAATCCCAAAACCGGTATTTCCAGTCCAATGCCGGCATACGTACTAAAGAGCAGGAAACTTCGTCTAAAACTCAGGAGAAAAGTTTCCTTGAAACTGCTCTGCTGTGCGTTCGTTCACCTAAGAGAGTTGAATCTATGTTGAGATTCAGCGAGTCAGAAACACGTTTCTTCTAGGAGCTGCGTTGGGATATTCCCGAGTGAATGGGACCATAGGCTGTACAGAGAAATATCTGCTTCTGAAACCAAAACGGAGCTATCTAACTGAATGGTTGTCAATGTGTGCATTCAACAGACAGAGTTAAACTCACGTGTGGATTCAGCGGTTTGCAAACCCTTTCTGTGCAGAATCCCAAAACCGGTATTTCCAGCCCAATGCCGGCATACGTACTAAACAGCAGGAAACTTCGTCTAAAACTCAGGAAAAACGATTCCTTGAAACTTCTCTGCTGTGCGTTCGTTCACCTAAGAGAGTTGAATCTATGTTGAGATTCAGCGAGTCAGAAACACGTTTCTTCTAGGAGCTGCGTTGGGATATTCCCGAGTGAATGGGACCATAGGCTGTACAGAGAAATATCTGCTTCTAAAACCAAAACGGAGCTATCTAACTGAATGGTTGTCAATGTGTGCATTCAACAGACAGAGTTAAACTCACGTGTGGATTCAGCGGTTTGCCAACCCTTTCTGTGCAGAATCCCAAAACCGGTATTTCCAGTCCAATGCCGGCATACGTACGAAAGAGCAGGAAACTGCGTCTAAAACTCAGGAGAAAAGTTTCCTTGAAACTGCTCTGCTGTGCGTTCGTTCACCTAAGAGAGTTGAATCTATGTTGAGATTCAGCGAGTCAGAAACACGTTTCTTCTAGGAGCTGCGTTGGGATATTCCCGAGTGAATGGGACCATAGGCTGTACAGAGAAATATCTGCTTCTAAAACCAAAACGGAGCTCTCTAACTGAATGGTTGTCAATGTGTGCATTCAACAGACAGAGTTAAACTCACGTGTGGATTCAGCGGTTTGCAAACCCTTTCTGTGCAGAATCCCAAAACCGGTATTTCCAGCCCAATGCCGGCATACGTACTAAAGAGCAGGAAACTTCGTCTAAAACTCAGGAGAAACGTTTCCTTGAAACTTCTCTGCTGTGCGTTCGTTCACCTAAGAGAGTTGAATCTATGTTGAGATTCAGCGAGTCAGAAACACGTTTCTTCTAGGAGCTGCGTTGGGATATTCCCGAGTGAATGGGACCATAGGCTGTACAGAGAAATATCTGCTTCTAAATACAAAATGGAGCTATCAAACTGAATGGTTGTCAATGTGGGCATTCAACTGACAGAGTTAAACTCAGGTGTGGATTCAGCGGCTTGCAAACCCTTTCTGTGCAGAATCCCAAAACCGGTATTTCCAGCCCAATGCCGGCATACGTACTAAGGAGCAGGAAACTTCGTCTAAAACTCAGGAGAAACGTTTCCTTGAAACTGCTCTGCTGTGCGTTCGTTCACCTAAGAGAGTTGAATCTATGTTGAGATTCAGCGAGTCAGAAACACGTTTCTTCTAGGAGCTGCGTTGGGATATTCCCGAGTGAATGGGACCATAGGCTGTACAGAGAAATATCTGCTTCTAAATACAAAATGGAGCTATCTAACTGAATGGTTGTCAATGTGTGCATTCAACTGACAGAGTTAAACTCACGTGTGGATTCAGCGGCTTGCAAACCCTTTCTGTGCAGAATCCCAAAACCGGTATTTCCAGCCCAATGCCGGTATACGTACTAAAGAGCAGGAAACTTCGTCTAAAACTCAGGAGAAACGTTTCCTTGAAACTGCTCT
The DNA here is from genome assembly GCF_030222135.1 of Aotus nancymaae. Taxonomy (NCBI): domain Eukaryota; kingdom Metazoa; phylum Chordata; class Mammalia; order Primates; family Aotidae; genus Aotus; species Aotus nancymaae. Next base: position 891,458 of record NW_026988514.1, on the reverse strand, counting down.
GCTGTGCGTTCGTTCACCTAAGAGAGTTGAATCTATGTTGAGATTCAGCGAGTCAGAAACACGTTTCTTCTAGGAGCTGCGTTGGGATATTCCCGAGTGAATGGGACCATAGGCTGTACAGAGAAATATCTGCTTCTAAAACCAAAACGGAGCTATCTAACTGAATGGTTGTCAATGTGTGCATTCAACAGACAGAGTTAAACTCACGTGTCGATTCAGCGGTTTGCAAACCCTTTCTGTGCAGAATCCCAAAACCGGTATTTCCAGCCCAATGCCGGCATACGTACTAAACAGCAGGAAACTTCGTCTAAAACTCAGGAGAAACGTTTCCTTGAAACTGCTCTGCTGTGCGTTCGTTCACCTAAGAGAGTTGAATCTATGTTGAGATTCAGCGAGTCAGAAACACGTTTCTTCTAGGAGCTGCGTTGGGATATTCCCGAGTGAATGGGACCATAGGCTGTACAGAGAAATATCTGCTTCTAAAACCAAAACGGAGCTATCTAACTGAATGGTTGTCAATGTGTGCATTCAAGAGACAGAGTTAAACTCACGTGTGGATTCAGCGGTTTGCAAACCCTTTCTGTGCAGAATCCCAAAACCGGTATTTCCAGCCCAATGCCGGCATACGTACTAAACAGCAGGAAACTTCGTCTAAAACTCAGGAGAAACGTTTCCTTGAAACTGCTCTGCTGTGCGTTCGTTCACCTAAGAGAGTTGAATCTATGTTGAGATTCAGCGAGTCAGAAACACGTTTCTTCTAGGAGCTGCGTTGGGATATTCCCGAGTGAAGGGGACCATAGGCTGTACAGAGAAATATCTGCTTCTAAAACCAAAACGGAGCTATCTAACTGAATGGTTGTCAATGTGTGCCTTCAACTGACAGAATTAAACTCACGTGTGGATTCAGCGGTTTGCCAACCCTTTCTGTGCAGAATCCCAAAACCGGTATTTCCAGTCCAATGCCGGCATACGTACTAAAGAGCAGGAAACTTCGTCTAAAACTCAGGAGAAACGTTTCCTTGAAACTGCTCTGCTGTGCGTTCGTTCACCTAAGAGAGTTGAATCTATGTTGAGATTCAGCGAGTCAGAAACACGTTTCTTCTAGGAGCTGCGTTGGGATATTCCCGAGTGAATGGGACCATAGGCTGTACAGAGAAATATCTGCTTCTAAAACCAAAACGGAGCTATCTAACTGAATGGTTGTCAATGTGTGCATTCAACAGACAGAGTTAAACTCACGTGTGGATTCAGCGGTTTGCAAACCCTTTCTGTGCAGAATCCCAAAACCGGTATTTCCAGCCCAATGCCAGCATACGTACTAAACAGCAGGAAACTTCGTCTAAAACTCAGGAGAAACGATTCCTTGAAACTTCTCTGCTGTTCGTTCGTTCACCTAAGAGAATTGAATCTATGTTGAGATTCAGCGAGTCAGAAACACGTTTCTTCTAGGAGCTGCGTTGGGATATTCCCGAGTGAATGGGACCATAGGCTGTACAGAGAAATATCTGCTTCTAAAACCAAAACGGAGCTATCTAACTGAATGGTTGTCAATGTGTGCCTTCAACTGACAGAGTTAAACTCACGTGTGGATTCAGCGGTTTGCAAACCCTTTCTGTGCAGAATCCCAAAACCGGTATTTCCAGCCCAATGCCGGCATACGTACTAAACAGCAGGAAACTTCGTCTAAAACTCAGGAGAAACGATTCCTTGAAACTTCTCTGCTGTGCGTTCGTTCACCTAAGAGAGTTGAATCTATGTTGAGATTCAGCGAGTCAGAAACACGTTTCTTCTAGGAGCTGCGTTGGGATATTCCCGAGTGAATGGGACCATAGGCTGTACAGAGAAATATCTGCTTCTAAAACCAAAACGGAGCTATCTAACTGAATGGTTGTCAATGTGTGCATTCAAGAGACAGAGTTAAACTCACGTGTGGATTCAGCGGTTTGCAAACCCTTTCTGTGCAGAATCCCAAAACCGGTATTTCCAGCCCAATGCCGGCATACGTACTAAACAGCAGGAAACTTCGTCTAAAACTCAGGAGAAACGTTTCCTTGAAACTGCTCTGCTGTGCGTTCGTTCAACTAAGAGAGTTGAATCTATGTTGAGATTCAGCGAGTCAGAAACACGTTACTTCTAGGAGCTGCGTTGGGATATTCCCGAGTGAAGGGGACCATAGGCTGTACAGAGAAATATCTGCTTCTAAAACCAAAACGGAGCTATCTAACTGAATGGTTGTCAATGTGTGCATTCAACTGACAGAGTTAAACTCACGTGTGGATTCAGCGGTTTGCCAACCCTTTCTGTGCAGAATCCCAAAACCGGTATTTCCAGTCCAATGCCGGCATACGTACTAAAGAGCAGGAAACTTCGTCTAAAACTCAGGAGAAACGTTTCCTTGAAACTGCTCTGCTGTGCGTTCGTTCACCTAAGAGAGTTGAATCTATGTTGAGATTCAGCGAGTCAGAAACACGTTTCTTCTAGGAGCTGCGTTGGGATATTCCCGAGTGAAAGGGACCATAGGCTGTACAGAGAAATATCTGCTTCTAAATACAAAATGGAGGTATCTAACTGAATGGTTGTCAATGTGTGCATTCAACTGACAGAGTTAAACTCAACTGTGGATTCAGCGGCTTGCAAACCCTTTCTGTGCAGAATCCCAAAACCGGTATTTCCAGTCCAATGCCGGCATACGTACTAAACAGCAGGAAACTTCGTCTAAAACTCAGGAGAAACGTTTCCTTGAAACTGCTGTGCTGTGCGTTCGTTCACCTAAGAGAGTTGAATCTATGTTGAGATTCAGCGAGTCAGAAACACGTTTCTTCTAGGAGCTGAGTTGGGATATTCCCGAGTGAATGGGACCATAGGCTGTACAGAGAAATATCTGCTTCTAAAACCAAAACGGAGCTATCTAACTGAATGGTTGTCAATGTGTGCATTCAAGAGACAGAGTTAAACTCAGGTGTGGATTCAGCGGTTTGCAAACCCTTTCTGTGCAGAATCCCAAAACCGGTATTTCCAGCCCAATGCCGGCATATGTACTAAACAGCAGGAAACTTCGTCTAAAACTCAGGAGAAACGTTTCCTTGAAACTGCTCTGCTGTTCGTTCGTTCACCTAAGAGAGTTGAATCTATGTTGAGATTCAGCGAGTCAGAAACACGTTTCTTCTAGGAGCTGCGTTGGGGCATTCCCGAGTGAATGGGACCATAGGCTGTACAGAGAAATATCTGCTTCTAAAACCAAAACGGAGCTATCTAACTGAATGGTTGTCAATGTGTGCATTCAACAGACAGAGTTAAACTCACGTGTGGATTCAGCGGTTTGCAAACCCTTTCTGTGCAGAATCCCAAAACCGGTATTTCCAGCCCAATGCCGGCGTACGTACTAAACAGCAGGAAACTTCGTCTAAAACTCAGGAGAAACGTTTCCTTGAAACTGCTCTGCTGTGCGTTCGTTCACCTAAGAGAGTTGAATCTATGTTGAGATTCAGCGAGTCAGAAACACGTTTCTTCTAGGAGCTGCGTTGGGATATTCCCGAGTGAAGGGGACCATAGGCTGTACAGAGAAATATCTGCTTCTAAAACCAAAACGGAGCTATCTAACTGAATGGTTGTCAATGTGTGCCTTCAACTGACAGAGTTAAACTCACGTGTGGATTCAGCGGTTTCCCAACCCTTTCTGTGCAGAATCCCAAAACCGGTATTTCCAGTCCAATGCCGGCATACGTACTAAAGAGCAGGAAACTTCGTCTAAAACTCAGGAGAAACGTTTCCTTGAAACTGCTCTGCTGTGCGTTCGTTCACCTAAGAGAGTTGAATCTAGGTTGAGATTCAGCGAGTCAGAAACACGTTTCTTCTAGGAGCTGCGTTGGGATATTCCCGAGTGAATGGGACCATAGGCTGTACAGAGAAATGTCTGCTTCTAAAACCAAAACGGAGCTATCTAACTGAATGGTTGTCAATGTGTGCATTCAACAGACAGAGTTAAACTCACGTGTGGATTCAGCGGTTTGCAAACCCTTTCTGTGCAGAATCCCAAAACCGGTATTTCCAGCCCAATGCCGGCATACGTACTAAACAGCAGGAAACTTCGTCTAAAACTCAGGAGAAACGATTCCTTGAAACTTCTCTGCTGTTCGTTCGTTCACCTAAGAGAATTGAATCTATGTTGAGATTCAGCGAGTCAGAAACACGTTTCTTCTAGGAGCTGCGTTGGGATATTCCCGAGTGAATGGGACCATAGGCTGTACAGAGAAATATCTGCTTCTAAAACCAAAACGGAGCTATCTAACTGAATGGTTGTCAATGTGTGCCTTCAACTGACAGAGTTAAACTCACGTGTGGATTCAGCGGTTTGCAAACCCTTTCTGTGCAGAATCCCAAAACCGGTATTTCCAGCCCAATGCCGGCATACGTACTAAACAGCAGGAAACTTCGTCTAAAACTCAGGAGAAACGATTCCTTGAAACTTCTCTGCTGTGCGTTCGTTCACCTAAGAGAGTTGAATCTATGTTGAGATTCAGCGAGTCAGAAACACGTTTCTTCTAGGAGCTGCGTTGGGATATTCCCGAGTGAATGGGACCATAGGCTGTACAGAGAAATATCTGCTTCTAAAACCAAAACGGAGCTATCTAACTGAATGGTTGTCAATGTGTGCATTCAAGAGACAGAGTTAAACTCACGTGTGGATTCAGCGGTTTGCAAACCCTTTCTGTGCAGAATCCCAAAACCGGTATTTCCAGCCCAATGCCGGCATACGTACTAAACAGCAGGAAACTTCGTCTAAAACTCAGGAGAAACGTTTCCTTGAAACTGCTCTGCTGTGCGTTCGTTCAACTAAGAGAGTTGAATCTATGTTGAGATTCAGCGAGTCAGAAACACGTTTCTTCTAGGAGCTGCGTTGGGATATTCCCGAGTGAAGGGGACCATAGGCTGTACAGAGAAATATCTGCTTCTAAAACCAAAACGGAGCTATCTAACTGAATGGTTGTCAATGTGTGCATTCAACTGACAGAGTTAAACTCACGTGTGGATTCAGCGGTTTGCCAACCCTTTCTGTGCAGAATCCCAAAACCGGTATTTCCAGTCCAATGCCGGCATACGTACTACAGAGCAGGAAACTTCGTCTAAAACTCAGGAGAAACGTTTCCTTGAAACTGCTCTGCTGTGCGTTCGTTCACCTAAGAGAGTTGAATCTATGTTGAGATTCAGCGAGTCAGAAACACGTTTCTTCTAGGAGCTGCGTTGGGATATTCCCGAGTGAATGGGACCATAGGCTGTACAGAGAAATATCTGCTTCTAAAACCAAAACGGAGCAATCTAACTGAATGGTTGTCAATGTGTGCATTCAACAGACAGAGTTAAACTCACGTGTGGATTCAGCGGTTTGCAAACCCTTTCTGTGCAGAATCCCAAAACCGGTATTTCCAGCCCAATGCCGGCATACGTACTAAACAGCAGGAAACTTCGTCTAAAACTCAGGAGAAACGATTCCTTGAAACTGCTCTGCTGTGCGTTCGTTCACCTAAGAGAATTGAATCTATGTTGAGATTCAGCGAGTCAGAAACACGTTTCTTCTAGGAGCTGTGTTGGGATATTCCCGAGTGAATGGGACCATAGGCTGTACAGAGAAATATCTGCTTCTAAAACCAAAACGGAGCTTTCTAACTGAATGGTTGTCAATGTGTGCCTTCAACTGACAGAGTTAAACTCAGGTGTGGATTCAGCGGCTTGCAAACCCTTTCTGTGCAGAATCCCAAAACCGGTATTTCCAGCCCAATGCCGGCATACGTACTAAAGAGCAGGAAACTTCGTCTAAAACTCAGGAGAAACGTTTCCTTGAAACTGCTCTGCTGTGCGTTCGTTCACCTAAGAGAGTTGAATCTATGTTGAGATTCAGCGAGTCAGAAACACGTTTCTTCTAGGAGCTGCGTTGGGATATTCCCGAGTGAATGGGACCATAGGCTGTACAGAGAAATATCTGCTTCTAAATACAAAATGGAGCTATCTAACTGAATGGTTGTCAATGTGTGCATTCAACTGACAGAGTTAAACTCACGTGTGGATTCAGCGGCTTGCAAACCCTTTCTGTGCAGAATCCCAAAACCGGTATTTCCAGCCCAATGCCGGTATACGTACTAAAGAGCAGGAAACTTCGTCTAAAACTCAGGAGAAACGTTTCCTTGAAACTGCTCTGCTGTGCGTTCGTTCACCTAAGAGAGTTGAATCTATGTTGAGATTCAGCGAGTCAGAAACACGTTTCTTCTAGGAGCTGCGTTGGGATATTCCCGAGTGAATAGGACCATAGGCTGTACAGAGAAATATCTGCTTCTAAAACCAAAACGGAGCTATCTAACTGAATGGTTGTCAATGTGTGCATTCAAGAGACAGAGTTAAACTCACGTGTGGATTCAGCGGTTTGCAAACCCTTTCTGTGCAGAATCCCAAAACCGGTATTTCCAGCCCAATGCCGGCATACGTACTAAACAGCAGGAAACTTCGTCTAAAACTCAGGAGAAACGTTTCCTTGAAACTGCTCTGCTGTGCGTTCGTTCACATAAGAGAGTTGAATCTATGTTGAGATTCAGCGAGTCAGAAACACGTTTCTTCTAGGAGCTGCGTTGGGATATTCCCGAGTGAATGGGACCATAGGCTGTACAGAGAAATATCTGCTTCTAAAACCAAAACGGAGCTATCTAACTGAATGGTTGTCAATGTGTGCATTCAAGAGACAGAGTTAAACTCACGTGTGGATTCAGCGGTTTGCAAACCCTTTCTGTGCAGAATCCCAAAACCGGTATTTCCAGCCCAATGCCGGCATACGTACTAAACAGCAGGAAACTTCGTCTAAAACTCAGGAGAAACGTTTCCTTGAAACTGCTCTGCTGTGCGTTCGTTCACCTAAGAGAGTTGAATCTATGTTGAGATTCAGCGAGTCAGAAACACGTTTCTTCTAGGAGCTGCGTTGGGATATTCCCGAGTGAAGGGGACCATAGGCTGTACAGAGAAATATCTGCTTCTAAAACCAAAACGGAGCTATCTAACTGAATGGTTGTCAATGTGTGCCTTCAACTGACAGAGTTAAACTCACGTGTGGATTCAGCGGTTTGCCAACCCTTTCTGTGCAGAATCCCAAAACCGGTATTTCCAGTCCAATGCCGGCATACGTACTAAAGAGCAGGAAACTTCGTCTAAAACTCAGGAGAAACGTTTCCTTGAAACTGCTCTGCTGTGCGTTCGTTCACCTAAGAGAGTTGAATCTATGTTGAGATTCAGCGAATCAGAAACACGTTTCTTCTAGGAGCTGCGTTGGGATATTCCCGAGTGAATGGGACCATAGGCTGTACAGAGAAATATCTGCTTCTAAAACCAAAACGGAGCTATCTAACTGAATGGCTGTCAATGTGTGCATTCAACAGACAGAGTTAAACTCACGTGTGGATTCAGCGGTTTGCAAACCCTTTCTGTGCAGAATCCCAAAACCGGTATTTCCAGCCCAATGCCGGCATACGTACTAAACAGCAGGAAACTTCGTCTAAAACTCAGGAGAAACGATTCCTTGAAACTTCTCTGCTGTTCGTTCGTTCACCTAAGAGAATTGAATCTATGTTGAGATTCAGCGAGTCAGAAACACGTTTCTTCTAGGAGCTGCGTTGGGATATTCCCGAGTGAATGGGACCATAGGCTGTACAGAGAAATATCTGCTTCTAAAACCAAAACGGAGCTATCTAACTGAATGGTTGTCAATGTGTGCCTTCAACTGACAGAGTTAAACTCACGTGTGGATTCAGCGGTTTGCAAACCCTTTCTGTGCAGAATCCCAAAACCGGTATTTCCAGCCCAATGCCGGCATACGTACTAAACAGCAGGAAACTTCGTCTAAAACTCAGGAGAAACGATTCCTTGAAACTTCTCTGCTGTGCGTTCGTTCACCTAAGAGAGTTGAATCTATGTTGAGATTCAGCGAGTCAGAAACACGTTTCTTCTAGGAGCTGCGTTGGGATATTCCCGAGTGAATGGGACCATAGGCTGTACAGAGAAATATCTGCTTCTAAAACCAAAACGGAGCTATCTAACTGAATGGTTGTCAATGTGTGCATTCAAGAGACAGAGTTAAACTCACGTGTGGATTCAGCGGTTTGCAAACCCTTTCTGTGCAGAATCCCAAAACCGGTATTTCCAGCCCAATGCCGGCATACGTACTAAACAGCAGGAAACTTCGTCTAAAACTCAGGAGAAACGTTTCCTTGAAACTGCTCTGCTGTGCGTTCGTTCACCTAAGAGAGTTGAATCTATGTTGAGATTCAGCGAGTCAGAAACACGTTTCTTCTAGGAGCTGCGTTGGGATATTCCCGAGTGAAGGGGACCATAGGCTGTACAGAGAAATATCTGCTTCTAAAACCAAAACGGAGCTATCTAACTGAATGGTTGTCAATGTGTGCCTTCAACTGACAGAGTTAAACTCACGTGTGGATTCAGCGGCTTGCAAACCCTTTCTGTGCAGAATCCCAAAACCGGTATTTCCAGTCCAATGCCGGCATACGTACTAAACAGCAGGAAACTTCGTCTAAAACTCAGGAGAAACGTTTCCTTGAAACTGCTCTGCTGTGCGTTCGTTCACCTAAGAGAGTTGAATCTATGTTGAGATTCAGCGAGTCAGAAACACGTTTCTTCTAGGAGCTGCGTTGGGATATTCCCGAGTGAATGGGACCATAGGCTGTACAGAGAAATATCTGCTTCTAAAACCAAAACGGAGCAATCTAACTGAATGGTTGTCAATGTGTGCATTCAACAGACAGAGTTAAACTCACGTGTGGATTCAGCGGTTTGCAAACCCTTTCTGTGCAGAATCCCAAAACCGGTATTTCCAGCCCAATGCCGGCATACGTACTAAACAGCAGGAAACTTCGTCTAAAACTCAGGAGAAACGATTCCTTGAAACTTCTCTGCTGTGCGTTCGTTCACCTAAGAGAATTGAATCTATGTTGAGATTCAGCGAGTCAGAAACACGTTTCTTCTAGGAGCTGCGTTGGGATATTCCCGAGTGAATGGGACCATAGGCTGTACAGAGAAATATCTGCTTCTAAAACCAAAACGGAGCTATCTAACTGAATGGTTGTCAATGTGTGCCTTCAACTGACAGAGTTAAACTCATGTGTGGATTCAGCGGTTTGCAAATCCTTTCTGTGCAGAATCCCAAAACCGGTATTTCCAGCCCAATGCCGGCATACGTACTAAACAGCAGGAAACTTCGTCTAAAACTCAGGAGAAACGATTCCTTGAAACTGCTCTGCTGTGCGTTCGTTCACCTAAGAGAGTTGAATCTATGTTGAGATTCAGCGAGTCAGAAACACGTTTCTTCTAGGAGCTGCGTTGGGATATTCCCGAGTGAATGAGACCATAGGCTGTACAGAGAAATATCTGCTTCTAAAACCAAAACGCAGCTATCTAACTGAATGGTTGTCAATGTGTGCATTCAACAGACAGAGTTAAACTCACGTGTGGATTCAGCGGTTTGCAAACCCTTTCTGTGCAGAATCCCAAAACCGGTATTTCCAGCCCAATGCCAGCATACATACTAAACAGCAGGAAACTTCGTCTAAAACTCAGTAGAAACGTTTCCTTGAAACTGCTCTGCTGTGCATTCGTTCACCTAAGAGAGTTGAATCTATGTTGAGATTCAGCGAGTCAGAAACACGTTTCTTCTAGCAGCTGCGTTGGTATATTCCCGAGTGAATGGGACCATAGGCTGTACAGAGAAATATCTGCTTCTAAAACCAAAACGGAGCTATCTAACTGAATGGTTGTCAATGTGTGCATTCAACAGACAGAGTTAAACTCACGTGTGGATTCAGCGGTTTGCCAACCCTTTCTGTGCAGAATCCCAAAACCGGTATTTCCAGTCCAATGCCGGCATACGTACTAAAGAGCAGGAAACTTCGTCTAAAACTCAGGAGAAAAGTTTCCTTGAAACTGCTCTGCTGTGCGTTCGTTCACCTAAGAGAGTTGAATCTATGTTGAGATTCAGCGAGTCAGAAACACGTTTCTTCTAGGAGCTGCGTTGGGATATTCCCGAGTGAATGGGACCATAGGCTGTACAGAGAAATATCTGCTTCTGAAACCAAAACGGAGCTATCTAACTGAATGGTTGTCAATGTGTGCATTCAACAGACAGAGTTAAACTCACGTGTGGATTCAGCGGTTTGCAAACCCTTTCTGTGCAGAATCCCAAAACCGGTATTTCCAGCCCAATGCCGGCATACGTACTAAACAGCAGGAAACTTCGTCTAAAACTCAGGAAAAACGATTCCTTGAAACTTCTCTGCTGTGCGTTCGTTCACCTAAGAGAGTTGAATCTATGTTGAGATTCAGCGAGTCAGAAACACGTTTCTTCTAGGAGCTGCGTTGGGATATTCCCGAGTGAATGGGACCATAGGCTGTACAGAGAAATATCTGCTTCTAAAACCAAAACGGAGCTATCTAACTGAATGGTTGTCAATGTGTGCATTCAACAGACAGAGTTAAACTCACGTGTGGATTCAGCGGTTTGCCAACCCTTTCTGTGCAGAATCCCAAAACCGGTATTTCCAGTCCAATGCCGGCATACGTACGAAAGAGCAGGAAACTTCGTCTAAAACTCAGGAGAAAAGTTTCCTTGAAACTGCTCTGCTGTGCGTTCGTTCACCTAAGAGAGTTGAATCTATGTTGAGATTCAGCGAGTCAGAAACACGTTTCTTCTAGGAGCTGCGTTGGGATATTCCCGAGTGAATGGGACCATAGGCTGTACAGAGAAATATCTGCTTCTAAAACCAAAACGGAGCTCTCTAACTGAATGGTTGTCAATGTGTGCATTCAACAGACAGAGTTAAACTCACGTGTGGATTCAGCGGTTTGCAAACCCTTTCTGTGCAGAATCCCAAAACCGGTATTTCCAGCCCAATGCCGGCATACATACTAAACAGCAGGAAACTTCGTCTAAAACTCAGGAGAAACGTTTCCTTGAAACTGCTCTGCTGTGCGTTCGTTCACCTAAGAGAGTTGAATCTATGTTGAGATTCAGCGAGTCAGAAACACGTTTCTTCTAGGAGCTGCGTTGGGATATTCCCGAGTGAAGGGGACCATAGGCTGTACAGAGAAATATCTGCTTCTAAAACCAAAACGGAGCTATCTAACTGAATGGTTGTCAATGTGTGCCTTCAACTGACAGAGTTAAACTCACTTGTGGATTCAGCGGTTTGCCAACCCTTTCTGTGCAGAATCCCAAAACCGGTATTTCCAGTCCAATGCCGGCATACGTACTAAAGAGCAGGAAACTTCGTCTAAAACTCAGGAGAAACGTTTCCTTGAAACTGCTCTGCTGTGCGTTCGTTCACCTAAGAGAGTTGAATCTATGTTGAGATTCAGCGAGTCAGAAACACGTTTCTTCTAGGAGCTGCGTTGGGATATTCCCGAGTGAATGGGACCATAGGCTGTACAGAGAAATATCTGCTTCTAAAACCAAAACGGAGCTATCTAACTGAATGGTTGTCAATGTGTGCATTCAACAGACAGAGTTAAACTCACGTGTGGATTCAGCGGTTTGCAAACCCTTTCTGTGCAGAATCCCAAAACCGGTATTTCCAGCCCAATGCCGGCATACGTACTAAACAGCAGGAAACTTCGTCTAAAACTCAGGAGAAACGTTTCCTTGAAACTGCTCTGCTGTGCGTTCGTTCACCTAAGAGAGTTGAATCTATGTTGAGATTCAGCGAGTCAGAAACACGTTTCTTCTAGGAGCTGCGTTGGGATATTCCCGAGTGAATGGGACCATAGGCTGTACAGAGAAATATCTGCTTCTAAAACCAAAACGGAGCTATCTAACTGAATGGTTGTCAATGTGTGCATTCAAGAGACAGAGTTAAACTCACGTGTGGATTCAGCGGTTTGCAAACCCTTTCTGTGCAGCATCCGAAAACCGGTATTTCCAGCCCAATGCCGGCATACGTAGTAAACAGCAGGAAACTTCGTCTAAAACTCAGGAGAAACGTTTCCTTGAAACTGCTCTGCTGTGCGTTCGTTCACCTAAGAGAGTTGAATCTATGTTGAGATTCAGCGAGTCAGAAACACGTTTCTTCTAGGAGCTGCGTTGGGATATTCCCGAGTGAATGAGACCATAGGCTGTACAGAGAAATATCTGCTTCTAAAACCAAAACGCAGCTATCTAACTGAATGGTTGTCAATGTGTGCATTCAACAGACAGAGTTAAACTCACGTGTGGATTCAGCGGTTTGCAAACCCTTTCTGTGCAGAATCCCAAAACCGGTATTTCCAGCCCAATGCCGGCATACATACTAAACAGCAGGAAACTTCGTCTAAAACTCAGTAGAAACGTTTCCTTGAAACTGCTCTGCTGTGCATTCGTTCACCTAAGAGAGTTGAATCTATGTTGAGATTCAGCGAGTCAGAAACACGTTTCTTCTAGCAGCTGCGTTGGTATATTCCCGAGTGAATGGGACCATAGGCTGTACAGAGAAATATCTGCTTCTAAAACCAAAACGGAGCTATCTAACTGAATGGTTGTCAATGTGTGCATTCAACAGACAGAGTTAAACTCACGTGTGGATTCAGCGGTTTGCCAACCCTTTCTGTGCAGAATCCCAAAACCGGTATTTCCAGTCCAATGCCGGCATACGTACTAAAGAGCAGGAAACTTCGTCTAAAACTCAGGAGAAAAGTTTCCTTGAAACTGCTCTGCTGTGCGTTCGTTCACCTAAGAGAGTTGAATCTATGTTGAGATTCAGCGAGTCAGAAACACGTTTCTTCTAGGAGCTGCGTTGGGATATTCCCGAGTGAATGGGACCATAGGCTGTACAGAGAAATATCTGCTTCTGAAACCAAAACGGAGCTATCTAACTGAATGGTTGTCAATGTGTGCATTCAACAGACAGAGTTAAACTCACGTGTGGATTCAGCGGTTTGCAAACCCTTTCTGTGCAGCATCCGAAAACCGGTATTTCCAGCCCAATGCCGGCATACGTAGTAAACAGCAGGAAACTTCGTCTAAAACTCAGGAGAAACGTTTCCTTGAAACTGCTCTGCTGTGCGTTCGTTCACCTAAGAGAGTTGAATCTATGTTGAGATTCAGCGAGTCAGAAACACGTTTCTTCTAGGAGTTGCGTTGGGATATTCCCGAGTGAATGAGACCATAGTCTGTACAGAGAAATATCTGCTTCTAAAACCAAAACGCAGCTATCTAACTGAATGGTTGTCAATGTGTGCATTCAACAGACAGAGTTAAACTCACGTGTGGATTCAGCGGTTTGCAAACCCTTTCTGTGCAGAATCCCAAAACCGGTATTTCCAGCCCAATGCCGGCATACATACTAAACAGCAGGAAACTTCGTCTAAAACTCAGGAGAAACGTTTCCTTGAAACTGCTCTGCTGTGCATTCGTTCACCTAAGAGAGTTGAATCTATGTTGAGATTCAGCGAGTCAGAAACACGTTTCTTCTAGCAGCTGCGTTGGTATATTCCCGAGTGAATGGGACCATAGGCTGTACAGAGAAATATCTGCTTCTAAAACCAAAACGGAGCTATCTAACTGAATGGTTGTCAATGTGTGCATTCAACAGACAGAGTTAAACTCACGTGTGGATTCAGCGGTTTGCCAACCCTTTCTGTGCAGAATCCCAAAACCGGTATTTCCAGTCCAATGCCGGCATACGTACTAAAGAGCAGGAAACTTCGTCTAAAACTCAGGAGAAAAGTTTCCTTGAAACTGCTCTGCTGTGCGTTCGTTCACCTAAGAGAGTTGAATCTATGTTGAGATTCAGCGAGTCAGAAACACGTTTCTTCTAGGAGCTGCGTTGGGATATTCCCGAGTGAATGGGACCATAGGCTGTACAGAGAAATATCTGCTTCTGAAACCAAAACGGAGCTATCTAACTGAATGGTTGTCAATGTGTGCATTCAACAGACAGAGTTAAACTCACGTGTGGATTCAGCGGTTTGCAAACCCTTTCTGTGCAGAATCCCAAAACCGGTATTTCCAGCCCAATGCCGGCATACGTACTAAACAGCAGGAAACTTCGTCTAAAACTCAGGAAAAACGATTCCTTGAAACTTCTCTGCTGTGCGTTCGTTCACCTAAGAGAGTTGAATCTATGTTGAGATTCAGCGAGTCAGAAACACGTTTCTTCTAGGAGCTGCGTTGGGATATTCCCGAGTGAATGGGACCATAGGCTGTACAGAGAAATATCTGCTTCTAAAACCAAAACGGAGCTATCTAACTGAATGGTTGTCAATGTGTGCATTCAACAGACAGAGTTAAACTCACGTGTGGATTCAGCGGTTTGCCAACCCTTTCTGTGCAGAATCCCAAAACCGGTATTTCCAGTCCAATGCCGGCATACGTACGAAAGAGCAGGAAACTTCGTCTAAAACTCAGGAGAAAAGTTTCCTTGAAACTGCTCTGCTGTGCGTTCGTTCACCTAAGGGAGTTGAATCTATGTTGAGATTCAGCGAGTCAGAAACACGTTTCTTCTAGGAGCTGCGTTGGGATATTCCCGAGTGAAGGGGACCATAGGCTGTACAGAGAAATATCTGCTTCTAAAACCAAAACGGAGCTATCTAACTGAATGGTTGTCAATGTGTGCCTTCAACTGACAGAGTTAAACTCACGTGTGGATTCAGCGGTTTGCCAACCCTTTCTGTGCAGAATCCCAAAACCGGTATTTCCAGTCCAATGCCGGCATACGTACTAAAGAGCAGGAAACTTCGTCTAAAACTCAGGAGAAACGTCTCCTTGAAACTGCTCTGCTGTGCGTTCGTTCACCTAAGAGAGTTGGATCTATGTTTAGATTCAGCGAGTCAGAAACACGTTTCTTCTAAGAGCTGCGTTGGGATATTCCCGAGTGAATGGGACCATAGGCTGTACAGAGAAATATCTGCTTCTAAAACCAAAACGCAGCTATCTAACTGAATGGTTGTCAATGTGTGCATTCAACAGACAGAGTTAAACTCACGTGTGGATTCAGCGGTTTGCAAACCCTTTCTGTGCAGAATCCCAGAACCGGTATTTCCAGCCCAATGCCGGCATACGTACTAAACAGCAGGAAACTTCGTCTAAAACTCAGGAGAAACGATTCCTTGAAACTTCTCTGCTGTGCGTTCGTTCACCTAAGAGAATTGAATCTATGTTGAGATTCAGCGAGTCAGAAACACGTTTCTTCTAGGAGCTGCGTTGGGATATTCCCGAGTGAATGGGACCATAGGCTGTACAGAGAAATATCTGCTTCTAAAACCAAAACGGAGCTATCTAACTGAATGGTTGTCAATGTGTGCCTTCAACTGACAGAGTTAAACTCATGTGTGGATTCAGCGGTTTGCAAATCCTTTCTGTGCAGAATCCCAAAACCGGTATTTCCAGCCCAATGCCGGCATACGTACTAAACAGCAGGAAACTTCGTCTAAAACTCAGGAGAAACGATTCCTTGAAACTGCTCTGCTGTGCGTTCGTTCACCTAAGAGAGTTGAATCTATGTTGAGATTCAGCGAGTCAGAAACACGTTTCTTCTAGGAGCTGCGTTGGGATATTCCCGAGTGAATGAGACCATAGGCTGTACAGAGAAATATCTGCTTCTAAAACCAAAACGCAGCTATCTAACTGAATGGTTGTCAATGTGTGCATTCAACAGACAGAGTTAAACTCACGTGTGGATTCAGCGGTTTGCAAACCCTTTCTGTGCAGAATCCCAAAACCGGTATTTCCAGCCCAATGCCGGCATACATACTAAACAGCAGGAAACTTCGTCTAAAACTCAGTAGAAACGTTTCCTTGAAACTGCTCTGCTGTGCATTCGTTCACCTAAGAGAGTTGAATCTATGTTGAGATTCAGCGAGTCAGAAACACGTTTCTTCTAGCAGCTGCGTTGGTATATTCCCGAGTGAATGGGACCATAGGCTGTACAGAGAAATATCTGCTTCTAAAACCAAAACGGAGCTATCTAACTGAATGGTTGTCAATGTGTGCATTCAACAGACAGAGTTAAACTCACGTGTGGATTCAGCGGTTTGCCAACCCTTTCTGTGCAGAATCCCAAAACCGGTATTTCCAGTCCAATGCCGGCATACGTACTAAAGAGCAGGAAACTTCGTCTAAAACTCAGGAGAAAAGTTTCCTTGAAACTGCTCTGCTGTGCGTTCGTTCACCTAAGAGAGTTGAATCTATGTTGAGATTCAGCGAGTCAGAAACACGTTTCTTCTAGGAGCTGCGTTGGGATATTCCCGAGTGAATGGGACCATAGGCTGTACAGAGAAATATCTGCTTCTGAAACCAAAACGGAGCTATCTAACTGAATGGTTGTCAATGTGTGCATTCAACAGACAGAGTTAAACTCACGTGTGGATTCAGCGGTTTGCAAACCCTTTCTGTGCAGAATCCCAAAACCGGTATTTCCAGCCCAATGCCGGCATACGTACTAAACAGCAGGAAACTTCGTCTAAAACTGAGGAAAAACGATTCCTTGAAACTTCTCTGCTGTGCGTTCGTTCACCTAAGAGAGTTGAATCTATGTTGAGATTCAGCGAGTCAGAAACACGTTTCTTCTAGGAGCTGCGTTGGGATATTCCCGAGTGAATGGGACCATAGGCTGTACAGAGAAATATCTGCTTCTAAAACCAAAACGGAGCTATCTAACTGAATGGTTGTCAATGTGTGCATTCAACAGACAGAGTTAAACTCACGTGTGGATTCAGCGGTTTGCCAACCCTTTCTGTGCAGAATCCCAAAACCGGTATTTCCAGTCCAATGCCGGCATACGTACGAAAGAGCAGGAAACTTCGTCTAAAACTCAGGAGAAAAGTTTCCTTGAAACTGCTCTGCTGTGCGTTCGTTCACCTAAGAGAGTTGAATCTATGTTGAGATTCAGCGAGTCAGAAACACGTTTCTTCTAGGAGCTGCGTTGGGATATTCCCGAGTGAATGGGACCATAGGCTGTACAGAGAAATATCTGCTTCTAAAACCAAAACGGAGCTCTCTAACTGAATGGTTGTCAATGTGTGCATTCAACAGACAGAGTTAAACTCACGTGTGGATTCAGCGGTTTGCAAACCCTTTCTGTGCAGAATCCCAAAACCGGTATTTCCAGCCCAATGCCGGCATACATACTAAACAGCAGGAAACTTCGTCTAAAACTCAGGAGAAACGTTTCCTTGAAACTGCTCTGCTGTGCGTTCGTTCACCTAAGAGAGTTGAATCTATGTTGAGATTCAGCGAGTCAGAAACACGTTTCTTCTAGGAGCTGCGTTGGGATATTCCCGAGTGAAGGGGACCATAGGCTGTACAGAGAAATATCTGCTTCTAAAACCAAAACGGAGCTATCTAACTGAATGGTTGTCAATGTGTGCCTTCAACTGACAGAGTTAAACTCACTTGTGGATTCAGCGGTTTGCCAACCCTTTCTGTGCAGAATCCCAAAACCGGTATTTCCAGTCCAATGCCGGCATACGTACTAAAGAGCAGGAAACTTCGTCTAAAACTCAGGAGAAACGTTTCCTTGAAACTGCTCTGCTGTGCGTTCGTTCACCTAAGAGAGTTGAATCTATGTTGAGATTCAGCGAGTCAGAAACACGTTTCTTCTAGGAGCTGCGTTGGGATATTCCCGAGTGAATGGGACCATAGGCTGTACAGAGAAATATCTGCTTCTAAAACCAAAACGGAGCTATCTAACTGAATGGTTGTCAATGTGTGCATTCAACAGACAGAGTTAAACTCACGTGTGGATTCAGCGGTTTGCAAACCCTTTCTGTGCAGAATCCCAAAACCGGTATTTCCAGCCCAATGCCGGCATACGTACTAAACAGCAGGAAACTTCGTCTAAAACTCAGGAGAAACGTTTCCTTGAAACTGCTCTGCTGTGCGTTCGTTCACCTAAGAGAGTTGAATCTATGTTGAGATTCAGCGAGTCAGAAACACGTTTCTTCTAGGAGCTGCGTTGGGATATTCCCGAGTGAATGGGACCATAGGCTGTACAGAGAAATATCTGCTTCTAAAACCAAAACGGAGCTATCTAACTGAATGGTTGTCAATGTGTGCATTCAAGAGACAGAGTTAAACTCACGTGTGGATTCAGCGGTTTGCAAACCCTTTCTGTGCAGCATCCGAAAACCGGTATTTCCAGCCCAATGCCGGCATACGTAGTAAACAGCAGGAAACTTCGTCTAAAACTCAGGAGAAACGTTTCCTTGAAACTGCTCTGCTGTGCGTTCGTTCACCTAAGAGAGTTGAATCTATGTTGAGATTCAGCGAGTCAGAAACACGTTTCTTCTAGGAGCTGCGTTGGGATATTCCCGAGTGAATGAGACCATAGGCTGTACAGAGAAATATCTGCTTCTAAAACCAAAACGCAGCTATCTAACTGAATGGTTGTCAATGTGTGCATTCAACAGACAGAGTTAAACTCACGTGTGGATTCAGCGGTTTGCAAACCCTTTCTGTGCAGAATCCCAAAACCGGTATTTCCAGCCCAATGCCGGCATACATACTAAACAGCAGGAAACTTCGTCTAAAACTCAGTAGAAACGTTTCCTTGAAACTGCTCTGCTGTGCATTCGTTCACCTAAGAGAGTTGAATCTATGTTGAGATTCAGCGAGTCAGAAACACGTTTCTTCTAGCAGCTGCGTTGGTATATTCCCGAGTGAATGGGACCATAGGCTGTACAGAGAAATATCTGCTTCTAAAACCAAAACGGAGCTATCTAACTGAATGGTTGTCAATGTGTGCATTCAACAGACAGAGTTAAACTCACGTGTGGATTCAGCGGTTTGCCAACCCTTTCTGTGCAGAATCCCAAAACCGGTATTTCCAGTCCAATGCCGGCATACGTACTAAAGAGCAGGAAACTTCGTCTAAAACTCAGGAGAAAAGTTTCCTTGAAACTGCTCTGCTGTGCGTTCGTTCACCTAAGAGAGTTGAATCTATGTTGAGATTCAGCGAGTCAGAAACACGTTTCTTCTAGGAGCTGCGTTGGGATATTCCCGAGTGAATGGGACCATAGGCTGTACAGAGAAATATCTGCTTCTGAAACCAAAACGGAGCTATCTAACTGAATGGTTGTCAATGTGTGCATTCAACAGACAGAGTTAAACTCACGTGTGGATTCAGCGGTTTGCAAACCCTTTCTGTGCAGCATCCGAAAACCGGTATTTCCAGCCCAATGCCGGCATACGTAGTAAACAGCAGGAAACTTCGTCTAAAACTCAGGAGAAACGTTTCCTTGAAACTGCTCTGCTGTGCGTTCGTTCACCTAAGAGAGTTGAATCTATGTTGAGATTCAGCGAGTCAGAAACACGTTTCTTCTAGGAGTTGCGTTGGGATATTCCCGAGTGAATGAGACCATAGGCTGTACAGAGAAATATCTGCTTCTAAAACCAAAACGCAGCTATCTAACTGAATGGTTGTCAATGTGTGCATTCAACAGACAGAGTTAAACTCACGTGTGGATTCAGCGGTTTGCAAACCCTTTCTGTGCAGAATCCCAAAACCGGTATTTCCAGCCCAATGCCGGCATACATACTAAACAGCAGGAAACTTCGTCTAAAACTCAGGAGAAACGTTTCCTTGAAACTGCTCTGCTGTGCATTCGTTCACCTAAGAGAGTTGAATCTATGTTGAGATTCAGCGAGTCAGAAACACGTTTCTTCTAGCAGCTGCGTTGGTATATTCCCGAGTGAATGGGACCATAGGCTGTACAGAGAAATATCTGCTTCTAAAACCAAAACGGAGCTATCTAACTGAATGGTTGTCAATGTGTGCATTCAACAGACAGAGTTAAACTCACGTGTGGATTCAGCGGTTTGCCAACCCTTTCTGTGCAGAATCCCAAAACCGGTATTTCCAGTCCAATGCCGGCATACGTACTAAAGAGCAGGAAACTTCGTCTAAAACTCAGGAGAAAAGTTTCCTTGAAACTGCTCTGCTGTGCGTTCGTTCACCTAAGAGAGTTGAATCTATGTTGAGATTCAGCGAGTCAGAAACACGTTTCTTCTAGGAGCTGCGTTGGGATATTCCCGAGTGAATGGGACCATAGGCTGTACAGAGAAATATCTGCTTCTGAAACCAAAACGGAGCTATCTAACTGAATGGTTGTCAATGTGTGCATTCAACAGACAGAGTTAAACTCACGTGTGGATTCAGCGGTTTGCAAACCCTTTCTGTGCAGAATCCCAAAACCGGTATTTCCAGCCCAATGCCGGCATACGTACTAAACAGCAGGAAACTTCGTCTAAAACTCAGGAAAAACGATTCCTTGAAACTTCTCTGCTGTGCGTTCGTTCACCTAAGAGAGTTGAATCTATGTTGAGATTCAGCGAGTCAGAAACACGTTTCTTCTAGGAGCTGCGTTGGGATATTCCCGAGTGAATGGGACCATAGGCTGTACAGAGAAATATCTGCTTCTAAAACCAAAACGGAGCTATCTAACTGAATGGTTGTCAATGTGTGCATTCAACAGACAGAGTTAAACTCACGTGTGGATTCAGCGGTTTGCCAACCCTTTCTGTGCAGAATCCCAAAACCGGTATTTCCAGTCCAATGCCGGCATACGTACGAAAGAGCAGGAAACTTCGTCTAAAACTCAGGAGAAAAGTTTCCTTGAAACTGCTCTGCTGTGCGTTCGTTCACCTAAGGGAGTTGAATCTATGTTGAGATTCAGCGAGTCAGAAACACGTTTCTTCTAGGAGCTGCGTTGGGATATTCCCGAGTGAAGGGGACCATAGGCTGTACAGAGAAATATCTGCTTCTAAAACCAAAACGGAGCTATCTAACTGAATGGTTGTCAATGTGTGCCTTCAACTGACAGAGTTAAACTCACGTGTGGATTCAGCGGTTTGCCAACCCTTTCTGTGCAGAATCCCAAAACCGGTATTTCCAGTCCAATGCCGGCATACGTACTAAAGAGCAGGAAACTTCGTCTAAAACTCAGGAGAAACGTTTCCTTGAAACTGCTCTGCTGTGCGTTCGTTCACCTAAGAGAGTTGAATCTATGTTGAGATTCAGCGAGTCAGAAACACGTTTCTTCTAGGAGCTGCGTTGGGATATTCCCGAGTGAATGGGACCATAGGCTGTACAGAGAAATATCTGCTTCTAAAACCAAAACGGAGCTATCTAACTGAATGGTTGTCAATGTGTGCCTTCAACTGACAGAGTTAAACTCACGTGTGGATTCAGCGGTTTGCAAACCCTTTCTGTGCAGAATCCCAAAACCGGTATTTCCAGCCCAATGCCGGCATACGTACTAAACAGCAGGAAACTTCGTCTAAAACTCAGGAGAAACGTTTCCTTGAAACTTCTCTGCTGTGCGTTCGTTCACCTAAGAGAGTTGAATCTATGTTGAGATTCAGCGAGTCAGAAACACGTTTCTTCTAGGAGCTGCGTTGGGATATTCCCGAGTGAATGGGACCATAGGCTGTACAGAGAAATATCTGCTTCTAAATACAAAATGGAGCTATCTAACTGAATGGTTGTCAATGTGTGCATTCAACTGACCGAGTTAAACTCAGGTGTGGATTCAGCGGCTTGCAAACCCTTTCTGTACAGAATCCCAAAACCGGTATTTCCAGCCCAATGCCGGCATACGTACTAAAGAGCAGGAAACTTCGTCTAAAACTCAGGAGAAACGTTTCCTTGAAACTGCTCTGCTGTGCGTTCGTTCACCTAAGAGAGTTGAATCTATGTTGAGATTCAGCGAGTCAGAAACACGTTTCTTCTAGGAGCTGCGTTGGGATATTCCCGAGTGAATAGGACCATAGGCTGTACAGAGAAATATCTGCTTCTAAAACCAAAACGGAGCTATCTAACTGAATGGTTGTCAATGTGTGCATTCAACTGACAGAGTTAAACTCACGTGTGAATTCAGCGGTTTGCAAATCCTTTCTGTTCAGAATCCCAAAACCGGTATTTCCAGCCCAATGCCGGCATACGTACTAAACAGCAGGAAACTTCTTCTAAAACTCAGGAGAAACGTTTCCTTGAAACTGCTCTGCTGTGCGTTCGTTCACCTAAGAGAGTTGAATCTATGTTGAGATTCAGCGAGTCAGAAACACGTTTCTTCTAGGAGCTGCGTTGGGATATTCCCGAGTGAATGGGACCATAGGCTGTACAGAGAAATATCTGCTTCTAAATACAAAATGGAGCTATCTAACTGAATGGTTGTCAATGTGTGCCTTCAACTGACAGAGTTAAACTCAGGTGTGGATTCAGCGGCTTGCAAACCCTTTCTGTGCAGAATCCCAAAACCGGTATTTCCAGCCCAATGCCGGCATACGTACTAAACAGCAGGAAACTTCGTCTAAAACTCAGGAGAAACGTCTCCTTGAAACTGCTCTGCTGTGCGTTCGTTCACCTAAGAGAGTTGGATCTATGTTTAGATTCAGCGAGTCAGAAACACGTTTCTTCTAAGAGCTGCGTTGGGATATTCCCGAGTGAATGGGACCATAGGCTGTACAGAGAAATATCTGCTTCTAAAACCAAAACGCAGCTATCTAACTGAATGGTTGTCAATGTGTGCATTCAACAGACAGAGTTAAACTCACGTGTGGATTCAGCGGTTTGCAAACCCTTTCTGTGCAGAATCCCAAAACCGGTATTTCCAGCCCAATGCCGGCATACATACTAAACAGCAGGAAACTTCGTCTAAAACTCAGTAGAAACGTTTCCTTGAAACTGCTCTGCTGTGCGTTCGTTCACCTAAGAGAGTTGAATCTATGTTGAGATTCAGCGAGTCAGAAACACGTTTCTTCTAGGAGCTGCGTTGGGATATTCCCGAGTGAATGGGACCATAGGCTGTACAGAGAAATATCTGCTTCTAAATACAAAATGGAGCTATCTAACTGAATGGTTGTCAATGTGTGCATTCAACTGACAGAGTTAAACTCACGTGTGGATTCAGCGGCTTGCAAACCCTTTCTGTGCAGAATCCCAAAACCGGTATTTCCAGCCCAATGCCGGCATACGTACTGAACAGCAGGAAACTTCGTCTAAAACTCAGGAGAAACGATTCCTTGAAACTGTTCTGCTGTGCGTTCGTTCACCTAAGAGAGTTGAATCTATGTTGAGATTCAGCGAGTCAGAAACACGTTTCTTCTAGGAGCTGCGTTGGGATATTCCCGAGTGAATAGGACCATAGGCTGTACAGAGAAATATCTGCTTCTAAAACCAAAACGGAGCTATGTAACTGAATGGTTGTCAATGTGTGCATTCAACTGACAGAGTTAAACTCACGTGTGAATTCAGCGGTTTGCAAATCCTTTCTGTTCAGAATCCCAAAACCGGTATTTCCAGCCCAATGCCGGCATACGTACTAAACAGCAGGAAACTTCTTCTAAAACTCAGGAGAAACGTTTCCTTGAAACTGCTCTGCTGTGCGTTCGTTCACCTAAGAGAGTTGAATCTATGTTGAGATTCAGCGAGTCAGAAACACGTTTCTTCTAGGAGCTGCGTTGGGATATTCCCAAGTGAATGGGACCATAGGCTGTACAGAGAAATATCTGCTTCTAAATACAAAATGGAGCTATCTAACTGAATGGTTGTCAATGTGTGCCTTCAACTGACAGAGTTAAACTCAGGTGTGGATTCAGCGGCTTGCAAACCCTTTCTGTGCAGAATCCCAAAACCGGTATTTCCAGCCCAATGCCGGCATACGTACTAAACAGCAGGAAACTTCGTCTAAAACTCAGGAGAAACGTCTCCTTGAAACTGCTCTGCTGTGCGTTCGTTCACCTAAGAGAGTTGGATCTATGTTTAGATTCAGCGAGTCAGAAACACGTTTCTTCTAGGAGCTGCGTTGGGATATTCCCGAGTGAATGGGACCATAGGCTGTACAGAGAAATATCTGCTTCTAAAACCAAAACGCAGCTATCTAACTGAATGGTTGTCAATGTGTGCATTCAACAGACAGAGTTAAACTCACGTGTGGATTCAGCGGTTTGCAAACCCTTTCTGTGCAGAATCCCAAAACCGGTATTTCCAGCCCAATGCCGGCATACATACTAAACAGCAGGAAACTTCGTCTAAAACTCAGTAGAAACGTTTCCTTGAAACTGCTCTGCTGTGCGTTCGTTCACCTAAGAGAGTTGAATCTATGTTGAGATTCAGCGAGTCAGAAACACGTTTCTTCTAGGAGCTGCGTTGGGATATTCCCGAGTGAATGGGACCATAGGCTGTACAGAGAAATATCTGCTTCTAAATACAAAATGGAGCTATCTAACTGAATGGTTGTCAATGTGTGCATTCAACTGACAGAGTTAAACTCACGTGTGGATTCAGCGGCTTGCAAACCCTTTCTGTGCAGAATCCCAAAACCGGTATTTCCAGCCCAATGCCGGCATACGTACTAAAGAGCAGGAAACTTCGTCTTAAACTCAGGAGAAACGTTTCCTTGAAACTGCTCTGCTGTGCGTTCGTTCACCTAAGAGAGTTGAATCTATGTTGAGATTCAGCGAGTCAGAAACACGTTTCTTCTAGGAGCTGCGTTGGGATATTCCCGAGTGAATGGGACCATAGGCTGTACAGAGAAATATCTGCTTCTAAAACCAAAACGGAGCTATCTAACTGAATGGTTGTCAATGTGTGCCTTCAACTGACAGAGTTAAACTCACGTGTGGATTCAGCGGTTTGCCAGCCCTTTCTGTGCAGAATCCCAAAACCGGTATTTCCAGTCCAATGCCGGCATACGTACTAAAGAGCAGGAAACTTCGTCTAAAACTCAGGAGAAAAGTTTCCTTGAAACTGCTCTGCTGTGCGTTCATTCACCTAAGAGAGTTGAATCTATGTTGAGATTCAGCGAGTCAGAAACACGTTTCTTCTAGGAGCTGCGTTGGGATATTCCCGAGTGAATGGGACCATAGGCTGTACAGAGAAATATCTGCTTCTAAAACCAAAACGGAGCTATCTAACTGAATGGTTGTCAATGTGTGCATTCAACAGACAGAGTTAAACTCACGTGTGGATTCAGCGGTTTGCAAACCATTTCTGTGCAGAATCCCAAAACCGGTATTTCCAGCCCAATGCCGGCATACGTACTAAACAGCAGGAAACTTCGTCGAAAACTCAGGAAAAACGATTCCTTGAAACTTCTCTGCTGTGCGTTCGTTCACCTAAGAGAGTTGAATCTATGTTGAGACTCAGCGAGTCAGAAACACGTTTCTTCTAGGAGCTGCGTTGGGATATTCCCGAGTGAATGGGACCATAGGCTGTACAGAGAAATATCTGCTTCTAAAACCAAAACGGAGCTATCTAACTGAATGGTTGTCAATGTGTGCCTTCAACTGACAGAGTTAAACTCACGTGTGGATTCAGCGGTTTCCCAACCCTTTCTGTGCAGAATCCCAAAACCGGTATTTCCAGCCCAATGCCGGCATACGTACTAAACAGCAGGAAACTTCGTCTAAAACTCAGGAGAAACGATTCCTTGAAACTGCTCTGCTGTGCGTTCGTTCACCTAAGAGAGCTGAATCTATGTTGAGATTCAGCGAGTCAGAAACACGTTTCTTCTAGGAGCTGCGTTGGGATATTCCCGAGTGAATGGGACCATAGGCTGTACAGAGAAATATCTGCTTCTAAAACCAAAACGGAGCTATCTAACTGAATGGTTGTCAATGTGTGAGTTCAAGAGACAGAGTTAAACTCACGTGTGGATTCAGCGGTTTGCAAACCCTTTCTTTGCAGAATCCCAAAGCCGGTATTTCCAGCCCAATGCCGGCATACGTACTAAACAGCAGGAAACTTCGTCTAAAACTCAGGAGAAACGTTTCCTTGAAACTTCTCTGCTGTGCGTTCGTTCACCTATGAGAGTTGAATCTATGTTGAGATTCAGCGAGTCAGAAACACGTTTCTTCTAGGAGCTGCGTTGGGATATTCCCGAGTGAATGGGACCATAGGCTGTACAGAGAAATATCTGCTTCTAAATACAAAATGGAGCTATCTAACTGAATGGTTGTCAATGTGTGCATTCAACTGACCGAGTTAAACTCAGGTGTGGATTCAGCGGCTTGCAAACCCTTTCTGTGCAGAATCCCAAAACCGGTATTTCCAGCCCAATGCCGGCATACGTACTAAAGAGCAGGAAACTTCGTCTAAAACTCAGGAGAAACGTTTCCTTGAAACTGCTCTGCTGTGCGTTCGTTCACCTAAGAGAGTTGAATCTATGTTGAGATTCAGCGAGTCAGAAACACGTTTCTTCTAGGAGCTGCGTTGGGATATTCCCGAGTGAATGGGACCATAGGCTGTACAGAGAAATATCTGCTTCTAAAACCAAAACGGAGCTATCTAACTGAATGTTTGTCAATGTGTGCATTCAACTGACAGAGTTAAACTCACGTGTGAATTCAGCGGTTTGCAAACCCTTTCTGTTCAGAATCCCAAAACCGGTATTTCCAGCCCAATGCCGGCATACGTACTAAACAGCAGGAAACTTCGTCTAAAACTCAGGAGAAACGTTTCCTTGAAACTGCTCTGCTGTGCGTTCGTTCACCTAAGAGAGTTGAATCTATGTTGAGATTCAGCGAGTCAGAAACACGTTTCTTCTAGGAGCTGCGTTGGGATATTCCCGAGTGAATGGGACCATAGGCTGTACAGAGAAATATCTGCTTCTAAAACCAAAACGGAGCTATCTAACTGAATGGTTGTCAATGTGTGCATTCAACAGACAGAGTTAAACTCACGTGTGGATTCAGCGGTTTGCAAACCCTTTCTGTGCAGAATCCCAAAACCGGTATTTCCAGCCCAATGCCGGCATACGTACTAAACAGCAGGAAACTTCGTCTAAAACTCAGGAGAAACGTTTCCTTGAAACTGCTCTGCTGTGCGTTCGTTCACCTTAGAGAGTTGAATCTATGTTGAGATTCAGCGAGTCAGAAACACGTTTCTTCTAGGAGCTGCGTTGGGATATTCCCGAGTGAATGGGACCATAGGCTGTACAGAGAAATATCTGCTTCTAAAACCAAAACGGAGCTATCTAACTGAATGGTTGTCAATGTGTGCATTCAACAGACAGAGTTAAACTCACGTGTGGATTCAGCGGTTTGCAAACCCTTTCTGTGCAGAATCCCAAAACCGGTATTTCCAGCCCAATGCCGGCATACGTACTAAACAGCAGGAAACTTCGTCTAAAACTCAGGAGAAACGTTTCCTTGAAACTTCTCTGCTGTGCGTTCGTTCACCTAAGAGAGTTGAATCTATGTTGAGATTCAGCGAGTCAGAAACACGTTTCTTCTAGGAGCTGCGTTGGGATATTCCCGAGTGAATGGGACCATAGGCTGTACAGAGAAATATCTGCTTCTAAATACAAAATGGAGCTATCTAACTGAATGGTTGTCAATGTGTGCATTCAACTGACCGAGTTAAACTCAGGTGTGGATTCAGCGGCTTGCAAACCCTTTCTGTACAGAATCCCAAAACCGGTATTTCCAGCCCAATGCCGGCATACGTACTAAAGAGCAGGAAACTTCGTCTAAAACTCAGGAGAAACGTTTCCTTGAAACTGCTCTGCTGTGCGTTCGTTCACCTAAGAGAGTTGAATCTATGTTGAGATTCAGCGAGTCAGAAACACGTTTCTTCTAGGAGCTGCGTTGGGATATTCCCGAGTGAATAGGACCATAGGCTGTACAGAGAAATATCTGCTTCTAAAACCAAAACGGAGCTATCTAACTGAATGGTTGTCAATGTGTGCATTCAACTGACAGAGTTAAACTCACGTGTGAATTCAGCGGTTTGCAAATCCTTTCTGTTCAGAATCCCAAAACCGGTATTTCCAGCCCAATGCCGGCATACGTACTAAACAGCAGGAATCTTCTTCTAAAACTCAGGAGAAACGTTTCCTTGAAACTGCTCTGCTGTGCGTTCGTTCACCTAAGAGAGTTGAATCTATGTTGAGATTCAGCGAGTCAGAAACACGTTTCTTCTAGGAGCTGCGTTGGGATATTCCCGAGTGAATGGGACCATAGGCTGTACAGAGAAATATCTGCTTCTAAATACAAAATGGAGCTATCTAACTGAATGGTTGTCAATGTGTGCCTTCAACTGACAGAGTTAAACTCAGGTGTGGATTCAGCGGCTTGCAAACCCTTTCTGTGCAGAATCCCAAAACCGGTATTTCCAGCCCAATGCCGGCATACGTACTAAACAGCAGGAAACTTCGTCTAAAACTCAGGAGAAACGTCTCCTTGAAACTGCTCTGCTGTGCGTTCGTTCACCTAAGAGAGTTGGATCTATGTTTAGATTCAGCGAGTCAGAAACACGTTTCTTCTAGGAGCTGCGTTGGGATATTCCCGAGTGAATGGGACCATAGGCTGTACAGAGAAATATCTGCTTCTAAAACCAAAACGCAGCTATCTAACTGAATGGTTGTCAATGTGTGCATTCAACAGACAGAGTTAAACTCACGTGTGGATTCAGCGGTTTGCAAACCCTTTCTGTGCAGAATCCCAAAACCGGTATTTCCAGCCCAATGCCGGCATACATACTAAACAGCAGGAAACTTCGTCTAAAACTCAGTAGAAACGTTTCCTTGAAACTGCTCTGCTGTGCGTTCGTTCACCTAAGAGAGTTGAATCTATGTTGAGATTCAGCGAGTCAGAAACACGTTTCTTCTAGGAGCTGCGTTGGGATATTCCCGAGTGAATGGGACCATAGGCTGTACAGAGAAATATCTGCTTCTAAATACAAAATGGAGCTATCTAACTGAATGGTTGTCAATGTGTGCATTCAACTGACAGAGTTAAACTCACGTGTGGATTCAGCGGCTTGCAAACCCTTTCTGTGCAGAATCCCAAAACCGGTATTTCCAGCCCAATGCCGGCATACGTACTAAAGAGCAGGAAACTTCGTCTTAAACTCAGGAGAAACGTTTCCTTGAAACTGCTCTGCTGTGCGTTCGTTCACCTAAGAGAGTTGAATCTATGTTGAGATTCAGCGAGTCAGAAACACGTTTCTTCTAGGAGCTGCGTTGGGATATTCCCGAGTGAATGGGACCATAGGCTGTACAGAGAAATATCTGCTTCTAAAACCAAAACGGAGCTATCTAACTGAATGGTTGTCAATGTGTGCATTCAACAGACAGAGTTAAACTCACGTGTGGATTCAGCGGTTTGCCAGCCCTTTCTGTGCAGAATCCCAAAACCGGTATTTCCAGTCCAATGCCGGCATACGTACTAAAGAGCAGGAAACTTCGTCTAAAACTCAGGAGAAAAGTTTCCTTGAAACTGCTCTGCTGTGCGTTCATTCACCTAAGAGAGTTGAATCTATGTTGAGATTCAGCGAGTCAGAAACACGTTTCTTCTAGGAGCTGCGTTGGGATATTCCCGAGTGAATGGGACCATAGGCTGTACAGAGAAATATCTGCTTCTAAAACCAAAACGGAGCTATCTAACTGAATGGTTGTCAATGTGTGCATTCAACAGACAGAGTTAAACTCACGTGTGGATTCAGCGGTTTGCAAACCATTTCTGTGCAGAATCCCAAAACCGGTATTTCCAGCCCAATGCCGGCATACGTACTAAACAGCAGGAAACTTCGTCTAAAACTCAGGAAAAACGATTCCTTGAAACTTCTCTGCTGTGCGTTCGTTCACCTAAGAGAGTTGAATCTATGTTGAGATTCAGCGAGTCAGAAACACGTTTCTTCTAGGAGCTGCGTTGGGATATTCCCGAGTGAATGGGACCATAGGCTGTACAGAGAAATATCTGCTTCTAAAACCAAAACGGAGCTATCTAACTGAATGGTTGTCAATGTGTGCCTTCAACTGACAGAGTTAAACTCACGTGTGGATTCAGCGGTTTCCCAACCCTTTCTGTGCAGAATCCCAAAACCGGTATTTCCAGCCCAATGCCGGCATACGTACTAAACAGCAGGAAACTTCGTCTAAAACTCAGGAGAAACGATTCCTTGAAACTGCTCTGCTGTGCGTTCGTTCACCTAAGAGAGCTGAATCTATGTTGAGATTCAGCGAGTCAGAAACACGTTTCTTCTAGGAGCTGCGTTGGGATATTCCCGAGTGAATGGGACCATAGGCTGTACAGAGAAATATCTGCTTCTAAAACCAAAACGGAGCTATCTAACTGAATGGTTGTCAATGTGTGAGTTCAAGAGACAGAGTTAAACTCACGTGTGGATTCAGCGGTTTGCAAACCCTTTCTTTGCAGAATCCCAAAGCCGGTATTTCCAGCCCAATGCCGGCATACGTACTAAACAGCAGGAAACTTCGTCTAAAACTCAGGAGAAACGTTTCCTTGAAACTTCTCTGCTGTGGGTTCGTTCACCTATGAGAGTTGAATCTATGTTGAGATTCAGCGAGTCAGAAACACGTTTCTTCTAGGAGCTGCGTTGGGATATTCCCGAGTGAATGGGACCATAGGCTGTACAGAGAAATATCTGCTTCTAAATACAAAATGGAGCTATCTAACTGAATGGTTGTCAATGTGTGCATTCAACTGACCGAGTTAAACTCAGGTGTGGATTCAGCGGCTTGCAAACCCTTTCTGTGCAGAATCCCAAAACCGGTATTTCCAGCCCAATGCCGGCATACGTACTAAAGAGCAGGAAACTTCGTCTAAAACTCAGGAGAAACGTTTCCTTGAAACTGCTCTGCTGTGCGTTCGTTCCCCTAAGAGAGTTGAATCTATGTTGAGATTCAGCGAGTCAGAAACACGTTTCTTCTAGGAGCTGCGTTGGGATATTCCCGAGTGAATGGGACCATAGGCTGTACAGAGAAATATCTGCTTCTAAAACCAAAACGGAGCTATCTAACTGAATGGTTGTCAATGTGTGCATTCAACTGACAGAGTTAAACTCACGTGTGAATTCAGCGGTTTGCAAACCCTTTCTGTTCAGAATCCCAAAACCGGTATTTCCAGCCCAATGCCGGCATACGTACTAAACAGCAGGAAACTTCGTCTAAAACTCAGGAGAAACGTTTCCTTGAAACTGCTCTGCTGTGCGTTCGTTCACCTAAGAGAGTTGAATCTATGTTGAGATTCAGCGAGTCAGAAACACGTTTCTTCTAGGAGCTGCGTTGGGATATTCCCGAGTGAATGGGACCATAGGCTGTACAGAGAAATATCTGCTTCTAAAACCAAAACGGAGCTATCTAACTGAATGGTTGTCAATGTGTGCATTCAACAGACAGAGTTAAACTCACGTGTGGATTCAGCGGTTTGCAAACCCTTTCTGTGCAGAATCCCAAAACCGGTATTTCCAGCCCAATGCCGGCATACGTACTAAACAGCAGGAAACTTCGTCTAAAACTCAGGAGAAACGTTTCCTTGAAACTGCTCTGCTGTGCGTTCGTTCACCTTAGAGAGTTGAATCTATGTTGAGATTCAGCGAGTCAGAAACACGTTTCTTCTAGGAGCTGCGTTGGGATATTCCCGAGTGAATGGGACCATAGGCTGTACAGAGAAATATCTGCTTCTAAAACCAAAACGGAGCTATCTAACTGAATGGTTGTCAATGTGTGCATTCAACAGACAGAGTTAAACTCACGTGTGGATTCAGCGGTTTGCAAACCCTTTCTGTGCAGAATCCCAAAACCGGTATTTCCAGCCCAATGCCGGCATACGTACTAAACAGCAGGAAACTTCGTCTAAAACTCAGGAGAAACGTTTCCTTGAAACTTCTCTGCTGTGCGTTCGTTCACCTAA
Organism: Aotus nancymaae; assembly: GCF_030222135.1. Classification (NCBI taxonomy): domain Eukaryota; kingdom Metazoa; phylum Chordata; class Mammalia; order Primates; family Aotidae; genus Aotus; species Aotus nancymaae. Next base: position 859,789 of record NW_026988514.1, on the reverse strand, counting down.
GAGAGTTGAATCTATGTTGAGATTCAGCGAGTCAGAAACACGTTTCTTCTAGGAGCTGCGTTGGGATATTCCCGAGTGAATGGGACCATAGGCTGTACAGAGAAATATCTGCTTCTAAATACAAAATGGAGCTATCTAACTGAATGGTTGTCAATGTGTGCATTCAACTGACCGAGTTAAACTCAGGTGTGGATTCAGCGGCTTGCAAACCCTTTCTGTACAGAATCCCAAAACCGGTATTTCCAGCCCAATGCCGGCATACGTACTAAAGAGCAGGAAACTTCGTCTAAAACTCAGGAGAAACGTTTCCTTGAAACTGCTCTGCTGTGCGTTCGTTCACCTAAGAGAGTTGAATCTATGTTGAGATTCAGCGAGTCAGAAACACGTTTCTTCTAGGAGCTGCGTTGGGATATTCCCGAGTGAATAGGACCATAGGCTGTACAGAGAAATATCTGCTTCTAAAACCAAAACGGAGCTATCTAACTGAATGGTTGTCAATGTGTGCATTCAACTGACAGAGTTAAACTCACGTGTGAATTCAGCGGTTTGCAAATCCTTTCTGTTCAGAATCCCAAAACCGGTATTTCCAGCCCAATGCCGGCATACGTACTAAACAGCAGGAAACTTCTTCTAAAACTCAGGAGAAACGTTTCCTTGAAACTGCTCTGCTGTGCGTTCGTTCACCTAAGAGAGTTGAATCTATGTTGAGATTCAGCGAGTCAGAAACACGTTTCTTCTAGGAGCTGCGTTGGGATATTCCCGAGTGAATGGGACCATAGGCTGTACAGAGAAATATCTGCTTCTAAATACAAAATGGAGCTATCTAACTGAATGGTTGTCAATGTGTGCCTTCAACTGACAGAGTTAAACTCAGGTGTGGATTCAGCGGCTTGCAAACCCTTTCTGTGCAGAATCCCAAAACCGGTATTTCCAGCCCAATGCCGGCATACGTACTAAAGAGCAGGAAACTTCGTCTAAAACTCAGGAGAAACGTCTCCTTGAAACTGCTCTGCTGTGCGTTCGTTCACCTAAGAGAGTTGGATCTATGTTTAGATTCAGCGAGTCAGAAACACGTTTCTTCTAGGAGCTGCGTTGGGATATTCCCGAGTGAATGGGACCATAGGCTGTACAGAGAAATATCTGCTTCTAAAACCAAAACGCAGCTATCTAACTGAATGGTTGTCAATGTGTGCATTCAACAGACAGAGTTAAACTCACGTGTGGATTCAGCGGTTTGCAAACCCTTTCTGTGCAGAATCCCAAAACCGGTATTTCCAGCCCAATGCCGGCATACATACTAAACAGCAGGAAACTTCGTCTAAAACTCAGTAGAAACGTTTCCTTGAAACTGCTCTGCTGTGCGTTCGTTCACCTAAGAGAGTTGAATCTATGTTGAGATTCAGCGAGTCAGAAACACGTTTCTTCTAGGAGCTGCGTTGGGATATTCCCGAGTGAATGGGACCATAGGCTGTACAGAGAAATATCTGCTTCTAAATACAAAATGGAGCTATCTAACTGAATGGTTGTCAATGTGTGCATTCAACTGACAGAGTTAAACTCACGTGTGGATTCAGCGGCTTGCAAACCCTTTCTGTGCAGAATCCCAAAACCGGTATTTCCAGCCCAATGCCGGCATACGTACTAAAGAGCAGGAAACTTCGTCTTAAACTCAGGAGAAACGTTTCCTTGAAACTGCTCTGCTGTGCGTTCGTTCACCTAAGAGAGTTGAATCTATGTTGAGATTCAGCGAGTCAGAAACACGTTTCTTCTAGGAGCTGCGTTGGGATATTCCCGAGTGAATGGGACCATAGGCTGTACAGAGAAATATCTGCTTCTAAAACCAAAACGGAGCTATCTAACTGAATGGTTGTCAATGTGTGCATTCAACAGACAGAGTTAAACTCACGTGTGGATTCAGCGGTTTGCCAGCCCTTTCTGTGCAGAATCCCAAAACCGGTATTTCCAGTCCAATGCCGGCATACGTACTAAAGAGCAGGAAACTTCGTCTAAAACTCAGGAGAAAAGTTTCCTTGAAACTGCTCTGCTGTGCGTTCATTCACCTAAGAGAGTTGAATCTATGTTGAGATTCAGCGAGTCAGAAACACGTTTCTTCTAGGAGCTGCGTTGGGATATTCCCGAGTGAATGGGACCATAGGCTGTACAGAGAAATATCTGCTTCTAAAACCAAAACGGAGCTATCTAACTGAATGGTTGTCAATGTGTGCATTCAACAGACAGAGTTAAACTCACGTGTGGATTCAGCGGTTTGCAAACCATTTCTGTGCAGAATCCCAAAACCGGTATTTCCAGCCCAATGCCGGCATACGTACTAAACAGCAGGAAACTTCGTCTAAAACTCAGGAAAAACGATTCCTTGAAACTTCTCTGCTGTGCGTTCGTTCACCTAAGAGAGTTGAATCTATGTTGAGATTCAGCGAGTCAGAAACACGTTTCTTCTAGGAGCTGCGTTGGGATATTCCCGAGTGAATGGGACCATAGGCTGTACAGAGAAATATCTGCTTCTAAAACCAAAACGGAGCTATCTAACTGAATGGTTGTCAATGTGTGCCTTCAACTGACAGAGTTAAACTCACGTGTGGATTCAGCGGTTTCCCAACCCTTTCTGTGCAGAATCCCAAAACCGGTATTTCCAGCCCAATGCCGGCATACGTACTAAACAGCAGGAAACTTCGTCTAAAACTCAGGAGAAACGATTCCTTGAAACTGCTCTGCTGTGCGTTCGTTCACCTAAGAGAGCTGAATCTATGTTGAGATTCAGCGAGTCAGAAACACGTTTCTTCTAGGAGCTGCGTTGGGATATTCCCGAGTGAATGGGACCATAGGCTGTACAGAGAAATATCTGCTTCTAAAACCAAAACGGAGCTATCTAACTGAATGGTTGTCAATGTGTGAGTTCAAGAGACAGAGTTAAACTCACGTGTGGATTCAGCGGTTTGCAAACCCTTTCTTTGCAGAATCCCAAAGCCGGTATTTCCAGCCCAATGCCGGCATACGTACTAAACAGCAGGAAACTTCGTCTAAAACTCAGGAGAAACGTTTCCTTGAAACTTCTCTGCTGTGCGTTCGTTCACCTATGAGAGTTGAATCTATGTTGAGATTCAGCGAGTCAGAAACACGTTTCTTCTAGGAGCTGCGTTGGGATATTCCCGAGTGAATGGGACCATAGGCTGTACAGAGAAATATCTGCTTCTAAATACAAAATGGAGCTATCTAACTGAATGGTTGTCAATGTGTGCATTCAACTGACCGAGTTAAACTCAGGTGTGGATTCAGCGGCTTGCAAACCCTTTCTGTGCAGAATCCCAAAACCGGTATTTCCAGCCCAATGCCGGCATACGTACTAAAGAGCAGGAAACTTCGTCTAAAACTCAGGAGAAACGTTTCCTTGAAACTGCTCTGCTGTGCGTTCGTTCACCTAAGAGAGTTGAATCTATGTTGAGATTCAGCGAGTCAGAAACACGTTTCTTCTAGGAGCTGCGTTGGGATATTCCCGAGTGAATGGGACCATAGGCTGTACAGAGAAATATCTGCTTCTAAAACCAAAACGGAGCTATCTAACTGAATGGTTGTCAATGTGTGCATTCAACTGACAGAGTTAAACTCACGTGTGGATTCAGCGGTTTGCAAACCCTTTCTGTGCAGAATCCCAAAACCGGTATTTCCAGCCCAATGCCGGCATACGTACTAAACAGCAGGAAACTTCGTCTAAAACTCAGGAGAAACGTTTCCTTGAAACTGCTCTGCTGTGCGTTCGTTCACCTAAGAGAGTTGAATCTATGTTGAGATTCAGCGAGTCAGAAACACGTTTCTTCTAGGAGCTGCGTTGGGATATTCCCGAGTGAATGGGACCATAGGCTGTACAGAGAAATATCTGCTTCTAAAACCAAAACGGAGCTATCTAACTGAATGGTTGTCAATGTGTGCATTCAACAGACAGAGTTAAACTCACGTGTGGATTCAGCGGTTTGCAAACCCTTTCTGTGCAGAATCCCAAAACCGGTATTTCCAGCCCAATGCCGGCATACATACTAAACAGCAGGAAACTTCGTCTAAAACTCACTAGAAACGTTTCCTTGAAATTGCTCTGCTGTGCGTTCGTTCACCTAAGAGAGTTGAATCTATGTTGAGATTCAGCGAGTCAGAAACACGTTTCTTCTAGGAGCTGCGTTGGGATATTCCCGAGTGAATGGGACCATAGGCTATACAGAGAAATATCTGCTTCTAAATACAAAATGGAGCTATCTAACTGAATGGTTGTCAATGTGTGCCTTCAACTGACAGAGTTAAACTCACGTGTGGATTCAGCGGCTTGCCAACCCTTTCTGTGCAGAATCCCAAAACCGGTATTTCCAGCCCAATGCCGGCATACGTACTAAAGAGCAGGAAACTTCGTCTAAAACTCAGGAGAAACGTTTCCTTGAAACTGCTCTGCTGTGCGTTCGTTCACCTAAGAGAGTTGAATCTATGTTGAGATTCAGCGAGTCAGAAACACGTTTCTTCTAGGAGCTGCGTTGGGATATTCCCGAGTGAATGGGACCATAGGCTGTACAGAGAAATATCTGCTTCTGAAACCAAAACGGAGCTATCTAACTGAATGGTTGTCAATGTGTGCATTCAACAGACAGAGTTAAACTCACGTGTGGATTCAGCGGTTTGCAAACCCTTTCTGTGCAGAATCCCAAAACCGGTATTTCCAGCCCAATGCCGGCATACGTACTAAAGAGCAGGAAACTTCGTCTTAAACTCAGGAGAAACGTTTCCTTGAAACTGCTCTGCTGTGCGTTCGTTCACCTAAGAGAGTTGAATCTATGTTGAGATTCAGCGAGTCAGAAACACGTTTCTTCTAGGAGCTGCGTTGGGATATTCCCGAGTGAATGGGACCATAGGCTGTACAGAGAAATATCTGCTTCTAAAACCAACACGGAGCTATCTAACTGAATGGTTGTCAATGTGTGCATTCAACTGACAGAGTTAAACTCACGTGTGGATTCAGCGGTTTGCAAACCCTTTCTGTGCAGAATCCCAAAACCGGTATTTCCAGCCCAATGCCGGCATACGTACTAAACAGCAGGAAACTTCGTCTAAAACTCAGGAGAAACGTTTCCTTGAAACTGCTCTGCTGTGCGTTCGTTCACCTAAGAGAGGTGAATCTATGTTGAGATTCAGCGAGTCAGAAACACGTTTCTTCTAGGAGCTGCGTTGGGATATTCCCGAGTGAATGGGACCATAGGCTGTACAGAGAAATATCTGCTTCTAAAACCAAAACGGAGCTATCTAACTGAATGGTTGTCAATGTGTGCATTCAAGAGACAGAGTTAAACTCACGTGTGAATTCAGCGGTTTGCAAATCCTTTCTGTTCAGAATCCCAAAACCGGTATTTCCAGCCCAATGCCGGCATACGTACTAAACAGCAGGAAACTTCGTCTAAAACTCAGGAGAAACGTTTCCTTGAAACTTCTCTGCTGTGCGTTCGTTCACCTAAGAGAGTTGAATCTATGTTGAGATTCAGCGAGTCAGAAACACGTTTCTTCTAGGAGCTGCGTTGGGATATTCCCGAGTGAATGGGACCATAGGCTGTACAGAGAAATATCTGCTTCTAAATACAAAATGGAGCTATCTAACTGAATGGTTGTCAATGTGTGCATTCAACTGACAGAGTTAAACTCACGTGTGGATTCAGCGGCTTGCAAACCCTTTCTGTGCAGAATCCCAAAACCGGTATTTCCAGCCCAATGCCGGCATACGTACTAAAGAGCAGGAAACTTCGTCTAAAACTCAGGAGAAACGTTTCCTTGAAACTGCTCTGCTGTGCGTTCTTTCACCTAAGTGAGTTGAATCTATGTTGAGATTCAGCGAGTCAGAAACACGTTTCTTCTAGGAGGTGCGTTGGGATATTCCCGAGCGAAGGGGACCATAGGCTGTACAGAGAAATATCTGCTTCTAAAACCAAAACGGAGCTATCTAACTGAATGGTTGTCAATGTGTGCATTCAACTGACAGAGTTAAACTCACGTGTGAATTCAGCGGTTTGCAAATCCTTTCTGTTCAGAATCCCAAAACCGGTATTTCCAGCCCAATGCCGGCATACGTACTAAAGAGCAGGAAACTTCGTCTAAAACTCAGGAGAAACGTTTCCTTGAAACTGTTCTGCTGTGCGTTCGTTCACCTAAGAGAGTGGAATCTATGTTGAGATTCAGCGAGTCAGAAACACGTTTCTTCTAGGAGCTGCATTGGGATATTCCCGAGTGAAAGGGACCATAGTCTGTACAGAGAAATATCTGCTTCTAAATACAAAATGGAGCTATCTAACTGAATGGTTGTCAATGTGTGCATTCAACTGACAGAGTTAAACTCACGTGTGGATTCAGCGGCTTGCAAACCCTTTCTGTGCAGAATCCCAAAACCGGTATTTCCAGCCCAATGCCGGCATACGTACTAAAGAGCAGGAAACTTCGTCTAAAACTCAGGAGAAACGTTTCCTTGAAACTGCTGTGCTGTGCGTTCGTTCACCTAAGAGAGTTGAATCTATGTTGAGATTCAGCGAGTCAGAAACACGTTTCTTCTAGGAGCTGCGTTGGGATATTCCCGAGTGAATGGGACCATAGGCTGTACAGAGAAATATCTGCTTCTAAAACCAAAACGGAGCTATCTAACTGAATGGTTGTCAATGTGTGCATTCAACTGACAGAGTTAAACTCACGTGTGGATTCAGCGGTTTGCAAACCCTTTCTGTGCAGAATCCCAAAACCGGTATTTCCAGCCCAATGCCGGCATATGTACTAAAGAGCAGGAAACTTCGTCTAAAACTCAGGAGAAACGTTTCCTTGAAACTGCTCTGCTGTTCGTTCGTTCACCTAAGAGAGTTGAATCTATGTTGAGATTCAGCGAGTCAGAAACACGTTTCTTCTAGGAGCTGCGTTGGGATATTCCCGAGTGAATGGGACCATAGGCTGTACAGAGAAATATCTGCTTCTAAAACCAAAACGGAGCTATCTAACTGAATGGTTGTCAATGTGTGCATTCAACAGACAGAGTTAAACTCACGTGTGGATTCAGCGGTTTGCAAACCCTTTCTGTGCAGAATCCCAAAACCGGTATTTCCAGCCCAATGCCGGCATACGTACTAAACAGCAGGAAACTTCGTCTAAAACTCAGGAGAAACGTTTCCTTGAAACTGCTCTGCTGTGCGTTCGTTCACCTAAGAGAGTTGAATCTATGTTGAGATTCAGCGAGTCAGAAACACGTTTCTTCTAGGAGCTGCGTTGGGATATTCCCGAGTGAAGGGGACCATAGGCTGTACAGAGAAATATCTGCTTCTAAAACCAAAACGGAGCTATCTAACTGAATGGTTGTCAATGTGTGCCTTCAACTGACAGAGTTAAACTCACGTGTGGATTCAGCGGTTTCCCAACCCTTTCTGTGCAGAATCCCAAAACCGGTATTTCCAGTCCAATGCCGGCATACGTACTAAAGAGCAGGAAACTTCGTCTAAAACTCAGGAGAAACGTTTCCTTGAAACTGCTCTGCTGTGCGTTCGTTCACCTAAGAGAGTTGAATCTAGGTTGAGATTCAGCGAGTCAGAAACACGTTTCTTCTAGGAGCTGCGTTGGGATATTCCCGAGTGAATGGGACCATAGGCTGTACAGAGAAATATCTGCTTCTAAAACCAAAACGGAGCTATCTAACTGAATGGTTGTCAATGTGTGCATTCAAGAGACAGAGTTAAACTCACGTGTGAATTCAGCGGTTTGCAAATCCTTTCTGTTCAGAATCCCAAAACCGGTATTTCCAGCCCAATGCCGGCATACGTACTAAACAGCAGGAAACTTCGTCTAAAACTCAGGAGAAACGTTTCCTTGAAACTTCTCTGCTGTGCGTTCGTTCACCTAAGAGAGTTGAATCTATGTTGAGATTCAGCGAGTCAGAAACACGTTTCTTCTAGGAGCTGCGTTGGGATATTCCCGAGTGAATGGGACCATAGGCTGTACAGAGAAATATCTGCTTCTAAATACAAAATGGAGCTATCTAACTGAATGGTTGTCAATGTGTGCATTCAACTGACAGAGTTAAACTCACGTGTGGATTCAGCGGCTTGCAAACCCTTTCTGTGCAGAATCCCAAAACCGGTATTTCCAGCCCAATGCCGGCATACGTACTAAAGAGCAGGAAACTTCGTCTAAAACTCAGGAGAAACGTTTCCTTGAAACTGCTCTGCTGTGCGTTCGTTCACCTAAGTGAGTTGAATCTATGTTGAGATTCAGCGAGTCAGAAACACGTTTCTTCTAGGAGCTGCGTTGGGATATTCCCGAGTGAAGGGGACCATAGGCTGTACAGAGAAATATCTGCTTCTAAAACCAAAACGGAGCTATCTAACTGAATGGTTGTCAATGTGTGCATTCAGCTGACAGAGTTAAACTCACGTGTGAATTCAGCGTTTGCAAATCCTTTCTGTTCAGAATCCCAAAACCGGTATTTCCAGCCCAATGCCGGCATACGTACTAAACAGCAGGAAACTTCGTCTAAAACTCAGGAGAAACGTTTCCTTGAAACTGTTCTGCTGTGCGTTCGTTCACCTAAGAGAGTTGAATCTATGTTGAGATTCAGCGAGTCAGAAACACGTTTCTTCTAGGAGCTGCATTGGGATATTCCCGAGTGAAAGGGACCATAGGCTGTACAGAGAAATATCTGCTTCTAAATACAAAATGGAGGTATCTAACTGAATGGTTGTCAATGTGTGCATTCAACTGACAGAGTTAAACTCAACTGTGGATTCAGCGGCTTGCAAACCCTTTCTGTGCAGAATCCCAAAACCGGTATTTCCAGCCCAATGCCGGCATACGTACTAAAGAGCAGGAAACTTCGTCTAAAACTCAGGAGAAACGTTTCCTTGAAACTGCTCTGCTGTGCGTTCGTTCACCTAAGAGAGTTGAATCTATGTTGAGATTCAGCGAGTCAGAAACACGTTTCTTCTAGGAGCTGCGTTGGGATATTCCCGAGTGAATGGGACCATAGGCTGTACAGAGAAATATCTGCTTCTAAAACCAAAACGGAGCTATCTAACTGAATGGTTGTCAATGTGTGCATTCAACTGACAGAGTTAAACTCACGTGTGGATTCAGCGGTTTGCAAACCCTTTCTGTGCAGAATCCCAAAACCGGTATTTCCAGCCCAATGCCGGCATACGTACTAAACAGCAGGAAACTTCGTCTAAAACTCAGGAGAAACGTTTCCTTGAAACTGCTCTGCTGTTCGTTCGTTCACCTAAGAGAGTTGAATCTATGTTGAGATTCATCGAGTCAGAAACACGTTTCTTCTAGGAGCTGCGTTGGGGTATTCCCGAGTGAATGGGAACATAGGCTGTACAGAGAAATATCTGCTTCTAAAACCAAAACGGAGCTATCTAACTGAATGGTTGTCAATGTGTGCCTTCAACTGACAGAGTTAAACTCACGTGTGGATTCAGCGGTTTCCCAACCCTTTCTGTGCAGAATCCCAAAACCGGTATTTCCAGTCCAATGCCGGCATACGTACTAAAGAGCAGGAAACTTCGTCTAAAACTCAGGAGAAACGTTTCCTTGAAACTGCTCTGCTGTGCGTTCGTTCTCCTAAGAGAGTTGAATCTAGGTTGAGATTCAGCGAGTCAGAAACACGTTTCTTCTAGGAGCTGCGTTGGGATATTCCCGAGTGAATGGGACCATAGGCTGTACAGAGAAATATCTGCTTCTAAAACCAAAACGGAGCTATCTAACTGAATGGTTGTCAATGTGTGCATTCAAGAGACAGAGTTAAACTCACGTGTGGATTCAGCGGTTTGCAAATCCTTTCTGTTCAGAATCCCAAAACCGGTATTTCCAGCCCAATGCCGGCATACGTACTAAACAGCAGGAAACTTCGTCTAAAACTCAGGAGAAACGTTTCCTTGAAACTTCTCTGCTGTGCGTTCGTTCACCTAAGAGAGTTGAATCTATGTTGAGATTCAGCGAGTCAGAAACACGTTTCTTCTAGGAGCTGCATTGGGATATTCCCGAGTGAAAGGGACCATAGGCTGTACAGAGAAATATCTGCTTCTAAATACAAAATGGAGGCATCTAACTGAATGGTTGTCAATGTGTGCATTCAACTGACAGAGTTAAACTCAACTGTGGATTCAGCGGCTTGCAAACCCTTTCTGTGCAGAATCCCAAAACCGGTATTTCCAGCCCAATGCTGGCATACGTACTAAAGAGCAGGAAACTTCGTCTAAAACTCTGGAGAAACGTTTCCTTGAAACTGCTGTGCTGTGCGTTCGTTCACCTAAGAGAGTTGAATCTATGTTGAGATTCAGCGAGTCAGAAACACGTTTCTTCTAGGAGCTGCGTTGGGATATTCCCGAGTGAATGGGACCATAGGCTGTACAGAGAAATATCTGCTTCTAAAACCAAAACGGAGCTATCTAACTGAATGGTTGTCAATGTGTGCATTCAACAGACAGAGTTAAACTCACGTGTGGATTCAGCGGTTTGCAAACCCTTTCTGTGCAGAATCCCAAAACCGGTATTTCCAGCCCAATGCCGGCATACGTACTAAACAGCAGGAAACTTCGTCTAAAACTCAGGAGAAACGTTTCCTTGAAACTGCTCTGCTGTTCGTTCGTTCACCTAAGAGAGTTGAATCTATGTTGAGATTCAGCGAGTCAGAAACACGTTTCTTCTAGGAGCTGCGTTGGGATATTCCCGAGTGAAGGGGACCATAGGCTGTACAGAGAAATATCTGCTTCTAAAACCAAAACGGAGCTATCTAACTGAATGGTTGTCAATGTGTGCCTTCAACTGACAGAGATAAACTCACGTGTGGATTCAGCGGTTTCCCAAACCTTTCTGTGCAGAATCCCAAAACCGGTATTTCCAGTCCAATGCCGGCATACGTACTAAAGAGCAGGAAACTTCGTCTAAAACTCAGGAGAAACGTTTCCTTGAAACTGCTCTGCTGTGCGTTCGTTCACCTAAGAGAGTTGAATCTAGGTTGAGATTCAGCGAGTCAGAAACACGTTTCTTCTAGGAGCTGCGTTGGGATATTCCCGAGTGAATGGGACCATAGGCTGTACAGAGAAATATCTGCTTCTAAAACCAAAACGGAGCTATCTAACTGAATGGTTGTCAATGTGTGCATTCAACAGACAGAGTTAAACTCACGTGTGGATTCAGCGGTTTGCAAACCCTTTCTGTGCAGAATCCCAAAACCGGTATTTCCAGCCCAATGCCGGCATACGTACTAAACAGCAGGAAACTTCGTCTAAAACTCAGGAGAAACGATTCCTTGAAACTGCTCTGCTGTGCGTTCGTTCACCTAAGAGAGTTGAATCTATGTTGAGATTCAGCGAGTCAGAAACACGTTTCTTCTAGGAGCTGCGTTGGGATATTCCCGAGTGAATGGGACCATAGGCTGTACAGAGAAATATCTGCTTCTAAAACCAAAACGGAGCTATCTAACTGAATGGTTGTCAATGTGTGCATTCAAGAGACAGAGTTAAACTCACGTGTGGATTCAGCGGTTTGCAAACCCTTTCTGTGCAGAATCCCAAAACCGGTATTTCCAGCCCAATGCCGGCATACGTACTAAAGAGCAGGAAACTTCGTCTAAAACTCAGGAGAAACGTTTCCTTGAAACTTCTCTGCTGTGCGTTCGTTCACCTAAGAGAGTTGAATCTATGTTGAGATTCAGCGAGTCAGAAACACGTTTCTTCTAGGAGCTGCGTTGGGATATTCCCGAGTGAAGGGGACCATAGGCTGTACAGAGAAATATCTGCTTCTAAAACCAAAACGGAGCTATCTAACTGAATGTTTGTCAATGTGTGCATTCAACTGACAGAGTTAAACTCACGTGTGGATTCAGCGGCTTGCAAACCCTTTCTGTTCAGAATCCCAAAACCGGTATTTCCAGCCCAATGCCGGCATACGTACTAAAGAGCAGGAAACTTCGTCTAAAACTCAGGAGAAACGTTTCCTTGAAACTGCTCTGCTGTGCGTTCGTTCACCTAAGTGAGTTGAATCTATGTTGAGATTCAGCGAGTCAGAAACACGTTTCTTCTAGGAGCTGCGTTGGGATATTCCCGAGTGAAGGGGACCATAGGCTGTACAGAGAAATATCTGCTTCTAAAACCAAAACGGAGCTATCTAGCTGAATGGTTGTCAATGTGTGCATTCAAGAGACAGAGTTAAACTCACGTGTGAATTCAGCGGTTTGCAAATCCTTTCTGTTCAGAATCCCAAAACCGGTATTTCCAGCCCAATGCCGGCATACGTACTAAACAGCAGGAAACTTCGTCTAAAACTCAGGAGAAACGTTTCCTTGAAACTTCTCTGCTGTGCGTTCGTTCACCTAAGAGAGTTGAATCTATGTTGAGATTCAGCGAGTCAGAAACACGTTTCTTCTAGGAGCTGCATTGGGATATTCCCGAGTGAAAGGGACCATAGGCTGTACAGAGAAATATCTGCTTCTAAATACAAAATGGAGGTATCTAACTGAATGGTTGTCAATGTGTGCATTCAACTGACAGAGTTAAACTCACGTGTGGATTCAGCGGCTTGCACACCCTTTCTGTGCAGAATCCCAAAACCGGTATTTCCAGCCCAATGCCGGCATACGTACTAAAGAGCAGGAAACTTCGTCTAAAACTCAGGAGAAACGTTTCCTTGAAACTGCTGTGCTGTGCGTTCGTTCACCTAAGAGAGTTGAATCTATGTTGAGATTCAGCGAGTCAGAAACACGTTTCTTCTAGGAGCTGCGTTGGGATATTCCCGAGTGAATGGGACCATAGGCTGTACAGAGAAATATCTGCTTCTAAAACCAAAACGGAGCTATCTAACTGAATGGTTGTCAATGTGTGCATTCAACTGACAGAGTTAAACTCACGTGTGGATTCAGCGGTTTGCAAACCCTTTCTGTGCAGAATCCCAAAACCGGTATTTCCAGCCCAATGCCGGCATACGTACTAAACAGCAGGAAACTTCGTCTAAAACTCAGGAGAAACGTTTCCTTGAAACTGCTCTGCTGTTCGTTCGTTCACCTAAGAGAGTTGAATCTATGTTGAGATTCATCGAGTCAGAAACACGTTTCTTCTAGGAGCTGCGTTGGGGTATTCCCGAGTGAATGGGACCATAGGCTGTACAGAGAAATATCTGCTTCTAAAACCAAAACGGAGCTATCTAACTGAATGGTTGTCAATGTGTGCATTCAACAGACAGAGTTAAACTCACGTGTGGATTCAGCGGTTTGCAAACCCTTTCTGTGCAGAATCTCAAAACCGGTATTTCCAGCCCAATGCCGGCAAACGTACTAAACAGCAGGAAACTTCGTCTAAAACTCAGGAGAAACGTTTCCTTGAAACTGCTCTGCTGTTCGTTCGTTCACCTAAGAGAGTTGAATCTATGTTGAGATTCAGCGAGTCAGAAACACGTTTCTTCTAGGAGCTGCGTTGGGATATTCCCGAGTGAAGGGGACCATAGGCTGTACAGAGAAATATCTGCTTCTAAAACCAAAACGGAGCTATCTAACTGAATGGTTGTCAATGTGTGCCTTCAACTGACAGAGATAAACTCACGTGTGGATTCAGCGGTTTCCCAAACCTTTCTGTGCAGAATCCCAAAACCGGTATTTCCAGTCCAATGCCGGCATACGTACTAAAGAGCAGGAAACTTCGTCTAAAACTCAGGAGAAACGTTTCCTTGAAACTGCTCTGCTGTGCGTTCGTTCACCTAAGAGAGTTGAATCTAGGTTGAGATTCAGCGAGTCAGAAACACGTTTCTTCTAGGAGCTGCGTTGGGATATTCCCGAGTGAATGGGACCATAGGCTGTACAGAGAAATATCTGCTTCTTAAACCAAAACGGAGCTATCTAACTGAATGGTTGTCAATGTGTGCATTCAACAGACAGAGTTAAACTCACGTGTGGATTCAGCGGTTTGCAAACCCTTTCTGTGCAGAATCCCAAAACCGGTATTTCCAGCCCAATGCCGGCATACGTACTAAAGAGCAGGAAACTTCGTCTAAAACTCTGGAGAAACGTTTCCTTGAAACTGCTGTGCTGTGCGTTCGTTCACCTAAGAGAGTTGAATCTATGTTGAGATTCAGCGAGTCAGAAACACGTTTCTTCTAGGAGCTGCGTTGGGATATTCCCGAGTGAATGGGACCATAGGCTGTACAGAGAAATATCTGCTTCAAAAACCAAAACGGAGCTATCTAACTGAATGGTTGTCAATGTGTGCATTCAACTGACAGAGTTAAACTCACGTGTGGATTCAGCGGTTTGCAAACCCTTTCTGTGCAGAATCCCAAAACCGGTATTTCCAGCCCAATGCCGGCATACGTACTAAACAGCAGGAAACTTCGTCTAAAACTCAGGAGAAACGTTTCCTTGAAACTGCTCTGCTGTTCGTTCGTTCACCTAAGAGAGTTGAATCTATGTTGAGATTCATCGAGTCAGAAACACGTTTCTTCTAGGAGCTGCGTTGGGGTATTCCCGAGTGAATGGGACCATAGGCTGTACAGAGAAATATCTGCTTCTAAAACCAAAACGGAGCTATCTAACTGAATGGTTGTCAATGTGTGCATTCAACAGACAGAGTTAAACTCACGTGTGGATTCAGCGGTTTGCAAACCCTTTCTGTGCAGAATCCCAAAACCGGTATTTCCAGCCCAATGCCGGCATACGTACTAAACAGCAGGAAACTTCGTCTAAAACTCAGGAGAAACGTTTCCTTGAAACTGCTCTGCTGTTCGTTCGTTCACCTAAGAGAGTTGAATCTATGTTGAGATTCAGCGAGTCAGAAACACGTTTCTTCTAGGAGCTGCGTTGGGATATTCCCGAGTGAAGGGGACCATAGGCTGTACAGAGAAATATCTGCTTCTAAAACCAAAACGGAGCTATCTAACTGAATGGTTGTCAATGTGTGCCTTCAACTGACAAAGATAAACTCACGTGTGGATTCAGCGGTTTCCCAAACCTTTCTGTGCAGAATCCCAAAACCGGTATTTCCAGTCCAATGCCGGCATACGTACTAAAGAGCAGGAAACTTCGTCTAAAACTCAGGAGAAACGTTTCCTTGAAACTGCTCTGCTGTGCGTTCGTTCACCTAAGAGAGTTGAATCTAGGTTGAGATTCAGCGAGTCAGAAACACGTTTCTTCTAGGAGCTGCGTTGGGATATTCCCGAGTGAATGGGACCATAGGCTGTACAGAGAAATATCTGCTTCTAAAACCAAAACGGAGCTATCTAACTGAATGGTTGTCAATGTGTGCATTCAACAGACAGAGTTAAACTCACGTGTGGATTCAGCGGTTTGCAAACCCTTTCTGTGCAGAATCCCAAAACCGGTATTTCCAGCCCAATGCCGGCATACGTACTAAACAGCAGGAAACTTCGTCTAAAACTCAGGAGAAACGATTCCTTGAAACTGCTCTGCTGTGCGTTCGTTCACCTAAGAGAGTTGAATCTATGTTGAGATTCAGCGAGTCAGAAACACGTTTCTTCTAGGAGCTGCGTTGGGATATTCCCGAGTGAATGGGACCATAGGCTGTACAGAGAAATATCTGCTTCTAAAACCAAAACGGAGCTATCTAACTGAATGGTTGTCAATGTGTGCATTCAAGAGACAGAGTTAAACTCACGTGTGGATTCAGCGGTTTGCAAACCCTTTCTGTGCAGAATCCCAAAACCGGTATTTCCAGCCCAATGCCGGCATACGTACTAAACAGCAGGAAACTTCGTCTAAAACTCAGGAGAAACGTTTCCTTGAAACTTCTCTGCTGTGCGTTCGTTCACCTAAGAGAGTTGAATCTATGTTGAGATTCAGCGAGTCAGAAACACGTTTCTTCTAGGAGCTGCATTGGGATATTCCCGAGTGAAAGGGACCATAGGCTGTACAGAGAAATATCTGCTTCTAAATACAAAATGGAGGTATCTAACTGAATGGTTGTCAATGTGTGCATTCAACTGACAGAGTTAAACTCACGTGTGGATTCAGCGGCTTGCACACCCTTTCTGTGCAGAATCCCAAAACCGGTATTTCCAGCCCAATGCCGGCATACGTACTAAAGAGCAGGAAACTTCGTCTAAAACTCAGGAGAAACGTTTCCTTGAAACTGCTCTGCTGTGCGTTCGTTCACCTAAGAGAGTTGAATCTATGTTGAGATTCAGCGAGTCAGAAACACGTTTCTTCTAGGAGCTGCGTTGGGATATTCCCGAGTGAATGGGACCATAGGCTGTACAGAGAAATATCTGCTTCTAAAACCAAAACGGAGCTATCTAACTGAATGGTTGTCAATGTGTGCATTCAACTGACAGAGTTAAACTCACGTGTGGATTCAGCGGTTTGCAAACCCTTTCTGTGCAGAATCCCAAAACCGGTATTTCCAGCCCAATGCCGGCATACGTACTAAACAGCAGGAAACTTCGTCTAAAACTCAGGAGAAACGTTTCCTTGAAACTGCTCTGCTGTTCGTTCGTTCACCTAAGAGAGTTGAATCTATGTTGAGATTCATCGAGTCAGAAACACGTTTCTTCTAGGAGCTGCGTTGGGGTATTCCCGAGTGAATGGGACCATAGGCTGTACAGAGAAATATCTGCTTCTAAAACCAAAACGGAGCTATCTAACTGAATGGTTGTCAATGTGTGCATTCAACAGACAGAGTTAAACTCACGTGTGGATTCAGCGGTTTGCAAACCCTTTCTGTGCAGAATCTCAAAACCGGTATTTCCAGCCCAATGCCGGCAAACGTACTAAACAGCAGGAAACTTCGTCTAAAACTCAGGAGAAACGTTTCCTTGAAACTGCTCTGCTGTTCGTTCGTTCACCTAAGAGAGTTGAATCTATGTTGAGATTCAGCGAGTCAGAAACACGTTTCTTCTAGGAGCTGCGTTGGGATATTCCCGAGTGAAGGGGACCATAGGCTGTACAGAGAAATATCTGCTTCTAAAACCAAAACGGAGCTATCTAACTGAATGGTTGTCAATGTGTGCCTTCAACTGACAGAGATAAACTCACGTGTGGATTCAGCGGTTTCCCAAACCTTTCTGTGCAGAATCCCAAAACCGGTATTTCCAGTCCAATGCCGGCATACGTACTAAAGAGCAGGAAACTTCGTCTAAAACTCAGGAGAAACGTTTCCTTGAAACTGCTCTGCTGTGCGTTCGTTCACCTAAGAGAGTTGAATCTAGGTTGAGATTCAGCGAGTCAGAAACACGTTTCTTCTAGGAGCTGCGTTGGGATATTCCCGAGTGAATGGGACCATAGGCTGTACAGAGAAATATCTGCTTCTTAAACCAAAACGGAGCTATCTAACTGAATGGTTGTCAATGTGTGCATTCAACAGACAGAGTTAAACTCACGTGTGGATTCAGCGGTTTGCAAACCCTTTCTGTGCAGAATCCCAAAACCGGTATTTCCAGCCCAATGCCGGCATACGTACTAAACAGCAGGAAACTTCGTCTAAAACTCAGGAGAAACGATTCCTTGAAACTGCTCTGCTGTGCGTTCGTTCACCTAAGAGAGTTGAATCTATGTTGAGATTCAGCGAGTCAGAAACACGTTTCTTCTAGGAGCTGCGTTGGGATATTCCCGAGTGAATGGGACCATAGGCTGTACAGAGAAATATCTGCTTCTAAAACCAAAACGGAGCTATCTAACTGAATGGTTGTCAATGTGTGCATTCAAGAGACAGAGTTAAACTCACGTGTGGATTCAGCGGTTTGCAAACCCTTTCTGTGCAGAATCCCAAAACCGGTATTTCCAGCCCAATGCCGGCATACGTACTAAAGAGCAGGAAACTTCGTCTAAAACTCAGGAGAAACGTTTCCTTGAAACTTCTCTGCTGTGCGTTCGTTCACCTAAGAGAGTTGAATCTATGTTGAGATTCAGCGAGTCAGAAACACGTTTCTTCTAGGAGCTGCGTTGGGATATTCCCGAGTGAATGGGACCATAGGCTGTACAGAGAAATATCTGCTTCTAAATACAAAATGGAGCTATCTAACTGAATGGTTGTCAATGTGTGCATTCAACTGACAGAGTTAAACTCAGGTGTGGATTCAGCGGCTTGCAAACCCTTTCTGTTCAGAATCCCAAAACCGGTATTTCCAGCCCAATGCCGGCATACGTACTAAAGAGCAGGAAACTTCGTCTAAAACTCAGGAGAAACGTTTCCTTGAAACTGCTCTGCTGTGCGTTCGTTCACCTAAGTGAGTTGAATCTATGTTGAGATTCAGCGAGTCAGAAACACGTTTCTTCTAGGAGCTGCGTTGGGATATTCCCGAGTGAAGGGGACCATAGGCTGTACAGAGAAATATCTGCTTCTAAAACCAAAACGGACCTATCTAACTGAATGGTTGTCAATGTGTGCATTCAGCTGACAGAGTTAAACTCACGTGTGAATTCAGCGGTTTGCAAATCCTTTCTGTTCAGAATCCCAAAACCGGTATTTCCAGCCCAATGCCGGCATACGTACTAAACAGCAGGAAACTTCGTCTAAAACTCAGGAGAAACGTTTCCTTGAAACTGTTCTGCTGTGCCTTCGTTCACCTAAGAGAGTTGAATCTATGTTGAGATTCAGCGAGTCAGAAACACGTTTCTTCTAGGAGCTGCATTGGGATATTCCCGAGTGAAAGGGACCATAGGCTGTACAGAGAAATATCTGCTTCTAAATACAAAATGGAGGTATCTAACTGAATGGTTGTCAATGTGTGCTTTCAACTGACAGAGTTAAACTCAACTGTGGATTCAGCGGCTTGCAAACCCTTTCTGTGCAGAATCCCAAAACCGGTATTTCCAGCCCAATGCCGGCATACGTACTAAAGAGCAGGAAACTTCGTCTAAAACTCAGGAGAAACGTTTCCTTGAAACTGCTGTGCTGTGCGTTCGTTCACCTAAGAGAGTTGAATCTATGTTGAGATTCAGCGAGTCAGAAACACGTTTCTTCTAGGAGCTGCGTTGGGATATTCCCGAGTGAATGGGACCATAGGCTGTACAGAGAAATATCTGCTTCTAAAACCAAAACGGAGCTATCTAACTGAATGGTTGTCAATGTGTGCATTCAACTGACAGAGTTAAACTCACGTGTGGATTCAGCGGTTTGCAAACCCTTTCTGTGCAGAATCCCAAAACCGGTATTTCCAGCCCAATGCCGGCATACGTACTAAACAGCAGGAAACTTCGTCTAAAACTCAGGAGAAACGTTTCCTTGAAACTGCTCTGCTGTTCGTTCGTTCACCTAAGAGAGTTGAATCTATGTTGAGATTCATCGAGTCAGAAACACGTTTCTTCTAGGAGCTGCGTTGGGGTATTCCCGAGTGAATGGGACCATAGGCTGTACAGAGAAATATCTGCTTCTAAAACCAAAACGGAGCTATCTAACTGAATGGTTGTCAATGTGTGCATTCAACAGACAGAGTTAAACTCACGTGTGGATTCAGCGGTTTGCAAACCCTTTCTGTGCAGAATCCCAAAACCGGTATTTCCAGCCCAATGCCGGCATACGTACTAAACAGCAGGAAACTTCGTCTAAAACTCAGGAGAAACGTTTCCTTGAAACTGCTCTGCTGTGCGTTCGTTCACCTAAGAGAGTTGAATCTATGTTGAGATTCAGCGAGTCAGAAACACGTTTCTTCTAGGAGCTGCGTTGGGATATTCCCGAGTGAAGGGGACCATAGGCTGTACAGAGAAATATCTGCTTCTAAAACCAAAACGGAGCTATCTAACTGAATGGTTGTCAATGTGTGCCTTCAACTGACAGAGATAAACTCACGTGTGGATTCAGCGGTTTCCCAACCCTTTCTGTGCAGAATCCCAAAACCGGTATTTCCAGTCCAATGCCGGCATACGTACTAAAGAGCAGGAAACTTCGTCTAAAACTCAGGAGAAACGTTTCCTTGAAACTTCTCTGCTGTGCGTTCGTTCACCTAAGAGAGTTGAATCTATGTTGAGATTCAGCGAGTCAGAAACACGTTTCTTCTAGGAGCTGCGTTGGGATATTCCCGAGTGAATGGGACCATAGGCTGTACAGAGAAATATCTGCTTCTAAAACCAAAACGGAGCTATCTAACTGAATGGTTGTCAATGTGTGCATTCAACAGACAGAGTTAAACTCACGTGTGGATTCAGCGGTTTGCAAACCCTTTCTGTGCAGAATCCCAAAACCGGTATTTCCAGCCCAATGCCGGCATACGTACTAAACAGCAGGAAACTTCGTCTAAAACTCAGGAGAAACGATTCCTTGAAACTGCTCTGCTGTGCGTTCGTTCACCTAAGAGAGTTGAATCTATGTTGAGATTCAGCGAGTCAGAAACACGTTTCTTCTAGGAGCTGCGTTGGGATATTCCCGAGTGAATGGGACCATAGGCTGTACAGAGAAATATCTGCTTCTAAAACCAAAACGGAGCTATCTAACTGAATGGTTGTCAATGTGTGCATTCAAGAGACAGAGTTAAACTCACGTGTGGATTCAGCGGTTTGCAAACCCTTTCTGTGCAGAATCCCAAAACCGGTATTTCCAGCCCAATGCCGGCATACGTACTAAACAGCAGGAAACTTCGTCTAAAACTCAGGAGAAACGTTTCCTTGAAACTTCTCTGCTGTGCGTTCGTTCACCTAAGAGAGTTGAATCTATGTTGAGATTCAGCGAGTCAGAAACACGTTTCTTCTAGGAGCTGCGTTGGGATATTCCCGAGTGAATGGGACCATAGGCTGTACAGAGAAATATCTGCTTCTAAATACAAAATGGAGCTATCTAACTGAATGGTTGTCAATGTGTGCATTCAACTGACAGAGTTAAACTCAGGTGTGGAATCAGCGGCTTGCAAACCCTTTCTGTTCAGAATCCCAAAACCGGTATTTCCAGCCCTATGCCGGCATACGTACTAAACAGCAGGAAACTTCGTCTAAAACTCAGGAGAAACGTTTCCTTGAAACTGTTCTGCTGTGCGTTCGTTCACCTGAGAGAGTTGAATCTATGTTGAGATTCAGCGAGGCAGAAACACGTTTCTTCTAGGAGCTGCATTGGGATATTCCCGAGTGAAAGGGACCATAGGCTGTACAGAGAAATATCTGCTTCTAAATACAAAATGGAGGTATCTAACTGAATGGTTGTCAATGTGTGCATTCAACTGACAGAGTTAAACTCAACTGTGGATTCAGCGGCTTGCAAACCCTTTCTGTGTAGAATCCCAAAACCGGTATTTCCAGCCCAATGCCGGCATACGTACTAAAGAGCAGGAAACTTCGTCTAAAACTCAGGAGAAACGTTTCCTTGAAACTGCTGTGCTGTGCGTTCGTTCACCTAAGAGAGTTGAATCTATGTTGAGATTCAGCGAGTCAGAAACACGTTTCTTCTAGGAGCTGCGTTGGGATATTCCCGAGTGAATGGGACCATAGGCTGTACAGAGAAATATCTGCTTCTAAAACCAAAACGGAGCTATCTAACTGAATGGTTGTCAATGTGTGCATTCAACTGACAGAGTTAAACTCACGTGTGGATTCAGCGGTTTGCAAACCCTTTCTGTGCAGAATCCCAAAACCGGTATTTCCAGCCCAATGCCGGCATACGTACTAAACAGCAGGAAACTTCGTCTAAAACTCAGGAGAAACGTTTCCTTGAAACTGCTCTGCTGTTCGTTCGTTCACCTAAGAGAGTTGAATCTATGTTGAGATTCATCGAGTCAGAAACACGTTTCTTCTAGGAGCTGCGTTGGGGTATTCCCGAGTGAATGGGACCATAGGCTGTACAGAGAAATATCTGCTTCTAAAACCAAAACGGAGCTATCTAACTGAATGGTTGTCAATGTGTGCATTCAACAGACAGAGTTAAACTCACGTGTGGATTCAGCGGTTTGCAAACCCTTTCTGTGCAGAATCCCAAAACCGGTATTTCCAGCCCAATGCCGGCATACGTACTAAACAGCAGGAAACTTCGTCTAAAACTCAGGAGAAACGTTTCCTTGAAACTGCTCTGCTGTGCGTTCGTTCACTAAGAGAGTTGAATCTATGTTGAGATTCAGCGAGTCAGAAACACGTTTCTTCTAGGAGCTGCGTTGGGATATTCCCGAGTGAAGGGGACCATAGGCTGTACAGAGAAATATCTGCTTCTAAAACCAAAACGGAGCTATCTAACTGAATGGTTGTCAATGTGTGCCTTCAACTGACAGAGTTAAACTCACGTGTGGATTCAGCGGTTTCCCAACCCTTTCTGTGCAGAATCCCAAAACCGGTATTTCCAGTCCAATGCCAGCATACGTACTAAAGAGCAGGAAACTTCGTCTAAAACTCAGGAGAAACGTTTCCTTGAAACTGCTCTGCTGTGCGTTCGTTCACCTAAGAGAGTTGAATCTAGGTTGAGATTCAGCGAGTCAGAAACACGTTTCTTCTAGGAGCTGCGTTGGGATATTCCCGAGTGAATGGGACCATAGGCTGTACAGAGAAATATCTGCTTCTAAAACCAAAACGGAACTATCTAACTGAATGGTTGTCAATGTGTGCATTCAACAGACAGAGTTAAACTCACGTGTGGATTCAGCGGTTTGCAAACCCTTTCTGTGCAGAATCCCAAAACCGGTATTTCCAGCCCAATGCCGGCATACGTACTAAACAGCAGGAAACTTCGTCTAAAACTCAGGAGAAACGATTCCTTGAAACTGCTCTGCTGTGCCTTCGTTCACCTAAGAGAGTTGAATCTATGTTGAGATTCAGCGAGTCAGAAACACGTTTCTTCTAGGAGCTGCGTTGGGATATTCCCGAGTGAATGGGACCATAGGCTGTACAGAGAAATATCTGCTTCTAAAACCAAAACGGAGCTATCTAACTGAATGGTTGTCAATGTGTGCATTCAAGAGACAGAGTTAAACTCACGTGTGGATTCAGCGGTTTGCAAACCCTTTCTGTGCAGAATCCCAAAACCGGTATTTCCAGCCCAATGCCGGCATACGTACTAAAGAGCAGGAAACTTCGTCTAAAACTCAGGAGAAACGTTTCCTTGAAACTTCTCTGCTGTGCGTTCGTTCACCTAAGAGAGTTGAATCTATGTTGAGATTCAGCGAGTCAGAAACACGTTTCTTCTAGGAGCTGCGTTGGGATATTCCCGAGTGAATGGGACCATAGGCTGTACAGAGAAATATCTGCTTCTAAATACAAAATGGAGCTATCTAACTGAATGGTTGTCAATGTGTGCATTCAACTGACAGAGTTAAACTCAGGTGTGGATTCAGCGGCTTGCAAACCCTTTCTGTGCAGAATCCCAAAACCGGTATTTCCAGCCCAATGCCGGCATACGTACTAAAGAGCAGGAAACTTCGTCTAAAACTCAGGAGAAACGTTTCCTTGAAACTGCTCTGCTGTGCGTTCGTTCACCTAAGAGAGTTGAATCTATGTTGAGATTCAGCGAGTCAGAAACACGTTTCTTCTAGGAGCTGCGTTGGGATATTCCCGAGTGAATGGGACCATAGGCTGTACAGAGAAATATCTGCTTCTAAATACAAAATGGAGCTATCTAACTGAATGGTTGTCAATGTGTGCATTCAACTGACAGAGTTAAACTCACGTGTGGATTCAGCGGCTTGCAAACCCTTTCTGTGCAGAATCCCAAAACCGGTATTTCCAGCCCAATGCCGGTATACGTACTAAAGAGCAGGAAACTTCGTCTAAAACTCAGGAGAAACGTTTCCTTGAAACTGCTCTGCTGTGCGTTCGTTCACCTAAGAGAGTTGAATCTATGTTGAGATTCAGCGAGTCAGAAACACGTTTCTTCTAGGAGCTGCGTTGGGATATTCCCGAGTGAATGGGACCATAGGCTGTACAGAGAAATATCTGCTTCTAAAACCAAAACGCAGCTATCTAACTGAATGGTTGTCAATGTGTGCATTCAACAGACAGAGTTAAACTCACGTGTGGATTCAGCGGTTTGCAAATCCTTTCTGTGCAGAATCCCAAAACCGGTATTTCCAGCCCAATGCCGGCATACGTACTAAACAGCAGGAAACTTCGTCTAAAACTCAGGAGAAACGTTTCCTTGAAACTGCTCTGCTGTGCGTTCGTTCACCTAAGAGAGTTGAATCTATGTTGAGATTCAGCGAGTCAGAAACACGTTTCTTCTAGGAGCTGCGCTGGGATATTCCCGAGTGAATGGGACCATAGGCTGTACAGAGAAATATCTGCTTCTAAATACAAAATGGAGCTATCTAACTGAATGGTTGTCAATGTGTGCATTCAACTGACAGAGTTAAACTCACGTGTGGATTCAGCGGCTTGCAAACCCTTTCTGTGCAGAATCCCAAAACCGGTATTTCCAGCCCAATGCCGGCATACGTACTAAAGAGCAGGAAACTTCGTCTAAAATTCAGGAGAAACGTTTCCTTGAAACTTCTCTGCTGTGCGTTCGTTCACCTAAGAGAGTTGAATCTATGTTGAGATTCAGCGAGTCAGAAACACGTTTCTTCTAGGAGCTGCGTTGGGATATTCCCGAGTGAATGGGACCATAGGCTGTACAGAGAAATATCTGCTTCTGAAACCAAAACGGAGCTATCTAACTGAATGGTTGTCAATGTGTGCATTCAACAGACAGAGTTAAACTCACGTGTGGATTCAGCGGTTTGCAAACCCTTTCTGTGCAGAATCCCAAAACCGGTATTTCCAGCCCAATGCCGGCATACGTACTAAAGAGCAGGAAACTTCGTCTAAAACTCAGGAGAAACGTTTCCTTGAAACTGCTCTGCTGTGCGTTCGTTCACCTAAGAGAGTTGAATCTATGTTGAGATTCAGCGAGTCAGAAACACGTTTCTTCTAGGAGCTGCGTTGGGATATTCCCGAGTGAAGGGGACCATAGGCTGTACAGAGAAATATCTGCTTCTAAAACCAAAACGGAGCTATCTAACTGAATGGTTGTCAATGTGTGCCTTCAACTGACAGAGTTAAACTCACGTGTGGATTCAGCGGTTTCCCAACCCTTTCTGTGCAGAATCCCAAAACCGGTATTTCCAGTCCAATGCCGGCATACGTACTAAAGAGCAGGAAACTTCGTCTAAAACTCAGGAGAAACGTTTCCTTGAAACTGCTCTGCTGTGCGTTCGTTCACCTAAGAGAGTTGAATCTAGGTTGAGATTCAGCGAGTCAGAAACACGTTTCTTCTAGGAGCTGCGTTGGGATCTTCCCGAGTGAATGGGACCATAGGCTGTACAGAGAAATATCTGCTTCTAAAACCAAAACGGAGCTATCTAACTGAATGGTTGTCAATGTGTGCATTCAACAGACAGAGTTAAACTCACGTGTGGATTCAGCGGTTTGCAAACCCTTTCTGTGCAGAATCCCAAAACCGGTATTTCCAGCCCAATGCCGGCATACGTACTAAACAGCAGGAAACTCCGTCTAAAACTCAGGAGAAACGATTCCTTGAAACTGCTCTGCTGTGCGTTCATTCACCTAAGAGAGTTGAATCTATGTTGAGATTCAGCGAGTCAGAAACACGTTTCTTCTAGGAGCTGCGTTGGGATATTCCCGAGTGAATGGGACCATAGGCTGTACAGAGAAATATCTGCTTCTAAATACAAAATGGAGCTATCTAACTGAATGGTTGTCAATGTGTGCATTCAACTGACAGAGTTAAACTCACGTGTGGATTCAGCGGCTTGCAAACCCTTTCTGTGCAGAATCCCAAAACCGGTATTTCCAGCCCAATGCCGGCATACGTACTAAAGAGCAGGAAACTTCGTCTAAAACTCAGGAGAAACGTTTCCTTGAAACTGCTCTGCTGTGCGTTCGTTCACCTAAGTGAGTTGAATCTATGTTGAGATTCAGCGAGTCAGAAACACGTTTCTTCTAGGAGCTGCGTTGGGATATTCCCGAGTGAAGGGGACCATAGGCTGTACAGAGAAATATCTGCTTCTAAAACCAAAACGGAGCTATCTAACTGAATGGTTGTCAATGTGTGCATTCAACTGACAGAGTTAAACTCACGTGTGAATTCAGCGGTTTGCAAATCCTTTCTGTTCAGTATCCCAAAACCGGTATTTCCAGCCCAATGCCGGCATACGTACTAAACAGCAGGAAACTTCGTCTAAAACTCAGGAGAAACGTTTCCTTGAAACTGTTCTGCTGTGCGTTCGTTCACCTAAGAGAGTTGAATCTATGTTGAGATTCACCGAGTCAGAAACACGTTTCTTCTAGGAGCTGCATTGGGATATTCCCGAGTGAAAGGGACCATAGGCTGTACAGAGAAATATCTGCTTCTAAATACAAAATGGAGGTATCTAACTGAATGGTTGTCAATGTGTGCATTCAACTGACAGAGTTAAACTCAACTGTGGATTCAGCGGCTTGCAAACCCTTTCTGTGCAGAATCCCAAAACCGGTATTTCCAGCCCAATGCCGGCATACGTACTAAAGAGCAGGAAACTTCGTCTAAAACTCAGGAGAAACGTTTCCTTGAAACTGCTGTGCTGTGCGTTCGTTCACCTAAGAGAGTTGAATCTATGTTGAGATTCAGCGAGTCAGAAACACGTTTCTTCTAGGAGCTGAGTTGGGATATTCCCGAGTGAATGGGACCATAGGCTGTACAGAGAAATATCTGCTTCTAAAACCAAAACGGAGCTATCTAACTGAATGGTTGTCAATGTGTGCATTCAACTGACAGAGTTAAACTCACGTGTGGATTCAGCGGTTTGCAAACCCTTTCTGTGCAGAATCCCAAAACCGGTATTTCCAGCCCAATGCCGGCATATGTACTAAACAGCAGGAAACTTCGTCTAAAACTCAGGAGAAACGTTTCCTTGAAACTGCTCTGCTGTTCGTTCGTTCACCTAAGAGAGTTGAATCTATGTTGAGATTCAGCGAGTCAGAAACACGTTTCTTCTAGGAGCTGCGTTGGGGTATTCCCGAGTGAATGGGACCATAGGCTGTACAGAGAAATATCTGCTTCTAAAACCAAAACGGAGCTATCTAACTGAATGGTTGTCAATGTGTGCATTCAACAGACAGAGTTAAACTCACGTGTGGATTCAGCGGTTTGCAAACCCTTTCTGTGCAGAATCCCAAAACCGGTATTTCCAGCCCAATGCCGGCATACGTACTAAACAGCAGGAAACTTCGTCTAAAACTCAGGAGAAACGTTTCCTTGAAACTGCTCTGCTGTGCGTTCGTTCACCTAACAGAGCTGAATCTCTGTTGAGATTCAGCGAGTCAGAAACACGTTTCTTCTAGGAGCTGCGTTGGGATATTCCCGAGTGAAGGGGACCATAGGCTGTACAGAGAAATATCTGCTTCTAAAACCAAAACGGAGCTATCTAACTGAATGGTTGTCAATGTGTGCCTTCAACTGACAGAGTTAAACTCACGTGTGGATTCAGCGGTTTCCCAACCCTTTCTGTGCAGAATCCCAAAACCGGTATTTCCAGTCCAATGCCGGCATACGTACTAAAGAGCAGGAAACTTCGTCTAAAACTCAGGAGAAACGTTTCCTTGAAACTGCTCTGCTGTGCGTTCGTTCACCTAAGAGAGTTGAATCTAGGTTGAGATTCAGCGAGTCAGAAACACGTTTCTTCTAGGAGCTGCGTTGGGATATTCCCGAGTGAATGGGACCATAGGCTGTACAGAGAAATATCTGCTTCTAAAACCAAAACGGAGCTATCTAACTGAATGGTTGTCAATGTGTGCATTCAAGAGACAGAGTTAAACTCACGTGTGGATTCAGCGGTTTGCAAACCCTTTCTGTGCAGAATCCCAAAACCGGTATTTCCAGCCCAATGCCGGCATACGTACTAAACAGCAGGAAACTTCGTCTAAAACTCAGGAGAAACGTTTCCTTGAAACTGCTCTGCTGTGCGTTCGTTCACCTAAGAGAGTTGAATCTATGTTGAGATTCAGCGAGTCAGAAACACGTTTCTTCTAGGAGCTGCGTTGGGATATTCCCGAGTGAAGGGGACCATAGGCTGTACAGAGAAATATCTGCTTCTAAAACCAAAACGGAGCTATCTAACTGAATGGTTGTCAATGTGTGCCTTCAACTGACAGAGTTAAACTCACGTGTGGATTCAGCGGTTTGCCAACCCTTTCTGTGCAGAATCCCAAAACCGGTATTTCCAGTCCAATGCCGGCAAACGTACTAAAGAGCAGGAAACTTCGTCTAAAACTCAGGAGAAACGTTTCCTTGAAACTGCTCTGCTGTGCGTTCGTTCACCTAAGAGAGTTGAATCTATGTTGAGATTCAGCGAGTCAGAAACACGTTTCTTCTAGGAGCTGCGTTGGGATATTCCCGAGTGAATGGGACCATAGGCTGTACAGAGAAATATCTGCTTCTAAAACCAAAACGGAGCTATCTAACTGAATGGTTGTCAATGTGTGCATTCAAGAGACAGAGTTAAACTCACGTGTGGATTCAGCGGTTTGCAAACCCTTTCTGTGCAGAATCCCAAAACCGGTATTTCCAGCCCAATGCCGGCATACGTACTAAACAGCAGGAAACTTCGTCTAAAACTCAGGAGAAACGATTCCTTGAAACTTCTCTGCTGTTCGTTCGTTCACCTAAGAGAATTGAATCTATGTTGAGATTCAGCGAGTCAGAAACACGTTTCTTCTAGGAGCTGCGTTGGGATATTCCCGAGTGAATGGGACCATAGGCTGTACAGAGAAATATCTGCTTCTAAAACCAAAACGGAGCTATCTAACTGAATGGTTGTCAATGTGTGCCTTCAACTGACCGAGTTAAACTCACGTGTGGATTCAGCGGTTTGCAAACCCTTTCTGTGCAGAATCCCAAAACCGGTATTTCCAGCCCAATGCCGGCATACGTACTAAACAGCAGGAAACTTCGTCTAAAACTCAGGAGAAACGATTCCTTGAAACTTCTCTGCTGTGCGTTCGTTCACCTAAGAGAGTTGAATCTATGTTGAGATTCAGCGAGTCAGAAACACGTTTCTTCTAGGAGCTGCGTTGGGATATTCCCGAGTGAATGGGACCATAGGCTGTACAGAGAAATATCTGCTTCTAAAACCAAAACGGAGCTATCTAACTGAATGGTTGTCAATGTGTGCATTCAAGAGACAGAGTTAAACTCACGTGTGGATTCAGCGGTTTGCAAACCCTTTCTGTGCAGAATCCCAAAACCGGTATTTCCAGCCCAATGCCGGCATACGTAGTAAACAGCAGGAAACTTCGTCTAAAACTCAGGAGAAACGTTTCCTTGAAACTGCTCTGCTGTGCGTTCGTTCACCTAAGAGAGTTGAATCTATGTTGAGATTCAGCGAGTCAGAAACACGTTTCTTCTAGGAGCTGCGTTGGGATATTCCCGAGTGAAGGGGACCATAGGCTGTACAGAGAAATATCTGCTTCTAAAACCAAAACGGAGCTATCTAACTGAATGGTTGTCAATGTGTGCATTCAACTGACAGAGTTAAACTCACGTGTGGATTCAGCGGTTTGCCAACCCTTTCTGTGCAGAATCCCAAAACCGGTATTTCCAGTCCAATGCCGGCATACGTACTAAAGAGCAGGAAACTTCGTCTAAAACTCAGGAGAAACGTTTCCTTGAAACTGCTCTGCTGTGCGTTCGTTCACCTAAGAGAGTTGAATCTATGTTGAGATTCAGCGAGTCAGAAACACGTTTCTTCTAGGAGCTGCGTTGGGATATTCCCGAGTGAATGGGACCATAGGCTGTACAGAGAAATATCTGCTTCTAAAACCAAAACGGAGCAATCTAACTGAATGGTTGTCAATGTGTGCATTCAACAGACAGAGTTAAACTCACGTGTGGATTCAGCGGTTTGCAAACCCTTTCTGTGCAGAATCCCAAAACCGGTATTTCCAGCACAATGCCGGCATACGTACTAAACAGCAGGAAACTTCGTCTAAAACTCAGGAGAAACGATTCCTTGAAACTTCTCTGCTGTGCGTTCGTTCACATAAGAGAATTGAATCTATGTTGAGATTCAGCGAGTCAGAAACACGTTTCTTCTAGGAGCTGCGTTGGGATATTCCCGAGTGAATGGGACCATAGGCTGTACAGAGAAATATCTGCTTCTAAAACCAAAACGGAGCTATCTAACTGAATGGTTGTCAATGTGTGCCTTCAACTGACAGAGTTAAACTCAGGTGTGGATTCAGCGGCTTGCAAACCCTTTCTGTGCAGAATCCCAAAACCGGTATTTCCAGCCCAATGCCGGCATACGTACTAAAGAGCAGGAAACTTCGTCTAAAACTCAGGAGAAACGTTTCCTTGAAACTGCTCTGCTGTGCGTTCGTTCACCTAAGAGAGTTGAATCTATGTTGAGATTCAGCGAGTCAGAAACACGTTTCTTCTAGGAGCTGCGTTGGGATATTCCCGAGTGAATGGGACCATAGGCTGTACAGAGAAATATCTGCTTCTAAATACAAAATGGAGCTATCTAACTGAATGGTTGTCAATGTGTGCATTCAACTGACAGAGTTAAACTCACGTGTGGATTCAGCGGCTTGCAAACCCTTTCTGTGCAGAATCCCAAACCGGTATTTCCAGCCCAATGCCGGTATACGTACTAAAGAGCAGGAAACTTCGTCTAAAACTCAGGAGAAACGTTTCCTTGAAACTGCTCTGCTGTGCGTTCGTTCACCTAAGAGAGTTGAATCTATGTTGAGATTCAGCGAGTCAGAAACACGTTTCTTCTAGGAGCTGCGTTGGGATATTCCCGAGTGAATGGGACCATAGGCTGTACAGAGAAATATCTGCTTCTAAAACCAAAACGGAGCTATCTAACTGAATGGTTGTCAATGTGTGCATTCAAGAGACAGAGTTAAACTCACGTGTGGATTCAGCGGTTTGCAAACCCTTTCTGTGCAGAATCCCAAAACCGGTATTTCCAGCCCAATGCCGGCATACGTACTAAAGAGCAGGAAACTTCGTCTAAAACTCAGGAGAAACGTTTCCTTGAAACTTCTCTGCTGTGCGTTCGTTCACCTAAGAGAGTTGAATCTATGTTGAGATTCAGCGAGTCAGAAACACGTTTCTTCTAGGAGCTGCGTTGGGATATTCCCGAGTGAATGGGACCATAGGCTGTACAGAGAAATATCTGCTTCTAAATACAAAATGGAGCTATCTAACTGAATGGTTGTCAATGTGGGCATTCAACTGACAGAGTTAAACTCAGGTGTGGATTCAGCGGCTTGCAAACCCTTTCTGTGCAGAATCCCAAAACCGGTATTTCCAGCCCAATGCCGGCATACGTACTAAAGAGCAGGAAACTTCGTCTAAAACTCAGGAGAAACGTTTCCTTGAAACTGCTCTGCTGTGCGTTCGTTCACCTAAGAGAGTTGAATCTATGTTGAGATTCAGCGAGTCAGAAACACGTTTCTTCTAGGAGCTGCATTGGGATATTCCCGAGTGAATGGGACCATAGGCTGTACAGAGAAATATCTGCTTCTAAATACAAAATGGAGCTATCTAACTGAATGGTTGTCAATGTGTGCATTCAACTGACAGAGTTAAACTCACGTGTGGATTCAGCGGCTTGCAAACCCTTTCTGTGCAGAATCCCAAAACCGGTATTTCCAGCCCAATGCCCGTATACGTACTAAAGAGCAGGAAACTTCGTCTAAAACTCAGGAGAAACGTTTCCTTGAAACTGCTCTGCTGTGCGTTCGTTCACCTAAGAGAGTTGAATCTATGTTGAGATTCAGCGAGTCAGAAACACGTTTCTTCTAGGAGCTGCGTTGGGATATTCCCGAGTGAATGGGACCATAGGCTGTACAGAGAAATATCTGCTTCTAAAACCAAAACGGAGCTATCTAACTGAATGGTTGTCAATGTGTGCATTCAACAGACAGAGTTAAACTCACGTGTGGATTCAGCGGTTTGCAAACCCTTTCTGTGCAGAATCCCAAAACCGGTATTTCCAGCCCAATGCCGGCATACGTACTAAACAGCAGGAAACTTCGTCTAAAACTCAGGAGAAACGTTTCCTTGAAACTGCTCTGCTGTGCGTTCGTTCACCTAAGAGAGTTGAATCTATGTTGAGATTCAGCGAGTCAGAAACACGTTTCTTCTAGGAGCTGCGTTGGGATATTCCCGAGTGAATGGGACCATAGGCTGTACAGAGAAATATCTGCTTCTAAAACCAAAACGGAGCTATCTAACTGAATGGTTGTCAATGTGTGCATTCAAGAGACAGAGTTAAACTCACGTGTGGATTCAGCGGTTTGCAAACCCTTTCTGTGCAGAATCCCAAAACCGGTATTTCCAGCCCAATGCCGGCATACGTACTAAAGAGCAGGAAACTTCGTCTAAAACTCAGGAGAAACGTTTCCTTGAAACTGCTCTGCTGTGCGTTCGTTCACCTAAGAGAGTTGAATCTATGTTGAGATTCAGCGAGTCAGAAACACGTTTCTTCTAGGAGCTGCGTTGGGATATTCCCGAGTGAAGGGGACCATAGGCTGTACAGAGAAATATCTGCTTCTAAAACCAAAACGGAGCTATCTAACTGAATGGTTGTCAATGTGTGCCTTCAACTGACAGAGTTAAACTCACGTGTGGATGCAGCGGTTTGCCAACCCTTTCTGTGCAGAATCCCAAAACCGGTATTTCCAGTCCAATGCCGGCAAACGTACTAAAGAGCAGGAAACTTCGTCTAAAACTCAGGAGAAACGTTTCCTTGAAACTGCTCTGCTGTGCGTTCGTTCACCTAAGAGAGTTGAATCTATGTTGAGATTCAGCGAGTCAGAAACACGTTTCTTCTAGGAGCTGCGTTGGGATATTCCCGAGTGAATGGGACCATAGGCTGTACAGAGAAATATCTGCTTCTAAAACCAAAACGGAGCTATCTAACTGAATGGTTGTCAATGTGTGCATTCAAGAGACAGAGTTAAACTCACGTGTGGATTCAGCGGTTTGCAAACCCTTTCTGTGCAGAATCCCAAAACCGGTATTTCCAGCCCAATGCCGGCATACGTACTAAAGAGCAGGAAACTTCGTCTAAAACTCAGGAGAAACGTTTCCTTGAAACTGCTCTGCTGTGCGTTCGTTCACCTAAGAGAGTTGAATCTATGTTGAGATTCAGCGAGTCAGAAACACGTTTCTTCTAGGAGCTGCGTTGGGATATTCCCGAGTGAATGGGACCATAGGCTGTACAGAGAAATATCTGCTTCTAAATACAAAATGGAGCTATCTAACTGAATGGTTGTCAATGTGTGCATTCAACTGACAGAGTTAAACTCACGTGTGGATTCAGCGGCTTGCAAACCCTTTCTGTGCAGAATCCCAAACCGGTATTTCCAGCCCAATGCCGGTATACGTACTAAAGAGCAGGAAACTTCGTCTAAAACTCAGGAGAAACGTTTCCTTGAAACTGCTCTGCTGTGCGTTCGTTCACCTAAGAGAGTTGAATCTATGTTGAGATTCAGCGAGTCAGAAACACGTTTCTTCTAGGAGCTGCGTTGGGATATTCCCGAGTGAATGGGACCATAGGCTGTACAGAGAAATATCTGCTTCTAAAACCAAAACGGAGCTATCTAACTGAATGGTTGTCAATGTGTGCATTCAAGAGACAGAGTTAAACTCACGTGTGGATTCAGCGGTTTGCAAACCCTTTCTGTGCAGAATCCCAAAACCGGTATTTCCAGCCCAATGCCGGCATACGTACTAAAGAGCAGGAAACTTCGTCTAAAACTCAGGAGAAACGTTTCCTTGAAACTTCTCTGCTGTGCGTTCGTTCACCTAAGAGAGTTGAATCTATGTTGAGATTCAGCGAGTCAGAAACACGTTTCTTCTAGGAGCTGCGTTGGGATATTCCCGAGTGAATGGGACCATAGGCTGTACAGAGAAATATCTGCTTCTAAATACAAAATGGAGCTATCTAACTGAATGGTTGTCAATGTGGGCATTCAACTGACAGAGTTAAACTCAGGTGTGGATTCAGCGGCTTGCAAACCCTTTCTGTGCAGAATCCCAAAACCGGTATTTCCAGCCCAATGCCGGCATACGTACTAAAGAGCAGGAAACTTCGTCTAAAACTCAGGAGAAACGTTTCCTTGAAACTGCTCTGCTGTGCGTTCGTTCACCTAAGAGAGTTGAATCTATGTTGAGATTCAGCGAGTCAGAAACACGTTTCTTCTAGGAGCTGCATTGGGATATTCCCGAGTGAATGGGACCATAGGCTGTACAGAGAAATATCTGCTTCTAAATACAAAATGGAGCTATCTAACTGAATGGTTGTCAATGTGTGCATTCAACTGACAGAGTTAAACTCACGTGTGGATTCAGCGGCTTGCAAACCCTTTCTGTGCAGAATCCCAAAACCGGTATTTCCAGCCCAATGCCGGTATACGTACTAAAGAGCAGGAAACTTCGTCTAAAACTCAGGAGAAACGTTTCCTTGAAACTGCTCTGCTGTGCGTTCGTTCACCTAAGAGAGTTGAATCTATGTTGAGATTCAGCGAGTCAGAAACACGTTTCTTCTAGGAGCTGCGTTGGGATATTCCCGAGTGAATGGGACCATAGGCTGTACAGAGAAATATCTGCTTCTAAAACCAAAACGGAGCTATCTAACTGAATGGTTGTCAATGTGTGCATTCAACAGACAGAGTTAAACTCACGTGTGGATTCAGCGGTTTGCAAACCCTTTCTGTGCAGAATCCCAAAACCGGTATTTCCAGCCCAATGCCGGCATACGTACTAAACAGCAGGAAACTTCGTCTAAAACTCAGGAGAAACGTTTCCTTGAAACTGCTCTGCTGTGCGTTCGTTCACCTAAGAGAGTTGAATCTATGTTGAGATTCAGCGAGTCAGAAACACGTTTCTTCTAGGAGCTGCGTTGGGATATTCCCGAGTGAATGGGACCATAGGCTGTACAGAGAAATATCTGCTTCTAAAACCAAAACGGAGCTATCTAACTGAATGGTTGTCAATGTGTGCATTCAAGAGACAGAGTTAAACTCACGTGTGGATTCAGCGGTTTGCAAACCCTTTCTGTGCAGAATCCCAAAACCGGTATTTCCAGCCCAATGCCGGCATACGTACTAAAGAGCAGGAAACTTCGTCTAAAACTCAGGAGAAACGTTTCCTTGAAACTGCTCTGCTGTGCGTTCGTTCACCTAAGAGAGTTGAATCTATGTTGAGATTCAGCGAGTCAGAAACACGTTTCTTCTAGGAGCTGCGTTGGGATATTCCCGAGTGAAGGGGACCATAGGCTGTACAGAGAAATATCTGCTTCTAAAACCAAAACGGAGCTATCTAACTGAATGGTTGTCAATGTGTGCCTTCAACTGACAGAGTTAAACTCACGTGTGGATTCAGCGGTTTGCCAACCCTTTCTGTGCAGAATCCCAAAACCGGTATTTCCAGTCCAATGCCGGCAAACGTACTAAAGAGCAGGAAACTTCGTCTAAAACTCAGGAGAAACGTTTCCTTGAAACTGCTCTGCTGTGCGTTCGTTCACCTAAGAGAGTTGAATCTATGTTGAGATTCAGCGAGTCAGAAACACGTTTCTTCTAGGAGCTGCGTTGGGATATTCCCGAGTGAATGGGACCATAGGCTGTACAGAGAAATATCTGCTTCTAAAACCAAAACGGAGCTATCTAACTGAATGGTTGTCAATGTGTGCATTCAACAGACAGAGTTAAACTCACGTGTGGATTCAGCGGTTTGCAAACCCTTTCTGTGCAGAATCCCAAAACCGGTATTTCCAGCCCAATGCCGGCATACGTACTAAACAGCAGGAAACTTCGTCTAAAACTCAGGAGAAACGATTCCTTGAAACTTCTCTGCTGTTCGTTCGTTCACCTAAGAGAATTGAATCTATGTTGAGATTCAGCGAGTCAGAAACACGTTTCTTCTAGGAGCTGCGTTGGGATATTCCCGAGTGAATGGGACCATAAGCTGTACAGAGAAATATCTGCTTCTAAAACCAAAACGGAGCTATCTAACTGAATGGTTGTCAATGTGTGCCTTCAACTGACCGAGTTAAACTTACGTGTGGATTCAGCGGTTTGCAAACCCTTTCTGTGCAGAATCCCAAAACCGGTATTTCCAGCCCAATGCCGGCATACGTACTAAACAGCAGGAAACTTCGTCTAAAACTCAGGAGAAACGATTCCTTGAAACTTCTCTGCTGTGCGTTCGTTCACCTAAGAGAGTTGAATCTATGTTGAGATTCAGCGAGTCAGAAACACGTTTCTTCTAGGAGCTGCGTTGGGAAATTCCCGAGTGAATGGGACCATAGGCTGTACAGAGAAATATCTGCTTCTAAAACCAAAACGGAGCTATCTAACTGAATGGTTGTCAATGTGTGCATTCAAGAGACAGAGTTAAACTCACGTGTGGATTCAGCGGTTTGCAAACCCTTTCTGTGCAGAATCCCAAAACCGGTATTTCCAGCCCAATGCCGGCATACGTAGTAAACAGCAGGAAACTTCGTCTAAAACTCAGGAGAAACGTTTCCTTGAAACTGCTCTGCTGTGCGTTCGTTCACCTAAGAGAGTTGAATCTATGTTGAGATTCAGCGAGTCAGAAACACGTTTCTTCTAGGAGCTGCGTTGGGATATTCCCGAGTGAAGGGGACCATAGGCTGTACAGAGAAATATCTGCTTCTAAAACCAAAACGGAGCTATCTAACTGAATGGTTGTCAATGTGTGCATTCAACTGACAGAGTTAAACTCACGTGTGGATTCAGCGGTTTGCCAACCCTTTCTGTGCAGAATCCCAAAACCGGTATTTCCAGTCCAATGCCGGCATACGTACTAAAGAGCAGGAAACTTCGTCTAAAACTCAGGAGAATCGTTTCCTTGAAACTGCTCTGCTGTGCGTTCGTTCACCTAAGAGAGTTGAATCTATGTTGAGATTCAGCGAGTCAGAAACACGTTTCTTCTAGGAGCTGCGTTGGGATATTCCCGAGTGAATGGGACCATAGGCTGTACAGAGAAATATCTGCTTCTAAAACCAAAACGGAGCAATCTAACTGAATGGTTGTCAATGTGTGCATTCAACAGACAGAGTTAAACTCACGTGTGGATTCAGCGGTTTGCAAACCCTTTCTGTGCAGAATCCCAAAACCGGTATTTCCAGCACAATGCCGGCATACGTACTAAACAGCAGGAAACTTCGTCTAAAACTCAGGAGAAACGATTCCTTGAAACTTCTCTGCTGTGCGTTCGTTCACCTAAGAGAATTGAATCTATGTTGAGATTCAGCGAGTCAGAAACACGTTTCTTCTAGGAGCTGCGTTGGGATATTCCCGAGTGAATGGGACCATAGGCTGTACAGAGAAATATCTGCTTCTAAAACCAAAACGGAGCTATCTAACTGAATGGTTGTCAATGTGTGCCTTCAACTTACAGAGTTAAACTCAGGTGTGGATTCAGCGGCTTGCAAACCCTTTCTGTGCAGAATCCCAAAACCGGTATTTCCAGCCCAATGCCGGCATACGTTCTAAAGAGCAGGAAACTTCGTCTAAAACTCAGGAGAAACGTTTCCTTGAAACTGCTCTGCTGTGCGTTCGTTCACCTAAGAGAGTTGAATCTATGTTGAGATTCAGCGAGTCAGAAACACGTTTCTTCTAGGAGCTGCGTTGGGATATTCCCGAGTGAATGGGACCATAGGCTGTACAGAGAAATATCTGCTTCTAAATACAAAATGGAGCTATCTAACTGAATGGTTGTCAATGTGTGCATTCAACTGACAGAGTTAAACTCACGTGTGGATTCAGCGGCTTGCAAACCCTTTCTGTGCAGAATCCCAAAACCGGTATTTCCAGCCCAATGCCGGCATACGTACTAAACAGCAGGAAACTTCGTCTAAAACTCAGGAGAAACGTTTCCTTGAAACTGCTCTGCTGTGCGTTCGTTCACCTAAGAGAGTTGAATCTATGTTGAGATTCAGCGAGTCAGAAACACGTTTCTTCTAGGAGCTGCGTTGGGATATTCCCGAGTGAATGGGACCATAGGCTGTACAGAGAAATATCTGCTTCTAAAACCAAAACGGAGCTATCTAACTGAATGGTTGTCAATGTGTGCATTCAAGAGACAGAGTTAAACTCACGTGTAGATTCAGCGGTTTGCAAACCCTTTCTGTGCAGAATCCCAAAACCGGTATTTCCAGCCCAATGCCGGCATACGTACTAAACAGCAGGAAACTTCGTCTAAAACTCAGGAGAAACGTTTCCTTGAAACTGCTCTGCTGTGCGTTCGTTCACCTAAGAGAGTTGAATCTATGTTGAGATTCAGCGAGTCAGAAACACGTTTCTTCTAGGAGCTGCGTTGGGATATTCCCGAGTGAAGGGGACCATAGGCTGTACAGAGAAATATCTGCTTCTAAATACAAAATGGAGCTATCTAACTGAATGGTTGTCAATGTGTGCCTTCAACTGACAGAGTTAAACTCACGTGTGGATTCAGCGGTTTGCCAACCCTTTCTGTGCAGAATCCCAAAACCGGTATTTCCAGTCCAATGCCGGCATACGTACTAAAGAGCAGGAAACTTCGTCTAAAACTCAGGAGAAACGTTTCCTTGAAACTGCTGTGCTGTGCGTTCGTTCACCTAAGAGAGTTGAATCTATGTTGAGATTCAGCGAGTCAGAAACACGTTTCTTCTAGGAGCTGCGTTGGGATATTCCCGAGTGAATGGGACCATAGGCTGTACAGAGAAATATCTGCTTCTAAAACCAAAACGGAGCTATCTAACTGAATGGTTGTCAATGTGTGCATTCAACAGACAGAGTTAAACTCACGTGTGGATTCAGCGGTTTGCAAACCCTTTCTGTGCAGAATCCCAAAACCGGTATTTCCAGCCCAATGCCGGCATACGTACTAAACAGCAGGAAACTTCGTCTAAAACTCAGGAGAAACGATTCCTTGAAACTTCTCTGCTGTGCGTTCGTTCACCTAAGAGAATTGAATCTATGTTGAGATTCAGCGAGTCAGAAACACGTTTCTTCTAGGAGCTGCGTTGGGATATTCCCGAGTGAATGGGACCATAGGCTGTACAGAGAAATATCTGCTTCTAAAACCAAAACGGAGCTATCTAACTGAATGGTTGT
Organism: Aotus nancymaae; assembly: GCF_030222135.1. Classification (NCBI taxonomy): domain Eukaryota; kingdom Metazoa; phylum Chordata; class Mammalia; order Primates; family Aotidae; genus Aotus; species Aotus nancymaae. Next base: position 820,770 of record NW_026988514.1, on the reverse strand, counting down.
CAATGTGTGCCTTCAACTGACAGAGTTAAACTCACGTGTGGATTCAGCGGTTTGCAAACCCTTTCTGTGCAGAATCCCAAAACCGGTATTTCCAGCCCAATGCCGGCATACGTACTAAACAGCAGGAAACTTCGTCTAAAACTCAGGAGAAACGATTCCTTGAAACTGCTCTGCTGTGCGTTCGTTCACCTAAGAGAGTTGAATCTATGTTGAGATTCAGCGAGTCAGAAACACGTTTCTTCTAGGAGCTGCGTTGGGATATTCCCGAGTGAATGGGACCATAGGCTGTACAGAGAAATATCTGCTTCTAAAACCAAAACGGAGCTATCTAACTGAATGGTTTCAATGTGTGCATTCAAGAGACAGAGTTAAACTCACGTGTGGATTCAGCGGTTTGCAAACCCTTTCTGTGCAGAATCCCAAAACCGGTATTTCCAGCCCAATGCCGGCATACGTACTAAACAGCAGGAAACTTCGTCTAAAACTCAGGAGAAACGTTTCCTTGAAACTGCTCTGCTGTGCGTTCGTTCACCTAAGAGAGTTGAATCTATGTTGAGATTCAGCGAGTCAGAAACACGTTTCTTCTAGGAGCTGCGTTGGGATATTCCCGAGTGAAGGGGACCATAGGCTGTACAGAGAAATATCTGCTTCTAAAACCAAAACGGAGCTATCTAACTGAATGGTTGTCAATGTGTGCCTTCAACTGACAGAGTTAAACTCACGTGTGGATTCAGCGGTTTGCAAACCCTTTCTGTGCAGAATCCCAAAACCGGTATTTCCAGTCCAATGCCGGCATACGTACTAAAGAGCAGGAAACTTCGTCTAAAACTCAGGAGAAACGTTTCCTTGAAACTGCTCTGCTGTGCGTTCGTTCACCTAAGAGAGTTGAATCTATGTTGAGATTAAGCGAGTCAGAAACACGTTTCTTCTAGGAGCTGCGTTGGGATATTCCCGAGTGAATGGGACCATAGGCTGTACAGAGAAATATCTGCTTCTAAAACCAAAACGGAGCTATCTAACTGAATGGTTGTCAATGTGTGCATTCAACAGACAGAGTTAAACTCACGTGTGGATTCAGCGGTTTGCAAACCCTTTCTGTGCAGAATCCCAAAACCGGTATTTCCAGCCGAATGCCGGCATACGTACTAAACAGCAGGAAACTTCGTCTAAAACTCAGGAGAAACGTTTCCTTGAAACTGCTCTGCTGTGCGTTCGTTCACCTAAGAGAGTTGAATCTATGTTGAGATTCAGCGAGTCAGAAACACGTTTCTTCTAGGAGCTGCGTTGGGATATTCCCGAGTGAATGGGACCATAGGCTGTACAGAGAAATATCTGCTTCTAAAACCAAAACGGAGCTATCTAACTGAATGGTTGTCAATGTGTGCCTTCAACTGACAGAGTTAAACTCACGTGTGGATTCAGCGGTTTGCAAACCCTTTCTGTGCAGAATCCCAAAACCGGTATTTGCAGCCCAATGCCGGCATACGTACTAAACAGCAGGAAACTTCGTCTAAAACTCAGGAGAAACGATTCCTTGAAACTTCTCTGCTGTGCGTTCGTTCACCTAAGAGAGTTGAATCTATGTTGAGATTCAGCGAGTCAGAAACACGTTTCTTCTAGGAGCTGCGTTGGGATATTCCCGAGTGAATGGGACCATAGGCTGTACAGAGAAATATCTGCTTCTAAAACCAAAACGGAGCTATCTAACTGAATGGTTGTCAATGTGTGCATTCAAGAGACAGAGTTAAACTCACGTGTGGATTCAGCGGTTTGCAAACCCTTTCTGTGCAGAATCCCAAAACCGGTATTTCCAGCCCAATGCCGGCATACGTACTAAACAGCAGGAAACTTCGTCTAAAACTCAGGAGAAACGTTTCCTTGAAACTGCTCTGCTGTGCGTTCGTTCACCTAAGAGAGTTGAATCTATGTTGAGATTCAGCGAGTCAGAAACACGTTTCTTCTAGGAGCTGCGTTGGGATATTCCCGAGTGAAGGGGACCATAGGCTGTACAGAGAAATATCTGCTTCTAAAACCAAAACGGAGCTATCTAACTGAATGGTTGTCAATGTGTGCCTTCAACTGACAGAGTTAAACTCACGTGTGGATTCAGCGGCTTGCAAACCCTTTCTGTGCAGAATCCCAAAACCGGTATTTCCAGTCCAATGCCGGCATACGTACTAAAGAGCAGGAAACTTCGTCTAAAACTCAGGAGAAACGTTTCCTTGAAACTGCTCTGCTGTGCGTTCGTTCACCTAAGAGAGTTGAATCTATGTTGAGATTCAGCGAGTCAGAAACACGTTTCTTCTAGGAGCTGCGTTGGGATATTCCCGAGTGAATGGGACCATAGGCTGTACAGAGAAATATCTGCTTCTAAAACCAAAACGGAGCTATCTAACTGAATGGTTGTCAATGTGTGCATTCAACAGACAGAGTTAAACTCACGTGTGGATTCAGCGGTTTGCAAACCCTTTCTGTGCAGAATCCCAAAACCGGTATTTCCAGCCCAATGCCGGCATACGTACTAAACAGCAGGAAACTTCGTCTAAAACTCAGGAGAAACGATTCCTTGAAACTTCTCTGCTGTTCGTTCGTTCACCTAAGAGAATTGAATCTATGTTGAGATTCAGCGAGTCAGAAACACGTTTCTTCTAGGAGCTGCGTTGGGATATTCCCGAGTGAATGGGACCATAGGCTGTACAGAGAAATATCTGCTTCTAAAACCAAAACGGAGCTATCTAACTGAATGGTTGTCAATGTGTGCCTTCAACTGACAGAGTTAAACTCACGTGTGGATTCAGCGGTTTGCAAACCCTTTCTGTGCAGAATCCCAAAACCGGTATTTGCAGCCCAATGCCGGCATACGTACTAAACAGCAGGAAACTTCGTCTAAAACTCAGGAGAAACGATTCCTTGAAACTTCTCTGCTGTGCGTTCGTTCACCTAAGAGAGTTGAATCTATGTTGAGATTCAGCGAGTCAGAAACACGTTTCTTCTAGGAGCTGCGTTGGGATATTTCCGAGTGAATGGGACCATAGGCTGTACAGAGAAATATCTGCTTCTAAAACCAAAACGGAGCTATCTAACTGAATGGTTGTCAATGTGTGCATTCAAGAGACAGAGTTAAACTCACGTGTGGATTCAGCGGTTTGCAAACCCTTTCTGTGCAGAATCCCAAAACCGGTATTTCCAGCCCAATGCCGGCATACGTACTAAACAGCAGGAAACTTCGTCTAAAACTCAGGAGAAATGTTTCCTTGAAACTGCTCTGCTGTGCGTTCGTTCACCTAAGAGAGTTGAATCTATGTTGAGATTCAGCGAGTCAGAAACACGTTTCTTCTAGGAGCTGCGTTGGGATATTCCCGAGTGAAGGGGACCATAGGCTGTACAGAGAAATATCTGCTTCTAAAACCAAAACGGAGCTATCTAACTGAATGGTTGTCAATGTGTGCCTTCAACTGACAGAGTTAAACTCACGTGTGGATTCAGCGGCTTGCAAACCCTTTCTGTGCAGAATCCCAAAACCGGTATTTCCAGTCCAATGCCGGCATACGTACTAAACAGCAGGAAACTTCGTCTAAAACTCAGGAGAAACGTTTCCTTGAAACTGCTCTGCTGTGCGTTCGTTCACCTAAGAGAGTTGAATCTATGTTGAGATTCAGCGAGTCAGAAACACGTTTCTTCTAGGAGCTGCGTTGGGATATTCCCGAGTGAATGGGACCATAGGCTGTACAGAGAAATATCTGCTTCTAAAACCAAAACGGAGCAATCTAACTGAATGGTTGTCAATGTGTGCATTCAACAGACAGAGTTAAACTCACGTGTGGATTCAGCGGTTTGCAAACCCTTTCTGTGCAGAATCCCAAAACCGGTATTTCCAGCCCAATGCCGGCATACGTACTAAACAGCAGGAAACTTCGTCTAAAACTCAGGAGAAACGATTCCTTGAAACTTCTCTGCTGTGCGTTTGTTCACCTAAGAGAATTGAATCTATGTTGAGATTCAGCGAGTCAGAAACACGTTTCTTCTAGGAGCTGCGTTGGGATATTCCCGAGTGAATGGGACCATAGGCTGTACAGAGAAATATCTGCTTCTAAAACCAAAACGGAGCTATCTAACTGAATGGTTGTCAATGTGTGCCTTCAACTGACAGAGTTAAACTCACGTGTGGATTCAGCGGTTTGCAAACCCTTTCTGTGCAGAATCCCAAAACCGGTATTTCCAGCCCAATGCCGGCATACGTACTAAACAGCAGGAAACTTCGTCTAAAACTCAGGAGAAACGATTCCTTGAAACTGCTCTGCTGTGCGTTCGTTCACCTAAGAGAGTTGAATCTAGGTTGAGATTCAGCGAGTCAGAAACACGTTTCTTCTAGGAGCTGCGTTGGGATATTCCCGAGTGAATGGGACCATAGGCTGTACAGAGAAATATCTGCTTCTAAAACCAAAACGGAGCTATCTAACTGAATGGTTTCAATGTGTGCATTCAAGAGACAGAGTTAAACTCACGTGTGGATTCAGCGGTTTGCAAACCCTTTCTGTGCAGAATCCCAAAACCGGTATTTCCAGCCCAATGCCGGCATACGTACTAAACAGCAGGAAACTTCGTCTAAAACTCAGGAGAAACGTTTCCTTGAAACTGCTCTGCTGTGCGTTCGTTCACCTAAGATAGTTGAATCTATGTTGAGATTCAGCGAGTCAGAAACACGTTTCTTCTAGGAGCTGCGTTGGGATATTCCCGAGTGAATGGGACCATAGGCTGTACAGAGAAATATCTGCTTCTAAAACCAAAACGGAGCTATCTAACTGAATGGTTGTCGATGTGTGCATTCAAGAGACAGAGTTAAACTCACGTGTGGATTCAGCGGTTTGCAAACCCTTTCTGTGCAGAATCCCAAAACCGGTATTTCCAGCCCAATGCCGGCATACATACTAAACAGCAGGAAACTTCGTCTAAAACTCAGGAGAAACGTTTCCTTGAAACTGCTCTGCTGTGCGTTCGTTCACCTAAGAGAGTTGAATCTATGTTGAGATTCAGCGAGTCAGAAACACGTTTCTTCTAGGAGCTGCGTTGGGATATTCCCGAGTGAATGAGACCATAGGCTGTACAGAGAAATATCTGCTTCTAAAACCAAAACGGAGCTATCTAACTGAATGGTTGTCAATGTGTGCCTTCAACTGACAGAGTTAAACTCACGTGTGGATTCAGCGGTTTGCAAACCCTTTCTGTGCAGAATCCCAAAACCGGTATTTCCAGCCCAATGCCGGCATACGTACTAAACAGCAGGAAACTTCGTCTAAAACTCAGGAGAAACGATTCCTTGAAACTGCTCTGCTGTGCGTTCGTTCACCTAAGAGAGTTGAATCTATGTTGAGATTCAGCGAGTCAGAAACACGTTTCTTCTAGGAGCTGCGTTGGGATATTCCCGAGTGAATGGGACCATAGGCTGTACAGAGAAATATCTGCTTCTAAAACCAAAACGGAGCTATCTAACTGAATGGTTGTCAATGTGTGCATTCAACAGACAGAGTTAAACTCACGTGTGGATTCAGCGGTTTGCAAACCCTTTCTGTGCAGAATCCCAAAACCGGTATTTCCAGCCCAATGCCGGCATACGTACTAAACAGCAGGAAACTTCGTCTAAAACTCAGGAGAAACGTTTCCTTGAAACTGCTCTGCTGTGCGTTCGTTCACCTAAGAGAGTTGAATCTATGTTGAGATTCAGCGAGTCAGAAACACGTTTCTTCTAGGAGCTGCGTTGGGATATTCCCGAGTGAAGGGGACCATAGGCTGTACAGAGAAATATCTGCTTCTAAAACCAAAACGGAGCTATCTAACTGAATGGTTGTCAATGTGTGCCTTCAACTGACAGAGTTAAACTCACGTGTGGATTCAGCGGTTTGCCAACCCTTTCTGTGCAGAATCCCAAAACCGGTATTTCCAGTCCAATGCCGGCATACGTACTAAAGAGCAGGAAACTTCGTCTAAAACTCAGGAGAAACGTTTCCTTGAAACTGCTCTGCTGTGCGTTCGTTCACCTAAGAGAGTTGAATCTATGTTGAGATTCAGCGAGTCAGAAACACGTTTCTTCTAGGAGCTGCGTTGGGATATTCCCGAGTGAATGGGACCATAGGCTGTACAGAGAAATATCTGCTTCTAAAACCAAAACGGAGCTATCTAACTGAATGGTTGTCAATGTGTGCATTCAACAGACAGAGTTAAACTCACGTGTGGATTCAGCGGTTTGCAAACCCTTTCTGTGCAGAATCCCAAAACCGGTATTTCCAGCCCAATGCCGGCATACATACTAAACAGCAGGAAACATCGTCTAAAACTCAGGAGAAACGATTCCATGAAACTTCTCTGCTGTGCGTTCGTTCACCTAAGAGAATTGAATCTATGTTGAGATTCAGCGAGTCAGAAACACGTTTCTTCTAGGAGCTGCGTTGGGATATTCCCGAGTGAATGGGACCATAGGCTGTACAGAGAAATATCTGCTTCTAAAACCAAAACGGAGCTATCTAACTGAATGGTTGTCAATGTGTGCCTTCAACTGACAGAGTTAAACTCACGTGTGGATTCAGCGGTTTGCAAACCCTTTCTGTCCAGAATCCCAAAACCGGTATTTCCAGCCCAATGCCGGCATACGTACTAAACAGCAGGAAACTTCGTCTAAAACTCAGGAGAAACGATTCCTTGAAACTGCTCTGCTGTCCGTTCGTTCACCTAAGAGAGTTGAATCTATGTTGAGATTCAGCGAGTCAGAAACACGTTTCTTCTAGGAGCTGCGTTGGGATATTCCCGAGTGAATGGGACCATAGGCTGTACAGAGAAATATCTGCTTCTAAAACCAAAACGGAGCTATCTAACTGAATGGTTTCAATGTGTGCATTCAAGAGACAGAGTTAAACTCACGTGTGGATTCAGCGGTTTGCAAACCCTTTCTGTGCAGAATCCCAAAACCGGTATTTCCAGCCCAATGCCGGCATACGTACTAAACAGCAGGAAACTTCGTCTAAAACTCAGGAGAAACGTTTCCTTGAAACTTCTCTGCTGTGCGTTCGTTCACCTAAGAGAGTTGAATCTATGTTGAGATTCAGCGAGTCAGAAACACGTTTCTTCTAGGAGCTGCGTTGGGATATTCCCGAGTGAATGGGACCATAGGCTGTACAGAGAAATATCTGCTTCTAAATACAAAATGGAGCTATCTAACTGAATGGTTGTCAATGTGTGCATTCAACTGACCGAGTTAAACTCAGGTGTGGATTCAGCGGCTTGCAAACACTTTCTGTGCAGAATCCCAAAACCGGTATTTCCAGCCCAATGCCGGCATGCGTACTAAAGAGCAGGAAACTTCGTCTAAAACTCAGGAGAAACGTTTCCTTGAAACTGCTCTGCTGTGCGTTCGTTCACCTAAGAGAGTTGAATCTATGTTGAGATTCAGCGAGTCAGAAAGACGTTTCTTCTAGGAGCTGCGTTGGGATATTCCCGAGTGAATAGGACCATAGGCTGTACAGAGAAATATCTGCTCCTTAAACCAAAACGGAGCTATCTAACTGAATGGTTGTCAATGTGTGCATTCAACTGACAGAGTTAAACTCACGTGTGAATTCAGCGGTTTGCAAATCGTTTCTGTTCAGAATCCCAAAACCGGTATTTCCAGCCCAATGCCGGCATACATACTAAACAGCAGGAAACTTCTTCTAAAACTCAGGAGAAACGTTTCCTTGAAACTGCTCTGCTGTGCGTTCGTTCACCTAAGAGAGTTGAAAATATGTTGAGATTCAGCGAGTCAGAAACTCGTTTCTTCTAGGAGCTGCGTTGGGATATTCCCGAGTGAATGGGACCATAGGCTGTACAGAGAAATGTCTGCTTCTAAAACCAAAACGGAGCTATCTAACTGAATGGTTGTCAATGTGTGCATTCAACAGACAGAGTTAAACTCACGTGTGGATTCAGCGGTTTGCAAACCCTTTCTGTGCAGAATCCCAAAACCGGTATTTCCAGCCCAATGCCGGCATACGTACTAAACAGCAGGAAACTTCGTCTAAAACTCAGGAGAAACGATTCCTTGAAACTGCTCTGCTGTGCGTTCGTTCACCTAAGAGAGTTGAATCTATGTTGAGATTCAGCGAGTCAGAAACACGTTTCTTCTAGGAGCTGCGTTGGGATATTCCCGAGTGAATGGGACCATAGGCTGTACAGAGAAATATCTGCTTCTAAAACCAAAACGGAGCTATCTAACTGAATGGTTGTCGATGTGTGCATTCAAGAGACAGAGTTAAACTCACGTGTGGATTCAGCGGTTTGCAAACCCTTTCTGTGCAGAATCCCAAAACCGGTATTTCCAGCCCAATGCCGGCATACATACTAAACAGCAGGAAACTTCGTCTAAAACTCAGGAGAAACGTTTCCTTGAAACTGCTCTGCTGTGCGTTCGTTCACCTAAGAGAGTTGAATCTATGTTGAGATTCAGCGAGTCAGAAACACGTTTCTTCTAGGAGCTGCGTTGGGATATTCCCGAGTGAATGAGACCATAGGCTGTACAGAGAAATATCTGCTTCTAAAACCAAAACGGAGCTATCTAACTGAATGGTTGTCAATGTGTGCCTTCAACTGACAGAGTTAAACTCACGTGTGGATTCAGCGGTTTGCCAACCCTTTCTGTGCAGAATCCCAAAACCGGTATTTCCAGTCCAATGCCGGCATACGTACTAAAGAGCAGGAAACTTCGTCTAAAACTCAGGAGAAACGTTTCCTTGAAACTGCTCTGCTGTGCGTTCGTTCACCTAAGAGAGTTGAATCTATGTTGAGATTCAGCGAGTCAGAAACACGTTTCTTCTAGGAGCTGCGTTGGGATATTCCCGAGTGAATGGGACCATAGGCTGTACAGAGAAATATCTGCTTCTAAAACCAAAACGGAGCTATCTAACTGAATGGTTGTCAATGTGTGCATTCAACAGACAGAGTTAAACTCACGTGTGGATTCAGCGGTTTGCAAACCCTTTCTGTGCAGAATCCCAAAACCGGTATTTCCAGCCCAATGCCGGCATACGTACTAAACAGCAGGAAACTTCGTCTAAAACTCAGGAGAAACGATTCCTTGAAACTTCTCTGCTGTTCGTTCGTTCACCTAAGAGAATTGAATCTATGTTGAGATTCAGCGAGTCAGAAACACGTTTCTTCTAGGAGCTGCGTTGGGATATTCCCGAGTGAATGGGACCATAGGCTGTACAGAGAAATATCTGCTTCTAAAACCAAAACGGAGCTATCTAACTGAATGGTTGTCAATGTGTGCCTTCAACTGACAGAGTTAAACTCACGTGTGGATTCAGCGGTTTGCAAACCCTTTCTGTCCAGAATCCCAAAACCGGTATTTCCAGCCCAATGCCGGCATACGTACTAAACAGCAGGAAACTTCGTCTAAAACTCAGGAGAAACGATTCCTTGAAACTTCTCTGCTGTTCGTTCGTTCACCTAAGAGAATTGAATCTATGTTGAGATTCAGCGAGTCAGAAACACGTTTCTTCTAGGAGCTGCGTTGGGATATTCCCGAGTGAATGGGACCATAGGCTGTACAGAGAAATATCTGCTTCTAAAACCAAAACGGAGCTATCTAACTGAATGGTTGTCAATGTGTGCCTTCAACTGACAGAGTTAAACTCACGTGTGGATTCAGCGGTTTGCAAACCCTTTCTGTCCAGAATCCCAAAACCGGTATTTCCAGCCCAATGCCGGCATACGTACTAAACAGCAGGAAACTTCGTCTAAAACTCAGGAGAAACGATTCCTTGAAACTGCTCTGCTGTGCGTTCGTTCACCTAAGAGAGTTGAATCTATGTTGAGATTCAGCGAGTCAGAAACACGTTTCTTCTAGGAGCTGCGTTGGGATATTCCCGAGTGAATGGGACCATAGGCTGTACAGAGAAATATCTGCTTCTAAAACCAAAACGGAGCTATCTAACTGAATGGTTGTCAATGTGTGCATTCAACAGACAGAGTTAAACTCACGTGTGGATTCAGCGGTTTGCAAACCCTTTCTGTGCAGAATCCCAAAACCGGTATTTCCAGCCCAATGCGGGCATACGTACTAAACAGCAGGAAACTTCGTCTAAAACTCAGGAGAAACGTTTCCTTGAAACTGCTCTGCTGTGCGTTCGTTCACCTAAGAGAGTTGAATCTATGTTGAGATTCAGCGAGTCAGAAACACGTTTCTTCTAGGAGCTGCGTTGGGATATTCCCGAGTGAAGGGGACCATAGGCTGTACAGAGAAATATCTGCTTCTAAAACCAAAACGGAGCTATCTAACTGAATGGTTGTCAATGTGTGCCTTCAACTGACAGAGTTAAACTCAACTGTGGATTCAGCGGTTTGCCAACCCTTTCTGTGCAGAATCCCAAAACCGGTATTTCCAGTCCAATGCCGGCATACGTACTAAAGAGCAGGAAACTTCGTCTAAAACTCAGGAGAAACGTTTCCTTGAAACTGCTCTGCTGTGCGTTCGTTCACCTAAGAGAGTTGAATCTATGTTGAGATTCAGCGAGTCAGAAACACGTTTCTTCTAGGAGCTGCGTTGGGATATTCCCGAGTGAATGGGACCATAGGCTGTACAGAGAAATATCTGCTTCTAAATACAAAATGGAGCTATCTAACTGAATGGTTGTCAATGTGTGCATTCAACTGACCGAGTTAAACTCAGGTGTGGATTCAGCGGCTTGCAAACACTTTCTGTGCAGAATCCCAAAACCGGTATTTCCAGCCCAATGCCGGCATGCGTACTAAAGAGCAGGAAACTTCGTCTAAAACTCAGGAGAAACGTTTCCTTGAAACTGCTCTGCTGTGCGTTCGTTCACCTAAGAGAGTTGAATCTATGTTGAGATTCAGCGAGTCAGAAAGACGTTTCTTCTAGGAGCTGCGTTGGGATATTCCCGAGTGAATAGGACCATAGGCTGTACAGAGAAATATCTGCTTCTTAAACCAAAACGGAGCTATCTAACTGAATGGTTGTCAATGTGTGCATTCAACTGACAGAGTTAAACTCACGTGTGAATTCAGCGGTTTGCAAATCGTTTCTGTTCAGAATCCCAAAACCGGTATTTCCAGCCCAATGCCGGCATACATACTAAACAGCAGGAAACTTCTTCTAAAACTCAGGAGAAACGTTTCCTTGAAACTGCTCTGCTGTGCGTTCGTTCACCTAAGAGAGTTGAAAATATGTTGAGATTCAGCGAGTCAGAAACTCGTTTCTTCTAGGAGCTGCGTTGGGATATTCCCGAGTGAATGGGACCATAGGCTGTACAGAGAAATGTCTGCTTCTAAAACCAAAACGGAGCTATCTAACTGAATGGTTGTCAATGTGTGCATTCAACAGACAGAGTTAAACTCACGTGTGGATTCAGCGGTTTGCAAACCCTTTCTGTGCAGAATCCCAAAACCGGTATTTCCAGCCCAATGCCGGCATACGTACTAAACAGCAGGAAACTTCGTCTAAAACTCAGGAGAAACGATTCCTTGAAACTGCTCTGCTGTGCGTTCGTTCACCTAAGAGAGTTGAATCTATGTTGAGATTCAGCGAGTCAGAAACACGTTTCTTCTAGGAGCTGCGTTGGGATATTCCCGAGTGAATGGGACCATAGGCTGTACAGAGAAATATCTGCTTCTAAATACAAAATGGAGCTATCTAACTGAATGGTTGTCAATGTGGGCATTCAACTGACAGAGTTAAACTCAGGTGTGGATTCAGCGGCTTGCAAACCCTTTCTGTGCAGAATCCCAAAACCGGTATTTCCAGCCCAATGCCGGCATACGTACTAAAGAGCAGGAAACTTCGTCTAAAACTCAGGAGAAACGTTTCCTTGAAACTGCTCTGCTGTGCGTTCGTTCACCTAAGAGAGTTGAATCTATGTTGAGATTCAGCGAGTCAGAAACACGATTCTTCTAGGAGCTGCGTTGGGATATTCCCGAGTGAATGGGACCATAGGCTGTACAGAGAAATATCTGCTTCTAAATACAAAATGGAGCTATCTAACTGAATGGTTGTCAATGTGTGCATTCAACTGACAGAGTTAAACTCACGTGTGGATTCAGCGGCTTGCAAACACTTTCTGTGCAGAATCCCAAAACCGGTATTTCCAGCCCAATGCCGGTATACGTACTAAAGAGCAGGAAACTTCGTCTAAAACTCAGGAGAAACGTTTCCTTGAAACTGCTCTGCTGTGCGTTCGTTCACCTAAGAGAGTTGAATCTATGTTGAGATTCAGCGAGTCAGAAACACGTTTCTTCTAGGAGCTGCGTTGGGATATTCCCGAGTGAATGGGACCATAGGCTGTACAGAGAAATATCTGCTTCTAAAACCAAAACGGAGCTATCTAACTGAATGGTTGTCAATGTGTGCATTCAACAGACAGAGTTAAACTCAAGTGTGGATTCAGCGGTTTGCAAACCCTTTCTGTGCAGAATCCCAAAACCGGTATTTCCAGCCCAATGCCGGCATACGTACTAAACAGCAGGAAACTTCGTCTAAAACTCAGGAGAAACGTTTCCTTGAAACTGCTCTGCTGTGCGTTCGTTCACCTAAGAGAGTTGAATCTATGTTGAGATTCAGCGAGTCAGAAACACGTTTCTTCTAGGAGCTGCGTTGGGATATTCCCGAGTGAATGGGACCATAGGCTGTACAGAGAAATATCTGCTTCTAAAACCAAAACGGAGCTATCTAACTGAATGGTTGTCAATGTGTGCATTCAAGAGACAGAGGTAAACTCACGTGTGGATTCAGCGGTTTGCAAACCCTTTCTGTGCAGAATCCCAAAACCGGTATTTCCAGCCCAATGCCGGCATACGTACTAAACAGCAGGAAACTTCGTCTAAAACTCAGGAGAAACGTTTCCTTGAAACTGCTCTGCTGTGCGTTCGTTCACCTAAGAGAGTTGAATCTATGTTGAGATTCAGCGAGTCAGAAACACGTTTCTTCTAGGAGCTGCGTTGGGATATTCCCGAGTGAAGGGGACCATAGGCTGTACAGAGAAATATCTGCTTCTAAAACCAAAACGGAGCTATCTAACTGAATGGTTGTCAATGTGCGCCTTCAACTGACAGAGTTAAACTCACGTGTGGATTCAGCGGTTTGCCAACCCTTTCTGTGCAGAATCCCAAAACCGGTATTTCCAGTCCAATGCCGGCATACGTACTAAAGAGCAGGAAACTTCGTCTAAAACTCAGGAGAAACGTTTCCTTGAAACTGCTCTGCTGTGCGTTCGTTCACCTAAGAGAGTTGAATCTATGTTGAGATTCAGCGAGTCAGAAACACGTTTCTTCTAGGAGCTGCGTTGGGATATTCCCGAGTGAATGGGACCATAGGCTGTACAGAGAAATATCTGCTTCTAAAACCAAAACGGAGCTATCTAACTGAATGGTTGTCAATGTGTGCATTCAACAGACAGAGTTAAACTCACGTGTGGATTCAGCGGTTTGCAAACCCTTTCTGTGCAGAATCCCAAAACCGGTATTTCCAGCCCAATGCCGGCATACGTACTAAACAGCAGGAAACTTCGTCTAAAACTCAGGAGAAACGATTCCTTGAAACTTCTCTGCTGTTCGTTCGTTCACCTAAGAGAATTGAATCTATGTTGAGATTCAGCGAGTCAGAAACACGTTTCTTCTAGGAGCTGCGTTGGGATATTCCCGAGTGAATGGGACCATAGGCTGTACAGGGAAATATCTGCTTCTAAAACCAAAACGGAGCTATCTAACTGAATGGTTGTCAATGTGTGCCTTCAACTGACAGAGTTAAACTCACGTGTGGATTCAGCGGTTTGCAAACCCTTTCTGTGCAGAATCCCAAAACCGGTATTTCCAGCCCAATGCCGGCATACGTACTAAACAGCAGGAAACTTCGTCTAAAACTCAGGAGAAACGATTCCTTGAAACTTCTCTGCTGTGCGTTCGTTCACCTAAGAGAGTTGAATCTATGTTGAGATTCAGCGAGTCAGAAACACGTTTCTTCTAGGAGCTGCGTTGGGATATTCCCGAGTGAATGGGACCATAGGCTGTACAGAGAAATATCTGCTTCTAAAACCAAAACGGAGCTATCTAACTGAATGGTTGTCAATGTGTGCATTCAAGAGACAGAGTTAAACTCACGTGTGGATTCAGCGGTTTGCAAACCCTTTCTGTGCAGAATCCCAAAACCGGTATTTCCAGCCCAATGCCGGCATACGTACTAAACAGCAGGAAACTTCGTCTAAAACTCAGGAGAAACGATTCCTTGAAACTTCTCTGCTGTGCGTTCGTTCACCTAAGAGAATTGAATCTATGTTGAGATTCAGCGAGTCAGAAACACGTTTCTTCTAGGAGCTGCGTTGGGATATTCCCGAGTGAATGGGACCATAGGCTGTACAGAGAAATATCTGCTTCTAAAACCAAAACGGAGCTATCTAACTGAATGGTTGTCAATGTGTGCCTTCAACTGACAGAGTTAAACTCAGGTGTGGATTCAGCGGCTTGCAAACCCTTTCTGTGCAGAATCCCAAAACCGGTATTTCCAGCCCAATACCGGCATACGTACTAAAGAGCAGGAAACTTCGTCTAAAACTCAGGAGAAACGTTTCCTTGAAACTGCTCTGCTGTGCGTTCGTTCACCTAAGAGAGTTGAATCTATGTTGAGATTCAGCGAGTCAGAAACACGTTTCTTCTAGGAGCTGCGTTGGGATATTCCCGAGTGAATGGGACCATAGGCTGTACAGAGAAATATCTGCTTCTAAATACAAAATGGAGCTATCTAACTGAATGGTTGTCAATGTGTGCATTCAAGAGACAGAGTTAAACTCACGTGTGGATTCAGCGGTTTGCAAACCCTTTCTGTGCAGAATCCCAAAACCGGTATTTCCAGCCCAATGCCGGCATACGTACTAAACAGCAGGAAACTTCGTCTAAAACTCAGGAGAAACGTTTCCTTGAAACTGCTCTGCTGTGCGTTCGTTCACCTAAGAGAGTTGAATCTATGTTGAGATTCAGCGAGTCAGAAACACGTTTCTTCTAGGAGCTGCGTTGGGATATTCCCGAGTGAAGGGGACCATAGGCTGTACAGAGAAATATCTGCTTCTAAAACCAAAACGGAGCTATCTAACTGAATGGTTGTCAATGTGTGCCTTCAACTGACAGAGTTAAACTCACGTGTGGATTCAGCGGTTTGCCAACCCTTTCTGTGCAGAATCCCAAAACCGGTATTTCCAGTCCAATGCCGGCATACGTACTAAAGAGCAGGAAACTTCGTCTAAAACTCAGGAGAAACGTTTCCTTGAAACTGCTCTGCTGTGCGTTCGTTCACCTAAGAGAGTTGAATCTATGTTGAGATTCAGCGAGTCAGAAACACGTTTCTTCTAGGAGCTGCGTTGGGATATTCCCGAGTGAATGGGACCATAGGCTGTACAGAGAAATATCTGCTTCTAAAACCAAAACGGAGCTATCTAACTGAATGGTTGTCAATGTGTGCATTCAACAGACGGAGTTAAACTCACGTGTGGATTCAGCGGTTTGCAAACCCTTTCTGTGCAGAATCCCAAAACCGGTATTTCCAGCCCAATGCCGGCATACGTACTAAAGAGCAGGAAACTTCGTCTAAAATTCAGGAGAAACGATTCCTTGAAACTTCTCTGCTGTTCGTTCGTTCACCTAAGAGAATTGAATCTATGTTGAGATTCAGCGAGTCAGAAACACGTTTCTTCTAGGAGCTGCGTTGGGATATTCCCGAGTGAATGGGACCATAGGCTGTACAGAGAAATATCTGCTTCTAAAACCAAAACGGAGCTATCTAACTGAATGGTTGTCAATGTGTGCATTCAAGAGACAGAGTTAAACTCACGTGTGGATTCAGCGGTTTGCAAACCCTTTCTGTGCAGAATCCCAAAACCGGTATTTCCAGCCCAATGCCGGCATACGTACTAAACAGCAGGAAACTTCGTCTAAAACTCAGGAGAAACGATTCCTTGAAACTTCTCTGCTGTGCGTTCGTTCACCTAAGAGAATTGAATCTATGTTGAGATTCAGCGAGTCAGAAACACGTTTCTTCTAGGAGCTGCGTTGGGATATTCCCGAGTGAATGGGACCATAGGCTGTACAGAGAAATATCTGCTTCTAAAACCAAAACGGAGCTATCTAACTGAATGGTTGTCAATGTGTGCCTTCAACTGACAGAGTTAAACTCACGTGTGGATTCAGCGGTTTGCAAACCCTTTCTGTGCAGAATCCCAAAACCGGTATTTCCAGCCCAATGCCGGCATACGTACTAAACAGCAGGAAACTTCGTCTAAAACTCAGGAGAAACGATTCCTTGAAACTGCTCTGCTGTGCGTTCGTTCACCTAAGAGAGTTGAATCTATGTTGAGATTCAGCGAGTCAGAAACACGTTTCTTCTAGGAGCTGCGTTGGGATATTCCCGAGTGAATGGGACCATAGGCTGTACAGAGAAATATCTTCCTCTAAAACCAAAACGGAGCTATCTAACTGAATGGTTTCAATGTGTGCATTTAAGAGACAGAGTTAAACTCACGTGTGGATTCAGCGGTTTGCAAACCCTTTCTGTGCAGAATCCCAAAACCGGTATTTCCAGCCCAATGCCGGCATACGTACTAAACAGCAGGAAACTTCGTCTAAAACTCAGGAGAAACGTTTCCTTGAAACTGCTCTGCTGTGCGTTCGTTCACCTAAGAGAGTTGAATCTATGTTGAGATTCAGCGAGTCAGAAACACGTTTCTTCTAGGAGCTGCGTTGGGATATTCCCGAGTGAATGGGACCATAGGCTGTACAGAGAAATATCTGCTTCTAAAACCAAAACGGAGCTATCTAACTGAATGGTTGTCAATGTGTGCATTCAAGAGACAGAGTTAAACTCACGTGTGGATTCAGCGGTTTGCAAACCCTTTCTGTGCAGAATCCCAAAACCGGTATTTCCAGCCCAATGCCGGCATACGTACTAAACAGCAGGAAACTTCGTCTAAAACTCAGGAGAAACGTTTCCTTGAAACTGCTCTGCTGTGCGTTCGTTCACCTAAGAGAGTTGAATCTATGTTGAGATTCAGCGAGTCAGAAACACGTTTCTTCTAGGAGCTGCGTTGGGATATTCCCGAGTGAATAGGACCATAGGCTGTACAGAGAAATATCTGCTTCTTAAACCAAAACGGAGCTATCTAACTGAATGGTTGTAAATGTGTGCATTCAACTGACAGAGTTAAACTCACGTGTGAATTCAGCGGTTTGCAAATCGTTTCTGTTCAGAATCCCAAAACCGGTATTTCCAGTCCAATGCCGGCATACGTACTAAAGAGCAGGAAACTTCGTCTAAAACTCAGGAGAAACGTTTCCTTGAAACTGCTCTGCTGTGCGTTCGTTCACCTAAGAGAGTTGAATCTATGTTGAGATTCAGCGAGTCAGAAACACGTTTCTTCTAGGAGCTGCGTTGGGATATTCCCGAGTGAATGGGACCATAGGCTGTACAGAGAAATATCTGCTTCTAAAACCAAAACGGAGCTATCTAACTGAATGGTTGTCAATGTGTGCATTCAAGAGACAGAGTTAAACTCACGTGTGGATTCAGCGGTTTGCAAACCCTTTCTGTGCAGAATCCCAAAACCGGTATTTCCAGCCCAATGCCGGCATACGTACTAAACAGCAGGAAACTTCGTCTAAAACTCAGGAGAAACGTTTCCTTGAAACTGCTCTGCTGTGCGTTCGTTCACCTAAGAGAGTTGAATCTATGTTGAGATTCAGCGAGTCAGAAACACGTTTCTTCTAGGAGCTGCGTTGGGATATTCCCGAGTGAAGGGGACCATAGGCTGTACAGAGAAATATCTGCTTCTAAAACCAAAACGGAGCTATCTAACTGAATGGTTGTCAATGTGTGCCTTCAACTGACAGAGTTAAACTCACGTGTGGATTCAGCGGTTTGCCAACCCTTTCTGTGCAGAATCCCAAAACCGGTATTTCCAGCCCAATGCCGGCATACGTACTAAACAGCAGGAAACTTCGTCTAAAACTCAGGAGAAACGATTCCTTGAAACTGCTCTGCTGTGCGTTCGTTCACCTAAGAGAGTTGAATCTATGTTGAGATTCAGCGAGTCAGAAACACGTTTCTTCTAGGAGCTGCGTTGGGATATTCCCGAGTGAATGGGACCATAGGCTGTACAGAGAAATATCTGCTTCTAAAACCAAAACGGAGCTATCTAACTGAATGGTTTCAATGTGTGCATTCAAGAGACAGAGTTAAACTCACGTGTGGATTCAGCGGTTTGCAAACCCTTTCTGTGCAGAATCCCAAAACCGGTATTTCCAGCCCAATGCCGGCATACGTACTAAACAGCAGGAAACTTCGTCTAAAACTCAGGAGAAACGATTCCTTGAAACTTCTCTGCTGTGCGTTCGTTCACCTAAGAGAGTTGAATCTATGTTGAGATTCAGCGAGTCAGAAACACGTTTCTTCTAGGAGCTGCGTTGGGATATTCCCGAGTGAATGGGACCATAGGCTGTACAGAGAAATATCTGCTTCTAAAACCAAAACGGAGCTATCTAACTGAATGGTTGTCAATGTGTGCATTCAAGAGACAGAGTTAAACTCACGTGTGGATTCAGCGGTTTGCAAACCCTTTCTGTGCAGAATCCCAAAACCGGTATTTCCAGCCCAATGCCGGCATACGTACTAAACAGCAGGAAACTTCGTCTAAAACTCAGGAGAAACGATTCCTTGAAACTTCTCTGCTGTGCGTTCGTTCACCTAAGAGAATTGAATCTATGTTGAGATTCAGCGAGTCAGAAACACGTTTCTTCTAGGAGCTGCGTTGGGATATTCCCGAGTGAATGGGACCATAGGCTGTACAGAGAAATATCTGCTTCTAAAACCAAAACGGAGCTATCTAACTGAATGGTTGTCAATGTGTGCCTTCAACTGACAGAGTTAAACTCAGGTGTGGATTCAGCGGCTTGCAAACCCTTTCTGTGCAGAATCCCAAAACCGGTATTTCCAGCCCAATACCGGCATACGTACTAAAGAGCAGGAAACTTCGTCTAAAACTCAGGAGAAACGTTTCCTTGAAACTGCTCTGCTGTGCGTTCGTTCACCTAAGAGAGTTGAATCTATGTTGAGATTCAGCGAGTCAGAAACACGTTTCTTCTAGGAGCTGCGTTGGGATATTCCCGAGTGAATGGGACCATAGGCTGTACAGAGAAATATCTGCTTCTAAATACAAAATGGAGCTATCTAACTGAATGGTTGTCAATGTGTGCATTCAAGAGACAGAGTTAAACTCACGTGTGGATTCAGCGGTTTGCAAACCCTTTCTGTGCAGAATCCCAAAACCGGTATTTCCAGCCCAATGCCGGCATACGTACTAAACAGCAGGAAACTTCGTCTAAAACTCAGGAGAAACGTTTCCTTGAAACTGCTCTGCTGTGCGTTCGTTCACCTAAGAGAGTTGAATCTATGTTGAGATTCAGCGAGTCAGAAACACGTTTCTTCTAGGAGCTGCGTTGGGATATTCCCGAGTGAAGGGGACCATAGGCTGTACAGAGAAATATCTGCTTCTAAAACCAAAACGGAGCTATCTAACTGAATGGTTGTCAATGTGTGCCTTCAACTGACAGAGTTAAACTCACGTGTGGATTCAGCGGTTTGCCAACCCTTTCTGTGCAGAATCCCAAAACCGGTATTTCCAGTCCAATGCCGGCATACGTACTAAAGAGCAGGAAACTTCGTCTAAAACTCAGGAGAAACGTTTCCTTGAAACTGCTCTGCTGTGCGTTCGTTCACCTAAGAGAGTTGAATCTATGTTGAGATTCAGCGAGTCAGAAACACGTTTCTTCTAGGAGCTGCGTTGGGATATTCCCGAGTGAATGGGACCATAGGCTGTACAGAGAAATATCTGCTTCTAAAACCAAAACGGAGCTATCTAACTGAATGGTTGTCAATGTGTGCATTCAACAGACGGAGTTAAACTCACGTGTGGATTCAGCGGTTTGCAAACCCTTTCTGTGCAGAATCCCAAAACCGGTATTTCCAGCCCAATGCCGGCATACGTACTAAAGAGCAGGAAACTTCGTCTAAAATTCAGGAGAAACGATTCCTTGAAACTTCTCTGCTGTTCGTTCGTTCACCTAAGAGAATTGAATCTATGTTGAGATTCAGCGAGTCAGAAACACGTTTCTTCTAGGAGCTGCGTTGGGATATTCCCGAGTGAATGGGACCATAGGCTGTACAGAGAAATATCTGCTTCTAAAACCAAAACGGAGCTATCTAACTGAATGGTTGTCAATGTGTGCATTCAAGAGACAGAGTTAAACTCACGTGTGGATTCAGCGGTTTGCAAACCCTTTCTGTGCAGAATCCCAAAACCGGTATTTCCAGCCCAATGCCGGCATACGTACTAAACAGCAGGAAACTTCGTCTAAAACTCAGGAGAAACGATTCCTTGAAACTTCTCTGCTGTGCGTTCGTTCACCTAAGAGAATTGAATCTATGTTGAGATTCAGCGAGTCAGAAACACGTTTCTTCTAGGAGCTGCGTTGGGATATTCCCGAGTGAATGGGACCATAGGCTGTACAGAGAAATATCTGCTTCTAAAACCAAAACGGAGCTATCTAACTGAATGGTTGTCAATGTGTGCCTTCAACTGACAGAGTTAAACTCACGTGTGGATTCAGCGGTTTGCAAACCCTTTCTGTGCAGAATCCCAAAACCGGTATTTCCAGCCCAATGCCGGCATACGTACTAAACAGCAGGAAACTTCGTCTAAAACTCAGGAGAAACGATTCCTTGAAACTGCTCTGCTGTGCGTTCGTTCACCTAAGAGAGTTGAATCTATGTTGAGATTCAGCGAGTCAGAAACACGTTTCTTCTAGGAGCTGCGTTGGGATATTCCCGAGTGAATGGGACCATAGGCTGTACAGAGAAATATCTTCCTCTAAAACCAAAACGGAGCTATCTAACTGAATGGTTTCAATGTGTGCATTTAAGAGACAGAGTTAAACTCACGTGTGGATTCAGCGGTTTGCAAACCCTTTCTGTGCAGAATCCCAAAACCGGTATTTCCAGCCCAATGCCGGCATACGTACTAAACAGCAGGAAACTTCGTCTAAAACTCAGGAGAAACGTTTCCTTGAAACTGCTCTGCTGTGCGTTCGTTCACCTAAGAGAGTTGAATCTATGTTGAGATTCAGCGAGTCAGAAACACGTTTCTTCTAGGAGCTGCGTTGGGATATTCCCGAGTGAATGGGACCATAGGCTGTACAGAGAAATATCTGCTTCTAAAACCAAAACGGAGCTATCTAACTGAATGGTTGTCAATGTGTGCATTCAAGAGACAGAGTTAAACTCACGTGTGGATTCAGCGGTTTGCAAACCCTTTCTGTGCAGAATCCCAAAACCGGTATTTCCAGCCCAATGCCGGCATACGTACTAAACAGCAGGAAACTTCGTCTAAAACTCAGGAGAAACGTTTCCTTGAAACTGCTCTGCTGTGCGTTCGTTCACCTAAGAGAGTTGAATCTATGTTGAGATTCAGCGAGTCAGAAACACGTTTCTTCTAGGAGCTGCGTTGGGATATTCCCGAGTGAATAGGACCATAGGCTGTACAGAGAAATATCTGCTTCTTAAACCAAAACGGAGCTATCTAACTGAATGGTTGTAAATGTGTGCATTCAACTGACAGAGTTAAACTCACGTGTGAATTCAGCGGTTTGCAAATCGTTTCTGTTCAGAATCCCAAAACCGGTATTTCCAGTCCAATGCCGGCATACGTACTAAAGAGCAGGAAACTTCGTCTAAAACTCAGGAGAAACGTTTCCTTGAAACTGCTCTGCTGTGCGTTCGTTCACCTAAGAGAGTTGAATCTATGTTGAGATTCAGCGAGTCAGAAACACGTTTCTTCTAGGAGCTGCGTTGGGATATTCCCGAGTGAATGGGACCATAGGCTGTACAGAGAAATATCTGCTTCTAAAACCAAAACGGAGCTATCTAACTGAATGGTTGTCAATGTGTGCATTCAAGAGACAGAGTTAAACTCACGTGTGGATTCAGCGGTTTGCAAACCCTTTCTGTGCAGAATCCCAAAACCGGTATTTCCAGCCCAATGCCGGCATACGTACTAAACAGCAGGAAACTTCGTCTAAAACTCAGGAGAAACGTTTCCTTGAAACTGCTCTGCTGTGCGTTCGTTCACCTAAGAGAGTTGAATCTATGTTGAGATTCAGCGAGTCAGAAACACGTTTCTTCTAGGAGCTGCGTTGGGATATTCCCGAGTGAAGGGGACCATAGGCTGTACAGAGAAATATCTGCTTCTAAAACCAAAACGGAGCTATCTAACTGAATGGTTGTCAATGTGTGCCTTCAACTGACAGAGTTAAACTCACGTGTGGATTCAGCGGTTTGCCAACCCTTTCTGTGCAGAATCCCAAAACCGGTATTTCCAGCCCAATGCCGGCATACGTACTAAACAGCAGGAAACTTCGTCTAAAACTCAGGAGAAACGATTCCTTGAAACTGCTCTGCTGTGCGTTCGTTCACCTAAGAGAGTTGAATCTATGTTGAGATTCAGCGAGTCAGAAACACGTTTCTTCTAGGAGCTGCGTTGGGATATTCCCGAGTGAATGGGACCATAGGCTGTACAGAGAAATATCTGCTTCTAAAACCAAAACGGAGCTATCTAACTGAATGGTTTCAATGTGTGCATTCAAGAGACAGAGTTAAACTCACGTGTGGATTCAGCGGTTTGCAAACCCTTTCTGTGCAGAATCCCAAAACCGGTATTTCCAGCCCAATGCCGGCATACGTACTAAACAGCAGGAAACTTCGTCTAAAACTCAGGAGAAACGTTTCCTTGAAACTTCTCTGCTGTGCGTTCGTTCACCTAAGAGAGTTGAATCTATGTTGAGATTCAGCGAGTCAGAAACACGTTTCTTCTAGGAGCTGCGTTGGGATATTCCCGAGTGAATGGGACCATAGGCTGTACAGAGAAATATCTGCTTCTAAATACAAAATGGAGCTATCTAACTGAATGGTTGTCAATGTGTGCATTCAACTGACCGAGTTAAACTCAGGTGTGGATTCAGCGGCTTGCAAACACTTTCTGTGCAGAATCCCAAAACCGGTATTTCCAGCCCAATGCCGGCATACGTACTAAAGAGCAGGAAACTTCGTCTAAAACTCAGGAGAAACGTTTCCTTGAAACTGCTCTGCTGTGCGTTCGTTCACCTAAGAGAGTTGAATCTATGTTGAGATTCAGCGAGTCAGAAACACGTTTCTTCTAGGAGCTGCGTTGGGATATTCCCGAGTGAATAGGACCATAGGCTGTACAGAGAAATATCTGCTTCTTAAACCAAAACGGAGCTATCTAACTGAATGGTTGTCAATGTGTGCATTCAACTGACAGAGTTAAACTCACGTGTGAATTCAGCGGTTTGCAAATCGTTTCTGTTCAGAATCCCAAAACCGGTATTTCCAGCCCAATGCCGGCATACATACTAAACAGCAGGAAACTTCTTCTAAAACTCAGGAGAAACGTTTCCTTGAAACTGCTCTGCTGTGCGTTCGTTCACCTAAGAGAGTTGAAAATATGTTGAGATTCAGCGAGTCAGAAACACGTTTCTTCTAGGAGCTGCGTTGGGATATTCCCGAGTGAATGGGACCATAGGCTGTACAGAGAAATGTCTGCTTCTAAAACCAAAACGGAGCTATCTAACTGAATGGTTGTCAATGTGTGCATTCAACAGACAGAGTTAAACTCACGTGTGGATTCAGCGGTTTGCAAACCCTTTCTGTGCAGAATCCCAAAACCGGTATTTCCAGCCCAATGCCGGCATACGTACTAAACAGCAGGAAACTTCGTCTAAAACTCAGGAGAAACGATTCCTTGAAACTGCTCTGCTGTGCGTTCGTTCACCTAAGAGAGTTGAATCTATGTTGAGATTCAGCGAGTCAGAAACACGTTTCTTCTAGGAGCTGCGTTGGGATATTCCCGAGTGAATGGGACCATAGGCTGTACAGAGAAATATCTGCTTCTAAATACAAAATGGAGCTATCTAACTGAATGGTTGTCAATGTGGGCATTCAACTGACAGAGTTAAACTCAGGTGTGGATTCAGCGGCTTGCAAACCCTTTCTGTGCAGAATCCCAAAACCGGTATTTCCAGCCCAATGCCGGCATACGTACTAAAGAGCAGGAAACTTCGTCTAAAACTCAGGAGAAACGTTTCCTTGAAACTGCTCTGCTGTGCGTTCGTTCACCTAAGAGAGTTGAATCTATGTTGAGATTCAGCGAGTCAGAAACACGTTTCTTCTAGGAGCTGCGTTGGGATATTCCCGAGTGAATGGGACCATAGGCTGTACAGAGAAATATCTGCTTCTAAATACAAAATGGAGCTATCTAACTGAATGGTTGTCAATGTGTGCATTCAACTGACAGAGTTAAACTCACGTGTGGATTCAGCGGCTTGCAAACCCTTTCTGTGCAGAATCCCAAAACCGGTATTTCCAGCCCAATGCCGGTATACGTACTAAAGAGCAGGAAACTTCGTCTAAAACTCAGGAGAAACGTTTCCTTGAAACTGCTCTGCTGTGCGTTCGTTCACCTAAGAGAGTTGAATCTATGTTGAGATTCAGCGAGTCAGAAACACGTTTCTTCTAGGAGCTGCGTTGGGATATTCCCGAGTGAATGGGACCATAGGATGTACAGAGAAATATCTGCTTCTAAAACCAAAACGGAGCTATCTAACTGAATGGTTGTCAATGTGTGCATTCAACAGACAGAGTTAAACTCACGTGTGGATTCAGCGGTTTGCAAACCCTTTCTGTGCAGAATCCCAAAACCGGTATTTCCAGCCCAATGCCGGCATACGTACTAAACAGCAGGAAACTTCGTCTAAAACTCAGGAGAAACGTTTCCTTGAAACTGCTCTGCTGTGCGTTCGTTCACCTAAGAGAGTTGAATCTATGTTGAGATTCAGCGAGTCAGAAACACGTTTCTTCTAGGAGCTGCGTTGGGATATTCCCGAGTGAATGGGACCATAGGCTGTACAGAGAAATATCTGCTTCTAAAACCAAAACGGAGCTATCTAACTGAATGGTTGTCAATGTGTGCATTCAAGAGACAGAGGTAAACTCACGTGTGGATTCAGCGGTTTGCAAACCCTTTCTGTGCAGAATCCCAAAACCGGTATTTCCAGTCCAGTGCCGGCATACGTACTAAAGAGCAGGAAACTTCGTCTAAAACTCAGGAGAAACGTTTCCTTGAAACTGCTCTGCTGTGCGTTCGTTCACCTAAGAGAGTGGAATCTATGTTGAGATTCAGCGAGTCAGAAACACGTTTCTTCTAGGAGCTGCGTTGGGATATTCCCGAGTGAATGGGACCATAGGCTGTACAGAGAAATATCTGCTTCTAAAACCAAAACGGAGCTATCTAACTGAATGGTTGTCAATGTGTGCATTCAACAGACAGAGTTAAACTCACGTGTGGATTCAGCGGTTTGCAAACCCTTTCTGTGCAGAATCCCAAAACCGGTATTTCCAGCCCAATGCCGGCATACGTACTAAACAGCAGGAAACTTCGTCTAAAACTCAGGAGAAACGATTCCTTGAAACTTCTCTGCTGTTCGTTCGTTCACCTAAGAGAATTGAATCTATGTTGAGATTCAGCGAGTCAGAAACACGTTTCTTCTAGGAGCTGCGTTGGGATATTCCCGAGTGAATGGGACCATAGGCTGTAGAGGGAAATATCTGCTTCTAAAACCAAAACGGAGCTATCTAACTGAATGGTTGTCAATGTGTGCCTTCAACTGACAGAGTTAAACTCACGTGTGGATTCAGCGGTTTGCAAACCCTTTCTGTGCAGAATCCCAAAACCGGTATTTCCAGCCCAATGCCGGCATACGTACTAAACAGCAGGAAACTTCGTCTAAAACTCAGGAGAAACGATTCCTTGAAACT
This sequence comes from Aotus nancymaae, assembly GCF_030222135.1. Classification (NCBI taxonomy): domain Eukaryota; kingdom Metazoa; phylum Chordata; class Mammalia; order Primates; family Aotidae; genus Aotus; species Aotus nancymaae. Next base: position 794,810 of record NW_026988514.1, on the reverse strand, counting down.
TCTCTGCTGTGCGTTCGTTCACCTAAGAGAGTTGAATCTATGTTGAGATTCAGCGAGTCAGGAACACGTTTCTTCTAGGAGCTGCGTTGGGATATTCCCGAGTGAATGGCACCATAGGCTGTACAGAGAAATATCTGCTTCTAAAACCAAAACGGAGCTATCTAACTGAATGGTTGTCAATGTGTGCATTCAAGAGACAGAGTTAAACTTACGTGTGGATTCAGCGGTTTGCAAACCCTTTCTGTGCAGAATCCCAAAACCGGTATTTCCAGCCCAATGCCGGCATACGTACTAAACAGCAGGAAACTTCGTCTAAAACTCAGGAGAAACGATTCCTTGAAACTTCTCTGCTGTGCGTTCGTTCATCTAAGAGAATTGAATCTATGTTGAGATTCAGCGAGTCAGAAACACGTTTCTTCTAGGAGCTGCGTTGGGATATTCCCGAGTGAATGGGACCATAGGCTGTACAGAGAAATATCTGCTTCTAAAACCAAAACGGAGCTATCTAACTGAATGGTTGTCAATGTGTGCCTTCAACTGACAGAGTTAAACTCAGGTGTGGATTCAGCGGCTTGCAAACCCTTTCTGTGCAGAATCCCAAAACCGGTATTTCCAGCCCAATACCGGCATACGTACTAAAGAGCAGGAAACTTCGTCTAAAACTCAGGAGAAACGTTTCCTTGAAACTGCTCTGCTGTGCGTTCGTTCACCTAAGAGAGTTGAATCTATGTTGAGATTCAGCGAGTCAGAAACACGTTTCTTCTAGGAGCTGCGTTGGGATATTCCCGAGTGAATGGGACCATAGGCTGTACAGAGAAATATCTGCTTCTAAATACAAAATGGAGCTATCTAACTGAATGGTTGTCAATGTGTGCATTCAACTGACAGAGTTAAACTCACGTGTGGATTCAGCGGCTTGCAAACCCTTTCTGTGCAGAATCCCAAAAGCGGTATTTCCAGCCCAATGCCGGTATACGTACTAAAGAGCAGGAAACTTCGTCTAAAACTCAGGAGAAACGTTTCCTTGAAACTGCTGTGCTGTGCGTTCGTTCACCTAAGAGAGTTGAATCTATGTTGAGATTCAGCGAGTCAGAAACACGTTTCTTCTAGGAGCTGCGTTGGGATATTCCCGAGTGAATGGGACCATAGGCTGTACAGAGAAATATCTGCTTCTAAAACCAAAACGGAGCTATCTAACTGAATGGTTGTCAATGTGTGCATTCAACAGACAGAGTTAAACTCACGTGTGGATTCAGCGGTTTGCAAACCCTTTCTGTGCAGAATCCCAAAACCGGTATTTCCAGCCCAATGCCGGCATACGTACTAAACAGCAGGAAACTTCGTCTAAAACTCAGGAGAAACGTTTCCTTGAAACTGCTCTGCTGTGCGTTTGTTCACCTAAGAGAGTTGAATCTATGTTGAGATTCAGCGAGTCAGAAACACGTTTCTTCTAGGAGCTGCGTTGGGATATTCCCGAGTGAATGGGACCATAGGCTGTACAGAGAAATATCTGCTTCTAAAACCAAAACGGAGCTATCTAACTGAATGGTTGTCAATGTGTGCATTCAAGAGACAGAGTTAAACTCACGTGTGGATTCAGCGGTTTGCAAACCCTTTCTGTGCAGAATCCCAAAACCGGTATTTCCAGCCCAATGCCGGCATACGTACTAAACAGCAGGAAACTTCGTCTAAAACTCAGGAGAAACGTTTCCTTGAAACTGCTCTGCTGTGCGTTCGTTCACCTAAGAGAGTTGAATCTATGTTGAGATTCAGCGAGTCAGAAACACGTTTCTTCTAGGAGTTGCGTTGGGATATTCCCGAGTGAAGGGGACCATAGGCTGTACAGAGAAATATCTGCCTCTAAAACCAAAACGGAGCTATCTAACTGAATGGTTGTCAATGTGTGCCTTCAACTGACAGAGTTAAACTCACGTGTGGATTCAGCGGTTTGCCAACCCTTTCTGTGCAGAATCCCAAAACCGGTATTTCCAGTCCAATGCCGGCATACGTACTAAAGAGCAGGAAACTTCGTCTAAAACTCAGGAGAAACGTTTCCTTGAAACTGCTCTGCTGTGCGTTCGTTCACCTAAGAGAGTTGAATCTATGTTGAGATTCAGCGAGTCAGAAACACGTTTCTTCTAGGAGCTGCGTTGGGATATTCCCGAGTGAATGGGACCATAGGCTGTACAGAGAAATATCTGCTTCTAAAACCAAAACGGAGCTATCTAACTGAATGGTTGTCAATGTGTGCATTCAACAGACGGAGTTAAACTCACGTGTGGATTCAGCGGTTTGCTAACCCTTTCTGTGCAGAATCCCAAAACCGGTATTTCCAGCCCAATGCCGGCATACGTACTAAACAGCAGGAAACTTCGTCTAAAACTCAGGAGAAACGATTCCTTGAAACTTCTCTGCTGTGCGTTCGTTCACCTAAGAGAATTGAATCTATGTTGAGATTCAGCGAGTCAGAAACACGTTTCTTCTAGGATCTGCGTTGGGATATTCCCGAGTGAATGGGACCATAGGCTGTACAGAGAAATATCTGCTTCTAAAACCAAAACGGAGCTATCTAACTGAATGGTTGTCAATGTGTGCCTTCAACTGACAGAGTTAAACTCACGTGTGGATTCAGCGGTTTGCAAACCCTTTCTGTGCAGAATCCCAAAACCGGTATTTCCAGCCCAATGCCGGCATACGTACTAAACAGCAGGAAACTTCGTCTAAAACTCAGGAGAAACGATTCCTTGAAACTTCTCTGCTGTGCGTTCGTTCACCTAAGAGAGTTGAATCTATGTTGAGATTCAGCGAGTCAGAAACACGTTTCTTCTAGGAGCTGCGTTGGGATATTCCCGAGTGAATGGGACCATAGGCTGTACAGAGAAATATCTGCTTCTAAAACCAAAACGGAGCTATCTAACTGAATGGTTGTCAATGTGTGCATTCAAGAGACAGAGTTAAACTCACGTGTGGATTCAGCGGTTTGCAAACCCTTTCTGTGCAGAATCCCAAAACCGGTATTTCCAGCCGAATGCCGGCATACGTACTAAACAGCAGGAAACTTCGTCTAAAACTCAGGAGAAACGTTTCCTTGAAACTGCTCTGCTGTGCGTTCGTTCACCTAAGAGAGTTGAATCTATGTTGAGATTCAGCGAGTCAGAAACACGTTTCTTCTAGGAGCTGCGTTGGGATATTCCCGAGTGAATGGGACCATAGGCTGTACAGAGAAATATCTGCTTCTAAAACCAAAACGGAGCTATCTAACTGAATGGTTGTCAATGTGTGCCTTCAACTGACAGAGTTAAACTCACGTGTGGATTCAGCGGTTTGCCAACCCTTTCTGTGCAGAATCCCAAAACCGGTATTTCCAGTCCAATGCCGGTATACGTACTAAACAGCAGGAAACTTCGTCTAAAACTCAGGAGAAACGTTTCCTTGAAACTGCTCTGCTGTGCGTTCGTTCACCTAAGAGAGTTGAATCTATGTTGAGAATCAGCGAGTCAGAAACACGTTTCTTCTAGGAGATGCGTTGGGATATTCCCGAGTGAATGGGACCATAGGCTGTACAGAGAAATATCTGCTTCTAAAACCAAAACGGAGCTATCTAACTGAATGGTTGTCAATGTGTGCATTCAAGAGACAGAATTAAACTCACGTGTGGATTCAGCGGTTTGCAAACCCTTTCTGTGCAGAATCCCAAAACCGGTATTTCCAGCCCAATGCCGGCATACGTACTAAACAGCAGGAAACTTCGTCTAAAACTCAGGAGAAACGATTCCTTGAAACTTCTCTGCTGTGCGTTCGTTCACCTAAGAGAATTGAATCTATGTTGAGATTCAGCGAGTCAGAAACACGTTTCTTCTAGGAGCTGCGTTGGGATATTCCCGAGTGAATGGGACCATAGGCTGTACAGAGAAATATCTGCTTCTAAAACCAAAACGGAGCTATCTAACTGAATGGTTGTCAATGTGTGCCTTCAACTGACAGAGTTAAACTCACGTGTGGATTCAGCGGTTTGCAAACCCTTTCTGTGCAGAATCCCAAAACCGGTATTTCCAGCCCAATGCCGGCATACGTACTAAACAGCAGGAAACTTCGTCTAAAACTCAGGAGAAACGATTCCTTGAAACTGCTCTGCTGTGCGTTCGTTCACCTAAGAGAGTTGAATCTATGTTGAGATTCAGCGAGTCAGAAACACGTTTCTTCTAGGAGCTGCGTTGGGATATTCCCGAGTGAATGGGACCATAGGCTGTACAGAGAAATATCTGCTTCTAAAACCAAAACGGAGCTATCTAACTGAATGGTTTCAATGTGTGCATTCAACAGACAGAGTTAAACTCACGTGTGGATTCAGCGGTTTGCAAACCCTTTCTGTGCAGAATCCCAAAACCGGTATTTCCAGCCCAATGCCGGCATACGTACTAAACAGCAGGAAACTTCGTCTAAAACTCAGGAGAAACGTTTCCTTGAAACTTCTCTGCTGTGCGTTCGTTCACCTAAGAGAGTTGAATCTATGTTGAGATTCAGCGAGTCAGAAACACGTTTCTTCTAGGAGCTGCGTTGGGATATTCCCGAGTGAATGGGACCATAGGCTGTACAGAGAAATATCTGCTTCTAAAACCAAAACGGAGCTATCTAACTGAATGGTTGTCAATGTGTGCATTCAAGAGACAGAGTTAAACTCACGTGTGGATTCAGCGGTTTGCAAACCCTTTCTGTGCAGAATCCCAAAACCGGTATTTCCAGCCCAATGCCGGCATACGTACTAAACAGCAGGAAACTTCGTCTAAAACTCAGGAGAAACGTTTCCTTGAAACTGCTCTGCTGTGCGTTCGTTCACCTAAGAGAATTGAATCTATGTTGAGATTCAGCGAGTCAGAAACACGTTTCTTCTAGGAGCTGCGTTGGGATATTCCCGAGTGAAGGGGACCATAGGCTGTACAGAGAAATATCTGCTTCTAAAACCAAAACGGAGCTATCTAACTGAATGGTTGTCAATGTGTGCCTTCAACTGACAGAGTTAAACTCACGTGTGGATTCAGCGGTTTGCCAACCCTTTCTGTGCAGAATCCCAAAACCGGTATTTCCAGCCCAATGCCGGCATACGTACTAAAGAGCAGGAAACTTCGTCTAAAACTCAGGAGAAACGTTTCCTTGAAACTGCTCTGTTGTGCGCTCGTTCACCTAAGAGAGTTGAATCTATGTTGAGATTCAGCGAGTCAGAAACACGTTTCTTCTAGGAGCTGCGTTGGGATATTCCCGAGTGAATGGGACCATAGGCTGTACAGAGAAATATCTGCTTCTAAAACCAAAACGGAGCTATCTAACTGAATGGTTGTCAATGTGTGCATTCAACAGACAGAGTTAAACTCACGTGTGGATTCAGCGGTTTGCAAACCCTTTCTGTGCAGAATCCCAAAACCGGTATTTCCAGCCCAATGCCGGCATACGTACTAAACAGCAGGAAACTTCGTCTAAAACTCAGGAGAAACGATTCCTTGAAACTTCTCTGCTGTGCTTTCGTTCACCTAAGAGAATTGAATCTATGTTGAGATTCAGCGAGTCAGAAACACGTTTCTTCTAGGATCTGCGTTGGGATATTCCCGAGTGAATGGGACCATAGGCTGTACAGAGAAATATCTGCTTCTAAAACCAAAACGGAGCTATCTAACTGAATGGTTGTAAATGTGTGCATTCAACTGACAGAGTTAAACTCACGTGTGAATTCAGCGGTTTGCAAATCGTTTCTGTTCAGAATCCCAAAACCGGTATTTCCAGTCCAATGCCGGCATACGTACTAAAGAGCAGGAAACTTCGTCTAAAACTCAGGAGAAACGTTTCCTTGAAACTGCTCTGCTGTGCGTTCGTTCACCTAAGAGAGTTGAATCTATGTTGAGATTCAGCGAGTCAGAAACACGTTTCTTCTAGGAGCTGCGTTGGGATATTCCCGAGTGAATGGGACCATAGGCTGTACAGAGAAATATCTGCTTCTAAAACCAAAACGGAGCTATCTAACTGAATGGTTGTCAATGTGTGCATTCAACAGACAGAGTTAAACTCACGTGTGGATTCAGCGGTTTGCAAACCCTTTCTGTGCAGAATCCCAAAACCGGTATTTCCAGCCCAATGCCGGCATACGTACTAAACAGCAGGAAACTTCGTCTAAAACTCAGGAGAAACGATTCCTTGAAACTTCTCTGCTGTGCGTTCGTTCACCTAAGAGAATTGAATCTATGTTGAGATTCAGCGAGTCAGAAACACGTTTCTTCTAGGATCTGCGTTGGGATATTCCCGAGTGAAAGGGACCATAGGCTGTACAGAGAAATATCTGCTTCTAAAACCAAAACGGAGCTATCTAACTGAATGGTTGTCAATGTGTGCCTTCAACTGACAGAGTTAAACTCACGTGTGGATTCAGCGGTTTGCAAACCCTTTCTGTGCAGAATCCCAAAACCGGTATTTCCAGCCCAATGCCGGCATACGTACTAAACAGCAGGAAACTTCGTCTAAAACTCAGGAGAAACGATTCCTTGAAACTTCTCTGCTGTGCGTTCGTTCACCTAAGAGAGTTGAATCTATGTTGAGATTCAGCGAGTCAGAAACACGTTTCTTCTAGGAGCTGCGTTGGGATATTCCCGAGTGAATGGGACCATAGGCTGTACAGAGAAATATCTGCTTCTAAAACCAAAACGGAGCTATCTAACTGAATGGTTGTCAATGTGTGCATTCAAGAGACAGAGTTAAACTCACGTGTGGATTCAGCGGTTTGCAAACCCTTTCTGTGCAGAATCCCAAAACCGGTATTTCCAGCCCAATGCCGGCATACGTACTAAACAGCAGGAAACTTCGTCTAAAACTCAGGAGAAACGTTTCCTTGAAACTGCTCTGCTGTGCGTTCGTTCACCTAAGAGAGTTGAATCTATGTTGAGATTCAGCGAGTCAGAAACACGTTTCTTCTAGGAGCTGCGTTGGGATATTCCCGAGTGAAGGGGACCATAGGCTGTACAGAGAAATATCTGCTTCTAAAACCAAAACGGAGCTATCTAACTGAATGGTTGTCAATGTGTGCCTTCAACTGACAGAGTTAAACTCACGTGTGGATTCAGCGGTTTGCCAACCCTTTCTGTGCAGAATCCCAAAACCGGTATTTCCAGCCCAATGCCGGCATACGTACTAAACAGCAGGAAACTTCGTCTAAAACTCAGGAGAAACGATTCCTTGAAACTGCTCTGCTGTGCGTTCGTTCACCTAAGAGAGTTGAATCTATGTTGAGATTCAGCGAGTCAGAAACACGTTTCTTCTAGGAGCTGCGTTGGGATATTCCCGAGTGAATGGGACCATAGGCTGTACAGAGAAATATCTGCTTCTAAAACCAAAACGGAGCTATCTAACTGAATGGTTTCAATGTGTGCATTCAAGAGACAGAGTTAAACTCACGTGTGGATTCAGCGGTTTGCAAACCCTTTCTGTGCAGAATCCCAAAACCGGTATTTCCAGCCCAATGCCGGCATACGTACTAAACAGCAGGAAACTTCGTCTAAAACTCAGGAGAAACGTTTCCTTGAAACTTCTCTGCTGTGCGTTCGTTCACCTAAGAGAGTTGAATCTATGTTGAGATTCAGCGAGTCAGAAACACGTTTCTTCTAGGAGCTGCGTTGGGATATTCCCGAGTGAATGGGACCATAGGCTGTACAGAGAAATATCTGCTTCTAAATACAAAATGGAGCTATCTAACTGAATGGTTGTCAATGTGTGCATTCAACTGACCGAGTTAAACTCAGGTGTGGATTCAGCGGCTTGCAAACACTTTCTGTGCAGAATCCCAAAACCGGTATTTCCAGCCCAATGCCGGCATACGTACTAAAGAGCAGGAAACTTCGTCTAAAACTCAGGAGAAACGTTTCCTTGAAACTGCTCTGCTGTGCGTTCGTTCACCTAAGAGAGTTGAATCTATGTTGAGATTCAGCGAGTCAGAAACACGTTTCTTCTAGGAGCTGCGTTGGGATATTCCCGAGTGAATAGGACCATAGGCTGTACAGAGAAATATCTGCTTCTTAAACCAAAACGGAGCTATCTAACTGAATGGTTGTCAATGTGTGCATTCAACTGACAGAGTTAAACTCACGTGTGAATTCAGCGGTTTGCAAATCGTTTCTGTTCAGAATCCCAAAACCGGTATTTCCAGCCCAATGCCGGCATACATACTAAACAGCAGGAAACTTCTTCTAAAACTCAGGAGAAACGTTTCCTTGAAACTGCTCTGCTGTGCGTTCGTTCACCTAAGAGAGTTGAAAATATGTTGAGATTCAGCGAGTCAGAAACACGTTTCTTCTAGGAGCTGCGTTGGGATATTCCCGAGTGAATGGGACCATAGGCTGTACAGAGAAATGTCTGCTTCTAAAACCAAAACGGAGCTATCTAACTGAATGGTTGTCAATGTGTGCATTCAACAGACAGAGTTAAACTCACGTGTGGATTCAGCGGTTTGCAAACCCTTTCTGTGCAGAATCCCAAAACCGGTATTTCCAGCCCAATGCCGGCATACGTACTAAACAGCAGGAAACTTCGTCTAAAACTCAGGAGAAACGATTCCTTGAAACTGCTCTGCTGTGCGTTCGTTCACCTAAGAGAGTTGAATCTATGTTGAGATTCAGCGAGTCAGAAACACGTTTCTTCTAGGAGCTGCGTTGGGATATTCCCGAGTGAATGGGACCATAGGCTGTACAGAGAAATATCTGCTTCTAAATACAAAATGGAGCTATCTAACTGAATGGTTGTCAATGTGGGCATTCAACTGACAGAGTTAAACTCAGGTGTGGATTCAGCGGCTTGCAAACCCTTTCTGTGCAGAATCCCAAAACCGGTATTTCCAGCCCAATGCCGGCATACGTACTAAAGAGCAGGAAACTTCGTCTAAAACTCAGGAGAAACGTTTCCTTGAAACTGCTCTGCTGTGCGTTCGTTCACCTAAGAGAGTTGAATCTATGTTGAGATTCAGCGAGTCAGAAACACGTTTCTTCTAGGAGCTGCGTTGGGATATTCCCGAGTGAATGGGACCATAGGCTGTACAGAGAAATATCTGCTTCTAAATACAAAATGGAGCTATCTAACTGAATGGTTGTCAATGTGTGCATTCAACTGACAGAGTTAAACTCACGTGTGGATTCAGCGGCTTGCAAACCCTTTCTGTGCAGAATCCCAAAACCGGTATTTCCAGCCCAATGCCGGTATACGTACTAAAGAGCAGGAAACTTCGTCTAAAACTCAGGAGAAACGTTTCCTTGAAACTGCTCTGCTGTGCGTTCGTTCACCTAAGAGAGTTGAATCTATGTTGAGATTCAGCGAGTCAGAAACACGTTTCTTCTAGGAGCTGCGTTGGGATATTCCCGAGTGAATGGGACCATAGGATGTACAGAGAAATATCTGCTTCTAAAACCAAAACGGAGCTATCTAACTGAATGGTTGTCAATGTGTGCATTCAACAGACAGAGTTAAACTCACGTGTGGATTCAGCGGTTTGCAAACCCTTTCTGTGCAGAATCCCAAAACCGGTATTTCCAGCCCAATGCCGGCATACGTACTAAACAGCAGGAAACTTCGTCTAAAACTCAGGAGAAACGTTTCCTTGAAACTGCTCTGCTGTGCGTTCGTTCACCTAAGAGAGTTGAATCTATGTTGAGATTCAGCGAGTCAGAAACACGTTTCTTCTAGGAGCTGCGTTGGGATATTCCCGAGTGAATGGGACCATAGGCTGTACAGAGAAATATCTGCTTCTAAAACCAAAACGGAGCTATCTAACTGAATGGTTGTCAATGTGTGCATTCAAGAGACAGAGGTAAACTCACGTGTGGATTCAGCGGTTTGCAAACCCTTTCTGTGCAGAATCCCAAAACCGGTATTTCCAGTCCAGTGCCGGCATACGTACTAAAGAGCAGGAAACTTCGTCTAAAACTCAGGAGAAACGTTTCCTTGAAACTGCTCTGCTGTGCGTTCGTTCACCTAAGAGAGTGGAATCTATGTTGAGATTCAGCGAGTCAGAAACACGTTTCTTCTAGGAGCTGCGTTGGGATATTCCCGAGTGAATGGGACCATAGGCTGTACAGAGAAATATCTGCTTCTAAAACCAAAACGGAGCTATCTAACTGAATGGTTGTCAATGTGTGCATTCAACAGACAGAGTTAAACTCACGTGTGGATTCAGCGGTTTGCAAACCCTTTCTGTGCAGAATCCCAAAACCGGTATTTCCAGCCCAATGCCGGCATACGTACTAAACAGCAGGAAACTTCGTCTAAAACTCAGGAGAAACGATTCCTTGAAACTTCTCTGCTGTTCGTTCGTTCACCTAAGAGAATTGAATCTATGTTGAGATTCAGCGAGTCAGAAACACGTTTCTTCTAGGAGCTGCGTTGGGATATTCCCGAGTGAATGGGACCATAGGCTGTAGAGGGAAATATCTGCTTCTAAAACCAAAACGGAGCTATCTAACTGAATGGTTGTCAATGTGTGCCTTCAACTGACAGAGTTAAACTCACGTGTGGATTCAGCGGTTTGCAAACCCTTTCTGTGCAGAATCCCAAAACCGGTATTTCCAGCCCAATGCCGGCATACGTACTAAACAGCAGGAAACTTCGTCTAAAACTCAGGAGAAACGATTCCTTGAAACTTCTCTGCTGTGCGTTCGTTCACCTAAGAGAGTTGAATCTATGTTGAGATTCAGCGAGTCAGGAACACGTTTCTTCTAGGAGCTGCGTTGGGATATTCCCGAGTGAATGGCACCATAGGCTGTACAGAGAAATATCTGCTTCTAAAACCAAAACGGAGCTATCTAACTGAATGGTTGTCAATGTGTGCATTCAAGAGACAGAGTTAAACTTACGTGTGGATTCAGCGGTTTGCAAACCCTTTCTGTGCAGAATCCCAAAACCGGTATTTCCAGCCCAATGCCGGCATACGTACTAAACAGCAGGAAACTTCGTCTAAAACTCAGGAGAAACGATTCCTTGAAACTTCTCTGCTGTGCGTTCGTTCATCTAAGAGAATTGAATCTATGTTGAGATTCAGCGAGTCAGAAACACGTTTCTTCTAGGAGCTGCGTTGGGATATTCCCGAGTGAATGGGACCATAGGCTGTACAGAGAAATATCTGCTTCTAAAACCAAAACGGAGCTATCTAACTGAATGGTTGTCAATGTGTGCCTTCAACTGACAGAGTTAAACTCAGGTGTGGATTCAGCGGCTTGCAAACCCTTTCTGTGCAGAATCCCAAAACCGGTATTTCCAGCCCAATACCGGCATACGTACTAAAGAGCAGGAAACTTCGTCTAAAACTCAGGAGAAACGTTTCCTTGAAACTGCTCTGCTGTGCGTTCGTTCACCTAAGAGAGTTGAATCTATGTTGAGATTCAGCGAGTCAGAAACACGTTTCTTCTAGGAGCTGCGTTGGGATATTCCCGAGTGAATGGGACCATAGGCTGTACAGAGAAATATCTGCTTCTAAATACAAAATGGAGCTATCTAACTGAATGGTTGTCAATGTGTGCATTCAACTGACAGAGTTAAACTCACGTGTGGATTCAGCGGCTTGCAAACCCTTTCTGTGCAGAATCCCAAAAGCGGTATTTCCAGCCCAATGCCGGTATACGTACTAAAGAGCAGGAAACTTCGTCTAAAACTCAGGAGAAACGTTTCCTTGAAACTGCTCTGCTGTGCGTTCGTTCACCTAAGAGAGTTGAATCTATGTTGAGATTCAGCGAGTCAGAAACACGTTTCTTCTAGGAGCTGCGTTGGGATATTCCCGAGTGAATGGGACCATAGGCTGTACAGAGAAATATCTGCTTCTAAAACCAAAACGGAGCTATCTAACTGAATGGTTGTCAATGTGTGCATTCAACAGACAGAGTTAAACTCACGTGTGGATTCAGCGGTTTGCAAACCCTTTCTGTGCAGAATCCCAAAACCGGTATTTCCAGCCCAATGCCGGCATACGTACTAAACAGCAGGAAACTTCGTCTAAAACTCAGGAGAAACGTTTCCTTGAAACTGCTCTGCTGTGCGTTTGTTCACCTAAGAGAGTTGAATCTATGTTGAGATTCAGCGAGTCAGAAACACGTTTCTTCTAGGAGCTGCGTTGGGATATTCCCGAGTGAATGGGACCATAGGCTGTACAGAGAAATATCTGCTTCTAAAACCAAAACGGAGCTATCTAACTGAATGGTTGTCAATGTGTGCATTCAAGAGACAGAGTTAAACTCACGTGTGGATTCAGCGGTTTGCAAACCCTTTCTGTGCAGAATCCCAAAACCGGTATTTCCAGCCCAATGCCGGCATACGTACTAAACAGCAGGAAACTTCGTCTAAAACTCAGGAGAAACGTTTCCTTGAAACTGCTCTGCTGTGCGTTCGTTCACCTAAGAGAGTTGAATCTATGTTGAGATTCAGCGAGTCAGAAACACGTTTCTTCTAGGAGTTGCGTTGGGATATTCCCGAGTGAAGGGGACCATAGGCTGTACAGAGAAATATCTGCCTCTAAAACCAAAACGGAGCTATCTAACTGAATGGTTGTCAATGTGTGCCTTCAACTGACAGAGTTAAACTCACGTGTGGATTCAGCGGTTTGCCAACCCTTTCTGTGCAGAATCCCAAAACCGGTATTTCCAGTCCAATGCCGGCATACGTACTAAAGAGCAGGAAACTTCGTCTAAAACTCAGGAGAAACGTTTCCTTGAAACTGCTCTGCTGTGCGTTCGTTCACCTAAGAGAGTTGAATCTATGTTGAGATTCAGCGAGTCAGAAACACGTTTCTTCTAGGAGCTGCGTTGGGATATTCCCGAGTGAATGGGACCATAGGCTGTACAGAGAAATATCTGCTTCTAAAACCAAAACGGAGCTATCTAACTGAATGGTTGTCAATGTGTGCATTCAACAGACGGAGTTAAACTCACGTGTGGATTCAGCGGTTTGCTAACCCTTTCTGTGCAGAATCCCAAAACCGGTATTTCCAGCCCAATGCCGGCATACGTACTAAACAGCAGGAAACTTCGTCTAAAACTCAGGAGAAACGATTCCTTGAAACTTCTCTGCTGTGCGTTCGTTCACCTAAGAGAATTGAATCTATGTTGAGATTCAGCGAGTCAGAAACACGTTTCTTCTAGGATCTGCGTTGGGATATTCCCGAGTGAATGGGACCATAGGCTGTACAGAGAAATATCTGCTTCTAAAACCAAAACGGAGCTATCTAACTGAATGGTTGTCAATGTGTGCCTTCAACTGACAGAGTTAAACTCACGTGTGGATTCAGCGGTTTGCAAACCCTTTCTGTGCAGAATCCCAAAACCGGTATTTCCAGCCCAATGCCGGCATACGTACTAAACAGCAGGAAACTTCGTCTAAAACTCAGGAGAAACGATTCCTTGAAACTTCTCTGCTGTGCGTTCGTTCACCTAAGAGAGTTGAATCTATGTTGAGATTCAGCGAGTCAGAAACACGTTTCTTCTAGGAGCTGCGTTGGGATATTCCCGAGTGAATGGGACCATAGGCTGTACAGAGAAATATCTGCTTCTAAAACCAAAACGGAGCTATCTAACTGAATGGTTGTCAATGTGTGCATTCAAGAGACAGAGTTAAACTCACGTGTGGATTCAGCGGTTTGCAAACCCTTTCTGTGCAGAATCCCAAAACCGGTATTTCCAGCCGAATGCCGGCATACGTACTAAACAGCAGGAAACTTCGTCTAAAACTCAGGAGAAACGTTTCCTTGAAACTGCTCTGCTGTGCGTTCGTTCACCTAAGAGAGTTGAATCTATGTTGAGATTCAGCGAGTCAGAAACACGTTTCTTCTAGGAGCTGCGTTGGGATATTCCCGAGTGAATGGGACCATAGGCTGTACAGAGAAATATCTGCTTCTAAAACCAAAACGGAGCTATCTAACTGAATGGTTGTCAATGTGTGCCTTCAACTGACAGAGTTAAACTCACGTGTGGATTCAGCGGTTTGCCAACCCTTTCTGTGCAGAATCCCAAAACCGGTATTTCCAGTCCAATGCCGGTATACGTACTAAACAGCAGGAAACTTCGTCTAAAACTCAGGAGAAACGTTTCCTTGAAACTGCTCTGCTGTGCGTTCGTTCACCTAAGAGAGTTGAATCTATGTTGAGAATCAGCGAGTCAGAAACACGTTTCTTCTAGGAGATGCGTTGGGATATTCCCGAGTGAATGGGACCATAGGCTGTACAGAGAAATATCTGCTTCTAAAACCAAAACGGAGCTATCTAACTGAATGGTTGTCAATGTGTGCATTCAAGAGACAGAATTAAACTCACGTGTGGATTCAGCGGTTTGCAAACCCTTTCTGTGCAGAATCCCAAAACCGGTATTTCCAGCCCAATGCCGGCATACGTACTAAACAGCAGGAAACTTCGTCTAAAACTCAGGAGAAACGATTCCTTGAAACTTCTCTGCTGTGCGTTCGTTCACCTAAGAGAATTGAATCTATGTTGAGATTCAGCGAGTCAGAAACACGTTTCTTCTAGGAGCTGCGTTGGGATATTCCCGAGTGAATGGGACCATAGGCTGTACAGAGAAATATCTGCTTCTAAAACCAAAACGGAGCTATCTAACTGAATGGTTGTCAATGTGTGCCTTCAACTGACAGAGTTAAACTCACGTGTGGATTCAGCGGTTTGCAAACCCTTTCTGTGCAGAATCCCAAAACCGGTATTTCCAGCCCAATGCCGGCATACGTACTAAACAGCAGGAAACTTCGTCTAAAACTCAGGAGAAACGATTCCTTGAAACTGCTCTGCTGTGCGTTCGTTCACCTAAGAGAGTTGAATCTATGTTGAGATTCAGCGAGTCAGAAACACGTTTCTTCTAGGAGCTGCGTTGGGATATTCCCGAGTGAATGGGACCATAGGCTGTACAGAGAAATATCTGCTTCTAAAACCAAAACGGAGCTATCTAACTGAATGGTTTCAATGTGTGCATTCAACAGACAGAGTTAAACTCACGTGTGGATTCAGCGGTTTGCAAACCCTTTCTGTGCAGAATCCCAAAACCGGTATTTCCAGCCCAATGCCGGCATACGTACTAAACAGCAGGAAACTTCGTCTAAAACTCAGGAGAAACGTTTCCTTGAAACTTCTCTGCTGTGCGTTCGTTCACCTAAGAGAGTTGAATCTATGTTGAGATTCAGCGAGTCAGAAACACGTTTCTTCTAGGAGCTGCGTTGGGATATTCCCGAGTGAATGGGACCATAGGCTGTACAGAGAAATATCTGCTTCTAAAACCAAAACGGAGCTATCTAACTGAATGGTTGTCAATGTGTGCATTCAAGAGACAGAGTTAAACTCACGTGTGGATTCAGCGGTTTGCAAACCCTTTCTGTGCAGAATCCCAAAACCGGTATTTCCAGCCCAATGCCGGCATACGTACTAAACAGCAGGAAACTTCGTCTAAAACTCAGGAGAAACGTTTCCTTGAAACTGCTCTGCTGTGCGTTCGTTCACCTAAGAGAATTGAATCTATGTTGAGATTCAGCGAGTCAGAAACACGTTTCTTCTAGGAGCTGCGTTGGGATATTCCCGAGTGAAGGGGACCATAGGCTGTACAGAGAAATATCTGCTTCTAAAACCAAAACGGAGCTATCTAACTGAATGGTTGTCAATGTGTGCCTTCAACTGACAGAGTTAAACTCACGTGTGGATTCAGCGGTTTGCCAACCCTTTCTGTGCAGAATCCCAAAACCGGTATTTCCAGCCCAATGCCGGCATACGTACTAAAGAGCAGGAAACTTCGTCTAAAACTCAGGAGAAACGTTTCCTTGAAACTGCTCTGTTGTGCGCTCGTTCACCTAAGAGAGTTGAATCTATGTTGAGATTCAGCGAGTCAGAAACACGTTTCTTCTAGGAGCTGCGTTGGGATATTCCCGAGTGAATGGGACCATAGGCTGTACAGAGAAATATCTGCTTCTAAAACCAAAACGGAGCTATCTAACTGAATGGTTGTCAATGTGTGCATTCAACAGACAGAGTTAAACTCACGTGTGGATTCAGCGGTTTGCAAACCCTTTCTGTGCAGAATCCCAAAACCGGTATTTCCAGCCCAATGCCGGCATACGTACTAAACAGCAGGAAACTTCGTCTAAAACTCAGGAGAAACGATTCCTTGAAACTTCTCTGCTGTGCTTTCGTTCACCTAAGAGAATTGAATCTATGTTGAGATTCAGCGAGTCAGAAACACGTTTCTTCTAGGATCTGCGTTGGGATATTCCCGAGTGAATGGGACCATAGGCTGTACAGAGAAATATCTGCTTCTAAAACCAAAACGGAGCTATCTAACTGAATGGTTGTCAATGTGTGCCTTCAACTGACAGAGTTAAACTCACGTGTGGATTCAGCGGTTTGCAAACCCTTTCTGTGCAGAATCCCAAAACCGGTATTTCCAGCCCAATGCCGGCATACGTACTAAACAGCAGGAAACTTCGTCTAAAACTCAGGAGAAACGATTCCTTGAAACTTCTCTGCTGTGCGTTCGTTCACCTAAGAGAGTTGAATCTATGTTGAGATTCAGCGAGTCAGAAACACGTTTCTTCTAGGAGCTGCGTTGGGATATTCCCGAGTGAATGGGACCATAGGCTGTACAGAGAAATATCTGCTTCTAAAACCAAAACGGAGCTATCTAACTGAATGGTTGTCAATGTGTGCATTCAAGAGACAGAGTTAAACTCACGTGTGGATTCAGCGGTTTGCAAACCCTTTCTGTGCAGAATCCCAAAACCGGTATTTCCAGCCCAATGCCGGCATACGTACTAAACAGCAGGTAACTTCGTCTAAAACTCAGGAGAAACGTTTCCTTGAAACTGCTCTGCTGTGCGTTCGTTCACCTAAGAGAGTTGAATCTATGTTGAGATTCAGCGAGTCAGAAACACGTTTCTTCTAGGAGATGCGTTGGGATATTCCCGAGTGAAGGGGACCATAGGCTGTACAGAGAAATATCTGCTTCTAAAACCAAAACGGAGCTATCTAACTGAATGGTTGTCAATGTGTGCCTTCAACTGACAGAGTTAAACTCACGTGTGGATTCAGCGGTTTGCCAACCCTTTCTGTGCAGAATCCCAAAACCGGTATTTCCAGTCCAATGCCGGCATACGTACTAAAGAGCAGGAAACTTCGTCTAAAACTCAGGAGAAACGTTTCCTTGAAACTGCTCTGCTGTGCGTTCGTTCACCTAAGAGAGTTGAATCTATGTTGAGATTCAGCGAGTCAGAAACACGTTTCTTCTAGGAGCTGCGTTGGGATATTCCCGAGTGAATGGGACCATAGGCTGTACAGAGAAATATCTGCTTCTAAAACCAAAACGGAGCTATCTAACTGAATGGTTGTCAATGTGTGCATTCAACAGACAGAGTTAAACTCACGTGTGGATTCAGCGGTTTGCAAACCCTTTCTGTGCAGAATCCCAAAACCGGTATTTCCAGCCCAATGCCGGCATACATACTAAACAGCAGGAAACTTCGTCTAAAACTCAGGAGAAACGATTCCTTGAAACTTCTCTGCTGTGCGTTCGTTCACCTAAGAGAATTGAATCTATGTTGAGATTCAGCGAGTCAGAAACACGTTTCTTCTAGGAGCTGCGTTGGGATATTCCCGAGTGAATGGGACCATAGGCTGTACAGAGAAATATCTGCTTCTAAAACCAAAACGGAGCTATCTAACTGAATGGTTGTCAATGTGTGCCTTCAACTGACAGAGTTAAACTCACGTGTGGATTCAGCGGTTTACAAACCCTTTCTGTGCAGAATCCCAAAACCGGTATTTCCAGCCCAATGCCGGCATACGTACTAAACAGCAGGAAACTTCGTCTAAAACTCAGGAGAAACGATTCCTTGAAACTGCTCTGCTGTGCGTTCGTTCACCTAAGAGAGTTGAATCTATGTTGAGATTCAGCGAGTCAGAAACACGTTTCTTCTAGGAGCTGCGTTGGGATATTCCCGAGTGAATGGGACCATAGGCTGTACAGAGAAATATCTGCTTCTAAAACCAAAACGGAGCTATCTAACTGAATGGTTTCAATGTGTGCATTCAAGAGACAGAGTTAAACTCACGTGTGGATTCAGCGGTTTGCAAACCCTTTCTGTGCAGAATCCCAAAACCGGTATTTCCAGCCCAATGCCGGCATACGTACTAAACAGCAGGAAACTTCGTCTAAAACTCAGGAGAAACGTTTCCTTGAAACTTCTCTGCTGTGCGTTCGTTCACCTAAGAGAGTTGAATCTATGTTGAGATTCAGCGAGTCAGAAACACGTTTCTTCTAGGAGCTGCGTTGGGATATTCCCGAGTGAATGGGACCATAGGCTGTACAGAGAAATATCTGCTTCTAAATACAAAATGGAGCTATCTAACTGAATGGTTGTCAATGTGTGCATTCAACTGACCGAGTTAAACTCAGGTGTGGATTCAGCGGCTTGCAAACACTTTCTGTGCAGAATCCCAAAACCGGTATTTCCAGCCCAATGCCGGCATACGTACTAAAGAGCAGGAAACTTCGTCTAAAACTCAGGAGAAACGTTTCCTTGAAACTGCTCTGCTGTGCGTTCGTTCACCTAAGAGAGTTGAATCTATGTTGAGATTCAGCGAGTCAGAAACACGTTTCTTCTAGGAGCTGCGTTGGGATATTCCCGAGTGAATAGGACCATAGGCTGTACAGAGAAATATCTGCTTCTTAAACCAAAACGGAGCTATCTAACTGAATGGTTGTCAATGTGTGCATTCAACTGACAGAGTTAAACTCACGTGTGAATTCAGCGGTTTGCAAATCCTTTCTGTTCAGAATCCCAAAACCGGTATTTCCAGCCCAATGCCGGCATACGTACTAAACAGCAGGAAACTTCTTCTAAAACTCAGGAGAAACGTTTCCTTGAAACTGCTCTGCTGTGCGTTCGTTCACCTAAGAGAGTTGAAAATATGTTGAGATTCAGCGAGTCAGAAACACGTTTCTTCTAGGAGCTGCGTTGGGATATTCCCGAGTGAATGGGACCATAGGCTGTACAGAGAAATATCTGCTTCTAAATACAAAATGGAGCTATCTAACTGAATGGTTGTCAATGTGTGCATTCAACTGACAGAGTTAAACTCACGTGTGGATTCAGCGGCTTGCAAACCCTTTCTGTGCAGAATCCCAAAACCGGTATTTCCAGCCCAATGCCGGCATACGTACTAAAGAGCAGGAAACTTCGTCTAAAACTCAGGAGAAACGTTTCCTTGAAACTGCTCTGCTGTGCGTTCGTTCACCTAAGAGAGTTGAATCTATGTTGAGATTCAGCGAGTCAGAAACACGTTTCTTCTAGGAGCTGCGTTGGGATATTCCCGAGTGAAGGGGACCGTAGGCTGTACAGAGAAATATCTGCTTCTAAAACCAAAACGGAGCTATCTAACTGAATGGTTGTCAATGTGTGCATTCAACAGACAGAGTTAAACTCACGTGTGGATTCAGCGGTTTGCAAACCCTTTCTGTGCAGAATCCCAAAACCGGTATTTCGAGCCCAATGCCGGCATACGTACTAAAGAGCAGGAAACTTCGTCTAAAACTCAGAAGAAACGATTCCTTGAAACTGCTCTGCTGTGCGTTCGTTCACCTAAGAGAGTTGAATCTATGTTGAGATTCAGCGAGTCAGAAACACGTTTCTTCTAGGAGCTGCGTTGGGATATTCCCGAGTGAATGGGACCATAGGCTGTACAGAGAAATATCTGCTTCTAAAACCAAAACGGAGCTATCTAACTGAATGGTTGTCAATGTGTGCCTTCAACTGACAGAGTTAAACTCACGTGTGGATTCAGCGGTTTGCAAACCCTTTCTGTGCAGAATCCCAAAACCGGTATTTCCAGCCCAATGCCGGCATACGTACTAAACAGCAGGAAACTTCGTCTAAAACTCAGGAGAAACGTTTCCTTGAAACTGCTCTGCTGTGCGTTCGTTCACCTAAGAGAGTTGAATCTATGTTGAGATTCAGCGACTCAGAAACACGTTTCTTCTAGGAGCTGCGTTGGGATATTCCCGAGTGAATGGGACCATAGGCTGTACAGAGAAATATCTGCTTCTAAAACCAAAACGGAGCTATCTAACTGAATGGTTGTCAATGTGTGCATTCAAGAGACAGAGTTAAACTCACGTGTGGATTCAGCGGTTTGCAAACCCTTTCTGTGCAGAATCCCAAAACCGGTATTTCCAGCCCAATGCCGGCATACGTACTAAACAACAGGAAACTTCGTCTAAAACTCAGGAGAAACGTTTCCTTGAAACTGCTCTGCTGTGCGTTCGTTCACCTAAGAGAGTTGAATCTATGTTGAGATTCAGCGAGTCAGAAACACGTTTCTTCTAGGAGCTGCGTTGGGATATTCCCGAGTGAAGGGGACCATAGGCTGTACAGAGAAATATCTGCTTCTAAAACCAAAACGGAGCTATCTAACTGAATGGTTGTCAATGTGTGCCTTCAACTGACAGAGTTAAACTCACGTGTGGATTCAGCGGTTTGCCAACCCTTTCTGTGCAGAATCCCAAAACCGGTATTTCCAGCCCAATGCCGGCATACGTACTAAAGAGCAGGAAACTTCGTCTAAAACTCAGGAGAAACGTTTCCTTGAAACTGCTCTGTTGTGCGTTCGTTCACCTAAGAGAGTTGAATCTATGTTGAGATTCAGCGAGTCAGAAACACGTTTCTTCTAGGAGCTGCGTTGGGATATTCCCGAGTGAATGGGACCATAGGCTGTACAGAGAAATATCTGCTTCTAAAACCAAAACGGAGCTATCTAACTGAATGGTTGTCAATGTGTGCATTCAACAGACAGAGTTAAACTCACGTGTGGATTCAGCGGTTTGCAAACCCTTTCTGTGCAGAATCCCAAAACCGGTATTTCCAGCCCAATGCCGGCATACGTACTAAACAGCAGGAAACTTCGTCTAAAACTCAGGAGAAACGATTCCTTGAAACTTCTCTGCTGTGCTTTCGTTCACCTAAGAGAATTGAATCTATGTTGAGATTCAGCGAGTCAGAAACACGTTTCTTCTAGGATCTGCGTTGGGATATTCCCGAGTGAATGGGACCATAGGCTGTACAGAGAAATATCTGCTTCTAAAACCAAAACGGAGCTATCTAACTGAATGGTTGTCAATGTGTGCCTTCAACTGACAGAGTTAAACTCACGTGTGGATTCAGCGGTTTGCAAACCCTTTCTGTGCAGAATCCCAAAACCGGTATTTCCAGCCCAATGCCGGCATACGTACTAAACAGCAGGAAACTTCGTCTAAAACTCAGGAGAAACGATTCCTTGAAACTTCTCTGCTGTGCGTTCGTTCACCTAAGAGAGTTGAATCTATGTTGAGATTCAGCGAGTCAGAAACACGTTTCTTCTAGGAGCTGCGTTGGGATATTCCCGAGTGAATGGGACCATAGGCTGTACAGAGAAATATCTGCTTCTAAAACCAAAACGGAGCTATCTAACTGAATGGTTGTCAATGTGTGCATTCAAGAGACAGAGTTAAACTCACGTGTGGATTCAGCGGTTTGCAAACCCTTTCTGTGCAGAATCCCAAAACCGGTATTTCCAGCCCAATGCCGGCATACGTACTAAACAGCAGGTAACTTCGTCTAAAACTCAGGAGAAACGTTTCCTTGAAACTGCTCTGCTGTGCGTTCGTTCACCTAAGAGAGTTGAATCTATGTTGAGATTCAGCGAGTCAGAAACACGTTTCTTCTAGGAGATGCGTTGGGATATTCCCGAGTGAAGGGGACCATAGGCTGTACAGAGAAATATCTGCTTCTAAAACCAAAACGGAGCTATCTAACTGAATGGTTGTCAATGTGTGCCTTCAACTGACAGAGTTAAACTCACGTGTGGATTCAGCGGTTTGCCAACCCTTTCTGTGCAGAATCCCAAAACCGGTATTTCCAGTCCAATGCCGGCATACGTACTAAAGAGCAGGAAACTTCGTCTAAAACTCAGGAGAAACGTTTCCTTGAAACTGCTCTGCTGTGCGTTCGTTCACCTAAGAGAGTTGAATCTATGTTGAGATTCAGCGAGTCAGAAACACGTTTCTTCTAGGAGCTGCGTTGGGATATTCCCGAGTGAATGGGACCATAGGCTGTACAGAGAAATATCTGCTTCTAAAACCAAAACGGAGCTATCTAACTGAATGGTTGTCAATGTGTGCCTTCAACTGACAGAGTTAAACTCACGTGTGGATTCAGCGGTTTACAAACCCTTTCTGTGCAGAATCCCAAAACCGGTATTTCCAGCCCAATGCCGGCATACGTACTAAACAGCAGGAAACTTCGTCTAAAACTCAGGAGAAACGATTCCTTGAAACTGCTCTGCTGTGCGTTCGTTCACCTAAGAGAGTTGAATCTATGTTGAGATTCAGCGAGTCAGAAACACGTTTCTTCTAGGAGCTGCGTTGGGATATTCCCGAGTGAATGGGACCATAGGCTGTACAGAGAAATATCTGCTTCTAAAACCAAAACGGAGCTATCTAACTGAATGGTTTCAATGTGTGCATTCAAGAGACAGAGTTAAACTCACGTGTGGATTCAGCGGTTTGCAAACCCTTTCTGTGCAGAATCCCAAAACCGGTATTTCCAGCCCAATGCCGGCATACGTACTAAACAGCAGGAAACTTCGTCTAAAACTCAGGAGAAACGTTTCCTTGAAACTTCTCTGCTGTGCGTTCGTTCACCTAAGAGAGTTGAATCTATGTTGAGATTCAGCGAGTCAGAAACACGTTTCTTCTAGGAGCTGCGTTGGGATATTCCCGAGTGAATGGGACCATAGGCTGTACAGAGAAATATCTGCTTCTAAATACAAAATGGAGCTATCTAACTGAATGGTTGTCAATGTGTGCATTCAACTGACCGAGTTAAACTCAGGTGTGGATTCAGCGGCTTGCAAACACTTTCTGTGCAGAATCCCAAAACCGGTATTTCCAGCCCAATGCCGGCATACGTACTAAAGAGCAGGAAACTTCGTCTAAAACTCAGGAGAAACGTTTCCTTGAAACTGCTCTGCTGTGCGTTCGTTCACCTAAGAGAGTTGAATCTATGTTGAGATTCAGCGAGTCAGAAACACGTTTCTTCTAGGAGCTGCGTTGGGATATTCCCGAGTGAATAGGACCATAGGCTGTACAGAGAAATATCTGCTTCTTAAACCAAAACGGAGCTATCTAACTGAATGGTTGTCAATGTGTGCATTCAACTGACAGAGTTAAACTCACGTGTGAATTCAGCGGTTTGCAAATCCTTTCTGTTCAGAATCCCAAAACCGGTATTTCCAGCCCAATGCCGGCATACGTACTAAACAGCAGGAAACTTCTTCTAAAACTCAGGAGAAACGTTTCCTTGAAACTGCTCTGCTGTGCGTTCGTTCACCTAAGAGAGTTGAAAATATGTTGAGATTCAGCGAGTCAGAAACACGTTTCTTCTAGGAGCTGCGTTGGGATATTCCCGAGTGAATGGGACCATAGGCTGTACAGAGAAATATCTGCTTCTAAATACAAAATGGAGCTATCTAACTGAATGGTTGTCAATGTGTGCATTCAACTGACAGAGTTAAACTCACGTGTGGATTCAGCGGCTTGCAAACCCTTTCTGTGCAGAATCCCAAAACCGGTATTTCCAGCCCAATGCCGGCATACGTACTAAAGAGCAGGAAACTTCGTCTAAAACTCAGGAGAAACGTTTCCTTGAAACTGCTCTGCTGTGCGTTCGTTCACCTAAGAGAGTTGAATCTATGTTGAGATTCAGCGAGTCAGAAACACGTTTCTTCTAGGAGCTGCGTTGGGATATTCCCGAGTGAAGGGGACCGTAGGCTGTACAGAGAAATATCTGCTTCTAAAACCAAAACGGAGCTATCTAACTGAATGGTTGTCAATGTGTGCATTCAACAGACAGAGTTAAACTCACGTGTGGATTCAGCGGTTTGCAAACCCTTTCTGTGCAGAATCCCAAAACCGGTATTTCGAGCCCAATGCCGGCATACGTACTAAAGAGCAGGAAACTTCGTCTAAAACTCAGAAGAAACGATTCCTTGAAACTGCTCTGCTGTGCGTTCGTTCACCTAAGAGAGTTGAATCTATGTTGAGATTCAGCGAGTCAGAAACACGTTTCTTCTAGGAGCTGCGTTGGGATATTCCCGAGTGAATGGGACCATAGGCTGTACAGAGAAATATCTGCTTCTAAAACCAAAACGGAGCTATCTAACTGAATGGTTGTCAATGTGTGCCTTCAACTGACAGAGTTAAACTCACGTGTGGATTCAGCGGTTTGCAAACCCTTTCTGTGCAGAATCCCAAAACCGGTATTTCCAGCCCAATGCCGGCATACGTACTAAACAGCAGGAAACTTCGTCTAAAACTCAGGAGAAACGTTTCCTTGAAACTGCTCTGCTGTGCGTTCGTTCACCTAAGAGAGTTGAATCTATGTTGAGATTCAGCGACTCAGAAACACGTTTCTTCTAGGAGCTGCGTTGGGATATTCCCGAGTGAATGGGACCATAGGCTGTACAGAGAAATATCTGCTTCTAAAACCAAAACGGAGCTATCTAACTGAATGGTTGTCAATGTGTGCATTCAAGAGACAGAGTTAAACTCACGTGTGGATTCAGCGGTTTGCAAACCCTTTCTGTGCAGAATCCCAAAACCGGTATTTCCAGCCCAATGCCGGCATACGTACTAAACAACAGGAAACTTCGTCTAAAACTCAGGAGAAACGTTTCCTTGAAACTGCTCTGCTGTGCGTTCGTTCACCTAAGAGAGTTGAATCTATGTTGAGATTCAGCGAGTCAGAAACACGTTTCTTCTAGGAGCTGCGTTGGGATATTCCCGAGTGAAGGGGACCATAGGCTGTACAGAGAAATATCTGCTTCTAAAACCAAAACGGAGCTATCTAACTGAATGGTTGTCAATGTGTGCCTTCAACTGACAGAGTTAAACTCACGTGTGGATTCAGCGGTTTGCCAACCCTTTCTGTGCAGAATCCCAAAACCGGTATTTCCAGCCCAATGCCGGCATACGTACTAAAGAGCAGGAAACTTCGTCTAAAACTCAGGAGAAACGTTTCCTTGAAACTGCTCTGTTGTGCGTTCGTTCACCTAAGAGAGTTGAATCTATGTTGAGATTCAGCGAGTCAGAAACACGTTTCTTCTAGGAGCTGCGTTGGGATATTCCCGAGTGAATGGGACCATAGGCTGTACAGAGAAATATCTGCTTCTAAAACCAAAACGGAGCTATCTAACTGAATGGTTGTCAATGTGTGCATTCAACAGACAGAGTTAAACTCACGTGTGGATTCAGCGGTTTGCAAACCCTTTCTGTGCAGAATCCCAAAACCGGTATTTCCAGCCCAATGCCGGCATACGTACTAAACAGCAGGAAACTTCGTCTAAAACTCAGGAGAAACGATTCCTTGAAACTTCTCTGCTGTGCTTTCGTTCACCTAAGAGAATTGAATCTATGTTGAGATTCAGCGAGTCAGAAACACGTTTCTTCTAGGATCTGCGTTGGGATATTCCCGAGTGAATGGGACCATAGGCTGTACAGAGAAATATCTGCTTCTAAAACCAAAACGGAGCTATCTAACTGAATGGTTGTCAATGTGTGCCTTCAACTGACAGAGTTAAACTCACGTGTGGATTCAGCGGTTTGCAAACCCTTTCTGTGCAGAATCCCAAAACCGGTATTTCCAGCCCAATGCCGGCATACGTACTAAACAGCAGGAAACTTCGTCTAAAACTCAGGAGAAACGATTCCTTGAAACTTCTCTGCTGTGCGTTCGTTCACCTAAGAGAGTTGAATCTATGTTGAGATTCAGCGAGTCAGAAACACGTTTCTTCTAGGAGCTGCGTTGGGATATTCCCGAGTGAATGGGACCATAGGCTGTACAGAGAAATATCTGCTTCTAAAACCAAAACGGAGCTATCTAACTGAATGGTTGTCAATGTGTGCATTCAAGAGACAGAGTTAAACTCACGTGTGGATTCAGCGGTTTGCAAACCCTTTCTGTGCAGAATCCCAAAACCGGTATTTCCAGCCCAATGCCGGCATACGTACTAAACAGCAGGTAACTTCGTCTAAAACTCAGGAGAAACGTTTCCTTGAAACTGCTCTGCTGTGCGTTCGTTCACCTAAGAGAGTTGAATCTATGTTGAGATTCAGCGAGTCAGAAACACGTTTCTTCTAGGAGATGCGTTGGG
Organism: Aotus nancymaae; assembly: GCF_030222135.1. Lineage (NCBI taxonomy): Eukaryota > Metazoa > Chordata > Mammalia > Primates > Aotidae > Aotus > Aotus nancymaae. Next base: position 768,580 of record NW_026988514.1, on the reverse strand, counting down.
ATATTCCCGAGTGAAGGGGACCATAGGCTGTACAGAGAAATATCTGCTTCTAAAACCAAAACGGAGCTATCTAACTGAATGGTTGTCAATGTGTGCCTTCAACTGACAGAGTTAAACTCACGTGTGGATTCAGCGGTTTGCCAACCCTTTCTGTGCAGAATCCCAAAACCGGTATTTCCAGTCCAATGCCGGCATACGTACTAAAGAGCAGGAAACTTCGTCTAAAACTCAGGAGAAACGTTTCCTTGAAACTGCTCTGCTGTGCGTTCGTTCACCTAAGAGAGTTGAATCTATGTTGAGATTCAGCGAGTCAGAAACACGTTTCTTCTAGGAGCTGCGTTGGGATATTCCCGAGTGAATGGGACCATAGGCTGTACAGAGAAATATCTGCTTCTAAAACCAAAACGGAGCTATCTAACTGAATGGTTGTCAATGTGTGCATTCAACAGACAGAGTTAAACTCACGTGTGGATTCAGCGGTTTGCAAACCCTTTCTGTGCAGAATCCCAAAACCGGTATTTCCAGCCCAATGCCGGCATACATACTAAACAGCAGGAAACTTCGTCTAAAACTCAGGAGAAACGATTCCTTGAAACTTCTCTGCTGTGCGTTCGTTCACCTAAGAGAATTGAATCTATGTTGAGATTCAGCGAGTCAGAAACACGTTTCTTCTAGGAGCTGCGTTGGGATATTCCCGAGTGAATGGGACCATAGGCTGTACAGAGAAATATCTGCTTCTAAAACCAAAACGGAGCTATCTAACTGAATGGTTGTCAATGTGTGCCTTCAACTGACAGAGTTAAACTCACGTGTGGATTCAGCGGTTTACAAACCCTTTCTGTGCAGAATCCCAAAACCGGTATTTCCAGCCCAATGCCGGCATACGTACTAAACAGCAGGAAACTTCGTCTAAAACTCAGGAGAAACGATTCCTTGAAACTGCTCTGCTGTGCGTTCGTTCACCTAAGAGAGTTGAATCTATGTTGAGATTCAGCGAGTCAGAAACACGTTTCTTCTAGGAGCTGCGTTGGGATATTCCCGAGTGAATGGGACCATAGGCTGTACAGAGAAATATCTGCTTCTAAAACCAAAACGGAGCTATCTAACTGAATGGTTTCAATGTGTGCATTCAAGAGACAGAGTTAAACTCACGTGTGGATTCAGCGGTTTGCAAACCCTTTCTGTGCAGAATCCCAAAACCGGTATTTCCAGCCCAATGCCGGCATACGTACTAAACAGCAGGAAACTTCGTCTAAAACTCAGGAGAAACGTTTCCTTGAAACTTCTCTGCTGTGCGTTCGTTCACCTAAGAGAGTTGAATCTATGTTGAGATTCAGCGAGTCAGAAACACGTTTCTTCTAGGAGCTGCGTTGGGATATTCCCGAGTGAATGGGACCATAGGCTGTACAGAGAAATATCTGCTTCTAAATACAAAATGGAGCTATCTAACTGAATGGTTGTCAATGTGTGCATTCAACTGACCGAGTTAAACTCAGGTGTGGATTCAGCGGCTTGCAAACACTTTCTGTGCAGAATCCCAAAACCGGTATTTCCAGCCCAATGCCGGCATACGTACTAAAGAGCAGGAAACTTCGTCTAAAACTCAGGAGAAACGTTTCCTTGAAACTGCTCTGCTGTGCGTTCGTTCACCTAAGAGAGTTGAATCTATGTTGAGATTCAGCGAGTCAGAAACACGTTTCTTCTAGGAGCTGCGTTGGGATATTCCCGAGTGAATAGGACCATAGGCTGTACAGAGAAATATCTGCTTCTTAAACCAAAACGGAGCTATCTAACTGAATGGTTGTCAATGTGTGCATTCAACTGACAGAGTTAAACTCACGTGTGAATTCAGCGGTTTGCAAATCCTTTCTGTTCAGAATCCCAAAACCGGTATTTCCAGCCCAATGCCGGCATACGTACTAAACAGCAGGAAACTTCTTCTAAAACTCAGGAGAAACGTTTCCTTGAAACTGCTCTGCTGTGCGTTCGTTCACCTAAGAGAGTTGAAAATATGTTGAGATTCAGCGAGTCAGAAACACGTTTCTTCTAGGAGCTGCGTTGGGATATTCCCGAGTGAATGGGACCATAGGCTGTACAGAGAAATATCTGCTTCTAAATACAAAATGGAGCTATCTAACTGAATGGTTGTCAATGTGTGCATTCAACTGACAGAGTTAAACTCACGTGTGGATTCAGCGGCTTGCAAACCCTTTCTGTGCAGAATCCCAAAACCGGTATTTCCAGCCCAATGCCGGCATACGTACTAAACAGCAGGAAACTTCGTCTAAAACTCAGGAGAAACGTTTCCTTGAAACTGCTCTGCTGTGCGTTCGTTCACCTAAGAGAGTTGAATCTATGTTGAGATTCAGCGAGTCAGAAACACGTTTCTTCTAGGAGCTGCGTTGGGATATTCCCGAGTGAAGGGGACCATAGGCTGTACAGAGAAATATCTGCTTCTAAAACCAAAACGGAGCTATCTAACTGAATGGTTGTCAATGTGTGCATTCAACAGACAGAGTTAAACTCACGTGTGGATTCAGCGGTTTGCAAACCCTTTCTGTGCAGAATCCCAAAACCGGTATTTCGAGCCCAATGCCGGCATACGTACTAAAGAGCAGGAAACTTCGTCTAAAACTCAGAAGAAACGATTCCTTGAAACTGCTCTGCTGTGCGTTCGTTCACCTAAGAGAGTTGAATCTATGTTGAGATTCAGCGAGTCAGAAACACGTTTCTTCTAGGAGCTGCGTTGGGATATTCCCGAGTGAATGGGACCATAGGCTGTACAGAGAAATATCTGCTTCTAAAACCAAAACGGAGCTATCTAACTGAATGGTTGTCAATGTGTGCCTTCAACTGACAGAGTTAAACTCACGTGTGGATTCAGCGGTTTGCAAACCCTTTCTGTGCAGAATCCCAAAACCGGTATTTCCAGCCCAATGCCGGCATACGTACTAAACAGCAGGAAACTTCGTCTAAAACTCAGGAGAAACGTTTCCTTGAAACTGCTCTGCTGTGCGTTCGTTCACCTAAGAGAGTTGAATCTATGTTGAGATTCAGCGAGTCAGAAACACGTTTCTTCTAGGAGCTGCGTTGGGATATTCCCGAGTGAAGGGGACCATAGGCTGTACAGAGAAATATCTGCTTCTAAAACCAAAACGGAGCTATCTAACTGAATGGTTGTCAATGTGTGCCTTCAACTGACAGAGTTAAACTCACGTGTGGATTCAGCGGTTTGCCAACCCTTTCTGTGCAGAATCCCAAAACCGGTATTTCCAGTCCAATGCCGGCATACGTAGTAAAGAGCAGGAAACTTCGTCTAAAACTCAGGAGAAACGTTTCCTTGAAACTGCTCTGCTGTGCGTTCGTTCACCTAAGAGAGTTGAATCTATGTTGAGATTCAGCGAGTCAGAAACACGTTTCTTCTAGGAGCTGCGTTGGGATATTCCCGAGTGAATGGGACCATAGGCTGTACAGAGAAATATCTGCTTCTAAAACCAAAAGGGAGCTATCTAACTGAATGGTTGTCAATGTGTGCATTCAACAGACAGAGTTAAACTCACGTGTGGATTCAGCGGTTTGCAAACCCTTTCTGTGCAGAATCCCAAAACCGGTATTTCCAGCCCAATGCCGGCATACGTACTAAACAGCAGGAAACTTCGTCTAAAACTCAGGAGAAACGATTCCTTGAAACTTCTCTGCTGTGCGTTCGTTCACCTAAGAGAATTGAATCTATGTTGAGATTCAGCGAGTCAGAAACACGTTTCTTCTAGGAGCTGCGTTGGGATATTCCCGAGTGAATGGGACCATAGGCTGTACAGAGAAATATCTGCTTCTAAAACCAAAACGGAGCTATCTAACTGAATGGTTGTCAATGTGTGCCTTCAACTGACAGAGTTAAACTCACGTGTGGATTCAGCGGTTTGCAAACCCTTTCTGTGCAGAATCCCAAAACCGGTATTTCCAGCCCAATGCCGGCATACGTACTAAACAGCAGGAAACTTCGTCTAAAACTCAGGAGAAACGATTCCTTGAAACTTCTCTGCTGTGCGTTCGTTCACCTAAGAGAGTTGAATCTATGTTGAGATTCAGCGAGTCAGAAACACGTTTCTTCTAGGAGCTGCGTTGGGATATTCCCGAGTGAATGGGACCATAGGCTGTACAGAGAAATATCTGCTTCTAAAACCAAAACGGAGCTATCTAACTGAATGGTTGTCAATGTGTGCATTCAAGAGACAGAGTTAAACTCACGTGTGGATTCAGCGGTTTGCAAACCCTTTCTGTGCAGAATCCCAAAACCGGTATTTCCAGCCCAATGCCGGCATACGTACTAAACAGCAGGAAACTTCGTCTAAAACTCAGGAGAAACGTTTCCTTGAAACTGCTCTGCTGTGCGTTCGTTCACCTAAGAGAGTTGAATCTATGTTGAGATTCAGCGAGTCAGAAACACGTTTCTTCTAGGAGCTGCGTTGGGATATTCCCGAGTGAAGGGGACCATAGGCTGTACAGAGAAATATCTGCTTCTAAAACCAAAACGGAGCTATCTAACTGAATGGTTGTCAATGTGTGCCTTCAACTGACAGAGTTAAACTCACGTGTGGATTCAGCGGCTTGCACACCCTTTCTGTGCAGAATCCCAAAACCGGTATTTCCAGCCCAATGCCGGCATACGTACTAAACAGCAGGAAACTTCGTCTAAAACTCAGGAGAAACGTTTCCTTGAAACTGCTCTGCTGTGCGTTCGTTCACCTAAGAGAGTTGAATCTATGTTGAGATTCAGCGAGTCAGAAACACGTTTCTTCTAGGAGCTGCGTTGGGATATTCCCGAGTGAATAGGACCATAGGCTGTACAGAGAAATATCTGCTTCTAAAACCAAAACGGAGCTATCTAACTGAATGGTTGTCAATGTGTGCATTCAACAGACAGAGTTAAACTCACGTGTGGATTCAGCGGTTTGCAAACCCTTTCTGTGCAGAATCCCAAAACCGGTATTTCCAGCCCAATGCCGGCATACATACTAAACAGCAGGAAACTTCGTCTAAAACTCAGGAGAAACGATTCCTTGAAACTTCTCTGCTGTTCGTTCGTTCACCTAAGAGAATTGAATCTATGTTGAGATTCAGCGAGTCAGAAACACGTTTCTTCTAGGAGCTGCGTTGGGATATTCCCGAGTGAATGGGACCATAGGCTGTACAGAGAAATATCTGCTTCTAAAACCAAAACGGAGCTATCTAACTGAATGGTTGTCAATGTGTGCCTTCAACTGACAGAGTTAAACTCACGTGTGGATTCAGCGGTTTACAAACCCTTTCTGTGCAGAATCCCAAAACCGGTATTTCCAGCCCAATGCCGGCATACGTACTAAACAGCAGGAAACTTCGTCTAAAACTCAGGAGAAACGATTCCTTGAAACTGCTCTGCTGTGCGTTCGTTCACCTAAGAGAGTTGAATCTATGTTGAGATTCAGCGAGTCAGAAACACGTTTCTTCTAGGAGGTGCGTTGGGATATTCCCGAGTGAATGGGACCATAGGCTGTACAGAGAAATATCTGCTTCTAAAACCAAAACGGAGCTATCTAACTGAATGGTTTCAATGTGTGCATTCAAGAGACAGAGTTAAACTCACGTGTGGATTCAGCGGTTTGCAAACCCTTTCTGTGCAGAATCCCAAAACCGGTATTTCCAGCCCAATGCCGGCATACGTACTAAACAGCAGGAAACTTCGTCTAAAACTCAGGAGAAACGTTTCCTTGAAACTTCTCTGCTGTGCGTTCGTTCACCTAAGAGAGTTGAATCTATGTTGAGATTCAGCGAGTCAGAAACACGTTTCTTCTAGGAGCTGCGTTGGGATATTCCCGAGTGAATGGGACCATAGGCTGTACAGAGAAATATCTGCTTCTAAATACAAAATGGAGCTATCTAACTGAATGGTTGTCAATGTGTGCATTCAACTGACCGAGTTAAACTCAGGTGTGGATTCAGCGGCTTGCAAACACTTTCTGTGCAGAATCCCAAAACCGGTATTTCCAGCCCAATGCCGGCATACGTACTAAAGAGCAGGAAACTTCGTCTAAAACTCAGGAGAAACGTTTCCTTGAAACTGCTCTGCTGTGCGTTCGTTCACCTAAGAGAGTTGAATCTATGTTGAGATTCAGCGAGTCAGAAACACGTTTCTTCTAGGAGCTGCGTTGGGATATTCCCGAGTGAATAGGACCATAGGCTGTACAGAGAAATATCTGCTTCTTAAACCAAAACGGAGCTATCTAACTGAATGGTTGTCAATGTGTGCATTCAACTGACAGAGTTAAACTCACGTGTGAATTCAGCGGTTTGCAAATCCTTTCTGTTCAGAATCCCAAAACCGGTATTTCCAGCCCAATGCCGGCATACGTACTAAACAGCAGGAAACTTCTTCTAAAACTCAGGAGAAACGTTTCCTTGAAACTGCTCTGCTGTGCGTTCGTTCACCTAAGAGAGTTGAAAATATGTTGAGATTCAGCGAGTCAGAAACACGTTTCTTCTAGGAGCTGCGTTGGGATATTCCCGAGTGAATGGGACCGTAGGCTGTACAGAGAAATATCTGCTTCTAAATACAAAATGGAGCTATCTAACTGAATGGTTGTCAATGTGTGCATTCAACTGACAGAGTTAAACTCACGTGTGGATTCAGCGGCTTGCAAACACTTTCTGTGCAGAATCCCAAAACCGGTATTTCCAGCCCAATGCGGGCATACGTACTAAACAGCAGGAAACTTCGTCTAAAACTCAGGAGAAACGTTTCCTTGAAACTGCTCTGCTGTGCGTTCGTTCACCTAAGAGAGTTGAATCTATGTTGAGATTCAGCGAGTCAGAAACACGTTTCTTCTAGGAGCTGCGTTGGGATATTCCCGAGTGAAGGGGACCATAGGCTGTACAGAGAAATATCTGCTTCTAAAACCAAAACGGAGCTATCTAACTGAATGGTTGTCAATGTGTGCATTCAACAGACAGAGTTAAACTCACGTGTGGATTCAGCGGTTTGCAAACCCTTTCTGTGCAGAATCCCAAAACCGGTATTTCGAGCCCAATGCCGGCATACGTACTAAAGAGCAGGAAACTTCGTCTAAAACTCAGAAGAAACGATTCCTTGAAACTGCTCTGCTGTGCGTTCGTTCACCTAAGAGAGTTGAATCTATGTTGAGATTCAGCGAGTCAGAAACACGTTTCTTCTAGGAGCTGCGTTGGGATATTCCCGAGTGAATGGGACCATAGGCTGTACAGAGAAATATCTGCTTCTAAAACCAAAACGGAGCTATCTAACTGAATGGTTGTCAATGTGTGCCTTCAACTGACAGAGTTAAACTCACGTGTGGATTCAGCGGTTTGCCAACCCTTTCTGTGCAGAATCCCAAAACCGGTATTTCCAGTCCAATGCCGGCATACGTACTAAAGAGCAGGAAACTTCGTCTAAAACTCAGGAGAAACGTTTCCTTGAAACTGCTCTGCTGTGCGTTCGTTCACCTAAGAGAGTTGAATCTATGTTGAGATTCAGCGAGTCAGAAACACGTTTCTTCTAGGAGCTGCGTTGGGATATTCCCGAGTGAAGGGGACCATAGGCTGTACAGAGAAATATCTGCTTCTAAAACCAAAACGGAGCTATCTAACTGAATGGTTGTCAATGTGTGCCTTCAACTGACAGAGTTAAACTCACGTGTGGATTCAGCGGTTTGCCAACCCTTTCTGTGCAGAATCCCAAAACCGGTATTTCCAGCCCAATGCCGGCATACGTACTAAACAGCAGGAAACTTCGTCTAAAACTCAGGAGAAACGTTTCCTTGAAACTGCTCTGCTGTGCGTTCGTTCACCTAAGAGAGTTGAATCTATGTTGAGATTCAGCGAGTCAGAAACACGTTTCTTCTAGGAGCTGCGTTGGGATATTCCCGAGTGAATGGGACCATAGGCTGTACAGAGAAATATCTGCTTCTAAAACCAAAACGGAGCTATCTAACTGAATGGTTTCAATGTGTGCATTCAAGAGACAGAGTTAAACTCACGTGTGGATTCAGCGGTTTGCAAACCCTTTCTGTGCAGAATCCCAAAACCGGTATTTCCAGCCCAATGCCGGCATACGTACTAAACAGCAGGAAACTTCGTCTAAAACTCAGGAGAAACGTTTCCTTGAAACTTCTCTGCTGTGCGTTCGTTCACCTAAGAGAGTTGAATCTATGTTGAGATTCAGCGAGTCAGAAACACGTTTCTTCTAGGAGCTGCGTTGGGATATTCCCGAGTGAATGGGACCATAGGCTGTACAGAGAAATATCTGCTTCTAAATACAAAATGGAGCTATCTAACTGAATGGTTGTCAATGTGTGCATTCAACTGACCGAGTTAAACTCAGGTGTGGATTCAGCGGCTTGCAAACACTTTCTGTGCAGAATCCCAAAACCGGTATTTCCAGCCCAATGCCGGCATACGTACTAAAGAGCAGGAAACTTCGTCTAAAACTCAGGAGAAACGTTTCCTTGAAACTGCTCTGCTGTGCGTTCGTTCACCTAAGAGAGTTGAATCTATGTTGAGATTCAGCGAGTCAGAAACACGTTTCTTCTAGGAGCTGCGTTGGGATATTCCCGAGTGAATAGGACCATAGGCTGTACAGAGAAATATCTGCTTCTTAAACCAAAACGGAGCTATCTAACTGAATGGTTGTCAATGTGTGCATTCAACTGACAGAGTTAAACTCACGTGTGAATTCAGCGGTTTGCAAATCCTTTCTGTTCAGAATCCCAAAACCGGTATTTCCAGCCCAATGCCGGCATACGTACTAAACAGCAGGAAACTTCTTCTAAAACTCAGGAGAAACGTTTCCTTGAAACTGCTCTGCTGTGCGTTCGTTCACCTAAGAGAGTTGAAAATATGTTGAGATTCAGCGAGTCAGAAACACGTTTCTTCTAGGAGCTGCGTTGGGATATTCCCGAGTGAATGGGACCATAGGCTGTACAGAGAAATATCTGCTTCTAAATACAAAATGGAGCTATCTAACTGAATGGTTGTCAATGTGTGCATTCAACTGACAGAGTTAAACTCACGTGTGGATTCAGCGGCTTGCAAACCCTTTCTGTGCAGAATCCCAAAACCGGTATTTCCAGCCCAATGCCGGCATACGTACTAAAGAGCAGGAAACTTCGTCTAAAACTCAGGAGAAACGTTTCCTTGAAACTGCTCTGCTGTGCGTTCGTTCACCTAAGAGAGTTGAATCTATGTTGAGATTCAGCGAGTCAGAAACACGTTTCTTCTAGGAGCTGCGTTGGGATATTCCCGAGTGAAGGGGACCATAGGCTGTACAGAGAAATATCTGCTTCTAAAACCAAAACGGAGCTATCTAACTGAATGGTTGTCAATGTGTGCATTCAACAGACAGAGTTAAACTCACGTGTGGATTCAGCGGTTTGCAAACCCTTTCTGTGCAGAATCCCAAAACCGGTATTTCGAGCCCAATGCCGGCATACGTACTAAAGAGCAGGAAACTTCTTCTAAAACTCAGAAGAAACGATTCCTTGAAACTGCTCTGCTGTGCGTTCGTTCACCTAAGAGAGTTGAATCTATGTTGAGATTCAGCGAGTCAGAAACACGTTTCTTCTAGGAGCTGCGTTGGGATATTCCCGAGTGAATGGGACCATAGGCTGTACAGAGAAATATCTGCTTCTAAAACCAAAACGGAGCTATCTAACTGAATGGTTGTCAATGTGTGCCTTCAACTGACAGAGTTAAACTCACGTGTGGATTCAGCGGTTTGCAAACCCTTTCTGTGCAGAATCCCAAAACCGGTATTTCCAGCCCAATGCCGGCATACGTACTAAACAGCAGGAAACTTCGTCTAAAACTCAGGAGAAACGTTTCCTTGAAACTGCTCTGCTGTGCGTTCGTTCACCTAAGAGAGTTGAATCTATGTTGAGATTCAGCGACTCAGAAACACGTTTCTTCTAGGAGCTGCGTTGGGATATTCCCGAGTGAATGGGACCATAGGCTGTACAGAGAAATATCTGCTTCTAAAACCAAAACGGAGCTATCTAACTGAATGGTTGTCAATGTGTGCATTCAAGAGACAGAGTTAAACTCACGTGTGGATTCAGCGGTTTGCAAACCCTTTCTGTGCAGAATCCCAAAACCGGTATTTCCAGCCCAATGCCGGCATACGTACTAAACAGCAGGAAACTTCGTCTAAAACTCAGGAGAAACGTTTCCTTGAAACTGCTCTGCTGTGCGTTCGTTCACCTAAGAGAGTTGAATCTATGTTGAGATTCAGCGAGTCAGAAACACGTTTCTTCTAGGAGCTGCGTTGGGATATTCCCGAGTGAAGGGGACCATAGGCTGTACAGAGAAATATCTGCTTCTAAAACCAAAACGGAGCTATCTAACTGAATGGTTGTCAATGTGTGCCTTCAACTGACAGAGTTAAACTCACGTGTGGATTCAGCGGTTTGCCAACCCTTTCTGTGCAGAATCCCAAAACCGGTATTTCCAGTCCAATGCCGGCATACGTACTAAAGAGCAGGAAACTTCGTCTAAAACTCAGGAGAAACGTTTCCTTGAAACTGCTCTGCTGTGCGTTCGTTCACCTAAGAGAGTTGAATCTATGTTGAGATTCAGCGAGTCAGAAACACGTTTCTTCTAGGAGCTGCGTTGGGATATTCCCGAGTGAATAGGACCATAGGCTGTACAGAGAAATATCTGCTTCTTAAACCAAAACGGAGCTATCTAACTGAATGGTTGTCAATGTGTGCATTCAACTGACAGAGTTAAACTCACGTGTGAATTCAGCGGTTTGCAAATCCTTTCTGTTCAGAATCCCAAAACCGGTATTTCCAGCCCAATGCCGGCATACGTACTAAACAGCAGGAAACTTCTTCTAAAACTCAGGAGAAACGTTTCCTTGAAACTGCTCTGCTGTGCGTTCGTTCACCTAAGAGAGTTGAAAATATGTTGAGATTCAGCGAGTCAGAAACACGTTTCTTCTAGGAGCTGCGTTGGGATATTCCCGAGTGAATGGGACCATAGGCTGTACAGAGAAATATCTGCTTCTAAATACAAAATGGAGCTATCTAACTGAATGGTTGTCAATGTGTGCATTCAACTGACAGAGTTAAACTCACGTGTGGATTCAGCGGCTTGCAAACCCTTTCTGTGCAGAATCCCAAAACCGGTATTTCCAGCCCAATGCCGGCATACGTACTAAAGAGCAGGAAACTTCGTCTAAAACTCAGGAGAAACGTTTCCTTGAAACTGCTCTGCTGTGCGTTCGTTCACCTAAGAGAGTTGAATCTATGTTGAGATTCAGCGAGTCAGAAACACGTTTCTTCTAGGAGCTGCGTTGGGATATTCCCGAGTGAAGGGGACCATAGGCTGTACAGAGAAATATCTGCTTCTAAAACCAAAACGGAGCTATCTAACTGAATGGTTGTCAATGTGTGCATTCAACAGACAGAGTTAAACTCACGTGTGGATTCAGCGGTTTGCAAACCCTTTCTGTGCAGAATCCCAAAACCGGTATTTCGAGCCCAATGCCGGCATACGTACTAAAGAGCAGGAAACTTCGTCTAAAACTCAGAAGAAACGATTCCTTGAAACTGCTCTGCTGTGCGTTCGTTCACCTAAGAGAGTTGAATCTATGTTGAGATTCAGCGAGTCAGAAACACGTTTCTTCTAGGAGCTGCGTTGGGATATTCCCGAGTGAATGGGACCATAGGCTGTACAGAGAAATATCTGCTTCTAAAACCAAAACGGAGCTATCTAACTGAATGGTTGTCAATGTGTGCCTTCAACTGACAGAGTTAAACTCACGTGTGGATTCAGCGGTTTGCAAACCCTTTCTGTGCAGAATCCCAAAACCGGTATTTCCAGCCCAATGCCGGCATACGTACTAAACAGCAGGAAACTTCGTCTAAAACTCAGGAGAAACGTTTCCTTGAAACTGCTCTGCTGTGCGTTCGTTCACCTAAGAGAGTTGAATCTATGTTGAGATTCAGCGACTCAGAAACACGTTTCTTCTAGGAGCTGCGTTGGGATATTCCCGAGTGAATGGGACCATAGGCTGTACAGAGAAATATCTGCTTCTAAAACCAAAACGGAGCTATCTAACTGAATGGTTGTCAATGTGTGCATTCAAGAGACAGAGTTAAACTCACGTGTGGATTCAGCGGTTTGCAAACCCTTTCTGTGCAGAATCCCAAAACCGGTATTTCCAGCCCAATGCCGGCATACGTACTAAACAGCAGGAAACTTCGTCTAAAACTCAGGAGAAACGTTTCCTTGAAACTGCTCTGCTGTGCGTTCGTTCACCTAAGAGAGTTGAATCTATGTTGAGATTCAGCGAGTCAGAAACACGTTTCTTCTAGGAGCTGCGTTGGGATATTCCCGAGTGAAGGGGACCATAGGCTGTACAGAGAAATATCTGCTTCTAAAACCAAAACGGAGCTATCTAACTGAATGGTTGTCAATGTGTGCCTTCAACTGACAGAGTTAAACTCACGTGTGGATTCAGCGGTTTGCCAACCCTTTCTGTGCAGAATCCCAAAACCGGTATTTCCAGTCCAATGCCGGCATACGTACTAAAGAGCAGGAAACTTCGTCTAAAACTCAGGAGAAACGTTTCCTTGAAACTGCTCTGCTGTGCGTTCGTTCACCTAAGAGAGTTGAATCTATGTTGAGATTCAGCGAGTCAGAAACACGTTTCTTCTAGGAGCTGCGTTGGGATAATCCCGAGTGAATGGGACCATAGGCTGTACAGAGAAATATCTGCTTCTAAAACCAAAAGGGAGCTATCTAACTGAATGGTTGTCAATGTGTGCATTCAACAGACAGAGTTAAACTCACGTGTGGATTCAGCGGTTTGCAAACCCTTTCTGTGCAGAATCCCAAAACCGGTATTTCCAGCCCAATGCCGGCATACGTACTAAACAGCAGGAAACTTCGTCTAAAACTCAGGAGAAACGATTCCTTGAAACTTCTCTGCTGTGCGTTCGTTCACCTAAGAGAATTGAATCTATGTTGAGATTCAGCGAGTCAGAAACACGTTTCTTCTAGGAGCTGCGTTGGGATATTCCCGAGTGAATGGGACCATAGGCTGTACAGAGAAATATCTGCTTCTAAAACCAAAACGGAGCTATCTAACTGAATGGTTGTCAATGTGTGCCTTCAACTGACAGAGTTAAACTCACGTGTGGATTCAGCGGTTTGCAAACCCTTTCTGTGCAGAATCCCAAAACCGGTATTTCCAGCCCAATGCCGGCATACGTACTAAACAGCAGGAAACTTCGTCTAAAACTCAGGAGAAACGATTCCTTGAAACTTCTCTGCTGTGCGTTCGTTCACCTAAGAGAGTTGAATCTATGTTGAGATTCAGCGAGTCAGAAACACGTTTCTTCTAGGAGCTGCGTTGGGATATTCCCGAGTGAATGGGACCATAGGCTGTACAGAGAAATATCTGCTTCTAAAACCAAAACGGAGCTATCTAACTGAATGGTTGTCAATGTGTGCATTCAAGAGACAGAGTTAAACTCACGTGTGGATTCAGCGGTTTGCAAACCCTTTCTGTGCAGAATCCCAAAACCGGTATTTCCAGCCCAATGCCGGCATACGTACTAAACAGCAGGAAACTTCGTCTAAAACTCAGGAGAAACGTTTCCTTGAAACTGCTCTGCTGTGCGTTCGTTCACCTAAGAGAGTTGAATCTATGTTGAGATTCAGCGAGTCAGAAACACGTTTCTTCTAGGAGCTGCGTTGGGATATTCCCGAGTGAAGGGGACCATAGGCTGTACAGAGAAATATCTGCTTCTAAAACCAAAACGGAGCTATCTAACTGAATGGTTGTCAATGTGTGCCTTCAACTGACAGAGTTAAACTCACGTGTGGATTCAGCGGCTTGCACACCCTTTCTGTGCAGAATCCCAAAACCGGTATTTCCAGCCCAATGCCGGCATACGTACTAAACAGCAGGAAACTTCGTCTAAAACTCAGGAGAAACGTTTCCTTGAAACTGCTCTGCTGTGCGTTCGTTCACCTAAGAGAGTTGAATCTATGTTGAGATTCAGCGAGTCAGAAACACGTTTCTTCTAGGAGCTGCGTTGGGATATACCCGAGTGAATGGGACCATAGGCTGTACAGAGAAATATCTGCTTCTAAAACCAAAACGGAGCTATCTAACTGAATGGTTGTCAATGTGTGCATTCAACTGACAGAGTTAAACTCACGTGTGGATTCAGCGGTTTGCAAACCCTTTCTGTGCAGAATCCCAAAACCGGTATTTCCAGCCCAATGCCGGCATACGTACTAAACAGCAGGAAACTTCGTCTAAAACTCAGGAGAAACGTTTCCTTGAAACTGCTCTGCTGTGCGTTCGTTCACCTAAGAGAGTTGAATCTATGTTGAGATTCAGCGAGTCAGAAACACGTTTCTTCTAGGAGCTGCGTTGGGATATTCCCGAGTGAAGGGGACCATAGGCTGTACAGAGAAATATCTGCTTCTAAAACCAAAACGGAGCTATCTAACTGAATGGTTGTCAATGTGTGCCTTCAACTGACAGAGTTAAACTCACGTGTGGATTCAGCGGCTTGCACACCCTTTCTGTGCAGAATCCCAAAACCGGTATTTCCAGCCCAATGCCGGCATACGTACTAAACAGCAGGAAACTTCGTCTAAAACTCAGGAGAAACGTTTCCTTGAAACTGCTCTGCTGTGCGTTCGTTCACCTAAGAGAGTTGAATCTATGTTGAGATTCAGCGAGTCAGAAACACGTTTCTTCTAGGAGCTGCGTTGGGATATTCCCGAGTGAATAGGACCATAGGCTGTACAGAGAAATATCTGCTTCTAAAACCAAAACGGAGCTATCTAACTGAATGGTTGTCAATGTGTGCATTCAACAGACAGAGTTAAACTCACGTGTGGATTCAGCGGTTTGCAAACCCTTTCTGTGCAGAATCCCAAAACCGGTATTTCCAGCCCAATGCCGGCATACATACTAAACAGCAGGAAACTTCGTCTAAAACTCAGGAGAAACGATTCCTTGAAACTTCTCTGCTGTGCGTTCGTTCACCTAAGAGAATTGAATCTATGTTGAGATTCAGCGAGTCAGAAACACGTTTCTTCTAGGAGCTGCGTTGGGATATTCCCGAGTGAATGGGACCATAGGCTGTACAGAGAAATATCTGCTTCTAAAACCAAAACGGAGCTATCTAACTGAATGGTTGTCAATGTGTGCCTTCAACTGACAGAGTTAAACTCACGTGTGGATTCAGCGGTTTACAAACCCTTTCTGTGCAGAATCCCAAAACCGGTATTTCCAGCCCAATGCCGGCATACGTACTAAACAGCAGGAAACTTCGTCTAAAACTCAGGAGAAACGATTCCTTGAAACTGCTCTGCTGTGCGTTCGTTCACCTAAGAGAGTTGAATCTATGTTGAGATTCAGCGAGTCAGAAACACGTTTCTTCTAGGAGGTGCGTTGGGATATTCCCGAGTGAATGGGACCATAGGCTGTACAGAGAAATATCTTCTTCTAAAACCAAAACGGAGCTATCTAACTGAATGGTTTCAATGTGTGCATTCAAGAGACAGAGTTAAACTCACGTGTGGATTCAGCGGTTTGCAAACCCTTTCTGTGCAGAATCCCAAAACCGGTATTTCCAGCCCAATGCCGGCATACGTACTAAACAGCAGGAAACTTCGTCTAAAACTCAGGAGAAACGTTTCCTTGAAACTTCTCTGCTGTGCGTTCGTTCACCTAAGAGAGTTGAATCTATGTTGAGATTCAGCGAGTCAGAAACACGTTTCTTCTAGGAGCTGCGTTGGGATATTCCCGAGTGAATGGGACCATAGGCTGTACAGAGAATTATCTGCTTCTAAATACAAAATGGAGCTATCTAACTGAATGGTTGTCAATGTGTGCATTCAACTGACCGAGTTAAACTCAGGTGTGGATTCAGCGGCTTGCAAACACTTTCTGTGCAGAATCCCAAAACCGGTATTTCCAGCCCAATGCCGGCATACGTACTAAAGAGCAGGAAACTTCGTCTAAAACTCAGGAGAAACGTTTCCTTGAAACTGCTCTGCTGTGCGTTCGTTCACCTAAGAGAGTTGAATCTATGTTGAGATTCAGCGAGTCAGAAACACGTTTCTTCTAGGAGCTGCGTTGGGATATTCCCGAGTGAATAGGACCATAGGCTGTACAGAGAAATATCTGCTTCTTAAACCAAAACGGAGCTATCTAACTGAATGGTTGTCAATGTGTGCATTCAACTGACAGAGTTAAACTCACGTGTGAATTCAGCGGTTTGCAAATCCTTTCTGTTCAGAATCCCAAAACCGGTATTTCCAGCCCAATGCCGGCATACGTACTAAACAGCAGGAAACTTCTTCTAAAACTCAGGAGAAACGTTTCCTTGAAACTGCTCTGCTGTGCGTTCGTTCACCTAAGAGAGTTGAAAATATGTTGAGATTCAGCGAGTCAGAAACACGTTTCTTCTAGGAGCTGCGTTGGGATATTCCCGAGTGAATGGGACCGTAGGCTGTACAGAGAAATATCTGCTTCTAAATACAAAATGGAGCTATCTAACTGAATGGTTGTCAATGTGTGCATTCAACTGACAGAGTTAAACTCACGTGTGGATTCAGCGGCTTGCAAACACTTTCTGTGCAGAATCCCAAAACCGGTATTTCCAGCCCAATGCCGGCATACGTACTAAAGAGCAGGAAACTTCGTCTAAAACTCAGGAGAAACGTTTCCTTGAAACTGCTCTGCTGTGCGTTCGTTCACCTAAGAGAGTTGAATCTATGTTGAGATTCAGCGAGTCAGAAACACGTTTCTTCTAGGAGCTGCGTTGGGATATTCCCGAGTGAAGGGGACCATAGGCTGTACAGAGAAATATCTGCTTCTAAAACCAAAACGGAGCTATCTAACTGAATGGTTGTCAATGTGTGCATTCAACAGACAGAGTTAAACTCACGTGTGGATTCAGCGGTTTGCAAACCCTTTCTGTGCAGAATCCCAAAACCGGTATTTCGAGCCCAATGCCGGCATACGTACTAAAGAGCAGGAAACTTCGTCTAAAACTCAGAAGAAACGATTCCTTGAAACTGCTCTGCTGTGCGTTCGTTCACCTAAGAGAGTTGAATCTATGTTGAGATTCAGCGAGTCAGAAACACGTTTCTTCTAGGAGCTGCGTTGGGATATTCCCGAGTGAATGGGACCATAGGCTGTACAGAGAAATATCTGCTTCTAAAACCAAAACGGAGCTATCTAACTGAATGGTTGTCAATGTGTGCCTTCAACTGACAGAGTTAAACTCACGTGTGGATTCAGCGGTTTGCCAACCCTTTCTGTGCAGAATCCCAAAACCGGTATTTCCAGTCCAATGCCGGCATACGTACTAAAGAGCAGGAAACTTCGTCTAAAACTCAGGAGAAACGTTTCCTTGAAACTGCTCTGCTGTGCGTTCGTTCACCTAAGAGAGTTGAATCTATGTTGAGATTCAGCGAGTCAGAAACACGTTTCTTCTAGGAGCTGCGTTGGGATATTCCCGAGTGAAGGGGACCATAGGCTGTACAGAGAAATATCTGCTTCTAAAATCAAAACGGAGCTATCTAACTGAATGGTTGTCAATGTGTGCCTTCAACTGACAGAGTTAAACTCACGTGTGGATTCAGCGGTTTGCCAACCCTTTCTGTGCAGAATCCCAAAACCGGTATTTCCAGCCCAATGCCGGCATACGTACTAAACAGCAGGAAACTTCGTCTAAAACTCAGGAGAAACGTTTCCTTGAAACTGCTCTGCTGTGCGTTCGTTCACCTAAGAGAGTTGAATCTATGTTGAGATTCAGCGAGTCAGAAACACGTTTCTTCTAGGAGCTGCGTTGGGATATTCCCGAGTGAATGGGACCATAGGCTGTACAGAGAAATATCTGCTTCTAAAACCAAAACGGAGCTATCTAACTGAATGGTTTCAATGTGTGCATTCAAGAGACAGAGTTAAACTCACGTGTGGATTCAGCGGTTTGCAAACCCTTTCTGTGCAGAATCCCAAAACCGGTATTTCCAGCCCAATGCCGGCATACGTACTAAACAGCAGGAAACTTCGTCTAAAACTCAGGAGAAACGTTTCCTTGAAACTTCTCTGCTGTGCGTTCGTTCACCTAAGAGAGTTGAATCTATGTTGAGATTCAGCGAGTCAGAAACACGTTTCTTCTAGGAGCTGCGTTGGGATATTCCCGAGTGAATGGGACCATAGGCTGTACAGAGAAATATCTGCTTCTAAATACAAAATGGAGCTATCTAACTGAATGGTTGTCAATGTGTGCATTCAACTGACCGAGTTAAACTCAGGTGTGGATTCAGCGGCTTGCAAACACTTTCTGTGCAGAATCCCAAAACCGGTATTTCCAGCCCAATGCCGGCATACGTACTAAAGAGCAGGAAACTTCGTCTAAAACTCAGGAGAAACGTTTCCTTGAAACTGCTCTGCTGTGCGTTCGTTCACCTAAGAGAGTTGAATCTATGTTGAGATTCAGCGAGTCAGAAACACGTTTCTTCTAGGAGCTGCGTTGGGATATTCCCGAGTGAATAGGACCATAGGCTGTACAGAGAAATATCTGCTTCTTAAACCAAAACGGAGCTATCTAACTGAATGGTTGTCAATGTGTGCATTCAACTGACAGAGTTAAACTCACGTGTGAATTCAGCGGTTTGCAAATCCTTTCTGTTCAGAATCCCAAAACCGGTATTTCCAGCCCAATGCCGGCATACGTACTAAACAGCAGGAAACTTCTTCTAAAACTCAGGAGAAACGTTTCCTTGAAACTGCTCTGCTGTGCGTTCGTTCACCTAAGAGAGTTGAAAATATGTTGAGATTCAGCGAGTCAGAAACACGTTTCTTCTAGGAGCTGCGTTGGGATATTCCCGAGTGAATGGGACCATAGGCTGTACAGAGAAATATCTGCTTCTAAATACAAAATGGAGCTATCTAACTGAATGGTTGTCAATGTGTGCATTCAACTGACAGAGTTAAACTCACGTGTGGATTCAGCGGCTTGCAAACCCTTTCTGTGCAGAATCCCAAAACCGGTATTTCCAGCCCAATGCCGGCATACGTACTAAAGAGCAGGAAACTTCGTCTAAAACTCAGGAGAAACGTTTCCTTGAAACTGCTCTGCTGTGCGTTCGTTCACCTAAGAGAGTTGAATCTATGTTGAGATTCAGCGAGTCAGAAACACGTTTCTTCTAGGAGCTGCGTTGGGATATTCCCGAGTGAAGGGGACCATAGGCTGTACAGAGAAATATCTGCTTCTAAAACCAAAACGGAGCTATCTAACTGAATGGTTGTCAATGTGTGCATTCAACAGACAGAGTTAAACTCACGTGTGGATTCAGCGGTTTGCAAACCCTTTCTGTGCAGAATCCCAAAACCGGTATTTCGAGCCCAATGCCGGCATACGTACTAAAGAGCAGGAAACTTCGTCTAAAACTCAGAAGAAACGATTCCTTGAAACTGCTCTGCTGTGCGTTCGTTCACCTAAGAGAGTTGAATCTATGTTGAGATTCAGCGAGTCAGAAACACGTTTCTTCTAGGAGCTGCGTTGGGATATTCCCGAGTGAATGGGACCATAGGCTGTACAGAGAAATATCTGCTTCTAAAACCAAAACGGAGCTATCTAACTGAATGGTTGTCAATGTGTGCCTTCAACTGACAGAGTTAAACTCACGTGTGGATTCAGCGGTTTGCAAACCCTTTCTGTGCAGAATCCCAAAACCGGTATTTCCAGCCCAATGCCGGCATACGTACTAAACAGCAGGAAACTTCGTCTAAAACTCAGGAGAAACGTTTCCTTGAAACTGCTCTGCTGTGCGTTCGTTCACCTAAGAGAGTTGAATCTATGTTGAGATTCAGCGACTCAGAAACACGTTTCTTCTAGGAGCTGCGTTGGGATATTCCCGAGTGAATGGGACCATAGGCTGTACAGAGAAATATCTGCTTCTAAAACCAAAACGGAGCTATCTAACTGAATGGTTGTCAATGTGTGCATTCAAGAGACAGAGTTAAACTCACGTGTGGATTCAGCGGTTTGCAAACCCTTTCTGTGCAGAATCCCAAAACCGGTATTTCCAGCCCAATGCCGGCATACGTACTAAACAGCAGGAAACTTCGTCTAAAACTCAGGAGAAACGTTTCCTTGAAACTGATCTGCTGTGCGTTCGTTCACCTAAGAGAGTTGAATCTATGTTGAGATTCAGCGAGTCAGAAACACGTTTCTTCTAGGAGCTGCGTTGGGATATTCCCGAGTGAAGGGGACCATAGGCTGTACAGAGAAATATCTGCTTCTAAAACCAAAACGGAGCTATCTAACTGAATGGTTGTCAATGTGTGCCTTCAACTGACAGAGTTAAACTCACGTGTGGATTCAGCGGTTTGCCAACCCTTTCTGTGCAGAATCCCAAAACCGGTATTTCCAGTCCAATGCCGGCATACGTACTAAAGAGCAGGAAACTTCGTCTAAAACTCAGGAGAAACGTTTCCTTGAAACTGCTCTGCTGTGCGTTCGTTCACCTAAGAGAGTTGAATCTATGTTGAGATTCAGCGAGTCAGAAACACGTTTCTTCTAGGAGCTGCGTTGGGATATTCCCGAGTGAATGGGACCATAGGCTGTACAGAGAAATATCTGCTTCTAAAACCAAAAGGGAGCTATCTAACTGAATGGTTGTCAATGTGTGCGTTCAACAGACAGAGTTAAACTCACGTGTGGATTCAGCGGTTTGCAAACCCTTTCTGTGCAGAATCCCAAAACCGGTATTTCCAGCCCAATGCCGGCATACGTACTAAACAGCAGGAAACTTCGTCTAAAACTCAGGAGAAACGATTCCTTGAAACTTCTCTGCTGTGCGTTCGTTCACCTAAGAGAATTGAATCTATGTTGAGATTCAGCGAGTCAGAAACACGTTTCTTCTAGGAGCTGCGTTGGGATATTCCCGAGTGAATGGGACCATAGGCTGTACAGAGAAATATCTGCTTCTAAAACCAAAACGGAGCTATCTAACTGAATGGTTGTCAATGTGTGCCTTCAACTGACAGAGTTAAACTCACGTGTGGATTCAGCGGTTTGCAAACCCTTTCTGTGCAGAATCCCAAAACCGGTATTTCCAGCCCAATGCCGGCATACGTACTAAACAGCAGGAAACTTCGTCTAAAACTCAGGAGAAACGATTCCTTGAAACTTCTCTGCTGTGCGTTCGTTCACCTAAGAGAGTTGAATCTATGTTGAGATTCAGCGAGTCAGAAACACGTTTCTTCTAGGAGCTGCGTTGGGATATTCCCGAGTGAATGGGACCATAGGCTGTACAGAGAAATATCTGCTTCTAAAACCAAAACGGAGCTATCTAACTGAATGGTTGTCAATGTGTGCATTCAAGAGACAGAGTTAAACTCACGTGTGGATTCAGCGGTTTGCAAACCCTTTCTGTGCAGAATCCCAAAACCGGTATTTCCAGCCCAATGCCGGCATACGTACTAAACAGCAGGAAACTTCGTCTAAAACTCAGGAGAAACGTTTCCTTGAAACTGCTCTGCTGTGCGTTCGTTCACCTAAGAGAGTTGAATCTATGTTGAGATTCAGCGAGTCAGAAACACGTTTCTTCTAGGAGCTGCGTTGGGATATTCCCGAGTGAAGGGGACCATAGGCTGTACAGAGAAATATCTGCTTCTAAAACCAAAACGGAGCTATCTAACTGAATGGTTGTCAATGTGTGCCTTCAACTGACAGAGTTAAACTCACGTGTGGATTCAGCGGTTTGCCAACCCTTTCTGTGCAGAATCCCAAAACCGGTATTTCCAGCCCAATGCCGGCATACGTACTAAACAGCAGGAAACTTCGTCTAAAACTCAGGAGAAACGTTTCCTTGAAACTGCTCTGCTGTGCGTTCGTTCACCTAAGAGAGTTGAATCTATGTTGAGATTCAGCGACTCAGAAACACGTTTCTTCTAGGAGCTGCGTTGGGATATTCCCGAGTGAATGGGACCATAGGCTGTACAGAGAAATATCTGCTTCTAAAACCAAAACGGAGCTATCTAACTGAATGGTTGTCAATGTGTGCATTCAACAGACAGAGTTAAGCTCACGTGTGGATTCAGCGGTTTGCAAACCCTTTCTGTGCAGAATCCCAAAACCGGTATTTCCAGCCCAATGCCGGCATACGTACTAAACAGCAGGAAACTTCGTCTAAAACTCAGGAGAAACGTTTCCTTGAAACTGCTCTGCTGGGCGTTCGTTCACCTAAGAGAGTTGAATCTATGTTGAGATTCAGCGAGTCAGAAACACGTTTCTTCTAGGAGCTGCGTTGGGATATTCCCGAGTGAATAGGACCATAGGCTGTACAGAGAAATATCTGCTTCTTAAACCAAAACGGAGCTATCTAACTGAATGGTTGTCAATGTGTGCATTCAACTGACAGAGTTAAACTCACGTGTGAATTCAGCGGTTTGCAAACCCTTTCTGTTCAGAATCCCAAAACCGGTATTTCCAGCCCAATGCCGGCATACGTACTAAACAGCAGGAAACTTCTTCTAAAACTCAGGAGAAACGTTTCCTTGAAGCTACTCTGCTGTGCGTTCGTTCACCTAAGAGAGTTGAAAATATGTTGAGATTCAGCGAGTCAGAAACACGTTTCTTCTAGGAGCTGCGTTGGGATATTCCCGAGTGAATGGGACCATAGGCTGTACAGAGAAATATCTGCTTCTAAATACAAAATGGAGCTATCTAACTGAATGGTTGTCAATGTGTGCATTCAACTGACAGAGTTAAACTCACGTGTGGATTCAGCGGCTTGCAAACCCTTTCTGTGCAGAATCCCAAAACCGGTATTTCCAGCCCAATGCCGGCATACGTACTAAAGAGCAGGAAACTTCGTCTAAAACTCAGGAGAAACGTTTCCTTGAAACTGCTCTGCTGTGCGTTCGTTCACCTAAGAGAGTTGAATCTATGTTGAGATTCAGCGAGTCAGAAACACGTTTCTTCTAGGAGCTGCGTTGGGATATTCCCGAGTGAAGGGGACCATAGGCTGTACAGAGAAATATCTGCTTCTAAAACCAAAACGGAGCTATCTAACTGAATGGTTGTCAATGTGTGCATTCAACAGACAGAGTTAAACTCACGTGTGGATTCAGCGGTTTGCAAACCATTTCTGTGCAGAATCCCAAAACCGGTATTTCGAGCCCAATGCCGGCATACGTACTAAAGAGCAGGAAACTTCGTCTAAAACTCAGGAGAAATGATTCCTTGAAACTGCTCTGCTGTGCGTTCGTTCACCTAAGAGAGTTGAATCTATGTTGAGATTCAGCGAGTCAGAAACACGTTTCTTCTAGGAGCTGCGTTGGGATATTCCCGAGTGAATGGGACCATAGGCTGTACAGAGAAATATCTGCTTCTAAAACCAAAACGGAGCTATCTAACTGAATGGATGTCAATGTGTGCATTCAACAGACAGAGTTAAACTCACGTGTGGATTCAGCGGTTTGCAAACCCTTTCTGTGCAGAATCCCAAAACCGGTATTTCCAGCCCAATGCCGGCATACGTACTAAACAGCAGGAAACTTCGTCTAAAACTCAGGAGAAACGTTTCCTTGAAACTGCTCTGCTGTGCGTTCGTTCACCTAAGAGAGTTGAATCTATGTTGAGATTCAGCGAGTCAGAAACACGTTTCTTCTAGGAGGTGCGTTGGGATATACACGAGTGAATGGGACCATAGGCTGTACAGAGAAATATCTGCTTCTAAAACCAAAACGGAGCTATCTAACTGAATGGTTGTCAATGTGTGCATTCAAGAGACAGAGTTAAACTCACGTGTGGATTCAGCGGTTTGCAAACCCTTTCTGTGCAGAATCCCAAAACCGGTATTTCCAGCCCAATGCCGGCATACGTACTAAACAGCAGGAAACTTCGTCTAAAACTCAGGAGAAACGTTTCCTTGAAACTGCTCTGCTGTGCGTTCGTTCACCTAAGAGAGTTGAATCTATGTTGAGATTCAGCGAGTCAGAAACACGTTTCTTCTAGGAGCTGCGTTGGGATATTCCCGAGTGAATGGGACCATAGGCTGTACAGAGAAATATCTGCTTCTAAAACCAAAACGGAGCTATCTAACTGAATGGTTGTCAATGTGTGCATTCAAGAGACAGAGGTAAACTCACGTGTGGATTCAGCGGTTTGCAAACCCTTTCTGTGCAGAATCCCAAAACCGGTATTTCCAGCCCAATGCCGGCATACGTACTAAACAGCAGGAAACTTCGTCTAAAACTCAGGAGAAACGTTTCCTTGAAACTGCTCTGCTGTGCGTTCGTTCACCTAAGAGAGTTGAATCTATGTTGAGATTCAGCGAGTCAGAAACACGTTTCTTCTAGGAGCTGCGTTGGGATATTCCCGAGTGAAGGGGACCATAGGCTGTACAGAGAAATATCTGCTTCTAAAACCAAAACGGAGCTATCTAACTGAATGGTTGTCAATGTGTGCCTTCAACTGACAGAGTTAAACTCACGTGTGGATTCAGCGGTTTGCCAACCCTTTCTGTGCAGAATCCCAAAACCGGTATTTCCAGTCCAATGCCGGCATACGTACTAAAGAGCAGGAAACTTCGTCTAAAACTCAGGAGAAACGTTTCCTTGAAACTGCTCTGCTGTGCGTTCGTTCACCTAAGAGAGTTGAATCTATGTTGAGATTCAGCGAGTCAGAAACACGTTTCTTCTAGGAGCTGCGTTGGGATATTCCCGAGTGAATGGGACCATAGGCTGTACAGAGAAATATCTGCTTCTAAAACCAAAACGGAGCTATCTAACTGAATGGTTGTCAATGTGTGCATTCAACAGACAGAGTTAAACTCACGTGTGGATTCAGCGGTTTGCAAACCCTTTCTGTGCAGAATCCCAAAACCGGTATTTCCAGCCCAATGCCGGCATACGTACTAAACAGCAGGAAACTTCGTCTAAAACTCAGGAGAAACGATTGCTTGAAACTTCTCTGCTGTGCGTTCGTTCACCTAAGAGAGTTGAATCTATGTTGAGATTCAGCGAGTCAGAAACACGTTTCTTCTAGGAGCTGCGTTGGGATATTCCCGAGTGAATGGGACCATAGGCTGTACAGAGAAATATCTGCTTCTAAAACCAAAACGGAGCTATCTAACTGAATGGTTGTCAATGTGTGCCTTCAACTGACAGAGTTAAACTCACGTGTGGATTCAGCGGTTTGCAAACCCTTTCTGTGCAGAATCCCAAAACCGGTATTTCCAGCCCAATGCCGGCATACGTACTAAACAGCAGGAAACTTCGTCTAAAACTCAGGAGAAACGATTCCTTGAAACTTCTCTGCTGTGCGTTCGTTCACCTAAGAGAGTTGAATCTATGTTGAGATTCAGCGAGTCAGAAACACGTTTCTTCTAGGAGCTGCGTTGGGATATTCCCGAATGAATGGGACCATAGTCTGTACAGAGAAATATCTGCTTCTAAAACCAAAACGGAGCTATCTAACTGAATGGTTGTCAATGTGTGCATTCAAGAGACAGAGTTAAACTCACGTGTGGATTCAGCGGTTTGCAAACCCTTTCTGTGCAGAATCCCAAAACCGGTATTTCCAGCCCAATGCCGGCATACGTACTAAACAGCAGGAAACTTCGTCTAAAACTCAGGAGAAACGTTTCCTTGAAACTTCTCTGCTGTGCGTTCGTTCACCTAAGAGAGTTGAATCTATGTTGAGATTCAGCGAGTCAGAAACACGTTTCTTCTAGGAGCTGCGTTGGGATATTCCCGAGTGAAGGGGACCATAGGCTGTACAGAGAAATATCTGCTTCTAAAACCAAAACGGAGCTATCTAACTGAATGGTTGTCAATGTGTGCCTTCAACTGACAGAGTTAAACTCACGTGTGGATTCAGCGGTTTGCAAACCCTTTCTGTGCAGAATCCCAAAACCGGTATTTCCAGTCCAATGCTGGCATACGTACTAAAGAGCAGGAAACTTCGTCTAAAACTCAGGAGAAACGTTTCCTTGAAACTGCTCTGCTGTGCGTTCGTTCACCTAAGAGAGTTGAATCTATGTTGAGATTCAGCGAGTCAGAAACACGTTTCTTCTAGGAGCTGCGTTGGAATATTCCCGAGTGAATGGGACCATAGGCTGTACAGAGAAATATCTGCTTCTAAAACCAAAACGGAGCTATCTAACTGAATGGTTGTCAATGTGTGCATTCAACAGACAGAGTTAAACTCACGTGTGGATTCAGCGGTTTGCAAACCCTTTCTGTGCAGAATCCCAAAACCGGTATTTCCAGCCCAATGCCGGCATACATACTAAACAGCAGGAAACTTCGTCTAAAACTCAGGAGAAACGATTCCTTGAAACTTCTCTGCTGTGCGTTCGTTCACCTAAGAGAATTGAATCTATGTTGAGATTCAGCGAGTCAGAAACACGTTTCTTCTAGGAGCTGCGTTGGGATATTCCCGAGTGAATGGGACCATAGGCTGTACAGAGAAATATCTGCTTCTAAAACCAAAACGGAGCTATCTAACTGAATGGTTGTCAATGTGTGCCTTCAACTGACAGAGTTAAACTCACGTGTGGATTCAGCGGTTTGCAAACCCTTTCTGTGCAGAATCCCAAAACCGGTATTTCCAGCCCAATGCCGGCATACGTACTAAACAGCAGGAAACTTCGTCTAAAACTCAGGAGAAACGATTCCTTGAAACTGCTCTGCTGTGCGTTCGTTCACCTAAGAGAGTTGAATCTATGTTGAGATTCAGCGAGTCAGAAACACGTTTCTTCTAGGAGCTGCGTTGGGATATTCCCGAGTGAATGGGACCATAGGCTGTACAGAGAAATATCTGCTTCTAAAACCAAAACGGAGCTATCTAACTGAATGGTTTCAATGTGTGCATTCAAGAGACAGAGTTAAACTCACGTGTGGATTCAGCGGTTTGCAAACCCTTTCTGTGCAGAATCCCAAAACCGGTATTTCCAGCCCAATGCCGGCATACGTACTAAACAGCAGGAAACTTCGTCTAAAACTCAGGAGAAACGTTTCCTTGAAACTTCTCTGCTGTGCGTTCGTTCACCTAAGAGAGTTGAATCTATGTTGAGATTCAGCGAGTCAGAAACACGTTTCTTCTAGGAGCTGCGTTGGGATATTCCCGAGTGAATGGGACCATAGGCTGTACAGAGAAATATCTGCTTCTAAATACAAAATGGAGCTATCTAACTGAATGGTTGTCAATGTGTGCATTCAACTGACCGAGTTAAACTCAGGTGTGGATTCAGCGGCTTGCAAACACTTTCTGTGCAGAATCCCAAAACCGGTATTTCCAGCCCAATGCCGGCATACGTACTAAAGAGCAGGAAACTTCGTCTAAAACTCAGGAGAAACGTTTCCTTGAAACTGCTCTGCTGTGCGTTCGTTCACCTAAGAGAGTTGAATCTATGTTGAGATTCAGCGAGTCAGAAACACGTTTCTTCTAGGAGCTGCGTTGGGATATTCCCGAGTGAATAGGACCATAGGCTGTACAGAGAAATATCTGCTTCTTAAACCAAAACGGAGCTATCTAACTGAATGGTTGTCAATGTGTGCATTCAACTGACAGAGTTAAACTCACGTGTGGATTCAGCGGTTTGCAAACCCTTTCTGTGCAGAATCCCAAAACCGGTATTTCCAGCCCAATGCCGGCATACGTACTAAACAGCAGGAAACTTCGTCTAAAACTCAGGAGAAACGTTTCCTTGAAACTGCTCTGCTGTGCGTTCGTTCACCTAAGAGAGTTGAATCTATGTTGAGATTCAGCGAGTCAGAAACACGTTTCTTCTAGGAGCTGCGTTGGGATATTCCCGAGTGAAGGGGACCATAGGCTGTACAGAGAAATATCTGCTTCTAAAACCAAAACGGAGCTATCTAACTGAATGGTTGTCAATGTGTGCCTTCAACTGACAGAGTTAAACTCACGTGTGGATTCAGCGGTTTGCCAACCCTTTCTGTGCAGAATCCCAAAACCGGTATTTCCAGTCCAATGCCGGCATACGTACTAAAGAGCAGGAAACTTCGTCTAAAACTCAGGAGAAACGTTTCCTTGAAACTGCTCTGCTGTGCGTTCGTTCACCTAAGAGAGTTGAATCTATGTTGAGATTCAGCGAGTCAGAAACACGTTTCTTCTAGGAGCTGCGTTGGGATATTCCCGAGTGAATGGGACCATAGGCTGTACAGAGAAATATCTGCTTCTAAAACCAAAACGGAGCTATCTAACTGAATGGTTGTCAATGTGTGCATTCAACAGACAGAGTTAAACTCACGTGTGGATTCAGCGGTTTGCAAACCCTTTCTGTGCAGAATCCCAAAACCGGTATTTCCAGCCCAATGCCGGCATACGTACTAAACAGCAGGAAACTTCGTCTAAAACTCAGGAGAAACGATTGCTTGAAACTTCTCTGCTGTGCGTTCGTTCACCTAAGAGAGTTGAATCTATGTTGAGATTCAGCGAGTCAGAAACACGTTTCTTCTAGGAGCTGCGTTGGGATATTCCCGAGTGAATGGGACCATAGGCTGTACAGAGAAATATCTGCTTCTAAAACCAAAACGGAGCTATCTAACTGAATGGTTGTCAATGTGTGCCTTCAACTGACAGAGTTAAACTCACGTGTGGATTCAGCGGTTTGCAAACCCTTTCTGTGCAGAATCCCAAAACCGGTATTTCCAGCCCAATGCCGGCATACGTACTAAACAGCAGGAAACTTCGTCTAAAACTCAGGAGAAACGATTCCTTGAAACTTCTCTGCTGTGCGTTCGTTCACCTAAGAGAGTTGAATCTATGTTGAGATTCAGCGAGTCAGAAACACGTTTCTTCTAGGAGCTGCGTTGGGATATTCCCGAATGAATGGGACCATAGGCTGTACAGAGAAATATCTGCTTCTAAAACCAAAACGGAGCTATCTAACTGAATGGTTGTCAATGTGTGCATTCAAGAGACAGAGTTAAACTCACGTGTGGATTCAGCGGTTTGCAAACCCTTTCTGTGCAGAATCCCAAAACCGGTATTTCCAGCCCAATGCCGGCATACGTACTAAACAGCAGGAAACTTCGTCTAAAACTCAGGAGAAACGTTTCCTTGAAACTGCTCTGCTGTGCGTTCGTTCACCTAAGAGAGTTGAATCTATGTTGAGATTCAGCGAGTCAGAAACACGTTTCTTCTAGGAGCTGCGTTGGGATATTCCCGAGTGAAGGGGACCATAGGCTGTACAGAGAAATATCTGCTTCTAAAACCAAAACGGAGCTATCTAACTGAATGGTTGTCAATGTGTGCCTTCAACTGACAGAGTTAAACTCACGTGTGGATTCAGCGGTTTGCAAACCCTTTCTGTGCAGAATCCCACAACCGGTATTTCCAGTCCAATGCCGGCATACGTACTAAAGAGCAGGAAACTTCGTCTAAAACTCAGGAGAAACGTTTCCTTGAAACTGCTCTGCTGTGCGTTCGTTCACCTAAGAGAGTTGAATCTATGTTGAGATTCAGCGAGTCAGAAACACGTTTCTTCTAGGAGCTGCGTTGGGATATTCCCGAGTGAATGGGACCATAGGCTGTACAGAGAAATATCTGCTTCTAAAACCAAAACGGAGCTATCTAACTGAATGGTTGTCAATGTGTGCATTCAACAGACAGAGTTAAACTCACGTGTGGATTCAGCGGTTTGCAAACCCTTTCTGTGCAGAATCCCAAAACCGGTATTTCCAGCCCAATGCCGGCATACATACTAAACAGCAGGAAACTTCGTCTAAAACTCAGGAGAAACGATTCCTTGAAACTTCTCTGCTGTGCGTTCGTTCACCTAAGAGAATTGAATCTATGTTGAGATTCAGCGAGTCAGAAACACGTTTCTTCTAGGAGCTGCGTTGGGATATTCCCGAGTGAATGGGACCATAGGCTGTACAGAGAAATATCTGCTTCTAAAACCAAAACGGAGCTATCTAACTGAATGGTTGTCAATGTGTGCCTTCAACTGACAGAGTTAAACTCACGTGTGGATTCAGCGGTTTGCAAACCCTTTCTGTGCAGAATCCCAAAACCGGTATTTCCAGCCCAATGCCGACATACGTACTAAACAGCAGGAAACTTCGTCTAAAACTCAGGAGAAACGATTCCTTGAAACTGCTCTGCTGTGCGTTCGTTCACCTAAGAGAGTTGAATCTATGTTGAGATTCAGCGAGTCAGAAACACGTTTCTTCTAGGAGCTGCGTTGGGATATTCCCGAGTGAATGGGACCATAGGCTGTACAGAGAAATATCTGCTTCTAAAACCAAAACGGAGCTATCTAACTGAATGGTTTCAATGTGTGCATTCAAGAGACAGAGTTAAACTCACGTGTGGATTCAGCGGTTTGCAAACCCTTTCTGTGCAGAATCCCAAAACCGGTATTTCCAGCCCAATGCCGGCATACGTACTAAACAGCAGGAAACTTCGTCTAAAACTCAGGAGAAACGTTTCCTTGAAACTTCTCTGCTGTGCGTTCGTTCACCTAAGAGAGTTGAATCTATGTTGAGATTCAGCGAGTCAGAAACACGTTTCTTCTAGGAGCTGCGTTGGGATATTCCCGAGTGAATGGGACCATAGGCTGTACAGAGAAATATCTGCTTCTAAATACAAAATGGAGCTATCTAACTGAATGGTTGTCAATGTGTGCATTCAACTGACCGAGTTAAACTCAGGTGTGGATTCAGCGGCTTGCAAACACTTTCTGTGCAGAATCCCAAAACCGGTATTTCCAGCCCAATGCCGGCATACGTACTAAAGAGCAGGAAACTTCGTCTAAAACTCAGGAGAAACGTTTCCTTGAAACTGCTCTGCTGTGCGTTCGTTCACCTAAGAGAGTTGAATCTATGTTGAGATTCAGCGAGTCAGAAACACGTTTCTTCTAGGAGCTGCGTTGGGATATTCCCGAGTGAATAGGACCATAGGCTGTACAGAGAAATATCTGCTTCTTAAACCAAAACGGAGCTATCTAACTGAATGGTTGTCAATGTGTGCATTCAACTGACAGAGTTAAACTCACGTGTGAATTCAGCGGTTTGCAAATCCTTTCTGTTCAGAATCCCAAAACCGGTATTTCCAGCCCAATGCCGGCATACATACTAAACAGCAGGAAACTTCTTCTAAAACTCAGGAGAAACGTTTCCTTGAAACTGCTCTGCTGTGCGTTCGTTCACCTAAGAGAGTTGAAAATATGTTGAGATTCAGCGAGTCAGAAACACGTTTCTTCTAGGAGCTGCGTTGGGATATTCCCGAGTGAATGGGACCATAGGCTGTACAGAGAAATTTCTGCTTCTAAAACCAAAACGGAGCTATCTAACTGAATGGTTGTCAATGTGTGCATTCAACAGACAGAGTTAAACTCACGTGTGGATTCAGCGGTTTGCAAACCCTTTCTGTGCAGAATCCCAAAACCGGTATTTCCAGCCCAATGCCGGCATACGTACTAAACAGCAGGAAACTTCGTCTAAAACTCAGGAGAAACGATTCCTTGAAACTGCTCTGCTGTGCGTTCGTTCACCTAAGAGAGTTGAATCTATGTTGAGATTCAGCGAGTCAGAAACACGTTTCTTCTAGGAGCTGCGTTGGGATATTCCCGAGTGAATGGGACCATAGGCTGTACAGAGAAATATCTGCTTCTAAATACAAAATGGAGCTATCTAACTGAATGGTTGTCAATGTGGGCATTCAACTGACAGAGTTAAACTCAGGTGTGGATTCAGCGGCTTGCAAACCCTTTCTGTGCAGAATCCCAAAACCGGTATTTCCAGCCCAATGCCGGCATACGTACTAAAGAGCAGGAAACTTCGTCTAAAACTCAGGAGAAACGTTTCCTTGAAACTGCTCTGCTGTGCGTTCGTTCACCTAAGAGAGTTGAATCTATGTTGAGATTCAGCGAGTCAGAAACACGTTTCTTCTAGGAGCTGCGTTGGGATATTCCCGAGTGAATGGGACCATAGGCTGTACAGAGAAATATCTGCTTCTAAATACAAAATGGAGCTATCTAACTGAATGGTTGTCAATGTGTGCATTCAACTGACAGAGTTAAACTCAGGTGTGGATTCAGCGGCTTGCAAACCCTTTCTGTGCAGAATCCCAAAACCGGTATTTCCAGCCCAATGCCGGTATACGTACTAAAGAGCAGGAAACTTCGTCTAAAACTCAGGAGAAACGTTTCCTTGAAACTGCTCTGCTGTGCGTTCGTTCACCTAAGAGAGTTGAATCTATGTTGAGATTCAGCGAGTCAGAAACACGTTTCTTCTAGGAGCTGCGTTGGGATATTCCCGAGTGAATGGGACCATAGGCTGTACAGAGAAATATCTGCTTCTAAAACCAAAACGCAGCTATCTAACTGAATGGTTGTCAATGTGTGCATTCAACAGACAGAGTTAAACTCACGTGTGGATTCAGCGGTTTGCAAACCCTTTCTGTGCAGAATCCCAAAACCGGTATTTCCAGCCCAATGCCGGCATACGTACTAAACAGCAGGAAACTTCGTCTAAAACTCAGGAGAAACGTTTCCTTGAAACTGCTCTGCTGTGCGTTCGTTCACCTAAGAGAGTTGAATCTATGTTGAGATTCAGCGAGTCAGAAACACGTTTCTTCTAGGAGCTGCGTTGGGATATTCCCGAGTGAATGGGACCATAGGCTGTACAGAGAAATATCTGCTTCTAAAACCAAAACGGAGCTATCTAACTGAATGGTTGTCAATGTGTGCATTCAAGAGACAGAGTTAAACTCACGTGTGGATTCAGCGGTTTGCAAACCCTTTCTGTGCAGAATCCCAAAACCGGTATTTCCAGCCCAATGCCGGCATACGTACTAAACAGCAGGAAACTTCGTCTAAAACTCAGGAGAAACGTTTCCTTGAAACTGCTCTGCTGTGCGTTCGTTCACCTAAGAGAGTTGAATCTATGTTGAGATTCAGCGAGTCAGAAACACGTTTCTTCTAGGAGCTGCGTTGGGATATTCCCGAGTGAAGGGGACCATAGGCTGTACAGAGAAATATCTGCTTCTAAAACCAAAACGGAGCTATCTAACTGAATGGTTGTCAATGTGTGCCTTCAACTGACAGAGTTAAACTCACGTGTGGATTCAGCGGTTTGCAAACCCTTTCTGTGCAGAATCCCAAAACCGGTATTTCCAGCCCAATGCCGGCATACGTACTAAAGAGCAGGAAACTTCGTCTAAAACTCAGGAGAAACGTTTCCTTGAAACTGCTCTGCTGTGCGTTCGTTCACCTAAGAGAGTTGAATCTATGTTGAGATTCAGCGAGTCAGAAACACGTTTCTTCTAGGAGCTGCGTTGGGATATTCCCGAGTGAAGGGGACCATAGGCTGTACAGAGAAATATCTGCTTCTAAAACCAAAACGGAGCTATCTAACTGAATGGTTGTCAATGTGTGCCTTCAACTGACAGAGTTAAACTCACGTGTGGATTCAGCGGTTTGCAAACCCTTTCTGTGCAGAATCCCAAAACCGGTATTTCCAGTCCAATGCCGGCATACGTACTAAAGAGCAGGAAACTTCGTCTAAAACTCAGGAGAAACGATTCCTTGAAACTGCTCTGCTGTGCGTTCGTTCACCTAAGAGAGTTGAATCTATGTTGAGATTCAGCGAGTCAGAAACACGTTTCTTCTAGGAGCTGCGTTGGGATATTCCCGAGTGAATGGGACCATAGGCTGTACAGAGAAATATCTGCTTCTAAAACCAAAACGGAGCTATCTAACTGAATGGTTTCAATGTGTGCATTCAAGAGACAGAGTTAAACTCACGTGTGGATTCAGCGGTTTGCAAACCCTTTCTGTGCAGAATCCCAAAACCGGTATTTCCAGCCCAATGCCGGCATACGTACTAAACAGCAGGAAACTTCGTCTAAAACTCAGGAGAAACGTTTCCTTGAAACTTCTCTGCTGTGCGTTCGTTCACCTAAGAGAGTTGAATCTATGTTGAGATTCAGCGAGTCAGAAACACGTTTCTTCTAGGAGCTGCGTTGGGATATTCCCGAGTGAATGGGACCATAGGCTGTACAGAGAAATATCTGCTTCTAAATACAAAATGGAGCTATCTAACTGAATGGTTGTCAATGTGTGCATTCAACTGACCGAGTTAAACTCAGGTGTGGATTCAGCGGCTTGCAAACACTTTCTGTGCAGAATCCCAAAACCGGTATTTCCAGCCCAATGCCGGCATACGTACTAAAGAGCAGGAAACTTCGTCTAAAACTCAGGAGAAACGTTTCCTTGAAACTGCTCTGCTGTGCGTTCGTTCACCTAAGAGAGTTGAATCTATGTTGAGATTCAGCGAGTCAGAAACACGTTTCTTCTAGGAGCTGCGTTGGGATATTCCCGAGTGAATAGGACCATAGGCTGTACAGAGAAATATCTGCTTCTTAAACCAAAACGGAGCTATCTAACTGAATGGTTGTCAATGTGTGCATTCAACTGACAGAGTTAAACTCACGTGTGAATTCAGCGGTTTGCAAATCCTTTCTGTTCAGAATCCCAAAACCGGTATTTCCAGCCCAATGCCAGCATACATACTAAACAGCAGGAAACTTCTTCTAAAACTCAGGAGAAACGTTTCCTTGAAACTGCTCTGCTGTGCGTTCGTTCACCTAAGAGAGTTGAAAATATGTTGAGATTCAGCGAGTCAGAAACACGTTTCTTCTAGGAGCTGCGTTGGGATATTCCCGAGTGAATGGGACCATAGGCTGTACAGAGAAATTTCTGCTTCTAAAACCAAAACGGAGCTATCTAACTGAATGGTTGTCAATGTGTGCATTCAACAGACAGAGTTAAACTCACGTGTGGATTCAGCGGTTTGCAAACCCTTTCTGTGCAGAATCCCAAAACCGGTATTTCCAGCCCAATGCCGGCATACGTACTAAACAGCAGGAAACTTCGTCTAAAACTCAGGAGAAACGATTCCTTGAAACTGCTCTGCTGTGCGTTCGTTCACCTAAGAGAGTTGAATCTATGTTGAGATTCAGCGAGTCAGAAACACGTTTCTTCTAGGAGCTGCGTTGGGATATTCCCGAGTGAATGGGACCATAGGCTGTACAGAGAAATATCTGCTTCTAAATACAAAATGGAGCTATCTAACTGAATGGTTGTCAATGTGGGCATTCAACTGACAGAGGTAAACTCAGGTGTGGATTCAGCGGCTTGCAAACCCTTTCTGTGCAGAATCCCAAAACCGGTATTTCCAGCCCAATGCCGGCATACGTACTAAAGAGCAGGAAACTTCGTCTAAAACTCAGGAGAAACGTTTCCTTGAAACTGCTCTGCTGTGCGTTCGTTCACCTAAGAGAGTTGAATCTATGTTGAGATTCAGCGAGTCAGAAACACGTTTCTTCTAGGAGCTGCGTTGGGATATTCCCGAGTGAATGGGACCATAGGCTGTACAGAGAAATATCTGCTTCTAAATACAAAATGGAGCTATCTAACTGAATGGTTGTCAATGTGTGCATTCAACTGACAGAGTTAAACTCACGTGTGGATTCAGCGGCTTGCAAACCCTTTCTGTGCAGAATCCCAAAACCGGTATTTCCAGCCCAATGCCGGTATACGTACTAAAGAGCAGGAAACTTCGTCTAAAACTCAGGAGAAACGTTTCCTTGAAACTGCTCTGCTGTGCGTTCGTTCACCTAAGAGAGTTGAATCTGTGTTGAGATTCAGCGAGTCAGAAACACGTTTCTTCTAGGAGCTGCGTTGGGATATTCCCGAGTGAATGGGACCATAGGCTGTACAGAGAAATATCTGCTTCTAAAACCAAAACGGAGCTATCTAACTGAATGGTTGTCAATGTGTGCATTCAAGAGACAGAGTTAAACTCACGTGTGGATTCAGCGGTTTGCAAACCCTTTCTGTGCAGAATCCCAAAACCGGTATTTCCAGCCCAATGCCGGCATACGTACTAAACAGCAGGAAACTTCGTCTAAAACTCAGGAGAAACGTTTCCTTGAAACTGCTCTGCTGTGCGTTCGTTCACCTAAGAGAGTTGAATCTATGTTGAGATTCAGCGAGTCAGAAACACGTTTCTTCTAGGAGCTGCGTTGGGATATTCCCGAGTGAAGGGGACCATAGGCTGTACAGAGAAATATCTGCTTCTAAAACCAAAACGGAGCTATCTAACTGAATGGTTGTCAATGTGTGCCTTCAACTGACAGAGTTAAACTCACGTGTGGATTCAGCGGTTTCCCAACCCTTTCTGTGCAGAATCCCAAAACCGGTATTTCCAGTCCAATGCCGGCATACGTACTAAAGAGCAGGAAACTTCGTCTAAAACTCAGGAGAAACGTTTCCTTGAAACTGCTCTGCTGTGCGTTCGTTCACCTAAGAGAGTTGAATCTATGTTGAGATTCAGCGAGTCAGAAACACGTTTCTTCTAGGAGCTGCGTTGGGATATTCCCGAGTGAATGGGACCATAGGCTGTACAGAGAAATATCTGCTTCTAAAACCAAAACGGAGCTATCTAACTGAATGGTTGTCAATGTGTGCATTCAACAGACAGAGATAAACTCACGTGTGGATTCAGCGGTTTGCAAACCCTTTCTGTGCAGAATCCCAAAACCGGTACTTCCAGCCCAATGCCGGCATACGTACTAAACAGCAGGAAACTTCGTCTAAAACTCAGGAGAAACGATTCCTTGAAACTTCTCTGCTGTTCGTTCGTTCACCTAAGAGAATTGAATCTATGTTGAGATTCAGCGAGTCAGAAACACGTTTCTTCTAGGAGCTGCGTTGGGATATTCCCGAGTGAATGGGACCATAGGCTGTACAGAGAAATATCTGCTTCTAAAACCAAAACGGAGCTATCTAACTGAATGGTTGTCAATGTGTGCCTTCAACTGACAGAGTTAAACTCACGTGTGGATTCAGCGGTTTGCCAATCCTTTCTGTGCAGAATCCCAAAACCGGTATTTCCAGTCCAATGCCGGCATACGTACTAAACAGCAGGAAACTTCGTCTAAAACTCAGGAGAAACGTTTCCTTGAAACTGCTCTGCTGTGCGTTCGTTCACCTAAGAGAGTTGAATCTATGTTGAGATTCAGCGAGTCAGAAACACGTTTCTTCTAGGAGCTGCGTTGGGATATTCCCGAGTGAATGGGACCATAGGCTGTACAGAGAAATATCTGCTTCTAAATACAAAATGGAGCTATCTAACTGAATGGTTGTCAATGTGTGCATTCAACTGACAGAGTTAAACTCACGTGTGGATTCAGCGGTTTGCCAACCCTTTCTGTGCAGAATCACAAAACCGGTATTTCCAGTCCAATGCCGGCATACGTACTAAACAGCAGGAAACTTCGTCTAAAACTCAGGAGAAACGTTTCCTTGAAACTGCTATGCTGTGCGTTCGTTCACCTAAGAGAGTTGAATCTATGTTGAGATTCAGCGAGTCAGAAACACGTTTCTTCTAGGAGCTGCGTTGGGATATTCCCGAGTGAATGGGACCATAGGCTGTACAGAGAAATATCTGCTTCTAAAACCAAAACGGAGCAATCTAACTGAATGGTTGTCAATGTGTGCATTCAACAGACAGAGTTAAACTCACGTGTGGATTCAGCGGTTTGCAAACCCTTTCTGTGCAGAATCCCAAAACCGGTATTTCCAGCCCAATGCCGGCATACGTACTAAACAGCAGGAAACTTCGTCTAAAACTCAGGAGAAACGATTCCTTGAAACTTCTCTGCTGTGCGTTCGTTCACCTAAGAGAATTGAATCTATGTTGAGATTCAGCGAGTCAGAAACACGTTTCTTCTAGGAGCTGCGTTGGGATATTCCCGAGTGAATGGGACCATAGGCTGTACAGAGAAATATCTGCTTCTAAAACCAAAACGGAGCTATCTAACTGAATGGTTGTCAATGTGTGCCTTCAACTGACAGAGTTAAACTCAGGTGTGGATTCAGCGGCTTGCAAACCCTTTCTGTGCAGAATCCCAAAACCGGTATTTCCAGCCCAATGCCGGCATACGTACTAAAGAGCAGGAAACTTCGTCTAAAACTCAGGAGAAACGTTTCCTTGAAACTGCTCTGCTGTGCGTTCGTTCACCTAAGAGAGTTGAATCTATGTTGAGATTCAGCGAGTCAGAAACACGTTTCTTCTAGGAGCTGCGTTGGGATATTCCCGAGTGAATGGGACCATAGGCTGTACAGAGAAATATCTGCTTCTAAATACAAAATGGAGCTATCTAACTGAATGGTTGTCAATGTGTGCATTCAACTGACAGAGTTAAACTCACGTGTGGATTCAGCGGTTTGCAAACCCTTTCTGTGCAGAATCCCAAAACCGGTATTTCCAGCCCAATGCCGGTATACGTACTAAAGAGCAGGAAACTTCGTCTAAAACTCAGGAGAAACGTTTCCTTGAAACTGCTCTGCTGTGCGTTCGTTCACCTAAGAGAGTTGAATCTATGTTGAGATTCAGCGAGTCAGAAACACGTTTCTTCTAGGAGCTGCGTTGGGATATTCCCGAGTGAATGGGACCATAGGCTGTACAGAGAAATATCTGCTTCTAAAACCAAAACGGAGCTATCTAACTGAATGGTTGTCAATGTGTGCATTCAAGAGACAGAGTTAAACTCACGTGTGGATTCAGCGGTTTGCAAACCCTTTCTGTGCAGAATCCCAAAACCGGTATTTCCAGCCCAATGCCGGCATACGTACTAAACAGCAGGAAACTTCGTCTAAAACTCAGGAGAAACGTTTCCTTGAAACTGCTCTGCTGTGCGTTCGTTCACCTAAGAGAGTTGAATCTATGTTGAGATTCAGCGAGTCAGAAACACGTTTCTTCTAGGAGGTGCGTTGGGATATTCCCGAGTGAATGGGACCATAGGCTGTACAGAGAAATATCTGCTTCTAAAACCAAAACGGAGCTATCTAACTGAATGGTTGTCAATGTGTGCATTCAAGAGACAGAGTTAAACTCACGTGTGGATTCAGCGGTTTGCAAACCCTTTCTGTGCAGAATCCCAAAACCGGTATTTCCAGCCCAATGCCGGCATACGTACTAAACAGCAGGAAACTTCGTCTAAAACTCAGGAGAAACGTTTCCTTGAAACTGCTCTGCTGTGCGTTCGTTCACCTAAGAGAGTTGAATCTATGTTGAGATTCAGCGAGTCAGAAACACTTTTCTTCTAGGAGCTGCGTTGGGATATTCCCGAGTGAAGGGGACCATAGGCTGTACAGAGAAATATCTGCTTCTAAAACCAAAACGGAGCTATCTAACTGAATGGTTGTCAATGTGTGCCTTCAACTGACAGAGTTAAACTCACGTGTGGATTCAGCGGTTTGCCAACCCTTTCTGTGCAGAATCCCAAAACCGGTATTTCCAGTCCAATGCCGGCATACGTACTAAAGAGCAGGAAACTTCGTCTAAAACTCAGGAGAAACGTTTCCTTGAAACTGCTCTGCTGTGCGTTCGTTCACCTAAGAGAGTTGAATCTATGTTGAGATTCAGCGAGTCAGAAACACGTTTCTTCTAGGAGCTGCGTTGGGATATTCCCGAGTGAATGGGACCATAGGCTGTACAGAGAAATATCTGCTTCTAAAACCAAAACGGAGCTATCTAACTGAATGGTTGTCAATGTGTGCATTCAACAGACAGAGATAAACTCACGTGTGGATTCAGCGGTTTGCAAACCCTTTCTGTGCAGAATCCCAAAACCGGTATTTCCAGCCCAATGCCGGCATACGTACTAAACAGCAGGAAACTTCGTCTAAAACTCAGGAGAAACGATTCCTTGAAACTTCTCTGCTGTGCGTTCGTTCACCTAAGAGAATTGAATCTATGTTGAGATTCAGCGAGTCAGAAACACGTTTCTTCTAGGAGCTGCGTTGGGATATTCCCGAGTGAATGGGACCATAGGCTGTACAGAGAAATATCTGCTTCTAAAACCAAAACGGAGCTATCTAACTGAATGGTTGTCAATGTGTGCCTTCAACTGACAGAGTTAAACTCACGTGTGGATTCAGCGGTTTGCAAACCCTTTCTGTGCAGAATCCCAAAACCGGTATTTCCAGCCCAATGCCGGCATACGTACTAAACAGCAGGATACTTCGTCTAAAACTCAGGAGAAACGATTCCTTGAAACTTCTCTGCTGTGCGTTCGTTCACCTAAGAGAGTTGAATCTATGTTGAGATTCAGCGAGTCAGAAACACGTTTCTTCTAGGAGCTGCGTTGGGATATTCCCGAGTGAATGGGACCATAGGCTGTACAGAGAAATATCTGCTTCTAAAACCAAAACGGAGCTATCTAACTGAATGGTTGTCAATGTGTGCATTCAAGAGACAGAGTTAAACTCACGTGTGGATTCAGCGGCTTGCAAACACTTTCTGTGCAGAATCCCAAAACCGGTATTTCCAGCCCAATGCCGGCATACGTACTAAAGAGCAGGAAACTTCGTCTAAAACTCAGGAGAAACGTTTCCTTGAAACTGCTCTGCTGTGCGTTCGTTCACCTAAGAGAGTTGAATCTATGTTGAGATTCAGCGAGTCAGAAACACGTTTCTTCTAGGAGCTGCGTTGGGATATTCCCGAGTGAATAGGACCATAGGCTGTACAGAGAAATATCTGCTTCTTAAACCAAAACGGAGCTATCTAACTGAATGGTTGTCAATGTGTGCATTCAACTGACAGAGTTAAACTCACGTGTGAATTCAGCGGTTTGCAAATCCTTTCTGTTCAGAATCCCAAAACCGGTATTTCCAGCCCAATGCCGGCATACGTACTAAACAGCAGGAAACTTCTTCTAAAACTCAGGAGAAACGTTTCCTTGAAACTGCTCTGCTGTGCGTTCGTTCACCTAAGAGAGTTGAAAATATGTTGAGATTCAGCGAGTCAGAAACACGTTTCTTCTAGGAGCTGCGTTGGGATATTCCCGAGTGAATGGGACCATAGGCTGTACAGAGAAATATCTGCTTCTAAATACAAAATGGAGCTATCTAACTGAATGGTTGTCAATGTGTGCATTCAACTGACAGAGTTAAACTCACGTGTGGATTCAGCGGCTTGCAAACCCTTTCTGTGCAGAATCCCAAAACCGGTATTTCCAGCCCAATGCCGGCATACGTACTAAAGAGCAGGAAACTTCGTCTAAAACTCAGGAGAAACGTTTCCTTGAAACTGCTCTGCTGTGCGTTCGTTCACCTAAGAGAGTTGAATCTATGTTGAGATTCAGCGAGTCAGAAACACGTTTCTTCTAGGAGCTGCGTTGGGATATTCCCGAGTGAAGGGGACCATAGGCTGTACAGAGAAATATCTGCTTCTAAAACCAAAACGGAGCTATCTAACTGAATGGTTGTCAATGTGTGCATTCAACAGACAGAGTTAAACTCACGTGTGGATTCAGCGGTTTGCAAACCCTTTCTGTGCAGAATCCCAAAACCGGTATTTCGAGCCCAATGCCGGCATACGTACTAAAGAGCAGGAAACTTCGTCTAAAACTCAGGAGAAACGATTCCTTGAAACTGCTCTGCTGTGCGTTCGTTCACCTAAGAGAGTTGAATCTATGTTGAGATTCAGCGAGTCAGAAACACGTTTCTTCTAGGAGCTGCGTTGGGATATTCCCGAGTGAATGGGACCATAGGCTGTACAGAGAAATATCTGCTTCTAAAACCAAAACGGAGCTATCTAACTGAATGGTTGTCCATGTGTGCCTTCAACTGACAGAGTTAAACTCACGTGTGGATTCAGCGGTTTGCAAACCCTTTCTGTGCAGAATCCCAAAACCGGTATTTCCAGCCCAATGCCGGCATACGTACTAAACAGCAGGAAACTTCGTCTAAAACTCAGGAGAAACGTTTCCTTGAAACTTCTCTGCTGTGCGTTCGTTCACCTAAGAGAGTTGAATCTATGTTGAGATTCAGCGAGTCAGAAACACGTTTCTTCTAGGAGCTGCGTTGGGATATTCCCGAGTGAATGGGACCATAGGCTGTACAGAGAAATATCTGCTTCTAAATACAAAATGGAGCTATCTAACTGAATGGTTGTCAATGTGTGCATTCAACTGACAGAGTTAAACTCACGTGTGGATTCAG
This sequence comes from Aotus nancymaae, assembly GCF_030222135.1. Classification (NCBI taxonomy): domain Eukaryota; kingdom Metazoa; phylum Chordata; class Mammalia; order Primates; family Aotidae; genus Aotus; species Aotus nancymaae. The sequence goes on along the minus strand of NW_026988514.1, from coordinate 726,487 downwards.
CGGTTTGCAAACCCTTTCTGTGCAGAATCCCAAAACCGGTATTTCCAGTCCAATGCCGGCATACGTACTAAACAGCAGGAAACTTCGTCTAAAACTCAGGAGAAACGATTCCTTGAAACTGCTCTGCTGTGCGTTCGTTCACCTAAGAGAGTTGAATCTATGTTGAGATTCAGCGAGTCAGAAACACGTTTCTTCTAGGAGCTGCGTTGGGATATTCCCGAGTGAATGGGACCATAGGCTGTACAGAGAAATATCTGCTTCTAAAACCAAAACGGAGCTATCTAACTGAATGGTTTCAATGTGTGCATTCAAGAGACAGAGTTAAACTCACGTGTGGATTCAGCGGTTTGCAAACCCTTTCTGTGCAGAATCCCAAAACCGGTATTTCCAGCCCAATGCCGGCATACGTACTAAACAGCAGGAAACTTCGTCTAAAACTCAGGAGAAACGTTTCCTTGAAACTTCTCTGCTGTGCGTTCGTTCACCTAAGGGAGTTGAATCTATGTTGAGATTCAGCGAGTCAGAAACACGTTTCTTCTAGGAGCTGCGTTGGGATATTCCCGAGTGAATGGGACCATAGGCTGTACAGAGAAATATCTGCTTCTAAATACAAAATGGAGCTATCTAACTGAATGGTTGTCAATGTGTGCATTCAACTGACCGAGTTAAACTCAGGTGTGGATTCAGCGGCTTGCAAACACTTTCTGTGCAGAATCCCAAAACCGGTATTTCCAGCCCAATGCCGGCATACGTACTAAAGAGCAGGAAACTTCGTCTAAAACTCAGGAGAAACGTTTCCTTGAAACTGCTCTGCTGTGCGTTCGTTCACCTAAGAGAGTTGAATCTATGTTGAGATTCAGCGAGTCAGAAACACGTTTCTTCTAGGAGCTGCGTTGGGATATTCCCGAGTGAATAGGACCATAGGCTGTACAGAGAAATATCTGCTTCTTAAACCAAAACGGAGCTATCTAACTGAATGGTTGTCAATGTGTGCATTCAACTGACAGAGTTAAACTCACGTGTGAATTCAGCGGTTTGCAAATCCTTTCTGTTCAGAATCCCAAAACCGGTATTTCCAGCCCAATGCCGGCATACATACTAAACAGCAGGAAACTTCTTCTAAAACTCAGGAGAAACGTTTCCTTGAAACTGCTCTGCTGTGCGTTCGTTCACCTAAGAGAGTTGAAAATATGTTGAGATTCAGCGAGTCAGAAACACGTTTCTTCTAGGAGCTGCGTTGGGATATTCCCGAGTGAATGGGACCATAGTCTGTACAGAGAAATTTCTGCTTCTAAAACCAAAACGGAGCTATCTAACTGAATGGTTGTCAATGTGTGCATTCAACAGACAGAGTTAAACTCACGTGTGGATTCAGCGGTTTGCAAACCCTTTCTGTGCAGAATCCCAAAACCGGTATTTCCAGCCCAATGCCGGCATACGTACTAAACAGCAGGAAACTTCGTCTAAAACTCAGGAGAAACGATTCCTTGAAACTGCTCTGCTGTGCGTTCGTTCACCTAAGAGAGTTGAATCTATGTTGAGATTCAGCGAGTCAGAAACACGTTTCTTCTAGGAGCTGCGTTGGGATATTCCCGAGTGAATGGGACCATAGGCTGTACAGAGAAATATCTGCTTCTAAATACAAAATGGAGCTATCTAACTGAATGGTTGTCAATGTGGGCATTCAACTGACAGAGTTAAACTCAGGTGTGGATTCAGCGGCTTGCAAACCCTTTCTGTGCAGAATCCCAAAACCGGTATTTCCAGCCCAATGCCGGCATACGTATTAAAGAGCAGGAAACTTCGTCTAAAACTCAGGAGAAACGTTTCCTTGAAACTGCTCTGCTGTGCGTTCGTTCACCTAAGAGAGTTGAATCTATGTTGAGATTCAGCGAGTCAGAAACACGTTTCTTCTAGGAGCTGCGTTGGGATATTCCCGAGTGAATGGGACCATAGGCTGTACAGAGAAATATCTGCTTCTAAATACAAAATGGAGCTATCTAACTGAATGGTTGTCAATGTGTGCATTCAACTGACAGAGTTAAACTCACGTGTGGATTCAGCGGCTTGCAAACCCTTTCTGTGCAGAATCCCAAAACCGGTATTTCCAGCCCAATGCCGGTATACATACTAAAGAGAAGGAAACTTCGTCTAAAACTCAGGAGAAACGTTTCCTTGAAACTGCTCTGCTGTGCGTTCGTTCACCTAAAAGAGTTGAATCTATGTTGAGATTCAGCGAGTCAGAAACACGTTTCTTCTAGGAGCTGCGTTGGGATATTCCCGAGTGAATGGGACCATAGGCTGTACAGAGAAATATCTGCTTCTAAAACCAAAACGGAGCTATCTAACTGAATGGTTGTCAATGCGTGCATTCAACAGACAGAGTTAAACTCACGTGTGGATTCAGCGGTTTGCAAACCCTTTCTGTGCAGAATCCCAAAACCGGTATTTCCAGCCCAATGCCGGCATACGTACTAAACAGCAGGAAACTTCGTCTAAAACTCAGGAGAAACGTTTCCTTGAAACTGCTCTGCTGTGCGTTCGTTCACCTAAGAGAGTTGAATCTATGTTGAGATTCAGCGACTCAGAAACACGTTTCTTCTAGGAGCTGCGTTGGGATATTCCCGAGTGAATGGGACCATAGGCTGTACAGAGAAATATCTGCTTCTAAAACCAAAACGGAGCTATCTAACTGAATGGTTGTCAATGTGTGCATTCAAGAGACAGAGTTAAACTCACGTGTGGATTCAGCGGTTTGCAAACCCTTTCTGTGCAGAATCCCAAAACCGGTATTTCCAGCCCAATGCCGGCATACGTACTAAACAGCAGGAAACTTCGTCTAAAACTCAGGAGAAACGTTTCCTTGAAACTGCTCTGCTGTGCGTTCGTTCACCTAAGAGAGTTGAATCTATGTTGAGATTCAGCGAGTCAGAAACACGTTTCTTCTAGGAGCTGCGTTGGGATATTCCCGAGTGAATGGGACCATAGGCTGTACAGAGAAATATCTGCTTCTAAAACCAAAACGGAGCTATCTAACTGAATGGTTGTCAATGTGTGCCTTCAACTGACAGAGTTAAACTCACGTGTGGATTCAGCGGTTTGCCAACCCTTTCTGTGCAGAATCCCAAAACCAGTATTTCCAGTCCAATGCCGGCATACGTACTAAAGAGCAGGAAACTTCGTCTAAAACTCAGGAGAAACGTTTCCTTGAAACTGCTCTGCTGTGCGTTCGTTCACCTAAGAGAGTTGAATCTATGTTGAGATTCAGCGAGTCAGAAACACGTTTCTTCTAGGAGCTGCGTTGGGATATTCCCGAGTGAATGGGACCATAGGCTGTACAGAGAAATATCTGCTTCTAAAACCAAAACGGAGCTATCTAACTGAATGGTTGTCAATGTGTGCATTCAACAGACAGAGTTAAACTCACGTGTGGATTCAGCGGTTTGCAAACCCTTTCTGTGCAGAATCCCAAAACCGGTATTTCCAGCCCAATGCCGGCATACGTACTAAACAGCAGGAAACTTCGTCTAAAACTCAGGAGAAACGATTCCTTGAAACTTCTCTGCTGTTCGTTCGTTCACCTAAGAGAATTGAATCTATGTTGAGATTCAGCGAGTCAGAAACACGTTTCTTCTAGGAGCTGCGTTGGGATATTCCCGAGTGAATGGGACCATAGGCTGTACAGGGAAATATCTGCTTCTAAAACCAAAACGGAGCTATCTAACTGAATGGTTGTCAATGTGTGCCTTCAACTGACAGAGTTAAACTCACGTGTGGATTCAGCGGTTTGCAAACCCTTTCTGTGCAGAATCCCAAAACCGGTATTTCCAGCCCAATGCCGGCATACGTACTAAACAGCAGGAAACTTCGTCTAAAACTCAGGAGAAACGATTCCTTGAAACTTCTCTGCTGTGCGTTCGTTCACCTAAGAGAGTTGAATCTATGTTGAGATTCAGCGAGTCAGAAACACGTTTCTTCTAGGAGCTGCGTTGGGATATTCCCGAGTGAATGGGACCATAGGCTGTACAGAGAAATATCTGCTTCTAAAACCAAAACGGAGCTATCTAACTGAATGGTTGTCAGTGTGTGCATTCAAGAGACAGAGTTAAACTCACGTGTGGATTCAGCGGTTTGCAAACCCTTTCTGTGCAGAATCCCAAAACCGGTATTTCCAGCCCAATGCCGGCATACGTACTAAACAGCAGGAAACTTCGTCTAAAACTCAGGAGAAACGTTTCCTTGAAACTGCTCTGCTGTGCGTTCGTTCACCTAAGAGAGTTGAATCTATGTTGAGATTCAGCGAGTCAGAAACACGTTTCTTCTAGGAGCTGCGTTGGGATATTCCCGAGTGAAGGGGACCATAGGCTGTACAGAGAAATATCTGCTTCTAAAACCAAAACGGAGCTATCTAACTGAATGGTTGTCAATGTGTGCCTTCAACTGACAGAGTTAAACTCACGTGTGGATTCAGCGGTTTGCCAACCCTTTCTGTGCAGAATCCCAAAACCGGTATTTCCAGTCCAATGCCGGCATACGTACTAAACAGCAGGAAACTTCGTCTAAAACTCAGGAGAAACGTTTCCTTGAAACTGCTCTGCTGTGCGTTCGTTCACCTAAGAGAGTTGAATCTATGTTGAGATTCAGCGAGTCAGAAACATGTTTCTTCTAGGAGATGCGTTGGGATATTCCCGAGTGAATGGGACCATAGGCTGTACAGAGAAATATCTGCTTCTAAAACCAAAACGGAGCTATCTAACTGAATGGTTGTCAATGTGTGCATTCAACAGACAGAGTTAAACTCACGTGTGGATTCAGCGGTTTGCAAACCCTTTCTGTGCAGAATCCCAAAACCGGTATTTCCAGCCCAATGCCGGCATACGTACTAAACAGCAGGAAACTTCGTCTAAAACTCAGGAGAAACGATTCCTTGAAACTTCTCTGCTGTGCGTTCGTTCACCTAAGAGAATTGAATCTATGTTGAGATTCAGCGAGTCAGAAACACGTTTCTTCTAGGAGCTGCGTTGGGATATTCCCGAGTGAATGGGACCATAGGCTGTACAGAGAAATATCTGCTTCTAAAACCAAAACGGAGCTATCTAACTGAATGGTTGTCAATGTGTGCCTTCAACTGACAGAGTTAAACTCACGTGTGGATTCAGCGGTTTGCAAACCCTTTCTGTGCAGAATCCCAAAACCGGTATTTCCAGCCCAATGCCGGCATACGTACTAAACAGCAGGAAACTTCGTCTAAAACTCAGGAGAAACGATTCCTTGAAACTGCTCTGCTGTGCGTTCGTTCACCTAAGAGAGTTGAATCTATGTTGAGATTCAGCGAGTCAGAAACACGTTTCTTCTAGGAGCTACGTTGGGATATTCCCGAGTGAATGGGACCATAGGCTGTACAGAGAAATATCTGCTTCTAAAACCAAAACGGAGCTATCTAACTGAATGGTTTCAATGTGTGCATTCAAGAGACAGAGTTAAACTCACGTGTGGATTCAGCGGTTTGCAAACCCTTTCTGTGCAGAATCCCAAAACCGGTATTTCCAGCCCAATGCCGGCATACGTACTAAACAGCAGGAAACTTCGTCTAAAACTCAGGAGAAACGTTTCCTTGAAACTGCTCTGCTGTGCGTTCGTTCACCTAAGAGAGTTGAATCTATGTTGAGATTCAGCGAGTCAGAAACACGTTTCTTCTAGGAGCTGCGTTGGGATATTCCCGAGTGAATGGGACCATAGGCTGTACAGAGAAATATCTGCTTCTAAAACCAAAACGGAGCTATCTAACTGAATGGTTGTCAATGTGTGCATTCAAGAGACAGAGTTAAACTCACGTGTGGATTCAGCGGTTTGCAAACCCTTTCTGTGCAGAATCCCAAAACCGGTATTTCCAGCCCAATGCCGGCATACCTACTAAACAGCAGGAAAGTTCGTCTAAAACTCAGGAGAAACGTTTCCTTGAAACTGCTCTGCTGTGCGTTCGTTCACCTAAGAGAGTTGAATCTATGTTGAGATTCAGCGAGTCAGAAACACGTTTCTTCTAGGAGCTGCGTTGGGATATTCCCGAGTGAATGGGACCATAGGCTGTACAGAGAAATATCTGCTTCTAAAACCAAAACGGAGCTATCTAACTGAATGGTTGTCAATGTGTGCCTTCAACTGACAGAGTTAAACTCACGTGTGGATTCAGCGGTTTGCAAACCCTTTCTGTGCAGAATCCCAAAACCGGTATTTCCAGCCCAATGCCGGCATACGTACTAAACAGCAGGAAACTTCGTCTAAAACTCAGGAGAAACGATTCCTTGAAACTTCTCTGCTGTGCGTTCGTTCACCTAAGAGAGTTGAATCTATGTTGAGATTCAGCGAGTCAGAAACACGTTTCTTCTAGGAGGTGCGTTGGGATATTCCCGAGTGAATGGGACCATAGGCTGTACAGAGAAATATCTGCTTCTAAAACCAAAACGGAGCTATCTAACTGAATGGTTGTCAATGTGTGCATTCAAGAGACAGAGTTAAACTCACGTGTGGATTCAGCGGTTTGCAAACCCTTTCTGTGCAGAATCCCAAAACCGGTATTTCCAGCCCAATGCCGGCATACGTACTAAACAGCAGGAAACTTCGTCTAAAACTCAGGAGAAACGTTTCCTTGAAACTGCTCTGCTGTGCGTTCGTTCACCTAAGAGAGTTGAATCTATGTTGAGATTCAGCGAGTCAGAAACACGTTTCTTCTAGGAGCTGCGTTGGGATATTCCCGAGTGAAGGGGACCATAGGCTGTACAGAGAAATATCTGCTTCTAAAACCAAAACGGAGCTATCTAACTGAATGGTTGTCAATGTGTGCCTTCAACTGACAGAGTTAAACTCACGTGTGGATTCAGCGGTTTGCCAACCCTTTCTGTGCAGAATCCCAAAACCGGTATTTCCAGTCCAATGCCGGCATACGTACTAAACAGCAGGAAACTTCGTCTAAAACTCAGGAGAAACGTTTCCTTGAAACTGCTCTGCTGTGCGTTCGTTCACCTAAGAGAGTTGAATCTATGTTGAGATTCAGCGAGTCAGAAACATGTTTCTTCTAGGAGATGCGTTGGGATATTCCCGAGTGAATGGGACCATAGGCTGTACAGAGAAATATCTGCTTCTAAAACCAAAACGGAGCTATCTAACTGAATGGTTGTCACTGTGTGCATTCAACAGACAGAGTTAAACTCACGTGTGGATTCAGCGGTTTGCAAACCCTTTCTGTGCAGAATCCCAAAACCGGTATTTCCAGCCCAATGCCGGCATACGTACTAAACAGCAGGAAACTTCGTCTAAAACTCAGGAGAAACGATTCCTTGAAACTTCTCTGCTGTGCGTTCGTTCACCTAAGAGAATTGAATCTATGTTGAGATTCAGCGAGTCAGAAACACGTTTCTTCTAGGAGCTGCGTTGGGATATTCCCGAGTGAATGGGACCATAGGCTGTACAGAGAAATATCTGCTTCTAAAACCAAAACGGAGCTATCTAACTGAATGGTTGTCAATGTGTGCCTTCAACTGACAGAGTTAAACTCACGTGTGGATTCAGCGGTTTGCAAACCCTTTCTGTGCAGAATCCCAAAACCGGTATTTCCAGCCCAATGCCGGCATACGTACTAAACAGCAGGAAACTTCGTCTAAAACTCAGGAGAAACGATTCCTTGAAACTGCTCTGCTGTGCGTTCGTTCACCTAAGAGAGTTGAATCTATGTTGAGATTCAGCGAGTCAGAAACACGTTTCTTCTAGGAGCTACGTTGGGATATTCCCGAGTGAATGGGACCATAGGCTGTACAGAGAAATATCTGCTTCTAAAACCAAAACGGAGCTATCTAACTGAATGGTTTCAATGTGTGCATTCAAGAGACAGAGTTAAACTCACGTGTGGATTCAGCGGTTTGCAAACCCTTTCTGTGCAGAATCCCAAAACCGGTATTTCCAGCCCAATGCCGGCATACGTACTAAACAGCAGGAAACTTCGTCTAAAACTCAGGAGAAACGTTTCCTTGAAACTGCTCTGCTGTGCGTTCGTTCACCTAAGAGAGTTGAATCTATGTTGAGATTCAGCGAGTCAGAAACACGTTTCTTCTAGGAGCTGCGTTGGGATATTCCCGAGTGAATGGGACCATAGGCTGTACAGAGAAATATCTGCTTCTAAAACCAAAACGGAGCTATCTAACTGAATGGTTGTCAATGTGTGCATTCAAGAGACAGAGTTAAACTCACGTGTGGATTCAGCGGTTTGCAAACCCTTTCTGTGCAGAATCCCAAAACCGGTATTTCCAGCCCAATGCCGGCATACGTACTAAACAGCAGGAAACTTCGTCTAAAACTCAGGAGAAACGTTTCCTTGAAACTGCTCTGCTGTGCGTTCGTTCACCTAAGAGAGTTGAATCTATGTTGAGATTCAGCGAGTCAGAAACACGTTTCTTCTAGGAGCTGCGTTGGGATATTCCCGAGTGAAGGGGACCATAGGCTGTACAGAGAAATATCTGCTTCTAAAACCAAAACGGAGCTATCTAACTGAATGGTTGTCAATGTGTTCCTTCAACTGACAGAGTTAAACTCACGTGTGGATTCAGCGGTTTGCCAACCCTTTCTGTGCAGAATCCCAAAACAGGTATTTCCAGTCCAATGCCGGCATACGTACTAAAGAGCAGGAAACTTCGTCTAAAACTCAGGAGAAACGTTTCCTTGAAACTGCTCTGCTGTGCGTTCGTTCACCTAAGAGAGTTGAATCTATGTTGAGATTCAGCGAGTCAGAAACACGTTTCTTCTAGGAGCTGCGTTGGGATATTCCCGAGTGAATGGGACCATAGGCTGTACAGAGAAATATCTGCTTCTAAAACCAAAACGGAGCTATCTAACTGAATGGTTGTCAATGTGTGCATTCAAGAGACAGAGTTAAACTCACGTGTGGATTCAGCGGTTTGGAAACCCTTTCTGTGCAGAATCCCAAAACCGGTATTTCCAGCCCAATGCCGGCATACGTACTAAACAGCAGGAAACTTCGTCTAAAACTCAGGAGAAACGTTTCCTTGAAACTGCTCTGCTGTGCGTTCGTTCACCTAAGAGAGTTGAATCTATGTTGAGATTCAGCGAGTCAGAAACACGTTTCTTCTAGGAGCTGCGTTGGGATATTCCCGAGTGAAGGGGACCATAGGCTGTACAGAGAAATATCTGCTTCTAAAACCAAAACGGAGCTATCTAACTGAATGGTTGTCAATGTGTGCCTTCAACTGACAGAGTTAAACTCACGTGTGGATTCAGCGGTTTGCCAACCCTTTCTGTGCAGAATCCCAAAACCGGTATTTCCAGTCCAATGCCGGCATACGTACTAAACAGCAGGAAACTTCGTCTAAAACTCAGGAGAAACGTTTCCTTGAAACTGCTCTGCTGTGCGTTCGTTCACCTAAGAGAGTTGAATCTATGTTGAGATTCAGCGAGTCAGAAACACGTTTCTTCTAGGAGATGCGTTGGGATATTCCCGAGTGAATGGGACCATAGGCTGTACAGAGAAATATCTGCTTCTAAAACCAAAACGGAGCTATCTAACTGAATGGTTGTCAATGTGTGCATTCAACAGACAGAGTTAAACTCACGTGTGGATTCAGCGGTTTGCAAACCCTTTCTGTGCAGAATCCCAAAACCGGTATTTCCAGCCCAATGCCGGCATACGTACTAAACAGCAGGAAACTTCGTCTAAAACTCAGGAGAAACGATTCCTTGAAACTTCTCTGCTGTGCGTTCGTTCACCTAAGAGAATTGAATCTATGTTGAGATTCAGCGAGTCAGAAACACGTTTCTTCTAGGAGCTGCGTTGGGATATTCCCGAGTGAATGGGACCATAGGCTGTACAGAGAAATATCTGCTTCTAAAACCAAAACGGAGCTATCTAACTGAATGGTTGTCAATGTGTGCCTTCAACTGACAGAGTTAAACTCACGTGTGGATTCAGCGGTTTGCAAACCCTTTCTGTGCAGAATCCCAAAACCGGTATTTCCAGCCCAATGCCGGCATACGTACTAAACAGCAGGAAACTTCGTCTGAAACTCAGGAGAAACGATTCCTTGAAACTTCTCTGCTGTGCGTTCGTTCACCTAAGAGAGTTGAATCTATGTTGAGATTCAGCGAGTCAGAAACACGTTTCTTCTAGGAGCTGCGTTGGGATATTCCCGAGTGAATGGGACCATAGGCTGTACAGAGAAATATCTGCTTCTAAAACCAAAACGGAGCTATCTAACTGAATGGTTTCAATGTGTGCATTCAAGAGACAGAGTTAAACTCACGTGTGGATTCAGCGGTTTGCAAACCCTTTCTGTGCAGAATCCCAAAACCGGTATTTCCAGCCCAATGCCGGCATACGTACTAAACAGCAGGAAACTTCGTCTAAAACTCAGGAGAAACGTTTCCTTGAAACTGCTCTGCTGTGCGTTCGTTCACCTAAGAGAGTTGAATCTATGTTGAGATTCAGCGAGTCAGAAACACGTTTCTTCTAGGAGCTGCGTTGGGATATTCCCGAGTGAATGGGACCATAGGCTGTACAGAGAAATATCTGCTTCTAAAACCAAAACGGAGCTATCTAACTGAATGGTTGTCAATGTGTGCATTCAAGAGACAGAGTTAAACTCACGTGTGGATTCAGCGGTTTGCAAACCCTTTCTGTGCAGAATCCCAAAACCGGTATTTCCAGCCCAATGCCGGCATACGTACTAAACAGCAGGAAACTTCGTCTAAAACTCAGGAGAAACGTTTCCTTGAAACTGCTCTGCTGTGCGTTCGTTCACCTAAGAGAGTTGAATCTATGTTGAGATTCAGCGAGTCAGAAACACGTTTCTTCTAGGAGCTGCGTTGGGATATTCCCGAGTGAAGGGGACCATAGGCTGTACAGAGAAATATCTGCTTCTAAAACCAAAACGGAGCTATCTAACTGAATGGTTGTCAATGTGTGCCTTCAACTGACAGAGTTAAACTCACGTGTGGATTCAGCGGTTTGCAAACCCTTTCTGTGCAGAATCCCAAAACCGGTATTTCCAGTCCAATGCCGGCATACGTACTAAAGAGCAGGAAACTTCGTCTAAAACTCAGGAGAAACGTTTCCTTGAAACTGCTCTGCTGTGCGTTCGTTCACCTAAGAGAGTTGAATCTATGTTGAGATTCAGCGAGTCAGAAACACTTTTCTTCTAGGAGCTGCGTTGGGATATTCCCGAGTGAATGGAACCATAGGCTGTACAGAGAAATATCTGCTTCTAAAACCAAAACGGAGCTATCTAACTGAATGGTTGTCAATGTGTGCATTCAACAGACAGAGTTAAACTCACGTGTGGATTCAGCGGTTTGCAAACCCTTTCTGTGCAGAATCCCAAAACCGGTATTTCCAGCCCAATGCCGGCATACGTACTAAACAGCAGGAAACTTCGTCTAAAACTCAGGAGAAACGATTCCTTGAAACTTCTCTGCTGTGCGTTCGTTCACCTAAGAGAATTGAATCTATGTTGAGATTCAGCGAGTCAGAAACACGTTTCTTCTAGGAGCTGCGTTGGGATATTCCCGAGTGAATGGGACCATAGGCTGTACAGAGAAATATCTGCTTCTAAAACCAAAACGGAGCTATCTAACTGAATGGTTGTCAATGTGTGCCTTCAACTGACAGAGTTAAACTCACGTGTGGATTCAGCGGTTTGCAAACCCTTTCTGTGCAGAATCCCAAAACCGGTATTTCCAGCCCAATGCCGGCATACGTACTAAACAGCAGGAAACTTCGTCTAAAACTCAGGAGAAACGATTCCTTGAAACTTCTCTGCTGTGCGTTCGTTCACCTAAGAGAGTTGAATCTATGTTGAGATTCAGCGAGTCAGAAACACGTTTCTTCTAGGAGCTGCGTTGGGATATTCCCGAGTGAATGGGACCATAGGCTGTACAGAGAAATATCTGCTTCTAAAACCAAAACGGAGCTATCTAACTGAATGGTTGTCAATGTGTGCATTCACGAGACAGAGTTAAACTCACGTGTGGATTCAGCGGTTTGCAAACCCTTTCTGTGCAGAATCCCAAAACCGGTATTTCCAGCCCAATGCCGGCATACGTACTAAACAGCAGGAAACTTCGTCTAAAACTCAGGAGAAACGTTTCCTTGAAACTGCTCTGCTGTGCGTTCGTTCACCTAAGAGAGTTGAATCTATGTTGAGATTCAGCGAGTCAGAAACACGTTTCTTCTAGGAGCTGCGTTGGGATATTCCCGAGTGAAGGGGACCATAGGCTGTACAGAGAAATATCTGCTTCTAAAACCAAAACGGAGCTATCTAACTGAATGGTTGTCAATGTGTGCATTCAAGAGACAGAGTTAAACTCACGTGTGGATTCAGCGGTTTGCCAACCCTTTCTGTGCAGAATCCCAAAACCGGTATTTCCAGTCCAATGCCGGCATACGTACTAAAGAGCAGGAAACTTCGTCTAAAACTCAGGAGAAACGTTTCCTTGAAACTGCTCTGCTGTGCGTTCGTTCACCTAAGAGAGTTGAATCTATGTTGAGATTCAGCGAGTCAGAAACACGTTTCTTCTAGGAGCTGCGTTGGGATATTCCCGAGTGAATGGGACCATAGGCTGTACAGAGAAATATCTGCTTCTAAAACCAAAACGGAGCTATCTAACTGAATGGTTGTCAATGTGTGCATTCAACAGACAGAGTTAAACTCACGTGTGGATTCAGCGGTTTGCAAACCCTTTCTGTGCAGAATCCCAAAACCGGTATTTCCAGCCCAATGCCGGCATACGTACTAAACAGCAGGAAACTTCGTCTAAAACTCAGGAGAAACATTTCCTTGAAACTTCTCTGCTGTGCGTTCGTTCACCTAAGAGAGTTGAATCTATGTTGAGATTCAGCGAGTCAGAAACACGTTTCTTCTAGGAGCTGCGTTGGGATATTCCCGAGTGAATGGGACCATAGGCTGTACAGAGAAATATCTGCTTCTAAATACAAAATGGAGCTATCTAACTGAATGGTTGTCAATGTGTGCATTCAACTGACCGAGTTAAACTCAGGTGTGGATTCAGCGGCTTGCAAACACTTTCTGTGCAGAATCCCAAAACCGGTATTTCCAGCCCAATGCCGGCATACGTACTAAAGAGCAGGAAACTTCGTCTAAAACTCAGGAGAAACGTTTCCTTGAAACTGCTCTGCTGTGCGTTCGTTCACCTAAGAGAGTTGAATCTATGTTGAGATTCAGCGAGTCAGAAACACGTTTCTTCTAGGAGCTGCGTTGGGATATTCCCGAGTGAATAGGACCATAGGCTGTACAGAGAAATATCTGCTTCTTAAACCAAAACGGAGCTATCTAACTGAATGGTTGTCAATGTGTGCATTCAACTGTCAGAGTTAAACTCACGTGTGAATTCAGCGGTTTGCAAATCCTTTCTGTTCAGAATCCCAAAACCGGTATTTCCAGCCCAATGCCGGCATACGTACTAAACAGCAGGAAACTTCTTCTAAAACTCAGGAGAAACGTTTCCTTGAAACTGCTCTGCTGTGCGTTCGTTCACCTAAGAGAGTTGAAAATATGTTGAGATTCAGCGAGTCAGAAACACGTTTCTTCTAGGAGCTGCGTTGGGATATTCCCGAGTGAATGGGACCATAGGCTGTACAGAGAAATATCTGCTTCTAAATACAAAATGGAGCTATCTAACTGAATGGTTGTCAATGTGTGCATTCAACTGACAGAGTTAAACTCACGTGTGGATTCAGCGGCTTGCAAACCCTTTCTGTGCAGAATCCCAAAACCGGTATTTCCAGCCCAATGCCGGCATACGTACTAAAGAGCAGGAAACTTCGTCTAAAACTCAGGAGAAACGTTTCCTTGAAACTGCTCTGCTGTGCGTTCGTTCACCTAAGAGAGTTGAATCTATGTTGAGATTCAGCGAGTCAGAAACACGTTTCTTCTAGGAGCTGCGTTGGGATATTCCCGAGTGAATAGGACCATAGGCTGTACAGAGAAATATCTGCTTCTTAAACCAAAACGGAGCTATCTAACTGAATGGTTGTCAATGTGTGCATTCAACTGACAGAGTTAAACTCACGTGTGAATTCAGCGGTTTGCAAATCCTTTCTGTTCAGAATCCCAAAACCGGTATTTCCAGCCCAATGCCGGCATACGTACTAAACAGCAGGAAACTTCTTCTAAAACTCAGGAGAAACGTTTCCTTGAAACTGCTCTGCTGTGCGTTCGTTCACCTAAGAGAGTTGAAAATATGTTGAGATTCAGCGAGTCAGAAACACGTTTCTTCTAGGAGCTGCGTTGGGATATTCCCGAGTGAATGGGACCATAGGCTGTACAGAGAAATATCTGCTTCTAAATACAAAATGGAGCTATCTAACTGAATGGTTGTCAATGTGTGCATTCAACTGACAGAGTTAAACTCACGTGTGGATTCAGCGGCTTGCAAACCCTTTCTGTGCAGAATCCCAAAACCGGTATTTCCAGCCCAATGCCGGCATACGTACTAAAGAGCAGGAAACTTCGTCTAAAACTCAGGAGAAACGTTTCCTTGAAACTGCTCTGCTGTGCGTTCGTTCACCTAAGAGAGTTGAATCTATGTTGAGATTCAGCGAGTCAGAAACACGTTTCTTCTAGGAGCTGCGTTGGGATATTCCCGAGTGAAGGGGACCATAGGCTGTACAGAGAAATATCTGCTTCTAAAACCAAAACGGAGCTATCTAACTGAATGGTTGTCAATGTGTGCATTCAACAGACAGAGTTAAACTCACGTGTGGATTCAGCGGTTTGCAAACCCTTTCTGTGCAGAATCCCAAAACCGGTATTTCGAGCCCAATGCCGACATACGTACTAAAGAGCAGGAAACTTCGTCTAAAACTCAGGAGAAACGATTCCTTGAAACTGCTCTGCTGTGCGTTCGTTCACCTAAGAGAGTTGAATCTATGTTGAGATTCAGCGAGTCAGAAACACGTTTCTTCTAGGAGCTGCGTTGGGATATTCCCGAGTGAATGGGACCATAGGCTGTACAGAGAAATATCTGCTTCTAAAACCAAAATGGAGCTATCTAACTGAATGGTTGTCAATGTGTGCATTCAACTGACAGAGTTAAACTCAGGTGTGGATTCAGCGGCTTGCAAACCCTTTCTGTGCAGAATCCCAAAACCGGTATTTCCAGCCCAATGCCGGCATACGTACTAAAGAGCAGGAAACTTCGTCTAAAACTCAGGAGAAACGTTTCCTTGAAACTGCTCTGCTGTGCGTTCGTTCACCTAAGAGAGTTGAATCTATGTTGAGATTCAGCGAGTCAGAAACACGTTTCTTCTAGGAGCTGCGTTGGGATATTCCCGAGTGAATGGGACCATAGGCTGTACAGAGAAATATCTGCTTCTAAAACCAAAACGGAGCTATCTAACTGAATGGATGTCAATGTGTGCATTCAACAGACAGAGTTAAACTCACGTGTGGATTCAGCGGTTTGCAAACCCTTTCTGTGCAGAATCCCAAAACCGGTATTTCCAGCCCAATGCCGGCATACGTACTAAACAGCAGGAAACTTCGTCTAAAACTCAGGAGAAACGTTTCCTTGAAACTGCTCTGCTGTGCGTTCGTTCACCTAAGAGAGTTGAATCTATGTTGAGATTCAGCGAGTCAGAAACACGTTTCTTCTAGGAGCTGCGTTGGGATATTCCCGAGTGAATGGGACCATAGGCTGTACAGAGAAATATCTGCTTCTAAATACAAAATGGAGCTATCTAACTGAATGGTTGTCAATGTGTGCATTCAACTGACCGAGTTAAACTCAGGTGTGGATTCAGCGGCTTGCAAACACTTTCTGTGCAGAATCCCAAAACCGGTATTTCCAGCCCAATGCCGGCATACGTACTAAAGAGCAGGAAACTTCGTCTAAAACTCAGGAGAAACGTTTCCTTGAAACTGCTCTGCTGTGCGTTCGTTCACCTAAGAGAGTTGAATCTATGTTGAGATTCAGCGAGTCAGAAACACGTTTCTTCTAGGAGCTGCGTTGGGATATTCCCGAGTGAATAGGACCATAGGCTGTACAGAGAAATATCTGCTTCTTAAACCAAAACGGAGCTATCTAACTGAATGGTTGTCAATGTGTGCATTCAACTGACAGAGTTAAACTCACGTGTGAATTCAGCGGTTTGCAAATCCTTTCTGTTCAGAATCCCAAAACCGGTATTTCCAGCCCAATGCCGGCATACGTACTAAACAGCAGGAAACTTCTTCTAAAACTCAGGAGAAACGTTTCCTTGAAACTGCTCTGCTGTGCGTTCGTTCACCTAAGAGAGTTGAAAATATGTTGAGATTCAGCGAGTCAGAAACACGTTTCTTCTAGGAGCTGCGTTGAGATATTCCCGAGTGAATGGGACCATAGGCTGTACAGAGAAATATCTGCTTCTAAATACAAAATGGAGCTATCTAACTGAATGGTTGTCAATGTGTGCATTCAACTGACAGAGTTAAACTCACGTGTGGATTCAGCGGCTTGCAAACCCTTTCTGTGCAGAATCCCAAAACCGGTATTTCCAGCCCAATGCCGGCATACGTACTAAAGAGCAGGAAACTTCGTCTAAAACTCAGGAGAAACGTTTCCTTGAAACTGCTCTGCTGTGCGTTCGTTCACCTAAGAGAGTTGAATCTATGTTGAGATTCAGCGAGTCAGAAACACGTTTCTTCTAGGAGCTGCGTTGGGATATTCCCGAGTGAAGGGGACCATAGGCTGTACAGAGAAATATCTGCTTCTAAAACCAAAACGGAGCTATCTAACTGAATGGTTGTCAATGTGTGCATTCAACAGACAGAGTTAAACTCACGTGTGGATTCAGCGGTTTGCAAACCCTTTCTGTGCAGAATCCCAAAACCGGTATTTCGAGCCCAATGCCGACATACGTACTAAAGAGCAGGAAACTTCGTCTAAAACTCAGGAGAAACGATTCCTTGAAACTGCTCTGCTGTGCGTTCGTTCACCTAAGAGAGTTGAATCTATGTTGAGATTCAGCGAGTCAGAAACACGTTTCTTCTAGGAGCTGCGTTGGGATATTCCCGAGTGAATGGGACCATAGGCTGTACAGAGAAATATCTGCTTCTAAAACCAAAATGGAGCTATCTAACTGAATGGTTGTCAATGTGTGCATTCAACTGACAGAGTTAAACTCAGGTGTGGATTCAGCGGCTTGCAAACCCTTTCTGTGCAGAATCCCAAAACCGGTATTTCCAGCCCAATGCCGGCATACGTACTAAAGAGCAGGAAACTTCGTCTAAAACTCAGGAGAAACGTTTCCTTGAAACTGCTCTGCTGTGCGTTCGTTCACCTAAGAGAGTTGAATCTATGTTGAGATTCAGCGAGTCAGAAACACGTTTCTTCTAGGAGCTGCGTTGGGATATTCCCGAGTGAATGGGACCATAGGCTGTACAGAGAAATATCTGCTTCTAAAACCAAAACGGAGCTATCTAACTGAATGGATGTCAATGTGTGCATTCAACAGACAGAGTTAAACTCACGTGTGGATTCAGCGGTTTGCAAACCCTTTCTGTGCAGAATCCCAAAACCGGTATTTCCAGCCCAATGCCGGCATACGTACTAAACAGCAGGAAACTTCGTCTAAAACTCAGGAGAAACGTTTCCTTGAAACTGCTCTGCTGTGCGTTCGTTCACCTAAGAGAGTTGAATCTATGTTGAGATTCAGCGAGTCAGAAACACGTTTCTTCTAGGAGCTGCGTTGGGATATTCCCGAGTGAATGGGACCATAGGCTGTACAGAGAAATATCTGCTTCTAAAACCAAAACGGAGCTATCTAACTGAATGGTTGTCAATGTGTGCATTCAAGAGACAGAGTTAAACTCACGTGTGGATTCAGCGGTTTGCAAACCCTTTCTGTGCAGAATCCCAAAACCGGTATTTCCAGCCCAATGCCGGCATACGTACTAAACAGCAGGAAACTTCGTCTAAAACTCAGGAGAAACGTTTCCTTGAAACTGCTCTGCTGTGCGTTCGTTCACCTAAGAGAGTTGAATCTATGTTGAGATTCAGCGAGTCAGAAACACGTTTCTTCTAGGAGCTGCGTTGGGATATTCCCGAGTGAATGGGTCCATAGGCTGTACAGAGAAATATCTGCTTCTAAAACCAAAACGGAGCTATCTAACTGAATGGTTGTCAATGTGTGCATTCAAGAGACAGAGGTAAACTCACGTGTGGATTCAGCGGTTTGCAAACCCTTTCTGTGCAGAATCCCAAAACCGGTATTTCCAGCCCAATGCCGGCATACGTACTAAACAGCAGGAAACTTCGTCTAAAACTCAGGAGAAACGTTTCCTTGAAACTGCTCTGCTGTGCGTTCGTTCACCTAAGAGAGTTGAATCTATGTTGAGATTCAGCGAGTCAGAAACACGTTTCTTCTAGGAGCTGCGTTGGGATATTCCCGAGTGAAGGGGACCATAGGCTGTACAGAGAAATATCTGCTTCTAAAACCAAAACGGAGCTATCTAACTGAATGGTTGTCAATGTGTGCCTTCAACTGACAGAGTTAAACTCACGTGTGGATTCAGCGGTTTGCAAACCCTTTCTGTGCAGAATCCCAAAACCGGTATTTCCAGCCCAATGCCGGCATACGTACTAAACAGCAGGAAACTTCGTCTAAAACTCAGGAGAAACGTTTCCTTGAAACTGCTCTGCTGTGCGTTCGTTCACCTAAGAGAGTTGAATCTATGTTGAGATTCAGCGAGTCAGAAACACGTTTCTTCTAGGAGCTGCGTTGGGATATTCCCGAGTGAATGGGACCATAGGCTGTACAGAGAAATATCTGCTTCTAAAACCAAAACGGAGCTATCTAACTGAATGGTTGTCAATGTGTGCATTCAACAGACAGAGTTAAACTCACGTGTGGATTCAGCGGTTTGCAAACCCTTTCTGTGCAGAATCCCAAAACCGGTATTTCCAGCCCAATGCCGGCATACATACTAAACAGCAGGAAACTTCTTCTAAAACTGAGTAGAAACGTTTCCTTGAAGCTGCTCTGCTGTGCGTTCGTTCACCTAAGAGAGTTGAATCTATGTTGAGATTCAGCGAGTCAGAAACACGTTTCTTCTAGGAGCTGCGTTGGGATATTCCCGAGTGAATGGGACCATAGGCTGTACAGAGAAATATCTGCTTCTAAATACAAAATGGAGCTATCTAACTGAATGGTTGTCAATGTGTGCATTCAACAGACAGAGTTAAACTCACGTGTGGATTCAGCGGCTTGCAAACCCTTTCTGTGCAGAATCCCAAAACCGGTATTTCCAGCCCAATGCCGGCATACGTACTAAAGAGCAGGAAACTTCGTCTAAAATTCAGGAGAAACGTTTCCTTGAAACTGCTCTGCTGTGCGTTCGTTCACCTAAGAGAGTTGAATCTATGTTGAGATTCAGCGAGTCAGAAACACGTTTCTTCTAGGAGGTGCGTTGGGATATTCCCGAGTGAATGGGACCATAGGCTGTACAGAGAAATATCTGCTTCTAAAACCAAAACGGAGCTATCTAACTGAATGGTTGTCAATGTGTGCATTCAACAGACAGAGTTAAACTCACGTGTGGATTCAGCGGTTTGCAAACCCTTTCTGTGCAGAATCCCAAAACCGGTATTTCCAGCCCAATGCCGGCATACGTACTAAAGAGCAGGAAACTTTGTCTTAAACTCAGGAGAAACGTTTCCTTGAAACTGCTCTGCTGTGCGTTCGTTCACCTAAGAGAGTTGAATCTATGTTGAGATTCAGCGAGTCAGAAACACGTTTCTTCTAGGAGCTGCGTTGGGATATTCCCGAGTGAATGGGACCATAGGCTGTACAGAGAAATATCTGCTTCTAAAACCAACACGGAGCTATCTAACTGAATGGTTGTCAATGTGTGCATTCAACTGACAGAGTTAAACTCACGTGTGAATTCAGCGGTTTGCAAACCCTTTCTGTGCAGAATCCCAAAACCGGTATTTCCAGCCCAATGCCGGCATACGTACTAAACAGCAGGAAACTTCGTCTAAAACTCAGGAGAAACGTTTCCTTGAAACTGCTCTGCTGTGCGTTCATTCACGTAAGAGAGTTGAATCTATGTTGAGATTCAGCGAGTCAGAAACACGTTTCTTCTAGGAGCTGCGTTGGGATATTCCCGAGTGAATGGGACCATAGGCTGTACAGAGAAATATCTGCTTCTCAAACCAAAACGGAGCTATCTAACTGAATGGTTGTCAATGTGTGCATTCAAGAGACAGAGTTAATCTCACGTGTGGATTCAGCGGTTTGCAAACCCTTTCTGTGCAGAATCCCAAAACCGGTATTTCCAGCCCAATGCCGGCATACATACTAAACAGCAGGAAACTTCGTCTAAAACTCAGGAGAAACGTTTCCTTGAAACTTCTCTGCTGTGCGTTCGTTCACCTAAGAGAGTTGAATCTATGTTGAGATTCAGCGAGTCAGAAACACGTTTCTTCTAGGAGTTGCGTTGGGATATTCCCGAGTGAATGGGACCATAGGCTGTACAGAGAAATATCTGCTTCTAAATACAAAATGGAGCTATCTAACTGAATGGTTGTCAATGTGTGCATTCAACTGACAGAGTTAAACTCACGTGTGGATTCAGCGGCTTGCAAACCCTTTCTGTGCAGAATCCCAAAACCGGTATTTCCAGCCCAATGCCGGCATACGTACTAAAGAGCAGGAAACTTCGTCTAAAACTCAGGAGAAACGTTTCCTTGAAACTGCTCTGCTGTGCGTTCGTTCACCTAAGTGAGTTGAATCTATGTTGAGATTCAGCGAGTCAGAAACACGTTTCTTCTAGGAGCTGCGTTGGGATATTCCCGAGTGAAGGGGACCATAGGCTGTACAGAGAAATATCTGCTTCCAAAACCAAAACGGAGCTATCTAACTGAATGGTTGTCAATGTGTGCATTCAACTGACAGAGTTAAACTCACGTGTGAATTCAGATGTTTGCAAATCCTTTCTGTTCAGAATCCCAAAACCGGTATTTCCAGCCCAATGCCGGCATACGTACTAAACAGCAGGAAACTTCGTCTAAAACTCAGGAGAAACGTTTCCTTGAAACTGCTCTGCTGTGCGTTCGTTCACCTAAGAGAGTTGAATCTATGTTGAGATTCAGTGAGTCAGAAACACGTTTCTTCTAGGAGCTGCGTTGGGATATTCCCGAGTGAATGGGACCATAGGCTGTACAGAGAAATATCTGCTTCTAAAACCAAAACGGAGCTATCTAACTGAATGGTTGTCAATGTGTGCATTCAACAGACAGAGTTAAACTCACGTGTGGATTCAGCGGTTTGCAAACCCTTTCTGTGCAGAATCCCAAAACCGGTATTTCCAGCCCAATGCCGGCATACATACTAAACAGCAGGAAACTTCTTCTAAAACTGAGTAGAAACGTTTCCTTGAAACTGCTCTGCTGTGCGTTCGTTCACCTAAGAGAGTTGAATCTATGTTGAGATTCAGCGAGTCAGAAACACGTTTCTTCTAGGAGCTGCGTTGGGATATTCCCGAGTGAATGGGACCATAGGCTGTACAGAGAAATATCTGCTTCTAAATACAAAATGGAGCTATCTAACTGAATGGTTGTCAATGTGTGCATTCAACAGACAGAGTTAAACTCACGTGTGGATTCAGCGGCTTGCAAACCCTTTCTGTGCAGAATCCCAAAACCGGTATTTCCAGCCCAATGCCGGCATACGTACTAAAGAGCAGGAAACTTCGTCTAAAATTCAGGAGAAACGTTTCCTTGAAACTGCTCTGCTGTGCGTTCGTTCACCTAAGAGAGTTGAATCTATGTTGAGATTCAGCGAGTCAGAAACACGTTTCTTCTAGGAGGTGCGTTGGGATATTCCCGAGTGAATGGGACCATAGGCTGTACAGAGAAATATCTGCTTCTAAAACCAAAACGGAGCTATCTAACTGAATGGTTGTCAATGTGTGCATTCAACAGACAGAGTTAAACTCACGTGTGGATTCAGCGGTTTGCAAACCCTTTCTGTGCAGAATCCCAAAACCGGTATTTCCAGCCCAATGCCGGCATACGTACTAAAGAGCAGGAAACTTTGTCTTAAACTCAGGAGAAACGTTTCCTTGAAACTGCTCTGCTGTGCGTTCGTTCACCTAAGAGAGTTGAATCTATGTTGAGATTCAGCGAGTCAGAAACACGTTTCTTCTAGGAGCTGCGTTGGGATATTCCCGAGTGAATGGGACCATAGGCTGTACAGAGAAATATCTGCTTCTAAAACCAACACGGAGCTATCTAACTGAATGGTTGTCAATGTGTGCATTCAACTGACAGAGTTAAACTCACGTGTGAATTCAGCGGTTTGCAAACCCTTTCTGTGCAGAATCCCAAAACCGGTATTTCCAGCCCAATGCCGGCATACGTACTAAACAGCAGGAAACTTCGTCTAAAACTCAGGAGAAACGTTTCCTTGAAACTGCTCTGCTGTGCGTTCATTCACGTAAGAGAGTTGAATCTATGTTGAGATTCAGCGAGTCAGAAACACGTTTCTTCTAGGAGCTGCGTTGGGATATTCCCGAGTGAATGGGACCATAGGCTGTACAGAGAAATATCTGCTTCTCAAACCAAAACGGAGCTATCTAACTGAATGGTTGTCAATGTGTGCATTCAAGAGACAGAGTTAATCTCACGTGTGGATTCAGCGGTTTGCAAACCCTTTCTGTGCAGAATCCCAAAACCGGTATTTCCAGCCCAATGCCGGCATACATACTAAACAGCAGGAAACTTCGTCTAAAACTCAGGAGAAACGTTTCCTTGAAACTTCTCTGCTGTGCGTTCGTTCACCTAAGAGAGTTGAATCTATGTTGAGATTCAGCGAGTCAGAAACACGTTTCTTCTAGGAGTTGCGTTGGGATATTCCCGAGTGAATGGGACCATAGGCTGTACAGAGAAATATCTGCTTCTAAATACAAAATGGAGCTATCTAACTGAATGGTTGTCAATGTGTGCATTCAACTGACAGAGTTAAACTCACGTGTGGATTCAGCGGCTTGCAAACCCTTTCTGTGCAGAATCCCAAAACCGGTATTTCCAGCCCAATGCCGGCATACGTACTAAAGAGCAGGAAACTTCGTCTAAAACTCAGGAGAAACGTTTCCTTGAAACTGCTCTGCTGTGCGTTCGTTCACCTAAGTGAGTTGAATCTATGTTGAGATTCAGCGAGTCAGAAACACGTTTCTTCTAGGAGCTGCGTTGGGATATTCCCGAGTGAAGGGGACCATAGGCTGTACAGAGAAATATCTGCTTCCAAAACCAAAACGGAGCTATCTAACTGAATGGTTGTCAATGTGTGCATTCAACTGACAGAGTTAAACTCACGTGTGAATTCAGATGTTTGCAAATCCTTTCTGTTCAGAATCCCAAAACCGGTATTTCCAGCCCAATGCCGGCATACGTACTAAACAGCAGGAAACTTCGTCTAAAACTCAGGAGAAACGTTTCCTTGAAACTGTTCTGCTGTGCGTTCGTTCACCTAAGAGAGTTGAATCTATGTTGAGATTCAGCGAGTCAGAAACACGTTTCTTCCAGGAGCTGCATTGGGATATTCCCGAGTGAATGGGACCATAGGCTGTACAGAGAAATATCTGCTTCTAATTACAAAATGGAGCTATCTAACTGAATGGTTGTCAATGTGTGCATTCAACTGACAGAGTTAAACTCACGTGTGGATTCAGCGGCTTGCAAACCCTTTCTGTGCAGAATCCCAAAACCGGTATTTCCAGCCCAATGCCGGCATACGTACTAAACAGCAGGAAACTTCGTCTAAAACTCAGGAGAAACGTTTCCTTGAAACTGCTCTGCTGTGCGTTCGTTCACCTAAGAGAGTTGAATCTATGTTGAGATTCAGCGAGTCAGAAACACGTTTCTTCTAGGAGCTGCGTTGGGATATTCCCGAGTGAATGGGACCATAGGCTGTACAGAGAAATATCTGCTTCTAAAACCAAAACGGAGCTATCTAACTGAATGGTTGTCAATGTGTGCATTCAACTGACAGAGATAAACTCACGTGTGAATTCAGCGGTTTGCAAATCCTTTCTGTTCAGAATCCCAAAACCGGTATTTCCAGCCCAATGCCGGCATACGTACTAAACAGCAGGAAACTTCGTCTAAAACTCAGGAGAAACGTTTCCTTGAAACTGCTCTGCTGTGCGTTCGTTCACCTAAGAGAGTTGAATCTATGTTGAGATTCAGCGAGTCAGAAACACGTTTCTTCTAGGAGCTGCGTTGGGATATTCCCGAGTGAATGGGACCATAGGCTGTACAGAGAAATATCTGCTTCTAAAACCAAAACGGAGCTATCTAACTGAATGGTTGTCAATGTGTGCATTCAACAGACAGAGTTAAACTCACGTGTGGATTCAGCGGTTTGCAAACCCTTTCTGTGCAGAATCCCAAAACCGGTATTTCGAGCCCAATGCCGACATACGTACTAAAGAGCAGGAAACTTCGTCTAAAACTCAGGAGAAACGATTCCTTGAAACTGCTCTGCTGTGCGTTCGTTCACCTAAGAGAGTTGAATCTATGTTGAGATTCAGCGAGTCAGAAACACGTTTCTTCTAGGAGCTGCGTTGGGATATTCCCGAGTGAATGGGACCATAGGCTGTACAGAGAAATATCTGCTTCTAAAACCAAAACGGAGCTATCTAACTGAATGGTTGTCAATGTGTGCCTTCAACTGACAGAGTTAAACTCACGTGTGGATTCAGCGGTTTGCAAACCCTTTCTGTGCAGAATCCCAAAACCGGTATTTCCAGCCCAATGCCGGCATACGTACTAAACAGCAGGAAACTTCGTCTAAAACTCAGGAGAAACGTTTCCTTGAAACTGCTCTGCTGTGCGTTCGTTCACCTAAGAGAGTTGAATCTATGTTGAGATTCAGCGAGTCAGAAACACGTTTCTTCTAGGAGCTGCGTTGGGATATTCCCGAGTGAATGGGACCATAGGCTGTACAGAGAAATATCTGCTTCTAAATACAAAATGGAGCTATCTAACTGAATGGTTGTCAATGTGTGCATTCAACTGACAGAGTTAAACTCAGGTGTGGATTCAGCGGCTTGCAAACCCTTTCTGTGCAGAATCCCAAAACCGGTATTTCCAGCCCAATGCCGGCATACGTACTAAAGAGCAGGAAACTTCGTCTAAAACTCAGGAGAAACGTTTCCTTGAAACTGCTCTGCTGTGCGTTCGTTCACCTAAGAGAGTTGAATCTATGTTGAGATTCAGCGAGTCAGAAACACGTTTCTTCTGGAGCTGCGTTGGGATATTCCCGAGTGAATGGGACCATAGGCTGTACAGAGAAATATCTGCTTCTAAAACCAAAACGGAGCTATCTAACTGAATGGATGTCAATGTGTGCATTCAACAGACAGAGTTAAACTCACGTGTGGATTCAGCGGTTTGCAAACCCTTTCTGTGCAGAATCCCAAAACCGGTATTTCCAGCCCAATGCCGGCATACGTACTAAACAGCAGGAAACTTCGTCTAAAACTCAGGAGAAACGTTTCCTTGAAACTGCTCTGCTGTGCGTTCGTTCACCTAAGAGAGTTGAATCTATGTTGAGATTCAGCGAGTCAGAAACACGTTTCTTCTAGGAGCTGCGTTGGGATATTCCCGAGTGAATGGGACCATAGGCTGTACAGAGAAATATCTGCTTCTAAAACCAAAACGGAGCTATCTAACTGAATGGTTGTCAATGTGTGCATTCAACTGACAGAGATAAACTCACGTGTGAATTCAGCGGTTTGCAAATCCTTTCTGTTCAGAATCCCAAAACCGGTATTTCCAGCCCAATGCCGGCATACGTACTAAACAGCAGGAAACTTCGTCTAAAACTCAGGAGAAACGTTTCCTTGAAACTGCTCTGCTGTGCGTTCGTTCACCTAAGAGAGTTGAATCTATGTTGAGATTCAGCGAGTCAGAAACACGTTTCTTCTAGGAGCTGCGTTGGGATATTCCCGAGTGAATGGGACCATAGGCTGTACAGAGAAATATCTGCTTCTAAAACCAAAACGGAGCTATCTAACTGAATGGTTGTCAATGTGTGCATTCAACAGACAGAGTTAAACTCACGTGTGGATTCAGCGGTTTGCAAACCCTTTCTGTGCAGAATCCCAAAACCGGTATTTCGAGCCCAATGCCGACATACGTACTAAAGAGCAGGAAACTTCGTCTAAAACTCAGGAGAAACGATTCCTTGAAACTGCTCTGCTGTGCGTTCGTTCACCTAAGAGAGTTGAATCTATGTTGAGATTCAGCGAGTCAGAAACACGTTTCTTCTAGGAGCTGCGTTGGGATATTCCCGAGTGAATGGGACCATAGGCTGTACAGAGAAATATCTGCTTCTAAAACCAAAACGGAGCTATCTAACTGAATGGTTGTCAATGTGTGCCTTCAACTGACAGAGTTAAACTCACGTGTGGATTCAGCGGTTTGCAAACCCTTTCTGTGCAGAATCCCAAAACCGGTATTTCCAGCCCAATGCCGGCATACGTACTAAACAGCAGGAAACTTCGTCTAAAACTCAGGAGAAACGTTTCCTTGAAACTGCTCTGCTGTGCGTTCGTTCACCTAAGAGAGTTGAATCTATGTTGAGATTCAGCGAGTCAGAAACACGTTTCTTCTAGGAGCTGCGTTGGGATATTCCCGAGTGAATGGGACCATAGGCTGTACAGAGAAATATCTGCTTCTAAATACAAAATGGAGCTATCTAACTGAATGGTTGTCAATGTGTGCATTCAACTGACAGAGTTAAACTCAGGTGTGGATTCAGCGGCTTGCAAACCCTTTCTGTGCAGAATCCCAAAACCGGTATTTCCAGCCCAATGCCGGCATACGTACTAAAGAGCAGGAAACTTCGTCTAAAACTCAGGAGAAACGTTTCCTTGAAACTGCTCTGCTGTGCGTTCGTTCACCTAAGAGAGTTGAATCTATGTTGAGATTCAGCGAGTCAGAAACACGTTTCTTCTAGGAGCTGCGTTGGGATATTCCCGAGTGAATGGGACCATAGGCTGTACAGAGAAATATCTGCTTCTAAAACCAAAACGGAGCTATCTAACTGAATGGATGTCAATGTGTGCATTCAACAGACAGAGTTAAACTCACGTGTGGATTCAGCGGTTTGCAAACCCTTTCTGTGCAGAATCCCAAAACCGGTATTTCCAGCCCAATGCCGGCATACGTACTAAACAGCAGGAAACTTCGTCTAAAACTCAGGAGAAACGTTTCCTTGAAACTGCTCTGCTGTGCGTTCGTTCACCTAAGAGAGTTGAATCTATGTTGAGATTCAGCGAGTCAGAAACACGTTTCTTCTAGGAGGTGCGTTGGGATATTCCCGAGTGAATGGGACCATAGGCTGTACAGAGAAATATCTGCTTCTAAAACCAAAACGGAGCTATCTAACTGAATGGTTGTCAATGTGTGCATTCAAGAGACAGAGTTAAACTCACGTGTGGATTCAGCGGTTTGCAAACCCTTTCTGTGCAGAATCCCAAAACCGGTATTTCCAGCCCAATGCCGGCATACGTACTAAACAGCAGGAAACTTCGTCTAAAACTCAGGAGAAACGTTTCCTTGAAACTGCTCTGCTGTGCGTTCGTTCACCTAAGAGAGTTGAATCTATGTTGAGATTCAGCGAGTCAGAAACACGTTTCTTCTAGGAGCTGCGTTGGGATATTCCCGAGTGAATGGGACCATAGGCTGTACAGAGAAATATCTGCTTCTAAATACAAAATGGAGCTATCTAACTGAATGGTTGTCAATGTGTGCATTCAACAGACAGAGTTAAACTCACGTGTGGATTCAGCGGCTTGCAAACCCTTTCTGTGCAGAATCCCAAAACCGGTATTTCCAGCCCAATGCCGGCATACGTACTAAAGAGCAGGAAACTTCGTCTAAAATTCAGGAGAAACGTTTCCTTGAAACTGCTCTGCTGTGCGTTCGTTCACCTAAGAGAGTTGAATCTATGTTGAGATTCAGCGAGTCAGAAACACGTTTCTTCTAGGAGGTGCGTTGGGATATTCCCGAGTGAATGGGACCATAGGCTGTACAGAGAAATATCTGCTTCTAAAACCAAAACGGAGCTATCTAACTGAATGGTTGTCAATGTGTGCATTCAACAGACAGAGTTAAACTCACGTGTGGATTCAGCGGTTTGCAAACCCTTTCTGTGCAGAATCCCAAAACCGGTATTTCCAGCCCAATGCCGGCATACATACTAAACAGCAGGAAACTTCTTCTAAAACTGAGTAGAAACGTTTCCTTGAAACTGCTCTGCTGTGCGTTCGTTCACCTAAGAGAGTTGAATCTATGTTGAGATTCAGCGAGTCAGAAACACGTTTCTTCTAGGAGCTGCGTTGGGATATTCCCGAGTGAATGGGACCATAGGCTGTACAGAGAAATATCTGCTTCTAAATACAAAATGGAGCTATCTAACTGAATGGTTGTCAATGTGTGCATTCAACAGACAGAGTTAAACTCACGTGTGGATTCAGCGGCTTGCAAACCCTTTCTGTGCAGAATCCCAAAACCGGTATTTCCAGCCCAATGCCGGCATACGTACTAAAGAGCAGGAAACTTCGTCTAAAATTCAGGAGAAACGTTTCCTTGAAACTGCTCTGCTGTGCGTTCGTTCACCTAAGAGAGTTGAATCTATGTTGAGATTCAGCGAGTCAGAAACACGTTTCTTCTAGGAGGTGCGTTGGGATATTCCCGAGTGAATGGGACCATAGGCTGTACAGAGAAATATCTGCTTCTAAAACCAAAACGGAGCTATCTAACTGAATGGTTGTCAATGTGTGCATTCAGCAGACAGAGTTAAACTCACGTGTGGATTCAGCGGTTTGCAAACCCTTTCTGTGCAGAATCCCAAAACCGGTATTTCCAGCCCAATGCCGGCATACGTACTAAAGAGCAGGAAACTTTGTCTTAAACTCAGGAGAAACGTTTCCTTGAAACTGCTCTGCTGTGCGTTCGTTCACCTAAGAGAGTTGAATCTATGTTGAGATTCAGCGAGTCAGAAACACGTTTCTTCTAGGAGCTGCGTTGGGATATTCCCGAGTGAATGGGACCATAGGCTGTACAGAGAAATATCTGCTTCTAAAACCAACACGGAGCTATCTAACTGAATGGTTGTCAATGTGTGCATTCAACTGACAGAGTTAAACTCACGTGTGAATTCAGCGGTTTGCAAACCCTTTCTGTGCAGAATCCCAAAACCGGTATTTCCAGCCCAATGCCGGCATACGTACTAAACAGCAGGAAACTTCGTCTAAAACTCAGGAGAAACGTTTCCTTGAAACTGCTCTGCTGTGCGTTCATTCACGTAAGAGAGTTGAATCTATGTTGAGTTTCAGCGAGTCAGAAACACGTTTCTTCTAGGAGCTGCGTTGGGATATTCCCGAGTGAATGGGACCATAGGCTGTACAGAGAAATATCTGCTTCTCAAACCAAAACGGAGCTATCTAACTGAATGGTTGTCAATGTGTGCATTCAAGAGACAGAGTTAATCTCACGTGTGGATTCAGCGGTTTGCAAACCCTTTCTGTGCAGAATCCCAAAACCGGTATTTCCAGCCCAATGCCGGCATACATACTAAACAGCAGGAAACTTCGTCTAAAACTCAGGAGAAACGTTTCCTTGAAACTTCTCTGCTGTGCGTTCGTTCACCTAAGAGAGTTGAATCTATGTTGAGATTCAGCGAGTCAGAAACACGTTTCTTCTAGGAGTTGCGTTGGGATATTCCCGAGTGAATGGGACCATAGGCTGTACAGAGAAATATCTGCTTCTAAATACAAAATGGAGCTATCTAACTGAATGGTTGTCAATGTGTGCATTCAACTGACAGAGTTAAACTCACGTGTGGATTCAGCGGCTTGCAAACCCTTTCTGTGCAGAATCCCAAAACCGGTATTTCCAGCCCAATGCCGGCATACGTACTAAAGAGCAGGAAACTTCGTCTAAAACTCAGGAGAAACGTTTCCTTGAAACTGCTCTGCTGTGCGTTCGTTCACCTAAGTGAGTTGAATCTATGTTGAGATTCAGCGAGTCAGAAACACGTTTCTTCTAGGAGCTGCGTTGGGATATTCCCGAGTGAAGGGGACCATAGGCTGTACAGAGAAATATCTGCTTCCAAAACCAAAACGGAGCTATCTAACTGAATGGTTGTCAATGTGTGCATTCAACTGACAGAGTTAAACTCACGTGTGAATTCAGATGTTTGCAAATCCTTTCTGTTCAGAATCCCAAAACCGGTATTTCCAGCCCAATGCCGGCATACGTACTAAACAGCAGGAAACTTCGTCTAAAACTCAGGAGAAACGTTTCCTTGAAACTGTTCTGCTGTGCGTTCGTTCACCTAAGAGAGTTGAATCTATGTTGAGATTCAGCGAGTCAGAAACACGTTTCTTCCAGGAGCTGCATTGGGATATTCCCGAGTGAATGGGACCATAGGCTGTACAGAGAAATATCTGCTTCTAATTACAAAATGGAGCTATCTAACTGAATGGTTGTCAATGTGTGCATTCAACTGACAGAGTTAAACTCACGTGTGGATTCAGCGGCTTGCAAACCCTTTCTGTGCAGAATCCCAAAACCGGTATTTCCAGCCCAATGCCGGCATACGTACTAAACAGCAGGAAACTTCGTCTAAAACTCAGGAGAAACGTTTCCTTGAAACTGCTCTGCTGTGCGTTCGTTCACCTAAGAGAGTTGAATCTATGTTGAGATTCAGCGAGTCAGAAACACGTTTCTTCTAGGAGCTGCGTTGGGATATTCCCGAGTGAATGGGACCATAGGCTGTACAGAGAAATATCTGCTTCTAAAACCAAAACGGAGCTATCTAACTGAATGGTTGTCAATGTGTGCATTCAACTGACAGAGATAAACTCACGTGTGAATTCAGCGGTTTGCAAATCCTTTCTGTTCAGAATCCCAAAACCGGTATTTCCAGCCCAATGCCGGCATACGTACTAAACAGCAGGAAACTTCGTCTAAAACTCAGGAGAAACGTTTCCTTGAAACTGCTCTGCTGTGCGTTCGTTCACCTAAGAGAGTTGAATCTATGTTGAGATTCAGCGAGTCAGAAACACGTTTCTTCTAGGAGCTGCGTTGGGATATTCCCGAGTGAATGGGACCATAGGCTGTACAGAGAAATATCTGCTTCTAAAACCAAAACGGAGCTATCTAACTGAATGGTTGTCAATGTGTGCATTCAACAGACAGAGTTAAACTCACGTGTGGATTCAGCGGTTTGCAAACCCTTTCTGTGCAGAATCCCAAAACCGGTATTTCGAGCCCAATGCCGACATACGTACTAAAGAGCAGGAAACTTCGTCTAAAACTCAGGAGAAACGATTCCTTGAAACTGCTCTGCTGTGCGTTCGTTCACCTAAGAGAGTTGAATCTATGTTGAGATTCAGCGAGTCAGAAACACGTTTCTTCTAGGAGCTGCGTTGGGATATTCCCGAGTGAATGGGACCATAGGCTGTACAGAGAAATATCTGCTTCTAAAACCAAAACGGAGCTATCTAACTGAATGGTTGTCAATGTGTGCCTTCAACTGACAGAGTTAAACTCACGTGTGGATTCAGCGGTTTGCAAACCCTTTCTGTGCAGAATCCCAAAACCGGTATTTCCAGCCCAATGCCGGCATACGTACTAAACAGCAGGAAACTTCGTCTAAAACTCAGGAGAAACGTTTCCTTGAAACTGCTCTGCTGTGCGTTCGTTCACCTAAGAGAGTTGAATCTATGTTGAGATTCAGCGAGTCAGAAACACGTTTCTTCTAGGAGCTGCGTTGGGATATTCCCGAGTGAATGGGACCATAGGCTGTACAGAGAAATATCTGCTTCTAAATACAAAATGGAGCTATCTAACTGAATGGTTGTCAATGTGTGCATTCAACTGACAGAGTTAAACTCAGGTGTGGATTCAGCGGTTTGCAAACCCTTTCTGTGCAGAATCCCAAAACCGGTATTTCCAGCCCAATGCCGGCATACGTACTAAAGAGCAGGAAACTTCGTCTAAAACTCAGGAGAAACGTTTCCTTGAAACTGCTCTGCTGTGCGTTCGTTCACCTAAGAGAGTTGAATCTATGTTGAGATTCAGCGAGTCAGAAACACGTTTCTTCTAGGAGCTGCGTTGGGATATTCCCGAGTGAATGGGACCATAGGCTGTACAGAGAAATATCTGCTTCTAAAACCAAAACGGAGCTATCTAACTGAATGGATGTCAATGTGTGCATTCAACAGACAGAGTTAAACTCACGTGTGGATTCAGCGGTTTGCAAACCCTTTCTGTGCAGAATCCCAAAACCGGTATTTCCAGCCCAATGCCGGCATACGTACTAAACAGCAGGAAACTTCGTCTAAAACTCAGGAGAAACGTTTCCTTGAAACTGCTCTGCTGTGCGTTCGTTCACCTAAGAGAGTTGAATCTATGTTGAGATTCAGCGAGTCAGAAACACGTTTCTTCTAGGAGCTGCGTTGGGATATTCCCGAGTGAATGGGACCATAGGCTGTACAGAGAAATATCTGCTTCTAAATACAAAATGGAGCTATCTAACTGAATGGTTGTCAATGTGTGCATTCAACAGACAGAGTTAAACTCACGTGTGGATTCAGCGGCTTGCAAACCCTTTCTGTGCAGAATCCCAAAACCGGTATTTCCAGCCCAATGCCGGCATACGTACTAAAGAGCAGGAAACTTCGTCTAAAATTCAGGAGAAACGTTTCCTTGAAACTGCTCTGCTGTGCGTTCGTTCACCTAAGAGAGTTGAATCTATGTTGAGATTCAGCGAGTCAGAAACACGTTTCTTCTAGGAGGTGCGTTGGGATATTCCCGAGTGAATGGGACCATAGGCTGTACAGAGAAATATCTGCTTCTAAAACCAAAACGGAGCTATCTAACTGAATGGTTGTCAATGTGTGCATTCAACAGACAGAGTTAAACTCACGTGTGGATTCAGCGGTTTGCAAACCCTTTCTGTGCAGAATCCCAAAACCGGTATTTCCAGCCCAATGCCGGCATACGTACTAAAGAGCAGGAAACTTTGTCTTAAACTCAGGAGAAACGTTTCCTTGAAACTGCTCTGCTGTGCGTTCGTTCACCTAAGAGAGTTGAATCTATGTTGAGATTCAGCGAGTCAGAAACACGTTTCTTCTAGGAGCTGCGTTGGGATATTCCCGAGTGAATGGGACCATAGGCTGTACAGAGAAATATCTGCTTCTAAAACCAACACGGAGCTATCTAACTGAATGGTTGTCAATGTGTGCATTCAACTGACAGAGTTAAACTCACGTGTGAATTCAGCGGTTTGCAAACCCTTTCTGTGCAGAATCCCAAAACCGGTATTTCCAGCCCAATGCCGGCATACGTACTAAACAGCAGGAAACTTCGTCTAAAACTCAGGAGAAACGTTTCCTTGAAACTGCTCTGCTGTGCGTTCATTCACGTAAGAGAGTTGAATCTATGTTGAGATTCAGCGAGTCAGAAACACGTTTCTTCTAGGAGCTGCGTTGGGATATTCCCGAGTGAATGGGACCATAGGCTGTACAGAGAAATATCTGCTTCTCAAACCAAAACGGAGCTATCTAACTGAATGGTTGTCAATGTGTGCATTCAAGAGACAGAGTTAATCTCACGTGTGGATTCAGCGGTTTGCAAACCCTTTCTGTGCAGAATCCCAAAACCGGTATTTCCAGCCCAATGCCGGCATACATACTAAACAGCAGGAAACTTCGTCTAAAACTCAGGAGAAACGTTTCCTTGAAACTTCTCTGCTGTGCGTTCGTTCACCTAAGAGAGTTGAATCTATGTTGAGATTCAGCGAGTCAGAAACACGTTTCTTCTAGGAGTTGCGTTGGGATATTCCCGAGTGAATGGGACCATAGGCTGTACAGAGAAATATCTGCTTCTAAATACAAAATGGAGCTATCTAACTGAATGGTTGTCAATGTGTGCATTCAACTGACAGAGTTAAACTCACGTGTGGATTCAGCGGCTTGCAAACCCTTTCTGTGCAGAATCCCAAAACCGGTATTTCCAGCCCAATGCCGGCATACGTACTAAAGAGCAGGAAACTTCGTCTAAAACTCAGGAGAAACGTTTCCTTGAAACTGCTCTGCTGTGCGTTCGTTCACCTAAGTGAGTTGAATCTATGTTGAGATTCAGCGAGTCAGAAACACGTTTCTTCTAGGAGCTGCGTTGGGATATTCCCGAGTGAAGGGGACCATAGGCTGTACAGAGAAATATCTGCTTCCAAAACCAAAACGGAGCTATCTAACTGAATGGTTGTCAATGTATGCATTCAACTGACAGAGTTAAACTCACGTGTGAATTCAGATGTTTGCAAATCCTTTCTGTTCAGAATCCCAAAACCGGTATTTCCAGCCCAATGCCGGCATACGTACTAAACAGCAGGAAACTTCGTCTAAAACTCAGGAGAAACGTTTCCTTGAAACTGTTCTGCTGTGCGTTCGTTCACCTAAGAGAGTTGAATCTATGTTGAGATTCAGCGAGTCAGAAACACGTTTCTTCCAGGAGCTGCATTGGGATATTCCCGAGTGAATGGGACCATAGGCTGTACAGAGAAATATCTGCTTCTAATTACAAAATGGAGCTATCTAACTGAATGGTTGTCAATGTGTGCATTCAACTGACAGAGTTAAACTCACGTGTGGATTCAGCGGCTTGCAAACCCTTTCTGTGCAGAATCCCAAAACCGGTATTTCCAGCCCAATGCCGGCATACGTACTAAACAGCAGGAAACTTCGTCTAAAACTCAGGAGAAACGTTTCCTTGAAACTGCTCTGCTGTGCGTTCGTTCACCTAAGAGAGTTGAATCTATGTTGAGATTCAGCGAGTCAGAAACACGTTTCTTCTAGGAGCTGCGTTGGGATATTCCCGAGTGAATGGGACCATAGGCTGTACAGAGAAATATCTGCTTCTAAAACCAAAACGGAGCTATCTAACTGAATGGTTGTCAATGTGTGCATTCAACTGACAGAGATAAACTCACGTGTGAATTCAGCGGTTTGCAAATCCTTTCTGTTCAGAATCCCAAAACCGGTATTTCCAGCCCAATGCCGGCATACGTACTAAACAGCAGGAAACTTCGTCTAAAACTCAGGAGAAACGTTTCCTTGAAACTGCTCTGCTGTGCGTTCGTTCACCTAAGAGAGTTGAATCTATGTTGAGATTCAGCGAGTCAGAAACACGTTTCTTCTAGGAGCTGCGTTGGGATATTCCCGAGTGAATGGGACCATAGGCTGTACAGAGAAATATCTGCTTCTAAAACCAAAACGGAGCTATCTAACTGAATGGTTGTCAATGTGTGCATTCAACAGACAGAGTTAAACTCACGTGTGGATTCAGCGGTTTGCAAACCCTTTCTGTGCAGAATCCCAAAACCGGTATTTCCAGCCCAATGCCGGCATACGTACTAAACAGCAGGAAACTTCGTCTAAAACTCAGGAGAAACGTTTCCTTGAAACTGCTCTGCTGTGCGTTCGTTCACCTAAGAGAGTTGAATCTATGTTGAGATTCAGCGAGTCAGAAACACGTTTCTTCTAGCAGCTGCGTTGGGATATTCCCGAGTGAATGGGACCATAGGCTGTACAGAGAAATATCTGCTTCTAAAACCAAAACGGAGCTTTCTAACTGAATGGTTGTCAATGTGTGCATTCAACAGACAGAGTGAAACTCACGTGTGGATTCAGCGGTTTGCAAACCCTTTCTGTGCAGAATCCCAAAACCGGTATTTCCAGCCCAATGCCGGCATACGTACTAAACAGCAGGAAACTTCGTCTAAAACTCAGGAGAAACGTTTCCTTGAAACTGCTCTGCTGTTCTTTCGTTCACCTAAGAGAGTTGAATCTATGTTGAAATTCAGCGAGTCAGAAACACGTTTCTTCTAGGAGCTGCGTTGGGATATTCCCGCGTGAATGGGACCATAGTCTGTACAGAGAAACATCTGCTTCTAAATACAAAATGGAGCTATCTAACTGAATGGTTGTCAATGTGTGCATTCAACTGACAGAGTTAAACTCACGTGTGGATTCAGCGGCTTGCAAACCCTTTCTGTGCAGAATCCCAAAACCGGTATTTCCAGCCCAATGCCGGCATACGTACTAAACAGCAGGAAACTTCGTCTAAAACTCAGGAGAAACGTTTCCTTGAAACTGCTCTGCTGTGCGTTCGTTCACCTAAGAGAGGTGAATCTATGTTGAGATTCAGCGAGTCAGAAACACGTTTCTTCTAGGAGCTGCGTTGGGATATTCCCGAGTGAATGGGACCATAGGCTGTACAGAGAAATATCTGCTTCTAAAACCAACACGGAGCTATCTAACTGAATGGTTGTCAATGTGTGCATTCAACTGACAGAGATAAACTCACGTGTGAATTCAGCGGTTTGCAAATCCTTTCTGTTCAGAATCCCAAAAACGGTATTTCCAGCCCAATGCCGGCATACGTACTAAACAGCAGGAAACTTCGTCTAAAACTCAGGAGAAACGTTTCCTTGAAACTGCTCTGCTGTGCGTTCGTTCACCTAAGAGAGTTGAATCTATGTTGAGATTCAGCGAGTCAGAAACACGTTTCTTCTAGGAGCTGCGTTGGGATATTCCCGAGTGAATGGGACCATAGGCTGTACAGAGAAATATCTGCTTCTAAAACCAAAACGGAGCTATCTAACTGAATGGTTGTCAATGTGTGCATTCAACAGACAGAGTTAAACTCACGTGTGGATTCAGCGGTTTGCAAACCCTTTCTGTGCAGAATCCCAAAACCGGTATTTCCAGCCCAATGCCGGCATACGTACTAAAGAGCAGGAAACTTCGTCTAAAACTCAGGAGAAACGTTTCCTTGAAACTGCTCTGCTGTGCGTTCGTTCACCTAAGTGAGTTGAATCTATCTTGAGATTCAGCGAGTCAGAAACACGTTTCTTCTAGGAGCTGCGTTGGGATATTCCCGAGTGAAGGGGACCATAGGCTGTACAGAGAAATATCTGCTTCCAAAACCAAAACGGAGCTATCTAACTGAATGGTTGTCAATGTGTGCATTCAACTGACAGAGTTAAACTCACGTGTGAATTCAGATGTTTGCAAATCCTTTCTGTTCAGAATCCCAAAACCGGTATTTCCAGCCCAATGCCGGCATACGTACTAAACAGCAGGAAACTTCGTCTAAAACTCAGGAGAAACGTTTCCTTGAAACTGTTCTGCTGTGCGTTCGTTCACCTAAGAGAGTTGAATCTATGTTGAGATTCAGCGAGTCAGAAACACGTTTCTTCCAGGAGCTGCATTGGGATATTCCCGAGTGAATGGGACCATAGGCTGTACAGAGAAATATCTGCTTCTAAATACAAAATGGAGCTATCTAACTGAATGGTTGTCAATGTGTGCATTCAACTGACAGAGTTAAACTCACGTGTGGATTCAGCGGCTTGCAAACCCTTTCTGTGCAGAATCCCAAAACCGGTATTTCCAGCCCAATGCCGGCATACGTACTAAACAGCAGGAAACTTCGTCTAAAACTCAGGAGAAACGTTTCCTTGAAACTGTTCTGCTGTGCGTTCGTTCACCTAAGAGAGTTGAATCTATGTTGAGATTCAGCGAGTCAGAAACACGTTTCTTCCAGGAGCTGCATTGGGATATTCCCGAGTGAATGGGACCATAGGCTGTACAGAGAAATATCTGCTTCTAATTACAAAATGGAGCTATCTAACTGAATGGTTGTCAATGTGTGCATTCAACTGACAGAGTTAAACTCACGTGTGGATTCAGCGGCTTGCAAACCCTTTCTGTGCAGAATCCCAAAACCATTATTTCCAGCCCAATGCCGGCATACGTACTAAACAGCAGGAAACTTCGTCTAAAACTCAGGAGAAACGTTTCCTTGAAACTGCTCTGCTGTGCGTTCGTTCACCTAAGAGAGTTGAATCTATGTTGAGATTCAGCGAGTCAGAAACACGTTTCTTCTAGGAGCTGCGTTGGGATATTCCCGAGTGAATGGGACCATAGGCTGTACAGAGAAATATCTGCTTCTAAAACCAAAACGGAGCTATCTAACTGAATGGTTGTCAATGTGTGCATTCAACTGACAGAGATAAACTCACGTGTGAATTCAGCGGTTTGCAAACCCTTTCTGTGCAGAATCCCAAAACCGGTATTTCCAGCCCAATGCCGGCATACGTACTAAACAGCAGGAAACTTCGTCTAAAACTCAGGAGAAACGTTTCCTTGAAACTGCTCTGCTGTGCGTTCGTTCACCTAAGAGAGTTGAATCTATGTTGAGATTCAGCGAGTCAGAAACACGTTTCTTCTAGGAGCTGCGTTGGGATATTCCCGAGTGAATGGGACCATAGGCTGTACAGAGAAATATCTGCTTCTAAAACCAAAACGGAGCTATCTAACTGAATGGTTGTCAATGTGTGCATTCAACAGACAGAGTTAAACTCACGTGTGGATTCAGCGGTTTGCAAACCCTTTCTGTGCAGAATCCCAAAACCGGTATTTCCAGCCCAATGCCGGCATACGTACTAAACAGCAGGAAACTTCGTCTAAAACTCAGGAGAAACGTTTCCTTGAAACTGCTCTGCTGTGCGTTCGTTCACCTAAGAGAGTTGAATCTATGTTGAGATTCAGCGAGTCAGAAACACGTTTCTTCTAGCAGCTGCGTTGGGATATTCCCGAGTGAATGGGACCATAGGCTGTACAGAGAAATATCTGCTTCTAAAACCAAAACGGAGCTTTCTAACTGAATGGTTGTCAATGTGTGCATTCAACAGACAGAGTTAAACTCACGTGTGGATTCAGCGGTTTGCAAACCCTTTCTGTGCAGAATCCCAAAACCGGTATTTCCAGCCCAATGCCGGCATACGTACTAAACAGCAGGAAACTTCGTCTAAAACTCAGGAGAAACGTTTCCTTGAAACTGCTCTGCTGTTCTTTCGTTCACCTAAGAGAGTTGAATCTATGTTGAAATTCAGCGAGTCAGAAACACGTTTCTTCTAGGAGCTGCGTTGGGATATTCCCGAGTGAATGGGACCATAGTCTGTACAGAGAAACATCTGCTTCTAAATACAAAATGGAGCTATCTAACTGAATGGTTGTCAATGTGTGCATTCAACTGACAGAGTTAAACTCACGTGTGGATTCAGCGGCTTGCAAACCCTTTCTGTGCAGAATCCCAAAACCGGTATTTCCAGCCCAATGCCGGCATACGTACTAAACAGCAGGAAACTTCGTCTAAAACTCAGGAGAAACGTTTCCTTGAAACTGCTCTGCTGTGCGTTCGTTCACCTAAGAGAGGTGAATCTATGTTGAGATTCAGCGAGTCAGAAACACGTTTCTTCTAGGAGCTGCGTTGGGATATTCCCGAGTGAATGGGACCATAGGCTGTACAGAGAAATATCTGCTTCTAAAACCAACACGGAGCTATCTAACTGAATGGTTGTCAATGTGTGCATTCAACTGACAGAGATAAACTCACGTGTGAATTCAGCGGTTTGCAAATCCTTTCTGTTCAGAATCCCAAAAACGGTATTTCCAGCCCAATGCCGGCATACGTACTAAACAGCAGGAAACTTCGTCTAAAACTCAGGAGAAACGTTTCCTTGAAACTGCTCTGCTGTGCGTTCGTTCACCTAAGAGAGTTGAATCTATGTTGAGATTCAGCGAGTCAGAAACACGTTTCTTCTAGGAGCTGCGTTGGGATATTCCCGAGTGAATGGGACCATAGGCTGTACAGAGAAATATCTGCTTCTAAAACCAAAACGGAGCTATCTAACTGAATGGTTGTCAATGTGTGCATTCAACAGACAGAGTTAAACTCACGTGTGGATTCAGCGGTTTGCAAACCCTTTCTGTGCAGAATCCCAAAACCGGTATTTCCAGCCCAATGCCGGCATACGTACTAAAGAGCAGGAAACTTCGTCTAAAACTCAGGAGAAACGTTTCCTTGAAACTGCTCTGCTGTGCGTTCGTTCACCTAAGTGAGTTGAATCTATGTTGAGATTCAGCGAGTCAGAAACACGTTTCTTCTAGGAGCTGCGTTGGGATATTCCCGAGTGAATGGGACCATAGGCTGTACAGAGAAATATCTGCTTCTAAATACAAAATGGAGCTATCTAACTGAATGGTTGTCAATGTGTGCATTCAACTGACAGAGTTAAACTCACGTGTGGATTCAGCGGCTTGCAAACCCTTTCTGTGCAGAATCCCAAAACCGGTATTTCCAGCCCAATGCCGGCATACGTACTAAAGAGCAGGAAACTTCGTCTAAAATTCAGGAGAAACGTTTCCTTGAAACTGC
Organism: Aotus nancymaae; assembly: GCF_030222135.1. Classification (NCBI taxonomy): domain Eukaryota; kingdom Metazoa; phylum Chordata; class Mammalia; order Primates; family Aotidae; genus Aotus; species Aotus nancymaae. The sequence continues at coordinate 686,122 of NW_026988514.1, read as the reverse complement.
TCTGCTGTGCGTTCGTTCACCTAAGACAGTTGAATCTATGTTGAGATTCAGCGAGTCAGAAACACGTTTCTTCTAGGAGGTGCGTTGGGATATTCCCGAGTGAATGGGACCATAGGCTGTACAGAGAAATATCTGCTTCTAAAACCAAAACGGAGCTATCTAACTGAATGGTTGTCAATGTGTGCATTCAACAGACAGAGTTAAACTCACGTGTGGATTCAGCGGTTTGCAAACCATTTCTGTGCAGAATCCCAAAACCGGTATTTCCAGCCCAATGCCGGCATACGTACTAAAGAGCAGGAAACTTCGTCTTAAACTCAGGAGAAACGTTTCCTTGAAACTGCTCTGCTGTGCGTTCGTTCACCTAAGAGAGTTGAATCTATGTTGAGATTCAGCGAGTCAGAAACACGTTTCTTCTAGGAGCTGCGTTGGGATATTCCCGAGTGAATGGGACCATAGGCTGTACAGAGAAATATCTGCTTCTAAAACCAACACGGAGCTATCTAACTGAATGGTTGTCAATGTGTGCATTCAACTGACAGAGTTAAACTCACGTGTGAATTCAGCGGTTTGCAAACCCTTTCTGTGCAGAATCCCAAAACCGGTATTTCGAGCCCAATGCCGGCATACGTACTAAACAGCAGGAAACTTCGTCTAAAACTCAGGAGAAACGTTTCCTTGAAACTGCTCTGCTGTGCGTTCGTTCACCTAAGAGAGTTGAATCTATGTTGAGATTCAGCGAGTCAGAAACACGTTTCTTCTAGGAGCTGCGTTGGAATATTCCCGAGTGAATGGGACCATAGGCTGTACAGAGAAATATCTGCTTCTAAATACAAAATGGAGCTATCTAACTGAATGGTTGTCAATGTGTGCATTCAACTGACAGAGTTAAACTCACGTGTGGATTCAGCGGCTTGCAAACCCTTTCTGTGCAGAATCCCAAAACCGGTATTTCCAGCCCAATGCCGGCATACGGACTAAAGAGCAGGAAACTTCGTCTAAAACTCAGGAGAAACGTTTCCTTGAAACTGCTCTGCTGTGCGTTCGTTCACCTAAGTGAGTTGAATCTATGTTGAGATTCAGCGAGTCAGAAACACGTTTCTTCTAGGAGCTGCGTTGGGATATTCCCGAGTGAAGGGGACCATAGGCTGTACAGAGAAATATCTGCTTCTAAAACCAAAACGGAGCTATCTAACTGAATGGTTGTCAATGTGTGCATTCAACTGACAGAGTTAAACTCACGTGTGAATTCAGCGGTTTGCAAATCCTTTCTGTTCAGAATCCCAAAACCGGTATTTCCAGTCCAATGCCGGCATACGTACTAAACAGCAGGAAACTTCGTCTAAAACTCAGGAGAAACGTTTCCTTGAAACTGCTCTGCTGTGCGTTCGTTCACCTAAGAGAGTTGAATCTATGTTGAGATTCAGCGAGTCAGAAACACGTTTCTTCTAGGAGCTGCGTTGGGATATTCCCGAGTGAATGGGACCATAGGCTGTACAGAGAAATATCTGCTTCTAAAACCAAAACGGAGCTATCTAACTGAATGGTTGTCAATGTGTGCATTCAACTGACAGAGATAAACTCACGTGTGAATTCAGCGGTTTGCAAATCCTTTCTGTTCAGAATCCCAAAACCGGTATTTCCAGCCCAATGCCGGCATACGTACTAAACAGCAGGAAACTTCGTCTAAAACTCAGGAGAAACTTTTCCTTGAAACTGCTCTCCTGTGCGTTCGTTCACCTAAGAGAGTTGAATCTATGTTGAGATTCAGCGAGTCAGAAACACGTTTCTTCTAGGAGCTGCGTTGGGATATTCCCGAGTGAATGGGACCATAGGCTGTACAGAGAAATATCTGCTTCTAAAACCAAAACGGAGCTATCTAACTGAATGGTTGTCAATGTGTGCATTCAACAGACAGAGTTAAACTCACGTGTGGATTCAGCGGTTTGCAAACCCTTTCTGTGCAGAATCCCAAAACCGGTATTTACAGCCCAATGCCGGCATACGTACTAAACAGCAGGAAACTTCGTCTAAAACTCAGGAGAAACGTTTCCTTGAAACTGCTCTGCTGTGCGTTCGTTCACCTAAGAGAGTTGAATCTATGTTGAGATTCAGCGAGTCAGAAACACGTTTCTTCTAGCAGCTGCGTTGGGATATTCCCGAGTGAATGGGACCATAGGCTGTACAGAGAAATATCTGCTTCTAAAACCAAAACGGAGCTTTCTAACTGAATGGTTGTCAATGTGTGCATTCAACAGACAGAGTTAAACTCACGTGTGGATTCAGCGGTTTGCAAACCCTTTCTGTGCAGAATCCCAAAACCGGTATTTCCAGCCCAATGCCGGCATACGTACCAAACAGCAGGAAACTTCGTCTAAAACTCAGGAGAAACGTTTCCTTGAAACTGCTCTGCTGTGCTTTCGTTCACCTAAGAGAGTTGAATCTATGCTGAAATTCAGCGAGTCAGAAACACGTTTCTTCTAGGAGCTGCGTTGGGATATTCCCGAGTGAATGGGACCATAGGCTGTACAGAGAAATATCTGCTTCTAAAACCAACACGGAGCTATCTAACTGAATGGTTGTCAATGTGTGCATTCAACTGACAGAGTTAAACTCACGTGTGAATTCAGCGGTTTGCAAATCCTTTCTGTTCAGAATCCCAAAACCGGTATTTCCAGTCCAATGCCGGCATACGTACTAAACAGCAGGAAACTTCGTCTAAAACTCAGGAGAAACGTTTCCTTGAAACTGCTCTGCTGTGCGTTCGTTCACCTAAGAGAGTTGAATCTATGTTGAGATTCAGCGAGTCAGAAACACGTTTCTTCTAGGAGCTGCGTTGGGATATTCCCGAGTGAATGGGACCATAGGCTGTACAGAGAAATATCTGCTTCTAAAACCAAAACGGAGCTATCTAACTGAATGGTTGTCAATGTGTGCATTCAACTGACAGAGATAAACTCACGTGTGAATTCAGCGGTTTGCAAATCCTTTCTGTTCAGAATCCCAAAAACGGTATTTCCAGCCCAATGCCGGCATACGTACTAAACAGCAGGAAACTTCGTCTAAAACTCAGGAGAAACGTTTCCTTGAAACTGCTCTGCTGTGCGTTCGTTCACCTAAGAGAGTTGAATCTATGTTGAGATTCAGCGAGTCAGAAACACGTTTCTTCTAGGAGCTGCGTTGGGATATTCCCGAGTGAATGGGACCATAGGCTGTACAGAGAAATATCTGCTTCTAAAACCAAAACGGAGCTATCTAACTGAATGGTTGTCAATGTGTGCATTCAACAGACAGAGTTAAACTCACGTGTGGATTCAGCGGTTTGCAAACCCTTTCTGTGCAGAATCCCAAAACCGGTATTTCCAGCCCAATGCCGGCATACGTACTAAAGAGCAGGAAACTTCGTCTAAAACTCAGGAGAAACGTTTCCTTGAAACTGCTCTGCTGTGCGTTCGTTCACCTAAGTGAGTTGAATCTATGTTGAGATTCAGCGAGTCAGAAACACGTTTCTTCTAGGAGCTGCGTTGGGATATTCCCGAGTGAAGGGGACCATAGGCTGTACAGAGAAATATCTGCTTCCAAAACCAAAACGGAGCTATCTAACTGAATGGTTGTCAATGTGTGCATTCAACTGACAGAGTTAAACTCACGTGTGAATTCAGATGTTTGCAAATCCTTTCTGTTCAGAATCCCAAAACCGGTATTTCCAGCCCAATGCCGGCATACGTACTAAACAGCAGGAAACTTCGTCTAAAACTCAGGAGAAACGTTTCCTTGAAACTGTTCTGCTGTGCGTTCGTTCACCTAAGAGAGTTGAATCTATGTTGAGATTCAGCGAGTCAGAAACACGTTTCTTCCAGGAGCTACATTGGGATATTCCCGAGTGAATGGGACCATAGGCTGTACAGAGAAATATCTGCTTCTAAATACAAAATGGAGCTATCTAACTGAATGGTTGTCAATGTGTGCATTCAACTGACAGAGTTAAACTCACGTGTGGATTCAGCGGCTTGCAAACCCTTTCTGTGCAGAATCCCAAAACCGGTATTTCCAGCCCAATGCCGGCATACGTACTAAACAGCAGGAAACTTCGTCTAAAACTCAGGAGAAACGTTTCCTTGAAACTGCTCTGCTGTGCGTTCGTTCACCTAAGAGAGTTGAATCTATGTTGAGATTCAGCGAGTCAGAAACACGTTTCTTCTAGGAGCTGCGTTGGGATATTCCCGAGTGAATGGGACCATAGGCTGTACAGAGAAATATCTGCTTCTAAAACCAAAACGGAGCTATCTAACTGAATGGTTGTCAATGTGTGCATTCAACTGACAGAGATAAACTCACGTGTGAATTCAGCGGTTTGCAAATCCTTTCTGTTCAGAATCCCAAAACCGGTATTTCCAGCCCAATGCCGGCATACGTACTAAACAGCAGGAAACTTCGTCTAAAACTCAGGAGAAACGTTTCCTTGAAACTGCTCTGCTGTGCGTTCGTTCACCTAAGAGAGTTGAATCTATGTTGAGATTCAGCGAGTCAGAAACACGTTTCTTCTAGGAGCTGCGTTGGGATATTCCCGAGTGAATGGGACCATAGGCTGTACAGAGAAATATCTGCTTCTAAAACCAAAACGGAGCTATCTAACTGAATGGTTGTCAATGTGTGCATTCAACAGACAGAGTTAAACTCACGTGTGGATTCAGCGGTTTGCAAACCCTTTCTGTGCAGAATCCCAAAACCGGTATTTCCAGCCCAATGCCGGCATACGTACTAAAGAGCAGGAAACTTCGTCTAAAACTCAGGAGAAACGTTTCCTTGAAACTGCTCTGCTGTGCGTTCGTTCACCTAAGTGAGTTGAATCTATGTTGAGATTCAGCGAGTCAGAAACACGTTTCTTCTAGGAGCTGCGTTGGGATATTCCCGAGTGAATGGGACCATAGGCTGTACAGAGAAATATCTGCTTCTAAATACAAAATGGAGCTATCTAACTGAATGGTTGTCAATGTGTGCATTCAACTGACAGAGTTAAACTCACGTGTGGATTCAGCGGCTTGCAAACCCTTTCTGTGCAGAATCCCAAAACCGGTATTTCCAGCCCAATGCCGGCATACGTACTAAAGAGCAGGAAACTTCGTCTAAAATTCAGGAGAAACGTTTCCTTGAAACTGCTCTGCTGTGCGGTCGTTCACCTAAGACAGTTGAATCTATGTTGAGATTCAGCGAGTCAGAAACACGTTTCTTCTAGGAGGTGCGTTGGGATATTCCCGAGTGAATGGGACCATAGGCTGTACAGAGAAATATCTGCTTCTAAAACCAAAACGGAGCTATCTAACTGAATGGTTGTCAATGTGTGCATTCAACAGACAGAGTTAAACTCACGTGTGGATTCAGCGGTTTGCAAACCCTTTCTGTGCAGAATCCCAAAACCGGTATTTCCAGCCCAATGCCGGCATACGTACTAAAGAGCAGGAAACTTCGTCTTAAACTCAGGAGAAACGTTTCCTTGAAACTGCTCTGCTGTGCGTTCGTTCACCTAAGAGAGTTGAATCTATGTTGAGATTCAGCGAGTCAGAAACACGTTTCTTCTAGGAGCTGCGTTGGGATATTCCCGAGTGAATGGGACCATAGGCTGTACAGAGAAATATCTGCTTCTAAAACCAACACGGAGCTATCTAACTGAATGGTTGTCAATGTGTGCATTCAACTGACAGAGTTAAACTCACGTGTGGATTCAGCGGCTTGCAAACCCTTTCTGTGCAGAATCCCAAAACCGGTATTTCCAGCCCAATGCCGGCATACGGACTAAAGAGCAGGAAACTTCGTCTAAAACTCAGGAGAAACGTTTCCTTGAAACTGCTCTGCTGTGCGTTCGTTCACCTAAGTGAGTTGAATCTATGTTGAGATTCAGCGAGTCAGAAACACGTTTCTTCTAGGAGCTGCGTTGGGATATTCCCGAGTGAAGGGGACCATAGGCTGTACAGAGAAATATCTGCTTCTAAAACCAAAACGGAGCTATCTAACTGAATGGTTGTCAATGTGTGCATTCAACTGACAGAGTTAAACTCACGTGTGAATTCAGCGGTTTGCAAATCCTTTCTGTTCAGAATCCCAAAACCGGTATTTCCAGTCCAATGCCGGCATACGTACTAAACAGCAGGAAACTTCGTCTAAAACTCAGGAGAAACGTTTCCTTGAAACTGCTCTGCTGTGCGTTCGTTCACCTAAGAGAGTTGAATCTATGTTGAGATTCAGCGAGTCAGAAACACGTTTCTTCTAGGAGCTGCGTTGGGATATTCCCGAGTGAATGGGACCATAGGCTGTACAGAGAAATATCTGCTTCTAAAACCAAAACGGAGCTATCTAACTGAATGGTTGTCAATGTGTGCATTCAACTGACAGAGATAAACTCACGTGTGAATTCAGCGGTTTGCAAATCCTTTCTGTTCAGAATCCCAAAACCGGTATTTCCAGCCCAATGCCGGCATACGTACTAAACAGCAGGAAACTTCGTCTAAAACTCAGGAGAAACGTTTCCTTGAAACTGCTCTGCTGTGCGTTCGTTCACCTAAGAGAGTTGAATCTATGTTGAGATTCAGCGAGTCAGAAACACGTTTCTTCTAGGAGCTGCGTTGGGATATTCCCGAGTGAATGGGACCATAGGCTGTACAGAGAAATATCTGCTTCTAAAACCAAAACGGAGCTATCTAACTGAATGGTTGTCAATGTGTGCATTCAACAGACAGAGTTAAACTCACGTGTGGATTCAGCGGTTTGCAAACCCTTTCTGTGCAGAATCCCAAAACCGGTATTTACAGCCCAATGCCGGCATACGTACTAAACAGCAGGAAACTTCGTCTAAAACTCAGGAGAAACGTTTCCTTGAAACTGCTCTGCTGTGCGTTCGTTCACCTAAGAGAGTTGAATCTATGTTGAGATTCAGCGAGTCAGAAACACGTTTCTTCTAGCAGCTGCGTTGGGATATTCCCGAGTGAATGGGACCATAGGCTGTACAGAGAAATATCTGCTTCTAAAACCAAAACGGAGCTTTCTAACTGAATGGTTGTCAATGTGTGCATTCAACAGACAGAGTTAAACTCACGTGTGGATTCAGCGGTTTGCAAACCCTTTCTGTGCAGAATCCCAAAACCGGTATTTCCAGCCCAATGCCGGCATACGTACTAAACAGCAGGAAACTTCGTCTAAAACTCAGGAGAAACGTTTCCTTGAAACTGCTCTGCTGTGCTTTCGTTCACCTAAGAGAGTTGAATCTATGCTGAAATTCAGCGAGTCAGAAACACGTTTCTTCTAGGAGCTGCGTTGGGATATTCCCGAGTGAATGGGACCATAGGCTGTACAGAGAAATATCTGCTTCTAAAACCAACACGGAGCTATCTAACTGAATGGTTGTCAATGTGTGCATTCAACTGACAGAGTTAAACTCACGTGTGAATTCAGCGGTTTGCAAATCCTTTCTGTTCAGAATCCCAAAACCGGTATTTCCAGTCCAATGCCGGCATACGTACTAAACAGCAGGAAACTTCGTCTAAAACTCAGGAGAAACGTTTCCTTGAAACTGCTCTGCTGTGCGTTCGTTCACCTAAGAGAGTTGAATCTATGTTGAGATTCAGCGAGTCAGAAACACGTTTCTACTAGGAGCTGCGTTGGGATATTCCCGAGTGAAGGGGACCATAGGCTGTACAGAGAAATATCTGCTTCTAAAACCAAAACGGAGCTATCTAACTGAATGGTTGTCAATGTGTGCATTCAACTGACAGAGATAAACTCACGTGTGAATTCAGCGGTTTGCAAATCCTTTCTGTTCAGAATCCCAAAACCGGTATTTCCAGCCCAATGCCGGCATACGTACTAAACAGCAGGAAACTTCGTCTAAAACTCAGGAGAAACGTTTCCTTGAAACTGCTCTGCTGTGCGTTCGTTCACCTAAGAGAGTTGAATCTATGTTGAGATTCAGCGAGTCAGAAACACGTTTCTTCTAGGAGCTGCGTTGGGATATTCCCGAGTGAATGGGACCATAGGCTGTACAGAGAAATATCTGCTTCTAAAACCAAAACGGAGCTATCTAACTGAATGGTTGTCAATGTGTGCATTCAACAGACAGAGTTAAACTCACGTGTGGATTCAGCGGTTTGCAAACCCTTTCTGTGCAGAATCCCAAAACCGGTATTTCCAGCCCAATGCCGGCATACGTTCTAAACAGCAGGAAACTTCGTCTAAAACTCAGGAGAAACGTTTCCTTGAAACTGCTCTGCTGTGCGTTCGTTCACCTAAGAGAGTTGAATCTATGCTGAAATTCAGCGAGTCAGAAACACGTTTCTTCTAGCAGCTGCGTTGGGATATTCCCGAGTGAATGGGACCATAGGCTGTACAGAGAAATATCTGCTTCTAAAACCAACACGGAGCTATCTAACTGAATGGTTGTCAATGTGTGCATTCAACTGACAGAGATAAACTCATGTGTGAATTCAGCGGTTTGCAAATCCTTTCTGTGCAGAATCCCAAAACCGGTATTTCCAGCCCAATGCCGGCATACGTACTAAACAGCAGGAAACTTCGTCTAAAACTCAGGAGAAACGTTTCCTTGAAACTGCTCTGCTGTGCGTTCGTTCACCTAAGAGAGTTGAATCTATGTTGAGATTCAGCGAGTCAGAAACACGTTTCTTCTAGGAGCTGCGTTGGGATATTCCCGAGTGAATGGGACCATAGGCTGTACAGAGAAATATCTGCTTCTAAAACCAAAACGGAGCTATCTAACTGAATGGTTGTCAATGTGTGCATTCAACAGACAGAGTTAAACTCACGTGTGGATTCAGCGGTTTGCAAACCCTTTCTGTGCAGAATCCCAAAACCGGTATTTCCAGCCCAATGCCGGCATACATACTAAACAGCAGGAAACTTCGTCTAAAACTCAGTAGAAACGTTTCCTTGAAACTGCTCTGCTGTGCGTTCGTTCACCTAAGAGAGTTGAATCTATGTTGAGATTCAGCGAGTCAGAAACACGTTTCTTCTAGGAGCTGCGTTGGGATATTCCCGAGTGAATGGGACCATAGGCTGTACAGAGAAATATCTGCTTCTAAATACAAAATGGAGCTATCTAACTGAATGGTTGTCAATGTGTGCATTCAACTGACAGAGTTAAACTCACGTGTGGATTCAGCGGCTTGCAAACCCTTTCTGTGCAGAATCCCAAAACCGGTATTTCCAGCCCAATGCCGGCATACGTACTAAAGAGCAGGAAACTTCGTCTTAAACTCAGGAGAAACGTTTCCTTGAAACTGCTCTGCTGTGCGTTCGTTCACCTAAGAGAGTTGAATCTATGTTGAGATTCAGCGAGTCAGAAACACGTTTCTTCTAGGAGCTGCGTTGGGATATTCCCGAGTGAATGGGACCATAGGCTGTACAGAGAAATATCTGCTTCTAAAACCAACACGGAGCTATCTAACTGAATGGTTGTCAATGTGTGCATTCAACTGACAGAGTTAAACTCACGTGTGAATTCAGCGGTTTGCAAACCCTTTCTGTGCAGAATCCCAAAACCGGTATTTCCAGCCCAATGCCGGCATACGTACTAAACAGCAGGAAACTTCGTCTAAAACTCAGGAGAAACGTTTCCTTGAAACTGCTCTGCTGTGCGTTCATTCACCTAAGAGAGTTGAATCTATGTTGAGATTCAGCGAGTCAGAAACACGTTTCTTCTAGGAGCTGCGTTGGGATATTCCCGAGTGAATGGGACCATAGGCTGTACAGAGAAATATCTGCTTCTAAAACCAAAACGGAGCTATCTAACTGAATGGTTGTCAATGTGTGCATTCAACTGACAGAGTTAAACTCACGTGTGAATTCAGCGGTTTGCAAATCCTTTCTGTTCAGAATCCCAAAACCGGTATTTCCAGCCCAATGCCGGCATACGTACTAAACAGCAGGAAACTTCGTCTAAAACTCAGGAGAAACGTTTCCTTGAAACTGTTCTGCTGTGCGTTCGTTCACCTAAGAGAGTTGAATCTATGTTGAGATTCAGCGAGTCAGAAACACGTTTCTTCTAGGAGCTGCATTGGGATATTCCCGAGTGAATGGGACCATAGGCTGTACAGAGAAATATCTGCTTCTAAATACAAAATGGAGCTATCTAACTGAATGGTTGTCAATGTGTGCATTCAACTGACAGAGTTAAACTCACGTGGATTCAGCGGCTTGCAAACCCTTTCTGTGCAGAATCCCAAAACCGGTATTTCCAGCCCAATGCCGGCATACGTACTAAAGAGCAGGAAACTTCGTCTAAAACTCAGGAGAAACGTTTCCTTGAAACTGCTCTGCTGTGCGTTCGTTCACCTAAGAGAGTTGAATCTATGTTGAGATTCAGCGAGTCAGAAACACGTTTCTTCTAGGAGCTGCGTTGGGATATTCCCGAGTGAAGGGGACCATAGGCTGTACAGAGAAATATCTGCTTCTAAAACCAAAACGGAGCTATCTAACTGAATGGTTGTCAATGTGTGCATTCAACTGACAGAGATAAACTCACGTGTGAATTCAGCGGTTTGCAAATCCTTTCTGTTCAGAATCCCAAAACCGGTATTTCCAGCCCAATGCCGGCATACGTACTAAACAGCAGGAAACTTCGTCTAAAACTCAGGAGAAACGTTTCCTTGAAACTGTTCTGCTGTGCGTTCGTTCACCTAAGAGAGTTGAATCTATGTTGAGATTCAGCGAGTCAGAAACACGTTTCTTCTAGGAGCTGCGTTGGGATATTCCCGAGTGAATGGGACCATAGGCTGTACAGAGAAATATCTGCTTCTAAAACCAAAACGGAGCTATCTAACTGAATGGTTGTCAATGTGTGCATTCAACAGACAGAGTTAAACTCACGTGTGGATTCAGCGGTTTGCAAACCCTTTCTGTGCAGAATCCCAAAACCGGTATTTCCAGCCCAATGCCGGCATACGTACTAAACAGCAGGAAACTTCTTCTAAAACTCAGGAGAAACGTTTCCTTGAAACTGCTCTGCTGTGCGTTCGTTCACCTAAGAGAGTTGAATCTATGTTGAGATTCAGCGAGTCAGAAACACGTTTCTTCTAGCAGCTGCGTTGGGATATTCCCGAGTGAATGGGACCATAGGCTGTACAGAGAAATATCTGCTTCTAAAACCAAAACGGAGCTTTCTAACTGAATGGTTGTCAATGTGTGCATTCAACAGACAGAGTTAAACTCACGTGTAGATTCAGCGGTTTGCAAACCCTTTCTGTGCAGAATCCCAAAACCGGTATTTCCAGCCCAATGCCGGCATACATACTAAACAGCAGGAAACTTCGTCTAAAACTCAGGAGAAACGTTTCCTTGAAACTGCTCTGCTGTGCGTTCGTTCACCTAAGAGAGTTGAATCTATGTTGAAATTCAGCGAGTCAGAAACACGTTTCTTCTAGGAGCTGCGTTGGGATATTCCCGAGTGAATGGGACCATAGTCTGTACAGAGAAATATCTGCTTCTAAATACAAAATGGAGCTATCTAACTGAATGGTTGTCAATGTGTGCATTCAACTGACAGAGTTAAACTCACGTGTGGATTCAGCGGTTTGCAAATCCTTTCTGTTCAGAATCCCAAAACCGGTATTTCCAGCCCAATGCCGGCATACGTACTAAACAGCAGGAAACTTCGTCTAAAACTCAGGAGAAACGTTTCCTTGAAACTGCTCTGCTGTGCGTTCGTTCACCTAAGAGAGTTGAATCTATGTTGAGATTCAGCGAGTCAGAAACACGTTTCTTCTAGGAGCTGCGTTGGGATATTCCCGAGTGAATGGGACCATAGGCTGTACAGAGAAATATCTGCTTCTAAAACCAACACGGAGCTATCTAACTGAATGGTTGTCAAAGTGTGCATTCAACTGAGAGAGATAAACTCACGTCTGAATTCAGCGGTTTGCAAATCCTTTCTGTTCAGAATCCCAAAACCGGTATTTCCAGCCCAATGCCGGCATACGTACTAAACAGCAGGAAACTTCGTCTAAAACTCAGGAGAAACGTTTCCTTGAAACTGCTCTGCTGTGCGTTCGTTCACCTAAGAGAGTTGAATCTATTTTGAGATTCAGCGAGTCAGAAACACGTTTCTTCTAGGAGCTGCGTTGGGATATTCCCGAGTGAATGGGACCATAGGCTGTACAGAGAGATATCTGCTTCTAAAACCAAAACGGAACTATCTAACTGAATGGTTGTCAATGTGTGCATTCAACTGACAGAGTTAAACTCACGAGTGGATTCAGCGGTTTGCAAACCCTTTCTGTGCAGAATCCCAAAACCGGTATTTCCAGCCCAATGCCGGCATACGTACTAAACAGCAGGAAACTTCGTCTAAAACTCAGGAGAAACGATTCCTTGAAACTGCTCTGCTGTGCGTTCGTTCACCTAAGAGAGTTGAATCTATGTTGAGATTCAGCGAGTCAGAAACACGTTTCTTCTAGGAGCTGCGTTGGGATATTCCCGAGTGAATGGGACCATAGGCTGTACAGAGAAATATCTGCTTCTAAAACCAAAACGGAGCTATCTAACTGAATGGTTGTCAATGTGTGCATTCAAGAGACAGAGTTAAACTCACGTGTGGATTCAGCGGTTTGCAAACCCTTTGTGTGCAGAATCCCAAAACCGGTATTTCCAGCCCAATGCCGGCATACGTACTAAAGAGCAGGAAACTTCGTCTAAAACTCAGGAGAAACGTTTCCTTGAAACTGCTCTGCTGTGCGTTCGTTCACCTAAGAGAGTTGAATCTATGTTGAGATTCAGCGAGTCAGAAACACGTTTCTTCTAGGAGCTGCGTTGGGATATTCCCGAGTGAATGGGACCATAGGCTGTACAGAGAAATATCTGCTTCTAAAACCAAAACGGAGCTATCTAACTGAATGGTTGTCAATGTGTGCATTCAACTGACAGAGATAAACTCACGTGTGAATTCAGCGGTTTGCAAATCCTTTCTGTTCAGAATCCCAAAACCGGTATTTCCAGCCCAATGCCGGCATACGTACTAAACAGCAGGAAACTTCGTCTAAAACTCAGGAGAAACGTTTCCTTGAAACTGTTCTGCTGTGCGTTCGTTCACCTAAGAGAGTTGAATCTATGTTGAGATTCAGCGAGTCAGAAACACGTTTCTTCTAGGAGCTGCATTGGGATATTCCCGAGTGAATGGGACCATAGGCTGTACAGAGAAATATCTGCTTCTAAATACAAAATGGAGCTATCTAACTGAATGGTTGTCAATGTGTGCATTCAACTGACAGAGTTAAACTCACGTGTGGATTCAGCGGCTTGCAAACCCTTTCTGTGCAGAATCCCAAAACCGGTATTTCCAGCCCAATGCCGGCATACGTACTAAAGAGCAGGAAACTTCGTCTAAAACTCAGGAGAAACGTTTCCTTGAAACTGCTCTGCTGTGCGTTCGTTCACCTAAGAGAGTTGAATCTATGTTGAGATTCAGCGAGTCAGAAACACGTTTCTTCTAGGAGCTGCGTTGGGATATTCCCGAGTGAAGGGGACCATAGGCTGTACAGAGAAATATCTGCTTCTAAAACCAAAACGGAGCTATCTAACTGAATGGTTGTCAATGTGTGCATTCAACTGACAGAGATAAACTCACGTGTGAATTCAGCGGTTTGCAAATCCTTTCTGTTCAGAATCCCAAAACCGGTATTTCCAGCCCAATGCCGGCATACGTACTAAACAGCAGGAAACTTCGTCTAAAACTCAGGAGAAACGTTTCCTTGAAACTGTTCTGCTGTGCGTTCGTTCACCTAAGAGAGTTGAATCTATGTTGAGATTCAGCGAGTCAGAAACACGTTTCTTCTAGGAGCTGCGTTGGGATATTCCCGAGTGAATGGGACCATAGGCTGTACAGAGAAATATCTGCTTCTAAAACCAAAACGGAGCTATCTAACTGAATGGTTGTCAATGTGTGCATTCAACAGACAGAGTTAAACTCACGTGTGGATTCAGCGGTTTGCAAACCCTTTCTGTGCAGAATCCCAAAACCGGTATTTCCAGCCCAATGCCGGCATACGTACTAAACAGCAGGAAACTTCTTCTAAAACTCAGGAGAAACGTTTCCTTGAAACTGCTCTGCTGTGCGTTCGTTCACCTAAGAGAGTTGAATCTATGTTGAGATTCAGCGAGTCAGAAACACGTTTCTTCTAGCAGCTGCGTTGGGATATTCCCGAGTGAATGGGACCATAGGCTGTACAGAGAAATATCTGCTTCTAAAACCAAAACGGAGCTTTCTAACTGAATGGTTGTCAATGTGTGCATTCAACAGACAGAGTTAAACTCACGTGTAGATTCAGCGGTTTGCAAACCCTTTCTGTGCAGAATCCCAAAACCGGTATTTCCAGCCCAATGCCGGCATACATACTAAACAGCAGGAAACTTCGTCTAAAACTCAGGAGAAACGTTTCCTTGAAACTGCTCTGCTGTGCGTTCGTTCACCTAAGAGAGTTGAATCTATGTTGAAATTCAGCGAGTCAGAAACACGTTTCTTCTAGGAGCTGCGTTGGGATATTCCCGAGTGAATGGGACCATAGTCTGTACAGAGAAATATCTGCTTCTAAATACAAAATGGAGCTATCTAACTGAATGGTTGTCAATGTGTGCATTCAACTGACAGAGTTAAACTCACGTGTGGATTCAGCGGTTTGCAAATCCTTTCTGTTCAGAATCCCAAAACCGGTATTTCCAGCCCAATGCCGGCATACGTACTAAACAGCAGGAAACTTCGTCTAAAACTCAGGAGAAACGTTTCCTTGAAACTGCTCTGCTGTGCGTTCGTTCACCTAAGAGAGTTGAATCTATGTTGAGATTCAGCGAGTCAGAAACACGTTTCTTCTAGGAGCTGCGTTGGGATATTCCCGAGTGAATGGGACCATAGGCTGTACAGAGAAATATCTGCTTCTAAAACCAACACGGAGCTATCTAACTGAATGGTTGTCAAAGTGTGCATTCAACTGAGAGAGATAAACTCACGTCTGAATTCAGCGGTTTGCAAATCCTTTCTGTTCAGAATCCCAAAACCGGTATTTCCAGCCCAATGCCGGCATACGTACTAAACAGCAGGAAACTTCGTCTAAAACTCAGGAGAAACGTTTCCTTGAAACTGCTCTGCTGTGCGTTCGTTCACCTAAGAGAGTTGAATCTATGTTGAGATTCAGCGAGTCAGAAACACGTTTCTTCTAGGAGCTGCGTTGGGATATTCCCGAGTGAATGGGACCATAGGCTGTACAGAGAGATATCTGCTTCTAAAACCAAAACGGAACTATCTAACTGAATGGTTGTCAATGTGTGCATTCAACTGACAGAGTTAAACTCACGAGTGGATTCAGCGGTTTGCAAACCCTTTCTGTGCAGAATCCCAAAACCGGTATTTCCAGCCCAATGCCGGCATACGTACTAAACAGCAGGAAACTTCGTCTAAAACTCAGGAGAAACGATTCCTTGAAACTGCTCTGCTGTGCGTTCGTTCACCTAAGAGAGTTGAATCTATGTTGAGATTCAGCGAGTCAGAAACACGTTTCTTCTAGGAGCTGCGTTGGGATATTCCCGAGTGAATGGGACCATAGGCTGTACAGAGAAATATCTGCTTCTAAAACCAAAACGGAGCTATCTAACTGAATGGTTGTCAATGTGTGCATTCAAGAGACAGAGTTAAACTCACGTGTGGATTCAGCGGTTTGCAAACCCTTTGTGTGCAGAATCCCAAAACCGGTATTTCCAGCCCAATGCCGGCATACGTACTAAAGAGCAGGAAACTTCGTCTAAAACTCAGGAGAAACGTTTCCTTGAAACTGCTCTGCTGTGCGTTCGTTCACCTAAGAGAGTTGAATCTATGTTGAGATTCAGCGAGTCAGAAACACGTTTCTTCTAGGAGCTGCGTTGGGATATTCCCGAGTGAATGGGACCATAGGCTGTACAGAGAAATATCTGCTTCTAAAACCAAAACGGAGCTATCTAACTGAATGGTTGTCAATGTGTGCATTCAACTGACAGAGATAAACTCACGTGTGAATTCAGCGGTTTGCAAATCCTTTCTGTTCAGAATCCCAAAACCGGTATTTCCAGCCCAATGCCGGCATACGTACTAAACAGCAGGAAACTTCTTCTAAAACTCAGGAGAAACGTTTCCTTGAAACTGCTCTGCTGTGCGTTCGTTCACCTAAGAGAGTTGAATCTATGTTGAGATTCAGCGAGTCAGAAACACGTTTCTTCTAGGAGCTGCGTTGGGATATTCCCGAGTGAATGGGACCATAGGCTGTACAGAGAAATATCTGCTTCTAAATACAAAATGGAGCTATCTAACTGAATGGTTGTCAATGTGTGCATTCAACTGACAGAGTTAAACTCACGTGTGGATTCAGCGGCTTGCAAACCCTTTCTGTGCAGAATCCCAAAACCGGTATTTCCAGCCCAATGCCGGCATACGTACTAAAGAGCAGGAAACTTCGTCTAAAACTCAGGAGAAACGTTTCCTTGAAACTGCTCTGCTGTGCGTTCGTTCACCTAAGTGAGTTGAATCTATGTTGAGATTCAGCGAGTCAGAAACACGTTTCTTCTAGGAGCTGCGTTGGGATATTCCCGAGTGAAGGGGACCATAGGCTGTACAGAGAAATATCTGCTTCTAAAACCAAAACGGAGCTATCTAACTGAATGGTTGTCAATGTGTGCATTCAACTGACAGAGTTAAACTCACGTGTGAATTCAGCGGTTTGCAAATCCTTTCTGTTCAGAATCCCAAAACCGGTATTTCCAGCCCAATGCCGGCATACGTACTAAACAGCAGGAAACTTCTTCTAAAACTCAGGAGAAACGTTTCCTTGAAACTGCTCTGCTGTGCGTTCGTTCACCTAAGAGAGTTGAATCTATGTTGAGATTCAGCGAGTCAGAAACACGTTTCTTCTAGGAGCTGCGTTGGGATATTCCCGAGTGAATGGGACCATAGGCTGTACAGAGAAATATCTGCTTCTAAATACAAAATGGAGCTATCTAACTGAATGGTTGTCAATGTGTGCATTCAACTGACCGAGTTAAACTCAGGTGTGGATTCAGCGGCTTGCAAACCCTTTCTGTGCAGAATCCCAAAACCGGTATTTCCAGCCCAATGCCGGCATACGTACTAAAGAGCAGGAAACTTCGTCTAAAACTCAGGAGAAACGTTTCCTTGAAACTGCTCTGCTGTGCGTTCGTTCACCTAAGAGAGTTGAATCTATGTTGAGATTCAGCGAATCAGAAACACGTTTCTTCTAGGAGCTGCGTTGGGATATTCCCGAGTGAATAGGACCATAGGCTGTACAGAGAAATATCTGCTTCTAAAACCAAAACGGAGCTATCTAACTGAATGGTTGTCAATGTGTGCATTCAACTGACAGAGTTAAACTCACGTGTGAATTCAGCGGTTTGCAAATCCTTTCTGTTCAGAATCCCAAAACCGGTATTTCCAGCCCAATGCCGGCATACGTACTAAACAGCAGGAAACTTCGTCTAAAACTCAGGAGAAACGTTTCCTTGAAACTGCTCTGCTGTGCGTTCGTTCACCTAAGAGAGTTGAATCTATGTTGAGATTCAGCGAGTCAGAAACACGTTTCTTCTAGGAGCTGCGTTGGGATATTCCCGAGTGAATGGGACCATAGGCTGTACAGAGAAATATCTGCTTCTAAAACCAACACGGAGCTATCTAACTGAATGGTTGTCAAAGTGTGCATTCAACTGAGAGAGATAAACTCACGTCTGAATTCAGCGGTTTGCAAATCCTTTCTGTTCAGAATCCCAAAACCGGTATTTCCAGCCCAATGCCGGCATACGTACTAAACAGCAGGAAACTTCGTCTAAAACTCAGGAGAAACGTTTCCTTGAAACTGCTCTGCTGTGCGTTCGTTCACCTAAGAGAGTTGAATCTATGTTGAGATTCAGCGAGTCAGAAACACGTTTCTTCTAGGAGCTGCGTTGGGATATTCCCGAGTGAATGGGACCATAGGCTGTACAGAGAGATATCTGCTTCTAAAACCAAAACGGAACTATCTAACTGAATGGTTGTCAATGTGTGCATTCAACTGACAGAGTTAAACTCACGAGTGGATTCAGCGGTTTGCAAACCCTTTCTGTGCAGAATCCCAAAACCGGTATTTCCAGCCCAATGCCGGCATACGTACTAAACAGCAGGAAACTTCGTCTAAAACTCAGGAGAAACGTTTCCTTGAAACTGCTCTGCTGTGCGTTCGTTCACCTAAGAGAGTTGAATCTATGTTGAGATTCAGCGAGTCAGAAACACGTTTCTTCTAGGAGCTGCGTTGGGATATTCCCGAGTGAATGGGACCATAGGCTGTACAGAGAAATATCTGCTTCTAAAACCAAAACGGAGCTTTCTAACTGAATGGTTGTCAATGTGTGCATTCAACTGACAGAGATAAACTCACGTGTGAATTCAGCGGTTTGCAAATCCTTTCTGTTCAGAATCCCAAAACCGGTATTTCCAGCCCAATGCCGGCATACGTACTAAACAGCAGGAAACTTCTTCTAAAACTCAGGAGAAACGTTTCCTTGAAACTGCTCTGCTGTGCGTTCGTTCACCTAAGAGAGTTGAATCTATGTTGAGATTCAGCGAGTCAGAAACACGTTTCTTCTAGGAGCTGCGTTGGGATATTCCCGAGTGAATGGGACCATAGGCTGTACAGAGAAATATCTGCTTCTAAATACAAAATGGAGCTATCTAACTGAATGGTTGTCAATGTGTGCATTCAACTGACAGAGTTAAACTCACGTGTGGATTCAGCGGCTTGCAAACCCTTTCTGTGCAGAATCCCAAAACCGGTATTTCCAGCCCAATGCCGGCATACGTACTAAAGAGCAGGAAACTTCGTCTAAAACTCAGGAGAAACGTTTCCTTGAAACTACTCTGCTCTGCGTTCGTTCACCTAAGTGAGTTGAATCTATGTTGAGATTCAGCGAGTCAGAAACACGTTTCTTCTAGGAGCTGCGTTGGGATATTCCCGAGTGAAGGGGACCATAGGCTGTACAGAGAAATATCTGCTTCTAAAACCAAAACGGAGCTATCTAACTGAATGGTTGTCAATGTGTGCATTCAACTGACAGAGATAAACTCACGTGTGAATTCAGCGGTTTGCAAATCCTTTCTGTTCAGAATCCCAAAACCGGTATTTCCAGCCCAATGCCGGCATACGTACTAAACAGCAGGAAACTTCGTCTAAAACTCAGGAGAAACGTTTCCTTGAAACTGCTCTGCTGTGCGTTCGTTCACCTAAGAGAGTTGAATCTATGTTGAGATTCAGCGAGTCAGAAACACGTTTCTTCTAGGAGCTGCGTTGGGATATTCCCGAGTGAATGGGACCATAGGCTGTACAGAGAAATATCTGCTTCTAAAACCAACACGGAGCTATCTAACTGAATGGTTGTCAAAGTGTGCATTCAACTGAGAGAGATAAACTCACGTCTGAATTCAGCGGTTTGCAAATCCTTTCTGTTCAGAATCCCAAAACCGGTATTTCCAGCCCAATGCCGGCATACGTACTAAACAGCAGGAAACTTCGTCTAAAACTCAGGAGAAACGTTTCCTTGAAACTGCTCTGCTGTGCGTTCGTTCACCTAAGAGAGTTGAATCTATGTTGAGATTCAGCGAGTCAGAAACACGTTTCTTCTAGGAGCTGCGTTGGGATATTCCCGAGTGAATGGGACCATAGGCTGTACAGAGAGATATCTGCTTCTAAAACCAAAACGGAACTATCTAACTGAATGGTTGTCAATGTGTGCATTCAACTGACAGAGTTAAACTCACGAGAGGATTCAGCGGTTTGCAAACCCTTTCTGTGCAGAATCCCAAAACCGGTATTTCCAGCCCAATGCCGGCATACGTACTAAACAGCAGGAAACTTCGTCTAAAACTCAGGAGAAACGATTCCTTGAAACTGCTCTGCTGTGCGTTCGTTCACCTAAGAGAGTTGAATCTATGTTGAGATTCAGCGAGTCAGAAACACGTTTCTTCTAGGAGCTGCGTTGGGATATTCCCGAGTGAATGGGACCATAGGCTGTACAGAGAAATATCTGCTTCTAAAACCAAAACGGAGCTATCTAACTGAATGGTTGTCAATGTGTGCATTCAACTGACAGAGTTAAACTCACGTGTGAATTCAGCGGTTTGCAAATCCTTTCTGTTCAGAATCCCAAAACCGGTATTTCCAGCCCAATGCCGGCATACGTACTAAACAGCAGGAAACTTCGTCTAAAACTCAGGAGAAACGTTTCCTTGAAACTGCTCTGCTGTGCGTTCGTTCACCTAAGGGAGTTGAATCTATGTTGAGATTCAGCGAGTCAGAAACACGTTTCTTCTAGGAGCTGCGTTGGGATATTCCCGAGTGAATGGGACCATAGGCTGTACAGAGAAATATCTGCTTCTAAATACAAAATGGAGCTATCTAACTGAATGGTTGTCAATGTGTGCATTCAACTGACAGAGTTAAACTCACGTGTGGATTCAGCGGCTTGCAAACCCTTTCTGTGCAGAATCCCAAAACCGGTATTTCCAGCCCAATGCCGGCATACGTACTAAAGAGCAGGAAACTTCGACTAAAACTCAGGAGAAACGTTTCCTTGAAACTGCTCTGCTGTGCGTTCGTTCACCTAAGAGAGTTGAATCTATGTTGAGATTCAGCGAGTCAGAAACACGTTTCTTCTAGGAGCTGCGTTGGGATATTCCCGAGTGAATGGGACCATAGGCTGTACAGAGAAATATCTGCTTCTAAAACCAAAACGGAGCTATCTAACTGAATGGTTGTCAATGTGTGCATTCAACTGACAGAGATAAACTCACGTGTGAATTCAGCGGTTTGCAAATCCTTTCTGTTCAGAATCCCAAAACCGGTATTTCCAGCCCAATGCCGGCATACGTACTAAACAGCAGGAAACTTCTTCTAAAACTCAGGAGAAACGTTTCCTTGAAACTGCTCTGCTGTGCGTTCGTTCACCTAAGAGAGTTGAATCTATGTTGAGATTCAGCGAGTCAGAAACACGTTTCTTCTAGGAGCTGCGTTGGGATATTCCCGAGTGAATGGGACCATAGGCTGTACAGAGAAATATCTGCTTCTAAATACAAAATGGAGCTATCTAACTGAATGGTTGTCAATGTGTGCATTCAACCGACAGAGTTAAACTCACGTGTGGATTCAGCGGCTTGCAAACCCTTTCTGTGCAGAATCCCAAAACCGGTATTTCCAGCCCAATGCCGGCATACGTACTAAAGAGCAGGAAACTTCGTCTAAAACTCAGGAGAAACGTTTCCTTGAAACTACTCTGCTCTGCTTTCGTTCACCTAAGTGAGTTGAATCTATGTTGAGATTCAGCGAGTCAGAAACACGTTTCTTCTAGGAGCTGCGTTGGGATATTCCCGAGTGAAGGGGACCATAGGCTGTACAGAGAAATATCTGCTTCTAAAACCAAAACGGAGCTATCTAACTGAATGGTTGTCAATGTGTGCATTCAACTGACAGAGATAAACTCACGTGTGAATTCAGCGGTTTGCAAATCCTTTCTGTTCAGAATCCCAAAACCGGTATTTCCAGCCCAATGCCGGCATACGTACTAAACAGCAGGAAACTTCTTCTAAAACTCAGGAGAAACGTTTCCTTGAAACTGCTCTGCTGTGCGTTCGTTCACCTAAGAGAGTTGAATCTATGTTGAGATTCAGCGAGTCAGAAACACGTTTCTTCTAGGAGCTGCGTTGGGATATTCCCGAGTGAATGGGACCATAGGCTGTACAGAGAAATATCTGCTTCTAAAACCAAAACGGAGCTATCTAACTGAATGGTTGTCAATGTGTGCATTCAACTGACAGAGATAAACTCACGTGTGAATTCAGCGGTTTGCAAATCCTTTCTGTTCAGAATCCCAAAACCGGTATTTCCAGCCCAATGCCGGCATACGTACTAAAGAGCAGGAAACTTCGTCTAAAACTCAGGAGAAACGTTTCCTTGAAACTGCTCTGCTGTGCGTTCGTTCACCTAAGAGAGTTGAATCTATGTTGAGATTCAGCGAGTCAGAAACACGTTTCTTCTAGGAGCTGCGTTGGGATATTCCCGAGTGAATGGGACCATAGGCTGTACAGAGAAATATCTGCTTCTAAAACCAAAACGGAGCTATCTAACTGAATGGTTGTCAATGTGTGCATTCAACAGACAGAGTTAAACTCATGTGTGGATTCAGCGGTTTGCAAACCCTTTCTGTGCAGAATCCCAAAACCGGTATTTCCAGCCCAATGCCGGCATACGTACTAAACAGCAGGAAACTTCGTCTAAAACTCAGGAGAAACGTTTCCTTGAAACTTCTCTGCTGTGCGTTCGTTCACCTAAGAGAGTTGAATCTATGTTGAGATTCAGCGAGTCAGAAACACGTTTCTTCTAGGAGCTGCGTTGGGATATTCCCGAGTGAATGGGACCATAGGCTGTACAGAGAAATATCTGCTTCTAAATACAAAATGGAGCTATCTAACTGAATGGTTGTCAATGTGTGCATTCAACTGACAGAGTTAAACTCAGGTGTGGATTCAGCGGCTTGCAAACCCTTTCTGTGCAGAATCCCAAAACCGGTATTTCCAGCCCAATGCCGGCATACGTACTAAAGAGCAGGAAACTTCGTCTAAAACTCAGGAGAAACGTTTCCTTGAAACTGCTCTGCTGTGCGTTCTTTCACCTAAGAGAGTTGAATCTATGTTGAGATTCAGCGAGTCAGAAACACGTTTCTTCTAGGAGCTGCGTTGGGATATTCCCGAGTGAATGGGACCATAGGCTGTACAGAGAAATATCTGCTTCTAAAACCAAAACGGAGCTATCTAACTGAATGGATGTCAATGTGTGCATTCAACAGACAGAGTTAAACTCACGTGTGGATTCAGCGGTTTGCAAACCCTTTCTGTGCAGAATCCCAAAACCGGTATTTCCAGCCCAATGCCGGCATACGTACTAAACAGCAGGAAACTTCGTCTAAAACTCAGGAGAAACGTTTCCTTGAAACTGCTCTGCTGTGCGTTCGTTCACCTAAGAGAGTTGAATCTATGTTGAGATTCAGCGAGTCAGAAACACGTTTCTTCTAGGAGGTGCGTTGGGATATTCCCGAGTGAATGGGACCATAGGCTGTACAGAGAAATATCTGCTTCTAAAACCAAAACGGAGCTATCTAACTGAATGGTTGTCAATGTGTGCATTCAAGAGACAGAGTTAAACTCACGTGTGGATTCAGCGGTTTGCAAACCCTTTCTGTGCAGAATCCCAAAACCGGTATTTCCAGCCCAATGCCGGCATACGTACTAAACAGCAGGAAACTTCGTCTAAAACTCAGGAGAAACGTTTCCTTGAAACTGCTCTGCTGTGCGTTCGTTCACCTAAGAGAGTTGAATCTATGTTGAAATTCAGCGAGTCAGAAACACGTTTCTTCTAGGAGCTGCGTTGGGATATTCCCGAGTGAATGGGACCATAGTCTGTACAGAGAAATATCTGCTTCTAAATACAAAATGGAGCTATCTAACTGAATGGTTGTCAATGTGTGCATTCAACTGACAGAGTTAAACTCACGTGTGGATTCAGCGGTTTGCAAATCCTTTCTGTTCAGAATCCCAAAACCGGTATTTCCAGCCCAATGCCGGCATACGTACTAAACAGCAGGAAACTTCGTCTAAAACTCAGGAGAAACGTTTCCTTGAAACTGCTCTGCTGTGCGTTCGTTCACCTAAGAGAGTTGAATCTATGTTGAGATTCAGCGAGTCAGAAACACGTTTCTTCTAGGAGCTGCGTTGGGATATTCCCGAGTGAATGGGACCATAGGCTGTACAGAGAAATATCTGCTTCTAAAACCAACACGGAGCTATCTAACTGAATGGTTGTCAAAGTGTGCATTCAACTGAGAGAGATAAACTCACGTCTGAATTCAGCGGTTTGCAAATCCTTTCTGTTCAGAATCCCAAAACCGGTATTTCCAGCCCAATGCCGGCATACGTACTAAACAGCAGGAAACTTCGTCTAAAACTCAGGAGAAACGTTTCCTTGAAACTGCTCTGCTGTGCGTTCGTTCACCTAAGAGAGTTGAATCTATGTTGAGATTCAGCGAGTCAGAAACACGTTTCTTCTAGGAGCTGCGTTGGGATATTCCCGAGTGAATGGGACCATAGGCTGTACAGAGAGATATCTGCTTCTAAAACCAAAACGGAACTATCTAACTGAATGGTTGTCAATGTGTGCATTCAACTGACAGAGTTAAACTCACGAGTGGATTCAGCGGTTTGCAAACCCTTTCTGTGCAGAATCCCAAAACCGGTATTTCCAGCCCAATGCCGGCATACGTACTAAACAGCAGGAAACTTCGTCTAAAACTCAGGAGAAACGATTCCTTGAAACTGCTCTGCTGTGCGTTCGTTCACCTAAGAGAGTTGAATCTATGTTGAGATTCAGCGAGTCAGAAACACGTTTCTTCTAGGAGCTGCGTTGGGATATTCCCGAGTGAATGGGACCATAGGCTGTACAGAGAAATATCTGCTTCTAAAACCAAAACGGAGCTATCTAACTGAATGGTTGTCAATGTGTGCATTCAAGAGACAGAGTTAAACTCACGTGTGGATTCAGCGGTTTGCAAACCCTTTCTGTGCAGAATCCCAAAACCGGTATTTCCAGCCCAATGCCGGCATACGTACTAAACAGCAGGAAACTTCGTCTAAAACTCAGGAGAAACGTTTCCTTGAAACTTCTCTGCTGTGCGTTCGTTCACCTAAGAGAGTTGAATCTATGTTGAGATTCAGCGAGTCAGAAACACGTTTCTTCTAGGAGCTGCGTTGGGATATTCCCGAGTGAATGGGACCATAGGCTGTACAGAGAAATATCTGCTTCTAAATACAAAATGGAGCTATCTAACTGAATGGTTGTCAATGTGTGCATTCAACTGACCGAGTTAAACTCAGGTGTGGATTCAGCGGCTTGCAAACAATTTCTGTGCAGAATCCCAAAACCGGTATTTCCAGCCCAATGCCGGCATACGTACTAAAGAGCAGGAAACTTCGTCTAAAACTCAGGAGAAACGTTTCCTTGAAACTGCTCTGCTGTGCGTTCGTTCACCTAAGAGAGTTGAATCTATGTTGAGATTCAGCGAATCAGAAACACGTTTCTTCTAGGAGCTGCGTTGGGATATTCCCGAGTGAATAGGACCATAGGCTGTACAGAGAAATATCTGCTTCTAAAACCGAAACGGAGCTATCTAACTGAATGGTTGTCAATGTGTGCATTCAACTGACAGAGTTAAACTCACGTGTGAATTCAGCGGTTTGCAAATCCTTTCTGTTCAGAATCCCAAAACCGGTATTTCCAGCCCAATGCCGGCATACGTACTAAACAGCAGGAAACTTCGTCTAAAACTCAGGAGAAACGTTTCCTTGAAACTGCTCTGCTGTGCGTTCGTTCACCTAAGGGAGTTGAATCTATGTTGAGATTCAGCGAGTCAGAAACACGTTTCTTCTAGGAGCTGCGTTGGGATATTCCCGAGTGAATGGGACCATAGTCTGTACAGAGAAATATCTGCTTCTAAATACAAAATGGAGCTATCTAACTGAATGGTTGTCAATGTGTGCATTCAACTGACAGAGTTAAACTCACGTGTGGATTCAGCGGTTTGCAAATCCTTTCTGTTCAGAATCCCAAAACCGGTATTTCCAGCCCAATGCCGGCATACGTACTAAACAGCAGGAACCTTCGTCTAAAACTCAGGAGAAACGTTTCCTTGAAACTGCTCTGCTGTGCGTTCGTTCACCTAAGAGAGTTGAATCTATGTTGAGATTCAGCGAGTCAGAAACACGTTTCTTCTAGGAGCTGCGTTGGGATATTCCCGAGTGAATGGGACCATAGGCTGTACAGAGAAATATCTGCTTCTAAAACCAACACGGAGCTATCTAACTGAATGGTTGTCAAAGTGTGCATTCAACTGAGAGAGATAAACTCACGTCTGAATTCAGCGGTTTGCAAATCCTTTCTGTTCAGAATCCCAAAACCGGTATTTCCAGCCCAATGCCGGCATACGTACTAAACAGCAGGAAACTTCGTCTAAAACTCAGGAGAAACGTTTCCTTGAAACTGCTCTGCTGTGCGTTCGTTCACCTAAGAGAGTTGAATCTATGTTGAGATTCAGCGAGTCAGAAACACGTTTCTTCTAGGAGCTGCGTTGGGATATTCCCGAGTGAATGGGACCATAGGCTGTACAGAGAGATATCTGCTTCTAAAACCAAAACGGAACTATCTAACTGAATGGTTGTCAATGTGTGCATTCAACTGACAGAGTTAAACTCACGAGTGGATTCAGCGGTTTGCAAACCCTTTCTGTGCAGAATCCCAAAACCGGTATTTCCAGCCCAATGCCGGCATACGTACTAAACAGCAGGAAACTTCGTCTAAAACTCAGGAGAAACGATTCCTTGAAACTGCTCTGCTGTGCGTTCGTTCACCTAAGAGAGTTGAATCTATGTTGAGATTCAGCGAGTCAGAAACACGTTTCTTCTAGGAGCTGCGTTGGGATATTCCCGAGTGAATGGGACCATAGGCTGTACAGAGAAATATCTGCTTCTAAAACCAAAACGGAGCTATCTAACTGAATGGTTGTCAATGTGTGCATTCAACTGACAGAGTTAAACTCACGTGTGAATTCAGCGGTTTGCAAATCCTTTCTGTTCAGAATCCCAAAACCGGTATTTCCAGCCCAATGCCGGCATACGTACTAAACAGCAGGAAACTTCGTCTAAAACTCAGGAGAAACGTTTCCTTGAAACTGCTCTGCTGTGCGTTCGTTCACCTAAGGGAGTTGAATCTATGTTGAGATTCAGCGAGTCAGAAACACGTTTCTTCTAGGAGCTGCGTTGGGATATTCCCGAGTGAATGGGACCATAGGCTGTACAGAGAAATATCTGCTTCTAAATACAAAATGGATCTATCTAACTGAATGGTTGTCAATGTGTGCATTCAACTGACAGAGTTAAACTCACGTGTGGATTCAGCGGCTTGCAAACCCTTTCTGTGCAGAATCCCAAAACCGGTATTTCCAGCCCAATGCCGGCATACGTACTAAAGAGCAGGAAACTTCGTCTAAAACTCAGGAGAAACGTTTCCTTGAAACTGCTCTGCTGTGCGTTCGTTCACCTAAGAGAGTTGAATCTATGTTGAGATTCAGCGAGTCAGAAACACGTTTCTTCTAGGAGCTGCGTTGGGATATTCCCGAGTGAATGGGACCATAGGCTGTACAGAGAAATATTTGCTTCTAAAACCAAAACGGAGCTATCTAACTGAATGGTTGTCAATGTGTGCATTCAACTGACAGAGATAAACTCACGTGTGAATTCAGCGGTTTGCAAATCCTTTCTGTTCAGAATCCCAAAACCGGTATTTCCAGCCCAATGCCGGCATACGTACTAAACAGCAGGAAACTTCTTCTAAAACTCAGGAGAAACGTTTCCTTGAAACTGCTCTGCTGTGCGTTCGTTCACCTAAGAGAGTTGAATCTATGTTGAGATTCAGCGAGTCAGAAACACGTTTCTTCTAGGAGCTGCGTTGGGATATTCCCGAGTGAATGGGACCATAGGCTGTACAGAGAAATATCTGCTTCTAAATACAAAATGGAGCTATCTAACTGAATGGTTGTCAATGTGTGCATTCAACTGACAGAGTTAAACTCACGTGTGGATTCAGCGGCTTGCAAACCCTTTCTGTGCAGAATCCCAAAACCGGTATTTCCAGCCCAATGCCGGCATACGTACTAAAGAGCAGGAAACTTCGTCTAAAACTCAGGAGAAACGTTTCCTTGAAACTACTCTGCTGTGCGTTCGTTCACCTAAGAGAGTTGAATCTATGTTGAGATTCAGCGAGTCAGAAACACGTTTCTTCTAGGAGCTGCGTTGGGATATTCCCGAGTGAATGGGACCATAGGCTGTACAGAGAGATATCTGCTTCTAAAACCAAAACGGAACTATCTAACTGAATGGTTGTCAATGTGTGCATTCAACTGACAGAGTTAAACTCACGAGTGGATTCAGCGGTTTGCAAACCCTTTCTGTGCAGAATCCCAAAACCGGTATTTCCAGCCCAATGCCGGCATACGTACTAAACAGCAGGAAACTTCGTCTAAAACTCAGGAGAAACGATTCCTTGAAACTGCTCTGCTGTGCGTTCGTTCACCTAAGAGAGTTGAATCTATGTTGAGATTCAGCGAGTCAGAAACACGTTTCTTCTAGGAGCTGCGTTGGGATATTCCCGAGTGAATGGGACCATAGGCTGTACAGAGAAATATCTGCTTCTAAAACCAAAACGGAGCTATCTAACTGAATGGTTGTCAATGTGTGCATTCAACTGACAGAGTTAAACTCACGTGTGAATTCAGCGGTTTGCAAATCCTTTCTGTTCAGAATCCCAAAACCGGTATTTCCAGCCCAATGCCGGCATACGTACTAAACAGCAGGAAACTTCGTCTAAAACTCAGGAGAAACGTTTCCTTGAAACTGCTCTGCTGTGCGTTCGTTCACCTAAGGGAGTTGAATCTATGTTGAGATTCAGCGAGTCAGAAACACGTTTCTTCTAGGAGCTGCGTTGGGATATTCCCGAGTGAATGGGACCATAGGCTGTACAGAGAAATATCTGCTTCTAAATACAAAATGGAGCTATCTAACTGAATGGTTGTCAATGTGTGCATTCAACTGACAGAGTTAAACTCACGTGTGGATTCAGCGGCTTGCAAACCCTTTCTGTGCAGAATCCCAAAACCGGTATTTCCAGCCCAATGCCGGCATACGTACTAAAGAGCAGGAAACTTCGACTAAAACTCAGGAGAAACGTTTCCTTGAAACTGCTCTGCTGTGCGTTCGTTCACCTAAGAGAGTTGAATCTATGTTGAGATTCAGCGAGTCAGAAACACGTTTCTTCTAGGAGCTGCGTTGGGATATTCCCGAGTGAATGGGACCATAGGCTGTACAGAGAAATATCTGCTTCTAAAACCAAAACGGAGCTATCTAACTGAATGGTTGTCAATGTGTGCATTCAACTGACAGAGATAAACTCACGTGTGAATTCAGCGGTTTGCAAATCCTTTCTGTTCAGAATCCCAAAACCGGTATTTCCAGCCCAATGCCGGCATACGTACTAAACAGCAGGAAACTTCTTCTAAAACTCAGGAGAAACGTTTCCTTGAAACTGCTCTGCTGTGCGTTCGTTCACCTAAGAGAGTTGAATCTATGTTGAGATTCAGCGAGTCAGAAACACGTTTCTTCTAGGAGCTGCGTTGGGATATTCCCGAGTGAATGGGACCATAGGCTGTACAGAGAAATATCTGCTTCTAAATACAAAATGGAGCTATCTAACTGAATGGTTGTCAATGTGTGCATTCAACTGACAGAGTTAAACTCACGTGTGGATTCAGCGGCTTGCAAACCCTTTCTGTGCAGAATCCCAAAACCGGTATTTCCAGCCCAATGCCGGCATACGTACTAAAGAGCAGGAAACTTCGTCTAAAACTCAGGAGAAACGTTTCCTTGAAACTACTCTGCTCTGCGTTCGTTCACCTAAGTGAGTTGAATCTATGTTGAGATTCAGCGAGTCAGAAACACGTTTCTTCTAGGAGCTGCGTTGGGATATTCCCGAGTGAATGGGACCATAGGCTGTACAGAGAAATATCTGCTTCTAAATACAAAATGGAGCTATCTAACTGAATGGTTGTCAATGTGTGCATTCAACTGACAGAGTTAAACTCACGTGTGGATTCAGCGGCTTGCAAACCCTTTCTGTGCAGAATCCCAAAACCGGTATTTCCAGCCCAATGCCGGCATACGTACTAAAGAGCAGGAAACTTCGTCCAAAACTCAGGAGAAACGTTTCCTTGAAACTGCTCTGCTGTGCGTTCGTTCACCTAAGAGAGTTGAATCTATGTTGAGATTCAGCGAGTCAGAAACACGTTTCTTCTAGGAGCTGCGTTGGGATATTCCCGAGTGAATGGGACCATAGGCTGTACAGAGAAATATCTGCTTCTAAAACCAAAACGGAGCTATCTAACTGAATGGTTGTCAATGTGTGCATTCAACTGACAGAGATAAACTCACGTGTGAATTCAGCGGTTTGCAAATCCTTTCTGTTCAGAATCCCAAAACCGGTATTTCCAGCCCAATGCCGGCATGCGTACTAAAGAGCAGGAAACTTCGTCTAAAACTCAGGAGAAACGTTTCCTTGAAACTGCTCTGCTGTGCGTTCGTTCACCTAAGAGAGTTGAATCTATGTTGAGATTCAGCGAGTCAGAAACACGTTTCTTCTAGGAGCTGCGTTGGGATATTCCCGAGTGAATGGGACCATAGGCTGTACAGAGAAATATCTGCTTCTAAAACCAAAACGGAGCTATCTAACTGAATGGTTGTCAATGTGTGCATTCAAGAGACAGAGTTAAACTCACGTGTGGATTCAGCGGTTTGCAAACCCTTTCTGTGCAGAATCCCAAAACCGGTATTTCCAGCCCAATGCCGGCATACGTACTAAACAGCAGGAAACTTCGTCTAAAACTCAGGAGAAACGTTTCCTTGAAACTGCTCTGCTGTGCGTTCGTTCACCTAAGAGAGTTGAATCTATGTTGAGATTCAGCGAGTCAGAAACACGTTTCTTCTAGGAGGTGCGTTGGGATATTCCCGAGTGAATGGGACCATAGGCTGTACAGAGAAATATCTGCTTCTAAAACCAAAACGGAGCTATCTAACTGAATGGTTGTCAATGTGTGCATTCAAGAGACAGAGTTAAACTCACGTGTGGATTCAGCGGTTTGCAAACCCTTTCTGTGCAGAATCCCAAAACCGGTATTTCCAGCCCAATGCCGGCATACGTACTAAACAGCAGGAAACTTCGTCTAAAACTCAGGAGAAACGTTTCCTTGAAATTGCTCTGCTGTGCGTTCGTTCACCTAAGAGAGTTGAATCTATGTTGAAATTCAGCGAGTCAGAAACACGTTTCTTCTAGGAGCTGCGTTGGGATATTCCCGAGTGAATGGGACCATAGTCTGTACAGAGAAATATCTGCTTCTAAATACAAAATGGAGCTATCTAACTGAATGGTTGTCAATGTGTGCATTCAACTGACAGAGTTAAACTCACGTGTGGATTCAGCGGTTTGCAAATCCTTTCTGTTCAGAATCCCAAAACCGGTATTTCCAGCCCAATGCCGGCATACGTACTAAACAGCAGGAAACTTCGTCTAAAACTCAGGAGAAACGTTTCCTTGAAACTGCTCTGCTGTGCGTTCGTTCACCTAAGAGAGTTGAATCTATGTTGAGATTCAGCGAGTCAGAAACACGTTTCTTCTAGGAGCTGCGTTGGGATATTCCCGAGTGAATGGGACCATAGGCTGTACAGAGAAATATCTGCTTCTAAAACCAACACGGAGCTATCTAACAGAATGGTTGTCAAAGTGTGCATTCAACTGAGAGAGATAAACTCACGTCTGAATTCAGCGGTTTGCAAATCCTTTCTGTTCAGAATCCCAAAACCGGTATTTCCAGCCCAATGCCGGCATACGTACTAAACAGCAGGAAACTTCGTCTAAAACTCAGGAGAAACGTTTCCTTGAAACTGCTCTGCTGTGCGTTCGTTCACCTAAGAGAGTTGAATCTATGTTGAGATTCAGCGAGTCAGAAACACGTTTCTTCTAGGAGCTGCGTTGGGATATTCCCGAGTGAATGGGACCATAGGCTGTACAGAGAGATATCTGCTTCTAAAACCAAAACGGAACTATCTAACTGAATGGTTGTCAATGTGTGCATTCAACTGACAGAGTTAAACTCACGAGTGGATTCAGCGGTTTGCAAACCCTTTCTGTGCAGAATCCCAAAACCGGTATTTCCAGCCCAATGCCGGCATACGTACTAAACAGCAGGAAACTTCGTCTAAAACTCAGGAGAAACGATTCCTTGAAACTGCTCTGCTGTGCGTTCGTTCACCTAAGAGAGTTGAATCTATGTTGAGATTCAGCGAGTCAGAAACACGTTTCTTCTAGGAGCTGCGTTGGGATATTCCCGAGTGAATGGGACCATAGGCTGTACAGAGAAATATCTGCTTCTAAAACCAAAACGGAGCTATCTAACTGAATGGTTGTCAATGTGTGCATTCAAGAGACAGAGTTAAACTCACGTGTGGATTCAGCGGTTTGCAAACCCTTTCTGTGCAGAATCCCAAAACCGGTATTTCCAGCCCAATGCCGGCATACGTACTAAACAGCAGGAAACTTCGTCTAAAACTCAGGAGAAACGTTTCCTTGAAACTGCTCTGCTGTGCGTTCGTTCACCTAAGAGAGTTGAATCTATGTTGAGATTCAGCGAGTCAGAAACACGTTTTTTCTAGGAGCTGCGTTGGGATATTCCCGAGTGAATGGGACCATAGGCTGTACAGAGAAATATCTGCTTCTAAATACAAAATGGAGCTATCTAACTGAATGGTTGTCAATGTGTGCATTCAACTGACCGAGTTAAACTCAGGTGTGGATTCAGCGGCTTGCAAACCCTTTCTGTGCAGAATCCCAAAACCGGTATTTCCAGCCCAATGCCGGCATACGTACTAAAGAGCAGGAAACTTCGTCTAAAACTCAGGAGAAACGTTTCCTTGAAACTGCTCTGCTGTGCGTTCGTTCACCTAAGAGAGTTGAATCTATGTTGAGATTCAGCGAATCAGAAACACGTTTCTTCTAGGAGCTGCGTTGGGATATTCCCGAGTGAATAGGACCATAGGCTGTACAGAGAAATATCTGCTTCTAAAACCAAAACGGAGCTATCTAACTGAATGGTTGTCAATGTGTGCATTCAACTGACAGAGTTAAACTCACGTGTGAATTCAGCGGTTTGCAAATCCTTTCTGTTCAGAATCCCAAAACCGGTATTTCCAGCCCAATGCCGGCATACGTACTAAACAGCAGGAAACTTCGTCTAAAACTCAGGAGAAACGTTTCCTTGAAACTGCTCTGCTGTTCGTTCGTTCACCTAAGGGAGTTGAATCTATGTTGAGATTCAGCGAGTCAGAAACACGTT
Source organism: Aotus nancymaae (assembly GCF_030222135.1). NCBI lineage: Eukaryota > Metazoa > Chordata > Mammalia > Primates > Aotidae > Aotus > Aotus nancymaae. The sequence goes on along the minus strand of NW_026988514.1, from coordinate 653,032 downwards.
TCTTCTAGGAGCTGCGTTGGGATATTCCCGAGTGAATGGGACCATAGGCTGTACAGAGAAATATCTGCTTCTAAATACAAAATGGAGCTATCTAACTGAATGGTTGTCAATGTGTGCATTCAACTGACAGAGTTAAACTCACGTGTGGATTCAGCGGTTTGCAAATCCTTTCTGTTCAGAATCCCAAAACCGGTATTTCCAGCCCAATGCCGGCATACGTACTAAACAGCAGGAAACTTCTTCTAAAACTCAGGAGAAACGTTTCCTTGAAACTGCTCTGCTGTGCGTTCGTTCACCTAAGAGAGTTGAATCTATGTTGAGATTCAGCGAGTCAGAAACACGTTTCTTCTAGGAGCTGCGTTGGGATATTCCCGAGTGAATGGGACCATAGGCTGTACAGAGAAATATCTGCTTCTAAAACCAACACGGAGCTATCTAACTGAATGGTTGTCAAAGTGTGCATTCAACTGAGAGAGATAAACTCACGTCTGAATTCAGCGGTTTGCAAATCCTTTCTGTTCAGAATCCCAAAACCGGTATTTGAAGCGCAATGCCGGCATACGTACTAAACAGCAGGAAACTTCGTCTAAAACTCAGGAGAAACGTTTCCTTGAAACTGCTCTGCTGTGCGTTCGTTCACCTAAGAGAGTTGAATCTATGTTGAGATTCAGCGAGTCAGAAACACGTTTCTTCTAGGAGCTGCGTTGGGATATTCCCGAGTGAATGGGACCATAGGCTGTACAGAGAGATATCTGCTTCTAAAACCAAAACGGAACTATCTAACTGAATGGTTGTCAATGTGTGCATTCAACTGACAGAGTTAAACTCACGAGTGGATTCAGCGGTTTGCAAACCCTTTCTGTGCAGAATCCCAAAACCGGTATTTCCAGCCCAATGCCGGCATACGTACTAAACAGCAGGAAACTTCGTCTAAAACTCAGGAGAAACGATTCCTTGAAACTGCTCTGCTGTGCGTTCGTTCACCTAAGAGAGTTGAATCTATGTTGAGATTCAGCGAGTCAGAAACACGTTTCTTCTAGGAGCTGCGTTGGGATATTCCCGAGTGAATGGGACCATAGGCTGTACAGAGAAATATCTGCTTCTAAAACCAAAACGGAGCTATCTAACTGAATGGTTGTCAATGTGTGCATTCAAGAGACAGAGTTAAACTCACGTGTGGATTCAGCGGTTTGCAAACCCTTTCTGTGCAGAATCCCAAAACCGGTATTTCCAGCCCAATGCCGGCATACGTACTAAACAGCAGGAAACTTCGTCTAAAACTCAGGAGAAACGTTTCCTTGAAACTGCTCTGCTGTGCGTTCGTTCACCTAAGAGAGTTGAATCTATGTTGAGATTCAGCGAGTCAGAAACACGTTTCTTCTAGGAGCTGCGTTGGGATATTCCCGAGTGAATGGGACCATAGGCTGTACAGAGAAATATCTGCTTCTAAATACAAAATGGAGCTATCTAACTGAATGGTTGTCAATGTGTGCATTCAACTGACCGAGTTAAACTCAGGTGTGGATTCAGCGGCTTGCAAACCCTTTCTGTGCAGAATCCCAAAACCGGTATTTCCAGCCCAATGCCGGCATACGTACTAAAGAGCAGGAAACTTCGTCTAAAACTCAGGAGAAACGTTTCCTTGAAACTGCTCTGCTGTGCGTTCGTTCACCTAAGAGAGTTGAATCTATGTTGAGATTCAGCGAATCAGAAACACGTTTCTTCTAGGAGCTGCGTTGGGATATTCCCGAGTGAATAGGACCATAGGCTGTACAGAGAAATATCTGCTTCTAAAACCAAAACGGAGCTATCTAACTGAATGGTTGTCAATGTGTGCATTCAACTGACAGAGTTAAACTCACGTGTGAATTCAGCGGTTTGCAAATCCTTTCTGTTCAGAATCCCAAAACCGGTATTTCCAGCCCAATGCCGGCATACGTACTAAACAGCAGGAAACTTCGTCTAAAACTCAGGAGAAACGTTTCCTTGAAACTGCTCTGCTGTGCGTTCGTTCACCTAAGGGAGTTGAATCTATGTTGAGATTCAGCGAGTCAGAAACACGTTTCTTCTAGGAGCTGCGTTGGGATATTCCCGAGTGAATGGGACCATAGGCTGTACAGAGAAATATCTGCTTCTAAATACAAAATGGAGCTATCTAACTGAATGGTTGTCAATGTGTGCATTCAACTGACAGAGTTAAACTCACGTGTGGATTCAGCGGCTTGCAAACCCTTTCTGTGCAGAATCCCAAAACCGGTATTTCCAGCCCAATGCCGGCATACGTACTAAAGAGCAGGAAACTTCGTCTAAAACTCAGGAGAAACGCTTCCTTGAAACTGCTCTACTGTGCGTTCGTTCACCTAAGAGAGTTGAATCTATGTTGAGATTCAGCGAGTCAGAAACACGTTTCTTCTAGGAGCTGCGTTGGGATATTCCCGAGTGAATGGGACCATAGGCTGTACAGAGAAATATCTGCTTCTAAATACAAAATGGAGCTATCTAACTGAATGGTTGTCAATGTGTGCATTCAACTGACAGAGATAAACTCACGTGTGAATTCAGCGGTTTGCAAATCCTTTCTGTTCAGAATCCCAAAACCGGTATTTCCAGCCCAATGCCGGCATACGTACTAAACAGCAGGAAACTTCTTCTAAAACTCAGGAGAAACGTTTCCTTGAAACTGCTCTGCTGTGCGTTCGTTCACCTAAGAGAGTTGAATCTATGTTGAGATTCAGCGAGTCAGAAACACGTTTCTTCTAGGAGCTGCGTTGGGATATTCCCGAGTGAATGGGACCATAGGCTGTACAGAGAAATATCTGCTTCTAAATACAAAATGGAGCTATCTAACTGAATGGTTGTCAATGTGTGCATTCAACTGACAGAGTTAAACTCACGTGTGGATTCAGCGGCTTGCAAACCCTTTCTGTGCAGAATCCCAAAACCGGTATTTCCAGCCCAATGCCGGCATACGTACTAAAGAGCAGGAAACTTCGTCTAAAACTCAGGAGAAACGTTTCCTTGAAACTGCTCTGCTGTGCGTTCGTTCACCTAAGTGAGTTGAATCTATGTTGAGATTCAGCGAGTCAGAAACACGTTTCTTCTAGGAGCTGCGTTGGGATATTCCCGAGTGAAGGGGACCATAGGCTGTACAGAGAAATATCTGCTTCTAAAACCAAAACGGAGCTATCTAACTGAATGGTTGTCAATGTGTGCATTCAACTGACAGAGTTAAACTCACGTGTGAATTCAGCGGTTTGCAAATCCTTTCTGTTCAGAATCCCAAAACCGGTATTTCCAGCCCAATGCCGGCATACGTACTAAACAGCAGGAAACTTCTTCTAAAACTCAGGAGAAACGTTTCCTTGAAACTGCTCTGCTGTGCGTTCGTTCACCTAAGAGAGTTGAATCTATGTTGAGATTCAGCGAGTCAGAAACACGTTTCTTCTAGGAGCTGCGTTGGGATATTCCCGAGTGAATGGGACCATAGGCTGTACAGAGAAATATCTGCTTCTAAATACAAAATGGAGCTATCTAACTGAATGGTTGTCAATGTGTGCATTCAACAGACAGAGTTAAACTCACGTGTGGATTCAGCGGCTTGCAAACCCTTTCTGTGCAGAATCCCAAAACCGGTATTTCCAGCCCAATGCCGGCATACGTACTAAAGAGCAGGAAACTTCGTCTAAAACTCAGGAGAAACGTTTCCTTGAAACTTCTCTGCTGTGCGTTCGTTCACCTAAGAGAGTTGAATCTATGTTGAGATTCAGCGAGTCAGAAACACGTTTCTTCTAGGAGCTGCGTTGGGATATTCCCGAGTGAATGGGACCATAGGCTGTACAGAGAAATATCTGCTTCTAAATACAAAATGGAGCTATCTAACTGAATGGTTGTCAATGTGTGCATTCAACTGACCGAGTTAAACTCAGGTGTGGGTTCAGCGGCTTGCAAACCCTTTCTGTGCAGAATCCCAAAACCGGTATTTCCAGCCCAATGCCGGCATACGTACTAAAGAGCAGGAAACTTCGTCTAAAACTCAGGAGAAACGTTTCCTTGAAACTGCTCTGCTGTGCGTTCGTTCACCTAAGAGAGTTGAATCTATGTTGAGATTCAGCGAATCAGAAACACGTTTCTTCTAGGAGCTGCGTTGGGATATTCCCGAGTGAATAGGACCATAGGCTGTACAGAGAAATATCTGCTTCTAAAACCAAAACGGAGCTATCTAACTGAATGGTTGTCAATGTGTGCATTCAACTGACAGAGATAAACTCACGTGTGAATTCAGCGGTTTGCAAATCCTTTCTGTTCAGAATCCCAAAACCGGTATTTCCAGCCAAATGCCGGCATACGTACTAAACAGCAGGAAACTTCGTCTAAAACTCAGGAGAAACGTTTCCTTGAAACTGCTCTGCTGTGCGTTCGTTCACCTAAGGGAGTTGAATCTATGTTGAGATTCAGCGAGTCAGAAACACGTTTCTTCTAGGAGCTGCGTTGGGATATTCCCGAGTGAATGGGACCATAGGCTGTACAGAGAAATATCTGCTTCTAAATACAAAATGGAGCTATCTAACTGAATGGTTGTCAATGTGTGCATTCAACTGACAGAGTTAAACTCACGTGTGGATTCAGCGGCTTGCAAACCCTTTCTGTGCAGAATCCCAAAACCGGTATTTCCAGCCCAATGCCGGCACACGTACTAAAGAGCAGGAAACTTCGTCTAAAACTCAGGAGAAACGTTTCCTTGAAACTGCTCTGCTGTGCGTTCGTTCACCTAAGAGAGTTGAATCTATGTTGAGATTCAGCGAGTCAGAAACACGTTTCTTCTAGGAGCTGCGTTGGGATATTCCCGAGTGAATGGGACCATAGGCTGTACAGAGAAATATCTGCTTCTAAAACCAAAACGGAGCTATCTAACTGAATGGTTGTCAATGTGTGCATTCAACAGACAGAGTTAAACTCACGTGTGGATTCAGCGGTTTGCAAACCCTTTCTGTGCAGAATCCCAAAACCGGTATTTCCAGCCCAATGCCGGCATACGTACTAAACAGCAGGAAACTTCGTCTAAAACTCAGGAGAAACGATTCCTTGAAACTGCTCTGCTGTGCGTTCGTTCACCTAAGAGAGTTGAATCTATGTTGAGATTCAGCGAGTCAGAAACACGTTTCTTCTAGGAGCTGCGTTGGGATATTCCCGAGTGAATGGGACCATAGGCTGTACAGAGAAATATCTGCTTCTAAAACCAAAACGGAGCTATCTAACTGAATGGTTGTCAATGTGTGCATTCAAGAGACAGAGTTAAACTCACGTGTGGATTCAGCGGTTTGCAAACACTTTCTGTGCAGAATCCCAAAACCGGTATTTCCAGCCCAATGCCGGCATACGTACTAAACAGCAGGAAACTTCGTCTAAAACTCAGGAGAAACGTTTCCTTGAAACTTCTCTGCTGTGCGTTCGTTCACCTAAGAGAGTTGAATCTATGTTGAGATTCAGCGAGTCAGAAACACGTTTCTTCTAGGAGCTGCGTTGGGATATTCCCGAGTGAATGGAACCATAGGCTGTACAGAGAAATATCTGCTTCTAAATACAAAATGGAGCTATCTAACTGAATGGTTGTCAATGTGTGCATTCAACTGACCGAGTTAAACTCAGGTGTGGATTCAGCGGCTTGCAAACCCTTTCTGTGCAGAATCCCAAAACCGGTATTTCCAGCCCAATGCCGGCATACGTACTAAAGAGCAGGAAACTTCGTCTAAAACTCAGGAGAAACGTTTCCTTGAAACTGCTCTGCTGTGCGTTCGTTCACCTAAGAGAGTTGAATCTATGTTGAGATTCAGCGAATCAGAAACACGTTTCTTCTAGGAGCTGCGTTGGGATATTCCCGAGTGAATAGGACCATAGGCTGTACAGAGAAATATCTGCTTCTAAAACCAAAACGGAGCTATCTAACTGAATGGTTGTCAATGTGTGCATTCAACTGACAGAGATAAACTCACGTGTGAATTCAGCGGTTTGCAAATCCTTTCTGTTCAGAATCCCAAAACCGGTATTTCCAGCCCAATGCCGGCATACGTACTAAAGAGCAGGAAACTTCGTCTAAAACTCAGGAGAAACGTTTCCTTGAAACTGCTCTGCTGTGCGTTCGTTCACCTAAGGGAGTTGAATCTATGTTGAGATTCAGCGAGTCAGAAACACGTTTCTTCTAGGAGCTGCGTTGGGATATTCCCGAGTGAATGGGACCATAGGCTGTACAGAGAAATATCTGCTTCTAAATACAAAATGGAGCTATCTAACTGAATGGTTGTCAATGTGTGCATTCAACTGACAGAGTTAAACTCACGTGTGGATTCAGCGGCTTGCAAACCCTTTCTGTGCAGAATCCCAAAACCGGTATTTCCAGCCCAATGCCGGCATACGTACTAAAGAGCAGGAAACTTCGTCTAAAACTCAGGAGAAACGTTTCCTTGAAACTGCTCTGCTGTGCGTTCGTTCACCTAAGTGAGTTGAATCTATGTTGAGATTCAGCGAGTCAGAAACACGTTTCTTCTAGGAGCTGCGTTGGGATATTCCCGAGTGAAGGGGACCATAGGCTGTACAGAGAAATATCTGCTTCTAAAACCAAAACGGAGCTATCTAACTGAATGGTTGTCAATGTGTGCATTCAACTGACAGAGTTAAACTCACGTGTGAATTCAGCGGTTTGCAAATCCTTTCTGTTCAGAATCCCAAAACCGGTATTTCCAGCCCAATGCCGGCATACGTACTAAACAGCAGGAAACTTCTTCTAAAACTCAGGAGAAACGTTTCCTTGAAACTGCTCTGCTGTGCGTTTGTTCACCTAAGAGAGTTGAATCTATGTTGAGATTCAGCGAGTCAGAAACACGTTTCTTCTAGGAGCTGCGTTGGGATATTCCCGAGTGAATGGGACCATAGGCTGTACAGAGAAATATCTGCTTCTAAATACAAAATGGAGCTATCTAACTGAATGGTTGTCAATGTGTGCATTCAACTGACAGAGTTAAACTCACGTGTGGATTCAGCGGCTTGCAAACCCTTTCTGTGCAGAATCCCAAAACCGGTATATCCAGCCCAATGCCGGCATACGTACTAAAGAGCAGGAAACTTCGTCCAAAACTCAGGAGAAACGTTTCCTTGAAACTGCTCTGCTGTGCGTTCGTTCACCTAAGAGAGTTGAATCTATGTTGAGATTCAGCGAGTCAGAAACACGTTTCTTCTAGGAGCTGCGTTGGGATATTCCCGAGTGAATGGGACCATAGGCTGTACAGAGAAATATCTGCTTCTAAAACCAAAACGGAGCTATCTAACTGAATGGTTGTCAATGTGTGCATTCAACTGACAGAGATAAACTCACGTGTGAATTCAGCGGTTTGCAAATCCTTTCTGTTCAGAATCCCAAAACCGGTATTTCCAGCCCAATGCCGGCATACGTACTAAAGAGCAGGAAACTTCGTCTAAAACTCAGGAGAAACGTTTCCTTGAAACTGCTCTGCTGTGCGTTCGTTCACCTAAGAGAGTTGAATCTATGTTGAGATTCAGCGAGTCAGAAACACGTTTCTTCTAGGAGCTGCGTTGGGATATTCCCGAGTGAATGGGACCATAGGCTGTACAGAGAAATATCTGCTTCTAAAACCAAAACGGAGCTATCTAACTGAATGGTTGTCAATGTGTGCATTCAACAGACAGAGTTAAACTCACGTGTGGATTCAGCGGTTTGCAAACCCTTTCTGTGCAGAATCCCAAAACCGGTATTTCCAGCCCAATGCCGGCATACGTACTAAACAGCAGGAAACTTCGTCTAAAACTCAGGAGAAACGTTTCCTTGAAACTTCTCTGCTGTGCGTTCGTTCACCTAAGAGAGTTGAATCTATGTTGAGATTCAGCGAGTCAGAAACACGTTTCTTCTAGGAGCTGCGTTGGGATATTCCCGAGTGAATGGGACCATAGGCTGTACAGAGAAATATCTGCTTCTAAATACAAAATGGAGCTATCTAACTGAATGGTTGTCAATGTGTGCATTCAACTGACCGAGTTAAACTCAGGTGTGGATTCAGCGGCTTGCAAACCCTTTCTGTGCAGAATCCCAAAACCGGTATTTCCAGCCCAATGCCGGCATACGTACTAAACAGCAGGAAACTTCGTCTAAAACTCAGGAGAAACGATTCCTTGAAACTGCTCTGCTGTGCGTTCGTTCACCTAAGAGAGTTGAATCTATGTTGAGATTCAGCGAGTCAGAAACACGTTTCTTCTAGGAGCTGCGTTGGGATATTCCCGAGTGAATGGGACCATAGGCTGTACAGAGAAATATCTGCTTCTAAAACCAAAACGGAGCTATCTAACTGAATGGTTGTCAATGTGTGCATTCAAGAGACAGAGTTAAACTCACGTGTGGATTCAGCGGTTTGCAAACACTTTCTGTGCAGAATCCCAAAACCGGTATTTCCAGCCCAATGCCGGCATACGTACTAAACAGCAGGAAACTTCGTCTAAAACTCAGGAGAAACGTTTCCTTGAAACTGCTCTGCTGTGCGTTCGTTCACCTAAGAGAGTTGAATCTATGTTGAGATTCAGCGAGTCAGAAACACGTTTCTTCTAGGAGGTGCGTTGGGATATTCCCGAGTGAATGGGACCATAGGCTGTACAGAGAAATATCTGCTTCTAAAACCAAAACGGAGCTATCTAACTGAATGGTTGTCAATGTGTGCATTCAAGAGACAGAGTTAAACTCACGTGTGGATTCAGCGGTTTGCAAACTCTTTCTGTGCAGAATCCCAAAACCGGTATTTCCAGCCCAATGCCGGCATACGTACTAAACAGCAGGAAACTTCGTCTAAAACTCAGGAGAAACGTTTCCTTGAAACTGCTCTGCTGTGCGTTCGTTCACCTAAGAGAGTTGAATCTATGTTGAAATTCAGCGAGTCAGAAACACGTTTCTTCTAGGAGCTGCGTTGGGATATTCCCGAGTGAATGGGACCATAGTCTGTACAGAGAAATATCTGCTTCTAAATACAAAATGGAGCTATCTAACTGAATGGTTGTCAATGTGTGCATTCAACTGACAGAGTTAAACTCACGTGTGGATTCAGCGGTTTGCAAATCCTTTCTGTTCAGAATCCCAAAACCGGTATTTCCAGCCCAATGCCGGCATACGTACTAAACAGCAGGAAACTTCGTCTAAAACTCAGGAGAAACGTTTCCTTGAAACTGCTCTGCTGTGCGTTCGTTCACCTAAGAGAGTTGAATCTATGTTGAGATTCAGCGAGTCAGAAACACGTTTCTTCTAGGAGCTGCGTTGGGATATTCCCGAGTGAATGGGACCATAGGCTGTACAGAGAAATATCTGCTTCTAAAACCAACACGGAGCTATCTAACTGAATGGTTGTCAAAGTGTGCATTCAACTGAGAGAGATAAACTCACGTCTGAATTCAGCGGTTTGCAAATCCTTTCTGTTCAGAATCCCAAAACCGGTATTTCCAGCCCAATGCCGGCATACGTACTAAACAGCAGGAAACTTCGTCTAAAACTCAGGAGAAACGTTTCCTTGAAACTGCTCTGCTGTGCGTTCGTTCACCTAAGAGAGTTGAATCTATGTTGAGATTCAGCGAGTCAGAAACACGTTTCTTCTAGGAGCTGCGTTGGGATATTCCCGAGTGAATGGGACCATAGGCTGTACAGAGAGATATCTGCTTCTAAAACCAAAACGGAACTATCTAACTGAATGGTTGTCAATGTGTGCATTCAACTGACAGAGTTAAACTCACGAGTGGATTCAGCGGTTTGCAAACCCTTTCTGTGCAGAATCCCAAAACCGGTATTTCCATCCCAATGCCGGCATACGTACTAAACAGCAGGAAACTTCGTCTAAAACTCAGGAGAAACGATTCCTTGAAACTGCTCTGCTGTGCGTTCGTTCACCTAAGAGAGTTGAATCTATGTTGAGATTCAGCGAGTCAGAAACACGTTTCTTCTAGGAGCTGCGTTGGGATATTCCCGAGTGAATGGGACCATAGGCTGTACAGAGAAATATCTGCTTCTAAAACCAAAACGGAGCTATCTAACTGAATGGTTGTCAATGTGTGCATTCAAGAGACAGAGTTAAACTCACGTGTGGATTCAGCGGTTTGCAAACCCTTTCTGTGCAGAATCCCAAAACCGGTATTTCCAGCCCAATGCCGGCATACGTACTAAACAGCAGGAAACTTCGTCTAAAACTCAGGAGAAACGTTTCCTTGAAACTTCTCTGCTGTGCGTTCGTTCACCTAAGAGAGTTGAATCTATGTTGAGATTCAGCGAGTCAGAAACACGTTTCTTCTAGGAGCTGCGTTGGGATATTCCCGAGTGAATGGGACCATAGGCTGTACAGAGAAATATCTGCTTCTAAATACAAAATGGAGCTATCTAACTGAATGGTTGTCAATGTGTGCATTCAACTGACCGAGTTAAACTCAGGTGTGGATTCAGCGGCTTGCAAACAATTTCTGTGCAGAATCCCAAAACCGGTATTTCCAGCCCAATGCCGGCATACGTACTAAAGAGCAGGAAACTTCGTCTAAAACTCAGGAGAAACGTTTCCTTGAAACTGCTCTGCTGTGCGTTCGTTCACCTAAGAGAGTTGAATCTATGTTGAGATTCAGCGAATCAGAAACACGTTTCTTCTAGGAGCTGCGTTGGGATATTCCCGAGTGAATAGGACCATAGGCTGTACAGAGAAATATCTGCTTCTAAAACCGAAACGGAGCTATCTAACTGAATGGTTGTCAATGTGTGCATTCAACTGACAGAGTTAAACTCACGTGTGAATTCAGCGGTTTGCAAATCCTTTCTGTTCAGAATCCCAAAACCGGTATTTCCAGCCCAATGCCGGCATACGTACTAAACAGCAGGAAACTTCGTCTAAAACTCAGGAGAAACGTTTCCTTGAAACTGCTCTGCTGTGCGTTCGTTCACCTAAGGGAGATGAATCTATGTTGAGATTCAGCGAGTCAGAAACACGTTTCTTCTAGGAGCTGCGTTGGGATATTCCCGAGTGAATGGGACCATAGGCTGTACAGAGAAATATCTGCTTCTAAATACAAAATGGAGCTATCTAACTGAATGGTTGTCAATGTGTGCATTCAACTGACAGAGTTAAACTCACGTGTGGATTCAGCGGTTTGCAAATCCTTTCTGTTCAGAATCCCAAAACCGGTATTTCCAGCCCAATGCCGGCATACGTACTAAACAGCAGGAAACTTCGTCTAAAACTCAGGAGAAACGTTTCCTTGAAACTGCTCTGCTGTGCGTTCGTTCACCTAAGAGAGTTGAATCTATGTTGAGATTCAGCGAGTCAGAAACACGTTTCTTCTAGGAGCTGCGTTGGGATATTCCCGAGTGAATGGGACCATAGGCTGTACAGAGAGATATCTGCTTCTAAAACCAAAACGGAACTATCTAACTGAATGGTTGTCAATGTGTGCATTCAACTGACAGAGTTAAACTCACGAGTGGATTCAGCGGTTTGCAAACCCTTTCTGTGCAGAATCCCAAAACCGGTATTTCCAGCCCAATGCCGGCATACGTACTAAACAGCAGGAAACTTCGTCTAAAACTCAGGAGAAACGATTCCTTGAAACTGCTCTGCTGTGCGTTCGTTCACCTAAGAGAGTTGAATCTATGTTGAGATTCAGCGAGTCAGAAACACGTTTCTTCTAGGAGCTGCGTTGGGATATTCCCGAGTGAATGGGACCATAGGCTGTACAGAGAAATATCTGCTTCTAAAACCAAAACGGAGCTATCTAACTGAATGGTTGTCAATGTGTGCATTCAAGAGACAGAGTTAAACTCACGTGTGGATTCAGCGGTTTGCAAACCCTTTCTGTGCAGAATCCCAAAACCGGTATTTCCAGCCCAATGCCGGCATACGTACTAAACAGCAGGAAACTTCGTCTAAAACTCAGGAGAAACGTTTCCTTGAAACTGCTCTGCTGTGCGTTCGTTCACCTAAGAGAGTTGAATCTATGTTGAGATTCAGCGAGTCAGAAACACGTTTCTTCTAGGAGCTGCGTTGGGATATTCCCGAGTGAATGGGACCATAGGCTGTACAGAGAAATATCTGCTTCTAAATACAAAATGGAGCTATCTAACTGAATGGTTGTCAATGTGTGCATTCAACTGACAGAGTTAAACTCACGTGTGGATTCAGCGGCTTGCAAACCCTTTCTGTGCAGAATCCCAAAACCGGTATTTCCAGCCCAATGCCGGCATACGTACTAAAGAGCAGGAAACTTCGTCTAAAACTCAGGAGAAACGTTTCCTTGAAACTGCTCTGCTGTGCGTTCGTTCACCTAAGTGAGTTGAATCTATGTTGAGATTCAGCGAGTCAGAAACACGTTTCTTCTAGGAGCTGCGTTGGGATATTCCCGAGTGAAGGGGACCATAGGCTGTACAGAGAAATATCTGCTTCTAAAACCAAAACGGAGCTATCTAACTGAATGGTTGTCAATGTGTGCATTCAACTGACAGAGTTAAACTCACGTGTGAATTCAGCGGTTTGCAAATCCTTTCTGTTCAGAATCCCAAAACCGGTATTTCCAGCCCAATGCCGGCATACGTACTAAACAGCAGGAAACTTCTTCTAAAACTCAGGAGAAACGTTTCCTTGAAACTGCTCTGCTGTGCGTTCGTTCACCTAAGAGAGTTGAATCTATGTTGAGATTCAGCGAGTCAGAAACACGTTTCTTCTAGGAGCTGCGTTGGGATATTCCCGAGTGAATGGGACCATAGGCTGTACAGAGAAATATCTGCTTCTAAATACAAAATGGAGCTATCTAACTGAATGGTTGTCAATGTGTGCATTCAACTGACAGAGTTAAACTCACGTGTGGATTCAGCGGCTTGCAAAACCTTTCTGTGCAGAATCCCAAAACCGGTATTTCCAGCCCAATGCCGGCATACGTACTAAAGAGCAGGAAACTTCGTCCAAAACTCAGGAGAAACGTTTCCTTGAAACTGCTCTGCTGTGCGTTCGTTCACCTAAGAGAGTTGAATCTATGTTGAGATTCAGCGAGTCAGAAACACGTTTCTTCTAGGAGCTGCGTTGGGATATTCCCGAGTGAATGGGACCATAGGCTGTACAGAGAAATATCTGCTTCTAAAACCAAAACGGAGCTATCTAACTGAATGGTTGTCAATGTGTGCATTCAACTGACAGAGATAAACTCACGTGTGAATTCAGCGGTTTGCAAATCCTTTCTGTTCAGAATCCCAAAACCGGTATTTCCAGCCCAATGCCGGCATACGTACTAAAGAGCAGGAAACTTCGTCTAAAACTCAGGAGAAACGTTTCCTTGAAACTGCTCTGCTGTGCGTTCGTTCACCTAAGAGAGTTGAATCTATGTTGAGATTCAGCGAGTCAGAAACACGTTTCTTCTAGGAGCTGCGTTGGGATATTCCCGAGTGAATGGGACCATAGGCTGTACAGAGAAATATCTGCTTCTAAAACCAAAACGGAGCTATCTAACTGAATGGTTGTCAATGTGTGCATTCAAGAGACAGAGTTAAACTCACGTGTGGATTCAGCGGTTTGCAAACCCTTTCTGTGCAGAATCCCAAAACCGGTATTTCCAGCCCAATGCCGGCATACGTACTAAACAGCAGGAAACTTCGTCTAAAACTCAGGAGAAACGTTTCCTTGAAACTGCTCTGCTGTGCGTTCGTTCACCTAAGAGAGTTGAATCTATGTTGAGATTCAGCGAGTCAGAAACACGTTTCTTCTAGGAGGTGCGTTGGGATATTCCCGAGTGAATGGGACCATAGGCTGTACAGAGAAATATCTGCTTCTAAAACCAAAACGGAGCTATCTAACTGAATGGTTGTCAATGTGTGCATTCAAGAGACAGAGTTAAACTCACGTGTGGATTCAGCGGTTTGCAAACCCTTTCTGTGCAGAATCCCAAAACCGGTATTTCCAGCCCAATGCCGGCATACGTACTAAACAGCAGGAAACTTCGTCTAAAACTCAGGAGAAACGTTTCCTTGAAACTGCTCTGCTGTGCGTTCGTTCACCTAAGAGAGTTGAATCTATGTTGAAATTCAGCGAGTCAGAAACACGTTTCTTCTAGGAGCTGCGTTGGGATATTCCCGAGTGAATGGGACCATAGTCTGTACAGAGAAATATCTGCTTCTAAATACAAAATGGAGCTATCTAACTGAATGGTTGTCAATGTGTGCATTCAACTGACAGAGTTAAACTCACGTGTGGATTCAGCGGTTTGCAAATCCTTTCTGTTCAGAATCCCAAAACCGGTATTTCCAGCCCAATGCCGGCATACGTACTAAACAGCAGGAAACTTCGTCTAAAACTCAGGAGAAACGTTTCCTTGAAACTGCTCTGCTGTGCGTTCGTTCACCTAAGAGAGTTGAATCTATGTTGAGATTCAGCGAGTCAGAAACACGTTTCTTCTAGGAGCTGCGTTGGGATATTCCCGAGTGAATGGGACCATAGGCTGTACAGAGAAATATCTGCTTCTAAAACCAACACGGAGCTATCTAACTGAATGGTTGTCAAAGTGTGCATTCAACTGAGAGAGATAAACTCACGTCTGAATTCAGCGGTTTGCAAATCCTTTCTGTTCAGAATCCCAAAACCGGTATTTCCAGCCCAATGCCGGCATACGTACTAAACAGCAGGAAACTTCGTCTAAAACTCAGGAGAAACGTTTCCTTGAAACTGCTCTGCTGTGCGTTCGTTCACCTAAGAGAGTTGAATCTATGTTGAGATTCAGCGAGTCAGAAACACGTTTCTTCTAGGAGCTGCGTTGGGATATTCCCGAGTGAATGGGACCATAGGCTGTACAGAGAGATATCTGCTTCTAAAACCAAAACGGAACTATCTAACTGAATGGTTGTCAATGTGTGCATTCAACTGACAGAGTTAAACTCACGAGTGGATTCAGCGGTTTGCAAACCCTTTCTGTGCAGAATCCCAAAACCGGTATTTCCATCCCAATGCCGGCATACGTACTAAACAGCAGGAAACTTCGTCTAAAACTCAGGAGAAACGATTCCTTGAAACTGCTCTGCTGTGCGTTCGTTCACCTAAGAGAGTTGAATCTATGTTGAGATTCAGCGAGTCAGAAACACGTTTCTTCTAGGAGCTGCGTTGGGATATTCCCGAGTGAATGGGACCATAGGCTGTACAGAGAAATATCTGCTTCTAAAACCAAAACGGAGCTATCTAACTGAATGGTTGTCAATGTGTGCATTCAAGAGACAGAGTTAAACTCACGTGTGGATTCAGCGGTTTGCAAACCCTTTCTGTGCAGAATCCCAAAACCGGTATTTCCAGCCCAATGCCGGCATACGTACTAAACAGCAGGAAACTTCGTCTAAAACTCAGGAGAAACGTTTCCTTGAAACTGCTCTGCTGTGCGTTCGTTCACCTAAGAGAGTTGAATCTATGTTGAGATTCAGCGAGTCAGAAACACGTTTTTTCTAGGAGCTGCGTTGGGATATTCCCGAGTGAATGGGACCATAGGCTGTACAGAGAAATATCTGCTTCTAAATACAAAATGGAGCTATCTAACTGAATGGTTGTCAATGTGTGCATTCAACTGACCGAGTTAAACTCAGGTGTGGATTCAGCGGCTTGCAAACCCTTTCTGTGCAGAATCCCAAAACCGGTATTTCCAGCCCAATGCCGGCATACGTACTAAAGAGCAGGAAACTTCGTCTAAAACTCAGGAGAAACGTTTCCTTGAAACTGCTCTGCTGTGCGTTCGTTCACCTAAGAGAGTTGAATCTATGTTGAGATTCAGCGAATCAGAAACACGTTTCTTCTAGGAGCTGCGTTGGGATATTCCCGAGTGAATAGGACCATAGGCTGTACAGAGAAATATCTGCTTCTAAAACCAAAACGGAGCTATCTAACTGAATGGTTGTCAATGTGTGCATTCAACTGACAGAGTTAAACTCACGTGTGAATTCAGCGGTTTGCAAATCCTTTCTGTTCAGAATCCCAAAACCGGTATTTCCAGCCCAATGCCGGCATACGTACTAAACAGCAGGAAACTTCGTCTAAAACTCAGGAGAAACGTTTCCTTGAAACTGCTCTGCTGTTCGTTCGTTCACCTAAGGGAGTTGAATCTATGTTGAGATTCAGCGAGTCAGAAACACGTTTCTTCTAGGAGCTGCGTTGGGATATTCCCGAGTGAATGGGACCATAGGCTGTACAGAGAAATATCTGCTTCTAAATACAAAATGGAGCTATCTAACTGAATGGTTGTCAATGTGTGCATTCAACTGACAGAGTTAAACTCACGTGTGGATTCAGCGGTTTGCAAATCCTTTCTGTTCAGAATCCCAAAACCGGTATTTCCAGCCCAATGCCGGCATACGTACTAAACAGCAGGAAACTTCTTCTAAAACTCAGGAGAAACGTTTCCTTGAAACTGCTCTGCTGTGCGTTCGTTCACCTAAGAGAGTTGAATCTATGTTGAGATTCAGCGAGTCAGAAACACGTTTCTTCTAGGAGCTGCGTTGGGATATTCCCGAGTGAATGGGACCATAGGCTGTACAGAGAAATATCTGCTTCTAAAACCAACACGGAGCTATCTAACTGAATGGTTGTCAAAGTGTGCATTCAACTGAGAGAGATAAACTCACGTCTGAATTCAGCGGTTTGCAAATCCTTTCTGTTCAGAATCCCAAAACCGGTATTTGAAGCGCAATGCCGGCATACGTACTAAACAGCAGGAAACTTCGTCTAAAACTCAGGAGAAACGTTTCCTTGAAACTGCTCTGCTGTGCGTTCGTTCACCTAAGAGAGTTGAATCTATGTTGAGATTCAGCGAGTCAGAAACACGTTTCTTCTAGGAGCTGCGTTGGGATATTCCCGAGTGAATGGGACCATAGGCTGTACAGAGAGATATCTGCTTCTAAAACCAAAACGGAACTATCTAACTGAATGGTTGTCAATGTGTGCATTCAACTGACAGAGTTAAACTCACGAGTGGATTCAGCGGTTTGCAAACCCTTTCTGTGCAGAATCCCAAAACCGGTATTTCCAGCCCAATGCCGGCATACGTACTAAACAGCAGGAAACTTCGTCTAAAACTCAGGAGAAACGATTCCTTGAAACTGCTCTGCTGTGCGTTCGTTCACCTAAGAGAGTTGAATCTATGTTGAGATTCAGCGAGTCAGAAACACGTTTCTTCTAGGAGCTGCGTTGGGATATTCCCGAGTGAATGGGACCATAGGCTGTACAGAGAAATATCTGCTTCTAAAACCAAAACGGAGCTATCTAACTGAATGGTTGTCAATGTGTGCATTCAAGAGACAGAGTTAAACTCACGTGTGGATTCAGCGGTTTGCAAACCCTTTCTGTGCAGAATCCCAAAACCGGTATTTCCAGCCCAATGCCGGCATACGTACTAAACAGCAGGAAACTTCGTCTAAAACTCAGGAGAAACGTTTCCTTGAAACTTCTCTGCTGTGCGTTCGTTCACCTAAGAGAGTTGAATCTATGTTGAGATTCAGCGAGTCAGAAACACGTTTCTTCTAGGAGCTGCGTTGGGATATTCCCGAGTGAATGGGACCATAGGCTGTACAGAGAAATATCTGCTTCTAAATACAAAATGGAGCTATCTAACTGAATGGTTGTCAATGTGTGCATTCAACTGACCGAGTTAAACTCAGGTGTGGATTCAGCGGCTTGCAAACCCTTTCTGTGCAGAATCCCAAAACCGGTATTTCCAGCCCAATGCCGGCATACGTACTAAAGAGCAGGAAACTTCGTCTAAAACTCAGGAGAAACGTTTCCTTGAAACTGCTCTGCTGTGCGTTCGTTCACCTAAGAGAGTTGAATCTATGTTGAGATTCAGCGAATCAGAAACACGTTTCTTCTAGGAGCTGCGTTGGGATATTCCCGAGTGAATAGGACCATAGGCTGTACAGAGAAATATCTGCTTCTAAAACCAAAACGGAGCTATCTAACTGAATGGTTGTCAATGTGTGCATTCAACTGACAGAGTTAAACTCACGTGTGAATTCAGCGGTTTGCAAATCCTTTCTGTTCAGAATCCCAAAACCGGTATTTCCAGCCCAATGCCGGCATACGTACTAAACAGCAGGAAACTTCGTCTAAAACTCAGGAGAAACGTTTCCTTGAAACTGCTCTGCTGTGCGTTCGTTCACCTAAGGGAGTTGAATCTATGTTGAGATTCAGCGAGTCAGAAACACGTTTCTTCTAGGAGCTGCGTTGGGATATTCCCGAGTGAATGGGACCATAGGCTGTACAGAGAAATATCTGCTTCTAAATACAAAATGGAGCTATCTAACTGAATGGTTGTCAATGTGTGCATTCAACTGACAGAGTTAAACTCACGTGTGGATTCAGCGGCTTGCAAACCCTTTCTGTGCAGAATCCCAAAACCGGTATTTCCAGCCCAATGCCGGCATACGTACTAAAGAGCAGGAAACTTCGTCTAAAACTCAGGAGAAACGCTTCCTTGAAACTGCTCTACTGTGCGTTCGTTCACCTAAGAGAGTTGAATCTATGTTGAGATTCAGCGAGTCAGAAACACGTTTCTTCTAGGAGCTGCGTTGGGATATTCCCGAGTGAATGGGACCATAGGCTGTACAGAGAAATATCTGCTTCTAAAACCAAAACGGAGCTATCTAACTGAATGGTTGTCAATGTGTGCATTCAACTGACAGAGATAAACTCACGTGTGAATTCAGCGGTTTGCAAATCCTTTCTGTTCAGAATCCCAAAACCGGTATTTCCAGCCCAATGCCGGCATACGTACTAAACAGCAGGAAACTTCTTCTAAAACTCAGGAGAAACGTTTCCTTGAAACTGCTCTGCTGTGCGTTCGTTCACCTAAGAGAGTTGAATCTATGTTGAGATTCAGCGAGTCAGAAACACGTTTCTTCTAGGAGCTGCGTTGGGATATTCCCGAGTGAATGGGACCATAGGCTGTACAGAGAAATATCTGCTTCTAAATACAAAATGGAGCTATCTAACTGAATGGTTGTCAATGTGTGCATTCAACTGACAGAGTTAAACTCACGTGTGGATTCAGCGGCTTGCAAACCCTTTCTGTGCAGAATCCCAAAACCGGTATTTCCAGCCCAATGCCGGCATACGTACTAAAGAGCAGGAAACTTCGTCTAAAACTCAGGAGAAACGTTTCCTTGAAACTGCTCTGCTGTGCGTTCGTTCACCTAAGTGAGTTGAATCTATGTTGAGATTCAGCGAGTCAGAAACACGTTTCTTCTAGGAGCTGCGTTGGGATATTCCCGAGTGAAGGGGACCATAGGCTGTACAGAGAAATATCTGCTTCTAAAACCAAAACGGAGCTATCTAACTGAATGGTTGTCAATGTGTGCATTCAACTGACAGAGTTAAACTCACGTGTGAATTCAGCGGTTTGCAAATCCTTTCTGTTCAGAATCCCAAAACCGGTATTTCCAGCCCAATGCCGGCATACGTACTAAACAGCAGGAAACTTCTTCTAAAACTCAGGAGAAACGTTTCCTTGAAACTGCTCTGCTGTGCGTTCGTTCACCTAAGAGAGTTGAATCTATGTTGAGATTCAGCGAGTCAGAAACACGTTTCTTCTAGGAGCTGCGTTGGGATATTCCCGAGTGAATGGGACCATAGGCTGTACAGAGAAATATCTGCTTCTAAATACAAAATGGAGCTATCTAACTGAATGGTTGTCAATGTGTGCATTCAACAGACAGAGTTAAACTCACGTGTGGATTCAGCGGCTTGCAAACCCTTTCTGTGCAGAATCCCAAAACCGGTATTTCCAGCCCAATGCCGGCATACGTACTAAACAGCAGGAAACTTCGTCTAAAACTCAGGAGAAACGTTTCCTTGAAACTTCTCTGCTGTGCGTTCGTTCACCTAAGAGAGTTGAATCTATGTTGAGATTCAGCGAGTCAGAAACACGTTTCTTCTAGGAGCTGCGTTGGGATATTCCCGAGTGAATGGGACCATAGGCTGTACAGAGAAATATCTGCTTCTAAATACAAAATGGAGCTATCTAACTGAATGGTTGTCAATGTGTGCATTCAACTGACCGAGTTAAACTCAGGTGTGGGTTCAGCGGCTTGCAAACCCTTTCTGTGCAGAATCCCAAAACCGGTATTTCCAGCCCAATGCCGGCATACGTACTAAAGAGCAGGAAACTTCGTCTAAAACTCAGGAGAAACGTTTCCTTGAAACTGCTCTGCTGTGCGTTCGTTCACCTAAGAGAGTTGAATCTATGTTGAGATTCAGCGAATCAGAAACACGTTTCTTCTAGGAGCTGCGTTGGGATATTCCCGAGTGAATAGGACCATAGGCTGTACAGAGAAATATCTGCTTCTAAAACCAAAACGGAGCTATCTAACTGAATGGTTGTCAATGTGTGCATTCAACTGACAGAGTTAAACTCACGTGTGAATTCAGCGGTTTGCAAATCCTTTCTGTTCAGAATCCCAAAACCGGTATTTCCAGCCAAATGCCGGCATACGTACTAAACAGCAGGAAACTTCGTCTAAAACTCAGGAGAAACGTTTCCTTGAAACTGCTCTGCTGTGCGTTCGTTCACCTAAGGGAGTTGAATCTATGTTGAGATTCAGCGAGTCAGAAACACGTTTCTTCTAGGAGCTGCGTTGGGATATTCCCGAGTGAATGGGACCATAGGCTGTACAGAGAAATATCTGCTTCTAAATACAAAATGGAGCTATCTAACTGAATGGTTGTCAATGTGTGCATTCAACTGACAGAGTTAAACTCACGTGTGGATTCAGCGGCTTGCAAACCCTTTCTGTGCAGAATCCCAAAACCGGTATTTCCAGCCCAATGCCGGCACACGTACTAAAGAGCAGGAAACTTCGTCTAAAACTCAGGAGAAACGTTTCCTTGAAACTGCTCTGCTGTGCGTTCGTTCACCTAAGAGAGTTGAATCTATGTTGAGATTCAGCGAGTCAGAAACACGTTTCTTCTAGGAGCTGCGTTGGGATATTCCCGAGTGAATGGGACCATAGGCTGTACAGAGAAATATCTGCTTCTAAAACCAAAACGGAGCTATCTAACTGAATGGTTGTCAATGTGTGCATTCAACAGACAGAGTTAAACTCACGTGTGGATTCAGCGGTTTGCAAACCCTTTCTGTGCAGAATCCCAAAACCGGTATTTCCAGCCCAATGCCGGCATAGGTACTAAACAGCAGGAAACTTCGTCTAAAACTCAGGAGAAACGATTCCTTGAAACTGCTCTGCTGTGCGTTCGTTCACCTAAGAGAGTTGAATCTATGTTGAGATTCAGCGAGTCAGAAACACGTTTCTTCTAGCAGCTGCGTTGGGATATTCCCGAGTGAATGGGACCATAGGCTGTACAGAGAAATATCTGCTTCTAAAACCAAAACGGAGCTATCTAACTGAATGGTTGTCAATGTGTGCATTCAAGAGACAGAGTTAAACTCACGTGTGGATTCAGCGGTTTGCAAACACTTTCTGTGCAGAATCCCAAAACCGGTATTTCCAGCCCAATGCCGGCATACGTACTAAACAGCAGGAAACTTCGTCTAAAACTCAGGAGAAACGTTTCCTTGAAACTTCTCTGCTGTGCGTTCGTTCACCTAAGAGAGTTGAATCTATGTTGAGATTCAGCGAGTCAGAAACACGTTTCTTCTAGGAGCTGCGTTGGGATATTCCCGAGTGAATGGAACCATAGGCTGTACAGAGAAATATCTGCTTCTAAATACAAAATGGAGCTATCTAACTGAATGGTTGTCAATGTGTGCATTCAACTGACCGAGTTAAACTCAGGTGTGGATTCAGCGGCTTGCAAACCCTTTCTGTGCAGAATCCCAAAACCGGTATTTCCAGCCCAATGCCGGCATACGTACTAAAGAGCAGGAAACTTCGTCTAAAACTCAGGAGAAACGTTTCCTTGAAACTGCTCTGCTGTGCGTTCGTTCACCTAAGAGAGTTGAATCTATGTTGAGATTCAGCGAATCAGAAACACGTTTCTTCTAGGAGCTGCGTTGGGATATTCCCGAGTGAATAGGACCATAGGCTGTACAGAGAAATATCTGCTTCTAAAACCAAAACGGAGCTATCTAACTGAATGGTTGTCAATGTGTGCATTCAACTGACAGAGATAAACTCACGTGTGAATTCAGCGGTTTGCAAATCCTTTCTGTTCAGAATCCCAAAACCGGTATTTCCAGCCCAATGCCGGCATACGTACTAAAGAGCAGGAAACTTCGTCTAAAACTCAGGAGAAACGTTTCCTTGAAACTGCTCTGCTGTGCGTTCGTTCACCTAAGGGAGTTGAATCTATGTTGAGATTCAGCGAGTCAGAAACACGTTTCTTCTAGGAGCTGCGTTGGGATATTCCCGAGTGAATGGGACCATAGGCTGTACAGAGAAATATCTGCTTCTAAATACAAAATGGAGCTATCTAACTGAATGGTTGTCAATGTGTGCATTCAACTGACAGAGTTAAACTCACGTGTGGATTCAGCGGCTTGCAAACCCTTTCTGTGCAGAATCCCAAAACCGGTATTTCCAGCCCAATGCCGGCACACGTACTAAAGAGCAGGAAACTTCGTCTAAAACTCAGGAGAAACGTTTCCTTGAAACTGCTCTGCTGTGCGTTCGTTCACCTAAGAGAGTTGAATCTATGTTGAGATTCAGCGAGTCAGAAACACGTTTCTTCTAGGAGCTGCGTTGGGATATTCCCGAGTGAATGGGACCATAGGCTGTACAGAGAAATATCTGCTTCTAAAACCAAAACGGAGCTATCTAACTGAATGGTTGTCAATGTGTGCATTCAACAGACAGAGTTAAACTCACGTGTGGATTCAGCGGTTTGCAAACCCTTTCTGTGCAGAATCCCAAAACCGGTATTTCCAGCCCAATGCCGGCATACGTACTAAACAGCAGGAAACTTCGTCTAAAACTCAGGAGAAACGATTCCTTGAAACTGCTCTGCTGTGCGTTCGTTCACCTAAGAGAGTTGAATCTATGTTGAGATTCAGCGAGTCAGAAACACGTTTCTTCTAGCAGCTGCGTTGGGATATTCCCGAGTGAATGGGACCATAGGCTGTACAGAGAAATATCTGCTTCTAAAACCAAAACGGAGCTATCTAACTGAATGGTTGTCAATGTGTGCATTCAAGAGACAGAGTTAAACTCACGTGTGGATTCAGCGGTTTGCAAACACTTTCTGTGCAGAATCCCAAAACCGGTATTTCCAGCCCAATGCCGGCATACGTACTAAACAGCAGGAAACTTCGTCTAAAACTCAGGAGAAACGTTTCCTTGAAACTTCTCTGCTGTGCGTTCGTTCACCTAAGAGAGTTGAATCTATGTTGAGATTCAGCGAGTCAGAAACACGTTTCTTCTAGGAGCTGCGTTGGGATATTCCCGAGTGAATGGAACCATAGGCTGTACAGAGAAATATCTGCTTCTAAATACAAAATGGAGCTATCTAACTGAATGGTTGTCAATGTGTGCATTCAACTGACCGAGTTAAACTCAGGTGTGGATTCAGCGGCTTGCAAACCCTTTCTGTGCAGAATCCCAAAACCGGTATTTCCAGCCCAATGCCGGCATACGTACTAAAGAGCAGGAAACTTCGTCTAAAACTCAGGAGAAACGTTTCCTTGAAACTGCTCTGCTGTGCGTTCGTTCACCTAAGAGAGTTGAATCTATGTTGAGATTCAGCGAATCAGAAACACGTTTCTTCTAGGAGCTGCGTTGGGATATTCCCGAGTGAATAGGACCATAGGCTGTACAGAGAAATATCTGCTTCTAAAACCAAAACGGAGCTATCTAACTGAATGGTTGTCAATGTGTGCATTCAACTGACAGAGATAAACTCACGTGTGAATTCAGCGGTTTGCAAATCCTTTCTGTTCAGAATCCCAAAACCGGTATTTCCAGCCCAATGCCGGCATACGTACTAAAGAGCAGGAAACTTCGTCTAAAACTCAGGAGAAACGTTTCCTTGAAACTGCTCTGCTGTGCGTTCGTTCACCTAAGGGAGTTGAATCTATGTTGAGATTCAGCGAGTCAGAAACACGTTTCTTCTAGGAGCTGCTTTGGGATATTCCCGAGTGAATGGGACCATAGGCTGTACAGAGAAATATCTGCTTCTAAATACAAAATGGAGCTATCTAACTGAATGGTTGTCAATGTGTGCATTCAACTGACAGAGTTAAACTCACGTGTGGATTCAGCGGCTTGCAAACCCTTTCTGTGCAGAATCCCAAAACCGGTATTTCCAGCCCAATGCCGGCATACGTACTAAAGAGCAGGAAACTTCGTCTAAAACTCAGGAGAAACGTTTCCTTGAAACTGCTCTGCTGTGCGTTCGTTCACCTAAGAGAGTTGAATCTATGTTGAGATTCAGCGAGTCAGAAACACGTTTCTTCTAGGAGCTGCGTTGGGATATTCCCGAGTGAATGGGACCATAGGCTGTACAGAGAAATATCTGCTTCTAAAACCAAAACGGAGCTATCTAACTGAATGGTTGTCAATGTGTGCATTCAACTGACAGAGATAAACTCACGTGTGAATTCAGCGGTTTGCAAATCCTTTCTGTTCAGAATCCCAAAACCGGTATTTCCAGCCCAATGCCGGCATACGTACTAAACAGCAGGAAACTTCTTCTAAAACTCAGGAGAAACGTTTCCTTGAAACTGCTCTGCTGTGCGTTCGTTCACCTAAGAGAGTTGAATCTATGTTGAGATTCAGCGAGTCAGAAACACGTTTCTTCTAGGAGCTGCGTTGGGATATTCCCGAGTGAATGGGACCATAGGCTGTACAGAGAAATATCTGCTTCTAAATACAAAATGGAGCTATCTAACTGAATGGTTGTCAATGTGTGCATTCAACTGACAGAGTTAAACTCACGTGTGGATTCAGCGGCTTGCAAACCCTTTCTGTGCAGAATCCCAAAACCGGTATTTCCAGCCCAATGCCGGCATACGTACTAAAGAGCAGGAAACTTCGTCTAAAACTCAGGAGAAACGTTTCCTTGAAACTGCTCTGCTGTGCGTTCGTTCACCTAAGTGAGTTGAATCTATGTTGAGATTCAGCGAGTCAGAAACACGTTTCTTCTAGGAGCTGCGTTGGGATATTCCCGAGTGAAGGGGACCATAGGCTGTACAGAGAAATATCTGCTTCTAAAACCAAAACGGAGCTATCTAACTGAATGGTTGTCAATGTGTGCATTCAACTGACAGAGTTAAACTCACGTGTGAATTCAGCGGTTTGCAAATCCTTTCTGTTCAGAATCCCAAAACCGGTATTTCCAGCCCAATGCCGGCATACGTACTAAACAGCAGGAAACTTCTTCTAAAACTCAGGAGAAACGTTTCCTTGAAACTGCTCTGCTGTGCGTTTGTTCACCTAAGAGAGTTGAATCTATGTTGAGATTCAGCGAGTCAGAAACACGTTTCTTCTAGGAGCTGCGTTGGGATATTCCCGAGTGAATGGGACCATAGGCTGTACAGAGAAATATCTGCTTCTAAATACAAAATGGAGCTATCTAACTGAATGGTTGTCAATGTGTGCATTCAACTGACAGAGTTAAACTCACGTGTGGATTCAGCGGCTTGCAAACCCTTTCTGTGCAGAATCCCAAAACCGGTATATCCAGCCCAATGCCGGCATACGTACTAAAGAGCAGGAAACTTCGTCCAAAACTCAGGAGAAACGTTTCCTTGAAACTGCTCTGCTGTGCGTTCGTTCACCTAAGAGAGTTGAATCTATGTTGAGATTCAGCGAGTCAGAAACACGTTTCTTCTAGGAGCTGCGTTGGGATATTCCCGAGTGAATGGGACCATAGGCTGTACAGAGAAATATCTGCTTCTAAAACCAAAACGGAGCTATCTAACTGAATGGTTGTCAATGTGTGCATTCAACTGACAGAGATAAACTCACGTGTGAATTCAGCGGTTTGCAAATCCTTTCTGTTCAGAATCCCAAAACCGGTATTTCCAGCCCAATGCCGGCATACGTACTAAAGAGCAGGAAACTTCGTCTAAAACTCAGGAGAAACGTTTCCTTGAAACTGCTCTGCTGTGCGTTCGTTCACCTAAGAGAGTTGAATCTATGTTGAGATTCAGCGAGTCAGAAACACGTTTCTTCTAGGAGCTGCGTTGGGATATTCCCGAGTGAATGGGACCATAGGCTGTACAGAGAAATATCTGCTTCTAAAACCAAAACGGAGCTATCTAACTGAATGGTTGTCAATGTGTGCATTCAACAGACAGAGTTAAACTCACGTGTGGATTCAGCGGTTTGCAAACCCTTTCTGTGCAGAATCCCAAAACCGGTATTTCCAGCCCAATGCCGGCATACGTACTAAACAGCAGGAAACTTCGTCTAAAACTCAGGAGAAACGTTTCCTTGAAACTTCTCTGCTGTGCGTTCGTTCACCTAAGAGAGTTGAATCTATGTTGAGATTCAGCGAGTCAGAAACACGTTTCTTCTAGGAGCTGCGTTGGGATATTCCCGAGTGAATGGGACCATAGGCTGTACAGAGAAATATCTGCTTCTAAATACAAAATGGAGCTATCTAACTGAATGGTTGTCAATGTGTGCATTCAACTGACCGAGTTAAACTCAGGTGTGGATTCAGCGGCTTGCAAACCCTTTCTGTGCAGAATCCCAAAACCGGTATTTCCAGCCCAATGCCGGCATACGTACTAAACAGCAGGAAACTTCGTCTAAAACTCAGGAGAAACGATTCCTTGAAACTGCTCTGCTGTGCGTTCGTTCACCTAAGAGAGTTGAATCTATGTTGAGATTCAGCGAGTCAGAAACACGTTTCTTCTAGGAGCTGCGTTGGGATATTCCCGAGTGAATGGGACCATAGGCTGTACAGAGAAATATCTGCTTCTAAAACCAAAACGGAGCTATCTAACTGAATGGTTGTCAATGTGTGCATTCAAGAGACAGAGTTAAACTCACGTGTGGATTCAGCGGTTTGCAAACACTTTCTGTGCAGAATCCCAAAACCGGTATTTCCAGCCCAATGCCGGCATACGTACTAAACAGCAGGAAACTTCGTCTAAAACTCAGGAGAAACGTTTCCTTGAAACTTCTCTGCTGTGCGTTCGTTCACCTAAGAGAGTTGAATCTATGTTGAGATTCAGCGAGTCAGAAACACGTTTCTTCTAGGAGCTGCGTTGGGATATTCCCGAGTGAATGGAACCATAGGCTGTACAGAGAAATATCTGCTTCTAAATACAAAATGGAGCTATCTAACTGAATGGTTGTCAATGTGTGCATTCAACTGACCGAGTTAAACTCAGGTGTGGATTCAGCGGCTTGCAAACCCTTTCTGTGCAGAATCCCAAAACCGGTATTTCCAGCCCAATGCCGGCATACGTACTAAAGAGCAGGAAACTTCGTCTAAAACTCAGGAGAAACGTTTCCTTGAAACTGCTCTGCTGTGCGTTCGTTCACCTAAGAGAGTTGAATCTATGTTGAGATTCAGCGAATCAGAAACACGTTTCTTCTAGGAGATGCGTTGGGATATTCCCGAGTGAATGGGACCATAGGCTGTACAGAGAAATATCTGCTTCTAAATACAAAATGGAGCTATCTAACTGAATGGTTGTCAATGTGTGCATTCAACTGACAGAGTTAAACTCACGTGTGGATTCAGCGGCTTGCAAACCCTTTCTGTGCAGAATCCCAAAACCGGTATTTCCAGACCAATGCCGGCATACGTACTAAAGAGCAGGAAACTTCGTCTAAAACTCAGGAGAAACGTTTCCTTGAAACTGCTCTGCTGTGCGTTCGTTCACCTAAGGGAGTTGAATCTATGTTGAGATTCAGCGAGTCAGAAACACGTTTCTTCTAGGAGATGCGTTGGGATATTCCCGAGTGAATAGGACCATAGGCTGTACAGAGAAATATCTGCTTCTAAAACCAAAACGGAGCTATCTAACTGAATGGTTGTCAATGTGTGCATTCAACTGACAGAGATAAACTCACGTGTGAATTCAGCGGTTTGCAAATCCTTTCTGTTCAGAATCCCAAAACCGGTATTTCCAGCCCAATGCCGGCATACGTACTAAAGAGCAGGAAACTTCGTCTAAAACTCAGGAGAAACGTTTCCTTGAAACTGCTCTGCTGTGCGTTCGTTCACCTAAGGGAGTTGAATCTATGTTGAGATTCAGCGAGTCAGAAACACGTTTCTTCTAGGAGATGCGTTGGGATATTCCCGAGTGAATGGGACCATAGGCTGTACAGAGAAATATCTGCTTCTAAATACAAAATGGAGCTATCTAACTGAATGGTTGTCAATGTGTGCATTCAACTGACAGAGTTAAACTCACGTGTGGATTCAGCGGCTTGCAAACCCTTTCTGTGCAGAATCCCAAAACCGGTATTTCCAGACCAATGCCGGCATACGTACTAAAGAGCAGGAAACTTCGTCTAAAACTCAGGAGAAACGTTTCCTTGAAACTGCTCTGCTGTGCGTTCGTTCACCTAAGAGAGTTGAATCTATGTTGAGATTCAGCGAGTCAGAAACACGTTTCTTCTAGGAGCTGCGTTGGGATATTCCCGAGTGAATGGGACCATAGGCTGTACAGAGAAATATCTGCTTCTAAAACCAAAACGGAGCTATCTAACTGAATGGTTGTCAATGTGTGCATTCAACTGACAGAGATAAACTCACGTGTGAATTCAGCGGTTTGCAAATCCTTTCTGTTCAGAATCCCAAAACCGGTATTTCCAGCCCAATGCCGGCATACGTACTAAACAGCAGGAAACTTCTTCTAAAACTCAGGAGAAACGTTTCCTTGAAACTGCTCTGCTGTGCGTTCGTTCACCTAAGAGAGTTGAATCTATGTTGAGATTCAGCGAGTCAGAAACACGTTTCTTCTAGGAGCTGCGTTGGGATATTCCCGAGTGAATGGGACCATAGGCTGTACAGAGAAATATCTGCTTCTAAATACAAAATGGAGCTATCTAACTGAATGGTTGTCAATGTGTGCATTCAACTGACAGAGTTAAACTCACGTGTGGATTCAGCGGCTTGCAAACCCTTTCTGTGCAGAATCCCAAAACCGGTATTTCCAGCCCAATGCCGGCATACGTACTAAAGAGCAGGAAACTTCGTCTAAAACTCAGGAGAAACGTTTCCTTGAAACTGCTCTGCTGTGCGTTCGTTCACCTAAGTGAGTTGAATCTATGTTGAGATTCAGCGAGTCAGAAACACGTTTCTTCTAGGAGCTGCGTTGGGATATTCCCGAGTGAAGGGGACCATAGGCTGTACAGAGAAATATCTGCTTCTAAAACCAAAACGGAGCTATCTAACTGAATGGTTGTCAATGTGTGCATTCAACTGACAGAGTTAAACTCACGTGTGAATTCAGCGGTTTGCAAATCCTTTCTGTTCAGAATCCCAAAACCGGTATTTCCAGCCCAATGCCGGCATACGTACTAAACAGCAGGAAACTTCTTCTAAAACTCAGGAGAAACGTTTCCTTGAAACTGCTCTGCTGTGCGTTTGTTCACCTAAGAGAGTTGAATCTATGTTGAGATTCAGCGAGTCAGAAACACGTTTCTTCTAGGAGCTGCGTTGGGATATTCCCGAGTGAATGGGACCATAGGCTGTACAGAGAAATATCTGCTTCTAAATACAAAATGGAGCTATCTAACTGAATGGTTGTCAATGTGTGCATTCAACTGACAGAGTTAAACTCACGTGTGGATTCAGCGGCTTGCAAACCCTTTCTGTGCAGAATCCCAAAACCGGTATTTCCAGCCCAATGCCGGCATACGTACTAAAGAGCAGGAAACTTCGTCCAAAACTCAGGAGAAACGTTTCCTTGAAACTGCTCTGCTGTGCGTTCGTTCACCTAAGAGAGTTGAATCTATGTTGAGATTCAGCGAGTCAGAAACACGTTTCTTCTAGGAGCTGCGTTGGGATATTCCCGAGTGAATGGGACCATAGGCTGTACAGAGAAATATCTGCTTCTAAAACCAAAACGGAGCTATCTAACTGAATGGTTGTCAATGTGTGCATTCAACTGACAGAGATAAACTCACGTGTGAATTCAGCGGTTTGCAAATCCTTTCTGTTCAGAATCCCAAAACCGGTATTTCCAGCCCAATGCCGGCATACGTACTAAAGAGCAGGAAACTTCGTCTAAAACTCAGGAGAAACGTTTCCTTGAAACTGCTCTGCTGTGCGTTCGTTCACCTAAGAGAGTTGAATCTATGTTGAGATTCAGCGAGTCAGAAACACGTTTCTTCTAGGAGCTGCGTTGGGATATTCCCGAGTGAATGGGACCATAGGCTGTACAGAGAAATATCTGCTTCTAAAACCAAAACGGAGCTATCTAACTGAATGGTTGTCAATGTGTGCATTCAACAGACAGAGTTAAACTCACGTGTGGATTCAGCGGTTTGCAAACCCTTTCTGTGCAGAATCCCAAAACCGGTATTTCCAGCCCAATGCCGGCATACGTACTAAACAGCAGGAAACTTCGTCTAAAACTCAGGAGAAACGTTTCCTTGAAACTGCTCTGCTGTGCGTTCTTTCACCTAAGAGAGTTGAATCTATGTTGAGATTCAGCGAGTCAGAAACACGTTTCTTCTAGGAGCTGCGTTGGGATATTCCCGAGTGAATGGGACCATAGGCTGTACAGAGAAATATCTGCTTCTAAAACCAAAACGGAGCTATCTAACTGAATGGATGTCAATGTGTGCATTCAACAGACAGAGTTAAACTCACGTGTGGATTCAGCGGTTTGCAAACCCTTTCTGTGCAGAATCCCAAAACCGGTATTTCCAGCCCAATGCCGGCATACGTACTAAACAGCAGGAAACTTCGTCTAAAACTCAGGAGAAACGTTTCCTTGAAACTGCTCTGCTGTGCGTTCGTTCACCTAAGAGAGTTGAATCTATGTTGAGATTCAGCGAGTCAGAAACACGTTTCTTCTAGGAGGTGCGTTGGGATATTCCCGAGTGAATGGGACCATAGGCTGTACAGAGAAATATCTGCTTCTAAAACCAAAACGGAGCTATCTAACTGAATGGTTGTCAATGTGTGCATTCAAGAGACAGAGTTAAACTCACGTGTGGATTCAGCGGTTTGCAAACCCTTTCTGTGCAGAATCCCAAAACCGGTATTTCCAGCCCAATGCCGGCATACGTACTAAACAGCAGGAAACTTCGTCTAAAACTCAGGAGAAACGTTTCCTTGAAACTGCTCTGCTGTGCGTTCGTTCACCTAAGAGAGTTGAATCTATGTTGAGATTCAGCGAGTCAGAAACACGATTCTTCTAGGAGCTGCGTTGGGATATTCCCGAGTGAATGGGACCATAGGCTGTACAGAGAAATATCTGCTTCTAAAACCAAAACGGAGCTATCTAACTGAATGGTTGTCAATGTGTGCATTCAAGAGACAGAGTTAAACTCACGTGTGGATTCAGCGGTTTGCAAACCCTTTCTGTGCAGAATCCCAAAACCGGTATTTCCAGCCCAATGCCGGCATACGTACTAAAGAGCAGGAAACTTCGTCTAAAACTCAGGAGAAACGTTTCCTTGAAACTGCTCTGCTGTGCGTTCGTTCACCTAAGAGAGTTGAATCTATGTTGAGATTCAGCGAGTCAGAAACACGTTTCTTCTAGGAGCTGCGTTGGGATATTCCCGAGTGAATGGGACCATAGGCTGTACAGAGAAATATCTGCTTCTAAAACCAAAACGGAGCTATCTAACTGAATGGTTGTCAATGTGTGCATTCAACAGACAGAGTTAAACTCACGTGTGGATTCAGCGGTTTGCAAACCCTTTCTGTGCAGAATCCCAAAACCGGTATTTCCAGCCCAATGCCGGCATACGTACTAAACAGCAGGAAACTTCGTCTAAAACTCAGGAGAAACGATTCCTTGAAACTGCTCTGCTGTGCGTTCGTTCACCTAAGAGAGTTGAATCTATGTTGAGATTCAGCGAGTCAGAAACACGTTTCTTCTAGGAGCTGCGTTGGGATATTCCCGAGTGAATGGGACCATAGGCTGTACAGAGAAATATCTGCTTCTAAAACCAAAACGGAGCTATCTAACTGAATGGTTGTCAATGTGTGCATTCAACAGACAGAGTTAAACTCACGTGTGGATTCAGCGGTTTGCAAACCCTTTCTGTGCAGAATCCCAAAACCGGTATTTCCAGCCCAATGCCGGCATACGTACTAAACAGCAGGAAACTTCGTCTAAAACTCAGGAGAAACGTTTCCTTGAAACTTCTCTGCTGTGCGTTCGTTCACCTAAGAGAGTTGAATCTATG
Source organism: Aotus nancymaae (assembly GCF_030222135.1). Taxonomy (NCBI): domain Eukaryota; kingdom Metazoa; phylum Chordata; class Mammalia; order Primates; family Aotidae; genus Aotus; species Aotus nancymaae. Next base: position 620,724 of record NW_026988514.1, on the reverse strand, counting down.
TTGAGATTCAGCGAGTCAGAAACACATTTCTTCTAGGAGCTGCGTTGGGATATTCCCGAGTGAATGGGACCATAGGCTGTACAGAGAAATATCTGCTTCTAAATACAAAATGGAGCTTTCTAACTGAATGGTTGTCAATGTGTGCATTCAACTGACAGAGTTAAACTCAGGTGTGGATTCAGCGGCTTGCAAACCCTTTCTGTGCAGAATCCCAAAACCGGTATTTCCAGCCCAATGCCGGCATACGTACTAAAGAGCAGGAAACTTCGTCTAAAACTCAGGAGAAACGTTTCCTTGAAACTGCTCTGCTGTGCGTTCGTTCACCTAAGAGAGTTGAATCTATGTTGAGATTCAGCGAATCAGAAACACGTTTCTTCTAGGAGCAGCGTTGGGATATTCCCGAGTGAATAGGACCATAGGCTTTACAGAGAAATATCTGCTTCTAAAACCAAAACGGAGCTATCTAACTGAATGGTTGTCAATGTGTGCATTCAACTGACAGAGTTAAACTCACGTGTGATTTCAGCGGTTTGCAAATCCTTTCTGTTCAGAATCCCAAAACCGGTATTTCCAGCCCAATGCCGGCATACGTACTAAACAGCAGGAAACTTCGTCTAAAACTCAGGAGAAACGTTTCCTTGAAACTGCTCTGCTGTGCGTTCGTTCACCTAAGGGAGTTGAATCTATGTTGAGATTCAGCGAGTCAGAAACACGTTTCTTCTAGGAGCTGCGTTGGGATATTCCCGAGTGAATGGGACCATAGGCTGTACAGAGAAATATCTGCTTCTAAATACAAAATGGAGCTATCTAACTGAATGGTTGTCAATGTGTGCATTCAACTGACAGAGTTAAACTCACGTGTGGATTCAGCGGCTTGCAAACCCTTTCTGTGCAGAATCCCAAAACCGGTATTTCCAGCCCAATGCCGACATACGTACTAAACAGCAGGAAACTTCGTCTAAAACTCAGGAGAAACGTTTCCTTGAAACTGCTCTGCTGTGCGTTCGTTCACCTAAGAGAGTTGAATCTATGTTGAGATTCAGCGAGTCAGAAACACGTTTCTTCTAGGAGCTGCGTTGGGATATTCCCGAGTGAATGGGACCATAGGCTGTACAGAGAAATATCTGCTTCTAAATACAAAATGGAGCTATCTAACTGAATGGTTGTCAATGTGTGCATTCAACTGACAGAGTTAAACTCACGTGTGGATTCAGCGGCTTGCAAACCCTTTCTGTGCAGAATCCCAAAACCGGTATTTCCAGCGCAATGCCGGCATACGTACTAAAGAGCAGGAAACTTCGTCTAAAACTCAGGAGAAACGTTTCCTTGAAACTGCTCTGCTGTGCGTTCGTTCACCTAAGTGAGTTGAATCTATGTTGAGATTCAGCGAGTCAGAAACACGTTTCTTCTAGGAGCTGCGTTGGGATATTCCCGAGTGAAGGGGACCATAGGCTGTACAGAGAAATATCTGCTTCTAAAACCAAAACGGAGCTATCTAACTGAATGGTTGTCAATGTGTGCATTCAACTGACAGAGTTAAACTCACGTGTGAATTCAGCGGTTTGCAAATCCTTTCTGTTCAGAATCCCAAAACCGGTATTTCCAGCCCAATGCCGGCATACGTACTAAACAGCAGGAAACTTCTTCTAAAACTCAGGAGAAACGTTTCCTTGAAACTGCTCTGCTGTGCGTTCGTTCACCTAAGAGAGTTGAATCTATGTTGAGATTCAGCGAGTCAGAAACACGTTTCTTCTAGGAGCTGCGTTGGGATATTCCCGAGTGAATGGGACCATAGGCTGTACAGAGAAATATCTGCTTCTAAATACAAAATGGAGCTATCTAACTGAATGGTTGTCAATGTGTGCATTCAACTGACAGAGTTAAACTCACGTGTGGATTCAGCGGCTTGCAAACCCTTTCTGTGCAGAATCCCAAAACCGGTATTTCCAGCCCAATGCCGGCATATGTACTAAAGAGCAGGAAACTTCGTCTAAAACTCAGGAGAAACGTTTCCTTGAAACTGCTCTGCTGTGCGTTCGTTCACCTAAGAGAGTTGAATCTATGTTGAGATTCAGCGAGTCAGAAACACGTTTCTTCTAGGAGCTGCGTTGGGATATTCCCGAGTGAATGGGACCATAGGCTGTACAGAGAAATATCTGCTTCTAAAACCAAAACGGAGCTATCTAACTGAATGGTTGTCAATGTGTGCATTCAACTGACAGAGATAAACTCACGTGTGAATTCAGCGGTTTGCAAATCCTTTCTGTTCAGAATCCCAAAACCGGTATTTCCAGCCCAATGCCGGCATACGTACTAAAGAGCAGGAAACTTCGTCTAAAACTCAGGAGAAACGTTTCCTTGAAACTGCTCTGCTGTGCGTTCGTTCACCTAAGAGAGTTGAATCTATGTTGAGATTCAGCGAGTCAGAAACACGTTTCTTCTAGGAGCTGCGTTGGGATATTCCCGAGTGAATGGGACCATAGGCTGTACAGAGAAATATCTGCTTCTAAATCCAAAACGGAGCTATCTAACTGAATGGTTGTCAATGTGTGCATTCAACAGACAGAGTTAAACTCACGTGTGGATTCAGCGGTTTGCAAACCCTTTCTGTGCAGAATCCCAAAACCGGTATTTCCAGCCCAATGCCGGCATACGTACTAAACAGCAGGAAACTTCGTCTAAAACTCAGGAGAAACGTTTCCTTGAAACTGCTCTGCTGTGCGTTCGTTCACCTAAGAGAGTTGAATCTATGTTGAGATTCAGCGAGTCAGAAACACGTTTCTTCTAGGAGCTGCGTTGGGATATTCCCGAGTGAAGGGGACCATAGGCTGTACAGAGAAATATCTGCTTCTAGAACCAAAACGGAGCTATCTAACTAAATGATTGTCAATGTGCGCATTCAACTGACAGAGTTAAACTCACGTGTGGATTCAGCGGTTTTGCAAACCCTTTCTGTGCAGAATCCCAAAACCGGTATTTCCAGCCCAATACCGGCATACGTACTAAACAGCAGGAAAGTTCGTCTAAAACTCAGAAGAAACGTTTCCTTGAAACTGCTCTGCTGTGTGTTCGTTCACCTAAGAGAGTTGAATCTATGTTGAGATTCAGCGAGTCAGAAACACGTTTCTTCTAGGAGCTGCGTTGGGATATTCCCGAGTGAATGGGACCATAGGCTGTGCAGACAAATATCTGCTTCTAAAACCAAAACGGAGCTATCTAACTGAATGGTTGTCAATGTGTGCATTCAACTGATAGAGTTAAACTCACGTGTGGATTCAGCGGTTTTGCAAACCCTTTCTGTACAGAATCCCAAAATCGGTATTTCCAGCCCACTGCCAGCATACGTACTAAACAGCAGGAAACTTCGTCTAAAACTCAGGAGAAACGTTTCCTTGAAACTGCTCTGCTGTGCGTTCGTTCACCTAAGAGAGTTGAATCTATGTTGAGATTCAGCGAGTCAGAAACACGTTTCTTCTAGGAGCTGCGTTGGGATATTCCCGAGTGAATGGGACCATAGGCTGTACAGAGAAATATCTGCTTCTAAATACAAAATGGATCTATCTAACTGAATGGTTGTCAATGTGTGCATTCAACTGACAGAGTTAAACTCACGTGTGGATTCAGCGGCTTGCAAACCATTTCTGTGCAGAATCCCAAAACCGGTATTTCCAGCCCAATGCCGGCATACGTACTAAAGAGCAGGAAACTTCGTCTAAAACTCAGGAGAAACGTTTCCTTGAAACTGCTCTGCTGTGCGTTCGTTCACCTAAGTGAGTTGAATCTATGTTGAGATTCAGCGAGTCAGAAACACGTTTCTTCTAGCAGCTGCGTTGGGATATTCCCGAGTGAATGGGACCATAGGCTGTACAAAGAAATATCTGCTTCTAAAACCAAAACGGAGCTTTCTAACTGAATGGTTGTCAATGTGTGCATTCAACAGACAGAGTTAAACTCACGTGTGGATTCAGCGGTTTGCAAACCCTTTCTGTGCAGAATCCCAAAACCGGTATTTCCAGCCCAATGCCGGCATACATACTAAACAGCAGGAAACTTCGTCTAAAACTCAGTAGAAACGTTTCCTTGAAACTGCTCTGCTGTGCGTTCGTTCACCTAAGAGAGTTGAATCTATGTTGAGATTCAGCGAGTCAGAAACACGTTTCTTCTAGGAGCGGCGTTGGGATATTCCCGAGTGAATGGGACCATAGGCTGTACAGAGAAATATCTGCTTCTAAAACCAAAACGGAGCTATCTAACTGAATGGTTGTCAATGTGTGCATTCAACAGACAGAGTTAAACTCACGTGTGGATTCAGCGGTTTGCAAACCCTTTCTGTGCAGAATCCCAAAACCGGTATTTCCAGCCCAATGCCGGCATACGTACTAAACAGCAGGAAACTTCGTCTAAAACTCAGGAGAAACGTTTCCTTGAAACTGCTCTGCTGTGCGTTCGTTCACCTAAGGGAGTTGAATCTATGTTGAGATTCAGCGAGTCAGAAACACGTTTCTTCTAGGAGCTGCGTTGGGATATTCCCGAGTGAATGGGACCATAGGCTGTACAGAGAAATATCTGCTTCTAAATACAAAATGGAGCTATCTAACTGAATGGTTGTCAATGTGTGCATTCAACTGACAGAGTTAAACTCACGTGTGGATTCAGCGGCTTGCAAACCCTTTCTGTGCAGAATCCCAAAACCGGTATTTCCAGCCCAATGCCGGCATACGTACTAAAGAGCAGGAAACTTCGTCTAAAACTCAGGAGAAACGTTTCCTTGAAACTGCTCTGCTGTGCGTTCGTTCACCTAAGAGAGTTGAATCTATGTTGAGATTCAGCGAGTCAGAAACACGTTTCTTCTAGGAGCTGCGTTGGGATATTCCCGAGTGAATGGGACCATAGGCTGTACAGAGAAATATCTGCTTCTAAATACAAAATGGAGCTATCTAACTGAATGGTTGTCAATGTGTGCATTCAACTGACAGAGTTAAACTCACGTGTGGATTCAGCGGCTTGCAAACCCTTTCTGTGCAGAATCCCAAAACCGGTATTTCCAGCCCAATGCCGGCATACGTACTAAAGAGCAGGAAACTTCGTCTAAAACTCAGGAGAAACGTTTCCTTGAAACTGCTCTGCTGTGCGTTCGTTCACCTAAGTGAGTTGAATCTATGTTGAGATTCAGCGAGTCAGAAACACGTTTCTTCTAGGAGCTGCGTTGGGATATTCCCGAGTGAAGGGGACCATAGGCTGTACAGAGAAATATCTGCTTCTAAAACCAAAACGGAGCTATCTAACTGAATGGTTGTCAATGTGTGCATTCAACTGACAGAGTTAAACTCACGTGTGAATTCAGCGGTTTGCAAATCCTTTCTGTTCAGAATCCCAAAACCGGTATTTCCAGCCCAATGCCGGCATACGTACTAAACAGCAGGAAACTTCTTCTAAAACTCAGGAGAAACGTTTCCTTGAAACTGCTCTGCTGTGCGTTCGTTCACCTAAGAGAGTTGAATCTATGTTGAGATTCAGCGAGTCAGAAACACGTTTCTTCTAGGAGCTGCGTTGGGATATTCCCGAGTGAATGGGACCATAGGCTGTACAGAGAAATATCTGCTTCTAAATACAAAATGGAGCTATCTAACTGAATGGTTGTCAATGTGTGCATTCAACTGACAGAGTTAAACTCACGTGTGGATTCAGCGGCTTGCAAACCCTTTCTGTGCAGAATCCCAAAACCGGTATTTCCAGCCCAATGCCGGCATACGTACTAAAGAGCAGGAAACTTCGTCTAAAACTCAGGAGAAACGTTTCCTTGAAACTGCTCTGCTGTGCGTTCGTTCACCTAAGAGAGTTGAATCTATGTTGAGATTCAGCGAGTCAGAAACACGTTTCTTCTAGGAGCTGCGTTGGGATATTCCCGAGTGAATGGGACCATAGGCTGTACAGAGAAATATCTGCTTCTAAATACAAAATGGAGCTATCTAACTGAATGGTTGTCAATGTGTGCATTCAACTGACAGAGATAAACTCACGTGTGAATTCAGCGGTTTGCAAATCCTTTCTGTTCAGAATCCCAAAACCGGTATTTCCAGCCCAATGCCGGCATACGTACTAAAGAGCAGGAAACTTCGTCTAAAACTCAGGAGAAACGTTTCCTTGAAACTGCTCTGCTGTGCGTTCGTTCACCTAAGAGAGTTGAATCTATGTTGAGATTCAGCGAGTCAGAAACACGTTTCTTCTAGGAGCTGCGTTGGGATATTCCCGAGTGAATGGGACCATAGGCTGTACAGAGAAATATCTGCTTCTAAATCCAAAACGGAGCTATCTAACTGAATGGTTGTCAATGTGTGCATTCAACAGACAGAGTTAAACTCACGTGTGGATTCAGCGGTTTGCAAACCCTTTCTGTGCAGAATCCCAAAACCGGTATTTCCAGCCCAATGCCGGCATACGTACTAAACAGCAGGAAACTTCGTCTAAAACTCAGGAGAAACGTTTCCTTGAAACTGCTCTGCTGTGCGTTCGTTCACCTAAGAGAGTTGAATCTATGTTGAGATTCAGCGAGTCAGAAACACGTTTCTTCTAGGAGCTGCGTTGGGATATTCCCGAGTGAAGGGGACCATAGGCTGTACAGAGAAATATCTGCTTCTAGAACCAAAACGGAGCTATCTAACTAAATGATTGTCAATGTGCGCATTCAACTGACAGAGTTAAACTCACGTGTGGATTCAGCGGTTTTGCAAACCCTTTCTGTGCAGAATCCCAAAACCGGTATTTCCAGCCCAATACCGGCATACGTACTAAACAGCAGGAAAGTTCGTCTAAAACTCAGAAGAAACGTTTCCTTGAAACTGCTCTGCTGTGTGTTCGTTCACCTAAGAGAGTTGAATCTATGTTGAGATTCAGCGAGTCAGAAACACGTTTCTTCTAGGAGCTGCGTTGGGATATTCCCGAGTGAATGGGACCATAGGCTGTGCAGACAAATATCTGCTTCTAAAACCAAAACGGAGCTATCTAACTGAATGGTTGTCAATGTGTGCATTCAACTGATAGAGTTAAACTCACGTGTGGATTCAGCGGTTTTGCAAACCCTTTCTGTACAGAATCCCAAAATCGGTATTTCCAGCCCACTGCCAGCATACGTACTAAACAGCAGGAAACTTCGTCTAAAACTCAGGAGAAACGTTTCCTTGAAACTGCTCTGCTGTGCGTTCGTTCACCTAAGAGAGTTGAATCTATGTTGAGATTCAGCGAGTCAGAAACACGTTTCTTCTAGGAGCTGCGTTGGGATATTCCCGAGTGAATGGGACCATAGGCTGTACAGAGAAATATCTGCTTCTAAATACAAAATGGATCTATCTAACTGAATGGTTGTCAATGTGTGCATTCAACTGACAGAGTTAAACTCACGTGTGGATTCAGCGGCTTGCAAACCATTTCTGTGCAGAATCCCAAAACCGGTATTTCCAGCCCAATGCCGGCATACGTACTAAAGAGCAGGAAACTTCGTCTAAAACTCAGGAGAAACGTTTCCTTGAAACTGCTCTGCTGTGCGTTCGTTCACCTAAGTGAGTTGAATCTATGTTGAGATTCAGCGAGTCAGAAACACGTTTCTTCTAGCAGCTGCGTTGGGATATTCCCGAGTGAATGGGACCATAGGCTGTACAGAGAAATATCTGCTTCTAAAACCAAAACGGAGCTTTCTAACTGAATGGTTGTCAATGTGTGCATTCAACAGACAGAGTTAAACTCACGTGTGGATTCAGCGGTTTGCAAACCCTTTCTGTGCAGAATCCCAAAACCGGTATTTCCAGCCCAATGCCGGCATACATACTAAACAGCAGGAAACTTCGTCTAAAACTCAGTAGAAACGTTTCCTTGAAACTGCTCTGCTGTGCGTTCGTTCACCTAAGAGAGTTGAATCTATGTTGAGATTCAGCGAGTCAGAAACACGTTTCTTCTAGGAGCGGCGTTGGGATATTCCCGAGTGAATGGGACCATAGGCTGTACAGAGAAATATCTGCTTCTAAAACCAAAACGGAGCTATCTAACTGAATGGTTGTCAATGTGTGCATTCAACAGACAGAGTTAAACTCACGTGTGGATTCAGCGGTTTGCAAACCCTTTCTGTGCAGAATCCCAAAACCGGTATTTCCAGCCCAATGCCGGCATACGTACTAAACAGCAGGAAACTTCGTCTAAAACTCAGGAGAAACGTTTCCTTGAAACTTCTCTGCTGTGCGTTCGTTCACCTAAGAGAGTTGAATCTATGTTGAGATTCAGCGAGTCAGAAACACGTTTCTTCTAGGAGCTGCGTTGGGATATTCCCGAGTGAATGGGACCATAGGCTGTACAGAGAAATATCTGCTTCTAAATACAAAATGGAGCTTTCTAACTGAATGGTTGTCAATGTGTGCATTCAACTGACAGAGTTAAACTCAGGTGTGGATTCAGCGGCTTGCAAACCCTTTCTGTGCAGAATCCCAAAACCGGTATTTCCAGCCCAATGCCGGCATACGTACTAAAGAGCAGGAAACTTCGTCTAAAACTCAGGAGAAACGTTTCCTTGAAACTGCTCTGCTGTGCGTTCGTTCACCTAAGAGAGTTGAATCTATGTTGAGATTCAGCGAATCAGAAACACGTTTCTTCTAGGAGCAGCGTTGGGATATTCCCGAGTGAATAGGACCATAGGCTTTACAGAGAAATATCTGCTTCTAAAACCAAAACGGAGCTATCTAACTGAATGGTTGTCAATGTGTGCATTCAACTGACAGAGTTAAACTCACGTGTGAATTCAGCGGTTTGCAAATCCTTTCTGTTCAGAATCCCAAAACCGGTATTTCCAGCCCAATGCCGGCATACGTACTAAACAGCAGGAAACTTCGTCTAAAACTCAGGAGAAACGTTTCCTTGAAACTGCTCTGCTGTGCGTTCGTTCACCTAAGGGAGTTGAATCTATGTTGAGATTCAGCGAGTCAGAAACACGTTTCTTCTAGGAGCTGCGTTGGGATATTCCCGAGTGAATGGGACCATAGGCTGTACAGAGAAATATCTGCTTCTAAATACAAAATGGAGCTATCTAACTGAATGGTTGTCAATGTGTGCATTCAACTGACAGAGTTAAACTCACGTGTGGATTCAGCGGCTTGCAAACCCTTTCTGTGCAGAATCCCAAAACCGGTATTTCCAGCCCAATGCCGGCATACGTACTAAAGAGCAGGAAACTTCGTCTAAAACTCAGGAGAAACGTTTCCTTGAAACTGCTCTGCTGTGCGTTCGTTCACCTAAGAGAGTTGAATCTATGTTGAGATTCAGCGAGTCAGAAACACGTTTCTTCTAGGAGCTGCGTTGGGATATTCCCGAGTGAATGGGACCATAGGCTGTACAGAGAAATATCTGCTTCTAAATACAAAATGGAGCTATCTAACTGAATGGTTGTCAATGTGTGCATTCAACTGACAGAGTTAAACTCACGTGTGGATTCAGCGGCTTGCAAACCCTTTCTGTGCAGAATCCCAAAACCGGTATTTCCAGCCCAATGCCGGCATACGTACTAAAGAGCAGGAAACTTCGTCTAAAACTCAGGAGAAACGTTTCCTTGAAACTGCTCTGCTGTGCGTTCGTTCACCTAAGTGAGTTGAATCTATGTTGAGATTCAGCGAGTCAGAAACACGTTTCTTCTAGGAGCTGCGTTGGGATATTCCCGAGTGAAGGGGACCATAGGCTGTACAGAGAAATATCTGCTTCTAAAACCAAAACGGAGCTATCTAACTGAATGGTTGTCAATGTGTGCATTCAACTGACAGAGTTAAACTCACGTGTGAATTCAGCGGTTTGCAAATCCTTTCTGTTCAGAATCCCAAAACCGGTATTTCCAGCCCAATGCCGGCATACGTACTAAACAGCAGGAAACTTCTTCTAAAACTCAGGAGAAACGTTTCCTTGAAACTGCTCTGCTGTGCGTTCGTTCACCTAAGAGAGTTGAATCTATGTTGAGATTCAGCGAGTCAGAAACACGTTTCTTCTAGGAGCTGCGTTGGGATATTCCCGAGTGAATGGGACCATAGGCTGTACAGAGAAATATCTGCTTCTAAATACAAAATGGAGCTATCTAACTGAATGGTTGTCAATGTGTGCATTCAACTGACAGAGTTAAACTCACGTGTGTATTCAGCGGCTTGCAAACCCTTTCTGTGCAGAATCCCAAAACCGGTATTTCCAGCCCAATGCCGGCATACGTACTAAAGAGCAGGAAACTTCGTCTAAAACTCAGGAGAAACGTTTCCTTGAAACTGCTCTGCTGTGCGTTCGTTCACCTAAGAGAGTTGAATCTATGTTGAGATTCAGCGAGTCAGAAACACGTTTCTTCTAGGAGCTGCGTTGGGATATTCCCGAGTGAATGGGACCATAGGCTGTACAGAGAAATATCTGCTTCTAAAACCAAAACGGAGCTATCTAACTGAATGGTTGTCAATGTGTGCATTCAACTGACAGAGATAAACTCACGTGTGAATTCAGCGGTTTGCAAATCCTTTCTGTTCAGAATCCCAAAACCGGTATTTCCAGCCCAATGCCGGCATACGTACTAAAGAGCAGGAAACTTCGTCTAAAACTCAGGAGAAACGTTTCCTTGAAACTGCTCTGCTGTGCGTTCGTTCACCTAAGAGAGTTGAATCTATGTTGAGATTCAGCGAGTCAGAAACACGTTTCTTCTAGGAGCTGCGTTGGGATATTCCCGAGTGAATGGGACCATAGGCTGTACAGAGAAATATCTGCTTCTAAATCCAAAACGGAGCTATCTAACTGAATGGTTGTCAATGTGTGCATTCAACAGACAGAGTTAAACTCACGTGTGGATTCAGCGGTTTGCAAACCCTTTCTGTGCAGAATCCCAAAACCGGTATTTCCAGCCCAATGCCGGCATACGTACTAAACAGCAGGAAACTTCGTCTAAAACTCAGGAGAAACGTTTCCTTGAAACTGCTCTGCTGTGCGTTCGTTCACCTAAGAGAGTTGAATCTATGTTGAGATTCAGCGAGTCAGAAACACGTTTCTTCTAGGAGCTGCGTTGGGATATTCCCGAGTGAAGGGGACCATAGGCTGTACAGAGAAATATCTGCTTCTAGAACCAAAACGGAGCTATCTAACTAAATGATTGTCAATGTGCGCATTCAACTGACAGAGTTAAACTCACGTGTGGATTCAGCGGTTTTGCAAACCCTTTCTGTGCAGAATCCCAAAACCGGTATTTCCAGCCCAATACCGGCATACGTACTAAACAGCAGGAAAGTTCGTCTAAAACTCAGAAGAAACGTTTCCTTGAAACTGCTCTGCTGTGTGTTCGTTCACCTAAGAGAGTTGAATCTATGTTGAGATTCAGCGAGTCAGAAACACGTTTCTTCTAGGAGCTGCGTTGGGATATTGCCGAGTGAATGGGACCATAGGCTGTGCAGACAAATATCTGCTTCTAAAACCAAAACGGAGCTATCTAACTGAATGGTTGTCAATGTGTGCATTCAACTGATAGAGTTAAACTCACGTGTGGATTCAGCGGTTTTGCAAACCCTTTCTGTACAGAATCCCAAAATCGGTATTTCCAGCCCACTGCCAGCATACGTACTAAACAGCAGGAAACATCGTCTAAAACTCAGGAGAAACGTTTCCTTGAAACTGCTCTGCTGTGCGTTCGTTCACCTAAGAGAGTTGAATCTATGTTGAGATTCAGCGAGTCAGAAACACGTTTCTTCTAGGAGCTGCGTTGGGATATTCCCGAGTGAATGGGACCATAGGCTGTACAGAGAAATATCTGCTTCTAAATACAAAATGGATCTATCTAACTGAATGGTTGTCAATGTGTGCATTCAACTGACAGAGTTAAACTCACGTGTGGATTCAGCGGCTTGCAAACCATTTCTGTGCAGAATCCCAAAACCGGTATTTCCAGCCCAATGCCGGCATACGTACTAAAGAGCAGGAAACTTCGTCTAAAACTCAGGAGAAACGTTTCCTTGAAACTGCTCTGCTGTGCGTTCGTTCACCTAAGTGAGTTGAATCTATGTTGAGATTCAGCGAGTCAGAAACACGTTTCTTCTAGCAGCTGCGTTGGGATATTCCCGAGTGAATGGGACCATAGGCTGTACAGAGAAATATCTGCTTCTAAAACCAAAACGGAGCTTTCTAACTGAATGGTTGTCAATGTGTGCATTCAACAGACAGAGTTAAACTCACGTGTGGATTCAGCGGTTTGCAAACCCTTTCTGTGCAGAATCCCAAAACCGGTATTTCCAGCCCAATGCCGGCATACATACTAAACAGCAGGAAACTTCGTCTAAAACTCAGTAGAAACGTTTCCTTGAAACTGCTCTGCTGTGCGTTCGTTCACCTAAGAGAGTTGAATCTATGTTGAGATTCAGCGAGTCAGAAACACGTTTCTTCTAGGAGCGGCGTTGGGATATTCCCGAGTGAATGGGACCATAGGCTGTACAGAGAAATATCTGCTTCTAAATACAAAATGGAGCTATCTAACTGAATGGTTGTCAATGTGTGCATTCAACTGACAGAGTTAAACTCACGTGTGGATTCAGCGGCTTGCAAACCCTTTCTGTGCAGAATCCCAAAACCGGTATTTCCAGCCCAATGCCGGCATACGTACTAAAGAGCAGGAAACTTCGTCTAAAACTCAGGAGAAACGTTTCCTTGAAACTGCTCTGCTGTGCGTTCGTTCACCTAAGAGAGTTGAATCTATGATGAGATTCAGCGAGTCAGAAACACGTTTCTTCTAGGAGCTGCGTTGGGATATTCCCGAGTGAATGGGACCATAGGCTGTACAGAGAAATATCTGCTTCTAAAACCAAAACGGAGCTATCTAACTGAATGGTTGTCAATGTGTGCATTCAACTGACAGAGATAAACTCACGTGTGAATTCAGCGGTTTGCAAATCCTTTCTGTTCAGAATCCCAAAACCGGTATTTCCAGCCCAATGCCGGCATACGTACTAAACAGCAGGAAACTTCTTCTAAAACTCAGGAGAAACGTTTCGTTGAAACTGCTCTGCTGTGCGTTCGTTCACCTAAGAGAGTTGAATCTATGTTGAGATTCAGCGAGTCAGAAACACGTTTCTTCTAGGAGCTGCGTTGGGATATTCCCGAGTGAATGGGACCATAGGCTGTACAGAGAAATATCTGCTTCTAAATACAAAATGGAGCTATCTAACTGAATAGTTGTCAATGTGTGCATTCAACTGACAGAGTTAAACTCACGTGTGGATTCAGCGGCTTGCAAACCCTTTCTGTGCAGAATCCCAAAACCGGTATTTCCAGCCCAATGCCGGCATACGTACTAAAGAGCAGGAAACTTCGTCTAAAACTCAGGAGAAACGTTTCCTTGAAACTGCTCTGCTGTGCGTTCGTTCACCTAAGTGAGTTGAATCTATGTTGAGATTCAGCGAGTCAGAAACACGTTTCTTCTAGGAGCTGCGTTGGGATATTCCCGAGTGAAGGGGACCATAGGCTGTACAGAGAAATATCTGCTTCTAAAACCAAAACGGAGCTATCTAACTGAATGGTTGTCAATGTGTGCATTCAACTGACAGAGTTAAACTCACGTGTGAATTCAGCGGTTTGCAAATCCTTTCTGTTCAGAATCCCAAAACCGGTATTTCCAGCCCAATGCCGGCATACGTACTAAACAGCAGGAAACTTCTTCTAAAACTCAGGAGAAACGATTCCTTGAAACTGCTCTGCTGTGCGTTCGTTCACCTAAGAGAGTTGAATCTATGTTGAGATTCAGCGAGTCAGAAACACGTTTCTTCTAGGAGCTGCGTTGGGATATTCCCGAGTGAATGGGACCATAGGCTGTACAGAGAAATATCTGCTTCTAAATACAAAATGGAGCTATCTAACTGAATGGTTGTCAATGTGTGCATTCAACTGATAGAGTTAAACTCACGTGTGGATTCAGCGGCTTGCAAACCATTTCTGTGCAGAATCCCAAAACCGGTATTTCCAGCCCAATGCCGGCATACGTACTAAAGAGCAGGAAACTTCGTCTAAAACTCAGGAGAAACGTTTCCTTGAAACTGCTCTGCTGTGCGTTCGTTCACCTAAGTGAGTTGAATCTATGTTGAGATTCAGCGAGTCAGAAACACGTTTCTTCTAGCAGCTGCGTTGGGATATTCCCGAGTGAATGGGACCATAGGCTGTACAGAGAAATATCTGCTTCTAAAACCAAAACGGAGCTTTCTAACTGAATGGTTGTCAATGTGTGCATTCAACAGACAGAGTTAAACTCACGTGTGGATTCAGCGGTTTGCAAACCCTTTCTGTGCAGAATCCCAAAACCGGTATTTCCAGCCCAATGCCGGCATACATACTAAACAGCAGGAAACTTCGTCTAAAACTCAGTAGAAACGTTTCCTTGAAACTGCTCTGCTGTGCGTTCGTTCACCTAAGAGAGTTGAATCTATGTTGAGATTCAGCGAGTCAGAAACACGTTTCTTCTAGGAGCGGCGTTGGGATATTCCCGAGTGAATGGGACCATAGGCTGTACAGAGAAATATCTGCTTCTAAATACAAAATGGAGCTATCTAACTGAATGGTTGTCAATGTGTGCATTCAACTGACAGAGTTAAACTCACGTGTGGATTCAGCGGCTTGCAAACCCTTTCTGTGCAGAATCCCAAAACCGGTATTTCCAGCCCAATGCCGGCATACGTACTAAAGAGCAGGAAACTTCGTCTAAAACTCAGGAGAAACGTTTCCTTGAAACTGCTCTGCTGTGCGTTCGTTCACCTAAGAGAGTTGAATCTATGATGAGATTCAGCGAGTCAGAAACACGTTTCTTCTAGGAGCTGCGTTGGGATATTCCCGAGTGAATGGGACCATAGGCTGTACAGAGAAATATCTGCTTCTAAAACCAAAACGGAGCTATCTAACTGAATGGTTGTCAATGTGTGCATTCAACTGACATAGATAAACTCACGTGTGAATTCAGCGGTTTGCAAATCCTTTCTGTTCAGAATCCCAAAACCGGTATTTCCAGCCCAATGCCGGCATACGTACTAAACAGCAGGAAACTTCTTCTAAAACTCAGGAGAAACGTTTCGTTGAAACTGCTCTGCTGTGCGTTCGTTCACCTAAGAGAGTTGAATCTATGTTGAGATTCAGCGAGTCAGAAACACGTTTCTTCTAGGAGCTGCGTTGGGATATTCCCGAGTGAATGGGACCATAGGCTGTACAGAGAAATATCTGCTTCTAAATACAAAATGGAGCTATCTAACTGAATGGTTGTCAATGTGTGCATTCAACTGACAGAGTTAAACTCACGTGTGGATTCAGCGGCTTGCAAACCCTTTCTGTGCAGAATCCCAAAACCGGTATTTCCAGCCCAATGCCGGCATACGTACTAAAGAGCAGGAAACTTCGTCTAAAACTCAGGAGAAACGTTTCCTTGAAACTGCTCTGCTGTGCGTTCGTTCACCTAAGTGAGTTGAATCTATGTTGAGATTCAGCGAGTCAGAAACACGTTTCTTCTAGGAGCTGCGTTGGGATATTCCCGAGTGAAGGGGACCATAGGCTGTACAGAGAAATATCTGCTTCTAAAACCAAAACGGAGCTATCTAACTGAATGGTTGTCAATGTGTGCATTCAACTGACAGAGTTAAACTCACGTGTGAATTCAGCGGTTTGCAAATCCTTTCTGTTCAGAATCCCAAAACCGGTATTTCCAGCCCAATGCCGGCATACGTACTAAACAGCAGGAAACTTCTTCTAAAACTCAGGAGAAACGATTCCTTGAAACTGCTCTGCTGTGCGTTCGTTCACCTAAGAGAGTTGAATCTATGTTGAGATTCAGCGAGTCAGAAACACGTTTCTTCTAGGAGCTGCGTTGGGATATTCCCGAGTGAATGGGACCATAGGCTGTACAGAGAAATATCTGCTTCTAAATACAAAATGGAGCTATCTAACTGAATGGTTGTCAATGTGTGCATTCAACTGACAGAGTTAAACTCACGTGTGGATTCAGCGGCTTGCAAACCCTTTCTGTGCAGAATCCCAAAACCGGTATTTCCAGCCCAATGCCGGCATACGTACTAAACAGCAGGAAACTTCGTCTAAAACTCAGGAGAAACGTTTCCTTGAAACTGCTCTGCTGTGCGTTCGTTCACCTAAGAGAGTTGAATCTATGTTGAGATTCAGCGAGTCAGAAACACGTTTCTTCTAGGAGCTGCGTTGGGATATTCCCGAATGAATGGGACCATAGGCTGTACAGAGAAATATCTGCTTCTAAAACCAAAACGGAGCTATCTAACTGAATGGTTGTCAATGTGTGCATTCAACAGACAGAGTTAAACTCACGTGTGGATTCAGCGGTTTGCAAACCCTTTCTGTGCAGAATCCCAAAACCGGTATTTCCAGCCCAATGCCGGCATACGTACTAAACAGCAGGAAACTTCGTCTAAAACTCAGGAGAAACGTTTCCTTGAAACTGCTCTGCTGTGCGTTCGTTCACCTAAGAGAGTTGAAACTATGTTGAGATTCAGCGAGTCAGAAACACGTTTCTTCTAGGAGCTGCGTTGGGATATTCCCGAGTGAAGGGGACCATAGGCTGTACAGAGAAATATCTGCTTCTAGAACCAAAACGGAGCTATCTAACTAAATGATTGTCAATGTGCGCATTCAACTGACAGAGTTAAACTCACGTGTGGATTCAGCGGTTTTGCAAACCCTTTCTGTGCAGAATCCCAAAACCGGTATTTCCAGCCCAATAACGGCATACGTACTAAACAGCAGGAAACTTCGTCTAAAACTCAGTAGAAACGTTTCCTTGAAACTGCTCTGCTGTGCGTTCGTTCACCTAAGAGAGTTGAATCTATGTTGAGATTCAGCGAGTCAGAAACACGTTTCTTCTAGGAGCGGCGTTGGGATATTCCCGAGTGAATGGGACCATAGGCTGTACAGAGAAATATCTGCTTCTAAATACAAAATGGAGCTATCTAACTGAATGGTTGTCAATGTGTGCATTCAACTGACAGAGTTAAACTCACGTGTGGATTCAGCGGCTTGCAAACCCTTTCTGTGCAGAATCCCAAAACCGGTATTTCCAGCCCAATGCCGGCATACGTACTAAAGAGCAGGAAACTTCGTCTAAAACTCAGGAGAAACGTTTCCTTGAAACTGCTCTGCTGTGCGTTCGTTCACCTAAGAGAGTTGAATCTATGATGAGATTCAGCGAGTCAGAAACACGTTTCTTCTAGGAGCTGCGTTGGGATATTCCCGAGTGAATGGGACCATAGGCTGTACAGAGAAATATCTGCTTCTAAAACCAAAACGGAGCTATCTAACTGAATGGTTGTCAATGTGTGCATTCAACTGACAGAGATAAACTCACGTGTGAATTCAGCGGTTTGCAAATCCTTTCTGTTCAGAATCCCAAAACCGGTATTTCCAGCCCAATGCCGGCATACGTACTAAACAGCAGGAAACTTCTTCTAAAACTCAGGAGAAACGTTTCGTTGAAACTGCTCTGCTGTGCGTTCGTTCACCTAAGAGAGTTGAATCTATGTTGAGATTCAGCGAGTCAGAAACACGTTTCTTCTAGGAGCTGCGTTGGGATATTCCCGAGTGAATGGGACCATAGGCTGTACAGAGAAATATCTGCTTCTAAATACAAAATGGAGCTATCTAACTGAATAGTTGTCAATGTGTGCATTCAACTGACAGAGTTAAACTCACGTGTGGATTCAGCGGCTTGCAAACCCTTTCTGTGCAGAATCCCAAAACCGGTATTTCCAGCCCAATGCCGGCATACGTACTAAAGAGCAGGAAACTTCGTCTAAAACTCAGGAGAAACGTTTCCTTGAAACTGCTCTGCTGTGCGTTCGTTCACCTAAGTGAGTTGAATCTATGTTGAGATTCAGCGAGTCAGAAACACGTTTCTTCTAGGAGCTGCGTTGGGATATTCCCGAGTGAAGGGGACCATAGGCTGTACAGAGAAATATCTGCTTCTAAAACCAAAACGGAGCTATCTAACTGAATGGTTGTCAATGTGTGCATTCAACTGACAGAGTTAAACTCACGTGTGAATTCAGCGGTTTGCAAATCCTTTCTGTTCAGAATCCCAAAACCGGTATTTCCAGCCCAATGCCGGCATACGTACTAAACAGCAGGAAACTTCTTCTAAAACTCAGGAGAAACGATTCCTTGAAACTGCTCTGCTGTGCGTTCGTTCACCTAAGAGAGTTGAATCTATGTTGAGATTCAGCGAGTCAGAAACACGTTTCTTCTAGGAGCTGCGTTGGGATATTCCCGAGTGAATGGGACCATAGGCTGTACAGAGAAATATCTGCTTCTAAATACAAAATGGAGCTATCTAACTGAATGGTTGTCAATGTGTGCATTCAACTGACAGAGTTAAACTCACGTGTGGATTCAGCGGCTTGCAAACCATTTCTGTGCAGAATCCCAAAACCGGTATTTCCAGCCCAATGCCGGCATACGTACTAAAGAGCAGGAAACTTCGTCTAAAACTCAGGAGAAACGTTTCCTTGAAACTGCTCTGCTGTGCGTTCGTTCACCTAAGTGAGTTGAATCTATGTTGAGATTCAGCGAGTCAGAAACACGTTTCTTCTAGCAGCTGCGTTGGGATATTCCCGAGTGAATGGGACCATAGGCTGTACAGAGAAATATCTGCTTCTAAAACCAAAACGGAGCTTTCTAACTGAATGGTTGTCAATGTGTGCATTCAACAGACAGAGTTAAACTCACGTGTGGATTCAGCGGTTTGCAAACCCTTTCTGTGCAGAATCCCAAAACCGGTATTTCCAGCCCAATGCCGGCATACATACTAAACAGCAGGAAACTTCGTCTAAAACTCAGTAGAAACGTTTCCTTGAAACTGCTCTGCTGTGCGTTCGTTCACCTAAGAGAGTTGAATCTATGTTGAGATTCAGCGAGTCAGAAACACGTTTCTTCTAGGAGCGGCGTTGGGATATTCCCGAGTGAATGGGACCATAGGCTGTACAGAGAAATATCTGCTTCTAAATACAAAATGGAGCTATCTAACTGAATGGTTGTCAATGTGTGCATTCAACTGACAGAGTTAAACTCACGTGTGGATTCAGCGGCTTGCAAACCCTTTCTGTGCAGAATCCCAAAACCGGTATTTCCAGCCCAATGCCGGCATACGTACTAAAGAGCAGGAAACTTCGTCTAAAACTCAGGAGAAACGTTTCCTTGAAACTGCTCTGCTGTGCGTTCGTTCACCTAAGAGAGTTGAATCTATGATGAGATTCAGCGAGTCAGAAACACGTTTCTTCTAGGAGCTGCGTTGGGATATTCCCGAGTGAATGGGACCATAGGCTGTACAGAGAAATATCTGCTTCTAAAACCAAAACGGAGCTATCTAACTGAATGGTTGTCAATGTGTGCATTCAACTGACAGAGATAAACTCACGTGTGAATTCAGCGGTTTGCAAATCCTTTCTGTTCAGAATCCCAAAACCGGTATTTCCAGCCCAATGCCGGCATACGTACTAAACAGCAGGAAACTTCTTCTAAAACTCAGGAGAAACGTTTCGTTGAAACTGCTCTGCTGTGCGTTCGTTCACCTAAGAGAGTTGAATCTATGTTGAGATTCAGCGAGTCAGAAACACGTTTCTTCTAGGAGCTGCGTTGGGATATTCCCGAGTGAATGGGACCATAGGCTGTACAGAGAAATATCTGCTTCTAAATACAAAATGGAGCTATCTAACTGAATGGTTGTCAATGTGTGCATTCAACTGACAGAGTTAAACTCACGTGTGGATTCAGCGGCTTGCAAACCCTTTCTGTGCAGAATCCCAAAACCGGTATTTCCAGCCCAATGCCGGCATACGTACTAAAGAGCAGGAAACTTCGTCTAAAACTCAGGAGAAACGTTTCCTTGAAACTGCTCTGCTGTGCGTTCGTTCACCTAAGTGAGTTGAATCTATGTTGAGATTCAGCGAGTCAGAAACACGTTTCTTCTAGGAGCTGCGTTGGGATATTCCCGAGTGAAGGGGACCATAGGCTGTACAGAGAAATATCTGCTTCTAAAACCAAAACGGAGCTATCTAACTGAATGGTTGTCAATGTGTGCATTCAACTGACAGAGTTAAACTCACGTGTGAATTCAGCGGTTTGCAAATCCTTTCTGTTCAGAATCCCAAAACCGGTATTTCCAGCCCAATGCCGGCATACGTACTAAACAGCAGGAAACTTCTTCTAAAACTCAGGAGAAACGATTCCTTGAAACTGCTCTGCTGTGCGTTCGTTCACCTAAGAGAGTTGAATCTATGTTGAGATTCAGCGAGTCAGAAACACGTTTCTTCTAGGAGCTGCGTTGGGATATTCCCGAGTGAATGGGACCATAGGCTGTACAGAGAAATATCTGCTTCTAAATACAAAATGGAGCTATCTAACTGAATGGTTGTCAATGTGTGCATTCAACTGACAGAGTTAAACTCACGTGTGGATTCAGCGGCTTGCAAACCCTTTCTGTGCAGAATCCCAAAACCGGTATTTCCAGCCCAATGCCGGCATACGTACTAAACAGCAGGAAACTTCGTCTAAAACTCAGGAGAAACGTTTCCTTGAAACTGCTCTGCTCTGCGTTCGTTCACCTAAGAGAGTTGAATCTATGTTGAGATTCAGCGAGTCAGAAACACGTTTCTTCTAGGAGCTGCGTTGGGATATTCCCGAGTGAATGGGACCATAGGCTGTACAGAGAAATATCTGCTTCTAAAACCAAAACGGAGCTATCTAACTGAATGGTTGTCAATGTGTGCATTCAACTGACCGAGATAAACTCACGTGTGAATTCAGCGGTTTGCAAATCCTTTCTGTTCAGAATCCCAAAACCGGTATTTCCAGCCCAATGCCGGCATACGTACTAAAGAGCAGGAAACTTCGTCTAAAACTCAGGAGAAACGTTTCCTTGAAACTGCTCTGCTGTGCGTTCGTTCACCTAAGAGAGTTGAATCTATGTTGAGATTCAGCGAGTCAGAAACACGTTTCTTCTAGGAGCTGCGTTGGGATATTCCCGAATGAATGGGACCATAGGCTGTACAGAGAAATATCTGCTTCTAAAACCAAAACGGAGCTATCTAACTGAATGGTTGTCAATGTGTGCATTCAACAGACAGAGTTAAACTCACGTGTGGATTCAGCGGTTTGCAAACCCTTTCTGTGCAGAATCCCAAAACCGGTATTTCCAGCCCAATGCCGGCATACGTACTAAACAGCAGGAAACTTCGTCTAAAACTCAGGAGAAACGTTTCCTTGAAACTGCTCTGCTGTGCGTTCGTTCACCTAAGAGAGTTGAAACTATGTTGAGATTCAGCGAGTCAGAAACACGTTTCTTCTAGGAGCTGCGTTGGGATATTCCCGAGTGAAGGGGACCATAGGCTGTACAGAGAAATATCTGCTTCTAGAACCAAAACGGAGCTATCTAACTAAATGATTGTCAATGTGCGCATTCAACTGACAGAGTTAAACTCACGTGTGGATTCAGCGGTTTTGCAAACCCTTTCTGTGCAGAATCCCAAAACCGGTATTTCCAGCCCAATAACGGCATACGTACTAAACAGCAGGAAAGTTCGTCTAAAACTCAGAAGAAACGTTTCCTTGAAACTGCTCTGCTGTGTGTTCGTTCACCTAAGAGAGTTGAATCTATGTTGAGATTCAGCGAGTCAGAAACACGTTTCTTCTAGGAGCTGCGTTGGGATATTCCCGAGTGAATGGGACCATAGGCTGTACAGAGAAATATCTGCTTCTAAAACCAAAACGGAGCTTTCTAACTGAATGGTTGTCAATGTGTGCATTCAACAGACAGAGTTAAACTCACGTGTGGATTCAGCGGTTTGCAAACCCTTTCTGTGCAGAATCCCAAAACCGGTATTTCCAGCCCAATGCCGGCATACATACTAAACAGCAGGAAACTTCGTCTAAAACTCAGTAGAAACGTTTCCTTGAAACTGCTCTGCTGTGCTTTCGTTCACCTAAGAGAGTTGAATCTATGTTGACATTCAGCGAGTCAGAAACACGTTTCTTCTAGGAGCTGCGTTGGGATATTCCCGAGTGAATGGGACCATAGTCTGTACAGAGAAATATCTGCTTCTAAATACAAAATGGAGCTATCTAACTGAATGGTTGTCAATGTGTGCATTCAACTGACAGAGTTAAACTCACGTGTGGATTCAGCGGCTTGCAAACCCTTTCTGTGCAGAATCCCAAAACCGGTATTTCCAGCCCAATGCCGGCATACGTACTAAAGACCAGGAAACTTCGTCTAAAACTCAGGAGAAACGTTTCCTTGAAACTGCTCTGCTGTGCGTTCGTTCACCTAAGAGAGTTGAATCTATGTTGAGATTCAGCGAGTCAGAAACACGTTTCTTCTAGGAGCTGCGTTGGGATATTCCCGAGTGAATGGGACCATAGGCTGTACAGAGAAATATCTGCTTCTAAAACCAAAACGGAGCTATCTAACTGAATGGTTGTCAATGTGTGCATTCAACTGACAGAGATAAACTCACGTGTGAATTCAGCGGTTTGCAAATCCTTTCTGTTCAGAATCCCAAAACCGGTATTTCCAGCCCAATGCCGGCATACGTACTAAACAGCAGGAAACTTCTTCTAAAACTCAGGAGAAACGTTTCCTTGAAACTGCTCTGCTGTGCGTTCGTTCACCTAAGAGAGTTGAATCTATGTTGAGATTCAGCGAGTCAGAAACACGTTTCTTCTAGGAGCTGCGTTGGGATATTCCCGAGTGAATGGGACCATAGGCTGTACAGAGAAATATCTGCTTCTAAATACAAAATGGAGCTATCTAACTGAATGGTTGTCAATGTGTGCATTCAACTGACAGAGTTAAACTCACGTGTGGATTCAGCGGCTTGCAAACCCTTTCTGTGCAGAATCCCAAAACCGGTATTTCCAGCCCAATGCCGGCATACGTACTAAAGAGCAGGAAACTTCGTCTAAAACTCAGGAGAAACGTTTCCTTGAAACTGCTCTGCTGTGCGTTCGTTCACCTAAGTGAGTTGAATCTATGTTGAGATTCAGCGAGTCAGAAACACGTTTCTTCTAGGAGCTGCGTTGGGATATTCCCGAGTGAAGGGGACCATAGGCTGTACAGAGAAATATCTGCTTCTAAAACCAAAACGGAGCTATCTAACTGAATGGTTGTCAATGTGTGCATTCAACAGACAGAGTTAAACTCACGTGTGGATTCAGCGGTTTGCAAATCCTTTCTGTTCAGAATCCCAAAACCGGTATTTCCAGCCCAATGCCGGCATACGTACTAAAGAGCAGGAAACTTCGTCTAAAACTCAGGAGAAACGTTTCCTTGAAACTGCTCTGCTGTGCGTTCGTTCACCTAAGAGAGTTGAATCTATGTTGAGATTCAGCGAGTCAGAAACACGTTTCTTCTAGGAGCTGCGTTGGGATATTCCCGAGTGAATGGGACCATAGGCTGTACAGAGAAATATCTGCTTCTAAAACCAAAACGGAGCTATCTAACTGAATGGTTGTCAATGTGTGCATTCAACAGACAGAGTTAAACTCACGTGTGGATTCAGCGGTTTGCAAACCCTTTCTGTGCAGAATCCCAAAACCGGTATTTCCAGCCCAATGCCGGCATACGTACTAAACAGCAGGAAACTTCGTCTAAAACTCAGGAGAAACGTTTCCTTGAAACTGCTCTGCTGTGCGTTCGTTCACCTAAGTGAGTTGAATCTATGTTGAGATTCAGCGAGTCAGAAACACGTTTCTTCTAGGAGCTGCGTTGGGATATTCCCGAGTGAAGGGGACCATAGGCTGTACAGAGAAATATCCGCTTCTAGAACCAAAACGGAGCTATCTAACTAAATGATTGTCAATGTGCGCATTCAACTGACAGAGTTAAACTCACGTGTGGATTCAGCGGTTTTGAAAACCCTTTCTGTGCAGAATCCCAAAACCGGTATTTCCAGCCCAATACCGGCATACGTACTAAACAGCAGGAAAGTTCGTCTAAAACTCAGAAGAAACGTTTCCTTGAAACTGCTCTGCTGTGTGTTCGTTCACCTAAGAGAGTTGAATCTATGTTGAGATTCAGCGCGTCAGAAACACGTTTCTTCTAGGAGCTGCGTTGGGATATTCCCGAGTGAATGGGACCATAGGCTGTGCAGACAAATATTTGCTTCTAAAACCAAAACGGAGCTATCTAACTGAATGGTTGTCAATGTGTGCATTCAACTGATAGAGTTAAACTCACGTGTGGATTCAGCGGTTTTGCAAACCCTTTCTGTGCAGAATCCCAAAATCGGTATTTCCAGCCCACTGCCAGCATACGTACTAAACAGCAGGAAACTTCGTCTAAAACTCAGGAGAAACGTTTCCTTGAAACTGCTCTGCTGTGCGTTCGTTCACCTAAGAGAGTTGAATCTATGTTGAGATTCAGCGAGTCAGAAACACGTTTCTTCTAGGAGCTGCGTTGGGATATTCCCGAGTGAATGGGACCATAGGCTGTACAGAGAAATATCTGCTTCTAAATACAAAACGGAGCTATCTAACTGAATGGTTGTCAATGTGTGCATTCAACTGACAGAGTTAAACTCACGTGTGGATTCAGCGGCTTGCAAACCATTTCTGTGCAGAATCCCAAAACCGGTATTTCCAGCCCAAAGCCGGCATACGTACTAAAGAGCAGGAAACTTCGTCTAAAACTCAGGAGAAACGTTTCCTTGAAACTGCTCTGCTGTGCGTTCGTTCACCTAAGTGAGTTGAATCTATGTTGAGATTCAGCGAGTCAGAAACACGTTTCTTCTAGCAGCTGCATTGGGATATTCCCGAGTGAATGGGACCATAGGCTGTACAGAGAAATATCTGCTTCTAAAACCAAAACGGAGCTTTCTAACTGAATGGTTGTCAATGTGTGCATTCAACAGACAGAGTTAAACTCACGTGTGGATTCAGCGGTTTGCAAACCCTTTCTGTGCAGAATCCCAAAACCGGTATTTCCAGCCCAATGCCGGCATACATACTAAACAGCAGGAAACTTCGTCTAAAACTCAGGAGAAACGTTTCCTTGAAACTGCTCTGCTGTGCTTTCGTTCACCTAAGAGAGTTGAATCTATGTTGAAATTCAGCGAGTCAGAAACACGTTTCTTCTAGGAGCTGCGTTGGGATATTCCCGAGTGAATGGGACCATAGTCTGTACAGAGAAATATCTGCTTCTAAATACAAAATGGAGCTATCTAACTGAATGGTTGTCAATGTGTGCATTCAACTGACAGAGTTAAACTCACGTGTGGATTCAGCGGCTTGCAAACCCTTTCTGTGCAGAATCCCAAAACCGGTATTTCCAGCCCAATGCCGGCATACGTACTAAAGAGCAGGAAACTTCGTCTAAAACTCAGGAGAAACGTTTCCTTGAAACTGCTCTGCTGTGCGTTCGTTCACCTAAGTGAGTTGAATCTATGTTGAGATTCAGCGAGTCAGAAACACGTTTCTTCTAGGAGCTGCGTTGGGATATTCCCGAGTGAAGGGGACCATAGGCTGTACAGAGAAATATCTGCTTCTAAAACCAAAACGGAGCTAACTAACTGAATGGTTGTCAATGTGTGCATTCAACTGACAGAGTTAAACTCACGTGTGAATTCAGCGGTTTGCAAATCCTTTCTGTTCAGAATCCCAAAACCGGTATTTCCAGCCCAATGCCGGCATACGTACTAAACAGCAGGAAACTTCTTCTAAAACTCAGGAGAAACGTTTCCTTGAAACTGCTCTGCTGTGCGTTCGTTCACCTAAGAGAGTTGAATCTATGTTGAGATTCAGCGAGTCAGAAACACGTTTCTTCTAGGAGCTGCGTTGGGATATTCCCGAGTGAATGGGACCATAGGCTGTACAGAGAAATATCTGCTTCTAAATACAAAATGGAGCTATCTAACTGAATGGTTGTCAATGTGTGCATTCAACTGACAGAGTTAAACTCACGTGTGGATTCAGCGGCTTGCAAACCCTTTCTGTGCAGAATCCCAAAACCGGTATTTCCAGCCCAATGCCGGCATACGTACTAAAGAGCAGGAAACTTCGTCTAAAACTCAGGAGAAACGTTTCCTTGAAACTGCTCTGATGTGCGTTCGTTCACCTAAGAGAGTTGAATCTATGTTGAGATTCAGCGAGTCAGAAACACGTTTCTTCTAGGAGCTGCGTTGGGATATTCCCGATTGAAGGGGACCATAGGCTGTACAGAGAAATATCTGCTTCTAAAACCAAAACGGAGCTATCTAACTGAATGGTTGTCAATGTGTGCATTCAACTGACAGAGATAAACTCACGTGTGAATTCAGCGGTTTGCAAATCCTTTCTGTTCAGAATCCCAAAACCGGTATTTCCAGCCCAATGCCGGCATACGTACTAAAGAGCAGGAAACTTCGTCTAAAACTCAGGAGAAACGTTTCCTTGAAACTGCTCTGCTGTGCGTTCGTTCACCTAAGAGAGTTGAATCTATGTTGAGATTCAGCGAGTCAGAAACACGTTTCTTCTATGAGCTGCGTTGGGATATTCCCGAGTGAATGGGACCATAGGCTGTACAGAGAAATATCTGCTTCTAAAACCAAAACGGAGCTATCTAACTGAATGGTTGTCAATGTGTGCATTCAACAGACAGAGTTAAACTCACGTGTGGATTCAGCGGTTTGCAAACCCTTTCTGTGCAGAATCCCAAAACCGGTATTTCCAGCCCAATGCCGGCATACGTACTAAACAGCAGGAAACTTCGTCTAAAACTCAGGAGAAACGTTTCCTTGAAACTGCTCTGCTGTGCGTTCGTTCACCTAAGAGAGTTGAATCTATGTTGAGATTCAGCGAGTCAGAAACACGTTTTTTCTAGGAGCTGCGTTGGGATATTCCCGAGTGAAGGGGACCATAGGCTGTACAGAGAAATATCTGCTTCTAGAACCAAAACGGAGCTATCTAACTAAATGATTGTCAATGTGCGCATTCAACTGACAGAGTTAAACTCACGTGTGGATTCAGCGGTTTTGCAAACCCTTTCTGTGCAGAATCCCAAAACCGGTATTTCCAGCCCAATACCGGCATACGTACTAAACAGCAGGAAAGTTCGTCTAAAACTCAGAAGAAACGTTTCCTTGAAACTGCTCTGCTGTGTGTTCGTTCACCTAAGAGAGTTGAATCTATGTTGAGATTCAGCGAGTCAGAAACACGTTTCTTCTAGGAGCTGCGTTGGGATATTCCCGAGTGAATGGGACCATAGGCTGTGCAGACAAATATCTGCTTCTAAAACCAAAACGGAGCTATCTAACTGAATGGTTGTCAATGTGTGCATTCAACTGATAGAGTTAAACTCACGTGTGGATTCAGCGGTTTTGCAAACCCTTTCTGTGCAGAATCCCAAAATCGGTATTTCCAGCCCACTGCCAGCATACGTACTAAACAGCAGGAAACTTCGTCTAAAACTCAGGAGAAACGTTTCCTTGAAACTGCTCTGCTGTGCGTTCGTTCACCTAAGAGAGTTGAATCTATGTTGAGATTCAGCGAGTCAGAAACACGTTTCTTCTAGGAGCTGCGTTGGGATATTCCCGAGTGAATGGGACCATAGGCTGTACAGAGAAATATCTGCTTCTAAATACAAAATGGATCTATCTAACTGAATGGTTGTCAATGTGTGCATTCAACTGACAGAGTTAAACTCACGTGTGGATTCAGCGGCTTGCAAACCATTTCTGTGCAGAATCCCAAAACCGGTATTTCCAGCCCAATGCCGGCATACGTACTAAAGAGCAGGAAACTTCGTCTAAAACTCAGGAGAAACGTTTCCTTGAAACTGCTCTGCTGTGCGTTCGTTCACCTAAGTGAGTTGAATCTATGTTGAGATTCAGCGAGTCAGAAACACGTTTCTTCTAGCAGCTGCGTTGGGATATTCCCGAGTGAATGGGACCATAGGCTGTACAGAGAAATATCTGCTTCTAAAACCAAAACGGAGCTTTCTAACTGAATGGTTGTCAATGTGTGCATTCAACAGACAGAGTTAAACTCACGTGTGGATTCAGCGGTTTGCAAACCCTTTCTGTGCAGAATCCCAAAACCGGTATTTCCAGCCCAATGCCGGCATACATACTAAACAGCAGGAAACTTCGTCTAAAACTCAGTAGAAACGTTTCCTTGAAACTGCTCTGCTGTGCTTTCGTTCACCTAAGAGAGTTGAATCTATGTTGAAACTCAGCGAGTCAGAAACACGTTTCTTCTAGGAGCTGCGTTGGGATATTCCCGAGTGAATGGGACCATAGTCTGTACAGAGAAATATCTGCTTCTAAATACAAAATGGAGCTATCTAACTGAATGGTTGTCAATGTGTGCATTCAACTGACAGAGTTAAACTCACGTGTGGATTCAGCGGCTTGCAAACCCTTTCTGTGCAGAATCCCAAAACCGGTATTTCCAGCCCAATGCCGGCATACGTACTAAACAGCAGGAAACTTCGTCTAAAACTCAGGAGAAACGTTTCCTTGAAACTGCTCTGCTGTGCGTTCGTTCACCTAAGAGAGTTGAATCTATGTTGAGATTCAGCGAGTCAGAAACACGTTTCTTCTAGGAGCTGCGTTGGGATATTCCCGAGTGAATGGGACCATAGGCTGTACAGAGAAATATCTGCTTTTAAAACCAACACGGAGCTATCTAACTGAATGGTTGTCAAAGTGTGCATTCAACTGACAGAGAAAAACTCACGTGTGAATTCAGCGGTTTGCAAATCCTTTCTGTTCAGAATCCCAAAACCGGTATTTCCAGCCCAATGCCGGCATACGTACTAAACAGCAGGAAACTTCGTCTAAAACTCAGGAGAAACGTTTCCTTGAAACTGCTCTGCTGTGCGTTCGTTCACCTAAGTGAGTTGAATCTATGTTGAGATTCAGCGAGTCAGAAACACGTTTCTTCTAGCAGCTGCGTTGGGATATTCCCGAGTGAATGGGACCATAGGCTGTACAGAGAAATATCTGCTTCTAAAACCAAAACGGAGCTTTCTAACTGAATGGTTGTCAATGTGTGCATTCAACAGACAGAGTTAAACTCACGTGTGGATTCAGCGGTTTGCAAACCCTTTCTGTGCAGAATCCCAAAACCGGTATTTCCAGCCCAATGCCGGCATACATACTAAACAGCAGGAAACTTCGTCTAAAACTCAGTAGAAACGTTTCCTTGAAACTGCTCTGCTGTGCTTTCGTTCACCTAAGAGAGTTGAATCTATGTTGAAATTCAGCGAGTCAGAAACACGTTTCTTCTAGGAGCTGCGTTGGGATATTCCCGAGTGAATGGGACCATAGTCTGTACAGAGAAATATCTGCTTCTAAATACAAAATGGAGCTATCTAACTGAATGGTTGTCAATGTGTGCATTCAACTGACAGAGTTAAACTCACGTGTGGATTCAGCGGCTTGCAAACCCTTTCTGTGCAGAATCCCAAAACCGGTATTTCCAGCCCAATGCCGGCATACGTACTAAACAGCAGGAAACTTCGTCTAAAACTCAGGAGAAACGTTTCCTTGAAACTGCTCTGCTGTGCGTTCGTTCACCTAAGAGAGTTGAATCTATGTTGAGATTCAGCGAGTCAGAAACACGTTTCTTCTAGGAGCTGCGTTGGGATATTCCCGAGTGAATGGGACCATAGGCTGTACAGAGAAATATCTGCTTTTAAAACCAACACGGAGCTATCTAACTGAATGGTTGTCAAAGTGTGCATTCAACTGACAGAGAAAAACTCACGTGTGAATTCAGCGGTTTGCAAATCCTTTCTGTTCAGAATCCCAAAACCGGTATTTCCAGCCCAATGCCGGCATACGTACTAAACAGCAGGAAACTTCGTCTAAAACTCAGGAGAAACGTTTCCTTGAAACTGCTCTGCTGTGCGTTCGTTCACCTAAGAGAGTTGAATCTATGTTGAAATTCAGCGAGTCAGAAACACGTTTCTTCTAGGAGCTGCGTTGGGATATTCCCGAGTGAATGGGACCATAGGCTGTACAGAGAAATATCTGCTTCTAAATACAAAATGGAGCTATCTAACTGAATGGTTGTCAATGTGTGCATTCAACTGACAGAGTTAAACTCACGTGTGGATTCAGCGGCTTGCAAACCCTTTCTGTGCAGAATCCCAAAACCGGTATTTCCAGCCCAATGCCGGCATACGTACTAAAGAGCAGGAAACTTCGTCTAAAACTCAGGAGAAACGTTTCCTTGAAACTGCTCTGCTCTGCGTTCGTTCACCTAAGAGAGTTGAATCTATGTTGAGATTCAGCGAGTCAGAAACACGTTTCTTCTAGGAGCTGCGTTGGGATATTCCCGAGTGAATGGGACCATAGGCTGTACAGAGAAATATCTGCTTCTAAAACCAAAACGGAGCTATCTAACTGAATGGTTGTCAATGTGTGCATTCAACTGACCGAGATAAACTCACGTGTGAATTCAGCGGTTTGCAAATCCTTTCTGTTCAGAATCCCAAAACCGGTATTTCCAGCCCAATGCCGGCATACGTACTAAAGAGCAGGAAACTTCGTCTAAAACTCAGGAGAAACGTTTCCTTGAAACTGCTCTGCTGTGCGTTCGTTCACCTAAGAGAGTTGAATCTATGTTGAGATTCAGCGAGTCAGAAACACGTTTCTTCTAGGAGCTGCGTTGGGATATTCCCGAGTGAATGGGACCATAGGCTGTACAGAGAAATATCTGCTTCTAAAACCAAAACGGAGCTATCTAACTGAATGGTTGTCAATGTGTGCATTCAACAGACAGAGTTAAACTCACGTGTGGATTCAGCGGTTTGCAAACCCTTTCTGTGCAGAATCCCAAAACCGGTATTTCCAGCCCAATGCCGGCATACGTACTAAACAGCAGGAAACTTCGTCTAAAACTCAGGAGAAACGTTTCCTTGAAACTGCTCTGCTGTGCGTTCGTTCACCTAAGAGAGTTGAAACTATGTTGAGATTCAGCGAGTCAGAAACACGTTTCTTCTAGGAGCTGCGTTGGGATATTCCCGAGTGAAGGGGACCATAGGCTGTACAGAGAAATATCTGCTTCTAGAACCAAAACGGAGCTATCTAACTAAATGATTGTCAATGTGCGCATTCAACTGACAGAGTTAAACTCACGTGTGGATTCAGCGGTTTTGCAAACCCTTTCTGTGCAGAATCCCAAAACCGGTATTTCCAGCCCAATACCGGCATACGTACTAAACAGCAGGAAAGTTCGTCTAAAACTCAGAAGAAACGTTTCCTTGAAACTGCTCTGCTGTGTGTTCGTTCACCTAAGAGAGTTGAATCTATGTTGAGATTCAGCGAGTCAGAAACACGTTTCTTCTAGGAGCTGCGTTGGGATATTCCCGAGTGAATGGGACCATAGGCTGTACAGAGAAATATCTGCTTCTAAAACCAAAACGGAGCTTTCTAACTGAATGGTTGTCAATGTGTGCATTCAACAGACAGAGTTAAACTCACGTGTGGATTCAGCGGTTTGCAAACCCTTTCTGTGCAGAATCCCAAAACCGGTATTTCCAGCCCAATGCCGGCATACATACTAAACAGCAGGAAACTTCGTCTAAAACTCAGTAGAAACGTTTCCTTGAAACTGCTCTGCTGTGCTTTCGTTCACCTAAGAGAGTTGAATCTATGTTGACATTCAGCGAGTCAGAAACACGTTTCTTCTAGGAGCTGCGTTGGGATATTCCCGAGTGAATGGGACCATAGTCTGTACAGAGAAATATCTGCTTCTAAATACAAAATGGAGCTATCTAACTGAATGGTTGTCAATGTGTGCATTCAACTGACAGAGTTAAACTCACGTGTGGATTCAGCGGCTTGCAAACCCTTTCTGTGCAGAATCCCAAAACCGGTATTTCCAGCCCAATGCCGGCATACGTACTAAAGACCAGGAAACTTCGTCTAAAACTCAGGAGAAACGTTTCCTTGAAACTGCTCTGCTGTGCGTTCGTTCACCTAAGAGAGTTGAATCTATGTTGAGATTCAGCGAGTCAGAAACACGTTTCTTCTAGGAGCTGCGTTGGGATATTCCCGAGTGAATGGGACCATAGGCTGTACAGAGAAATATCTGCTTCTAAAACCAAAACGGAGCTATCTAACTGAATGGTTGTCAATGTGTGCATTCAACTGACAGAGATAAACTCACGAGTGAATTCAGCGGTTTGCAAATCCTTTCTGTTCAGAATCCCAAAACCGGTATTTCCAGCCCAATGCCGGCATACGTACTAAACAGCAGGAAACTTCTTCTAAAACTCAGGAGAAACGTTTCCTTGAAACTGCTCTGCTGTGCGTTCGTTCACCTAAGAGAGTTGAATCTATGTTGAGATTCAGCGAGTCAGAAACACGTTTCTTCTAGGAGCTGCGTTGGGATATTCCCGAGTGAATGGGACCATAGGCTGTACAGAGAAATATCTGCTTCTAAATACAAAATGGAGCTATCTAACTGAATGGTTGTCAATGTGTGCATTCAACTGACAGAGTTAAACTCACGTGTGGATTCAGCGGCTTGCAAACCCTTTCTGTGCAGAATCCCAAAACCGGTATTTCCAGCCCAATGCCGGCATACGTACTAAAGAGCAGGAAACTTCGTCTAAAACTCAGGAGAAACGTTTCCTTGAAACTGCTCTGCTGTGCGTTCGTTCACCTAAGTGAGTTGAATCTATGTTGAGATTCAGCGAGTCAGAAACACGTTTCTTCTAGGAGCTGCGTTGGGATATTCCCGAGTGAAGGGGACCATAGGCTGTACAGAGAAATATCTGCTTCTAAAACCAAAACGGAGCTATCTAACTGAATGGTTGTCAATGTGTGCATTCAACAGACAGAGTTAAACTCACGTGTGGATTCAGCGGTTTGCAAATCCTTTCTGTTCAGAATCCCAAAACCGGTATTTCCAGCCCAATGCCGGCATACGTACTAAAGAGCAGGAAACTTCGTCTAAAACTCAGGAGAAACGTTTCCTTGAAACTGCTCTGCTGTGCGTTCGTTCACCTAAGAGAGTTGAATCTATGTTGAGATTCAGCGAGTCAGAAACACGTTTCTTCTAGGAGCTGCGTTGGGATATTCCCGAGTGAATGGGACCATAGGCTGTACAGAGAAATATCTGCTTCTAAAACCAAAACGGAGCTATCTAACTGAATGGTTGTCAATGTGTGCATTCAACAGACAGAGTTAAACTCACGTGTGGATTCAGCGGTTTGCAAACCCTTTCTGTGCAGAATCCCAAAACCGGTATTTCCAGCCCAATGCCGGCATACGTACTAAACAGCAGGAAACTTCGTCTAAAACTCAGGAGAAACGTTTCCTTGAAACTGCTCTGCTGTGCGTTCGTTCACCTAAGTGAGTTGAATCTATGTTGAGATTCAGCGAGTCAGAAACACGTTTCTTCTAGGAGCTGCGTTGGGATATTCCCGAGTGAAGGGGACCATAGGCTGTACAGAGAAATATCTGCTTCTAGAACCAAAACGGAGCTATCTAACTAAATGATTGTCAATGTGCGCATTCAACTGACAGAGTTAAACTCACGTGTGGATTCAGCGGTTTTGCAAACCCTTTCTGTGCAGAATCCCAAAACCGGTATTTCCAGCCCAATACCGGCATACGTACTAAACAGCAGGAAAGTTCGTCTAAAACTCAGAAGAAACGTTTCCTTGAAACTGCTCTGCTGTGTGTTCGTTCACCTAAGAGAGTTGAATCTATGTTGAGATTCAGCGCGTCAGAAACACGTTTCTTCTAGGAGCTGCGTTGGGATATTCCCGAGTGAATGGGACCATAGGCTGTGCAGACAAATATTTGCTTCTAAAACCAAAACGGAGCTATCTAACTGAATGGTTGTCAATGTGTGCATTCAACTGATAGAGTTAAACTCACGTGTGGATTCAGCGGTTTTGCAAACCCTTTCTGTGCAGAATCCCAAAATCGGTATTTCCAGCCCACTGCCAGCATACGTACTAAACAGCAGGAAACTTCGTCTAAAACTCAGGAGAAACGTTTCCTTGAAACTGCTCTGCTGTGCGTTCGTTCACCTAAGAGAGTTGAATCTATGTTGAGATTCAGCGAGTCAGAAACACGTTTCTTCTAGGAGCTGCGTTGGGATATTCCCAAGTGAATGGGACCATAGGCTGTACAGAGAAATATCTGCTTCTAAATACAAAACGGAGCTATCTAACTGAATGGTTGTCAATGTGTGCATTCAACTGACAGAGTTAAACTCACGTGTGGATTCAGCGGCTTGCAAACCATTTCTGTGCAGAATCCCAAAACCGGTATTTCCAGCCCAAAGCCGGCATACGTACTAAAGAGCAGGAAACTTCGTCTAAAACTCAGGAGAAACGTTTCCTTGAAACTGCTCTGCTGTGCGTTCGTTCACCTAAGTGAGTTGAATCTATGTTGAGATTCAGCGAGTCAGAAACACGTTTCTTCTAGCAGCTGCATTGGGATATTCCCGAGTGAATGGGACCATAGGCTGTACAGAGAAATATCTGCTTCTAAATACAAAATGGAGCTATCTAACTAAATGATTGTCAATGTGCGCATTCAACTGACAGAGTTAAACTCACGTGTGGATTCAGCGGTTTTGCAAACCCTTTCTGTGCAGAATCCCAAAACCGGTATTTCCAGCCCAATACCGGCATACGTACTAAACAGCAGGAAAGTTCGTCTAAAACTCAGAAGAAACGTTTCCTTGAAACTGCTCTGCTGTGTGTTCGTTCACCTAAGAGAGTTGAATCTATGTTGAGATTCAGCGAGTCAGAAACACGTTTCTTCTAGGAGCTGCGTTGGGATATTCCCGAGTGAATGGGACCATAGGCTGTACAGAGAAATATCTGCTTCTAAAACCAAAACGGAGCTTTCTAACTGAATGGTTGTCAATGTGTGCATTCAACAGACAGAGTTAAACTCACGTGTGGATTCAGCGGTTTGCAAACCCTTTCTGTGCAGAATCCCAAAACCGGTATTTCCAGCCCAATGCCGGCATACATACTAAACAGCAGGAAACTTCGTCTAAAACTCAGTAGAAACGTTTCCTTGAAACTGCTCTGCTGTGCTTTCGTTCACCTAAGAGAGTTGAATCTATGTTGACATTCAGCGAGTCAGAAACACGTTTCTTCTAGGAGCTGCGTTGGGATATTCCCGAGTGAATGGGACCATAGTCTGTACAGAGAAATATCTGCTTCTAAATACAAAATGGAGCTATCTAACTGAATGGTTGTCAATGTGTGCATTCAACTGACAGAGTTAAACTCACGTGTGGATTCAGCGGCTTGCAAACCCTTTCTGTGCAGAATCCCAAAACCGGTATTTCCAGCCCAATGCCGGCATACGTACTAAAGACCAGGAAACTTCGTCTAAAACTCAGGAGAAACGTTTCCTTGAAACTGCTCTGCTGTGCGTTCGTTCACCTAAGAGAGTTGAATCTATGTTGAGATTCAGCGAGTCAGAAACACGTTTCTTCTAGGAGCTGCGTTGGGATATTCCCGAGTGAATGGGACCATAGGCTGTACAGAGAAATATCTGCTTCTAAAACCAAAACGGAGCTATCTAACTGAATGGTTGTCAATGTGTGCATTCAACTGACAGAGATAAACTCACGTGTGAATTCAGCGGTTTGCAAATCCTTTCTGTTCAGAATCCCAAAACCGGTATTTCCAGCCCAATGCCGGCATACGTACTAAACAGCAGGAAACTTCTTCTAAAACTCAGGAGAAACGTTTCCTTGAAACTGCTCTGCTGTGCGTTCGTTCACCTAAGAGAGTTGAATCTATGTTGAGATTCAGCGAGTCAGAAACACGTTTCTTCTAGGAGCTGCGTTGGGATATTCCCGAGTGAATGGGACCATAGGCTGTACAGAGAAATATCTGCTTCTAAATACAAAATGGAGCTATCTAACTGAATGGTTGTCAATGTGTGCATTCAACTGACAGAGTTAAACTCACGTGTGGATTCAGCGGCTTGCAAACCCTTTCTGTGCAGAATCCCAAAACCGGTATTTCCAGCCCAATGCCGGCATACGTACTAAAGAGCAGGAAACTTCGTCTAAAACTCAGGAGAAACGTTTCCTTGAAACTGCTCTGCTGTGCGTTCGTTCACCTAAGTGAGTTGAATCTATGTTGAGATTCAGCGAGTCAGAAACACGTTTCTTCTAGGAGCTGCGTTGGGATATTCCCGAGTGAAGGGGACCATAGGCTGTACAGAGAAATATCTGCTTCTAAAACCAAAACGGAGCTATCTAACTGAATGGTTGTCAATGTGTGCATTCAACAGACAGAGTTAAACTCACGTGTGGATTCAGCGGTTTGCAAATCCTTTCTGTTCAGAATCCCAAAACCGGTATTTCCAGCCCAATGCCGGCATACGTACTAAAGAGCAGGAAACTTCGTCTAAAACTCAGGAGAAACGTTTCCTTGAAACTGCTCTGCTGTGCGTTCGTTCACCTAAGAGAGTTGAATCTATGTTGAGATTCAGCGAGTCAGAAACACGTTTCTTCTAGGAGCTGCGTTGGGATATTCCCGAGTGAATGGGACCATAGGCTGTACAGAGAAATATCTGCTTCTAAAACCAAAACGGAGCTATCTAACTGAATGGTTGTCAATGTGTGCATTCAACAGACAGAGTTAAACTCACGTGTGGATTCAGCGGTTTGCAAACCCTTTCTGTGCAGAATCCCAAAACCGGTATTTCCAGCCCAATGCCGGCATACGTACTAAACAGCAGGAAACTTCGTCTAAAACTCAGGAGAAACGTTTCCTTGAAACTGCTCTGCTGTGCGTTCGTTCACCTAAGTGAGTTGAATCTATGTTGAGATTCAGCGAGTCAGAAACACGTTTCTTCTAGGAGCTGCGTTGGGATATTCCCGAGTGAAGGGGACCATAGGCTGTACAGAGAAATATCTGCTTCTAGAACCAAAACGGAGCTATCTAACTAAATGATTGTCAATGTGCGCATTCAACTGACAGAGTTAAACTCACGTGTGGATTCAGCGGTTTTGCAAACCCTTTCTGTGCAGAATCCCAAAACCGGTATTTCCAGCCCAATACCGGCATACGTACTAAACAGCAGGAAAGTTCGTCTAAAACTCAGAAGAAACGTTTCCTTGAAACTGCTCTGCTGTGTGTTCGTTCACCTAAGAGAGTTGAATCTATGTTGAGATTCAGCGCGTCAGAAACACGTTTCTTCTAGGAGCTGCGTTGGGATATTCCCGAGTGAATGGGACCATAGGCTGTGCAGACAAATATTTGCTTCTAAAACCAAAACGGAGCTATCTAACTGAATGGTTGTCAATGTGTGCATTCAACTGATAGAGTTAAACTCACGTGTGGATTCAGCGGTTTTGCAAACCCTTTCTGTGCAGAATCCCAAAATCGGTATTTCCAGCCCACTGCCAGCATACGTACTAAACAGCAGGAAACTTCGTCTAAAACTCAGGAGAAACGTTTCCTTGAAACTGCTCTGCTGTGCGTTCGTTCACCTAAGAGAGTTGAATCTATGTTGAGATTCAGCGAGTCAGAAACACGTTTCTTCTAGGAGCTGCGTTGGGATATTCCCGAGTGAATGGGACCATAGGCTGTACAGAGAAATATCTGCTTCTAAATACAAAACGGAGCTATCTAACTGAATGGTTGTCAATGTGTGCATTCAACTGACAGAGTTAAACTCACGTGTGGATTCAGCGGCTTGCAAACCATTTCTGTGCAGAATCCCAAAACCGGTATTTCCAGCCCAAAGCCGGCATACGTACTAAAGAGCAGGAAACTTCGTCTAAAACTCAGGAGAAACGTTTCCTTGAAACTGCTCTGCTGTGCGTTCGTTCACCTAAGTGAGTTGAATCTATGTTGAGATTCAGCGAGTCAGAAACACGTTTCTTCTAGCAGCTGCATTGGGATATTCCCGAGTGAATGGGACCATAGGCTGTACAGAGAAATATCTGCTTCTAAAACCAAAACGGAGCTTTCTAACTGAATGGTTGTCAATGTGTGCATTCAACAGACAGAGTTAAACTCACGTGTGGATTCAGCGGTTTGCAAACCCTTTCTGTGCAGAATCCCAAAACCGGTATTTCCAGCCCAATGCCGGCATACATACTAAACAGCAGGAAACTTCGTCTAAAACTCAGGAGAAACGTTTCCTTGAAACTGCTCTGCTGTGCTTTCGTTCACCTAAGAGAGTTGAATCTATGTTGAAATTCAGCGAGTCAGAAACACGTTTCTTCTAGGAGCTGCGTTGGGATATTCCCGAGTGAATGGGACCATAGTCTGTACAGAGAAATATCTGCTTCTAAATACAAAATGGAGCTATCTAACTGAATGGTTGTCAATGTGTGCATTCAACTGACAGAGTTAAACTCACGTGTGGATTCAGCGGCTTGCAAACCCTTTCTGTGCAGAATCCCAAAACCGGTATTTCCAGCCCAATGCCGGCATACGTACTAAAGAGCAGGAAACTTCGTCTAAAACTCAGGAGAAACGTTTCCTTGAAACTGCTCTGCTGTGCGTTCGTTCACCTAAGTGAGTTGAATCTATGTTGAGATTCAGCGAGTCAGAAACACGTTTCTTCTAGGAGCTGCGTTGGGATATTCCCGAGTGAAGGGGACCATAGGCTGTACAGAGAAATATCTGCTTCTAAAACCAAAACGGAGCTAACTAACTGAATGGTTGTCAATGTGTGCATTCAACTGACAGAGTTAAACTCACGTGTGAATTCAGCGGTTTGCAAATCCTTTCTGTTCAGAATCCCAAAACCGGTATTTCCAGCCCAATGCCGGCATACGTACTAAACAGCAGGAAACTTCTTCTAAAACTCAGGAGAAACGTTTCCTTGAAACTGCTCTGCTGTGCGTTCGTTCACCTAAGAGAGTTGAATCTATGTTGAGATTCAGCGAGTCAGAAACACGTTTCTTCTAGGAGCTGCGTTGGGATATTCCCGAGTGAATGGGACCATAGGCTGTACAGAGAAATATCTGCTTCTAAATACAAAATGGAGCTATCTAACTGAATGGTTGTCAATGTGTGCATTCAACTGACAGAGTTAAACTCACGTGTGGATTCAGCGGCTTGCAAACCCTTTCTGTGCAGAATCCCAAAACCGGTATTTCCAGCCCAATGCCGGCATACGTACTAAAGAACAGGAAACTTCGTCTAAAACTCAGGAGAAACGTTTCCTTGAAACTGCTCTGATGTGCGTTCGTTCACCTAAGAGAGTTGAATCTATGTTGAGATTCAGCGAGTCAGAAACACGTTTCTTCTAGGAGCTGCGTTGGGATATTCCCGATTGAAGGGGACCATAGGCTGTACAGAGAAATATCTGCTTCTAAAACCAAAACGGAGCTATCTAACTGAATGGTTGTCAATGTGTGCATTCAACTGACAGAGATAAACTCACGTGTGAATTCAGCGGTTTGCAAATCTTTTCTGTTCAGAATCCCAAAACCGGTATTTCCAGCCCAATGCCGGCATACGTACTAAAGAGCAGGAAACTTCGTCTAAAACTCAGGAGAAACGTTTCCTTGAAACTGCTCTGCTGTGCGTTCGTTCACCTAAGAGAGTTGAATCTATGTTGAGATTCAGCGAGTCAGAAACACGTTTCTTCTATGAGCTGCGTTGGGATATTCCCGAGTGAATGGGACCATAGGCTGTACAGAGAAATATCTGCTTCTAAAACCAAAACGGAGCTATCTAACTGAATGGTTGTCAATGTGTGCATTCAACAGACAGAGTTAAACTCACGTGTGGATTCAGCGGTTTGCAAACCCTTTCTGTGCAGAATCCCAAAACCGGTATTTCCAGCCCAATGCCGGCATACGTACTAAACAGCAGGAAACTTCGTCTAAAACTCAGGAGAAACGTTTCCTTGAAACTGCTCTGCTGTGCGTTCGTTCACCTAAGAGAGTTGAATCTATGTTGAGATTCAGCGACTCAGAAACACGTTTTTTCTAGGAGCTGCGTTGGGATATTCCCGAGTGAAGGGGACCATAGGCTGTACAGAGAAATATCTGCTTCTAGAACCAAAACGGAGCTATCTAACTAAATGATTGTCAATGTGCGCATTCAACTGACAGAGTTAAACTCACGTGTGGATTCAGCGGTTTTGCAAACCCTTTCTGTGCAGAATCCCAAAACCGGTATTTCCAGCCCAATACCGGCATACGTACTAAACAGCAGGAAAGTTCGTCTAAAACTCAGAAGAAACGTTTCCTTGAAACTGCTCTGCTGTGTGTTCGTTCACCTAAGAGAGTTGAATCTATGTTGAGATTCAGCGAGTCAGAAACACGTTTCTTCTAGGAGCTGCGTTGGGATATTCCCGAGTGAATGGGACCATAGGCTGTGCAGACAAATATCTGCTTCTAAAACCAAAACGGAGCTATCTAACTGAATGGTTGTCAATGTGTGCATTCAACTGATAGAGTTAAACTCACGTGTGGATTCAGCGGTTTTGCAAACCCTTTCTGTGCAGAATCCCAAAATCGGTATTTCCAGCCCACTGCCAGCATACGTACTAAACAGCAGGAAACTTCGTCTAAAACTCAGGAGAAACGTTTCCTTGAAACTGCTCTGCTGTGCGTTCGTTCACCTAAGAGAGTTGAATCTATGTTGAGATTCAGCGAGTCAGAAACACGTTTCTTCTAGGAGCTGCGTTGGGATATTCCCGAGTGAATGGGACCATAGGCTGTACAGAGAAATATCTGCTTCTAAATACAAAATGGATCTATCTAACTGAATGGTTGTCAATGTGTGCATTCAACTGACAGAGTTAAACTCACGTGTGGATTCAGCGGCTTGCAAACCATTTCTGTGCAGAATCCCAAAACCGGTATTTCCAGCCCAATGCCGGCATACGTACTAAAGAGCAGGAAACTTCGTCTAAAACTCAGGAGAAACGTTTCCTTGAAACTGCTCTGCTGTGCGTTCGTTCACCTAAGTGAGTTGAATCTATGTTGAGATTCAGCGAGTCAGAAACACGTTTCTTCTAGCAGCTGCGTTGGGATATTCCCGAGTGAATGGGACCATAGGCTGTACAGAGAAATATCTGCTTCTAAAACCAAAACGGAGCTTTCTAACTGAATGGTTGTCAATGTGTGCATTCAACAGACAGAGTTAAACTCACGTGTGGATTCAGCGGTTTGCAAACCCTTTCTGTGCAGAATCCCAAAACCGGTATTTCCAGCCCAATGCCGGCATACATACTAAACAGCAGGAAACTTCGTCTAAAACTCAGTAGAAACGTTTCCTTGAAACTGCTCTGCTGTGCTTTCGTTCACCTAAGAGAGTTGAATCTATGTTGAAATTCAGCGAGTCAGAAACACGTTTCTTCTAGGAGCTGCGTTGGGATATTCCCGAGTGAATGGGACCATAGTCTGTACAGAGAAATATCTGCTTCTAAATACAAAATGGAGCTATCTAACTGAATGGTTGTCAATGTGTGCATTCAACTGACAGAGTTAAACTCACGTGTGGATTCAGCGGCTTGCAAACCCTTTCTGTGCAGAATCCCAAAACCGGTATTTCCAGCCCAATGCCGGCATACGTACTAAACAGCAGGAAACTTCGTCTAAAACTCAGGAGAAACGTTTCCTTGAAACTGCTCTGCTGTGCGTTCGTTCACCTAAGAGAGTTGAATCTATGTTGAGATTCAGCGAGTCAGAAACACGTTTCTTCTAGGAGCTGCGTTGGGATATTCCCGAGTGAATGGGACCATAGGCTGTACAGAGAAATATCTGCTTTTAAAACCAACACGGAGCTATCTAACTGAATGGTTGTCAAAGTGTGCATTCAACTGACAGAGAAAAACTCACGTGTGAATTCAGCGGTTTGCAAATCCTTTCTGTTCAGAATCCCAAAACCGGTATTTCCAGCCCAATGCCGGCATACGTACTAAACAGCAGGAAACTTCGTCTAAAACTCAGGAGAAACGTTTCCTTGAAACTGCTCTGCTGTGCGTTCGTTCACCTAAGAGAGTTGAATCTATGTTGAAATTCAGCGAGTCAGAAACACGTTTCTTCTAGGAGCTGCGTTGGGATATTCCCGAGTGAATGGGACCATAGTCTGTACAGAGAAATATCTGCTTCTAAATACAAAATGGAGCTATCTAACTGAATGGTTGTCAATGTGTGCATTCAACTGACAGAGTTAAACTCACGTGTGGATTCAGCGGCTTGCAAACCCTTTCTGTGCAGAATCCCAAAACCGGTATTTCCAGCCCAATGCCGGCATACGTACTAAAGAGCAGGAAACTTCGTCTAAAACTCAGGAGAAACGTTTCCTTGAAACTGCTCTGCTGTGCGTTCGTTCACCTAAGTGAGTTGAATCTATGTTGAGATTCAGCGAGTCAGAAACACGTTTCTTCTAGGAGCTGCGTTGGGATATTCCCGAGTGAAGGGGACCATAGGCTGTACAGAGAAATATCTGCTTCTAAAACCAAAACGGAGCTAACTAACTGAATGGTTGTCAATGTGTGCATTCAACTGACAGAGTTAAACTCACGTGTGAATTCAGCGGTTTGCAAATCCTTTCTGTTCAGAATCCCAAAACCGGTATTTCCAGCCCAATGCCGGCATACGTACTAAACAGCAGGAAACTTCTTCTAAAACTCAGGAGAAACGTTTCCTTGAAACTGCTCTGCTGTGCGTTCGTTCACCTAAGAGAGTTGAATCTATGTTGAGATTCAGCGAGTCAGAAACACGTTTCTTCTAGGAGCTGCGTTGGGATATTCCCGAGTGAATGGGACCATAGGCTGTACAGAGAAATATCTGCTTCTAAATACAAAATGGAGCTATCTAACTGAATGGTTGTCAATGTGTGCATTCAACTGACAGAGTTAAACTCACGTGTGGATTCAGCGGCTTGCAAACCCTTTCTGTGCAGAATCCCAAAACCGGTATTTCCAGCCCAATGCCGGCATACGTACTAAAGAGCAGGAAACTTCGTCTAAAACTCAGGAGAAACGTTTCCTTGAAACTGCTCTGCTGTGCGTTCGTTCACCTAAGAGAGTTGAATCTATGTTGAGATTCAGCGAGTCAGAAACACGTTTCTTCTAGGAGCTGCGTTGGGATATTCCCGATTGAAGGGGACCATAGGCTGTACAGAGAAATATCTGCTTCTAAAACCAAAACGGAGCTATCTAACTGAATGGTTGTCAATGTGTGCATTCAACTGACAGAGATAAACTCACGTGTGAATTCAGCGGTTTGCAAATCCTTTCTGTTCACAATCCCAAAACCGGTATTTCCAGCCCAATGCCGGCATACGTACTAAAGAGCAGGAAACTTCGTCTAAAACTCAGGAGAAACGTTTCCTTGAAACTGCTCTGCTGTGCTTTCGTTCACCTAAGAGAGTTGAATCTATGTTGAGATTCAGCGAGTCAGAAACACGTTTCTTCTATGAGCTGCGTTGGGATATTCCCGAGTGAATGGGACCATAGGCTGTACAGAGAAATATCTGCTTCTAAAACCAAAACGGAGCTATCTAACTGAATGGTTGTCAATGTGTGCATTCAACAGACAGAGTTAAACTCACGTGTGGATTCAGCGGTTTGCAAACCCTTTCTGTGCAGAATCCCAAAACCGGTATTTCCAGCCCAATGCCGGCATACGTACTAAACAGCAGGAAACTTCGTCTAAAACTCAGGAGAAACGTTTCCTTGAAACTGCTCTGCTGTGCGTTCGTTCACCTAAGAGAGTTGAATCTATGTTGAGATTCAGCGAGTCAGAAACACGTTTTTTCTAGGAGCTGCGTTGGGATATTCCCGAGTGAAGGGGACCATAGGCTGTACAGAGAAATATCTGCTTCTAGAACCAAAACGGAGCTATCTAACTAAATGATTGTCAATGTGCGCATTCAACTGACAGAGTTAAACTCACGTGTGGATTCAGCGGTTTTGCAAACCCTTTCTGTGCAGAATCCCAAAACCGGTATTTCCAGCCCAATACCGGCATACGTACTAAACAGCAGGAAAGTTCGTCTAAAACTCAGAAGAAACGTTTCCTTGAAACTGCTCTGCTGTGTGTTCGTTCACCTAAGAGAGTTGAATCTATGTTGAGATTCAGCGAGT
The DNA here is from genome assembly GCF_030222135.1 of Aotus nancymaae. Taxonomy (NCBI): domain Eukaryota; kingdom Metazoa; phylum Chordata; class Mammalia; order Primates; family Aotidae; genus Aotus; species Aotus nancymaae. Next base: position 576,655 of record NW_026988514.1, on the reverse strand, counting down.
CAGAAACACGTTTCTTCTAGGAGCTGCGTTGGGATATTCCCGAGTGAATGGGACCATAGGCTGTGCAGACAAATATCTGCTTCTAAAACCAAAACGGAGCTATCTAACTGAATGGTTGTCAATGTGTGCATTCAACTGATAGAGTTAAACTCACGTGTGGATTCAGCGGTTTTGCAAACCCTTTCTGTGCAGAATCCCAAAATCGGTATTTCCAGCCCACTGCCAGCATACGTACTAAACAGCAGGAAACTTCGTCTAAAACTCAGGAGAAACGTTTCCTTGAAACTGCTCTGCTGTGCGTTCGTTCACCTAAGAGAGTTGAATCTATGTTGAGATTCAGCGAGTCAGAAACACGTTTCTTCTAGGAGCTGCGTTGGGATATTCCCGAGTGAATGGGACCATAGGCTGTACAGAGAAATATCTGCTTCTAAATACAAAATGGATCTATCTAACTGAATGGTTGTCAATGTGTGCATTCAACTGACAGAGTTAAACTCACGTGTGGATTCAGCGGCTTGCAAACCATTTCTGTGCAGAATCCCAAAACCGGTATTTCCAGCCCAATGCCGGCATACGTACTAAAGAGCAGGAAACTTCGTCTAAAACTCAGGAGAAACGTTTCCTTGAAACTGCTCTGCTGTGCGTTCGTTCACCTAAGTGAGTTGAATCTATGTTGAGATTCAGCGAGTCAGAAACACGTTTCTTCTAGGAGCTGCGTTGGGATATTCCCGAGTGAATGGGACCATAGGCTGTACAGAGAAATATCTGCTTCTAAAACCAAAACGGAGCTTTCTAACTGAATGGTTGTCAATGTGTGCATTCAACAGACAGAGTTAAACTCACGTGTGGATTCAGCGGTTTGCAAACCCTTTCTGTGCAGAATCCCAAAACCGGTATTTCCAGCCCAATGCCGGCATACATACTAAACAGCAGGAAACTTCGTCTAAAACTCAGTAGAAACGTTTCCTTGAAACTGCTCTGCTGTGCTTTCGTTCACCTAAGAGAGTTGAATCTATGTTGAAATTCAGCGAGTCAGAAACACGTTTCTTCTAGGAGCTGCGTTGGGATATTCCCGAGTGAATGGGACCATAGTCTGTACAGAGAAATATCTGCTTCTAAATACAAAATGGAGCTATCTAACTGAATGGTTGTCAATGTGTGCATTCAACTGACAGAGTTAAACTCACGTGTGGATTCAGCGGCTTGCAAACCCTTTCTGTGCAGAATCCCAAAACCGGTATTTCCAGCCCAATGCCGGCATACGTACTAAACAGCAGGAAACTTCGTCTAAAACTCAGGAGAAACGTTTCCTTGAAACTGCTCTGCTGTGCGTTCGTTCACCTAAGAGAGTTGAATCTATGTTGAGATTCAGCGAGTCAGAAACACGTTTCTTCTAGGAGCTGCGTTGGGATATTCCCGAGTGAATGGGACCATAGGCTGTACAGAGAAATATCTGCTTCTAAAACCAACACGGAGCTATCTAACTGAATGGTTGTCAAAGTGTGCATTCAACTGACAGAGATAAACTCACGTGTGAATTCAGCGGTTTGCAAATCCTTTCTGTTCAGAATCCCAAAACCGGTATTTCCAGCCCAATGCCGGCATACGTACTAAACAGCAGGAAACTTCGTCTAAAACTCAGGAGAAACGTTTCCTTGAAACTGCTCTGCTGTGCGTTCGTTCACCTAAGTGAGTTGAATCTATGTTGAGATTCAGCGAGTCAGAAACACGTTTCTTCTAGGAGCTGCGTTGGGATATTCCCGAGTGAATGGGACCATAGGCTGTACAGAGAGATATCTGCTTCTAAAACCAAAACGGAGCTTTCTAACTGAATGGTTGTCAATGTGTGCATTCAAGTGACAGAGTTAAACTCACGTGTGGATTCAGCGGTTTGCAAACCCTTTCTGTGCAGAATCCCAAAACCGGTATTTCCAGCCCAATGCCGGCATACGTACTAAACAGCAGGAAACTTCGTCTAAAACTCAGGAGAAACGATTCCTTGAAACTGCTCTGCTGTGCGTTCGTTCACCTAAGAGAGTTGAATCTATGTTGAGATTCAGCGAGTCAGAAACACGTTTCTTCTAGGAGCTGCGTTGGGATATTCCCGAATGAATGGGACCATAGGCTGTACAGAGAAATATCTGCTTCTAAAACCAAAACGGAGCTATCTAACTGAATGGTTGTCAATGTGTGCATTCAAGAGACAGAGTTAAACTCACGTGTGGATTCATCGGTTTGCAAACCCTTTCTGTGCAGAATCCCAAAACCGGTATTTCCAGCCCAATGCCGGCATACGTACTAAACAGCAGGAAACTTCGTCTAAAACTCAGGAGAAACGTTTCCTTGAAACTGCTCTGCTGTGCATTCGTTCACCTAAGAGAGTTGAATCTATGTTGAGATTCAGCGAGTCAGAAACACGTTTCTTCTAGGAGCTGCGTTGGGATATTCCCGAGTGAATGGGACCATAGGCTGTACAGAGAAATATCTGCTTCTAAATACAAAATGGAGCTATCTAACTGAATGGTTGTCAATATGTGCATTCAACTGACAGAGTTAAGCTCACGTGTGGATTCATCGGCTTGCAAACCCTTTCTGTGCAGAATCCCAAAACCGGTATTTCCAGCCCAATGCCGGCATACGTACTAAAGAGCAGGAAACTTCGTCTAAAACTCAGGAGAAACGTTTCCTTGAAACTGCTCTGCTGTGCGTTCGTTCACCTAAGAGAGTTGAATCTATGTTGAGATTCAGCGAGTCAGAAACACGTTTCTTCTAGGAGCTGCGTTGGGATATTCCCGAGTGAATGGGACCATAGGCTGTACAGAGAAATATCTGCTTCTAAAACCAAAACGGAGCTATCTAACTGAATGGTTGTCAATGTGTGCATTCAACTGACAGAGTTAAACTCACGTGTGGATTCAGCGGCTTGCAAACCCTTTCTGTGCAGAATCCCAAAACCGGTATTTCCAGCCCAATGCCGGCATACGTACTAAAGAGCAGGAAACTTCGTCTAAAACTCAGGAGAAACGTTTCCTTGAAACTGCTCTGCTGTGCGTTCGTTCACCTAAGTGAGTTGAATCTATGTTGAGATTCAGCGAGTCAGAAACACGTTTCTTCTAGGAGCTGCGTTGGGATATTCCCGAGTGAATGGGACCATAGGCTGTACAGAGAAATATCTGCTTCTAAAACCAAAACGGAGCTATCTAACTGAATGGTTGTCAATGTGTGCATTCAACTGACAGAGTTAAACTCACGTGTGAATTCAGCGGTTTGCAAATCCTTTCTGTTCAGAATCCCAAAACCGGTATTTCCAGCCCAATGCCGGCATACGTACTAAACAGCAGGAAACTTCTTCTAAAACTCAGGAGAAACGTTTCCTTGAAACTGTTCTGCTGTGCGTTCGTTCACCTAAGAGAGTTGAATCTATGTTGAGATTCAGCGAGTCAGAAACACGTTTCTTCTAGGAGCTGCGTTGGGATATTCCCGAGTGAATGGGACCATAGGCTGTACAGAGAAATATCTGCTTCTATATACAAAATGGAGCTATCTAACTGAATGGTTGTCAATGTGTGCATTCAACTGACAGAGTTAAACTCACGTGTGGATTCAGCGGCTTGCAAACCCTTTCTGTGCAGAATCCCAAAACCGGTATTTCCAGCCCAATGCCGGCATACGTACTAAAGAGCAGGAAACTTCGTCTAAAACTCAGGAGAAACGTTTCCTTGAAACTGCTGTGCTGTGCGTTCGTTCACCTAAGAGAGTTGAATCTATGTTGAGGTTCAGCGAGTCAGAAACACGTTTCTTCTAGGAGCTGCGTTGGGATATTCCCGAGTGAATGGGACCATAGTCTGTACAGAGAAATATCTGCTTCTAAATACAAAATGGAGCTATCTAACTGAATGGTTGTCAATGTGTGCATTCAACTGACAGAGTTAAACTCACGTGTGGATTCAGCGGCTTGCAAACCCTTTCTGTGCAGAATCCCAAAACCGGTATTTCCAGCCCAATGCCGGCATACGTACTAAACAGCAGGAAACTTCGTCTAAAACACAGGAGAAACGTTTCCTTGAAACTGCTCTGCTGTGCGTTCGTTCACCTAAGAGAGTTGAATCTATGTTGAGATTCAGCGAGTCAGAAACACGTATCTTCTAGGAGCTGCGTTGGGATATTCCCGAGTGAATGGGACCATAGGCTGTACAGAGAAATATCTGCTTCTAAAACCAACACGGAGCTATCTAACTGAATGGTTGTCAAAGTGTGCATTCAACTGACAGAGATAAACTCACGTGTGAATTCAGCGGTTTGCAAATCCTTTCTGTTCAGAATCCCAAAACCGGTATTTCCAGCCCAATGCCGGCATACGTACTAAACAGCAGGAAACTTCGTCTAAAACTCAGGAGAAACGTTTCCTTGAAACTGCTCTGCTGTGCGTTCGTTCACCTAAGTGAGTTGAATCTATGTTGAGATTCAGCGAGTCAGAAACACGTTTCTTCTAGGAGCTGCGTTGGGATATTCCCGAGTGAATGGGACCATAGGCTGTACAGAGAGATATCTGCTTCTAAAACCAAAACGGAGCTATCTAACTGAATGGTTGTCAATGTGTGCATTCAACTGACAGAGTTAAACTCACGTGTGGATTCAGCGGTTTGCAAACCCTTTCTGTGCAGAATCCCAAAACCGGTATTTCCAGCCCAATGCCGGCATACGTACTAAACAGCAGGAAACTTCGTCTAAAACTCAGGAGAAACGATTCCTTGAAACTGCTCTGCTGTGCGTTCGTTCACCTAAGAGAGTTGAATCTATGTTGAGATTCAGCGAGTCAGAAACACGTTTCTTCTAGGAGCTGCGTTGGGATATTCCCGAGTGAATGGGACCATAGGCTGTACAGAGAAATATCTGCTTCTAAATACAAAATGGAGCTATCTAACTGAATGGTTGTCAATGTGTGCATTCAACTGACAGAGTTAAACTCACGTGTGGATTCAGCGGCTTGCAAACCCTTTCTGTGCAGAATCCCAAAACCGGTATTTCCAGCCCAATGCCGGCATACGTACTAAAGAGCAGGAAACTTCGTCTAAAACTCAGGAGAAACGTTTCCTTGAAACTGCTCTGCTGTGCGTTCGTTCACCTAAGAGAGTTGAATCTATGTTGAGATTCAGCGAGTCAGAAACACGTTTCTTCTAGGAGCTGCGTTGGGATATTCCCGAGTGAATGGGACCATAGGCTGTACAGAGAAATATCTGCTTCTAAAACCAAAACGGAGCTATCTAACTGAATGGTTGTCAATGTGTGCATTCAACTGACAGAGATAAACTCACGTGTGAATTCAGCGGTTTGCAAATCCTTTCTGTTCAGAATCCCAAAACCGGTATTTCCAGCCCAATGCCGGCATACGTACTAAACAGCAGGAAACTTCTTCTAAAACTCAGGAGAAACGTTTCCTTGAAACTGCTCTGCTGTGCGTTCGTTCACCTAAGAGAGTTGAATCTATGTTGAGATTCAGCGAGTCAGAAACACGTTTCTTCTAGGAGCTGCGTTGGGATATTCCCGAGTGAATGGGACCATAGGCTGTACAGAGAAATATCTGCTTCTAAAACCAAAACGGACCTATCTAACTGAATGGTTGTCAATGTGTGCATTCAAGAGACAGAGTTAAACTCACGTGTGGATTCAGCGGTTTGCAAACCCTTTCTGTGCAGAATCCCAAAACCGGTATTTCCAGCCCAATGCCGGCATACGTACTAAACAGCAGGAAACTTCGTCTAAAACTCAGGAGAAACGTTTCCTTGAAACTGCTCTGCTGTGCGTTCGTTCACCTAAGAGAGTTGAATCTATGTTGAGATTCAGCGAGTCAGAAACACGTTTCTTCTAGGAGCTGCGTTGGGATATTCCCGAGTGAAGGGGACCATAGGCTGTACAGAGAAATATCTGCTTCTAGAACCAAAACGGAGCTATCTAACTAAATGATTGTCAATGTGCGCATTCAACTGACAGAGTTAAACTCACGTGTGGATTCAGCGGTTTTGCAAACCCTTTCTGTGCAGAATCCCAAAACCGGTATTTCCAGCCCAATACCGGCATACGTACTAAACAGCAGGAAAGTTCGTCTAAAACTCAGAAGAAACGTTTCCTTGAAACTGCTCTGCTGTGCGTTCGTTCACCTAAGAGAGTTGAATCTATGTTGAGATTCAGCGAGTCAGAAACACGTTTCTTCTAGGAGCTGCGTTGGGATATTCCCGAGTGAATGGGACCATAGGCTGTGCAGACAAATATCTGCTTCTAAAACCAAAACGGAGCTATCTAACTGAATGGTTGTCAATGTGTGCATTCAACTGATAGAGTTAAACTCACGTGTGGATTCAGCGGTTTTGCAAACCCTTTCTGTGCAGAATCCCAAAATCGGTATTTCCAGCCCACTGCCAGCATACGTACTAAACAGCAGGAAACTTCGTCTAAAACTCAGGAGAAACGTTTCCTTGAAACTGCTCTGCTGTGCGTTCGTTCACCTAAGAGAGTTGAATCTATGTTGAGATTCAGCGAGTCAGAAACACGTTTCTTCTAGCAGCTGCGTTGGGATATTCCCGAGTGAATGGGACCATAGGCTGTACAGAGAAATATCTGCTTCTAAAACCAAAACGGAGCTTTCTAACTGAATGGTTGTCAATGTGTGCATTCAACAGACAGAGTTAAACTCACGTGTGGATTCAGCGGTTTGCAAACCCTTTCTGTGCAGAATCCCAAAACCGGTATTTCCAGCCCAATGCCGGCATACATACTAAACAGCAGGAAACTTCGTCTAAAACTCAGGAGAAACGTTTCCTTGAAACTGCTCTGCTGTGCTTTCGTTCACCTAAGAGAGTTGAATCTATGTTGAAATTCAGCGAGTCAGAAACACGTTTCTTCTAGGAGCTGCGTTGGGATATTCCCGAGTGAATGGGACCATAGTCTGTACAGAGAAATATCTGCTTCTAAATACAAAATGGAGCTATCTAACTGAATGGTTGTCAATGTGTGCATTCAACTGACAGAGTTAAACTCACGTGTGGATTCAGCGGCTTGCAAACCCTTTCTGTGCAGAATCCCAAAACCGGTATTTCCAGCCCAATGCCGGCATACGTACTAAAGAGCAGGAAACTTCGTCTAAAACTCAGGAGAAACGATTCCTTGAAACTGCTCTGCTGTGCGTTCGTTCACCTAAGAGAGTTGAATCTATGTTGAGATTCAGGGAGTCAGAAACACGTTTCTTCTAGGAGCTGCGTTGGGATATTCCCGAGTGAATGGGACCATAGGCTGTACAGAGAAATATCTGCTTCTAAATACAAAATGGAGCTATCTAACTGAATGGTTGTCAATGTGTGCATTCAACTGACAGAGTTAAACTCACGTGTGGATTCAGCGGCTTGCAAACCCTTTCTGTGCAGAATCCCAAAACCGGTATTTCCAGCCCAATGCCGGCATACGTACTAAAGAGCAGGAAACTTCGTCTAAAACTCAGGAGAAACGTTTCCTTGAAACTGCTCTGCTGTGCGTTCGTTCACCTAAGAGAGTTGAATCTATGTTGAGATTCAGCGAGTCAGAAACACGTTTCTTCTAGGAGCTGCGTTGGGATATTCCCGAGTGAATGGGACCATAGGCTGTACAGAGAAATATCTGCTTCTAAAACCAAAACGGAGCTATCTAACTGAATGGTTGTCAATGTGTGCATTCAACTGACAGAGATAAACTCACGTGTGAATTCAGCGGTTTGCAAATCCTTTCTGTTCAGAATCCCAAAACCGGTATTTCCAGCCCAATGCCGGCATACGTACTAAACAGCAGGAAACTTCTTCTAAAACTCAGGAGAAACGTTTCCTTGAAACTGCTCTGCTGTGCGTTCGTTCACCTAAGAGAGTTGAATCTATGTTGAGATTCAGCGAGTCAGAAACACGTTTCTTCTAGGAGCTGCGTTGGGATATTCCCGAGTGAATGGGACCATAGGCTGTACAGAGAAATATCTGCTTCTAAAACCAAAACGGACCTATCTAACTGAATGGTTGTCAATGTGTGCATTCAAGAGACAGAGTTAAACTCACGTGTGGATTCAGCGGTTTGCAAACCCTTTCTGTGCAGAATCCCAAAACCGGTATTTCCAGCCCAATGCCGGCATACGTACTAAACAGCAGGAAACTTCGTCTAAAACTCAGGAGAAACGTTTCCTTGAAACTGCTCTGCTGTGCGTTCGTTCACCTAAGAGAGTTGAATCTATGTTGAGATTCAGCGAGTCAGAAACACGTTTCTTCTAGGAGCTGCGTTGGGATATTCCCGAGTGAAGGGGACCATAGGCTGTACAGAGAAATATCTGCTTCTAGAACCAAAACGGAGCTATCTAACTAAATGATTGTCAATGTGCGCATTCAACTGACAGAGTTAAACTCACGTGTGGATTCAGCGGTTTTGCAAACCCTTTCTGTGCAGAATCCCAAAACCGGTATTTCCAGCCCAATACCGGCATACGTACTAAACAGCAGGAAAGTTCGTCTAAAACTCAGAAGAAACGTTTCCTTGAAACTGCTCTGCTGTGCGTTCGTTCACCTAAGAGAGTTGAATCTATGTTGAGATTCAGCGAGTCAGAAACACGTTTCTTCTAGGAGCTGCGTTGGGATATTCCCGAGTGAATGGGACCATAGGCTGTGCAGACAAATATCTGCTTCTAAAACCAAAACGGAGCTATCTAACTGAATGGTTGTCAATGTGTGCATTCAACTGATAGAGTTAAACTCACGTGTGGATTCAGCGGTTTTGCAAACCCTTTCTGTGCAGAATCCCAAAATCGGTATTTCCAGCCCACTGCCAGCATACGTACTAAACAGCAGGAAACTTCGTCTAAAACTCAGGAGAAACGTTTCCTTGAAACTGCTCTGCTGTGCGTTCGTTCACCTAAGAGAGTTGAATCTATGTTGAGATTCAGCGAGTCAGAAACACGTTTCTTCTAGCAGCTGCGTTGGGATATTCCCGAGTGAATGGGACCATAGGCTGTACAGAGAAATATCTGCTTCTAAAACCAAAACGGAGCTTTCTAACTGAATGGTTGTCAATGTGTGCATTCAACAGACAGAGTTAAACTCACGTGTGGATTCAGCGGTTTGCAAACCCTTTCTGTGCAGAATCCCAAAACCGGTATTTCCAGCCCAATGCCGGCATACATACTAAACAGCAGGAAACTTCGTCTAAAACTCAGGAGAAACGTTTCCTTGAAACTGCTCTGCTGTGCTTTCGTTCACCTAAGAGAGTTGAATCTATGTTGAAATTCAGCGAGTCAGAAACACGTTTCTTCTAGGAGCTGCGTTGGGATATTCCCGAGTGAATGGGACCATAGGCTGTACAGAGAAATATCTGCTTCTAAAACCAAAACGGAGCTATCTAACTGAATGGTTGTCAATGTGTGCATTCAACTGACAGAGTTAAACTCACGTGTGGATTCAGCGGCTTGCAAACCCTTTCTGTGCAGCATCCCAAAACCGGTATTTCCAGCCCAATGCCGGCATACGTACTAAACAGCAGGAAACTTCGTCTAAAACTCAGGAGAAACGTTTCCTTGAAACTGCTCTGCTGTGCGTTCGATCACCTAAGAGAGTTGAATCTATGTTGAGATTCAGCGAGTCAGAAACACGTTTCTTCTAGGAGCTGCGTTGGGATATTCCCGAGTGAATGGGACCATAGGCTGTACAGAGAAATATCTGCTTCTAAAACCAACACGGAGCTATCTAACTGAATGGTTGTCAAAGTGTGCATTCAACTGACAGAGATAAACTCACGTGTGAATTCAGCGGTTTGCAAATCCTTTCTGTTCAGAATCCCAAAACCGGTATTTCCAGCCCAATGCCGGCATACGTACTAAACAGCAGGAAACTTCGTCTAAAACTCAGGAGAAACGTTTCCTTGAAACTGCTCTGCTGTGCGTTCGTTCACCTAAGAGAGTTGAATCTATGTTGAGATTCAGCGAGTCAGAAACACGTTTCTTCTAGGAGCTGCGTTGGGATATTCCCGAGTGAATGGGACCATAGGCTGTACAGAGAGATATCTGCTTCTAAAACCAAAACGGAACTATCTAACTGAATGGTTGTCAATGTGTGCATTCAACTGACAGAGTTAAACTCACGTGTGGATTCAGCGGTTTGCAAACCCTTTCTGTGCAGAATCCCAAAACCGGTATTTCCAGCCCAATGCCGGCATACGTACTAAACAGCAGGAAACTTCGTCTAAAACTCATGAGAAACGATTCCTTGAAACTGCTCTGCTGTGCGTTCGTTCACCTAAGAGAGTTGAATCTATGTTGAGATTCAGCGAGTCAGAAACACGTTTCTTCTAGGAGCTGCGTTGGGATATTCCCGAGTGAATGGGACCATAGGCTGTACAGAGAAATATCTGCTTCTAAAACCAAAACGGAGCTATCTAACTGAATGGTTGTCAATGTGTGCATTCAAGAGACAGAGTTAAACTCACGTGTGGATTCAGCGGTTTGCAAACCCTTTCTGTGCAGAATCCCAAAACCGGTATTTCCAGCCCAATGCCGGCATACGTACTAAACAGCAGGAAACTTCGTCTAAAACTCAGGAGAAACGTTTCCTTGAAACTTCTCTGCTGTGCGTTCGTTCACCTAAGAGAGTTGAATCTATGTTGAGATTCAGCGAGTCAGAAACACGTTTCTTCTAGAAGCTGCGTTGGGATATTCCCGAGTGAATGGGACCATAGGCTGTACAGAGAAATATCTGCTTCTAAATACAAAATGGAGCTATCTAACTGAATGGTTGTCAATGTGTGCATTCAACTGACCGAGTTAAACTCAGGTGTGGATTCAGCGGCTTGCAAACCCTTTCTGTGCAGAATCCCAAAACCGGTATTTCCAGCCCAATGCCGGCATACGTACTAAAGAGCAGGAAACTTCGTCTAAAACTCAGGAGAAACGTTTCCTTGAAACTTCTCTGCTGTGCGTTCGTTCACCTAAGAGATTTGTATCTATGTTGAAATTCAGCGTGTCAGAAACACGTTTCTTCGTGGAGCTTTGTTGGTATATTCCCGAGTGAATGGGACCATAGGCTGTACAGAGAAATATCTGCTTCTAAAACCAAAACGGAGCTATCTAACTGAATGGTTGTCAATGTCTGCATTCAACTGACAGAGTTAAACTCACATGTGGATTCAGCGGTTTGCAAACCCTTTCTGTGCAGAATCCCAAAACCGGTATTTCCAGCCCAATGCCGGCATACGTACTAAACAGCAGGAAACTTCGTCTAAAACTCAGGAGAAACGTTTCCTTGAAACTGCTCTGCTGTGCGTTCGTTCACCTAACAGAGTTGAATCTATGTTGAGATTCAGCGAGTCAGAAACACGTTTCTTCTAGGAGCTGCGTTGGGATATTCCCGAGTGAATGGGACCATAGGCTGTACAGAGAAATATCTGCTTCTAAAACCAACACGGAGCTATCTAACTGAATGGTTGTCAAAGTGTGCATTCAACTGACAGAGATAAACTCACGTGTGAATTCAGCGGTTTGCAAATCCTTTCTGTTCAGAATCCCAAAACCGGTATTTCCAGCCCAATGCCGGCATACGTACTAAACAGCAGGAAACTTCGTCTAAAACTCAGGAGAAACGTTTCCTTGAAACTGCTCTGCTGTGCGTTCGTTCACCTAAGAGAGTTGAATCTATGTTGAGATTCAGCGAGTCAGAAACACGTTTCTTCTAGGAGCTGCGTTGGGATATTCCCGAGTGAATGGGACCATAGGCTGTACAGAGAGATATCTGCTTCTAAAACCAAAACGGAACTATCTAACTGAATGGTTGTCAATGTGTGCATTCAACTGACAGAGTTAAACTCACGTGTGGATTCAGCGGTTTGCAAACCCTTTCTGTGCAGAATCCCAAAACCGGTATTTCCAGCCCAATGCCGGCATACGTACTAAACAGCAGGAAACTTCGTCTAAAACTCATGAGAAACGATTCCTTGAAACTGCTCTGCTGTGCGTTCGTTCACCTAAGAGAGTTGAATCTATGTTGAGATTCAGCGAGTCAGAAACACGTTTCTTCTAGGAGCTGCGTTGGGATATTCCCGAGTGAATGGGACCATAGGCTGTACAGAGAAATATCTGCTTCTAAAACCAAAACGGAGCTATCTAACTGAATGGTTGTCAATGTGTGCATTCAAGAGACAGAGTTAAACTCACGTGTGGATTCAGCGGTTTGCAAACCCTTTCTGTGCAGAATCCCAAAACCGGTATTTCCAGCCCAATGCCGGCATACGTACTAAACAGCAGGAAACTTCGTCTAAAACTCAGGAGAAACGTTTCCTTGAAACTTCTCTGCTGTGCGTTCGTTCACCTAAGAGAGTTGAATCTATGTTGAGATTCAGCGAGTCAGAAACACGTTTCTTCTAGGAGCTGCGTTGGGATATTCCCGAGTGAATGGGACCATAGGCTGTACAGAGAAATATCTGCTTCTAAATACAAAATGGAGCTATCTAACTGAATGGTTGTCAATGTGTGCATTCAACTGACCGAGTTAAACTCAGGTGTGGATTCAGCGGCTTGCAAACCCTTTCTGTGCAGAATCCCAAAACCGGTATTTCCAGCCCAATGCCGGCATACGTACTAAAGAGCAGGAAACTTCGTCTAAAACTCAGGAGAAACGTTTCCTTGAAACTTCTCTGCTGTGCGTTCGTTCACCTAAGAGATTTGTATCTATGTTGAAATTCAGCGAGTCAGAAACACGTTTCTTCTTGGAGCTTTGTTGGTATATTCCCGAGTGAATGGGACCATAGGCTGTACAGAGAAATATCTGCTTCTAAAACCAAAACGGAGCTATCTAACTGAATGGTTGTCAATGTCTGCATTCAACTGACAGAGTTAAACTCACATGTGGATTCAGCGGTTTGCAAACCCTTTCTGTGCAGAATCCCAAAACCGGTATTTCCAGCCCAATGCCGGCATACGTACTAAACAGCAGGAAACTTCGTCTAAAACTCAGGAGAAACGTTTCCTTGAAACTGCTCTGCTGTGCGTTCGTTCACCTAACAGAGTTGAATCTATGTTGAGATTCAGCGAGTCAGAAACACGTTTCTTCTAGGAGCTGCGTTGGGATATTCCCGAGTGAAGGGGACCATAGGCTGTACAGAGAAATATCTACTTCTAAAACCAAAACGGAGCTATCTAACTGAATGGTTGTCAATGTGTGCCTTCAACTGACAGAGTTAAAGTCACGTGTGGATTCAGCGGTTTGCCAACCCTTTCTGTGCAGAATCCCAAAACCGGTATTTCCAGTCCAATGCCGGCATACGTACTAAAGAGCAGGAAACTTCGTCTAAAACTCAGGAGAAACGTTTCCTTGAAACTGCTGTGCTGTGCGTTCGTTCACCTAAGAGAGTTGAATCTATGTTGAGATTCAGCGAGTCAGAAACACGTTTCTTCTAGGAGCTGCGTTGGGATATTCCCGAGTGAATGGGACCATAGGCTGTACAGAGAAATATCTGCTTCTAAAACCAAAACGGAGCTATCTAACTGAATGGTTGTCAATGTGTGCATTCAACAGACAGAGTTAAACTCACGTGTGGATTCAGCGGTTTGCAAACCCTTTCTTTGCAGAATCCCAAAACCGGTATTTCCAGCCCAATGCCGGCATACGTACTAAACAGCAGGAAACTTCGTCTAAAACTCAGGAGAAACGATTCCTTGAAACTGCTCTGCTGTGCGTTCGTTCACCTAAGAGAGTTGAATCTATGTTGAGATTCAGCGAGTCAGAAACACGTTTCTTCTAGGAGCTGCGTTGGGATATTCCCGAGTGAATGGGACCATAGGCTGTACAGAGAAATATCTGCTTCTAAAACCAAAACGGAGCTATCTAACTGAATGGTTGTCAATGTGTGCCTTCAACTGACAGAGTTAAACTCACGTGTGGATTCAGCGGTTTGCAAACCCTTTCTGTGCAGAATCCCAAAACCGGTATTTCCAGCCCAATGCCGGCATACGTACTAAACAGCAGGAAACTTCGTCTAAAACTCAGGAGAAACGATTCCTTGAAACTGCTCTGCTGTGCGTTCGTTCACCTAAGTGAGTTGAATCTATGTTGAGATTCAGCGAGTCAGAAACACGTTTCTTCTAGGAGCTGCGTTGGGATATTCCCGAGTGAATGGGACCATAGGCTGTACAGAGAAATATCTGCTTCTAAAACCAAAACGGAGCTATCTAACTGAATGGTTGTCAATGTGTGCATTCAAGAGACAGAGTTAAACTCACGTGTGGATTCAGCGGTTTGCAAACCCTTTCTGTGCAGAATCCCAAAACCGGTATTTCCAGCCCAATGCCGGCATACGTACTAAAGAGCAGGAAACTTCGTCTAAAACTCAGGAGAAACGTTTCCTTGAAACTTCTCTGCTGTGCGTTCGTTCACCTAAGATAGTTGAATCTATGTTGAGATTCAGCGAGTCAGAAACACGTTTCTTCTAGGAGCTGCGTTGGGATATTCCCGAGTGAATGGGACCATAGGCTGTACAGAGAAATATCTGCTTCTAAATACAAAATGGAGCTATCTAACTGAATGGTTGTCAATGTGTGCATTCAACTGACAGAGTTAAACTCAGGAGTGGATTCAGCGGCTTGCAAACCCTTTCTGTGCAGAATCCCAAAACCGGTATTTCCAGCCCAATGCCGGCATACGTACTAAACAGCAGGAAACTTCGTCTAAAACTCAGGAGAAACGTTTCCTTGAAACTGCTCTGCTGTGCGTTCGTTCACCTAAGAGAGTTGAATCTATGTTGAGATTCAGCGAGTCAGAAACACGTTTCTTCGAGGAGCTGCGTAGGGATATTCCCGAGTGAATGGGACGATAGGCTGTACAGAGAAATATCTGCTTCTAAAACCAAAACGGAGCTATCTAACTGAATGGTTGTCAATGTGTGCATTCAACAGACAGAGTTAAACTCACGTGTGAATTCAGCGGTTTGCAAATCCTTTCTGTTCAGAATCCCAAAACCGGTATTTCGAGCCCAATGCTGGCATACGTACTAAACAGCAGGAAACTTCGTCTAAAACTCAGGAGAAACGTTTCCTTGAAACTTCTCTGCTGTGCGTTCGTTCACCTAAGAGAGTTGAATCTATGTTGAGATTCAGCGAGTCAGAAACACGTTTCTTCTAGGAGCTGCGTTGGGATATTCCCGAGTGAATGGGACCATAGGCTGTACAGAGAAATATCTGCTTCTAAATACAAAATGGAGCTATCTAGCTGAATGGTTGTCAATGTGTGCATTCAACTGACAGAGTTAAACTCACGTGTGGATTCAGCGGCTTGCAAACCCTTTCTGTGCAGAATCCCAAAACCGGTATTTCCAGCCCAATGCCGGCATACGCACTAAAGAGCAGGAAACTTCGTCTAAAACTCAGGAGAAACGTTTCCTTGAAACTGCTCTGCTGTGCGTTCGTTCACCTAAGTGAGTTGAATCTATGTTGAGATTCAGCGAGTCAGAAACACGTTTCTTCTAGGAGCTGCGTTGGGATATTCCCGAGTGAAGGGGACCATAGGCTGTACAGAGAAGTATCTGCTTCTAAAACCAAAACGGAGCTATCTAACTGAATGGTTGTCAATGTGTGCATTCAACTGACAGAGTTAAACTCACGTGTGAATTCAGCGGTTTGCAAATCCTTTCTGTTCAGAATCCCAAAACCGGTATTTCCAGCCCAATGCCGGCATACGTACTAAACAGCAGGAAACTTCGTCTAAAACTCAGGAGAAACGTTTCCATGAAACTGTTCTGCTGTGCGTTCGTTCACCTAAGAGAGTTGAATCTATGTTGAGATTCAGCGAGTCAGAAACACGTTTCTTCTAGGAGCTGCGTTGGGATATTCCCGAGTGAAGGGGACCATAGGCTGTACAGAGAAATATCTGCTTCTAAAACCAAAACGGAGCTATCTAACTGAATGGTTGTCAATGTGTGCTTTCAACTGACAGAGTTAAACTCACGTGTGGATTCAGCGGTTTGCCAACCCTTTCTGTGCAGAATCCCAAAACCGGTATTTCCAGTCCAATGCCGGCATACGTACTAAAGAGCAGGAAACTTCGTCTAAAACTCAGGAGAAACGTTTCCTTGAAACTGCTCTGCTGTGCGTTCGTTCACCTAAGAGAGTTGAATCTATGTTGAGATTCAGCGAGTCAGAAACACGTTTCTTCTAGGAGCTGCGTTGGGATATTCCCGAGTGAATGGGACCATAGGCTGTACAGAGAAATATCTGCTTCTAAAACCAAAACGGAGCTATCTAACTGAATGGTTGTCAATGTGTGCATTCAACAGACAGAGTTAAACTCACGTGTGGATTCAGCGGTTTGCAAACCCTTTCTGTGCAGAATCCCAAAACCGGTATTTCCAGCCCAATGCCGGCATACGTACTAAACAGCAGGAAACTTCGTCTAAATCTCAGGAGAAACGATTCCTTGAAACTGCTCTGCTGTGCGTTCGTTCACCTAAGAGAGTTGAATCTATGTTGAGATTCAGCGAGTCAGAAACACGTTTCTTCTAGGAGCTGCGTTGGGATATTCCCGAGTGAAGGGGACCTTAGGCTGTACAGAGAAATATCTGCTTCTAAAACCAAAACGGAGCTATCTAACTGAATGGTTGTCAATGTGTGCCTTCAACTGACAGAGTTAAACTCACGTGTGGATTCACCGCTTTGCAAACCCTTTCTGTGCAGAATCCCAAAACCGGTAATTCCAGCCCAATGCCGGCATACGTACTAAACAGCAGGAAACTTCGTCTAAAACTCAGGAGAAACGTTTCCTTGAAACTGCTCTGCTGTGCGTTCGTTCAGCTAAGTGAGTTGAATCTATGTTGAGATTCAGCGAGTCAGAAACACGTTTCTTCTAGGAGCTGCGTTGGGATATTCCCGAGTGAAGGGGACCATAGGCTGTACAGAGAAATATCTGCTTCTAAAACCAAAACGGAGCTATCTAACTGAATGGTTGTCAATGTGTGCATTCAACTGACAGAGTTAAACTCACGTGTGAATTCAGCGGTTTGCAAATCCTTTCTGTTCAGAATCCCAAAAGCGGTATTTCCAGCCCAATGCCGGCATACGTACTAAACAGCAGGAAACTTCGTCTAAAACTCAGGAGAAACGTTTCCTTGAAACTGTTCTGCTGTGCGTTCGTTCACCTAAGAGAGTTGAATCTATGTTGAGATTCAGCGAGTCAGAAAAACGTTTCTTCTAGGAGCTGCGTTGGGATATTCCCGAGTGAAGGGGACCATAGGCTGTACAGAGAAATATCTGCTTCTAAAACCAAAACGGAGCTATCTAACTGAATGGTTGTCAATGTGTGCTTTCAACTGACAGAGTTAAACTCACGTGTGGATTCAGCGGTTTGCCAACCCTTTCTGTGCAGAATCCCAAAACCGGTATTTCCAGTCCAATGCCGGCATACGTACTAAAGAGCAGGAAACTTCGTCTAAAACTCAGGAGAAACGTTTCCTTGAAACTGCTCTGCTGTGCGTTCGTTCACCTAAGAGAGTTGAATCTATGTTGAGATTCAGCGAGTCAGAAACACGTTTCTTCTAGGAGCTGCGTTGGGATATTCCCGAGTGAATGGGACCATAGGCTGCACAGAGAAATATCTGCTTCTAAAACCAAAACGGAGCTATCTAACTGAATGGTTGTCAATGTGTGCATTCAACAGACAGAGTTAAACTCACGTGTGGATTCAGCGGTTTGCAAACCCTTTCTGTGCAGAATCCCAAAACCGGTATTTCCAGCCCAATGCCGGCATACGTACTAAACAGCAGGAAACTTCGTCTAAATCTCAGGAGAAACGATTCCTTGAAACTGCTCTGCTGTGCGTTCGTTCACCTAAGAGAGTTGAATCTATGTTGAGATTCAGCGAGTCAGAAACACGTTTCTTCTAGGAGCTGCGTTGGGATATTCCCGAGTGAAGGGGACCTTAGGCTGTACAGAGAAATATCTGCTTCTAAAACCAAAACGGAGCTATCTAACTGAATGGTTGTCAATGTGTGCCTTCAACTGACAGAGTTAAACTCACGTGTGGATTCAGCGGTTTGCAAACCCTTTCTGTGCAGAATCCCAAAACCGGTATTTCCAGTCCAATGCCGGCATACGTACTAAAGAGCAGGAAACTTCGTCTAAAACTCAGGAGAAACGTTTCCTTGAAACTGCTCTGCTGTGCGTTCGTTCACCTAAGAGAGTTGAATCTATGTTGAGATTCAGCGAGTCAGAAAAACGTTTCTTCTAGGAGCTGCGTTGGGATATTCCCGAGTGAATGGGACCATAGGCTGTACAGAGAAATATCTGCTTCTAAAACCAAAACGGAGCTATCTAACTGAATGGTTGTCAATGTGTGCATTCAACAGACAGAGTTAAACTCACGTGTGGATTCAGCGGTTTGCCAAACCTTTCTGTGCAGAATCCCAAAACCGGTATTTCCAGCCCAATGCCGGCATACGTACTAAAGAGCAGGAAACTTCGTCTAAAACTCAGGAGAAACGATTCCTTGAAACTGCTCTGCTGTGCGTTCGTTCACCTAAGAGAGTTGAATCTATGTTGAGATTCAGCGAGTCAGAAACACGTTTCTTCTAGGAGCTGCGTTGGGATATTCCCGAGTGAATGGGACCATAGGCTGTACAGAGAAATATCTGCTTCTAAAACCAAAACGGAGCTATCTAACTGAATGGTTGTCAATGTGTGCATTCAACTGACAGAGTTAAACTCACGTGTGGATTCAGCGGTTTGCAAACCCTTTCTGTGCAGAATCCCAAAACCGGTATTTCCAGCCCAATGCCGGCATACGTACTAAACAGCAGGAAACTTCGTCTAAAACTCAGGAGAAACGTTTCCTTGAAACTGCTCTGCTGTGCGTTCGTTCACCTAAGAGAGTTGAATCTATGTTGAGATTCAGCGAGTCAGAAACACGTTTCTTCTAGGAGCTGCGTTGGGATATTCCCGAGTGAATGGGACCATAGGCTGTACAGAGAAATATCTGCTTCTAAAACCAAAACGGACCTATCTAACTGAATGGTTGTCAATGTGTGCATTCAACTGACAGAGTTAAACTCACGTGTGGATTCAGCGGCTTGCAAACCCTTTCTGTGCAGAATCCCAAAACCGGTATTTCCAGCCCAATGCCGGCATACGCACTAAAGAGCAGGAAACTTCGTCTAAAACTCAGGAGAAACGTTTCCTTGAAACTGCTCTGCTGTGCGTTCGTTCACCTAAGTGAGTTGAATCTATGTTGAGATTCAGCGAGTCAGAAACACGTTTCTTCTAGGAGCTGCGTTGGGACATTCCCGAGTGAAGGGGACCATAGGCTGTACAGAGAAATATCTGCTTCTAAAACCAAAACGGAGCTATCTAACTGAATGGTTGTCAATGTGTGCATTCAACTGACAGAGTTAAACTCACGTGTGAATTCAGCGGTTTGCAAATCCTTTCTGTTCAGAATCCCAAAACCGGTATTTCCAGCCCAATGCCGGCATACGTACTAAACAGCAGGAAACTTCGTCTAAAACTCAGGAGAAACGTTTCCTTGAAACTGTTCTGCTGTGCGTTCGTTCACCTAAGAGAGTTGAATCTATGTTGAGATTCAGCGAGTCAGAAACACGTTTCTTCTAGGAGCTGCGTTGGGATATTCCCGAGTGAAGGGGACCATAGGCTGTACAGAGAAATATCTGCTTCTAAAACCAAAACGGAGCTATCTAACTGAATGGTTGTCAATGTGTGCTTTCAACTGACAGAGTTAAACTCACGTGTGGATTCAGCGGTTTGCCAACCCTTTCTGTGCAGAATCCCAAAACCGGTATTTCCAGTCCAATGCCGGCATACGTACTAAAGAGCAGGAAACTTCGTCTAAAACTCAGGAGAAACGTTTCCTTGAAACTGCTCTGCTGTGCGTTCGTTCACCTAAGAGAGTTGAATCTATGTTGAGATTCAGCGAGTCAGAAACACGTTTCTTCTAGGAGCTGCGTTGGGATATTCCCGAGTGAATGGGACCATAGGCTGTACAGAGAAATATCTGCTTCTAAAACCAAAACGGAGCTATCTAACTGAATGGTTGTCAATGTGTGCATTCAAGAGACAGAGATAAACTCACGTGTGGATTCAGCGGCTTGCAAACCCTTTCTGTGCAGAATCCCAAAACCGGTATTTCCAGCCCAATGCCGGCATACGCACTAAAGAGCAGGAAACTTCGTCTAAAACTCAGGAGAAACGTTTCCTTGAAACTGCTCTGCTGTGCGTTCGTTCACCTAAGTGAGTTGAATCTATGTTGAGATTCAGCGAGTCAGAAACACGTTTCTTCTAGGAGCTGCGTTGGGATATTCCCGAGTGAAGGGGACCATAGGCTGTACAGAGAAATATCTGCTTCTAAAACCAAAACGGAGCTATCTAACTGAATGGTTGTCAATGTGTGCATTCAACTGACAGAGTTAAACTCACGTGTGAATTCAGCGGTTTGCAAATCCTTTCTGTTCAGAATCCCAAAACCGGTATTTCCAGCCCAATGCCGGCATACGTACTAAACAGCAGGAAACTTCGTCTAAAACTCAGGAGAAACGTTTCCTTGAAACTGTTCTGCTGTGCGTTCGTTCACCTAAGAGAGTTGAATCTATGTTGAGATTCAGCGAGTCAGAAACACGTTTCTTCTAGGAGCTGCGTTGGGATATTCCCGAGTGAAGGGGACCATAGGCTGTACAGAGAAATATCTGCTTCTAAAACCAAAACGGAGCTATCTAACTGAATGGTTGTCAATGTGTGCTTTCAACTGACAGAGTTAAACTCACGTGTGGATTCAGCGGTTTGCCAACCCTTTCTGTGCAGAATCCCAAAACCGGTATTTCCAGTCCAATGCCGGCATACGTACTAAAGAGCAGGAAACTTCGTCTAAAACTCAGGAGAAACGTTTCCTTGAAACTGCTCTGCTGTGCGTTCGTTCACCTAAGAGAGTTGAATCTATGTTGAGATTCAGCGAGTCAGAAACACGTTTCTTCTAGGAGCTGCGTTGGGATATTCCCGAGTGAATGGGACCATAGGCTGTACAGAGAAATATCTGCTTCTAAAACCAAAACGGAGCTATCTAACTGAATGGTTGTCAATGTGTGCATTCAACAGACAGAGTTAAACTCACGTGTGGATTCAGCGGTTTGCAAACCCTTTCTGTGCAGAATCCCAAAACCGGTATTTCCAGCCCAATGCCGGCATACGTACTAAACAGCAGGAAACTTCGTCTAAATCTCAGGAGAAACGATTCCTTGAAACTGCTCTGCTGTGCGTTCGTTCACCTAAGAGAGTTGAATCTATGTTGAGATTCAGCGAGTCAGAAACACGTTTCTTCTAGGAGCTGCGTTGGGATATTCCCGAGTGAAGGGGACCTTAGGCTGTACAGAGAAATATCTGCTTCTAAAACCAAAACGGAGCTATCTAACTGAATGGTTGTCAATGTGTGCCTTCAACTGACAGAGTTAAACTCACGTGTGGATTCAGCGGTTTGCAAACCCTTTCTGTGCAGAATCCCAAAACCGGTATTTCCAGTCCAATGCCGGCATACGTACTAAAGAGCAGGAAACTTCGTCTAAAACTCAGGAGAAACGTTTCCTTGAAACTGCTCTACTGTGCGTTCGTTCACCTAAGAGAGTTGAATCTACGTTGAGATTCAGCGAGTCAGAAACACGTTTCTTCTAGGAGCTGCGTTGGGATATTCCCGAGTGAATGGGACCATAGGCTGTACAGAGAAATATCTGCTTCTAAAACCAAAACGGAGCTATCTAACTGAATGGTTGTCAATGTGTGCATTCAACTGACAGAGGTAAAGTCACGTGTGGATTCAGCGGTTTGCCAACCCTTTCTGTGCAGAATCCCAAAACCGGTATTTCCAGCCCAATGCCGGCATACGTACGAAACAGCAGGAAACTTCGTCTAAAACTCAGGAGAAACGTTTCCTTGAAACTGCTCTGCTGTGCGTTCGTTCACCTAAGAGAGTTGAATCTATGTTGAGATTCAGCGATTCAGAAACACGTTTCTTCGAGGAGCTGCGTTGGGATATTCCCGAGTGAATGGGACCATAGGCTGTACAGGGAAATATCTGCTTCTAAAACCAAAACGGAGCTATCTAACTGAATGGTTGTCAATGTGTGCATTCAACTGACACAGTTAAACTCACGTGTTGATTCAGCGGTTTGCCAACCCTTTCTGTGCAGAATCCCAAAACCGGTATTTCCAGCCCAATGCCGGCATACGTACTAAACAGCTGGAAACTTCGTCTAAAACTCAGGAGAAACGTTTCCTTGAAACTGCTCTGCTGTGCGTTCGTTCACCTAAGAGAGTTGAATCTATGTTGAGATTCAGCGAGTCAGAAACACGTTTCTTCTTGGAGCTGCGTTGGGATATTCCCGAGTGAAGGGGACCATAGGCTGTACAGAGAAATATCTGCTTCTAGAATCAAAACGGAGCTATCTAACTGAATGGTTGTCAATGTGCGCATTCAACTGACAGAGTTAAACTCACGTGTGGATTCAGCGGTTTGCCAACCCTTTCTGTGCAGAATCCCAAAACCGGTATTTCCAGCCCAATGCCGGCATACGTACTAAAGAGCAGGAAACTTCGTTTAAAACTCAGGAGAAACGTTTCCTTGAAACTGCTCTGCTGTGCGTTCGTTCACCTAAGAGAGTTGAATCTATGTTGAGATTCAGCGAGTCAGAAACACGTTTCTTCTAGGAGCTGCGTGGGGATATACCCGAGTGAATGGGACCATAGGCTGTACAGAGAAATATCTGCTTCTAAAACCAAAACGGAGTTATCTAACTGAATGGTTGTCAATGTGTGCATTCAACTGACAGAGGTAAAGTCACGTGTGGATTCAGCGGTTTGCCAACCCTTGCTGTGCAGAATCCCAAAACCGGTATTTCCAGCCCAATGTCGGCATGCGTACTAAACAGCTGGAAACTTCGTCTAAAACTCAGGAGAAACGTTTCCTTGAAACTGCTCTGCTGTGCGTTCGTTCACCTAAGAGAGTTGAATCTATGTTGAGATTCAGCGAGTCAGAAACACGTTTCTTCTAGGAGCTGCGTTGGGATATTCCCGAGTGAATGGGACCATAGGCTGTACAGAGAAATATCTGCTTCTAAAACCAAAACGGAGCTATCTAACTGAATGGTTGTCAATGTGCGCATTCAACTGACAGAGTTAAACTCACGTGTGGATTCAGCGGTTTGCCAACCCTTTCTGTGCAGAATCCCAAAACCGGTATTTCCAGCCCAATGCCGGCATACGTACTAAAGAGCAGGAAACTTCGTCTAAAACTCAGGAGAAACGTTTCCTTGAAACTGCTCTGCTGTGCGTTCGTTCACCTAAGAGAATTGAATCTATGTTGAGATTCAGCGAGTCAGAAACACGTTTCTTCTAGGAGCTGCGTGGGGATATACCCGAGTGAATGGGACCATAGGCTGTACAGAGAAATATCTGCTTCTAAAACCAAAACGGAGCTATCTAACTGAATGGTTGTCAATGTGTGCATTCAACTGACAGAGGTAAAGTCACGTGTGGATTCAGCGGTTTGCCAACCCTTTCTGTGCAGAATCCCAAAGCCGGTATATCCAGCCCAATGCCGGCATACGTACTAAAGAGCAGGAAACTTCGTCTAAAACTCAGGAGAAACGTTTCCTTGAAACTGCTCTGCTGTGCGTTCGTTCACCTAAGAGAGTTGAATCTACGTTGAGATTCAGCGAGTCAGAAACACGTTTCTTCTAGGAGCTGCGTTGGGATATTCCCGAGTGAATGGGACCATAGGCTGTACAGAGAAATATCTGCTTCTAAAACCAAAACGGAGCTATCTAACTGAATGGTTGTCAATGTGTGCATTCAACTGATAGAGGTAAAGTCACGTGTGGATTCAGCGGTTTGCCAACCCTTGCTGTGCAGAATCCCAAAACCGGTATTTCCAGCCCAATGTCGGCATGCGTATTAAACAGCTGGAAACTTCGTCTAAAACTCAGGAGAAACGTTTCCTTGAAACTGCTCTGCTGTGCGTTCGTTCACCTAAGAGAGTTGAATCTATGTTGAGATTCAGCGAGTCAGAAACACGTTTCTTCTAGGTGCTGCGTTGGGATATTCCCGAGTGAATGGGACCATAGGCTGTACAGAGAAATATCTGCTTCTAAAATCAAAACGGAGCTATCTAACTGAATGGTTGTCAATGTGTGCATTCAACTGACAGAGTTAAACTCACGTGTGGATTCAGCGGTTTGCCAACCCTTTCTGTGCAGAATCCCAAAACCGGTATTTCCAGCCCAATGCCGGCATACGTACTAAACAGCTGGAAACTTCGTCTAAAACTCAGGAGAAACGTTTCCTTGAAACTGTTCTGCTGTGCGTTCGTTCACCTAAGAGAGTTGAATCTATGTTGAGATTCAGCGAGTCAGAAACACGTTTCTTCTTGGAGCTGCGTTGGGATATTCCCGAGTGAATGGGACCATAGGCTGTACAGAGAAATATCTGCTTCTAGAATCAAAACGGAGCTATCTAACTGAATGGTTGTCAATGTGCGCATTCAACTGACAGAGTTAAACTCACGTGTGGATTCAGCGGTTTGCCAACCCTTTCTGTGCAGAATCCCAAAACCGGTATTTCCAGCCCAATGCCGGCATACGTACTAAAGAGCAGGAAACTTCGTCTAAAACTCAGGAGAAACGTTTCCTTGAAACTGCTCTGCTGTGCGTTCGTTCACCTAAGAGAGTTGAATCTATGTTGAGATTCAGCGAGTCAGAAACACGTTTCTTCTAGGAGCTGCGTGGGGATATACCCGAGTGAATGGGACCATAGGCTGTACAGAGAAATATCTGCTTCTAAAACCAAAACGGAGCTATCTAACTGAATGGTTGTCAATGTGTGCATTCAACTGAGAGAGGTAAAGTCACGTGTGGATTCAGCGGTTTGCCAACCCTTTCTGTGCAGAATCCCAAAGCCGGTATATCCAGCCCAATGCCGGCATACGTACTAAAGAGCAGGAAACTTCGTCTAAAACTCAGGAGAAACGTTTCCTTGAAACTGCTCTGCTGTGCGTTCGTTCACCTAAGAGAGTTGAATCTACGTTGAGATTCAGCGAGTCAGAAACACGTTTCTTCTAGGAGCTGCGTGGGGATATACCCGAGTGAATGGGACCATAGGCTGTACAGAGAAATATCTGCTTCTAAAACCAAAACGGAGCTATCTAACTGAATGGTTGTCAATGTGTGCATTCAACTGAGAGAGGTAAAGTCACGTGTGGATTCAGCGGTTTGCCAACCCTTTCTGTGCAGAATCCCAAAGCCGGTATATCCAGCCCAATGCCGGCATACGTACTAAAGAGCAGGAAACTTCGTCTAAAACTCAGGAGAAACGTTTCCTTGAAACTGCTCTGCTGTGCGTTCGTTCACCTAAGAGAGTTGAATCTATGTTGAGATTCAGCGATTCAGAAACACGTTTCTTCGAGGAGCTGCGTTGGGATATTCCCGAGTGAATGGGACCATAGACTGTACAGGGAAATATCTGCTTCTAAAACCAAAACGGAGCTATCTAACTGAATGGTTGTCAATGTGTGCATTCAACTGAGAGAGGTAAAGTCACGTGTGGATTCAGCGGTTTGCCAACCCTTTCTGTGCAGAATCCCAAAGCCGGTATATCCAGCCCAATGCCGGCATACGTACTAAAGAGCAGGAAACTTCGTCTAAAACTCAGGAGAAACGTTTCCTTGAAACTGCTCTGCTGTGCGTTCGTTCACCTAAGAGAGTTGAATCTACGTTGAGATTCAGCGAGTCAGAAACACGTTTCTTCTAGGAGCTGCGTGGGGATATACCCGATTGAATGGGACCATAGGCTGTACAGAGAAATATCTGCTTCTAAAACCAAAACGGAGCTATCTAACTGAATGGTTGTCAATGTGTGCATTCAACTGAGAGAGGTAAAGTCACGTGTGGATTCAGCGGTTTGCCAACCCTTTCTGTGCAGAATCCCAAAGCCGGTATATCCAGCCCAATGCCGGCATACGTACTAAAGAGCAGGAAACTTCGTCTAAAACTCAGGAGAAACGTTTCCTTGAAACTGCTCTGCTGTGCGTTCGTTCACCTAAGAGAGTTCAATCTACGTTGAGATTCAGCGAGTCAGAAACACGTTTCTTCTAGGAGCTGCGTGGGGATATACCCGAGTGAATGGGACCATAGGCTGTACAGAGAAATATCTGCTTCTAAAACCAAAACGGAGCTATCTAACTGAATGGTTGTCAATGTGTGCATTCAACTGAGAGAGGTAAAGTCACGTGTGGATTCAGCGGTTTGCCAACCCTTTCTGTGCAGAATCCCAAAGCCGGTATATCCAGCCCAATGCCGGCATACGTACTAAAGAGCAGGAAACTTCGTCTAAAACTCAGGAGAAACGTTTCCTTGAAACTGCTCTACTGTGCGTTCGTTCACCTAAGAGAGTTGAATCTACGTTGAGATTCAGCGAGTCAGAAACACGTTTCTTCTAGGAGCTGCGTTGGGATATTCCCGAGTGAATGGGACCATAGGCTGTACAGAGAAATATCTGCTTCTAAAACCAAAACGGAGCTATCTAACTGAATGGTTGTCAATGTGTGCATTCAACTGACAGAGGTAAAGTCACGTGTGGATTCAGCGGTTTGCCAACCCTTTCTGTGCAGAATCCCAAAACCGGTATTTCCAGCCCAATGCCGGCATACGTACGAAACAGCAGGAAACTTCGTCTAAAACTCAGGAGAAACGTTTCCTTGAAACTGCTCTGCTGTGCGTTCGTTCACCTAAGAGAGTTGAATCTATGTTGAGATTCAGCGATTCAGAAACACGTTTCTTCGAGGAGCTGCGTTGGGATATTCCCGAGTGAATGGGACCATAGACTGTACAGGGAAATATCTGCTTCTAAAACCAAAACGGAGCTATCTAACTGAATGGTTGTCAATGTGTGCATTCAACTGAGACAGTTAAACTCACGTGTTGATTCAGCGGTTTGCCAACCCTTTCTGTGGAGAATCCCAAAACCGGTATTTCCAGCCCAATGCCGGCATACGTACTAAACAGCTGGAAACTTCGTCTAAAACTCAGGAGAAACGTTTCCTTGAAACTGCTCTGCTGTGCGTTCGTTCACCTAAGAGAGTTGAATCTATGTTGAGATTCAGCGAGTCAGAAACACGTTTCTTCTTGGAGCTGCGTTGGGATATTCCCGAGTGAAGGGGACCATAGGCTGTACAGAGAAATATCTGCTTCTAGAATCAAAACGGAGCTATCTAACTGAATGGTTGTCAATGTGCTCATTCAACTGACAGAGTTAAACTCACGTGTGGATTCAGCGGTTTGCCAACCCTTTCTGTGCAGAATCCCAAAACCGGTATTTCCAGCCCAATGTCGGCATACGTACTAAAGAGCAGGAAACTTCGTCTAAAACTCAGGAGAAACGTTTCCTTGAAACTGCTCTGCTGTGCGTTCGTTCACCTAAGAGAGTTGAATCTATGTTGAGATTCAGCGAGTCAGAAACACGTTTCTTCTAGGAGCTGCGTGGGGATATACCCGAGTGAATGGGACCATAGGCTGTACAGAGAAGTATCTGCTTCTAAAACCAAAACGGAGTTATCTAACTGAATGGTTGTCAATGTGTGCATTCAACTGACAGAGGTAAAGTCACGTGTGGATTCAGCGGTTTGCCAACCCTTGCTGTGCAGAATCCCAAAACCGGTATTTCCAGCCCAATGTCGGCATGCGTACTAAACAGCTGGAAACTTCGTCTAAAACTCAGGAGAAACGTTTCCTTGAAACTGCTCTGCTGTGCGTTCGTTCACCTAAGAGAGTTGAATCTATGTTGAGATTCAGCGAGTCAGAAACACGTTTCTTCTAGGAGCTGCGTTGGGATATTCCCGAGTGAATGGGACCATAGGCTGTACAGAGAAATATCTGCTTCTAAAACCAAAACGGAGCTATCTAACTGAATGGTTGTCAATGTGCGCATTCAACTGACAGAGTTAAACTCACGTGTGGATTCAGCGGTTTGCCAACCCTTTCTGTGCAGAATCCCAAAACCGGTATTTCCAGCCCAAAGCCGGCATACGTACTAAAGAGCAGGAAACTTCGTCTAAAACTCAGGAGAAACGTTTCCTTGAAACTGCTCTGCTGTGCGTTCGTTCACCTAAGAGAGTTGAATCTATGTTGAGATTCAGCGAGTCAGAAACACGTTTCTTCTAGGAGCTGCGTGGGGATATACCCGAGTGAATGGGACCATAGGCTG
The DNA here is from genome assembly GCF_030222135.1 of Aotus nancymaae. Classification (NCBI taxonomy): domain Eukaryota; kingdom Metazoa; phylum Chordata; class Mammalia; order Primates; family Aotidae; genus Aotus; species Aotus nancymaae. The sequence continues at coordinate 548,379 of NW_026988514.1, read as the reverse complement.
TACAGAGAAATATCTGCTTCTAAAACCAAAACGGAGCTATCTAACTGAATGCTTGTCAATGTGTGCATTCAACTGACAGAGGTAAAGTCACGTGTGGATTCAGCGGTTTGCCAACCCTTTCTGTGCAGAATCCCAAAGCCGGTATATCCAGCCCAATGCCGGCATACGTACTAAAGAGCAGGAAACTTCGTCTAAAACTCAGGAGAAACGTTTCCTTGAAACTGCTCTGCTGTGCGTTCGTTCACCTAAGAAAGTTGAATCTACGTTGAGATTCAGCGAGTCAGAAACACGTTTCTTCTAGGAGCTGCGTTGGCATATTCCCGAGTGAATGGGACCATAGGCTGTACAGAGAAATATCTGCTTCTAAAACCAAAACGGAGCTATCTAACTGAATGGTTGTCAATGTGTGCATTCAACTGATAGAGGTAAAGTCACGTGTGGATTCAGCGGTTTGCCAACCCTTGCTGTGCAGAATCCCAAAACCGGTATTTCCAGCCCAATGTCGGCATGCGTACTAAACAGCTGGAAACTTCGTCTAAAACTCAGGAGAAACGTTTCCTTGAAACTGCTCTGCTGTGCGTTCGTTCACCTAAGAGAGTTGAATCTATGTTGAGATTCAGCGAGTCAGAAACACGTTTCTTCTAGGAGCTGCGTTGGGATATTCCCGAGTGAATGGGACCATAGGCTGTACAGAGAAATATCTGCTTCTAAAACCAAAACGGAGCTATCTAACTGAATGGTTGTCAATGTGTGCATTCAACTGACAGAGTTAAACTCACGTGTGGATTCAGCGGTTTGCCAACCCTTTCTGTGCAGAATCCCAAAACCGGTATTTCCAGCCCAATGCCGGCATACGTACTAAACAGCTGGAAATTTCGTCTAAAACTCAGGAGAAACGTTTCCTTGAAACTGTTCTGCTGTGCGTTCGTTCACCTAAGAGAGTTGAATCTATGTTGAGATTCAGCGAGTCAGAAACACGTTTCTTCTTGGAGCTGCGATGGGATATTCCCGAGTGAAGGGGACCATAGGCTGTACAGAGAAATATCTGCTTCTAGAATCAAAACGGAGCTATCTAACTGAATGGTTGTCAATGTGCGCATTCAACTGACAGAGTTAAACTCACGTGTGGATTCAGCGGTTTGCCAACCCTTTCTGTGCAGAATCCCAAAACCGGTATTTCCAGCCCAATGCCGGCATACGTACTAAAGAGCAGGAAACTTCGTCTAAAACTCAGGAGAAACGTTTCCTTGAAACTGCTCTGCTGTGCGTTCGTTCACCTAAGAGAGTTGAATCTATGTTGAGATTCAGCGAGTCAGAAAAACGTTTCTTCTTGGAGCTGCGTTGGGATATTCCCGAGTGAAGGGGACCATAGGCTGTACAGAGAAATATCTGCTTCTAGAATCAAAACGGAGCTATCTAACTGAATGGTTGTCAATGTGCTCATTCAACTGACAGAGTTAAACTCACGTGTGGATTCAGCGGTTTGCCAACCCTTTCTGTGCAGAATCCCAAAACCGGTATTTCCAGCCCAATGTCGGCATACGTACTAAAGAGCAGGAAACTTCGTCTAAAACTCAGGAGAAACGTTTCCTTGAAACTGCTCTGCTGTGCGTTCGTTCACCTAAGAGAGTTGAATCTATGTTGAGATTCAGCGAGTCAGAAACACGTTTCTTCTAGGAGCTGCGTGGGGATATACCCGAGTGAATGGGACCATAGGCTGTACAGAGAAGTATCTGCTTCTAAAACCAAAACGGAGTTATCTAACTGAATGGTTGTCAATGTGTGCATTCAACTGACAGAGGTAAAGTCACGTGTGGATTCAGCGGTTTGCCAACCCTTGCTGTGCAGAATCCCAAAACCGGTATTTCCAGCCCAATGTCGGCATGCGTACTAAACAGCTGGAAACTTCGTCTAAAACTCAGGAGAAACGTTTCCTTGAAACTGCTCTGCTGTGCGTTCGTTCACCTAAGAGAGTTGAATCTATGTTGAGATTCAGCGAGTCAGAAACACGTTTCTTCTAGGAGCTGCGTTGGGATATTCCCGAGTGAATGGGACCATAGGCTGTACAGAGAAATATCTGCTTCTAAAACCAAAACGGAGCTATCTAACTGAATGGTTGTCAATGTGCGCATTCAACTGACAGAGTTAAACTCACGTGTGGATTCAGCGGTTTGCCAACCCTTTCTGTGCAGAATCCCAAAACCGGTATTTCCAGCCCAAAGCCGGCATACGTACTAAAGAGCAGGAAACTTCGTCTAAAACTCAGGAGAAACGTTTCCTTGAAACTGCTCTGCTGTGCGTTCGTTCACCTAAGAGAGTTGAATCTATGTTGAGATTCAGCGAGTCAGAAACACGTTTCTTCTAGGAGCTGCGTGGGGATATACCCGAGTGAATGGGACCATAGGCTGTACAGAGAAATATCTGCTTCTAAAACCAAAACGGAGCTATCTAACTGAATGCTTGTCAATGTGTGCATTCAACTGACAGAGGTAAAGTCACGTGTGGATTCAGCGGTTTGCCAACCCTTTCTGTGCAGAATCCCAAAGCCGGTATATCCAGCCCAATGCCGGCATACGTACTAAAGAGCAGGAAACTTCGTCTAAAACTCAGGAGAAACGTTTCCTTGAAACTGCTCTGCTGTGCGTTCGTTCACCTAAGAAAGTTGAATCTACGTTGAGATTCAGCGAGTCAGAAACACGTTTCTTCTAGGAGCTGCGTTGGCATATTCCCGAGTGAATGGGACCATAGGCTGTACAGAGAAATATCTGCTTCTAAAACCAAAACGGAGCTATCTAACTGAATGGTTGTCAATGTGTGCATTCAACTGATAGAGGTAAAGTCACGTGTGGATTCAGCGGTTTGCCAACCCTTGCTGTGCAGAATCCCAAAACCGGTATTTCCAGCCCAATGTCGGCATGCGTACTAAACAGCTGGAAACTTCGTCTAAAACTCAGGAGAAACGTTTCCTTGAAACTGCTCTGCTGTGCGTTCGTTCACCTAAGAGAGTTGAATCTATGTTGAGATTCAGCGAGTCAGAAACACGTTTCTTCTAGGAGCTGCGTTGGGATATTCCCGAGTGAATGGGACCATAGGCTGTACAGAGAAATATCTGCTTCTAAAACCAAAACGGAGCTATCTAACTGAATGGTTGTCAATGTGTGCATTCAACTGACAGAGTTAAACTCACGTGTGGATTCAGCGGTTTGCCAACCCTTTCTGTGCAGAATCCCAAAACCGGTATTTCCAGCCCAATGCCGGCATACGTACTAAACAGCTGGAAATTTCGTCTAAAACTCAGGAGAAACGTTTCCTTGAAACTGTTCTGCTGTGCGTTCGTTCACCTAAGAGAGTTGAATCTATGTTGAGATTCAGCGAGTCAGAAACACGTTTCTTCTTGGAGCTGCGATGGGATATTCCCGAGTGAAGGGGACCATAGGCTGTACAGAGAAATATCTGCTTCTAGAATCAAAACGGAGCTATCTAACTGAATGGTTGTCAATGTGCGCATTCAACTGACAGAGTTAAACTCACGTGTGGATTCAGCGGTTTGCCAACCCTTTCTGTGCAGAATCCCAAAACCGGTATTTCCAGCCCAATGCCGGCATACGTACTAAAGAGCAGGAAACTTCGTCTAAAACTCAGGAGAAACGTTTCCTTGAAACTGCTCTGCTGTGCGTTCGTTCACCTAAGAGAGTTGAATCTATGTTGAGATTCAGCGAGTCAGAAAAACGTTTCTTCTTGGAGCTGCGTTGGGATATTCCCGAGTGAAGGGGACCATAGGCTGTACAGAGAAATATCTGCTTCTAGAATCAAAACGGAGCTATCTAACTGAATGGTTGTCAATGTGCTCATTCAACTGACAGAGTTAAACTCACGTGTGGATTCAGCGGTTTGCCAACCCTTTCTGTGCAGAATCCCAAAACCGGTATTTCCAGCCCAATGTCGGCATACGTACTAAAGAGCAGGAAACTTCGTCTAAAACTCAGGAGAAACGTTTCCTTGAAACTGCTCTGCTGTGCGTTCGTTCACCTAAGAGAGTTGAATCTATGTTGAGATTCAGCGAGTCAGAAACACGTTTCTTCTAGGAGCTGCGTGGGGATATACCCGAGTGAATGGGACCATAGGCTGTACAGAGAAGTATCTGCTTCTAAAACCAAAACGGAGTTATCTAACTGAATGGTTGTCAATGTGTGCATTCAACTGACAGAGGTAAAGTCACGTGTGGATTCAGCGGTTTGCCAACCCTTGCTGTGCAGAATCCCAAAACCGGTATTTCCAGCCCAATGTCGGCATGCGTACTAAACAGCTGGAAACTTCGTCTAAAACTCAGGAGAAACGTTTCCTTGAAACTGCTCTGCTGTGCGTTCGTTCACCTAAGAGAGTTGAATCTATGTTGAGATTCAGCGAGTCAGAAACACGTTTCTTCTAGGAGCTGCGTTGGGATATTCCCGAGTGAATGGGACCATAGGCTGTACAGAGAAATATCTGCTTCTAAAACCAAAACGGAGCTATCTAACTGAATGGTTGTCAATGTGCGCATTCAACTGACAGAGTTAAACTCACGTGTGGATTCAGCGGTTTGCCAACCCTTTCTGTGCAGAATCCCAAAACCGGTATTTCCAGCCCAAAGCCGGCATACGTACTAAAGAGCAGGAAACTTCGTCTAAAACTCAGGAGAAACGTTTCCTTGAAACTGCTCTGCTGTGCGTTCGTTCACCTAAGAGAGTTGAATCTATGTTGAGATTCAGCGAGTCAGAAACACGTTTCTTCTAGGAGCTGCGTGGGGATATACCCGAGTGAATGGGACCATAGGCTGTACAGAGAAATATCTGCTTCTAAAACCAAAACGGAGCTATCTAACTGAATGCTTGTCAATGTGTGCATTCAACTGACAGAGGTAAAGTCACGTGTGGATTCAGCGGTTTGCCAACCCTTTCTGTGCAGAATCCCAAAGCCGGTATATCCAGCCCAATGCCGGCATACGTACTAAAGAGCAGGAAACTTCGTCTAAAACTCAGGAGAAACGTTTCCTTGAAACTGCTCTGCTGTGCGTTCGTTCACCTAAGAAAGTTGAATCTACGTTGAGATTCAGCGAGTCAGAAACACGTTTCTTCTAGGAGCTGCGTTGGCATATTCCCGAGTGAATGGGACCATAGGCTGTACAGAGAAATATCTGCTTCTAAAACCAAAACGGAGCTATCTAACTGAATGGTTGTCAATGTGTGCATTCAACTGATAGAGGTAAAGTCACGTGTGGATTCAGCGGTTTGCCAACCCTTGCTGTGCAGAATCCCAAAACCGGTATTTCCAGCCCAATGTCGGCATGCGTACTAAACAGCTGGAAACTTCGTCTAAAACTCAGGAGAAACGTTTCCTTGAAACTGCTCTGCTGTGCGTTCGTTCACCTAAGAGAGTTGAATCTATGTTGAGATTCAGCGAGTCAGAAACACGTTTCTTCTAGGAGCTGCGTTGGGATATTCCCGAGTGAATGGGACCATAGGCTGTACAGAGAAATATCTGCTTCTAAAACCAAAACGGAGCTATCTAACTGAATGGTTGTCAATGTGTGCATTCAACTGACAGAGTTAAACTCACGTGTGGATTCAGCGGTTTGCCAACCCTTTCTGTGCAGAATCCCAAAACCGGTATTTCCAGCCCAATGCCGGCATACGTACTAAACAGCTGGAAATTTCGTCTAAAACTTAGGAGAAACGTTTCCTTGAAACTGTTCTGCTGTGCGTTCGTTCACCTAAGAGAGTTGAATCTATGTTGAGATTCAGCGAGTCAGAAACACGTTTCTTCTTGGAGCTGCGATGGGATATTCCCGAGTGAAGGGGACCATAGGCTGTACAGAGAAATATCTGCTTCTAGAATCAAAACGGAGCTATCTAACTGAATGGTTGTCAATGTGCGCATTCAACTGACAGAGTTAAACTCACGTGTGGATTCAGCGGTTTGCCAACCCTTTCTGTGCAGAATCCCAAAACCGGTATTTCCAGCCCAATGCCGGCATACGTACTAAAGAGCAGGAAACTTCGTCTAAAACTCAGGAGAAACGTTTCCTTGAAACTGCTCTGCTGTGCGTTCGTTCACCTAAGAGAGTTGAATCTATGTTGAGATTCAGCGAGTCAGAAAAACGTTTCTTCTTGGAGCTGCGTTGGGATATTCCCTAGTGAAGGGGACCATAGGCTGTACAGAGAAATATCTGCTTCTAGAATCAAAACGGAGCTATCTAACTGAATGGTTGTCAATGTGCGCATTCAACTGACAGAGTTAAACTCACGTGTGGATTCAGCGGTTTGCCAACCCTTTCTGTGCAGAATCCCAAAACCGGTATTTCCAGCCCAATGCCGGCATACGTACTAAAGAGCAGGAAACTTCGTCTAAAACTCAGGAGAAACGTTTCCTTGAAACTGCTCTGCTGTGTGTTCGCTCACCTAAGAGAGTTGAATCTATGTTGAGATTCAGCGAGTCAGAAACACGTTTCTTCTAGGAGCTGCGTGGGGATATACCCGAGTGAATGGGACCATAGGCTGTACAGAGAAATATCTGCTTCTAAAACCAAAACGGAGCTATCTAACTGAATGGTTGTCAATGTGTGCATTCAACTGACAGAGGTAAACTCACGTGTGCATTCAGCGGTTTGCCAACCCTTTCTGTGCAGAATCCCAAAGCCGGTATTTCCAGCCCAATGCCGACATACGTACTAAACAGCAGGAAACTTCGTCTAAAACTCAGGAGAAACGTTTCCTTGAAACTGCTCTGCTGTGCGTTCGTTCACCTAACAGAGTTGAATCTACGTTGAGATTCAGCGAGTCAGAAACACGTTTCTTCTAGGGGCTGCGTTGGCATATTCCCGAGTGAAGGGGACCATAGGCTGTACAGAGAAATATCTGCTTCTAAAACCAAAACGGAGCTATCTATCTGAATGGTTGTCAATGTGTGCATTCACCAGACAGAGGTAAAGTCACGTGTGGATTCAGCGGTTTGCCAACCCTTTCTGTGCAGAATCCCAAAGCCGGTATATCCAGCCCAATGCCGGCATACGTACTAAAGTGCAGGAAACTTCGTCTAAAACTCAGGAGAAACGTTTCCTTGAAACTGCTCTACTGTGCGTTCGTTCACCTAAGAGAGTTGAATCTACGTTGAGATTCAGCGAGTCAGAAACACGTTTCTTCTAGGAGCTGCGTTGGGATATTCCCGAGTGAATGGGACCATAGGCTGTACAGAGAAATATCTGCTTCTAAAACCAAAACGGAGCTATCTAACTGAATGGTTGTCAATGTGTGCATTCAACTGACAGAGGTAAAGTCACGTGTGGATTCAGCGGTTTGCCAACCCTTTCTGTGCAGAATCCCAAAACCGGTATTTCCAGCCCAATGTCGGCATACGTACTAAAGAGCAGGAAACTTCGTCTAAAACTCAGGAGAAACGTTTCCTTGAAACTGCTCTGCTGTGCGTTCGTTCACCTAAGAGAGTTGAATCTATGTTGAGATTCAGCGAGTCAGAAACACGTTTCTTCTAGGAGCTGCGTGGGGATATACCCGAGTGAATGGGACCATAGGCTGTACAGAGAAGTATCTGCTTCTAAAACCAAAACGGAGTTATCTAACTGAATGGTTGTCAATGTGTGCATTCAACTGACAGAGGTAAAGTCACGTGTGGATTCAGCGGTTTGCCAACCCTTGCTGTGCAGAATCCCAAAACCGGTATTTCCAGCCCAATGTCGGCATGCGTACTAAACAGCTGGAAACTTCGTCTAAAACTCAGGAGAAACGTTTCCTTGAAACTGCTCTGCTGTGCGTTCGTTCACCTAAGAGAGTTGAATCTATGTTGAGATTCAGCGAGTCAGAAACACGTTTCTTCTAGGAGCTGCGTTGGGATATTCCCGAGTGAATGGGACCATAGGCTGTACAGAGAAATATCTGCTTCTAAAACCAAAACGGAGCTATCTAACTGAATGGTTGTCAATGTGCGCATTCAACTGACAGAGTTAAACTCACGTGTGGATTCAGCGGTTTGCCAACCCTTTCTGTGCAGAATCCCAAAACCGGTATTTCCAGCCCAAAGCCGGCATACGTACTAAAGAGCAGGAAACTTCGTCTAAAACTCAGGAGAAACGTTTCCTTGAAACTGCTCTGCTGTGCGTTCGTTCACCTAAGAGAGTTGAATCTATGTTGAGATTCAGCGAGTCAGAAACACGTTTCTTCTAGGAGCTGCGTGGGGATATACCCGAGTGAATGGGACCATAGGCTGTACAGAGAAATATCTGCTTCTAAAACCAAAACGGAGCTATCTAACTGAATGCTTGTCAATGTGTGCATTCAACTGACAGAGGTAAAGTCACGTGTGGATTCAGCGGTTTGCCAACCCTTTCTGTGCAGAATCCCAAAGCCGGTATATCCAGCCCAATGCCGGCATACGTACTAAAGAGCAGGAAACTTCGTCTAAAACTCAGGAGAAACGTTTCCTTGAAACTGCTCTGCTGTGCGTTCGTTCACCTAAGAAAGTTGAATCTACGTTGAGATTCAGCGAGTCAGAAACACGTTTCTTCTAGGAGCTGCGTTGGCATATTCCCGAGTGAATGGGACCATAGGCTGTACAGAGAAATATCTGCTTCTAAAACCAAAACGGAGCTATCTAACTGAATGGTTGTCAATGTGTGCATTCAACTGATAGAGGTAAAGTCACGTGTGGATTCAGCGGTTTGCCAACCCTTGCTGTGCAGAATCCCAAAACCGGTATTTCCAGCCCAATGTCGGCATGCGTACTAAACAGCTGGAAACTTCGTCTAAAACTCAGGAGAAACGTTTCCTTGAAACTGCTCTGCTGTGCGTTCGTTCACCTAAGAGAGTTGAATCTATGTTGAGATTCAGCGAGTCAGAAACACGTTTCTTCTAGGAGCTGCGTTGGGATATTCCCGAGTGAATGGGACCATAGGCTGTACAGAGAAATATCTGCTTCTAAAACCAAAACGGAGCTATCTAACTGAATGGTTGTCAATGTGTGCATTCAACTGACAGAGTTAAACTCACGTGTGGATTCAGCGGTTTGCCAACCCTTTCTGTGCAGAATCCCAAAACCGGTATTTCCAGCCCAATGCCGGCATACGTACTAAACAGCTGGAAATTTCGTCTAAAACTCAGGAGAAACGTTTCCTTGAAACTGTTCTGCTGTGCGTTCGTTCACCTAAGAGAGTTGAATCTATGTTGAGATTCAGCGAGTCAGAAACACGTTTCTTCTTGGAGCTGCGATGGGATATTCCCGAGTGAAGGGGACCATAGGCTGTACAGAGAAATATCTGCTTCTAGAATCAAAACGGAGCTATCTAACTGAATGGTTGTCAATGTGCGCATTCAACTGACAGAGTTAAACTCACGTGTGGATTCAGCGGTTTGCCAACCCTTTCTGTGCAGAATCCCAAAACCGGTATTTCCAGCCCAATGCCGGCATACGTACTAAAGAGCAGGAAACTTCGTCTAAAACTCAGGAGAAACGTTTCCTTGAAACTGCTCTGCTGTGCGTTCGTTCACCTAAGAGAGTTGAATCTATGTTGAGATTCAGCGAGTCAGAAAAACGTTTCTTCTTGGAGCTGCGTTGGGATATTCCCTAGTGAAGGGGACCATAGGCTGTACAGAGAAATATCTGCTTCTAGAATCAAAACGGAGCTATCTAACTGAATGGTTGTCAATGTGCGCATTCAACTGACAGAGTTAAACTCACGTGTGGATTCAGCGGTTTGCCAACCCTTTCTGTGCAGAATCCCAAAACCGGTATTTCCAGCCCAATGCCGGCATACGTACTAAAGAGCAGGAAACTTCGTCTAAAACTCAGGAGAAACGTTTCCTTGAAACTGCTCTGCTGTGTGTTCGCTCACCTAAGAGAGTTGAATCTATGTTGAGATTCAGCGAGTCAGAAACACGTTTCTTCTAGGAGCTGCGTGGGGATATACCCGAGTGAATGGGACCATAGGCTGTACAGAGAAATATCTGCTTCTAAAACCAAAACGGAGCTATCTAACTGAATGGTTGTCAATGTGTGCATTCAACTGACAGAGGTAAACTCACGTGTGCATTCAGCGGTTTGCCAACCCTTTCTGTGCAGAATCCCAAAGCCGGTATTTCCAGCCCAATGCCGACATACGTACTAAACAGCAGGAAACTTCGTCTAAAACTCAGGAGAAACGTTTCCTTGAAACTGCTCTGCTGTGCGTTCGTTCACCTAACAGAGTTGAATCTACGTTGAGATTCAGCGAGTCAGAAACACGTTTCTTCTAGGGGCTGCGTTGGCATATTCCCGAGTGAAGGGGACCATAGGCTGTACAGAGAAATATCTGCTTCTAAAACCAAAACGGAGCTATCTAACTGAATGGTTGTCAATGTGTGCATTCACCAGACAGAGGTAAAGTCACGTGTGGATTCAGCGGTTTGCCAACCCTTTCTGTGCAGAATCCCAAAGCCGGTATATCCAGCCCAATGCCGGCATACGTACTAAAGTGCAGGAAACTTCGTCTAAAACTCAGGAGAAACGTTTCCTTGAAACTGCTCTACTGTGCGTTCGTTCACCTAAGAGAGTTGAATCTACGTTGAGATTCAGCGAGTCAGAAACACGTTTCTTCTAGGAGCTGCGTTGGGATATTCCCGAGTGAATGGGACCATAGGCTGTACAGAGAAATATCTGCTTCTAAAACCAAAACGGAGCTATCTAACTGAATGGTTGTCAATGTGTGCATTCAACTGACAGAGGTAAAGTCACGTGTGGATTCAGCGGTTTGCCAACCCTTTCTGTGCAGAATCCCAAAACCGGTATTTCCAGCCCAATGCCGGCATACGTACGAAACAGCAGGAAACTTCGTCTAAAACTCAGGAGAAACGTTTAGTTGAAACTGCTCTGCTGTGCGTTCGTTCACCTAAGAGAGTTGAATCTATGTTGAGATTCAGCGATTCAGAAACACGTTTCTTCGAGGAGCTGCGTTGGGATATTCCCGAGTGAATGGGACCATAGGCTGTACAGGGAAATATCTGCTTCTAAAACCAAAACGGAGCTATCTAACTGAATGGTTGTCAATGTGTGCATTCAACTGACACAGTTAAACTCACGTGTTGATTCAGCGGTTTGCCAACCCTTTCTGTGCAGAATCCCAAAACCGGTATTTCCAGCCCAATGCCGGCATACGTACTAAACAGCTGGAAACTTCGTCTAAAACTCAGGAGAAACGTTTCCTTGAAACTGCTCTGCTGTGCGTTCGTTCACCTAAGAGAGTTGAATCTATGTTGAGATTCAGCGAGTCAGAAACACGTTTCTTCTTGGAGCTGCGTTGGGATATTCCCGAGTGAAGGGGACCATAGGCTGTACAGAGAAATATCTGCTTCTAGAATCAAAACGGAGCTATCTAACTGAATGGTTGTCAATGTGCGCATTCAACTGACAGAGTTAAACTCACGTGTGGATTCAGCGGTTTGCCAACCCTTTCTGTGCAGAATCCCAAAACCGGTATTTCCAGCCCAATGCCGGCATACGTACTAAAGAGCAGGAAACTTCGTCTAAAACTCAGGAGAAACGTTTCCTTGAAACTGCTCTGCTGTGCGTTCGTTCACCTAAGAGAGTTGAATCTATGTTGAGATTCAGCGAGTCAGAAAAACGTTTCTTCTTGGAGCTGCGTTGGGATATTCCCTAGTGAAGGGGACCATAGGCTGTACAGAGAAATATCTGCTTCTAGAATCAAAACGGAGCTATCTAACTGAATGGTTGTCAATGTGCGCATTCAACTGACAGAGTTAAACTCACGTGTGGATTCAGCGGTTTGCCAACCCTTTCTGTGCAGAATCCCAAAACCGGTATTTCCAGCCCAATGCCGGCATACGTACTAAAGAGCAGGAAACTTCGTCTAAAACTCAGGAGAAACGTTTCCTTGAAACTGCTCTGCTGTGTGTTCGTTCACCTAAGAGAGTTGAATCTATGTTGAGATTCAGCGAGTCAGAAACACGTTTCTTCTAGGAGCTGCGTGGGGATATACCCGAGTGAATGGGACCATAGGCTGTACAGAGAAATATCTGCTTCTAAAACCAAAACGGAGCTATCTAACTGAATGGTTGTCAATGTGTGCATTCAACTGACAGAGGTAAACTCACGTGTGCATTCAGCGGTTTGCCAACCCTTTCTGTGCAGAATCCCAAAGCCGGTATTTCCAGCCCAATGCCGACATACGTACTAAACAGCAGGAAACTTCGTCTAAAACTCAGGAGAAACGTTTCCTTGAAACTGCTCTGCTGTGCGTTCGTTCACCTAACAGAGTTGAATCTACGTTGAGATTCAGCGAGTCAGAAACACGTTTCTTCTTGGAGCTGCGTTGGGATATTCCCGAGTGAAGGGGACCATAGGCTGTACAGAGAAATATCTGCTTCTAGAATCAAAACGGAGCTATCTAACTGAATGGTTGTCAATGTGCGCATTCAACTGACAGAGTTAAACTCACGTGTGGATTCAGCGGTTTGCCAACCCTTTCTGTGCAGAATCCCAAAACCGGTATTTCCAGCCCAATGCCGGCATACGTACTAAAGAGCAGGAAACTTCGTCTAAAACTCAGGAGAAACGTTTCCTTGAAACTGCTCTGCTGTGCGTTCGTTCACCTAAGAGAGTTGAATCTATGTTGAGATTCAGCGAGTCAGAAAAACGTTTCTTCTTGGAGCTGCGTTGGGATATTCCCTAGTGAAGGGGACCATAGGCTGTACAGAGAAATATCTGCTTCTAGAATCAAAACGGAGCTATCTAACTGAATGGTTGTCAATGTGCGCATTCAACTGACAGAGTTAAACTCACGTGTGGATTCAGCGGTTTGCCAACCCTTTCTGTGCAGAATCCCAAAACCGGTATTTCCAGCCCAATGCCGGCATACGTACTAAAGAGCAGGAAACTTCGTCTAAAACTCAGGAGAAACGTTTCCTTGAAACTGCTCTGCTGTGTGTTCGTTCACCTAAGAGAGTTGAATCTATGTTGAGATTCAGCGAGTCAGAAACACGTTTCTTCTAGGAGCTGCGTGGGGATATACCCGAGTGAATGGGACCATAGGCTGTACAGAGAAATATCTGCTTCTAAAACCAAAACGGAGCTATCTAACTGAATGGTTGTCAATGTGTGCATTCAACTGACAGAGGTAAACTCACGTGTGCATTCAGCGGTTTGCCAACCCTTTCTGTGCAGAATCCCAAAGCCGGTATTTCCAGCCCAATGCCGACATACGTACTAAACAGCAGGAAACTTCGTCTAAAACTCAGGAGAAACGTTTCCTTGAAACTGCTCTGCTGTGCGTTCGTTCACCTAACAGAGTTGAATCTACGTTGAGATTCAGCGAGTCAGAAACACGTTTCTTCTAGGAGCTGCGTTGGCATATTCCCGAGTGAAGGGGACCATAGGCTGTACAGAGAAATATCTGCTTCTAAAACCAAAACGGAGCTATCTAACTGAATGGTTGTCAATGTGTGCATTCACCAGACAGAGGTAAAGTCACGTGTGGATTCAGCGGTTTGCCAACCCTTTCTGTGCAGAATCCCAAAGCCGGTATATCCAGCCCAATGCCGGCATACGTACTAAAGTGCAGGAAACTTCGTCTAAAACTCAGGAGAAACGTTTCCTTGAAACTGCTCTGCTGTGCGTTCGTTCACCTAACAGAGTTGAATCTACGTTGAGATTCAGCGAGTCAGAAACACGTTTCTTCTAGGGGCTGCGTTGGCATATTCCCGAGTGAAGGGGACCATAGGCTGTACAGAGAAATATCTGCTTCTAAAACCAAAACGGAGCTATCTAACTGAATGGTTGTCAATGTGTGCATTCAACTGACAGAGTTAAACTCACGTGTTGATTCAGCGGTTTGCCAACCCTTTCTGTGCAGAATCCCAAAACCGGTATTTCCAGCCCAATGCCGGCATACGTACTAAACAGCTGGAAACTTCGTCTAAAACTCAGGAGAAACGTTTCCTTGAAACTGCTCTACTGTGCGTTCGTTCACCTAAGAGAGTTGAATCTACGTTGAGATTCAGCGAGTCAGAAACACGTTTCTTCTAGGAGCTGCGTTGGGATATTCCCGAGTGAATGGGACCATAGGCTGTACAGAGAAATATCTGCTTCTAAAACCAAAACGGAGCTATCTAACTGAATGGTTGTCAATGTGTGCATTCAACTGACAGAGGTAAAGTCACGTGTGGATTCAGCGGTTTGCCAACCCTTTCTGTGCAGAATCCCAAAACCGGTATTTCCAGCCCAATGCCGGCATACGTACGAAACAGCAGGAAACTTCGTCTAAAACTCAGGAGAAACGTTTCCTTGAAACTGCTCTGCTGTGCGTTCGTTCACCTAAGAGAGTTGAATCTATGTTGAGATTCAGCGATTCAGAAACACGTTTCTTCGAGGAGCTGCGTTGGGATATTCCCGAGTGAATGGGACCATAGGCTGTACAGGGAAATATCTGCTTCTAAAACCAAAACGGAGCTATCTAACTGAATGGTTGTCAATGTGTGCATTCAACTGACACAGTTAAACTCACGTGTTGATTCAGCGGTTTGCCAACCCTTTCTGTGCAGAATCCCAAAACCGGTATTTCCAGCCCAATGCCGGCATACGTACTAAACAGCTGGAAACTTCGTCTAAAACTCAGGAGAAACGTTTCCTTGAAACTGCTCTGCTGTGCGTTCGTTCACCTAAGAGAGTTGAATCTATGTTGAGATTCAGCGAGTCAGAAACACGTTTCTTCTTGGAGCTGCGTTGGGATATTCCCGAGTGAAGGGGACCATAGGCTGTACAGAGAAATATCTGCTTCTAGAATCAAAACGGAGCTATCTAACTGAATGGTTGTCAATGTGCGCATTCAACTGACAGAGTTAAACTCACGTGTGGATTCAGCGGTTTGCCAACCCTTTCTGTGCAGAATCCCAAAACCGGTATTTCCAGCCCAATGCCGGCATACGTACTAAAGAGCAGGAAACTTCGTCTAAAACTCAGGAGAAACGTTTCCTTGAAACTGCTCTGCTGTGCGTTCGTTCACCTAAGAGAGTTGAATCTATGTTGAGATTCAGCGAGTCAGAAACACGTTTCTTCTAGGAGCTGCGTGGGGATATACCCGAGTGAATGGGACCATAGGCTGTACAGAGAAATATCTGCTTCTAAAACCAAAACGGAGTTTTCTAACTGAATGGTTGTCAATGTGTGCATTCAACTGACAGAGGTAAAGTCACGTGTGGATTCAGCGGTTTGCCAACCCTTGCTGTGCAGAATCCCAAAACCGGTATTTCCAGCCCAATGTCGGCATGCGTACTAAACAGCTGGAAACTTCGTCTAAAACTCAGGAGAAACGTTTCCTTGAAACTGCTCTGCTGTGCGTTCGTTCACCTAAGAGAGTTGAATCTATGTTGAGATTCAGCGAGTCAGAAACACGTTTCTTCCAGGAGCTGCGTTGGGATATTCCCGAGTGAATGGGACCATAGGCTGTACAGAGAAATATCTGCTTCTAAAACCAAAACGGAGCTATCTAACTGAATGGTTGTCAATGTGCGCATTCAACTGACAGAGTTAAACTCACGTGTGGATTCAGCGGTTTGCCAACCCTTTCTGTGCAGAATCCCAAAACCGGTATTTCCAGCCCAATGCCGGCATACGTACTAAAGAGCAGGAAACTTCGTCTAAAACTCAGGAGAAACGTTTCCTTGAAACTGCTCTGCTGTGCGTTCGTTCACCTAAGAGAATTGAATCTATGTTGAGATTCAGCGAGTCAGAAACACGTTTCTTCTAGGAGCTGCGTGGGGATATACCCGAGTGAATGGGACCATAGGCTGTACAGAGAAATATCTGCTTCTAAAACCAAAACGGAGCTATCTAACTGAATGGTTGTCAATGTGTGCATTCAACTGACAGAGGTAAAGTCACGTGTGGATTCAGCGGTTTGCCAACCCTTTCTGTGCAGAATCCCAAAGCCGGTATATCCAGCCCAATGCCGGCATACGTACTAAAGAGCAGGAAACTTCGTCTAAAACTCAGGAGAAACGTTTCCTTGAAACTGCTCTGCTGTGCATTCGTTCACCTAAGAGAGTTGAATCTACGTTGAGATTCAGCGAGTCAGAAACACGTTTCTTCTAGGAGCTGCGTTGGGATATTCCAGAGTGAATGGGACCATAGGCTGTACAGAGAAATATCTGCTTCTAAAACCAAAACGGAGCTATCTAACTGAATGGTTGTCAATGTGTGCATTCAACTGATAGAGGTAAAGTCACGTGTGGATTCAGCGGTTTGCCAACCCTTGCTGTGCAGAATCCCAAAACCGGTATTTCCAGCCCAATGTCGGCATGCGTACTAAACAGCTGGAAACTTCGTCTAAAACTCAGGAGAAACGTTTCCTTGAAACTGCTCTGCTGTGCGTTCGTTCACCTAAGAGAGTTGAATCTATGTTGAGATTCAGCGAGTCAGAAACACGTTTCTTCTAGGTGCTGCGTTGGGATATTCCCGAGTGAATGGGACCATAGGCTGTACAGAGAAATATCTGCTTCTAAAACCAAAACGGAGCTATCTAACTGAATGGTTGTCAATGTGTGCATTCAACTGACAGAGTTAAACTCACGTGTGGATTCAGCGGTTTGCCAACCCTTTCTGTGCAGAATCCCAAAACCGGTATTTCCAGCCCAATGCCGGCATACGTACTAAACAGCTGGAAACTTCGTCTAAAACTCAGGAGAAACGTTTCCTTGAAACTGTTCTGCTGTGCGTTCGTTCACCTAAGAGAGTTGAATCTATGTTTAGATTCAGCGAGTCAGAAACACGTTTCTTCTTGGAGCTGCGTTGGGATATTCCCTAGTGAAGGGGACCATAGGCTGTACAGAGAAATATCTGCTTCTAGAATCAAAACGGAGCTATCTAACTGAATGGTTGTCAATGTGCGCATTCAACTGACAGAGTTAAACTCACGTGTGGATTCAGCGGTTTGCCAACCCTTTCTGTGCAGAATCCCAAAACCGGTATTTCCAGCCCAATGCCGGCATACGTACTAAAGAGCAGGAAACTTCGTCTAAAACTCAGGAGAAACGTTTCCTTGAAACTGCTCTGCTGTGCGTTCGTTCACCTAAGAGAGTTGAATCTATGTTGAGATTCAGCGAGTCAGAAAAACGTTTCTTCTTGGAGCTGCGTTGGGATATTCCCGAGTGAAGGGGACCATAGGCTGTACAGAGAAATATCTGCTTCTAGAATCAAAACGGAGCTATCTAACTGAATGGTTGTCAATGTGTGCATTCAACTGACAGAGTTAAACTCACGTGTTGATTCAGCGGTTTGCCAACCCTTTCTGTGCAGAATCCCAAAACCGGTATTTCCAGCCCAATGCCGGCATACGTACTAAACAGCTGGAAACTTCGTCTAAAACTCAGGAGAAACGTTTCCTTGAAACTGCTCTACTGTGCGTTCGTTCACCTAAGAGAGTTGAATCTACGTTGAGATTCAGCGAGTCAGAAACACGTTTCTTCTAGGAGCTGCGTTGGGATATTCCCGAGTGAATGGGACCATAGGCTGTACAGAGAAATATCTGCTTCTAAAACCAAAACGGAGCTATCTAACTGAATGGTTGTCAATGTGTGCATTCAACTGACAGAGGTAAAGTCACGTGTGGATTCAGCGGTTTGCCAACCCTTTCTGTGCAGAATCCCAAAACCGGTATTTCCAGCCCAATGCCGGCATACGTACGAAACAGCAGGAAACTTCGTCTAAAACTCAGGAGAAACGTTTCCTTGAAACTGCTCTGCTGTGCGTTCGTTCACCTAAGAGAGTTGAATCTATGTTGAGATTCAGCGATTCAGAAACACGTTTCTTCGAGGAGCTGCGTTGGGATATTCCCGAGTGAATGGGACCATAGGCTGTACAGGGAAATATCTGCTTCTAAAACCAAAACGGAGCTATCTAACTGAATGGTTGTCAATGTGTGCATTCAACTGACACAGTTAAACTCACGTGTTGATTCAGCGGTTTGCCAACCCTTTCTGTGCAGAATCCCAAAACCGGTATTTCCAGCCCAATGCCGGCATACGTACTAAACAGCTGGAAACTTCGTCTAAAACTCAGGAGAAACGTTTCCTTGAAACTGCTCTGCTGTGCGTTCGTTCACCTAAGAGAGTTGAATCTATGTTGAGATTCAGCGAGTCAGAAACACGTTTCTTCTTGGAGCTGCGTTGGGATATTCCCGAGTGAAGGGGACCATAGGCTGTACAGAGAAATATCTGCTTCTAGAATCAAAACGGAGCTATCTAACTGAATGGTTGTCAATGTGCGCATTCAACTGACAGAGTTAAACTCACGTGTGGATTCAGCGGTTTGCCAACCCTTTCTGTGCAGAATCCCAAAACCGGTATTTCCAGCCCAATGCCGGCATACGTACTAAAGAGCAGGAAACTTCGTCTAAAACTCAGGAGAAACGTTTCCTTGAAACTGCTCTGCTGTGCGTTCGTTCACCTAAGAGAGTTGAATCTATGTTGAGATTCAGCGAGTCAGAAACACGTTTCTTCTAGGAGCTGCGTGGGGATATACCCGAGTGAATGGGACCATAGGCTGTACAGAGAAATATCTGCTTCTAAAACCAAAACGGAGTTTTCTAACTGAATGGTTGTCAATGTGTGCATTCAACTGACAGAGGTAAAGTCACGTGTGGATTCAGCGGTTTGCCAACCCTTGCTGTGCAGAATCCCAAAACCGGTATTTCCAGCCCAATGTCGGCATGCGTACTAAACAGCTGGAAACTTCGTCTAAAACTCAGGAGAAACGTTTCCTTGAAACTGCTCTGCTGTGCGTTCGTTCACCTAAGAGAGTTGAATCTATGTTGAGATTCAGCGAGTCAGAAACACGTTTCTTCCAGGAGCTGCGTTGGGATATTCCCGAGTGAATGGGACCATAGGCTGTACAGAGAAATATCTGCTTCTAAAACCAAAACGGAGCTATCTAACTGAATGGTTGTCAATGTGCGCATTCAACTGACAGAGTTAAACTCACGTGTGGATTCAGCGGTTTGCCAACCCTTTCTGTGCAGAATCCCAAAACCGGTATTTCCAGCCCAATGCCGGCATACGTACTAAAGAGCAGGAAACTTCGTCTAAAACTCAGGAGAAACGTTTCCTTGAAACTGCTCTGCTGTGCGTTCGTTCACCTAAGAGAATTGAATCTATGTTGAGATTCAGCGAGTCAGAAACACGTTTCTTCTAGGAGCTGCGTGGGGATATACCCGAGTGAATGGGACCATAGGCTGTACAGAGAAATATCTGCTTCTAAAACCAAAACGGAGCTATCTAACTGAATGGTTGTCAATGTGTGCATTCAACTGACAGAGGTAAAGTCACGTGTGGATTCAGCGGTTTGCCAACCCTTTCTGTGCAGAATCCCAAAGCCGGTATATCCAGCCCAATGCCGGCATACGTACTAAAGAGCAGGAAACTTCGTCTAAAACTCAGGAGAAACGTTTCCTTGAAACTGCTCTGCTGTGCATTCGTTCACCTAAGAGAGTTGAATCTACGTTGAGATTCAGCGAGTCAGAAACACGTTTCTTCTAGGAGCTGCGTTGGGATATTCCAGAGTGAATGGGACCATAGGCTGTACAGAGAAATATCTGCTTCTAAAACCAAAACGGAGCTATCTAACTGAATGGTTGTCAATGTGTGCATTCAACTGATAGAGGTAAAGTCACGTGTGGATTCAGCGGTTTGCCAACCCTTGCTGTGCAGAATCCCAAAACCGGTATTTCCAGCCCAATGTCGGCATGCGTACTAAACAGCTGGAAACTTCGTCTAAAACTCAGGAGAAACGTTTCCTTGAAACTGCTCTGCTGTGCGTTCGTTCACCTAAGAGAGTTGAATCTATGTTGAGATTCAGCGAGTCAGAAACACGTTTCTTCTAGGTGCTGCGTTGGGATATTCCCGAGTGAATGGGACCATAGGCTGTACAGAGAAATATCTGCTTCTAAAACCAAAACGGAGCTATCTAACTGAATGGTTGTCAATGTGTGCATTCAACTGACAGAGTTAAACTCACGTGTGGATTCAGCGGTTTGCCAACCCTTTCTGTGCAGAATCCCAAAACCGGTATTTCCAGCCCAATGCCGGCATACGTACTAAACAGCTGGAAACTTCGTCTAAAACTCAGGAGAAACGTTTCCTTGAAACTGTTCTGCTGTGCGTTCGTTCACCTAAGAGAGTTGAATCTATGTTTAGATTCAGCGAGTCAGAAACACGTTTCTTCTTGGAGCTGCGTTGGGATATTCCCTAGTGAAGGGGACCATAGGCTGTACAGAGAAATATCTGCTTCTAGAATCAAAACGGAGCTATCTAACTGAATGGTTGTCAATGTGCGCATTCAACTGACAGAGTTAAACTCACGTGTGGATTCAGCGGTTTGCCAACCCTTTCTGTGCAGAATCCCAAAACCGGTATTTCCAGCCCAATGCCGGCATACGTACTAAAGAGCAGGAAACTTCGTCTAAAACTCAGGAGAAACGTTTCCTTGAAACTGCTCTGCTGTGCGTTCGTTCACCTAAGAGAGTTGAATCTATGTTGAGATTCAGCGAGTCAGAAAAACGTTTCTTCTTGGAGCTGCGTTGGGATATTCCCGAGTGAAGGGGACCATAGGCTGTACAGAGAAATATCTGCTTCTAGAATCAAAACGGAGCTATCTAACTGAATGGTTGTCAATGTGCGCATTCAACTGACAGAGTTAAACTCACGTGTGGATTCAGCGGTTTGCCAACCCTTTCTGTGCAGAATCCCAAAACCGGTATTTCCAGCCCAATGCCGGCATACGTACTAAAGAGCAGGAAACTTCGTCTAAAACTCAGGAGAAACGTTTCCTTGAAACTGCTCTGCTGTGTGTTCGTTCACCTAAGAGAGTTGAATCTATGTTGAGATTCAGCGAGTCAGAAACACGTTTCTTCTAGGAGCTGCGTGGGGATATACCCGAGTGAATGGGACCATAGGCTGTACAGAGAAATATCTGCTTCTAAAACCAAAACGGAGCTATCTAACTGAATGGTTGTCAATGTGTGCATTCAACTGACAGAGGTAAACTCACGTGTGCATTCAGCGGTTTGCCAACCCTTTCTGTGCAGAATCCCAAAGCCGGTATTTCCAGCCCAATGCCGACATACGTACTAAACAGCAGGAAACTTCGTCTAAAACTCAGGAGAAACGTTTCCTTGAAACTGCTCTGCTGTGCGTTCGTTCACCTAACAGAGTTGAATCTACGTTGAGATTCAGCGAGTCAGAAACACGATTCTTCTAGGAGCTGCGTTGGCATATTCCCGAGTGAAGGGGACCATAGGCTGTACAGAGAAATATCTGCTTCTAAAACCAAAACGGAGCTATCTAACTGAATGGTTGTCAATGTGTGCATTCACCAGACAGAGGTAAAGTCACGTGTGGATTCAGCGGTTTGCCAACTCTTTCTGTGCAGAATCCCAAAGCCGGTATATCCAGCCCAATGCCGGCATACGTACTAAAGTGCAGGAAACTTCGTCTAAAACTCAGGAGAAACGTTTCCTTGAAACTGCTCTACTGTGCGTTCGTTCACCTAAGAGAGTTGAATCTACGTTGAGATTCAGCGAGTCAGAAACACGTTTCTTCTTGGAGCTGCGTTGGGATATTCCCGAGTGAATGGGACCATAGGCTGTACAGAGAAATATCTGCTTCTAAAACCAAAACGGAGCTATCTAACTGAATGGTTGTCAATGTGTGCATTCAACTGACAGAGGTAAAGTCACGTGTGGATTCAGCGGTTTGCCAACCCTTTCTGTGCAGAATCCCAAAACCGGTATTTCCAGCCCAATGCCGGCATACGTACGAAACAGCAGGAAACTTCGTCTAAAACTCAGGAGAAACGTTTCCTTGAAACTGCTCTGCTGTGCGTTCGTTCACCTAAGAGAGTTGAATCTATGTTGAGATTCAGCGATTCAGAAACACGTTTCTTCGAAGAGCTGCGTTGGGATATTCCCGATTGAATGGGACCATAGGCTGTACAGGGAAATATCTGCTTCTAAAACCAAAACGGAGCTATCTAACTGAATGGTTGTCAATGTGTGCATTCAACTGACACAGTTAAACTCACGTGTTGATTCAGCGGTTTGCCAACCCTTTCTGTGCAGAATCCCAAAACCGGTATTTCCAGCCCAATGCCGGCATACGTACTAAACAGCTGGAAACTTCGTCTAAAACTCAGGAGAAACGTTTCCTTGAAACTGGTCTGCTGTGCGTTCGTTCACCTAAGAGAGTTGAATCTATGTTGAGATTCAGCGAGTCAGAAACACGTTTCTTCTTGGAGCTGCGTTGGGATATTCCCGAGTGAAGGGGACCATAGGCTGTACAGAGAAATATCTGCTTCTAGAATCAAAACGGAGCTATCTAACTGAATGGTTGTCAATGTGCGCATTCAACTGACAGAGTTAAACTCACGTGTGGATTCAGCGGTTTGCCAACCCTTTCTGTGCAGAATCCCAAAACCGGTATTTCCAGCCCAATGCCGGCATACGTACTAAAGAGCAGGAAACTTCGTCTAAAACTCAGGAGAAACGTTTCCTTGAAACTGCTCTGCTGTGCGTTCGTTCACCTAAGAGAGTTGAATCTATGTTGAGATTCAGCGAGTCAGAAACACGTTTCTTCTAGGAGCTCCGTGGGGATATACCCGAGTGAATGGGACCATAGGCTGTACAGAGAAATATCTGCTTCTAAAACCAAAACGGAGTTATCTAACTGAATGGTTGTCAATGTGTGCATTCAACTGACAGAGGTAAAGTCACGTGTGGATTCAGCGGTTTGCCAACCCTTGCTGTGCAGAATCTCAAAACCGGTATTTCCAGCCCAATGTCGGCATGCGTACTAAACAGCTGGAAACTTCGTCTAAAACTCAGGAGAAACGTTTCCTTGAAACTGCTCTGCTGTGCGTTCGTTCACCTAAGAGAGTTGAATCTATGTTGAGATTCAGCGAGTCAGAAACACGTTTCTTCTAGGAGCTGCGTTGGGATATTCCCGAGTGAATGGGACCATAGGCTGTACAGAGAAATATCTGCTTCTAAAACCAAAACGGAGCTATCTAACTGAATGGTTGTCAATGTGCGCATTCAACTGACAGAGTTAAACTCACGTGTGGATTCAGCGGTTTGCCAACCCTTTCTGTGCAGAATCCCAAAACCGGTATTTCCAGCCCAATGCCGGCATAGGTACTAAAGAGCAGGAAACTTCGTCTAAAACTCAGGAGAAACGTTTCCTTGAAACTGCTCTGCTGTGCGTTCGTTCACCTAAGAGAGTTGAATCTATGTTGAGATTCAGCGAGTCAGAAACACGTTTCTTCTAGGAGCTGCGTGGGGATATACCCGAGTGAATGGGACCATAGGCTGTACAGAGAAATATCTGCTTCTAAAACCAAAACGGAGCTATCTAACTGAATGGTTGTCAATGTGTGCATTCAACTGACAGAGGTAAAGTCACGTGTGTATTCAGCGGTTTGCCAACCCTTTCTGTGCAGAATCCCAAAGCCGGTATATCCAGCCCAATGCCGGCATACGTACTAAAGAGCAGGAAACTTCGTCTAAAACTCAGGAGAAACGTTTCCTTGAAACTGCTCTGCTGTGCGTTCGTTCACCTAAGAGAGTTGAATCTACGTTGAGATTCAGCGAGTCAGAAACACGTTTCTTCTAGGAGCTGCATTGGGATATTCCCGAGTGAATGGGACCATAGGCTGTACAGAGAAATATCTGCTTCTAAAACCAAAACGGAGCTATCTAACTGAATGGTTGTCAATGTGTGCATTCAACTGATAGAGGTAAAGTCACGTGTGGATTCAGCGGTTTGCCAACCCTTGCTGTGCAGAATCCCAAAACCGGTATTTCCAGCCCAATGTCGGCATGCGTACTAAACAGCTGGAAACTTCGTCTAAAACTCAGGAGAAACGTTTCCTTGAAACTGCTCTGCTGTGCGTTCGTTCACCTAAGAGAGTTGAATCTATGTTGAGATTCAGCGAGTCAGAAACACGTTTCTTCTAGGAGCTGCGTTGGGATATTCCCGAGTGAATGGGACCATAGGCTGTACAGAGAAATATCTGCTTCTAAAACCAAAACGGAGCTATGTAACTGAATGGTTGTCAATGTGTGCATTCAACTGACAGAGTTAAACTCACGTGTGGGTTCAGCGGTTTGCCAACCCTTTCTGTGCAGAATCCCAAAACCGGTATTTCCAGCCCAATGCCGGCATACGTACTAAACAGCTGGAAACTTCGTCTAAAACTCAGGAGAAACGTTTCCTTGAAACTGTTCTGCTGTGCGTTCGTTCACCTAAGAGAGTTGAATCTATGTTGAGATTCAGCGAGTCAGAAACACGTTTCTTCTTGGAGCTGCGTTGGGATATTCCCGAGTGAAGGGGACCATAGGCTGTACAGAGAAATATCTGCTTCTAGAATCAAAACGGAGCTATCTAACTGAATGGTTGTCAATGTGCGCATTCAACTGACAGAGGTAAACTCACGTGTGGATTCAGCGGTTTGCCAACCCTTTCTGTGCAGAATCCCAAAACCGGTATTTCCAGCCCAATGCCGGCATACGTTCTAAACAGCAGGAAACTTCGTCTAAAACTCAGGAGAAACGTTTCCTTGAAACTGCTCTGCTGTGCGTTCGTTCACCTAAGAGAGTTGAATCTATGTTGAGATTCAGCGAGTCAGAAAAACGTTTCTTCTTGGAGCTGCGTTGGGATATTCCCGAGTGAAGGGGACCATAGGCTGTACAGAGAAATATCTGCTTCTAGAATCAAAACGGAGCTATCTAACTGAATGGTTGTCAATGTGTGCATTCAACTGACAGAGTTAAACTCACGTGTGGATTCAGCGGTTTGCCAACCCTTTCTGTGCAGAATCCCAAAACCGGTATTTCCAGCCCAATGCCGGCATACGTACTAAAGAGCAGGAAACTTCGTCTAAAACTCAGGAGAAACGTTTCCTTGAAACTGCTCTGCTGTGTGTTCGTTCACCTAAGAGAGTTGAATCTATGTTGAGATTCAGCGAGTCAGAAACACGTTTCTTCTAGGAGCTGCGTGGGGATATACCCGAGTGAATGGGACCATAGGCTGTACAGAGAAATATCTGCTTCTAAAACCAAAACGGAGCTATCTAACTGAATGGTTGTCAATGTGTGCATTCAACTGACAGAGGTAAAGTCACGTGTGGATTCAGCGGTTTGCCAACCCTTTCTGTGCAGAATCCCAAAGCCGGTATTTCCAGCCCAATGCCGACATACGTACTAAACAGCAGGAAACTTCGTCTAAAACTCAGGAGAAACGTTTCCTTGAAACTGCTCTGCTGTGCGTTCGTTCACCTAACAGAGTTGAATCTACGTTGAGATTCAGCGAGTCAGAAACACGTTTCTTCTAGGAGCTGCGTTGGCATATTCCCGAGTGAAGGGGACCATAGGCTGTACAGAGAAATATCTGCTTCTAAAACCAAAACGGAGCTATCTAACTGAATGGTTGTCAATGTGTGCATTCACCAGACAGAGGTAAAGTCACGTGTGGATTCAGCGGTTTGCCAACCCTTTCTGTGCAGAATCCCAAAGCCGGTATATCCAGCCCAATGCCGGCATACGTACTAAAGTGCAGGAAACTTCGTCTAAAACTCAGGAGAAACGTTTCCTTGAAACTGCTCTACTGTGCGTTCGTTCACCTAAGAGAGTTGAATCTACGTTGAGATTCAGCGAGTCAGAAACACGTTTCTTCGAGGAGCTGCGTTGGGATATTCCCGAGTGAATGGGACCATAGGCTGTACAGGGAAATATCTGCTTCTAAAACCAAAACGGAGCTATCTAACTGAATGGTTGTCAATGTGTGCATTCAACTGACACAGTTAAACTCACGTTTTGATTCAGCGGTTTGCCAACCCTTTCTGTGCAGAATCCCAAAACCGGTATTTCCAGCCCAATGCCGGCATACGTACTAAATAGCTGGAAACTTCGTCTAAAACTCAGGAGAAACGTTTCCTTGAAACTGCTCTGCTGTGCGTTCGTTCACCTAAGAGAGTTGAATCTATGTTGAGATTCAGCGAGTCAGAAACACGTTTCTTCTTGGAGCTGCGTTGGGATATTCCCGAGTGAAGGGGACCATAGGCTGTACAGAGAAATATCTGCTTCTAGAATCAAAACGGAGCTATCTAACTGAATGGTTGTCAATGTGCGCATTCAACTGACAGAGTTAAACTCACGTGTGGATTCAGCGGTTTGCCAACCCTTTCTGTGCAGAATCCCAAAACCGGTATTTCCAGCCCAATGCCGGCATACGTACTAAAGAGCAGGAAACTTCGTCTAAAACTCAGGAGAAACGTTTCCTTGAAACTGCTCTGCTGTGCGTTCGTTCACCTAAGAGAGTTGAATCTATGTTGAGATTCAGCGAGTCAGAAACACGTTTCTTCTAGGAGCTGCGTGGGGATATACCCGAGTGAATGGGACCATAGGCTGTACAGAGAAATATCTGCTTCTAAAACCAAAACGGAGCTATCTAACTGAATGGTTGTCAATGTGTGCATTCAACTGACAGAGGTAAAGTCACGTGTGGATTCAGCGGTTTGCCAACCCTTTCTGTGCAGAATCCCAAAGCCGGTATATCCAGCCCAATGCCGGCATACGTACTAAAGAGCAGGAAACTTCGTCTAAAACTCAGGAGAAACGTTTCCTTGAAACTGCTCTGCTGTGCGTTCGTTCACCTAAGAGAGTTGAATCTACGTTGAGATTCAGCGAGTCAGAAACACGTTTCTTCTAGGAGCTGCGTTGGGATATTCCCGAGTGAAGGGGACCATAGGCTGTACAGAGAAATATCTGCTTCTAGAATCAAAACGGAGCTATCTAACTGAATGGTTGTCAATGTGCGCATTCAACTGACAGAGTTAAACTCACGTGTGGATTCAGCGGTTTGCCAACCCTTTCTGTGCAGAATCCCAAAACCGGTATTTCCAGCCCAATGCCGGCATACGTACTAAAGAGCAGGAAACTTCGACTAAAACTCAGGAGAAACGTTTCCTTGAAACTGCTCTGCTGTGCGTTCGTTCACCTAAGAGAGTTGAATCTATGTTGAGATTCAGCGAGTCAGAAACACGTTTCTTCTAGGAGCTGCGTGGGGATATACCCGAGTGAATGGGACCATAGGCTGTACAGAGAAATATCTGCTTCTAAAACCAAAACGGAGTTATCTAACTGAATGGTTGTCAATGTGTGCATTCAACTGACAGAGGTAAAGTCACGTGTGGATTCAGCGGTTTGCCAACCCTTGCTGTGCAGAATCCCAAAACCGGTATTTCCAGCCCAATGTCGGCATGCGTACTAAACAGCTGGAAACTTCGTCTAAATCTCAGGAGAAACGTTTCCTTGAAACTGCTCTGCTGTGCGTTCGTTCACCTAAGAGAGTTGAATCTATGTTGAGATTCAGCGAGTCAGAAACACGTTTCTTCTAGGAGCTGCGTTGGGATATTCCCGAGTGAATGGGACCATAGGCTGTACAGAGAAATATCTGCTTCTAAAACCAAAACGGAGCTATCTAACTGAATGGTTGTCAATGTGCGCATTCAACTGACAGAGTTAAACTCACGTGTGGATTCAGCGGTTTGCCAACCCTTTCTGTGCAGAATCCCAAAACCGGTATTTCCAGCCCAATGCCGGCATCCGTACTAAAGAGCAGGAAACTTCGTCTAAAACTCAGGAGAAACGTTTCCTTGAAACTGCTCTGCTGTGCGTTCGTTCACCTAAGAGAGTTGAATCTATGTTGAGATTCAGCGAGTCAGAAACACGTTTCTTCTAGGAGCTGCGTGGGGATATACCCGAGTGAATGGGACCATAGGCTGTACAGAGAAATATCTGCTTCTAAAACCAAAACGGAGCTATCTAACTGAATGGTTGTCAATGTGTGCATTCAACTGACAGAGGTAAAGTCACGTGTGGATTCAGCGGTTTGCCTACCCTTTCTGTGCAGAATCCCAAAACCGGTATTTCCAGCCCAATGTCGGCATACGTACTAAAGAGCAGGAAACTTCGTCTAAAACTCAGGAGAAACGTTTCCTTGAAACTGCTCTACTGTGCGTTCGTTCACCTAAGAGAGTTGAATCTACGTTGAGATTCAGCGAGTCAGAAACACGTTTCTTCTAGGAGCTGCATTGGGATATTCCCGAGTGAATGGGACCATAGGCTGTACAGAGAAATATCTGCTTCTAAAACCAAAACGGAGCTATCTAACTGAATGGTTGTCAATGTGTGCATTCAACTGACAGAGTTAAACTCACGTGTGGATTCAGCGGTTTGCCAACCCTTTCTGTGCAGAATCCCAAAACCGGTATTTCCAGCCCAATGCCGGCATACGTACTAAACAGCTGGAAACTTCGTCTAAAACTCAGGAGAAACGTTTCCTTGAAACTGTTCTGCTGTGCGTTCGTTCACCTAAGAGAGTTGAATCTATGTTTAGATTCAGCGAGTCAGAAACACGTTTCTTCTTGGAGCTGCGTTGGGATATTCCCTAGTGAAGGGGACCATAGGCTGTACAGAGAAATATCTGCTTCTAGAATCAAAACGGAGCTATCTAACTGAATGGTTGTCAATGTGCGCATTCAACTGACAGAGTTAAACTCACGTGTGGATTCAGCGGTTTGCCAACCCTTTCTGTGCAGAATCCCAAAACCGGTATTTCCAGCCCAATGCCGGCATACGTACTAAAGAGCAGGAAACTTCGTCTAAAACTCAGGAGAAACGTTTCCTTGAAACTGCTCTGCTGTGCGTTCGTTCACCTAAGAGAGTTGAATCTATGTTGAGATTCAGCGAGTCAGAAAAACGTTTCTTCTTGGAGCTGCGTTGGGATATTCCCGAGTGAAGGGGACCATAGGCTGTACAGAGAAATATCTGCTTCTAGAATCAAAACGGAGCTATCTAACTGAATGGTTGTCAATGTGTGCATTCAACTGACAGAGTTAAACTCACGTGTTGATTCAGCGGTTTGCCAACCCTTTCTGTGCAGAATCCCAAAACCGGTATTTCCAGCCCAATGCCGGCATACGTACTAAACAGCTGGAAACTTCGTCTAAAACTCAGGAGAAACGTTTCCTTGAAACTGCTCTACTGTGCGTTCGTTCACCTAAGAGAGTTGAATCTACGTTGAGATTCAGCGAGTCAGAAACACGTTTCTTCTAGGAGCTGCGTTGGGATATTCCCGAGTGAATGGGACCATAGGCTGTACAGAGAAATATCTGCTTCTAAAACCAAAACGGAGCTATCTAACTGAATGGTTGTCAATGTGTGCATTCAACTGACAGAGGTAAAGTCACGTGTGGATTCAGCGGTTTGCCAACCCTTTCTGTGCAGAATCCCAAAACCGGTATTTCCAGCCCAATGCCGGCATACGTACGAAACAGCAGGAAACTTCGTCTAAAACTCAGGAGAAACGTTTCCTTGAAACTGCTCTGCTGTGCGTTCGTTCACCTAAGAGAGTTGAATCTATGTTGAGATTCAGCGATTCAGAAACACGTTTCTTCGAGGAGCTGCGTTGGGATATTCCCGAGTGAATGGGACCATAGGCTGTACAGGGAAATATCTGCTTCTAAAACCAAAACGGAGCTATCTAACTGAATGGTTGTCAATGTGTGCATTCAACTGACACAGTTAAACTCACGTGTTGATTCAGCGGTTTGCCAACCCTTTCTGTGCAGAATCCCAAAACCGGTATTTCCAGCCCAATGCCGGCATACGTACTAAACAGCTGGAAACTTCGTCTAAAACTCAGGAGAAACGTTTCCTTGAAACTGCTCTGCTGTGCGTTCGTTCACCTA
Source organism: Aotus nancymaae (assembly GCF_030222135.1). NCBI lineage: Eukaryota > Metazoa > Chordata > Mammalia > Primates > Aotidae > Aotus > Aotus nancymaae. Next base: position 518,547 of record NW_026988514.1, on the reverse strand, counting down.
AGAGAGTTGAATCTATGTTGAGATTCAGCGAGTCAGAAACACGTTTCTTCTTGGAGCTGCGTTGGGATATTCCCGAGTGAAGGGGACCATAGGCTGTACAGAGAAATATCTGCTTCTAGAATCAAAACGGAGCTATCTAACTGAATGGTTGTCAATGTGCGCATTCAACTGACAGAGTTAAACTCACGTGTGGATTCAGCGGTTTGCCAACCCTTTCTGTGCAGAATCCCAAAACCGGTATTTCCAGCCCAATGCCGGCATACGTACTAAAGAGCAGGAAACTTCGTCTAAAACTCAGGAGAAACGTTTCCTTGAAACTGCTCTGCTGTGCGTTCGTTCACCTAAGAGAGTTGAATCTATGTTGAGATTCAGCGAGTCAGAAACACGTTTCTTCTAGGAGCTGCGTGGGGATATACCCGAGTGAATGGGACCATAGGCTGTACAGAGAAATATCTGCTTCTAAAACCAAAACGGAGTTTTCTAACTGAATGGTTGTCAATGTGTGCATTCAACTGACAGAGGTAAAGTCACGTGTGGATTCAGCGGTTTGCCAACCCTTGCTGTGCAGAATCCCAAAACCGGTATTTCCAGCCCAATGTCGGCATGCGTACTAAACAGCTGGAAACTTCGTCTAAAACTCAGGAGAAACGTTTCCTTGAAACTGCTCTGCTGTGCGTTCGTTCACCTAAGAGAGTTGAATCTATGTTGAGATTCAGCGAGTCAGAAACACGTTTCTTCCAGGAGCTGCGTTGGGATATTCCCGAGTGAATGGGACCATAGGCTGTACAGAGAAATATCTGCTTCTAAAACCAAAACGGAGCTATCTAACTGAATGGTTGTCAATGTGCGCATTCAACTGACAGAGTTAAACTCACGTGTGGATTCAGCGGTTTGCCAACCCTTTCTGTGCAGAATCCCAAAACCGGTATTTCCAGCCCAATGCCGGCATACGTACTAAAGAGCAGGAAACTTCGTCTAAAACTCAGGAGAAACGTTTCCTTGAAACTGCTCTGCTGTGCGTTCGTTCACCTAAGAGAATTGAATCTATGTTGAGATTCAGCGAGTCAGAAACACGTTTCTTCTAGGAGCTGCGTGGGGATATACCCGAGTGAATGGGACCATAGGCTGTACAGAGAAATATCTGCTTCTAAAACCAAAACGGAGCTATCTAACTGAATGGTTGTCAATGTGTGCATTCAACTGACAGAGGTAAAGTCACGTGTGGATTCAGCGGTTTGCCAACCCTTTCTGTGCAGAATCCCAAAGCCGGTATATCCAGCCCAATGCCGGCATACGTACTAAAGAGCAGGAAACTTCGTCTAAAACTCAGGAGAAACGTTTCCTTGAAACTGCTCTGCTGTGCATTCGTTCACCTAAGAGAGTTGAATCTACGTTGAGATTCAGCGAGTCAGAAACACGTTTCTTCTAGGAGCTGCGTTGGGATATTCCAGAGTGAATGGGACCATAGGCTGTACAGAGAAATATCTGCTTCTAAAACCAAAACGGAGCTATCTAACTGAATGGTTGTCAATGTGTGCATTCAACTGATAGAGGTAAAGTCACGTGTGGATTCAGCGGTTTGCCAACCCTTGCTGTGCAGAATCCCAAAACCGGTATTTCCAGCCCAATGTCGGCATGCGTACTAAACAGCTGGAAACTTCGTCTAAAACTCAGGAGAAACGTTTCCTTGAAACTGCTCTGCTGTGCGTTCGTTCACCTAAGAGAGTTGAATCTATGTTGAGATTCAGCGAGTCAGAAACACGTTTCTTCTAGGTGCTGCGTTGGGATATTCCCGAGTGAATGGGACCATAGGCTGTACAGAGAAATATCTGCTTCTAAAACCAAAACGGAGCTATCTAACTGAATGGTTGTCAATGTGTGCATTCAACTGACAGAGTTAAACTCACGTGTGGATTCAGCGGTTTGCCAACCCTTTCTGTGCAGAATCCCAAAACCGGTATTTCCAGCCCAATGCCGGCATACGTACTAAACAGCTGGAAACTTCGTCTAAAACTCAGGAGAAACGTTTCCTTGAAACTGTTCTGCTGTGCGTTCGTTCACCTAAGAGAGTTGAATCTATGTTTAGATTCAGCGAGTCAGAAACACGTTTCTTCTTGGAGCTGCGTTGGGATATTCCCTAGTGAAGGGGACCATAGGCTGTACAGAGAAATATCTGCTTCTAGAATCAAAACGGAGCTATCTAACTGAATGGTTGTCAATGTGCGCATTCAACTGACAGAGTTAAACTCACGTGTGGATTCAGCGGTTTGCCAACCCTTTCTGTGCAGAATCCCAAAACCGGTATTTCCAGCCCAATGCCGGCATACGTACTAAAGAGCAGGAAACTTCGTCTAAAACTCAGGAGAAACGTTTCCTTGAAACTGCTCTGCTGTGCGTTCGTTCACCTAAGAGAGTTGAATCTATGTTGAGATTCAGCGAGTCAGAAAAACGTTTCTTCTTGGAGCTGCGTTGGGATATTCCCGAGTGAAGGGGACCATAGGCTGTACAGAGAAATATCTGCTTCTAGAATCAAAACGGAGCTATCTAACTGAATGGTTGTCAATGTGCGCATTCAACTGACAGAGTTAAACTCACGTGTGGATTCAGCGGTTTGCCAACCCTTTCTGTGCAGAATCCCAAAACCGGTATTTCCAGCCCAATGCCGGCATACGTACTAAAGAGCAGGAAACTTCGTCTAAAACTCAGGAGAAACGTTTCCTTGAAACTGCTCTGCTGTGTGTTCGTTCACCTAAGAGAGTTGAATCTATGTTGAGATTCAGCGAGTCAGAAACACGTTTCTTCTAGGAGCTGCGTGGGGATATACCCGAGTGAATGGGACCATAGGCTGTACAGAGAAATATCTGCTTCTAAAACCAAAACGGAGCTATCTAACTGAATGGTTGTCAATGTGTGCATTCAACTGACAGAGGTAAACTCACGTGTGCATTCAGCGGTTTGCCAACCCTTTCTGTGCAGAATCCCAAAGCCGGTATTTCCAGCCCAATGCCGACATACGTACTAAACAGCAGGAAACTTCGTCTAAAACTCAGGAGAAACGTTTCCTTGAAACTGCTCTGCTGTGCGTTCGTTCACCTAACAGAGTTGAATCTACGTTGAGATTCAGCGAGTCAGAAACACGATTCTTCTAGGAGCTGCGTTGGCATATTCCCGAGTGAAGGGGACCATAGGCTGTACAGAGAAATATCTGCTTCTAAAACCAAAACGGAGCTATCTAACTGAATGGTTGTCAATGTGTGCATTCACCAGACAGAGGTAAAGTCACGTGTGGATTCAGCGGTTTGCCAACTCTTTCTGTGCAGAATCCCAAAGCCGGTATATCCAGCCCAATGCCGGCATACGTACTAAAGTGCAGGAAACTTCGTCTAAAACTCAGGAGAAACGTTTCCTTGAAACTGCTCTACTGTGCGTTCGTTCACCTAAGAGAGTTGAATCTACGTTGAGATTCAGCGAGTCAGAAACACGTTTCTTCTTGGAGCTGCGTTGGGATATTCCCGAGTGAATGGGACCATAGGCTGTACAGAGAAATATCTGCTTCTAAAACCAAAACGGAGCTATCTAACTGAATGGTTGTCAATGTGTGCATTCAACTGACAGAGGTAAAGTCACGTGTGGATTCAGCGGTTTGCCAACCCTTTCTGTGCAGAATCCCAAAACCGGTATTTCCAGCCCAATGCCGGCATACGTACGAAACAGCAGGAAACTTCGTCTAAAACTCAGGAGAAACGTTTCCTTGAAACTGCTCTGCTGTGCGTTCGTTCACCTAAGAGAGTTGAATCTATGTTGAGATTCAGCGATTCAGAAACACGTTTCTTCGAAGAGCTGCGTTGGGATATTCCCGATTGAATGGGACCATAGGCTGTACAGGGAAATATCTGCTTCTAAAACCAAAACGGAGCTATCTAACTGAATGGTTGTCAATGTGTGCATTCAACTGACACAGTTAAACTCACGTGTTGATTCAGCGGTTTGCCAACCCTTTCTGTGCAGAATCCCAAAACCGGTATTTCCAGCCCAATGCCGGCATACGTACTAAACAGCTGGAAACTTCGTCTAAAACTCAGGAGAAACGTTTCCTTGAAACTGGTCTGCTGTGCGTTCGTTCACCTAAGAGAGTTGAATCTATGTTGAGATTCAGCGAGTCAGAAACACGTTTCTTCTTGGAGCTGCGTTGGGATATTCCCGAGTGAAGGGGACCATAGGCTGTACAGAGAAATATCTGCTTCTAGAATCAAAACGGAGCTATCTAACTGAATGGTTGTCAATGTGCGCATTCAACTGACAGAGTTAAACTCACGTGTGGATTCAGCGGTTTGCCAACCCTTTCTGTGCAGAATCCCAAAACCGGTATTTCCAGCCCAATGCCGGCATACGTACTAAAGAGCAGGAAACTTCGTCTAAAACTCAGGAGAAACGTTTCCTTGAAACTGCTCTGCTGTGCGTTCGTTCACCTAAGAGAGTTGAATCTATGTTGAGATTCAGCGAGTCAGAAACACGTTTCTTCTAGGAGCTCCGTGGGGATATACCCGAGTGAATGGGACCATAGGCTGTACAGAGAAATATCTGCTTCTAAAACCAAAACGGAGTTATCTAACTGAATGGTTGTCAATGTGTGCATTCAACTGACAGAGGTAAAGTCACGTGTGGATTCAGCGGTTTGCCAACCCTTGCTGTGCAGAATCTCAAAACCGGTATTTCCAGCCCAATGTCGGCATGCGTACTAAACAGCTGGAAACTTCGTCTAAAACTCAGGAGAAACGTTTCCTTGAAACTGCTCTGCTGTGCGTTCGTTCACCTAAGAGAGTTGAATCTATGTTGAGATTCAGCGAGTCAGAAACACGTTTCTTCTAGGAGCTGCGTTGGGATATTCCCGAGTGAATGGGACCATAGGCTGTACAGAGAAATATCTGCTTCTAAAACCAAAACGGAGCTATCTAACTGAATGGTTGTCAATGTGCGCATTCAACTGACAGAGTTAAACTCACGTGTGGATTCAGCGGTTTGCCAACCCTTTCTGTGCAGAATCCCAAAACCGGTATTTCCAGCCCAATGCCGGCATAGGTACTAAAGAGCAGGAAACTTCGTCTAAAACTCAGGAGAAACGTTTCCTTGAAACTGCTCTGCTGTGCGTTCGTTCACCTAAGAGAGTTGAATCTATGTTGAGATTCAGCGAGTCAGAAACACGTTTCTTCTAGGAGCTGCGTGGGGATATACCCGAGTGAATGGGACCATAGGCTGTACAGAGAAATATCTGCTTCTAAAACCAAAACGGAGCTATCTAACTGAATGGTTGTCAATGTGTGCATTCAACTGACAGAGGTAAAGTCACGTGTGTATTCAGCGGTTTGCCAACCCTTTCTGTGCAGAATCCCAAAGCCGGTATATCCAGCCCAATGCCGGCATACGTACTAAAGAGCAGGAAACTTCGTCTAAAACTCAGGAGAAACGTTTCCTTGAAACTGCTCTGCTGTGCGTTCGTTCACCTAAGAGAGTTGAATCTACGTTGAGATTCAGCGAGTCAGAAACACGTTTCTTCTAGGAGCTGCATTGGGATATTCCCGAGTGAATGGGACCATAGGCTGTACAGAGAAATATCTGCTTCTAAAACCAAAACGGAGCTATCTAACTGAATGGTTGTCAATGTGTGCATTCAACTGATAGAGGTAAAGTCACGTGTGGATTCAGCGGTTTGCCAACCCTTGCTGTGCAGAATCCCAAAACCGGTATTTCCAGCCCAATGTCGGCATGCGTACTAAACAGCTGGAAACTTCGTCTAAAACTCAGGAGAAACGTTTCCTTGAAACTGCTCTGCTGTGCGTTCGTTCACCTAAGAGAGTTGAATCTATGTTGAGATTCAGCGAGTCAGAAACACGTTTCTTCTAGGAGCTGCGTTGGGATATTCCCGAGTGAATGGGACCATAGGCTGTACAGAGAAATATCTGCTTCTAAAACCAAAACGGAGCTATGTAACTGAATGGTTGTCAATGTGTGCATTCAACTGACAGAGTTAAACTCACGTGTGGGTTCAGCGGTTTGCCAACCCTTTCTGTGCAGAATCCCAAAACCGGTATTTCCAGCCCAATGCCGGCATACGTACTAAACAGCTGGAAACTTCGTCTAAAACTCAGGAGAAACGTTTCCTTGAAACTGTTCTGCTGTGCGTTCGTTCACCTAAGAGAGTTGAATCTATGTTGAGATTCAGCGAGTCAGAAACACGTTTCTTCTTGGAGCTGCGTTGGGATATTCCCGAGTGAAGGGGACCATAGGCTGTACAGAGAAATATCTGCTTCTAGAATCAAAACGGAGCTATCTAACTGAATGGTTGTCAATGTGCGCATTCAACTGACAGAGGTAAACTCACGTGTGGATTCAGCGGTTTGCCAACCCTTTCTGTGCAGAATCCCAAAACCGGTATTTCCAGCCCAATGCCGGCATACGTTCTAAACAGCAGGAAACTTCGTCTAAAACTCAGGAGAAACGTTTCCTTGAAACTGCTCTGCTGTGCGTTCGTTCACCTAAGAGAGTTGAATCTATGTTGAGATTCAGCGAGTCAGAAAAACGTTTCTTCTTGGAGCTGCGTTGGGATATTCCCGAGTGAAGGGGACCATAGGCTGTACAGAGAAATATCTGCTTCTAGAATCAAAACGGAGCTATCTAACTGAATGGTTGTCAATGTGTGCATTCAACTGACAGAGTTAAACTCACGTGTGGATTCAGCGGTTTGCCAACCCTTTCTGTGCAGAATCCCAAAACCGGTATTTCCAGCCCAATGCCGGCATACGTACTAAAGAGCAGGAAACTTCGTCTAAAACTCAGGAGAAACGTTTCCTTGAAACTGCTCTGCTGTGTGTTCGTTCACCTAAGAGAGTTGAATCTATGTTGAGATTCAGCGAGTCAGAAACACGTTTCTTCTAGGAGCTGCGTGGGGATATACCCGAGTGAATGGGACCATAGGCTGTACAGAGAAATATCTGCTTCTAAAACCAAAACGGAGCTATCTAACTGAATGGTTGTCAATGTGTGCATTCAACTGACAGAGGTAAAGTCACGTGTGGATTCAGCGGTTTGCCAACCCTTTCTGTGCAGAATCCCAAAGCCGGTATTTCCAGCCCAATGCCGACATACGTACTAAACAGCAGGAAACTTCGTCTAAAACTCAGGAGAAACGTTTCCTTGAAACTGCTCTGCTGTGCGTTCGTTCACCTAACAGAGTTGAATCTACGTTGAGATTCAGCGAGTCAGAAACACGTTTCTTCTAGGAGCTGCGTTGGCATATTCCCGAGTGAAGGGGACCATAGGCTGTACAGAGAAATATCTGCTTCTAAAACCAAAACGGAGCTATCTAACTGAATGGTTGTCAATGTGTGCATTCACCAGACAGAGGTAAAGTCACGTGTGGATTCAGCGGTTTGCCAACCCTTTCTGTGCAGAATCCCAAAGCCGGTATATCCAGCCCAATGCCGGCATACGTACTAAAGTGCAGGAAACTTCGTCTAAAACTCAGGAGAAACGTTTCCTTGAAACTGCTCTACTGTGCGTTCGTTCACCTAAGAGAGTTGAATCTACGTTGAGATTCAGCGAGTCAGAAACACGTTTCTTCGAGGAGCTGCGTTGGGATATTCCCGAGTGAATGGGACCATAGGCTGTACAGGGAAATATCTGCTTCTAAAACCAAAACGGAGCTATCTAACTGAATGGTTGTCAATGTGTGCATTCAACTGACACAGTTAAACTCACGTTTTGATTCAGCGGTTTGCCAACCCTTTCTGTGCAGAATCCCAAAACCGGTATTTCCAGCCCAATGCCGGCATACGTACTAAATAGCTGGAAACTTCGTCTAAAACTCAGGAGAAACGTTTCCTTGAAACTGCTCTGCTGTGCGTTCGTTCACCTAAGAGAGTTGAATCTATGTTGAGATTCAGCGAGTCAGAAACACGTTTCTTCTTGGAGCTGCGTTGGGATATTCCCGAGTGAAGGGGACCATAGGCTGTACAGAGAAATATCTGCTTCTAGAATCAAAACGGAGCTATCTAACTGAATGGTTGTCAATGTGCGCATTCAACTGACAGAGTTAAACTCACGTGTGGATTCAGCGGTTTGCCAACCCTTTCTGTGCAGAATCCCAAAACCGGTATTTCCAGCCCAATGCCGGCATACGTACTAAAGAGCAGGAAACTTCGTCTAAAACTCAGGAGAAACGTTTCCTTGAAACTGCTCTGCTGTGCGTTCGTTCACCTAAGAGAGTTGAATCTATGTTGAGATTCAGCGAGTCAGAAACACGTTTCTTCTAGGAGCTGCGTGGGGATATACCCGAGTGAATGGGACCATAGGCTGTACAGAGAAATATCTGCTTCTAAAACCAAAACGGAGCTATCTAACTGAATGGTTGTCAATGTGTGCATTCAACTGACAGAGGTAAAGTCACGTGTGGATTCAGCGGTTTGCCAACCCTTTCTGTGCAGAATCCCAAAGCCGGTATATCCAGCCCAATGCCGGCATACGTACTAAAGAGCAGGAAACTTCGTCTAAAACTCAGGAGAAACGTTTCCTTGAAACTGCTCTGCTGTGCGTTCGTTCACCTAAGAGAGTTGAATCTACGTTGAGATTCAGCGAGTCAGAAACACGTTTCTTCTAGGAGCTGCGTTGGGATATTCCCGAGTGAAGGGGACCATAGGCTGTACAGAGAAATATCTGCTTCTAGAATCAAAACGGAGCTATCTAACTGAATGGTTGTCAATGTGCGCATTCAACTGACAGAGTTAAACTCACGTGTGGATTCAGCGGTTTGCCAACCCTTTCTGTGCAGAATCCCAAAACCGGTATTTCCAGCCCAATGCCGGCATACGTACTAAAGAGCAGGAAACTTCGACTAAAACTCAGGAGAAACGTTTCCTTGAAACTGCTCTGCTGTGCGTTCGTTCACCTAAGAGAGTTGAATCTATGTTGAGATTCAGCGAGTCAGAAACACGTTTCTTCTAGGAGCTGCGTGGGGATATACCCGAGTGAATGGGACCATAGGCTGTACAGAGAAATATCTGCTTCTAAAACCAAAACGGAGTTATCTAACTGAATGGTTGTCAATGTGTGCATTCAACTGACAGAGGTAAAGTCACGTGTGGATTCAGCGGTTTGCCAACCCTTGCTGTGCAGAATCCCAAAACCGGTATTTCCAGCCCAATGTCGGCATGCGTACTAAACAGCTGGAAACTTCGTCTAAATCTCAGGAGAAACGTTTCCTTGAAACTGCTCTGCTGTGCGTTCGTTCACCTAAGAGAGTTGAATCTATGTTGAGATTCAGCGAGTCAGAAACACGTTTCTTCTAGGAGCTGCGTTGGGATATTCCCGAGTGAATGGGACCATAGGCTGTACAGAGAAATATCTGCTTCTAAAACCAAAACGGAGCTATCTAACTGAATGGTTGTCAATGTGCGCATTCAACTGACAGAGTTAAACTCACGTGTGGATTCAGCGGTTTGCCAACCCTTTCTGTGCAGAATCCCAAAACCGGTATTTCCAGCCCAATGCCGGCATCCGTACTAAAGAGCAGGAAACTTCGTCTAAAACTCAGGAGAAACGTTTCCTTGAAACTGCTCTGCTGTGCGTTCGTTCACCTAAGAGAGTTGAATCTATGTTGAGATTCAGCGAGTCAGAAACACGTTTCTTCTAGGAGCTGCGTGGGGATATACCCGAGTGAATGGGACCATAGGCTGTACAGAGAAATATCTGCTTCTAAAACCAAAACGGAGCTATCTAACTGAATGGTTGTCAATGTGTGCATTCAACTGACAGAGGTAAAGTCACGTGTGGATTCAGCGGTTTGCCTATCCTTTCTGTGCAGAATCCCAAAACCGGTATTTCCAGCCCAATGTCGGCATACGTACTAAAGAGCAGGAAACTTCGTCTAAAACTCAGGAGAAACGTTTCCTTGAAACTGCTCTACTGTGCGTTCGTTCACCTAAGAGAGTTGAATCTACGTTGAGATTCAGCGAGTCAGAAACACGTTTCTTCTAGGAGCTGCATTGGGATATTCCCGAGTGAATGGGACCATAGGCTGTACAGAGAAATATCTGCTTCTAAAACCAAAACGGAGCTATCTAACTGAATGGTTGTCAATGTGTGCATTCAACTGATAGAGGTAAAGTCACGTGTGGATTCAGCGGTTTGCCAACCCTTGCTGTGCAGAATCCCAAAACCGGTATTTCCAGCCCAATGTCGGCATGCGTACTAAACAGCTGGAAACTTCGTCTAAAACTCAGGAGAAACGTTTCCTTGAAACTGCTCTGCTGTGCGTTCGTTCACCTAAGAGAGTTGAATCTATGTTGAGATTCAGCGAGTCAGAAACACGTTTCTTCTAGGAGCTGCGTTGGGATATTCCCGAGTGAATGGGACCATAGGCTGTACAGAGAAATATCTGCTTCTAAAACCAAAACGGAGCTATCTAACTGAATGGTTGTCAATGTGTGCATTCAACTGACAGAGTTAAACTCACGTGTGGGTTCAGCGGTTTGCCAACCCTTTCTGTGCAGAATCCCAAAACCGGTATTTCCAGCCCAATGCCGGCATACGTACTAAACAGCTGGAAACTTCGTCTAAAACTCAGGAGAAACGTTTCCTTGAAACTGTTCTGCTGTGCGTTCGTTCACCTAAGAGAGTTGAATCTATGTTGAGATTCAGCGAGTCAGAAACACGTTTCTTCTTGGAGCTGCGTTGGGATATTCCCGAGTGAAGGGGACCATAGGCTGTACAGAGAAATATCTGCTTCTAGAATCAAAACGGAGCTATCTAACTGAATGGTTGTCAATGTGCGCATTCAACTGACAGAGGTAAACTCACGTGTGGATTCAGCGGTTTGCCAACCCTTTCTGTGCAGAATCCCAAAGCCGGTATATCCAGCCCAATGCCGGCATACGTACTAAAGTGCAGGAAACTTCGTCTAAAACTCAGGAGAAACGTTTCCTTGAAACTGCTCTACTGTGCGTTCGTTCACCTAAGAGAGTTGAATCTACGTTGAGATTCAGCGAGTCAGAAACACGTTTCTTCGAGGAGCTGCGTTGGGATATTCCCGAGTGAATTTGACCATAGGCTGTGCAGGGAAATATCTGCTTCTAAAACCAAAACGGAGCTATCTAACTGAATGGTTGTCAATGTGTGCATTCAACTGACACAGTTAAACTCACGTTTTGATTCAGCGGTTTGCCAACCCTTTCTGTGCAGAATCCCAAAACCGGTATTTCCAGCCCAATGCCGGCATACGGACTAAATAGCTGGAAACTTCGTCTAAAACTCAGGAGAAACGTTTCCTTGAAACTGCTCTGCTGTGCGTTCGTTCACCTAAGAGAGTTGAATCTATGTTGAGATTCAGCGAGTCAGAAACACGTTTCTTCTTGGAGCTGCGTTGGGATATTCCCGAGTGAAGGAGACCATAGGCTGTACAGAGAAATATCTGCTTCTAGAATCAAAACGGAGCTATCTAACTGAATGGTTGTCAATGTGCGCATTCAACTGACAGAGTTAAACTCACGTGTGGATTCAGCGGTTTGCCAACCCTTTCTGTGTAGAATCCCAAAACCGGTATTTCCAGCCCAATGCCGGCATACGTACTAAAGAGCAGGAAACTTCGTCTAAAACTCAGGAGAAACGTTTCCTTGAAACTGCTCTGCTGTGCGTTCGTTCACCTAAGAGAGTTGAATCTATGTTGAGATTCAGCGAGTCAGAAACACGTTTCTTCTAGGAGCTGCGTGGGGATATACCCGAGTGAATGGGACCATAGGCTGTACAGAGAAATATCTGCTTCTAAAACCAAAACGGAGCTATCTAACTGAATGGTTGTCAATGTGTGCATTCAAGTGACAGAGGTAAAGTCACGTGTGGATTCAGCGGTTTGCCAACCCTTTCTGTGCAGAATCCCAAAGCCGGTATATCCAGCCCAATGCCGGCATACGTACTAAAGAGCAGGAAACTTCGTCTAAAACTCAGGAGAAACGTTTCCTTGAAACTGTTCTGCTGTGCGTTCGTTCACCTAAGAGAGTTGAATCTACGTTGAGATTCAGCGAGTCAGAAACACGTTTCTTCTAGGAGCTGCGTTGGGATATTCCCGAGTGAATGGGACCACAGGCTGTACAGAGAAATATCTGCTTCTAAAACCAAAACGGAGCTATCTAACTAAATGGTTGTCAATGTGTGCATTCAACTGATAGAGGTAAAGTCACGTGAGGATTCAGCGGTTTGCCAACCCTTTCTGTGCAGAATCCCAAAACCGGTATTTCCAGCCCAATGTCGGCATGCGTACTAAACAGCTGGAAACTTCGTCTAAAACTCAGGAGAAACGTTTCCTTGAAACTGCTCTGCTGTGCGTTCGTTCACCTAAGAGAGTTGAATCTATGTTGAGATTCAGCGAGTCAGAAACACGTTTCTTCTAGGAGCTGCGTTGGGATATTCCCGAGTGAATGGGACCATAGGCTGTACAGAGAAATATCTGCTTCTAAAACCAAAACGGAGCTATCTAACTGAATGGTTGTCAATGTGTGCATTCAACTGACAGAGTTAAACTCACGTGTGGATTCAGCGGTTTGCCAACCGTTTCTGTGCAGAATCCCAAAACCGGTATTTCCAGCCCAATGCCGGCATACGTACTAAACAGCTGGAAACTTCGTCTAAAACTCAGGAGAAACGTTTCCTTGAAACTGTTCTGCTGTGCGTTCGTTCACCTAAGAGAGTTGAATCTATGTTGAGATTCAGCGAGTCAGAAACACGTTTCTTCTTGGAGCTGCGTTGGGATATTCCCGAGTGAAGGGGACCATAGGCTGTACAGAGAAATATCTGCTTCTAGAATCAAAACGGAGCTATCTAACTGAATGGTTGTCAATGTGCGCATTCAACTGACAGAGTTAAACTCACGTGTGGATTCAGCGGTTTGCCAACCCTTTCTGTGCAGAATCCCAAAACCGGTATTTCCAGCCCAATGCCGGCATACGTACTAAACAGCTGGAAACTTCGTCTAAAACTCAGGAGAAACGTTTCCTTGAAACTGTTCTGCTGTGCGTTCGTTCACCTAAGAGAGTTGAATCTATGTTGAGATTCAGCGAGTCAGAAACACGTTTCTTCTTGGAGCTGCGTTGGGATATTCCCGAGTGAAGGGGACCATAGGCTGTACAGAGAAATATCTGCTTCTAGAATCAAAACGGAGCTATCTAACTGAATGGTTGTCAATGTGCGCATTCAACTGACAGAGGTAAACTCACGTGTGGATTCAGCGGTTTGCCAACCCTTTCTGTGCAGAATCCCAAAGCCGGTATATCCAGCCCAATGCCGGCATACGTACTAAAGTGCAGGAAACTTCGTCTAAAACTCAGGAGAAACGTTTCCTTGAAACTGCTCTACTGTGCGTTCGTTCACCTAAGAGAGTTGAATCTACGTTGAGATTCAGCGAGTCAGAAACACGTTTCTTCGAGGAGCTGCGTTGGGATATTCCCGAGTGAATTTGACCATAGGCTGTGCAGGGAAATATCTGCTTCTAAAACCAAAACGGAGCTATCTAACTGAATGGTTGTCAATGTGTGCATTCAACTGACACAGTTAAACTCACGTTTTGATTCAGCGGTTTGCCAACCCTTTCTGTGCAGAATCCCAAAACCGGTATTTCCAGCCCAATGCCGGCATACGTACTAAATAGCTGGAAACTTCGTCTAAAACTCAGGAGAAACGTTTCCTTGAAACTGCTCTGCTGTGCGTTCGTTCACCTAAGAGAGTTGAATCTATGTTGAGATTCAGCGAGTCAGAAACACGTTTCTTCTTGGAGCTGCGTTGGGATATTCCCGAGTGAAGGAGACCATAGGCTGTACAGAGAAATATCTGCTTCTAGAATCAAAACGGAGCTATCTAACTGAATGGTTGTCAATGTGCGCATTCAACTGACAGAGTTAAACTCACGTGTGGATTCAGCGGTTTGCCAACCCTTTCTGTGTAGAATCCCAAAACCGGTATTTCCAGCCCAATGCCGGCATACGTACTAAAGAGCAGGAAACTTCGTCTAAAACTCAGGAGAAACGTTTCCTTGAAACTGCTCTGCTGTGCGTTCGTTCACCTAAGAGAGTTGAATCTATGTTGAGATTCAGCGAGTCAGAAACACGTTTCTTCTAGGAGCTGCGTGGGGATATACCCGAGTGAATGGGACCATAGGCTGTACAGAGAAATATCTGCTTCTAAAACCAAAACGGAGCTATCTAACTGAATGGTTGTCAATGTGTGCATTCAACTGACAGAGGTAAAGTCACGTGTGGATTCAGCGGTTTGCCAACCCTTTCTGTGCAGAATCCCAAAGCCGGTATATCCAGCCCAATGCCGGCATACGTACTAAAGAGCAGGAAACTTCGTCTAAAACTCAGGAGAAACGTTTCCTTGAAACTGTTCTGCTGTGCGTTCGTTCACCTAAGAGAGTTGAATCTACGTTGAGATTCAGCGAGTCAGAAACACGTTTCTTCTAGGAGCTGCGTTGGGATATTCCCGAGTGAATGGGACCACAGGCTGTACAGAGAAATATCTGCTTCTAAAACCAAAACGGAGCTATCTAACTGAATGGCTGTCAATGTGTGCATTCAACTGATAGAGGTAAAGTCACGTGAGGATTCAGCGGTTTGCCAACCCTTTCTGTGCAGAATCCCAAAACCGGTATTTCCAGCCCAATGTCGGCATGCGTACTAAACAGCTGGAAACTTCGTCTAAAACTCAGGAGAAACGTTTCCTTGAAACTGCTCTGCTGTGCGTTCGTTCACCTAAGAGAGTTGAATCTATGTTGAGATTCAGCGAGTCAGAAACACGTTTCTTCTAGGAGCTGCGTTGGGATATTCCCGAGTGAATGGGACCATAGGCTGTACAGAGAAATATCTGCTTCTAAAACCAAAACGGAGCTATCTAACTGAATGGTTGTCAATGTGTGCATTCAACTGACAGAGTTAAACTCACGTGTGGATTCAGCGGTTTGCCAACCGTTTCTGTGCAGAATCCCAAAACCGGTATTTCCAGCCCAATGCCGGCATACGTACTAAACAGCTGGAAACTTCGTCTAAAACTCAGGAGAAACGTTTCCTTGAAACTGTTCTGCTGTGCGTTCGTTCACCTAAGAGAGTTGAATCTATGTTGAGATTCAGCGAGTCAGAAACACGTTTCTTCTAGGAGCTGCGTTGGGATATTCCCGAGTGAAGGGGACCATAGGCTGTACAGAGAAATATCTGCTTCTAGAATCAAAACGGAGCTATCTAACTGAATGGTTGTCAATGTGCGCATTCAACTGACAGAGTTAAACTCACGTGTGGATTCAGCGGTTTGCCAACCCTTTCTGTGCAGAATCCCAAAACCGGTATTTCCAGCCCAATGCCGGCATACGTACTAAAGAGCAGGAAACTTCGTCTAAAACTCAGGAGAAACGTTTCCTTGAAACTGCTCTGCTGTGCGTTCGTTCACCTAAGAGAGTTGAATCTATGTTGAGATTCAGCGAGTCAGAAACACGTTTCTTCTAGGAGCTGCGTCGGGATATACCCGAGTGAATGGGACCATAGGCTGTACAGAGAAATATCTGCTTCTAAAACCAAAACGGAGCTATCTAACTGAATGGTTGTCAATGTGTGCATTCAACTGAGAGAGGTAAAGTCACGTGTGGATTCAGCGGTTTGCCAACCCTTTCTGTGCAGAATCCCAAAGCCGGTATATCCAGCCCAATGCCGGCATACGTACTAAAGAGCAGGAAACTTCGTCTAAAACTCAGGAGAAACGTTTCCTTGAAACTGCTCTGCTGTGCGTTCGTTCACCTAAGAGAGTTGAATCTACGTTGAGATTCAGCGAGTCAGAAACACGTTTCTTCTAGGAGCTGCGTTGGGATATTCCCGAGTGAATGGGACCATAGGCTGTACAGAGAAATATCTGCTTCTAAAACCAAAACGGAGCTATCTAACTGAATGGTTGTCAGTGTGTGCATTCAACTGACAGAGGTAAAGTCACGTGTGGATTCAGCGGTTTGCCAACCCTTTCTGTGCAGAATCCCAAAACCGGTATTTCCAGCCCAATGTCGGCATGCGTACTAAACAGCTGGAAACTTCGTCTAAAACTCAGGAGAAACGTTTCCTTGAAACTGCTCTGCTGTGCGTTCGTTCACCTAAGAGAGTTGAATCTATGTTGAGATTCAGCGAGTCAGAAACACGTTTCTTCTAGGAGCTGCGTTGGGATATTCCCGAGTGAATGGGACCATAGGCTGTACAGAGAAATATCTGCTTCTAAAACCAAAACGGAGCTATCTAACTGAATGGTTGTCAATGTGTGCATTCAACTGACAGAGTTAAACTCACGTGTGGATTCAGCGGTTTGCCAACCCTTTCTGTGCAGAATCCCAAAACCGGTATTTCCAGCCCAATGCCGGCATACGTACTAAACAGCTGGAAACTTCGTCTAAAACTCAGGAGAAACGTTTCCTTGAAACTGCTCTGCTGTGCGTTCGTTCACCTAAGAGAGTTGAATCTATGTTGAGATTCAGCGAGTCAGAAACACGTTTCTTCTTGGAGCTGCGTTGGGATATTCCCGAATGAAGGGGACCATAGGCTGCACAGAGAAATATCTGCTTATAGAACCAAAACCGAGCTATCTAACTGAATGGTTGTCAATGTGCGCATTCAACTGACAGAGTTAAACTCACGTGTGGATTCAGCGGTTTGCCAACACTTTCTGTGCAGAATCGCAAAACCGGTATTTCCAGCCCAATGCCGGCATACGTACTAAACAGCAGGAAACTTCGTCTAAAACTCAGGAGAAACGTTTCCTTGAAACTGCTGTGCTGTGCGTTCGTTCACCTAAGAGAGTTGAATCTATGTTGAGATTCAGCGAGTCAGAAACACTTTTCTTCTAGGAGCTGCGTTGGGATATTCCCGAGTGAATGGGACCATAGGCTGTACAGAGAATTATCTGCTTCTAAAACCATAACGGAGCTATCTAACTGAATGGTTGTCAATGTGTGCATTCAACTGACAGAGTTAAACTCACGTGTGGATTCAGCGGTTTGCCAACCCTTTCTGTGCAGAATCCCAAAACCGGTATTTCCAGCCCAATGCCGGCATACGTACTAAACAGCAGGAAACTTCGTCTAAAACCCAGGAGAAACGTTTCCTTGAAACTGCTCTGCTGTGCGTTCGTTCACCTAAGAGAGTTGAATCTATGTTGAGATTCAGCGAGTCAGAAACACGTTTCTTCTAGGAGCTGCGTTGGGATATACCCGAGTGAATGGGACCATAGGCTGTACAGAGAAATATCTGCTTCTAAAACCACAACGGAGCTATCTAACTGAATGGTTGTCAATGTGTGCATTCAACTGACAGAGTTAAACTCACGTGTGGATTCAGCGGTTTGCCAACCCTTTCTGTGCAGAATCCCAAAACCGGTATTTCCAGCCCAATGCCGGCATACGTACTAAACAGCAGGAAACTTCGTCTAAAACTCAGGAGAAACGTTTCCTTGAAACTGTTCTGCTGTGCGTTCGTTCACCTAAGAGAGTTGAATCTATGTTGAGATTCAGCGAGTCAGAAACACGTTTCTTCTAGGAGCTGCGTTGGGATATTCCCGAGTGAAAGGGACCATAGGCTGTACAGAGAAATATCTGCTTCTAAAACCAAAAAGGAGCTATCTAACTGAATGGTTGTCAATGTGTGCATTCAACTGAGAGAGTTAAACTCACGTGTGGATTCAGCGGATTACCCACCCTTTCTGTGCAGAATCCCAAAACCGGTATTTGCATCCGAATGCCGGCATACGTACTAAACAGCAGGAAACTTCGTCTAAAACTCAGGAGAAACGTTTCCTTGAAACTGCTCTGCTGTGCGTTCGTTCACCTAAGAGAGTTGAATCTATGTTGAGATTCAGCGAGTCAGAAACACGTTTCTTCTAGGAGCTGCGTTGGGATATTCCCGAGTGAAGGGGACCATAGGCTGTACAGAGAAATATCTGCTTCTAAAACCAAAACGGAGCTATCTAACTGAATGGTTGTCAATGTGTGCATTCACCTGACAGAGGTAAAGACACGTGTGGATTCAGCGGTTTGCTAACCCTTTCTGTGCAGAATCCCAAAGCCGGTATATCCAGCCCAATGCCGGCATACGTACTAAAGAGCAGGAAACTTCGTCTAAAACTCAGGAGAAACGTTTCCTTGAAACTGCTCTACTGTGCGTTCGTTCACCTAAGAGAGTTGAATCTACGTTGAGATTCAGCGAGTAAGAAACACGTTTCTTCTAGGAGCTGCGTTGGGATATTCCCGAGTGAATGGGACCATAGGCTGTACAGAGAAATATCTGCTTCTAAAACCAAAACGGAGCTATCTAACTGAATGGTTGTCAATGTGTGCATTCAACTGACAGAGGTAAAGTCACGTGTGGATTCAGCGGTTTGCCAACCCTTTCTGTGCAGAATCCCAAAACCGGTATTTCCATCCCAATGCCGGCATACGTACGAAACAGCAGGAAACTTCGTCTAAAACTCAGGAGAAACGTTTCCTTGAAACTGCTCTGCTGTGCGTTCGTTCACCTAAGAGAGTTGAATCTATGTTGAGATTCAGCGAGTCAGAAACACGTTTCTTCTAGGAGCTGCGTTGGGATATTCCCGAGTAAATGGGACCATAGGCTGTACAGAGAAATATCTGCTTCTAAAACCAAAACGGAGCTATCTAACTGAATGGTTGTCAATGTGTGCATTCAACTGACAGAGGTAAAGTCACGTGTGGATTCAGCGGTTTGCCAACCCTTTCTGTGCAGAATCCCAAAACCGGTATTTCCAGCCCAATGTCGGCATACGTACTAAACAGCTGGAAACTTCGTCTAAAACTCAGGAGAAACGTTTCCTTGAAACTGGTCTGCTGTGCGTTCGTTCACCTAAGAGAGTTGAATCTATGTTGAGATTCAGCGAGTCAGAAACACGTTTCTTCTAGGAGCTGCGTTGGGATATTCCCGAGTGAATGGGACCATAGGCTGTACAGAGAAATATCTGCTTCTAAAACCAAAACGGAGCTATCTAACTGAATGGTTGTCAATGTGTGCATTCAACTGACAGAGTTAAACTCACGTGTTGATTCAGCGGTTTGCCAACCCTTTCTGTGCAGAATCCCAAAACCGGTATTTCCAGCCCAATGCCGGCATACGTACTAAACAGCTGGAAACTTCGTCTAAAACTCAGGAGAAACGTTTCCTTGAAACTGCTCTGCTGTGCGTTCGTTCACCTAAGAGAGTTGAATCTATGTTGAGATTCAGCGAGTCAGAAACACGTTTCTTCTTGGAGCTGCGTTGGGATATTCCCGAATGAAGGGGACCATAGGCTGTACAGAGAAATATCTGCTTCTAGAACCAAAACGGAGCTATCTAACTGAATGGTTGTCAATGTGCGCATTCAACTGACAGAGTTAAACTCACGTGTGGATTCAGCGGTTTGCCAACCCTTTCTGTGCAGAATCCCAAAACCGGTATTTCCAGCCAAATGCCGGCATACGTACTAAGCAGCAGGAAACTTCGTCTAAAACTCAGGAGAAACGTTTCCTTGAAACTGCTCTGCTGTCCGTTCGTTCACCTAAGAGAGTTGAATCTATGTTGAGATTCAGCGAGTCAGAAACACGTTTCTTCTAGGAGCTGCGTTGGGATATACCCGAGTGAATGGGACCATAGGCTGTACAGAGAAATATCTGCTTCTAAAACCAAAACGGAACTATCTAACTGAATGGTTGTCAATGTGTGCATTCAACTGACAGAGTTAAACTCACGTGTGGATTCAGCGGTTTGCAAACCCTTTCTGTGCAGAATCCCAAAACCGGTATTTCCAGCCCAATGCCGGCATACGTACGAAACAGCAGGAAACTTCGTCTAAAACTCAGGAGAAACGTTTCCTTGAAACTGCTCTGCTGTGCGTTCGTTCACCTAAGAGAGTTGAATCTATGTTGAGATTCAGCGAGTCAGAAACACGTTTCTTCTAGGAGCTGCGTTGGGATATTCCCGAGTGAATGGGACCATAGGCTGTACAGAGAAATATCTGCTTCCAAAACCAAAACGGAGCTATCTAACTGAATGGTTGTCAATGTGTGCATTCAACTGATAGAGTTAAACTCACGTGTTGATTCAGCGGTTTGCCAACCCTTTCTGTGCAGAATCCCAAAACCGGTATTTCCAGCCCAATGCCGGCATACGTACTAAACAGCTGGAAACTTCGTCTAAAACTCAGGAGAAACGTTTCCTTGAAACTGCTCTGCTGTGCGTTCGTTCACCTAAGAGAGTTGAATCTATGTTGAGATTCAGCGAGTCAGAAACACGTTTCTTCTTGGAGCTGCGTTGGGATATTCCCGAATGAAGGGGACCATAGGCTGTACAGAGAAATATCTGCTTCTAGAACCAAAACGGAGCTATCTAACTGAATGGTTGTCAATGTGCGCATTCAACTGACAGAGTTAAACTCACGTGTGGATTCAGCGGTTTGCCAACCCTTTCTGTGCAGAATCCCAAAACCGGTATTTCCAGCCAAATGCCGGCATACGTACTAAGCAGCAGGAAACTTCGTCTAAAACTCAGGAGAAACGTTTCCTTGAAACTGCTCTGCTGTGCGTTCGTTCACCTAAGAGAGTTGAATCTATGTTGAGATTCAGCGAGTCAGAAACACGTTTCTTCTTGGAGCTGCGTTGGGATATTCCCGAGTGAAGGGGACCATAGGCTGTACAGAGAAATATCTGCTTCTAGAACCAAAACGGAGCTATCTAACTGAATGGTTGTCAATGTGCGCATTCAACTGACAGAGTTAAACTCACGTGTGGATTGAGCGGTTTGCCAACCCTTTCTGTGCAGAATCCCAAAACCGGTATTTCCAGCCCAATGCCGGCATACGTACTAAAGAGCAGGAAACTTCGTCTAAAACTCAGGAGAAACGTTTCCTTGAAACTGCTCTGCTGTGCGTTCGTTCACCTAAGAGAGTTGAATCTATGTTGAGATTCAGCGAGTCAGAAACACGTTTCTTCTAGGAGCTGCGTTGGGATATTCCCGAGTAAATGGGACCATAGGCTGTACAGAGAAATATCTGCTTCTAAAACCAAAACGGAGCTATCTAACTGAATGGTTGTCAACGTGTGCATTCAACTGACAGAGGGAAAGTCACGTGTGGATTCAGCGGTTTGCCAACCCTTTCTGTGCAGAATCCCAAAACCGGTATTTCCAGCCCAATGTCGGCATACGTACTAAACAGCTGGAAACTTCGTCTAAAACTCAGGAGAAACGTTTCCTTGAAACTGCTCTGCTGTGCGTTCGTTCACCTAAGAGAGTTGAATCTATGTTGAGATTCAGCGAGTCAGAAACACGTTTCTTCTAGGAGCTGCGTTGGGATATTCCCGAGTGAATGGGACCATAGGCTGTACAGAGAAATATCTGCTTCTAAAACCAAAACGGAGCTATCTAACTGAATGGTTGTCAATGTGTGCATTCAACTGACAGAGTTAAACTCACGTGTGGATTCAGCGGTTTGCCAACCCTTTCTGTGCAGAATCCCAAAACCGGTATTTCCAGCCCAATGCCGGCATACGTACTAAACAGCTGGAAACTTCGTTTAAAACTCAGGAGAAACGTTTCCTTGAAACTGCTCTGCTGTGCGTTCGTTCACCTAAGAGAGTTGAATCTATGTTGAGATTCAGCGAGTCAGAAACACGTTTCTTCTTGGAGCTGCGTTGGGATATTCCCGAATGAAGGGGACCATAGGCTGTACAGAGAAATATCTGCTTCTAAAACCAAAACGGAGCTATCTAACTGAATGGTTGTCAATGTGCGCATTCAACTGACAGAGTTAAACTCACGTGTGGATTCAGCGGATTGCCAACCCTTTCTGTGCAGAATCCCAAAACCGGTATTTCCAGCCCAATGCCGGCATACGTACTAAACAGCAGGAAACTTCGTCTAAATCTCAGGAGAAACGTTTCCTTGAAACTGCTCTGCTGTGCGTTCGTTCACCTAAGAGAGTTGAATCTATGTTGAGATTCAGCGAGTCAGAAACACGTTTCTTCTAGGAGCTGCGTTGGGATATACCCGAGTGAATGGGACCATAGGCTGTACAGAGAAATATCTGCTTCTAAAACCAAAACGGAGCTATCTAACTGAATGGTTGTCAATGTGTGCATTCAACTGACAGAGTTAAACTCACGTGTGGATTGAGCGGTTTGCCAACCCTTTCTGTGCAGAATCCCAAAACCGGTATTTCCAGCCCAATGCCGGCATACGTACTAAACAGCTGGAACCTTCGTCTAAAACTCAGGAGAAACGTTTCCTTGAAACTGCTCTGCTGTGCGTTCGTTCACCTAAGAGAGTTGAATCTATGTTGAGATTCAGCGAGTCAGAAACACGTTTCTTCTAGGAGCTGCGTTGGGATATTCCCGAGTAAAGGGGACCATAGGCTGTACAGAGAAATATCTGCTTCTAGAACCAAAACGGAGCTATCTAACTGAATGGTTGTCAATGTGCGCATTCAACTGACAGAGTTAAACGCACGTGTGGATTCGGCGGTTTGCCAACCCTTTCTGTGCAGAATCCCAAAACCGGTATTTCCAGCCCAATGCCGGCATACGTACTAAACAGCAGGAAACTTCGCCTAAAACTCAGGAGAAACGTTTCCTTGAAACTGCTCTGCTGTGCGTTCGTTCACCTAAGAGAGTTGAATCTATGTTGAGATTCAGCGAGTCAGAAACACGTTTCTTCTTGGAGCTGCGTTGGGATATTCCCGAGTGAAGGGGACCATAGGCTGTACAGAGAAATATCTGCTTCTAGAATCAAAACGGAGCTATCTAACTGAATGGTTGTCAATGTGCGCATTCAACTGACAGAGTTAAACTCACGTGTGGATTCAGCGGATTGCCAACCCTTTCTGTGCAGAATCCCAAAACCGGTATTTCCAGCCCAATGCCGGCATACATACTAAAGAGCAGGAAACTTCGTCTAAAACTCAGGAGAAACGTTTCCTTGAAACTGCTCTGCTGTGTGTTCGTTCACCTAAGAGAGTTGAATCTATGTTGAGATTCAGCGAGTCAGAAACACGTTTCTTCTAGGAGCTGCGTGGGGTTATACCCGAGTGAATGGGACCATAGGCTGTACAGAGAAATATCTGCTTCTAAAACCAAAACGGAGCTATCTAACTGAATGGTTGTCAATGTGTGCATTCAGCTGACAGAGGTAAAGTCACGTGTGGTTTCAGCGGTTTGCCAACCCTTTCTGTGCAGAATCCCAAAGCCGGTATTTCCAGCCCAATGCCGACATACGTACTAAACAGCAGGAAACTTCGTCTAAAACTCAGGAGAAACGTTTCCTTGAAACTGCTCTGCTGTGCGTTCGTTCACCTAACAGAGTTGAATCTACGTTGAGATTCAGCGAGTCAGAAACACGTTTCTTCTAGGAGCTGCGTTGTCATATTCCCGAGTGAAGGGGACCATAGGCTGTACAGAGAAATATCTGATTCTGAAACCAAAACGGAGCTATCTAACTGAATGGTTGTCAATGTGTGCATTCACCAGACAGAGGTAAAGTCACGTGTGGATTCAGCGGTTTGCCAACCCTTTCTGTGCAGAATCCCAAAGCCGGTATATCCAGCCCAATGCCGGCATACATACTAAAGAGCAGGAAACTTCGTCTAAAACTCAGGAGAAACGTTTCCTTGAAACTGCTCTACTGTGCGTTCGTTCACCTAAGAGAGTTGAATCTACGTTGAGATTCAGCGAGTCAGAAACACGTTTCTTCTAGGAGCTGCGTTGGGATATTCCCGAGTGAATGGGACCATAGGCTGTACAGAGAAATATCTGCTTCTAAAACCAAAACGGAGCTATCTAACTGAATGGTTGTCAATGTGTGCATTCAACTGATAGAGGTAAAGTCACGTGTGGATTCAGCGGTTTGCCAACCCTTTCTGTGCAGAATCCCAAAACCGGTATTTCCAGCCCAATGCCGGCATACGTACTAAACAGCAGGAAACTTCGTCTAAAACTCAGGAGAAACGTTTCCTTGAAACTGCTCTGCTGTGCGTTCGTTCACCTAAGAGAGTTGAATCTATGTTGAGATTCAGCGAGTCAGAAACACGTTTCTTCTAGGAGCTGCGTTGGGATATTCCCGAGTGAATGGGACCATAGGCTGTACAGAGAAATATCTGCTTCTAAAACCAAAACGGAGCTATCTAACTGAATGGTTGTCAATGTGTGCATTCAACTGACACAGTTAAACTCACGTGTTGATTCAGCGGTTTGCCAACCCTTTCTGTGCAGAATCCCAAAACCGGTATTTCCAGCCCAATGCCTGCATACGTACTAAACAGCTGGAAACTTCGTCTAAAACTCAGGAGAAACGTTTCCTTGAAACTGCTCTGCTGTGCGTTCGTTCACCTAAGAGAGTTGAATCTATGTTGAGATTCAGCGAGTCAGAAACACGTTTCTTCTTGGAGCTGCGTTGGGATATTCCCGAGTGAAGGGGACCATAGGCTGTACAGAGAAATATCTGCTTCTAGAATCAAAACGGAGCTATCTAACTGAATGGTTGTCAATGTGCGCATTCAACTGACAGAGTTAAACTCACGTGTGGATTCAGCGGTTTGCCAACCCTTTCTGTGCAGAATCCCAAAACCGGTATTTCCAGCCCAATGCCGGCATACATACTAAAGAGCAGGAAACTTCGTCTAAAACTCAGGAGAAACGTTTCCTTGAAACTGCTCTGCTGTGTTTTCGTTCACCTAAGAGAGTTGAATCTATGTTGAGATTCAGCGAGTCAGAAACACGTTTCTTCTAGGAGCTGCGTGGGGTTATACCCGAGTGAATGGGACCATAGGCTGTACAGAGAAATATCTGCTTCTAAAACCAAAACGGAGCTATCTAACTGAATGGTTGTCAATGTGTGCATTCAGCTGACAGAGGTAAAGTCACGTGTGGTTTCAGCGGTTTGCCAACCCTTTCTGTGCAGAATCCCAAAGCCGGTATTTCCAGCCCAATGCCGACATACGTACTAAACAGCAGGAAACTTCGTCTAAAACTCAGGAGAAACGTTTCCTTGAAACTGCTCTGCTGTGCGTTCGTTCACCTAACAGAGTTGAATCTACGTTGAGATTCAGCGAGTCAGAAACACGTTTCTTCTAGGAGCTGCGTTGGCATATTCCCGAGTGAAGGGGACCATAGGCTGTACAGAGAAATATCTGATTCTGAAACCAAAACGGAGCTATCTAACTGAATGGTTGTCAATGTGTGCATTCACCAGACAGAGGTAAAGTCACGTGTGGATTCAGCGGTTTGCCAACCCTTTCTGTGCAGAATCCCAAAGCCGGTATATCCAGCCCAATGCCGGCATACATACTAAAGAGCAGGAAACTTCGTCTAAAACTCAGGAGAAACGTTTCCTTGAAACTGCTCTACTGTGCGTTCGTTCACCTAAGAGAGTTGAATCTACGTTGAGATTCAGCGAGTCAGAAACACGTTTCTTCTAGGAGCTGCGTTGGGATATTCCCGAGTGAATGGGACCATAGGCTGTACAGAGAAATATCTGCTTCTAAAACCAAAACGGAGCTATCTAACTGAATGGTTGTCAATGTGTGCATTCAACTGACAGAGGTAAAGTCACGTGTGGATTCAGCGGTTTGCCAACCCTTTCTGTGCAGAATCCCAAAACCGGTATTTCCAGCCCAATGCCGGCATACGTACTAAACAGCAGGAAACTTCGTCTAAAACTCAGGAGAAACGTTTCCTTGAAACTGCTCTGCTGTGCGTTCGTTCACCTAAGAGAGTTGAATCTATGTTGAGATTCAGCGAGTCAGAAACACGTTTCTTCTAGGAGCTGCGTTGGGATATTCCCGAGTGAATGGGACCATAGGCTGTACAGAGAAATATCTGCTTCTAAAACCAAAACGGAGCTATCTAACTGAATGGTTGTCAATGTGTGCATTCAACTGACACAGTTAAACTCACGTGTTGATTCAGCGGTTTGCCAACCCTTTCTGTGCAGAATCCCAAAACCGGTATTTCCAGCCCAATGCCTGCATACGTACTAAAGAGCAGGAAACTTCGTCTAAAACTCAGGAGAAACGTTTCCTTGAAACTGCTCTACTGTGCGTTCGTTCACCTAAGAGAGTTGAATCTACGTTGAGATTCAGCGAGTAAGAAACACGTTTCTTCTAGGAGCTGCTTTGGGATATTCCCGAGTGAATGGGACCATAGGCTGTACAGAGAAATATCTGCTTCTAAAACCAAAACGGAGCTATCTAACTGAATGGTTGTCAATGTGTGCATTCAACTGACAGAGGTAAAGTCACGTGTGGATTCGGCGGTTTGCCAACCCTTTCTGTGCAGAATCCCAAAACCGGTATTTCCAGCCCAATGCCGGCATACGTACTAAACAGCAGGAAACTTCGCCTAAAACTCAGGAGAAACGTTTCCTTGAAACTGCTCTGCTGTGCGTTCGTTCACCTAAGAGAGTTGAATCTATGTTGAGATTCAGCGAGTCAGAAACACGTTTCTTCTAGGAGCTGCGTTGGGATATTCCCGAGTGAAGGGGACCATAGGCTGTACAGAGAAATATCTGCTTCTAAAACCAAAACGGAGCTATCTAACTGAATGGTTGTCAATGTGTGCATTGAACTGACAGAGTTAAACTCACGTGTGGATTCAGCGGACTGCCAACTCTTTCTGTGCAGAATCCCAAAACCGGTATTTCCAGCCCAATGCCGGCATACGTACTAAACAGCAGGAAACTTCGTCTAAAACTCAGGAGAAACGTTTCCTTGAAACTGCTCTGCTGTGCGTTCGTTCACCTAAGAGAGTTGGATCTATGTTGAGATTCAGCGAGTCAGAAACACGTTTCTTCTAGGAGCTGCGTTGGGATATTCCCGAGTGAATGGGACCATAGGCTGTACAGACAAATATCTGCATCTAAAACCAAAACGGAGCTATCCAGCTGAATGGTTGTCAATGTGCGCATTCAACTGACAGAGTTAAACTCAGGAGTGGATTCAGCGGTTTGCCAACCCTTTCTGTGCAGAATCCCAAAACCGGTATTTCCAGCCCAATGCCGGCATACGTACTAAACAGCAGGAAACTTCGTCTAAAACCCAGGAGAAACGTTTCCTTGAAACTGCTCTGCTGTGCGTTCGTTCACCTAAGAGAGTTGAATCTATGTTGAGATTCAGCGAGTCAGAAACACGTTTCTTCTAGGAGCTGCGTTGGGATATACCCGAGTGAATGGGACCATAGGCTGTACAGAGAAATATCTGCTTCTAAAACCAAAACGGAACTATCTAACTGAATGGTTGTCAATGTGTGCATTCAACTGACAGAGTTAAACTCACGTGTGGATTCATCGGTTTGGAAACCCTTTCTGTGCAGAATCCCAAAACCGGTATTTCCAGACCAATGCCGGCATACGTACGAAACAGCAGGAAACTTCGTCTAAAACTCAGGAGAAACGTTTCCTTGAAACTGCTGTGCTGTGCGTTCGTTCACCTAAGAGAGTTGAATCTATGTTGAGATTCAGCGAGTCAGAAACACGTTTCTTCTAGGAGCTGCGTTGGGATATTCCCGAGTGAATGGGACCATAGGCTGTACAGAGAAATATCTGCTTCTAAAACCACAACGGAGCTATCTAACTGAATGGTTGTCAATGTGTGCATTCAACTGACAGAGTTAAACTGACGTGTGGATTCGGCGGTTTGCCAACCCTTTCTGTGCAGAATCCCAAAACCGGTATTTCCAGCCCAATGCCGGCATACGTACTAAACAGCAGGAAACTTCGTCTAAAACTCAGGAGAAACGATTCCTTGAAACTGTTCTGCTGTGCGTTCGTTCACCTAAGAGAGTTGAATCTATGTTGAGATTCAGCGAGTCAGAAACACGTTTCTTCTAGTAGCTGCGTTGGGATATTCCCGAGTGAAAGGGACCATAGGCTGTACAGAGAAATATCTGCTTCTAAAACCAAAAAGGAGCTATCTAACTGAATGGCTGTCAATGTGTGCATTCAACTGAGAGAGTTAAACTCACGTGTGGATTCAGCGGATTACCCACCGTTTCTGTGCAGAATCCCAAACCGGTATTTGCATCCGAATGCCGGCATACATACTAAACAGCAGGAAACTTCGTCTAAAACTCAGGAGAAACGTTTCCTTGAAACTGCTCTGCTGTGCGTTCGTTCACCTAAGAGAGTTGAATCTATGTTGAGATTCAGCGAGTCAGAAACACGTTTCTTCTAGGAGCTGCGTTGGGATATTCCCGAGTGAAGGGGACCATAGGCTGTACAGAGAAATATCTGCTTCTAAAACCAAAACGGAGCTATCTAACTGAATGGTTGTCAATGTGTGCATTCACCTGACAGAGGTAAAGTCACGTGTGGATTCAGCGGTTTGCCAACCCTTTCTGTGCAGAATCCCAAAGCCGGTATATCCAGCCCAATGCCGGCATACGTACTAAAGAGCAGGAAACTTCGTCTAAAACTCAGGAGAAGCGTTTCCTTGAAACTGCTCTACTGTGCGTTCGTTCACCTAAGAGAGTTGAATCTACGTTGAGATTCAGCGAGTAAGAAACACGTTTCTTCTAGGAGCTGCTTTGGGATATTCCCGAGTGAATGGGACCATAGGCTGTACAGAGAAATATCTGCTTCTAAAACCAAAACGGAACTATCTAACTGAATGGTTGTCAATGTGTGCATTCAACTGACAGAGTTAAACTCACGTGTGGATTCATCGGTTTGGAAACCCTTTCTGTGCAGAATCCCAAAACCGGTATTTCCAGCCCAATGCCGGCATACGTACGAAACAGCAGGAAACTTCGTCTAAAACTCAGGAGAAACGTTTCCTTGAAACTGCTGTGCTGTGCGTTCGTTCACCTAAGAGAGTTGAATCTATGTTGAGATTCAGCGAGTCAGAAACACGTTTCTTCTAGGAGCTGCGTTGGGATATTCCCGAGTGAATGGGACCATAGGCTGTACAGAGAAATATCTGCTTCTAAAACCACAACGGAGCTATCTAACTGAATGGTTGTCAATGTGTGCATTCAACTGACAGAGTTAAACTCACGTGTGGATTCAGCGGTTTGCCAACCCTTTCTGTGCAGAATCCCAAAACCGGTATTTCCAGCCCAATGCCGGCATACGTACTAAACAGCAGGAAACTTCGTCTAAAACTCAGGAGAAACGTTTCCTTGAAACTGTTCTGCTGTGCGTTCGTTCACCTAAGAGAGTTGAATCTATGTTGAGATTCAGCGAGTCAGAAACACGTTTCTTCTGGTAGCTGC
Organism: Aotus nancymaae; assembly: GCF_030222135.1. Classification (NCBI taxonomy): domain Eukaryota; kingdom Metazoa; phylum Chordata; class Mammalia; order Primates; family Aotidae; genus Aotus; species Aotus nancymaae. Next base: position 489,248 of record NW_026988514.1, on the reverse strand, counting down.
GTTGGGATATTCCCGAGTGAAAGGGACCATAGGCTGTACAGAGAAATATCTGCTTCTAAAACCAAAAAGGAGCTATCTAACTGAATGGCTGTCAATGTGTGCATTCAACTGAGAGAGTTAAACTCACGTGTGGATTCAGCGGATTACCCACCCTTTCTGTGCAGAATCCCAAAACCGGTATTTGCATCCGAATGCCGGCATACGTACTAAACAGCAGGAAACTTCGTCTAAAACTCAGGAGAAACGTTTCCTTGAAACTGCTCTGCTGTGCGTTCGTTCACCTAAGAGAGTTGAATCTATGTTGAGATTCAGCGAGTCAGAAACACGTTTCTTCTAGGAGCTGCGTTGGGATATTCCCGAGTGAAGGGGACCATAGGCTGTACAGAGAAATATCTGCTTCTAAAACCAAAACGGAGCTATCTAACTGAATGGTTGTCAATGTGTGCATTCACCTGACAGAGGTAAAGTCACGTGTGGATTCAGCGGTTTGCCAACCCTTTCTGTGCAGAATCCCAAAGCCGGTATATCCAGCCCAATGCCGGCATACGTACTAAAGAGCAGGAAACTTCGTCTAAAACTCAGGAGAAACGTTTCCTTGAAACTGCTCTACTGTGCGTTCGTTCACCTAAGAGAGTTGAATCTACGTTGAGATTCAGCGAGTAAGAAACACGTTTCTTCTAGGAGCTGCTTTGGGATATTCCCGAGTGAATGGGACCATAGGCTGTACAGAGAAATATCTGCTTCTAAAACCAAAACAGAGTTATCTAACTGAATGGTTGTCAATGTGTGCATTCAACTGACAGAGGTAAAGTCACGTGTGGATTCAGCGGTTTGCCAACCCTTTCTGTGCAGAATCCCAAAACCGGTATTTCCAGCCCAATGCCGGCATACGTACGAAACAGCAGGAAACTTCGTCTAAAACTCAGGAGAAATGTTTCCTTGAAACTGCTCTGCTGTGCGTTCGTTCACCTAAGAGAGTTGAATCTATGTTGAGATTCAGCGAGTCAGAAACACGTTTCTTCTAGGAGCTGCGTTGGGATATTCCCGAGTAAATGGGACCATAGGCTGTACAGAGAAATATCTGCTTCTAAAACCAAAACGGAGCTATCTAACTGAATGGTTGTCAATGTGTGCATTCAACTGACAGAGGTAAAGTCACGTGTGGATTCAGCGGTTTGCCAACCCTTTCTGTGCAGAATCCCAAAACCGGTATTTCCAGCCCAATGTCGGCATACGTACTAAACAGCTGGAAACTTCGTCTAAAACTCAGGAGAAACGTTTCCTTGAAACTGCTCTGCTGTGCGTTCGTTCACCTAAGAGAGTTGAATCTATGTTGAGATTCAGCGAGTCAGAAACACGTTTCTTCTAGGAGCTGCGTTGGGATATTCCCGAGTGAATGGGACCATAGGCTGTACAGAGAAATATCTGCTTCTAAAACCAAAACGGAGCTATCTAACTGAATGGTTGTCAATGTGTGCATTCAACTGACAGAGTTAAACTCACGTGTTGATTCAGCGGTTTGCCAACCCTTTCTGTGCAGAATCCCAAAACCGGTATTTCCAGCCCAATGCCGGCATACGTACTAAACAGCTGGAAACTTCATCTAAAACTCAGGAGAAACGTTTCCTTGAAACTGCTCTGCTGTGCGTTCGTTCACCTAAGAGAGTTGAATCTATGTTGAGATTCAGCGAGTCAGAAACACGTTTCTTCTTGGAGCTGCGTTGGGATATTCCCGAATGAAGGGGACCATAGGCTGTACAGAGAAATATCTGCTTCTAGAACCAAAACGGAGCTATCTAACTGAATGGTTGTCAATGTGCGCATTCAACTGACAGAGTTAAACTCACGTGTGGATTCAGCGGTTTGCCAACCCTTTCTGTGCAGAATCCCAAAACCGGTATTTCCAGCCCAATGCCGGCATACGTACTAAGCAGCAGGAAACTTCGTCTAAAACACAGGAGAAACGTTTCCTTGAAACTGCTCTGCTGTGCGTTCGTTCACCTAAGAGAGTTGAATCTATGTTGAGATTCACCGAGTCAGAAACACGTTTCTTCTAGGAGCTGCGTTGGGATATACCCGAGTGAATGGGACCATAGGCTGTACAGAGAAATATCTGCTTCTAAAACCAAAACGGAAATATCTAACTGAATGGTTGTCAATGTGTGCATTCAACTGACAGAGTTAAACTCACGTGTGGATTCAGCGGTTTGCAAACCCTTTCTGTGCAGAATCCCAAAACCGGTATTTCCAGCCCAATGTCGGCATACGTACGAAACAGCAGGAAACTTCGTCTAAAACTCAGGAGAAACGTTTCCTTGAAACTGCTCTGCTGTGCGTTCGTTCACCTAAGAGAGTTGAATCTATGTTGAGATTCAGCGAGTCAGAAACACGTTTCTTCTAGGAGCTGCGTGGGGATATACCCGAGTGAATGGGACCATAGGCTGTACAGAGAAATATCTGCTTCTAAAACCAAAACGGAACTATCTAACTGAATGGTTGTCAATGTGTGCATTCAACTGACAGAGTTAAACTCACGTGTGGATTCAGCGGTTTGCCAACCCTTTCTGTGCAGAATCCCAAAACCGGTATTTCCAGCCCAGTGCCGTCATACGTACTAAACAGCAGGAAACTTCGTCTAAAACTCAGGAGAAACGTTTCCTTGAAACTGCTCTGCTGTGCGTTCGTTCACCTAAGAGAGTTGAATCTATGTTGAGATTCAGCGAGTCAGAAACACGTTTCTTCTAGGAGCTGCGTTGGGATATACCCGAGTGAATGGGACCATAGGCTGTACAGAGAAATATCTGCTTCTAAAACCAAAACGGAACTATCTAACTGAATGGTTGTCAATGTGTGCATTCAACTGACAGAGTTAAACTCACGTGTGGATTCAGCGGTTTGCAAACCCTTTCTGTGCAGAATCCCAAAACAGGTATTTCCAGCCCAATGCCGGCATACGTACGAAACAGCAGGAAACTTCGTCTAAAACTCAGGAGAAACGTTTCCTTGAAACTGCTCTGCTGTGCGTTCGTTCACCTAAGAGAGTTGAATCTATGTTGAGATTCAGCGAGTCAGAAACACGTTTCTTCTAGGAGCTGCGTTGGGATATTCCCGAGTGAATGGGACCATAGGCTGTACAGAGAAATATCTGCTTCTAAAACCAAAACGGAGCTATCTAACTGAATGGTTGTCAATGTGTGCATTCAACTGACAGAGTTAAACTCAAATGTGGATTGAGCGGTTTGCCAACCCTTTCTGTGCAGAATCCCAAAACCGGTATTTCCAGCCCAATGCCGGCATACGTACTAAACAGCAGGAAACTTCGTCTAAAACTCAGGAGAAACGTTTCCTTGAAACTGCTGTGCTGTGCGTTCGTTCACCTAAGAGAGTTGAATCTATGTTGAGATTCAGCGAGTCAGAAACACGTTTCTTCTAGGAGCTGCGTTGGGATATTCCCGAGTGAAGGGGACCATAGGCTGTACAGAGAAATATCTGCTTCTAGAACCAAAACGGAGCTATCTAACTGAATGGTTGTCAATGTGCGCATTCAACTGACAGAGTTAAACGCACGTGTGGATTCGGCGGTTTGCCAACCCTTTCTGTGCAGAATCCCAAAACCGGTATTTCCAGCCCAATGCCGGCATACGTAGTAAACAGCAGGAAACTTCGCCTAAAACCCAGGAGAAACGTTTCCTTGAAACTGCTCTGCTGTGCGTTCGTTCACCTAAGAGAGTTGAATCTATGTTGAGATTCAGCGAGTCAGAAACACGTTTCTTCTAGGAGCTACGTTGGGATATTCCCGAGTGAAGGGGACCATAGGCTGTACAGAGAAATATCTGCTTCTAAAACCAAAACGGAGCTATCTAACTGAATGGTTGTCAATGTGTGCATTCAACTGACAGAGTTAAACTCACGTGTGGATTCAGCGGATTGCCAACCCTTTCTGTGCAGAATCCCAAAACCGGTATTTTCAGCCCAATGCCGGCATACGTACTAAACAGCAGGAAACTTCGTCTAAAACTCAGGAGAAACGTTTCCTTGAAACTGCTCTGCTGTGCGTTCGTTCACCTAAGAGAGTTGGATCTATGTTGAGATTCAGCGAGTCAGAAACACGTTTCTTCTAGGAGCTGCGTTGGGATATTCCCGAGTGAATGGGACCATAGGCTGTACAGAGAAATATCTGCTTCTAAAACCAAAACGGAGCTATCTAACTGAATGGTTGTCAATGTGTGCATTCAGCTGACAGAGTTAAACTCACGTGTTGATTCAGCGGTTTGCCAACCCTTTCTGTGCAGAATCCCAAAACCGGTATTTCCAGCCCAATGCCGGCATACGTACTAAACAGCTGGAAACTTCGTCTAAAACTCAGGAGAAACGTTTCCTTGAAACTGCTCTGCTGTGCGTTCGTTCACCTAAGAGAGTTGAATCTATGTTGAGATTCAGCGAGTCAGAAACACGTTTCTTCTTGGAGCTGCGTTGGGATATTCCCGAATGAAGGGGACCATAGGCTGTACAGAGAAATATCTGCTTCTAGAACCAAAACGGAGCTATCTAACTGAATGGTTGTCAATGTGCGCATTCAACTGACAGAGTTAAACTCACGTGTGGATTCAGCGGTTTGCCAACCCTTTCTGTGCAGAATCCCAAAACCGGTATTTCCAGCCCAATGCCGGCATACGTACTAAACAGCAGGAAACTTCGTCTAAAACTCAGGAGAAACGTTTCCTTGAAACTGCTCTGCTGTGCGTTCGTTCACCTAAGAGAGTTGAATCTATGTTGAGATTCAGCGAGTCAGAAACACGTTTCTTCTAGGAGCTGCGTTGGGATATTCCCGAGTGAATGGGACCATAGGCTGTACAGAGAAATATCTTCTTCTAAAACCAAAACGGAGCTATCTAACTGAATGGTTGTCAATGTGTGCATTCAACTGACAGAGTTAAACTCACGTGTGGATTCAGCGGTTTGCAAACCCTTTCTGTGCAGAATCCCAAAACCGGTATTTCCAGCCCAATGCCGGCATACGTACGAAACAGCAGGAAACTTCGTCTAAAACTCAGGAGAAACGTTTCCTTGAAACTGCTGTGCTGTACGTTCGTTCACCTAAGAGAGTTGAATCTATGTTGAGATTCAGCGAGTCAGAAACACGTTTCTTCTAGGAGCTGCGTTGGGATATTCCCGAGTGAATGGGACCATAGGCTGTACAGAGAAATATCTGCTTCTAAAACCAAAACGGAGCTATCTAACTGAATGGTTGTCAATGCGTGCATTCAACTGACAGAGTTAAACTCACGTGTTGATTCAGCGGTTTGCCAACCCTTTCTGTGCAGAATCCCAAAACCGGTATTTCCAGCCCAATGCCGGCATAAGTACTAAACAGCTGGAAACTTCGTCTAAAACTCAGGAGAAACGTTTCCTTGAAACTGCTCTGCTGTGCGTTCGTTCACCTAAGAGTGTTGAATCTATGTTGAGATTCAGCGAGTCAGAAACACGTTTCTTCTTGGAGCTGCGTTGGGATATTCCCGAATGAAGGGGACCATAGGCTGTACAGAGAAATATCTGCTTCTAGAACCAAAACGGAGCTATCTAACTGAATGGTTGTCAATGTGCGCATTCAACTGACAGAGTTAAACTCACGTGTGGATTCAGCGGTTTGCCAACCCTTTCTGTGCAGAATCCCAAAACCGGTATTTCCAGCCCAATGCCGGCATACGTACTAAGCAGCAGGAAACTTCGTCTAAAACTCAGGAGAAACGTTTCCTTGAAACTGCTCTGCTGTGCGTTCGTTCACCTAAGAGAGTTGAATCTATGTTGAGATTCAGCGAGTCAGAAACAGGTTTCTTCTAGGAGCTGCGTTGGGATATACCCGAGTGAATGGGACCATAGGCTGTACAGAGAAATATCTGCTTCTAAAACCAAAACGGAACTATCTACCTGAATGGTTGTCAATGTGTGCATTCAACTGACAGAGTTAAACTCACGTGTGGATTCAGCGGTTTGCAAACCCTTTCTGTGCAGAATCCCAAAACCGGTAATTCCAGCCCAATGCCGGCATACGTACGAAACAGCAGGAAACTTCGTCTAAAACTCAGGAGAAACGTTTCCTTGAAACTGCTCTGCTGTGCGTTCGTTCACCTAAGAGAGTTGAATCTATGTTGAGATTCAGCGAGTCAGAAACACGTTTCTTCTTGGAGCTGCGTTGGGATATTCCCGAGTGAAGGGGACCATAGGCTGTACAGAGAAATATCTGCTTCTAGAACCAACACGGAGCTATCTAACTGAATGGTTGTCAATGTGCGCATTCAACTGACAGAGTTAAACTCACGTGTGGATTCAGCGGTTTGCCAACCCTTTCTGTGCAGAATCCCAAAACCGGTATTTCCAGCCCAATGCCGGCATACGTACTAAAGAGCAGGAAACTTCGTCTAAAACTCAGGAGAAACGTTTCCTTGAAACTGCTCTGCTGTGCGTTCGTTCACCTAAGAGAGTTGAATCTATGTTGAGATTCAGCGAGTCAGAAACACGTTTCTTCTAGGAGCTGCGTTGGGATATTCCCGAGTAAATGGGACCATAGGCTGTACAGAGAAATATCTGCTTCTAAAACCAAAACGGAGCTATCTAACTGAATGGTTGTCAATGTGTGCATTCAACTGACAGAGGTAAAGTCACGTGTGGATTCAGCGGTTTGCCAACCCTTTCTGTGCAGAATCCCAAAACCGGTATTTCCAGCCCAATATCGGCATACGTACTAAACAGCTGGAAACTTCGTCTAAAACTCAGGAGAAACGTTTCCTTGAAACTGCTCTGCTGTGCGTTCGTTCACCTAAGAGAGTTGAATCTATGTTGAGATTCAGCGAGTCAGAAACACGTTTCTTCAAGGAGCTGCGTTGGGATATTCCCGAGTGAATGGGATCATAGGCTGTACAGAGAAATATCTGCTTCTAAAACCAAAACGGAGCTATCTAACTGAATGGTTGTCAATGTGTGCATTCAACTGACAGAGTTAAACTCACGTGTTGATTCAGCGGTTTGCCAACCCTTTCTGTGCAGAATCCCAAAACCGGTATTTCCAGCCCAATGCCGGCATACGTACTAAACAGCTGGAAACTTCGTTTAAAACTCAGGAGAAACGTTTCCTTGAAACTGCTCTGCTGTGCGTTCGTTCACCTAAGAGAGTTGAATCTATGTTGAGATTCAGCGAGTCAGAAACACGTTTCTTCTTGGAGCTGCGTTGGGATATTCCCGAATGAAGGGGACCATAGGCTGTACAGAGAAATATCAGCTTCTAGAACCAAAACGGAGCTATCTAACTGAATGGTTGTCAATGTGCGCATTCAACTGACAGAGTTAAACTCACGTGTGGATTCAGCGGTTTGACAACCCTTTCTGTGCAGAATCCCAAAACCGGTATTTCCAGCCCAATGCCGGCATACGTACTAAACAGCAGGAAACTTCGTCTAAAACTCAGGAGAAACGTTTCCTTGAAACTGCTCTGCTGTGCGTTCGTTCACCTAAGAGAGTTGAATCTATGTTGAGATTCAGCGAGTCAGAAACACGTTTCTTCTAGGAGCTGCGTTGGGATATACCCGAGTGAATGGGACCATAGGCTGTACAGAGAAATATCTGCTTCTAAAACCAAAACGGAACTATCTAACTGAATGGTTGTCAATGTGTTCATTCAACTGACAGAGTTAAACTCACGTGTGGATTCAGCGGTTTGCAAACCCTTTCTGAGCAGAATCCCAAAACCGGTATTTCCAGCCCAATGCCGGCATACGTACGAAACAGCAGGAAACTTCGTCTAAAACTCAGGAGAAACGTTTCCTTGAAACTGCTCTGCTGTGCGTTCGTTCACCTAAGAGAGTTGAATCTATGTTGAGATTCAGCGAGTCAGAAACACGTTTCTTCTAGGAGCTGCGTTGGGATATTCCCGAGTGAATGGGACCATAGGCTGTACAGAGAAATATCTGCTTCTAAAACCAAAACGGAGCTATCTAACTGAATGGTTGTCAATGTGTGCATTCAACTGACAGAGTTAAACTCACGTGTGGATTGAGCGGTTTGCCAACCCTTTCTGTGCAGAATCCCAAAACCGGTATTTCCAGCCCAATGCCGGCATACGTACTAAACAGCTGGAAACTTCGTCTAAAACTCAGGAGAAACGTTTCCTTGAAACTGCTCTGCTGTGCGTTCGTTCACCTAAGAGAGTTGAATCTATGTTGAGATTCAGCGAGTCAGAAACACGTTTCTTCTAGGAGCTGCGTTGGGATATTCCCGAGTAAAGGGGACCATAGGCTGTACAGAGAAATATCTGCTTCTAGAACCAAAACGGAGCTATCTAACTGAATGGTTGTCAATGTGCGCATTCAACTGACAGATTTAAACGCACGTGTGGATTCGGCGGTTTGCCAACCCTTTCTGTGCAGAATCCCAAAACCGGTATTTCCAGCCCAATGCCGGCATACGTACTAAACAGCAGGAAACTTCGCCTAAAACTCAGGAGAAACGTTTCCTTGAAACTGCTCTGCTGTGCGTTCGTTCACCTAAGAGAGTTGAATCTATGTTGAGATTCAGCGAGTCAGAAACACGTTTCTTCTAGGAGCTTCGTTGGGATATTCCCGAGTGAAGGGGACCATAGGCTGTACAGAGAAATATCTGCTTCTAAAACCAAAACGGAGCTATCTAACTGAATGGTTGTCAATGTGTGCATTCACCTGACAGAGGTAAAGTCACGTGTGGATTCAGCGGTTTGCCAACCCTTTCTGTGCAGAATCCCAAAGCCGGTATATCCAGCCCAATGCCGGCATACGTACTAAAGAGCAGGAAACTTCGTCTAAAACTCAGGAGAAACGTTTCCCTGAAACTGCTCTACTGTGCGTTCGTTCACCTAAGAGAGTTGAATCTACGTTGAGATTCAGCGAGTCAGAAACACGTTTCTTCTAGGAGCTGCGTTGGGATATTCCCGAGTGAATGGGACCATAGGCTGTACAGAGAAATATCTGCTTCTAAAACCAAAACGGAGCTATCTAACTGAATGGTTGTCAATGTGTGCATTCAACTTACAGAGGTAAAGTCACCTGTGGATTCAGCGGTTTGCCAACCCTTTCTGTGCAGAATCCCAAAACCGGTATTTCCAGCCCAATGCCGGCATACGTACGAAACAGCAGGAAACTTCGTCTAAAACTCAGGAGAAACGTTTCCTTGAAACTGCTCTGCTGTGCGTTCGTTCACCTAAGAGAGTTGAATCTACGTTGAGATTCAGCGAGTCAGAAACACGTTTCTTCTAGGAGCTGCGTTGGGATATTCCCGAGTGAATGGGACCATAGGCTGTACAGAGAAATATCTGCTTCTAAAACCAAAACGGAGCTATCTAACTGAATGGTTGTCAATGTGTGCATTCAACTGACACAGTTAAACTCACGTGTTGATTCAGCGGTTTGCCAACCCTTTCTGTGCAGAATCCCAAAACCGGTATTTCCAGCCCAATGCCGGCATACGTACTAAACAGCTGGAAACTTCGTCTAAAACTCAGGAGAAACGTTTCCTTGAAACTGCTCTGCTGTGCGTTCGTTCACCTAAGAGAGTTGAATCTATGTTGAGATTCAGCGAGTCAGAAACACGTTTCTTCTTGGAGCTGCGTTGGGATATTCCCGAGTGAAGGGGACCATAGGCTGTACAGAGAAATATCTGCTTCTAGAATCAAAACGGAGCTATCTAACTGAATGGTTGTCAATGTGCGCATTCAACTGACAGAGTTAAACTCACGTGTGGATTCAGCGGTTTGCCAACCCTTTCTGTGCAGAATCCCAAAACCGGTATTTCCAGCCCAATGCCGGCATACGTACTAAAGAGCAGGAAACTTCGTCTAAAACTCAGGAGAAACGTTTCCTTGAAACTGCTCTGCTGTGCGTTCGTTCACCTAAGAGAGTTGAATCTATGTTGAGATTCAGCGAGTCAGAAACACGTTTCTTCTAGGAGCTGCGTGGGGATATACCCGAGTGAATGGGACCATAGGCTGTACAGAGAAATATCTGCTTCTAAAACCAAAACGGAGCTATCTAACTGAATGGTTGTCAATGTGTGCATTCAACTGACAGAGATAAAGTCACGTGTGGATTCAGCGGTTTGCCAACCCTTTCTGTGCAGAATCCCAAAGCCGGTATTTCCAGCCCAATGCCAACATACGTACTAAACATCAGGAAACTTCGTCTAAAACTCAGGAGAAACGTTTCCTTGAAACTGCTCTGCTGTGAGTTCGTTCACCTAACAGAGTTGAATCTACATTGAGATTCAGCGAGTCAGAAACACGTTTCTTCTAGGAGCTGCGTTGGCATATTCCCGAGTGAAGGGGACCATAGGCTGTACAGAGAACTATCTGCTTCTAAAACCAAAACGGAGCTATCTAACTGAATGGTTGTCAATGTGTGCATTCACCAGACAGAGGTAAAGTCACGTGTGGATTCAGCGGTGTGCCAACCCATTCTGTGCAGAATCACAAAGCCGGTATATCCAGCCCAATGCCGGCATACGTACTAAAGAGCAGGAAACTTCGTCTAAAACTCAGGAGAAACGTTTCCTTGAAACTGCTCTACTGTGCGTTCGTTCACCTAAGAGAGTTGAATCTACGTTGAGATTCAGCGAGTCAGAAACACGTTTCTTCTAGGAGCTGCGTTGGGATATTCCCGAGTGAATGGGACCATAGGCTGTACAGAGAAATATCTGCTTCTAAAACCAAAACGGAGCTATCTAACTGAATGGTTGTCAATGTGTGCATTCAGCTGACAGTGGTAAAGTCACGTGTGGATTCAGCGGTTTGCCAACCCTTTCTGTGCAGAATCCCAAAACCGGTATTTCCAGCCCAATGCCGGCATACGTACGAAACAGCAGGGAACTTCGTCTAAAACTCAGGAGAAACGTTTCCTTGAAACTGCTCTGCTGTGCGTTCGTTCACCTAAGAGAGTTGAATCTATGTTGAGATTCAGCGAGTCAGAAACACGTTTCTTCGAGGAGCTGCGTTGGGATATTCCCGAGTGAATGGGACCATAGGCTGTACAGAGAAATATCTGCTTCTAAAACCAAAACGGAGCTATCTAACTGAATGGTTGTCAATGTGTGCATTCAACTGACAGAGTTAAACTCACGTGTTGATTCAGCGGTTTGCCAACCCTTTCTGTGCAGAATCCCAAAACCGGTATTTCCAGCCCAATGCCGGCATACGTACTAAACAGCTGGAAACTTCGTCTAAAACTCAGGAGAAACGTTTCCTTGAAACTGCTCTGCTGTGCGTTCGTTCACCTAAGAGAGTTGAATCTATGTTGAGATTCATCGAGTCAGAAACACGTTTCTTCTTGGAGCTGCGTTGGGATATTCCCGAGTGAAGGGGACCATAGGCTGTACAGAGAAATATCTGCTTCTAGAATCAAAACGGAGCTATCTAACTGAATGGTTGTCAATGTGCGCATTCAACTGACAGAGTTAAACTCACGTGTGGATTCAGCGGTTTGCCAACCCTTTCTGTGCAGAATCCCAAAACCGCTATTTCCAGCCCAATGCCGGCATACGTACTAAAGAGCAGGAAACTTCGTCTAAAACTCAGGAGAAACGTTTCCTTGAAACTGCTCTGCTGTGCGTTCGTTCACCTAAGAGAGTTGAATCTATGTTGAGATTCAGCGAGTCAGAAACACGTTTCTTCTAGGAGCTGCGTGGGGATATACCCGAGTGAATGGGACCATAGGCTGTACAGAGAAATATCTGCTTCTAAAACCAAAACGGAGCTATCTAACTGAATGGTTGTCAATGTGTGCATTCAACTGACAGAGGTAAAGTCACGTGTGGATTCAGCGGTTTGCCAACCCTTTCTGTGCAGAATCCCAAAGCCGGTATATCCAGCCCAATGCCGGCATACGTACTAAAGAGCAGGAAACTTCGTCTAAAACTCAGGAGAAACGTTTCCTTGAAACTGCTCTGCTGTGCGTTCGTTCACCTAAGAGAGTTGAATCTACGTTGAGATTCAGCGAGTCAGAAACACGTTTCTTCTAGGAGCTGCGTTGGGATATTCCCGAGTGAATGGGACCATAGGCTGTACAGAGAAATATCTGCTTCTAAAACCAAAACGGAGCTATCTAACTGAATGGTTGTCAATGTGTGCATTCAACTGATAGAGGTAAAGTCACGTGTGGATTCAGCGGTTTGCCAACCCTTGCTGTGCAGAATCCCAAAACCGGTATTTCCAGCCCAATGCCGGCATACGTACTAAACAGCTGGAAACTTCGTCTAAAACTCAGGAGAAACGTTTCCTTGAAACTGCTCTGCTGTGCGTTCGTTCACCTAAGAGAGTTGAATCTACGTTGAGATTCAGCGAGTCAGAAACACGTTTCTTCTAGGAGCTGCGTTGGGATATTCCCGAGTGAATGGGACCATAGGCTGTACAGAGAAATATCTGCTTCTAAAACCAAAACGGAGCTATCTAACTGAATGGTTGTCAATGTGTGCATTCAACTGACAGAGGTAAAGTCACGTGTGGATTCAGCGGTTTGCCAACCCTTTCTGTGCAGAATCCCAAAACCGGTATTTCCAGCCCAATGCCGGCATACGTACTAAAGAGCAGGAAACTTCGTCTAAAACTCAGGAGAAACGTTTCCTTGAAACTGCTCTGCTGTGCGTTCGTTCACCTAAGAGAGTTGAATCTATGTTGAGATTCAGCGAGTCAGAAACACGTTTCTTCTAGGAGCTGCGTGGGGATATACCCGAGTGAATGGGACCATAGGCTGTACAGAGAAATATCTGCTTCTAAAACCAAAACGGAGCTATCTAACTGAATGGTTGTCAATGTGTGCATTCAACTGACAGAGATAAAGTCACGTGTGGATTCAGCGGTTTGCCAACCCTTTCTGTGCAGAATCCCAAAGCCGGTATTTCCAGCCCAATGCCGGCATACGTACTAAAGAGCAGGAAACTTCGTCTAAAACTCAGGAGAAACGTTTCCTTGAAACTGCTCTGCTGTGCGTTCGTTCACCTAAGAGAGTTGAATCTACGTTGAGATTCAGCGAGTCAGAAACACGTTTCTTCTAGGAGCTGCGTTGGGATATTCCCGAGTGAATGGGACCATAGGCTGTACAGAGAAATATCTGCTTCTAAAACCAAAACGGAGCTATCTAACTGAATGGTTGTCAATGTGTGCATTCAACTGACAGAGGTAAAGTCACGTGTGGATTCAGCGGTTTGCCAACCCTTTCTGTGCAGAATCCCAAAACCGGTATTTCCAGCCCAATGTCGGCATGCGTACTAAACAGCTGGAAACTTCGTCTAAAACTCAGGAGAAACGTTTCCTTGAAACTGCTCTGCTGTGCGTTCGTTCACCTAAGAGAGTTGAATCTATGTTGAGATTCAGCGAGTCAGAAACACGTTTCTGCCTGGAGCTGCGTTGGGATATTCCCGAGTGAATGGGACCATAGGCTGTACAGAGAAATATCTGCTTCTAAAACCAAAACGGAGCTATCTAACTGAATGGTTGTCAATGTGTGCATTCAACTGACAGAGTTAAACTCACGTGTTGATTCAGCGGTTTGCCAACCCTTTCTGTGCAGAATCCCAAAACCGGTATTTCCAGCCCAATGCCGGCATACGTACTAAACAGCAGGAAACTTCGTCTAAAACTCAGGAGAAACGTTTCCTTGAAACTGCTCTGCTGTGCGTTCGTTCACCTAAGAGAGTTGAATCTATGTTGAGATTCAGCGAGTCAGAAACACGTTTCTTCTTGGAGCTGCGTTGGGATATTCCCGAATGAAGGGGACCATAGGCTGCACAGAGAAATATCTGCTTATAGAACCAAAACGGAGCTATCTAACTGAATGGTTGTCAATGTGCGCATTCAACTGACAGAGTTAAACTCACGTGTTGATTCAGCGGTTTTCCAACCCTTTCTGTGCAGAATCCCAAAACCGGTATTTCCAGCCCAATGCCGGCATACGTACTAAACAGCAGGAAACTTCGTCTAAAACTCAGGAGAAACGTTTCCTTGAAACTGCTCTGCTGTGCGTTAGTTCACCTAAGAGAGTTGAATCTATGTTGAGATTCAGCGAGTCAGAAACACGTTTCTTCTAGGAGCTGCTTTGGGATATACCCGAGTGAATGGGACCATAGGCTGTACAGAGAAATATCTGCTTCTAAAACCAAAACGGAACTATCTAACTGAATAGTTGTCAATGTGTTCATTCAACTGACAGAGTTAAACTCACGTGTGGATTCAGCGGTTTGCAAACACTTTCTGTGCAGAATCCCAAAACCGGTATTTCCAGCCCAATGCCGGCATACGTACTAAACAGCAGGAAACTTCGTCTAAAACTCAGGAGAAACGTTTCCTTGAAACTGTTCTGCTGTGCGTTCGTTCACCTAAGAGAGTTGAATCTATGTTGAGATTCAGCGAGTCAGAAACACGTTTCTTCTAGGAGCTGCGTTGGGATATTCCCGAGTGAATGGGACCATAGGCTGTACAGAGAAATATCTGCTTCTAAAACCAAAACGGAGCTATCTAACTGAATGGTTGTCAATGTGTGCATTCAACTGACAGAGTTAAACTCACGTGTGGATTCAGCGGTTTGCCAACCCTTTCTGTGCAGAATCCCAAAACCGGTATTTCCAGTCCAATGCCGGCATACGTACTAAACAGCAGGAAACTTCGTCTAAAACTCTGGTGAAACGTTTCCTTGAAACTGCTGTGCTGTGCGTTCGTTCACCTAAGAGAGTTGAATCTATGTTGAGATTCAGCGAGTCAGAAACACGTTTCTTCTAGGAGCTGCGTTGGGATATTCCCGAGTGAAGGGGACCATAGGCTGTACAGAGAAATATCTGCTTCTAGAACCAAAACGGAGCTATCTAACTGAATGGTTGTCAATGTACGCATTCAACTGACAGAGTTAAATGCACGTGTGGATTCGGCGGTTTGCCAACCCTTTCTGTGCAGAATCCCAAAACCGGTATTTCCAGCCCAATGCCGGCATACGTACTAAACAGCAGGAAACTTCGCCTAAAACTCAGGAGAAACGTTTCCTTGAAACTGCTCTGCTGTGCGTTCGTTCACCTAAGAGACTTGAATCTATGTTGAGATTCAGCGAGTCAGAAACACGTTTCTTCTAGGAGCTGCGTTGGGATATTCCCGAGTGAAGGGGACCATAGGCTGTATAGAGAAATATCTGCTTCTAAAACCAAAACGGAGCTATCTAACTGAATGGTTGTCAATGTGTGCATTCAACTGACAGAGTTAAACTCACGTGAGGATTCAGCGGATTGCCAACCCTTTCTGTGCAGAATCCCAAAACCGGTATTTCCAGCCCAATGCCGGCATACGTACTAAACAGCAGGAAACTTCGTCTAAAACCCAGGAGAAACGTTTCCTTGAAACTGCTCTGCTGTGCGTTCGTTCACCTAAGAGAGTTGAATCTATGTTGAGATTCAGCGAGGCAGAAACACGTTTCTTCTAGGAGCTGCGTTGGGATATTCCCGAGTGAATGGGACCATCGGCTGTACAGAGAAATATCTGCTTCTAAAACCAAAACGGAGCTATCTAACTGAATGGTTGTCAATGTGTGCATTCAACTGACAGAGATAAACTCACGTGTGGATTGAGCGGTTTGCCTACCCTTTCTGTGCAGAATCCCAAAACCGGTATTTCCAGCCCAATGCCGGCATACGTACTAAACAGCAGGAAACTTCGTCTAAAACTCAGGAGAAACGTTTCCTTGAAACTGCTGTGCTGTGCGTTCGTTCACCTAAGAGAGTTGAATCTATGTTGAGATTCAGCGAGTCAGAAACACTTTTCTTCTAGGAGCTGCGTTGGGATATTCCCGAGTGAAGGGGACCATAGGCTGTACAGAGAAATATCTGCTTCTAGAACCAAAACGGAGCTATCTAACTGAATGGTTGTCAATGTGCGCATTCAACTGACAGAGTTAAACTGACGTGTGGATTCAGCGGTTTGCCAACACTTTCTGTGCAGAATCCCAAAACCGATATTTCCAGCCCAATGCCGGCATACGTACTAAACAGCAGGAAACTTCGTCTAAAACTCAGGAGAAATGTTTCCTTGAAACTGCTCTGCTGTGCTTTAGTTCACCTAAGAGAGTTGAATCTATGTTGAGATTCAGCGAGTCAGAAACACGTTTCTTCTAGGGGCTGCGTTGGGATATTCCCGAGTGAAGGGGACCATAGGCTGTACAGACAAATATCTGCTTCTAAAACCAAAACGGAGCTATCTAACTGAATGGTTGTCAATGTGCGCATTCAACTGACAGAGTTAAACTCAGGTGTGGATTCAGCGGTTTGCCAACACTTTCTGTGCAGAATCCCAAAACCGGTATTTCCAGCCCAATGCCGGCATACGTACTAAAGAGCAGGAAACTTCGTCGAAAACTCAGGAGAAACGTTTCCTTGAAGCTGCTCTGCTGTGCGTTCGTTCACCTAAGAGAGTTGAATCTATGTTGAGATTCAGCGAGTCAGAAACACGTTTCTTCTAGGAGCTGCGTGGGGATATACCCGAGTGAATGGGACCATAGGCTGTACAGAGAAATATCTGCTTCTAAAACCAAAACGGAGCTATCTAACTGAATGGTTGTCAATGTGTGCATTCAACTGACAGAGTTAAACTCACGTGTGGATTCAGCGGTTTGCCAACCCTTTCTGTGCAGAATCCCAAAACCGGTATTTCCAGCCCAATGCCGGCATACGTACTAAACAGCAGGAAACTTCGTCTAAAACTCAGGAGAAACGTTTCCTTGAAACTGCTCTGCTGTGCGTTCGTTCACCTAAGAGAGTTGAATCTATGTTGAGATTCAGCGAGTCAGAAACACGTTTCTTCTAGGAGCTGCGTTGGGATATTCCCGAGTGAATGGGACCATAGGCTGTACAGAGAAATATCTGCTTCTAAAACCAAAACGGAACTATCTATCTGAATGGTTGTCAATGTGTGCATTCAACTGACAGAGTTAAACACACGTGTGGATTCAGCGGTTTGCAAACCCTTTCTGTGCAGAATCCCAAAACCGGTATTTCCAGCACAATGCCGGCATACGTACGAAACAGCAGGAAACTTCGTCTAAAACTCAGGAGAAACGTTTCCTTGAAACTGCTCTGCTGTGCGTTCGTTCACCTAAGAGAGTTGAATCTATGTTGAGATTCAGCGAGTCAGAAACACGTTTCTTCTAGGAGCTGCGTTGGGATATTCCCGAGTGAATGGGACCATAGGCTGTACAGAGAAATATCTGCTTCTAAAACCAAAACGGAGCTATCTAACTGAATGGTTGTCAATGTGTGCATTCAACTGACAGAGTTAAACTCAAATGTGGATTGAGCGGTTTGCCAACCCTTTCTGTGCAGAATCCCAAAACCGGTATTTCCAGCCCAATGCCGGCATACGTACTAAACAGCAGGAAACTTCGTCTAAAACTCAGGAGAAACGTTTCCTTGAAACTGCTGTGCTGTGCGTTCGTTCACCTAAGAGAGTTGAATCTATGTTGAGATTCAGCGAGTCAGAAACACGTTTATTCTAGGAGCTGCGTTGGGATATTCCCGAGTGAAGGGGACCATAGGCTGTACAGAGAAATATCTGCTTCTAGAACCAAAACGGAGCTATCTAACTGAATGGTTGTCAATGTGCGCATTCAACTGACAGAGTTAAACGCACGTGTGGATTCGGCGGTTTGCCAACCCTTTCTGTGCAGAATCCCAAAACCGGTATTTCCAGCCCAATGCCGGCATACGTACTAAACAGCAGGAAACTTTGCCTAAAACTCAGGAGAAACGTTTCCTTGAAACTGCTCTTCTGTGCGTTCGTTCACCTAAGAGAGTTGAATCTATGTTGAGATTCAGCGAGTCAGAAACACGTTTCTTCTAGGAGCTGCGTTGGGATATACCCGAGTGAATGGGACCATAGGCTGTACAGAGAAATATCTGCTTCTAAAACCAAAACGGAACTATCTAACTGAATAGTTGTCAATGTGTTCATTCAACTGACAGAGTTAAACTCACGTGTGGATTCAGCGGTTTGCCAACCCTTTCTGTGCAGAATCCCAAAACCGGTATTTCCAGCCCAATGCCGGCATACGTACTAAACAGCAGGAAACTTCGTCTAAAACTCAGGAGAAACGTTTCCTTGAAACTGTTCTGCTGTGCGTTCGTTCACCTAAGAGAGTTGAATCTATGTTGAGATTCAGCGAGTCAGAAACACGTTTCTTCTAGGAGCTGCGTTGGGATATTCCCGAGTGAATGGGACCATAGGCTGTACAGAGAAATATCTGCTTCTAAAACCAAAACAGAGCTATCTAACTGAATGGTTGTCAATGTGTGCATTCAACTGACAGAGTTAAACTCACGTGTGGATTCAGCGGATTGCCAACCCTTTCTGTGCAGAATCCCAAAACCGGTATTTCCAGTCCAATGCCGGCATACGTACTAAACAGCAGGAAACTTCGTCTAAAACTCAGGAGAAACGTTTCCTTGACACTGCTCTGCTGTGCGTTCGTTCACCTAAGAGAGTTGAATCTATGTTGAGATTCAGCGAGTCAGAAACACGTTTCTTCTAGGAGCTGCGTTGGGATATTCCCGAGTGAAGGGGACCATAGGCTGTACAGAGAAATATCTGCTTCTAGAACCAAAACGGAGCTATCTAACTGAATGGTTGTCAATGTGCGCATTCAACTGACAGAGTTAAACGCACGTGTGGATTCGGCGGTTTGCCAACCCTTTCTGTGCAGAATCCCAAAACCGGTATTTCCAGCCCAATGCCGGCATACGTACTAAACAGCAGGAAACTTCGCCTAAAACTCAGGAGAAACGTTTCCTTGAAACTGCTCTGCTGTGCGTTCGTTCACCTAAGAGAGTTGAATCTATGTTGAGATTCAGCGAGTCAGAAACACGTTTCTTCTAGGAGCTGCGTTGGGATATTCCCGAGTGAAGGGGACCATAGGCTGTACAGAGAAATATCTGCTTCTAAAACCAAAAGGGAGCTATCTAACTGAATGGTTGTCAATGTGTGCATTCATCTGACAGAGTTAAACTCACGTGAGGATTCAGCGGATTGCCAACCCTTTCTGTGCAGAATCCCAAAACCGGTATTTCCAGCCCAATGCCGACATACGTACTAAACAGCAGGAAACTTCGTCTAAAACTCAGGAGAAACGTTTCCTTGAAACTGCTCTGCTGTGCGTTCGTTCACCTAAGAGAGTTGGATCTATGTTGAGATTCAGCGAGTCAGAAACACGTTTCTTCTAGGAGCTGCGTTGGGATATTCCCGAGTGAATGGGACCATAGGCTGTACAGAGAAATATCTGCTTCTAAAACCAAAACGGAGCTATCTAACTGAATGGTTGTCAATGTGTGCATTCAACTGACAGAGTTAAACTCACGTGTGAATCCAGCGGTTTGCCAACCCTTTCTGTGCAGAATCCCAAAACCGGTATTTCCAGCCCAATGCCGGCATACGTACTAAAGAGCAGGAAACTTCGTCTAAAACCCAGGAGAAACGTTTCCTTGAAACTGCTCTACTGTGCGTTCGTTCACCTAAGAGAGTTGAATCTATGTTGAGATTCAGCGAGGCAGAAACACGTTTCTTCTAGGAGCTGCGTTGGGATATTCCCGAGTGAAGGGGACCATCGGCTGTACAGAGAAATATCTGCTTCTAAAACCAAAACGGAGCTATCTAACTGAATGGTTGTCAATGTGTGCATTCAACTGACAGAGTTAAACTCACGTGTGGATTGAGCGGTTTGCCTACCCTTTCTGTGCAGAATCCCAAAACCGGTATTTCCAGCCCAATGCCGGCATACGTACTAAACAGCAGGAAACTTCGTCTAAAACTCAGGAGAAACGTTTCCTTGAAACTGCTGTGCTGTGCGTTCGTTCACCTAAGAGAGTTGAATCTATGTTGAGATTCAGCGAGTCAGAAACACGTTTCTTCTAGGAGCTGCGTTGGGATATTCCCGAGTGAAGGGGACCATAGGCTGTACAGAGAAATATCTGCTTCTAGAACCAAAACGGAGCTATCTAACTGAATGGTTGTCAATGTGCGCATTCAACTGACAGAGTTAAACTGACGTGTGGATTCAGCGGTTTGCCAACACTTTCTTTGCAGAATCCCAAAACCGATATTTCCAGCCCAATGCCGGCATACGTACTAAACAGCAGGAAACTTCGTCTAAAACTCAGGAGAAAAGTTTCCTTGAAACTGCTCTGCTGTGCTTTAGTTCACCTAAGAGAGTTGAATCTATGTTGAGATTCAGCGAGTCAGAAACACGTTTCTTCTAGGAGCTGCGTTGGGATATTCCCGAGTGAATGGGACCATAGGCTGTACAGACAAATATCTGCTTCTAAAACCAAAACGGAGCTATCTAACTGAATGGTTGTCAATGTGCGCATTCAACTGACAGAGTTAAACTCAGGTGTGGATTCAGCGGTTTGCCAACACTTTCTGTGCAGAATCCCAAAACCGGTATTTCCAGCCCAATGCCGGCATACGTACTAAAGAGCAGGAAACTTCGTCTAAAACTCAGGAGAAACGTTTCCTTGAAGCTGCTCTGCTGTGCGTTCGTTCACCTAAGAGAGTTGAATCTATGTTGAGATTCAGCGAGTCAGAAACACGTTTCTTCTAGGAGCTGCGTGGGGATATACCCGAGTGAATGAGACCATAGGCTGTACAGAGAAATATCTGCTTCTAAAACCAAAACGGAGCTATCTAACTGAATGGTTGTCAATGTGTGCATTCAACTGACAGAGTTAAACTCACGTGTGGATTCAGCGGTTTGCCAACCCTTTCTGTGCAGAATCCCAAAACCGGTATTTCCAGCCCAATGCCGGCATACGTACTAAACAGCAGGAAACTTCGTCTAAAACTCAGGAGAAACGTTTCCTTGAAACTGCTCTGCTGTGCGTTCGTTCACCTAAGAGAGTTGAATCTATGTTGAGATTCAGCGAGTCAGAAACACGTTTCTTCTAGGAGCTGCGTTGGGATATACCCGAGTGAATGGGACCATAGGCTGTACAGAGAAATATCTGCTTCTAAAACCAAAACGGAACTATCTAACTGAATGGTTGTCAATGTGTGCATTCAACTGACAGAGTTAAACACACGTGTGGATTCAGCGGTTTGCAAACCCTTTCTGTGCAGAATCCCAAAACCGGTATTTCCAGCCCAATGCCGGCATACGTACTAAAGAGCAGGAAACTTCGTCTAAAACTCAGGAGAAACGTTTCCTTGAAACTGCTCTGCTGTGCGTTCGTTCACCTAAGAGAGTTGAATCTACGTTGAGATTCAGCGAGTCAGAAACACGTTTCTTCTAGGAGCTGCGTTGGGATATTCCCGAGTAAATGGGACCATAGGCTGTACAGAGAAATATCTGCTTCTAAAACCAAAACAGAGCTATCTAACTGAATGGTTGTCAATGTGTGCATTCAACTGACAGAGTTAAACTCACGTGTGGATTCAGCGGATTGCCAACCCTTTCTGTGCAGAATCCCAAAACCGGTATTTCCAGTCCAATGCCGGCATACGTACTAAACAGCAGGAAACTTCGTCTAAAACTCAGGAGAAACGTTTCCTTGACACTGCTCTGCTGTGCGTTCGTTCACCTAAGAGAGTTGAATCTATGTTGATATTCAGCGAGTCAGAAACACGTTTCTTCTAGGAGCTGCGTTGGGATATTCCCGAGTGAAGGGGACCATAGGCTGTACAGAGAAATATCTGCTTCTAGAACCAAAACGGAGCTATCTAACTGAATGATTGTCAATGTGCGCATTCAACTGACAGAGTTAAACGCACGTGTGGATTCGGCGGTTTGCCAACCCTTTCTGTGCAGAATCCCAAAACCGGTATTTCCAGCCCAATGCCGGCATACGTACTAAACAGCAGGAAACTTCGCCTAAAACTCAGGAGAAACGTTTCCTTGAAACTGCTCTGCTGTGCGTTCGTTCACCTAAGAGAGTTGAATCTATGTTGAGATTCAGCGAGTCAGAAACACGTTTCTTCTAGGAGCTGCGTTGGGATATTCCCGAGTGAAGGGGACCATAGGCTGTACAGAGAAATATCTGCTTCTAAAACCAAAACGGAGCTATCTAACTGAATGGTTGTCAATGTGTGCATTCAACTGACAGAGTTAAACTCACGTGAGGATTCAGCGGATTGCCAACCCTTTCTGTGCAGAATCCCAAAACCGGTATTTCCAGCCCAATGCCGACATACGTACTAAACAGCAGGAAACTTCGTCTAAAACTCAGGAGAAACGTTTCCTTGAAACTGCTCTGCTGTGCGTTCGTTCACCTAAGAGAGTTGGATCTATGTTGAGATTCAGCGAGTCAGAAACACGTTTCTTCTAGGAGCTGCGTTGGGATATTCCCGAGTGAATGGGACCATAGGCTGTACAGAGAAATATCTGCTTCTAAAACCAAAACGGAGCTATCTAACTGAATGGTTGTCAATGTGTGCATTCAACTGACAGAGTTAAACTCACGTGTGAATCCAGCGGTTTGCCAACCCTTTCTGTGCAGAATCCCAAAACCGGTATTTCCAGCCCAATGCCGGCATACGTACTAAACAGCAGGAAACTTCGTCTAAAACCCAGGAGAAACGTTTCCTTGAAACTGCTCTACTGTGCGTTCGTTCACCTAAGAGAATTGAATCTATGTTGAGATTCAGCGAGGCAGAAACACGTTTCTTCTAGGAGCTGCGTTGGGATATTCCCGAGTGAAGGGGACCATCGGCTGTACAGAGAAATATCTGCTTCTAAAACCAAAACGGAGCTATCTAACTGAATGGTTGTCAATGTGTGCATTCAACTGACAGAGTTAAACTCACGTGTGGATTGAGCGGTTTGCCTACCCTTTCTGTGCAGAATCCCAAAACCGGTATTTCCAGCCCAATGCCGGCATACGTACTAAACAGCAGGAAACTTCGTCTAAAACTCAGGAGAAACGTTTCCTTGAAACTGCTGTGCTGTGCGTTCGTTCACCTAAGAGAGTTGAATCTATGTTGAGATTCAGCGAGTCAGAAACACGTTTCTTCTAGGAGCTGCGTTGGGATATTCCCGAGTGAAGGGGACCATAGGCTGTACAGAGAAATATCTGCTTCTAGAACCAAAACGGAGCTATCTAACTGACTGGTTGTCAATGTGCGCATTCAACTGACAGAGTTAAACTGACGTGTGGATTCAGCGGTTTGCCAACACTTTCTGTGCAGAATCCCAAAACCGATATTTCCAGCCCAATGCCGGCATACGTACTAAACAGCAGGAAACTTCGTCTAAAACTCAGGAGAAAAGTTTCCTTGAAACTGCTCTGCTGTGCTTTAGTTCACCTAAGAGAGTTGAATCTATGTTGAGATTCAGCGAGTCAGAAACACGTTTCTTCTAGGAGCTGCGTTGGGATATTCCCGAGTGAATGGGACCATAGGCTGTACAGACAAATATCTGCTTCTAAAACCAAAACGGAGCTATCTAACTGAATGGTTGTCAATGTGCGCATTCAACTGACAGAGTTAATCTCAGGTGTGGATTCAGCGGTTTGCCAACACTTTCTGTGCAGAATCCCAAAACCGGTATTTCCAGCCCAATGCCGGCATACGTACTAAAGAGCAGGAAACTTCGTCTAAAACTCAGGAGAAACGTTTCCTTGAAGCTGCTCTGCTGTGCGTTCGTTCACCTAAGAGAGTTGAATCTATGTTGAGATTCAGCGAGTCAGAAACACGTTTCTTCTAGGAGCTGCGTGGGGATATACCCGAGTGAATGAGACCATAGGCTGTACAGAGAAATATCTGCTTCTAAAACCAAAACGGAGCTATCTAACTGAATGGTTGTCAATGTGTGCATTCAACTGACAGAGTTAAACTCACGTGTGGATTCAGCGGTTTGCCAACCCTTTCTGTGCAGAATCCCAAAACCGGTATTTCCAGCCCAATGCCGGCATACGTACTAAACAGCAGGAAACTTCGTCTAAAACTCAGGAGAAACGTTTCCTTGAAACTGCTCTGCTGTGCGTTCGTTCACCTAAGAGAGTTGAATCTATGTTGAGATTCAGCGAGTCAGAAACACGTTTCTTCTAGGAGCTGCGTTGGGATATACCCGAGTGAATGGGACCATAGGCTGTACAGAGAAATATCTGCTTCTAAAACCAAAACGGAACTATCTAACTGAATGGTTGTCAATGTGTGCATTCAACTGACAGAGTTAAACACACGTGTGGATTCAGCGGTTTGCAAACCCTTTCTGTGCAGAATCCCAAAACCGGTATTTCCAGCCCAATGCCGGCATACGTACTAAAGAGCAGGAAACTTCGTCTAAAACTCAGGATAAACGTTTCCTTGAAACTGCTCTGCTGTGCGTTCGTTCACCTAAGAGAGTTGAATCTACGTTGAGATTCAGCGAGTCAGAAACACGTTTCTTCTAGGAGCTGCGTTGGGATATTCCCGAGTGAATGGGACCATAGGCTGTACAGAGAAATATCTGCTTCTAAAACCAAAACGGAGCTATCTAACTGAATGGTTGTCAATGTGTGCATTCAACTGACAGAGGTAAAGTCACGTGTGGATTCAGCAGTTTGCCAACCCTTTCTGTGCAGAATCCCAAAACCGGTATTTCCAGCCCAATGTCGGCATACGTACTAAACAGCTGGAAACTTCGTCTAAAACTCAGGAGAAACGTTTCCTTGAAACTGCTCTGCTGTGCGTTCGTTCACCTAAGAGAGTTGAATCTATGTTGAGATTCAGCGAGTCAGAAACACGTTTCTTCTTGGAGCTGCGTTGGGATATTCCCGAGTGAATGGGACCATAGGCTGTACAGAGAAATATCTGCTTCTAGAACCAAAACGGAGCTATCTAACTGAATGGTAGTCAATGTGCGCATTCAACTGACAGAGTTAAACTCACGTGTGGATTCAGCGGTGTGCCAACCGTTTCTGTGCAGAATCCCAAAACCGGTATTTCCAGCCCAATGCCGGCATACGTACTAAACAGCAGGAAACTTCGTCTAAAACTCAGGAGAAACGTTTCCTTGAAACTGCTCTGCTGTGCGTTCGTTCACCTAAGAGAGTTGAATCTATGTTGAGATTCAGCGAGTCAGAAACACGTTTCTTCTAGGAGCTGCGTTGGGATATACCCGAGTGAATGGGACCATAGGCTGTACAGAGAAATATCTGCTTCTAAAACCAAAACGGAACTATCTAACTGAATTGTTGTCAATGTGTTCATTCAACTGACAGAGTTAAACTCACGTGTGGATTCAGCGGTTTGCCAACCCTTTCTGTGCAGAATCCCAAAACCGGTATTTCCAGCCCAATGCCGGCATACGTACTAAACAGCAGGAAACTTCGTCTAAAACTCAGGAGAAACGGTTCCTTGAAATTGCTCTGCTGTGCGTTCATTCACCTAAGAGAGTTGAATCTATGTTGAGATTCAGCGAGTCAGAAACACGTTTCTTCTAGGAGCTGCGTTGGGATATTCCCGAGTGAATGGGACCATAGGCTGTACAGAGAAATATCTGCTTCTAAAACCAAAACGGAGCTATCTAACTGAATGGTTGTCAATGTGTGCATTCAACTGACAGAGTTAAACTCACGTGTGGATTGAGCGGTTTGCCAACCCTTTCTGTGCAGAATCCCAAAACCGGTATTTCCAGCCCAATGCCGGCATACGTACTAAACAGCAGGAAACTTCGTCTAAAACTCAGGAGAAACGTTTCCTTGAAACTGCTGTGCTATGCGTTCGTTCACCTAAGAGAGTTGAATCTATGTTGAGATTCAGCGAGTCAGAAACACGTTTCTTCTAGGAGCTGCGTTGGGATATTCCCGAGTGAATGGGACCATAGGCTGTACAGAGAAATATCTGCTTCTAAAACCAAAACGGAGCTATCTAACTGAATGGGTGTCAATGTGCGCATTCAACTGACAGAGTTAAACTCAAGTGTGGATTCAGCGGTTTGCCAACCCTTTCTGTGCAGAATCCCAAAACCGGTATTTCCAGCCCAATGCCGGCATACGTACTAAAGAGCAGGAAACTTCGTCTAAAACCCAGGAGAAACGTTTCCTTGAAACTGCTGTGCTGTGCGTTCGTTCACCTAAGAGAGTTGAATCTATGTTGAGATTCAGCGAGGCAGAAACACGTTTCTTCTAGGAGCTGCGTTGGGATATTCCCGAGTGAATGGGACCATCGGCTGTACAGAGAAATATCTGCTTCTAAAACCAAAACGGAGCTATCTAACTG
Source organism: Aotus nancymaae (assembly GCF_030222135.1). NCBI lineage: Eukaryota > Metazoa > Chordata > Mammalia > Primates > Aotidae > Aotus > Aotus nancymaae. The sequence continues at coordinate 463,021 of NW_026988514.1, read as the reverse complement.
AATGGTTGTCAATGTGTGCATTCAACTGACAGAGTAAAACTCACGTGTGGATTGAGCGGTTTGCCTACCCTTTCTGTGCAGAATCCCAAAACCGGTATTTCCAGCCCAATGCCGGCATACGTACTAAACAGCAGGAAACTTCGTCTAAAACTCAGGAGAAACGTTTCCTTGAAACTGCTGTGCTGTGCGTTCGTTCACCTAAGAGAGTTGAATCTATGTTGAGATTCAGCGAGTCAGAAACACGTTTCTTCTAGGACCTGCGTTGGGATATTCCCGAGTGAAGGGGACCATAGGCTGTACAGAGAAATATCTGCTTCTAGAACCAAAACGGAGCTATCTAACTGAATGGTTGTCAATGTGCGCATTCAACTGACAGAGTTAAACTGACGTGTGGATTCAGCGGTTTGCCAACACTTTCTGTGCAGAATCCCAAAACCGATATTTCCAGCCCAATGCCGGCATACGTACTAAACAGCAGGAAACTTCGTCTAAAACTCAGGAGAAAAGTTTCCTTGAAACTGCTCTGCTGTGCTTTAGTTCACCTAAGAGAGTTGAATCTATGTTGAGATTCAGCAAGTCAGAAACACGTTTCTTCTAGGAGCTGCGTTGGGATATTCCCGAGTGAATGGGACCATAGGCTGTACAGACAAATATCTGCTTCTAAAACCAAAACGGAGCTATCTAACTGAATGGTTGTCAATGTGCGCATTCAACTGACAGAGTTAAACTCAGGTGTGGATTCAGCGGTTTGCCAACACTTTCTGTGCAGAATCCCAAAACCGGTATTTCCAGCCCAATGCCGGCATACGTACTAAAGAGCAGGAAACTTCGTCTAAAACTCAGTAGAAACGTTTCCTTGAAGCTGCTCTGCTGTGCGTTCGTTCACCTAAGAGAGTTGAATCTATGTTGAGATTCAGCGAGTCAGAAACACGTTTCTTCTAGGAGCTGCGTGGGGATATACCCGAGTGAATGGGACCTTAGGCTGTAGAGAGAAATATCTGCTTCTAAAACCAAAACGGAGCTATCTAACTGAATGGTTGTCAATGTGTGCATTCAACTGACAGAGTTAAACTCACGTGTGGATTCAGCGGTTTGCCAACCCTTTCTGTGCAGAATCCCAAAACCGGTATTTCCAGCCCAATGCCGGCATACGTACTAAACAGCAGGAAACTTCGTCTAAAACTCAGGAGAAACGTTTCCTTGAAACTGCTCTGCTGTGCGTTCGTTCACCTAAGAGAGTTGAATCTATGTTGAGATTCAGCGAGTCAGAAACACGTTTCTTCTAGGAGCTGCGTTGGGATATTCCCGAGTGAAGGGGACCATAGGCTGTACAGAGAAATATCTGCTTCTAGAACCAAAACGGAGCTATCTAACTGAATGGTTGTCAATGTGCGCATTCAACTGACAGAGTTAAACGCACGTGTGGATTCGGCGGTTTGCCAACACTTTCTGTGCAGAATCCCAAAACCGGTATTTCCAGCCCAATGCCGGCATACGTACTAAACAGCAGGAAACTTCGCCTAAAACTCAGGAGAAACGTTTCCTTGAAACTGCTCTGCTGTGCGTTCGTTCACCTAAGAGAGTTGAATCTATGTTGAGATTCAGCGAGTCAGAAACACGTTTCTTCTAGGAGCTGCGTTGGGATATTCCCGAGTGAAGGGGACCATAGGCTGTACAGAGAAATATCTGCTTCTAAAACCAAAACGGAGCTATCTAACTGAATGGTTGTCAATGTGTGCATTCAACTGACAGAGTTAAACTCACGTGTGGATTCAGCGGATTGCCAAACCTTTCTGTGCAGAATCCCAAAACCGGTATTTCCAGCCCAATGCCGGCATACGTACTAAACAGCAGGAAACTTCGTCTAAAACTCAGGAGAAACGTTTCCTTGAAACTGCTCTGCTGTGCGTTCGTTCACCTAAGAGAGTTGGATCTATGTTGAGATTCAGCGAGTCAGAAACACGTTTCTTCTAGGAGCTGCGTTGGGATATTCCCGAGTGAATGGGACCATAGGCTGTACAGACAAATATCTGCTTCTAAAACCAAAACGGAGCTATCTAACTGAATGGTTGTCAATGTGCGCATTCAACTGACAGAGTTAAACTCAGCAGTGGATTCAGCGGTTTGCCAACCCTTTCTGTGCAGAATCCCAAAACCGGTATTTCCAGCCCAATGCCGGCATACGTACTAAATAGCAGGAAACTTCGTCTAAAACTCAGGAGAAACGTTTCCTTGAAACTGCTCTCCTGTGCGTTCGTTCACCTAAGAGAGTTGAATCTATGTTGAGATTCAGCGAGTCAGAAAAACGTTTCTTCTAGGAGCTGCGTGGGGATATACCCGAGTGAATGGGACCATAGGCTGTACAGAGAAATATCTGCTTCTAAAACCAAAACGGAGCTATCAAACTGAATGGTTGTCAATGTGTGCATTCAACTGACAGAGGTAAAGTCACGTGTGGATTCAGCAGTTTGCCGACCCTTTCTGTGCAGAATCCCAAAGCCGGTATTTCCAGCCCAATGCCGGCATACGTACTAAAGAGCAGGAAACTTCGTCTAAAACTCAGGAGAAACGTTTCCTTGAAACTGCTCTGCTGTGCGTTCGTTCACCTAAGAGAGTTGAATCTACGTTGAGATTCAACGAGTCAGAAACACGTTTCTTCTAGGAGCTGCGTTGGGATATTCCCGAGTGAATGGGACCATAGGCTGTACAGAGAAATATCTGCTTCTAAAACCAAAACGGAGCTATCTAACTGAATGGTTGTCAATGTGTGCATTCAACTGACAGAGGTAAAGTCACGTGTGGATTCAGCGGTTTGCCAACCCTTTCTGTGCAGAATCCCAAAACCGGTATTTCCAGCCCAATGTCGGCATGCGTACTAAACAGCTGGAAACTTCGTCTAAAACTCAGGAGAAACGTTTCCTTGAAACTGCTCTGCTGTGCGTTCGTTCACCTAAGAGAGTTGAATCTATGTTGAGATTCAGCGAGTGAGAAACACGTTTCTTCTAGGAGCTGCGTTGGAATATTCCCGAGTGAATGGGACCATAGGCTGTACAGAGAAATATCTGCTTCTAAAACCAAAACGGAGCTATCTAACTGAATGGTTGTCATTGTGTGCATTCAACTGACAGAGTTAAACTCACGTGTTGATTCAGCGGTTTGCCAACCCTTTCTGTGCAGAATCCCAAAACCGGTATTTCCAGCCCAATGCCGGCATACGTACTAAACAGCTGGAAACTTCGTCTAAAACTCAGGAGAAACGTTTCCTTGAAACTGCTCTGCTGTGCGTTCGTTCACCTAAGAGAGTTGAATCTATGTTGAGATTCAGCGAGTCAGAAACACGTTTCTTCTTGGAGCTGCGTTGGGATATTCCCGAATGAAGGGGACCATAGGCTGTACAGAGAAATATCTGCTTCTAGAACCAAAACGGAGCTATCTAACTGAATGGTTGTCAATGTGCGCATTCAACTGACAGAGTTAAACTCACGTGTGGATTCAGCGGTTTGCCAACCGTTTCTGTGCAGAATCCCAAAACCGGTATTTCCAGTCCAATGCCGGCATACGTACTAAACAGCAGGAAACTTCGTCTAAAACTCAGGAGAAACGTTTCCTTGAAACTGCTCTTCTGTGCGTTCGTTCACCTAAGAGAGTTGAATCTATGTTGAGATTCAGCGAGTCAGAAACACGTTTCTTCTAGGAGCTGCGTTGGGATATACCCGAGTGAATGGGACCATAGGCTGTACAGAGAAATATCTGCTTCTAAAACCAAAACGGAACTATCTAACTGAATGGTTGTCAATGTGTTCATTCAACTGACAGAGTTAAACTCACGTGTGGATTCAGCGGTTTGCCAACCCTTTCTGTGCAGAATCCCAAAACCGGTATTTCCAGTCCAATGCCGGCATACGTACTAAACAGCAGGAAACTTCGTCTAAAACTCAGGAGAAACGGTTCCTTGAAACTGCTCTGCTGTGCGTTCGTTCACCTAAGAGAGTTGAATCTATGTTGAGATTCAGCGAGTCAGAAACACGTTTCTTCTAGGAGCTGCGATGGGATATTCCCGAGTGAATGGGACCATAGGCTGTACAGAGAAATATCTGCTTCTAAAACCAAAACGGAGCTATCTAACTGAATGGTTGTCAAGGTGTGCATTCAACTGACAGAGTTAAACTCACGTGAGGATTGAGCGGTTTGCCAACCCTTTCTGTGCAGAATCCCAAAACCGGTATTTCCAGTCCAATGCCGGCATACGTACTAAACAGCAGGAAACTTCGCCTAAAACTCAGGAGAAACGTTTCCTTGAAACTGCTCTGCTGTGCGTTCGTTCACCTAAGAGAGTTGAATCTATGTTGAGATTCAGCGAGTCAGAAACACGTTTCTTCTAGGAGCTGCGTTGGGATATTCCCGAGTGAAGGGGACCATAGGCTGTACAGAGAAATATGTGCTTCTAAAACCAAAACGGAGCTATCTAACTGAATGGTTGTCAATGTGTGCATTCAACTGACAGAGTTAAACTCACGTGTGGATTCAGCGGATTGCCAACCCTTTCTGTGCAGAATCCCAAAACCGGTATTTCCAGCCCAATGCCGACATACGTACTAAACAGCAGGAAACTTCGTCTAAAACTCAGGAGAAACGTTTCCTTGAAACTGCTCTGCTGTGCGTTCGTTCACCTAAGAGAGTTGAATCTATGTTGAGATTCAGCGAGTCAGAAACACGTTTCTTCTAGGAGCTGCGTTGGGATATTCCCGAGTGAAGGGGACCATAGGCTGTACAGAGAAATATCTGCTTCTAAAACCAAAACGGAGCTATCTAACTGAATGGTTGTCAATGTGTGCATTCAACTGACAGAGTTAAACTCACGTGTGGATTCAGCGGTTTGCAAACGCTTTCTGTGCAGAATCCCAAAACCGGTATTTCCAGCCCAATGCCGGCATACGTACGAAACAGCAGGAAACTTCGTCTAAAACTCAGGAGAAACGTTTCCTTGAAACTGCTCTGCTGTGCGTTCGTTCACCTAAGAGAGTTGAATCTATGTTGAGATTCAGCGAGTCAGAAACACGTTTCTTCTAGGAGCTGCGTTGGGATATACCCGAGTGAATGGGACCATAGGCTGTACAGAGAAATATCTGCTTCTAAAACCAAAACGGAACTATCTAACTGAATGGTTGTCAATGTGTGCATTCAACTGACAGAGTTAAACTCACGTGTGGATTCAGCGGTTTGCCAACCCTTTCTGTGCAGAATCCCAAAACCGGTATTTCCAGCCCAATGCCGGCATACGTACTAAACAGCAGGAAACTTCGTCTAAAACTCAGGAGAAACGGTTCCTTGAAATTGCTCTGCTGTGCGTTCATTCACCTAAGAGAGTTGAATCTATGTTGAGATTCAGCGAGTCAGAAACACGTTTCTTCTAGGAGCTGCGTTGGGATATTCCCGAGTGAATGGGACCATAGGCTGTACAGAGAAATATCTGCTTCTAAAACCAAAACGGAGCTATCTAACTGAATGGTTGTCAATGTGTGCATTCAACTGACAGAGTTAAACTCACGTGTGGATTGAGCGGTTTGCCAACCCTTTCTGTGCAGAATCCCAAAACCGGTATTTCCAGCCCAATGCCGGCATACGTACTAAACAGCAGGAAACTTCGTCTAAAACTCAGGAGAAACGTTTCCTTGAAACTGCTGTGCTATGCGTTCGTTCACCTAAGAGAGTTGAATCTATGTTGAGATTCAGCGAGTCAGAAACACGTTTCTTCTAGGAGCTGCGTTGGGATATTCCCGAGTGAATGGGACCATAGGCTGTACAGAGAAATATCTGCTTCTAAAACCAAAACGGAGCTATCTAACTGAATGGGTGTCAATGTGCGCATTCAACTGACAGAGTTAAACTCAAGTGTGGATTCAGCGGTTTGCCAACCCTTTCTGTGCAGAATCCCAAAACCGGTATTTCCAGCCCAATGCCGGCATACGTACTAAAGAGCAGGAAACTTCGTCTAAAACCCAGGAGAAACGTTTCCTTGAAACTGCTGTGCTGTGCGTTCGTTCACCTAAGAGAGTTGAATCTATGTTGAGATTCAGCGAGGCAGAAACACGTTTCTTCTAGGAGCTGCGTTGGGATATTCCCGAGTGAATGGGACCATCGGCTGTACAGAGAAATATCTGCTTCTAAAACCAAAACGGAGCTATCTAACTGAATGGTTGTCAATGTGTGCATTCAACTGACAGAGTAAAACTCACGTGTGGATTGAGCGGTTTGCCTACCCTTTCTGTGCAGAATCCCAAAACCGGTATTTCCAGCCCAATGCCGGCATACGTACTAAACAGCAGGAAACTTCGTCTAAAACTCAGGAGAAACGTTTCCTTGAAACTGCTGTGCTGTGCGTTCGTTCACCTAAGAGAGTTGAATCTATGTTGAGATTCAGCGAGTCAGAAACACGTTTCTTCTAGGACCTGCGTTGGGATATTCCCGAGTGAAGGGGACCATAGGCTGTACAGAGAAATATCTGCTTCTAGAACCAAAACGGAGCTATCTAACTGAATGGTTGTCAATGTGCGCATTCAACTGACAGAGTTAAACTGACGTGTGGATTCAGCGGTTTGCCAACACTTTCTGTGCAGAATCCCAAAACCGATATTTCCAGCCCAATGCCGGCATACGTACTAAACAGCAGGAAACTTCGTCTAAAACTCAGGAGAAAAGTTTCCTTGAAACTGCTCTGCTGTGCTTTAGTTCACCTAAGAGAGTTGAATCTATGTTGAGATTCAGCAAGTCAGAAACACGTTTCTTCTAGGAGCTGCGTTGGGATATTCCCGAGTGAATGGGACCATAGGCTGTACAGACAAATATCTGCTTCTAAAACCAAAACGGAGCTATCTAACTGAATGGTTGTCAATGTGCGCATTCAACTGACAGAGTTAAACTCAGGTGTGGATTCAGCGGTTTGCCAACACTTTCTGTGCAGAATCCCAAAACCGGTATTTCCAGCCCAATGCCGGCATACGTACTAAAGAGCAGGAAACTTCGTCTAAAACTCAGGAGAAACGTTTCCTTGAAGCTGCTCTGCTGTGCGTTCGTTCACCTAAGAGAGTTGAATCTATGTTGAGATTCAGCGAGTCAGAAACACGTTTCTTCTAGGAGCTGCGTGGGGATATACCCGAGTGAATGGGACCTTAGGCTGTAGAGAGAAATATCTGCTTCTAAAACCAAAACGGAGCTATCTAACTGAATGGTTGTCAATGTGTGCATTCAACTGACAGAGTTAAACTCACGTGTGGATTCAGCGGTTTGCCAACCCTTTCTGTGCAGAATCCCAAAACCGGTATTTCCAGCCCAATGCCGGCATACGTACTAAACAGCAGGAAACTTCGTCTAAAACTCAGGAGAAACGTTTCCTTGAAACTGCTCTGCTGTGCGTTCGTTCACCTAAGAGAGTTGAATCTATGTTGAGATTCAGCGAGTTAGAAACACGTTTCTTCTAGGAGCTGCGTTGGGATATTCCCGAGTGAAGGGGACCATAGGCTGTACAGAGAAATATCTGCTTCTAGAACCAAAACGGAGCTTTCTAACTGAATGGTTGTCAATGTGCGCATTCAACTGACAGAGTTAAACGCACGTGTGGATTCGGCGGTTTGCCAACCCTTTCTGTGCAGAATCCCAAAACCGGTATTTCCAGCCCAATGCCGGCATACGTACTAAACAGCAGGAAACTTCGCCTAAAACTCAGGAGAAACGTTTCCTTGAAACTGCTCTGCTGTGCGTTCGTTCACCTAAGAGAGTTGAATCTATGTTGAGATTCAGCGAGTCAGAAACACGTTTCTTCTAGGAGCTGCGTTGGGATATTCCCGAGTGAAGGGAACCATAGGCTGTACAGAGAAATATCTGCTTCTAAAACCAAATCAGAGCTATCTAACTGAATGGTTGTTAATGTGTGCATTCAACTGACAGAGTTAAACTCACGTGTGGATTCAGCGGATTGCCAACCCTTTCTGTGCAGAATCCCAAAACCGGTATTTCCAGCCCAATGCCGACATACGTACTAAACAGCAGGAAACTTCGTCTAAAACTCAGGAGAAACGTTTCCTTGAAACTGCTCTGCTGTGCGTTCGTTCACCTAAGAGAGTTGGATCTATGTTGAGATTCAGCGAGTCAGAAACACGTTTCTTCTAGGAGCTGCGTTGGGATATTCCCGAGTGAATGGGACCATAGGCTGTACAGAGAAATATCTGCTTCGAAAACCAAAACGGAGCTATCTAACTGAATGGTTGTCAATGTGTGCATTCAACTGACAGAGTTAAACTCACGTGTGGATTCAGCGGTTTGCCAACCCTTTCTGTGCAGAATCCCAAAACCGGTATTTCCAGCCCAATGCCGGCATATGTACTAAACAGCAGGAAACTTCGTCTAAAACTCAGGAGAAACGTTTCCTTGAAACTGCTCTGCTGTGCGTTCGTTCACCTAAGAGAGTTGAATCTATGTTGAGATTCAGCGAGTCAGAAACACGTTTCTTCTAGGAGCTGCGTTGGGATATTCCCGAGTGAAGGGGACCATAGGCTGTACAGAGAAATATCTGCTTCTAGAACCAAAACGGAGCTATCTAACTGAATGGTTGTCAATGTGCGCATTCAACTGACAGAGTTAAACGCACGTGTGGATTCGGCGGTTTGCCAACACTTTCTGTGCAGAATCCCAAAACCGGTATTTCCAGCCCAATGCCGGCATACGTACTAAACAGCAGGAAACTTCGTCTAAAACTCAGGAGAAACGTTTCCTTGAAACTCCTCTGCTGTGCGTTCGTTCACCTAAGAGAGTTGAATCTATGTTGAGATTCAGCGAGTCAGAAACACGTTTCTTCTAGGAGCTGCGTTGGGATATTCCCGAGTGAAGGGGACCATAGGCTGTACAGAGAAATATCTGCTTCTAAAACCAAAACGGAGCTATCTAACTGAATGGTTGTCAATGTGTGCATTCAACTGACAGAGTTAAACTCACGTGTGGATTCAGCGGATTGCCAAACCTTTCTGTGCAGAATCCCAAAACCGGTATTTCCAGCCCAATGCCGGCATACGTACTAAACAGCAGGAAACTTCGTCTAAAACTCAGGAGAAACGTTTCCTTGAAACTGCTCTGCTGTGCGTTCGTTCACCTAAGAGAGTTGGATCTATGTTGAGATTCAGCGAGTCAGAAACACGTTTCTTCTAGGAGCTGCGTTGGGATATTCCCGAGTGAATGGGACCATAGGCTGTACAGACAAATATCTGCTTCTAAAACCAAAACGGAGCTATCTAACTGAATGGTTGTCAATGTGCGCATTCAACTGACAGAGTTAAACTCAGCAGTGGATTCAGCGGTTTGCCAACCCTTTCTGTGCAGAATCCCAAAACCGGTATTTCCAGCCCAATGCCGGCATACGTACTAAATAGCAGGAAACTTCGTCTAAAACTCAGGAGAAACGTTTCCTTGAAACTGCTCTGCTGTGCGTTCGTTCACCTAAGAGAGTTGAATCTATGTTGAGATTCAGCGAGTCAGAAAAACGTTTCTTCTAGGAGCTGCGTGGGGATATACCCGAGTGAATGGGACCATAGGCTGTACAGAGAAATATCTGCTTCTAAAACCAAAACGGAGCTATCAAACTGAATGGTTGTCAATGTGTGCATTCAACTGACAGAGGTAAAGTCACGTGTGGATTCAGCAGTTTGCCGACCCTTTCTGTGCAGAATCCCAAAGCCGGTATTTCCAGCCCAATGCCGGCATACGTACTAAAGAGCAGGAAACTTCGTCTAAAACTCAGGAGAAACGTTTCCTTGAAACTGCTCTGCTGTGCGTTCGTTCACCTAAGAGAGTTGAATCTACGTTGAGATTCAACGAGTCAGAAACACGTTTCTTCTAGGAGCTGCGTTGGGATATTCCCGAGTGAATGGGACCATAGGCTGTACAGAGAAATATCTGCTTCTAAAACCAAAACGGAGCTATCTAACTGAATGGTTGTCAATGTGTGCATTCAACTGACAGAGGTAAAGTCACGTGTGGATTCAGCGGTTTGCCAACCCTTTCTGTGCAGAATCCCAAAACCGGTATTTCCAGCCCAATGTCGGCATGCGTACTAAACAGCTGGAAACTTCGTCTAAAACTCAGGAGAAACGTTTCCTTGAAACTGCTCTGCTGTGCGTTCGTTCACCTAAGAGAGTTGAATCTATGTTGAGATTCAGCGAGTGAGAAACACGTTTCTTCTAGGAGCTGCGTTGGAATATTCCCGAGTGAATGGGACCATAGGCTGTACAGAGAAATATCTGCTTCTAAAACCAAAACGGAGCTATCTAACTGAATGGTTGTCATTGTGTGCATTCAACTGACAGAGTTAAACTCACGTGTTGATTCAGCGGTTTGCCAACCCTTTCTGTGCAGAATCCCAAAACCGGTATTTCCAGCCCAATGCCGGCATACGTACTAAACAGCTGGAAACTTCGTCTAAAACTCAGGAGAAACGTTTCCTTGAAACTGCTCTGCTGTGCGTTCGTTCACCTAAGAGAGTTGAATCTATGTTGAGATTCAGCGAGTCAGAAACACGTTTCTTCTTGGAGCTGCGTTGGGATATTCCCGAATGAAGGGGACCATAGGCTGTACAGAGAAATATCTGCTTCTAGAACCAAAACGGAGCTATCTAACTGAATGGTTGTCAATGTGCGCATTCAACTGACAGAGTTAAACTCACGTGTGGATTCAGCGGTTTGCCAACCGTTTCTGTGCAGAATCCCAAAACCGGTATTTCCAGTCCAATGCCGGCATACGTACTAAACAGCAGGAAACTTCGTCTAAAACTCAGGAGAAACGTTTCCTTGAAACTGCTCTTCTGTGCGTTCGTTCACCTAAGAGAGTTGAATCTATGTTGAGATTCAGCGAGTCAGAAACACGTTTCTTCTAGGAGCTGCGTTGGGATATACCCGAGTGAATGGGACCATAGGCTGTACAGAGAAATATCTGCTTCTAAAACCAAAACGGAACTATCTAACTGAATGGTTGTCAATGTGTTCATTCAACTGACAGAGTTAAACTCACGTGTGGATTCAGCGGTTTGCCAACCCTTTCTGTGCAGAATCCCAAAACCGGTATTTCCAGTCCAATGCCGGCATACGTACTAAACAGCAGGAAACTTCGTCTAAAACTCAGGAGAAACGGTTCCTTGAAACTGCTCTGCTGTGCGTTCGTTCACCTAAGAGAGCTGAATCTATGTTGAGATTCAGCGAGTCAGAAACACGTTTCTTCTAGGAGCTGCGATGGGATATTCCCGAGTGAATGGGACCATAGGCTGTACAGAGAAATATCTGCTTCTAAAACCAAAACGGAGCTATCTAACTGAATGGTTGTCAAGGTGTGCATTCAACTGACGGAGTTAAACTCACGTGAGGATTGAGCGGTTTGCCAACCCTTTCTGTGCAGAATCCCAAAACCGGTATTTCCAGTCCAATGCCGGCATACGTACTAAACAGCAGGAAACTTCGCCTAAAACTCAGGAGAAACGTTTCCTTGAAACTGCTCTGCTGTGCGTTCGTTCACCTAAGAGAGTTGAATCTATGTTGAGATTCAGCGAGTCAGAAACACGTTTCTTCTAGGAGCTGCGTTGGGATATTCCCGAGTGAAGGGGACCATAGGCTGTACAGAGAAATATGTGCTTCTAAAACCAAAACGGAGCTATCTAACTGAATGGTTGTCAATGTGTGCATTCAACTGACAGAGTTAAACTCACGTGTGGATTCAGCGGATTGCCAACTCTTTCTGTGCAGAATCCCAAAACCGGTATTTCCAGCCCAATGCCGACATACGTACTAAACAGCAGGAAACTTCGTCTAAAACTCAGGAGAAACGTTTCCTTGAAACTGCTCTGCTGTGCGTTCGTTCACCTAAGAGAGTTGGATCTATGTTGAGATTCAGCGAGTCAGAAACACGTTTCTTCTAGGAGCTGCGTTGGGATATTCCCGAGTGAATGGGACCATAGGCTGTACAGACAAATATCTGCTTCTAAAACCAAAACGGAGCTATCTAACTGAATGGTTGTCAATGTGCGCATTCAACTGACAGAGTTAAACTCAGCAGTGGATTCAGCGGTTTGCCAACCCTTTCTGTGCAGAATCCCAAAACCGGTATTTCCAGCCCAATGCCGGCATACGTACTAAATAGCAGGAAACTTCGTCTAAAACTCAGGAGAAACGTTTCCTTGAAACTGCTCTGCTGTGCGTTCGTTCACCTAAGAGAGTTGAATCTATGTTGAGATTCAGCGAGTCAGAAAAACGTTTCTTCTAGGAGCTGCGTGGGGATATACCCGAGTGAATGGGACCATAGGCTGTACAGAGAAATATCTGCTTCTAAAACCAAAACGGAGCTATCAAACTGAATGGTTGTCAATGTGTGCATTCAACTGACAGAGGTAAAGTCACGTGTGGATTCAGCAGTTTGCCGACCCTTTCTGTGCAGAATCCCAAAGCCGGTATTTCCAGCCCAATGCCGGCATACGTACTAAAGAGCAGGAAACTTCGTCTAAAACTCAGGAGAAACGTTTCCTTGAAACTGCTCTGCTGTGCGTTCGTTCACCTAAGAGAGTTGAATCTACGTTGAGATTCAACGAGTCAGAAACACGTTTCTTCTAGGAGCTGCGTTGGGATATTCCCGAGTGAATGGGACCATAGGCTGTACAGAGAAATATCTGCTTCTAAAACCACAACGGAGCTATCTAACTGAATGGTTGTCAATGTGTGCATTCAACTGACAGAGGTAAAGTCACGTGTGGATTCAGCGGTTTGCCAACCCTTTCTGTGCAGAATCCCAAAACCGGTATTTCCAGCCCAATGTCGGCATGCGTACTAAACAGCTGGAAACTTCGTCTAAAACTCAGGAGAAACGTTTCCTTGAAACTGCTCTGCTGTGCGTTCGTTCACCTAAGAGAGTTGAATCTATGTTGAGATTCAGCGAGTGAGAAACACGTTTCTTCTAGGAGCTGCGTTGGAATATTCCCGAGTGAATGGGACCATAGGCTGTACAGAGAAATATCTGCTTCTAAAACCAAAACGGAGCTATCTAACTGAATGGTTGTCATTGTGTGCATTCAACTGACAGAGTTAAACTCACGTGTTGATTCAGCGGTTTGCCAACCCTTTCTGTGCAGAATCCCAAAACCGGTATTTCCAGCCCAATGCCGGCATACGTACTAAACAGCTGGAAACTTCGTCTAAAACTCAGGAGAAACGTTTCCTTGAAACTGCTCTGCTGTGCGTTCGTTCACCTAAGAGAGTTGAATCTATGTTGAGATTCAGCGAGTCAGAAACACGTTTCTTCTTGGAGCTGCGTTGGGATATTCCCGAATGAAGGGGACCATAGGCTGTACAGAGAAATATCTGCTTCTAGAACCAAAACGGAGCTATCTAACTGAATGGTTGTCAATGTGCGCATTCAACTGACAGAGTTAAACTCACGTGTGGATTCAGCGGTTTGCCAACCGTTTCTGTGCAGAATCCCAAAACCGGTATTTCCAGTCCAATGCCGGCATACGTACTAAACAGCAGGAAACTTCGTCTAAAACTCAGGAGAAACGTTTCCTTGAAACTGCTCTTCTGTGCGTTCGTTCACCTAAGAGAGTTGAATCTATGTTGAGATTCAGCGAGTCAGAAACACGTTTCTTCTAGGAGCTGCGTTGGGATATACCCGAGTGAATGGGACCATAGGCTGTACAGAGAAATATCTGCTTCTAAAACCAAAACGGAACTATCTAACTGAATGGTTGTCAATGTGTTCATTCAACTGACAGAGTTAAACTCACGTGTGGATTCAGCGGTTTGCCAACCCTTTCTGTGCAGAATCCCAAAACCGGTATTTCCAGTCCAATGCCGGCATACGTACTAAACAGCAGGAAACTTCGTCTAAAACTCAGGAGAAACGGTTCCTTGAAACTGCTCTGCTGTGCGTTCGTTCACCTAAGAGAGCTGAATCTATGTTGAGATTCAGCGAGTCAGAAACACGTTTCTTCTAGGAGCTGCGATGGGATATTCCCGAGTGAATGGGACCATAGGCTGTACAGAGAAATATCTGCTTCTAAAACCAAAACGGAGCTATCTAACTGAATGGTTGTCAAGGTGTGCATTCAACTGACGGAGTTAAACTCACGTGAGGATTGAGCGGTTTGCCAACCCTTTCTGTGCAGAATCCCAAAACCGGTATTTCCAGTCCAATGCCGGCATACGTACTAAACAGCAGGAAACTTCGCCTAAAACTCAGGAGAAACGTTTCCTTGAAACTGCTCTGCTGTGCGTTCGTTCACCTAAGAGAGTTGAATCTATGTTGAGATTCAGCGAGTCAGAAACACGTTTCTTCTAGGAGCTGCGTTGGGATATTCCCGAGTGAAGGGGACCATAGGCTGTACAGAGAAATATGTGCTTCTAAAACCAAAACGGAGCTATCTAACTGAATGGTTGTCAATGTGTGCATTCAACTGACAGAGTTAAACTCACGTGTGGATTCAGCGGATTGCCAACCCTTTCTGTGCAGAATCCCAAAACCGGTATTTCCAGCCCAATGCCGACATACGTACTAAACAGCAGGAAACTTCGTCTAAAACTCAGGAGAAACGTTTCCTTGAAACTGCTCTGCTGTGCGTTCGTTCACCTAAGAGAGTTGAATCTATGTTGAGATTCAGCGAGTTAGAAACACGTTTCTTCTAGGAGCTGCGTTGGGATATTCCCGAGTGAAGGGGACCATAGGCTGTACAGAGAAATATCTGCTTCTAGAACCAAAACGGAGCTTTCTAACTGAATGGTTGTCAATGTGCGCATTCAACTGACAGAGTTAAACGCACGTGTGGATTCGGCGGTTTGCCAACCCTTTCTGTGCAGAATCCCAAAACCGGTATTTCCAGCCCAATGCCGGCATACGTACTAAACAGCAGGAAACTTCGCCTAAAACTCAGGAGAAACGTTTCCTTGAAACTGCTCTGCTGTGCGTTCGTTCACCTAAGAGAGTTGAATCTATGTTGAGATTCAGCGAGTCAGAAACACGTTTCTTCTAGGAGCTGCGTTGGGATATTCCCGAGTGAAGGGAACCATAGGCTGTACAGAGAAATATCTGCTTCTAAAACCAAAACAGAGCTATCTAACTGAATGGTTGTTAATGTGTGCATTCAACTGACAGAGTTAAACTCACGTGTGGATTCAGCGGATTGCCAACCCTTTCTGTGCAGAATCCCAAAACCGGTATTTCCAGCCCAATGCCGACATACGTACTAAACAGCAGGAAACTTCGTCTAAAACTCAGGAGAAACGTTTCCTTGAAACTGCTCTGCTGTGCGTTCGTTCACCTAAGAGAGTTGGATCTATGTTGAGATTCAGCGAGTCAGAAACACGTTTCTTCTAGGAGCTGCGTTGGGATATTCCCGAGTGAATGGGACCATAGGCTGTACAGAGAAATATCTGCTTCGAAAACCAAAACGGAGCTATCTAACTGAATGGTTGTCAATGTGTGCATTCAACTGACAGAGTTAAACTCACGTGTGGATTCAGCGGTTTGCCAACCCTTTCTGTGCAGAATCCCAAAACCGGTATTTCCAGCCCAATGCCGGCATACGTACTAAACAGCAGGAAACTTCGTCTAAAACTCAGGAGAAACGTTTCCTTGAAACTGCTCTGCTGTGCGTTCGTTCACCTAAGAGAGTTGAATCTATGTTGAGATTCAGCGAGTCAGAAACACGTTTCTTCTAGGAGCTGCGTTGGGATATTCCCGAGTGAAGGGGACCATAGGCTGTACAGAGAAATATCTGCTTCTAGAACCAAAACGGAGCTATCTAACTGAATGGTTGTCAATGTGCGCATTCAACTGACAGAGTTAAACGCACGTGTGGATTCGGCGGTTTGCCAACACTTTCTGTGCAGAATCCCAAAACCGGTATTTCCAGCCCAATGCCGGCATACGTACTAAACAGCAGGAAACTTCGTCTAAAACTCAGGAGAAACGTTTCCTTGAAACTGCTCTGCTGTGCGTTCGTTCACCTAAGAGAGTTGAATCTATGTTGAGATTCAGCGAGTCAGAAAAACGTTTCTTCTAGGAGCTGCGTGGGGATATACCCGAGTGAATGGGACCATAGGCTGTACAGAGAAATATCTGCTTCTAAAACCAAAACGGAGCTATCAAACTGAATGGTTGTCAATGTGTGCATTCAACTGACAGAGGTAAAGTCACGTGTGGATTCAGCAGTTTGCCGACCCTTTCTGTGCAGAATCCCAAAGCCGGTATTTCCAGCCCAATGCCGGCATACGTACTAAAGAGCAGGAAACTTCGTCTAAAACTCAGGAGAAACGTTTCCTTGAAACTGCTCTGCTGTGCGTTCGTTCACCTAAGAGAGTTGAATCTACGTTGAGATTCAACGAGTCAGAAACACGTTTCTTCTAGGAGCTGCGTTGGGATATTCCCGAGTGAATGGGACCATAGGCTGTACAGAGAAATATCTGCTTCTAAAACCAAAACGGAGCTATCTAACTGAATGGTTGTCAATGTGTGCATTCAACTGACAGAGGTAAAGTCACGTGTGGATTCAGCGGTTTGCCAACCCTTTCTGTGCAGAATCCCAAAACCGGTATTTCCAGCCCAATGTCGGCATGCGTACTAAACAGCTGGAAACTTCGTCTAAAACTCAGGAGAAACGTTTCCTTGAAACTGCTCTGCTGTGCGTTCGTTCACCTAAGAGAGTTGAATCTATGTTGAGATTCAGCGAGTGAGAAACACGTTTCTTCTAGGAGCTGCGTTGGAATATTCCCGAGTGAATGGGACCATAGGCTGTACAGAGAAATATCTGCTTCTAAAACCAAAACGGAGCTATCTAACTGAATGGTTGTCATTGTGTGCATTCAACTGACAGAGTTAAACTCACGTGTTGATTCAGCGGTTTGCCAACCCTTTCTGTGCAGAATCCCAAAACCGGTATTTCCAGCCCAATGCCGGCATACGTACTAAACAGCTGGAAACTTCGTCTAAAACTCAGGAGAAACGTTTCCTTGAAACTGCTCTGCTGTGCGTTCGTTCACCTAAGAGAGTTGAATCTATGTTGAGATTCAGCGAGTCAGAAACACGTTTCTTCTTGGAGCTGCGTTGGGATATTCCCGAATGAAGGGGACCATAGGCTGTACAGAGAAATATCTGCTTCTAGAACCAAAACGGAGCTATCTAACTGAATGGTTGTCAATGTGCGCATTCAACTGACAGAGTTAAACTCACGTGTGGATTCAGCGGTTTGCCAACCGTTTCTGTGCAGAATCCCAAAACCGGTATTTCCAGTCCAATGCCGGCATACGTACTAAACAGCAGGAAACTTCGTCTAAAACTCAGGAGAAACGTTTCCTTGAAACTGCTCTTCTGTGCGTTCGTTCACCTAAGAGAGTTGAATCTATGTTGAGATTCAGCGAGTCAGAAACACGTTTCTTCTAGGAGCTGCGTTGGGATATACCCGAGTGAATGGGACCATAGGCTGTACAGAGAAATATCTGCTTCTAAAACCAAAACGGAACTATCTAACTGAATGGTTGTCAATGTGTTCATTCAACTGACAGAGTTAAACTCACGTGTGGATTCAGCGGTTTGCCAACCCTTTCTGTGCAGAATCCCAAAACCGGTATTTCCAGTCCAATGCCGGCATACGTACTAAACAGCAGGAAACTTCGTCTAAAACTCAGGAGAAACGGTTCCTTGAAACTGCTCTGCTGTGCGTTCGTTCACCTAAGAGAGTTGAATCTATGTTGAGATTCAGCGAGTCAGAAACACGTTTCTTCTAGGAGCTGCGATGGGATATTCCCGAGTGAATGGGACCATAGGCTGTACAGAGAAATATCTGCTTCTAAAACCAAAACGGAGCTATCTAACTGAATGGTTGTCAAGGTGTGCATTCAACTGACAGAGTTAAACTCACGTGAGGATTGAGCGGTTTGCCAACCCTTTCTGTGCAGAATCCCAAAACCGGTATTTCCAGTCCAATGCCGGCATACGTACTAAACAGCAGGAAACTTCGCCTAAAACTCAGGAGAAACGTTTCCTTGAAACTGCTCTGCTGTGCGTTCGTTCACCTAAGAGAGTTGAATCTATGTTGAGATTCAGCGAGTCAGAAACACGTTTCTTCTAGGAGCTGCGTTGGGATATTCCCGAGTGAAGGGGACCATAGGCTGTACAGAGAAATATGTGCTTCTAAAACCAAAACGGAGCTATCTAACTGAATGGTTGCCAATGTGTGCATTCAACTGACAGAGTTAAACTCACGTGTGGATTCAGCGGATTGCCAACCCTTTCTGTGCAGAATCCCAAAACCGGTATTTCCAGCCCAATGCCGACATACGTACTAAACAGCAGGAAACTTCGTCTAAAACTCAGGAGAAACGTTTCCTTGAAACTGCTCTGCTGTGCGTTCGTTCACCTAAGAGAGTTGAATCTATGTTGAGATTCAGCGAGTCAGAAACACGTTTCTTCTAGGAGCTGCGTTGGGATATTCCCGAGTGAAGGGGACCATAGGCTGTACAGAGAAATATCTGCTTCTAAAACCAAAACGGAGCTATCTAACTGAATGGTTGTCAATGTGTGCATTCAACTGACAGAGTTAAACTCACGTGTGGATTCAGCGGTTTGCAAACGCTTTCTGTGCAGAATCCCAAAACCGGTATTTCCAGCCCAATGCCGGCATACGTACGAAACAGCAGGAAACTTCGTCTAAAACTCAGGAGAAACGTTTCCTTGAAACTGCTGTGCTGTGCGTTCGTTCACCTAAGAGAGTTGAATCTATGTTGAGATTCAGCGAGTCAGAAACACGTTTCTTCTAGGAGCTGCGTTGGGATATTCCCGAGTGAATGGGACCATAGGCTGTACAGAGAAATATCTGCTTCTAAAACCAAAACGGAGCTATCTAACTGAATGGTTGTCAATGTGTGCATTCAACTGACAGAGTTAAACTCACGTGTGGATTCAGCGGTTTGCCAACCCTTTCTGTGCAGAATCCCAAAACCGGTATTTCCAGCCCAATGCCGGCATACGTACTAAACAGCAGGAAACTTCGTCTAAAACTCAGGAGAAACGTTTCCTTGAAACTGCTGTGCTGGGCGTTCGTTCACCTAAGAGAGTTGAAACTATGTTGAGATTCAGCGAGTCAGAAACACGTTTCTTCTAGGAGCTGCGTTGGGATATTCCCGAGTGAAGGGGACCATAGGCTGTACAGAGAAATATCTGCTTCTTGAACCAAAACGGAGCTCTCTAACTGAATGGTTGTCAATGTGCGCATTCAAGTGACAGAGTTAAACGCACGTGTGGATTCAGCAGTTTGCAAACCCTTTCTGTGCAGAATCCCAAAACCGGTATTTCCAGCCCAATGCCGGCATACGTACGAAACAGCAGGAAACTTCGTCTAAAACTCAGGAGAAACGTTTCCTTGAAACTGCTCTGCTGTGCGTTCGTTCACCTAAGAGAGTTGAATCTATGTTGAGATTCAGCGAGTCAGAAACACGTTTCTTCTAGGAGCTGCGTTGGGATATACCCGAGTGAATGGGACCATAGGCGGTAAAGAGAAATATCTGCTTCTAAAACCAAATCGGAACTATCTAACTGAATGTTTGTCAATGTGTGCATTCAACTGACAGAGTTAAACTCACGTGTGGATTCAGCGGTTTGCAAACGCTTTCTGTGCAGAATCGCAAAACCGGTATTTCCAGACCAATGCCGGCATACGTACGAAAGAGCAGGAAACTTCGTCTAAAACTCAGGAGAAACGTTTCCTTGAAACTGCTCTGCTGTGCGTTCGTTCACCTAAGAGAGTTGAAACTATGTTGAGATTCAGCGAGTCAGAAACACGTTTCTTCTAGGAGCTGCGTTGGGATATTCCCGAGTGAATGGGACCATAGGCTGTACAGAGAAGTATCTGCTTCTAGAACCAAAACGGAGCTATCTAACTGAATGGTTGTCAATGTGTGCATTCAACTGACAGAGTTAAACGCACGTGTGGATTCAGCGGTTTGCCAACCCTTTCTGTGCAGAATCCCAAAACCGGTATTTCCAGCCCAATGCCGGCATACGTACGAAACAGCAGGAAACTTCGTCTAAAACTCAGGAGAAACGTTTCCTTGAAACTGCTCTGCTGTGCGTTCGTTCACCTAAGAGAGTTGAATCTATGTTGAGATTCAGCGAGTCAGAAACACGTTTCTTCTAGGAGCTGCGTTGGGATATTCCCGAGTGAATGGGACCATAGGCTGTACAGAGAAATATCTGCTTCTAAAACCAAAACGGAGCTATCTAACTGAATGGGTGTCAATGTGCGCATTCAACTGACAGAGTTAATCTCACGTGTGGATTCAGCGGTTTGCCAACCTTTTCTGTGCAGAATCCCAAAACCGGTATTTCCAGCCCAATGCCGGCATACGTACTAAACAGCAGGAAACTTCGTCTAAATCTCAGGAGAAAAGTTTCCTTGAAACTGCTCTGCTGTGCGTTCGTTCACCTAAGAGAGTTGAATCTATGTTGAGATTCAGCGAGTCAGAAACACGTTTCTTCTAGGAGCTGCGTTGGGATATTCCCGAGTGAATGGGACCATAGGCTGTACAGAGAAATATCTGCTTCTAAAACCAAAACGGAGCTATCTAACTGAATGGTTGTCAATGTGCGCATTCAACTGACAGAGTTAAACTCAAGTGTGGATTCAGCGGTTTGCCAACCCTTTCTGTGCAGAATCCCAAAACCGGTATTTCCAGCCCAATGCCGGCATACGTACTAAAGAGCAGGAAACTTCGTCTAAAACTCAGGAGAAACGTTTCCTTGAAACTCCTCTGCTGTGCGTTCGTTCACCTAAGAGAGTTGAATCTATGTTGAGATTCAGCGAGTCAGAAACACGTTTCTTCTAGGAGCTGCGTTGGGATATTCCCGAGTGAAGGGGACCATAGGCTGTACAGAGAAATATCTGCTTCTAGAACCAAAACGGAGCTATCTAACTGAATGGTTGTCAATGTGCGCATTCAACTGACAGAGTTAAACTCACGTGTGGATTCGGCGGTTTGCCAACCCTTTCTGTGCAGAATCCCAAAACCGGTATTTCCAGCCCAATGCCGGCATACGTACTAAACAGCAGGAAACTTCGCCTAAAACTCAGGAGAAACGTTTCCTTGAAACTGCTCTGCTGTGCGTTTGCTCACCTAAGAGAGTTAGATCTATGTTGAGATTCAGCGAGTCAGAAACACGTTTCTTCTAGGAGCTGCGTTGGGATATTCCCGAGTGAATGGGACCATAGGCTGTACAGAGAAATATCTGCTTCTAGAACCAAAACGGAGCTATCTAACTGAATGGTTGTCAATGTGCGCATTCAACTGACAGAGTTAAACGCACGTGTGGATTCAGCGGTTTGCAAACCCTTTCTGTGCAGAATCCCAAAACCGGTATTTCCAGCCCAATGCCGGCATACGTACGAAACAGCAGGAAACTTCGTCTAAAACTCAGGAGAAACGTTTCCTTGAAACTGCTCTGCTGTGCGTTCGTTCACCTAAGAGAGTTGAATCTATGTTGAGATTCAGCGAGTCAGAAACACGTTTCTTCTAGGAGCTGCGTTGGGATATTCCCGAGTGAATGGGACCATAGGCTGTACAGAGAAATATCGGCTTCTAGAACCAAAACGGAGCTACCTAACTGAATGGTTGTCAATGTGCGCATTCAACTGACAGAGTTAATCTCACGTGTGGATTCAGCGGTTTGCCAACCCTTTCTGTGCAGAATTCCAAAACCGGTATTTCCAGCCCAATGCCGGCATACGTACTAAACAGCAGGAAACTTCGTCTAAATCTCAGGAGAAAAGTTTCCTTGAAACTGCTCTGCTGTGCGTTCGTTCACCTAAGAGAGTTGAATCTATGTTGAGATTCAGCGAGTCAGAAACACGTTTCTTCTAGGAGCTGCGTTGGGATATTCCCGAGTGAATGGGACCATAGGCTGTACAGAGAAATATCTGCTTCTAAAACCAAAACGGAGCTATCTAACTGAATGGTTGTCAATGTGCGCATTCAACTGACAGAGTTAAACTCACGTGTGGATTCAGCGGTTTGCCAACCCTTTCTGTGCAGAATCCCAAAACCGGTATTTCCAGCCCAATGCCGGCATACGTACTAAAGAGCAGGAAACTTCGTCTAAAACTCAGGAGAAACGTTTCCTTGAAACTCCTCTGCTGTGCGTTCGTTCACCTAAGAGAGTTGAATCTATGTTGAGATTCAGCGAGTCAGAAACACGTTTCTTCTAGGAGCTGCGTTGGGATATTCCCGAGTGAAGGGGACCATAGGCTGTACAGAGAAATATCTGCTTCTAGAACCAAAACGGAGCTATCTAACTGAATGGTTGTCAATGTGCGCATTCAACTGACAGAGTTAAACTCACGTGTGGATTCGGCGGTTTGCCAACCCTTTCTGTGCAGAATCCCAAAACCGGTATTTCGAGCCCAATGCCGGCATACGTACTAAACAGCAGGAAACTTCGCCTAAAACTCAGGAGAAACGTTTCCTTGAAACTGCTCTGCTGTGCGTTTGTTCACCTAAGAGAGTTAGATCTATGTTGAGATTCAGCGAGTCAGAAACACGTTTCTTCTAGGTGCTGCGTTGGGATATTCCCGAGTGAATGGGACCATAGGCTGTACAGAGAAATATCTGCTTCTAAAACCAAAACGGAGCTATCTAACTGAATGGTTGTCAATGTGTGCATTCAACTGACAGAGTTAAACTCACGTGTGGATTCAGCGGATTGCCAACCCTTTCTGTGCAGAATCCCAAAACCGGTATTTCCAGCCCAATGCCGGCATACGTACTAAACAGCAGGAAACTTCGTCTAAAACTCAGGAGAAACGTTTCCTTGAAACTGATCTGCTGTGCGTTCGTTCACCTAAGAGAGTTGGATCTATGTTGAGATTCAGCGAGTCAGAAACACGTTTCATCTAGGAGCTGCGTTGGGATATTCCCGAGTGAAGGGGACCATAGGCTGTACAGAGAAATATCTGCTTCTAGAACCAAAACGGAGCTATCTAACTGAATGGTTGTCAATGTGCGCATTCAACTGACAGAGTTAAACTCACGTGTGGATTCGGCGGTTTGCCAACCCTTTCTGTGCAGAATCCCAAAACCGGTATTTCGAGCCCAATGCCGGCATACGTACTAAACAGCAGGAAACTTCGCCTAAAACTCAGGAGAAACGTTTCCTTGAAACTGCTCTGCTGTGCGTTTGTTCACCTAAGAGAGTTGGATCTATGTTGAGATTCAGCGAGTCAGAAACACGTTTCTTCTAGGAGCTGCGTTGGGATATTCCCGAGTGAATGGGACCATAGGCTGTACAGAGAAATATCTGCTTCTAAAACCAAAACGGAGCTATCTAACTGAATGGTTGTCAATGTGTGCATTCAACTGACAGAGTTAAACTCACGTGTGGATTCAGCGGATTGCCAACCCTTTCTGTGCAGAATCCCAAAACCGGTATTTCCAGACCAATGCCGGCATAGGTACTAAACAGCAGGAAACTTCGTCTAAAACTCAAGAGAAACGTTTCCTTGAAACTGCTCTGCTGTGCGTTCGTTCACCTAAGAGAGTTGGATCTATGTTGAGATTCAGCGAGTCAGAAACACGTTTCATCTAGGAGCTGCGTTGGGATATTCCCGAGTGAATGGGACCATAGGCTGTACAGAGAAATATCTGCTTCTAAAACCAAAACGGAGCTATCTAACTGAATGGTTGTCAATGTGTGCATTCAACTGACAGAGTTAAACTCACGTGTGGATTCAGCGGTTTGCCAACCCTTTCTGTGCAGAATCCCAAAACCGGTATTTCCAGCCCAATGCCGGCATACGTACTAAACAGCAGGAAATTTCGTCTAAAACTCAGGAGAAACATTTCCTTGAAACTGCTCTGCTGTGCGTTCGTTCACCTAAGAGAGTTGAATCTATGTTGAGATTCAGCGAGTCAGAAACACGTTTCTTCTAGGAGCTGCGTTGGGATATACCCCAGTGAATGGACCATAGGCTGTACAGAGAAATATCTGCTTCTAAAACCAAAACGGAACTATCTAACTGAATGGTTGTCAATGTGTGCATTCAACTGACAGAGTTAAACTCACGTGTGGATTCAGCGGTTTGCAAACCCTTTCTGTGCAGAATCCCAAAACCGGTATTTCCAGCCCAATGCCGGCATACGTACTAAACAGCAGTAAACTTCGTCTAAAACTCAGGAGAAACGTTTCCTTGATACTGTTCTGCTGTGCGTTCGTTCACCTAAGAGAGTTGAATCTATGTTGAGATTCAGCGAGTCAGAAACACGTTTCTTCTAGGAGCTGCGTTGGGATATTCCCGAGTGAAGGGGACCATAGGCTGTACAGAGAAATATCTGCTTCTAAAACCAAAACGGAGCTATCTAACTGAATGGTTGTCAATGTGTGCATTCAACTGACAGAGTTAAACTCACGTGTGGATTCAGCGGTTTGCAAACCCTTTCTGTGCAGAATCCCAAAACCGGTATTTCCAGCCCAATGCCGGCATACGTACTAAACAGCAGGAAACTTCGTCTAAAACTCAGGAGAAACGTTTCCTTGAAACTGCTCTGCTGTGCGTTCGTTCACCTAAGAGAGTTGAATCTACGTTGAGATTCAACGAGTCAGAAACACGTTTCTTCTAGGAGCTGCGTTGGGATATTCCCGAGTGAATGGGACCATAGGCTGTACAGAGAAATATCTGCTTCTAAAACCAAAACGGAGCTATCTAACTGAATGGTTGTCAATGTGTGCATTCAACTGACAGAGGTAAAGTCACGTGTGGATTCAGCGGTTTGCCAACCCTTTCTGTGCAGAATCCCAAAACCGGTATTTCCAGCCCAATGTCGGCATGCGTACTAAACAGCTGGAAACTTCGTCTAAAACTCAGGAGAAACGTTTCCTTGAAACTGCTCTGCTGTGCGTTCGTTCACCTAAGAGAGTTGAATCTATGTTGAGATTCAGCGAGTGAGAAACACGTTTCTTCTAGGAGCTGCGTTGGAATATTCCCGAGTGAATGGGACCATAGGCTGTACAGAGAAATATCTGCTTCTAAAACCAAAACGGAGCTATCTAACTGAATGGTTGTCATTGTGTGCATTCAACTGACAGAGTTAAACTCACGTGTTGATTCAGCGGTTTGCCAACCCTTTCTGTGCAGAATCCCAAAACCGGTATTTCCAGCCCAATGCCGGCATACGTACTAAACAGCTGGAAACTTCGTCTAAAACTCAGGAGAAACGTTTCCTTGAAACTGCTCTGCTGTGCGTTCGTTCACCTAAGAGAGTTGAATCTATGTTGAGATTCAGCGAGTCAGAAACACGTTTCTTCTTGGAGCTGCGTTGGGATATTCCCGAATGAAGGGGACCATAGGCTGTACAGAGAAATATCTGCTTCTAGAACCAAAACGGAGCTATCTAACTGAATGGTTGTCAATGTGCGCATTCAACTGACAGAGTTAAACTCACGTGTGGATTCAGCGGTTTGCCAACCGTTTCTGTGCAGAATCCCAAAACCGGTATTTCCAGTCCAATGCCGGCATACGTACTAAACAGCAGGAAACTTCGTCTAAAACTCAGGAGAAACGTTTCCTTGAAACTGCTCTTCTGTGCGTTCGTTCACCTAAGAGAGTTGAATCTATGTTGAGATTCAGCGAGTCAGAAACACGTTTCTTCTAGGAGCTGCGTTGGGATATACCCGAGTGAATGGGACCATAGGCTGTACAGAGAAATATCTGCTTCTAAAACCAAAACGGAACTATCTAACTGAATGGTTGTCAATGTGTTCATTCAACTGACAGAGTTAAACTCACGTGTGGATTCAGCGGTTTGCCAACCCTTTCTGTGCAGAATCCCAAAACCGGTATTTCCAGTCCAATGCCGGCATACGTACTAAACAGCAGGAAACTTCGTCTAAAACTCAGGAGAAACGGTTCCTTGAAACTGCTCTGCTGTGCGTTCGTTCACCTAAGAGAGTTGAATCTATGTTGAGATTCAGCGAGTCAGAAACACGTTTCTTCTAGGAGCTGCGATGGGATATTCCCGAGTGAATGGGACCATAGGCTGTACAGAGAAATATCTGCTTCTAAAACCAAAACGGAGCTATCTAACTGAATGGTTGTCAAGGTGTGCATTCAACTGACAGAGTTAAACTCACGTGAGGATTGAGCGGTTTGCCAACCCTTTCTGTGCAGAATCCCAAAACCGGTATTTCCAGTCCAATGCCGGCATACGTACTAAACAGCAGGAAACTTCGCCTAAAACTCAGGAGAAACGTTTCCTTGAAACTGCTCTGCTGTGCGTTCGTTCACCTAAGAGAGTTGAATCTATGTTGAGATTCAGCGAGTCAGAAACACGTTTCTTCTAGGAGCTGCGTTGGGATATTCCCGAGTGAAGGGGACCATAGGCTGTACAGAGAAATATGTGCTTCTAAAACCAAAACGGAGCTATCTAACTGAATGGTTGCCAATGTGTGCATTCAACTGACAGAGTTAAACTCACGTGTGGATTCAGCGGATTGCCAACCCTTTCTGTGCAGAATCCCAAAACCGGTATTTCCAGCCCAATGCCGACATACGTACTAAACAGCAGGAAACTTCGTCTAAAACTCAGGAGAAACGTTTCCTTGAAACTGCTCTGCTGTGCGTTCGTTCACCTAAGAGAGTTGAATCTATGTTGAGATTCAGCGAGTCAGAAACACGTTTCTTCTAGGAGCTGCGTTGGGATATTCCCGAGTGAAGGGGACCATAGGCTGTACAGAGAAATATCTGCTTCTAAAACCAAAACGGAGCTATCTAACTGAATGGTTGTCAATGTGTGCATTCAACTGACAGAGTTAAACTCACGTGTGGATTCAGCGGTTTGCAAACGCTTTCTGTGCAGAATCCCAAAACCGGTATTTCCAGCCCAATGCCGGCATACGTACGAAACAGCAGGAAACTTCGTCTAAAACTCAGGAGAAACGTTTCCTTGAAACTGCTGTGCTGTGCGTTCGTTCACCTAAGAGAGTTGAATCTATGTTGAGATTCAGCGAGTCAGAAACACGTTTCTTCTAGGAGCTGCGTTGGGATATTCCCGAGTGAATGGGACCATAGGCTGTACAGAGAAATATCTGCTTCTAAAACCAAAACGGAGCTATCTAACTGAATGGTTGTCAATGTGTGCATTCAACTGACAGAGTTAAACTCACGTGTGGATTCAGCGGTTTGCCAACCCTTTCTGTGCAGAATCCCAAAACCGGTATTTCCAGCCCAATGCCGGCATACGTACTAAACAGCAGGAAACTTCGTCTAAAACTCAGGAGAAACGTTTCCTTGAAACTGCTGTGCTGGGCGTTCGTTCACCTAAGAGAGTTGAAACTATGTTGAGATTCAGCGAGTCAGAAACACGTTTCTTCTAGGAGCTGCGTTGGGATATTCCCGAGTGAAGGGGACCATAGGCTGTACAGAGAAATATCTGCTTCTAGAACCAAAACGGAGCTCTCTAACTGAATGGTTGTCAATGTGCGCATTCAAGTGACAGAGTTAAACGCACGTGTGGATTCAGCAGTTTGCAAACCCTTTCTGTGCAGAATCCCAAAACCGGTATTTCCAGCCCAATGCCGGCATACGTACGAAACAGCAGGAAACTTCGTCTAAAACTCAGGAGAAACGTTTCCTTGAAACTGCTCTGCTGTGCGTTCGTTCACCTAAGAGAGTTGAATCTATGTTGAGATTCAGCGAGTCAGAAACACGTTTCTTCTAGGAGCTGCGTTGGGATATACCCGAGTGAATGGGACCATAGGCGGTAAAGAGAAATATCTGCTTCTAAAACCAAATCGGAACTATCTAACTGAATGTTTGTCAATGTGTGCATTCAACTGACAGAGTTAAACTCACGTGTGGATTCAGCGGTTTGCAAACGCTTTCTGTGCAGAATCGCAAAACCGGTATTTCCAGACCAATGCCGGCATACGTACGAAAGAGCAGGAAACTTCGTCTAAAACTCAGGAGAAACGTTTCCTTGAAACTGCTCTGCTGTGCGTTCGTTCACCTAAGAGAGTTGAAACTATGTTGAGATTCAGCGAGTCAGAAACACGTTTCTTCTAGGAGCTGCGTTGGGATATTCCCGAGTGAATGGGACCATAGGCTGTACAGAGAAGTATCTGCTTCTAGAACCAAAACGGAGCTATCTAACTGAATGGTTGTCAATGTGTGCATTCAACTGACAGAGTTAAACGCACGTGTGGATTCAGCGGTTTGCAAACCCTTTCTGTGCAGAATCCCAAAACCGGTATTTCCAGCCCAATGCCGGCATACGTACGAAACAGCAGGAAACTTCGTCTAAAACTCAGGAGAAACGTTTCCTTGAAACTGCTCTGCTGTGCGTTCGTTCACCTAAGAGAGTTGAATCTATGTTGAGATTCAGCGAGTCAGAAACACGTTTCTTCTAGGAGCTGCGTTGGGATATTCCCGAGTGAATGGGACCATAGGCTGTACAGAGAAATATCTGCTTCTAAAACCAAAACGGAGCTATCTAACTGAATGGGTGTCAATGTGCGCATTCAACTGACAGAGTTAATCTCACGTGTGGATTCAGCGGTTTGCCAACCTTTTCTGTGCAGAATCCCAAAACCGGTATTTCCAGCCCAATGCCGGCATACGTACTAAACAGCAGGAAACTTCGTCTAAATCTCAGGAGAAAAGTTTCCTTGAAACTGCTCTGCTGTGCGTTCGTTCACCTAAGAGAGTTGAATCTATGTTGAGATTCAGCGAGTCAGAAACACGTTTCTTCTAGGAGCTGCGTTGGGATATTCCCGAGTGAATGGGACCATAGGCTGTACAGAGAAATATCTGCTTCTAAAACCAAAACGGAGCTATCTAACTGAATGGTTGTCAAAGTGCGCATTCAACTGACAGAGTTAAACTCAAGTGTGGATTCAGCGGTTTGCCAACCCTTTCTGTGCAGAATCCCAAAACCGGTATTTCCAGCCCAATGCCGGCATACGTACTAAAGAGCAGGAAACTTCGTCTAAAACTCAGGAGAAACGTTTCCTTGAAACTCCTCTGCTGTGCGTTCGTTCACCTAAGAGAGTTGAATCTATGTTGAGATTCAGCGAGTCAGAAACACGTTTCTTCTAGGAGCTGCGTTGGGATATTCCCGAGTGAAGGGGACCATAGGCTGTACAGAGAAATATCTGCTTCTAGAACCAAAACGGAGCTATCTAACTGAATGGTTGTCAATGTGCGCATTCAACTGACAGAGTTAAACTCACGTGTGGATTCGGCGGTTTGCCAACCCTTTCTGTGCAGAATCCCAAAACCGGTATTTCCAGCCCAATGCCGGCATACGTACTAAACAGCAGGAAACTTCGCCTAAAACTCAGGAGAAACGTTTCCTTGAAACTGCTCTGCTGTGCGTTTGCTCACCTAAGAGAGTTAGATCTATGTTGAGATTCAGCGAGTCAGAAACACGTTTCTTCTAGGAGCTGCGTTGGGATATTCCCGAGTGAATGGGACCATAGGCTGTACAGAGAAATATCTGCTTCTAGAACCAAAACGGAGCTATCTAACTGAATGGTTGTCAATGTGCGCATTCAACTGACAGAGTTAAACGCACGTGTGGATTCAGCGGTTTGCAAACCCTTTCTGTGCAGAATCCCAAAACCGGTATTTCCAGCCCAATGCCGGCATACGTACGAAACAGCAGGAAACTTCGTCTAAAACTCAGGAGAAACGTTTCCTTGAAACTGCTCTGCTGTGCGTTCGTTCACCTAAGAGAGTTGAATCTATGTTGAGATTCAGCGAGTCAGAAACACGTTTCTTCTAGGAGCTGCGTTGGGATATTCCCGAGTGAATGGGACCATAGGCTGTACAGAGAAATATCGGCTTCTAGAACCAAAACGGAGCTACCTAACTGAATGGTTGTCAATGTGCGCATTCAACTGACAGAGTTAATCTCACGTGTGGATTCAGCGGTTTGCCAACCCTTTCTGTGCAGAATTCCAAAACCGGTATTTCCAGCCCAATGCCGGCATACGTACTAAACAGCAGGAAACTTCGTCTAAATCTCAGGAGAAAAGTTTCCTTGAAACTGCTCTGCTGTGCGTTCGTTCACCTAAGAGAGTTGAATCTATGTTGAGATTCAGCGAGTCAGAAACACGTTTCTTCTAGGAGCTGCGTTGGGATATTCCCGAGTGAATGGGACCATAGGCTGTACAGAGAAATATCTGCTTCTAAAACCAAAACGGAGCTATCTAACTGAATGGTTGTCAATGTGCGCATTCAACTGACAGAGTTAAACTCACGTGTGGATTCAGCGGTTTGCCAACCCTTTCTGTGCAGAATCCCAAAACCGGTATTTCCAGCCCAATGCCGGCATACGTACTAAAGAGCAGGAAACTTCGTCTAAAACTCAGGAGAAACGTTTCCTTGAAACTCCTCTGCTGTGCGTTCGTTCACCTAAGAGAGTTGAATCTATGTTGAGATTCAGCGAGTCAGAAACACGTTTCTTCTAGGAGCTGCGTTGGGATATTCCCGAGTGAAGGGGACCATAGGCTGTACAGAGAAATATCTGCTTCTAGAACCAAAACGGAGCTATCTAACTGAATGGTTGTCAATGTGCGCATTCAACTGACAGAGTTAAACTCACGTGTGGATTCGGCGGTTTGCCAACCCTTTCTGTGCAGAATCCCAAAACCGGTATTTCGAGCCCAATGCCGGCATACGTACTAAACAGCAGGAAACTTCGCCTAAAACTCAGGAGAAACGTTTCCTTGAAACTGCTCTGCTGTGCGTTTGTTCACCTAAGAGAGTTAGATCTATGTTGAGATTCAGCGAGTCAGAAACACGTTTCTTCTAGGTGCTGCGTTGGGATATTCCCGAGTGAATGGGACCATAGGCTGTACAGAGAAATATCTGCTTCTAAAACCAAAACGGAGCTATCTAACTGAATGGTTGTCAATGTGTGCATTCAACTGACAGAGTTAAACTCACGTGTGGATTCAGCGGATTGCCAACCCTTTCTGTGCAGAATCCCAAAACCGGTATTTCCAGCCCAATGCCGGCATACGTACTAAACAGCAGGAAACTTCGTCTAAAACTCAGGAGAAACGTTTCCTTGAAACTGATCTGCTGTGCGTTCGTTCACCTAAGAGAGTTGGATCTATGTTGAGATTCAGCGAGTCAGAAACACGTTTCATCTAGGAGCTGCGTTGGGATATTCCCGAGTGAAGGGGACCATAGGCTGTACAGAGAAATATCTGCTTCTAGAACCAAAACGGAGCTATCTAACTGAATGGTTGTCAATGTGCGCATTCAACTGACAGAGTTAAACTCACGTGTGGATTCGGCGGTTTGCCAACCCTTTCTGTGCAGAATCCCAAAACCGGTATTTCGAGCCCAATGCCGGCATACGTACTAAACAGCAGGAAACTTCGCCTAAAACTCAGGAGAAACGTTTCCTTGAAACTGCTCTGCTGTGCGTTTGTTCACCTAAGAGAGTTGGATCTATGTTGAGATTCAGCGAGTCAGAAACACGTTTCTTCTAGGAGCTGCGTTGGGATATACCCCAGTGAATGGACCATAGGC
This sequence comes from Aotus nancymaae, assembly GCF_030222135.1. Classification (NCBI taxonomy): domain Eukaryota; kingdom Metazoa; phylum Chordata; class Mammalia; order Primates; family Aotidae; genus Aotus; species Aotus nancymaae. The sequence continues at coordinate 431,424 of NW_026988514.1, read as the reverse complement.
TGTACAGAGAAATATCTGCTTCTAAAACCAAAACGGAACTATCTAACTGAATGGTTGTCAATGTGTGCATTCAACTGACAGAGTTAAACTCACGTGTGGATTCAGCGGTTTGCAAACCCTTTCTGTGCAGAATCCCAAAACCGGTATTTCCAGCCCAATGCCGGCATACGTACTAAACAGCAGTAAACTTCGTCTAAAACTCAGGAGAAACGTTTCCTTGATACTGTTCTGCTGTGCGTTCGTTCACCTAAGAGAGTTGAATCTATGTTGAGATTCAGCGAGTCAGAAACACGTTTCTTCTAGGAGCTGCGTTGGGATATTCCCGAGTGAAGGGGACCATAGGCTGTACAGAGAAATATCTGCTTCTAAAACCAAAACGGAGCTATCTAACTGAATGGTTGTCAATGTGTGCATTCAACTGACAGAGTTAAACTCACGTGTGGATTCAGCGGTTTGCAAACCCTTTCTGTGCAGAATCCCAAAACCGGTATTTCCAGCCCAATGCCGGCATACGTACTAAACAGCAGGAAACTTCGTCTAAAACTCAGGAGAAACGTTTCCTTGAAACTGCTCTGCTGTGCGTTCGTTCACCTAAGAGAGTTGAATCTATGTTGAGATTCAGCGAGTCAGAAACACGTTTCTTCTAGGAGCTGCGTTGGGATATTCCCGAGTGAAAGGGACCATAGGCTGTACAGAGAAATATCTGCTTCTAAAGCCACAACGGAGCTATCTAACTGAATGGTGGTCAATGTGTGCATTCAACTGACAGAGTTAAACTCATGTGTGGATTCAGCGGATTGCCAACCCTTTCTGTGCAGAATCCCAAAACCGGTATTTCCAGCCCAATGCCGGCATACGTACGAAACAGCAGGAAACTTCGTCTAAAACTCAGGAGAAACGTTTCCTTGAAACTGCTCTGCTGTGCGTTCGTTCACCTAAGAGAGTTGAATCTATGTTGAGATTCAGCGAGTCAGAAACACGTTTCTTCTAGGAGCTGCGTTGGGATATTCCCGAGTGAATGGGACCATAGGCTGTACAGAGAAATATCTGCTTCTAGAACCAAAACGGAGCTATCTAACTGAATGGTTGTCAATGTGCGCATTCAACTGACAGAGTTAATCTCACGTGTGGATTCAGCGGTTTGCCAACCCTTTCTGTGCAGAATCCCAAAACCGGTATTTCGAGCCCAATGCCGGCATACGTACTAAACAGCAGGAAACTTCGTCTAAATCTCAGGAGAAAAGTTTCCTTGAAACTGCTCTGCTGTGCGTTCGTTCACCTAAGAGAGTTGAATCTATGTTGAGATTCAGCGAGTCAGAAACACGTTTCTTCTAGGAGCTGCGTTGGGATATTCCCGAGTGAATGGGACCATAGGCTGTACAGAGAAATATCTGCTTCTAGAACCAAAACGGAGCTATCTAACTGAATGGTTGTCAATGTGCGCATTCAACTGACAGAGTTAAACGCACGTGTGGATTCAGCGGTTTGCAAACCCTTTCTGTGCAGAATCCCAAAACCGGTATTTCCAGCCCAATGCCGGCATACGTACGAAACAGCAGGAAACTTCGTCTAAAACTCAGGAGAAACGTTTCCTTGAAACTGCTCTGCTGTGCGTTCGTTCACCTAAGAGAGTTGAATCTATGTTGAGATTCAGCGAGTCAGAAACACGTTTCTTCTAGGAGCTGCGTTGGGATATTCCCGAGTGAATGGGACCATAGGCTGTACAGAGAAATATCGGCTTCTAGAACCAAAACGGAGCTACCTAACTGAATGGTTGTCAATGTGCGCATTCAACTGACAGAGTTAATCTCACGTGTGGATTCAGCGGTTTGCCAACCCTTTCTGTGCAGAATTCCAAAACCGGTATTTCCAGCCCAATGCCGGCATACGTACTAAACAGCAGGAAACTTCGTCTAAATCTCAGGAGAAAAGTTTCCTTGAAACTGCTCTGCTGTGCGTTCGTTCACCTAAGAGAGTTGAATCTATGTTGAGATTCAGCGAGTCAGAAACACGTTTCTTCTAGGAGCTGCGTTGGGATATTCCCGAGTGAATGGGACCATAGGCTGTACAGAGAAATATCTGCTTCTAAAACCAAAACGGAGCTATCTAACTGAATGGTTGTCAATGTGCACATTCAACTGACAGAGTTAAACTCACGTGTGGATTCAGCGGTTTGCCAACCCTTTCTGTGCAGAATCCCAAAACCGGTATTTCCAGCCCAATGCCGGCATACGTACTAAAGAGCAGGAAACTTCGTCTAAAACTCAGGAGAAACGTTTCCTTGAAACTCCTCTGCTGTGCGTTCGTTCACCTAAGAGAGTTGAATCTATGTTGAGATTCAGCGAGTCAGAAACACGTTTCTTCTAGGAGCTGCGTTGGGATATTCCCGAGTGAAGGGGACCATAGGCTGTACAGAGAAATATCTGCTTCTAGAACCAAAACGGAGCTATCTAACTGAATGGTTGTCAATGTGCGCATTCAACTGACAGAGTTAAACGCACGTGTGGATTCGGCGGTTTGCCAACCCTTTCTGTGCAGAATCCCAAAACCGGTATTTCGAGCCCAATGCCGGCATACGTACTAAACAGCAGGAAACTTCGCCTAAAACTCAGGAGAAACGTTTCCTTGAAACTGCTCTGCTGTGCGTTTGTTCACCTAAGAGAGTTAGATCTATGTTGAGATTCAGCGAGTCAGAAACACGTTTCTTCTAGGTGCTGCGTTGGGATATTCCCGAGTGAATGGGACCATAGGCTGTACAGAGAAATATCTGCTTCTAAAACCAAAACGGAGCTATCTAACTGAATGGTTGTCAATGTGTGCATTCAACTGACAGAGTTAAACTCACGTGTGGATTCAGCGGATTGCCAACCCTTTCTGTGCAGAATCCCAAAACCGGTATTTCCAGCCCAATGCCGGCATACGTACTAAACAGCAGGAAACTTCGTCTAAAACTCAGGAGAAACGTTTCCTTGAAACTGATCTGCTGTGCGTTCGTTCACCTAAGAGAGTTGGATCTATGTTGAGATTCAGCGAGTCAGAAACACGTTTCATCTAGGAGCTGCGTTGGGATATTCCCGAGTGAAGGGGACCATAGGCTGTACAGAGAAATATCTGCTTCTAGAACCAAAACGGAGCTATCTAACTGAATGGTTGTCAATGTGCGCATTCAACTGACAGAGTTAAACTCACGTGTGGATTCGGCGGTTTGCCAACCCTTTCTGTGCAGAATCCCAAAACCGGTATTTCGAGCCCAATGCCGGCATACGTACTAAACAGCAGGAAACTTCGCCTAAAACTCAGGAGAAACGTTTCCTTGAAACTGCTCTGCTGTGCGTTTGTTCACCTAAGAGAGTTGGATCTATGTTGAGATTCAGCGAGTCAGAAACACGTTTCTTCTAGGAGCTGCGTTGGGATATTCCCGAGTGAATGGGACCATAGGCTGTACAGAGAAATATCTGCTTCTAAAACCAAAACGGAGCTATCTAACTGAATGGTTGTCAATGTGTGCATTCAACTGACAGAGTTAAACTCACATGTGGATTCAGCGGATTGCCAACCCTTTCTGTGCAGAATCCCAAAACCGGTATTTCCAGACCAATGCCGGCATAGGTACTAAACAGCAGGAAACTTCGTCTAAAACTCAAGAGAAACGTTTCCTTGAAACTGCTCTGCTGTGCGTTCGTTCACCTAAGAGAGTTGGATCTATGTTGAGATTCAGCGAGTCAGAAACACGTTTCATCTAGGAGCTGCGTTGGGATATTCCCGAGTGAAGGGGACCATAGGCTGTACAGAGAAATATCTGCTTCTAAAACCAAAACGGAGCTATCTAACTGAATGGTTGTCAATGTGTGCATTCAACTGACAGAGTTAAACTCACGTGTGGATTCAGCGGTTTGCCAACCCTTTCTGTGCAGAATCCCAAAACCGGTATTTCCAGCCCAATGCCGGCATACGTACTAAACAGCAGGAAATTTCGTCTAAAACTCAGGAGAAACATTTCCTTGAAACTGCTCTGCTGTGCGTTCGCTCACCTAAGAGAGTTGAATCTATGTTGAGATTCAGCGAGTCAGAAACACGTTTCTTCTAGGAGCTGCGTTGGGATATACCCCAGTGAATGGACCATAGGCTGTACAGAGAAATATCTGCTTCTAAAACCAAAACGGAACTATCTAACTGAATGGTTGTCAATGTGTGCATTCAACTGACAGAGTTAAACTCACGTGTGGATTCAACGGTTTGCAAACCCTTTCTGTGCAGAATCCCAAAACCGGTATTTCCAGCCCAATGCCGGCATACGTACTAAACAGCAGTAAACTTCGTCTAAAACTCAGGAGAAACGTTTCCTTGATACTGTTCTGCTGTGCGTTCGTTCACCTAAGAGAGTTGAATCTATGTTGAGATTCAGCGAGTCAGAAACACGTTTCTTCTAGGAGCTGCGTTGGGATATTCCCGAGTGAAGGGGACCATAGGCTGTACAGAGAAATATCTGCTTCTAAAACCAAAACGGAGCTATCTAACTGAATGGTTGTCAATGTGTGCATTCAACTGACAGAGTTAAACTCACGTGTGGATTCAGCGGTTTGCAAACCCTTTCTGTGCAGAATCCCAAAACCGGTATTTCCAGCCCAATGCCGGCATACGTACTAAACAGCAGGAAACTTCGTCTAAAACTCAGGAGAAACGTTTCCTTGAAACTGCTCTGCTGTGCGTTCGTTCACCTAAGAGAGTTGAATCTATGTTGAGATTCAGCGAGTCAGAAACACGTTTCTTCTAGGAGCTGCGTTGGGATATTCCCGAGTGAAAGGGACCATAGGCTGTACAGAGAAATATCTGCTTCTAAAGCCACAACGGAGCTATCTAACTGAATGGTGGTCAATGTGTGCATTCAACTGACAGAGTTAAACTCATGTGTGGATTCAGCGGATTGCCAACCCTTTCTGTGCAGAATCCCAAAACCGGTATTTCCAGCCCAATGCCGGCATACGTACGAAACAGCAGGAAACTTCGTCTAAAACTCAGGAGAAACGTTTCCTTGAAACTGCTCTGCTGTGCGTTCGTTCACCTAAGAGAGTTGAATCTATGTTGAGATTCAGCGAGTCAGAAACACGTTTCTTCTAGGAGCTGCGTTGGGATATTCCCGAGTGAATGGGACCATAGGCTGTACAGAGAAATACCTGCTTCTAGAACCAAAACGGAGCTATCTAACTGAATGGTTGTCAATGTGCGCATTCAACTGACAGAGTTAATCTCACGTGTGGATTCAGCGGTTTGCCAACCCTTTCTGTGCAGAATCCCAAAACCGGTATTTCGAGCCCAATGCCGGCATACGTACTAAACAGCAGGAAACTTCGTCTAAATCTCAGGAGAAAAGTTTCCTTGAAACTGCTCTGCTGTGCGTTCGTTCACCTAAGAGAGTTGAATCTATGTTGAGATTCAGCGAGTCAGAAACACGTTTCTTCTAGGAGCTGCGTTGGGATATTCCCGAGTGAATGGGACCATAGGCTGTACAGAGAAATATCTGCTTCTAAAACCAAAACGGAGCTATCTAACTGAATGGGTGTCAATGTGCGCATTCAACTGACAGAGTTAAACTCACGTGTGGATTCAGCGGTTTGCCAACCCTTTCTGTGCAGAATCCCAAAACCGGTATTTCCAGCCCAATGCCGGCATACGTACTAAAGAGCAGGAAACTTCGTCTAAAACTCAGGAGAAACGTTTCCTTGAAACTCCTCTGCTGTGCGTTCGTTCACCTAAGAGAGTTGAATCTATGTTGAGATTCAGCGAGTCAGAAACACGTTTCTTCTAGGAGCTGCGTTGGGATATTCCCGAGTGAAGGGGACCATAGGCTGTACAGAGAAATATCTGCTTCTAGAACCAAAACGGAGCTATCTAACTGAATGGTTGTCAATGTGCGCATTCAACTGACAGAGTTAAACTCACGTGTGGATTCAGCGGTTTGCCAACCCTTTCTGTGCAGAATCCCAAAACCGGTATTTCGAGCCCAATGCCGGCATACGTACTAAACAGCAGGAAACTTCGCCTAAAACTCAGGAGAAACGTTTCCTTGAAACTGCTCTGCTGTGCGTTTGTTCACCTAAGAGAGTTGGATCTATGTTGAGATTCAGCGAGTCAGAAACACGTTTCTTCTAGGAGCTGCGTTGGGATATTCCCGAGTGAATGGGACCATAGGCTGTACAGAGAAATATCTGCTTCTAAAACCAAAACGGAGCTATCTAACTGAATGGTTGTCAATGTGTGCATTCAACTGACAGAGTTAAACTCACGTGTGGATTCAGCGGATTGCCAACCCTTTCTGTGCAGAATCCCAAAACCGGTATTTCCAGCCCAATGCCGGCATACGTACTAAACAGCAGGAAACTTCGTATAAAACTCAGGAGAAACGTTTCCTTGAAACTGCTCTGCTGTGCGTTCGTTCAACTAAGAGAGTTGGATCTATGTTGAGATTCAGCGAGTCAGAAACACGTTTCATCTTGGAGCTGCGTTGGGATATTCCCGAGTGAAGGGGACCATAGGCTGTACAGAGAAATATCTGCTTCTAGAACCAAAACGGAGCTATCTAACTGAATGGTTGTCAATGTGCGCATTCAGCTGACAGAGTTAAACTCACGTGTGGATTCGGCGGTTTGCCAACCCTTTCTGTGCAGAATCCCAAAACCGGTATTTCGAGCCCAATGCCGGCATACGTACTAAACAGCTGGAAACTTCGCCTAAAACTCAGGAGAAACGTTTCCTTGAAACTGCTCTGCTGTGCGTTTGTTCACCTAAGAGAGTTGGATCTATGTTGAGATTCAGCGAGTCAGAAACACGTTTCTTCTAGGAGCTGCGTTGGGATATTCCCGAGTGAATGGGACCATAGGCTGTACAGAGAAATATCTGCTTCTAAAACCAAAACGGAGCTATCTAACTGAATGGTTGTCAATGTGTGCATTCAACTGACAGAGTTAAACTCACGTGTGGATTCAGCGGATTGCCAACCCTTTCTGTGCAGAATCCCAAAACCGGTATTTCCAGCCCAATGCCGGCATACGTACTAAACAGCAGGAAACTTCGTCTAAAACTCAGGAGAAACGTTTCCTTGAAACTGCTCTGCTGTGCGTTCGTTCACCTAAGAGAGTTGGATCTATGTTGAGATTCAGCGAGTCAGAAACACGTTTCTTCCAGGAGCTGCGTTGGGATATTCCCGAGTGAATGGGACCATAGGCTGTACAGAGAAATATCTGCTTCTAAAGCCACAATGGAGCTATCTAACTGAATGGTGGTCAATGTGTGCATTCAACTGACAGAGTTAAACTCATGTGTGCATTCAGCGGATTGCCAACCCTTTCTGTGCAGAATCCCAAAACCGGTATTTCCAGCCCAATGCCGGCATACGTACTAAACAGCAGGAAACTTCGTCTAAAACTCAGGAGAAACGTTTCCTTGAAACTGCTCTGCTGTGCGTTCGTTCACCTAAGAGAGTTGAATCTGTGTTGAGATTCAGCGAGTCAAAAACACGTTGCTTCTAGGAGCTGCGTTGGGATATTCCCGAGTGAAAGGGACCATAGGCTGTGCAGAGAAATATCTGCTTCTAAAACCAAAACGGAGCTATCTAACTGAATGGTTGTCAATGTGCGCATTCAACTGACAGAGTTAAACTCACGTGTGGATTCAGCGGTTTGCCAACCCTTTCTGTGCAGAATCCCAAAACCGGTATTTCCAGCCCAATGCCGGCATACGTACTAAAGAGCAGGAAACTTCGTCTAAAACTCAGGAGAAACGTTTCCTTGAAACTGCTCTGCTGTGCGTTCGTTCACCTAAGAGAGTTGGATCTATGTTGAGATTCAGCGAGTCAGAAACACGTTTCATCTAGGAGCTGCGTTGGGATATTCCCGAGTGAAGGGGACCATAGGCTGTACAGAGAAATATCTGCTTCTAGAACCAAAACGGAGCTATCTAACTGAATGGTTGTCAATGTGCGCATTCAACTGACAGAGTTAAACTCACGTGTGGATTCGGCGGTTTGCCAACCCTTTCTGTGCAGAATCCCAAAACCGGTATTTCGAGCCCAATGCCGGCATACGTACTAAACAGCAGGAAACTTCGCCTAAAACTCAGGAGAAACGTTTCCTTGAAACTGCTCTGCTGTGCGTTTGTTCACCTAAGAGAGGTGGATCTATGTTGAGATTCAGGGAGTCAGAAACACGTTTCTTCTAGGAGCTGCGTTGGGATATTCCCGAGTGAATGGGACCATAGGCTGTACAGAGAAATATCTGCTTCTAAAACCAAAACGGAGCTATCTAACTGAATGGTTGTCAATGTGTGCATTCAACTGACAGAGTTAAACTCACGTGTGGATTCAGCGGATTGCCAACCCTTTCTGTGCAGAATCCCAAAACCGGTATTTCCAGCCCAATGCCGGCATACGTACTAAACAGCAGGAAACTTCGTCTAAAACTCAGGAGAAACGTTTCCTTGAAACTGCTCTGCTGTGCGTTCGTTCACCTAAGAGAGTTGGATCTATGTTGAGATTCAGCGAGTCAGAAACACGTTTCATCTAGGAGCTGCGTTGGGATATTCCCGAGTGAAGGGGACCATAGGCTGTACAGAGAAATATCTGCTTCTAAAACCAAAACGGAGCTATCTAACTGAATGGTTGTCAATGTGTGCATTCAACTGACAGAGTTAAACTCACGTGTGGATTCAGCGGTTTGCCAACCCTTTCTGTGCAGAATCCCAAAACCGGTATTTCCAGCCCAATGCCGGCATACGTACTAAACAGCAGGAAACTTCGTCTAAAACTCAGGAGAAACGTTTCCTTGAAACTGCTCTGCTGTGCGTTCGTTCACCTAAGAGAGTTGAATCTATGTTGAGATTCAGCGAGTCAGAAACACGTTTCTTCTAGGAGCTGCGTTGGGATATACCCGAGTGAATGGACCATAGGCTGTACAGAGAAATATCTGCTTCTAAAACCAAAACGGAACTATCTAACTGAATGGTTGTCAATGTGTGCATTCAACTGACAGAGTTAAACTCACATGTGGATTCAGCGGTTTGCAAACCCTTTCTGTGCAGAATCCCAAAACCGGTATTTCCAGCCCAATGCCGGCATACGTACTAAACAGCAGTAAACTTCGTCTAAAACTCAGGAGAAACGTTTCCTTGATACTGTTCTGCTGTGCGTTCGTTCACCTAAGAGAGTTGAATCTATTTTGAGATTCAGCGAGTCAGAAACACGTTTCTTCTAGGAGCTGCGTTGGGATATTCCCGAGTGAAGGGTACCATAGGCTGTACAGAGAAATATCTGCTTCTAAAACCAAAACGGAGCTATCTAACTGAATGGTTGTCAATGTGTGCATTCAACTGACAGAGTTAAACTCACGTGTGGATTCAGCGGTTTGCAAACCCTTTCTGTGCAGAATCCCAAAACCGGTATTTCCAGCCCAATGCCGGCATACGTACTAAACAGCAGGAAACTTCGTCTAAAACTCAGGAGAAACGTTTCCTTGAAACTGCTCTGCTGTGCGTTCGTTCACCTAAGAGAGTTGAATCTATGTTGAGATTCAGCGAGTCAGAAACACGTTTCTTCTAGGAGCTGCGTTGGGATATTCCCGAGTGAAAGGGATCACAGGCTGTACAGAGAAATATCTGCTTCTAAAGCCACAACGGAGCTATCTAACTGAATGGTGGCCAATGTGTGCATTCAACTGACAGAGTTAAACTCATGTGTGGATTCAGCGGATTGCCAACCCTTTCTGTGCAGAATCCCAAAACCGGTATTTCCAGCCCAATGCCGGCATACGTACTAAACAGCAGGAAACTTCGTATAAATCTCAGGAGAAACGTTTCCTTGAAACTGCTCTGCTGTGCGTTCGTTCACCTAAGAGAGTTGAATCTGTGTTGAGATTCAGCGAGTCAGAAACACGTTGCTTCTAGGAGCTGCGTTGGGATATTCCCGAGTGAAAGGGACCATAGGCTGTACAGAGAAATATCTGCTTCTAAAACCAAAACGGAGCTATCTAACTGAATGGTTGTCAATGTGCGCATTCAACTGACAGAGTTAAACTCACGTGTGGATTCAGCGGTTTGCCAACCCTTTCTGTGCAGAATCCCAAAACCGGTATTTCCAGCCCAATGCCGGCATACGTACTAAAGAGCAGGAAACTTCGTCTAAAACTCAGGAGAAACGTTTCCTTGAAACTCCTCTGCTGTGCGTTCGTTCACCTAAGAGAGTTGAATCTATGTTGAGATTCAGCGAGTCAGAAACACGTTTCTTCTAGGAGCTGCGTTGGGATATTCCCGAGTGAAGGGGACCATAGGCTGTACAGAGAAATATCTGCTTCTAGAACCAAAACGGAGCTATCTAACTGAATGGTTGTCAATGTGCCCATTCAACTGACAGAGTTAAACTCACGTGTGGATTCGGCGGTTTGCCAACCCTTTCTGTGCAGAATCCCAAAACCGGTATTTCGAGCCCAATGCCGGCATACGTACTAAACAGCAGGAAACTTCGCCTAAAACTCAGGAGAAACGTTTCCTTGAAACTGCTCTGCTGTGCGTTTGTTCACCTAAGAGAGTTGGATCTATGTTGAGATTCAGCGAGTCAGAAACACGTTTCTTCTAGGAGCTGCGTTGGGATATTCCCGAGTGAATGGGACCATAGGCTGTACAGAGAAATATCTGCTTCTAAAACCAAAACGGAGCTATCTAACTGAATGGTTGTCAATGTGTGCATTCAACTGACAGAGTTAAACTCACGTGTGGATTCAGCGGATTGCCAACCCTTTCTCTGCAGAATCCCAAAACCGGTATTTCCAGCCCAATGCCGGCATACGTACTAAACAGCAGGAAACTTCGTCTAAAACTCAGGAGAAACGTTTCCTTGAAACTGCTCTGCTGTGCGTTCGTTCACCTAAGAGAGTTGGATCTATGTTGAGATTCAGCGAGTCAGAAACACGTTTCTTCTAGGAGCTGCGTGGGGATATTCCCGAGTGAAGGGGACCATAGGCTGTACAGAGAAATATCTGCTTCTAAAACCAAAACGGAGCTATCTAACTGAATGGTTGTCAATGTGTGCATTCAACTGACAGAGTTAAACTCAGGTGTGGATTGAGCGGTTTGCCAACCCTTTCTGTGCAGAATCCCAAAACCGGTATTTCCAGCCCAATGCCGGCATACGTACTAAACAGCAGGAAACTTCGTCTAAAACTCAGGAGAAACGTTTCCTTGATACTGTTCTGCTGTGCGTTCGTTCACCTAAGAGAGTTGAATCTATGTTGAGATTCAGCGAGTCAGAAACACGTTTCTTCTAGGAGCTGCGTTGGGATATTCCCGAGTGAAGGGTACCATAGGCTGTACAGAGAAATACCTGCTTCTAAAACCAAAACGGAGCTATCTAACTGAATGGTTGTCAATGTGCGCATTCAAGTGACAGAGTTAAACGCACGTGTGGATTCAGCAGTTTGCAAACCCTTTCTGTGCAGAATCCCAAAACCGGTATTTCCAGCCCAATGCCGGCATACGTACGAAACAGCAGGAAACTTCGTCTAAAACTCAGGAGAAACGTTTCCTTGAAACTGCTCTGCTGTGCGTTCGTTCACCTAAGAGAGTTGAATCTATGTTGAGATTCAGCGAGTCAGAAACACGTTTCTTCTAGGAGCTGCGTTGGGATATACCCGAGTGAATGGGACCATAGGCGGTAAAGAGAAATATCTGCTTCTAAAACCAAAACGGAACTATCTAACTGAATGTTTGTCAATGTGTGCATTCAACTGACAGAGTTAAACTCACGTGTGGATTCAGCGGTTTGCAAACGCTTTCTGTGCAGAATCCCAAAACCGGTATTTCCAGACCAATGCCGGCATACGTACGAAACAGCAGGAAACTTCGTCTAAAACTCAGGAGAAACGTTTCCTTGAAACTGCTCTGCTGTGCGTTCGTTCACCTAAGAGAGTTGAAACTATGTTGAGATTCAGCGAGTCAGAAACACGTTTCTTCTAGGAGCTGCGTTGGGATATTCCCGAGTGAATGGGACCATAGGCTGTACAGAGAAATATCTGCTTCTAGAACCAAAACGGAGCTATCTAACTGAATGGTTGTCAATGTGTGCATTCAACTGACAGAGTTAAACGCACGTGTGGATTCAGCGGTTTGCAAACCCTTTCTGTGCAGAATCCCAAAACCGGTATTTCCAGCCCAATGCCGGCATACGTACGAAACAGCAGGAAACTTCGTCTAAAACTCAGGAGAAACGTTTCCTTGAAACTGCTCTGCTGTGCGTTCGTTCACCTAAGAGAGTTGAATCTATGTTGAGATTCAGCGAGTCAGAAACACGTTTCTTCTAGGAGCTGCGTTGGGATATTCCCGAGTGAATGGGACCATAGGCTGTACAGAGAAATATCTGCTTCTAGAACCAAAACGGAGCTATCTAACTGAATGGTTGTCAATGTGCGCATTCAACTGACAGAGTTAATCTCACGTGTGGATTCAGCGGTTTGCCAACCCTTTCTGTGCAGAATCCCAAAACCGGTATTTCCAGCCCAATGCCGGCATACGTACTAAACAGCAGCAAACTTCGTCTAAATCTCAGGAGAAAAGTTTCCTTGAAACTGCTCTGCTGTGCGTTCGTTCACCTAAGAGAGTTGAATCTATGTTGAGATTCAGCGAGTCAGAAACACGTTTCTTCTAGGAGCTGCGTTGGGATATTCCCGAGTGAATGGGACCATAGGCTGTACAGAGAAATATCTGCTTCTAAAACCAAAACGGAGCTATCTAACTGAATGGTTGTCAATGTGTGCATTCAACTGACAGAGTTAAACTCACGTGTGGATTCAGCGGTTTGCCAACCCTTTCTGTGCAGAATCCCAAAACCGGTATTTCCAGCCCAATGCCGGCATACGTACTAAAGAGCAGGAAACTTCGTCTAAAACTCAGGAGAAACGTTTCCTTGAAACTCCTCTGCTGTGCGTTCGTTCACCTAAGAGAGTTGAATCTATGTTGAGATTCAGCGAGTCAGAAACACGTTTCTTCTAGGAGCTGCGTTGGGATATTCCCGAGTGAAGGGGACCATAGGCTGTACAGAGAAATATCTGCTTCTAGAACCAAAACGGAGCTATCTAACTGAATGGTTGTCAATGTGCGCATTCAACTGACAGAGTTAAACTCACGTGTGGATTCGGCGGTTTGCCAACCCTTTCTGTGCAGAATCCCAAAACCGGTATTTCGAGCCCAACGCCGGCATACGTACTAAACAGCAGGAAACTTCGCCTAAAACTCAGGAGAAACGTTTCCTTGAAACTGCTCTGCTGTGCGTTCGTTCACCTAAGAGAGTTGGATCTATGTTGAGATTCAGCGAGTCAGAAACACGTTTCTTCTAGGAGCTGCGTTGGGATATTCCCGAGTGAATGGGACCATAGGCTGTACAGAGAAATATCTGCTTCTAAAACCAAAACGGAGCTATCTAACTGAATGGTTGTCAATGTGTGCATTCAACTGACAGAGTTAAACTCACGTGTGGATTCAGCGGATTGCCAACCCTTTCTGTGCAGAATCCCAAAACCGGTATTTCCAGCCCAATACCGGCATACGTACGAAACAGCAGGAAACTTCGTCTAAAACTCAGGAGAAACGTTTCCTTGAAACTGCTGTGTTGTGCGTTCGTTCACCTAAGAGAGTTGAATCTATGTTGAGATTCAGCGAGTCAGAAACACGTTTCTTCTAGGAGCTGCGTTGGGATATTCCCGAGTGAATGGGACCATAGGCTGTACAGAGAAATATCTGCTTCTAGAACCAAAACGGAGCTATCTAACTGAATGGTTGTCAATGTGCGCATTCAACTGACAGAGTTAATCTCACGTGCGGATTCAGCGGTTTGCCAAACCTTTCTGTGCAGAATCCCAAAACCGGTATTTCCAGCCCAATGCCGGCATGCGTACTAAACAGCAGGAAACTTCGTCTAAATCTCAGGAGAAAAGTTTCCTTGAAACTGCTCTGCTGTGCGTTCGTTCACCTAAGAGAGTTGAATCTATGTTGAGATTCAGCGAGTCAGAAACACGTTTCTTCTAGGAGCTGCGTTGGGATATTCCCGAGTGAATGGGACCATAGGCTGTACAGAGAAATATCTGCTTCTAAAACCAAAACGGAGCTATCTAACTGAATGGGTGTCAAAGTGCGCATTCAACTGACAGAGTTAAACTCACGTGTGGATTCAGCGGTTTGCCAACCCTTTCTGTGCAGAATCCCAAAACCGGTATTTCCAGCCCAATGCCGGCATACGTACTAAAGAGCAGGAAACTTCGTCTAAAACTCAGGAGAAACGTTTCCTTGAAACTCCTCTGCTGTGCGTTCGTTCACCTAAGAGAGTTGAATCTATGTTGAGATTCAGCGAGTCAGAAACACGTTTCTTCTAGGAGCTGCGTTGGGATATTCCCGAGTGAATGGGACCATAGGCTGTACAGAGAAATATCTGCTTCTAAAACCAAAACGGAGCTTTCTAACTGAATGGGTGTCAAAGTGCGCATTCAACTGACAGAGTTAAACTCACGTGTGGATTCGGCGGTTTGCCAACCCTTTCTGTGCAGAATCCCAAAACCGGTATTTCGAGCCCAATGCCGGCATACGTACTAAACAGCAGGAAACTTCGCCTAAAACTCAGGAGAAACGTTTCCTTGAAACTGCTCTGCTGTGCGTTCGTTCACCTAAGAGAGTTGGATCTATGTTGAGATTCAGCGAGTCAGAAACACGTTTCTTCTAGGAGCTGCGTTGGGATATTCCCGAGTGAATGGGACCATAGGCTGTACAGAGAAATATCTGCTTCTAAAACAAAAACGGAGCTATCTAACTGAATGGTTGTCAATGTGTGCATTCAACTGACAGAGTTAAACTCACCTGTGGATTCAGCGGATTGCCAACCCTTTCTGTGCAGAATCCCAAAACCGGTATTTCCAGCCTAATGCCGGCATACGTACGAAACAGCAGGAAACTTCGTCTAAAACTCAGGAGAAACGTTTCCTTGAAACTGCTCTGCTGTGCGTTCGTTCACCTAAGAGAGTTGAAACTATGTTGAGATTCAGCGAGTCAGAAACACGTTTCTTCTAGGAGCTGCGTTGGGATATTCCCGAGTGAATGGGACCATAGGCTGTACAGAGAAATATCTGCTTCTAAAACCAAAACGGAGCTATCTAACTGAATGGGTGTCAAAGTGCGCATTCAACTGACAGAGTTAAACTCACGTGTGGATTCAGCGGTTTGCCAACCCTTTCTGTGCAGAATCCCAAAACCGGTATTTCCAGCCCAATGCCGGCATACGTACTAAAGAGCAGGAAACTTCGTCTAAAACTCAGGAGAAACGTTTCCTTGAAACTCCTCTGCTGTGTGTTCGTTCACCTAAGAGAGTTGAATCTATGTTGAGATTCAGCGAGTCAGAAACACGTTTCTTCTAGGAGCTGCGTTGGGATATTCCCGAGTGAAGGGGACCATAGGCTGTACAGAGAAATATCTGCTTCTAGAACCAAAACGGAGCTATCTAACTGAATGGTTGTCAATGTGCGCATTCAACTGACAGAGTTAAACTCACGTGTGGATTCGGCGGTTTGCCAACCCTTTCTGTGCAGAATCCCAAAACCGGTATTTCGAGCCCAATGCCGGCATACGTACTAAACAGCAGGAAACTTCGCCTAAAACTCAGGAGAAACGTTTCCTTGAAACTGCTCTGCTGTGCGTTCGTTCACCTAAGAGAGTTGGATCTATGTTGAGATTCAGCGAGTCAGAAACACGTTTCTTCTAGGAGCTGCGTTGGGATATTCCCGAGTGAATGGGACCATAGGCTGTACAGAGAAATATCTGCTTCTAAAACAAAAACGGAGCTATCTAACTGAATGGTTGTCAATGTGTGCATTCAACTGACAGAGTTAAACTCACCTGTGGATTCAGCGGATTGCCAACCCTTTCTGTGCAGAATCCCAAAACCGGTATTTCCAGCCTAATGCCGGCATACGTACGAAACAGCAGGAAACTTCGTCTAAAACTCAGGAGAAACGTTTCCTTGAAACTGCTCTGCTGTGCGTTCGTTCACCTAAGAGAGTTGAAACTATGTTGAGATTCAGCGAGTCAGAAACACGTTTCTTCTAGGAGCTGCGTTGGGATATTCCCGAGTGAATGGGACCATAGGCTGTACAGAGAAATATCTGCTTCTAGAACCAAAACGGAGCTATCTAACTGAATGGTTGTCAATGTGCGCATTCAACTGACAGAGTTAAACGCACGTGTGGATTCAGCGGTTTGCAAACCCTTTCTGTGCAGAATCCCAAAACCGGTATTTCCAGCCCAATGTCGGCATACGTACGAAACAGCAGGAAACTTCGTCTAAAACTCAGGAGAAACGTTTCCTTGAAACTGCTCTGCTGTGCGTTCATTCACCTAAGAGAGTTGAATCTATGTTGAGATTCAGCGAGTCAGAAACACGTTTCTTCTAGGAGCTGCGTTGGGATATTCCCGAGTGAATGGGACCATAGGCTGTACAGAGAAATATCTGCTTCTAGAACCAAAACGGAGCTATCTAACTGAATGGTTGTCAATGTGCGCATTCAACTGACAGAGTTAATCTCACGTGTGGATTCAGCGGTTTGCCAACCCTTTCTGTGCAGAATCCCAAAACCGGTATTTCCAGCCCAATGCCGGCATTCGTACTAAACAGCAGGAAACTTCGTCTAAATCTCAGGAGAAAAGTTTCCTTGAAACTGCTCTGCTGTGCGTTCGTTCACCTAAGAGAGTTGAATCTATGTTGAGATTCAGCGAGTCAGAAACACGTTTCTTCTAGGAGCTGCGTTGGGATATTCCCGAGTGAATGGGACCATAGTCTGTACAGAGAAATATCTGCTTCTAAAACCAAAACGGAGCTATCTAACTGAATGGGTGTCAAAGTGCGCATTCAACTGACAGAGTTAAACTCACGTGTGGATTCAGCGGTTTGCCAACCCTTTCTGTGCAGAATCCCAAAACCGGTATTTCCAGCCCAATGACGGCATACGTACTAAACAGCAGGAAACTTCATCTAAAACTCAGGAGAAACGTTTCCTTGAAACTGCTCTGCTGTGCGTTCGTTCACCTAAGAGAGTTGGATCTATGTTGAGATTCAGCGAGTCAGAAACACGTTTCTTCTGGGAGCTGCGTTGGGATATTCCCGAGTGAATGGGACCATAGGCTGTACAGAGAAATATCTGCTTCTAGAACCAAAACGGAGCTATCTAACTGAATGGTTGTCAATGTGCGCATTCAACTGACAGAGTTAATCTCACGTGTGGATTCAGCGGTTTGCCAACCCTTTCTGTGCAGAATCCCAAAACCGGTATTTCCAGCCCAATGCCGGCATTCGTACTAAACAGCAGGAAACTTCGCCTAAAACTCAGGAGAAAAGTTTCCTTGAAACTGCTCTGCTGTGCGTTCGTTCACCTAAGAGAGTTGAATCTATGTTGAGATTCAGCGAGTCAGAAACACGTTTCTTCTAGGAGCTGCGTTGGGATATTCCCGAGTGAATGGGACCATAGGCTGTACAGAGAAATATCTGCTTCTAAAACCAAAACGGAGCTATCTAACTGAATGGGTGTCAAAGTGCGCATTCAACTGACAGAGTTAAACTCACGTGTGGATTCAGCGGTTTGCCAACCCTTTCTGTGCAGAATCCCAAAACCGGTATTTCCAGCCCAATGCCGGCATACGTACTAAAGAGCAGGAAACTTCGTCTAAAACTCAGGAGAAACGTTTCCTTGAAACTCCTCTGCTGTGCGTTCGTTCACCTAAGAGAGTTGAATCTATGTTGAGATTCAGCGAGTCAGAAACACGTTTCTTCTAGGAGCTGCGTTGGGATATTCCCGAGTGAAGGGGACCATAGGCTGTACAGAGAAATATCTGCTTCTAGAACCAAAACGGAGCTATCTAACTGAATGGTTGTCAATGTGCGCATTCAACTGACAGAGTTAAACTCACGTGTGGATTCGGCGGTTTGCCAACCCTTTCTGTGCAGAATCCCAAAACCGGTATTTCGAGCCCAATGCCGGCATACGTACTAAACAGCAGGAAACTTCGCCTAAAACTCAGGAGAAACGTTTCCTTGAAACTGCTCTGCTGTGCGTTCGTTCACCTAAGAGAGTTGGATCTATGTTGAGATTCAGCGAGTCAGAAACACGTTTCTTCTAGGAGCTGCGTTGGGATATTCCCGAGTGAATGGGACCATAGGCTGTACAGAGAAATATCTGCTTCTAAAACCAAAACGGAGCTATCTAACTGAATGGTTGTCAATGTGTGCATTCAACTGACAGAGTTAAACTCACCTGTGGATTCAGCGGATTGCCAACCCTTTCTGTGCAGAATCCCAAAACCGGTATTTCCAGCCTAATGCCGGCATACGTACGAAACAGCAGGAAACTTCGTCTAAAAGTCAGGAGAAACGTTTCCTTGAAACTGCTCTGCTGTGCGTTCGTTCACCTAAGAGAGTTGAAACTATGTTGAGATTCAGCGAGTCAGAAACACGTTTCTTCTAGGAGCTGCGTTGGGATATTCCCGAGTGAATGGGACCATAGGCTGTACAGAGAAATATCTGCTTCTAAAACCAAAACGGAGCTATCGAACTGAATGGGTGTCAAAGTGCGCATTCAACTGACAGAGTTAAACTCACGTGTGGATTCAGCGGTTTGCCAACCCTTTCTGTGCAGAATCCCAAAACCGGTATTTCCAGCCCAATGCCGGCATACGTACTAAAGAGCAGGAAACTTCGTCTAAAACTCAGGAGAAACGTTTCCTTGAAACTCCTCTGCTGTGCGTTCGTTCACCTAAGAGAGTTGAATCTATGTTGAGATTCAGCGAGTCAGAAACACGTTTCTTCTAGGAGCTGCGTTGGGATATTCCCGAGTGAAGGGGACCATAGGCTGTACAGAGAAATATCTGCTTCTAGAACCAAAACGGAGCTATCTAACTGAATGGTTGTCAATGTGCGCATTCAACTGACAGAGTTAAACTCACGTGTGGATTCGGCGGTTTGCCAACACTTTCTGTGCAGAATCCCAAAACCGGTATTTCGAGCCCAATGCCGGCATACGTACTAAACAGCAGGAAACTTCGCCTAAAACTCAGGAGAAACGTTTCCTTGAAACTGCTCTGCTGTGCGTTCGTTCACCTAAGAGAGTTGGATCTATGTTGAGATTCAGCGAGTCAGAAACACGTTTCTTCTGGGAGCTGCGTTGGGATATTCCCGAGTGAATGGGACCATAGGCTGTACAGAGAAATATCTGCTTCTAAAACCAAAACGGAGCTATCTAACTGAATGGTTGTCAATGTGTGCATTCAACTGACAGAGTTAAACTCACCTGTGGATTCAGCGGATTGCCAACCCTTTCTGTGCAGAATCCCAAAACCGGTATTTCCAGCCTAATGCCGGCATACGTACGAAACAGCAGGAAACTTCGTCTAAAACTCAGGAGAAACGTTTCCTTGAAACTGCTCTGCTGTGCGTTCGTTCACCTAAGAGAGTTGAAACTATGTTGAGATTCAGCGAGTCAGAAACACGTTTCTTCTAGGAGCTGCGTTGGGATATTCCCGAGTGAATGGGACCATAGGCTGTACAGAGAAATATCTGCTTCTAGAACCAAAACGGAGCTATCTAACTGAATGGTTGTCAATGTGCGCATTCAACTGACAGAGTTAAACGCACGTGTGGATTCAGCGGTTTGCAAACCCTTTCTGTGCAGAATCCCAAAACCGGTATTTCCAGCCCAATGTCGGCATACGTACGAAACAGCAGGAAACTTCGTCTAAAACTCAGGAGAAACGTTTCCTTGAAACTGCTCTGCTGTGCGTTCGTTCACCTAAGAGAGTTGAATCTATGTTGAGATTCAGCGAGTCAGAAACACGTTTCTTCTAGGAGCTGCGTTGGGATATTCCCGAGTGAATGGGACCATAGGCTGTACAGAGAAATATCTGCTTCTAGAACCAAAACGGAGCTATCTAACTGAATGGTTGTCAATGTGCGCATTCAACTGACAGAGTTAATCTCACGTGTGGATTCAGCGGTTTGCCAACCCTTTCTGTGCAGAATCCCAAAACCGGTATTTCCAGCCCAATGCCGGCATTCGTACTAAACAGCAGGAAACTTCGTCTAAATCTCAGGAGAAAAGTTTCCTTGAAACTGCTCTGCTGTGCGTTCGTTCACCTAAGAGAGTTGGATCTATGTTGAGATTCAGCGAGTCAGAAACACGTTTCTTCTAGGAGCTGCGTTGGGATATTCCCGAGTGAATGGGACCATAGGCTGTACAGAGAAATATCTGCTTCTAAAACCAAAACAGAGCTATCTAACTGAATGGTTGTCAATGTGTGCATTCAACTGACAGAGTTAAACTCACGTGTGGATTCAGCGGATTGCCAACCCTTTCTGTGCAGAATCCCAAAACCGGTATTTCCAGCCCAATGCCGGCATACGTACTAAACAGCAGGAAACTTCGTCTAAAACTCAGGAGAAACGTTTCCTTGAAACTGCTCTGCTGTGCGTTCGTTCACCTAAGAGAGTTGGATCTATGTTGAGATTCAGCGAGTCAGAAACACGTTTCTTCTGGGAGCTGCGTTGGGATATTCCCGAGTGAATGGGACCATAGGCTGTACAGAGAAATATCTGCTTCTAGAACCAAAACGGAGCTATCTAACTGAATGGTTGTCAATGTGCGCATTCAACTGACAGAGTTAATCTCACGTGTGGATTCAGCGGTTTGCCAACCCTTTCTGTGCAGAATCCCAAAACCGGTATTTCGAGCCCAATGCCGGCATACGTACTAAACAGCAGGAAACTTCGTCTAAAACTCAGGAGAAACGTTTCCTTGAAACTGCTCTGCTGTGCGTTCGTTCACCTAAGAGAGTTGGATCTATGTTGAGATTCAGCGAGTCAGAAACACGTTTCTTCTGGGAGCTGCGTTGGGATATTCCCGAGTGAATGGGACCATAGGCTGTACAGAGAAATATCTGCTTCTAGAACCAAAACGGAGCTATCTAACTGAATGGTTGTCAATGTGCGCATTCAACTGACAGAGTTAAACTCACGTGTGGATTCGGCGGTTTGCCAACCCTTTCTGTGCAGAATCCCAAAACCGGTATTTCGAGCCCAATGCCGGCATACGTACTAAACAGCAGGAAACTTCGCCTAAAACTCAGGAGAAACGTTTCCTTGAAACTGCTCTGCTGTGCGTTCGTTCACCTAAGAGAGTTGGATCTATGTTGAGATTCAGCGAGTCAGAAACACGTTTCTTCTAGGAGCTGCGTTGGGATATTCCCGAGTGAATGGGACCATAGGCTGTACAGAGAAATATCTGCTTCTAAAACCAAAACGGAGCTATCTAACTGAATGGTTGTCAATGTGTGCATTCAACTGACAGAGTTAAACTCACCTGTGGATTCAGCGGATTGCCAACCCTTTCTGTGCAGAATCCCAAAACCGGTATTTCCAGCCTAATGCCGGCATACGTACGAAACAGCAGGAAACTTCGTCTAAAAGTCAGGAGAAACGTTTCCTTGAAACTGCTCTGCTGTGCGTTCGTTCACCTAAGAGAGTTGAAACTATGTTGAGATTCAGCGAGTCAGAAACACGTTTCTTCTAGGAGCTGCGTTGGGATATTCCCGAGTGAATGGGACCATAGGCTGTACAGAGAAATATCTGCTTCTAAAACCAAAACGGAGCTATCTAACTGAATGGGTGTCAAAGTGCGCATTCAACTGACAGAGTTAAACTCACGTGTGGATTCAGCGGTTTGCCAACCCTTTCTGTGCAGAATCCCAAAACCGGTATTTCCAGCCCAATGCCGGCATAAGTACTAAAGAGCAGGAAACTTCGTCTAAAACTCAGGAGAAACGTTTCCTTGAAACTCCTCTGCTGTGCGTTCGTTCACCTAAGAGAGTTGAATCTATGTTGAGATTCAGCGAGTCAGAAACACGTTTCTTCTAGGAGCTGCGTTGGGATATTCCCGAGTGAAGGGGACCATAGGCTGTACAGAGAAATATCTGCTTCTAGAACCAAAACGGAGCTATCTAACTGAATGGTTGTCAATGTGCGCATTCAACTGACAGAGTTAAACTCACGTGTGGATTCGGCGGTTTGCCAACACTTTCTGTGCAGAATCCCAAAACCGGTATTTCGAGCCCAATGCCGGCATACGTACTAAACAGCAGGAAACTTCGCCTAAAACTCAGGAGAAACGTTTCCTTGAAACTGCTCTGCTGTGCGTTCGTTCACCTAAGAGAGTTGGATCTATGTTGAGATTCAGCGAGTCAGAAACACGTTTCTTCTGGGAGCTGCGTTGGGATATTCCCGAGTGAATGGGACCATAGGCTGTACAGAGAAATATCTGCTTCTAAAACCAAAACGGAGCTATCTAACTGAATGGTTGTCAATGTGTGCATTCAACTGACAGAGTTAAACTCACCTGTGGATTCAGCGGATTGCCAACCCTTTCTGTGCAGAATCCCAAAACCGGTATTTCCAGCCTAATGCCGGCATACGTACGAAACAGCAGGAAACTTCGTCTAAAACTCAGGAGAAACGTTTCCTTGAAACTGCTCTGCTGTGCGTTCGTTCACCTAAGAGAGTTGAAACTATGTTGAGATTCAGCGAGTCAGAAACACGTTTCTTCTAGGAGCTGCGTTGGGATATTCCCGAGTGAAGGGGACCATAGGCTGTACAGAGAAATATCTGCTTCTAGAACCAAAACGGAGCTATCTAACTGAATGGTTGTCAATGTGCGCATTCAACTGACAGAGTTAAACGCACGTGTGGATTCAGAGGTTTGCAAACCCTTTCTGTGCAGAATCCCAAAACCGGTATTTCCAGCCCAATGTCGGCATACGTACGAAACAGCAGGAAACTTCGTCTAAAACTCAGGAGAAACGTTTCCTTGAAACTGCTCTGCTGTGCGTTCGTTCACCTAAGAGAGTTGAATCTATGTTGAGATTCAGCGAGTCAGAAACACGTTTCTTCTAGGAGCTGCGTTGGGATATTCCCGAGTGAATGGGACCATAGGCTGTACAGAGAAATATCTGCTTCTAGAACCAAAACGGAGCTATCTAACTGAATGGTTGTCAATGTGCGCATTCAACTGACAGAGTTAATCTCACGTGTGGATTCAGCGGTTTGCCAACCCTTTCTGTGCAGAATCCCAAAACCGGTATTTCCAGCCCAATGCCGGCATTCGTACTAAACAGCAGGAAACTTCGTCTAAATCTCAGGAGAAAAGTTTCCTTGAAACTGCTCTGCTGTGCGTTCGTTCACCTAAGAGAGTTGGATCTATGTTGAGATTCAGCGAGTCAGAAACACGTTTCTTCTAGGAGCTGCGTTGGGATATTCCCGAGTGAATGGGACCATAGGCTGTACAGAGAAATATCTGCTTCTAAAACCAAAACGGAGCTATCTAACTGAATGGTTGTCAATGTGTGCATTCAACTGACAGAGTTAAACTCACGTGTGGATTCAGCGGATTGCCAACCCTTTCTGTGCAGAATCCCAAAACCGGTATTTCCAGCCCAATGCCGGCATACGTACTAAACAGCAGGAAACTTCGTCTAAAACTCAGGAGAAACGTTTCCTTGAAACTGCTCTGCTGTGCGTTCGTTCACCTAAGAGAGTTGGATCTATGTTGAGATTCAGCGAGTCAGAAACACGTTTCTTCTGGGAGCTGCGTTGGGATATTCCCGAGTGAATGGGACCATAGGCTGTACAGAGAAATATCTGCTTCTAGAACCAAAACGGAGCTATCTAACTGAATGGTTGTCAATGTGCGCATTCAACTGACAGAGTTAATCTCACGTGTGGATTCAGCGGTTTGCCAACCCTTTCTGTGCAGAATCCCAAAACCGGTATTTCCAGCCCAATGCCGGCATTCGTACTAAACAGCAGGAAACTTCGTCTAAATCTCAGGAGAAAAGTTTCCTTGAAACTGCTCTGCTGTGCGTTCGTTCACCTAAGAGAGTTGAATCTATGTTGAGATTCAGCGAGTCAGAAACACGTTTCTTCTAGGAGCTGCGTTGGGATATTCCCGAGTGAATGGGACCATAGGATGTACAGAGAAATATCTGCTTCTAAAACCAAAACGGAGCTATCTAACTGAATGGTTGTCAATGTGCGCATTCAACTGACAGAGATAAACTCACGTGTGGATTCAGCGGCTTGCCAACGCTTTCTGTGCAGAATCCCAAAACCGGTATTTCCAGCCCAATGCCGGCATACGTACTAAACAGCAGGAAACTTCGTCTAAAACTCAGGAGAAACGTTTCCTTGAAACTCCTCTGCTGTGCGTTCGTTCACCTAAGAGAGTTGAATCTATGTTGAGATTCAGCGAGTCAGAAAAACGTTTCTTCTAGGAGCTGCGTTGGGATATTCCCGAGTGAAGGGGACCATAGGCTGTACAGAGAAATATCTGCTTCTAGAACCAAAACGGAGCTATCTAACTGAATGGTTGTCAATGTGCGCATTCAACTGACAGAGTTAAACTCACGTGTGGATTCAGCGGATTGCCAACCCTTTCTGTGCAGAATCCCAAAACCGGTATTTCCAGCCCAATGCCGGCATACGTACTAAATAGCAGGAAACTTCGTCTAAAACTCAGGAGAAACGTTTCCTTGAAACTGCTCTGCTGTGCGTTCGTTCACCTAAGAGAGTTGGATCTATGTTGAGATTCAGCGAGTCAGAAACACGTTTCATCTAGGAGCTGCGTTGGGATTTTCCCGAGTGAATGGGACCATAGGCTGTACAGAGAAATATCTGCTTCTAAAACCAAAACGGAGCTATCTAACTGAATGGTTGTCAATGTGTGCATTCAACTGACAGAGTTAAACTCACGTGTGGATTCAGCGGTTTGCCAAACCTTTCTGTGCAGAATCCCAAAACCGGTATTTCCAGCCCAATGCCGGCATACGTACTAAACAGCAGGAAACTTCGTCTAAAACTCAGGAGAAACGTTTCCTTGAAACTGCTCTGCTGTGCGTTCGTTCACCTAAGAGAGTTGAATCTATGTTGAGATTCAGCGAGTCAGAAACACGTTTCTTCTAGGAGCTGCGTTGGGATATACCCGAGTGAATGGACCATAGGCTGTACAGAGAAATATCTGCTTCTAAAACCAAAACGGAACTATCTAACTGAATGGTTGTCAATGTGTGCATTCAACTGACAGAGTTAAACTCACGTGTGGATTCAGCGGTTTGCAAACCCTTTCTGTGCAGAATCCCAAAACCGGTATTTCCAGCCCAATGCCGGCATACGTACTAAACAGCAGTAAACTTCGTCTAAAACTCAGGAGAAACGTTTCCTTGATACTGTTCTGCTGTGCGTTCGTTCACCTAAGAGAGTTGAATCTTTGTTGAGATTCAGCGAGTCAGAAACACGTTTCTTCTAGGAGCTGCGTTGGGATATTCCCGAGTGAAGGGTACCATAGGCTGTACAGAGAAATATCTGCTTCTAAAACCAAAACGGAGCTATCTAACTGAATGGTTGTCAATGTGTGCATTCAACTGACAGAGTTAAACTCACGTGTGGATTCAGCGGATTGCCAACCCTTTCTGTGCAGAATCCCAAAACCGGTATTTCCAGCCCAATGCCGGCATACGTACGAAACAGCAGGAAACTCCGTCTAAAACTCAGGAGAAACGTTTCCTTGAAACTGCTCTGCTGTGCGTTCGTTCACCTAAGAGAGTTGAATCTATGTTGAGATTCAGCGAGTCAGAAACACGTTGCTTCTAGGAGCTGCGTTGGGATATTCCCGAGTGAAAGGGACCATAGGCTGTACAGAGAAATATCTGCTTCTAAAACCACAACGGAGCTTTCTAACTGAATGGTTGTCAATGTGTGCATTCAACTGACAGAGTTAAACTCACGTGTGGATTCAGCGGTTTGCCAACCCTTTCTGTGCAGAATCCCAAAACCGGTATTTCCAGCCCAATGCCGGCATACGTACGAAACAGCAGGAAACTTCGTCTAAAACTCAGGAGAAACGTTTCCTTGAAACTGATCTGCTGTGCGTTCTTTCACCTAAGAGAGTTGAATCTATGTTGAGATTCAGCGAGTCAGAAACACGTTTCTTCTACGAGCTGCGTTGGGATATTCCCGAGTGAATGGGACCATAGGCTGTACAGAGAAATATCTGCTTCTAAAACCAAAACGGAGCTATCTAACTGAATGGTTGTCAATGTGTGCATTCAACTGAGAGAGTTAAACACACGTGAGGATTCAGCGGATTACCCACCCTTTCTGTGCAGAATCCCAAAACCGGTATTTCCATCCCAATGCCGGCATACGTACTAAACAGAAGGAATCTTCGTCTAAAACTCAGGAGAAACGTTTCCTTGAAACTGCTCTGCTGTGCGCTCGTTCACCTAAGAGAGTTGAATCTATGTTGATATTCAGCGAGTCAGAAACACGTTTCTTCTAGGAGCTGCGTTGGGATATTCCCGAGTGAATGGGACCATAGTCTGTACAGAGAAATATCTGCTTCTAAAACCAAAACGGAGCTATCTAACTGAATGGTTGTCAATGTGTGCATTCAACTGAAAACGGCAAACTCACGTGTGGATTCAGTGGATTGCCAACCCTTTCTGTGCAGAAACCCAAAACCGATATTTCCAGCCCAATGCCGGCATACGTATTAAACAGCAGGAAACTTCGTCTAAAACTCAGGAGAAACGTTTCCTTGAAACTGCTCTGCTGTGCGTTCGTTCACCTAAGAGAGTTGAATCTATGTTGAGATTCAGCGAGTCAGAAACACGTTTCTTCTAGGAGCTGCGTTGGGATATTCCCGAGTGAAAGGGACCATAGGCTGTACAGAGAAATATATGCTTCTAAAACCAAAAAGGCGATGTCTAAATGAATGGTTCTCAATGTGTGCATTCAACTGAGAGAGTTAAACTCACGTGTGGATTCAGCGGATTACCCACCCTTTCTGTGCAGAATCCCAAACCCGGTATTTCCATCCCAATGCCGGCATACGTACTAAACAGCAGTAAACTTCGTCTAAAACTCAGGAGAAACGTTTCCTTGAAACTGATCTGCTGTGCGTTCGTTCACCTAAGAGAGTTGAATCTATGTTGAGATTCAGCGAGTCAGAAACACGTTTCTTCTAGGAGCTGCGTTGGGATATTCCCGAGTGAATGGGACCATAGGCTGTACAGAGAAATATCTGCTTCTAGAACCAAAACGGAGCTATCTAACTGAATGGCTGTCAATGTGCGCATTCAACTGACAGAGTTAAACTCACGTGTGGATTCAGCGGTTGCCAACCCTTTCTGTGCAGAATCCCAAAACCGGTATTTCCAGCCCAATGCCGGCATACGTACTAAACAGCAGGAAACTTCGTCTAAAACTCAGGAGAAACGTTTCCTTGAAACTGCTCTGCTGTGCGTTCGTTCACCTAAGAGAGTTGAATCTATGTTGAGATTCAGCGAGTCAGAAACACGTTTCTTCTAGGAGCTGCGTTGGGATATTCCCGAGTGAATGGGACCATAGGCTGTACAGAGAAATATCTGCTTCTAAAACCAAAACGGAACTATCTAACTGAATGGTTGTCAATGTGTGCTTTCAAGTGACAGAGTTAAACTCACGTGTGGATTCAGCGGTTTGCAAACCCTTTCTGTGCAGAATCCCAAAGCCGGTATTTCCAGCCCAATGCCGGCATACGTACTAAACAGCAGGAAACTTCGTCTAAAACTCAGGAGAAAAGTTTCCTTGAAACTGCTCTGCTGTGCGTTCGTTCACCTAAGAGAGTTGAATCTATGTTGATATTCAGCGAGTCAGAAACACGTTTCTTCTAGGAGCTGCGTTGGGATATTCCCGAGTGAATGGGACCATAGGCTGTACAGAGAAATATCTGCTTCTAAAACCAAAACGGAGCTATCTAACTTAATGGTTGTCAATGTGCGCATTCAACTGACAGAGTTAAACTCACGTGTGGATTCAGCGGTTTGCCAACCCTTTCTGTGCAGAATCCCAAAACCGGTATTTCCAGCCCAATGCCGGCATACGTACTAAAGAGCAGGAAACTTCGTCTAAAACTCAGGAGAAACGTTTCCTTGAAACTGCTCTGCTGTGCGTTCGTTCACCTAAGAGAGTTGAATCTTTGTTGAGATTCAGCGAGTCAGAAACACTTTTCTTCTAGGAACTGCGTGGGGATATACCCGAGTGAATGGGACCATAGGCTGTACAGAGAAATATCTGCTTCTAAAACCAATACGGAGCTATCTAACTGAATGGTTGTCAATGTGTGCATTCAACTGACAGAGTTAAACTCACGTGTGGATTCAGCGGTTTGCCAACCCTTTCTGTGCAGAATCCCAAAACCGGTATTTCCAGCCCAATGCCGGCATACGTACTAAACAGCAGGAAACTTCGTCTAAAACTCAGGAGAAACGTTTCCTTGAAACTGCTCTGCTGTGCGTTCGTTCACCTAAGAGAGTTGAATCTATGCTGAGATTCAGCGAGTCAGAAACACGTTTCTTCTAGGAGATGCGTTGGGATATTCCCGAGTGAATGGGACCATAGGCTGTACAGAGAAATATCTGCTTCTAAAACCAAAACGGAACTATCTAACTGAATGGTTGTCAATGTGTGCATTCAAGTGACAGAGTTAAACTCACGTGTGGATTCAGCGGTTTGCCAACCCTTTCTGTGCAGAATCCCAAAGCCGGTATTTCCAGCCCAATGCCGGCATACGTACTAAACAGCAGGAAACTTCGTCTAAAACTCAGGAGAAACGTTTCCTTGAAACTGCTCTACTGTGCGTTCGTTCACCTAAGAGAGTTGAATCTACGTTCAGATTCAGCGAGTCAGAAACACGTTTCTTCTAGGAGCTGCGTTGGGATATTCCCGAGTGAATGGGACCATAGGCTGTACAGAGAAATATCTGCTTCTAAAACCAAAACGGAGCTATCTAACTGAATGGTTGTCAATGTGTGCATTCAACTGACAGAGGTAAAGTCACGTGTGGATTCAGCGGTTTGCCAACCCTTTCTGTGCAGAATCCCAAAACCGGTATTTCCAGCCCAATGCCAGCATACGTACTAAACAGTAGGAAACTTCGTCTAAAACTCAGGAGAAACGTTTCCTTGAAACTGCTCTGCTGTGCGTTCGTTCACCTAAGAGAGTTGAATCTATGTTGAGATTCAGCGAGTCAGAAACACGTTTCTTCTAGGAGCTGCGTTGGGATATTCCCGAGTGAATGGGACCATAGGCTGTACAGAGAAATATCTGCTTCTAAAACCAAAACGGAGCTATCTAACTGAATGGTTGTCAATGTGTGCATTCAACTGACAGAGGTAAAGTCACGTGTGGATTCAGCGGTTTGCCAACCCTTTCTGTGCAGAATCCCAAAACCGGTATTTCCAGCCCAATGCCAGCATACGTACTAAACAGCAGGAAACTTCGTCTAAAACTCAGGAGAAACGTTTCCTTGAAACTGCTCTGCTGTGCGTTCGTTCACCTAAGAGAGTTGAATCTATGTTGAGATTCAGCGAGTCAGAAACACGTTTCTTCTAGGAGCTGCGTTGGGATATTCCCGAGTGAAAGGGACCATAGACTGTACAGAGAAATATCTGCTTCTAAAGCCACAACGGAGCTATCTAACTGAATGGTTGTCAATGTGTGCATTCAACTGACAGAGTTAAACTCATGTGTGGATTCAGCGGATTGCCAACCCTTTCTGTGCAGAATCCCAAAACCGGTATTTCCAGCCCAATGCCGGCATACGTACTAAACAGCAGGAAACTTCGTCTAAAACTCAGGAGAAACGTTTCCTTGAAACTGCTCTGCTGTGCGTTCGCTCACCTAAGAGAGTTGAATCTATGTTGAGATTCAGCGAGTCAGAAACACGTTGCTTCTAGGAGCTGCGTTGGGATATTCCCGAGTGAAAGGGACCATAGGCTGTACAGAGAAATATCTGCTTCTAAAACCACAACGGAGCTTTCTAACTGAATGGTTGTCAATGTGTGCATTCAACTGACAGAGTTAAACTCACGTGTGAACTCAACGGATTGCCAACCCTTTCTGTGCAGAATCCCAAAACCGGTATTTCTAGCCCAATGCCGGCATACGTACTAAACAGCAGGAAACTTCGCCTAAAACTCAGGAGAAACGTTTCCTTGAAACTGCTCTGCTGTGCGTTCGTTCACCTAAGAGAGTTGAATCTATGTTGAGATTCAGCGAGTCAGAAACACGTTTCTTCTAGGAGCTGCGTTGGGATATTCCCGAGTGAAGGGGACCATAGGCTGTACAGAGAAATATCTGCTTCTAAAACCAAAACGGAGCTATCTAACTGAATGGTTGTCAATGTGTGCATTCAACTGACAGAGTTAAACTCACGTGTGGATTCAGCGGTTTGCAAACCCTTTCTGTGCAGAATCCCAAAACCGGTATTTCCAGCCCAATGCCGGCATACGTACGAAACAGCAGGAAACTTCGTCTAAAACTCAGGAGAAACGTTTCCTTGAAACTGATCTGCTGTGCGTTCTTTCACCTAAGAGAGTTGAATCTATGTTGAGATTCAGCGAGTCAGAAACACGTTTCTTCTAGGAGCTGCGTTGGGATATTCCCGAGTGAAAGGGACCATAGGCTGTACAGAGAAATATCTGCTTCTAAAACCACAAGGGAGCTATGTAACTGAATGGTTGTCAATTTGTGCATTCAACTGACAGAGTTAAACTCACGTGTGGATTCAGCGGTTTGCCAACCCTTTCTGTGCAGAATCCCAAAACCGGTATTTCCAGCCCAATGCCGGCATACGTACTAAACAGCAGGAAACTTCGTCTAAAACTCAGGAGAAACCATTCCTTGAAACTGCTCTGCTGTGCCTTCGTTCACCTAAGAGAGTTGAATCTATGTTGAGATTCAGCGAGTCAGAAACACGTATCTTCTAGGAGCTGCGTTGGGTTATTCCCGAGTGAATGGGACCATAGGCTGTACAGAGAAATATCTGCTTCTAAAACCAAAACGGAGCTCTCTAACTGAATGGTTGTCAATGTGTGCATTCAACTGACAGAGGTAAAGTCACGTGTGGATTCAGCGGTTTGCCAACCCTTTCTGTGCAGAATCCCAAAACCGGTATTTCCAGCACAATGCCGGCATACGTACTAAACAGCTGGAAACTTCGTCTAAAACTCAGGAGAAACGTTTCCTTGAAACTGTTCTGCTGTGCGTTCGTTCACCTAAGAGAGTTGAATCTATGTTGAGATTCAGCGAGTCAGAAACACGTTTCTTCTAGGAGCTGCGTTGGGATATTCCCGAGTGAAGGGTACCATAGGCTGTACAGAGAAATATCTGCTTCTAAAACCACAACGGAGCTATCAAACTGAATGGTTGTCAATGTGTGCATTCAACTGACAGAGGTAAACTCACGTGTGGATTCAGCGGTTTGCCAACCCTTTCTGTGCAGAATCCCAAAACCGGTATTTCCAGCCCAATGCCGGCATACGTACTAAACAGCAGGAAACTTCGTCTAAAACTCAGGAGAAACGTTTCCTTGAAACTGCTCTGCTGTGCGTTCGTTCACCTAAGAGAGTTGAATCTATGTTGAGATTCAGCGAGTCAGAAACACGTTTCTTCTAGGAGCTGCGTTGGGATATACCCGAGTGAATGGGACCATAGGCTGTACAGAGAAATATCTGCTTCTAAAACCAAAACGGAACTATCTAACTGAATGGTTGTCAATGTGTGCATTCAACTGACAGAGTTAAACTCACGTGTGGATTCAGCGGTTTGCAAACCCTTTCTGGGCAGAATCCCAAAACCGGTATTTCCAGCCCAATGCCGGCATACGTACGAAACAGCAGGAAACTTCGTCTAAAACTCAGGAGAAACGTTTCCTTGAAACTGATCTGCTGTGCGTTCTTTCACCTAAGAGAGTTGAATCTATGTTGAGATTCAGCGAGTCAGAAACACGTTTCTTCTAGGAGCTGCGTTGGGATATTCCCGAGTGAAAGGGACCATAGTCTGTACAGAGAAATATCTGCTTCTAAAACCACAAGGGAGCTATGTAACTGAATGGTTGTCAATTTGTGCATTCAACTGACAGAGTTAAACTCACGTGTGGATTCAGCGGTTTGCCAACCCTTTCTGTGCAGAATCCCAAAACCGGTATTTCCAGCCCAATGCCGGCATACGTACTAAACAGCAGGAAACTTCGTCTAAAACTCAGGAGAAACCATTCCTTGAAACTGCTCTGCTGTGCCTTCGTTCACCTAAGAGAGTTGAATCTATGTTGAGATTCAGCGAGTCAGAAACACGTATCTTCTAGGAGCTGCGTTGGGATATTCCCGAGTGAATGGGACCATAGGCTGTACAGAGAAATATCTGCTTCTAAAACCACAACGGAGCTATCTAACTGAATGGTTGTCAATGTGTGCATTCAACTGACAGAGGTAAAGTCACGTGTGGATTCAACGGTTTGCCAACCCTTTCTGTGCAGAATCCCAAAACCGGTATTTCCAGCACAATGCCGGCATACGTACTAAACAGCTGGAAACTTCGTCTAAAACTCAGGAGAAACGTTTCCTTGAAACTGTTCTGCTGTGCGTTCGTTCACCTAAGAGAGTTGAATCTATGTTGAGATTCAGCGAGTCAGAAACACGTTTCTTCTAGGAGCTGCGTTGGGATATTCCCGAGTGAAGGGTACCATAGGCTGTACAGAGAAATATCTGCTTCTAAAACCAAAACGGAGCTATCTAACTGAATGGTTGTCAATGTGTGCATTCAACTGACAGAGTTAAACTCACGTGTGGATTCAGCGGTTTGCAAACCCTTTCTGTGCAGAATCCCAAAACCGGTATTTCCAGCCCAATGCCGGCATACGTACTAAACAGCTGGAAACTTCGTCTAAAACTCAGGAGAAACGTTTCCTTGAAACTGCTCTGCTGTGCGTTCGTTCACCTAAGAGAGTTGAATCTATGTTGAGATTCAGCGAGTCAGAAACACGTTTCTTCTAGGAGCTGCGTTGGGATATTCCCGAGTGAAAGGGACCATAGGCTGTACAGAGAAATATCTGCTTCTAAAACCACAACGGAGCTTTCTAACTGAATGGTTGTCAATGTGTGCATTCAACTGACAGAGTTAAACTCACGTGTGGATTCAGCGGATTGCCAACCCTTTCTGTGCAGAATCCCAAAACCGGTATTTCTAGCCCAATGCCGGCATACGTACTAAACAGCAGGAAACTTCGCCTAAAACTCAGGAGAAACGTTTCCTTGAAACTGCTCTGCTGTGCGTTCGTTCACCTAAGAGAGTTGAATCTATGTTGAGATTCAGCGAGTCAGAAACACGTTTCTTCTAGGAGCTGCGTTGGGATATTCCCGAGTGAAGGGGACCATAGGCTGTACAGAGAAATATCTGCTTCTAAAACCAAAACGGAGCTATCTAACTGAATGGTTGTCAATGTGTGCATTCAACTGACAGAGTTAAACTCACGTGTGGATTCAGCGGATTGCCAACCCTTTCTGTGCAGAATCCCAAAACCGGTATTTCCAGCCCAATGCCGGCATACGTACTAAACAGCTGGAAACTTCGTCTAAAACTCAGGAGAAACGTTTCCTTGAAACTGCTCTGCTGTGCGTTCGTTCACCTAAGAGAGTTGAATCTATGTTGAGATTCAGCGAGTCAGAAACACGTTTCTTCTAGGAACTGCGTTGGGATATTCCCGAGTGAATGGGACCATAGGCTGTACAGAGAAATATCTGCTTCTAAAACCACAACGGAGCTATCTAACTGAATGGTTGTCAATGTGTGCATTCAACTGACAGAGTTAAACTAACGTGTGGATTCAGCGGTTTGCCAACCCTTTCTGTGCAGAATCCCAAAACCGGTATTTCCAGCCCAATGCCGGCATACGTACTAAACAGCAGGAAACTTCGTCTAAAACTCAGGAGAAACGTTTCCTTGAAACTGCTCTGCTGTGCGTTCGTTCACCTAAGAGAGTTGAATCTATGTTGAGATTCAGCGAGTCAGAAACACGTTTCTTCTAGGAGCTGCGTTGGGATATACCCGAGTGAATGGGACCATAGGCTGTACAGAGAAATATCTGCTTCTAAAACCAAAACGGAGCTATCTAACTGAATGGTTGTCAATGTGTGCATTCAACTGACAGAGTTAAACTCACGTGTGGATTCAGCGGTTTGCCAACCCTTTCTGTGCAGAATCCCAAAACCGGTATTTCCAGCCCAATGCCGGCATACGTACGAAACAGCAGGAAACTTCGTCTAAAACTCAGGAGAAACGTTTCCTTGAAACTGATCTGCTGTGCGTTCTTTCACCTAAGAGAGTTGAATCTATGTTGAGATTCAGCGAGTCAGAAACACGTTTCTTCTAGGAGCTGCGTTGGGATATTCCCGAGTGAAAGGGACCATAGGCTGTACAGAGACATATCTGCTTCTAAAACCACAAGGGAGCTATCTAACTGAATGGTTGTCAATTTGTGCATTCAACTGACAGAGTTAAACTCACGTGTGGATTCAGCGGTTTGCCAACCCTTTTTGTGCAGAATCCCAAAACCGGTATTTCCAGCCCAATGCCGGCATACGTACTAAACAGCAGGAAACTTCGTCTAAAACTCAGGAGAAACCATTCCTTGAAACTGCTCTGCTGTGCCTTCGTTCACCTAAGAGAGTTGAATCTATGTTGAGATTCAGCGAGTCAGAAACACGTATCTTCTAGGAGCTGCGTTGGGATATTCCCGAGTGAATGGGACCATAGGCTTTCCAGAGAAATATCTGCTTCTAAAACCAAAACGGAGCTATCTAACTGAATGGTTGTCAATGTGTGCATTCAACTGAGAGAGTTAAACACACGTGAGGATTCAGCGGATTACCCACCCTATCTGTGCAGAATCCCAAAACCGGTATTTCCATCCCAATGCCGGCATACGTACTAAACAGAAGGAATCTTCGTCTAAAACTCAGGAGAAACGTTTCCTTGAAACTGCTCTGCTGTGCGCTCGTTCACCTAAGAGAGTTGAATCTATGTTGAGATTCAGCGAGTCAGAAACACGTTTCTTCTAGGAGCTGCGTTGGGATATTCCCGAGTGAATGGGACCATAGGCTGTACAGAGAAATATCTGCTTCTAAAACCAAAACGGAGCTATCTAACTGAATGGTTGTCAACGTGTGCATTCAACTGACAACGTTAAACTCACGTGTGGATTCAGCGGATTGCCAACCCTTTCTGTGCAGAATCCCAAAACCGATATTTCCAGCCCAATACCGGCATACGTACTAAACAGCAGGAAACTTCGTCTAAAACTCAGGAGAAACGTTTCCTTGAAACTGCTCTGCTGTGCGTTCATTCACCTAAGAGAGTTGAATCTATGTTGAGATTCAGCGAGTCAGAAACACGTTTCTTCTAGGAGCTGCGTTGGGATATTCCCGAGTGAAAGGGACCATAGGCTGTACAGAGAAATATCTGCTTCTAAAACCAAAAAGGCGCTATCTAACTGAATGGTTGTCAATGTGTGCATTCAACTGAGAGAGTTAAACTCACGTGTGGATTCAGCGGATTACCCACCCTTTCTGTGCAGAATCCCAAAACCGGTATTTCCAGCCCAATGCCGGCATACGTACTAAACAGCAGGAAACTTCGTCTAAAACTCAGGAGAAACGTTTCCTTGAAACTGCTCTGCTGTGCGTTCGTTCACCTAAGAGAGTTGAATCTATGTTGAGATTCAGCGAGTCAGAAACACGTTTCTTCTAGGAGCTGCGTTGGGATATTCCCGAGTGAAGGGGACCATAGGCTCTACAGAGAAATATCTGCTTCTAAAACCAAAACGGAGCTATCTAACTGAATGGTTGTCAATGTGTGCATTCACCTGACAGAGGTAAAGTCACGTGTGGATTCAGCGGTTTGCCAACCCTTTCTGTGCAGAATCCCAAAGCCGGTATTGCCAGCCCAATGCCGGCATACGTACTAAACAGCTGGAAACTTCGTCTAAAATTCAGGAGAAACGTTTCCTTGAAACTGCTCGGCTGTGCGTTCGTTCACCTAAGAGAGTTGAATCTATGTTGAGATTCAGCGAGTCAGAAACACGTTTCTTCTTGGAGCTGCGTTGGGATATTCCCTAGTGAAGGGGACCATAGGCTGTACAGAGAAATATCTGCTTCTAGAACCAAAACGGAGCTATCTAACTGAATGGCTGTCAATGTGCGCATTCAACTGACAGAGTTAAACTCACGTGTGGATTCAGCGGTTTGCCAACCGTTTCTGTGCAGAATCCCAAAACCGGTATTTCCAGCCCAATGCCGGCATACGTACTAAACAGCAGGAAACTTCGTCTAAAACTCAGGAGAAACGTTTCCTTGAAACTGCTCTGCTGTGCGTTCGTTCACCTAAGAGAGTTGAATCTATGTTGAGATTCAGCGAGTCAGAAACACGTTTCTTCTAGGAGCTGCGTTGGGATATTCTCGAGTGAATGGGACCATAGGCTGTACAGAGAAATATCTGCTTCTAAAACCAAAACGGAGCTATCTAACTGAATGGTTGTCAATGTGCGCATTCAACTGACAGAGTTAAACTCACGTGTGGATTCAGCGGTTTGGCAACCCTTTCTGTGCAGAATCCCAAAACCGGTATTTCCAGCCCAATGCCGGCATACGTACTAAAGAGCAGGAAACTTCGTCTAAAACTCAGGAGAAACGTTTCCTTGAAACTGCTCTGCTGTGCGTTCGTTCACCTAAGAGAGTTGAATCTATGTTGAGATTCAGCGAGTCAGAAACACGTTTCTTCTAGGAGCTGCGTTGGGATATTCTCGAGTGAATGGGACCATAGGCTGTACAGAGAAATATCTGCTTCTAAAACCAAAACGGAGCTATCTAACTGAATGGTTGTCAATGTGCGCATTCAACTGACAGAGTTAAACTCACGTGTGGATTCAGCGGTTTGGCAACCCTTTCTGTGCAGAATCCCAAAACCGGTATTTCCAGCCCAATGCCGGCATACGTACTAAAGAGCAGGAAACTTCGTCTAAAACTCAGGAGAAACGTTTCCTTGAAACTGCTCTGCTGTGCGTTCGTTCACCTAAGAGAGTTGAATCTATGTTGAGATTCAGCGAGTCAGAAACACGTTTCTTCTAGGAGCTGCGTTGGGATATTCCCGAGTGAAAGGGACCATAGGCTGTACAGAGAAATATCTGCTTCTAAAACCAAAACGGAGCTATCTAACTGAATGGTTGTCAATGTGTGCATTCAACTGAGAGAGTTAAACTCACGTGTGGATTCAGCGGATTACCCACCCTTTCTGTGCAGAATCCCAAAACCGGTATTTCCAGCCCAATGCCGGCATACGTACTAAACAGCAGGAAACTTCGTCTAAAACTCAGGAGAAACGTTTCCTTGAAACTGCTCTGCTGTGCGTTCGTTCACCTAAGAGAGTTGAACCTATGTTGAGATTCAGTGAGTCAGAAACACGTTTCTTCTAGGAGCTGCGTTGGGATATTCCCGAGTGAAGGGGACCATAGGCTGTACAGAGAAATATCTGCTTCTAAAACCAAAACGGAGCTATCTAACTGAATGGTTGTCAATGTGTGCATTCACCTGACAGAGGTAAAGTCACGTGTGGATTCAGCGGTTTGCCAACACTTTCTGTGCAGAATCCCAGAGCCGGTATTGCCAGCCCAATGCCGGCATACGTACTAAAGAGCAGGAAACTTCGTCTAAAACTCAGGAGAAACGTTTCCTTGAAACTGCTCTGCTGTGCGTTCGTTCACCTAAGAGAGTTGAATCTATGTTGAGATTCAGCGAGTCAGAAACACGTTTCTTCTAGGAGCTGCGTTGGGATATTCCCGAGTGAATGGGACCATAGGCTGTACAGAGAAATATCTGCTTCTAAAACCAAAACGGAGCTATCTAAATGAATGGTTGTCAATGTGTGCATTCAACTGACAGAGGTAAAGTCACGTGTGGATTCAGCGGTTTGCCAACCCTTTCTGTGCAGAATCCCAAAACCGGTATTTCCAGCCCAATGCCGGCATACGTACTAAACAGCTGGAAACTTCGTCTAAAACTCAGGAGAAACGTTTCCTTGAAACTGCTCTGCTGTGCGTTCGTTCACCTAAGAGAGTTGAATCTATGTTGTGATTCAGCGAGTCAGAAACACGTTTCTTCTTGGAGCTGCGTTGGGATATTCCCGAGTGAAGGGGACCATAGGCTGTACAGAGAAATATCTGCTTCTAAAACCAAAACGGAGCTATCTAACTGAATGGTTGTCAATGTGTGCATTCAACTGACAGAGTTAAACTCACGTGTGGATTCAGCGGTTTGCAAACCCTTTCAGTGCAGAATCCCAAAACCGGTATTTCCAGCCCAATGCCGGCATACGTACTAAACAGCAGGAAACTTCGTCTAAAACTCAGGAGAAACGTTTCCTTGAAACTGCTCTGCTGTGCATTCGTTCACCTAAGAGAGTTGAATCTATGTTGAGATTCAGCGAGTCAGAAACACGTTTCTTCTAGGAGCTGCGTTGGGATATTCCCGAGTGAAGGGGACCATAGGCTGTACAGAGAAATATCTGCTTCTAGAACCAAAACGGAGCTATCTAACTGAATGGTTGTCAATGTGCGCATTCAACTGACAGAGTTAAACTCACATGTTGATTCAGCGGATTGCCAACCCTTTCTGTGCAGAATCCCAAAACCGGTATTTCCAGCCCAATGCCGGCATACGTACTAAACAGCAGGAAACTTCGTCTAAAACTCAGAAGAAACGTTTCCTTGAAACTGCTCTGCTGTGCGTTCGTTCACCTAAGAGAGTTGAATCTATGTTGAGATTCAGCGAGTCAGAAACACGTTTCTTCTAGGAGCTGCGTTGGGATATTCCCGAGTGAATGGGACCATAGGCTGTACAGAGAAATATCTGCTTCTAAAACCACAATGGAGCTATCTAACTGAATGGTTGTCAATTTGTGCATTCAACTGACAGAATTAAACTCACGTGTGGATTCAGCGGTTTGCCAACCCTTTCTGTGCAGAATCCCAAAACCGGTATTTCCAGCCCAATGCCGGCATACGTACTAAACAGCAGGAAACTTCGTCTAAAACTCAGGAGAAACGTTTCCTTGAAACTGTTCTGCTGTGCGTTCGTTCACCTAAGAGAGTTGAATCTATGTTGAGATTCAGCGAGTCAGAAACACGTTTCTTCTAGGAGCTGCGTTGGGATATTCCCGAGTGAAGGGGACCATAGGCTGTACAGAGAAATATCTGCTTCTAAAACCAAAACGGAGCTATCTAACTGAATGGTTGTCAATGTGTGCATTCAACTGACAGAGTTAAACTCACGTGTGGATTCAGCGGTTTGCAAACCCTTTCTGTGCAGAATCCCAAAACCGGTATTTCCAGCCCAATGCCGGCATACGTACGAAACAACAGGAAACTTCGTCTAAAACTCAGGAGAAACGTTTCCTTGAAACTGCTCTGCTGTGCGTTCGTTCACCTAAGAGAGTTGAATCTATGTTGAGATTCAGCGAGTCAGAAACACGTTTCTTCTAGGAGCTGCGTTGGGATATTCCCGAGTGAAGGGGACCATAGGCTGTACAGAGAAATATCTGCTTCTAGAACCAAAACGGAGCTATCTAACTGAATGGTTGTCAATGTGCGCATTCAACTGACAGAGTTAAACTCACGTGTTGATTCAGCGGATTGCCAACCCTTTCTGTGCAGAATCCCAAAACCGGTATTTCCAGCCCAATGACGGCATACGTACTAAACAGCAGGAAACTTCGTCTAAAACTCAGGAGAAACGTTTCCTTGAAACTGCTCTGCTGTGCGTTCGTTCACCTAAGAGAGTTGAATCTATGTTGAGATTCAGCGAGTCAGAAACACGTTTCTTCTAGGAGCTGCGTTGGGATATTCCCGAGCGAATGGGACCATAGGCTGTACAGAGAAATATCTGCTTCTAAAACCACAACGGAGCTATCTAACTGAATGGTTGTCAATTTGTGCATTCAACTGACAGAGTTAAACTCACGTGTGGATTCAGCGGTTTGCAAACCCTTTCTGTGCAGAATCCCAAAACCGGTATTTCCAGCCCAATGCCGGCATACGTACTAAACAGCAGGAAACTTCGTCTAAAACTCAGGAGAAACGTTTCCTTGAAACTGTTCTGCTGTGCCTTCGTTCACCTAAGAGAGTTGAATCTATGTTGAGATTCAGCGAGTCAGAAACACGTTTCTTCTAGGAGCTGCGTTGGGATATTCCCGAGTGAAGGGGACCATAGGCTGTACAGAGAAATATCTGCTTCTAAAACCAAAACGGAGCTATCTAACTGAATGGTTGACAATGTGTGCATTCAACTGACAGAGTTAAACTCACGTGTGGATTCAGCGGTTTGCAAACCCTTTCTGTGCAGAATCCCAAAACCGGTATTTCCAGCCCAATGCCGGCATACGTACTAAACAGCAGGAAACTTCGTCTAAAACTCAGGAGAAACGTTTCCTTGAAACTGCTCTGCTGTGCGTTCGTTCACCTAAGAGAGTTGAATCTATGTTGAGATTCAGCGAGTCAGAAACACGTTTCTTCTAGGAGCTGCGTTGGGATATTCCCGAGTGAAGGGGACCATAGGCTGTACAGAGAAATATCTGCTTCTAGAACCAAAACGGAGCTATCTAACTGAATGGTTGTCAATGTGCGCATTCAACTGACAGAGTTCAACTCACGTGTTGATTCAGCGGATTGCCAACCCTTTCTGTGCAGAATCCCAAAACCGGTATTTCCAGCCCAATGCCGGCATACGTACTAAACAGCAGGAAACTTCGTCTAAAACTCAGGAGAAACGTTTCCTTGAAACTGCTCTGCTGTGCGTTCGTTCACCTAAGAGAGTTGAATCTATGTTGAGATTCAGCGAGTCAGAAACACGTTTCTTCTAGGAGCTGCGTTGGGATATTCCCGAGTGAAGGGGACCATAGGCTGTACAGAGAAATATCTGCTTCTAGAACCAAAACGGAGCTATCTAACTGAATGGTTGTCAATGTGCGCATTCAACTGACAGAGTTAAACGCACGTGTGGATTCAGCGGTTTGCAAACCCTTTCTGTGCAGAATCCCAAAACCGGTATTTCCAGCCCAATGCCGGCATACGTACGAAACAACAGGAAACTTCGTCTAAAACTCAGGAGAAACGTTTCCTTGAAACTGCTCTGCTGTGCGTTCGTTCACCTAAGAGAGTTGAATCTATGTTGAGATTCAGCGAGTCAGAAACACGTTTCTTCTAGGAGCTGCGTTGGGATATTCCCGAGTGAATGGGACCATAGGCTGTACAGAGAAATATCTGCTTCTAAAACCAAAACGGAGCTATCTAACTGAATGGTTGTCAATGTGTGCATTCAACTGACAGAGTTAAACTCACGTGTGGATTGAGCGGTTTGCCAACCCTTTCTGTGCAGAATCCCAAAACCGGTATTTCCAGCCCAATGCCGGCATACGTACTAAACAGCAGGAAACTTCGTCTAAAACTCAGGAGAAACGTTTCCTTGAAACTGCTGTGCTGTGCGTTCGTTCACCTAAGAGAGTTGAATCTATGTTGAGATTCAGCGAGTCAGAAACACGTTTCTTCTAGGAGCTGCGTTGGGATATTCCCGAGTGAATGGGACCATAGGCTGTACAGAGAAATATCTGCTTCTAGAACCAAAACGGAGCTATCTAACTGAATGGTTGTCAATGTGCGCATTCAACTGACAGAGTTAAACTCACGTGTTGATTCAGCGGATTGCCAACCCTTTCTGTGCAGAATCCCAAAACCGGTATTTCCAGCCCAATGCCGGCATACGTACTAAACAGCAGGAAACTTCGTCTAAAACTCAGGAGAACCGTTTCCTTGAAACTGCTCTGCTGTGCGTTCGTTCACCTAAGAGAGTTGAATCTATGTTGAGATTCAGCGAGTCAGAAACACGTTTCTTCTAGGAGCTGCGTTGGGATATTCCCGAGTGAATGGGACCATAGGCTGTACAGAGAAATATCTGCTTCTAGAACCAAAACGGAGCTATCTAACTGAATGGTTGTCAATGTGCGCATTCAACTGACAGAGTTAAACTCACGTGTTGATTCAGCGGATTCCCAACCCTTTCTGTGAAGAATCCCAAAACCGGTATTTCCAGCCCAATGCCGGCATACGTACTAAACAGCAGGAAACTTCGTCTAAAACTCAGGAGAAACGTTTCCTTGAAACTGCTCTGCTGTGCGTTCGTTCACCTAAGAGAGTTGAATCTATGTTGAGATTCAGCGAGTCAGAAACACGTTTCTTCTAGGAGCTGCGTTGGGATATTCCCGAGTGAAGGGGACCATAGGCTGTACAGAGAAATATCTGCTTCTAAAACCAAAACGGAGGTATCTAACTGAATGGTTGTCAATGTGTGCATTCAACTGACAGAGTTAAACTCACGTGTGGATTCAGCGGTTTGCAAACCCTTTCTGTGCAGAATCCCAAAACCGGTATTTCCAGCCCAATGCCGGCATACGTACTAAACAGCAGGAAACTTCGTCTAAAACTCAGGAGAAACGTTTCCTTGAAACTGCTCTGCTGTGCGTTCGTTCACCTAAGAGAGTTGAATCTATGTTGAGATTCAGCGAGTCAGAAACACGTTTCTTCTAGGAGCTGCGTTGGGATATTCCCGAGTGAAGGGGACCATAGGCTGTACAGAGAAATATCTGCTTCTAGAACCAAAACGGAGCTATCTAACTGAATGGTTGTCAATGTGCGCATTCAACTGACAGAG
This sequence comes from Aotus nancymaae, assembly GCF_030222135.1. Taxonomy (NCBI): domain Eukaryota; kingdom Metazoa; phylum Chordata; class Mammalia; order Primates; family Aotidae; genus Aotus; species Aotus nancymaae. Next base: position 388,689 of record NW_026988514.1, on the reverse strand, counting down.
TTAAACGCACGTGTGGATTCAGCGGTTTGCAAACCCTTTCTGTGCAGAATCCCAAAACCGGTATTTCCAGCCCAATGCCGGCATACGTACGAAACAACAGGAAACTTCGTCTAAAACTCAGGAGAAAGGTTTCCTTGAAACTGCTCTGCTGTGCGTTCGTTCACCTAAGAGAGTTGAATCTATGTTGAGATTCAGCGAGTCAGAAACACGTTTCTTCTAGGAGCTGCGTTGGGATATTCCCGAGTGAATGGGACCATAGGCTGTACAGAGAAATATCTGCTTCTAAAACCAAAACGGAGCTATCTAACTGAATGGTTGTCAATGTGTGCATTCAACTGACAGAGTTAAACTCACGTGTGGATTGAGCGGTTTGCCAACCCTTTCTGTGCAGAATCCCAAAACCGGTATTTCCAGCCCAATGCCGGCATACGTACTAAACAGCAGGAAACTTCGTCTAAAACTCAGGAGAAACGTTTCCTTGAAACTGCTGTGCTGTGCGTTCGTTCACCTAAGAGAGTTGAATCTATGTTGAGATTCAGCGAGTCAGAAACACGTTTCTTCTAGGAGCTGCGTTGGGATATTCCCGAGTGAATGGGACCATAGGCTGTACAGAGAAATATCTGCTTCTAGAACCAAAACGGAGCTATCTAACTGAATGGTTGTCAATGTGCGCATTCAACTGACAGAGTTAAACTCACGTGTGGATTCAGCGGATTGCCAACCCTTTCTGTGCAGAATCCCAAAACCGGTATTTCCAGCCCAATGCCGGCATACGTACTAAACAGCAGGAAACTTCGTCTAAAACTCAGGAGAAACGTTTCCTTGAAACTGCTCTGCTGTGCGTTCGTTCACCTAAGAGAGTTGAATCTATGTTGAGATTCAGCGAGTCAGAAACACGTTTCTTCTAGGAGCTGCGTTGGGATATTCCCGAGTGAATGGGACCATAGGCTGTACAGACAAATATCTGCTTCTAGAACCAAAACGGAGCTATCTAACTGAATGGTTGTCAATGTGCGCATTCAACTGACAGAGTTAAACTCACGTGTTGATTCAGCGGATTCCCAACCCTTTCTGTGAAGAATCCCAAAACCGGTATTTCCAGCCCAATGCCGGCATACGTACTAAACAGCAGGAAACTTCGTCTAAAACTCAGGAGAAACGTTTCCTTGAAACTGCTCTGCTGTGCGTTCGTTCACCTAAGAGAGTTGAATCTATGTTGAGATTCAGCGAGTCAGAAACACGTTTCTTCTAGGAGCTGCGTTGGGATATTCCCGAGTGAAGGGGACCATAGGCTGTACAGAGAAATATCTGCTTCTAAAACCAAAACGGAGGTATCTAACTGAATGGTTGTCAATGTGTGCATTCAACTGACAGAGTTAAACTCACGTGTGGATTCAGCGGTTTGCAAACCCTTTCTGTGCAGAATCCCAAAACCGGTATTTCCAGCCCAATGCCGGCATACGTACTAAACAGCAGGAAACTGCGTCTAAAACTCAGGAGAAACGTTTCCTTGAAACTGCTCTGCTGTGCGTTCGTTCACCTAAGAGAGTTGAATCTATGTTGAGATTCAGCGAGTCAGAAACACGTTTCTTCTAGGAGCTGCGTTGGGATATTCCCGAGTGAAGGGGACCATAGGCTGTACAGAGAAATATCTGCTTCTAGAACCAAAACGGAGCTATCTAACTGAATGGTTGTCAATGTGCGCATTCAACTGACAGAGTTAAACGCACGTGTGGATTCAGCGGTTTGCAAACCCTTTCTGTGCAGAATCCCAAAACCGGTATTTCCAGCCCAATGCCGGCATACGTACGAAACAACAGGAAACTTCGTCTAAAACTCAGGAGAAACGTTTCCTTGAAACTGCTCTGCTGTGCGTTCGTTCACCTAAGAGAGTTGAATCTATGTTGAGATTCAGCGAGTCAGAAACACGTTTCTTCTAGGAGCTGCGTTGGGATATTCCCGAGTGAATGGGACCATAGGCTGTACAGAGAAATATCTGCTTCTAAAACCAAAACGGAGCTATCTAACTGAATGGTTGTCAATGTGTGCATTCAACTGACAGAGTTAAACTCAGGTGTGGATTGAGCGGTTTGCCAACCCTTTCTGTGCAGAATCCCAAAACCGGTATTTCCAGCCCAATGCCGGCATACGTACTAAACAGCAGGAAACTTCGTCTAAAACTCAGGAGAAACGTTTCCTTGAAACTGCTGTGCTGTGCGTTCGTTCACCTAAGAGAGTTGAATCTATGTTGAGATTCAGCGAGTCAGAAACACGTTTCTTCTAGGAGCTGTGTTGGGATATTCCCGAGTGAAGGGGACCATAGGCTGTACAGAGAAATATCTGCTTCTAGAACCAAAACGGAGCTATCTGACTGAATGGTTGTCAATGGGCGCATTCAACTGACAGAGTTAAACTCACGTGTTGATTCAGCGGATTGCCAACCCTTTCTGTGCAGAATCCCAAAACCGGTATTTCCAGCCCAATGCCGGCATACGTACTAAACAGCAGGAAACTTCGTCTAAAACTCAGGAGAAACGTTTCCTTGAAACTGCTCTGCTGTGCGTTCGTTCACCTAAGAGAGTTGAATCTATGTTGAGATTCAGCGAGTCAGAAACACGTTTCTTCTAGGAGCTGCGTTGGGATATTCCCGAGTGAATGGGACCATAGGCTGTACAGAGAAATATCTGCTTCTAGAACCAAAACGGAGCTATCTAACTGAATGGTTGTCAATGTGCGCATTCAACTGACAGAGTTAAACTCACGTGTTGATTCAGCGGATTCCCAACCCTTTCTGTGAAGAATCCCAAAACCGGTATTTCCAGCCCAATGCCGGCATACGTACTAAACAGCAGGAAACTTCGTCTAAAACTCAGGAGAAACGTTTCCTTGAAACTGCTCTGCTGTGCGTTCGTTCACCTAAGAGAGTTGAATCTATGTTGAGATTCAGCGAGTCAGAAACACGTTTCTTCTAGGAGCTGCGTTGGGATATTCCCGAGTGAAGGGGACCATAGGCTGTACAGAGAAATATCTGCTTCTAAAACCAAAACGGAGGTATCTAACTGAATGGTTGTCAATGTGTGCATTCAACTGACAGAGTTAAACTCACGTGTGGATTCAGCGGTTTGCAAACCCTTTCTGTGCAGAATCCCAAAACCGGTATTTCCAGCCCAATGCCGGCATACGTACTAAACAGCAGGAAACTTCGTCTAAAACTCAGGAGAAACGTTTCCTTGAAACTGCTCTGCTGTGCGTTCGTTCACCTAAGAGAGTTGAATCTATGTTGAGATTCAGCGAGTCAGAAACACGTTTCTTCTAGGAGCTGCGTTGGGATATTCCCGAGTGAAGGGGACCATAGGCTGTACAGAGAAATATCTGCTTCTAGAACCAAAACGGAGCTATCTAACTGAATGGTTGTCAATGTGCGCATTCAACTGACAGAGTTAAACGCACGTGTGGATTCAGCGGTTTGCAAACCCTTTCTGTGCAGAATCCCAAAACCGGTATTTCCAGCCCAATGCCGGCATACGTACGAAACAACAGGAAACTTCGTCTAAAACTCAGGAGAAACGTTTCCTTGAAACTGCTCTGCTGTGCGTTCGTTCACCTAAGAGAGTTGAATCTATGTTGAGATTCAGCGAGTCAGAAACACGTTTCTTCTAGGAGCTGCGTTGGGATATTCCCGAGTGAATGGGACCATAGGCTGTACAGAGAAATATCTGCTTCTAAAACCAAAACGGAGCTATCTAACTGAATGGTTGTCAATGTGTGCATTCAACTGACAGAGTTAAACTCAGGTGTGGATTGAGCGGTTTGCCAACCCTTTCTGTGCAGAATCCCAAAACCGGTATTTCCAGCCCAATGCCGGCATACGTACTAAACAGCAGGAAACTTCGTCTAAAACTCAGGAGAAACGTTTCCTTGAAACTGCTGTGCTGTGCGTTCGTTCACCTAAGAGAGTTGAATCTATGTTGAGATTCAGCGAGTCAGAAACACGTTTCTTCTAGGAGCTGTGTTGGGATATTCCCGAGTGAAGGGGACCATAGGCTGTACAGAGAAATATCTGCTTCGAGAACCAAAACGGAGCTATCTGACTGAATGGTTGTCAATGGGCGCATTCAACTGACAGAGTTAAACTCACGTGTTGATTCAGCGGATTGCCAACCCTTTCTGTGCAGAATCCCAAAACCGGTATTTCCAGCCCAATGCCGGCATACGTACTAAACAGCAGGAAACTTCGTCTAAAACTCAGGAGAAACGTTTCCTTGAAACTGCTCTGCTGTGCGTTCGTTCACCTAAGAGAGTTGAATCTATGTTGAGATTCAGCGAGTCAGAAACACGTTTCTTCTAGGAGCTGCGTTGGGATATTCCCGAGTGAATGGGACCATAGGCTGTACAGAGAAATATCTGCTTCTAGAACCAAAACGGAGCTATCTAACTGAATGGTTGTCAATGTGCGCATTCAACTGACAGAGTTAAACTCACGTGTTGATTCAGCGGATTCCCAACCCTTTCTGTGAAGAATCCCAAAACCGGTATTTCCAGCCCAATGCCGGCATACGTACTAAACAGCAGGAAACTTCGTCTAAAACTCAGGAGAAACGTTTCCTTGAAACTGCTCTGCTGTGCGTTCGTTCACCTAAGAGAGTTGAATCTATGTTGAGATTCAGCGAGTCAGAAACACGTTTCTTCTAGGAGCTGCGTTGGGATATTCCCGAGTGAAGGGGACCATAGGCTGTACAGAGAAATATCTGCTTCTAGAACCAAAACGGAGCTATCTAACTGAATGGTTGTCAATGTGCGCATTCAACTGACAGAGTTAAACGCACGTGTGGATTCAGCGGTTTGCAAACCCTTTCTGTGCAGAATCCCAAAACCGGTATTTCCAGCCCAATGCTGGCATACGTACGAAACAACAGGAAACTTCGTCTAAAACTCAGGAGAAACGTTTCCTTGAAACTGCTCTGCTGTGCGTTCGTTCACCTAAGAGAGTTGAATCTATGTTGAGATTCAGCGAGTCAGAAACACGTTTCTTCTAGGAGCTGCGTTGGGATATTCCCGAGTGAATGGGACCATAGGCTGTACAGAGAAATATCTGCTTCTAAAACCAAAACGGAGCTATCTAACTGAATGGTTGTCAATGTGTGCATTCAACTGACAGAGTTAAACTCAGGTGTGGATTGAGCGGTTTGCCAACCCTTTCTGTGCAGAATCCCAAAACCGGTATTTCCAGCCCAATGCCGGCATACGTACTAAACAGCAGGAAACTTCGTCTAAAACTCAGGAGAAACGTTTCCTTGAAACTGCTGTGCTGTGCGTTCGTTCACCTAAGAGAGTTGAATCTATGTTGAGATTCAGCGAGTCAGAAACACGTTTCTTCTAGGAGCTGTGTTGGGATATTCCCGAGTGAAGGGGACCATAGGCTGTACAGAGAAATATCTGCTTCTAGAACCAAAACGGAGCTATCTGACTGAATGGTTGTCAATGGGCGCATTCAACTGACAGAGTTAAACTCACGTGTTGATTCAGCGGATTGCCAACCCTTTCTGTGCAGAATCCCAAAACCGGTATTTCCAGCCCAATGCCGGCATACGTACTAAACAGCAGGAAACTTCGTCTAAAACTCAGGAGAAACGTTTCCTTGAAACTGCTGTGCTGTGCGTTCGTTCACCTAAGAGAGTTGAATCTATGTTGAGATTCAGCGAGTCAGAAACACGTTTCTTCTAGGAGCTGCGTTGGGATATTCCCGAGTGAATGGGACCATAGGCTGTACAGAGAAATATCTGCTTCTAGAACCAAAACGGAGCTATCTAACTGAATGGTTGTCAATGTGCGCATTCAACTGACAGAGTTAAACTCACGTGTTGATTCAGCGGTTTCCCAACCCTTTCTGTGAAGAATCCCAAAACCGGTATTTCCAGCCCAATGCCGGCATACGTACTAAACAGCAGGAAACTTCGTCTAAAACTCAGGAGAAACGTTTCCTTGAAACTGCTCTGCTGTGCGTTCGTTCACCTAAGAGAGTTGAATCTATGTTGAGATTCAGCGAGTCAGAAACACGTTTCTTCTAGGAGCTGCGTTGGGATATTCCCGAGTGAAGGGGACCATAGGCTGTACAGAGAAATATCTGCTTCTAAAACCAAAACGGAGGTATCTAACTGAATGGTTGTCAATGTGTGCATTCAACTGACAGAGTTAAACTCACGTGTGGATTCAGCGGTTTGCAAACCCTTTCTGTGCAGAATCCCAAAACCGGTATTTCCAGCCCAATGCCGGCATACGTACTAAACAGCAGGAAACTTCGTCTAAAACTCAGGAGAAACGTTTCCTTGAAACTGCTCTGCTGTGCGTTCGTTCACCTAAGAGAGTTGAATCTATGTTGAGATTCAGCGAGTCAGAAACACGTTTCTTCTAGGAGCTGCGTTGGGATATTCCCGAGTGAAGGGGACCATAGGCTGTACAGAGAAATATCTGCTTCTAGAACCAAAACGGAGCTATCTAACTGAATGGTTGTCAATGTGCGCATTCAACTGACAGAGTTAAACGCACGTGTGGATTCAGCGGTTTGCAAACCCTTTCTGTGCAGAATCCCAAAACCGGTATTTGCAGCCCAATGCCGGCATACGTACGAAACAACAGGAAACTTCGTCTAAAACTCAGGAGAAACGTTTCCTTGAAACTGCTCTGCTGTGCGTTCGTTCACCTAAGAGAGTTGAATCTATGTTGAGATTCAGCGAGTCAGAAACACGTTTCTTCTAGGAGCTGCGTTGGGATATTCCCGAGTGAATGGGACCATAGGCTGTACAGAGAAATATCTGCTTCTAAAACCAAAACGGAGCTATCTAACTGAATGGTTGTCAATGTGTGCATTCAACTGACAGAGTTAAACTCAGGTGTGGATTGAGCGGTTTGCCAACCCTTTCTGTGCAGAATCCCAAAACCGGTATTTCCAGCCCAATGCCGGCATACGTACTAAACAGCAGGAAACTTCGTCTAAAACTCAGGAGAAACGTTTCCTTGAAACTGCTGTGCTGTGCGTTCGTTCACCTAAGAGAGTTGAATCTATGTTGAGATTCAGCGAGTCAGAAACACGTTTCTTCTAGGAGCTGTGTTGGGATATTCCCGAGTGAAGGGGACCATAGGCTGTACAGAGAAATATCTGCTTCGAGAACCAAAACGGAGCTATCTGACTGAATGGTTGTCAATGGGCGCATTCAACTGACAGAGTTAAACTCACGTGTTGATTCAGCGGATTGCCAACCCTTTCTGTGCAGAATCCCAAAACCGGTATTTCCAGCCCAATGCCGGCATACGTACTAAACAGCAGGAAACTTCGTCTAAAACTCAGGAGAAACGTTTCCTTGAAACTGCTGTGCTGTGCGTTCGTTCACCTAAGAGAGTTGAATCTATGTTGAGATTCAGCGAGTCAGAAACACGTTGCTTCTAGGAGCTGTGTTGGGATATTCCCGAGTGAATGGGACCATAGGCTGTACAGAGAAATATCTGCTTCTAGAACCAAAACGGAGCTATCTAACTGAATGGTTGTCAATGTGCGCATTCAACTGACAGAGTTAAACTCACGTGTTGATTCAGCGGATTCCCAACCCTTTCTGTGAAGAATCCCAAAACCGGTATTTCCAGCCCAATGCCGGCATACGTACGAAACAACAGGAAACTTCGTCTAAAACTCAGGAGAAACGTTTCCTTGAAACTGCTCTGCTGTGCGTTCGTTCACCTAAGAGAGTTGAATCTATGTTGAGATTCAGCGAGTCAGAAACACGTTTCTCCTAGGAGCTGCGTTGGGATATTCCCGAGTGAATGGGACCATAGGCTGTACAGAGAAATATCTGCTTCTAAAACCAAAACGGAGCTATCTAACTGAATGGTTGTCAATGTGTGCATTCAACTGACAGAGTTAAACTCAGGTGTGGATTGAGCGGTTTGCCAACCCTTTCTGTGCAGAATCCCAAAACCGGTATTTCCAGCCCAATGCCGGCATACGTACTAAACAGCAGGAAACTTCGTCTAAAACTCAGGAGAAACGTTTCCTTGAAACTGCTGTGCTGTGCGTTCGTTCACCTAAGAGAGTTGAATCTATGTTGAGATTCAGCGAGTCAGAAACACGTTTCTTCTAGGAGCTGCGTTGGGATATTCCCGAGTGAATGGGACCATAGGCTGTACAGAGAAATATCTGCTTCTAAAACCAAAACGGAGCTATCTAACTGAATGGTTGTCAATGTGTGCATTCAACTGACAGAGTTAAACTCAGGTGTGGATTGAGCGGTTTGCCAACCCTTTCTGTGCAGAATCCCAAAACCGGTATTTCCAGCCCAATGCCGGCATACGTACTAAACAGCAGGAAACTTCGTCTAAAACTCAGGAGAAACGTTTCCTTGAAACTGCTGTGCTGTGCGTTCGTTCACCTAAGAGAGTTGAATCTATGTTGAGATTCAGCGAGTCAGAAACACGTTTCTTCTAGGAGCTGTGTTGGGATATTCCCGAGTGAAGGGGACCATAGGCTGTACAGAGAAATATCTGCTTCTAGAACCAAAACGGAGCTATCTGACTGAATGGTTGTCAATGGGCGCATTCAACTGACAGAGTTAAACTCACGTGTTGATTCAGCGGATTGCCAACCCTTTCTGTGCAGAATCCCAAAACCGGTATTTCCAGCCCAATGCCGGCATACGTACTAAACAGCAGGAAACTTCGTCTAAAACTCAGGAGAAACGTTTCCTTGAAACTGCTCTGCTGTGCGTTCGTTCACCTAAGAGAGTTGAATCTATGTTGAGATTCAGCGAGTCAGAAACACGTTTCTTCTAGGAGCTGCGTTGGGATATTCCCGAGTGAATGGGACCATAGGCTGTACAGAGAAATATCTGCTTCTAGAACCAAAACGGAGCTATCTAACTGAATGGTTGTCAATGTGCGCATTCAACTGACAGAGTTAAACTCACGTGTTGATTCAGCGGATTCCCAACCCTTTCTGTGAAGAATACCAAAACCGGTATTTCCAGCCCAATGCCGGCATACGTACTAAACAGCAGGAAACTTCGTCTAAAACTCAGGAGAAACGTTTCCTTGAAACTGCTCTGCTGTGCGTTCGTTCACCTAAGAGAGTTGAATCTATGTTGAGATTCAGCGAGTCAGAAACACGTTTCTTCTAGGAGCTGCGTTGGGATATTCCCGAGTGAAGGGGACCATAGGCTGTACAGAGAAATATCTGCTTCTAAAACCAAAACGGAGGTATCTAACTGAATGGTTGTCAATGTGTGCATTCAACTGACAGAGTTAAACTCACGTGTGGATTCAGCGGTTTGCAAACCCTTTCTGTGCAGAATCCCAAAACCGGTATTTCCAGCCCAATGCCGGCATACGTACTAAACAGCAGGAAACTTCGTCTAAAACTCAGGAGAAACGTTTCCTTGAAACTGCTCTGCTGTGCGTTCGTTCACCTAAGAGAGTTGAATCTATGTTGAGATTCAGCGAGTCAGAAACACGTTTCTTCTAGGAGCTGCGTTGGGATATTCCCGAGTGAAGGGGACCATAGGCTGTACAGAGAAATATCTGCTTCTAGAACCAAAACGGAGCTATCTAACTGAATGGTTGTCAATGTGCGCATTCAACTGACAGAGTTAAACGCACGTGTGGATTCAGCGGTTTGCAAACCCTTTCTGTGCAGAATCCCAAAACCGGTATTTCCAGCCCAATGCCGGCATACGTACGAAACAACAGGAAACTTCGTCTAAAACTCAGGAGAAACGTTTCCTTGAAACTGCTCTGCTGTGCGTTCGTTCACCTAAGAGAGTTGAATCTATGTTGAGATTCAGCGAGTCAGAAACACGTTTCTTCTAGGAGCTGCGTTGGGATATTCCCGAGTGAATGGGACCATAGGCTGTACAGAGAAATATCTGCTTCTAAAACCAAAACGGAGCTATCTAACTGAATGGTTGTCAATGTGTGCATTCAACTGACAGAGTTAAACTCAGGTGTGGATTGAGCGGTTTGCCAACCCTTTCTGTGCAGAATCCCAAAACCGGTATTTCCAGCCCAATGCCGGCATACGTACTAAACAGCAGGAAACTTCGTCTAAAACTCAGGAGAAACGTTTCCTTGAAACTGCTGTGCTGTGCGTTCGTTCACCTAAGAGAGTTGAATCTATGTTGAGATTCAGCGAGTCAGAAACACGTTTCTTCTAGGAGCTGTGTTGGGATATTCCCGAGTGAAGGGGACCATAGGCTGTACAGAGAAATATCTGCTTCGAGAACCAAAACGGAGCTATCTGACTGAATGGTTGTCAATGGGCGCATTCAACTGACAGAGTTAAACTCACGTGTTGATTCAGCGGATTGCCAACCCTTTCTGTGCAGAATCCCAAAACCGGTATTTCCAGCCCAATGCCGGCATACGTACTAAACAGCAGGAAACTTCGTCTAAAACTCAGGAGAAACGTTTCCTTGAAACTGCTCTGCTGTGCGTTCGTTCACCTAAGAGAGTTGAATCTATGTTGAGATTCAGCGAGTCAGAAACACGTTTCTTCTAGGAGCTGCGTTGGGATATTCCCGAGTGAATGGGACCATAGGCTGTACAGAGAAATATCTGCTTCTAGAACCAAAACGGAGCTATCTAACTGAATGGTTGTCAATGTGCGCATTCAACTGACAGAGTTAAACTCACGTGTTGATTCAGCGGATTCCCAACCCTTTCTGTGAAGAATCCCAAAACCGGTATTTCCAGCCCAATGCCGGCATACGTACTAAACAGCAGGAAACTTCGTCTAAAACTCAGGAGAAACGTTTCCTTGAAACTGCTCTGCTGTGCGTTCGTTCACCTAAGAGAGTTGAATCTATGTTGAGATTCAGCGAGTCAGAAACACGTTTCTTCTAGGAGCTGCGTTGGGATATTCCCGAGTGAAGGGGACCATAGGCTGTACAGAGAAATATCTGCTTCTAAAACCAAAACGGAGGTATCTAACTGAATGGTTGTCAATGTGTGCATTCAACTGACAGAGTTAAACTCACGTGTGGATTCAGCGGTTTGCAAACCCTTTCTGTGCAGAATCCCAAAACCGGTATTTCCAGCCCAATGCCGGCATACGTACTAAACAGCAGGAAACTTCGTCTAAAACTCAGGAGAAACGTTTCCTTGAAACTGCTCTGCTGTGCGTTCGTTCACCTAAGAGAGTTGAATCTATGTTGAGATTCAGCGAGTCAGAAACACGTTTCTTCTAGGAGCTGCGTTGGGATATTCCCGAGTGAAGGGGACCATAGGCTGTACAGAGAAATATCTGCTTCTAGAACCAAAACGGAGCTATCTAACTGAATGGTTGTCAATGTGCGCATTCAACTGACAGAGTTAAACGCACGTGTGGCTTCAGCGGTTTGCAAACCCTTTCTGTGCAGAATCCCAAAACCGGTATTTCCAGCCCAATGCCGGCATACGTACGAAACAACAGGAAACTTCGTCTAAAACTCAGGAGAAACGTTTCCTTGAAACTGCTCTGCTCTGCGTTCGTTCACCTAAGAGAGTTGAATCTATGTTGAGATTCAGCGAGTCAGAAACACGTTTCTTCTAGGAGCTGCGTTGGGATATTCCCGAGTGAATGGGACCATAGGCTGTACAGAGAAATATCTGCTTCTAAAACCAAAACGGAGCTATCTAACTGAATGGTTGTCAATGTGTGCATTCAACTGACAGAGTTAAACTCAGGTGTGGGTTGAGCGGTTTGCCAACCCTTTCTGTGCAGAATCCCAAAACCGGTATTTCCAGCCCAATGCCGGCATACGTACTAAACAGCAGGAAACTTCGTCTAAAACTCAGGAGAAACGTTTCCTTGAAACTGCTCTGCTGTGCGTTCGTTCACCTAAGAGAGTTGAATCTATGTTTAGATTCAGCGAGTCAGAAACACGTTTCTTCTAGGAGCTGTGTTGGGATATTCCCGAGTGAAGGGGACCATAGGCTGTACAGAGAAATATCTGCTTCTAGAACCAAAACGGAGCTATCTAACTGAATGGTTGTCAATGGGCGCATTCAACTGACAGAGTTAAACTCACGTGTTGATTCAGCGGATTGCCAACCCTTTCTGTGCAGAATCCCAAAACCGGTATTTCCAGCCCAATGCCGGCATACGTACTAAACAGCAGGAAACTTCGTCTAAAACTCAGGAGAAACGTTTCCTTGAAACTGCTCTGCTGTGCGTTCGTTCACCTAAGAGAGTTGAATCTATGTTGAGATTCAGCGAGTCAGAAACACGTTTCTTCTAGGAGCTGCGTTGGGATATTCCCGAGTGAATGGGACCATAGGCTGTACAAAGAAATATCTGCTTCTAAAACCACAACGGAGCTATCTAACTGAATGGTTGTCAATTTGTGCATTCAACTGACAGCGTTAAACTCACGTGTGGATTCAGCGGTTTGCCAACCCTTTCTGTGCAGAATCCCAAAACCGGTATTTCCAGCCCAATGCCGGCATACGTACTAAACAGCAGGAAACTTCGTCTAAAACTCAGGAGAAACGTTTCCTTGAAACTGCTGTGCTGTGCGTTCGTTCACCTAAGAGAGTTGAATCTATGTTGAGATTCAGCGAGTCAGAAACACGTTTCTTCTAGGAGCTGCGTTGGGATATTCCCGAGTGAATGGGACCATAGGCTGTACAGAGAAATATCTGCTTCTAGAACCAAAACGGAGCTATCTAACTGAATGGTTGTCAATGTGCGCATTCAACTGACAGAGTTAAACTCACGTGTTGATTCAGCGGATTGCCAACCCTTTCTGTGCAGAATCAGAAAACCGGTATTTCCAGCCCAATGCCGGCATACGTACTAAACAGCAGGAAACTTCGTCTAAAACTCAGGAGAAACGTTTCCTTGAAACTGCTCTGCTGTGCGTTCGTTCACCTAAGAGAGTTGAATCTATGTTGAGATTCAGCGAGTCAGAAACACGTTTCTTCTAGGAACTGCGTTGGGATATTCCCGAGTGAATGGGACCATAGGCTGTACAGAGAAATATCTGCTTCTAAAACCACAACGGAGCTATCTAACTGAATGGTTGTCAATGTGTGCATTCAACTGACAGAGTTAAACTCACGTGTGGATTCAGCGGTTTGCCAACCCTTTCTGTGCAGAATCCCAAAACCGGTATTTCCAGCCCAATGCCGGCATACGTACTAAACAGCAGGAAACTTCGTCTAAAACTCAGGAGAAACGTTTCCTTGAAACTGTTCTGCTGTGCGTTCGTTCACCTAAGAGAGTTGAATCTATGTTGAGATTCAGCGAGTCAGAAACACGTTTCTTCTAGGAGCTGCGTTGGGATATTCCCGAGTGAAGGGGACCATAGGCTGTACAGAGAAATATCTGCTTCTAAAACCAAAACGGAGCTATCTAACTGAATGGTTGTCAATGTGTGCATTCAACTGACAGAGTTAAACTCACGTGTGGATTGAGCGGTTTGCCAACCCTTTCTGTGCAGAATCCCAAAACCGGTATTTCCAGCCCAATGGCGGCATACGAACTAAACAGCAGGAAACTTCGTCTAAAACTCAGGAAAAACGTTTACTTGAAACTGCTGTGCTGTGCGTTCGTTCACCTAAGAGAGTTGAATCTATTTTGAGATTCAACGAGTCAGAAACACGTTTCTTCTAGGAGCTGCGTTGGGATATTCCCGAGTGAAGGGGACCATAGGCTGCACAGAGAAATATCTGCTTCTAGAACCAAAACGGAGCTATCTAACTGAATGGTTGTCAATGTGCGCATTCAACTGACAGAGTTAAACGCACGTGTGGATTCAGCGGTTTGCCAACCCTTTCTATGCAGAATCCCAAAACCGGTATTTCCAGCCCAATGCCGGCATACGTACTAAACAGCAGGAAACTTCGTCTAAAACTCAGGAGAAACGTTTCCTTGAAACTGCTGTGCTGTGCGTTCGTTCACCTAAGAGAGTTGAATCTATGTTGAGATTCAGCGAGTCAGAAACACGTTTCTTCTAGGAGCTGCGTTGGGATATTCCCGAGTGAAGGGGACCATAGGCTGTACAGAGAAATATGTGCTTCTAGAACCAAAACGGAGCTATCTAACTGAATGGTTGTCAATGTGCGCATTCAACTGAGAGAGTTAAACTCACGTGTGGATTCAGCGGTTTGCCAACCCTTTCTGTGCAGAATCCCAAAACCGGTATTTCCAGCCCAATGCCGGCATACGTACTAAACAGCAGGAAACTTCGTCTAAATCTCAGGAGAAAAGTTTCCTTGAAACTGCTCTGCTGTGCGTTCGTTCACCTAAGAGAGTTGAATCTATGTTGAGATTCAGCGAGTCAGAAACACGTTTCTTCTAGGAGCTGCGTTGTGATATTCCCGAGTGAATGGGACCATAGGCTGTACAGACAAATATCTGCTTCTAAAACCAAAACGGAGCTATCTAACTGAATGGTTGTCAATTTGTGCATTCAACTGACAGAGTTAAACTCACGTGTGGATTCCGCGGTTTGCCAACCCTTTCTGTGCAGAATCCCAAAACCGGTATTTCCAGCCCAATGCCGGCATACGTACTAAACAGCAGGAAACTTCGTCTAAAACTCAGGAGAAACGTTTCCTTGAAACTGTTCTGCTGTGCGTTCGTTCACCTAAGAGAGTTGAATCTATGTTGAGATTCAGCGAGTCAGAAACACGTTTCTTCTAGGAGCTGCGTTGGGATATTCCCGAGTGAAGGGGACCATAGGCTGTACAGAGAAATATCTGCTTCTAAAACCAAAACGGAGCTATCTAACTGAATGGTTGTCATTGTGTGCATTCAACTGACAGAGTTAAACTCACGTGTGGATTCAGCGGTTTGCAAACCCTTTCTGTGCAGAATCCCAAAACCGGTATTTCCAGCCCAATGCCGGCATACGTACTAAACAGCAGGAAACTTCGTCTAAAACTCAGGAGAAACGTTTCCTTGAAACTGCTCTGCTGTGCGTTCGTTCACCTAAGAGAGTTGAATCTATGTTGAGATTCAGCGAGTCAGAAACACGTTTCTTCTAGGAGCTGCGTTGGGATATTCCCGAGTGAAAGGGACCATAGGCTGTACAGAGAAATATCTGCTTCTAAAGCCACAACGGAGCTATCTAACTGAATGGTTGTCAATGTGTGCATTCAACTGACAGAGTTAAACTCATGTGTGGATTCAGCGGATTGCCAACCCTTTCTGTGCAGAATCCCAAAACCGGTATTTCCAGCCCAATGCCGGCATACGTACTAAACAGCAGGAAACTTCGCCTAAAACTCAGGAGAAACGTTTCCTTGAAACTGCTCTGCTGTGCGTTCGTTCACTTAAGAGAGTTGAATCTATGTTGAGATTCAGCGAGTCAGAAACACGTTTCTTCTAGGAGCTGCGTTGGGATATTCCCGAGTGAAGGGGACCATAGGCTGTACAGAGAAATATCTGCTTCTAAAGCCACAACGGAGCTATCTAACTGAATGGTTGTCAATGTGTGCATTCAACTGACAGAGTTAAACTCACGTGTGGATTCAGCGGTTTGCCAACCCTTTCTGTGCAGAATCCCAAAACCGGTATTTCCAGCCCAATGCCGGCATACGTACTAAACAGCAGGAAACTTCGTCTAAAACTCAGGAGAAACGTTTCCTTGAAACTGCTCTGCTGTGCGTTCGTTCACCTAAGAGAGTTGAATCTATGTTGAGATTCAGCGAGTCAGAAACACGTTTCTTCTAGGAGCTGCGTTGGGATATTCCCGAGTGAAGGGGACCATAGGCTGTACAGAGAAATATCTGCTTCTAAAACCACAACGGAGCTATCTAACTGAATGGTTGTCAATGTGTGCATTCAACTGACAGAGTTAAACTCACGTGTGGATTCGGCGGTTTGCCAACACTTTCTGTGCAGAATCCCAAAACCGGTATTTCCAGCCCAATGCCGGCATACGTACTAAACAGCAGGAAACTTCGTCTAAAACTCAGGAGAAACGTTTCCTTGAAACTGCTCTGCTGTGCCTTCGTTCACCTAAGAGAGTTGGATCTATGTTGAGATTCAGCGAGTCAGAAACACGTTTCTTCTAGGAGCTGCGTTGGGATATTCCCGAGTGAATGGGACCATAGGCTGTACAGAGAAATATCTGCTTCTAAAACCACAACGGAGCTATCTAACTGAATGGTTGTCAATGTGTGCATTCAACTGACAGAGATAAACTCACGTGTGGATTCAGCGGTTTTCCAACCCTTTCTGTGCAGAATCCCAAAACCGGTATTTCCAGCCCAATGCCGGCATACGTACTAAACAGCAGGAAACTTCGTCTAAAACTCAGGAGAAACGTTTCCTTGAAACTGCTCTGCTGTGCGTTCGTTCACCTAAGAGAGTTGAATCTATGTTGAGATTCAGCGAGTCAGAAACACGTTTCTTCTAGGAGCTGCGTTGGGATATTCCCGAGTGAAAGAGACCATAGGCTGTACAGAGAAATATCTGCTTCTAAAACCAAAACGGAGCTATCTAACTGAATGGTTGTCAATGTGTGCATTCAACTGACAGAGTTAAACTCACGTGTGGATTCAGCGGTTTGCCAACCCTTTCTGTGCAGAATCCCAAAACCGGTATTTCCAGCCCAATGCCGGCATACGTACTAAACAGCAGGAAACTTCGTCTAAAACTCAGGAGAAACGTTTCCTTGAAACTGCTCTGCTGTGCGTTCGTTCACCTAAGAGAGTTGAATCTATGTTGAGATTCAGCGAGTCAGAAACACGTTTCTTCTAGGAGCTGCGTTGGGATATTCCCGAGTGAATGGGACCATAGGCTGTACAGAGAAATATCTGCTTCTAAAACCAAAACGGAGCTATCTAACTGAATGGTTGTCAATGTGTGCATTCAACTGACAGAGTTAAACTCACGTGTGGATTCAGCGGATTGCCAACCCTTTCTGTGCAGAATCCCAAAACCGGTATTTCCAGCCCATTGCAGGAACACGTACTAAACAGCAGGAAACTTCGTCTAAAACTCAGGAGAAACGTTTCCTTGAAACTGCTCTGCTGTGCGTTCGTTCACCTAAGAGAGTTGAATCTATGTTGAGATTCAGCGAGTCAGAAACACGTTTCTTCTAGGAGCTGCGTTGGGATATTCCCGAGTGAATGGGACCATAGGCTGTACAGAGAAATATCTGCTTCTAAAACCACAACGGAGCTATCTAACTGAATGGTTGTCAATTTGTGCATTCAACTGACAGAGTTAAACTCACGTGTGGATTCAGCGGTTTGCGAACCCTTTCTGTGCAGAATCCCAAAACCGGTATTTCCAGCCCAATGCCGGCATACGTACTAAACAGCAGGAAACTTCGTCTAAAACTCAGGAGAAACGTTTCCTTGAAACTGTTCTGCTGTGCGTTCGTTCACCTAAGAGAGTTGAATCTATGTTGAGATTCAGCGAGTCAGAAACACGTTTCTTCTAGGAGCTGCGTTGGGATATTCCCGAGTGAAGGGGACCATAGGCTGTACAGAGAAATATCTGCTTCTAAAACCAAAACGGAGCTATCTAACTGAATGGTTGTCAATGTGCGCATTCAACTGACAGAGTTAAACTCACTTGTGGATTCAGCGGTTTGCAAACCCTTTCTGTGCAGAATCCCAAAACCGGTATTTCCAGCCCAATGCCGGCATACGTACGAAACAGCAGGAAACTTCGTCTAAAACTCAGGAGAAACGTTTCCTTGAAACTGCTCTGCTGTGCGTTCGTTCACCTAAGAGAGTTGAATCTATGTTTAGATTCAGCGAGTCAGAAACACGTTTCTTCTAGGAGCTGCGTTAGGATATTCCCGAGTGAAAGGGACCATAGGCTGTACAGAGAAATATCTGCTTCTAAAGCCACAACGGAGCTATCTAACTGAATGGTTGTCAATGTGTGCATTCAACTGACAGAGTTAAACTCACGTGTTGATTCAGCGGATTGCCAACCCTTTCTGTGCAGAATCCCAAAACCGGTATTTCCAGCCCAATGCCGGCATACGTACTAAACAGCAGGAAACTTCGTCTAAAACTCAGGAGAAACGTTTCCTTGAAACTGCTCTGCTGTGCGTTCGTTCACCTAAGAGAGTTGAATCTATGTTGAGATTCAGCGAGTCAGAAACACGTTTCTTCTAGGAGCTGCGTTGGGATATTCCCGAGTGAATGGGACCATAGGCTGTACAGAGAAATATCTGCTTCTAAAACCACAACGGAGCTATCTAACTGAATGGTTGTCAATTTGTGCATTCAACTGACAGAGTTAAACTCACGTGTGGATTCAGCGGTTTGCCAACCCTTTCTGTGCAGAATCCCAAAACCGGTATTTCCAGCCCAATGCCGGCATACGTACTAAACAGCAGGAAACTTCGTCTAAAACTCAGGAGAAACGTTTCCTTGAAACTCTTCTGCTGTGCGTTCGTTCACCTAAGAGAGTTGAATCTATGTTGAGATTCAGCGAGTCAGAAACACGTTTCTTCTAGGAGCTGCGTTGGGATATTCCCGAGTGAATGGGACCATAGGCTGTACAGAGAAATATCTGCTTCTAAAACCACAACGGAGCTATCTAACTGAATGGTTGTCAATTTGTGCATTCAACTGACAGAGTTAAACTCACGTGTGGATTCAGCGGTTTGCCAACCCTTTCTGTGCAGAATCCCAAAACCGGTATTTCCAGCCCAATGCCGGCATACGTACTAAGCAGCAGGAAACTTCGTCTAAAACTCAGGAGAAACGTTTCCTTGAAACTGTTCTGCTGTGCGTTCGTTCACCTAAGAGAGTTGAATCTATGTTGAGATTCAGCGAGTCAGAAACACGTTTCTTCTAGGAGCTGCGTTGGGATATTCCCGAGTGAAGGGGACCATAGGCTGTACAGAGAAATATCTGCTTCTAAAACCAAAACGGAGGTATCTAACTGAATGGTTGTCAATGTGTGCATTCAACTGACAGAGTTAAACTCACGTGTTTATTCAGCGGTTTGCAAACCCTTTCTGTGCAGAATCCCAAAACCGGTATTTCCAGCCCAATGCCGGCATACGTACTAAACAGCAGGAAACTTCGTCTAAAACTCAGGAGAAACGTTTCCTTGAAACTGCTCTGCTGTGCGTTCGTTCACCTTAGAGAGTTGAATCTATGTTGAGATTCAGCGAGTCAGAAACACGTTTCTTCTAGGAGCTGCGTTGGGATATTCCCGAGTGAATGGGACCATAGGCTGTACAGTGAAATATCTGCTTCTAGAACCAAAACGGAGCTATCTAACTGAATGGTTGTCAATGTGCGCATTCAACTGACAGAGTTAAACTCACGTGTTGATTCAGCGGATTGCCAACCCTTTCTGTGCAGAATCCCAAAACCGGTATTTCCAGCCCAATGCCGGCATACGTACTAAACAGCAGGAAACTTCGTCTAAAACTCAGGAGAAACGTTTCCTTGAAACTGCTCTGCTGTGCGTTCGTTCACCTAAGAGAGTTGAATCTATGTTGAGATTCAGCGAGTCAGAAACACGTTTCTTCTAGGAGCTGCGTTGGGATATTCCCGAGTGAATGGGACCATAGGCTGTACAGAGAAATATCTGCTTCGAAAACCAAAACGGAGCTATCTAACTGAATGGTTGTCAATTTGTGCATTCAACTGACAGAGTTAAACTCACGTGTGGATTCAGCGGTTTGCCAACCCTTTCTGTGCAGAATCCCAAAACCGGTATTTCCAGCCCAATGCCGGCATACGTACTAAACAGCAGGAAACTTCGTCTAAAACTCAGGAGAAACGATTCCTTGAAACTGTTCTGCTGTGCGTTCGTTCACCTAAGAGAGTTGAATCTATGTTGAGATTCAGCGAGTCAGAAACACGTTTCTACTAGGAGCTGCGTTGGGATATTCCCGAGTGAAAGGGACCATAGGCTGTACAGAGAAATATCTGCTTCTAAAACCAAAACGGAGCTATGTAACTGAATGTTTGTCAATGTGTGCATTCAACTGACAGAGTTAAACTCACGTGTGGATTCAGCGGTTTGCAAACCCTTTCTGTGCAGAATCCCAAAACCGGTATTTCCAGCCCAATGCCGGCATACGTACTAAACAGCAGGAAACTTCGTCTAAAACTCAGGAGAAACGTTTCCTTGAAACTGCTCTGCTGTGCGTTCGTTCACCTAAGAGAGTTGAATCTATGTTGAGATTCAGCGAGTCAGAAACACGTTTCTTCTAGGAGCTGCGTTGGGATATTCCCGAGTGAAGGGGACCATAGGCTGTACAGAGAAATATCTGCTTCTAGAACCAAAACGGAGCTATCTAACTGAATGGTTGTCAATGTGCGCATTCAACTGACAGAGTTAAACGCACGTGTGGCTTCAGCGGTTTGCAAACCCTTTCTGTGCAGAATCCCAAAACCGGTATTTCCAGCCCAATGCCGGCATACGTACGAAACAACAGGAAACTTCGTCTAAAACTCAGGAGAAACGTTTCCTTGAAACTGCTCTGCTGTGCGTTCGTTCACCTAAGAGAGTTGAATCTATGTTGAGATTCAGCGAGTCAGAAACACGTTTCTTCTAGGAGCTGCGTTGGGATATTCCCGAGTGAATGGGACCATAGGCTGTACAGAGAAATATCTGCTTCTAAAACCAAAACGGAGCTATCTAACTGAATGGTTGTCAATGTGTGCATTCAACTGACAGAGTTAAACTCAGGTGTGGGTTGAGCGGTTTGCCAACCCTTTCTGTGCAGAATCCCAAAACCGGTATTTCCAGCCCAATGCCGGCATACGTACTAAACAGCAGGAAACTTCGTCTAAAACTCAGGAGAAACGTTTCCTTGAAACTGCTCTGCTGTGCGTTCGTTCACCTAAGAGAGTTGAATCTATGTTTAGATTCAGCGAGTCAGAAACACGTTTCTTCTAGGAGCTGTGTTGGGATATTCCCGAGTGAAGGGGACCATAGGCTGTACAGAGAAATATCTGCTTCTAGAACCAAAACGGAGCTATCTAACTGAATGGTTGTCAATGGGCGCATTCAACTGACAGAGTTAAACTCACGTGTTGATTCAGCGGATTGCCAACCCTTTCTGTGCAGAATCCCAAAACCGGTATTTCCAGCCCAATGCCGGCATACGTACTAAACAGCAGGAAACTTCGTCTAAAACTCAGGAGAAACGTTTCCTTGACACTGCTCTGCTGTGCGTTCGTTCACCTAAGAGAGTTGAATCTATGTTGAGATTCAGCGAGTCAGAAACACGTTTCTTCTAGGAGCTGCGTTGGGATATTCCCGAGTGAATGGGACCATAGGCTGTACAGAGAAATATCTGCTTCTAAAACCACAACGGAGCTATCTAACTGAATGGTTGTCAATTTGTGCATTCAACTGACAGCGTTAAACTCACGTGTGGATTCAGCGGTTTGCCAACCCTTTCTGTGCAGAATCCCAAAACCGGTATTTCCAGCCCAATGCCGGCATACGTACTAAACAGCAGGAAACTTCGTCTAAAACTCAGGAGAAACGTTTCCTTGAAACTGCTGTGCTGTGCGTTCGTTCACCTAAGAGAGTTGAATCTATGTTGAGATTCAGCGAGTCAGAAACACGTTTCTTCTAGGAGCTGCGTTGGGATATTCCCGAGTGAATGGGACCATAGGCTGTACAGAGAAATATCTGCTTCTAGAACCAAAACGGAGCTATCTAACTGAATGGTTGTCAATGTGCGCATTCAACTGACAGAGTTAAACTCACGTGTTGATTCAGCGGATTGCCAACCCTTTCTGTGCAGAATCAGAAAACCGGTATTTCCAGCCCAATGCCGGCATACGTACTAAACAGCAGGAAACTTCGTCTAAAACTCAGGAGAAACGTTTCCTTGAAACTGCTCTGCTGTGCGTTCGTTCACCTAAGAGAGTTGAATCTATGTTGAGATTCAGCGAGTCAGAAACACGTTTCTTCTAGGAACTGCGTTGGGATATTCCCGAGTGAATGGGACCATAGGCTGTACAGAGAAATATCTGCTTCTAAAACCACAACGGAGCTATCTAACTGAATGGTTGTCAATGTGTGCATTCAACTGACAGAGTTAAACTCACGTGTGGATTCAGCGGTTTGCCAACCCTTTCTGTGCAGAATCCCAAAACCGGTATTTCCAGCCCAATGCCGGCATACGTACTAAACAGCAGGAAACTTCGTCTAAAACTCAGGAGAAACGTTTCCTTGAAACTGTTCTGCTGTGCGTTCGTTCACCTAAGAGAGTTGAATCTATGTTGAGATTCAGCGAGTCAGAAACACGTTTCTTCTAGGAGCTGCGTTGGGATATTCCCGAGTGAAGGGGACCATAGGCTGTACAGAGAAATATCTGCTTCTAAAACCAAAACGGAGCTATCTAACTGAATGGTTGTCAATGTGTGCATTCAACTGACAGAGTTAAACTCACGTGTGGATTGAGCGGTTTGCCAACCCTTTCTGTGCAGAATCCCAAAACCGGTATTTCCAGCCCAATGGCGGCATACGAACTAAACAGCAGGAAACTTCGTCTAAAACTCAGGAAAAACGTTTACTTGAAACTGCTGTGCTGTGCGTTCGTTCACCTAAGAGAGTTGAATCTATTTTGAGATTCAACGAGTCAGAAACACGTTTCTTCTAGGAGCTGCGTTGGGATATTCCCGAGTGAAGGGGACCATAGGCTGCACAGAGAAATATCTGCTTCTAGAACCAAAACGGAGCTATCTAACTGAATGGTTGTCAATTTGTGCATTCAACTGACAGAGTTAAACGCACGTGTGGATTCAGCGGTTTGCCAACCCTTTCTATGCAGAATCCCAAAACCGGTATTTCCAGCCCAATGCCGGCATACGTACTAAACAGCAGGAAACTTCGTCTAAAACTCAGGAGAAACGTTTCCTTGAAACTGCTCTGCTGTGCGTTCGTTCACCTAAGAGAGTTGAATCTATGTTGAGATTCAGCGAGTCAGAAACACGTTTCTTCTAGGAGCTGCGTTGGGATATTCCCGAGTGAAGGGGACCATAGGCTGTACAGAGAAATATGTGCTTCTAGAACCAAAACGGAGCTATCTAACTGAATGGTTGTCAATGTGCGCATTCAACTGAGAGAGTTAAACTCACGTGTGGATTCAGCGGTTTGCCAACCCTTTCTGTGCAGAATCCCAAAACCGGTATTTCCAGCCCAATGCCGGCATACGTACTAAACAGCAGGAAACTTCGTCTAAATCTCAGGAGAAAAGTTTCCTTGAAACTGCTCTGCTGTGCGTTCGTTCACCTAAGAGAGTTGAATCTATGTTGAGATTCAGCGAGTCAGAAACACGTTTCTTCTAGGAGCTGCGTTGTGATATTCCCGAGTGAATGGGACCATAGGCTGTACAGACAAATATCTGCTTCTAAAACCAAAACGGAGCTATCTAACTGAATGGTTGTCAATTTGTGCATTCAACTGACAGAGTTAAACTCACGTGTGGATTCCGCGGTTTGCCAACCCTTTCTGTGCAGAATCCCAAAACCGGTATTTCCAGCCCAATGCCGGCATACGTACTAAACAGCAGGAAACTTCGTCTAAAACTCAGGAGAAACGTTTCCTTGAAACTGTTCTGCTGTGCGTTCGTTCACCTAAGAGAGTTGAATCTATGTTGAGATTCAGCGAGTCAGAAACACGTTTCTTCTAGGAGCTGCGTTGGGATATTCCCGAGTGAAGGGGACCATAGGCTGTACAGAGAAATATCTGCTTCTAAAACCAAAACGGAGCTATCTAACTGAATGGTTGTCATTGTGTGCATTCAACTGACAGAGTTAAACTCACGTGTGGATTCAGCGGTTTGCAAACCCTTTCTGTGCAGAATCCCAAAACCGGTATTTCCAGCCCAATGCCGGCATACGTACTAAACAGCAGGAAACTTCGTCTAAAACTCAGGAGAAACGTTTCCTTGAAACTGCTCTGCTGTGCGTTCGTTCACCTAAGAGAGTTGAATCTATGTTGAGATTCAGCGAGTCAGAAACACGTTTCTTCTAGGAGCTGCGTTGGGATATTCCCGAGTGAAAGGGACCATAGGCTGTACAGAGAAATATCTGCTTCTAAAGCCACAACGGAGCTATCTAACTGAATGGTTGTCAATGTGTGCATTCAACTGACAGAGTTAAACTCATGTGTGGATTCAGCGGATTGCCAACCCTTTCTGTGCAGAATCCCAAAACCGGTATTTCCAGCCCAATGCCGGCATACGTACTAAACAGCAGGAAACTTCGCCTAAAACTCAGGAGAAACGTTTCCTTGAAACTGCTCTGCTGTGCGTTCGTTCACTTAAGAGAGTTGAATCTATGTTGAGATTCAGCGAGTCAGAAACACGTTTCTTCTAGGAGCTGCGTTGGGATATTCCCGAGTGAAGGGGACCATAGGCTGTACAGAGAAATATCTGCTTCTAAAACCAAAACGGAGCTATCTAACTGAATGGTTGTCAATGTGTGCATTCAACTGACAGAGTTAAACTCACGTGTGGATTCAGCGGTTTGCCAACCCTTTCTGTGCAGAATCCCAAAACCGGTATTTCCAGCCCAATGCCGGCATACGTACTAAACAGCAGGAAACTTCGTCTAAAACTCAGGAGAAACGTTTCCTTGAAACTGCTCTGCT
Organism: Aotus nancymaae; assembly: GCF_030222135.1. Taxonomy (NCBI): domain Eukaryota; kingdom Metazoa; phylum Chordata; class Mammalia; order Primates; family Aotidae; genus Aotus; species Aotus nancymaae. The sequence goes on along the minus strand of NW_026988514.1, from coordinate 364,115 downwards.
GTGCGTTCGTTCACCTAAGAGAGTTGAATCTATGTTGAGATTCAGCGAGTCAGAAACACGTTTCTTCTAGGAGCTGCGTTGGGATATTCCCGAGTGAAGGGGACCATAGGCTGTACAGAGAAATATCTGCTTCTAAAACCACAACGGAGCTATCTAACTGAATGGTTGTCAATGTGTGCATTCAACTGACAGAGTTAAACTCACGTGTGGATTCGGCGGTTTGCCAACACTTTCTGTGCAGAATCCCAAAACCGGTATTTCCAGCCCAATGCCGGCATACGTACTAAACAGCAGGAAACTTCGTCTAAAACTCAGGAGAAACGTTTCCTTGAAACTGCTCTGCTGTGCCTTCGTTCACCTAAGAGAGTTGGATCTATGTTGAGATTCAGCGAGTCAGAAACACGTTTCTTCTAGGAGCTGCGTTGGGATATTCCCGAGTGAATGGGACCATAGGCTGTACAGAGAAATATCTGCTTCTAAAACCACAACGGAGCTATCTAACTGAATGGTTGTCAATGTGTGCATTCAACTGACAGAGATAAACTCACGTGTGGATTCAGCGGTTTTCCAACCCTTTCTGTGCAGAATCCCAAAACCGGTATTTCCAGCCCAATGCCGGCATACGTACTAAACAGCAGGAAACTTCGTCTAAAACTCAGGAGAAACGTTTCCTTGAAACTGCTCTGCTGTGCGTTCGTTCACCTAAGAGAGTTGAATCTATGTTGAGATTCAGCGAGTCAGAAACACGTTTCTTCTAGGAGCTGCGTTGGGATATTCCCGAGTGAAAGAGACCATAGGCTGTACAGAGAAATATCTGCTTCTAAAACCAAAACGGAGCTATCTAACTGAATGGTTGTCAATGTGTGCATTCAACTGACAGAGTTAAACTCACGTGTGGATTCAGCGGTTTGCCAACCCTTTCTGTGCAGAATCCCAAAACCGGTATTTCCAGCCCAATGCCGGCATACGTACTAAACAGCAGGAAACTTCGTCTAAAACTCAGGAGAAACGTTTCCTTGAAACTGCTCTGCTGTGCGTTCGTTCACCTAAGAGAGTTGAATCTATGTTGAGATTCAGCGAGTCAGAAACACGTTTCTTCTAGGAGCTGCGTTGGGATATTCCCGAGTGAATGGGACCATAGGCTGTACAGAGAAATATCTGCTTCTAAAACCAAAACGGAGCTATCTAACTGAATGGTTGTCAATGTGTGCATTCAACTGACAGAGTTAAACTCACGTGTGGATTCAGCGGATTGCCAACCCTTTCTGTGCAGAATCCCAAAACCGGTATTTCCAGCCCATTGCAGGCACACGTACTAAACAGCAGGAAACTTCGTCTAAAACTCAGGAGAAACGTTTCCTTGAAACTGCTCTGCTGTGCGTTCGTTCACCTAAGAGAGTTGAATCTATGTTGAGATTCAGCGAGTCAGAAACACGTTTCTTCTAGGAGCTGCGTTGGGATATTCCCGAGTGAATGGGACCATAGGCTGTACAGAGAAATATCTGCTTCTAAAACCACAACGGAGCTATCTAACTGAATGGTTGTCAATTTGTGCATTCAACTGACAGAGTTAAACTCACGTGTGGATTCAGCGGTTTGCGAACCCTTTCTGTGCAGAATCCCAAAACCGGTATTTCCAGCCCAATGCCGGCATACGTACTAAACAGCAGGAAACTTCGTCTAAAACTCAGGAGAAACGTTTCCTTGAAACTGTTCTGCTGTGCGTTCGTTCACCTAAGAGAGTTGAATCTATGTTGAGATTCAGCGAGTCAGAAACACGTTTCTTCTAGGAGCTGCGTTGGGATATTCCCGAGTGAAGGGGACCATAGGCTGTACAGAGAAATATCTGCTTCTAAAACCAAAACGGAGCTATCTAACTGAATGGTTGTCAATGTGCGCATTCAACTGACAGAGTTAAACTCACTTGTGGATTCAGCGGTTTGCAAACCCTTTCTGTGCAGAATCCCAAAACCGGTATTTCCAGCCCAATGCCGGCATACGTACGAAACAGCAGGAAACTTCGTCTAAAACTCAGGAGAAACGTTTCCTTGAAACTGCTCTGCTGTGCGTTCGTTCACCTAAGAGAGTTGAATCTATGTTTAGATTCAGCGAGTCAGAAACACGTTTCTTCTAGGAGCTGCGTTAGGATATTCCCGAGTGAAAGGGACCATAGGCTGTACAGAGAAATATCTGCTTCTAAAGCCACAACGGAGCTATCTAACTGAATGGTTGTCAATGTGTGCATTCAACTGACAGAGTTAAACTCACGTGTTGATTCAGCGGATTGCCAACCCTTTCTGTGCAGAATCCCAAAACCGGTATTTCCAGCCCAATGCCGGCATACGTACTAAACAGCAGGAAACTTCGTCTAAAACTCAGGAGAAACGTTTCCTTGAAACTGCTCTGCTGTGCGTTCGTTCACCTAAGAGAGTTGAATCTATGTTGAGATTCAGCGAGTCAGAAACACGTTTCTTCTAGGAGCTGCGTTGGGATATTCCCGAGTGAATGGGACCATAGGCTGTACAGAGAAATATCTGCTTCTAAAACCACAACGGAGCTATCTAACTGAATGGTTGTCAATTTGTGCATTCAACTGACAGAGTTAAACTCACGTGTGGATTCAGCGGTTTGCCAACCCTTTCTGTGCAGAATCCCAAAACCGGTATTTCCAGCCCAATGCCGGCATACGTACTAAACAGCAGGAAACTTCGTCTAAAACTCAGGAGAAACGTTTCCTTGAAACTCTTCTGCTGTGCGTTCGTTCACCTAAGACAGTTGAATCTATGTTGAGATTCAGCGAGTCAGAAACACGTTTCTTCTAGGAGCTGCGTTGGGATATTCCCGAGTGAATGGGACCATAGGCTGTACAGAGAAATATCTGCTTCTAAAACCACAACGGAGCTATCTAACTGAATGGTTGTCAATTTGTGCATTCAACTGACAGAGTTAAACTCACGTGTGGATTCAGCGGTTTGCCAACCCTTTCTGTGCAGAATCCCAAAACCGGTATTTCCAGCCCAATGCCGGCATACGTACTAAGCAGCAGGAAACTTCGTCTAAAACTCAGGAGAAACGTTTCCTTGAAACTGTTCTGCTGTGCGTTCGTTCACCTAAGAGAGTTGAATCTATGTTGAGATTCAGCGAGTCAGAAACACGTTTCTTCTAGGAGCTGCGTTGGGATATTCCCGAGTGAAGGGGACCATAGGCTGTACAGAGAAATATCTGCTTCTAAAACCAAAACGGAGGTATCTAACTGAATGGTTGTCAATGTGTGCATTCAACTGACAGAGTTAAACTCACGTGTTTATTCAGCGGTTTGCAAACCCTTTCTGTGCAGAATCCCAAAACCGGTATTTCCAGCCCAATGCCGGCATACGTACTAAACAGCAGGAAACTTCGTCTAAAACTCAGGAGAAACGTTTCCTTGAAACTGCTCTGCTGTGCGTTCGTTCACCTTAGAGAGTTGAATCTATGTTGAGATTCAGCGAGTCAGAAACACGTTTCTTCTAGGAGCTGCGTTGGGATATTCCCGAGTGAATGGGACCATAGGCTGTACAGTGAAATATCTGCTTCTAGAACCAAAACGGAGCTATCTAACTGAATGGTTGTCAATGTGCGCATTCAACTGACAGAGTTAAACTCACGTGTTGATTCAGCGGATTGCCAACCCTTTCTGTGCAGAATCCCAAAACCGGTATTTCCAGCCCAATGCCGGCATACGTACTAAACAGCAGGAAACTTCGTCTAAAACTCAGGAGAAACGTTTCCTTGAAACTGCTCTGCTGTGCGTTCGTTCACCTAAGAGAGTTGAATCTATGTTGAGATTCAGCGAGTCAGAAACACGTTTCTTCTAGGAGCTGCGTTGGGATATTCCCGAGTGAATGGGACCATAGGCTGTACAGAGAAATATCTGCTTCGAAAACCAAAACGGAGCTATCTAACTGAATGGTTGTCAATTTGTGCATTCAACTGACAGAGTTAAACTCACGTGTGGATTCAGCGGTTTGCCAACCCTTTCTGTGCAGAATCCCAAAACCGGTATTTCCAGCCCAATGCCGGCATACGTACTAAACAGCAGGAAACTTCGTCTAAAACTCAGGAGAAACGATTCCTTGAAACTGTTCTGCTGTGCGTTCGTTCACCTAAGAGAGTTGAATCTATGTTGAGATTCAGCGAGTCAGAAACACGTTTCTACTAGGAGCTGCGTTGGGATATTCCCGAGTGAAAGGGACCATAGGCTGTACAGAGAAATATCTGCTTCTAAAACCAAAACGGAGCTATGTAACTGAATGTTTGTCAATGTGTGCATTCAACTGACAGAGTTAAACTCACGTGTGGATTCAGCGGTTTGCAAACCCTTTCTGTGCAGAATCCCAAAACCGGTATTTCCAGCCCAATGCCGGCATACGTACTAAACAGCAGGAAACTTCGTCTAAAACTCAGGAGAAACGTTTCCTTGAAACTGCTCTGCTGTGCGTTCGTTCACCTAAGAGAGTTGAATCTATGTTGAGATTCAGCGAGTCAGAAACACGTTTCTTCTAGGAGCTGCGTTGGGATATTCCCGAGTGAAGGGGACCATAGGCTGTACAGAGAAATATCTGCTTCTAGAACCAAAACGGAGCTATCTAACTGAATGGTTGTCAATGTGCGCATTCAACTGAGAGAGTTAAACTCACGTGTGGATTCAGCGGTTTGCCAACCCTTTCTGTGCAGAATCCCAAAACCGGTATTTCCAGCCCAATGCCGGCATACGTACTAAACAGCAGGAAACTTCGTCTAAAACTCAGGAGAAACGTTTCCTTGAAACTGTTCTGCTGTGCGTTCGTTCACCTAAGAGAGTTGAATCTATGTTGAGATTCAGCGAGTCAGAAACACGTTTCTACTAGGAGCTGCGTTGGGATATTCCCGAGTGAAGGGGACCATAGGCTGTACAGAGAAATATCTGCTTCTAAAACCAAAACGGAGCTATCTAACTGAATGGTTGTCAATGTGTGCATTCAACTGACAGAGTTAAACTCATGTGTGGATTCAGCGGTTTGCAAACCCTTTCTGTGCAGAATCCCAAAACCGGTATTTCCAGCCCAATGCCGGCATACGTACTAAACAGCAGGAAACTTCGTCTAAAACTCAGGAGAAACGTTTCCTTGAAACTCCTCTGCTGTGCGTTCGTTCACCTAAGAGAGTTGAATCTATGTTGAGATTCAGCGAGTCAGAAACACGTTTCTTCTAGGAGCTGCGTTGGGATATTCCCGAGTGAAAGGGACCATAGGCTGTACAGAGAAATATCTGCTTCTAAAGTCATAACGGAGCTATCTAACTGAATGGTTGTCAATGTGTGCATTCAACTGACAGAGTTAAACTCATGTGTGGATTCAGCGGATTGCCAACCCTTTCTGTGCAGAATCCCAAAACCGGTATTTCCAGCCCAATGCCGGCATACGTACTAAACAGCAGGAAACTTCGCCTAAAACTCAGGAGAAACGTTTCCTTGAAACTGCTCTGCTGTGCGTTCGTTCCCCTAAGAGAGTTGAATCTATGTTGAGATTCAGCGAGTCAGAAACACGTTTCTTCTAGGAGCTGCGTTGGGATATTCCCGAGTGAAGGGGACCATAGGCTGTACAGAGAAATATCTGCTTCTAGAACCAAAACGGAGCTATCTAACTGAATGGTTGTCAATGTGCGCATTCAACTGACACAGTTAAACTCACTTGTGGATTCAGCGGTTTGCAAACCCTTTCTGTGCAGAATCCCAAAACCGGTATTTCCAGCCCAATGCCGGCATACGTACGAAACAGCAGGAAACTTCGTCTAAAACTCAGGAGAAACGTTTCCTTGAAACTGCTCTGCTGTGCGTTCGTTCACCTAAGAGAGTTGAATCTATGTTTAGATTCAGCGAGTCACAAACACGTTTCTTCTAGGAGCTGCGTTAGGATATTCCCGAGTGAAAGGGACCATAGGCTGTACAGAGAAATATCTGCTTCTAAAGCCACAACGGAGCTATCTAACTGAATGGTTGTCAATGTGTGCATTCAACTGACAGAGTTAAACTCACGTGTTGATTCAGCGGATTGCCAACCCTTTCTGTGCAGAATCCCAAAACCGGTATTTCCAGCCCAATGCCGGCATACGTACTAAACAGCAGGAAACTTCGTCTAAAACTCAGGAGAAACGTTTCCTTGAAACTGCTCTGCTGTGCGTTCGTTCACCTAAGAGAGTTGAATCTATGTTGAGATTCAGCGAGTCAGAAACACGTTTCTTCTAGGAGCTGCGTTGGGATATTCCCGAGTGAATGGGACCATAGGCTGTACAGAGAAATATCTGCTTCTAAAACCACAACGGAGCTATCTAACTGAATGGTTGTCAATTTGTGCATTCAACTGACAGAGTTAAACTCACGTGTGGATTCAGCGGTTTGCCAACCCTTTCTGTGCAGAATCCCAAAACCGGTATTTCCAGCCCAATGCCGGCATACGTACTAAACAGCAGGAAACTTCGTCTAAAACTCAGGAGAAACGTTTCCTTGAAACTCTTCTGCTGTGCGTTCGTTCACCTAAGAGAGTTGAATCTATGTTGAGATTCAGCGAGTCAGAAACACGTTTCTTCTAGGAGCTGCGTTGGGATATTCCCGAGTGAATGGGACCATAGGCTGTACAGAGAAATATCTGCTTCTAAAACCACAACGGAGCTATCTAACTGAATGGTTGTCAATTTGTGCATTCAACTGACAGAGTTAAACTCACGTGTGGATTCAGCGGTTTGCCAACCCTTTCTGTGCAGAATCCCAAAACCGGTATTTCCAGCCCAATGCCGGCATACGTACTAAGCAGCAGGAAACTTCGTCTAAAACTCAGGAGAAACGTTTCCTTGAAACTGTTCTGCTGTGCGTTCGTTCACCTAAGAGAGTTGAATCTATGTTGAGATTCAGCGAGTCAGAAACACGTTTCTTCTAGGAGCTGCGTTGGGATATTCCCGAGTGAAGGGGACCATAGGCTGTACAGAGAAATATCTGCTTCTAAAACCAAAACGGAGGTATCTAACTGAATGGTTGTCAATGTGTGCATTCAACTGACAGAGTTAAACTCACGTGTTTATTCAGCGGTTTGCAAACCCTTTCTGTGCAGAATCCCAAAACCGGTATTTCCAGCCCAATGCCGGCATACGTACTAAACAGCAGGAAACTTCGTCTAAAACTCAGGAGAAACGTTTCCTTGAAACTGCTCTGCTGTGCGTTCGTTCACCTTAGAGAGTTGAATCTATGTTGAGATTCAGCGAGTCAGAAACACGTTTCTTCTAGGAGCTGCGTTGGTATATTCCCGAGTGAATGGGACCATTGGCTGTACAGAGAAATATCTGCTTCTAGAACCAAAACGGAGCTATCTAACTGAATGGTTGTCAATGTGCGCATTCAACTGACAGAGTTAAACTCACGTGTTGATTCAGCGGATTGCCAACCCTTTCTGTGCAGAATCCCAAAACCGGTATTTCCAGCCCAATGCCGGCATACGTACTAAACAGCAGGAAACTTCGTCTAAAACTCAGGAGAAACGTTTCCTTGAAACTGCTCTGCTGTGCGTTCGTTCACCTAAGAGAGTTGAATCTATGTTGAGATTCAGCGAGTCAGAAACACGTTTCTTCTAGGAGCTGCGTTGGGATATTCCCGAGTGAATGGGACCATAGGCTGTACAGAGAAATATCTGCTTCGAAAACCAAAACGGAGCTATCTAACTGAATGGTTGTCAATTTGTGCATTCAACTGACAGAGTTAAACTCACGTGTGGATTCAGCGGTTTGCCAACCCTTTCTGTGCAGAATCCCAAAACCAGTATTTCCAGCCCAATGCCGGCATACGTACTAAACAGCAGGAAACTTCGTCTAAAACTCAGGAGAAACGATTCCTTGAAACTGATCTGCTGTGCGTTCGTTCACCTAAGAGAGTTGAATCTATGTTGAGATTCAGCGAGTCAGAAACACGTTTCTACTAGGAGCTGCGTTGGGATATTCCCGAGTGAAGGGGACCATAGGCTGTACAGAGAAATATCTGCTTCTAAAACCAAAACGGAGCTATCTAACTGAATGGTTGTCAATGTGTGCATTCAACTGACAGAGTTAAACTCACGTGTGGATTCAGCGGTTTGCAAACCCTTTCTGTGCAGAATCCCAAAACCGGTATTTCCAGCCCAATGCCGGCATACGTACTAAACAGCAGGAAACTTCGTCTAAAACTCAGGAGAAACGTTTCCTTGAAACTGCTCTGCTGTGCGTTCGTTCACCTAAGAGAGTTGAATCTATGTTGAGATTCAGCGAGTCAGAAACACGTTTCTTCTAGGAGCTGCGTTGGGATATTCCCGAGTGAAGGGGACCATACGCTCTACAGAGAAATATCTGCTTCTAGAACCAAAACGGAGCTATCTAACTGAATGGTTGTCAATGTGTGCATTCAACTGACAGAGTTAAACTCACGTGTTGATTCAGCGGATTGCCAACCCTTTCTGTGCAGAATCCGAAAACCGGTATTTCCAGCCCAATGCCGGCATACGTACTAAACAGCAGGAAACTTCGTCTAAAACTCAGGAGAAACGTTTCCTTGAAACTGCTCTGCTGTGCGTTCGTTCACCTAAGAGAGTTGAATCTATGTTGAGATTCAGCGAGTCAGAAACACGTTTCTTCTAGGAGCTGCGTTGGGATATTCCCGAGTGAATGGGACCATAGGCTGTACAGAGAAATATCTGCTTCTAAAACCACAACGGAGCTATCTAACTGAATGGTTGTCAATTTGTGCATTCAACTGACAGAGTTAAACTCACGTGTGGATTCAGCGGTTTGCCAACACTTTCTGTGCAGAATCCCAAAACCGGTATTTCCAGCCCAATGCCGGCATACGTACTAAACAGCAGGAAACTTCGTCTAAAACTCAGGAGAAACGTTTCCTTGAAACTCTTCTGCTGTGCGTTCGTTCACCTAAGAGAGTTGAATCTATGTTGATATTCAGCGAGTCAGAAACACGTTTCTTCTAGGAGCTGCGTTGGGATATTCCCGAGTGAATGGGACCATAGGCTGTACAGAGAAATATCTGCTTCTAAAACCACAACGGAGCTATCTAACTGAATGGTTGTCAATTTGTGCATTCAACTGACAGAGTTAAACTCACGTGTGGATTCAGCGGTTTGCCAACCCTTTCTGTGCAGAATCCCAAAACCGGTATTTCCAGCCCAATGCCGGCATACGTACTAAGCAGCAGGAAACTTCGTCTAAAACTCAGGAGAAACGTTTCCTTGAAACTGTTCTGCTGTGCGTTCGTTCACCTAAGAGAGTTGAATCTATGTTGAGATTCAGCGAGTCAGAAACACGTTTCTTCTAGGAGCTGCGTTGGGATATTCCCGAGTGAAGGGGACCATAGGCTGTACAGAGAAATATCTGCTTCTAAAACCAAAACGGAGGTATCTAACTGAATGGTTGTCAATGTGTGCATTCAACTGACAGAGTTAAACTCACGTGTTTATTCAGCGGTTTGCAAACCCTTTCTGTGCAGAATCCCAAAACCGGTATTTCCAGCCCAATGCCGGCATACGTACTAAACAGCAGGAAACTTCGTCTAAAACTCAGGAGAAACGTTTCCTTGAAACTGCTCTGCTGTGCGTTCGTTCACCTTAGAGAGTTGAATCTATGTTGAGATTCAGCGAGTCAGAAACACGTTTCTTCTAGGAGCTGCGTTGGGATATTCCCGAGTGAATGGGACCATAGGCTGTACAGAGAAATATCTGCTTCTAGAACCAAAACGGAGCTATCTAACTGAATGGTTGTCAATGTGCGCATTCAACTGACAGAGTTAAACTCACGTGTTGATTCAGCGGATTGCCAACCCTTTCTGTGCAGAATCCCAAAACCGGTATTTCCAGCCCAATGCCGGCATACGTACTAAACAGCAGGAAACTTCGTCTAAAACTCAGGAGAAACGTTTCCTTGAAACTGCTCTGCTGTGCGTTCGTTCACCTAAGAGAGTTGAATCTATGTTGAGATTCAGCGAGTCAGAAACACGTTTCTTCTAGGAGCTGCGTTGGGATATTCCCGAGTGAATGGGACCATAGGCTGTACAGAGAAATATCTGCTTCGAAAACCAAAACGGAGCTATCTAACTGAATGGTTGTCAATTTGTGCATTCAACTGACAGAGTTAAACTCACGTGTGGATTCAGCGGTTTGCCAACCCTTTCTGTGCAGAATCCCAAAACCGGTATTTCCAGCCCAATGCCGGCATACGTACTAAACAGCAGGAAACTTCGTCTAAAACTCAGGAGAAACGATTCCTTGAAACTGATCTGCTGTGCGTTCGTTCACCTAAGAGAGTTGAATCTATGTTGAGATTCAGCGAGTCAGAAACACGTTTCTACTAGGAGCTGCGTTGGGATATTCCCGAGTGAAGGGGACCATAGGCTGTACAGAGAAATATCTGCTTCTAAAACCAAAACGGAGCTATCTAACTGAATGGTTGTCAATGTGTGCATTCAACTGACAGAGTTAAACTCACGTGTGGATTCAGCGGTTTGCAAACCCTTTCTGTGCAGAATCCCAAAACCGGTATTTCCAGCCCAATGCCGGCATACGTACTAAACAGCAGGAAACTTCGTCTAAAACTCAGGAGAAACGTTTCCTTGAAACTGCTCTGCTGTGCGTTCGTTCACCTAAGAGAGTTGAATCTATGTTGAGATTCAGCGAGTCAGAAACACGTTTCTTCTAGGAGCTGCGTTGGGATATTCCCGAGTGAAGGGGACCATACGCTGTACAGAGAAATATCCGCTTCTAGAACCAAAACGGAGCTATCTAACTGAATGGTTGTCAATGTGCGCATTCAACTGAGAGAGTTAAACTCACGTGTGGATTCAGCGGTTTGCCAACCCTTTCTGTGCAGAATCCCAAAACCGGTATTTCCAGCCCAATGCCGGCATACGTACTAAACAGCAGGAAACTTCGTCTAAAACTCAGGAGAAACGTTTCCTTGAAACTGTTCTGCTGTGCGTTCGTTCACCTAAGAGAGTTGAATCTATGTTGAGATTCAGCGAGTCAGAAACACGTTTCTACTAGGAGCTGCGTTGGGATATTCTCGAGTGAAGGGGACCGTAGGCTGTACAGAGAAATATCTGCTTCTAAAACCAAAACGGAGCTATCTAACTGAATGGTTGTCAATGTGTGCATTCAACTGACAGAGTTAAACTCATGTGTGGATTCAGCGGTTTGCAAACCCTTTCTGTGCAGAATCCCAAAACCGGTATTTCCAGCCCAATGCCGGCATACGTACTAAACAGCAGGAAACTTCGTCTAAAACTCAGGAGAAACGTTTCCTTGAAACTGCTCTGCTGTGCGTTCGTTCACCTAAGAGAGTTGAATCTATGTTGAGATTCAGCGAGTCAGAAACACGTTTCTTCTAGGAGCTGCGTTGGGATATTCCCGAGTGAAAGGGACCATAGGCTGTACAGAGAAATATCTGCTTCTAAAGTCATAACGGAGCTATCTAACTGAATGGTTGTCAATGTGTGCATTCAACTGACAGAGTTAAACTCATGTGTGGATTCAGCGGATTGCCAACCCTTTCTGTGCAGAATCCCAAAACCGGTATTTCCAGCCCAATGCCGGCATACGTACTAAACAGCAGGAAACTTCGCCTAAAACTCAGGAGAAACGTTTCCTTGAAACTGCTCTGCTGTGCGTTCGTTCACCTAAGAGAGCTGAATCTATGTTGAGATTCAGCGAGTCAGAAACACGTTTCTTCTAGGAGCTGCGTTGGGATATTCCCGAGTGAAGGGGACCATAGGCTGTACAGAGAAATATCTGCTTCTAAAACCAAAACGGAGCTATCTAACTGAATGGTTGTCAATGTGTGCATTCAACTGACAGAGTTAAACTCACGTGTGGATTCAGCGGATTGCCAACCCTTTCTGTGCAGAATCCCAAAACCGGTATTTCCAGCCCAATGCCGGCATACGTACTAAACAGCAGGAAACTTCGTCTAAAACTCAGGAGAAACGTTTCCTTGAAACTGCTCTGCTGTGCGTTCGTTCACCTAAGAGAGTTGAATCTATGTTGAGATTCAGCGAGTCAGAAACACGTTTCTTCTAGGAGCTGCGTTGGGATATTCCCGAGTGAATGGGACCATAGGCTGTACAGAGAAATATCTGCTTCTAAAACCACAACGGAGCTATCTAACTGAATGGTTGTCAATTTGTGCATTCAACTGACAGAGTTAAACTCACGTGTGGATTCAGCGGTTTGCCAACCCTTTCTGTGCAGAATCCCAAAACCGGTATTTCCAGCCCAATGCCGGCATACGTACTAAACAGCAGGATACTTCGTCTAAAACTCAGGAGAAACGTTTCCTTGAAACTCTTCTGCTGTGCGTTCGTTCACCTAAGAGAGTTGAATCTATGTTGAGATTCAGCGAGTCAGAAACACGTTTCTTCTAGGAGCTGCGTTGGGATATTCCCGAGTGAATGGGACCATAGGCTGTACAGAGAAATATCTGCTTCTAAAACCACAACGGAGCACTCTAACTGAATGGTTGTCAATTTGTGCATTCAACTGACAGAGTTAAACTCACGTGTGGATTCAGCGGTTTGCCAACCCTTTCTGTGCAGAATCCCAAAACCGGTATTTCCAGCCCAATGCTGGCATACGTACTAAGCAGCAGGAAACTTCGTCTAAAACTCAGGAGAAACGTTTCCTTGAAACTGTTCTGCTGTGCGTTCGTTCACCTAAGAGAGTTGAATCAATGTTGAGATTCAGCGAGTCAGAAACACGTTTCTTCTAGGAGCTGCGTTGGGATATTCCCGAGTGAAGGGGACCATAGGCTGTACAGAGAAATATCTGCTTCTAAAACCAAAACGGAGGTATCTAACTGAATGGTTGTCAATGTGTGCATTCAACTGACAGAGTTAAACTCACGTGTGGATTCAGCGGTTTGCAAACCCTTTCTGTGCAGAATCCCAAAACCGGTATTTCCAGCCCAATGCCGGCATACGTACTAAACAGCAGGAAACTTCGTCTAAAACTCAGGAGAAACGTTTCCTTGAAACTGCTCTGCTGTGCGTTCGTTCACCTAAGAGAGTTGAATCTATGTTGAGATTCAGCGAATCAGAAACACGTTTCTTCTAGGAGCTGCGTTGGGATATTCCCGAGTGAATGGGACCATAGGCTGTACAGAGAAATATCTGCTTCTAAAACCACAACGGAGCTATCTAACTGAATGGTTGTCAATTTGTGCATTCAACTGACAGAGTTAAACTCACGTGTGGATTCAGCGGTTTGCCAACACTTTCTGTGCAGAATCCCAAAACCGGTATTTCCAGCCCAATGCCGGCATACGTACTAAACAGCAGGAAACTTCGTCTAAAACTCAGGAGAAACGTTTCCTTGAAACTCTTCTGCTGTGCGTTCGTTCACCTAAGAGAGTTGAATCTATGTTGAGATTCAGCGAGTCAGAAACACGTTTCTTCTAGGAGCTGCGTTGGGATATTCCCGAGTGAATGGGACCATAGGCTGTACAGAGAAATATCTGCTTCTAAAACCACAACGGAGCTATCTAACTGAATGGTTGTCAATTTGTGCATTCAACTGACAGAGTTAAACTCACGTGTGGATTCAGCGGTTTGCCAACCCTTTCTGTGCAGAATCCCAAAACCGGTATTTCCAGCCCAATGCCGGCATACGTACTAAGCAGCAGGAAACTTCGTCTAAAACTCAGGAGAAACGTTTCCTTGAAACTGTTCTGCTGTGCGTTCGTTCACCTAAGAGAGTTGAATCTATGTTGAGATTCAGCGAGTCAGAAACACGTTTCTTCTAGGAGCTGCGTTGGGATATTCCCGAGTGAAGGGGACCATAGGCTGTACAGAGAAATATCTGCTTCTAAAACCAAAACGGAGGTATCTAACTGAATGGTTGTCAATGTGTGCATTCAACTGACAGAGTTAAACTCACGTGTTTATTCAGCGGTTTGCAAACCCTTTCTGTGCAGAATCCCAAAACCGGTATTTCCAGCCCAATGCCGGCATACGTACTAAACAGCAGGAAACTTCGTCTAAAACTCAGGAGAAACGTTTCCTTGAAACTGCTCTGCTGTGCGTTCGTTCACCTTAGAGAGTTGAATCTATGTTGAGATTCAGCGAGTCAGAAACACGTTTCTTCTAGGAGCTGCGTTGGGATATTCCCGAGTGAATGGGACCATAGGCTGTACAGAGAAATATCTGCTTCTAGAACCAAAACGGAGCTATCTAACTGAATGGTTGTCAATGTGCGCATTCAACTGACAGAGTTAAACTCACGTGTTGATTCAGCGGATTGCCAACCCTTTCTGTGCAGAATCCCAAAACCGGTATTTCCAGCCCAATGCCGGCATACGTACTAAACAGCAGGAAACTTCGTCTAAAACTCAGGAGAAACGTTTCCTTGAAACTGCTCTGCTGTGCGTTCGTTCACCTAAGAGAGTTGAATCTATGTTGAGATTCAGCGAGTCAGAAACACGTTTCTTCTAGGAGCTGCGTTGGGATATTCCCGAGTGAATGGGACCATAGGCTGTACAGAGAAATATCTGCTTCGAAAACCAAAACGGAGCTATCTAACTGAATGGTTGTCAATTTGTGCATTCAACTGACAGAGTTAAACTCACGTGTGGATTCAGCGGTTTGCCAACCCTTTCTGTGCAGAATCCCAAAACCGGTATTTCCAGCCCAATGCCGGCATACGTACTAAACAGCAGGAAACTTCGTCTAAAACTCAGGAGAAACGATTCCTTGAAACTGATCTGCTGTGCGTTCGTTCACCTAAGAGAGTTGAATCTATGTTGAGATTCAGCGAGTCAGAAACACGTTTCTACTAGGAGCTGCGTTGGGATATTCCCGAGTGAAGGGGACCATAGGCTGTACAGAGAAATATCTGCTTCTAAAACCAAAACGGAGCTATCTAACTGAATGGTTGTCAATGTGTGCATTCAACTGACAGAGTTAAACTCACGTGTGGATTCAGCGGTTTGCAAACCCTTTCTGTGCAGAATCCCAAAACCGGTATTTCCAGCCCAATGCCGGCATACGTACTAAACAGCAGGAAACTTCGTCTAAAACTCAGGAGAAACGTTTCCTTGAAACTGCTCTGCTGTGCGTTCGTTCACCTAAGAGAGTTGAATCTATGTTGAGATTCAGCGAGTCAGAAACACGTTTCTTCTAGGAGCTGCGTTGGGATATTCCCGAGTGAAGGGGACCATACGCTGTACAGAGAAATATCCGCTTCTAGAACCAAAACGGAGCTATCTAACTGAATGGTTGTCAATGTGCGCATTCAACTGAGAGAGTTAAACTCACGTGTGGATTCAGCGGTTTGCCAACCCTTTCTGTGCAGAATCCCAAAACCGGTATTTCCAGCCCAATGCCGGCATACGTACTAAACAGCAGGAAACTTCGTCTAAAACTCAGGAGAAACGTTTCCTTGAAACTGTTCTGCTGTGCGTTCGTTCACCTAAGAGAGTTGAATCTATGTTGAGATTCAGCGAGTCAGAAACACGTTTCTACTAGGAGCTGCGTTGGGATATTCTCGAGTGAAGGGGACCGTAGGCTGTACAGAGAAATATCTGCTTCTAAAACCAAAACGGAGCTATCTAACTGAATGGTTGTCAATGTGTGCATTCAACTGACAGAGTTAAACTCATGTGTGGATTCAGCGGTTTGCAAACCCTTTCTGTGCAGAATCCCAAAACCGGTATTTCCAGCCCAATGCCGGCATACGTACTAAACAGCAGGAAACTTCGTCTAAAACTCAGGAGAAACGTTTCCTTGAAACTGCTCTGCTGTGCGTTCGTTCACCTAAGAGAGTTGAATCTATGTTGAGATTCAGCGAGTCAGAAACACGTTTCTTCTAGGAGCTGCGTTGGGATATTCCCGAGTGAAAGGGACCATAGGCTGTACAGAGAAATATCTGCTTCTAAAGTCATAACGGAGCTATCTAACTGAATGGTTGTCAATGTGTGCATTCAACTGACAGAGTTAAACTCACGTGTGGATTCAGCGGTTTGCCAACCCTTTCTGTGCAGAATCCCAAAACCGGTATTTCCAGCCCAATGCCGGCATACGTACTAAACAGCAGGATACTTCGTCTAAAACTCAGGAGAAACGTTTCCTTGAAACTCTTCTGCTGTGCGTTCGTTCACCTAAGAGAGTTGAATCTATGTTGAGATTCAGCGAGTCAGAAACACGTTTCTTCTAGGAGCTGCGTTGGGATATTCCCGAGTGAATGGGACCATAGGTTGTACAGAGAAATATCTGCTTCTAAAACCACAACGGAGCACTCTAACTGAATGGTTGTCAATTTGTGCATTCAACTGACAGAGTTAAACTCACGTGTGGATTCAGCGGTTTGCCAACCCTTTCTGTGCAGAATCCCAAAACCGGTATTTCCAGCCCAATGCTGGCATACGTACTAAGCAGCAGGAAACTTCGTCTAAAACTCAGGAGAAACGTTTCCTTGAAACTGTTCTGCTGTGCGTTCGTTCACCTAAGAGAGTTGAATCAATGTTGAGATTCAGCGAGTCAGAAACACGTTTCTTCTAGGAGCTGCGTTGGGATATTCCCGAGTGAAGGGGACCATAGGCTGTACAGAGAAATATCTGCTTCTAAAACCAAAACGGAGGTATCTAACTGAATGGTTGTCAATGTGTGCATTCAACTGACAGAGTTAAACTCACGTGTGGATTCAGCGGTTTGCAAACCCTTTCTGTGCAGAATCCCAAAACCGGTATTTCCAGCCCAATGCCGGCATACGTACTAAACAGCAGGAAACTTCGTCTAAAACTCAGGAGAAACGTTTCCTTGAAACTGCTCTGCTGTGCGTTCGTTCACCTAAGAGAGTTGAATCTATGTTGAGATTCAGCGAATCAGAAACACGTTTCTTCTAGGAGCTGCGTTGGGATATTCCCGAGTGAATGGGACCATAGGCTGTACAGAGAAATATCTGCTTCTAGAACCAAAACGGAGCTATCTAACTGAATGGTTGTCAATGTGCGCATTCAACTGACAGAGTTAAACTCACGTGTTGATTCAGCGGATTGCCAACCCTTTCTGTGCAGAATCCCAAAACCGGTATTTCCAGCCCAATGCCGGCATACGTACTAAACAGCAGGAAACTTCGTCTAAAACTCAGGAGAAACGTTTCCTTGAAACTGCTCTGCTGTGCGTTCGTTCACCTAAGAGAGTTGAATCTATGTTGAGATTCAGCGAGTCAGAAACACGTTTCTTCTAGGAGCTGCGTTGGGATATTCCCGAGTGAATGGGACCATAGGCTGTACAGAGAAATATCTGCTTCGAAAACCAAAACGGAGCTATCTAACTGAATGGTTGTCAATTTGTGCATTCAACTGACAGAGTTAAACTCACGTGTGGATTCAGCGGTTTGCCAACCCTTTCTGTGCAGAATCCCAAAACCGGTATTTCCAGCCCAATGCCGGCATACGTACTAAACAGCAGGAAACTTCGTCTAAAACTCACGAGAAACGTTTCCTTGAAACTGCTCTGCTGTGCGTTCGTTCACCTAAGAGAGTTGAATCTATGTTGAGATTCAGCGAGGCAGAAACACGTTTCTTCTAGGAGCTGCGTTGGGATATTCCCGAGTGAAGGGGACCATAGGCTGTACAGAGAAATATCTGCTTCTAGAACCAAAACGGAGCTATCTAACTGAATGGTTGTCAATGTGCGCATTCAACTGACAGAGTTAAACGCACGTGTGGATTCAGCGGTTTGCCAACCCTTTCTATGCAGAATCCCAAAACCGGTATTTCCAGCCCAATGCCGGCATACGTACTAAACAGCAGGAAACTTCGTCTAAAACTCAGGAGAAACGTTTCCTTGAAACTGCTCTGCTGTGCGTTCGTTCACCTAAGAGAGTTGAATCTATGTTGAGATTCAGCGAGTCAGAAACACGTTTCTTCTAGGAGCTGCGTTGGGATATTCCCGAGTGAATGGGACCATAGGCTGTACAGAGAAATATCTGCTTCTAAAACCAAAACGGAGCTATCTAACTGAATGGTTGTCAATGTGTGCATTCAACTGACAGAGTTAAACTCACGTGTGGATTCAGCGGATTGCCAACCCTTTCTGTGCAGAATCCCAAAACCGGTATTTCCAGCCCATTGCAGGCACACGTACTAAACAGCAGGAAACTTCGTCTAAAACTCAGGAGAAACGTTTCCTTGAAACTGCTCTGCTGTGCGTTCGTTCACCTAAGAGAGTTGAATCTATGTTGAGATTCAGCGAGTCAGAAACACGTTTCTTCTAGGAGCTGCGTTGGGATATTCCCGAGTGAATGGGACCATAGGCTGTACAGAGAAATATCTGCTTCTAAAACCAAAACGGAGCTATCTAACTGAATGGTTGTCAATTTGTGCATTCAACTGACAGAGTTAAACTCACGTGTGGATTCAGCGGTTTGCGAACCCTTTCTGTGCAGAATCCCAAAACCGGTATTTCCAGCCCAATGCCGGCATACGTACTAAACAGCAGGAAACTTCGTCTAAAACTCAGGAGAAACGTTTCCTTGAAACTGTTCTGCTGTGCGTTCGTTCACCTAAGAGAGTTGAATCTATGTTGAGATTCAGCGAGTCAGAAACACGTTTCTTCTAGGAGCTGCGTTGGGATATTCCCGAGTGAAGGGGACCATAGGCTGTACAGAGAAATATCTGCTTCTAAAACCAAAACGGAGCTATCTAACTGAATGGTTGTCAATGTGCGCATTCAACTGACAGAGTTAAACTCACTTGTGGATTCAGCGGTTTGCAAACCCTTTCTGTGCAGAATCCCAAAACCGGTATTTCCAGCCCAATGCCGGCATACGTACGAAACAGCAGGAAACTTCGTCTAAAACTCAGGAGAAACGTTTCCTTGAAACTGCTCTGCTGTGCGTTCGTTCACCTAAGAGAGTTGAATCTATGTTTAGATTCAGCGAGTCAGAAACACGTTTCTTCTAGGAGCTGCGTTAGGATATTCCCGAGTGAAAGGGACCATAGGCTGTACAGAGAAATATCTGCTTCTAAAGCCACAACGGAGCTATCTAACTGAATGGTTGTCAATGTGTGCATTCAACTGACAGAGTTAAACTCACGTGTTGATTCAGCGGATTGCCAACCCTTTCTGTGCAGAATCCCAAAACCGGTATTTCCAGCCCAATACCGGCATACGTACTAAACAGCAGGAAACTTCGTCTAAAACTCAGGAGAAACGTTTCCTTGAAACTGCTCTGCTGTGCGTTCGTTCACCTAAGAGAGTTGAATCTATGTTGAGATTCAGCGAGTCAGAAACACGTTTCTTCTAGGAGCTGCGTTGGGATATTCCCGAGTGAATGGGACCATAGGCTGTACAGAGAAATATCTGCTTCTAAAACCACAACGGAGCTATCTAACTGAATGGTTGTCAATTTGTGCATTCAACTGACAGAGTTAAACTCACGTGTGGATTCAGCGGTTTGCCAACCCTTTCTGTGCAGAATCCCAAAACCGGTATTTCCAGCCCAATGCCGGCATACGTACTAAACAGCAGGAAACTTCGTCTAAAACTCAGGAGAAACGTTTCCTTGAAACTCTTCTGCTGTGCGTTCGTTCACCTAAGACAGTTGAATCTATGTTGAGATTCAGCGAGTCAGAAACACGTTTCTTCTAGGAGCTGCGTTGGGATATTCCCGAGTGAATGGGACCATAGGCTGTACAGAGAAATATCTGCTTCTAAAACCACAACGGAGCTATCTAACTGAATGGTTGTCAATTTGTGCATTCAACTGACAGAGTTAAACTCACGTGTGGATTCAGCGGTTTGCCAACCCTTTCTGTGCAGAATCCCAAAACCGGTATTTCCAGCCCAATGCCGGCATACGTACTAAGCAGCAGGAAACTTCGTCTAAAACTCAGGAGAAACGTTTCCTTGAAACTGTTCTGCTGTGCGTTCGTTCACCTAAGAGAGTTGAATCTATGTTGAGATTCAGCGAGTCAGAAACACGTTTCTTCTAGGAGCTGCGTTGGGATATTCCCGAGTGAAGGGGACCATAGGCTGTACAGAGAAATATCTGCTTCTAAAACCAAAACGGAGGTATCTAACTGAATGGTTGTCAATGTGTGCATTCAACTGACAGAGTTAAACTCATGTGTGGATTCAGCGGTTTGCAAACCCTTTCTGTGCAGAATCCCAAAACCGGTATTTCCAGCCCAATGCCGGCATACGTACTAAACAGCAGGAAACTTCGTCTAAAACTCAGGAGAAACGTTTCCTTGAAACTGCTCTGCTGTGCGTTCGTTCACCTTAGAGAGTTGAATCTATGTTGAGATTCAGCGAGTCAGAAACACGTTTCTTCTAGGAGCTGCGTTGGGATATTCCCGAGTGAATGGGACCATAGGCTGTACAGTGAAATATCTGCTTCTAGAACCAAAACGGAGCTATCTAACTGAATGGTTGTCAATGTGCGCATTCAACTGACAGAGTTAAACTCACGTGTTGATTCAGCGGATTGCCAACCCTTTCTGTGCAGAATCCCAAAACCGGTATTTCCAGCCCAATGCCGGCATACGTACTAAACAGCAGGAAACTTCGTCTAAAACTCAGGAGAAACGTTTCCTTGAAACTGCTCTGCTGTGCGTTCGTTCACCTAAGAGAGTTGAATCTATGTTGAGATTCAGCGAGTCAGAAACACGTTTCTTCTAGGAGCTGCGTTGGGATATTCCCGAGTGAATGGGACCATAGGCTGTACAGAGAAATATCTGCTTCGAAAACCAAAACGGAGCTATCTAACTGAATGGTTGTCAATTTGTGCATTCAACTGACAGAGTTAAACTCACGTGTGGATTCAGCGGTTTGCCAACCCTTTCTGTGCAGAATCCCAAAACCGGTATTTCCAGCCCAATGCCGGCATACGTACTAAACAGCAGGAAACTTCGTCTAAAACTCAGGAGAAACGATTCCTTGAAACTGTTCTGCTGTGCGTTCGTTCACCTAAGAGAGTTGAATCTATGTTGAGATTCAGCGAGTCAGAAACACGTTTCTACTAGGAGCTGCGTTGGGATATTCCCGAGTGAAAGGGACCATAGGCTGTACAGAGAAATATCTGCTTCTAAAACCAAAACGGAGCTATGTAACTGAATGTTTGTCAATGTGTGCATTCAACTGACAGAGTTAAACTCACGTGTGGATTCAGCGGTTTGCAAACCCTTTCTGTGCAGAATCCCAAAACCGGTATTTCCAGCCCAATGCCGGCATACGTACTAAACAGCAGGAAACTTCGTCTAAAACTCAGGAGAAACGTTTCCTTGAAACTGCTCTGCTGTGCGTTCGTTCACCTAAGAGAGTTGAATCTATGTTGAGATTCAGCGAGTCAGAAACACGTTTCTTCTAGGAGCTGCGTTGGGATATTCCCGAGTGAAGGGGACCATAGGCTGTACAGAGAAATATCTGCTTCTAGAACCAAAACGGAGCTATCTAACTGAATGGTTGTCAATGTGCGCATTCAACTGAGAGAGTTAAACTCACGTGTGGATTCAGCGGTTTGCCAACCCTTTCTGTGCAGAATCCCAAAACCGGTATTTCCAGCCCAATGCCGGCATACGTACTAAACAGCAGGAAACTTCGTCTAAAACTCAGGAGAAACGTTTCCTTGAAACTGTTCTGCTGTGCGTTCGTTCACCTAAGAGAGTTGAATCTATGTTGAGATTCAGCGAGTCAGAAACACGTTTCTACTAGGAGCTGCGTTGGGATATTCCCGAGTGAAGGGGACCATAGGCTGTACAGAGAAATATCTGCTTCTAAAACCAAAACGGAGCTATCTAACTGAATGGTTGTCAATGTGTGCATTCAACTGACAGAGGTAAACTCATGTGTGGATTCAGCGGTTTGCAAACCCTTTCTGTGCAGAATCCCAAAACCGGTATTTCCAGCCCAATGCCGGCATACGTACTAAACAGCAGGAAACTTCGTCTAAAACTCAGGAGAAACGTTTCCTTGAAACTGCTCTGCTGTGCGTTCGTTCACCTAAGAGAGTTGAATCTATGTTGAGATTCAGCGAGTCAGAAACACGTTTCTTCTAGGAGCTGCGTTGGGATATTCCCGAGTGAAAGGGACCATAGGCTGTACAGAGAAATATCTGCTTCTAAAGTCATAACGGAGCTATCTAACTGAATGGTTGTCAATGTGTGCATTCAACTGACAGAGTTAAACTCATGTGTGGATTCAGCGGATTGCCAACCCTTTCTGTGCAGAATCCCAAAACCGGTATTTCCAGCCCAATGCCGGCATACGTACTAAACAGCAGGAAACTTCGCCTAAAACTCAGGAGAAACGTTTCCTTGAAACTGCTCTGCTGTGCGTTCGTTCCCCTAAGAGAGTTGAATCTATGTTGAGATTCAGCGAGTCAGAAACACGTTTCTTCTAGGAGCTGCGTTGGGATATTCCCGAGTGAAGGGGAACATAGGCTGTACAGAGAAATATCTGCTTCTAGAACCAAAACGGAGCTATCTAACTGAATGGTTGTCAATGTGCGCATTCAACTGACACAGTTAAACTCACTTGTGGATTCAGCGGTTTGCAAACCCTTTCTGTGCAGAATCCCAAAACCGGTATTTCCAGCCCAATGCCGGCATACGTACGAAACAGCAGGAAACTTCGTCTAAAACTCAGGAGAAACGTTTCCTTGAAACTGCTCTGCTGTGCGTTCGCTCACCTAAGAGAGTTGAATCTATGTTTAGATTCAGCGAGTCACAAACACGTTTCTTCTAGGAGCTGCGTTAGGATATTCCCGAGTGAAAGGGACCATAGGCTGTACAGAGAAATATCTGCTTCTAAAGCCACAACGGAGCTATCTAACTGAATGGTTGTCAATGTGTGCATTCAACTGACAGAGTTAAACTCACGTGTTGATTCAGCGGATTGCCAACCCTTTCTGTGCAGAATCCCAAAACCGGTATTTCCAGCCCAATGCCGGCATACGTACTAAACAGCAGGAAACTTCGTCTAAAACTCAGGAGAAACGTTTCCTTGAAACTGCTCTGCTGTGCGTTCGTTCACCTAAGAGAGTTGAATCTATGTTGAGATTCAGCGAGTCAGAAACACGTTTCTTCTAGGAGCTGCGTTGGGATATTCCCGAGTGAATGGGACCATAGGCTGTACAGAGAAATATCTGCTTCTAAAACCACAACGGAGCTATCTAACTGAATGGTTGTCAATTTGTGCATTCAACTGACAGAGTTAAACTCACGTGTGGATTCAGCGGTTTG
Source organism: Aotus nancymaae (assembly GCF_030222135.1). NCBI lineage: Eukaryota > Metazoa > Chordata > Mammalia > Primates > Aotidae > Aotus > Aotus nancymaae. The sequence continues at coordinate 340,844 of NW_026988514.1, read as the reverse complement.
CCAACCCTTTCTGTGCAGAATCCCAAAACCGGTATTTCCAGCCCAATGCCGGCATACGTACTAAACAGCAGGAAACTTCGTCTAAAACTCAGGAGAAACGTTTCCTTGAAACTCTTCTGCTGTGCGTTCGTTCACCTAAGAGAGTTGAATCTATGTTGAGATTCAGCGAGTCAGAAACACGTTTCTTCTAGGAGCTGCGTTGGGATATTCCCGAGTGAATGGGACCATAGGCTGTACAGAGAAATATCTGCTTCTAAAACCACAACGGAGCTATCTAACTGAATGGTTGTCAATTTGTGCATTCAACTGACAGAGTTAAACTCACGTGTGGATTCAGCGGTTTGCCAACCCTTTCTGTGCAGAATCCCAAAACCGGTATTTCCAGCCCAATGCCGGCATACGTACTAAGCAGCAGGAAACTTCGTCTAAAACTCAGGAGAAACGTTTCCTTGAAACTGTTCTGCTGTGCGTTCGTTCACCTAAGAGAGTTGAATCTATGTTGAGATTCAGCGAGTCAGAAACACGTTTCTTCTAGGAGCTGCGTTGGGATATTCCCGAGTGAAGGGGACCATAGGCTGTACAGAGAAATATCTGCTTCTAAAACCAAAACGGAGGTATCTAACTGAATGGTTGTCAATGTGTGCATTCAACTGACAGAGTTAAACTCACGTGTTTATTCAGCGGTTTGCAAACCCTTTCTGTGCAGAATCCCAAAACCGGTATTTCCAGCCCAATGCCGGCATACGTACTAAACAGCAGGAAACTTCGTCTAAAACTCAGGAGAAACGTTTCCTTGAAACTGCTCTGCTGTGCGTTCGTTCACCTTAGAGAGTTGAATCTATGTTGAGATTCAGCGAGTCAGAAACACGTTTCTTCTAGGAGCTGCGTTGGGATATTCCCGAGTGAATGGGACCATAGGCTGTACAGAGAAATATCTGCTTCTAGAACCAAAACGGAGCTATCTAACTGAATGGTTGTCAATGTGCGCATTCAACTGACAGAGTTAAACTCACGTGTTGATTCAGCGGATTGCCAACCCTTTCTGTGCAGAATCCCAAAACCGGTATTTCCAGCCCAATGCCGGCATACGTACTAAACAGCAGGAAACTTCGTCTAAAACTCAGGAGAAACGTTTCCTTGAAACTGCTCTGCTGTGCGTTCGTTCACCTAAGAGAGTTGAATCTATGTTGAGATTCAGCGAGTCAGAAACACGTTTCTTCTAGGAGCTGCGTTGGGATATTCCCGAGTGAATGGGACCATAGGCTGTACAGAGAAATATCTGCTTCGAAAACCAAAACGGAGCTATCTAACTGAATGGTTGTCAATTTGTGCATTCAACTGACAGAGTTAAACTCACGTGTGGATTCAGCGGTTTGCCAACCCTTTCTGTGCAGAATCCCAAAACCAGTATTTCCAGCCCAATGCCGGCATACGTACTAAACAGCAGGAAACTTCGTCTAAAACTCAGGAGAAACGATTCCTTGAAACTGATCTGCTGTGCGTTCGTTCACCTAAGAGAGTTGAATCTATGTTGAGATTCAGCGAGTCAGAAACACGTTTCTACTAGGAGCTGCGTTGGGATATTCCCGAGTGAAGGGGACCATAGGCTGTACAGAGAAATATCTGCTTCTAAAACCAAAACGGAGCTATCTAACTGAATGGTTGTCAATGTGTGCATTCAACTGACAGAGTTAAACTCACGTGTGGATTCAGCGGTTTGCAAACCCTTTCTGTGCAGAATCCCAAAACCGGTATTTCCAGCCCAATGCCGGCATACGTACTAAACAGCAGGAAACTTCGTCTAAAACTCAGGAGAAAGGTTTCCTTGAAACTGCTTTGCTGTGCGTTCGTTCACCTAAGAGAGTTGAATCTATGTTGAGATTCAGCGAGTCAGAAACACGTTTCTTCTAGGAGCTGCGTTGGGATATTCCCGAGTGAAGGGGACCATACGCTGTACAGAGAAATATCTGCTTCTAGAACCAAAACGGAGCTATCTAACTGAATGGTTGTCAATGTGTGCATTCAACTGACAGAGTTAAACTCACGTGTTGATTCAGCGGATTGCCAACCCTTTCTGTGCAGAATCCCAAAACCGGTATTTCCAGCCCAATGCCGGCATACGTACTAAACAGCAGGAAACTTCGTCTAAAACTCAGGAGAAACGTTTCCTTGAAACTGCTCTGCTGTGCGTTCGTTCACCTAAGAGAGTTGAATCTATGTTGAGATTCAGCGAGTCAGAAACACGTTTCTTCTAGGAGCTGCGTTGGGATATTCCCGAGTGAATGGGACCATAGGCTGTACAGAGAAATATCTGCTTCTAAAACCACAACGGAGCTATCTAACTGAATGGTTGTCAATTTGTGCATTCAACTGACAGAGTTAAACTCACGTGTGGATTCAGCGGTTTGCCAACACTTTCTGTGCAGAATCCCAAAACCGGTATTTCCAGCCCAATGCCGGCATACGTACTAAACAGCAGGAAACTTCGTCTAAAACTCAGGAGAAACGTTTCCTTGAAACTCTTCTGCTGTGCGTTCGTTCACCTAAGAGAGTTGAATCTATGTTGAGATTCAGCGAGTCAGAAACACGTTTCTTCTAGGAGCTGCGTTGGGATATTCCCGAGTGAATGGGACCATAGGCTGTACAGAGAAATATCTGCTTCTAAAACCACAACGGAGCTATCTAACTGAATGGTTGTCAATTTGTGCATTCAACTGACAGAGTTAAACTCACGTGTGGATTCAGCGGTTTGCCAACCCTTTCTGTGCAGAATCCCAAAACCGGTATTTCCAGCCCAATGCCGGCATACGTACTAAGCAGCAGGAAACTTCGTCTAAAACTCAGGAGAAACGTTTCCTTGAAACTGTTCTGCTGTGCGTTCGTTCACCTAAGAGAGTTGAATCTATGTTGAGATTCAGCGAGTCAGAAACACGTTTCTTCTAGGAGCTGCGTTGGGATATTCCCGAGTGAAGGGGACCATAGGCTGTACAGAGAAATATCTGCTTCTAAAACCAAAACGGAGGTATCTAACTGAATGGTTGTCAATGTGTGCATTCAACTGACAGAGTTAAACTCACGTGTTTATTCAGCGGTTTGCAAACCCTTTCTGTGCAGAATCCCAAAACCGGTATTTCCAGCCCAATGCCGGCATACGTACTAAACAGCAGGAAACTTCGTCTAAAACTCAGGAGAAACGTTTCCTTGAAACTGCTCTGCTGTGCGTTCGTTCACCTTAGAGAGTTGAATCTATGTTGAGATTCAGCGAGTCAGAAACACGTTTCTTCTAGGAGCTGCGTTGGGATATTCCCGAGTGAATGGGACCATAGGCTGTACAGAGAAATATCTGCTTCTAGAACCAAAACGGAGCTATCTAACTGAATGGTTGTCAATGTGCGCATTCAACTGACAGAGTTAAACTCACGTGTTGATTCAGCGGATTGCCAACCCTTTCTGTGCAGAATCCCAAAACCGGTATTTCCAGCCCAATGCCGGCATACGTACTAAACAGCAGGAAACTTCGTCTAAAACTCAGGAGAAACGTTTCCTTGAAACTGCTCTGCTGTGCGTTCGTTCACCTAAGAGAGTTGAATCTATGTTGAGATTCAGCGAGTCAGAAACACGTTTCTTCTAGGAGCTGCGTTGGGATATTCCCGAGTGAATGGGACCATAGGCTGTACAGAGAAATATCTGCTTCGAAAACCAAAACGGAGCTATCTAACTGAATGGTTGTCAATTTGTGCATTCAACTGACAGAGTTAAACTCACGTGTGGATTCAGCGGTTTGCCAACCCTTTCTGTGCAGAATCCCAAAACCGGTATTTCCAGCCCAATGCCGGCATACGTACTAATCAGCAGGAAACTTCGTCTAAAACTCAGGAGAAACGATTCCTTGAAACTGATCTGCTGTGCGTTCGTTCACCTAAGAGAGTTGAATCTATGTTGAGATTCAGCGAGTCAGAAACACGTTTCTACTAGGAGCTGCGTTGGGATATTCCCGAGTGAAGGGGACCATAGGCTGTACAGAGAAATATCTGCTTCTAAAACCAAAACGGAGCTATCTAACTGAATGGTTGTCAATGTGTGCATTCAACTGACAGAGTTAAACTCACGTGTGGATTCAGCGGTTTGCAAACCCTTTCTGTGCAGAATCCCAAAACCGGTATTTCCAGCCCAATGCCGGCATACGTACTAAACAGCAGGAAACTTCGTCTAAAACTCAGGAGAAACGTTTCCTTGAAACTGCTCTGCTGTGCGTTCGTTCACCTAAGAGAGTTGAATCTATGTTGAGATTCAGCGAGTCAGAAACACGTTTCTTCTAGGAGCTGCGTTGGGATATTCCCGAGTGAAGGGGACCATACGCTGTACAGAGAAATATCCGCTTCTAGAACCAAAACGGAGCTATCTAACTGAATGGTTGTCAATGTGCGCATTCTACTGAGAGAGTTAAACTCACGTGTGGATTCAGCGGTTTGCCAACCCTTTCTGTGCAGAATCCCAAAACCGGTATTTCCAGCCCAATGCCGGCATACGTACTAAACAGCAGGAAACTTCGTCTAAAACTCAGGAGAAACGTTTCCTTGAAACTGTTCTGCTGTGCGTTCGTTCACCTAAGAGAGTTGAATCTATGTTGAGATTCAGCGAGTCAGAAACACGTTTCTACTAGGAGCTGCGTTGGGATATTCTCGAGTGAAGGGGACCGTAGGCTGTACAGAGAAATATCTGCTTCTAAAACCAAAACGGAGCTATCTAACTGAATGGTTGTCAATGTGTGCATTCAACTGACAGAGTTAAACTCATGTGTGGATTCAGCGGATTGCCAACCCTTTCTGTGCAGAATCCCAAAACCGGTATTTCCAGCCCAATGCCGGCATACGTACTAAACAGCAGGAAACTTCGTCTAAAACTCAGGAGAAACGTTTCCTTGAAACTGCTCTGCTGTGCGTTCGTTCACCTAAGAGAGTTGAATCTATGTTGAGATTCAGCGAGTCAGAAACACGTTTCTTCTAGGAGCTGCGTTGGGATATTCCCGAGTGAAAGGGACCATAGGCTGTACAGAGAAATATCTGCTTCTAAAGTCATAACGGAGCTATCTAACTGAATGGTTGTCAATGTGTGCATTCAACTGACAGAGTTAAACTCATGTGTGGATTCAGCGGATTGCCAACCCTTTCTGTGCAGAATCCCAAAACCGGTATTTCCAGCCCAATGCCGGCATACGTACTAAAGAGCAGGAAACTTCGCCTAAAACTCAGGAGAAACGTTTCCTTGAAACTGCTCTGCTGTGCGTTCGTTCACCTAAGAGAGCTGAATCTATGTTGAGATTCAGCGAGTCAGAAACACGTTTCTTCTAGGAGCTGCGTTGGGATATTCCCGAGTGAAGGGGACCATAGGCTGTACAGAGAAATATCTGCTTCTAAAACCAAAACGGAGCTATCTAACTGAATGGTTGTCAATGTGTGCATTCAACTGACAGAGTTAAACTCACGTGTGGATTCAGCGGATTGCCAACCCTTTCTGTGCAGAATCCCAAAACCGGTATTTCCAGCCCAATGACGGCATACGTACTAAACAGCAGGAAACTTCGTCTAAAACTCAGGAGAAACGTTTCCTTGAAACTGCTCTGCTGTGCGTTCGTTCACCTAAGAGAGTTGAATCTATGTTGAGATTCAGCGAGTCAGAAACACGTTTCTTCTAGGAGCTGCGTTGGGATATTCCCGAGTGAATGGGACCATAGGCTGTACAGAGAAATATCTGCTTCTAAAACCACAACGGAGCTATCTAACTGAATGGTTGTCAATTTGTGCATTCAACTGACAGAGTTAAACTCACGTGTGGATTCAGCGGTTTGCCAACCCTTTCTGTGCAGAATCCCAAAACCGGTATTTCCAGCCCAATGCCGGCATACGTACTAAACAGCAGGAAACTTCGTCTAAAACTCAGGAGAAACGTTTCCTTGAAACTCTTCTGCTGTGCGTTCGTTCACCTAAGAGAGTTGAATCTATGTTGAGATTCAGCGAGTCAGAAACACGTTTCTTCTAGGAGCTGCGTTGGGATATTCCCGAGTGAATGGGACCATAGGCTGTACAGAGAAATATCTGCTTCTAAAACCACAACGGAGCACTCTAACTGAATGGTTGTCAATTTGTGCATTCAACTGACAGAGTTAAACTCACGTGTGGATTCAGCGGTTTGCCAACCCTTTCTGTGCAGAATCCCAACACCGGTATTTCCAGCCCAATGCTGGCATACGTACTAAGCAGCAGGAAACTTCGTCTAAAACTCAGGAGAAACGTTTCCTTGAAACTGTTCTGCTGTGCGTTCGTTCACCTAAGAGAGTTGAATCAATGTTGAGATTCAGCGAGTCAGAAACACGTTTCTTCTAGGAGCTGCGTTGGGATATTCCCGAGTGAAGGGGACCATAGGCTGTACAGAGAAATATCTGCTTCTAAAACCAAAACGGAGGTATCTAACTGAATGGTTGTCAATGTGTGCATTCAACTGACAGAGTTAAACTCACGTGTGGATTCAGCGGTTTGCAAACCCTTTCTGTGCAGAATCCCAAAACCGGTATTTCCAGCCCAATGCCGGCATACGTACTAAACAGCAGGAAACTTCGTCTAAAACTCAGGAGAAACGTTTCCTTGAAACTGCTCTGCTGTGCGTTCGTTCACCTAAGAGAGTTGAATCTATGTTGAGATTCAGCGAATCAGAAACACGTTTCTTCTAGGAGCTGCGTTGGGATATTCCCGAGTGAATGGGACCATAGGCTGTACAGAGAAATATCTGCTTCTAGAACCAAAACGGAGCTATCTAACTGAATGGTTGTCAATGTGCGCATTCAACTGACAGAGTTAAACTCACGTGTTGATTCAGCGGATTGCCAACCCTTTCTGTGCAGAATCCCAAAACCGGTATTTCCAGCCCAATGCCGGCATACGTACTAAACAGCAGGAAACTTCGTCTAAAACTCAGGAGAAACGTTTCCTTGAAACTGCTCTGCTGTGCGTTCGTTCACCTAAGAGAGTTGAATCTATGTTGAGATTCAGCGAGTCAGAAACACGTTTCTTCTAGGAGCTGCGTTGGGATATTCCCGAGTGAATGGGACCATAGGCTGTACAGAGAAATATCTGCTTCGAACACCAAAACGGAGCTATCTAACTGAATGGTTGTCAATTTGTGCATTCAACTGACAGAGTTAAACTCACGTGTGGATTCAGCGGTTTGCCAACCCTTTCTGTGCAGAATCCCAAAACCGGTATTTCCAGCCCAATGCCGGCATACGTACTAAACAGCAGGAAACTTCGTCTAAAACTCACGAGAAACGTTTCCTTGAAACTGCTCTGCTGTGCGTTCGTTCACCTAAGAGAGTTGAATCTATGTTGAGATTCAGCGAGGCAGAAACACGTTTCTTCTAGGAGCTGCGTTGGGATATTCCCGAGTGAATGGGACCATAGGCTGTACAGAGAAATATCTGCTTCTAGAACCAAAACGGAGCTATCTAACTGAATGGTTGTCAATGTGCGCATTCAACTGACAGAGTTAAACGCACGTGTGGATTCAGCGGTTTGCCAACCCTTTCTATGCAGAATCCCAAAACCGGTATTTCCAGCCCAATGCCGGCATACGTACTAAACAGCAGGAAACTTCGTCTAAAACTCAGGAGAAACGTTTCCTTGAAACTGCTCTGCTGTGCGTTCGTTCACCTAAGAGAGTTGAATCTATGTTGAGATTCAGCGAGTCAGAAACACGTTTCTTCTAGGAGCTGCGTTGGGATATTCCCGAGTGAAGGGGACCATAGGCTGTACAGAGAAATATCTGCTTCTAGAACCAAAACGGAGCTATCTAACTGAATGGTTGTCAATGTGCGCATTCAACTGAGAGAGTTAAACTCACGTGTGGATTCAGCGGTTTGCCAACCCTTTCTGTGCAGAATCCCAAAACCGGTATTTCCAGCCCAATGCCGGCATACGTACTAAACAGCAGGAAACTTCGTCTAAAACTCAGGAGAAACGTTTCCTTGAAACTGCTCTGCTGTGCGTTCGTTCACCTAAGAGAGATGAATCTATGTTGAGATTCAGCGAGTCAGAAACGCGTTTCTTCTAGGAGCTGCGTTGGGATATTCCCGAGTGAATGGGACCATAGGCTGTACAGACAAATATCTGCTTCTAAAACCAAAACGGAGCTATCTAACTGAATGGTTGTCAATTTGTGCATTCAACTGACAGAGTTAAACTCACGTGTGGATTCCGCGGTTTGCCAACCCTTTCTGTGCAGAATCCCAAAACCGGTATTTCCAGCCCAATGCCGGCATACGTACTAAACAGCAGGAAACTTCGTCTAAAACTCAGGAGAAACGTTTCCTTGAAACTGTTCTGCTGTGCGTTCGTTCACCTAAGAGAGTTGAATCTATGTTGAGATTCAGCGAGTCAGAAACACGTTTCTACTAGGAGCTGCGTTGGGATATTCCCGAGTGAAGGGGACCGTAGGCTGTACAGAGAAATATCTGCTTCTAAAACCAAAACGGAGCTATCTAACTGAATGGTTGTCAATGTGTGCATTCAACTGACAGAGTTAAACTCACGTGTGGATTCAGCGGTTTGCAAACCCTTTCTGTGCAGAATCCCAAAACCGGTATTTCCAGCCCAATGCCGGCATACGTACTAAACAGCAGGAAACTTCGTCTAAAACTCAGGAGAAACGTTTCCTTGAAACTGCTCTGCTGTGCGTTCGTTCACCTAAGAGAGTTGAATCTATGTTGAGATTCAGCGAGTCAGAAACACGTTTCTTCTAGGAGCTGCGTTGGGATATTCCCGAGTGAAAGGGACCATAGGCTGTACAGAGAAATATCTGCTTCTAAAGCCACAACGGAGCTATCTAACTGAATGGTTGTCAATGTGTGCATTCAACTGACAGAGTTAAACTCATGTGTGGATTCAGCGGATTGCCAACCCTTTCTGTGCAGAATCCCAAAACCGGTATTTCCAGCCCAATGCCGGCATACGTACTAAACAGCAGGAAACTTCGCCTAAAACTCAGGAGAAACGTTTCCTTGAAACTGCTCTGCTGTGCGTTCGTTCACCTAAGAGAGTTGAATCTATGTTGAGATTCAGCGAGTCAGAAACACGTTTCTTCTAGGAGCTGCGTTGGGATATTCCCGAGTGAAGGGGACCATAGGCTGTACAGAGAAATATCTGCTTCTAAAACCAAAACGGAGCTATCTAACTGAATGGTTGTCAATGTGTGCATTCAACTGACAGAGTTAAACTCACGTGTGGATTCAGCGGTTTGCCAACCCTTTCTGTGCAGAATCCCAAAACCGGTATTTCCAGCCCAATGCCGGCATACGTACTAAACAGCAGGAAACTTCGTCTAAAACTCAGGAGAAACGTTTCCTTGAAACTGCTCTGCTGTGCGTTCGTTCACCTAAGAGAGTTGAATCTATGTTGAGATTCAGCGAGTCAGAAACACGTTTCTTCTAGGAGCTGCGTTGGGATATTCCCGAGTGAATGGGACCATAGGCTGTACAGAGAAATATCTGCTTCTAAAACCACAACGGAGCTATCTAAATGAATGGTTGTCAATTTGTGCATTCAACTGACAGAGTTAAACTCACGTGTGGATTCAGCGGTTTGCCAACCCTTTCTGTGCAGAATCCCAAAACCGGTATTTCCAGCCCAATGCCGGCATACGTACTAAACAGCAGGAAACTTCGCCTAAAACTCAGGAGAAACGTTTCCTTGAAACTGCTCTGCTGTGCGTTCGTTCACCTAAGAGAGTTGAATCTATGTTGAGATTCAGCGAGTCAGAAACACGTTTCTTCTAGGAGCTGCGTTGGGATATTCCCGAGTGAAGGGGACCATAGGCTGTACAGAGAAATATCTGCTTCTAAAAACAAAACGGAGCTATCTAACTGAATGGTTGTCAATGTGTGCATTCAACTGACAGAGTTAAACTCACGTGTGGATTGAGCGGTTTGCCAACCCTTTCTGTGCAGAATCCCAAAACCGGTATTTCCAGCCCAATGGCGGCATACGTACTAAACAGCAGGAATCTTCGTCTAAAACTCAGGAGAAACGTTTCCTTGAAACTGCTGTGCTGTCCGTTCGTTCACCTAAGAGAGTTGAATCTATTTTGAGATTCAGCGAGTCAGAAACACGTTTCTTCTAGGAGCTGCGTTGGGATATTCCCGAGTGAAGGGGACCATAGGCTGTACAGAGAAATATCTGCTTCTAGAACCAAAACGGAGCTATCTAACTGAATGGTTGTCAATGTGCGCATTCAACTGAGAGAGTTAAACTCACGTGTGGATTCAGCGGTTTGCCAACCCTTTCTGTGCAGAATCCCAAAACCGGTATTTCCAGCCCAATGCCGGCATACGTACTAAACAGCAGGAAACTTCGTCTAAAACTCAGGAGAAACGTTTCCTTGAAACTGCTGTGCTGTGCGTTCGTTCACCTAAGAGAGTTGAATCTATGTTGAGATTCAGCGAGTCAGAAACACGTTTCTTCTAGGAGCTGCGTTGGGATATTCCCGAGTGAAGGGTACCATAGGCTGTACAGAGAAATATCTGCTTCTAGAACCAAAACGGAGCTATCTAACTGAATGTTTGTCAATGTGCGCATTCAACTGAAAGAGTTAAATTCACTTGTTGATTCAGCGGATTGCCAACCCTTTCTGTGCAGAATCCCAAAACCGGTATTTCCAGCCCAATGCCGGCATACGTACTAAACAGCAGGAAACTTCGTCTAAAACTCAGGAGAAACGTTTCCTTGAAACTGCTCTGCTGTGCGTTCGTTCACCTAAGAGAGTTGAATCTATGTTGAGATTCAGCGAGGCAGAAACACGTTTCTTCTAGGAGCTGCGTTGGGATATTCCCGAGTGAATGGGACCATATGCTGTACAGAGAAATATCTGCTTCTAAACCCAAAACGGACCTATCTAACTGAATGGTTGTCAATGTGTGCATTCAACTGACAGAGTTAAACTCACGTGTGGATTGAGCGGTTTGTCAACCCTTTCTGTGCAGAATCCCAAAACCGGTATTTCCAGCCCAATGCCGGCATACGTACTAAACAGCAGGAAACTTCGTCTAAAACTCAGTAGAAACGTTTCCTTGAAATTGCTGTGCTGTGCGTTCGTTCACCTAAGAGAGTTGAATCTATGTTGAGATTCAGCGAGTCAGAAACGCGTTTCTTCTAGGAGCTGCGTTGGGATATTCCCGAGTGAAGGGGACCATAGGCTGTACAGAGAAATATCTGCTTCTAGAACCAAAACGGAGCTATCTAACTGAATGGTTGTCAATGTACGCATTCAACTGACAGAGTTAAACGCACGTGTGGATTCAGCGGTTTGCCAACCCTTTCTATGCAGAATCCCAAAACCGGTATTTCCAGCCCAATGCCGGCATACGTACTAAACAGCAGGAAACTTCGTCTAAAACTCAGGAGAAACGTTTCCTTGAAACTGCTGTGCTGTGCGTTCGTTCACCTAAGAGAGTTGAATCTATGTTGAGATTCAGCGAGTCAGAAACACGTTTCTTCTAGGAGCTGCGTTGGGATATTCCCGAGTGAAGGGGACCATAGGCTGTACAGAGAAATATCTGCTTCTAGAACCAAAACGGAGCTATCTAACTGAATGGTTGTCAATGTGCGCATTCAACTGAGAGAGTTAAACTCACGTGTGGATTCAGCGGTTTGCCAACCCTTTCTGTGCAGAATCCCAAAACCGGTATTTCCAGCCCAATGCCGGCATACGTACTAAACAGCAGGAAACTTCGTCTAAAACTCAGGAGAAAAGTTTCCTTGAAAATGCTCTGCTGTGCGTTCGTTCACCTAAGAGAGTTGAATCTATGTTGAGATTCAGTGAGTCAGAAACACGTTTCTTCTAGGAGCTGCGTTGGGATATTCCCGAGTGAACGGGACCATAGGCTGTACAGACAAATATCTGCTTCTAAAACCAAAACGGAGCTATCTAACTGAATGGTTGTCAATTTGTGCATTCAACTGACAGAGTTAAACTCACGTGTGGATTCCGCGGTTTGCCAACCCTTTCTGTGCAGAATCCCAAAACCGGTATTTCCAGCCCAATGCCGGCATACGTACTAAACAGCAGGAAACTTCGTCTAAAACTCAGGAGAAACGTTTCCTTGAAACTGTTCTGCTGTGCGTTCGTTCACCTAAGAGAGTTGAATCTATGTTGAGATTCAGCGAGTCAGAAACACGTTTCTCCTAGGAGCTGCGTTGGGATATTCCCGAGTGAAGGGGACCATAGGCTGTACAGAGAAATATCTGCTTCTAAAACCAAAACGGAGCTATCTAACTGAATGGTTGTCAATGTGTGCATTCAACTGACAGAGTTAAACTCACGTGTGGATTCAGCGGTTTGCAAACCCTTTCTGTGCAGAATCCCAAAACCGGTATTTCCAGCCCAATGCCGGCATACGTACTAAACAGCAGGAAACTTCGTCTAAAACTCAGGAGAAACGTTTCCTTGAAACTGCTCTGCTGTGCGTGCGTTCACCTAAGAGAGTTGAATCTATGTTGAGATTCAGCGAGTCAGAAACACGTTTCTTCTAGGAGCTGCGTTGGGATATTCCCGAGTGAAAGGGACCATAGGCTGTACAGAGAAATATCTGCTTCTAAAGCCACAACGGAGCTATCTAACTGAATGGTTGTCAATGTGTGCATTCAACTGACAGAGTTAAACTCATGTGTGGATTCAGCGGATTGCCAACCCTTTCTGTGCAGAATCCCAAAACCGGTATTTCCAGCCCAATGCCGGCATACGTACTAAACAGCAGGAAACTTCGCCTAAAACTCAGGAGAAACGTTTCCTTGAAACTGCTCTGCTGTGCGTTCGTTCACCTAAGAGAGTTGAATCTATGTTGAGATTCAGCGAGTCAGAAACACGTTTCTTCTAGGAGCTGCGTTGGGATATTCCCGAGTGAAGGGGACCATAGGCTGTACAGACAAATATCTGCTTCTAAAACCAAAACGGAGCTATCTAACTGAATGGTTGTCAATGTGTGCATTCAACTGACAGAGTTAAACTCACGTGTGGATTCCGCGGTTTGCCAACCCTTTCTGTGCAGAATCCCAAAACCGGTATTTCCAGCCCAATGCCGGCATACGTACTAAACAGCAGGAAACTTCGTCTAAAACTCAGGAGAAACGTTTCCTTGAAACTGTTCTGCTGTGCGTTCGTTCACCTAAGAGAGTTGAATCTATGTTGAGATTCAGCGAGTCAGAAACACGTTTCTTCTAGGAGCTGCGTTGGGATATTCCCGAGTGAAGGGGACCATAGGCTGTACAGAGAAATATCTGCTTCTAAAACCAAAACGGAGCTATCTAACTGAATGGTTGTCAATGTGTGCATTCAACTGACAGAGTTAAACTCACGTGTGGATTCAGCGGTTTGCAAACCCTTTCTGTGCAGAATCCCAAAACCGGTATTTCCAGCCCAATGCCGGCATACGTACTAAACAGCAGGAAACTTCGTCTTAAACTCAGGAGAAACGTTTCCTTGAAACTGCTCTGCTGTACGTTCGTTCACCTAAGAGAGTTGAATCTATGTTGAGATTCAGCGAGTCAGAAACACGTTTCTTCTAGGAGCTGCGTTGGGATATTCCCGAGTGAAAGGGACCATAGGCTGTACAGAGAAATATCTGCTTCTAAAGCCACAACGGAGCTATCTAACTGAATGGTTGTCAATGTGTGCATTCAACTGACAGAGTTAAACTCATGTGTGGATTCAGCGGATTGCCAACCCTTTCTGTGCAGAATCCCAAAACCGGTATTTCCAGCCCAATGCCGGCATACGTACTAAACAGCAGGAAACTTCGCCTAAAACTCAGGAGAAACGTTTCCTTGAAACTGCTCTGCTGTGCGTTCGTTCACCTAAGAGAGTTGAATCTATGTTGAGATTCAGCGAGTCAGAAACACGTTTCTTCTAGGAGCTGCGTTGGGATATTCCCGAGTGAAGGGGACCATAGGCTGTACAGAGAAATATCTGCTTCTAAAACCAAAACGGAGCTATCTAACTGAATGGTTGTCAATGTGTGCATTCAACTGACAGAGTTAAACTCACGTGTGGATTTAGCGGTTTGCAAACCCTTTCTGTGCAGAATCCCAAAACCGGTATTTCCAGCCCAATGCCGGCATACGTACTAAACAGCAGGAAACTTCGTCTAAAACTCAGGAGAAACGTTTCCTTGAAACTGCTCTGCTGTGCGTTCGTTCACCTAAGAGAGTTGAATCTATGTTGAGATTCAGCGAGTCAGAAACACGTTTCTTCTAGGAGCTGCGTTGGGATATTCCCGAGTGAAAGGGACCATAGGCTGTACAGAGAAATATCTGCTTCTAAAGCCACAACGGAGCTATCTAACTGAATGGTTGTCAATGTGTGCATTCAACTGACAGAGTTAAACTCATGTGTGGATTCAGCGGATTGCCAACCCTTTCTGTGCAGAATCCCAAAACCGGTATTTCCAGCCCAATGCCGGCATACGTACTAAACAGCAGGAAACTTCGCCTAAAACTCAGGAGAAACGTTTCCTTGAAACTGCTCTGCTGTGCGTTCGTTCACCTAAGAGAGTTGAATCTATGTTGAGATTCAGCGAGTCAGAAACACGTTTCTTCTAGGAGCTGCGTTGGGATATTCCCGAGTGAAGGGGACCATAGGCTGTACAGACAAATATCTGCTTCTAAAACCAAAACGGAGCTATCTAACTGAATGGTTGTCAATGTGTGCATTCAACTGACAGAGTTAAACTCACGTGTGGATTCCGCGGTTTGCCAACCCTTTCTGTGCAGAATCCCAAAACCGGTATTTCCAGCCCAATGCCGGCATACGTACTAAACAGCAGGAAACTTCGTCTAAAACTCAGGAGAAACGTTTCCTTGAAACTGTTCTGCTGTGCGTTCGTTCACCTAAGAGAGTTGAATCTATGTTGAGATTCAGCGAGTCAGAAACACGTTTCTTCTAGGAGCTGCGTTGGGATATTCCCGAGTGAAGGGGACCATAGGCTGTACAGAGAAATATCTGCTTCTAAAACCAAAACGGAGCTATCTAACTGAATGGTTGTCAATGTGTGCATTCAACTGACAGAGTTAAACTCACGTGTGGATTCAGCGGTTTGCAAACCCTTTCTGTGCAGAATCCCAAAACCGGTATTTCCAGCCCAATGCCGGCATACGTACTAAACAGCAGGAAACTTCGTCTTAAACTCAGGAGAAACGTTTCCTTGAAACTGCTCTGCTGTACGTTCGTTCACCTAAGAGAGTTGAATCTATGTTGAGATTCAGCGAGTCAGAAACACGTTTCTTCTAGGAGCTGCGTTGGGATATTCCCGAGTGAAAGGGACCATAGGCTGTACAGAGAAATATCTGCTTCTAAAGCCACAACGGAGCTATCTAACTGAATGGTTGTCAATGTGTGCATTCAACTGACAGAGTTAAACTCATGTGTGGATTCAGCGGATTGCCAACCCTTTCTGTGCAGAATCCCAAAACCGGTATTTCCAGCCCAATGCCGGCATACGTACTAAACAGCAGGAAACTTCGCCTAAAACTCAGGAGAAACGTTTCCTTGAAACTGCTCTGCTGTGCGTTCGTTCACCTAAGAGAGTTGAATCTATGTTGAGATTCAGCGAGTCAGAAACACGTTTCTTCTAGGAGCTGCGTTGGGATATTCCCGAGTGAAGGGGACCATAGGCTGTACAGAGAAATATCTGCTTCTAAAACCAAAACGGAGCTATCTAACTGAATGGTTGTCAATGTGTGCATTCAACTGACAGAGTTAAACTCACGTGTGGATTCAGCGGTTTGCCAACCCTTTCTGTGCAGAATCCCAAAACCGGTATTTCCAGCCCAATGCCGGCATACGTACTAAACAGCAGGAAACTTCGTCTAAAACTCAGGAGAAACGTTTCCTTGAAACTGCTCTGCTGTGCGTTCGTTCACCTAAGAGAGTTGAATCTATGTTGAGATTCAGCGAGTCAGAAACACGTTTCTCCTAGGAGCTGCGTTGGGATATTCCCGAGTGAATGGGACCATAGGCTGTACAGAGAAATATCTGCTTCTAAAACCAAAACGGAGCTATCTAACTGAATGGTTGTCAATGTGTGCATTCAACTGACAGAGTTAAACTCACGTGTGGATTCGGCGGTTTGCCAACACTTTCTGTGCAGAATCCCAAAACCGGTATTTCCAGCCCAATGCCGGCATACGTACTAAACAGCAGGAAACTTCGTCTAAAACTCAGGAGAAACGTTTCCTTGAAACTGCTCTGCTGTGCGTTCGTTCACCTAAGAGAGTTGGATCTATGTTGAGATTCAGCGAGTCAGAAACACGTTTCTTCTAGGAGCTGCGTTGGGATATTCCCGAGTGAATGGGACCATAGGCTGTACAGAGAAATATCTGCTTCTAAAACCAAAACGGAGCTATCTAACTGAATGGTTGTCAATGTGTGCATTCAATTGACAGAGATAAACTCACGTGTGGATTCAGCGGTTTGCCAACCCTTTCTGTGCAGAATCCCAAAACAGGTATTTCCAGCCCAATGCCGGCATACGTACTAAACAGCAGGAAACTTCGTCTAAAACTCAGGAGAAACGTTTCCTTGAAACTGCTCTGCTGTGCGTTCGTTCACCTAAGAGAGTTGAATCTATGTTGAGATTCAGCGAGTCAGAAACACGTTTCTCCTAGGAGCTGCGTTGGGATATTCCCGAGTGAATGGGACCATAGGCTGTACAGAGAAATATCTGCTTCTAAAACCAAAACGGAGCTATCTAACTGAATGGTTGTCAATGTGTGCATTCAACTGACAGAGTTAAACTCACGTGTTGATTCAGCGGTTTTCCAACCCTTTCTGTGCAGAATCCCAAAACCGGTATTTCCAGCCCAATGCCGGCATACGTACTAAACAGCAGGAAACTTCGTCTAAAACTCAGGAGAAACGTTTCCTTGACACTGCTCTGCTGTGCGTTCGTTCACCTAAGAGAGTTGAATCTATGTTGAGATTCAGCGAGTCAGAAACACGTTTCTTCTAGGAGCTGCGTTGGGATATTCCCGAGTGAAAGGGACCATAGGCTGTACAGAGAAATATCTGCTTCTAAAACCAAAACGGAGCTATCTAACTGAATGGTTGTCAATGTGTGCATTCAACTGACAGAGTTAAACTCACGTGTGGATTCAGCGGTTTGCCAACCCTTTCTGTGCAGAATCCCAAAACCGGTATTTCCAGCCCAATGCCGGCATACGTACTAAACAGCAGGAAACTTCGTCTAAAACTCAGGAGAAACGTTTCCTTGAAACTGCTCTGCTGTGCGTTCGTTCACCTAAGAGAGTTGAATCTATGTTGAGATTCAGCGAGTCAGAAACACGTTTCTTCTAGGAGCTGCGTTGGGATATTCCCGAGTGAATGGGACCATAGGCTGTACAGAGAAATATCTGCTTCTAAAACCAAAACGGAGCTATCTAACTGAATGGTTGTCAATTTGTGCATTCAACTGACAGAGTTAAACTCACGTGTGGATTCAGCGGTTTGCGAACCCTTTCTGTGCAGAATCCCAAAACCGGTATTTCCAGCCCAATGCCGGCATACGAACTAAACAGCAGGAAACTTCGTCTAAAACTCAGGAGAAACGTTTCCTTGAAACTGTTCTGCTGTGCGTTCGTTCACCTAAGAGAGTTGAATCTATGTTGAGATTCAGCGAGTCAGAAACACGTTTCTTCTAGGAGCTGCGTTGGGATATTCCCGAGTGAATGGGACCATAGGCTGTACAGAGAAATATCTGCTTCTAAAACCAAAACGGAGCTATCTAACTGAATGGTTGTCAATGTGTGCATTCAACTGACAGAGTTAAACTCACTTGTGGATTCAGCGGTTTGGAAACCCTTTCTGTGCAGAATCCCAAAACCGGTATTTCCAGCCCAATGCCGGCATACGTACGAAACAGCAGGAAACTTCGTCTAAAACTCAGGAGAAACGTTTCCTTGAAACTGCTGTGCTGTGCGTTCGTTCACCTAAGAGAGTTGAATCTATGTTTAGATTCAGCGAGTCAGAAACACGTTTCTTCTAGGAGCTGCGTTAGGATATTCCCGAGTGAAAGGGACCATAGGCTGTACAGAGAAATATCTGCTTCTAAAGCCACAGCGGAGCTATCTAACTGAATGGTTGTCAATGTGTGCATTCAACTGACAGAGTTAAACTCATGTGTGGATTCAGCGGATTGCCAACCCTTTCTGTGCAGAATCCCAAAACCGGTATTTCCAGCCCAATGCCGGCATACGTACTAAACAGCAGGAAACTTCGCCTAAAACTCAGGAGAAACGTTTCCTTAAATCTGCTCTGCTGTGCGTTCGTTCACCTAAGAGAGTTGAATCTATGTTGAGATTCAGCGAGTCAGAAACACGTTTCTCCTAGGAGCTGCGTTGGGATATTCCCGAGTGAATGGGACCATAGGCTGTACAGAGAAATATCTGCTTCTAAAACCAAAACGGAGCTATCTAACTGAATGGTTGTCAATTTGTGCATTCAACTGACAGAGTTAAACTCACGTGTTGATTCAGCGGTTTTCCAACCCTTTCTGTGCAGAATCCCAAAACCGGTATTTCCAGCCCAATGCCGGCATACGTACGAAACAGCAGGAAACTTCGTCTAAAACTCAGGAGAAACGTTTCCTTGAAACTGCTCTGCTGTGAGTTCGTTCACCTAAGAGAGTTGAATCTATGTTGAGATTCAGCGAGGCAGAAACACGTTTCTCCTAGGAGCTGCGTTGGGATATTCCCGAGTGAAGGGGACCATAGGCTGTACAGAGAAATATCTGCTTCTAGAACCAAAACGGAGCTATCTAACTGAATGGTTGTCAATGTGCGCATTCAACTGACAGAGTTAAACGCACGTGTGGATTCAGCGGTTTGCCAACCCTTTCTATGCAGAATCCTAAAGCCGGTATTTCCAGCCCAATGCCGGCATACGTACTAAACAGCAGGAAACTTCGTCTAAAACTCAGGAGAAACGTTTCCTTGAAACTGCTGTGCTGTGCATTCGTTCACCTAAGAGAGTTGAATCTATGTTGAGATTCAGCGAGTCAGAAACACGTTTCTTCTAGGAGCTGCGTTGGGATATTCCCGAGTGAAGGGGACCATAGGCTGTACAGAGAAATATCTGCTTCTAGAACCAAAACGGAGCTATCTAACTGAATGGTTGTCAATGTGCGCATTCAACTGACAGAGTTAAACTCACGTGTGGATTCAGCGGTTTGCCAACCCTTTCTGTGCAGAATCCCAAAACCGGTATTTCCAGCCCAAAGCCGGCATACGTACTAAACAGCAGGAAACTTCGTCTAAAACTCAGGAGAAAAGTTTCCTTGAAACTGTTCTGCTGTGCGTTCGTTCACCTAAGAGAGTTGAATCTATGTTGAGATTCAGCGAATCAGAAACACGTTTCTTCTAGGAGCTGCGTTGGGATATTCCGGAGTGAATGGGACCATAGGCTGTACAGACAAATATCTGCTTCTAAAACCAAAACGGAGCTATCTAACTGAATGGTTGTCAATTTGTGCATTCAACTGACAGAGTTAAACTCACGTGTGGATTCAGCGGTTTGCCAACCCTTTCTGTGCAGAATCCCAAAACCGGTATTTCCAGCCAAATGCCGGCATACGTACTAAACAGCAGGAAACTTCGTCTAAAACTCAGGAGAAACGTTTCCTTGAAACTGTTCTGCTGTGCGTTCGTTCACCTAAGAGAGTTGAATCTATGTTGAGATTCAGCGAGTCAGAAACACGTTTCTTCTAGGAGCTGCGTTGGGATATTCCCGAGTGAAGGGGACCATAGGCTGTACAGAGAAATATCTGCTTCTAAAACCAAAACGGAGCTATCTAACTGAATGGTTGTCAATGTGTGCATTCAACTGACAGAGTTAAACTCACGTGTGGATTCAGCGGTTTGCAAACCCTTTCTGTGCAGAATCCCAAAACCGGTATTTCCAGCCCAATGCCGGCATACGTACTAAACAGCAGGAAACTTCGTCTAAAACTCAGGAGAAACGTTTCCTTGAAACTGCTCTGCTGTGCGTTCGTTCACCTAAGAGAGTTGAATCTATGTTGAGATTCAGCGAGTCAGAAACACGTTTCTCCTAGGAGCTGCGTTGGGATATTCCCGAGTGAATGGAACCATAGGCTGTACAGAGAAATATCTGCTTCTAAAACCAAAACGGAGCTATCTAACTGAATGGTTGTCAATTTGTGCATTCAACTGACAGAGTTAAACTCACGTGTTGATTCAGCGGTTTTCCAACCCTTTCTGTGCAGAATCCCAAAACCGGTATTTCCAGCCCAATGCCGGCATACGTACTAAACAGCAGGAAACTTCGTCTAAAACTCAGGAGAAACGTTTCCTTGACACTGCTCTGCTGTGCGTTCGTTCACCTAAGAGAGTTGAATCTATGTTGAGATTCAGCGAGTCAGAAACACGTTTCTTCTAGGAGCTGCGTTGGGATATTCCCGAGTGAAAGGGACCATAGGCTGTACAGAGAAATATCTGCTTCTAAAACCAAAACGGAGCTATCTAACTGAATGGTTGTCAATGTGTGCATTCAACTGACAGAGTTAAACTCACGTGTGGATTCAGCGGTTTGCAAACACTTTCTGTGCAGAATCCCAAAACCGGTATTTCCAGCCCAATGCCGGCATACGTACTAAACAGCAGGAAACTTCGTCTAAAACTCAGGAGAAACGTTTCCTTGAAACTGCTCTGCTGTGCGTTCGTTCACCTAAGAGAGTTGAATCTATGTTGAGATTCAGCGAGTCAGAAACACGTTTCTTCTAGGAGCTGCGTTGGGATCTTCCCGAGTGAATGGGACCATAGGCTGTACAGAGAAATATCTGCTTCTAAAACCAAAACGGAGCTATCTAACTGAATGGTTGTCAATGTGTGCATTCAACTGACAGAGTTAAACTCACTTGTGGATTCAGCGGTTTGCAAACCCTTTCTGTGCAGAATCCCAAAACCGGTATTTCCAGCCCAATGCCGGCATACGTACTAAACAGCAGGAAACTTCGCCTAAAACTCAGGAGAAACGTTTCCTTAAATCTGCTCTGCTGTGCGTTCGTTCACCTAAGAGAGGTGAATCTATGTTGAGATTCAGCGAGTCAGAAACACGTTTCTCCTAGGAGCTGCGTTGGGATATTCCCGAGTGAATGGGACCATAGGCTGTACAGAGAAATATCTGCTTCTAAAACCAAAACGGAGCTATCTAACTGAATGGTTGTCAATTTGTGCATTCAACTGACAGAGTTAAACTCACGTGTTGATTCAGCGGTTTTCCAACCCTTTCTGTGCAGAATCCCAAAACCGGTATTTCCAGCCCAATGCCGGCATACGTACTAAACAGCAGGAAACTTCGTCTAAAACTCAGGAGAAACGTTTCCTTGACACTGCTCTGCTGTGCGTTCGTTCACCTAAGAGAGTTGAATCTATGTTGAGATTCAGCGAGTCAGAAACACGTTTCTTCTAGGAGCTGCGTTGGGATATTCCCGAGTGAAAGGGACCATAGGCTGTACAGAGAAATATCTGCTTCTAAAACCAAAACGGAGCTATCTAACTGAATGGTTGTCAATGTGTGCATTCAACTGACAGAGTTAAACTCACGTGTGGATTCAGCGGTTTGCCAACCCTTTCTGTGCAGAATCCCAAAACCGGTATTTCCAGCCCAATGCCGGCATACGTACTAAACAGCAGGAAACTTCGTCTAAAACTCAGGAGAAACGTTTCCTTGAAACTGCTCTGCTGTGCGTTCGTTCACCTAAGAGAGTTGAATCTATGTTGAGATTCAGCGAGTCAGAAACACGTTTCTTCTAGGAGCTGCGTTGGGATATTCCCGAGTGAATGGGACCATAGGCTGTACAGAGAAATATCTGCTTCTAAAACCACAACGGAGCTATCTAACTGAATGGTTGTCAATTTGTGCATTCAACTGACAGAGTTAAACTCACGTGTGGATTCAGCGGTTTGCGAACCCTTTCTGTGCAGAATCCCAAAACCGGTATTTCCAGCCCAATGCCGGCATACGAACTAAACAGCAGGTAACTTCGTCTAAAACTCAGGAGAAACGTTTCCTTGAAACTGTTCTGCTGTGCGTTCGTTCACCTAAGAGAGTTGAATCTATGTTGAGATTCAGCGAGTCAGAAACACGTTTCTTCTAGGAGCTGCGTTAGGATATTCCCGAGTGAAAGGGACCATAGGCTGTACAGAGAAATATCTGCTTCTAAAGCCACAGCGGAGCTATCTAACTGAATGGTTGTCAATGTGTGCATTCAACTGACAGAGTTAAACTCATGTGTGGATTCAGCGGATTGCCAACCCTTTCTGTGCAGAATCCCAAAACCGGTATTTCCAGCCCAATGCCGGCATACGTACTAAACAGCAGGAAACTTCGCCTAAAACTCAGGAGAAACATTTCCTTAAATCTGCTCTGCTGTGCGTTCGTTCACCTAAGAGAGTTGAATCTATGTTGAGATTCAGCGAGTCAGAAACACGTTTCTCCTAGGAGCTGCGTTGGGATATTACCGAGTGAATGGGACCATAGGCTGTACAGAGAAATATCTGCTTCTAAAACCAAAACGGAGCTATCTAACTGAATGGTTGTCAATTTGTGCATTCAACTGACAGAGTTAAACTCACGTGTTGATTCAGCGGTTTTCCAACCCTTTCTGTGCAGAATCCCAAAACCGGTATTTCCAGCCCAATGCCGGCATACGTACGAAACAGCAGGAAACTTCGTCTAAAACTCAGGAGAAACGTTTCCTTGAAACTGCTCTGCTGTGCGTTCGTTCACCTAAGAGAGTTGAATCTATGTTGAGATTCAGCG
Source organism: Aotus nancymaae (assembly GCF_030222135.1). NCBI lineage: Eukaryota > Metazoa > Chordata > Mammalia > Primates > Aotidae > Aotus > Aotus nancymaae. Next base: position 317,972 of record NW_026988514.1, on the reverse strand, counting down.
AGGCAGAAACACGTTTCTCCTAGGAGCTGCGTTGGGATATTCCCGAGTGAAGGGGACCATAGGCTGTACAGAGAAATATCTGCTTCTAGAACCAAAACGGAGCTATCTAACTGAATGGTTGTCAATGTGCGCATTCAACTGACAGAGTTAAACGCACGTGTGGATTCAGCGGTTTGCCAACCCTTTCTATGCAGAATCCTAAAGCCGGTATTTCCAGCCCAATGCCGGCATACGTACTAAACAGCAGGAAACTTCGTCTAAAACTCAGGAGAAACGTTTCCTTGAAACTGCTGTGCTGTGCGTTCGTTCACCTAAGAGAGTTGAATCTATGTTGAGATTCAGCGAGTCAGAAACACGTTTCTTCTAGGAGCTGCGTTGGGATATTCCCGAGTGAAGGGGACCATAGGCTGTACAGAGAAATATCTGCTTCTAGAACCAAAACGGAGCTATCTAACTGAATGGTTGTCAATGTGCGCATTCAACTGACAGAGTTAAACTCACGTGTGGATTCAGCGGTTTGCCAACCCTTTCTGTGCAGAATCCCAAAACCGGTATTTCCAGCCCAATGCCGGCATACGTACTAAACAGCAGGAAACTTCGTCTAAAACTCAGGAGAAACGTTTCCTTGAAACTGTTCTGCTGTGCGTTCGTTCACCTAAGAGAGTTGAATCTATGTTGAGATTCAGCGAATCAGAAACACGTTTCTTCTAGGAGCTGCGTTGGGATATTCCCGAGTGAATGGGACCATAGGCTGTACAGACAAATATCTGCTTCTAAAACCAAAACGGAGCTATCTAACTGAATGGTTGTCAATTTGTGCATTCAACTGACAGAGTTAAACTCACGTGTGGATTCAGCGGTTTGCCAACCCTTTCTGTGCAGAATCCCAAAACCGGTATTTCCAGCCCAATGCCGGCATACGTACTAAACAGCAGGAAACTTCGTCTAAAACTCAGGAGAAACGTTTCCTTGAAACTGCTCTGCTGTGCGTTCGTTCACCTAAGAGAGTTGAATCTATGTTGAGATTCAGCGAGTCAGAAACACGTTTCTCCTAGGAGCTGCGTTGGGATATTCCCGAGTGAATGGGACCATAGGCTGTACAGAGAAATATCTGCTTCTAAAACCAAAACGGAGCTATCTAACTGAATGGTTGTCAATTTGTGCATTCAACTGACAGAGTTAAACTCACGTGTTGATTCAGCGGTTTTCCAACCCTTTCTGTGCAGAATCCCAAAACCGGTATTTCCAGCCCAATGCCGGCATACGTACTAAACAGCAGGAAACTTCGTCTAAAACTCAGGAGAAACGTTTCCTTGACACTGCTCTGCTGTGCGTTCGTTCACCTAAGAGAGTTGAATCTATGTTGAGATTCAGCGAGTCAGAAACACGTTTCTTCTAGGAGCTGCGTTGGGATATTCCCGAGTGAAAGGGACCATAGGCTGTACAGAGAAATATCTGCTTCTAAAACCAAAACGGAGCTATCTAACTGAATGGTTGTCAATGTGTGCATTCAACTGACAGAGTTAAACTCACGTGTGGATTCAGCGGTTTGCAAACACTTTCTGTGCAGAATCCCAAAACCGGTATTTCCAGCCCAATGCCGGCATACGTACTAAACAGCAGGAAACTTCGTCTAAAACTCAGGAGAAACGTTTCCTTGAAACTGCTCTGCTGTGCGTTCGTTCACCTAAGAGAGTTGAATCTATGTTGAGATTCAGCGAGTCAGAAACACGTTTCTTCTAGGAGCTGCGTTGGGATCTTCCCGAGTGAATGGGACCATAGGCTGTACAGAGAAATATCTGCTTCTAAAACCAAAACGGAGCTATCTAACTGAATGGTTGTCAATGTGTGCATTCAACTGACAGAGTTAAACTCACTTGTGGATTCAGCGGTTTGCAAACCCTTTCTGTGCAGAATCCCAAAACCGGTATTTCCAGCCCAATGCCGGCATACGTACTAAACAGCAGGAAACTTCGCCTAAAACTCAGGAGAAACGTTTCCTTAAATCTGCTCTGCTGTGCGTTCGTTCACCTAAGAGAGTTGAATCTATGTTGAGATTCAGCGAGTCAGAAACACGTTTCTCCTAGGAGCTGCGTTGGGATATTCCCGAGTGAATGGGACCATAGGCTGTACAGAGAAATATCTGCTTCTAAAACCAAAACGGAGCTATCTAACTGAATGGTTGTCAATTTGTGCATTCAACTGACAGAGTTAAACTCACGTGTTGATTCAGCGGTTTGCCAACCCTTTCTGTGCAGAATCCCAAAACCGGTATTTCCAGCCCAATGCCGGCATACGTACTAAACAGCAGGAAACTTCGTCTAAAACTCAGGAGAAACGTTTCCTTGAAACTGCTGTGCTGTGCGTTCGTTCACCTAAGAGAGTTGAATCTATGTTGAGATTCAGCGAGTCAGAAACACGTTTCTTCTAGGAGCTGCGTTGGGATATTCCCGAGTGAATGGGACCATAGGCTGTACAGAGAAATATCTGCTTCTAAAACCAAAACGGAGCTATCTAACTGAATGGTTGTCAATGTGTGCATTCAACTGACAGAGTTAAAGTCACGTGTGGATTCAGTGGATTGCCAACCCTTTCTGTGCAGAATCCCAAAACCGGTATTTCCAGCCCAATGCCGGCACACGTACTAAACAGCAGGAAACTTCGTCTAAAACTCAGGAGAAACGTTTCCTTGAAACTGCTCTGCTGTGCGTTCGTTCACCTAAGAGAGTTGAATCTATGTTGAGATTCAGCGAGTCAGAAACACGTTTCTTCTAGGAGCTGCGTTGGGATATTCCCGAGTGAATGGGACCATAGGCTGTACAGAGAAATATCTGCTTCTAAAACCACAACGGAGCTATCTAAATGAATGGTTGTCAATTTGTGCATTCAACTGACAGAGTTAAACTCACGTGTGGATTCAGCGGTTTGCGAACACTTTCTGTGCAGAATCCCAAAACCGGTATTTCCAGCCCAATGCCGGCATACGTACTAAACAGCAGGAAACTTCGTCTAAAACTCAGGAGAAACGTTTCCTTGAAACTGCTCTGCTGTGCGTTCGTTCACCTAAGAGAGTTGAATCTATGTTGAGATTCAGCGAGTCAGAAACACGTTTCTTCTAGGAGCTGCGTTGGGATCTTCCCGAGTGAATGGGACCATAGGCTGTACAGAGAAATATCTGCTTCTAAAACCAAAACGGAGCTATCTAACTGAATGGTTGTCAATGTGTGCATTCAACTGACAGAGTTAAACTCACTTGTGGATTCAGCGGTTTGCAAACCCTTTCTGTGCAGAATCCCAAAACCGGTATTTCCAGCCCAATGCCGGCATACGTACTAAACAGCAGGAAACTTCGCCTAAAACTCAGGAGAAACGTTTCCTTAAATCTGCTCTGCTGTGCGTTCGTTCACCTAAGAGAGGTGAATCTATGTTGAGATTCAGCGAGTCAGAAACACGTTTCTCCTAGGAGCTGCGTTGGGATATTCCCGAGTGAATGGGACCATAGGCTGTACAGAGAAATATCTGCTTCTAAAACCAAAACGGAGCTATCTAACTGAATGGTTGTCAATTTGTGCATTCAACTGACAGAGTTAAACTCACGTGTTGATTCAGCGGTTTTCCAACCCTTTCTGTGCAGAATCCCAAAACCGGTATTTCCAGCCCAATGCCGGCATACGTACTAAACAGCAGGAAACTTCGTCTAAAACTCAGGAGAAACGTTTCCTTGACACTGCTCTGCTGTGCGTTCGTTCACCTAAGAGAGTTGAATCTATGTTGAGATTCAGCGAGTCAGAAACACGTTTCTTCTAGGAGCTGCGTTGGGATATTCCCGAGTGAAAGGGACCATAGGCTGTACAGAGAAATATCTGCTTCTAAAACCAAAACGGAGCTATCTAACTGAATGGTTGTCAATTTGTGCATTCAACTGACAGAGTTAAACTCACGTGTGGATTCAGCGGTTTGCCAACCCTTTCTGTGCAGAATCCCAAAACCGGTATTTCCAGCCCAATGCCGGCATACGTACTAAACAGCAGGAAACTTCGTCTAAAACTCAGGAGAAACGTTTCCTTGAAACTGTTCTGCTGTGCGTTCGTTCACCTAAGAGAGTTGAATCTATGTTGAGATTCAGCGAGTCAGAAACACGTTTCTTCTAGGAGCTGCGTTGGGATATTCCCGAGTGAAGGGGACCATAGGCTGTACAGAGAAATATCTGCTTCTAAAACCAAAACGGAGCTATCTAACTGAATGGTTGTCAATGTGTGCATTCAACTGACAGAGTTAAACTCACGTGTGGATTCAGCGGTTTGCAAACCCTTTCTGTGCAGAATCCCAAAACCGGTATTTCCAGCCCAATGCCGGCATACGTACTAAACAGCAGGAAACTTCGTCTAAAACTCAGGAGAAACGTTTCCTTGAAACTGCTCTGCTGTGCGTTCGTTCACCTAAGAGAGTTGAATCTATGTTGAGATTCAGCGAGTCAGAAACACGTTTCTCCTAGGAGCTGCGTTGGGATATTCCCGAGTGAATGGAACCATAGGCTGTACAGAGAAATATCTGCTTCTAAAACCAAAACGGAGCTATCTAACTGAATGGTTGTCAATTTGTGCATTCAACTGACAGAGTTAAACTCACGTGTTGATTCAGCGGTTTTCCAACCCTTTCTGTGCAGAATCCCAAAACCGGTATTTCCAGCCCAATGCCGGCATACGTACTAAACAGCAGGAAACTTCGTCTAAAACTCAGGAGAAACGTTTCCTTGACACTGCTCTGCTGTGCGTTCGTTCACCTAAGAGAGTTGAATCTATGTTGAGATTCAGCGAGTCAGAAACACGTTTCTTCTAGGAGCTGCGTTGGGATATTCCCGAGTGAAAGGGACCATAGGCTGTACAGAGAAATATCTGCTTCTAAAACCAAAACGGAGCTATCTAACTGAATGGTTGTCAATGTGTGCATTCAACTGACAGAGTTAAACTCACGTGTGGATTCAGCGGTTTGCAAACACTTTCTGTGCAGAATCCCAAAACCGGTATTTCCAGCCCAATGCCGGCATACGTACTAAACAGCAGGAAACTTCGTCTAAAACTCAGGAGAAACGTTTCCTTGAAACTGCTCTGCTGTGCGTTCGTTCACCTAAGAGAGTTGAATCTATGTTGAGATTCAGCGAGTCAGAAACACGTTTCTTCTAGGAGCTGCGTTGGGATCTTCCCGAGTGAATGGGACCATAGGCTGTACAGAGAAATATCTGCTTCTAAAACCAAAACGGAGCTATCTAACTGAATGGTTGTCAATGTGTGCATTCAACTGACAGAGTTAAACTCACTTGTGGATTCAGCGGTTTGCAAACCCTTTCTGTGCAGAATCCCAAAACCGGTATTTCCAGCCCAATGCCGGCATACGTACTAAACAGCAGGAAACTTCGCCTAAAACTCAGGAGAAACGTTTCCTTAAATCTGCTCTGCTGTGCGTTCGTTCACCTAAGAGAGGTGAATCTATGTTGAGATTCAGCGAGTCAGAAACACGTTTCTCCTAGGAGCTGCGTTGGGATATTCCCGAGTGAATGGGACCATAGGCTGTACAGAGAAATATCTGCTTCTAAAACCAAAACGGAGCTATCTAACTGAATGGTTGTCAATTTGTGCATTCAACTGACAGAGTTAAACTCACGTGTTGATTCAGCGGTTTTCCAACCCTTTCTGTGCAGAATCCCAAAACCGGTATTTCCAGCCCAATGCCGGCATACGTACTAAACAGCAGGAAACTTCGTCTAAAACTCAGGAGAAACGTTTCCTTGACACTGCTCTGCTGTGCGTTCGTTCACCTAAGAGAGTTGAATCTATGTTGAGATTCAGCGAGTCAGAAACACGTTTCTTCTAGGAGCTGCGTTGGGATATTCCCGAGTGAAAGGGACCATAGGCTGTACAGAGAAATATCTGCTTCTAAAACCAAAACGGAGCTATCTAACTGAATGGTTGTCAATGTGTGCATTCAACTGACAGAGTTAAACTCACGTGTGGATTCAGCGGTTTGCCAACCCTTTCTGTGCAGAATCCCAAAACCGGTATTTCCAGCCCAATGCCGGCATACGTACTAAACAGCAGGAAACTTCGTCTAAAACTCAGGAGAAACGTTTCCTTGAAACTGCTCTGCTGTGCGTTCGTTCACCTAAGAGAGTTGAATCTATGTTGAGATTCAGCGAGTCAGAAACACGTTTCTTCTAGGAGCTGCGTTGGGATATTCCCGAGTGAATGGGACCATAGGCTGTACAGAGAAATATCTGCTTCTAAAACCACAACGGAGCTATCTAACTGAATGGTTGTCAATTTGTGCATTCAACTGACAGAGTTAAACTCACGTGTGGATTCAGCGGTTTGCGAACCCTTTCTGTGCAGAATCCCAAAACCGGTATTTCCAGCCCAATGCCGGCATACGAACTAAACAGCAGGTAACTTCGTCTAAAACTCAGGAGAAACGTTTCCTTGAAACTGTTCTGCTGTGCGTTCGTTCACCTAAGAGAGTTGAATCTATGTTGAGATTCAGCGAGTCAGAAACACGTTTCTTCTAGGAGCTGCGTTGGGATATTCCCGAGTGAAGGGGACCATAGGCTGTACAGAGAAATATCTGCTTCTAAAACCAAAACGGAGCTATCTAACTGAATGGTTGTCAATGTGTGCATTCAACTGACAGAGTTAAACTCACTTGTGGATTCAGCGGTTTGCAAACCCTTTCTGTGCAGAATCCCAAAACCGGTATTTCCAGCCCAATGCCGGCATACGTACTAAACAGCAGGAAACTTCGTCTAAAACTCAGGAGAAACGTTTCCTTGAAACTGCTGTGCTGTGCGTTCGTTCACCTAAGAGAGTTGAATCTATGTTTAGATTCAGCGAGTCAGAAACACGTTTCTTCTAGGAGCTGCGTTAGGATATTCCCGAGTGAAAGGGACCATAGGCTGTACAGAGAAATATCTGCTTCTAAAGCCACAGCGGAGCTATCTAACTGAATGGTTGTCAATGTGTGCATTCAACTGACAGAGTTAAACTCATGTGTGGATTCAGCGGATTGCCAACCCTTTCTGTGCAGAATCCCAAAACCGGTATTTCCAGCCCAATGCCGGCATACGTACTAAACAGCAGGAAACTTCGCCTAAAACTCAGGAGAAACATTTCCTTAAATCTGCTCTGCTGTGCGTTCGTTCACCTAAGAGAGTTGAATCTATGTTGAGATTCAGCGAGTCAGAAACACGTTTCTCCTAGGAGCTGCGTTGGGATATTACCGAGTGAATGGGACCATAGGCTGTACAGAGAAATATCTGCTTCTAAAACCAAAACGGAGCTATCTAACTGAATGGTTGTCAATTTGTGCATTCAACTGACAGAGTTAAACTCACGTGTTGATTCAGCGGTTTTCCAACCCTTTCTGTGCAGAATCCCAAAACCGGTATTTCCAGCCCAATGCCGGCATACGTACGAAACAGCAGGAAACTTCGTCTAAAACTCAGGAGAAACGTTTCCTTGAAACTGCTCTGCTGTGCGTTCGTTCACCTAAGAGAGTTGAATCTATGTTGAGATTCAGCGAGGCAGAAACACGTTTCTCCTAGGAGCTGCGTTGGGATATTCCCGAGTGAAGGGGACCATAGGCTGTACAGAGAAATATCTGCTTCTAGAACCAAAACGGAGCTATCTAACTGAATGGTTGTCAATGTGCGCATTCAACTGACAGAGTTAAACGCACGTGTGGATTCAGCGGTTTGCCAACCCTTTCTATGCAGAATCCTAAAGCCGGTATTTCCAGCCCAATGCCGGCATACGTACTAAACAGCAGGAAACTTCGTCTAAAACTCAGGAGAAACGTTTCCTTGAAACTGCTGTGCTGTGCATTCGTTCACCTAAGAGAGTTGAATCTATGTTGAGATTCAGCGAGTCAGAAACACGTTTCTTCTAGGAGCTGCGTTGGGATATTCCCGAGTGAAGGGGACCATAGGCTGTACAGAGAAATATCTGCTTCTAGAACCAAAACGGAGCTATCTAACTGAATGGTTGTCAATGTGCGCATTCAACTGACAGAGTTAAACTCACGTGTGGATTCAGCGGTTTGCCAACCCTTTCTGTGCAGAATCCCAAAACCGGTATTTCCAGCCCAATGCCGGCATACGTACTAAACAGCAGGAAACTTCGTCTAAAACTCAGGAGAAACGTTTCCTTGAAACTGTTCTGCTGTGCGTTCGTTCACCTAAGAGAGTTGAATCTATGTTGAGATTCAGCGAATCAGAAACACGTTTCTTCTAGGAGCTGCGTTGGGATATTCCCGAGTGAATGGGACCATAGGCTGTACAGACAAATATCTGCTTCTAAAACCAAAACGGAGCTATCTAACTGAATGGTTGTCAATTTGTGCATTCAACTGACAGAGTTAAACTCACGTGTGGATTCAGCGGTTTGCCAACCCTTTCTGTGCAGAATCCCAAAACCGGTATTTCCAGCCCAATGCCGGCATACGTACTAAACAGCAGGAAACTTCGTCTAAAACTCAGGAGAAACGTTTCCTTGAAACTGCTCTGCTGTGCGTTCGTTCACCTAAGAGAGTTGAATCTATGTTGAGATTCAGCGAGTCAGAAACACGTTTCTCCTAGGAGCTGCGTTGGGATATTCCCGAGTGAATGGGACCATAGGCTGTACAGAGAAATATCTGCTTCTAAAACCAAAACGGAGCTATCTAACTGAATGGTTGTCAATTTGTGCATTCAACTGACAGAGTTAAACTCACGTGTTGATTCAGCGGTTTTCCAACCCTTTCTGTGCAGAATCCCAAAACCGGTATTTCCAGCCCAATGCCGGCATACGTACTAAACAGCAGGAAACTTCGTCTAAAACTCAGGAGAAACGTTTCCTTGACACTGCTCTGCTGTGCGTTCGTTCACCTAAGAGAGTTGAATCTATGTTGAGATTCAGCGAGTCAGAAACACGTTTCTTCTAGGAGCTGCGTTGGGATATTCCCGAGTGAAAGGGACCATAGGCTGTACAGAGAAATATCTGCTTCTAAAACCAAAACGGAGCTATCTAACTGAATGGTTGTCAATGTGTGCATTCAACTGACAGAGTTAAACTCACGTGTGGATTCAGCGGTTTGCAAACACTTTCTGTGCAGAATCCCAAAACCGGTATTTCCAGCCCAATGCCGGCATACGTACTAAACAGCAGGAAACTTCGTCTAAAACTCAGGAGAAACGTTTCCTTGAAACTGCTCTGCTGTGCGTTCGTTCACCTAAGAGAGTTGAATCTATGTTGAGATTCAGCGAGTCAGAAACACGTTTCTTCTAGGAGCTGCGTTGGGATCTTCCCGAGTGAATGGGACCATAGGCTGTACAGAGAAATATCTGCTTCTAAAACCAAAACGGAGCTATCTAACTGAATGGTTGTCAATGTGTGCATTCAACTGACAGAGTTAAACTCACTTGTGGATTCAGCGGTTTGCAAACCCTTTCTGTGCAGAATCCCAAAACCGGTATTTCCAGCCCAATGCCGGCATACGTACTAAACAGCAGGAAACTTCGCCTAAAACTCAGGAGAAACGTTTCCTTAAATCTGCTCTGCTGTGCGTTCGTTCACCTAAGAGAGTTGAATCTATGTTGAGATTCAGCGAGTCAGAAACACGTTTCTCCTAGGAGCTGCGTTGGGATATTCCCGAGTGAATGGGACCATAGGCTGTACAGAGAAATATCTGCTTCTAAAACCAAAACGGAGCTATCTAACTGAATGGTTGTCAATGTGTGCATTCAACTGACAGAGTTAAACTCACGTGTTGATTCAGCGGTTTTCCAACCCTTTCTGTGCAGAATCCCAAAACCGGTATTTCCAGCCCAATGCCGGCATACGTACTAAACAGCAGGAAACTTCGTCTAAAACTCAGGAGAAACGTTTCCTTGACACTGCTCTGCTGTGCGTTCGTTCACCTAAGAGAGTTGAATCTATGTTGAGATTCAGCGAGTCAGAAACACGTTTCTTCTAGGAGCTGCGTTGGGATATTCCCGAGTGAAAGGGACCATAGGCTGTACAGAGAAATATCTGCTTCTAAAACCAAAACGGAGCTATCTAACTGAATGGTTGTCAATGTGTGCATTCAACTGACAGAGTTAAACTCACGTGTGGATTCAGCGGTTTGCCAACCCTTTCTGTGCAGAATCCCAAAACCGGTATTTCCAGCCCAATGCCGGCATACGTACTAAACAGCAGGAAACTTCGTCTAAAACTCAGGAGAAACGTTTCCTTGAAACTGCTGTGCTGTGCGTTCGTTCACCTAAGAGAGTTGAATCTATGTTGAGATTCAGCGAGTCAGAAACACGTTTCTTCTAGGAGCTGCGTTGGGATATTCCCGAGTGAATGGGACCATAGGCTGTACAGAGAAATATCTGCTTCTAAAACCAAAACGGAGCTATCTAACTGAATGGTTGTCAATGTGTGCATTCAACTGACAGAGTTAAAGTCACGTGTGGATTCAGTGGATTGCCAACCCTTTCTGTGCAGAATCCCAAAACCGGTATTTCCAGCCCAATGCCGGCACACGTACTAAACAGCAGGAAACTTCGTCTAAAACTCAGGAGAAACGTTTCCTTGAAACTGCTCTGCTGTGCGTTCGTTCACCTAAGAGAGTTGAATCTATGTTGAGATTCAGCGAGTCAGAAACACGTTTCTTCTAGGAGCTGCGTTGGGATATTCCCGAGTGAATGGGACCATAGGCTGTACAGAGAAATATCTGCTTCTAAAACCACAACGGAGCTATCTAAATGAATGGTTGTCAATTTGTGCATTCAACTGACAGAGTTAAACTCACGTGTGGATTCAGCGGTTTGCGAACACTTTCTGTGCAGAATCCCAAAACCGGTATTTCCAGCCCAATGCCGGCATACGTACTAAACAGCAGGAAACTTCGTCTAAAACTCAGGAGAAACGTTTCCTTGAAACTGCTCTGCTGTGCGTTCGTTCACCTAAGAGAGTTGAATCTATGTTGAGATTCAGCGAGTCAGAAACACGTTTCTTCTAGGAGCTGCGTTGGGATCTTCCCGAGTGAATGGGACCATAGGCTGTACAGAGAAATATCTGCTTCTAAAACCAAAACGGAGCTATCTAACTGAATGGTTGTCAATGTGTGCATTCAACTGACAGAGTTAAACTCACTTGTGGATTCAGCGGTTTGCAAACCCTTTCTGTGCAGAATCCCAAAACCGGTATTTCCAGCCCAATGCCGGCATACGTACTAAACAGCAGGAAACTTCGCCTAAAACTCAGGAGAAACGTTTCCTTAAATCTGCTCTGCTGTGCGTTCGTTCACCTAAGAGAGGTGAATCTATGTTGAGATTCAGCGAGTCAGAAACACGTTTCTCCTAGGAGCTGCGTTGGGATATTCCCGAGTGAATGGGACCATAGGCTGTACAGAGAAATATCTGCTTCTAAAACCAAAACGGAGCTATCTAACTGAATGGTTGTCAATTTGTGCATTCAACTGACAGAGTTAAACTCACGTGTTGATTCAGCGGTTTTCCAACCCTTTCTGTGCAGAATCCCAAAACCGGTATTTCCAGCCCAATGCCGGCATACGTACTAAACAGCAGGAAACTTCGTCTAAAACTCAGGAGAAACGTTTCCTTGACACTGCTCTGCTGTGCGTTCGTTCACCTAAGAGAGTTGAATCTATGTTGAGATTCAGCGAGTCAGAAACACGTTTCTTCTAGGAGCTGCGTTGGGATATTCCCGAGTGAAAGGGACCATAGGCTGTACAGAGAAATATCTGCTTCTAAAACCAAAACGGAGCTATCTAACTGAATGGTTGTCAATGTGTGCATTCAACTGACAGAGTTAAACTCACGTGTGGATTCAGCGGTTTGCCAACCCTTTCTGTGCAGAATCCCAAAACCGGTATTTCCAGCCCAATGCCGGCATACGTACTAAACAGCAGGAAACTTCGTCTAAAACTCAGGAGAAACGTTTCCTTGAAACTGCTCTGCTGTGCGTTCGTTCACCTAAGAGAGTTGAATCTATGTTGAGATTCAGCGAGTCAGAAACACGTTTCTTCTAGGAGCTGCGTTGGGATATTCCCGAGTGAATGGGACCATAGGCTGTACAGAGAAATATCTGCTTCTAAAACCACAACGGAGCTATCTAACTGAATGGTTGTCAATTTGTGCATTCAACTGACAGAGTTAAACTCACGTGTGGATTCAGCGGTTTGCGAACCCTTTCTGTGCAGAATCCCAAAACCGGTATTTCCAGCCCAATGCCGGCATACGAACTAAACAGCAGGTAACTTCGTCTAAAACTCAGGAGAAACGTTTCCTTGAAACTGTTCTGCTGTGCGTTCGTTCACCTAAGAGAGTTGAATCTATGTTGAGATTCAGCGAGTCAGAAACACGTTTCTTCTAGGAGCTGCGTTGGGATATTCCCGAGTGAAGGGGACCATAGGCTGTACAGAGAAATATCTGCTTCTAAAACCAAAACGGAGCTATCTAACTGAATGGTTGTCAATGTGTGCATTCAACTGACAGAGTTAAACTCACTTGTGGATTCAGCGGTTTGCAAACCCTTTCTGTGCAGAATCCCAAAACCGGTATTTCCAGCCCAATGCCGGCATACGTACTAAACAGCAGGAAACTTCGTCTAAAACTCAGGAGAAACGTTTCCTTGAAACTGCTGTGCTGTGCGTTCGTTCACCTAAGAGAGTTGAATCTATGTTTAGATTCAGCGAGTCAGAAACACGTTTCTTCTAGGAGCTGCGTTAGGATATTCCCGAGTGAAAGGGACCATAGGCTGTACAGAGAAATATCTGCTTCTAAAGCCACAGCGGAGCTATCTAACTGAATGGTTGTCAATGTGTGCATTCAACTGACAGAGTTAAACTCATGTGTGGATTCAGCGGATTGCCAACCCTTTCTGTGCAGAATCCCAAAACCGGTATTTCCAGCCCAATGCCGGCATACGTACTAAACAGCAGGAAACTTCGCCTAAAACTCAGGAGAAACATTTCCTTAAATCTGCTCTGCTGTGCGTTCGTTCACCTAAGAGAGTTGAATCTATGTTGAGATTCAGCGAGTCAGAAACACGTTTCTCCTAGGAGCTGCGTTGGGATATTACCGAGTGAATGGGACCATAGGCTGTACAGAGAAATATCTGCTTCTAAAACCAAAACGGAGCTATCTAACTGAATGGTTGTCAATTTGTGCATTCAACTGACAGAGTTAAACTCACGTGTTGATTCAGCGGTTTTCCAACCCTTTCTGTGCAGAATCCCAAAACCGGTATTTCCAGCCCAATGCCGGCATACGTACGAAACAGCAGGAAACTTCGTCTAAAACTCAGGAGAAACGTTTCCTTGAAACTGCTCTGCTGTGCGTTCGTTCACCTAAGAGAGTTGAATCTATGTTGAGATTCAGCGAGGCAGAAACACGTTTCTCCTAGGAGCTGCGTTGGGATATTCCCGAGTGAAGGGGACCATAGGCTGTACAGAGAAATATCTGCTTCTAGAACCAAAACGGAGCTATCTAACTGAATGGTTGTCAATGTGCGCATTCAACTGACAGAGTTAAACGCACGTGTGGATTCAGCGGTTTGCCAACCCTTTCTATGCAGAATCCTAAAGCCGGTATTTCCAGCCCAATGCCGGCATACGTACTAAACAGCAGGAAACTTCGTCTAAAACTCAGGAGAAACGTTTCCTTGAAACTGCTGTGCTGTGCGTTCGTTCACCTAAGAGAGTTGAATCTATGTTGAGATTCAGCGAGTCAGAAACACGTTTCTTCTAGGAGCTGCGTTGGGATATTCCCGAGTGAAGGGGACCATAGGCTGTACAGAGAAATATCTGCTTCTAGAACCAAAACGGAGCTATCTAACTGAATGGTTGTCAATGTGCGCATTCAACTGACAGAGTTAAACTCACGTGTGGATTCAGCGGTTTGCCAACCCTTTCTGTGCAGAATCCCAAAACCGGTATTTCCAGCCCAATGCCGGCATACGTACTAAACAGCAGGAAACTTCGTCTAAAACTCAGGAGAAACGTTTCCTTGAAACTGTTCTGCTGTGCGTTCGTTCACCTAAGAGAGTTGAATCTATGTTGAGATTCAGCGAATCAGAAACACGTTTCTTCTAGGAGCTGCGTTGGGATATTCCCGAGTGAATGGGACCATAGGCTGTACAGACAAATATCTGCTTCTAAAACCAAAACGGAGCTATCTAACTGAATGGTTGTCAATTTGTGCATTCAACTGACAGAGTTAAACTCACGTGTGGATTCAGCGGTTTGCCAACCCTTTCTGTGCAGAATCCCAAAACCGGTATTTCCAGCCCAATGCCGGCATACGTACTAAACAGCAGGAAACTTCGTCTAAAACTCAGGAGAAACGTTTCCTTGAAACTGCTCTGCTGTGCGTTCGTTCACCTAAGAGAGTTGAATCTATGTTGAGATTCAGCGAGTCAGAAACACGTTTCTCCTAGGAGCTGCGTTGGGATATTCCCGAGTGAATGGGACCATAGGCTGTACAGAGAAATATCTGCTTCTAAAACCAAAACGGAGCTATCTAACTGAATGGTTGTCAATTTGTGCATTCAACTGACAGAGTTAAACTCACGTGTTGATTCAGCGGTTTTCCAACCCTTTCTGTGCAGAATCCCAAAACCGGTATTTCCAGCCCAATGCCGGCATACGTACTAAACAGCAGGAAACTTCGTCTAAAACTCAGGAGAAACGTTTCCTTGACACTGCTCTGCTGTGCGTTCGTTCACCTAAGAGAGTTGAATCTATGTTGAGATTCAGCGAGTCAGAAACACGTTTCTTCTAGGAGCTGCGTTGGGATATTCCCGAGTGAAAGGGACCATAGGCTGTACAGAGAAATATCTGCTTCTAAAACCAAAACGGAGCTATCTAACTGAATGGTTGTCAATGTGTGCATTCAACTGACAGAGTTAAACTCACGTGTGGATTCAGCGGTTTGCAAACACTTTCTGTGCAGAATCCCAAAACCGGTATTTCCAGCCCAATGCCGGCATACGTACTAAACAGCAGGAAACTTCGTCTAAAACTCAGGAGAAACGTTTCCTTGAAACTGCTCTGCTGTGCGTTCGTTCACCTAAGAGAGTTGAATCTATGTTGAGATTCAGCGAGTCAGAAACACGTTTCTTCTAGGAGCTGCGTTGGGATCTTCCCGAGTGAATGGGACCATAGGCTGTACAGAGAAATATCTGCTTCTAAAACCAAAACGGAGCTATCTAACTGAATGGTTGTCAATGTGTGCATTCAACTGACAGAGTTAAACTCACTTGTGGATTCAGCGGTTTGCAAACCCTTTCTGTGCAGAATCCCAAAACCGGTATTTCCAGCCCAATGCCGGCATACGTACTAAACAGCAGGAAACTTCGCCTAAAACTCAGGAGAAACGTTTCCTTAAATCTGCTCTGCTGTGCGTTCGTTCACCTAAGAGAGTTGAATCTATGTTGAGATTCAGCGAGTCAGAAACACGTTTCTCCTAGGAGCTGCGTTGGGATATTCCCGAGTGAATGGGACCATAGGCTGTACAGAGAAATATCTGCTTCTAAAACCAAAACGGAGCTATCTAACTGAATGGTTGTCAATTTGTGCATTCAACTGACAGAGTTAAACTCACGTGTTGATTCAGCGGTTTTCCAACCCTTTCTGTGCAGAATCCCAAAACCGGTATTTCCAGCCCAATGCCGGCATACGTACTAAACAGCAGGAAACTTCGTCTAAAACTCAGGAGAAACGTTTCCTTGACACTGCTCTGCTGTGCGTTCGTTCACCTAAGAGAGTTGAATCTATGTTGAGATTCAGCGAGTCAGAAACACGTTTCTTCTAGGAGCTGCGTTGGGATATTCCCGAGTGAAAGGGACCATAGGCTGTACAGAGAAATATCTGCTTCTAAAACCAAAACGGAGCTATCTAACTGAATGGTTGTCAATGTGTGCATTCAACTGACAGAGTTAAACTCACGTGTGGATTCAGCGGTTTGCCAACCCTTTCTGTGCAGAATCCCAAAACCGGTATTTCCAGCCCAATGCCGGCATACGTACTAAACAGCAGGAAACTTCGTCTAAAACTCAGGAGAAACGTTTCCTTGAAACTGCTGTGCTGTGCGTTCGTTCACCTAAGAGAGTTGAATCTATGTTGAGATTCAGCGAGTCAGAAACACGTTTCTTCTAGGAGCTGCGTTGGGATATTCCCGAGTGAATGGGACCATAGGCTGTACAGAGAAATATCTGCTTCTAAAACCAAAACGGAGCTATCTAACTGAATGGTTGTCAATGTGTGCATTCAACTGACAGAGTTAAAGTCACGTGTGGATTCAGTGGATTGCCAACCCTTTCTGTGCAGAATCCCAAAACCGGTATTTCCAGCCCAATGCCGGCACACGTACTAAACAGCAGGAAACTTCGTCTAAAACTCAGGAGAAACGTTTCCTTGAAACTGCTCTGCTGTGCGTTCGTTCACCTAAGAGAGTTGAATCTATGTTGAGATTCAGCGAGTCAGAAACACGTTTCTTCTAGGAGCTGCGTTGGGATATTCCCGAGTGAATGGGACCATAGGCTGTACAGAGAAATATCTGCTTCTAAAACCACAACGGAGCTATCTAAATGAATGGTTGTCAATTTGTGCATTCAACTGACAGAGTTAAACTCACGTGTGGATTCAGCGGTTTGCGAACCCTTTCTGTGCAGAATCCCAAAGCCGGTATTTCCAGCCCAATGCCGGCATACGTACTAAACAGCAGGAAACTTCGTCTAAAACTCAGGAGAAACGTTTCCTTGAAACTGTTCTGCTGTGCGTTCGTTCACCTAAGAGAGTTGAATCTATGTTGAGATTCAGCGAGTCAGAAACACGTTTCTTCTAGGAGCTGCGTTGGGATATTCCCGAGTGAAGGGGACCATAGGCTGTACAGAGAAATATCTGCTTCTAAAACCAAAACGGAGCTATCTAACTGAATGGTTGTCAATGTGTGCATTCAACTGACAGAGTTAAACTCACTTGTGGATTCAGCGGTTTGCGAACCCTTTCTGTGCAGAATCCCAAAACCGGTATTTCCAGCCCAATGCCGGCATACGTACTAAACAGCAGGAAACTTCGTCTAAAACTCAGGAGAAACATTTCCTTGAAACTGCTCTGCTGTGCGTTCGTTCACCTAAGAGAGTTGAATCTATGTTTAGATTCAGCGAGTCAGAAACACGTTTCTTCTAG
This sequence comes from Aotus nancymaae, assembly GCF_030222135.1. Lineage (NCBI taxonomy): Eukaryota > Metazoa > Chordata > Mammalia > Primates > Aotidae > Aotus > Aotus nancymaae. The sequence goes on along the minus strand of NW_026988514.1, from coordinate 300,749 downwards.
GAGCTGCGTTAGGATATTCCGGAGTGAAAGGGACCATAGGCTGTACAGAGAAATATCTGCTTCGAAAGCCACAACGGAGCTATCTAACTGAATGGTGGTCAATGTGTGCATTCAACTGACAGAGTTAAACTCATGTGTGGATTCAGCGGATTGCCAACCCTTTCTGTGCAGAATCCCAAAACCGGTATTTCCAGCCCAATGCCGGCATACGTACTAAACAGCAGGAAACTTCGCCTAAAACTCAGGAGAAACGTTTCCTTAAATCTGCTCTGCTGTGCGTTCGTTCACCTAAGAGAGTTGAATCTATGTTGAGATTCAGCGAGTCAGAAACACGTTTCTTCTAGGAGCTGCGTTGGGATATTCCCGAGTGAAGGGGACCATAGGCTGTACAGAGAAATATCTGCTTCTAAAACCAAAACGGAGCTATCTAACTGAATGGTTGTCAATGTGTGCATTCAACTGACAGAGTTAAACTCACGTGTGGATTCAGCGGTTTGCAAACCCTTTCTGTGCAGAATCCCAAAACCGGTATTTCCAGCCCAATGCCGGCATACGTACTAAACAGCAGGAAACTTCGTCTAAAACTCAGGAGAAACGTTTCCTTGAAACTGCTCTGCTGTGCGTTCGTTCACCTAAGAGAGTTGAATCTATGTTGAGATTCAGCGAGTCAGAAACACGTTTCTCCTAGGAGCTGCGTTGGGATATTCCCGAGTGAATGGAACCATAGGCTGTACAGAGAAATATCTGCTTCTAAAACCAAAACGGAGCTATCTAACTGAATGGTTGTCAATTTGTGCATTCAACTGACAGAGTTAAACTCACGTGTTGATTCAGCGGTTTTCCAACCCTTTCTGTGCAGAATCCCAAAACCGGTATTTCCAGCCCAATGCCGGCATACGTACTAAACAGCAGGAAACTTCGTCTAAAACTCAGGAGAAACGTTTCCTTGACACTGCTCTGCTGTGCGTTCGTTCACCTAAGAGAGTTGAATCTATGTTGAGATTCAGCGAGTCAGAAACACGTTTCTTCTAGGAGCTGCGTTGGGATATTCCCGAGTGAAAGGGACCATAGGCTGTACAGAGAAATATCTGCTTCTAAAACCAAAACGGAGCTATCTAACTGAATGGTTGTCAATGTGTGCATTCAACTGACAGAGTTAAACTCACGTGTGGATTCAGCGGTTTGCAAACACTTTCTGTGCAGAATCCCAAAACCGGTATTTCCAGCCCAATGCCGGCATACGTACTAAACAGCAGGAAACTTCGTCTGAAACTCAGGAGAAACGTTTCCTTGAAACTGCTCTGCTGTGCGTTCGTTCACCTAAGAGAGTTGAATCTATGTTGAGATTCAGCGAGTCAGAAACACGTTTCTTCTAGGAGCTGCGTTGGGATCTTCCCGAGTGAATGGGACCATAGGCTGTACAGAGAAATATCTGCTTCTAAAACCAAAACGGAGCTATCTAACTGAATGGTTGTCAATGTGTGCATTCAACTGACAGAGTTAAACTCACTTGTGGATTCAGCGGTTTGCAAACCCTTTCTGTGCAGAATCCCAAAACCGGTATTTCCAGCCCAATGCCGGCATACGTACTAAACAGCAGGAAACTTCGCCTAAAACTCAGGAGAAACGTTTCCTTAAATCTGCTCTGCTGTGCGTTCGTTCACCTAAGAGAGGTGAATCTATGTTGAGATTCAGCGAGTCAGAAACACGTTTCTCCTAGGAGCTGCGTTGGGATATTCCCGAGTGAATGGGACCATAGGCTGTACAGAGAAATATCTGCTTCTAAAACCAAAACGGAGCTATCTAACTGAATGGTTGTCAATTTGTGCATTCAACTGACAGAGTTAAACTCACGTGTTGATTCAGCGGTTTTCCAACCCTTTCTGTGCAGAATCCCAAAACCGGTATTTCCAGCCCAATGCCGGCATACGTACTAAACAGCAGGAAACTTCGTCTAAAACTCAGGAGAAACGTTTCCTTGACACTGCTCTGCTGTGCGTTCGTTCACCTAAGAGAGTTGAATCTATGTTGAGATTCAGCGAGTCAGAAACACGTTTCTTCTAGGAGCTGCGTTGGGATATTCCCGAGTGAAAGGGACCATAGGCTGTACAGAGAAATATCTGCTTCTAAAACCAAAACGGAGCTATCTAACTGAATGGTTGTCAATGTGTGCATTCAACTGACAGAGTTAAACTCACGTGTGGATTCAGCGGTTTGCCAACCCTTTCTGTGCAGAATCCCAAAACCGGTATTTCCAGCCCAATGCCGGCATACGTACTAAACAGCAGGAAACTTCGTCTAAAACTCAGGAGAAACGTTTCCTTGAAACTGCTCTGCTGTGCGTTCGTTCACCTAAGAGAGTTGAATCTATGTTGAGATTCAGCGAGTCAGAAACACGTTTCTTCTAGGAGCTGCGTTGGGATATTCCCGAGTGAATGGGACCATAGGCTGTACAGAGAAATATCTGCTTCTAAAACCACAACGGAGCTATCTAACTGAATGGTTGTCAATTTGTGCATTCAACTGACAGAGTTAAACTCACGTGTGGATTCAGCGGTTTGCGAACCCTTTCTGTGCAGAATACCAAAACCGGTATTTCCAGCCCAATGCCGGCATACGAACTAAACAGCAGGTAACTTCGTCTAAAACTCAGGAGAAACGTTTCCTTGAAACTGTTCTGCTGTGCGTTCGTTCACCTAAGAGAGTTGAATCTATGTTGAGATTCAGCGAGTCAGAAACACGTTTCTTCTAGGAGCTGCGTTGGGATATTCCCGAGTGAAGGGGACCATAGGCTGTACAGAGAAATATCTGCTTCTAAAACCAAAACGGAGCTATCTAACTGAATGGTTGTCAATGTGTGCATTCAACTGACAGAGTTAAACTCACTTGTGGATTCAGCGGTTTGCAAACCCTTTCTGTGCAGAATCCCAAAACCGGTATTTCCAGCCCAATGCCGGCATACGTACTAAACAGCAGGAAACTTCGTCTAAAACTCAGGAGAAACGTTTCCTTGAAACTGCTGTGCTGTGCGTTCGTTCACCTAAGAGAGTTGAATCTATGTTTAGATTCAGCGAGTCAGAAACACGTTTCTTCTAGGAGCTGCGTTAGGATATTCCCGAGTGAAAGGGACCATAGGCTGTACAGAGAAATATCTGCTTCTAAAGCCACAGCGGAGCTATCTAACTGAATGGTTGTCAATGTGTGCATTCAACTGACAGAGTTAAACTCATGTGTGGATTCAGCGGATTGCCAACCCTTTCTGTGCAGAATCCCAAAACCGGTATTTCCAGCCCAATGCCGGCATACGTACTAAACAGCAGGAAACTTCGCCTAAAACTCAGGAGAAACATTTCCTTAAATCTGCTCTGCTGTGCGTTCGTTCACCTAAGAGAGTTGAATCTATGTTGAGATTCAGCGAGTCAGAAACACGTTTCTCCTAGGAGCTGCGTTGGGATATTACCGAGTGAATGGGACCATAGGCTGTACAGAGAAATATCTGCTTCTAAAACCAAAACGGAGCTATCTAACTGAATGGTTGTCAATTTGTGCATTCAACTGACAGAGTTAAACTCACGTGTTGATTCAGCGGTTTTCCAACCCTTTCTGTGCAGAATCCCAAAACCGGTATTTCCAGCCCAATGCCGGCATACGTACGAAACAGCAGGAAACTTCGTCTAAAACTCAGGAGAAACGTTTCCTTGAAACTGCTCTGCTGTGCGTTCGTTCACCTAAGAGAGTTGAATCTATGTTGAGATTCAGCGAGGCAGAAACACGTTTCTCCTAGGAGCTGCGTTGGGATATTCCCGAGTGAAGGGGACCATAGGCTGTACAGAGAAATATCTGCTTCTAGAACCAAAACGGAGCTATCTAACTGAATGGTTGTCAATGTGCGCATTCAACTGACAGAGTTAAACGCACGTGTGGATTCAGCGGTTTGCCAACCCTTTCTATTCAGAATCCTAAAGCCGGTATTTCCAGCCCAATGCCGGCATACGTACTAAACAGCAGGAAACTTCGTCTAAAACTCAGGAGAAACGTTTCCTTGAAACTGCTGTGCTGTGCGTTCGTTCACCTAAGAGAGTTGAATCTATGTTGAGATTCAGCGAGTCAGAAACACGTTTCTTCTAGGAGCTGCGTTGGGATATTCCCGAGTGAAGGGGACCATAGGCTGTACAGAGAAATATCTGCTTCTAGAACCAAAACGGAGCTATCTAACTGAATGGTTGTCAATGTGCGCATTCAACTGACAGAGTTAAACTCACGTGTGGATTCAGCGGTTTGCCAACCCTTTCTGTGCAGAATCCCAAAACCGGTATTTCCAGCCCAATGCCGGCATACGTACTAAACAGCAGGAAACTTCGTCTAAAACTCAGGAGAAACGTTTCCTTGAAACTGTTCTGCTGTGCGTTCGTTCACCTAAGAGAGTTGAATCTATGTTGAGATTCAGCGAATCAGAAACACGTTTCTTCTAGGAGCTGCGTTGGGATATTCCCGAGTGAATGGGACCATAGGCTGTACAGACAAATATCTGCTTCTAAAACCAAAACGGAGCTATCTAACTGAATGGTTGTCAATTTGTGCATTCAACTGACAGAGTTAAACTCACGTGTGGATTCAGCGGTTTGCCAACCCTTTCTGTGCAGAATCCCAAAACCGGTATTTCCAGCCCAATGCCGGCATACGTACTAAACAGCAGGAAACTTCGTCTAAAACTCAGGAGAAACGTTTCCTTGAAACTGCTCTGCTGTGCGTTCGTTCACCTAAGAGAGTTGAATCTATGTTGAGATTCAGCGAGTCAGAAACACGTTTCTCCTAGGAGCTGCGTTGGGATATTCCCGAGTGAATGGGACCATAGGCTGTACAGAGAAATATCTGCTTCTAAAACCAAAACGGAGCTATCTAACTGAATGGTTGTCAATTTGTGCATTCAACTGACAGAGTTAAACTCACGTGTTGATTCAGCGGTTTTCCAACCCTTTCTGTGCAGAATCCCAAAACCGGTATTTCCAGCCCAATGCCGGCATACGTACTAAACAGCAGGAAACTTCGTCTAAAACTCAGGAGAAACGTTTCCTTGACACTGCTCTGCTGTGCGTTCGTTCACCTAAGAGAGTTGAATCTATGTTGAGATTCAGCGAGTCAGAAACACGTTTCTTCTAGGAGCTGCGTTGGGATATTCCCGAGTGAAAGGGACCATAGGCTGTACAGAGAAATATCTGCTTCTAAAACCAAAACGGAGCTATCTAACTGAATGGTTGTCAATGTGTGCATTCAACTGACAGAGTTAAACTCACGTGTGGATTCAGCGGTTTGCAAACACTTTCTGTGCAGAATCCCAAAACCGGTATTTCCAGCCCAATGCCGGCATACGTACTAAACAGCAGGAAACTTCGTCTAAAACTCAGGAGAAACGTTTCCTTGAAACTGCTCTGCTGTGCGTTCGTTCACCTAAGAGAGTTGAATCTATGTTGAGATTCAGCGAGTCAGAAACACGTTTCTTCTAGGAGCTGCGTTGGGATCTTCCCGAGTGAATGGGACCATAGGCTGTACAGAGAAATATCTGCTTCTAAAACCAAAACGGAGCTATCTAACTGAATGGTTGTCAATGTGTGCATTCAACTGACAGAGTTAAACTCACTTGTGGATTCAGCGGTTTGCAAACCCTTTCTGTGCAGAATCCCAAAACCGGTATTTCCAGCCCAATGCCGGCATACGTACTAAACAGCAGGAAACTTCGCCTAAAACTCAGGAGAAACGTTTCCTTAAATCTGCTCTGCTGTGCGTTCGTTCACCTAAGAGAGTTGAATCTATGTTGAGATTCAGCGAGTCAGAAACACGTTTCTCCTAGGAGCTGCGTTGGGATATTCCCGAGTGAATGGGACCATAGGCTGTACAGAGAAATATCTGCTTCTAAAACCAAAACGGAGCTATCTAACTGAATGGTTGTCAATTTGTGCATTCAACTGACAGAGTTAAACTCACGTGTTGATTCAGCGGTTTTCCAACCCTTTCTGTGCAGAATCCCAAAACCGGTATTTCCAGCCCAATGCCGGCATACGTACTAAACAGCAGGAAACTTCGTCTAAAACTCAGGAGAAACGTTTCCTTGACACTGCTCTGCTGTGCGTTCGTTCACCTAAGAGAGTTGAATCTATGTTGAGATTCAGCGAGTCAGAAACACGTTTCTTCTAGGAGCTGCGTTGGGATATTCCCGAGTGAAAGGGACCATAGGCTGTACAGAGAAATATCTGCTTCTAAAACCAAAACGGAGCTATCTAACTGAATGGTTGTCAATGTGTGCATTCAACTGACAGAGTTAAACTCACGTGTGGATTCAGCGGTTTGCCAACCCTTTCTGTGCAGAATCCCAAAACCGGTATTTCCAGCCCAATGCCGGCATACGTACTAAACAGCAGGAAACTTCGTCTAAAACTCAGGAGAAACGTTTCCTTGAAACTGCTGTGCTGTGCGTTCGTTCACCTAAGAGAGTTGAATCTATGTTGAGATTCAGCGAGTCAGAAACACGTTTCTTCTAGGAGCTGCGTTGGGATATTCCCGAGTGAATGGGACCATAGGCTGTACAGAGAAATATCTGCTTCTAAAACCAAAACGGAGCTATCTAACTGAATGGTTGTCAATGTGTGCATTCAACTGACAGAGTTAAAGTCACGTGTGGATTCAGTGGATTGCCAACCCTTTCTGTGCAGAATCCCAAAACCGGTATTTCCAGCCCAATGCCGGCACACGTACTAAACAGCAGGAAACTTCGTCTAAAACTCAGGAGAAACGTTTCCTTGAAACTGCTCTGCTGTGCGTTCGTTCACCTAAGAGAGTTGAATCTATGTTGAGATTCAGCGAGTCAGAAACACGTTTCTTCTAGGAGCTGCGTTGGGATATTCCCGAGTGAATGGGACCATAGGCTGTACAGAGAAATATCTGCTTCTAAAACCACAACGGAGCTATCTAAATGAATGGTTGTCAATTTGTGCATTCAACTGACAGAGTTAAACTCACGTGTGGATTCAGCGGTTTGCGAACCCTTTCTGTGCAGAATCCCAAAGCCGGTATTTCCAGCCCAATGCCGGCATACGTACTAAACAGCAGGAAACTTCGTCTAAAACTCAGGAGAAACGTTTCCTTGAAACTGTTCTGCTGTGCGTTCGTTCACCTAAGAGAGTTGAATCTATGTTGAGATTCAGCGAGTCAGAAACACGTTTCTTCTAGGAGCTGCGTTGGGATATTCCCGAGTGAAGGGGACCATAGGCTGTACAGAGAAATATCTGCTTCTAAAACCAAAACGGAGCTATCTAACTGAATGGTTGTCAATGTGTGCATTCAACTGACAGAGTTAAACTCACTTGTGGATTCAGCGGTTTGCGAACCCTTTCTGTGCAGAATCCCAAAACCGGTATTTCCAGCCCAATGCCGGCATACGTACTAAACAGCAGGAAACTTCGTCTAAAACTCAGGAGAAACATTTCCTTGAAACTGCTCTGCTGTGCGTTCGTTCACCTAAGAGAGTTGAATCTATGTTTAGATTCAGCGAGTCAGAAACACGTTTCTTCTAGGAGCTGCGTTAGGATATTCCGGAGTGAAAGGGACCATAGGCTGTACAGAGAAATATCTGCTTCGAAAGCCACAACGGAGCTATCTAACTGAATGGTGGTCAATGTGTGCATTCAACTGACAGAGTTAAACTCATGTGTGGATTCAGCGGATTGCCAACCCTTTCTGTGCAGAATCCCAAAACCGGTATTTCCAGCCCAATGCCGGCATACGTACTAAACAGCAGGAAACTTCGCCTAAAACTCAGGAGAAACGTTTCCTTAAATCTGCTCTGCTGTGCGTTCGTTCACCTAAGAGAGTTGAATCTATGTTGAGATTCAGCGAGTCAGAAACACGTTTCTTCTAGGAGCTGCGTTGGGATATTCCCGAGTGAATGGGACCATAGGCTGTACAGAGAAATATCTGCTTCTAAAACCAAAACGGAGCTATCTAACTGAATGGTTGTCAATGTGTGCATTCAACTGACAGAGTTAAACTCACGTGTGGATTCAGCGGATTGCCAACCCTTTCTGTACAGAATCCCAAAACCGGTATTTCCAGCCCAATGCCGGCTTACGTACTAAACAGCAGGAAACTTCGTCTAAAACTCAGGAGAAACGTTTCCTTGAAACTGCTCTGCTGTGCGTTCGTTCACCTAAGAGAGTTGAATCTATGTTGAGATTCAGCGAGTCAGAAACACGTTTCTTCTAGGAGCTGTGTTGGGATATTCCCGAGTGAATGGGACCATAGGCTGTACAGAGAAATATCTGCTTCTAAAACCACAACGGAGCTATCTAACTGAATGGTTGTCAATTTGTGCATTCAACTGACAGAGTTAAACTCACGTGTGGATTCAGCGGTTTGCGAACCCTTTCTGTGCAGAATCCCAAAACCGGTATTTCCAGCCCAATGCCGGCATACGTACTAAACAGCAGGAAACTTCGTCTAAAACTCAGGAGAAACGTTTCCTTGAAACTGCTCTGCTGTGCGTTCGTTCACCTAAGAGAGTTGAATCTATGTTGAGATTCAGCGAGTCAGAAACACGTTTCTTCTAGGAGCTGCGTTAGGATATTCCCGAGTGAAAGGGACCATAGGCTGTACAGAGAAATATCTGCTTCTAAAGCCACAACGGAGCTATCTAACTGAATGGTTGTCAATGTGTGCATTCAACTGACAGAGTTAAACTCACGTGTGGATTCAGCGGATTGCCAACCCTTTCTGTGCAGAATCCCAAAACCGGTATTTCCAGCCCAATGCCGGCATACGAACTAAACAGCAGGAAACTTCGTCTAAAACTCAGGAGAAACGTTTCCTTGAAACTGTTCTGCTGTGCGTTCGTTCACCTAAGAGAGTTGAATCTATGTTGAGATTCAGCGAGTCAGAAACACGTTTCTTCTAGGAGCTGCGTTGGGATATTCCCGAGTGAAGGGGACCATAGGCTGTACAGAGAAATATCTGCTTCTAAAACCAAAACGGAGCTATCTAACTGAATGGTTGTCAATGTGTGCATTCAAATGACAGAGTTAAACTCACTTGTGGATTCAGCGGTTTGCAAACCCTTTCTGTGCAGAATCCCAAAACCGGTATTTCCAGCCCAATGCCGGCATACGTACGAAACAGCAGGAAACTTCGTCTAAAACTCAGGAGAAACGTTTCCTTGAAACTGCTCTGCTGTGCGTTCGTTCACCTAAGAGAGTTGAATCTATGTTTAGATTCAGCGAGTCAGAAACACGTTTCTTCTAGGAGCTGCGTTAGGATATTCCCGAGTGAAAGGGACCATAGGCTGTACAGAGAAATATCTGCTTCTAAAGCCACAACGGAGCTATCTAATTGAATGGTTGTCAATGTGTGCATTCAACTGACAGAGTTAAACTCATGTGTGGATTCAGCGGATTGCCAACCCTTTCTGTGCAGAATCCCAAAACCGGTATTTCCAGCCCAATGCCGGCATACGTACTAAACAGCAGGAAACTTCGCCTAAAACTCAGGAGAAACGTTTCCTTGAAACTGCTCTGCTGTGCGTTCGTTCACCTAAGAGAGTTGAATCTATGTTGAGATTCAGCGAGTCAGAAACACGTTTCTCCTAGGAGCTGCGTTGGGATATTCCCGAGTGAATGGGACCATAGGCTGTACAGAGAAATATCTGCTTCTAAAACCAAAACGGAGCTATCTAACTGAATGGTTGTCAATTTGTGCATTCAACTGACAGAGTTAAACTCACGTGTTGATTCAGCGGTTTTCCAACCCTTTCTGTGCAGAATCCCAAAACCGGTATTTCCAGCCCAATGCCGGCATACGTACTAAACAGCAGGAAACTTCGTCTAAAACTCAGGAGAAACGTTTCCTTGACACTGCTCTGCTGTGCGTTCGTTCACCTAAGAGAGTTGAATCTATGTTGAGATTCAGCGAGTCAGAAACACGTTTCTTCTAGGAGCTGCGTTGGGATATTCCCGAGTGAAAGGGACCATAGGCTGTACAGAGAAATATCTGCTTCTAAAACCAAAACGGAGCTATCTAACTGAATGGTTGTCAATGTGTGCATTCAACTGACAGAGTTAAACTCACGTGTGGATTCAGCGGTTTGCAAACACTTTCTGTGCAGAATCCCAAAACCGGTATTTCCAGCCCAATGCCGGCATACGTACTAAACAGCAGGAAACTTCGTCTAAAACTCAGGAGAAACGTTTCCTTGAAACTGCTCTGCTGTGCGTTCGTTCACCTAAGAGAGTTGAATCTATGTTGAGATTCAGCGAGTCAGAAACACGTTTCTTCTAGGAGCTGCGTTGGGATCTTCCCGAGTGAATGGGACCATAGGCTGTACAGAGAAATATCTGCTTCTAAAACCAAAACGGAGCTATCTAACTGAATGGTTGTCAATGTGTGCATTCAACTGACAGAGTTAAACTCACTTGTGGATTCAGCGGTTTGCAAACCCTTTCTGTGCAGAATCCCAAAACCGGTATTTCCAGCCCAATGCCGGCATACGTACTAAACAGCAGGAAACTTCGCCTAAAACTCAGGAGAAACGTTTCCTTAAATCTGCTCTGCTGTGCGTTCGTTCACCTAAGAGAGTTGAATCTATGTTGAGATTCAGCGAGTCAGAAACACGTTTCTCCTAGGAGCTGCGTTGGGATATTCCCGAGTGAATGGGACCATAGGCTGTACAGAGAAATATCTGCTTCTAAAACCAAAACGGAGCTATCTAACTGAATGGTTGTCAATTTGTGCATTCAACTGACAGAGTTAAACTCACGTGTTGATTCAGCGGTTTTCCAACCCTTTCTGTGCAGAATCCCAAAACCGGTATTTCCAGCCCAATGCCGGCATACGTACTAAACAGCAGGAAACTTCGTCTAAAACTCAGGAGAAACGTTTCCTTGACACTGCTCTGCTGTGCGTTCGTTCACCTAAGAGAGTTGAATCTATGTTGAGATTCAGCGAGTCAGAAACACGTTTCTTCTAGGAGCTGCGTTGGGATATTCCCGAGTGAAAGGGACCATAGGCTGTACAGAGAAATATCTGCTTCTAAAACCAAAACGGAGCTATCTAACTGAATGGTTGTCAATGTGTGCATTCAACTGACAGAGTTAAACTCACGTGTGGATTCAGCGGTTTGCCAACCCTTTCTGTGCAGAATCCCAAAACCGGTATTTCCAGCCCAATGCCGGCATACGTACTAAACAGCAGGAAACTTCGTCTAAAACTCAGGAGAAACGTTTCCTTGAAACTGCTGTGCTGTGCGTTCGTTCACCTAAGAGAGTTGAATCTATGTTGAGATTCAGCGAGTCAGAAACACGTTTCTTCTAGGAGCTGCGTTGGGATATTCCCGAGTGAATGGGACCATAGGCTGTACAGAGAAATATCTGCTTCTAAAACCAAAACGGAGCTATCTAACTGAATGGTTGTCAATGTGTGCATTCAACTGACAGAGTTAAAGTCACGTGTGGATTCAGTGGATTGCCAACCCTTTCTGTGCAGAATCCCAAAACCGGTATTTCCAGCCCAATGCCGGCACACGTACTAAACAGCAGGAAACTTCGTCTAAAACTCAGGAGAAACGTTTCCTTGAAACTGCTCTGCTGTGCGTTCGTTCACCTAAGAGAGTTGAATCTATGTTGAGATTCAGCGAGTCAGAAACACGTTTCTTCTAGGAGCTGCGTTGGGATATTCCCGAGTGAATGGGACCATAGGCTGTACAGAGAAATATCTGCTTCTAAAACCACAACGGAGCTATCTAAATGAATGGTTGTCAATTTGTGCATTCAACTGACAGAGTTAAACTCACGTGTGGATTCAGCGGTTTGCGAACCCTTTCTGTGCAGAATCCCAAAGCCGGTATTTCCAGCCCAATGCCGGCATACGTACTAAACAGCAGGAAACTTCGTCTAAAACTCAGGAGAAACGTTTCCTTGAAACTGTTCTGCTGTGCGTTCGTTCACCTAAGAGAGTTGAATCTATGTTGAGATTCAGCGAGTCAGAAACACGTTTCTTCTAGGAGCTGCGTTGGGATATTCCCGAGTGAAGGGGACCATAGGCTGTACAGAGAAATATCTGCTTCTAAAACCAAAACGGAGCTATCTAACTGAATGGTTGTCAATGTGTGCATTCAACTGACAGAGTTAAACTCACTTGTGGATTCAGCGGTTTGCGAACCCTTTCTGTGCAGAATCCCAAAACCGGTATTTCCAGCCCAATGCCGGCATACGTACTAAACAGCAGGAAACTTCGTCTAAAACTCAGGAGAAACATTTCCTTGAAACTGCTCTGCTGTGCGTTCGTTCACCTAAGAGAGTTGAATCTATGTTTAGATTCAGCGAGTCAGAAACACGTTTCTTCTAGGAGCTGCGTTAGGATATTCCCGAGTGAAAGGGACCATAGGCTGTACAGAGAAATATCTGCTTCGAAAGCCACAACGGAGCTATCTAACTGAATGGTGGTCAATGTGTGCATTCAACTGACAGAGTTAAACTCATGTGTGGATTCAGCGGATTGCCAACCCTTTCTGTGCAGAATCCCAAAACCGGTATTTCCAGCCCAATGCCGGCATACGTACTAAACAGCAGGAAACTTCGCCTAAAACTCAGGAGAAACGTTTCCTTAAATCTGCTCTGCTGTGCGTTCGTTCACCTAAGAGAGTTGAATCTATGTTGAGATTCAGCGAGTCAGAAACACGTTTCTTCTAGGAGCTGCGTTGGGATATTCCCGAGTGAATGGGACCATAGGCTGTACAGAGAAATATCTGCTTCTAAAACCAAAACGGAGCTATCTAACTGAATGGTTGTCAATGTGTGCATTCAACTGACAGAGTTAAACTCACGTGTGGATTCAGCGGATTGCCAACCCTTTCTGTACAGAATCCCAAAACCGGTATTTCCAGCCCAATGCCGGCTTACGTACTAAACAGCAGGAAACTTCGTCTAAAACTCAGGAGAAACGTTTCCTTGAAACTGCTCTGCTGTGCGTTCGTTCACCTAAGAGAGTTGAATCTATGTTGAGATTCAGCGAGTCAGAAACACGTTTCTTCTAGGAGCTGTGTTGGGATATTCCCGAGTGAATGGGACCATAGGCTGTACAGAGAAATATCTGCTTCTAAAACCACAACGGAGCTATCTAACTGAATGGTTGTCAATTTGTGCATTCAACTGACAGAGTTAAACTCACGTGTGGATTCAGCGGTTTGCGAACCCTTTCTGTGCAGAATCCCAAAACCGGTATTTCCAGCCCAATGCCGGCATACGTACTAAACAGCAGGAAACTTCGTCTAAAACTCAGGAGAAACGTTTCCTTGAAACTGCTCTGCTGTGCGTTCGTTCACCTAAGAGAGTTGAATCTATGTTGAGATTCAGCGAGTCAGAAACACGTTTCTTCTAGGAGCTGCGTTAGGATATTCCCGAGTGAAAGGGACCATAGGCTGTACAGAGAAATATCTGCTTCTAAAGCCACAACGGAGCTATCTAACTGAATGGTTGTCAATGTGTGCATTCAACTGACAGAGTTAAACTCACGTGTGGATTCAGCGGATTGCCAACCCTTTCTGTGCAGAATCCCAAAACCGGTATTTCCAGCCCAATGCCGGCATACGAACTAAACAGCAGGAAACTTCGTCTAAAACTCAGGAGAAACGTTTCCTTGAAACTGTTCTGCTGTGCGTTCGTTCACCTAAGAGAGTTGAATCTATGTTGAGATTCAGCGAGTCAGAAACACGTTTCTTCTAGGAGCTGCGTTGGGATATTCCCGAGTGAAGGGGACCATAGGCTGTACAGAGAAATATCTGCTTCTAAAACCAAAACGGAGCTATCTAACTGAATGGTTGTCAATGTGTGCATTCAAATGACAGAGTTAAACTCACTTGTGGATTCAGCGGTTTGCAAACCCTTTCTGTGCAGAATCCCAAAACCGGTATTTCCAGCCCAATGCCGGCATACGTACGAAACAGCAGGAAACTTCGTCTAAAACTCAGGAGAAACGTTTCCTTGAAACTGCTCTGCTGTGCGTTCGTTCACCTAAGAGAGTTGAATCTATGTTTAGATTCAGCGAGTCAGAAACACGTTTCTTCTAGGAGCTGCGTTAGGATATTCCCGAGTGAAAGGGACCATAGGCTGTACAGAGAAATATCTGCTTCTAAAGCCACAACGGAGCTATCTAATTGAATGGTTGTCAATGTGTGCATTCAACTGACAGAGTTAAACTCATGTGTGGATTCAGCGGATTGCCAACCCTTTCTGTGCAGAATCCCAAAACCGGTATTTCCAGCCCAATGCCGGCATACGTACTAAACAGCAGGAAACTTCGCCTAAAACTCAGGAGAAACGTTTCCTTGAAACTGCTCTGCTGTGCGTTCGTTCACCTAAGAGAGTTGAATCTATGTTGAGATTCAGCGAGTCAGAAACACGTTTCTCCTAGGAGCTGCGTTGGGATATTCCCGAGTGAATGGGACCATAGGCTGTACAGAGAAATATCTGCTTCTAAAACCAAAACGGAGCTATCTAACTGAATGGTTGTCAATTTGTGCATTCAACTGACAGAGTTAAACTCACGTGTTGATTCAGCGGTTTTCCAACCCTTTCTGTGCAGAATCCCAAAACCGGTATTTCCAGCCCAATGCCGGCATACGTACTAAACAGCAGGAAACTTCGTCTAAAACTCAGGAGAAACGTTTCCTTGACACTGCTCTGCTGTGCGTTCGTTCACCTAAGAGAGTTGAATCTATGTTGAGATTCAGCGAGTCAGAAACACGTTTCTTCTAGGAGCTGCGTTGGGATATTCCCGAGTGAAAGGGACCATAGGCTGTACAGAGAAATATCTGCTTCTAAAACCAAAACGGAGCTATCTAACTGAATGGTTGTCAATGTGTGCATTCAACTGACAGAGTTAAACTCACGTGTGGATTCAGCGGTTTGCAAACACTTTCTGTGCAGAATCCCAAAACCGGTATTTCCAGCCCAATGCCGGCATACGTACTAAACAGCAGGAAACTTCGTCTAAAACTCAGGAGAAACGTTTCCTTGAAACTGCTCTGCTGTGCGTTCGTTCACCTAAGAGAGTTGAATCTATGTTGAGATTCAGCGAGTCAGAAACACGTTTCTTCTAGGAGCTGCGTTGGGATATTCCCGAGTGAATGGGACCATAGGCTGTACAGAGAAATATCTGCTTCTAAAACCAAAACGGAGCTATCTAACTGAATGGTTGTCAATGTGTGCATTCAACTGACAGAGTTAAACTCACTTGTGGATTCAGCGGATTGCAAACCCTTTCTGTGCAGAATCCCAAAACCGGTATTTCCAGCCCAATGCCGGCATACGTACTAAACAGCAGGAAACTTCGCCTAAAACTCAGGAGAAACGTTTCCTTAAATCTGCTCTGCTGTGCGTTCGTTCACCTAAGAGAGTTGAATCTATGTTGAGATTCAGCGAGTCAGAAACACGTTTCTCCTAGGAGCTGCGTTGGGATATTCCCGAGTGAATGGGACCATAGGCTGTACAGAGAAATATCTGCTTCTAAAACCAAAACGGAGCTATCTAACTGAATGGTTGTCAATTTGTGCATTCAACTGACAGAGTTAAACTCACGTGTTGATTCAGCGGTTTTCCAACCCTTTCTGTGCAGAATCCCAAAACCGGTATTTCCAGCCCAATGCCGGCATACGTACTAAACAGCAGGAAACTTCGTCTAAAACTCAGGAGAAACGTTTCCTTGACACTGCTCTGCTGTGCGTTCGTTCACCTAAGAGAGTTGAATCTATGTTGAGATTCAGCGAGTCAGAAACACGTTTCTTCTAGGAGCTGCGTTGGGATATTCCCGAGTGAAAGGGACCATAGGCTGTACAGAGAAATATCTGCTTCTAAAACCAAAACGGAGCTATCTAACTGAATGGTTGTCAATGTGTGCATTCAACTGACAGAGTTAAACTCACGTGTGGATTCAGCGGTTTGCCAACCCTTTCTGTGCAGAATCCCAAAACCGGTATTTCCAGCCCAATGCCGGCATACGTACTAAACAGCAGGAAACTTCGTCTAAAACTCAGGAGAAACGTTTCCTTGAAACTGCTCTGCTGTGCGTTCGTTCACCTAAGAGAGTTGAATCTATGTTGAGATTCAGCGAGTCAGAAACACGTTTCTTCTAGGAGCTGCGTTGGGATATTCCCGAGTGAATGGGACCATAGGCTGTACAGAGAAATATCTGCTTCTAAAACCAAAACGGAGCTATCTAACTGAATGGTTGTCAATGTGTGCATTCAACTGACAGAGTTAAAGTCACGTGTGGATTCAGTGGATTGCCAACCCTTTCTGTGCAGAATCCCAAAACCGGTATTTCCAGCCCAATGCCGGCACACGTACTAAACAGCAGGAAACTTCGTCTAAAACTCAGGAGAAACGTTTCCTTGAAACTGCTCTGCTGTGCGTTCGTTCACCTAAGAGAGTTGAATCTATGTTGAGATTCAGCGAGTCAGAAACACGTTTCTTCTAGGAGCTGCGTTGGGATATTCCCGAGTGAATGGGACCATAGGCTGTACAGAGAAATATCTGCTTCTAAAACCACAACGGAGCTATCTAAATGAATGGTTGTCAATTTGTGCATTCAACTGACAGAGTTAAACTCAAGTGTGGATTCAGCGGTTTGCGAACCCTTTCTGTGCAGAATCCCAAAACCGGTATTTCCAACCCAATGCCGGCATACGTACTAAACAGCAGGAAACTTCGTCTAAAACTCAGGAGAAACGTTTCCTTGAAACTGTTCTGCTGTGCGTTCGTTCACCTAAGAGAGTTGAATCTATGTTGAGATTCAGCGAGTCAGAAACACGTTTCTTCTAGGAGCTGCGTTGGGATATTCCCGAGTGAAGGGGACCATAGGCTGTACAGAGAAATATCAGCTTCTAAAACCAAAACGGAGCTATCTAACTGAATGGTTGTCAATGTGTGCATTCAACTGACAGAGTTAAACTCACTTGTGGATTCAGCGGTTTGCAAACCCTTTCTGTGCAGAATCCCAAAACCGGTATTTCCAGCCCAATGCCGGCATACGTACTAAACAGCAGGAAACTTCGTCTAAAACTCAGGAGAAACATTTCCTTGAAACTGCTCTGCTGTGCGTTCGTTCACCTAAGAGAGTTGAATCTATGTTTAGATTCAGCGAGTCAGAAACACGTTTCTTCTAGGAGCTGCGTTAGGATATTCCCGAGTGAAAGGGACCATAGGCTGTACAGAGAAATATCTGCTTCGAAAGCCACAACGGAGCTATCTAACTGAATGGTGGTCAATGTGTGCATTCAACTGACAGAGTTAAACTCATGTGTGGATTCAGCGGATTGCCAACCCTTTCTGTGCAGAATCCCAAAACCGGTATTTCCAGCCCAATGCCGGCATACGTACTAAACAGCAGGAAACTTCGCCTAAAACTCAGGAGAAACGTTTCCTTAAATCTGCTCTGCTGTGCGTTCGTTCACCTAAGAGAGTTGAATCTATGTTGAGATTCAGCGAGTCAGAAACACGTTTCTTCTAGGAGCTGCGTTGGGATATTCCCGAGTGAATGGGACCATAGGCTGTACAGAGAAATATCTGCTTCTAAAACCAAAACGGAGCTATCTAACTGAATGGTTGTCAATGTGTGCATTCAACTGACAGAGTTAAACTCACGTGTGGATTCAGCGGATTGCCAACCCTTTCTGTACAGAATCCCAAAACCGGTATTTCCAGCCCAATGCCGGCTTACGTACTAAACAGCAGGAAACTTCGTCTAAAACTCAGGAGAAACGTTTCCTTGAAACTGCTCTGCTGTGCGTTCGTTCACCTAAGAGAGTTGAATCTATGTTGAGATTCAGCGAGTCAGAAACACGTTTCTTCTAGGAGCTGTGTTGGGATATTCCCGAGTGAATGGGACCATAGGCTCTACAGAGAAATATCTGCTTCTAAAACCACAAAGGAGCTATCTAACTGAATGGTTGTCAATTTGTGCATTCAACTGACAGAGTTAAACTCACTTGTGGATTCAGCGGTTTGCAAACCCTTTCTGTGCAGAATCCCAAAACCGGTATTTCCAGCCCAATGCCGGCATACGTACGAAACAGCAGGAAACTTCGTCTAAAACTCAGGAGAAACGTTTCCTTGAAACTGCTCTGCTGTGCGTTCGTTCACCTAAGAGAGTTGAATCTATGTTTAGATTCAGCGAGTCAGAAACACGTTTCTTCTAGGAGCTGCGTTAGGATATTCCCGAGTGAAAGGGACCATAGGCTGTACAGAGAAATATCTGCTTCTAAAGCCACAACGGAGCTATCTAACTGAATGGTTGTCAATGTGTGCATTCAACTGACAGAGTTAAACTCATGTGTGGATTCAGCGGATTGCCAACCCTTTCTGTGCAGAATCCCAAAACCGGTATTTCCAGCCCAATGCCGGCATACGTACTAAACAGCAGGAAACTTCGCCTAAAACTCAGGAGAAACGTTTCCTTGAAACTGCTCTGCTGTGCGTTCGTTCACCTAAGAGAGTTGAATCTATGTTGAGATTCAGCGAGTCAGAAACACGTTTCTCCTAGGAGCTGCGTTGGGATATTCCCGAGTGAATGGGACCATAGGCTGTACAGAGAAATATCTGCTTCTAAAACCAAAACGGAGCTATCTAACTGAATGGTTGTCAATTTGTGCATTCAACTGACAGAGTTAAACTCACGTGTTGATTCAGCGGTTTTCCAACCCTTTCTGTGCAGAATCCCAAAACCGGTATTTCCAGCCCAATGCCGGCATACGTACTAAACAGCAGGAAACTTCGTCTAAAACTCAGGAGAAACGTTTCCTTGACACTGCTCTGCTGTGCGTTCGTTCACCTAAGAGAGTTGAATCTATGTTGAGATTCAGCGAGTCAGAAACACGTTTCTTCTAGGAGCTGCGTTGGGATATTCCCGAGTGAATGGGACCATAGGCTGTACAGAGAAATATCTGCTTCTAAAACCAAAACGGAGCTATCTAACTGAATGGTTGTCAATGTGTGCATTCAACTGACAGAGTTAAACTCACTTGTGGATTCAGCGGATTGCCAACCCTTTCTGTGCAGAATCCCAAAACCGGTATTTCCAGCCCAATGCCGGCATACGTACTAAACAGCAGGAAACTTCGCCTAAAACTCAGGAGAAACGTTTCCTTAAATCTGCTCTGCTGTGCGTTCGTTCACCTAAGAGAGTTGAATCTATGTTGAGATTCAGCGAGTCAGAAACACGTTTCTCCTAGGAGCTGCGTTGGGATATTCCCGAGTGAATGGGACCATAGGCTGTACAGAGAAATATCTGCTTCTAAAACCAAAACGGAGCTATCTAACTGAATGGTTGTCAATTTGTGCATTCAACTGACAGAGTTAAACTCACGTGTTGATTCAGCGGTTTTCCAACCCTTTCTGTGCAGAATCCCAAAACCGGTATTTCCAGCCCAATGCCGGCATACGTACTAAACAGCAGGAAACTTCGTCTAAAACTCAGGAGAAACGTTTCCTTGACACTGCTCTGCTGTGCGTTCGTTCACCTAAGAGAGTTGAATCTATGTTGAGATTCAGCGAGTCAGAAACACGTTTCTTCTAGGAGCTGCGTTGGGATATTCCCGAGTGAAAGGGACCATAGGCTGTACAGAGAAATATCTGCTTCTAAAACCAAAACGGAGCTATCTAACTGAATGGTTGTCAATGTGTGCATTCAACTGACAGAGTTAAACTCACGTGTGGATTCAGCGGTTTGCCAACCCTTTCTGTGCAGAATCCCAAAACCGGTATTTCCAGCCCAATGCCGGCATACGTACTAAACAGCAGGAAACTTCGTCTAAAACTCAGGAGAAACGTTTCCTTGAAACTGCTCTGCTGTGCGTTCGTTCACCTAAGAGAGTTGAATCTATGTTGAGATTCAGCGAGTCAGAAACACGTTTCTTCTAGGAGCTGCGTTGGGATATTCCCGAGTGAATGGGACCATAGGCTGTACAGAGAAATATCTGCTTCTAAAACCAAAACGGAGCTATCTAACTGAATGGTTGTCAATGTGTGCATTCAACTGACAGAGTTAAAGTCACGTGTGGATTCAGTGGATTGCCAACCCTTTCTGTGCAGAATCCCAAAACCGGTATTTCCAGCCCAATGCCGGCACACGTACTAAACAGCAGGAAACTTCGTCTAAAACTCAGGAGAAACGTTTCCTTGAAACTGCTCTGCTGTGCGTTCGTTCACCTAAGAGAGTTGAATCTATGTTGAGATTCAGCGAGTCAGAAACACGTTTCTTCTAGGAGCTGCGTTGGGATATTCCCGAGTGAATGGGACCATAGGCTGTACAGAGAAATATCTGCTTCTAAAACCACAACGGAGCTATCTAAATGAATGGTTGTCAATTTGTGCATTCAACTGACAGAGTTAAACTCAAGTGTGGATTCAGCGGTTTGCGAACCCTTTCTGTGCAGAATCCCAAAACCGGTATTTCCAACCCAATGCCGGCATACGTACTAAACAGCAGGAAACTTCGTCTAAAACTCAGGAGAAACGTTTCCTTGAAACTGTTCTGCTGTGCGTTCGTTCACCTAAGAGAGTTGAATCTATGTTGAGATTCAGCGAGTCAGAAACACGTTTCTTCTAGGAGCTGCGTTGGGATATTCCCGAGTGAAGGGGACCATAGGCTGTACAGAGAAATATCAGCTTCTAAAACCAAAACGGAGCTATCTAACTGAATGGTTGTCAATGTGTGCATTCAACTGACAGAGTTAAACTCACTTGTGGATTCAGCGGTTTGCAAACCCTTTCTGTGCAGAATCCCAAAACCGGTATTTCCAGCCCAATGCCGGCATACGTACTAAACAGCAGGAAACTTCGTCTAAAACTCAGGAGAAACATTTCCTTGAAACTGCTCTGCTGTGCGTTCGTTCACCTAAGAGAGTTGAATCTATGTTTAGATTCAGCGAGTCAGAAACACGTTTCTTCTAGGAGCTGCGTTAGGATATTCCCGAGTGAAAGGGACCATAGGCTGTACAGAGAAATATCTGCTTCGAAAGCCACAACGGAGCTATCTAACTGAATGGTGGTCAATGTGTGCATTCAACTGACAGAGTTAAACTCATGTGTGGATTCAGCGGATTGCCAACCCTTTCTGTGCAGAATCCCAAAACCGGTATTTCCAGCCCAATGCCGGCATACGTACTAAACAGCAGGAAACTTCGCCTAAAACTCAGGAGAAACGTTTCCTTAAATCTGCTCTGCTGTGCGTTCGTTCACCTAAGAGAGTTGAATCTATGTTGAGATTCAGCGAGTCAGAAACACGTTTCTTCTAGGAGCTGCGTTGGGATATTCCCGAGTGAATGGGACCATAGGCTGTACAGAGAAATATCTGCTTCTAAAACCAAAACGGAGCTATCTAACTGAATGGTTGTCAATGTGTGCATTCAACTGACAGAGTTAAACTCACGTGTGGATTCAGCGGATTGCCAACCCTTTCTGTACAGAATCCCAAAACCGGTATTTCCAGCCCAATGCCGGCTTACGTACTAAACAGCAGGAAACTTCGTCTAAAACTCAGGAGAAACGTTTCCTTGAAACTGCTCTGCTGTGCGTTCGTTCACCTAAGAGAGTTGAATCTATGTTGAGATTCAGCGAGTCAGAAACACGTTTCTTCTAGGAGCTGTGTTGGGATATTCCCGAGTGAATGGGACCATAGGCTCTACAGAGAAATATCTGCTTCTAAAACCACAAAGGAGCTATCTAACTGAATGGTTGTCAATTTGTGCATTCAACTGACAGAGTTAAACTCACTTGTGGATTCAGCGGTTTGCAAACCCTTTCTGTGCAGAATCCCAAAACCGGTATTTCCAGCCCAATGCCGGCATACGTACGAAACAGCAGGAAACTTCGTCTAAAACTCAGGAGAAACGTTTCCTTGAAACTGCTCTGCTGTGCGTTCGTTCACCTAAGAGAGTTGAATCTATGTTTAGATTCAGCGAGTCAGAAACACGTTTCTTCTAGGAGCTGCGTTAGGATATTCCCGAGTGAAAGGGACCATAGGCTGTACAGAGAAATATCTGCTTCTAAAGCCACAACGGAGCTATCTAACTGAATGGTTGTCAATGTGTGCATTCAACTGACAGAGTTAAACTCATGTGTGGATTCAGCGGATTGCCAACCCTTTCTGTGCAGAATCCCAAAACCGGTATTTCCAGCCCAATGCCGGCATACGTACTAAACAGCAGGAAACTTCGCCTAAAACTCAGGAGAAACGTTTCCTTGAAACTGCTCTGCTGTGCGTTCGTTCACCTAAGAGAGTTGAATCTATGTTGAGATTCAGCGAGTCAGAAACACGTTTCTCCTAGGAGCTGCGTTGGGATATTCCCGAGTGAATGGGACCATAGGCTGTACAGAGAAATATCTGCTTCTAAAACCAAAACGGAGCTATCTAACTGAATGGTTGTCAATTTGTGCATTCAACTGACAGAGTTAAACTCACGTGTTGATTCAGCGGTTTTCCAACCCTTTCTGTGCAGAATCCCAAAACCGGTATTTCCAGCCCAATGCCGGCATACGTACTAAACAGCAGGAAACTTCGTCTAAAACTCAGGAGAAACGTTTCCTTGACACTGCTCTGCTGTGCGTTCGTTCACCTAAGAGAGTTGAATCTATGTTGAGATTCAGCGAGTCAGAAACACGTTTCTTCTAGGAGCTGCGTTGGGATATTCCCGAGTGAATGGGACCATAGGCTGTACAGAGAAATATCTGCTTCTAAAACCAAAACGGAGCTATCTAACTGAATGGTTGTCAATGTGTGCATTCAACTGACAGAGTTAAACTCACTTGTGGATTCAGCGGATTGCAAACCCTTTCTGTGCAGAATCCCAAAACCGGTATTTCCAGCCCAATGCCGGCATACGTACTAAACAGCAGGAAACTTCGCCTAAAACTCAGGAGAAACGTTTCCTTAAATCTGCTCTGCTGTGCGTTCGTTCACCTAAGAGAGTTGAATCTATGTTGAGATTCAGCGAGTCAGAAACACGTTTCTCCTAGGAGCTGCGTTGGGATATTCCCGAGTGAATGGGACCATAGGCTGTACAGAGAAATATCTGCTTCTAAAACCAAAACGGAGCTATCTAACTGAATGGTTGTCAATTTGTGCATTCAACTGACAGAGTTAAACTCACGTGTTGATTCAGCGGTTTTCCAACCCTTTCTGTGCAGAATCCCAAAACCGGTATTTCCAGCCCAATGCCGGCATACGTACTAAACAGCAGGAAACTTCGTCTAAAACTCAGGAGAAACGTTTCCTTGACACTGCTCTGCTGTGCGTTCGTTCACCTAAGAGAGTTGAATCTATGTTGAGATTCAGCGAGTCAGAAACACGTTTCTTCTAGGAGCTGCGTTGGGATATTCCCGAGTGAAAGGGACCATAGGCTGTACAGAGAAATATCTGCTTCTAAAACCAAAACGGAGCTATCTAACTGAATGGTTGTCAATGTGTGCATTCAACTGACAGAGTTAAACTCACGTGTGGATTCAGCGGTTTGCCAACCCTTTCTGTGCAGAATCCCAAAACCGGTATTTCCAGCCCAATGCCGGCATACGTACTAAACAGCAGGAAACTTCGTCTAAAACTCAGGAGAAACGTTTCCTTGAAACTGCTCTGCTGTGCGTTCGTTCACCTAAGAGAGTTGAATCTATGTTGAGATTCAGCGAGTCAGAAACACGTTTCTTCTAGGAGCTGCGTTGGGATATTCCCGAGTGAATGGGACCATAGGCTGTACAGAGAAATATCTGCTTCTAAAACCAAAACGGAGCTATCTAACTGAATGGTTGTCAATGTGTGCATTCAACTGACAGAGTTAAACTCACTTGTGGATTCAGCGGATTGCAAACCCTTTCTGTGCAGAATCCCAAAACCGGTATTTCCAGCCCAATGCCGGCATACGTACTAAACAGCAGGAAACTTCGCCTAAAACTCAGGAGAAACGTTTCCTTAAATCTGCTCTGCTGTGCGTTCGTTCACCTAAGAGAGTTGAATCTATGTTGAGATTCAGCGAGTCAGAAACACGTTTCTCCTAGGAGCTGCGTTGGGATATTCCCGAGTGAATGGGACCATAGGCTGTACAGAGAAATATCTGCTTCTAAAACCAAAACGGAGCTATCTAACTGAATGGTTGTCAATTTGTGCATTCAACTGACAGAGTTAAACTCACGTGTTGATTCAGCGGTTTTCCAACCCTTTCTGTGCAGAATCCCAAAACCGGTATTTCCAGCCCAATGCCGGCATACGTACTAAACAGCAGGAAACTTCGTCTAAAACTCAGGAGAAACGTTTCCTTGACACTGCTCTGCTGTGCGTTCGTTCACCTAAGAGAGTTGAATCTATGTTGAGATTCAGCGAGTCAGAAACACGTTTCTTCTAGGAGCTGCGTTGGGATATTCCCGAGTGAAAGGGACCATAGGCTGTACAGAGAAATATCTGCTTCTAAAACCAAAACGGAGCTATCTAACTGAATGGTTGTCAATGTGTGCATTCAACTGACAGAGTTAAACTCACGTGTGGATTCAGCGGTTTGCCAACCCTTTCTGTGCAGAATCCCAAAACCGGTATTTCCAGCCCAATGCCGGCATACGTACTAAACAGCAGGAAACTTCGTCTAAAACTCAGGAGAAACGTTTCCTTGAAACTGCTCTGCTGTGCGTTCGTTCACCTAAGAGAGTTGAATCTATGTTGAGATTCAGCGAGTCAGAAACACGTTTCTTCTAGGAGCTGCGTTGGGATATTCCCGAGTGAATGGGACCATAGGCTGTACAGAGAAATATCTGCTTCTAAAACCAAAACGGAGCTATCTAACTGAATGGTTGTCAATGTGTGCATTCAACTGACAGAGTTAAAGTCACGTGTGGATTCAGTGGATTGCCAACCCTTTCTGTGCAGAATCCCAAAACCGGTATTTCCAGCCCAATGCCGGCATACGTACTAAACAGCAGGAAACTTCGTCTAAAACTCAGGAGAAACGTTTCCTTGAAACTGCTCTGCTGTGCGTTCGTTCACCTAAGAGAGTTGAATCTATGTT
The DNA here is from genome assembly GCF_030222135.1 of Aotus nancymaae. Lineage (NCBI taxonomy): Eukaryota > Metazoa > Chordata > Mammalia > Primates > Aotidae > Aotus > Aotus nancymaae. Next base: position 275,671 of record NW_026988514.1, on the reverse strand, counting down.
GAGATTCAGCGAGTCAGAAACACGTTTCTTCTAGGAGCTGCGTTGGGATATTCCCGAGTGAATGGGACCATAGGCTGTACAGAGAAATATCTGCTTCTAAAACCACAACGGAGCTATCTAAATGAATGGTTGTCAATTTGTGCATTCAACTGACAGAGTTAAACTCAAGTGTGGATTCAGCGGTTTGCGAACCCTTTCTGTGCAGAATCCCAAAACCGGTATTTCCAACCCAATGCCGGCATACGTACTAAACAGCAGGAAACTTCGTCTAAAACTCAGGAGAAACGTTTCCTTGAAACTGTTCTGCTGTGCGTTCGTTCACCTAAGAGAGTTGAATCTATGTTGAGATTCAGCGAGTCAGAAACACGTTTCTTCTAGGAGCTGCGTTGGGATATTCCCGAGTGAAGGGGACCATAGGCTGTACAGAGAAATATCTGCTTCTAAAACCAAAACGGAGCTATCTAACTGAATGGTTGTCAATGTGTGCATTCAACTGACAGAGTTAAACTCACTTGTGGATTCAGCGGTTTGCAAACCCTTTCTGTGCAGAATCCCAAAACCGGTATTTCCAGCCCAATGCCAGCATACGTACTAAACAGCAGGAAACTTCGTCTAAAACTCAGGAGAAACATTTCCTTGAAACTGCTCTGCTGTGCGTTCGTTCACCTAAGAGAGTTGAATCTATGTTTAGATTCAGCGAGTCAGAAACACGTTTCTTCTAGGAGCTGCGTTAGGATATTCCCGAGTGAAAGGGACCATAGGCTGTACAGAGAAATATCTGCTTCGAAAGCCACAACGGAGCTATCTAACTGAATGGTGGTCAATGTGTGCATTCAACTGACAGAGTTAAACTCATGTGTGGATTCAGCGGATTGCCAACCCTTTCTGTGCAGAATCCCAAAACCGGTATTTCCAGCCCAATGCCGGCATACGTACTAAACAGCAGGAAACTTCGCCTAAAACTCAGGAGAAACGTTTCCTTAAATCTGCTCTGCTGTGCGTTCGTTCACCTAAGAGAGTTGAATCTATGTTGAGATTCAGCGAGTCAGAAACACGTTTCTTCTAGGAGCTGCGTTGGGATATTCCCGAGTGAATGGGACCATAGGCTGTACAGAGAAATATCTGCTTCTAAAACCAAAACGGAGCTATCTAACTGAATGGTTGTCAATGTGTGCATTCAACTGACAGAGTTAAACTCACGTGTGGATTCAGCGGATTGCCAACCCTTTCTGTACAGAATCCCAAAACCGGTATTTCCAGCCCAATGCCGGCTTACGTACTAAACAGCAGGAAACTTCGTCTAAAACTCAGGAGAAACGTTTCCTTGAAACTGCTCTGCTGTGCGTTCGTTCACCTAAGAGAGTTGAATCTATGTTGAGATTCAGCGAGTCAGAAACACGTTTCTTCTAGGAGCTGTGTTGGGATATTCCCGAGTGAATGGGACCATAGGCTGTACAGAGAAATATCTGCTTCTAAAACCACAACGGAGCTATCTAACTGAATGGTTGTCAATTTGTGCATTCAACTGACAGAGTTAAACTCACGTGTGGATTCAGCGGTTTGCGAACCCTTTCTGTGCAGAATCCCAAAACCGGTATTTCCAGCCCAATGCCGGCATACGTACTAAACAGCAGGAAACTTCGTCTAAAACTCAGGAGAAACGTTTCCTTGAAACTGCTCTGCTGTGCGTTCGTTCACCTAAGAGAGTTGAATCTATGTTGAGATTCAGCGAGTCAGAAACACGTTTCTTCTAGGAGCTGCGTTAGGATATTCCCGAGTGAAAGGGACCATAGGCTGTACAGAGAAATATCTGCTTCTAAAGCCACAACGGAGCTATCTAACTGAATGGTTGTCAATGTGTGCATTCAACTGACAGAGTTAAACTCACGTGTGGATTCAGCGGATTGCCAACCCTTTCTGTGCAGAATCCCAAAACCGGTATTTCCAGCCCAATGCCGGCATACGAACTAAACAGCAGGAAACTTCGTCTAAAACTCAGGAGAAACGTTTCCTTGAAACTGCTCTGCTGTGCGTTCGTTCACCTAAGAGAGTTGAATCTATGTTGAGATTCAGCGAGTCAGAAACACGTTTCTTCTAGGAGCTGCGTTGGGATATTCCCGAGTGAAGGGGACCATAGGCTGTACAGAGAAATATCAGCTTCTAAAACCAAAACGGAGCTATCTAACTGAATGGTTGTCAATGTGTGCATTCAACTGACAGAGTTAAACTCACTTGTGGATTCAGCGGTTTGCAAACCCTTTCTGTGCAGAATCCCAAAACCGGTATTTCCAGCCCAATGCCGGCATACGTACTAAACAGCAGGAAACTTCGTCTAAAACTCAGGAGAAACATTTCCTTGAAACTGCTCTGCTGTGCGTTCGTTCACCTAAGAGAGTTGAATCTATGTTTAGATTCAGCGAGTCAGAAACACGTTTCTTCTAGGAGCTGCGTTAGGATATTCCCGAGTGAAAGGGACCATAGGCTGTACAGAGAAATATCTGCTTCGAAAGCCACAACGGAGCTATCTAACTGAATGGTGGTCAATGTGTGCATTCAACTGACAGAGTTAAACTCATGTGTGGATTCAGCGGATTGCCAACCCTTTCTGTGCAGAATCCCAAAACCGGTATTTCCAGCCCAATGCCGGCATACGTACTAAACAGCAGGAAACTTCGCCTAAAACTCAGGAGAAACGTTTCCTTAAATCTGCTCTGCTGTGCGTTCGTTCACCTAAGAGAGTTGAATCTATGTTGAGATTCAGCGAGTCAGAAACACGTTTCTTCTAGGAGCTGCGTTGGGATATTCCCGAGTGAATGGGACCATAGGCTGTACAGAGAAATATCTGCTTCTAAAACCAAAACGGAGCTATCTAACTGAATGGTTGTCAATGTGTGCATTCAACTGACAGAGTTAAACTCACGTGTGGATTCAGCGGATTGCCAACCCTTTCTGTACAGAATCCCAAAACCGGTATTTCCAGCCCAATGCCGGCTTACGTACTAAACAGCAGGAAACTTCGTCTAAAACTCAGGAGAAACGTTTCCTTGAAACTGCTCTGCTGTGCGTTCGTTCACCTAAGAGAGTTGAATCTATGTTGAGATTCAGCGAGTCAGAAACACGTTTCTTCTAGGAGCTGTGTTGGGATATTCCCGAGTGAATGGGACCATAGGCTGTACAGAGAAATATCTGCTTCTAAAACCACAACGGAGCTATCTAACTGAATGGTTGTCAATTTGTGCATTCAACTGACAGAGTTAAACTCACGTGTGGATTCAGCGGTTTGCGAACCCTTTCTGTGCAGAATCCCAAAACCGGTATTTCCAGCCCAATGCCGGCATACGTACTAAACAGCAGGAAACTTCGTCTAAAACTCAGGAGAAACGTTTCCTTGAAACTGCTCTGCTGTGCGTTCGTTCACCTAAGAGAGTTGAATCTATGTTGAGATTCAGCGAGTCAGAAACACGTTTCTTCTAGGAGCTGCGTTAGGATATTCCCGAGTGAAAGGGACCATAGGCTGTACAGAGAAATATCTGCTTCTAAAGCCACAACGGAGCTATCTAACTGAATGGTTGTCAATGTGTGCATTCAACTGACAGAGTTAAACTCACGTGTGGATTCAGCGGATTGCCAACCCTTTCTGTGCAGAATCCCAAAACCGGTATTTCCAGCCCAATGCCGGCATACGAACTAAACAGCAGGAAACTTCGTCTAAAACTCAGGAGAAACGTTTCCTTGAAACTCTTCTGCTGTGCGTTCGTTCACCTAAGAGAGTTGAATCTATGTTGAGATTCAGCGAGTCAGAAACACGTTTCTCCTAGGAGCTGCGTTGGGATATTCCCGAGTGAAGGGGACCATAGGCTGTACAGAGAAATATCTGCTTCTAAAACCAAAACGGAGCTATCTAACTGAATGGTTGTCAATGTGTGCATTCAACTGACAGAGTTAAACTCACTTGTGGATTCAGCGGTTTGCAAACCCTTTCTGTGCAGAATCCCAAAACCGGTATTTCCAGCCCAATGCCGGCATACGTACGAAACAGCAGGAAACTTCGTCTAAAACTCAGGAGAAACGTTTCCTTGAAACTGCTCTGCTGTGCGTTCGTTCACCTAAGAGAGTTGAATCTATGTTTAGATTCAGCGAGTCAGAAACACGTTTCTTCTAGGAGCTGCGTTAGGATATTCCCGAGTGAAAGGGACCATAGGCTGTACAGAGAAATATCTGCTTCTAAAGCCACAACGGAGCTATCTAACTGAATGGTTGTCAATGTGTGCATTCAACTGACAGAGTTAAACTCATGTGTGGATTCAGCGGATTGCCAACCCTTTCTGTGCAGAATCCCAAAACCGGTATTTCCAGCCCAATGCCGGCATACGTACTAAACAGCAGGAAACTTCGCCTAAAACTCAGGAGAAACGTTTCCTTGAAACTGCTCTGCTGTGCGTTCGTTCACCTAAGAGAGTTGAATCTATGTTGAGATTCAGCGAGTCAGAAACACGTTTCTCCTAGGAGCTGCGTTGGGATATTCCCGAGTGAACGGGACCATAGGCTGTACAGAGAAATATCTGCTTCTAAAACCAAAACGGAGCTATCTAACTGAATGGTTGTCAATTTGTGCATTCAACTGACAGAGTTAAACTCACGTGTTGATTCAGCGGTTTTCCAACCCTTTCTGTGCAGAATCCCAAAACCGGTATTTCCAGCCCAATGCCGGCATACGTACTAAACAGCAGGAAACTTCGTCTAAAACTCAGGAGAAACGTTTCCTTGACACTGCTCTGCTGTGCGTTCGTTCACCTAAGAGAGTTGAATCTATGTTGAGATTCAGCGAGTCAGAAACACGTTTCTTCTAGGAGCTGCGTTGGGATATTCCCGAGTGAATGGGACCATAGGCTGTACAGAGAAATATCTGCTTCTAAAACCAAAACGGAGCTATCTAACTGAATGGTTGTCAATGTGTGCATTCAACTGACAGAGTTAAACTCACTTGTGGATTCAGCGGATTGCAAACCCTTTCTGTGCAGAATCCCAAAACCGGTATTTCCAGCCCAATGCCGGCATACGTACTAAACAGCAGGAAACTTCGCCTAAAACTCAGGAGAAACGTTTCCTTAAATCTGCTCTGCTGTGCGTTCGTTCACCTAAGAGAGTTGAATCTATGTTGAGATTCAGCGAGTCAGAAACACGTTTCTCCTAGGAGCTGCGTTGGGATATTCCCGAGTGAATGGGACCATAGGCTGTACAGAGAAATATCTGCTTCTAAAACCAAAACGGAGCTATCTAACTGAATGGTTGTCAATTTGTGCATTCAACTGACAGAGTTAAACTCACGTGTTGATTCAGCGGTTTTCCAACCCTTTCTGTGCAGAATCCCAAAACCGGTATTTCCAGCCCAATGCCGTCATACGTACTAAACAGCAGGAAACTTCGTCTAAAACTCAGGAGAAACGTTTCCTTGACACTGCTCTGCTGTGCGTTCGTTCACCTAAGAGAGTTGAATCTATGCTGAGATTCAGCGAGTCAGAAACACGTTTCTTCTAGGAGCTGCGTTGGGATATTCCCGAGTGAAAGGGACCATAGGCTGTACAGAGAAATATCTGCTTCTAAAACCAAAACGGAGCTATCTAACTGAATGGTTGTCAATGTGTGCATTCAACTGACAGAGTTAAACTCACGTGTGGATTCAGCGGTTTGCCAACCCTTTCTGTGCAGAATCCCAAAACCGGTATTTCCAGCCCAATGCCGGCATACGTACTAAACAGCAGGAAACTTCGTCTAAAACTCAGGAGAAACGTTTCCTTGAAACTGCTCTGCTGTGCGTTCGTTCACCTAAGAGAGTTGAATCTATGTTGAGATTCAGCGAGTCAGAAACACGTTTCTTCTAGGAGCTGCGTTGGGATATTCCCGAGTGAATGGGACCATAGGCTGTACAGAGAAATATCTGCTTCTAAAACCAAAACGGAGCTATCTAACTGAATGGTTGTCAATGTGTGCATTCAACTGACAGAGTTAAACTCACTTGGGGATTCAGCGGATTGCAAACCCTTTCTGTGCAGAATCCCAAAACCGGTATTTCCAGCCCAATGCCGGCATACGTACTAAACAGCAGGAAACTTCGCCTAAAACTCAGGAGAAACGTTTCCTTAAATCTGCTCTGCTGTGCGTTCGTTCACCTAAGAGAGTTGAATCTATGTTGAGATTCAGCGAGTCAGAAACACGTTTCTCCTAGGAGCTGCGTTGGGATATTCCCGAGTGAATGGGACCATAGGCTGTACAGAGAAATATCTGCTTCTAAAACCAAAACGGAGCTATCTAACTGAATGGTTGTCAATTTGTGCATTCAACTGACAGAGTTAAACTCACGTGTTGATTCAGCGGTTTTCCAACCCTTTCTGTGCAGAATCCCAAAACCGGTATTTCCAGCCCAATGCCGGCATACGTACTAAACAGCAGGAAACTTCGTCTAAAACTCAGGAGAAACGTTTCCTTGACACTGCTCTGCTGTGCGTTCGTTCACCTAAGAGAGTTGAATCTATGTTGAGATTCAGCGAGTCAGAAACACGTTTCTTCTAGGAGCTGCGTTGGGATATTCCCGAGTGAAAGGGACCATAGGCTGTACAGAGAAATATCTGCTTCTAAAACCAAAACGGAGCTATCTAACTGAATGGTTGTCAATGTGTGCATTCAACTGACAGAGTTAAACTCACGTGTGGATTCAGCGGTTTGCCAACCCTTTCTGTGCAGAATCCCAAAACCGGTATTTCCAGCCCAATGCCGGCATACGTACTAAACAGCAGGAAACTTCGTCTAAAACTCAGGAGAAACGTTTCCTTGAAACTGCTCTGCTGTGCGTTCGTTCACCTAAGAGAGTTGAATCTATGTTGAGATTCAGCGAGTCAGAAACACGTTTCTTCTAGGAGCTGCGTTGGGATATTCCCGAGTGAATGGGACCATAGGCTGTACAGAGAAATATCTGCTTCTAAAACCAAAACGGAGCTATCTAACTGAATGGTTGTCAATGTGTGCATTCAACTGACAGAGTTAAAGTCACGTGTGGATTCAGTGGATTGCCAACCCTTTCTGTGCAGAATCCCAAAACCGGTATTTCCAGCCCAATGCCGGCATACGTACTAAACAGCAGGAAACTTCGTCTAAAACTCAGGAGAAACGTTTCCTTGAAACTGCTCTGCTGTGCGTTCGTTCACCTAAGAGAGTTGAATCTATGTTGAGATTCAGCGAGTCAGAAACACGTTTCTTCTAGGAGCTGCTTTGGGATATTCCCGAGTGAATGGGACCATAGGCTGTACAGAGAAATATCTGCTTCTAAAACCACAACGGAGCTATCTAAATGAATGGTTGTCAATTTGTGCATTCAACTGACAGAGTTAAACTCAAGTGTGGATTCAGCGGTTTGCGAACCCTTTCTGTGCAGAATCCCAAAACCGGTATTTCCAACCCAATGCCGGCATACGTACTAAACAGCAGGAAACTTCGTCTAAAACTCAGGAGAAACGTTTCCTTGAAACTGTTCTGCTGTGCGTTCGTTCACCTAAGAGAGTTGAATCTATGTTGAGATTCAGCGAGTCAGAAACACGTTTCTTCTAGGAGCTGCGTTGGGATATTCCCGAGTGAAGGGGACCATAGGCTGTACAGAGAAATATCTGCTTCTAAAACCAAAACGGAGCTATCTAACTGAATGGTTGTCAATGTGTGCATTCAACTGACAGAGTTAAACTCACTTGTGGATTCAGCGGTTTGCAAACCCTTTCTGTGCAGAATCCCAAAACCGGTATTTCCAGCCCAATGCCAGCATACGTACTAAACAGCAGGAAACTTCGTCTAAAACTCAGGAGAAACATTTCCTTGAAACTGCTCTGCTGTGCGTTCGTTCACCTAAGAGAGTTGAATCTATGTTTAGATTCAGCGAGTCAGAAACACGTTTCTTCTAGGAGCTGCGTTAGGATATTCCCGAGTGAAAGGGACCATAGGCTGTACAGAGAAATATCTGCTTCGAAAGCCACAACGGAGCTATCTAACTGAATGGTGGTCAATGTGTGCATTCAACTGACAGAGTTAAACTCATGTGTGGATTCAGCGGATTGCCAACCCTTTCTGTGCAGAATCCCAAAACCGGTATTTCCAGCCCAATGCCGGCATACGTACTAAACAGCAGGAAACTTCGCCTAAAACTCAGGAGAAACGTTTCCTTAAATCTGCTCTGCTGTGCGTTCGTTCACCTAAGAGAGTTGAATCTATGTTGAGATTCAGCGAGTCAGAAACACGTTTCTTCTAGGAGCTGCGTTGGGATATTCCCGAGTGAATGGGACCATAGGCTGTACAGAGAAATATCTGCTTCTAAAACCAAAACGGAGCTATCTAACTGAATGGTTGTCAATGTGTGCATTCAACTGACAGAGTTAAACTCACGTGTGGATTCAGCGGATTGCCAACCCTTTCTGTACAGAATCCCAAAACCGGTATTTCCAGCCCAATGCCGGCTTACGTACTAAACAGCAGGAAACTTCGTCTAAAACTCAGGAGAAACGTTTCCTTGAAACTGCTCTGCTGTGCGTTCGTTCACCTAAGAGAGTTGAATCTATGTTGAGATTCAGCGAGTCAGAAACACGTTTCTTCTAGGAGCTGTGTTGGGATATTCCCGAGTGAATGGGACCATAGGCTGTACAGAGAAATATCTGCTTCTAAAACCACAACGGAGCTATCTAACTGAATGGTTGTCAATTTGTGCATTCAACTGACAGAGTTAAACTCACGTGTTGATTCAGCGGTTTTCCAACCCTTTCTGTGCAGAATCCCAAAACCGGTATTTCCAGCCCAATGCCGGCATACGTACTAAACAGCAGGAAACTTCGTCTAAAACTCAGGAGAAACGTTTCCTTGACACTGCTCTGCTGTGCGTTCGTTCACCTAAGAGAGTTGAATCTATGCTGAGATTCAGCGAGTCAGAAACACGTTTCTTCTAGGAGCTGCGTTGGGATATTCCCGAGTGAAAGGGACCATAGGCTGTACAGAGAAATATCTGCTTCTAAAACCAAAACGGAGCTATCTAACTGAATGGTTGTCAATGTGTGCATTCAACTGACAGAGTTAAACTCACGTGTGGATTCAGCGGTTTGCCAACCCTTTCTGTGCAGAATCCCAAAACCGGTATTTCCAGCCCAATGCCGGCATACGTACTAAACAGCAGGAAACTTCGTCTAAAACTCAGGAGAAACGTTTCCTTGAAACTGCTCTGCTGTGCGTTCGTTCACCTAAGAGAGTTGAATCTATGTTGAGATTCAGCGAGTCAGAAACACGTTTCTTCTAGGAGCTGCGTTGGGATATTCCCGAGTGAATGGGACCATAGGCTGTACAGAGAAATATCTGCTTCTAAAACCAAAACGGAGCTATCTAACTGAATGGTTGTCAATGTGTGCATTCAACTGACAGAGTTAAACTCACTTGTGGATTCAGCGGATTGCAAACCCTTTCTGTGCAGAATCCCAAAACCGGTATTTCCAGCCCAATGCCGGCATACGTACTAAACAGCAGGAAACTTCGCCTAAAACTCAGGAGAAACGTTTCCTTAAATCTGCTCTGCTGTGCGTTCGTTCACCTAAGAGAGTTGAATCTATGTTGAGATTCAGCGAGTCAGAAACACGTTTCTCCTAGGAGCTGCGTTGGGATATTCCCGAGTGAATGGGACCATAGGCTGTACAGAGAAATATCTGCTTCTAAAACCAAAACGGAGCTATCTAACTGAATGGTTGTCAATTTGTGCATTCAACTGACAGAGTTAAACTCACGTGTTGATTCAGCGGTTTTCCAACCCTTTCTGTGCAGAATCCCAAAACCGGTATTTCCAGCCCAATGCCGGCATACGTACTAAACAGCAGGAAACTTCGTCTAAAACTCAGGAGAAACGTTTCCTTGACACTGCTCTGCTGTGCGTTCGTTCACCTAAGAGAGTTGAATCTATGTTGAGATTCAGCGAGTCAGAAACACGTTTCTTCTAGGAGCTGCGTTGGGATATTCCCGAGTGAAAGGGACCATAGGCTGTACAGAGAAATATCTGCTTCTAAAACCAAAACGGAGCTATCTAACTGAATGGTTGTCAATGTGTGCATTCAACTGACAGAGTTAAACTCACGTGTGGATTCAGCGGTTTGCCAACCCTTTCTGTGCAGAATCCCAAAACCGGTATTTCCAGCCCAATGCCGGCATACGTACTAAACAGCAGGAAACTTCGTCTAAAACTCAGGAGAAACGTTTCCTTGAAACTGCTCTGCTGTGCGTTCGTTCACCTAAGAGAGTTGAATCTATGTTGAGATTCAGCGAGTCAGAAACACGTTTCTTCTAGGAGCTGCGTTGGGATATTCCCGAGTGAATGGGACCATAGGCTGTACAGAGAAATATCTGCTTCTAAAACCAAAACGGAGCTATCTAACTGAATGGTTGTCAATGTGTGCATTCAACTGACAGAGTTAAAGTCACGTGTGGATTCAGTGGATTGCCAACCCTTTCTGTGCAGAATCCCAAAACCGGTATTTCCAGCCCAATGCCGGCATACGTACTAAACAGCAGGAAACTTCGTCTAAAACTCAGGAGAAACGTTTCCTTGAAACTGCTCTGCTGTGCGTTCGTTCACCTAAGAGAGTTGAATCTATGTTGAGATTCAGCGAGTCAGAAACACGTTTCTTCTAGGAGCTGCTTTGGGATATTCCCGAGTGAATGGGACCATAGGCTGTACAGAGAAATATCTGCTTCTAAAACCACAACGGAGCTATCTAAATGAATGGTTGTCAATTTGTGCATTCAACTGACAGAGTTAAACTCAAGTGTGGATTCAGCGGTTTGCGAACCCTTTCTGTGCAGAATCCCAAAACCGGTATTTCCAACCCAATGCCGGCATACGTACTAAACAGCAGGAAACTTCGTCTAAAACTCAGGAGAAACGTTTCCTTGAAACTGTTCTGCTGTGCGTTCGTTCACCTAAGAGAGTTGAATCTATGTTGAGATTCAGCGAGTCAGAAACACGTTTCTTCTAGGAGCTGCGTTGGGATATTCCCGAGTGAAGGGGACCATAGGCTGTACAGAGAAATATCTGCTTCTAAAACCAAAACGGAGCTATCTAACTGAATGGTTGTCAATGTGTGCATTCAACTGACAGAGTTAAACTCACTTGTGGATTCAGCGGTTTGCAAACCCTTTCTGTGCAGAATCCCAAAACCGGTATTTCCAGCCCAATGCCAGCATACGTACTAAACAGCAGGAAACTTCGTCTAAAACTCAGGAGAAACATTTCCTTGAAACTGCTCTGCTGTGCGTTCGTTCACCTAAGAGAGTTGAATCTATGTTTAGATTCAGCGAGTCAGAAACACGTTTCTTCTAGGAGCTGCGTTAGGATATTCCCGAGTGAAAGGGACCATAGGCTGTACAGAGAAATATCTGCTTCGAAAGCCACAACGGAGCTATCTAACTGAATGGTGGTCAATGTGTGCATTCAACTGACAGAGTTAAACTCATGTGTGGATTCAGCGGATTGCCAACCCTTTCTGTGCAGAATCCCAAAACCGGTATTTCCAGCCCAATGCCGGCATACGTACTAAACAGCAGGAAACTTCGCCTAAAACTCAGGAGAAACGTTTCCTTAAATCTGCTCTGCTGTGCGTTCGTTCACCTAAGAGAGTTGAATCTATGTTGAGATTCAGCGAGTCAGAAACACGTTTCTTCTAGGAGCTGCGTTGGGATATTCCCGAGTGAATGGGACCATAGGCTGTACAGAGAAATATCTGCTTCTAAAACCAAAACGGAGCTATCTAACTGAATGGTTGTCAATGTGTGCATTCAACTGACAGAGTTAAACTCACGTGTGGATTCAGCGGATTGCCAACCCTTTCTGTACAGAATCCCAAAACCGGTATTTCCAGCCCAATGCCGGCTTACGTACTAAACAGCAGGAAACTTCGTCTAAAACTCAGGAGAAACGTTTCCTTGAAACTGCTCTGCTGTGCGTTCGTTCACCTAAGAGAGTTGAATCTATGTTGAGATTCAGCGAGTCAGAAACACGTTTCTTCTAGGAGCTGTGTTGGGATATTCCCGAGTGAATGGGACCATAGGCTGTACAGAGAAATATCTGCTTCTAAAACCACAACGGAGCTATCTAACTGAATGGTTGTCAATTTGTGCATTCAACTGACAGAGTTAAACTCACGTGTGGATTCAGCGGTTTGCGAACCCTTTCTGTGCAGAATCCCAAAACCGGTATTTCCAGCCCAATGCCGGCATACGTACTAAACAGCAGGAAACTTCGTCTAAAACTCAGGAGAAACGTTTCCTTGAAACTGCTCTGCTGTGCGTTCGTTCACCTAAGAGAGTTGAATCTATGTTGAGATTCAGCGAGTCAGAAACACGTTTCTTCTAGGAGCTGCGTTAGGATATTCCCGAGTGAAAGGGACCATAGGCTGTACAGAGAAATATCTGCTTCTAAAGCCACAACGGAGCTATCTAACTGAATGGTTGTCAATGTGTGCATTCAACTGACAGAGTTAAACTCACGTGTGGATTCAGCGGATTGCCAACCCTTTCTGTGCAGAATCCCAAAACCGGTATTTCCAGCCCAATGCCGGCATACGAACTAAACAGCAGGAAACTTCGTCTAAAACTCAGGAGAAACGTTTCCTTGAAACTGCTCTGCTGTGCGTTCGTTCACCTAAGAGAGTTGAATCTATGTTGAGATTCAGCGAGTCAGAAACACGTTTCTTCTAGGAGCTGCGTTGGGATATTCCCGAGTGAAGGGGACCATAGGCTGTACAGAGAAATATCTGCTTCTAAAACCAAAACGGAGCTATCTAACTGAATGGTTGTCAATGTGTGCATTCAACTGACAGAGTTAAACTCACTTGTGGATTCAGCGGTTTGCAAACCCTTTCTGTGCAGAATCCCAAAACCGGTATTTCCAGCCCAATGCCGGCATACGTACGAAACAGCAGGAAACTTCGTCTAAAACTCAGGAGAAACGTTTCCTTGAAACTGCTCTGCTGTGCGTTCGTTCACCTAAGAGAGTTGAATCTATGTTTAGATTCAGCGAGTCAGAAACACGTTTCTTCTAGGAGCTGCGTTAGGATATTCCCGAGTGAAAGGGACCATAGGCTGTACAGAGAAATATCTGCTTCTAAAGCCACAACGGAGCTATCTAACTGAATGGTTGTCAATGTGTGCATTCAACTGACAGAGTTAAACTCATGTGTGGATTCAGCGGATTGCCAACCCTTTCTGTGCAGAATCCCAAAACCGGTATTTCCAGCCCAATGCCGGCATACGTACTAAACAGCAGGAAACTTCGCCTAAAACTCAGGAGAAACGTTTCCTTGAAACTGCTCTGCTGTGCGTTCGTTCACCTAAGAGAGTTGAATCTATGTTGAGATTCAGCGAGTCAGAAACACGTTTCTCCTAGGAGCTGCGTTGGGATATTCCCGAGTGAAAGGGACCATAGGCTGTACAGAGAAATATCTGCTTCTAAAACCAAAACGGAGCTATCTAACTGAATGGTTGTCAATTTGTGCATTCAACTGACAGAGTTAAACTCACGTGTTGATTCAGCGGTTTTCCAACCCTTTCTGTGCAGAATCCCAAAACCGGTATTTCCAGCCCAATGCCGGCATACGTACTAAACAGCAGGAAACTTCGTCTAAAACTCAGGAGAAACGTTTCCTTGACACTGCTCTGCTGTGCGTTCGTTCACCTAAGAGAGTTGAATCTATGTTGAGATTCAGCGAGTCAGAAACACGTTTCTTCTAGGAGCTGCGTTGGGATATTCCCGAGTGAAAGGGACCATAGGCTGTACAGAGAAATATCTGCTTCTAAAACCAAAACGGAGCTATCTAACTGAATGGTTGTCAATGTGTGCATTCAACTGACAGAGTTAAACTCACGTGTGGATTCAGCGGTTTGCAAACACTTTCTGTGCAGAATCCCAAAACCGGTATTTCCAGCCCAATGCCGGCATACGTACTAAACAGCAGGAAACTTCGTCTAAAACTCAGGAGAAACGTTTCCTTGAAACTGCTCTGCTGTGCGTTCGTTCACCTAAGAGAGTTGAATCTATGTTGAGATTCAGCGAGTCAGAAACACGTTTCTTCTAGGAGCTGCGTTGGGATATTCCCGAGTGAATGGGACCATAGGCTGTACAGAGAAATATCTGCTTCTAAAACCAAAACGGAGCTATCTAACTGAATGGTTGTCAATGTGTGCATTCAACTGACAGAGTTAAACTCACTTGTGGATTCAGCGGATTGCAAACCCTTTCTGTGCAGAATCCCAAAACCGGTATTTCCAGCCCAATGCCGGCATACGTACTAAACAGCAGGAAACTTCGCCTAAAACTCAGGAGAAACGTTTCCTTAAATCTGCTCTGCTGTGCGTTCGTTCACCTAAGAGAGTTGAATCTATGTTGAGATTCAGCGAGTCAGAAACACGTTTCTCCTAGGAGCTGCGTTGGGATATTCCCGAGTGAATGGGACCATAGGCTGTACAGAGAAATATCTGCTTCTAAAACCAAAACGGAGCTATCTAACTGAATGGTTGTCAATTTGTGCATTCAACTGACAGAGTTAAACTCACGTGTTGATTCAGCGGTTTTCCAACCCTTTCTGTGCAGAATCCCAAAACCGGTATTTCCAGCCCAATGCCGGCATACGTACTAAACAGCAGGAAACTTCATCTAAAACTCAGGAGAAACGTTTCCTTGACACTGCTCTGCTGTGCGTTCGTTCACCTAAGAGAGTTGAATCTATGTTGAGATTCAGCGAGTCAGAAACACGTTTCTTCTAGGAGCTGCGTTGGGATATTCCCGAGTGAAAGGGACCATAGGCTGTACAGAGAAATATCTGCTTCTAAAACCAAAACGGAGCTATCTAACTGAATGGTTGTCAATGTGTGCATTCAACTGACAGAGTTAAACTCACGTGTGGATTCAGCGGTTTGCCAACCCTTTCTGTGCAGAATCCCAAAACCGGTATTTCCAGCCCAATGCCGGCATACGTACTAAACAGCAGGAAACTTCGTCTAAAACTCAGGAGAAACGTTTCCTTGAAACTGCTCTGCTGTGCGTTCGTTCACCTAAGAGAGTTGAATCTATGTTGAGATTCAGCGAGTCAGAAACACGTTTCTTCTAGGAGCTGCGTTGGGATATTCCCGAGTGAATGGGACCATAGGCTGTACAGAGAAATATCTGCTTCTAAAACCAAAACGGAGCTATGTAACTGAATGGTTGTCAATGTGTGCATTCAACTGACAGAGTTAAAGTCACGTGTGGATTCAGTGGATTGCCAACCCTTTCTGTGCAGAATCCCAAAACCGGTATTTCCAGCCCAATGCCGGCACACGTACTAAACAGCAGGAAACTTCGTCTAAAACTCAGGAGAAACGTTTCCTTGAAACTGCTCTGCTGTGCGTTCGTTCACCTAAGAGAGTTGAATCTATGTTGAGATTCAGCGAGTCAGAAACACGTTTCTTCTAGGAGCTGCGTTGGGATATTCCCGAGTGAATGGGACCATAGGCTGTACAGAGAAATATCTGCTTCTAAAACCACAACGGAGCTATCTAAATGAATGGTTGTCAATTTGTGCATTCAACTGACAGAGTTAAACTCAAGTGTGGATTCAGCGGTTTGCGAACCCTTTCTGTGCAGAATCCCAAAACCGGTATTTCCAGCCCAATGCCGGCATACGTACTAAACAGCAGGAAACTTCGTCTAAAACTCAGGAGAAACGTTTCCTTGAAACTGTTCTGCTGTGCGTTCGTTCACCTAAGAGAGTTGAATCTATGTTGAGATTCAGCGAGTCAGAAACACGTTTCTTCTAGGAGCTGCGTTGGGATATTCCCGAGTGAATGGGACCATAGGCTGTACAGAGAAATATCTGCTTCTAAAACCAAAACGGAGCTATCTAACTGAATGGTTGTCAATGTGTGCATTCAACTGACAGAGTTAAACTCACTTGTGGATTCAGCGGTTTGCAAACCCTTTCTGTGCAGAATCCCAAAACCGGTATTTCCAGCCCAATGCCGGCATACGTACTAAACAGCAGGAAACTTCGTCTAAAACTCAGGAGAAACATTTCCTTGAAACTGCTCTGCTGTGCGTTCGTTCACCTAAGAGAGTTGAATCTATGTTTAGATTCAGCGAGTCAGAAACACGTTTCTTCTAGGAGCTGCGTTAGGATATTCCCGAGTGAAAGGGACCATAGGCTGTACAGAGAAATATCTGCTTCGAAAGCCACAACGGAGCTATCTAACTGAATGGTGGTCAATGTGTGCATTCAACTGACAGAGTTAAACTCACGTGTTGATTCAGCGGTTTTCCAACCCTTTCTGTGCAGAATCCCAAAACCGGTATTTCCAGCCCAATGCCGGCATACGTACTAAACAGCAGGAAACTTCGTCTAAAACTCAGGAGAAACGTTTCCTTGACACTGCTCTGCGGTGCGTTCGTTCACCTAAGAGAGTTGAATCTATGTTGAGATTCAGCGAGTCAGAAACACGTTTCTTCTAGGAGCTGCGTTGGGATATTCCCGAGTGAAAGGGACCATAGGCTGTACAGAGAAATATCTGCTTCTAAAACCAAAACGGAGCTATCTAACTGAATGGTTGTCAATGTGTGCATTCAACTGACAGAGTTAAACTCACGTGTGGATTCAGCGGTTTGCCAACCCTTTCTGTGCAGAATCCCAAAACCGGTATTTCCAGCCCAATGCCGGCATACGTACTAAACAGCAGGAAACTTCGTCTAAAACTCAGGAGAAACGTTTCCTTGAAACTGCTCTGCTGTGCGTTCGTTCACCTAAGAGAGTTGAATCTATGTTGAGATTCAGCGAGTCAGAAACACGTTTCTTCTAGGAGCTGCGTTGGGATATTCCCGAGTGAATGGGACCATAGGCTGTACAGAGAAATATCTGCTTCTAAAACCAAAACGGAGCTATCTAACTGAATGGTTGTCAATGTGTGCATTCAACTGACAGAGTTAAAGTCACGTGTGGATTCAGTGGATTGCCAACCCTTTCTGTGCAGAATCCCAAAACCGGTATTTCCAGCCCAATGCCGGCACACGTACTAAACAGCAGGAAACTTCGTCTAAAACTCAGGAGAAACGTTTCCTTGAAACTGCTCTGCTGTGCGTTCGTTCACCTAAGAGAGTTGAATCTATGTTGAGATTCAGCGAGTCAGAAACACGTTTCTTCTAGGAGCTGCGTTGGGATATTCCCGAGTGAATGGGACCATAGGCTGTACAGAGAAATATCTGCTTCTAAAACCACAACGGAGCTATCTAAATGAATGGTTGTCAATTTGTGCATTCAACTGACAGAGTTAAACTCACTTGTGGATTCAGCGGTTTGCGAACCCTTTCTGTGCAGAATCCCAAAACCGGTATTTCCAGCCCAATGCCGGCATACGTACTAAACAGCAGGAAACTTCGTCTAAAACTCAGGAGAAACGTTTCCTTGAAACTGTTGTGCTGTGCGTTCGTTCACCTAAGAGAGTTGAATCTATGTTGAGATTCAGCGAGTCAGAAACACGTTTCTTCTAGGAGCTGCGTTGGGATATTCCCGAGTGAAGGGGACCATAGTCTGTACAGAGAAATATCTGCTTCTAAAACCAAAACGGAGCTATCTAACTGAATGGTTGTCAATGTGTGCATTCAACTGACAGAGTTAAACTCACTTGTGGATTCAGCGGTTTGCAAACCCTTTCTGTGCAGAATCCCAAAACCGGTATTTCCAGCCCAATGCCGGCATACGTACTAAACAGCAGGAAACTTCGTCTAAAACTCAGGAGAAACATTTCCTTGAAACTGCTCTGCTGTGCGTTCGTTCACCTAAGAGAGTTGAATCTATGTTTAGATTCAGCGAGTCAGAAACACGTTTCTTCTAGGAGCTGCGTTAGGATATTCCCGAGTGAAAGGGACCATAGGCTGTACAGAGAAATATCTGCTTCGAAAGCCACAACGGAGCTATCTAACTGAATGGTGGTCAATGTGTGCATTCAACTGACAGAGTTAAACTCATGTGTGGATTCAGCGGATTGCCAACCCTTTCTGTGCAGAATCCCAAAACCGGTATTTCCAGCCCAATGCCGGCATACGTACTAAACAGCAGGAAACTTCGCCTAAAACTCAGGAGAAACGTTTCCTTAAATCTGCTCTGCTGTGCGTTCGTTCACCTAAGAGAGTTGAATCTATGTTGAGATTCAGCGAGTCAGAAACACGTTTCTTATAGGAGCTGCGTTGGGATATTCCCGAGTGAATGGGACCATAGGCTGTACAGAGAAATATCTGCTTCTAAAACCAAAACGGAGCTATCTAACTGAATGGTTGTCAATGTGTGCATTCAACTGACAGAGTTAAACTCACGTGTGGATTCAGCGGATTGCCAACCCTTTCTGTACAGAATCCCAAAACCGGTATTTCCAGCCCAATGCCGGCTTACGTACTAAACAGCAGGAAACTTCGTCTAAAACTCAGGAGAAACGTTTCCTTGAAACTGCTCTGCTGTGCGTTCGTTCACCTAAGAGAGTTGAATCTATGTTGAGATTCAGCGAGTCAGAAACACGTTTCTTCTAGGAGCTGTGTTGGGATATTCCCGAGTGAATGGGACCATAGGCTGTACAGAGAAATATCTGCTTCTAAAACCACAACGGAGCTATCTAACTGAATGGTTGTCAATTTGTGCATTCAACTGACAGAGTTAAACTCACGTGTGGATTCAGCGGTTTGCGAACCCTTTCTGTGCAGAATCCCAAAACCGGTATTTCCAGCCCAATGCCGGCATACGTACTAAACAGCAGGAAACTTCGTCTAAAACTCAGGAGAAACGTTTCCTTGAAACTGCTCTGCTGTGCGTTCGTTCACCTAAGAGAGTTGAATCTATGTTGAGATTCAGCGAGTCAGAAACACGTTTCTTCTAGGAGCTGCGTTAGGATATTCCCGAGTGAAAGGGACCATAGGCTGTACAGAGAAATATCTGCTTCTAAAGCCACAACGGAGCTATCTAACTGAATGGTTGTCAATGTGTGCATTCAACTGACAGAGTTAAACTCACGTGTGGATTCAGCGGATTGCCAACCCTTTCTGTGCAGAATCCCAAAACCGGTATTTCCAGCCCAATGCCGGCATACGAACTAAACAGCAGGAAACTTCGTCTAAAACTCAGGAGAAACGTTTCCTTGAAACTGTTCTGCTGTGCGTTCGTTCACCTAAGAGAGTTGAATCTATGTTGAGATTCAGCGAGTCAGAAACACGTTTCTTCTAGGAGCTGCGTTGGGATATTCCCGAGTGAAGGGGACCATAGGCTGTACAGAGAAATATCTGCTTCTAAAACCAAAACGGAGCTATCTAACTGAATGGTTGTCAATGTGTGCATTCAACTGACAGAGTTAAACTCACTTGTGGATTCAGCGGTTTGCAAACCCTTTCTGTGCAGAATCCCAAAACCGGTATTTCCAGCCCAATGCCGGCATATGTACGAAACAGCAGGAAACTTCGTCTAAAACTCAGGAGAAACGTTTCCTTGAAACTGCTCTGCTGTGCGTTCGTTCACCTAAGAGAGTTGAATCTATGTTTAGATTCAGCGAGTCAGAGACACGTTTCTTCTAGGAGCTGCGTTAGGATATTCCCGAGTGAAAGGGACCATAGGCTGTACAGAGAAATATCTGCTTCTAAAGCCACAACGGAGCTATCTAACTGAATGGTTGTCAATGTGTGCATTCAACTGACAGAGTTAAACTCATGTGTGGATTCAGCGGATTGCCAACCCTTTCTGTGCAGAATCCCAAAACCGGTATTTCCAGCCCAATGCCGGCATACGTACTAAACAGCAGGAAACTTCGCCTAAAACTCAGGAGAAACGTTTCCTTGAAACTGCTCTGCTGTGCGTTCGTTCACCTAAGAGAGTTGAATCTATGTTGAGATTCAGCGAGTCAGAAACACGTTTCTCCTAGGAGCTGCGTTGGGATATTCCCGAGTGAATGGGACCATAGGCTGTACAGAGAAATATCTGCTTCTAAAACCAAAACGGAGCTATCTAACTGAGTGGTTGTCAATTTGTGCATTCAACTGACAGAGTTAAACTCACGTGTTGATTCAGCGGTTTTCCAACCCTTTCTGTGCAGAATCCCAAAACCGGTATTTCCAGCCCAATGCCGGCATACGTACTAAACAGCAGGAAACTTCGTCTAAAACTCAGGAGAAACGTTTCCTTGACACTGCTCTGCTGTGCGTTCGTTCACCTAAGAGAGTTGAATCTATGTTGAGATTCAGCGAGTCAGAAACACGTTTCTTCTAGGAGCTGCGTTGGGATATTCCCGAGTGAAAGGGACCATAGGCTGTACAGAGAAATATCTGCTTCTAAAACCAAAACGGAGCTATCTAACTGAATGGTTGTCAATGTGTGCATTCAACTGACAGAGTTAAACTCACGTGTGGATTCAGCGGTTTGCAAACACTTTCTGTGCAGAATCCCAAAACCGGTATTTCCAGCCCAATGCCGGCATACGTACTAAACAGCAGGAAACTTCGTCTAAAACTCAGGAGAAACGTTTCCTTGAAACTGCTCTGCTGTGCGTTCGTTCACCTAAGAGAGTTGAATCTATGTTGAGATTCAGCGAGTCAGAAACACGTTTCTTCTAGGAGCTGCGTTGGGATATTCCCGAGTGAATGGGACCATAGGCTGTACAGAGAAATATCTGCTTCTAAAACCAAAACGGAGCTATCTAACTGAATGGTTGTCAATGTGTGCATTCAACTGACAGAGTTAAACTCACTTGTGGATTCAGCGGATTGCAAACCCTTTCTGTGCAGAATCCCAAAACCGGTATTTCCAGCCCAATGCCGGCATACGTACTAAACAGCAGGAAACTTCGCCTAAAACTCAGGAGAAACGTTTCCTTAAATCTGCTCTGCTGTGCGTTCGTTCACCTAAGAGAGTTGAATCTATGTTGAGATTCAGCGAGTCAGAAACACGTTTCTCCTAGGAGCTGCGTTGGGATATTCCCGAGTGAATGGGACCATAGGCTGTACAGAGAAATATCTGCTTCTAAAACCAAAACGGAGCTATCTAACTGAATGGTTGTCAATTTGTGCACTCAACTGACAGAGTTAAACTCACGTGTTGATTCAGCGGTTTTCCAACCCTTTCTGTGCAGAATCCCAAAACCGGTATTTCCAGCCCAATGCCGGCATACGTACTAAACAGCAGGAAACTTCGTCTAAAACTCAGGAGAAACGTTTCCTTGACACTGCTCTGCTGTGCGTTCGTTCACCTAAGAGAGTTGAATCTATGTTGAGATTCAGCGAGTCAGAAACACGTTTCTTCTAGGAGCTGCGTTGGGATATTCCCGAGTGAAAGGGACCATAGGCTGTACAGAGAAATATCTGCTTCTAAAACCAAAACGGAGCTATCTAACTGAATGGTTGTCAATGTGTGCATTCAACTGACAGAGTTAAACTCACGTGTGGATTCAGCGGTTTGCCAACCCTTTCTGTGCAGAATCCCAAAACCGGTATTTCCAGCCCAATGCCGGCATACGTACTAAACAGCAGGAAACTTCGTCTAAAACTCAGGAGAAACGTTTCCTTGAAACTGCTCTGCTGTGCGTTCGTTCACCTAAGAGAGTTGAATCTATGTTGAGATTCAGCGAGTCAGAAACACGTTTCTTCTAGGAGCTGCGTTGGGATATTCCCGAGTGAATGGGACCATAGGCTGTACAGAGAAATATCTGCTTCTAAAACCAAAACGGAGCTATCTAACTGAATGGTTGTCAATGTGTGCATTCAACTGACAGAGTTAAAGTCACGTGTGGATTCAGTGGATTGCCAACCCTTTCTGTGCAGAATCCCAAAACCGGTATTTCCAGCCCAATGCCGGCACAGGTACTAAACAGCAGGAAACTTCGTCTAAAACTCAGGAGAAACGTTTCCTTGAAACTGCTCTGCTGTGCGTTCGTTCACCTAAGAGAGTTGAATCTATTTTGAGATTCAGCGAGTCAGAAACACGTTTCTTCTAGGAGCTGCGTTGGGATATTCCCGAGTGAATGGGACCATAGGCTGTACAGAGAAATATCTGCTTCTAAAACCACAACGGAGCTATCTAAATGAATGGTTGTCAATTTGTGCATTCAACTGACAGAGTTAAACTCAAGTGTGGATTCAGCGGTTTGCGAACCCTTTCTGTGCAGAATCCCAAAACCGGTATTTCCAGCCCAATGCCGGCATACGTACTAAACAGCAGGAAACTTCGTCTAAAACTCAGGAGAAACGTTTCCTTGAAACTGTTCTGCTGTGCGTTCGTTCACCTAAGAGAGTTGAATCTATGTTGAGATTCAGCGAGTCAGAAACACGTTTCTTCTAGGAGCTGCGTTGGGATATTCCCGAGTGAAGGGGACCATAGGCTGTACAGAGAAATATCTGCTTCTAAAACCAAAACGGAGCTATCTAACTGAATGGTTGTCAATGTGTGCATTCAACTGACAGAGTTAAACTCACTTGTGGATTCAGCGGTTTGCAAACCCTTTCTGTGCAGAATCCCAAAACCGGTATTTCCAGCCCAATGCCGGCATACGTACTAAACAGCAGGAAACTTCGTCTAAAACTCAGGAGAAACATTTCCTTGAAACTGCTCTGCTGTGCGTTCGTTCACCTAAGAGAGTTGAATCTATGTTTAGATTCAGCGAGTCAGAAACACGTTTCTTCTAGGAGCTGCGTTAGGATATTCCCGAGTGAAAGGGACCATAGGCTGTACAGAGAAATATCTGCTTCGAAAGCCACAACGGAGCTATCTAACTGAATGGTGGTCAATGTGTGCATTCAACTGACAGAGTTAAACTCATGTGTGGATTCAGCGGATTGCCAACCCTTTCTGTGCAGAATCCCAAAACCGTTATTTCCAGCCCAATGCCGGCATACGTACTAAACAGCAGGAAACTTCGCCTAAAACTCAGGAGAAACGTTTCCTTAAATCTGCTCTGCTGTGCGTTCGTTCACCTAAGAGAGTTGAATCTATGTTGAGATTCAGCGAGTCAGAAACACGTTTCTTCTAGGAGCTGCGTTGGGATATTCCCGAGTGAATGGGACCATAGGCTATACAGAGAAATATCTGCTTCTAAAACCAAAACGGAGCTATCTAACTGAATGGTTGTCAATGTGTGCATTCAACTGACAGAGTTAAACTCACGTGTGGATTCAGCGGATTGCCAACCCTTTCTGTACAGAATCCCAAAACCGGTATTTCCAGCCCAATGCCGGCTTACGTACTAAACAGCAGGAAACTTCGTCTAAAACTCAGGAGAAACGTTTCCTTGAAACTGCTCTGCTGTGCGTTCGTTCACCTAAGAGAGTTGAATCTATGTTGAGAGTCAGCGAGTCAGAAACACGTTTCTTCTAGGAGCTGTGTTGGGATATTCCCGAGTGAATGGGACCATAGGCTGTACAGAGAAATATCTGCTTCTAAAACCACAACGGAGCTATCTAACTGAATGGTTGTCAATTTGTGCATTCAGCTGACAGAGTTAAACTCACGTGTGGATTCAGCGGTTTGCGAACCCTTTCTGTGCAGAATCCCAAAACCGGTATTTCCAGCCCAATGCCGGCATACGTACGAAACAGCAGGAAACTTCGTCTAAAACTCAGGAGAAACGTTTCCTTGAAACTGCTCTGCTGTGCGTTCGTTCACCTAAGAGAGTTGAATCTATGTTTAGATTCAGCGAGTCAGAAACACGTTTCTTCTAGGAGCTGCGTTAGGATATTCCCGAGTGAAAGGGACCATAGGCTGTACAGAGAAATATCTGCTTCTAAAGCCACAACGGAGCTATCTAACTGAATGGTTGTCAATGTGTGCATTCAACTGACAGAGTTAAACTCATGTGTGGATTCAGCGGATTGCCAACCCTTTCTGTGCAGAATCCCAAAACCGGTATTTCCAGCCCAATGCCGGCATACGTACTAAACAGCAGGAAACTTCGCCTAAAACTCAGGAGAAACGTTTCCTTAAATCTGCTCTGCTGTGCGTTCGTTCACCTAAGAGAGTTGAATCTATGTTGAGATTCAGCGAGTCAGAAACACGTTTCTCCTAGGAGCTGCGTTGGGATATTCCCGAGTGAATGGGACCATAGGCTGTACAGAGAAATATCTGCTTCTAAAACCAAAACGGAGCTATCTAACTGAATGGTTGTCAATTTGTGCATTCAACTGACAGAGTTAAACTCACGTGTTGATTCAGCGGTTTTCCAACCCTTTCTGTGCAGAATCCCAAAACCGGTATTTACAGCCCAATGCCGGCATACGTACTAAACAGCAGGAAACTTCGTCTAAAACTCAGGAGAAACGTTTCCTTGACACTGCTCTGCTGTGCGTTCGTTCACCTAAGAGAGTTGAATCTATGTTGAGATTCAGCGAGTCAGAAACACGTTTCTTCTAGGAGCTGCGTTGGGATATTCCCGAGTGAAAGGGACCATAGGCTGTACAGAGAAATATCTGCTTCTAAAACCAAAACCGAACTATCTAACTGAAAGGTTGTCAATGTGTGCATTCAACTGACAGAGTTAAACTCACGTGTGGATTCAGCGGTTTGCAAACCCTTTCTGTGCAGAATCCCAAAATCGGTATTTCCAGCCCAATGCCGGCATACGTTCGAAACAGCAGGAAACTTCTTCTAAAACTCAGGAGAAACGTTTCCTTGAAACTGCTCTGCTGTGCGTTCGTTCACCTAAGAGAGTTGAATCTATGTTGAGATTCAGCGAGGCAGAAACACGTTTCTTCTAGGAGCTGCGTTGGGATATTCCCGAGTGAATGGGACCATATGCTGTACAGAGAAATATCTGCTTCTAAAACCAAAACGGAGCTATCTAACTGAATGGTTGTCAATGTGTGCATTCAACTGACAGAGTTAAACTCACGTGTGGATTGAGCGGTTTGTCAACCCTTTCTGTGCAGAATCCCAAAACCGGTATTTCCAGCCCAATGCCGGCATACGTACTAAACAGCAGGAAACTTCGTCTAAAACTCAGTAGAAACGTTTCCTTGAAACTGCTGTGCTGTGCGTTCGTTCACCTAAGAGAGTTGAATCTATGTTGAGATTCATCGAGTCAGAAACGCGTTTCTTCTAGGAGCTGCGTTGGGATATTCCCGAGTGAAGGGGACCATAGGCTGTACAGAGAAATATCTGCTTCTAGAACCAAAACGGAGCTATCTAACTGAATGGTTGTCAATGTGCGCATTCAACTGACAGAGTTAAACGCACGTGTGGATTCAGCGGTTTGCCAACCCTTTCTATGCAGAATCCTAAAACCGGTATTTCCAGCCCAATGCCGGCATACGTACTAAACAGCAGGAAACTTCGTCTAAAACTCAGGAGAAACGTTTCCTTGAAACTGCTGTGCTGTGCGTTCGTTCACCTAAGAGAGTTGAATCTATGTTGAGATTCAGCGAGTCAGAAACACGTTTCTTCTAGGAGCTGCGTTGGGATATTCCCGAGTGAAGGGGACCGTAGGCTGTACAGAGAAATATCTGCTTCTAGAACCAAAACGGAGCTATCTAACTAATGGTTTTCAATGTGCGCATTCAACTGACAGAGTTAAACTCACGTGTGGATTCAGCGGTTTGCCAACCCTTTCTGTGCAGAATCCCAAAACCGGTATTTCCAGCCCAATGCCGGCATACGTACTAAACAGCAGGAAACTTCGTCTAAAACTCAGGAGAAAAGTTTCCTTGAAACTGTTCTGCTGTGCCTTCGTTCACCTAAGAGAGTTGAATCTATGTTGAGATTCAGCGAATCAGAAACACGTTTGTTATAGGAGCTGTGTTGGGATAATCCCGAGTGAATGGGACCATAGGCTGTACAGACAAATATCTGCTTCTAAAACCAAAACGGAGCTATCTAACTGAATGGTTGTCAATTTGTGCATTCAACTGACAGAGTTAAACTCACGTGTGGATTCAGCGGTTTGCCAACCCTTTCTGTGCAGAATCCCAAAACCGGTATTTCCAGCCCAATGCCGGCATACGTACTAAACAGCAGGAAACTTCGTCTAAAACTCAGGAGAAACGTTTCCTTGAAACTGTTCTGCTGGGCGTTCGTTCACCTAAGAGAGTTGAATCTA
This sequence comes from Aotus nancymaae, assembly GCF_030222135.1. NCBI lineage: Eukaryota > Metazoa > Chordata > Mammalia > Primates > Aotidae > Aotus > Aotus nancymaae. Next base: position 249,532 of record NW_026988514.1, on the reverse strand, counting down.
TGTTGAGATTCAGCGAGTCAGAAACACGTTTCTACTAGGAGCTGCGTTGGGATATTCCCGAGTGAAGGGGACCATAGGCTGTACAGAGAAATATCTGCTTCTAAAACCAAAACGGAGCTATCTAACTGAATGGTTGTCAATGTGTGCATTCAACTGACAGAGTTAAACTCACGTGTGGATTCAGCGGTTTGCAAACCCTTTCTGTGCAGAATCCCAAAACCGGTATTTCCAGCCCAATGCCGGCATACGTACTAAACAGCAGGAAACTTCGTCTAAAACTCAGGAGAAACGTTTCCTTGAAACTGCTGTGCTGTGCGTTCGTTCACCTAAGAGAGTTGAATCTATGTTGAGATTCATCGAGTCAGAAACGCGTTTCTTCTAGGAGCTGCGTTGGGATATTCCCGAGTGAAGGGGACCATAGGCTGTACAGAGAAATATCTGCTTCTAGAACCAAAACGGAGCTATCTAACTGAATGGTTGTCAATGTGCGCATTCAACTGACAGAGTTAAACGCACGTGTGGATTCAGCGGTTTGCCAACCCTTTCTATGCAGAATCCTAAAACCGGTATTTCCAGCCCAATGCCGGCATACGTACTAAACAGCAGGAAACTTCGTCTAAAACTCAGGAGAAACGTTTCCTTGAAACTGCTGTGCTGTGCGTTCGTTCACCTAAGAGAGTTGAATCTATGTTGAGATTCAGCGAGTCAGAAACACGTTTCTTCTAGGAGCTCCGTTGGGATATTCCCGAGTGAAGGGGACCATAGGCTGTACAGAGAAATATCTGCTTCTAGAACCAAAACGGAGCTATCTAACTGAATGGTTTTCAATGTGCGCATTCAACTGACAGAGTTAAACTCACGTGTGGATTCAGCGGTTTGCCAACCCTTTCTGTGCAGAATCCCAAAACCGGTATTTCCAGCCCAATGCCGGCATACGTACTAAACAGCAGGAAACTTCGTCTAAAACTCAGGAGAAAAGTTTCCTTGAAACTGTTCTGCTGTGCCTTCGTTCACCTAAGAGAGTTGAATCTATGTTGAGATTCAGCGAATCAGAAACACGTTTCTTATAGGAGCTGCGTTGGGATATTCCCGAGTGAATGGGACCATAGGCTGTACAGACAAATATCTGCTTCTAAAACCAAAACGGAGCTATCTAACTGAATGGTTGTCAATTTGTGCATTCAACTGACAGAGTTAAACTCACGTGTGGATTCAGCGGTTTGCCAACCCTTTCTGTGCAGTATCCCAAAACCGGTATTTCCAGCCCAATGCCGGCATACGTACTAAACAGCAGGAAACTTCGTCTAAAACTCAGGAGAAACGTTTCCTTGAAACTGTTCTGCTGTGCGTTCGTTCACCTAAGAGAGTTGAATCTATGTTGAGATTCAGCGAGTCAGAAACACGTTTCTACTAGGAGCTGCGTTGGGATATTCCCGAGTGAAGGGGACCATAGGCTGTACAGAGAAATATCTGCTTCTAAAACCAAAACGGAGCTATCTAACTGAATGGTTGTCAATGTGTGCATTCAACTGACAGAGTTAAACTCACGTGTGGATTCAGCGGTTTGCAAATCCTTTCTGTGCAGAATCCCAAAACCGGTATTTCCAGCCCAATGCCGGCATACGTACTAAACAGCAGGAAACTTCGTCTAAAACTCAGGAGAAACGTTTCCTTGAAACTGCTCTGCTGTGCGTTCGTTCATCTAAGAGAGTTGAATCTATGTTGAGATTCAGCGAGTCAGAAACACGTTTCTCCTAGGAGCTGCGTTGGGATATTCCCGAGTGAATGGGACCATGGGCTGTACAGAGAAATATCTGCTTCTAAAACCAAAACGGAGCTATCTAACTGAATGGTTGTCAATTTGTGCATTCAACTGACAGAGTTAAACTCACGTGTTGATTCAGCGGTTTTCCAACCCTTTCTGTGCAGAATCCCAAAACCGGTATTTCCAGCCCAATGCCGGCATACGTACTAAACAGCAGGAAACTTCGTCTAATACTCAGGAGAAACGTTTCCTTGACACTGCTCTGCTGTGCGTTCGTTCACCTAAGAGAGTTGAATCTATGTTGAGATTCAGCGAGTCAGAAACACGTTTCTTCTAGGAGCTGCGTTGGGATATTCCCGAGTGAAAGGGACCATAGGCTGTACAGAGAAATATCTGCTTCTAAAACCAAAACGGAGCTATCTAACTGAATGGTTGTCAATGTGTGCATTCAACTGACAGAGTTAAACTCAAGTGTGGATTCAGCGGTTTGCAAACACTTTCTGTGCAGAATCCCAAAACCGGTATTTCCAGCCCAATGCCGGCATACGTACTAAACAGCAGGAAACTTCGTCTAAAACTCAGGAGAAACGTTTCCTTGAAACTGCTCTGCTGTGCGTTCGTTCACCTAAGAGAGTTGAATCTATGTTGAGATTCAGCGAGTCAGAAACACGTTTCTTCTAGGATCTGCGTTGGGATATTCCCGAGTGAATGGGACCATAGGCTGTACAGAGAAATATCTGCTTCTAAAACCAAAACGGAGCTATCTAACTGAATGGTTGTCAGTTTGTGCATTCAACTGACAGAGTTAAACTCACGTGTGGATTCAGCGGTTTGCGAACCCTTTCTGTGCAGAATCCCAAAACCGGTATTTCCAGCCCAATGCCGGCATACGTACTAAACAGCAGGAAACTTCGTCTAAATCTCAGGAGAAACGTTTCCTTGAAACTGTTCTGCTGTGCGTTCGTTCACCTAAGAGAGTTGAATCTATGTTGAGACTCAGCGAGTCAGAAACACGTTTCTTCTAGGAGCTGCGTTGGGATATTCCCGAGTGAAGGGGACCATAGGCTGTACAGAGAAATATCTGCTTCTAGAACCAAAACGGAGCTATCTAACTGAATGGTTGTCAATGTGTGCATTCAACTGACAGAGTTAAACTCACTTGTGGATTCAGCGGTTTGCAAACCCTTTCTGTGCAGAATCCCAAAACCGGTATTTCCAGCCCAATGCCGGCATACGTACTAAACAGCAGGAAACTTCGCCTAAAACTCAGGAGAAACGTTTCCTTAAATCTGCTCTGCTGTGCGTTCGTTCACCTAAGAGAGTTGAATCTATGTTGAGATTCAGCGAGTCAGAAACACGTTTCTCCTAGGAGCTGCGTTGGGATATTCCCGAGTGAATGGGACCATAGGCTGTACAGAGAAATATCTGCTTCTAAAACCAAAACGGAGCTATCTAACTGAATGGTTGTCAATTTGTGCATTCAACTGACAGAGTTAAACTCACGTGTTGATTCAGCGGTTTTCCAACCCTTTCTGTGCAGAATCCCAAAACCGGTATTTCCAGCCCAATGCCGGCATACGTACTAAACAGCAGGAAACTTCGTCTAAAACTCAGGAGAAACGTTTCCTTGACACTGCTCTGCTGTGCGTTCGTTCACCTAAGAGAGTTGAATCTATGTTGAGATTCAGCGAGTCAGAAACACGTTTCTTCTAGGAGCTGCGTTGGGATATTCCCGAGTGAAAGGGACCATAGGCTGTACAGAGAAATATCTGCTTCTAAAACCAAAACGGAGCTATCTAACTGAATGGTTGTCAATGTGTGCATTCAACTGACAGAGTTAAACTCACGTGTGGATTCAGCGGATTGCCAACCCTTTCTGTGCAGAATCCCAAAACCGGTATTTCCAGCCCAATGCCGGCATACGTACTAAACAGCAGGAAACTTCGTCTAAAACTCAGGAGAAACGTTTCCTTGAAACTGCTCTGCTGTGCGTTCGTTCACCTAAGAGAGTTGAATCTATGTTGAGATTCAGCGAGTCAGAAACACGTTTCTTCTAGGAGCTGCGTTGGGATATTCCCGAGTGAATGGGACCATAGGCTGTACAGAGAAATATCTGCTTCTAAAACCAAAACGGAGCTATCTAACTGAATGGTTGTCAATGTGTGCATTCAACTGACAGAGTTAAACTCACGTGTGGATTCAGTGGATTGCCAACCCTTTCTGTGCAGAATCCCAAAACCGGTATTTCCAGCCCAATGCCGGCACACGTACTAAACAGCAGGAAACTTCGTCTAAAACTCAGGAGAAACGTTTCCTTGAAACTGCTCTGCTGTGCGTTCGTTCACCTAAGAGAGTTGAATCTATTTTGAGATTCAGCGAGTCAGAAACACGTTTCTTCTAGGAGCTGCGTTGGGATATTCCCGAGTGAATGGGACCATAGGCTGTACAGAGAAATATCTGCTTCTAAAACCACAACGGAGCTATCTAAATGAATGGTTGTCAATTTGTGCATTCAACTGACAGAGTTAAACTCACGTGTGGATTCAGCGGTTTGCGAACCCTTTCTGTGCAGAATCCCAAAACCGGTATTTCCAGCCCAATGCCGGCATACGTACTAAACAGCAGGAAACTTCGTCTAAAACTCAGGAGAAACGTTTCCTTGAAACTGTTCTGCTGTGCGTTCGTTCACCTAAGAGAGTTGAATCTATGTTGAGATTCAGTGAGTCAGAAACACGTTTCTTCTAGGAGCTGCGTTGGGATATTCCCGAGTGAAGGGGACCATAGGCTGTACAGAGAAATATCTGCTTCTAAAACCAAAACGGAGCTATCTAACAGAATGGTTGTCAATGTGTGCATTCAACTGACAGAGTTAAACTCACTTGTGGATTCAGCGGTTTGCAAACCCTTTCTGTGCAGAATCCCAAAACCGGTATTTCCAGCCCAATGCCGGCATACGTACTAAACAGCAGGAAACTTCGTCTAAAACTCAGGAGAAACATTTCCTTGAAACTGCTCTGCGGTGCGTTCGTTCACCTAAGAGAGTTGAATCTATGTTTAGATTCAGCGAGTCAGAAACACGTTTCTTCTAGGAGCTGCGTTAGGATATTCCCGAGTGAAAGGGACCATAGGCTGTACAGAGAAATATCTGCTTCGAAAGCCACAACGGAGCTATCTAACTGAATGGTGGTCAATGTGTGCATTCAACTGAGAGAGTTAAACTCATGTGTGGATTCAGCGGATTGCCAACCCTTTCTGTGCAGAATCCCAAAACCGTTATTTCCAGCCCAATGCCGGCATACGTACTAAACAGCAGGAAACTTCGCCTAAAACTCAGGAGAAACGTTTCCTTAAATCTGCTCTGCTGTGCGTTCGTTCACCTAAGAGAGTTGAATCTATGTTGAGATTCAGCGAGTCAGAAACACGTTTCTTCTAGGAGCTGCGTTGGGATATTCCCGAGTGAATGGGACCATAGGCTGTACAGAGAAATATCTGCTTCTAAAACCAAAACGGAGCTATCTAACTGAATGGTTGTCAATGTGTGCATTCAACTGACAGAGTTAAACTCACGTGTGGATTCAGCGGATTGCCAACCCTTTCTGTACAGAATCCCAAAACCGGTATTTCCAGCCCAATGCCGGCTTACGTACTAAACAGCAGGAAACTTCGTCTAAAACTCAGGAGAAACGTTTCCTTGAAACTGCTCTGCTGTGCGTTCGTTCACCTAAGAGAGTTGAATCTATGTTGAGATTCAGCGAGTCAGAAACACGTTTCTTCTAGGAGCTGTGTTGGGATATTCCCGAGTGAATGGGACCATAGGCTGTACAGAGAAATATCTGCTTCTAAAACCACAACGGAGCTATCTAACTGAATGGTTGTCAATTTGTGCATTCAACTGACAGAGTTAAACTCACGTGTGGATTCAGCGGTTTGCGAACCCTTTCTGTGCAGAATCCCAAAACCGGTATTTCCAGCCCAATGCCGGCATACGTACGAAACAGCAGGAAACTTCGTCTAAAACTCAGGAGAAACGTTTCCTTGAAACTGTTCTGCTGTGCGTTCGTTCACCTAAGAGAGTTGAATCTATGTTGAGATTCAGCGAGTCAGAAACACGTTTCTTCTAGGAGCTGCGTTGGGATATTCCCGAGTGAAGGGGACCATAGGCTGTACAGAGAAATATCTGCTTCTAAAACCAAAACGGAGCTATCTAACTGAATGGTTGTCAATGTGTGCATTCAACTGACAGAGTTAAACTCACTTGTGGATTCACCGGTTTGCAAACCCTTTCTGTGCAGAATCCCAAAACCGGCATTTCCAGCCCAATGCCGGCATACGTACTAAACAGCAGGAAACTTCGCCTAAAACTCAAGAGAAACGTTTCCTTAAATCTGCTCTGCTGTGCGTTCGTTCACCTAAGAGAGTTGAATCTATGTTGAGATTCAGCGAGTCAGAAACACGTTTCTCCTAGGAGCTGCGTTGGGATATTCCCGAGTGAATGGGACCATAGGCTGTACAGAGAAATATCTGCTTCTAAAACCAAAACGGAGCTATCTAACTGAATGGTTGTCATTTTGTGCATTCAACTGACAGAGTTAAACTCACGTGTTGATTCAGCAGTTTTCCAACCCTTTCTGTGCAGAATCCCAAAACCGGTATTTCCAGCCCAATGCCGGCATACGTACTAAACAGCAGGAAACTTCGTCTAAAACTCAGGAGAAACGTTTCCTTGAAACTGCTCTGCTGTGCGTTCGTTCACCTAAGAGAGTTGAATCTATGTTTAGATACAGCGAGTCAGAAACACGTTTCTTCTAGGAGCTGCGTTAGGATATTCCCGAGTGAAAGGGACCATAGGCTGTACAGAGAAATATCTGCTTCTAAAGCCACAACGGAGCTATCTAACTGAATGGTTGTCAATGTGTGCATTCAACTGACAGAGTTAAACTCACGTGTGGATTCAGCGGATTGCCAACCCTTTCTGTGCAGAATCCCAAACCCGGTATTTCCAGCCCAATGCCGGCATACGTACTAAACAGCAGGAAACTTCGTCTAAAACTCAGGAGAAACGTTTCCTTGAAACTGCTCTGCTGTGCGTTCGTTCACCTAAGAGAGTTGAATCTATGTTGAGATTCAGCGAGTCAGAAACACGTTTCTTCTAGGAGCTGCGTTGGGATATTCCCGAGTGAATGGGACCATAGGCTGTACAGAGAAATATCTGCTTCTAAAACCAAAACGGAGCTATCTAACTGAATGGTTGTCAATGTGTGCATTCAACTGACAGAGTTAAACTCACGTGTGGATTCAGCGGATTGCCAACCCTTTCTGTGCAGAATCCCAAAACCGGTATTTCCAGCCCAATGCCGGCACACGTACTAAACAGCAGGAAACTTCGTCTAAAACTCAGGAGAAACGTTTCCTTGAAACTGCTCTGCTGTGCGTTCGTTCACCTAAGAGAGTTGAATCTATGTTGAGATTCAGCGAGTCAGAAACACGTTTCTTCTAGGAGCTGCGTTGGGATATTCCCGAGTGAATGGGACCATAGGCTGTACAGAGAAATATCTGCTTCTAAAACCACAACGGAGCTATCTAAATGAATGGTTGTCAATGTGTGCATTCAACTGACAGAGTTAAACTCACGTGTGGATTCAGCGGTTTGCGAACCCTTTCTGTGCAGAATCCCAAAACCGGTATTTCCAGCCCAATGCCGGCATACGTACGAAACAGCAGGAAACTTCGTCTAAAACTCAGGAGAAACGTTTCCTTGAAACTGTTCTGCTGTGCGTTCGTTCACCTAAGAGAGTTGAATCTATGTTGAGATTCAGCGAGTCAGAAACACGTTTCTTCTAGGAGCTGCGTTGGGATATTCCCGAGTGAAGGGGACCATAGGCTGTACAGAGAAATATCTGCTTCTAAAACCAAAACGGAGCTATCTAACTGAATGGTTGTCAATGTGTGCATTCAACTGACAGAGTTAAACTCACTTGTGGATTCAGCGGTTTGCAAACCCTTTCTGTGCAGAATCCCAAAACCGGTATTTCCAGCCCAATGCCGGCATACGTACTAAACAGCAGGAAACTTCGCCTAAAACTCAGGAGAAACGTTTCCTTAAATCTGCTCTGCTGTGCGTTCGTTCACCTACGAGAGTTGAATCTATGTTGAGATTCAGCGAGTCAGAAACACGTTTCTCCTAGGAGCTGCGTTGGGATATTCCCGAGTGAATGGGACCATAGGCTGTACAGAGAAATATCTGCTTCTAAAACCAAAACGGAGCTATCTAACTGAATGGTTGTCAATTTGTGCATTCAACTGACAGAGTTAAACTCACGTGTTGATTCAGCGGTTTTCCAACCCTTTCTGTGCAGAATCCCAAAACCGGTATTTCCAGCCCAATGCCGGCATACGTACTAAACAGCAGGAAACTTCGTCTAAAACTCAGGAGAAACGTTTCCTTGACACTGCTCTGCTGTGCGTTCGTTCACCTAAGAGAGTTGAATCTATGTTGAGATTCAGCGAGTCAGAAACACGTTTCTTCTAGGAGCTGCGTTGGGATATTCCCGAGTGAAAGGGACCATAGGCTGTACAGAGAAATATCTGCTTCTAAAACCAAAACGGAGCTATCTAACTGAATGGTTGTCAATGTGTGCATTCAACTGACAGAGTTAAACTCACGTGTGGATTCAGCGGTTTGCCAACCCTTTCTGTGCAGAATCCCAAAACCGGTATTTCCAGCCCAATGCCGGCATACGTACTAAACAGCAGGAAACTTCGTCTAAAACTCAGGAGAAACGTTTCCTTGAAACTGCTCTGCTGTGCGTTCGTTCACCTAAGAGAGTTGAATCTATGTTGAGATTCAGCGAGTCAGAAACACGTTTCTTCTAGGAGCTGCGTTGGGATATTCCCGAGTGAATGGGACCATAGGCTGTACAGAGAAATATCTGCTTCTAAAACCACAACGGAGCTATCTAACTGAATGGTTGTCAATGTGTGCATTCAACTGACAGAGCTAAACTCACGTGTTGATTCAGCGGTTTTCCAACCCTTTCTGTGCAGAATCCCAAAACCGGTATTTCCAGCCCAATGCCGGCATACGTACTAAACAGCAGGAAACCTCGTCTAAAACTCAGGAGAAACGTTTCCTTGACACTGCTCTGCTGTGCGTTCGTTCACCTAAGAGAGTTGAATCTATGTTGAGATTCAGCGAGTCAGAAACACGTTTCTTCTAGGAGCTGCGTTGGGATATTCCCGAGTGAAAGGGACCATAGGCTGTACAGAGAAATATCTGCTTCTAAAACCAAAACGGAGCTATCTAACTGAATGGTTGTCAATGTGTGCATTCAACTGACAGAGTTAAACTCACGTGTGGATTCAGCGGTTTGCCAACCCTTTCTGTGCAGAATCCCAAAACCGGTATTTCCAGCCCAATGCCGGCATACGTACTAAACAGCAGGAAACTTCGTCTAAAACTCAGGAGAAACGTTTCCTTGAAACTGATCTGCTGTGCGTTCGTTCACCTAAGAGAGTTGAATCTATGTTGAGATTCAGCGAGTCAGAAACACGTTTCTTCTAGGAGCTGCGTTGGGATATTCCCGAGTGAAGGGGACCATAGGCTGTACAGAGAAATATCTGCTTCTAAAACCAAAACGGAGCTATCTAACTGAATGGTTGTCAATGTGTGCATTCAACTGACAGAGTTAAACTCACTTGTGGATTCAGCGGTTTGCAAACCCTTTCTGTGCAGAATCCCAAAACCGGTATTTCCAGCCCAATGCCGGCATACGTACTAAACAGCAGGAAACTTCGTCTAAAACTCAGGAGAAACATTTCCTTGAAACTGCTCTGCTGTGCGTTCGTTCACCTAAGAGAGTTGAATCTATGTTTAGATTCAGCGAGTCAGAAACACGTTTCTTCTAGGAGCTGCGTTAGGATATTCCCGAGTGAAAGGGACCATAGGCTGTACAGAGAAATATCTGCTTCTAAAGCCACAACGGAGCTATCTAACTGAATGGTGGTCAATGTGTGCATTCAACTGACAGAGTTAAACTCATGTGTGGATTCAGCGGATTGCCAACCCTTTCTGTGCAGAATCCCAAAACCGGTATTTCCAGCCCAATGCCGGCATACGTACTAAACAGCAGGAAATTTCGCCTAAAACTCAGGAGAAACGTTTCCTTAAATCTGCTCTGCTGTGCGTTCGTTCACCTAAGAGAGTTGAATCTATGTTGAGATTCAGCGAGTCAGAAACACGTTTCTTCTAGGAGCTGCGTTGGGATATTCCCGAGTGAATGGGACCATAGGCTGTACAGAGAAATATCTGCTTCTAAAACCAAAACGGAGCTATCTAACTGAATGGTTGTCAATGTGTGCATTCAACTGACAGAGTTAAACTCACGTGTGGATTCAGCGGATTGCCAACCCTTTCTGTACAGAATCCCAAAACCGGTATTTCCAGCCCAATGCCGGCTTACGTACTAAACAGCAGGAAACTTCGTCTAAAACTCAGGAGAAACGTTTCCTTGAAACTGCTCTGCTGTGCGTTCGTTCACCTAAGAGAGTTGAATCTATGTTGAGATTCAGCGAGTCAGAAACACGTTTCTTCTAGGAGCTGTGTTGGGATATTCCCGAGTGAATGGGACCATAGGCTGTACAGAGAAATATCTGCTTCTAAAACCACAACGGAGCTATCTAACTGAATGGTTGTCAATGTGTGCATTCAACTGACAGAGTTAAACTCACGTGTGGATTCAGCGGTTTGCGAACCCTTTCTGTGCAGAATCCCAAAACCGGTATTTCCAGCCCAATGCCGGCATACGTACGAAACAGCAGGAAACTTCGTCTAAAACTCAGGAGAAACGTTTCCTTGAAACTGTTCTGCTGTGCGTTCGTTCACCTAAGAGAGTTGAATCTATGTTGAGATTCAGCGAGTCAGAAACACGTTTCTTCTAGGAGCTGCGTTGGGATATTCCCGAGTGAAGGGGACCATAGGCTGTACAGAGAAATATCTGCTTCTAAAACCAAAACGGAGCTATCTAACTGAATGGTTGTCAATGTGTGCATTCAACTGACAGAGTTAAACTCACTTGTGGATTCAGATGTTTGCAAACCCTTTCTGTGCAGAATCCCAAAACCGGTATTTCCAGCCCAATGCCGGCATACGTACTAAACAGCAGGAAACTTCGCCTAAAACTCAGGAGAAACGTTTCCTAAAATCTGCTCTGCTGTGCGTTCGTTCACCTAAGAGAGTTGAATCTATGTTGAGATTCAGCGAGTCAGAAACACGTTTCTTCTAGGAGCTGCGTTGGGATATTCCCGAGTGAATGGGACCATAGGCTGTACAGAGAAATATCTGCTTCTAAAACCACAACGGAGCTATCTAACTGAATGGTTGTCAATGTGTGCATTCAACTGACAGAGTTAAACTCACGTGTGGATTCAGCGGATTGCCAACCCTTTCTGTGCAGAATCCCAAAACCGGTATTTCCAGCCCAATGCCGGCACACGTACTAAACAGCAGGAAACTTCCTCTAAAACTCAGGAGAAACGTTTCCTTGAAACTGCTCTGCTGTGCGTTCGTTCACCTAAGAGAGTTGAATCTATGTTGAGATTCAGCGAGTCAGAAACACGTTTCTTCTAGGAGCTGCGTTGCGATATTCCCGAGTGAATGGGACCATAGGCTGTACAGAGAAATATCTGCTTCTAAAACCACAACGGAGCTATCTAAATGAATGGTTGTCAATTTGTGCATTCAACTGACAGAGTTAAACTCACGTGTGGATTCAGCGGTTTGCGAACCCTTTCTGTGCAGAATCCCAAAACCGGTATTTCCAGCCCAATGCCGGCATACGTACTAAACAGCAGGAAACTTCGTCTAAAACTCAGGAGAAACGTTTCCTTGAAACTGTTCTGCTGTGCGTTCGTTCACCTAAGAGAGTTGAATCTATGTTGAGATTCAGCGAGTCAGAAACACGTTTCTTCTAGGAGCTGCGTTGGGATATTCCCGAGTGAAGGGGACCATAGGCTGTACAGAGAAATATCTGCTTCTAAAACCAAAACGGAGCTATCTAACTGAATGGTTGTCAATGTGTGCATTCAACTGACAGAGTTAAACTCATTTGTGGATTCAGCGGTTTGCAAACCCTTTCTGTGCAGAATCCCAAAACCGGTATTTCCAGCCCAATGCCGGCATACGTACTAAACAGCAGGAAACTTCGTCTAAAACTCAGGAGAAACATTTCCTTGAAACTGCTCTGCTGTGCGTTCGTTCACCTAAGAGAGTTGAATCTATGTTTAGATTCAGCGAGTCAGAAACACGTTTCTTCTAGGAGCTGCGTTAGGATATTCCCGAGTGAAAGGGACCATAGGCTGTACAGAGAAATATCTGCTTTGAAAGCCACAACGGAGCTATCTAACTGAATGGTGGTCAATGTGTGCATTCAACTGACAGAGTTAAACTCATGTGTGGATTCAGCGGATTGCCAACCCTTTCTGTGCAGAATCCCAAAACCGGTATTTCCAGCCCAATGCCGGCATACGTACTAAACAGCAGGAAACTTCGCCTAAAACTCAGGAGAAACGTTTCCTAAAATCTGCTCTGCTGTGCGTTCGTTCACCTAAGAGAGTTGAATCTATGTTGAGATTCAGCGAGTCAGAAACACGTTTCTTCTAGGAGCTGCGTTGGGATATTCCCGAGTGAATGGGACCATAGGCTGTACAGAGAAATATCTGCTTCTAAAACCAAAACGGAGCTATCTAACTGAATGGTTGTCAATGTGTGCATTCAACTGACAGAGTTAAACTCACGTGTGGATTCAGCGGATTGCCAACCCTTTCTGTACAGAATCCCAAAACCGGTATTTCCAGCCCAATGCCGGCTTACGTACTAAACAGCAGGAAACTTCGTCTAAAACTCAGGAGAAACGTTTCCTTGAAACTGCTCTGCTGTGCGTTCGTTCACCTAAGAGAGTTGAATCTATGTTGAGATTCAGCGAGTCAGAAACACGTTTCTTCTAGGAGCTGTGTTGGGATATTCCCGAGTGAATGGGACCATAGGCTCTACAGAGAAATATCTGCTTCTAAAACCACAAAGGAGCTATCTAACTGAATGGTTGTCAATTTGTGCATTCAACTGACAGAGTTAAACTCACGTGTGGATTCAGCGGTTTGCCAACCCTTTCTGTGCAGAATCCCAAAACCGGTATTTCCAGCCCAATGCCGGCATACGTACTAAACAGCAGTAAACTTCGTCTAAAACTCAGGAGAAACGTTTCCTTGAAACTGTTCTGCTGTGCGTTCGTTCACCTAAGAGAGTTGAATCTATGTTGAGACTCAGCGAGTCAGAAACACGTTTCTTCTACGAGCTGCGTTGGGATATTCCCGAGTGAAGGGGACCTTAGGCTGTACAGAGAAATATCTGCTTCTAAAACCAAAACGGAGCTATCTAACTGAATGGTTGTCAATGTGTGCATTCAACTGACAGAGTTAAACTCACGTGTGGATTCAGCGGTTTGCAAACCCTTTCTGTGCAGAATCCCAAAACCGGTATTTCCATCCCAATGCCGGCATACGTACTAAACAGCAGGAAACTTCGTCTAAAACTCAGGAGAAACGTTTCCTTGAAACTGCTCTGCTGTGCGTTCGTTCACCTAAGAGAGTTGAATCTATGTTGACATTCAGCGAGTCAGAAACACGTTTCTTCTAGGAGCTGCGTTGGGATATTCCCGAGTGAAGGGGACCATAGGCTGTACAGAGAAATATCTGCTTCTAAAACCAAAACGGAGCTATCTAACTGAATGGTTGTCAATGTGTGCATTCAACTGACAGAGTTAAATTCACGTGTGGATTCAGCGGATTGCCAACCCTTTCTGTGCAGAATCCCAAAACCGGTATTTCCAGCCCAATGCCGGCATACGTACTAAACAGCAGGAAACTTCGTCTAAAACTCAGGAGAAACGTTTCCTTGAAACTGCTCTGCTGTGCGTTCGTTCACCTAAGAGAGTTGAATCTATGTTTAGATTCAGCGAGTCAGAAACACGTTTCTTCTAGGAGCTGCGTTAGGATATTCCCGAGTGAAAGGAACCATAGGCTGTACAGAGAAATATCTGCTTCTAAAGCCACAACGGAGCTATCTAACTGAATGGTTGTCAATGTGTGCATTCAACTGACAGAGTTAAACTCACGTGTGGATTCAGCGGATTGCCAACCCTTTCTGTGCAGAATCCCAAACCCGGTATTTCCAGCCCAATGCCGGCATACGTACTAAACAGCAGGAAACTTCGTCTAAAACTCAGGAGAAACGTTTCCTTGAAACTGCTCTGCTGTGCGTTCGTTCACCTAAGAGAGTTGAATCTATGTTGAGATTCAGCGAGTCAGAAACACGTTTCTTCTAGGAGCTGCGTTGGGATATTCCCGAGTGAATGGGACCATAGGCTGTACAGAGAAATATCTGCTTCTAAAACCAAAACGGAGCTATCTAACTGAATGGTTGTCAATGTGTGCATTCAACTGACAGAGTTAAACTCACGTGTGGATTCAGCGGATTGCCAACCCTTTCTGTGCAGAATCCCAAAACCGGTATTTCCAGCCCAATGCCGGCACACGTACTAAACAGCAGGAAACTTCCTCTAAAACTCAGGAGAAACGTTTCCTTGAAACTGCTCTGCTGTGCGTTCGTTCACCTAAGAGAGTTGAATCTATGTTGAGATTCAGCGAGTCAGAAACACGTTTCTTCTAGGAGCTGCGTTGCGATATTCCCGAGTGAATGGGACCATAGGCTGTACAGAGAAATATCTGCTTCTAAAACCACAACGGAGCTATCTAAATGAATGGTTGTCAATTTGTGCATTCAACTGACAGAGTTAAACTCACGTGTGGATTCAGCGGTTTGCGAACCCTTTCTGTGCAGAATCCCAAAACCGGTATTTCCAGCCCAATGCCGTCATACGTACTAAACAGCAGGAAACTTCGTCTAAAACTCAGGAGAAACGTTTCCTTGAAACTGTTCTGCTGTGCGTTCGTTCACCTAAGAGAGTTGAATCTATGTTGAGATTCAGCGAGTCAGAAACACGTTTCTTCTAGGAGCTGCGTTGGGATATTCCCGAGTGAAGGGGACCATAGGCTGTACAGAGAAATATCTGCTTCTAAAACCAAAACGGAGCTATCTAACTGAATGGTTGTCAATGTGTGCATTCAACTGACAGAGTTAAACTTACTTGTGGATTCAGCGGTTTGCAAACCCTTTCTGTGCAGAATCCCAAAACCGGTATTTCCAGCCCAATGCCGGCATACGTACTAAACAGCAGGAAACTTCGTCTAAAACTCAGGAGAAACATTTCCTTGAAACTGCTCTGCTGTGCGTTCGTTCACCTAAGAGAGTTGAATCTATGTTTAGATTCAGCGAGTCAGAAACACGTTTCTTCTAGGAGCTGCGTTAGGATATTCCCGAGTGAAAGGGACCATAGGCTGTACAGAGAAATATCTGCTTTGAAAGCCACAACGGAGCTATCTAACTGAATGGTGGTCAATGTGTGCATTCAACTGACAGAGTTAAACTCATGTGTGGATTCAGCGGATTGCCAACCCTTTCTGTGCAGAATCCCAAAACCGGTATTTCCAGCCCAATGCCGGCATACGTACTAAACAGAAGGAAACTTCGACTAAAACTCAGGAGAAACGTTTCCTAAAATCTGCTCTGCTGTGCGTTCGTTCACCTAAGAGAGTTGAATCTATGTTGAGATTCAGCGAGTCAGAAACACGTTTCTTCTAGGAGCTGCGTTGGGATATTCCCGAGTGAATGGGACCATAGGCTGTACAGAGAAATATCTGCTTCTAAAACCAAAACGGAGCTATCTAACTGAATGGTTGTCAATGTGTGCATTCAACTGACAGAGTTAAACTCACGTGTGGATTCAGCGGATTGCCAACCCTTTCTGTACAGAATCCCAAAACCGGTATTTCCAGCCCAATGCCGGCTTACGTACTAAACAGCAGGAAACTTCGTCTAAAACTCAGGAGAAACGTTTCCTTGAAACTGCTCTGCTGTGCGTTCGTTCACCTAAGAGAGTTGAATCTATGTTGAGATTCAGCGAGTCAGAAACACGTTTCTTCTAGGAGCTGTGTTGGGATATTCCCGAGTGAATGGGACCATAGGCTCTACAGAGAAATATCTGCTTCTAAAACCACAAAGGAGCTATCTAACTGAATGGTTGTCAATTTGTGCATTCAACTGACAGAGTTAAACTCACGTGTGGATTCAGCGGTTTGCCAACCCTTTCTGTGCAGAATCCCAAAACCGGTATTTCCAGCCCAATGCCGGCATACGTACTAAACAGCAGTAAACTTCGTATAAAACTCAGGAGAAACGTTTCCTTGAAACTGTTCTGCTGTGCGTTCGTTCACCTAAGAGAGTTGAATCTATGTTGAGACTCAGCGAGTCAGAAATACGTTTCTTCTACGAGCTGCGTTGGGATATTCCCGAGTGAAGGGGACCTTAGGCTGTACAGAGAAATATCTGCTTCTAAAACCAAAACGGAGCTATCTAACTGAATGGTTGTCAATGTGTGCATTCAACTGACAGAGTTAAACTCACGTGTGGATTCAGCGGTTTGCAAACCCTTTCTGTGCAGAATCCCAAAACCGGTATTTCCATCCCAATGCCGGCATACGTACTAAACAGCAGGAAACTTCGTCTAAAACTCAGGAGAAACGTTTCCTTGAAACTGCTCTGCTGTGCGTTCGTTCACCTAAGAGAGTTGAATCTATGTTGACATTCAGCGAGTCAGAAACACGTTTCTTCTAGGAGCTGCGTTGGGATATTCCCGAGTGAAGGGGACCATAGGCTGTACAGAGAAATATCTGCTTCTAAAACCAAAACGGAGCTATCTAACTGAATGGTTGTCAATGTGTGCATTCAACTGACAGAGTTAAATTCACGTGTGGATTCAGCGGATTGCCAACCCTTTCTGTGCAGAATCCCAAAACCGGTATTTCCAGCCCAATGCCGGCATACGTACTAAACAGCAGGAAACTTCGTCTAAAACTCAGGAGAAACGTTTCCTTGAAACTGCTCTGCTGTGCGTTCGTTCACCTAAGAGAGTTGAATCTATGTTTAGATTCAGCGAGTCAGAAACACGTTTCTTCTAGGAGCTGCGTTAGGATATTCCCGAGTGAAAGGAACCATAGGCTGTACAGAGAAATATCTGCTTTGAAAGCCACAACGTAGCTATCTAACTGAATGGTGGTCAATGTGTGCATTCAACTGACAGAGTTAAACTCATGTGTGGATTCAGCGGATTGCCAACCCTTTCTGTGCAGAATCAAAAAACCGGTATTTCCAGCCCAATGCCGGCATACGTACTAAACAGCAGGAAACTTCGCCTAAAACTCAGGAGAAACGTTTCCTAAAATCTGCTCTGCTGTGCGTTCGTTCACCTAAGAGAGTTGAATCTATGTTGAGATTCAGCGAGTCAGAAACACGTTTCTTCTAGGAGCTGCGTTGGGATATTCCCGAGTGAATGGGACCATAGGCTGTACAGAGAAATATCTGCTTCTAAAACCAAAACGGAGCTATCTAACTGAATGGTTGTCAATCTGTGCATTCAACTGACAGAGTTAAACTCACGTGTGGATTCAGCGGATTGCCAACCCTTTCTGTACAGAATCCCAAAACCGGTATTTCCAGCCCAATGCCGGCTTACGTACTAAACAGCAGGAAACTTCGTCTAAAACTCAGGAGAAACGTTTCCTTGAAACTGCTCTGCTGTGCGTTCGTTCACCTAAGAGAGTTGAATCTATGTTGAGATTCAGCGAGTCAGAAACACGTTTCTTCTAGGAGCTGTGTTGGGATATTCCCGAGTGAATGGGACCATAGGCTCTACAGAGAAATATCTGCTTCTAAAACCACAAAGGAGCTATCTAACTGAATGGTTGTCAATTTGTGCATTCAACTGACAGAGTTAAACTCACGTGTGGATTCAGCGGTTTGCCAACCCTTTCTGTGCAGAATCCCAAAACCGGTATTTCCAGCCCAATGCCGGCATACGTACTAAACAGCAGTAAACTTCGTCTAAAACTCAGGAGAAACGTTTCCTTGAAACTGTTCTGCTGTGCGTTCGTTCACCTAAGAGAGTTGAATCTATGTTGAGACTCAGCGAGTCAGAAATACGTTTCTTCTACGAGCTGCGTTGGGATATTCCCGAGTGAAGGGGACCTTAGGCTGTACAGAGAAATATCTGCTTCTAAAACCAAAACGGAGCTATCTAACTGAATGGTTGTCAATGTGTGCATTCAACTGACAGAGTTAAACTCACGTGTGGATTCAGCGGTTTGCAAACCCTTTCTGTGCAGAATCCCAAAACCGGTATTTCCATCCCAATGCCGGCATACGTACTAAACAGCAGGAAACTTCGTCTAAAACTCAGGAGAAACGTTTCCTTGAAACTGCTCTGCTGTGCGTTCGTTCACCTAAGAGAGTTGAATCTATGTTGACATTCAGCGAGTCAGAAACACGTTTCTTCTAGGAGCTGCGTTGGGATATTCCCGAGTGAAGGGGACCATAGGCTGTACAGAGAAATATCTGCTTCTAAAACCAAAACGGAGCTATCTAACTGAATGGTTGTCAATGTGTGCATTCAACTGACAGAGTTAAATTCACGTGTGGATTCAGCGGATTGCCAACCCTTTCTGTGCAGAATCCCAAAACCGGTATTTCCAGCCCAATGCCGGCATACGTACTAAACAGCAGGAAACTTCGTCTAAAACTCAGGAGAAACGTTTCCTTGAAAGTGCTCTGCTGTGCGTTCGTTCACCTAAGAGAGTTGAATCTATGTTTAGATTCAGCGAGTCAGAAACACGTTTCTTCTAGGAGCTGCGTTAGGATATTCCCGAGTGAAAGGAACCATAGGCTGTACAGAGAAATATCTGCTTCTAAAGCCACAACGGAGCTATCTAACTGAATGGTTGTCAATGTGTGCATTCAACTGACAGAGTTAAACTCATGTGTGGATTCAGCGGATTGCCAACCCTTTCTGTGCAGAATCCCAAAACCGGTATTTCCAACCCAATGCCGGCATACGTACTAAACAGCAGGAAACTTCGTCTAAAACTCAGGAGAAACGTTTCCTTAAATCTGCTCTGCTGTGCGTTCGTTCACCTAAGAGAGTTGAATCTATGTTGAGATTCAGCGAGTCAGAAACACGTTTCTTCTAGGAGCTGCGTTGGGATATTTCCGAGTGAAGGGGACCATAGGCTGTACAGAGAAATATCTGCTTCTAAAACCAAAACGGAGCTATCTAACTGAATGGTTGTCAATGTGTGCATTCAACTGACAGAGTTAAACTCACGTGTGGATTCAGCGGATTGCCAACCATTGCTGTGCAGAATCCCAAAACCGGTATTTCCAGCCCAATGCCGGCATACGTACTAAACAGCAGGAAACTTCGTCTAAAACTCAGGAGAAACGTTTCCTTGAAACTGCTCTGCTGTGCGTTCGTTCACCTAAGAGAGTTGAATCTATGTTGAGATTCAGCGAGTCAGAAACACGTTTCTTCTAGGAGCTGCGTTGGGATATTCCCGAGTGAATGGGACCATAGGCTGTACAGAGAAATATCTGCTTCTAAAACCAAAACGGAGCTATCTAACTGAATGGTTGTCAATGTGTGCATTCAACTGACAGAGTTAAACTCACGTGTGGATTCAGCGGATTGCCAACCCTTTCTGTGCAGAATCCCAAACCGGTATTTCCAGCCCAATGCCGGCATACGTACTAAACAGCAGGAAACTTCGTCTAAAACTCAGGAGAAACTTTTCCTTGAAACTGCTCTGCTGTGCGTTCATTCACCTAAGAGAGTTGAATCTATGTTGAGATTCAGCGAGTCAGAAACACGTTTCTTCTAGGAGCTGCGTTGGGATATTCCCGAGTGAAGGGGACCATAGTCTGTACAGAGAAATATCTGCTTCTAAAACCAAAACGGAGCTATCTAACTGAATGGTTGTCAATGTGTGCATTCAACTGACAGAGTTAAATTCACGTGTGGATTCAGCGGATTGCCAACCCTTTCTGTGCAGAATCCCAAAACCGGTATTTCCAGCCCAATGCCGGCATACGTACTAAACAGCAGGAAACTTCGTCTAAAACTCAGGAGAAACGTTTCCTTGAAACTGCTCTGCTGTGCGTTCGTTCACCTAAGAGAGATGAATCTATGTTGAGATTCAGCGAGTCAGAAACACGTTTCTTCTAGGAGCTGCGTTGGGATATTCCAGAGTGAATGGGACCATAGGCTGTACAGAGAAATATCTGCTTCTAAAACCAAAACGGAGCTATCTAACTGAATAGTTGTCAATGTGTGCATTCAACTGACAGAGTTAAACTCACGTGTGGATTCAGCGGTTTGCAAACCCTTTCTGTGCAGAATCCCAAAACCGGTATTTCCAGCCCAATGCCGGCATACGTACTAAACAGCAGGTAACTTCGTCTAAAACTCAGGAGAAACGTTTCCTTGAAACTGCTCTGCTGTGCGTTCGTTCACCTAAGAGAGTTGAATCTATGTTGAGATTCAGCGAGTCAGAAACACGTTTCTTCTAGGAGATGCGTTGGGATATACCCGAGTGAATGGGACCATAGGCTGTACAGAGAAATATCTGCTTCTAAAACCAAAACGGAACTATCTAACTGAATGGTTGTCAATGTGTGCATTCAACTGACAGAGTTAAACTCACGTGTGGATTCAGCGGTTTGCAAACCCTTTCTGTGCAGAATCCCAAAACCGGTATTTCCAGCCCAATGCCGGCATACGTACTAAACAGCAGGAAACTTCGTCTAAAACTCAGGAGAAACGTTTCCTTGAAACTGCTCTGCTGTGCGTTCGTTCACCTAAGAGAGTTGAATCTATGTTGAGATTCAGCGAGTCAGAAACACGTATCTTCTAGGAGATGCGTTGGGTTATTCCCGAGTGAATGGGACCATAGGCTGTACAGAGAAATATCTGCTTCTAAAACCAAAATGGAGCTATCTAACTGAATGGTTGTCAATGTGTGCATTCAACTGAGAGAGTTAAACACAAGGGTGGATTCAGCGGATTACCCACCCTTTCTGTGCAGAATCCCAAAACCGGTATTTCCAGCCCAATGCCGGCATACGTACTAAACAGCAGGAAACTTCGTTTAAAACTCAGGAGAAACGTTTCCTTGAAACTGCTCTGCTGTGCGTTCGCTCACCTAAGAGAGTTGAATCTATGTTGACATTCAGCGAGTCAGAAACACGTTTCTTCAAGGAGCTGCGTTGGGATATTCCCGAGTGAATGGGACCATAGGCTGTACAGAGAAATATCTGCTTCTAAAACCTCAACGGAGCTATCTAACTGAATGGTTGTCAATTTGTGCATTCAACTGACAGAGTTAAACTCACGTGTGGATTCAGCGGTTTGCAAACCCTTTCTGTGCAGAATCCCAAAACCGGTATTTCCAGCCCAATGCCGGCATACGTACTAAACAGCAGGAAACTTCGTCTAAAACTCAGGAGAAACGTTTCCTTGAAACTGCTCTGCTGTGCGTTCGTTCACCTAAGAGAGTTGAATCTATGTTTAGATTCAGCGAGTCAGAAACACGTTTCTTCTAGGAGCTGCGTTAGGATATTCCCGAGTGAAAGGGACCATAGGCTGTACAGAGAAATATCTGCTTCTAAAGCCACAACGGAGCTATCTAACTGAATGGTTGTCAATGTGTGCATTCAACTGACAGAGTTAAACTCATGTGTGGATTCAGTGGATTGCCAACCCTTTCTGTGCAGAATCCCAAACCCGGTATTTCCAGCCCAATGCCGGCATACGTACTAAACAGCAGGAAACTTCGTCTAAAACTCAGGAGAAACGTTTCCTTAAATCTGCTCTGCTGTGCGTTCGTTCACCTAAGAGAGTTGAATCTATGTTGAGATTCAGCGAGTCAGAAACACGTTTCTTCTAGGAGCTGCGTTGGGATATTCCCGAGTGAAAGGGACCATAGGCTGTACAGAGAAATATCTGCTTCTAAAACCACAACGGAGCTATCTAACTGAATGGTTGTCAATGTGTGCATTCAACTGACAGAGTTAAACTCACGTGTGGATTCAGCGGATTGCCAACCCTTTCTGTGCAGAATCCCAAAACCGGTATTTCCAGCCCAATGCCGGCATACGTACTAAACAGCAGGAAACTTCGACTAAAACTCAGGAGAAACGTTTCCTTGAAACTGCTCTGCTGTGCTTTCGTTCACCTAAGAGAGTTGAATCTATGTTGAGATTCAGCGAGTCAGAAACACGTTTCTTCTAGGAGCTGTGTTGGGATATTCCCGAGTGAAGGGGACCTTAGGCTGTACAGAGAAATATCTGCTTCTAAAACCAAAACGGAGCTATCTAACTGAATGGTTGTCATTTTGTGCATTCAACTGGCAGAGTTAAACTCACGTGTGGATTCAGCGGTTTGCCAACCCTTTCTGTGCAGAATCCCAAAACCGGTATTTCCAGCCCAATGCCGGCATACGTACTAAACAGCAGGAAACTTCGTCTAAAACTCAGGAGAAACGTTTCCTTGAAACTGTTCTGCTGTGCGTTCGTTCACCTAAGAGAGTTGAATCTATGTTGAGACTCAGCGAGTCAGAAACACGCTTCTTCTAGGAGCTGCGTTGGGATATTCCCGAGTGAATGGGACCATAGGCTGTACAGAGAAATATCTGCTTCTTAAACCAAAACGGAGCTATCTAACTGAATAGTTGTCAATGTGTGCATTCAGCAGACAGAGGTAAACTCACGAGTGGATTCAGGGGATTGCCAACCCTTTCTGTGCAGAATCCCAAAACCGGTATTTCCAGCCCAATGCCGGCATACGTACTAAACAGCAGGAAACTTCGTCTGAAACTCAGGAGAAACGTTTCCTTGAAACTGCTCTGCTGTGCGTTCGTTCACCTAAGAGAGTTGAATCTATGTTGAGATTCAGCGAGTCAGAAACACGTTTCTTCTAGGAGCTGCGTTGGGATATTCCCGAGTGAAAGGGACCATAGGCTGTACAGAGAAATATCTGCTTCTAAAACCACAACGGAGCTATCTAACTGAATGGTTGTCAATGTGCGCATTCAACTGACAGAGTTAAACTCACGTGTGAATTCAGCGGATTGCCAACCCTTTCTGTGCAGAATCCCAAAACCGGTATTTCCAGCCCAATGCCGGCATACGTACTAAACAGCAGGAAACTTCGCCTAAAACTCAGGAGAAACGTTTCCTTGAAACTGCTGTGCTGTGCGTTCGTTCACCTAAGAGAGTTGAATCTATGTTGAGATTCAGCGAGTCAGAAACACGTTTCTTCTAGGAGCTGCGTTGGGATATTCCCGAGTGAAGAGAACCATAGGCTGTACAGAGAAATATCTCCTTCTAAAACCAAAACGGAGCTATCTGACTGAATGGTTGTCAATGTGTGCATTCAACTGACAGAGTTAAACTCACGTGTGGATTCAGCGGATTGCCAACCCTTTCTGTGCAGAATCCCAAAACCGGTATTTCCAGCCCAATGCCGGCATACGTACTAAACAGCAGGAAACTTCGTCTAAAACTCAGGAGAAACGTTTCCTTGAAACTGCTCTGCTGTTCGTTCGGTCAACTAAGAGAGTGGAATCTATGTTGAGATTCAGCGAGTCACAAACATGTTTCTTCTAGGAGCTGCGTTTGGATATTCCCGAGTGAATGGGACCATAGGCTGTACAGAGAAATATCTGCTTCTAAAACCAAAACGGAGCTATATAACTGGATGGTTGTAAATGTGCGCATTCAACTGACAGAGTTAAACTCACGTGTGGATTCAGCGGTTTGCCAACCCTTTCTGTGCAGAATCCCAAAACCGGTATTTCCAGCCCAATGCCGGCATACGTACTAAACAGCAGGAAACTTCGCCTAAAACTCAGGAGAAACGTTTCCTTGAAACTGCTCTGCTGTGCGTTTGTTCACCTAAGAGCGTTGAATCTATGTTGAGATTCAGCAAGTCAGAAACACGTTTCTTCTAGGAGCTGCGTTGGGATATTCCCGAGTGAATGGGACCATAGGCTGTACAGAGAAATATCTGCTTCTAAAACCACAACGGAGCTATCTAACTGAATGGTTGTCAATGTGTGCATTCAACTGACAGAGTTAAACTCACGTGTGGATTCAGCGAATTGCCAACCCTTTCTGTGCAGAATCCCAAAACCGGTATTTCCAGTCCAATGCCGGCATACGTACTAAACAGCAGGAAACTTCGTCTAAAACTCAGGAGAAACGTTTCCTTGAAACTGCTCTGCTGTGCGTTCGTTCACCTAAGAGAGTTGGATCTATGTTGAGATTCAGCGAGTCAGAAACACGTTTCTTCTAGGAGCTGCGTTGGGTTATTCCCGAGTGAATGGGACCATAGGCTGTACAGAGAAATATCTGCTTCTAAAACCAAAACGGAGCTATCTAACTGAATGGTTGTCAATGTGTGCATTCAACTGACAGAGTTAAAATCACGTGTGGATTCAGCGGATTGCCAACCCTTTCTGTACAGAATCCCAAAACCGGTATTTCCAGCCCAATGCCGGCTTACGTACTAAACAGCAGGAAACTTCGTCTAAAACTCAGGAGAAACGTTTCCTTGAAACTGCTCTGCTGTGCGTTCGTTCACCTAAGAGAGTTGAATCTATGTTGAGATTCAGCGAGTCAGAAACACGTTTCTTCTAGGAGCTGTGTTGGGATATTCCCGAGTGAATGGGACCATAGGCTCTACAGAGAAATATCTGCTTCTAAAACCACAAAGGAGCTATCTAACTGAATGGTTGTCAATGTGTGCATTCAACTGACAGAGTTAAACTCACGTGTGGATTCAGCGGTTTGCAAACCCTTTCTGTGCAGAATCCCAAAACCGGTATTTCCAGCCCAATGCCGGCATACGTACTAAACAGCAGGAAACTTCGTCTAAAACTCAGGAGAAACGTTTCCTTGAAACTGCTCTGCTGTGCGTTCGTTCACCTAAGAGAGTTGAATCTATGTTGAGATTCAGCGAGTCAGAAACACGTTTCTTCTAGGAGCTGCGTTGGGATATTCCCGAGTGAAAGGGACCATAGGCTGTACAGAGAAATATCTGCTTCTAAAGCCACAACGGAGCTATCTAACTGAATGGTTGTCAATGTGTGCATTCAACTGACAGAGTTAAACTCATGTGTGGATTCAGCGGATTGCCAACCCTTTCTGTGCAGAATCCCAAAACCGGTATTTCCAGCCCAATGCCGGCATACGTACTAAACAGCAGGAAACTTCGTCTAAAACTCAGGAGAAACGTTTCCTTGAAACTGCTCTGCTGTGCGTTCGTTCACCTAAGAGAGTTGAATCTATGTTGAGATTCAGCGAGTCAGAAACACGTTTCTTCTAGGAGCTGCGTTGGGATATTCCCGAGTGAAAGGGACCATAGGCTGTACAGAGAAATATCTGCTTCTAAAACCACAACGGAGCTATCTAACTGAATGGTTGTCAATGTGTGCATTCAACTGACAGAGTTAAACTCTCGTGTGGATTCAGCGGATTGCCAACCCTTTCTGTGCAGAATCCCAAAACCGGTATTTCCAGCCCAATGCCGGCATACGTACTAAACAGCAGGAAACTTCGCCTAAAACTCAGGAGAAACGTTTCCTTGAAACTGCTGTGCTGTGCGTTCGTTCACCTAAGAGAGATGAATCTATGTTCAGATTCAGCGAGTCAGAAACACGTTTCTTCTAGGAGCTGCGTTGGGATATTCCCGAGTGAAGGGGACCATAGGCTGTACAGAGAAATATCTCCTTCTAAAACCAAAACGGAGCTATCTGACTGAATGGTTGTCAATGTGTGCATTCAACTGACAGAGTTAAACTCACGTGTGGATTCAGCGGATTGCCAACCCTTTCTGTGCAGAATCCCAAACCGGTATTTCCAGCCCAATGCCGGCATACGTACTAAACAGCAGGAAACTTCGTCTAAAACTCAGGAGAAACGTTTCCTTGAAACTGCTCTGCTGTGCGTTCGTTCACCTAAGAGAGTTGAATCTATGTTGAGATTCAGCGAGTCAGAAACACGTTTCTTCTAGGAGCTGCGTTTGGATATTTCCGAGTGAATGGGACCATAGGCTGTACAGAGAAATATCTGCTTCTAAAAACAAAACGGAGCTATATAACTGAGTGGTTGTAAATGTGCGCATTCAACTGAGAGATTTAAACTCACGTGTGGATTCAGCGTTTTGCCAACCCTTTCTGTGCAGAATCCCAAAACCGGTATTTCCAGCCCAATGCCGGCATACGTACTAAACAGCAGGAAACTTCGCCTAAAACTCAGGAGAAACGTTTCCTTGAAACTGCTCTGCTGTGCGTTCGTTCACCTAAGAGAGTTGAATCTATGTTGAGATTCAGCAAGTCAGAAACACGTTTCTTCTAGGAGCTGCGTTGGGATATTCACGAGTGAATGGGACCATAGGCTGTACAGAGAAATATC
Source organism: Aotus nancymaae (assembly GCF_030222135.1). NCBI lineage: Eukaryota > Metazoa > Chordata > Mammalia > Primates > Aotidae > Aotus > Aotus nancymaae. The sequence continues at coordinate 223,295 of NW_026988514.1, read as the reverse complement.
TGCTTCTAAAACCAAAACGGAGCTATCTAACTGAATGGTTGTCAATGTGTGCATTCAACTGACAGAGTTAAACTCACGTGTGGATTCAGCGGATTGCCAACCCTTTCTGTGCAGAATCCCAAAACCGGTATTTCCAGCCCAATGCCGGCCTACATACTAAACAGCAGGAAACTTCGTCTAAAACTCAGGAGAAACGTTTCCTTGAAACTGCTCTGCTGTGCGTTCGTTCACCTAAGAGAGTTGAATCTATGTTGACATTAAGCGAGTCAGAAACACGTTTCTTCAAGGAGCTGCGTTGGGATATTCCCGAGTGAATGGGACCATAGGCTGTACAGAGAAATACCTGCTTCTAAAACCAAAACGGAGCTATCTAACTGAATGGTTGTCAATGTGTGTATTCAACTGACAGAGGTAAAGTCACTTGTGGATTCAGCGTTTTGCCAACCCTTTCTGTGCAGAATCCCAAAACCGGTATTTCCAGCCCAATGCCGGCATACGTACTAAACAGCAGGAAACTTCGTCTAAAACTCAGGGGAAACGTTTCCTTGAAACTGCTCTGCTGTGCGTTCGTTCACCTAAGAGAGTTGAATCTATGTTGAGATTCAGCGAGTCAGAAACACGTTTCTTCTAGGAGCTGCGTTGGGATATTCCCGAGTGAAGGGAACCATAGGCTGTACAGAGAAATATCTGCTTCTAAAACCAAAACGGAGCTATCTAACTGAATGGTTGTCAATGTGTGCATTCAACTGACAGAGTTAAACTCACGTGTGGATTCAGCGGATTGCCAACCCTTTCTGTGCAGAATCCCAAAACCGGTATTTCCAGCCCAATGCCGGCATACGTACTAAACAGCAGGAAACTTCGTCTAAAACTCAGGAGAAACGTTTCCTTGAATCTGCTCTGCTGTGCGTTCGTTCACCTAAGAGAGTTGAATCTATGTTGAGATTCAGCGAGTCAGAAACACGTTTCTTCTAGGAGCTGCGTTGGGATATTCCCGAGTGAAAGGGACCATAGGCTGTACAGAGAAATATCTGCTTCTAAAACCAAAATGGAGCTATCTAACTGAATGGTTGTCAATGTGTGCATTCAACTGACAGACTTAAACTCACGTGTGGATTCAGCGGATTGCCAACCCTTTCTGTGCAGAATCCCAAAACCGGTATTTCCAGCCCAATGCCGGCATACGTACTAAACAGCAGGAAACTTCGTCTAAAACTCAGGAGAAACGTTTCCTTGAAACTGCTCTGCTGTGCGTTCGTTCACCTAAGAGAGTTGAATCTATGTTGAGATTCAGCGAATCAGAAACACGTTCCTTCTAGGAGCTGCGTTGGGATATTCCCGAGTGAAAGGACCATAGGCTGTACAGAGAAATATCTGCTTCTAAAACCACAACGGAGCTATCTAACTGAATGGTTGTCAATGTGTGCTTTCAACTGACAGAGTTAAACTCACGTGTGGATTCAGCGGATTGCCACCCCTTTCTGTGCAGAATCCCAAACCGGTATTTCCAGCCCAATGCCGGCATACGTACTAAACAGCAGGAAACTTCGTCTAAAACTCAGGAGAAACGTTTCCTTGAAACTGCTCTGCTGTGCGTTCGTTCAACTAAGAGAGTTGAATCTATGTTGAGATTCAGCGAGTCAGAAACACGTTTCTTCTAGGAGCTGCGTTTGGATATTCCCGAGTGAATGGGACCATAGGCTGTACAGAGAAATATCTCCTTCTAAAACCAAAACGGAGCTATATAACTGAATGGTTGTAAATGTGCGCATTCAACTGACAGAGTTAAACTCACGTGTGGATTCAGCGGTTTGCCAACCCTTTCTGTGCAGAATCCCAAAACCGGTATTTCCAGCAAAATGCCGGCATACGCACTAAACAGCAGGAAACTTCGCCTAAAACTCAGGAGAAACGTTTCCTTGAAACTGCTCTGCTGTGCGTTCGTTCACCTAAGAGAGTTGAATCTATGTTGAGATTCAGCAAGTCAGAAACATGTTTCTTCTAGGAGCTGCGTTGGAATATTCCCGAGTGAATGGGACTATAGGCTGTACAGAGAAATATCTGCTTCTAAAACCACAACGGAGCTATCTAACTGAATGGTTGTCAATGTGTGCATTCAACTGACAGAGTTAAACTCACGTGTGGATTCAGCGGATTGCCAACCCTTTCTGTGCAGAATCCCAAAACCGGTATTTCCAGCCCAATGCCGGCATACGTACTATACAGCAGGAAACTTCGCCTAAAACTCAGGAGAAACGTTTCCTTGAAACTGCTCTGCTGTGCGTTCGTTCACCTAAGAGAGTTGGATCTATGTTGAGCTTCAGCGAGTCAGAAACACGTTTCATCTAGGAGCTGCGTTGGGTTATTCCCGAGTGAATGGGACCATAGGCTGTACAGAGAAATATCTGCTTCTAAAACCAAAACGGAGCTATCTAACTGAATGGTTGTCAATGTGTGCATTCAACTGACAGAGTTAAACTCAAGTGTGGATTCAGCGGTTTGCCAACCCTTTCTGTGCAGAATCCCAAAACCGGTATTTCCAGCCCAATGCCGGCATACGTACTAAACAGCAGGAAACTTCGTCTAAAACTCAGGAGAAACGTTTCCTTGAAACTGCTCTGCTGTGCGTTCGTTCACCTAAGAGAGTTGAATCTATGTTGAGATTCAGCGAGTCAGAAACACGCTTCTTCTAGGAGCTGCGTTGGGATATTCCCGAGTGAATGGGACCATAGGCTGTACAGAGAAATATCTGCTTCTTAAACCAAAACGGAGCTATCTAACTGAATAGTTGTCAATGTGTGCATTCAGCAGACAGAGGTAAACTCACGAGTGGATTCAGGGGATTGCCAACCCTTTCTGTGCAGAATCCCAAAACCGGTATTTCCAGCCCAATGCCGGCATACGTACTAAACAGCAGGAAACTTCGTCTGAAACTCAGGAGAAACGTTTCCTTGAAACTGCTCTGCTGTGCGTTCGTTCACCTAAGAGAGTTGAATCTATGTTGAGATTCAGCGAGTCAGAAACACGTTTCTTCTAGGAGCTGCGTTGGGATATTCCCGAGTGAAAGGGACCATAGGCTGTACAGAGAAATATCTGCTTCTAAAACCACAACGGAGCTATCTAACTGAATGGTTGTCAATGTGCGCATTCAACTGACAGAGTTAAACTCACGTGTGAATTCAGCGGATTGCCAACCCTTTCTGTGCAGAATCCCAAAACCGGTATTTCCAGCCCAATGCCGGCATACGTACTAAACAGCAGGAAACTTCGCCTAAAACTCAGGAGAAACGTTTCCTTGAAACTGCTGTGCTGTGCGTTCGTTCACCTAAGAGAGTTGAATCTATGTTGAGATTCAGCGAGTCAGAAACACGTTTCTTCTAGGAGCTGCGTTGGGATATTCCCGAGTGAAGAGAACCATAGGCTGTACAGAGAAATATCTCCTTCTAAAACCAAAACGGAGCTATCTGACTGAATGGTTGTCAATGTGTGCATTCAACTGACAGAGTTAAACTCACGTGTGGATTCAGCGGATTGCCAACCCTTTCTGTGCAGAATCCCAAAACCGGTATTTCCAGCCCAATGCCGGCATACGTACTAAACAGCAGGAAACTTCGTCTAAAACTCAGGAGAAACGTTTCCTTGAAACTGCTCTGCTGTTCGTTCGGTCAACTAAGAGAGTGGAATCTATGTTGAGATTCAGCGAGTCAGAAACATGTTTCTTCTAGGAGCTGCGTTTGGATATTCCCGAGTGAATGGGACCATAGGCTGTACAGAGAAATATCTGCTTCTAAAACCAAAACGGAGCTATATAACTGGATGGTTGTAAATGTGCGCATTCAACTGACAGAGTTAAACTCACGTGTGGATTCAGCGGTTTGCCAACCCTTTCTGTGCAGAATCCCAAAACCGGTATTTCCAGCCCAATGCCGGCATACGTACTAAACAGCAGGAAACTTCGCCTAAAACTCAAGAGAAACGTTTCCTTGAAACTGCTCTGCTGTGCGTTTGTTCACCTAAGAGCGTTGAATCTATGTTGAGATTCAGCAAGTCAGAAACACGTTTCTTCTAGGAGCTGCGTTGGGATATTCCCGAGTGAATGGGACCATAGGCTGTACAGAGAAATATCTGCTTCTAAAACCACAACGGAGCTATCTAACTGAATGGTTGTCAATGTGTGCATTCAACTGACAGAGTTAAACTCACGTGTGGATTCAGCGAATTGCCAACCCTTTCTGTGCAGAATCCCAAAACCGGTATTTCCAGTCCAATGCCGGCATACGTACTAAACAGCAGGAAACTTCGTCTAAAACTCAGGAGAAACGTTTCCTTGAAACTGCTCTGCTGTGCGTTCGTTCACCTAAGAGAGTTGGATCTATGTTGAGATTCAGCGAGTCAGAAACACGTTTCTTCTAGGAGCTGCGTTGGGTTATTCCCGAGTGAATGGGACCATAGGCTGTACAGAGAAATATCTGCTTCTAAAACCAAAACGGAGCTATCTAACTGAATGGTTGTCAATGTGTGCATTCAACTGACAGAGTTAAAATCACGTGTGGATTCAGCGGATTGCCAACCGTTTCTGTACAGAATCCCAAAACCGGTATTTCCAGCCCAATGCCGGCTTACGTACTAAACAGCAGGAAACTTCGTCTAAAACTCAGGAGAAACGTTTCCTTGAAACTGCTCTGCTGTGCGTTCGTTCACCTAAGAGAGTTGAATCTATGTTGAGATTCAGCGAGTCAGAAACACGTTTCTTCTAGGAGCTGTGTTGGGATATTCCCGAGTGAATGGGACCATAGGCTCTACAGAGAAATATCTGCTTCTAAAACCACAAAGGAGCTATCTAACTGAATGGTTGTCAATGTGTGCATTCAACTGACAGAGTTAAACTCACGTGTGGATTCAGCGGTTTGCAAACCCTTTCTGTGCAGAATCCCAAAACCGGTATTTCCAGCCCAATGCCGGCATACGTACTAAACAGCAGGAAACTTCGTCTAAAACTCAGGAGAAACGTTTCCTTGAAACTGCTCTGCTGTGCGTTCGTTCACCTAAGAGAGTTGAATCTATGTTGAGATTCAGCGAGTCAGAAACACGTTTCTTCTAGGAGCTGCGTTGGGATATTCCCGAGTGAAAGGGACCATAGGCTGTACAGAGAAATATCTGCTTCTAAAGCCACAACGGAGCTATCTAACTGAATGGTTGTCAATGTGTGCATTCAACTGACAGAGTTAAACTCATGTGTGGATTCAGCGGATTGCCAACCCTTTCTGTGCAGAATCCCAAAACCGGTATTTCCAGCCCAATGCCGGCATACGTACTAAACAGCAGGAAACTTCGTCTAAAACTCAGGAGAAACGTTTCCTTGAAACTGCTCTGCTGTGCGTTCGTTCACCTAAGAGAGTTGAATCTATGTTGAGATTCAGCGAGTCAGAAAAACGTTTCTTCTAGGAGCTGCGTTGGGATATTCCCGAGTGAAAGGGACCATAGGCTGTACAGAGAAATATCTGCTTCTAAAACCACAACGGAGCTATCTAACTGAATGGTTGTCAATGTGTGCATTCAACTGACAGAGTTAAACTCTCGTGTGGATTCAGCGGATTGCCAACCCTTTCTGTGCAGAATCCCAAAACCGGTATTTCCAGCCCAATGCCGGCATACGTACTAAACAGCAGGAAACTTCGTCTAAAACTCAGGAGAAACGTTTCCTTGAAACTGCTGTGCTGTGCGTTCGTTCACCTAAGAGAGATGAATCTATGTTCAGATTCAGCGAGTCAGAAACACGTTTCTTCTAGGAGCTGCGTTGGGATATTCCCGAGTGAAGGGGACCATAGGCTGTACAGAGAAATATCTGCTTCTAAAACCAAAACGGAGCTATCTGACTGAATGGTTGTCAATGTGTGCATTCAACTGACAGAGTTAAACTCACGTGTGGATTCAGTGGATTGCCAACCCTTTCTGTGCAGAATCCCAAACCGGTATTTCCAGCCCAATGCCGGCATACGTACTAAACAGCAGGAAACTTCGCCTAAAACTCAGGAGAAACGTTTCCTTGAAACTGCTCTGCTGTGCGTTCGTTCACCTAAGAGAGTTGAATCTATGTTGAGATTCAGAAAGTCAGAAACACGTTTCTTCTAGGAGCTGCGTTGGGATATTCACGAGTGAATGGGACCATAGGCTGTACAGAGAAATATCTGCTTCTAAAACCAAAACGGAGCTATCTAACTGAATGGTTGTCAATGTGTGCATTCAACTGACAGAGTTAAACTCACGTGTGGATTCAGCGGTTTGCCAACCCTTTCTGTGCAGAATCCCAAAACCGGTATTTCCAGCCCAATGCCGGCATACGTACTAAACAGCAGGAAACTTCGTCTAAAACTCAGGAGAAACGTTTCCTTGAAACTGCTCTGCTGTGCGTTCGTTCACCTAAGAGAGTTGGATCTATGTTGAGATTCAGCGAGTCAGAAACACGTTTCTTCTAGGAGATGCGTTGGGATATTCCCGAGTGAATGGGACCATAGGCTGTACAGAGAAATATCTGCTTCTAAAACCAAAACGGAGCTATCTAACTGAATGGTTGTCAATGTGTGCATTCAACCGACAGAGTTAAACTCACGTGTGGATTCAGCGGTTTGCCAACCCTTTCTGTGCAGAATCCCAAAACCGGTATTTCCAGCCCAATGCCTGCATACGTACTAAACAGCAGGAAACTTCGTCTAAAACTCAGGAGAAACGTTTCCTTGAAACTGCTCTGCTGTGCGTTCGTTCACCTAAGAGAGTTGAATCTATGTTGAGATTCAGCGAGTCAGAAACACGTTTCTTCTAGGAGCTGTGTTGGGATATTCCCGAGTGAATGGGACCATAGGCTCTACAGAGAAATATCTGCTTCTAAAACCACAAAGGAGCTATCTAACTGAATGGTTGTCAATGTGTGCATTCAACTGACAGAGTTAAACTCACGTGTGGATTCAGCGGTTTGCAAACCCTTTCTGTGCAGAATCCCAAAACCGGTATTTCCAGCCAATGCCGGCATACGTACTAAACAGCAGGAAACTTCGTCTAAAACTCAGGAGAAACGTTTCCTTGAAACTGCTCTGCTGTGCGTTCGTTCACCTAAGAGAGTTGAATCTATGTTGAGATTCAGCGAGTCAGAAACACGTTTCTTCTAGGAGCTGCGTTGGGATATTCCCGAGTGAAAGGGACCATAGGCTGTACAGAGAAATATCTGCTTCTAAAGCCACAACGGAGCTATCTAACTGAATGGTTGTCAATGTGTGCATTCAACTGACAGAGTTAAACTCATGTGTGGATTCAGCGGATTGCCAACCCTTTCTGTGCAGAATCCCAAAACCGGTATTTCCAGCCCAATGCCGGCATACGTACTAAACAGCAGGAAACTTCGTCTAAAACTCAGGAGAAACGTTTCCTTGAAACTGCTCTGCTGTGCGTTCGTTCACCTAAGAGAGTTGAATCTATGTTGAGATTCAGCGAGTCAGAAAAACGTTTCTTCTAGGAGCTGCGTTGGGATATTCCCGAGTGAAAGGGACCATAGGCTGTACAGAGAAATATCTGCTTCTAAAACCACAACGGAGCTATCTAACTGAATGGTTGTCAATGTGTGCATTCAACTGACAGAGTTAAACTCTCGTGTGGATTCAGCGGATTGCCAACCCTTTCTGTGCAGAATCCCAAAACCGGTATTTCCAGCCCAATGCCGGCATACGTACTAAACAGCAGGAAACTTCGTCTAAAACTCAGGAGAAACGTTTCCTTGAAACTGCTGTGCTGTGCGTTCGTTCACCTAAGAGAGATGAATCTATGTTCAGATTCAGCGAGTCAGAAACACGTTTCTTCTAGGAGCTGCGTTGGGATATTCCCGAGTGAAGGGGACCATAGGCTGTACAGAGAAATATCTGCTTCTAAAACCAAAACGGAGCTATCTGACTGAATGGTTGTCAATGTGTGCATTCAACTGACAGAGTTAAACTCACGTGTGGATTCAGTGGATTGCCAACCCTTTCTGTGCAGAATCCCAAACCGGTATTTCCAGCCCAATGCCGGCATACGTACTAAACAGCAGGAAACTTCGCCTAAAACTCAGGAGAAACGTTTCCTTGAAACTGCTCTGCTGTGCGTTCGTTCACCTAAGAGAGTTGAATCTATGTTGAGATTCAGCGAGTCAGAAACACGTTTCTTCTAGGAGCTGCGTTTCGATATTCCCGAGTGAATGGGACCATAGGCTGTACAGAGAAATATCTGCTTCTAAAAACAAAACGGAGCTATATAACTGAGTGGTTGTAAATGTGCGCATTCAACTGAGAGATTTAAACTCACGTGTGGATTCAGCGGTTTGCCAACCCTTTCTGTGCAGAATCCCAAAACCGGTATTTCCAGCCCAATGCCGGCATACGTACTAAACAGCAGGAAACTTCGCCTAAAACTCAGGAGAAACGTTTCCTTGAAACTGCTCTGCTGTGCGTTCGTTCACCTAAGAGAGTTGAATCTATGTTGAGATTCAGAAAGTCAGAAACACGTTTCTTCTAGGAGCTGCGTTGGGATATTCACGAGTGAATGGGACCATAGGCTGTACAGAGAAATATCTGCTTCTAAAACCAAAACGGAGCTATCTAACTGAATGGTTGTCAATGTGTGCATTCAACTGACAGAGTTAAACTCACGTGTGGATTCAGCGGTTTGCCAACCCTTTCTGTGCAGAATCCCAAAACCGGTATTTCCAGCCCAATGCCGGCATACGTACTAAACAGCAGGAAACTTCGTCTAAAACTCAGGAGAAACGTTTCCTTGAAACTGCTCTGCTGTGCGTTCGTTCACCTAAGAGAGTTGGATCTATGTTGAGATTCAGCGAGTCAGAAACACGTTTCTTCTAGGAGCTGCGTTGGGATATTCCCGAGTGAATGGGACCATAGGCTGTACAGAGAAATATCTGCTTCTAAAACCAAAACGGAGCTATCTAACTGAATGGTTGTCAATGTGTGCATTCAACCGACAGAGTTAAACTCACGTGTGGATTCAGCGGTTTGCCAACCCTTTCTGTGCAGAATCCCAAAACCGGTATTTCCACCCCAATGCCTGCATACGTACTAAACAGCAGGAAACTTCGTCTAAAACTCAGGAGAAACGTTTCCTTGAAACTGCTCTGCTGTGCGTTCGTTCACCTAAGAGAGTTGAATCTATGTTGAGATTCAGAGAGTCATAAACACGTTTCTTCTAGGAGCTACGTTGGGATATTCCCGAGTGAATGGGACCATAGGCTGTACAGAGAAATATCTGCTTCTAAAACCAAAACGGAGCTATCTAACTGAATGGTTGTCAATTTGTGCATTCAACTGACAGAGTTAAACTCACGTGTGGATTCAGCGGTTTGCAAACACTTTCTGTGCAGAATCCCAAAACCGGTATTTCCAGCCCATTGCCGGCATACGTACTAAACAGCAGGAAACTTCGTCTAAAACTCAGGAGAAACGTTTCCTTGAAACTGCTCTGCTGTGCGTTCGTTCACCTAAGAGAGTTGAATCTATGTTGAGATTCAGCGAGTCAGAAACACGTTTCTTCTAGGAGCTGCGTTGGGATATTCCCGAGTGAATGGGACCATAGGCTGTACAGAGAAATATCTGCTTCTAAAGCAACAACGGAGCTATCTAACTGAATGGTTGTCAATGTGTGCATTCAACTGACAGAGTTAAACTCACGTGTGGAGGCAGGGGATTGCCAACCCTTTCTGTGCAGAATCCCAAAACCGGTATTTCCAGCCCAATGCCGGCATACGTACTAAACAGCAGGAAACTTCGTCTAAAACTCAGGAGAAACGTTTCCTTGAAACTGCTCTGCTGTGCGTTCGTTCACCTAAGAGAGTTGAATCTATGTTGAGATTCAGCGAGTCAGAAACACGTTTCTTCTAGGAGCTGCGTTGGGATATTCCCGAGTGAAAGGGACCATAGGCTGTACAGAGAAATATCTGCTTCTAAAGCCACAACGGAGCTATCTAACTGAATGGTTGTCAATGTGTGCATTCAACTGACAGAGTTAAACTCATGTGTGGATTCAGCGGATTGCCAACCCTTTCTGTGCAGAATCCCAAAACCGGTATTTCCAGCCCAATGCTGGCATACGTACTAAACAGCAGGAAACTTCGTCTAAAACTCAGGAGAAACGTTTCCTTGAAACTGCTCTGCTGTGCGTTCGTTCACCTAAGAGAGTTGAATCTATGTTGAGATTCAGCGAGTCAGAAACACGTTTCTTCTAGGAGCTGCGTTGGGATATTCCCGAGTGAAAGGGACCATAGGCTGTACAGAGAAATATCTGCTTCTAAAACCACAACGGAGCTATCTAACTGAATGGTTGTCAATGTGTGCATTCAACTGACAGAGTTAAACTCACGTGTGGATTCAGCGGATTGCCAACCCTTTCTGTGCAGAATCCCAAAACCGGTATTTCCAGCCCAATGCCGGCATACGTACTAAACAGCAGGAAACTTCGCCTAAAACTCAGGAGAAACGTTTCCTTGAAACTGCTGTGCTGTGCGTTCGTTCACCTAAGAGAGATGAATCTATGTTCAGATTCAGCGAGTCAGAAACACGTTTCTTCTAGGAGCTGCGTTGGGATATTCCCGAGTGAAGGGGACCATAGGCTGTACAGAGAAATATCTCCTTCTAAAACCAAAACGGAGCTATCTGACTGAATGGTTGTCAATGTGTGCATTCAACTGACAGAGTTAAACTCACGTGTGGATTCAGCGGATTGCCAACCCTTTCTGTGCAGAATCCCAAACCGGTATTTCCAGCCCAATGCCGGCATACGTACTAAACAGCAGGAAACTTCGTCTAAAACTCAGGAGAAACGTTTCCTTGAAACTGCTCTGCTGTGCGTTCGTTCACCTAAGAGAGTTGAATCTATGTTGAGATTCAGCGAGTCAGAAACACGTTTCTTCTAGGAGCTGCGTTTGGATATTTCCGAGTGAATGGGACCATAGGCTGTACAGAGAAATATCTGCTTCTAAAAACAAAACGGAGCTATATAACTGAGTGGTTGTAAATGTGCGCATTCAACTGAGAGATTTAAACTCACGTGTGGATTCAGCGTTTTGCCAACCCTTTCTGTGCAGAATCCCAAAACCGGTATTTCCAGCCCAATGCCGGCATACGTACTAAACAGCAGGAAACTTCGCCTAAAACTCAGGAGAAACGTTTCCTTGAAACTGCTCTGCTGTGCGTTCGTTCACCTAAGAGAGTTGAATCTATGTTGAGATTCAGCAAGTCAGAAACACGTTTCTTCTAGGAGCTGCGTTGGGATATTCACGAGTGAATGGGACCATAGGCTGTACAGAGAAATATCTGCTTCTAAAACCAAAACGGAGCTATCTGACTGAATGGTTGTCAATGTGTGCATTCAACTGACAGAGTTAAACTCACGTGTGGATTCAGCGGATTGCCAACCCTTTCTGTGCAGAATCCCAAAACCGGTATTTCCAGCCCAATGCCGGCCTACGTACTAAACAGCAGGAAACTTCGTCTAAAACTCAGGAGAAACGTTTCCTTGAAACTGCTCTGCTGTGCGTTCGTTCACCTAAGAGAGTTGAATCTATGTTGACATTAAGCGAGTCAGAAACACGTTTCTTCAAGGAGCTGCGTTGGGATATTCCCGAGTGAATGGGACCATAGGCTGTACAGAGAAATACCTGCTTCTAAAACCAAAACGGAGCTATCTAACTGAATGGTTGTCAATGTGTGTATTCAACTGACAGAGGTAAAGTCACTTGTGGATTCAGCGGTTTGCCAACCCTTTCTGTGCAGAATCCCAAAACCGGTATTTCCAGCCCAATGCCGGCATACGTACTAAACAGCAGGAAACTTCGTCTAAAACTCAGGGGAAACGTTTCCTTGAAACTGCTCTGCTGTGCGTTCGTTCACCTAAGAGAGTTGAATCTATGTTGAGATTCAGCGAGTCAGAAACACGTTTCTTCTAGGAGCTGCGTTGGGATATTCCCGAGTGAAGGGAACCATAGGCTGTACAGAGAAATATCTGCTTCTAAAACCAAAACGGAGCTATCTAACTGAATGGTTGTCAATGTGTGCATTCAACTGACAGAGTTAAACTCACGTGTGGATTCAGCGGATTGCCAACCCTTTCTGTGCAGAATCCCAAAACCGGTATTTCCAGCCCAATGCCGGCATACGTACTAAACAGCAGGAAACTTCGTCTAAAACTCAGGAGAAACGTTTCCTTGAATCTGCTCTGCTGTGCGTTCGTTCACCTAAGAGAGTTGAATCTATGTTGAGATTCAGCGAGTCAGAAACACGTTTCTTCTAGGAGCTGCGTTGGGATATTCCCGAGTGAAAGGGACCATAGGCTGTACAGAGAAATATCTGCTTCTAAAACCAAAATGGAGCTATCTAACTGAATGGTTGTCAATGTGTGCATTCAACTGACAGACTTAAACTCACGTGTGGATTCAGCGGATTGCCAACCCTTTCTGTGCAGAATCCCAAAACCGGTATTTCCAGCCCAATGCCGGCATACGTACTAAACAGCAGGAAACTTCGTCTAAAACTCAGGAGAAACGTTTCCTTGAAACTGCTCTGCTGTGCGTTCGTTCACCTAAGAGAGTTGAATCTATGTTGAGATTCAGCGAATCAGAAACACGTTCCTTCTAGGAGCTGCGTTGGGATATTCCCGAGTGAAAGGACCATAGGCTGTACAGAGAAATATCTGCTTCTAAAACCACAACGGAGCTATCTAACTGAATGGTTGTCAATGTGTGCTTTCAACTGACAGAGTTAAACTCACGTGTGGATTCAGCGGATTGCCACCCCTTTCTGTGCAGAATCCCAAACCGGTATTTCCAGCCCAATGCCGGCATACGTACTAAACAGCAGGAAACTTCGTCTAAAACTCAGGAGAAACGTTTCCTTGAAACTGCTCTGCTGTGCGTTCGTTCAACTAAGAGAGTTGAATCTATGTTGAGATTCAGCGAGTCAGAAACACGTTTCTTCTAGGAGCTGCGTTTGGATATTCCCGAGTGAATGGGACCATAGGCTGTACAGAGAAATATCTCCTTCTAAAACCAAAACGGAGCTATATAACTGAATGGTTGTAAATGTGCGCATTCAACTGACAGAGTTAAACTCACGTGTGGATTCAGCGGTTTGCCAACCCTTTCTGTGCAGAATCCCAAAACCGGTATTTCCAGCAAAATGCCGGCATACGCACTAAACAGCAGGAAACTTCGCCTAAAACTCAGGAGAAACGTTTCCTTGAAACTGCTCTGCTGTGCGTTCGTTCACCTAAGAGAGTTGAATCTATGTTGAGATTCAGCAAGTCAGAAACATGTTTCTTCTAGGAGCTGCGTTGGAATATTCCCGAGTGAATGGGACTATAGGCTGTACAGAGAAATATCTGCTTCTAAAACCACAACGGAGCTATCTAACTGAATGGTTGTCAATGTGTGCATTCAACTGACAGAGTTAAACTCACGTGTGGATTCAGCGGATTGCCAACCCTTTCTGTGCAGAATCCCAAAACCGGTATTTCCAGCCCAATGCCGGCATACGTACTATACAGCAGGAAACTTCGCCTAAAACTCAGGAGAAACGTTTCCTTGAAACTGCTCTGCTGTGCGTTCGTTCACCTAAGAGAGTTGGATCTATGTTGAGCTTCAGCGAGTCAGAAACACGTTTCATCTAGGAGCTGCGTTGGGTTATTCCCGAGTGAATGGGACCATAGGCTGTACAGAGAAATATCTGCTTCTAAAACCAAAACGGAGCTATCTAACTGAATGGTTGTCAATGTGTGCATTCAACTGACAGAGTTAAACTCAAGTGTGGATTCAGCGGTTTGCCAACCCTTTCTGTGCAGAATCCCAAAACCGGTATTTCCAGCCCAATGCCGGCATACGTACTAAACAGCAGGAAACTTCGTCTAAAACTCAGGAGAAACGTTTCCTTGAAACTGCTCTGCTGTGCGTTCGTTCACCTAAGAGAGTTGAATCTATGTTGAGATTCAGCGAGTCAGAAACACGTTTCTTCTAGGAGCTGCGTTGGGATATTCCCGAGTGAATGGGACCATAGGCTGTACAGAGAAATATCTGCTTCTAAAACCAAAACGGAGCTATCTAACTGAATGGTTGTCAATGTGTGCATTCAACTGACAGAGTTAAACTCACGTGTGGATTCAGCGGATTGCCAACCCTTTCTGTGCAGAATCCCAAAACCGGTATTTCCAGCCCAATGCCGGCACACGTACTAAACAGCAGGAAACTTCCTCTAAAACTCAGGAGAAACGTTTCCTTGAAACTGCTCTGCTGTGCGTTCGTTCACCTAAGAGAGTTGAATCTATGTTGAGATTCAGCGAGTCAGAAACACGTTTCTTCTAGGAGCTGCGTTGCGATATTCCCGAGTGAATGGGACCATAGGCTGTACAGAGAAATATCTGCTTCTAAAACCACAACGGAGCTATCTAAATGAATGGTTGTCAATTTGTGCATTCAACTGACAGAGTTAAACTCACGTGTGGATTCAGCGGTTTGCGAACCCTTTCTGTGCAGAATCCCAAAACCGGTATTTCCAGCCCAATGCCGGCATACGTACTAAACAGCAGGAAACTTCGTCTAAAACTCAGGAGAAACGTTTCCTTGAAACTGTTCTGCTGTGCGTTCGTTCACCTAAGAGAGTTGAATCTATGTTGAGATTCAGCGAGTCAGAAACACGTTTCTTCTAGGAGCTGCGTTGGGATATTCCCGAGTGAAGGGGACCATAGGCTGTACAGAGAAATATCTGCTTCTAAAACCAAAACGGAGCTATCTAACTGAATGGTTGTCAATGTGTGCATTCAACTGACAGAGTTAAACTTACTTGTGGATTCAGCGGTTTGCAAACCCTTTCTGTGCAGAATCCCAAAACCGGTATTTCCAGCCCAATGCCGGCATACGTACTAAACAGCAGGAAACTTCGTCTAAAACTCAGGAGAAACATTTCCTTGAAACTGCTCTGCTGTGCGTTCGTTCACCTAAGAGAGTTGAATCTATGTTTAGATTCAGCGAGTCAGAAACACGTTTCTTCTAGGAGCTGCGTTAGGATATTCCCGAGTGAAAGGGACCATAGGCTGTACAGAGAAATATCTGCTTTGAAAGCCACAACGGAGCTATCTAACTGAATGGTGGTCAATGTGTGCATTCAACTGACAGAGTTAAACTCATGTGTGGATTCAGCGGATTGCCAACCCTTTCTGTGCAGAATCCCAAAACCGGTATTTCCAGCCCAATGCCGGCATACGTACTAAACAGAAGGAAACTTCGACTAAAACTCAGGAGAAACGTTTCCTAAAATCTGCTCTGCTGTGCGTTCGTTCACCTAAGAGAGTTGAATCTATGTTGAGATTCAGCGAGTCAGAAACACGTTTTTTCTAGGAGCTGCGTTGGGATATTCCCGAGTGAATGGGACCATAGGCTGTACAGAGAAATATCTGCTTCTAAAACCAAAACGGAGCTATCTAACTGAATGGTTGTCAATGTGTGCATTCAACTGACAGAGTTAAACTCACGTGTGGATTCAGCGGATTGCCAACCCTTTCTGTACAGAATCCCAAAACCGGTATTTCCAGCCCAATGCCGGCTTACGTACTAAACAGCAGGAAACTTCGTCTAAAACTCAGGAGAAACGTTTCCTTGAAACTGCTGTGCTGTGCGTTCGTTCACCTAAGAGAGATGAATCTATGTTCAGATTCAGCGAGTCAGAAACACGTTTCTTCTAGGAGCTGCGTTGGGATATTCCCGAGTGAAGGGGACCATAGGCTGTACAGAGAAATATCTGCTTCTAAAACCAAAACGGAGCTATCTGACTGAATGGTTGTCAATGTGTGCATTCAACTGACAGAGTTAAACTCACGTGTGGATTCAGTGGATTGCCAACCCTTTCTGTGCAGAATCCCAAACCGGTATTTCCAGCCCAATGCCGGCATACGTACTAAACAGCAGGAAACTTCGTCTAAAACTCAGGAGAAACGTTTCCTTGAAACTGCTCTGCTGTGCGTTCGTTCAACTAAGAGAGTTGAATCTATGTTGAGATTCAGCGAGTCAGAAACACGTTTCTTCTAGGAGCTGCGTTTGGATATTCCCGAGTGAATGGGACCATAGGCTGTACAGAGAAATATCTCTTTCTAAAACCAAAACGGAGCTATATAACTGAATGGTTGTAAATGTGCGCATTCAACTGACAGAGTTAAACTCACGTGTGGATTCAGCGGTTTGCCAACCCTTTCTGTGCAGAATCCCAAAACCGGTATTTCCAGCAAAATGCCGGCATACGCACTAAACAGCAGGAAACTTCGCCTAAAACTCAGGAGAAACGTTTCCTTGAAACTGCTCTGCTGTGCGTTCGTTCACCTAAGAGAGTTGAATCTATGTTGAGATTCAGCAAGTCAGAAACATGTTTCTTCTAGGAGCTGCGTTGGAATATTCCCGAGTGAATGGGACTATAGGCTGTACAGAGAAATATCTGCTTCTAAAACCACAACGGAGCTATCTAACTGAATGGTTGTCAATGTGTGCATTCAACTGACAGAGTTAAACTCACGTGTGGATTCAGCGGATTGCCAACCCTTTCTGTGCAGAATCCCAAAACCGGTATTTCCAGCCCAATGCCGGCATACGTACTATACAGCAGGAAACTTCGCCTAAAACTCAGGAGAAACGTTTCCTTGAAACTGCTCTGCTGTGCGTTCGTTCACCTAAGAGAGTTGGATCTATGTTGAGCTTCAGCGAGTCAGAAACACGTTTCATCTAGGAGCTGCGTTGGGTTATTCCCGAGTGAATGGGACCATAGGCTGTACAGAGAAATATCTGCTTCTAAAACCAAAACGGAGCTATCTAACTGAATGGTTGTCAATGTGTGCATTCAACTGACAGAGTTAAACTCAAGTGTGGATTCAGCGGTTTGCCAACCCTTTCTGTGCAGAATCCCAAAACCGGTATTTCCAGCCCAATGCCGGCATACGTACTAAACAGCAGGAAACTTCGTCTAAAACTCAGGAGAAACGTTTCCTTGAAACTGCTCTGCTGTGCGTTCGTTCACCTAAGAGAGTTGAATCTATGTTGAGATTCAGCGAGTCAGAAACACGTTTCTTCTAGGAGCTGCGTTGGGATATTCCCGAGTGAATGGGACCATAGGCTGTACAGAGAAATATCTGCTTCTAAAACCAAAACGGAGCTATCTAACTGAATGGTTGTCAATGTGTGCATTCAACTGACAGAGTTAAACTCACGTGTGGATTCAGCGGATTGCCAACCCTTTCTGTGCAGAATCCCAAAACCGGTATTTCCAGCCCAATGCCGGCACACGTACTAAACAGCAGGAAACTTCCTCTAAAACTCAGGAGAAACGTTTCCTTGAAACTGCTCTGCTGTGCGTTCGTTCACCTAAGAGAGTTGAATCTATGTTGAGATTCAGCGAGTCAGAAACACGTTTCTTCTAGGAGCTGCGTTGCGATATTCCCGAGTGAATGGGACCATAGGCTGTACAGAGAAATATCTGCTTCTAAAACCACAACGGAGCTATCTAAATGAATGGTTGTCAATTTGTGCATTCAACTGACAGAGTTAAACTCACGTGTGGATTCAGCGGTTTGCGAACCCTTTCTGTGCAGAATCCCAAAACCGGTATTTCCAGCCCAATGCCGGCATACGTACTAAACAGCAGGAAACTTCGTCTAAAACTCAGGAGAAACGTTTCCTTGAAACTGTTCTGCTGTGCGTTCGTTCACCTAAGAGAGTTGAATCTATGTTGAGATTCAGCGAGTCAGAAACACGTTTCTTCTAGGAGCTGCGTTGGGATATTCCCGAGTGAAGGGGACCATAGGCTGTACAGAGAAATATCTGCTTCTAAAACCAAAACGGAGCTATCTAACTGAATGGTTGTCAATGTGTGCATTCAACTGACAGAGTTAAACTTACTTGTGGATTCAGCGGTTTGCAAACCCTTTCTGTGCAGAATCCCAAAACCGGTATTTCCAGCCCAATGCCGGCATACGTACTAAACAGCAGGAAACTTCGTCTAAAACTCAGGAGAAACATTTCCTTGAAACTGCTCTGCTGTGCGTTCGTTCACCTAAGAGAGTTGAATCTATGTTTAGATTCAGCGAGTCAGAAACACGTTTCTTCTAGGAGCTGCGTTAGGATATTCCCGAGTGAAAGGGACCATAGGCTGTACAGAGAAATATCTGCTTTGAAAGCCACAACGGAGCTATCTAACTGAATGGTGGTCAATGTGTGCATTCAACTGACAGAGTTAAACTCATGTGTGGATTCAGCGGATTGCCAACCCTTTCTGTGCAGAATCCCAAAACCGGTATTTCCAGCCCAATGCCGGCATACGTACTAAACAGAAGGAAACTTCGACTAAAACTCAGGAGAAACGTTTCCTAAAATCTGCTCTGCTGTGCGTTCGTTCACCTAAGAGAGTTGAATCTATGTTGAGATTCAGCGAGTCAGAAACACGTTTCTTCTAGGAGCTGCGTTGGGATATTCCCGAGTGAATGGGACCATAGGCTGTACAGAGAAATATCTGCTTCTAAAACCAAAACGGAGCTATCTAACTGAATGGTTGTCAATGTGTGCATTCAACTGACAGAGTTAAACTCACGTGTGGATTCAGCGGATTGCCAACCCTTTCTGTACAGAATCCCAAAACCGGTATTTCCAGCCCAATGCCGGCTTACGTACTAAACAGCAGGAAACTTCGTCTAAAACTCAGGAGAAACGTTTCCTTGAAACTGCTGTGCTGTGCGTTCGTTCACCTAAGAGAGATGAATCTATGTTCAGATTCAGCGAGTCAGAAACACGTTTCTTCTAGGAGCTGCGTTGGGATATTCCCGAGTGAAGGGGACCATAGGCTGTACAGAGAAATATCTGCTTCTAAAACCAAAACGGAGCTATCTGACTGAATGGTTGTCAATGTGTGCATTCAACTGACAGAGTTAAACTCACGTGTGGATTCAGTGGATTGCCAACCCTTTCTGTGCAGAATCCCAAACCGGTATTTCCAGCCCAATGCCGGCATACGTACTAAACAGCAGGAAACTTCGCCTAAAACTCAGGAGAAACGTTTCCTTGAAACTGCTCTGCTGTGCGTTCGTTCACCTAAGAGAGTTGAATCTATGTTGAGATTCAGCGAGTCAGAAACACGTTTCTTCTAGGAGCTGCGTTTCGATATTCCCGAGTGAATGGGACCATAGGCTGTACAGAGAAATATCTGCTTCTAAAAACAAAACGGAGCTATATAACTGAGTGGTTGTAAATGTGCGCATTCAACTGAGAGATTTAAACTCACGTGTGGATTCAGCGGTTTGCCAACCCTTTCTGTGCAGAATCCCAAAACCGGTATTTCCAGCCCAATGCCGGCATACGTACTAAACAGCAGGAAACTTCGCCTAAAACTCAGGAGAAACGTTTCCTTGAAACTGCTCTGCTGTGCGTTCGTTCACCTAAGAGAGTTGAATCTATGTTGAGATTCAGAAAGTCAGAAACACGTTTCTTCTAGGAGCTGCGTTGGGATATTCACGAGTGAATGGGACCATAGGCTGTACAGAGAAATATCTGCTTCTAAAACCAAAACGGAGCTATCTAACTGAATGGTTGTCAATGTGTGCATTCAACTGACAGAGTTAAACTCACGTGTGGATTCAGCGGATTGCCAACCCTTTCTGTGCAGAATCCCAAAACCGGTATTTCCAGCCCAATGCCGGCCTACGTACTAAACAGCAGGAAACTTCGTCTAAAACTCAGGAGAAACGTTTCCTTGAAACTGCTCTGCTGTGCGTTCGTTCACCTAAGAGAGTTGAATCTATGTTGACATTAAGCGAGTCAGAAACACGTTTCTTCAAGGAGCTGCGTTGGGATATTCCCGAGTGAATGGGACCATAGGCTGTACAGAGAAATACCTGCTTCTAAAACCAAAACGGAGCTATCTAACTGAATGGTTGTCAATGTGTGTATTCAACTGACAGAGGTAAAGTCACTTGTGGATTCAGCGGTTTGCCAACCCTTTCTGTGCAGAATCCCAAAACCGGTATTTCCAGCCCAATGCCAGCATACGTACTAAACAGCAGGAAACTTCGTCTAAAACTCAGGGGAAACGTTTCCTTGAAACTGCTCTGCTGTGCGTTCGTTCACCTAAGAGAGTTGAATCTATGTTGAGATTCAGCGAGTCAGAAACACGTTTCTTCTAGGAGCTGCGTTGGGATATTCCCGAGTGAAGGGAACCATAGGCTGTACAGAGAAATATCTGCTTCTAAAACCAAAACGGAGCTATCTAACTGAATGGTTGTCAATGTGTGCATTCAACTGACAGAGTTAAACTCACGTGTGGATTCAGCGGATTGCCAACCCTTTCTGTGCAGAATCCCAAAACCGGTATTTCCAGCCCAATGCCGGCATACGTACTAAACAGCAGGAAACTTCGTCTAAAACTCAGGAGAAACGTTTCCTTGAATCTGCTCTGCTGTGCGTTCGTTCACCTAAGAGAGTTGAATCTATGTTGAGATTCAGCGAGTCAGAAACACGTTTCTTCTAGGAGCTGCGTTGGGATATTCCCGAGTGAAAGGGACCATAGGCTGTACAGAGAAATATCTGCTTCTAAAACCAAAATGGAGCTATCTAACTGAATGGTTGTCAATGTGTGCATTCAACTGACAGACTTAAACTCACGTGTGGATTCAGCGGATTGCCAACCCTTTCTGTGCAGAATCCCAAAACCGGTATTTCCAGCCCAATGCCGGCATACGTACTAAACAGCAGGAAACTTCGTCTAAAACTCAGGAGAAACGTTTCCTTGAAACTGCTCTGCTGTGCGTTCGTTCACCTAAGAGAGTTGAATCTATGTTTAGATTCAGCGAGTCAGAAACACGTTTCTTCTAGGAGCTGCGTTAGGATATTCCCGAGTGAAAGGAACCATAGGCTGTACAGAGAAATATCTGCTTTGAAAGCCACAACGGAGCTATCTAACTGAATGGTGGTCAATGTGTGCATTCAACTGACAGAGTTAAACTCATGTGTGGATTCAGCGGATTGCCAACCCTTTCTGTGCAGAATCAAAAAACCGGTATTTCCAGCCCAATGCCGGCATACGTACTAAACAGCAGGAAACTTCGCCTAAAACTCAGGAGAAACGTTTCCTAAAATCTGCTCTGCTGTGCGTTCGTTCACCTAAGAGAGTTCAATCTATGTTGAGATTCAGCGAGTCAGAAACACGTTTCTTCTAGGAGCTGCGTTGGGATATTCCCGAGTGAATGGGACCATAGGCTGTACAGAGAAATATCTGCTTCTAAAACCAAAACGGAGCTATCTAACTGAATGGTTGTCAATGTGTGCATTCAACTGACAGAGTTAAACTCACGTGTGGATTCAGCGGATTGCCAACCCTTTCTGTACAGAATCCCAAAACCGGTATTTCCAGCCCAATGCCGGCTTACGTACTAAACAGCAGGAAACTTCGTCTAAAACTCAGGAGAAACGTTTCCTTGAAACTGCTCTGCTGTGCGTTCGTTCACCTAAGAGAGTTGAATCTATGTTGAGATTCAGCGAGTCAGAAACACGTTTCTTCTAGGAGCTGTGTTGGGATATTCCCGAGTGAATGGGACCATAGGCTCTACAGAGAAATATCTGCTTCTAAAACCACAAAGGAGCTATCTAACTGAATGGTTGTCAATTTGTGCATTCAACTGACAGAGTTAAACTCACGTGTGGATTCAGCGGTTTGCCAACCCTTTCTGTGCAGAATCCCAAAACCGGTATTTCCAGCCCAATGCCGGCATACGTACTAAACAGCAGTAAACTTCGTCTAAAACTCAGGAGAAACGTTTCCTTGAAACTGTTCTGCTGTGCGTTCGATCACCTAAGAGAGTTGAATCTATGTTGAGACTCAGCGAGTCAGAAATACGTTTCTTCTACGAGCTGCGTTGGGATATTCCCGAGTGAAGGGGACCTTAGGCTGTACAGAGAAATATCTGCTTCTAAAACCAAAACGGAGCTATCTAACTGAATGGTTGTCAATGTGTGCATTCAACTGACAGAGTTAAACTCACGTGTGGATTCAGCGGTTTGCAAACCCTTTCTGTGCAGAATCCCAAAACCGGTATTTCCATCCCAATGCCGGCATACGTACTAAACAGCAGGAAACTTCGTCTAAAACTCAGGAGAAACGTTTCCTTGAAACTGCTCTGCTGTGCGTTCGTTCACCTAAGAGAGTTGAATCTATGTTGACATTCAGCGAGTCAGAAACACGTTTCTTCTAGGAGCTGCGTTGGGATATTCCCGAGTGAAGGGGACCATAGGCTGTACAGAGAAATATCTGCTTCTAAAACCAAAACGGAGCTATCTAACTGAATGGTTGTCAATGTGTGCATTCAACTGACAGAGTTAAATTCACGTGTGGATTCAGCGGATTGCCAACCCTTTCTGTGCAGAATCCCAAAACCGGTATTTCCAGCCCAATGCCGGCATACGTACTAAACAGCAGGAAACTTCGTCTAAAACTCAGGAGAAACGTTTCCTTGAAACTGCTCTGCTGTGCGTTCGTTCACCTAAGAGAGTTGAATCTATGTTTAGATTCAGCGAGTCAGAAACACGTTTCTTCTAGGAGCTGCGTTAGGATATTCCCGAGTGAAAGGAACCATAGGCTGTACAGAGAAATATCTGCTTCTAAAGCCACAACGGAGCTATCTAACTGAATGGTTGTCAATGTGTGCATTCAACTGACAGAGTTAAACTCATGTGTGGATTCAGCGGATTGCCAACCCTTTCTGTGCAGAATCCCAAAACCGGTATTTCCAGCCCAATGCCGGCATACGTACTAAACAGCAGGAAACTTCGTCTAAAACTCAGGAGAAACGTTTCCTTAAATCTGCTCTGCTGTGCGTTCGTTCACCTAAGAGAGTTGAATCTATGTTGAGATTCAGCGAGTCAGAAACACGTTTCTTCTAGGAGCTGCGTTGGGATATTCCCGAGTGAAGGGGACCATAGGCTGTACAGAGAAATATCTGCTTCTAAAACCAAAACGGAGCTATCTAACTGAATGGTTGTCAATGTGTGCATTCAACTGACAGAGTTAAACTCACGTGTGGATTCAGCGGATTGCCAACCATTGCTGTGCAGAATCCCAAAACCGGTATTTCCAGCCCAATGCCGGCATACGTACTAAACAGCAGGAAACTTCGTCTAAAACTCAGGAGAAACGTTTCCTTGAAACTGCTCTGCTGTGCGTTCGTTCACCTAAGAGAGTTGAATCTATGTTGAGATTCAGCGAGTCAGAAACACGTTTCTTCTAGGAGCTGCGTTGGGATATTCCCGAGTGAATGGGACCATAGGCTGTACAGAGAAATATCTGCTTCTAAAACCAAAACGGAGCTATCTAACTGAATGGTTGTCAATGTGTGCATTCAACTGACAGAGTTAAACTCACGTGTGGATTCAGCGGATTGCCAACCCTTTCTGTGCAGAATCCCAAAACCGGTATTTCCAGCCCAATGCCGGCATACGTACTAAACAGCAGGAAACTTCGTCTAAAACTCAGGAGAAACTTTTCCTTGAAACTGCTCTGCTGTGCGTTCATTCACCTAAGAGAGTTGAATCTATGTTGAGATTCAGCGAGTCAGAAACACGTTTCTTCTAGGAGCTGCGTTGGGATATTCCCGAGTGAAGGGGACCATAGTCTGTACAGAGAAATATCTGCTTCTAAAACCAAAACGGAGCTATCTAACTGAATGGTTGTCAATGTGTGCATTCAACTGACAGAGTTAAACTCACGTGTGGATTCAGCGGATTGCCAACCCTTTCTGTGCAGAATCCCAAAACCGGTATTTCCAGCCCAATGCCGGCCTACGTACTAAACAGCAGGAAACTTCGTCTAAAACTCAGGAGAAACGTTTCCTTGAAACTGCTCTGCTGTGCGTTCGTTCACCTAAGAGAGTTGAATCTATGTTGACATTAAGCGAGTCAGAAACACGTTTCTTCAAGGAGCTGCGTTGGGATATTCCCGAGTGAATGGGACCATAGGCTGTACAGAGAAATACCTGCTTCTAAAACCAAAACGGAGCTATCTAACTGAATGGTTGTCAATGTGTGTATTCAACTGACAGAGGTAAAGTCACTTGTGGATTCAGCGGTTTGCCAACCCTTTCTGTGCAGAATCCCAAAACCGGTATTTCCAGCCCAATGCCGGCATACGTACTAAACAGCAGGAAACTTCGTCTAAAACTCAGGGGAAACGTTTCCTTGAAACTGCTCTGCTGTGCGTTCGTTCACCTAAGAGAGTTGAATCTATGTTGAGATTCAGCGAGTCAGAAACACGTTTCTTCTAGGAGCTGCGTTGGGATATTCCCGAGTGAAGGGAACCATAGGCTGTACAGAGAAATATCTGCTTCTAAAACCAAAACGGAGCTATCTAACTGAATGGTTGTCAATGTGTGCATTCAACTGACAGAGTTAAACTCACGTGTGGATTCAGCGGATTGCCAACCCTTTCTGTGCAGAATCCCAAAACCGGTATTTCCAGCCCAATGCCGGCATACGTACTAAACAGCAGGAAACTTCGTCTAAAACTCAGGAGAAACGTTTCCTTGAATCTGCTCTGCTGTGCGTTCGTTCACCTAAGAGAGTTGAATCTATGTTGAGATTCAGCGAGTCAGAAACACGTTTCTTCTAGGAGCTGCGTTGGGATATTCCCGAGTGAAAGGGACCATAGGCTGTACAGAGAAATATCTGCTTCTAAAACCAAAATGGAGCTATCTAACTGAATGGTTGTCAATGTGTGCATTCAACTGACAGACTTAAACTCACGTGTGGATTCAGCGGATTGCCAACCCTTTCTGTGCAGAATCCCAAAACCGGTATTTCCAGCCCAATGCCGGCATACGTACTAAACAGCAGGAAACTTCGTCTAAAACTCAGGAGAAACGTTTCCTTGAAACTGCTCTGCTGTGCGTTCGTTCACCTAAGAGAGTTGAATCTATGTTGAGATTCAGCGAATCAGAAACACGTTCCTTCTAGGAGCTGCGTTGGGATATTCCCGAGTGAAAGGACCATAGGCTGTACAGAGAAATATCTGCTTCTAAAACCACAACGTAGCTATCTAACTGAATGGTTGTCAATGTGTGCATTCAACTGACAGAGTTAAACTCACGTGTGGATTCAGCGGATTGCCAACCCTTTCTGTGCAGAATCCCAAAACCGGTATTTCCAGCCCAATGCCGGCATACGTACTATACAGCAGGAAACTTCGCCTAAAACTCAGGAGAAACGTTTCCTTGAAACTGCTCTGCTGTGCGTTCGTTCACCTAAGAGAGTTGGATCTATGTTGAGCTTCAGCGAGTCAGAAACACGTTTCATCTAGGAGCTGCGTTGGGTTATTCCCGAGTGAATGGGACCATAGGCTGTACAGAGAAATATCTGCTTCTAAAACCAAAACGGAGCTATCTAACTGAATGGTTGTCAATGTGTGCATTCAACTGACAGAGTTAAACTCAAGTGTGGATTCAGCGGTTTGCCAACCCTTTCTGTGCAGAATCCCAAAACCGGTATTTCCAGCCCAATGCCGGCATACGTACTAAAC
Source organism: Aotus nancymaae (assembly GCF_030222135.1). NCBI lineage: Eukaryota > Metazoa > Chordata > Mammalia > Primates > Aotidae > Aotus > Aotus nancymaae. The sequence goes on along the minus strand of NW_026988514.1, from coordinate 197,688 downwards.
AGCAGGAAACTTCGTCTAAAACTCAGGAGAAACGTTTCCTTGAAACTGCTCTGCTGTGCGTTCGTTCACCTAAGAGAGTTGAATCTATGTTGAGATTCAGCGAGTCAGAAACACGTTTCTTCTAGGAGCTGCGTTGGGATATTCCCGAGTGAAGGGGACCATAGGCTGTACAGAGAAATATCTGCTTCTAAAACCAAAACGGAGCTATCTGACTGAATGGTTGTCAATGTGTGCATTCAACTGACAGAGTTAAACTCACGTGTCGATTCAGCGGATTGCCACCCCTTTCTGTGCAGAATCCCAAACCGGTATTTCCAGCCCAATGCCGGCATACGTACTAAACAGCAGGAAACTTCGTCTAAAACTCAGGAGAAACGTTTCCTTGAAACTGCTCTGCTGTGCGTTCGTTCACCTAAGAGAGTTGAATCTATGTTGAGATTCAGCGAGTCAGAAACACGTTTCTTCTAGGAGCTGTGTTGGGATATTCCCGAGTGAATGGGACCATAGGCTCTACAGAGAAATATCTGCTTCTAAAACCACAAAGGAGCTATCTAACTGAATGGTTGTCAATTTGTGCATTCAACTGACAGAGTTAAACTCACGTGTGGATTCAGCGGTTTGCCAACCCTTTCTGTGCAGAATCCCAAAACCGGTATTTCCAGCCCAATGCCGGCATACGTACTAAACAGCAGTAAACTTCGTCTAAAACTCAGGAGAAACGTTTCCTTGAAACTGTTCTGCTGTGCGTTCGTTCACCTAAGAGAGTTGAATCTATGTTGAGACTCAGCGAGTCAGAAATACGTTTCTTCTACGAGCTGCGTTGGGATATTCCCGAGTGAAGGGGACCTTAGGCTGTACAGAGAAATATCTGCTTCTAAAACCAAAACGGAGCTATCTAACTGAATGGTTGTCAATGTGTGCATTCAACTGACAGAGTTAAACTCACGTGTGGATTCAGCGGTTTGCAAACCCTTTCTGTGCAGAATCCCAAAACCGGTATTTCCATCCCAATGCCGGCATACGTACTAAACAGCAGGAAACTTCGTCTAAAACTCAGGAGAAACGTTTCCTTGAAACTGCTCTGCTGTGCGTTCGTTCACCTAAGAGAGTTGAATCTATGTTGACATTCAGCGAGTCAGAAACACGTTTCTTCTAGGAGCTGCGTTGGGATATTCCCGAGTGAAGGGGACCATAGGCTGTACAGAGAAATATCTGCTTCTAAAACCAAAACGGAGCTATCTAACTGAATGGTTGTCAATGTGTGCATTCAACTGACAGAGTTAAATTCACGTGTGGATTCAGCGGATTGCCAACCCTTTCTGTGCAGAATCCCAAAACCGGTATTTCCAGCCCAATGCCGGCATACGTACTAAACAGCAGGAAACTTCGTCTAAAACTCAGGAGAAACGTTTCCTTGAAACTGCTCTGCTGTGCGTTCGTTCACCTAAGAGAGTTGAATCTATGTTTAGATTCAGCGAGTCAGAAACACGTTTCTTCTAGGAGCTGCGTTAGGATATTCCCGAGTGAAAGGAACCATAGGCTGTACAGAGAAATATCTGCTTCTAAAGCCACAACGGAGCTATCTAACTGAATGGTTGTCAATGTGTGCATTCAACTGACAGAGTTAAACTCATGTGTGGATTCAGCGGATTGCCAACCCTTTCTGTGCAGAATCCCAAAACCGGTATTTCCAGCCCAATGCCGGCATACGTACTAAACAGCAGGAAACTTCGTCTAAAACTCAGGAGAAACGTTTCCTTAAATCTGCTCTGCTGTGCGTTCGTTCACCTAAGAGAGTTGAATCTATGTTGAGATTCAGCGAGTCAGAAACACGTTTCTTCTAGGAGCTGCGTTGGGATATTCCCGAGTGAAGGGGACCATAGGCTGTACAGAGAAATATCTGCTTCTAAAACCAAAACGGAGCTATCTAACTGAATGGTTGTCAATGTGTGCATTCAACTGACAGAGTTAAACTCACGTGTGGATTCAGCGGATTGCCAACCATTGCTGTGCAGAATCCCAAAACCGGTATTTCCAGCCCAATGCCGGCATACGTACTAAACAGCAGGAAACTTCGTCTAAAACTCAGGAGAAACGTTTCCTTGAAACTGCTCTGCTGTGCGTTCGTTCACCTAAGAGAGTTGAATCTATGTTGAGATTCAGCGAGTCAGAAACACGTTTCTTCTAGGAGCTGCGTTGGGATATTCCCGAGTGAATGGGACCATAGGCTGTACAGAGAAATATCTGCTTCTAAAACCAAAACGGAGCTATCTAACTGAATGGTTGTCAATGTGTGCATTCAACTGACAGAGTTAAACTCACGTGTGGATTCAGCGGATTGCCAACCCTTTCTGTGCAGAATCCCAAAACCGGTATTTCCAGCCCAATGCCGGCATACGTACTAAACAGCAGGAAACTTCGTCTAAAACTCAGGAGAAACTTTTCCTTGAAACTGCTCTGCTGTGCGTTCATTCACCTAAGAGAGTTGAATCTATGTTGAGATTCAGCGAGTCAGAAACACGTTTCTTCTAGGAGCTGCGTTGGGATATTCCCGAGTGAAGGGGACCATAGTCTGTACAGAGAAATATCTGCTTCTAAAACCAAAACGGAGCTATCTAACTGAATGGTTGTCAATGTGTGCATTCAACTGACAGAGTTAAACTCACGTGTGGATTCAGCGGATTGCCAACCCTTGCTGTGCAGAATCCCAAAACGGGTATTTCCAGCCCAATGCCGGCATACGTACTAAACAGCAGGAAACTTCGTCTAAAACTCAGGAGAAACGTTTCCTTGAAACTGCTCTGCTGTGCGTTCGTTCACCTAAGAGAGTTGAATCTATGTTGACATTAAGCGAGTCAGAAACACGTTTCTTCAAGGAGCTGCGTTGGGATATTCCCGAGTGAATGGGACCATAGGCTGTACAGAGAAATACCTGCTTCTAAAACCAAAACGGAGATATCTAACTGAATGGTTGTCAATGTGTGTATTCAACTGACAGAGGTAAAGTCACTTGTGGTTTCAGCGGTTTGCCAACCCTTTCTGTGCAGAATCCCAAAACCGGTATTTCCAGCCCAATGCCGGCATACGTACTAAACAGCAGGAAACTTCGTCTAAAACTCAGGGGAAACGTTTCCTTGAAACTGCTCTGCTGTGCGTTCGTTCACCTAAGAGAGTTGAATCTATGTTGAGATTCAGCGAGTCAGAAACACGTTTCTTCTAGGAGCTGCGTTGGGATATTCCCGAGTGAAGGGAACCATAGGCTGTACAGAGAAATATCTGCTTCTAAAACCAAAACGGAGCTATCTAACTGAATGGTTGTCAATGTGTGCATTCAACTGACAGAGTTAAACTCACGTGTGGATTCAGCGGATTGCCAACCCTTTCTGTGCAGAATCCCAAAACCGGTATTTCCAGCCCAATGCCGGCATACGTACTAAACAGCAGGAAACTTCGTCTAAAACTCAGGAGAAACGTTTCCTTGAATCTGCTCTGCTGTGCGTTCGTTCACCTAAGAGAGTTGAATCTATGTTGAGATTCAGCGAGTCAGAAACACGTTTCTTCTAGGAGCTGCGTTGGGATATTCCCGAGTGAAAGGGACCATAGGCTGTACAGAGAAATATCTGCTTCTAAAACCAAAATGGAGCTATCTAACTGAATGGTTGTCAATGTGTGCATTCAACTGACAGACTTAAACTCACGTGTGGATTCAGCGGATTGCCAACCCTTTCTGTGCAGAATCCCAAAACCGGTATTTCCAGCCCAATGCCGGCATACGTACTAAACAGCAGGAAACTTCGTCTAAAACTCAGGAGAAACGTTTCCTTGAAACTGCTCTGCTGTGCGTTCGTTCACCTAAGAGAGTTGAATCTATGTTGAGATTCAGCGAATCAGAAACACGTTCCTTCTAGGAGCTGCGTTGGGATATTCCCGAGTGAAAGGACCATAGGCTGTACAGAGAAATATCTGCTTCTAAAACCACAACGGAGCTATCTAACTGAATGGTTGTCAATGTGTGCTTTCAACTGACAGAGTTAAACTCACGTGTGGATTCAGCGGATTGCCACCCCTTTCTGTGCAGAATCCCAAACCGGTATTTCCAGCCCAATGCCGGCATACGTACTAAACAGCAGGAAACTTCGTCTAAAACTCAGGAGAAACGTTTCCTTGAAACTGCTCTGCTGTGCGTTCGTTCAACTAAGAGAGTTGAATCTATGTTGAGATTCAGCGAGTCAGAAACACGTTTCTTCTAGGAGCTGCGTTTGGATATTCCCGAGTGAATGGGACCATAGGCTGTACAGAGAAATATCTCCTTCTAAAACCAAAACGGAGCTATATAACTGCATGGTTGTAAATGTGCGCATTCAACTGACAGAGTTAAACTCACGTGTGGATTCAGCGGTTTGCCAACCCTTTCTGTGCAGAATCCCAAAACCGGTATTTCCAGCAAAATGCCGGCATACGCACTAAACAGCAGGAAACTTCGCCTAAAACTCAGGAGAAACGTTTCCTTGAAACTGCTCTGCTGTGCGTTCGTTCACCTAAGAGAGTTGAATCTATGTTGAGATTCAGCAAGTCAGAAACATGTTTCTTCTAGGAGCTGCGTTGGAATATTCCCGAGTGAATGGGACTATAGGCTGTACAGAGAAATATCTGCTTCTAAAACCACAACGGAGCTATCTAACTGAATGGTTGTCAATGTGTGCATTCAACTGACAGAGTTAAACTCACGTGTGGATTCAGCGGATTGCCAACCCTTTCTGTGCAGAATCCCAAAACCGGTATTTCCAGCCCAATGCCGGCATACGTACTATACAGCAGGAAACTTCGCCTAAAACTCAGGAGAAACGTTTCCTTGAAACTGCTCTGCTGTGCGTTCGTTCACCTAAGAGAGTTGGATCTATGTTGAGCTTCAGCGAGTCAGAAACACGTTTCATCTAGGAGCTGCGTTGGGTTATTCCCGAGTGAATGGGACCATAGGCTGTACAGAGAAATATCTGCTTCTAAAACCAAAACGGAGCTATCTAACTGAATGGTTGTCAATGTGTGCATTCAACTGACAGAGTTAAACTCAAGTGTGGATTCAGCGGTTTGCCAACCCTTTCTGTGCAGAATCCCAAAACCGGTATTTCCAGCCCAATGCCGGCATACGTACTAAACAGCAGGAAACTTCGTCTAAAACTCAGGAGAAACGTTTCCTTGAAACTGCTCTGCTGTGCGTTCGTTCACCTAAGAGAGTTGAATCTATGTTGAGATTCAGCGAGTCAGAAACACGTTTCTTCTAGGAGCTGCGTTGGGATATTCCCGAGTGAAGGGGACCATAGGCTGTACAGAGAAATATCTGCTTCTAAAACCAAAACGGAGCTATCTGACTGAATGGTTGTCAATGTGTGCATTCAACTGACAGAGTTAAACTCACGTGTCGATTCAGCGGATTGCCACCCCTTTCTGTGCAGAATCCCAAACCGGTATTTCCAGCCCAATGCCGGCATACGTACTAAACAGCAGGAAACTTCGTCTAAAACTCAGGAGAAACGATTCCTTGAAACTGCTCTGCTGTGCGTTCGTTCAACTAAGAGAGTTGAATCTATGTTGATATTCAGCGAGTCAGAAACACGTTTCTTCTAGGAGCTGCGCTTGGATATTCCCGAGTGAATGGGACCATAGGCTGTACAGAGAAATATCTCCTTCTAAAACCAAAACGGAGCTATATAACTGAATGGTTGTAAATGTGCGCATTCAACTGACAGAGTTAAACTCACGTGTGGATTCAGCGGTTTGCCAACCCTTTCTGTGCAGAATCCCAAAACCGGTATTTCCAGCAAAATGCCGGCATACGTACTAAACAGCAGGAAACTTCGCCTGAAACTCAGGAGAAACGTTTCCTTGAAACTGCTCTGCTGTGCGTTCGTTCACCTAAGAGAGTTGAATCTATGTTGAGATTCAGCAAGTCAGAAACATGTTTCTTCTAGGAGCTGCGTTGGGATATTCCCGAGTGAATGGGACTATAGGCTGTACAGAGAAATATCTGCTTCTAAAACCACAACGGAGCTATCTAACTGAATGGTTGTCAATGTGTGCATTCAACTGACACAGTTAAACTCACGTGTGGATTCAGCGGATTGCCAACCCTTTCTGTGCAGAATCCCAAAACCGGTATTTCCAGCCCAATGCCGGCATACGTACTAAACAGCAGGAAACTTCGCCTAAAACTCAGGAGAAACGTTTCCTTGAAACTGCTCTGCTGTGCGTTCGTTCACCTAAGAGAGTTGGATCTATGTTGAGCTTCAGCGAGTCAGAAACACGGTTCATCTAGGAGCTGCGTTGGGTTATTCCCGAGTGAATGGGACCATAGGCTGTACAGAGAAATATCTGCTTCTAAAACCAAAACGGAGCTATCTAACTGAATGGTTGTCAATGTGTGCATTCAACTGACAGAGTTAAACTCAAGTGTGGATTCAGCGGTTTGCCAACCCTTTCTGTGCAGAATCCCAAAACCGGTATTTCCAGCCCAATGCCGGCATACGTACTAAACAGCAGGAAACTTCGTCTAAAACTCAGGAGAAACGTTTCCTTGAAACTGCTCTGCTGTGCGTTCGTTCACCTAAGAGAGTTGAATCTATGTTGAGATTCAGCGAGTCAGAAACACGTTTCTTCTAGGAGCTGCGTTGGGATATTCCCGAGTGAAGGGGACCATAGGCTGTACAGAGAAATATCTGCTTCTAAAACCAAAACGGAGCTATCTGACTGAATGGTTGTCAATGTGTGCATTCAACTGACAGAGTTAAACTCACGTGTCGATTCAGCGGATTGCCACCCCTTTCTGTGCAGAATCCCAAACCGGTATTTCCAGCCCAATGCCGGCATACGTACTAAACAGCAGGAAACTTCGTCTAAAACTCAGGAGAAACGATTCCTTGAAACTGCTCTGCTGTGCGTTCGTTCAACTAAGAGAGTTGAATCTATGTTGATATTCAGCGAGTCAGAAACACGTTTCTTCTAGGAGCTGCGCTTGGATATTCCCGAGTGAATGGGACCATAGGCTGTACAGAGAAATATCTCCTTCTAAAACCAAAACGGAGCTATATAACTGAATGGTTGTAAATGTGCGCATTCAACTGACAGAGTTAAACTCACGTGTGGATTCAGCGGTTTGCCAACCCTTTCTGTGCAGAATCCCAAAACCGGTATTTCCAGCAAAATGCCGGCATACGTACTAAACAGCAGGAAACTTCGCCTGAAACTCAGGAGAAACGTTTCCTTGAAACTGCTCTGCTGTGCGTTCGTTCACCTAAGAGAGTTGAATCTATGTTGAGATTCAGCAAGTCAGAAACATGTTTCTTCTAGGAGCTGCGTTGGGATATTCCCGAGTGAATGGGACTATAGGCTGTACAGAGAAATATCTGCTTCTAAAACCACAACGGAGCTATCTAACTGAATGGTTGTCAATGTGTGCATTCAACTGACACAGTTAAACTCACGTGTGGATTCAGCGGATTGCCAACCCTTTCTGTGCAGAATCCCAAAACCGGTATTTCCAGCCCAATGCCGGCATACGTACTAAACAGCAGGAAACTTCGCCTAAAACTCAGGAGAAACGTTTCCTTGAAACTGCTCTGCTGTGCGTTCGTTCACCTAAGAGAGTTGGATCTATGTTGAGCTTCAGCGAGTCAGAAACACGGTTCATCTAGGAGCTGCGTTGGGTTATTCCCGAGTGAATGGGACCATAGGCTGTACAGAGAAATATCTGCTTCTAAAACCAAAACGGAGCTATCTAACTGAATGGTTGTCAATGTGTGCATTCAACTGACAGAGGTAAAGTCACGTGTGGATTCAGCGGTTTGCCAACCCTTTCTGTGCAGAATCCCAAAACCGGTATTTCCAGCAAAATGCCGGCATACGTACTAAACGGCAGGAAACTTCTCCTAAAACTCAGGAGAAACGTTTCCTTGAAACTGCTCTGCTGTGCGTTCGTTCACCTAAGAAAGTTGAATCTATGTTGAGATTCAGCAAGTCAGAAACATGTTTCTTCTAGGAGCTGCGTTGGGATATTCCCGAGTGAATGGGACTATAGGCTGTACAGAGAAACATCTGCTTCTAAAACCACAACGGAGCTATCTAACTGAATGGTTGTCAATGTGTGCATTCAACTGAGAGATTTAAACTCACGTGTGGATTCAGCGTTTTGCCAACCCTTTCTGTGCAGAATCCCAAAACCGGTATTTCCAGCCCAATGCCGGCATACGTACTAAACAGCAGGAAACTTCGCCTAAAACTCAGGAGAAACGTTTCCTTGAAACTGCTCTGCTGTGCGTTCGTTCACCTAAGAGAGTTGAATCTATGTTGAGATTCAGCAAGTCAGAAACACGTTTCTTCTAGGAGCTGCGTTGGGATATTCACGAGTGAACGGGACCATAGGCTGTACAGAGAAATATCTGCTTCTAAAACCAAAACGGAGCTATCTAACTGAATGGTTGTCAATGTGTGCATTCAACTGACAGAGTTAAACTCACGTGTGGATTCAGCGGATTGCCAACCCTTTCTGTGCAGAATCCCAAAACCGGTATTTCCAGCCAAATGCCGGCCTACGTACTAAACAGCAGGAAACTTCGTCTAAAACTCAGGAGAAACGTTTCCTTGAAACTGCTCTGCTGTGCGTTCGTTCACCTAAGAGAGTTGAATCTATGTTGACATTAAGCGAGTCAGAAACACGTTTCTTCAAGGAGCTGCGTTGGGATATTCCCGAGTGAATGGGACCATAGGCTGTACAGAGAAATACCTGCTTCTAAAACCAAAACGGAGCTATCTAACTGAATGGTTGTCAATGTGTGTATTCAACTGACAGAGGTAAAGTCACTTGTGGATTCAGCGGTTTGCCAACCCTTTCTGTGCAGAATCCCAAAACCGGTATTTCCAGCCCAATGCCGGCATACGTACTAAACAGCAGGAAACTTCGTCTAAAACTCAGGGGAAACGTTTCCTTGAAACTGCTCTGCTGTGCGTTCGTTCACCTAAGAGAGTTGAATCTATGTTGAGATTCAGCGAGTCAGAAACACGTTTCTTCTAGGAGCTGCGTTGGGATATTCCCGAGTGAAGGGAACCATAGGCTGTACAGAGAAATATCTGCTTCTAAAACCAAAACGGAGCTATCTAACTGAATGGTTGTCAATGTGTGCATTCAACTGACAGAGTTAAACTCACGTGTGGATTCAGCGGATTGCCAACCCTTTCTGTGCAGAATCCCAAAACCGGTATTTCCAGCCCAATGCCGGCATACGTACTAAACAGCAGGAAACTTCGTCTAAAACTCAGGAGAAACGTTTCCTTGAATCTGCTCTGCTGTGCGTTCGTTCACCTAAGAGAGTTGAATCTATGTTGAGATTCAGCGAGTCAGAAACACGTTTCTTCTAGGAGCTGCGTTGGGATATTCCCGAGTGAAAGGGACCATAGGCTGTACAGAGAAATATCTGCTTCTAAAACCAAAATGGAGCTATCTAACTGAATGGTTGTCAATGTGTGCATTCAACTGACAGACTTAAACTCACGTGTGGATTCAGCGGATTGCCAACCCTTTCTGTGCAGAATCCCAAAACCGGTATTTCCAGCCCAATGCCGGCATACGTACTAAACAGCAGGAAACTTCGTCTAAAACTCAGGAGAAACGTTTCCTTGAAACTGCTCTGCTGTGCGTTCGTTCACCTAAGAGAGTTGAATCTATGTTGAGATTCAGCGAATCAGAAACACGTTCCTTCTAGGAGCTGCGTTGGGATATTCCCGAGTGAAAGGACCATAGGCTGTACAGAGAAATATCTGCTTCTAAAACCACAACGGAGCTATCTAACTGAATGGTTGTCAATGTGTGCTTTCAACTGACAGAGTTAAACTCACGTGTGGATTCAGCGGATTGCCACCCCTTTCTGTGCAGAATCCCAAACCGGTATTTCCAGCCCAATGCCGGCATACGTACTAAACAGCAGGAAACTTCGTCTAAAACTCAGGAGAAACGTTTCCTTGAAACTGCTCTGCTGTGCGTTCGTTCAACTAAGAGAGTTGAATCTATGTTGAGATTCAGCGAGTCAGAAACACGTTTCTTCTAGGAGCTGCGTTTGGATATTCCCGAGTGAATGGGACCATAGGCTGTACAGAGAAATATCTCCTTCTAAAACCAAAACGGAGCTATATAACTGAAAGGTTGTAAATGTGCGCATTCAACTGACAGAGTTAAACTCACGTGTGGATTCAGCGGTTTGCCAACCCTTTCTGTGCAGAATCCCAAAACCGGTATTTCCAGCAAAATGCCGGCATACGCACTAAACAGCAGGAAACTTCGCCTAAAACTCAGGAGAAACGTTTCCTTGAAACTGCTCTGCTGTGCGTTCGTTCACCTAAGAGAGTTGAATCTATGTTGAGATTCAGCAAGTCAGAAACATGTTTCTTCTAGGAGCTGCGTTGGAATATTCCCGAGTGAATGGGACTATAGGCTGTACAGAGAAATATCTGCTTCTAAAACCACAACGGAGCTATCTAACTGAATGGTTGTCAATGTGTGCATTCAACTGACGGAGTTAAACTCACGTGTGGATTCAGCGGATTGCCAACCCTTTCTGTGCAGAATCCCAAAACCGGTATTTCCAGCCCAATGCCGGCATACGTACTATACAGCAGGAAACTTCGCCTAAAACTCAGGAGAAACGTTTCCTTGAAACTGCTCTGCTGTGCGTTCGTTCAGCTAAGAGAGTTGGATCTATGTTGAGCTTCAGCGAGTCAGAAACACGTTTCATCTAGGAGCTGCGTTGGGTTATTCCCGAGTGAATGGGACCATAGGCTGTACAGAGAAATATCTGCTTCTAAAACCAAAACGGAGCTATCTAACTGAATGGTTGTCAATGTGTGCATTCAACTGACAGAGTTAAACTCAAGTGTGGATTCAGCGGTTTGCCAACCCTTTCTGTGCAGAATCCCAAAACCGGTATTTCCAGCCCAATGCCGGCATACGTACTAAACAGCAGGAAACTTCGTCTAAAACTCAGGAGAAACGTTTCCTTGAAACTGCTCTGCTGTGCGTTCGTTCACCTAAGAGAGTTGAATCTATGTTGAGATTCAGCGAGTCAGAAACACGTTTCTTCTAGGAGCTGCGTTGGGATATTCCCGAGTGAAGGGGACCATAGGCTGTACAGAGAAATATCTGCTTCTAAAACCAAAACGGAGCTATCTGACTGAATGGTTGTCAATGTGTGCATTCAACTGACAGAGTTAAACTCACGTGTCGATTCAGCGGATTGCCACCCCTTTCTGTGCAGAATCCCAAACCGGTATTTCCAGCCCAATGCCGGCATACGTACTAAACAGCAGGAAACTTCGTCTAAAACTCAGGAGAAACGATTCCTTGAAACTGCTCTGCTGTGCGTTCGTTCAACTAAGAGAGTTGAATCTATGTTGATATTCAGCGAGTCAGAAACACGTTTCTTCTAGGAGCTGCGCTTGGATATTCCCGAGTGAATGGGACCATAGGCTGTACAGAGAAATATCTCCTTCTAAAACCAAAACGGAGCTATATAACTGAATGGTTGTAAATGTGCGCATTCAACTGACAGAGTTAAACTCACGTGTGGATTCAGCGGTTTGCCAACCCTTTCTGTGCAGAATCCCAAAACCGGTATTTCCAGCAAAATGCCGGCATACGTACTAAACAGCAGGAAACTTCGCCTGAAACTCAGGAGAAACGTTTCCTTGAAACTGCTCTGCTGTGCGTTCGTTCACGTAAGAGAGTTGAATCTATGTTGAGATTCAGCAAGTCAGAAACATGTTTCTTCTAGGAGCTGCGTTGGGATATTCCCGAGTGAATGGGACTATAGGCTGTACAGAGAAATATCTGCTTCTAAAACCACAACGGAGCTATCTAACTGAATGGTTGTCAATGTGTGCATTCAACTGACACAGTTAAACTCACGTGTGGATTCAGCGGATTGCCAACCCTTTCTGTGCAGAATCCCAAAACCGGTATTTCCAGCCCAATGCCGGCATACGTACTAAACAGCAGGAAACTTCGCCTAAAACTCAGGAGAAACGTTTCCTTGAAACTGCTCTGCTGTGCGTTCGTTCACCTAAGAGAGTTGGATCTATGTTGAGCTTCAGCGAGTCAGAAACACGGTTCATCTAGGAGCTGCGTTGGGTTATTCCCGAGTGAATGGGACCATAGGCTGTACAGAGAAATATCTGCTTCTAAAACCAAAACGGAGCTATCTAACTGAATGGTTGTCAATGTGTGCATTCAACTGACAGAGGTAAAGTCACGTGTGGATTCAGCGGTTTGCCAACCCTTTCTGTGCAGAATCCCAAAACCGGTATTTCCAGCAAAATGCCGGCATACGTACTAAACGGCAGGAAACTTCTCCTAAAACTCAGGAGAAACGTTTCCTTGAAACTGCTCTGCTGTGCGTTCGTTCACCTAAGAAAGTTGAATCTATGTTGAGATTCAGCAAGTCAGAAACATGTTTCTTCTAGGAGCTGCGTTGGGATATTCCCGAGTGAATGGGACTATAGGCTGTACAGAGAAATATCTGCTTCTAAAACCACAACGGAGCTATCTAACTGAATGGTTGTCAATGTGTGCATTCAACTGACAGAGTTAAACTCACGTGTGGATTCAGCGGATTGCCAACCCTTTCTGTGCAGAATCCCAAAACCGGTATTTCCAGCCCAATGCCGGCATACGTACTAAACAGCAGGAAACTTCGCCTAAAACTCAGGAGAAACGTTTCCTTGAAACTGCTCTGCTGTGCGTTCGTTCACCTAGGAGAGTTGGATCTATGTTGAGATTCAGCGAGTCAGAAACACGTTTCTTCTAGGAGCTGCGTTGGGATATTCCCAAGTGAAGGGGACCATAGGCTGTACAGTGAAATATCTGCTTCTAAAACCAAAACGGAGCTATCTGACTGAATGGTTGTCAATGTGTGCATTCAACTGACAGAGTTAAACTCACGTGTGGGTTCAGCGGATTGCCAACCCTTTCTGTGCAGAATCCCAAACCGGTATTTCCAGCCCAATGCCGGCATACGTACTAAACAGGAGGAAACTTCGCCTAAAACTCAGGAGAAACGTTTCCTTGAAACTGCTCTGCTGTGCGTTCGTTCACCTAAGAGAGTTGAATCTATGTTGAGATTCAGCAAGTCAGAAACATGTTTCTTCTAGGAGCTGCGTTGGGATATTCCCGAGTGAATGGGACCATAGGCTGTACAGAGAAATATCTGCTTCTAAAACCAAAACGGAGCTATCTAACTGAATGGTTGTCAATGTGTGCAGTCAACTGACAGAGTTAAACTCACGTGTGGATTCAGCGGATTGCCAACCCTTTCTGTGCAGAATCCCAAAACCGGTATTTCCAGCCCAATGCCGGCATACGTACTAAACAGCAGGAAACTTCGTCTAAAACTCAGGAGAAACGTTTCCTTGAAACTGCTCCGCTGTGCGTTCGTTCACCTAAGAGAGTTGAATCTATGTTGAGATTCAGAGAGTCAGAAACACGTTTCTTCTAGGAGCTGCGTTGGGTTATTCCCGAGTGAATGGGACCATAGGCTGTACAGAGAAATATCTGCTTCTTAAACCAAAACGGAGCTATCTAACTGAATGGTTGTCAATGTGTGTATTCAACTGACAGAGGTAAAGTCACGTGTGGATTCAGCGGTTTGCCAAACCTTTCTGTGCAGAATCCCAAAACCGGTATTTCCAGCCCAATGCCGGCATACGTACTAAACAGAAGGAAACTTGGTCTAAAACTCAGGAGAAACGATTCCTTGAAACTGCTCTGCTGTGCGTTCGTTCACCTAAGAGAGTTGAATCTATGTTGAGATTCAGCGAGTCAGAAACACGAATCTTCTAGGAGCTGCGTTGGGATATTCCCGAGTGAATGGGACCATAGGCTGTACAGAGAAATATCTGCTTCTAAAACCAAAACGGAGCTGTCTAACTGAATGGTTGTCAATGTGTGCATTCAACTGAGAGAGTTAAACACAAGTGTGGATTCAGCGAATTACCCACCCTTTCTGTGCAGAATCCCAAAACCGGTATTTCCATCCCAATGTCGGCATACGTACTAAACAGCAGGAAACTTCGTCTAAAACTCAGGAGAAACGTTTCCTTGAAACTGCTCTGTTGTGCGTTCGTTCACCTAAGAGAGTTGAATCTATGTTTAGATTCAGCGAGTCAGAAACACGTTTCTTCTAGGAGCTGCGTTGGGATATTCCCGAGTGAATGGGACCATAGGCTGTACAGAGAAATATCTGCTTCTAAAACCAAAACTGAGCTATATAACTGAATGGTTGTCAATGTGTGCATTCAACTGACAGAGGTAAAGTCACGTGTGGATTCAGCGGTTTGCCAACCCTTTCTGTGCAGAATCCCAAAACCGGTATTTCCAGCCCAATGCCGGCATACGTACTAAACAGCAGGAAACTTCGTCTAAAACTCAGGAGAAACGTTTCCTTGAAACTGCTCTGCTGTGCGTTCGTTCACCTAAGAGAGTTGAATCTATGTTGAGATTCAGCGAGTCAGAAACACGTTTCTTCTAGGAGCTGCGTTGGGATATTCCCGAGTGAAAGGGACCATAGGCTGTACAGAGAAATATCTGCTTCTAAAACCAAAACAGACCTATCTAACTGAATGGTTGTCAATGTGTGCATTCAATTGACAGAGGTAAAGTCACGTGTGGATTCAGCGGTTTGCCAACCCTTTCTGTGCAGAATCCCAAAGCCGGTATTTCCAGCCCAATGCCGGCATACGTACTAAAGAGCAGGAAACTTCGTCTAAAACTCAGGAGAAACGTTTCCTTGAAACTGCTCTGCTGTGCGTTCGTTCACCTAAGAGAGTTGAATCTATGTTGAGATTCAGCGAGTCAGAAACACGTTTCTTCTAGGAGCTGCGTTGGGATATTCCCGAGTGAAAGGTACCATAGGCTGTACAGAGAAATATCTGCTTCTAAAACCAAAACGGAGCTATCTAACTGAATGGTTGTCAATGTGTGCATTCAACTGACAGAGTTAAACTCACGTGTGGATTCAGCGGATTGCCAACCCTTTCTGTGCAGAATCCCAAAACCGGTATTTCCAGCCCAATGCCGGTATACGTACTAAACAGCAGGAAACTTCGTCTAAAACTCAGGAGAAACGTTTCCTTGAAACTGCTGTGCTGTGCGTTCGTTCACCTAAGAGAGTTGAATCTATGTTGAGATTCAGCGAGTCAGAAACACGTTTCTTCTAGGAGCTGCGTTGGGATATTCCCGAGTGAAAGGGACCATAGGCTGTACAGAGAAATATCTGCTTCTAAAACCAAAACGGAGCTATCTAACTGAATGGTTGTCAATGTGTGCATTCAACTGACAGAGTTAAACTCACGTGTGGATTCAGCGGATTGCCAACCCTTTCTGTGCAGAATCCCAAAACCGGTATTTCCAGCCCAATGCCGGCATACGTACTAAACAGCAGGAAACTTCGTCTAAAACTCAGGAGAAACGTTTCCTTGAAACTGCTCTGCTGTGCGTTCGTTCACCTAAGAGAGTTGAATCTATGTTGAGATTCAGCGAGTCAGAAACACGTTTCTTCTAGGAGCTGCGTTGGGATATTCCCGAGTGAAAGGGACCATAGGCTGTACAGAGAAATATCTGCTTCTAAAACCACAACGGAGCTATCTAACTGAATGGTTGTCAATGTGTGCATTCAACTGACAGTGTTAAACTCACGTGTGGATTCAGCGGTTTGCCAACCCTTTCTGTGCAGAATCCCAAAACCGGTATTTCCAGCCCAATGCCGGCATACGTACTAAACAGAAGGAAACTTCGTCTAAAACTCAGGAGAAACGATTCCTTGAAACTGCTCTTCTGTGCGTTCGTTCACCTAAGAGAGTTGAATCTATGTTGAGATTCAGCGAGTCAGAAACACGAATCTTCTAGGAGCTGCGTTGGGATATTCCCGAGTGAATGGGACCATAGGCTGTACAGAGAAATATCTGCTTCTAAAACCAAAACGGAGCTGTCTAACTGAATGGTTGTCAATGTGTGCATTCAACTGAGAGAGTTAAACACAAGTGTGGATTCAGCGAATTACCCACCCTTTCTGTGCAGAATCCCAAAACGGGTATTTCCATCCCAATGCCGGCATACGTACTAAACAGCAGGAAACTTCGTCTAAAACTCAGGAGAAACGTTTCCTTGAAACTGCTCTGTTGTGCGTTCGTTCACCTAAGAGAGTTGAATCTATGTTGACATTCAGCGAGTCAGAAACACGTTTCTTCTAGGAGCTGCGTTGGGATATTCCCGAGTGAATGGGACCATAGGCTGTACAGAGAAATATCTGCTTCTAAAACCAAAACTGAGCTATATAACTGAATGGTTGTCAATGTGTGCATTCAACTGACAGAGGTAAAGTCACGTGTGGATTCAGCGGTTTGCCAACCCTTTCTGTGCAGAATCCCAAAACCGGTATTTCCAGCAAAATGCCGGCATACGTACTAAACGGTAGGAAACTTCTCCTAAAACTCAGGAGAAACGTTTCCTTGAAACTGCTCTGCTGTGCGCTCGTTCACCTAAGAGAGTTGAATCTATGTTGAGATTCAGCAAGTCAGAAACATGTTTCTTCTAGGAGATGCGTTGGGATATTCCCGAGTGAATGGGACTATAGGCTGTACAGAGAAATATCTGCTTCTAAAACCACAACGGAGCTATCTAACTGAATGGTTGTCAATGTGTGCATTCAACTGACAGAGTTAAACTCACGTGTGGATTCAGCGGATTGCCAACCCTTTCTGTGCAGAATCCCAAAACCGGTATTTCCAGCCCAATGCCGGCATACGTACTAAACAGCAGGAAACTTCGCCTAAAACTCAGGAGAAACGTTTCCTTGAAATTGCTCTGCTGTGCGTTCGTTCACCTAAGAGAGTTGGATCTATGTTGAGATTCAGCGAGTCAGAAACACGTTTCTTCTAGGAGCTGCGTTGGGATATTCCCGAGTGAAGGGGACCATAGGCTGTACAGTGAAATATCTGCTTCTAAAACCAAAACGGAGCTATCTGACTGAATGGTTGTCAATGTGTGCATTCAACTGACAGAGTTAAACTCACGTGTGGGTTCAGCGGATTGCCAACCCTTTCTGTGCAGAATCCCAAACCGGTATTTCCAGCCCAATGCCGGCATACGTACTAAACAGCAGGAAACTTCGCCTAAAACTCAGGAGAAACGTTTCCTTGAAACTGCTCTGCTGTGCGTTCGTTCACCTAAGAGAGTTGAATCTATGTTGAGATTCAGCAAGTCAGAAACATGTTTCTTCTAGGAGCTGCGTTGGGATATTCCCGAGTGAATGGGACCATAGGCTGTACAGAGAAATATCTGCTTCTAAAACCAAAACGGAGCTATCTAACTGAATGGTTGTCAATGTGTGCATTCAACGGACAGAGTTAAACTCACGTGTGGATTCAGCGGATTGCCAACCCTTTCTGTGCAGAATCCCAAAACCGGTATTTCCAGCCCAATGCCGGCATACGTACTAAACAGCAGGAAACTTCGTCTAAAACTCAGGAGAAACGTTTCCTTGAAACTGCTCTGCTGTGCGTTCGTTCACCTAAGAGAGTTGAATCTATGTTGAGATTCAGAGAGTCAGAAACACGTTTCTTCTAGGAGCTGCGTTGGGTTATTCCCGAGTGAATGGGACCATAGGCTGTACAGAGAAATATCTGCTTCTTAAACCAAAACGGAGCTATCTAACTGAATGGTTGTCAATGTGTGTATTCAACTGACAGAGGTAAAGTCACGTGTGGATTCAGCGGTTTGCCAAACCTTTCTGTGCAGAATCCCAAAACCGGTATTTCCAGTCCAATGCCGGCATACGTACTAAACAGAAGGAAACTTGGTCTAAAACTCAGGAGAAACGATTCCTTGAAACTGCTCTGCTGTGCGTTCGTTCACCTAAGAGAGTTGAATCTATGTTGAGATTCAGCGAGTCAGAAACACGAATCTTCTAGGAGCTGCGTTGGGATATTCCCGAGTGAATGGGACCATAGGCTGTACAGAGAAATATCTGCTTCTAAAACCAAAACGGAGCTGTCTAACTGAATGGTTTTCAATGTGTGCATTCAACTGAGAGAGTTAAACACAAGTGTGGATTCAGCGAATTACCCACCCTTTCTGTGCAGAATCCCAAAACCGGTATTTCCATCCCAATGCCGGCATACGTACTAAACAGCAGGAAACTTCGTCTAAAACTCAGGAGAAACGTTTCCTTGAAACTGCTCTGCTGTGCGTTCGTTCACCTAAGAGAGTTGAATCTATGTTGAGATTCAGCGAGTCAGAAACACGTTTCTTCTAGGAGCTGCGTTGGGATATTCCCGAGTGAAGGGGACCATAGGCTGTACAGAGAAATATCTGCTTCTAAAACCAAAACAGACCTATCTAACTGAATGGTTGTCAATGTGTGCATTCAACTGACAGAGGTAAAGTCACGTGTGGATTCAGCGGTTTGCCAACCCTTTCTGTGCAGAATCCCAAAGCCGGTATTTCCAGCCCAATGCCGGCATACGTACTAAAGAGCAGGAAACTTCGTCTAAAACTCAGGAGAAACGTTTCCTTGAAACTGCTCTGCTGTGCGTTCGTTCACCTAAGAGAGTTGAATCTATGTTGAGATTCAGCGAGTCAGAAACACGTTTCTTCTAGGAGCTGCGTTGGGATATTCCCGAGTGAAAGGGACCATAGGCTGTACAGAGAAATATCTGCTTCTAAAACCAAAACGGAGCTATCTAACTGAATGGTTGTCAATGTGTGCATTCAACTGACAGAGTTAAACTCACGTGTGGATTCAGCGGATTGCCAACCCTTTCTGAGCAGAATCCCAAAACCGGTATTTCCAGCCCAATGCCGGCATACGTACTAAACAGCAAGAAACTTCGTCTAAAACTCAGGAGAAACGTTTCCTTGAAACTGCTCTGCTGTGTGTTCGTTCACCTAAGAGAGTTGAATCTATGTTGAGATTCAGCGAGTCAGAAACACGTTTCTTCTAGGAGCTGCGTTGGGATATTCCCGAGTGAATGGGACCATAGGCTGTACAGAGAAATATCTGCTTCTAAAACCAAAACGGAGCTATCTAACTGAATGGTTGTCAATGTGTGCATTCAACTGACAGAGTTAAACTCACGTGTGGATTCAGCGGATTGCCAACCCTTTCTGTGCAGAATCCCAAAACCGGTATTTCCAGCCCAATGCCGGCATACGTACTAAACAGCAGGAAACTTCGTCTAAAACTCAGGAGAAACGTTTCCTTGAAACTGCTCTGCTGTGCGTTCGTTCACCTAAGAGAGTTGAATCTATGTTGAGATTCAGCGAGTCAGAAACACGTTTCTTCTAGGAGCTGCGTTGGGATATTCCCGAGTGAAAGGGACCATAGGCTGTACAGAGAAATATCTGCTTCTAAAACCACAACGGAGCTATCTAACTGAATGGTTGTCAATGTGTGCATTCAACTGACAGAGTTAAACTCACGTGTGGATTCAGCGGATTGCCAACCCTTTCTGTGCAGAATCCCAAAACCGGTATTTCCAGCCCAATGCCGGCATACGTACTAAACAGCAGGAAACTTCGTCTAAAACTCAGCAGAAACGTTTCCTTGAAACTGCTCTGCTGTGCGTTCGTTCACCTAAGAGAGTTGAATCTATGTTGAGATTCAGCGAGTCAGAAACACGTTTCTTCTAGGAGCTGCGTTGGGATATTCCCGAGTGAATGGGACCATAGGCTGTACAGAGAAATATCTGCTTCTAAAACCAAAACGGAGCTATCTAACTGAATGGTTGTCAATGTGTGCATTCAACTGACAGAGTTAAACTCACGTGTGGATTCAGCGGTTTGCAAACCCTTTCTGTGCAGAATCCCAAAACCGGTATTTCCAGCCCAATGCCGGCATACATACTAAACAGCAGTAAACTTCGTCTAAAACTCAGGAGAAACGTTTCCTTGAAACTGCTCTGCTGTGCGTTCGTTCACCTAAGAGAGTTGAATCTATGTTGACATTCAGCGAGTCAGAAACACGTTTCTTCTAGGAGCTGCGTTGGGATATTCCCGAGTGAAGGGGACCATAGGCTGTACAGAGAAATATCTGCTTCTAAAACCAAAACGGAGCTATCTAACTGAATGGTTGTCAATGTGTGCATTCAACTGACAGAGTTAAAGTCACGTGTGGATTCAGCGGATTGCCAACCCTTTCTGTGCAGAATCCCAAAACCGGTATTTCCAGCCCAATGCCGGCATACGTACTAAAAAGCAGGAAACTTCGTCTAAAACTCAGGAGATACGTTTCCTTGAAACTGCTCTGCTGTGCGTTCGTTCAACTAAGAGAGTTGAATCTATGTTGAGATTCAGCGAGTCAGAAACACGTATCTTCTAGGAGCTGCGTTTGGATATTCCCGAGTGAATGGGACCATAGGCTATACAGACAAATATCTGCTTCTAAAACCAAAACGGAGCTATCTACCTGAATGGTTGTCAATGTGCGCATTCAACTGACAGAGTTAAACTCACGTGTGGATTCAGCGGTTTGCCAACCCTTTCTGTGCAGAATCCCAAAACCGGTATTTCCAGCCCAATGCCGGCATACGTACTAAACAGCAGGAAACTTCGCCTAAAACTCAGGAGAAACGTTTCCATGAAACTGCTCTGCTGTGCGTTCGTTCACCTAAGAGAGTTGAATCTATGTTGAGATTCAGCAAGTCCGAAACACGTTTCTTCTAGGAGCTGCGTTGGGATATTCCCGAGTGAATGGGACCATAGGCTGTACAGAGAAATATTTGCTTCTAAAACCAAAACGGAGCTATCTAACTGAATGGTTGTCAATGTGTGCATTCAACTGACAGAGTTAAACTCACGTGTGGATTCAGCGGATTGCCAACCCTTTCTGTGCAGAATCCCAAAACCGGTATTTCCAGCCCAATGCCGGCATACGTACTAAACAGCAGGAAACTTCGTCTAAAACTCAGGAGAAACGTTTCCTTGAAACTGCTCTGCTGTGCGTTCGTTCACCTAAGAGAGTTGAATCTATGTTGAGATTCAGCGAGTCAGAAACACGTTTCTTCTAGGAGCTGCGTTGGGATATTCCCGAGTGAAGGGGACCATAGGCTGTACAGAGAAATATCTGCTTCTAAAACCAAAACAGACCTATCTAACTGAATGGTTGTCAATGTGTGCATTCAACTGACAGAGGTAAAGTCACGTGTGGATTCAGCGGTTTGCCAACCCTTTCTGTGCAGAATCCCAAAGCCGGTATTTCCAGCCCAATGCCGGCATACGTACTAAAGAGCAGGAAACTTCGTCTAAAACTCAGGAGAAACGTTTCCTTGAAACTGCTCTGCTGTGCGTTCGTTCACCTAAGAGAGTTGAATCTATGTTGAGATTCAGCGAGTCAGAAACACGTTTCTTCTAGGAGCTGCGTTGGGATATTCCCGAGTGAAAGGGACCATAGGCTGTACAGAGAAATATCTGCTTCTAAAACCAAAACGGAGCTATCTAACTGAATGGTTGTCAATGTGTGCATTCAACTGACAGAGTTAAACTCACGTGTGGATTCAGCGGATTGCCAACCCTTTCTGAGCAGAATCCCAAAACCGGTATTTCCAGCCCAATGCCGGCATACGTACTAAACAGCAAGAAACTTCGTCTAAAACTCAGGAGAAACGTTTCCTTGAAACTGCTCTGCTGTGTGTTCGTTCACCTAAGAGAGTTGAATCTATGTTGAGATTCAGCGAGTCAGAAACACGTTTCTTCTAGGAGCTGCGTTGGGATATTCCCGAGTGAATGGGACCATAGGCTGTACAGAGAAATATCTGCTTCTAAAACCAAAACGGAGCTATCTAACTGAATGGTTGTCAATGTGTGCATTCAACTGACAGAGTTAAACTCACGTGTGGATTCAGCGGATTGCCAACCCTTTCTGTGCAGAATCCCAAAACCGGTATTTCCAGCCCAATGCCGGCATACGTACTAAACAGCAGGAAACTTCGTCTAAAACTCAGGAGAAACGTTTCCTTGAAACTGCTCTGCTGTGCGTTCGTTCACCTAAGAGAGTTGAATCTATGTTGAGATTCAGCGAGTCAGAAACACGTTTCTTCTAGGAGCTGCGTTGGGATATTCCCGAGTGAAAGGGACCATAGGCTGTACAGAGAAATATCTGCTTCTAAAACCACAACGGAGCTATCTAACTGAATGGTTGTCAATGTGTGCATTCAACTGACAGAGGTAAACTCACGTGTGGATTCAGCGGATTGCCAACCCTTTCTGTGCAGAATCCCAAAACCGGTATTTCCAGCCCAATGCCGGCATACGTACTAAACAGCAGGAAACTTCGTCTAAAACTCAGCAGAAACGTTTCCTTGAAACTGCTCTGCTGTGCGTTCGTTCACCTAAGAGAGTTGAATCTATGTTGAGATTCAGCGAGTCAGAAACACGTTTCTTCTAGGAGCTGCGTTGGGATATTCCCGAGTGAATGGGACCATAGGCTGTACAGAGAAATATCTGCTTCTAAAACCAAAACGGAGCTATCTAACTGAATGGTTGTCAATGTGTGCATTCAACTGACAGAGTTAAACTCACGTGTGGATTCAGCGGTTTGCAAACCCTTTCTGTGCAGAATCCCAAAACCGGTATTTCCAGCCCAATGCCGGCATACATACTAAACAGCAGTAAACTTCGTCTAAAACTCAGGAGAAACGTTTCCTTGAAACTGCTCTGCTGTGCGTTCGTTCACCTAAGAGAGTTGAATCTATGTTGACATTCAGCGAGTCAGAAACACGTTTCTTCTAGGAGCTGCGTTGGGATATTCCCGAGTGAAGGGGACCATAGGCTGTACAGAGAAATATCTGCTTCTAAAACCAAAACGGAGCTATCTAACTGAATGGTTGTCAATGTGTGCATTCAACTGACAGAGTTAAAGTCACGTGTGGATTCAGCGGATTGCCAACCCTTTCTGTGCAGAATCCCAAAACCGGTATTTCCAGCCCAATGCCGGCATACGTACTAAAAAGCAGGAAACTTCGTCTAAAACTCAGGAGATACGTTTCCTTGAAACTGCTCTGCTGTGCGTTCGTTCAACTAAGAGAGTTGAATCTATGTTGAGATTCAGCGAGTCAGAAACACGTATCTTCTAGGAGCTGCGTTTGGATATTCCCGAGTGAATGGGACCATAGGCTATACAGACAAATATCTGCTTCTAAAACCAAAACGGAGCTATCTACCTGAATGGTTGTCAATGTGCGCATTCAACTGACAGAGTTAAACTCACGTGTGGATTCAGCGGTTTGCCAACCCTTTCTGTGCAGAATCCCAAAACCGGTATTTCCAGCCCAATGCCGGCATACGTACTAAACAGCAGGAAACTTCGCCTAAAACTCAGGAGAAACGTTTCCATGAAACTGCTCTGCTGTGCGTTCGTTCACCTAAGAGAGTTGAATCTATGTTGAGATTCAGCAAGTCCGAAACACGTTTCTTCTAGGAGCTGCGTTGGGATATTCCCGAGTGAATGGGACCATAGGCTGTACAGAGAAATATTTGCTTCTAAAACCAAAACGGAGCTATCTAACTGAATGGTTGTCAATGTGTGCATTCAACTGACAGAGTTAAACTCACGTGTGGATTCAGCGGATTGCCAACCCTTTCTGTGCAGAATCCCAAAACCGGTATTTCCAGCCCAATGCCGGCATACGTACTAAACAGCAGGAAACTTCGTCTAAAACTCAGGAGAAACGTTTCCTTGAAACTGCTCTGCTGTGCGTTCGTTCACCTAAGAGAGTTGGATCTATGTTGAGATTCAGCGAGTCAGAAACACGTTTTTTCTAGGAGCTGCGTTGGGTTATTCCCGAGTGAATGGGACCATAGGCTGTACAGAGAAATATCTGCTTCTAACACCAAAACGGAGCTATCTAACTGAATGGTTGTCAATGTGTGCATTCAACTGAGAGAGTTAAACACACGTGTGGATTCAGCGGATTACCCACCCTTTCTGTGCAGAATCCCAAAACCGGTATTTCCATCAAAATGCCGGCATACGTACTAAACAGCAGGAAACTTCGTCTAAAACTCAGGAGAAACGTTTCCTTGAAACTGCTCTGCTGTGCGTTCGTTCACCTAAGAGAGTTGAATCTATGTTGACATTCAGCGAGTCAGAAACACGTTTCTTCTAGGAGCTGCGTTGGGATATTCCCGAGTGAATGGGACCATAGGCTGTACAGAGAAATATCTGCTTCTAAAACCAAAACCGAGCTATCTAACTGAATGGTTGTCAATGTGTGCATTCAACTGACAGAGGTAAAGTCACGTGTGGATTCAGCGGTTTGCCAACCCTTTCTGTGCAGAATCCCAAAACCGGTATTTCCAGCCCAATGCCGGCATATGTACTAAACAGCAGGAAACTTCGTCTAAAACTCAGGAGAAACGTTTCCTTGAAACTGCTCTGCTGTGCGTTCGTTCACCTAAGAGAGTTGAATCTATGTTGAGATTCAGCGAGTCAGAAACACGTTTCTTCTAGGAGCTGCGTTGTGATATTCCCGAGTGAAGGGGACCATAGGCTGTACAGAGAAATATCTGCTTCTAAAACCAAAACGGACCTATCTAACTGAATGGTTGTCAATGTGTGCATTCAACTGACAGAGGTAAAGTCACGTGTGGATTCAGCGGTTTGCCAACCCTTTCTGTGCAGAATCCCAAAGCCGGTATTTCCAGCCCAATGCCGGCATTCGTACTAAAGAGCAGGAAACTTCGTCTAAAACTCAGGAGAAACGTTTCCTTGAAACTGCTCTGCTGTGCGTTCGTTCACCTAAGGGAGTTGAATGTACGTTGAGATTCAGCGAGTCAGAAACACGTTTCTTCTAGGAGCTGCGTTGGGATATTCCCGAGTGAATGGGACCATAGGCTGTACAGAGAAATATCTGCTTCTAAAACCAAAACGGAGCTATCTAACTGAATGGTTGTCAATGTGTGCATTCAACTGACAGAGGTAAAGTCACGTGTGGATTCAGCGGTTTGCCAACCCTTTCTGTGCAGAATCCCAAAACCGGTATTTCCAGCCCAATGCCGGCATACGTACTAAACAGCAGGAAACTTCGCCTAAAACTCAGGAGAAACGTTTCCTTGAAACTGCTCTGCTGTGCGTTCGTTCACCTAAGAGAGTTGGATCTATGTTGAGCTTCAGCGAGTCAGAAACACGGTTCATCTAGGAGCTGCGTTGGGTTATTCCCGAGTGAATGGGACCATAGGCTGTACAGAGAAATATCTGCTTCTAAAACCAAAACGGAGCTATCTAACTGAATGGTTGTCAATGTGTGCATTCAACTGACAGAGGTAAAGTCACGTGTGGATTCAGCGGATTGCCAACCCTTTCTGTGCAGAATCCCAAAACCGGTATTTCCAGCAAAATGCCGGCATACGTACTAAACGGCAGGAAACTTCTCCTAAAACTCAGGAGAAACGTTTCCTTGAAACTGCTCTGCTGTGCGTTCGTTCACCTAAGAAAGTTGAATCTATGTTGAGATTCAGCAAGTCAGAAACATGTTTCTTCTAGGAGCTGCGTTGGGATATTCCCGAGTGAATGGGACTATAGGCTGTACAGAGAAATATCTGCTTCTAAAACCACAACGGAGCTATCTAACTGAATGGTTGTCAATGTGTGCATTCAACTGACAGAGTTAAACTCACGTGTGGATTCAGCGGATTGCCAACCCTTTCTGTGCAGAATCCCAAAACCGGTATTTCCAGCCCAATGCCGGCATACGTAGTAAACAGCAGGAAACTTCGCCTAAAACTCAGGAGAAACGTTTCCTTGAAACTGCTCTGCTGTGCGTTCGTTCACCTAAGAGAGTTGGATCTATGTTGAGATTCAGCGAGTCAGAAACACGTTTCTTCTAGGAGCTGCGTTGGGATATTCCCAAGTGAAGGGGACCATAGGCTGTACAGTGAAATATCTGCTTCTAAAACCAAAACGGAGCTATCTGACTGAATGGTTGTCAATGTGTGCATTCAACTGACAGAGTTAAACTCACGTGTGGGTTCAGCGGATTGCCAACCCTTTCTGTGCAGAATCCCAAACCGGTATTTCCAGCCCAATGCCGGCATACGTACTAAACAGGAGGAAACTTCGCCTAAAACTCAGGAGAAACGTTTCCTTGAAACTGCTCTGCTGTGCGTTCGTTCACCTAAGAGAGTTGAATCTATGTTGAGATTCAGCAAGTCAGAAACATGTTTCTTCTAGGAGCTGCGTTGGGATATTCCCGAGTGAATGGGACCATAGGCTGTACAGAGAAATATCTGCTTCTAAAACCAAAACGGAGCTATCTAACTGAATGGTTGTCAATGTGTGCATTCAACTGACAGAGTTAAACTCACGTGTGGATTCAGCGGATTGCCAACCCTTTCTGTGCAGAATCCCAAAACCGGTATTTCCAGCCCAATGCCGGCATACGTACTAAACAGCAGGAAACTTCGTCTAAAACTCAGGAGAAACGTTTCCTTGAAACTGCTCCGCTGTGCGTTCGTTCACCTAAGAGAGTTGAATCTATGTTGAGATTCAGCGAGTCAGAAACACGTTTCTTCTAGGAGCTGCGTTGGGATATTCCCGAGTGAAGGGGACCATAGGCTGTACAGAGAAATATCTGCTTCTAAAACCAAAACAGACCTATCTAACTGAATGGTTGTCAATGTGTGCATTCAACTGACAGAGGTAAAGTCACGTGTGGATTCAGCGGTTTGCCAACCCTTTCTGTGCAGAATCCCAAAGCCGGTATTTCCAGCCCAATGCCGGCATACGTACTAAAGAGCAGGAAACTTCGTCTAAAACTCAGGAGAAACGTTTCCTTGAAACTGCTCTGCTGTGCGTTCGTTCACCTAAGAGAGTTGAATCTATGTTGAGATTCAGCGAGTCAGAAACACGTTTCTTCTAGGAGCTGCGTTGGGATATTCCCGAGTGAAAGGTACCATAGGCTGTACAGAGAAATATCTGCTTCTAAAACCAAAACGGAGCTATCTAACTGAATGGTTGTCAATGTGTGCATTCAACTGACAGAGTTAAACTCACGTGTGGATTCAGCGGATTGCCAACCCTTTCTGTGCAGAATCCCAAAACCGGTATTTCCAGCCCAATGCCGGTATACGTACTAAACAGCAGGAAACTTCGTCTAAAACTCAGGAGAAACGTTTCCTTGAAACTGCTGTGCTGTGCGTTCGTTCACCTAAGAGAGTTGAATCTATGTTGAGATTCAGCGAGTCAGAAACACGTTTCTTCTAGGAGCTGCGTTGGGATATTCCCGAGTGAATGGGACCATAGGCTGTACAGAGAAATATCTGCTTCTAAAACCAAAACGGAGCTATCTAACTGAATGGTTGTCAATGTGTGCATTCAACTGACAGAGTTAAACTCACGTGTGGATTCAGCGGATTGCCAACCCTTTCTGTGCAGAATCCCAAAACCGGTATTTCCAGCCCAATGCCGGCATACGTACTAAACAGCAGGAAACTTCGTCTAAAACTCAGGAGAAACGTTTCCTTGAAACTGCTCTGCTGTGCGTTCGTTCACCTAAGAGAGTTGAATCTATGTTGAGATTCAGCGAGTCAGAAACACGTTTCTTCTAGGAGCTGCGTTGGGATATTCCCGAGTGAAAGGGACCATAGGCTGTACAGAGAAATATCTGCTTCTAAAACCACAACGGAGCTATCTAACTGAATGGTTGTCAATGTGTGCATTCAACTGACAGTGTTAAACTCACGTGTGGATTCAGCGGTTTGCCAACCCTTTCTGTGCAGAATCCCAAAACCGGTATTTCCAGCCCAATGCCGGCATACGTACTAAACAGAAGGAAACTTCGTCTAAAACTCAGGAGAAACGATTCCTTGAAACTGCTCTTCTGTGCGTTCGTTCACCTAAGAGAGTTGAATCTATGTTGAGATTCAGCGAGTCAGAAACACGAATCTTCTAGGAGCTGCGTTGGGATATTCCCGAGTGAATGGGACCATAGGCTGTACAGAGAAATATCTGCTTCTAAAACCAAAACGGAGCTGTCTAACTGAATGGTTGTCAATGTGTGCATTCAACTGAGAGAGTTAAACACAAGTGTGGATTCAGCGAATTACCCACCCTTTCTGTGCAGAATCCCAAAACGGGTATTTCCATCCCAATGCCGGCATACGTACTAAACAGCAGGAAACTTCGTCTAAAACTCAGGAGAAACGTTTCCTTGAAACTGCTCTGTTGTGCGTTCGTTCACCTAAGAGAGTTGAATCTATGTTGACATTCAGCGAGTCAGAAACACGTTTCTTCTAGGAGCTGCGTTGGGATATTCCCGAGTGAATGGGACCATAGGCTGTACAGAGAAATATCTGCTTCTAAAACCAAAACTGAGCTATATAACTGAATGGTTGTCAATGTGTGCATTCAACTGACAGAGGTAAAGTCACGTGTGGATTCAGCGGTTTGCCAACCCTTTCTGTGCAGAATCCCAAAACCGGTATTTCCAGCAAAATGCCGGCATACGTACTAAACGGTAGGAAACTTCTCCTAAAACTCAGGAGAAACGTTTCCTTGAAACTGCTCTGCTGTGCGCTCGTTCACCTAAGAGAGTTGAATCTATGTTGAGATTCAGCAAGTCAGAAACATGTTTCTTCTAGGAGCTGCGTTGGGATATTCCCGAGTGAATGGGACTATAGGCTGTACAGAGAAATATCTGCTTCTAAAACCACAACGGAGCTATCTAACTGAATGGTTGTCAATGTGTGCATTCAACTGACAGAGTTAAACTCACGTGTGGATTCAGCGGATTGCCAACCCTTTCTGTGCAGAATCCCAAAACCGGTATTTCCAGCCCAATGCCGGCATACGTACTAAACAGCAGGAAACTTCGCCTAAAACTCAGGAGAAACGTTTCCTTGAAATTGCTCTGCTGTGCGTTCGTTCACCTAAGAGAGTTGGATCTATGTTGAGATTCAGCGAGTCAGAAACACGTTTCTTCTAGGAGCTGCGTTGGGATATTCCCGAGTGAAGGGGACCATAGGCTGTACAGTGAAATATCTGCTTCTAAAACCAAAACGGAGCTATCTGACTGAATGGTTGTCAATGTGTGCATTCAACTGACAGAGTTAAACTCACGTGTGGGTTCAGCGGATTGCCAACCCTTTCTGTGCAGAATCCCAAACCGGTATTTCCAGCCCAATGCCGGCATACGTACTAAACAGCAGGAAACTTCGCCTAAAACTCAGGAGAAACGTTTCCTTGAAACTGCTCTGCTGTGCGTTCGTTCACCTAAGAGAGTTGAATCTATGTTGAGATTCAGCAAGTCAGAAACATGTTTCTTCTAGGAGCTGCGTTGGGATATTCCCGAGTGAATGGGACCATAGGCTGTACAGAGAAATATCTGCTTCTAAAACCAAAACGGAGCTATCTAACTGAATGGTTGTCAATGTGTGCATTCAACGGACAGAGTTAAACTCACGTGTGGATTCAGCGGATTGCCAACCCTTTCTGTGCAGAATCCCAAAACCGGTATTTCCAGCCCAATGCCGGCATACGTACTAAACAGCAGGAAACTTCGTCTAAAACTCAGGAGAAACGTTTCCTTGAAACTGCTCTGCTGTGCGTTCGTTCACCTAAGAGAGTTGAATCTATGTTGAGATTCAGAGAGTCAGAAACACGTTTCTTCTAGGAGCTGCGTTGGGTTATTCCCGAGTGAATGGGACCATAGGCTGTACAGAGAAATATCTGCTTCTGAAACCAAAACGGAGCTATCTAACTGAATGGTTGTCAATGTGTGTATTCAACTGACAGAGGTAAAGTCACGTGTGGATTCAGCGGTTTGCCAAACCTTTCTGTGCAGAATCCCAAAACCGGTATTTCCAGTCCAATGCCGGCATACGTACTAAACAGAAGGAAACTTGGTCTAAAACTCAGGAGAAACGATTCCTTGAAACTGCTCTGCTGTGCGTTCGTTCACCTAAGAGAGTTGAATCTATGTTGAGATTCAGCGAGTCAGAAACACGAATCTTCTAGGAGCTGCGTTGGGATATTCCCGAGTGAATGGGACCATAGGCTGTACAGAGAAATATCTGCTTCTAAAACCAAAACGGAGCTGTCTAACTGAATGGTTGTCAATGTGTGCATTCAACTGAGAGAGTTAAACACAAGTGTGGATTCAGCGAATTACCCACCCTTTCTGTGCAGAATCCCAAAACCGGTATTTCCATCCCAATGCCGGCATACGTACTAAACAGCAGGAAACTTCGTCTAAAACTCAGGAGAAACGTTTCCTTGAAACTGCTCTGTTGTGCGTTCGTTCACCTAAGAGAGTTGAATCTATGTTGACATTCAGCGAGTCAGAAACACGTTTCTTCTAGGAGCTGCGTTGGGATATTCCCGAGTGAATGGGACCATAGGCTGTACAGAGAAATATCTGCTTCTAAAACCAAAACTGAGCTATATAACTGAATGGTTGTCAATGTGTGCATTCAACTGACAGAGGTAAAGTCACGTGTGGATTCAGCGGTTTTCCAACCCTTTCTGTGCAGAATCCCAAAACCGGTATTTCCAGCCCAATGCCGGCATACGTACTAAACAGCAGGAAACTTCGTCTAAAACTCAGGAGAAACGTTTCCTTGAAACTGCTCTGCTGTGCGTTCGTTCACCTAAGAGAGTTGAATCTATGTTGAGATTCAGCGAGTCAGAAACACGTTTCTTCTAGGAGCTGCGTTGGGATATTCCCGAGTGAAGGGGACCATAGGCTGTACAGAGAAATATCTGCTTCTAAAACCAAAACAGACCTATCTAACTGAATGGTTGTCAATGTGTGCATTCAACTGACAGAGGTAAAGTCACGTGTGGATTCAGCGGTTTGCCAACCCTTTCTGTGCAGAATCCCAAAGCCGGTATTTCCAGCCCAATGCCGGCATACGTACTAAAGAGCAGGAAACTTCGTCTAAAACTCAGGAGAAACGTTTCCTTGAAACTGCTCTGCTGTGCGTTCGTTCACCTAAGAGAGTTGAATCTATGTTGAGATTCAGCGAGTCAGAAACACGTTTCTTCTAGGAGCTGCGTTGGGATATTCCCGAGTGAAAGGGACCATAGGCTGTACAGAGAAATATCTGCTTCTAAAACCAAAACGGAGCTATCTAACTGAATGGTTGTCAATGTGTGCATTCAACTGACAGAGTTAAACTCACGTGTGGATTCAGCGGATTGCCAACCCTTTCTGAGCAGAATCCCAAAACCGGTATTTCCAGCCCAATGCCGGCATACGTACTAAACAGCAAGAAACTTCGTCTAAAACTCAGGAGAAACGTTTCCTTGAAACTGCTCTGCTGTGTGTTCGTTCACCTAAGAGAGTTGAATCTATGTTGAGATTCAGCGAGTCAGAAACACGTTTCTTCTAGGAGCTGCGTTGGGATATTCCCGAGTGAATGGGACCATAGGCTGTACAGAGAAATATCTGCTTCTAAAACCAAAACGGAGCTATCTAACTGAATGGTTGTCAATGTGTGCATTCAACTGACAGAGTTAAACTCACGTGTGGATTCAGCGGATTGCCAACCCTTTCTGTGCAGAATCCCAAAACCGGTATTTCCAGCCCAATGCCGGCATACGTACTAAACAGCAGGAAACTTCGTCTAAAACTCAGGAGAAACGTTTCCTTGAAACTGCTCTGCTGTGCGTTCGTTCACCTAAGAGAGTTGAATCTATGTTGAGATTCAGCGAGTCAGAAACACGTTTCTTCTAGGAGCTGCGTTGGGATATTCCCGAGTGAAAGGGACCATAGGCTGTACAGAGAAATATCTGCTTCTAAAACCACAACGGAGCTATCTAACTGAATGGTTGTCAATGTGTGCATTCAACTGACAGAGTTAAACTCACGTGTGGATTCAGCGGATTGCCAACCCTTTCTGTGCAGAATCCCAAAACCGGTATTTCCAGCCCAATGCCGGCATACGTACTAAACAGCAGGAAACTTCGTCTAAAACTCAGCAGAAACGTTTCCTTGAAACTGCTCTGCTGTGCGTTCGTTCACCTAAGAGAGTTGAATCTATGTTGAGATTCAGCGAGTCAGAAACACGTTTCTTCTAGGAGCTGCGTTGGGATATTCCCGAGTGAATGGGACCATAGGCTGTACAGAGAAATATCTGCTTCTAAAACCAAAACGGAGCTATCTAACTGAATGGTTGTCAATGTGTGCATTCAACTGACAGAGTTAAACTCACGTGTGGATTCAGCGGTTTGCAAACCCTTTCTGTGCAGAATCCCAAAACCGGTATTTCCAGCCCAATGCCGGCATACATACTAAACAGCAGTAAACTTCGTCTAAAACTCAGGAGAAACGTTTCCTTGAAACTGCTCTGCTGTGCGTTCGTTCACCTAAGAGAGTTGAATCTATGTTGACATTCAGCGAGTCAGAAACACGTTTCTTCTAGGAGCTGCGTTGGGATATTCCCGAGTGAAGGGGACCATAGGCTGTACAGAGAAATATCTGCTTCTAAAACCAAAACGGAGCTATCTAACTGAATGGTTGTCAATGTGTGCATTCAACTGACAGAGTTAAAGTCACGTGTGGATTCAGCGGATTGCCAACCCTTTCTGTGCAGAATCCCAAAACCGGTATTTCCAGCCCAATGCCGGCATACGTACTAAAAAGCAGGAAACTTCGTCTAAAACTCAGGAGATACGTTTCCTTGAAACTGCTCTGCTGTGCGTTCGTTCAACTAAGAGAGTTGAATCTATGTTGAGATTCAGCGAGTCAGAAACACGTATCTTCTAGGAGCTGCGTTTGGATATTCCCGAGTGAATGGGACCATAGGCTATACAGACAAATATCTGCTTCTAAAACCAAAACGGAGCTATCTACCTGAATGGTTGTCAATGTGCGCATTCAACTGACAGAGTTAAACTCACGTGTGGATTCAGCGGTTTGCCAACCCTTTCTGTGCAGAATCCCAAAACCGGTATTTCCAGCCCAATGCCGGCATACGTACTAAACAGCAGGAAACTTCGCCTAAAACTCAGGAGAAACGTTTCCATGAAACTGCTCTGCTGTGCGTTCGTTCACCTAAGAGAGTTGAATCTATGTTGAGATTCAGCAAGTCCGAAACACGTTTCTTCTAGGAGCTGCGTTGGGATATTCCCGAGTGAATGGGACCATAGGCTGTACAGAGAAATATTTGCTTCTAAAACCAAAACGGAGCTATCTAACTGAATGATTGTCAATGTGTGCATTCAACTGACAGAGTTAAACTCACGTGTGGATTCAGCGGATTGCCAACCCTTTCTGTGCAGAATCCCAAAACCGGTATTTCCAGCCCAATGCCGGCATACGTACTAAACAGCAGGAAACTTCGTCTAAAACTCAGGAGAAACGTTTCCTTGAAACTGCTCTGCTGTGCGTTCGTTCACCTAAGAGAGTTGGATCTATGTTGAGATTCAGCGAGTCAGAAACACGTTTTTTCTAGGAGCTGCGTTGGGTTATTCCCGAGTGAATGGGACCATAGGCTGTACAGAGAAATATCTGCTTCTAACACCAAAACGGAGCTATCTAACTGAATGGTTGTCAATGTGTGCATTCAACTGAGAGAGTTAAACACACGTGTGGATTCAGCGGATTACCCACCCTTTCTGTGCAGAATCCCAAAACCGGTATTTCCATCAAAATGCCGGCATACGTACTAAACAGCAGGAAACTTCGTCTAAAACTCAGGAGAAACGTTTCCTTGAAACTGCTCTGCTGTGCGTTCGTTCACCTAAGAGAGTTGAATCTATGTTGACATTCAGCGAGTCAGAAACACGTTTCTTCTAGGAGCTGCGTTGGGATATTCCCGAGTGAATGGGACCATAGGCTGTACAGAGAAATATCTGCTTCTAAAACCAAAACCGAGCTATCTAACTGAATGGTTGTCAATGTGTGCATTCAACTGACAGAGGTAAAGTCACGTGTGGATTCAGCGGTTTGCCAACCCTTTCTGTGCAGAATCCCAAAACCGGTATTTCCAGCCCAATGCCGGCATACGTACTAAACAGCAGGAAACTTCGTCTAAAACTCAGGAGAAACGTTTCCTTGAAACTGCTCTGCTGTGCGTTCGTTCACCTAAGAGAGTTGAATCTATGTTGAGATTCAGCGAGTCAGAAACACGTTTCTTCTAGGAGCTGCGTTGTGATATTCCCGAGTGAAGGGGACCATAGGCTGTACAGAGAAATATCTGCTTCTAAAACCAAAACGGACCTATCTAACTGAATGGTTGTCAATGTGTGCATTCAACTGACAGAGGTAAAGTCACGTGTGGATTCAGCGGTTTGCCAACCCTTTCTGTGCAGAATCCCAAAGCCGGTATTTCCAGCCCAATGCCGGCATTCGTACTAAAGAGCAGGAAACTTCGTCTAAAACTCAGGAGAAACGTTTCCTTGAAACTGCTCTGCTGTGCGTTCGTTCACCTAAGGGAGTTGAATGTACGTTGAGATTCAGCGAGTCAGAAACACGTTTCTTCTAGGAGCTGCGTTGGGATATTCCCGAGTGAATGGGACCATAGGCTGTACAGAGAAATATCTGCTTCTAAAACCAAAACGGAGCTATCTAACTGAATGGTTGTCAATGTGTGCATTCAACTGACAGAGGTAAAGTCACGTGTGGATTCAGAGGTTTGCCAACCCTTTCTGTGCAGAATCCCAAAACCGGTATTTCCAGCCCAATGCCGGCATACGTACTAAACAGCAGGAAACTTCGCCTAAAACTCAGGAGAAACGTTTCCTTGAAACTGCTCTGCTGTGCGTTCGTTCACCTAAGAGAGTTGGATCTATGTTGAGCTTCAGCGAGTCAGAAACACGGTTCATCTAGGAGCTGCGTTGGGTTATTCCCGAGTGAATGGGACCATAGGCTGTACAGAGAAATATCTGCTTCTAAAACCAAAACGGAGCTATCTAACTGAATGGTTGTCAATGTGTGCATTCAACTGACAGAGGTAAAGTCACGTGTGGATTCAGCGGTTTGCCAACCCTTTCTGTGCAGAATCCCAAAACCGGTATTTCCAGCAAAATGCCGGCATACGTACTAAACGGCAGGAAAGTTCTCCTAAAACTCAGGAGAAACGTTTCCTTGAAACTGCTCTGCTGTGCGTTCGTTCACCTAAGAAAGTTGAATCTATGTTGAGATTCAGCAAGTCAGAAACATGTTTCTTCTAGGAGCTGCGTTGGGATATTCCCGAGTGAATGGGACTATAGGCTGTACAGAGAAATATCTGCTTCTAAAACCACAACGGAGCTATCTAACTGAATGGTTGTCAATGTGTGCATTCAACTGACAGAGTTAAACTCACGTGTGGATTCAGCGGATTGCCAACCCTTTCTGTGCAGAATCCCAAAACCGGTATTTCCAGCCCAATGCTGGCATACGTACTAAACAGCAGGAAACTTCGCCTAAAACTCAGGAGAAACGTTTCCTTGAAACTGCTCTGCTGTGCGTTCGTTCACCTAAGAGAGTTGGATCTATGTTGAGATTCAGCGAGTCAGAAACACGTTTCTTCTAGGAGCTGCGTTGGGATATTCCCAAGTGAAGGGGACCATAGGCTGTACAGTGAAATATCTACTTCTAAAACCAAAACGGAGCTATCTGACTGAATGGTTGTCAATGTGTGCATTCAACTGACAGAGTTAAACTCACGTGTGGGTTCAGCGGATTGCCAACCCTTTCTGTGCAGAATCCCAAACCGGTATTTCCAGCCCAATGCCGGCATACGTACTAAACAGGAGGAAACTTCGCCTAAAACTCAGGAGAAACGTTTCCTTGAAACTGCTCTGCTGTGCGTTCGTTCACCTAAGAGAGTTGAATCTATGTTGAGATTCAGCAAGTCAGAAACATGTTTCTTCTAGGAGCTGCGTTGGGATATTCCCGAGTGAATGGGACCATAGGCTGTACAGAGAAATATCTGCTTCTAAAACCAAAACGGAGCTATCTAACTGAATGGTTGTCAATGTGT
Organism: Aotus nancymaae; assembly: GCF_030222135.1. Taxonomy (NCBI): domain Eukaryota; kingdom Metazoa; phylum Chordata; class Mammalia; order Primates; family Aotidae; genus Aotus; species Aotus nancymaae. Next base: position 161,693 of record NW_026988514.1, on the reverse strand, counting down.
GCATTCAACTGACAGAGTTAAACTCACGTGTGGATTCAGCGGATTGCCAACCCTTTCTGTGCAGAATCCCAAAACCGGTATTTCCAGCCCAATGCCGGCATACGTACTAAACAGCAGGAAACTTCGTCTAAAACTCAGGAGAAACGTTTCCTTGAAACTGCTCCGCTGTGCGTTCGTTCACCTAAGAGAGTTGAATCTATGTTGAGATTCAGAGAGTCAGAAACACGTTTCTTCTAGGAGCTGCGTTGGGTTATTCCCGAGTGAATGGGACCATAGGCTGTACAGAGAAATATCTGCTTCTTAAACCAAAACGGAGCTATCTAACTGAATGGTTGTCAATGTGTGTATTCAACTGACAGAGGTAAAGTCACGTGTGGATTCAGCGGTTTGCCAAACCTTTCTGTGCAGAATCCCAAAACCGGTATTTCCAGCCCAATGCCGGCATACGTACTAAACAGAAGGAAACTTGGTCTAAAACTCAGGAGAAACGATTCCTTGAAACTGCTCTGCTGTGCGTTCGTTCACCTAAGAGAGTTGAATCTATGTTGAGATTCAGCGAGTCAGAAACACGAATCTTCTAGGAGCTGCGTTGGGATATTCCCGAGTGAATGGGACCATAGGCTGTACAGAGAAATATCTGCTTCTAAAACCAAAACGGAGCTGTCTAACTGAATGGTTGTCAATGTGTGCATTCAACTGAGAGAGTTAAACACAAGTGTGGATTCAGCGAATTACCCACCCTTTCTGTGCAGAATCCCAAAACCGGTATTTCCATCCCAATGTCGGCATACGTACTAAACAGCAGGAAACTTCGTCTAAAACTCAGGAGAAACGTTTCCTTGAAACTGCTCTGCTGTGCGTTCGTTCACCTAAGAGAGTTGAATCTATGTTTAGATTCAGCGAGTCAGAAACACGTTTCTTCTAGGAGCTGCGTTGGGATATTCCCGAGTGAATGGGACCATAGGCTGTACAGAGAAATATCTGCTTCTAAAACCAAAACTGAGCTATATAACTGAATGGTTGTCAATGTGTGCATTCAACTGACAGAGGTAAAGTCACGTGTGGATTCAGCGGTTTGCCAACCCTTTCTGTGCAGAATCCCAAAACCGGTATTTCCATCCCAATGCCGGCATACGTACTAAACAGCAGGAAACTTCGTCTAAAACTCAGGAGAAACGTTTCCTTGAAACTGCTCTGCTGTGCGTTCGTTCACCTAAGAGAGTTGAATCTATGTTGAGATTCAGCGAGTCAGAAACACGTTTCTTCTAGGAGCTGCGTTGGGATATTCCCGAGTGAAGGGGACTATAGGCTGTACAGAGAAATATCTGCTTCTAAAACCAAAACAGACCTATCTAACTGAATGGTTGTCAATGTGTGCATTCAACTGACAGAGGTAAAGTCACGTGTGGATTCAGCGGTTTGCCAACCCTTTCTGTGCAGAATCCCAAAGCCGGTATTTCCAGCCCAATGCCGGCATACGTACTAAAGAGCAGGAAACTTCGTCTAAAACTCAGGAGAAACGTTTCCTTGAAACTGCTCTGCTGTGCGTTCGTTCACCTAAGAGAGTTGAATCTATGTTGAGATTCAGCGAGTCAGAAACACGTTTCTTCTAGGAGCTGCGTTGGGATATTCCCGAGTGAAAGGTACCATAGGCTGTACAGAGAAATATCTGCTTCTAAAACCAAAACGGAGCTATCTAACTGAATGGTTGTCAATGTGTGCATTCAACTGACAGAGTTAAACTCACGTGTGGATTCAGCGGATTGCCAACCCTTTCTGTGCAGAATCCCAAAACCGGTATTTCCAGCCCAATGCCGGTATACGTACTAAACAGCAGGAAACTTCGTCTAAAACTCAGGAGAAACGTTTCCTTGAAACTGCTGTGCTGTGCGTTCGTTCACCTAAGAGAGTTGAATCTATGTTGAGATTCAGCGAGTCAGAAACACGTTTCTTCTAGGAGCTGCGTTGGGATATTCCCGAGTGAATGGGACCATAGGCTGTACAGAGAAATATCTGCTTCTAAAACCAAAACGGAGCTATCTAACTGAATGGTTGTCAATGTGTGCATTCAACTGACAGAGTTAAACTCACGTGTGGATTCAGCGGATTGCCAACCCTTTCTGTGCAGAATCCCAAAACCGGTATTTCCAGCCCAATGCCGGCATACGTACTAAACAGCAGGAAACTTCGTCTAAAACTCAGGAGAAACGTTTCCTTGAAACTGCTCTGCTGTGCGTTCGTTCACCTAAGAGAGTTGAATCTATGTTGAGATTCAGCGAGTCAGAAACACGTTTCTTCTAGGAGCTGCGTTGGGATATTCCCGAGTGAAAGGGACCATAGGCTGTACAGAGAAATATCTGCTTCTAAAACCACAACGGAGCTATCTAACTGAATGGTTGTCAATGTGTGCATTCAACTGACAGTGTTAAACTCACGTGTGGATTCAGCGGTTTGCCAACCCTTTCTGTGCAGAATCCCAAAACCGGTATTTCCAGCCCAATGCCGGCATACGTACTAAACAGAAGGAAACTTCGTCTAAAACTCAGGAGAAACGATTCCTTGAAACTGCTCTTCTGTGCGTTCGTTCACCTAAGAGAGTTGAATCTATGTTGAGATTCAGCGAGTCAGAAACACGAATCTTCTAGGAGCTGCGTTGGGATATTCCCGAGTGAATGGGACCATAGGCTGTACAGAGAAATATCTGCTTCTAAAACCAAAACGGAGCTGTCTAACTGAATGGTTGTCAATGTGTGCATTCAACTGAGAGAGTTAAACACAAGTGTGGATTCAGCGAATTACCCACCCTTTCTGTGCAGAATCCCAAAACGGGTATTTCCATCCCAATGCCGGCATACGTACTAAACAGCAGGAAACTTCGTCTAAAACTCAGGAGAAACGTTTCCTTGAAACTGCTCTGTTGTGCGTTCGTTCACCTAAGAGAGTTGAATCTATGTTGACATTCAGCGAGTCAGAAACACGTTTCTTCTAGGAGCTGCGTTGGGATATTCCCGAGTGAATGGGACCATAGACTGTACAGAGAAATATCTGCTTCTAAAACCAAAACTGAGCTATATAACTGAATGGTTGTCAATGTGTGCATTCAACTGACAGAGGTAAAGTCACGTGTGGATTCAGCGGTTTGCCAACCCTTTCTGTGCAGAATCCCAAAACCGGTATTTCCAGCAAAATGCCGGCATACGTACTAAACGGTAGGAAACTTCTCCTAAAACTCAGGAGAAACGTTTCCTTGAAACTGCTCTGCTGTGCGCTCGTTCACCTAAGAGAGTTGAATCTATGTTGAGATTCAGCAAGTCAGAAACATGTTTCTTCTAGGAGCTGCGTTGGGATATTCCCGAGTGAATGGGACTATAGGCTGTACAGAGAAATATCTGCTTCTAAAACCACAACGGAGCTATCTAACTGAATGGTTGTCAATGTGTGCATTCAACTGACAGAGTTAAACTCACGTGTGGATTCAGCGGATTGCCAACCCTTTCTGTGCAGAATCCCAAAACCGGTATTTCCAGCCCAATGCCGGCATACGTACTAAACAGCAGGAAACTTCGCCTAAAACTCAGGAGAAACGTTTCCTTGAAATTGCTCTGCTGTGCGTTCGTTCACCTAAGAGAGTTGGATCTATGTTGAGATTCAGCGAGTCAGAAACACGTTTCTTCTAGGAGCTGCGTTGGGATATTCCCGAGTGAAGGGGACCATAGGCTGTACAGTGAAATATCTGCTTCTAAAACCAAAACGGAGCTATCTGACTGAATGGTTGTCAATGTGTGCATTCAACTGACAGAGTTAAACTCACGTGTGGGTTCAGCGGATTGCCAACCCTTTCTGTGCAGAATCCCAAACCGGTATTTCCAGCCCAATGCCGGCATACGTACTAAACAGCAGGAAACTTCGCCTAAAACTCAGGAGAAACGTTTCCTTGAAACTGCTCTGCTGTGCGTTCGTTCACCTAAGAGAGTTGAATCTATGTTGAGATTCAGCAAGTCAGAAACATGTTTCTTCTAGGAGCTGCGTTGGGATATTCCCGAGTGAATGGGACCATAGGCTGTACAGAGAAATATCTGCTTCTAAAACCAAAACGGAGCTATCTAACTGAATGGTTGTCAATGTGTGCATTCAACGGACAGAGTTAAACTCACGTGTGGATTCAGCGGATTGCCAACCCTTTCTGTGCAGAATCCCAAAACCGGTATTTCCAGCCCAATGCCGGCATACGTACTAAACAGCAGGAAACTTCGTCTAAAACTCAGGAGAAACTTTTCCTTGAAACTGCTCTGCTGTGCGTTCGTTCACCTAAGAGAGTTGAATCTATGTTGAGATTCAGAGAGTCAGAAACACGTTTCTTCTAGGAGCTGCGTTGGGTTATTCCCGAGTGAATGGGACCATAGGCTGTACAGAGAAATATCTGCTTCTTAAACCAAAACGGAGCTATCTAACTGAATGGTTGTCAATGTGTGTATTCAACTGACAGAGGTAAAGTCACGTGTGGATTCAGCGGTTTGCCAAACCTTTCTGTGCAGAATCCCAAAACCGGTATTTCCAGTCCAATGCCGGCATACGTACTAAACAGAAGGAAACTTGGTCTAAAACTCAGGAGAAACGATTCCTTGAAACTGCTCTGCTGTGCGTTCGTTCACCTAAGAGAGTTGAATCTATGTTGAGATTCAGCGAGTCAGAAACACGAATCTTCTAGGAGCTGCGTTGGGATATTCCCGAGTGAATGGGACCATAGGCTGTACAGAGAAATATCTGCTTCTAAAACCAAAACGGAGCTGTCTAACTGAATGGTTGTCAATGTGTGCATTCAACTGAGAGAGTTAAACACAAGTGTGGATTCAGCGAATTACCCACCCTTTCTGTGCAGAATCCCAAAACCGGTATTTCCATCCCAATGCCGGCATACGTACTAAACAGCAGGAAACTTCGTCTAAAACTCAGGAGAAACGTTTCCTTGAAACTGCTCTGTTGTGCGTTCGTTCACCTAAGAGAGTTGAATCTATGTTGACATTCAGCGAGTCAGAAACACGTTTCTTCTAGGAGCTGCGTTGGGATATTCCCGAGTGAATGGGACCATAGGCTGTACAGAGAAATATCTGCTTCTAAAACCAAAACTGAGCTATATAACTGAATGGTTGTCAATGTGTGCATTCAACTGACAGAGGTAAAGTCACGTGTGGATTCAGCGGTTTTCCAACCCTTTCTGTGCAGAATCCCAAAACCGGTATTTCCAGCCCAATGCCGGCATACGTACTAAACAGCAGGAAACTTCGTCTAAAACTCAGGAGAAACGTTTCCTTGAAACTGCTCTGCTGTGCGTTCGTTCACCTAAGAGAGTTGAATCTATGTTGAGATTCAGCGAGTCAGAAACACGTTTCTTCTAGGAGCTGCGTTGGGATATTCCCGAGTGAAGGGGACCATAGGCTGTACAGAGAAATATCTGCTTCTAAAACCAAAACAGACCTATCTAACTGAATGGTTGTCAATGTGTGCATTCAACTGACAGAGGTAAAGTCACGTGTGGATTCAGCGGTTTGCCAACCCTTTCTGTGCAGAATCCCAAAGCCGGTATTTCCAGCCCAATGCCGGCATACGTACTAAAGAGCAGGAAACTTCGTCTAAAACTCAGGAGAAACGTTTCCTTGAAACTGCTCTGCTGTGCGTTCGTTCACCTAAGAGAGTTGAATCTATGTTGAGATTCAGCGAGTCAGAAACACGTTTCTTCTAGGAGCTGCGTTGGGATATTCCCGAGTGAAAGGGACCATAGGCTGTACAGAGAAATATCTGCTTCTAAAACCAAAACGGAGCTATCTAACTGAATGGTTGTCAATGTGTGCATTCAACTGACAGAGTTAAACTCACGTGTGGATTCAGCGGATTGCCAACCCTTTCTGAGCAGAATCCCAAAACCGGTATTTCCAGCCCAATGCCGGCATACGTACTAAACAGCAAGAAACTTCGTCTAAAACTCAGGAGAAACGTTTCCTTGAAACTGCTCTGCTGTGTGTTCGTTCACCTAAGAGAGTTGAATCTATGTTGAGATTCAGCGAGTCAGAAACACGTTTCTTCTAGGAGCTGCGTTGGGATATTCCCGAGTGAATGGGACCATAGGCTGTACAGAGAAATATCTGCTTCTAAAACCAAAACGGAGCTATCTAACTGAATGGTTGTCAATGTGTGCATTCAACTGACAGAGTTAAACGCACGTGTGGATTCAGCGGATTGCCAACCCTTTCTGTGCAGAATCCCAAAACCGGTATTTCCAGCCCAATGCCGGCATACGTACTAAACAGCAGGAAACTTCGTCTAAAACTCAGGAGAAACGTTTCCTTGAAACTGCTCTGCTGTGCGTTCGTTCACCTAAGAGAGTTGAATCTATGTTGAGATTCAGCGAGTCAGAAACACGTTTCTTCTAGGAGCTGCGTTGGGATATTCCCGAGTGAAAGGGACCATAGGCTGTACAGAGAAATATCTGCTTCTAAAACCACAACGGAGCTATCTAACTGAATGGTTGTCAATGTGTGCATTCAACTGACAGAGTTAAACTCACGTGTGGATTCAGCGGATTGCCAACCCTTTCTGTGCAGAATCCCAAAACCGGTATTTCCAGCCCAATGCCGGCATACGTACTAAACAGCAGGAAACTTCGTCTAAAACTCAGCAGAAACGTTTCCTTGAAACTGCTCTGCTGTGCGTTCGTTCACCTAAGAGAGTTGAATCTATGTTGAGATTCAGCGAGTCAGAAACACGTTTCTTCTAGGAGCTGCGTTGGGATATTCCCGAGTGAATGGGACCATAGGCTGTACAGAGAAATATCTGCTTCTAAAACCAAAACGGAGCTATCTAACTGAATGGTTGTCAATGTGTGCATTCAACTGACAGAGTTAAACTCACGTGTGGATTCAGCGGTTTGCAAACCCTTTCTGTGCAGAATCCCAAAACCGGTATTTCCAGCCCAATGCCGGCATACATACTAAAAAGCAGTAAACTTCGTCTAAAACTCAGGAGAAACGTTTCCTTGAAACTGCTCTGCTGTGCGTTCGTTCACCTAAGAGAGTTGAATCTATGTTGACATTCAGCGAGTCAGAAACACGTTTCTTCTAGGAGCTGCGTTGGGATATTCCCGAGTGAAGGGGACCATAGGCTGTACAGAGAAATATCTGCTTCTAAAACCAAAACGGAGCTATCTAACTGAATGGTTGTCAATGTGTGCATTCAACTGACAGAGTTAAAGTCACGTGTGGATTCAGCGGATTGCCAACCCTTTCTGTGCAGAATCCCAAAACCGGTATTTCCAGCCCAATGCCGGCATACGTACTAAAAAGCAGGAAACTTCGTCTAAAACTCAGGAGATACGTTTCCTTGAAACTGCTCTGCTGTGCGTTCGTTCAACTAAGAGAGTTGAATCTATGTTGAGATTCAGCGAGTCAGAAACACGTATCTTCTAGGAGCTGCGTTTGGATATTCCCGAGTGAATGGGACCATAGGCTATACAGACAAATATCTGCTTCTAAAACCAAAACGGAGCTATCTACCTGAATGGTTGTCAATGTGCGCATTCAACTGACAGAGTTAAACTCACGTGTGGATTCAGCGGTTTGCCAACCCTTTCTGTGCAGAATCCCAAAACCGGTATTTCCAGCCCAATGCCGGCATACGTACTAAACAGCAGGAAACTTCGCCTAAAACTCAGGAGAAACGTTTCCATGAAACTGCTCTGCTGTGCGTTCGTTCACCTAAGAGAGTTGAATCGATGTTGAGATTCAGCAAGTCCGAAACACGTTTCTTCTAGGAGCTGCGTTGGGATATTCCCGAGTGAATGGGACCATAGGCTGTACAGAGAAATATTTGCTTCTAAAACCAAAACGGAGCTATCTAACTGAATGGTTGTCAATGTGTGCATTCAACTGACAGAGTTAAACTCACGTGTGGATTCAGCGGATTGCCAACCCTTTCTGTGCAGAATCCCAAAACCGGTATTTCCAGCCCAATGCCGGCATACGTACTAAACAGCAGGAAACTTCGTCTAAAACTCAGGAGAAACGTTTCCTTGAAACTGCTCTGCTGTGCGTTCGTTCACCTAAGAGAGTTGGATCTATGTTGAGATTCAGCGAGTCAGAAACACGTTTTTTCTAGGAGCTGCGTTGGGTTATTCCCGAGTGAATGGGACCATAGGCTGTACAGAGAAATATCTGCTTCTAACACCAAAACGGAGCTATCTAACTGAATGGTTGTCAATGTGTGCATTCAACTGAGAGAGTTAAACACACGTGTGGATTCAGCGGATTACCCACCCTTTCTGTGCAGAATCCCAAAACCGGTATTTCCATCAAAATGCCGGCATACGTACTAAACAGCAGGAAACTTCGTCTAAAACTCAGGAGAAACGTTTCCTTGAAACTGCTCTGCTGTGCGTTCGTTCACCTAAGAGAGTTGAATCTATGTTGACATTCAGCGAGTCAGAAACACGTTTCTTCTAGGAGCTGCGTTGGGATATTCCCGAGTGAATGGGACCATAGGCTGTACAGAGAAATATCTGCTTCTAAAACCAAAACCGAGCTATCTAACTGAATGGTTGTCAATGTGTGCATTCAACTGACAGAGGTAAAGTCACGTGTGGATTCAGCGGTTTGCCAACACTTTCTGTGCAGAATCCCAAAACCGGTATTTCCAGCCCAATGCCGGCATACGTACTAAACAGCAGGAAACTTCGTCTAAAACTCAGGAGAAACGTTTCCTTGAAACTGCTCTGCTGTGCGTTCGTTCACCTAAGAGAGTTGAATCTATGTTGAGATTCAGCGAGTCAGAAACACGTTTCTTCTAGGAGCTGCGTTGTGATATTCCCGAGTGAAGGGGACCATAGGCTGTACAGAGAAATATCTGCTTCTAAAACCAAAACGGACCTATCTAACTGAATGGTTGTCAATGTGTGCATTCAACTGACAGAGGTAAAGTCACGTGTGGATTCAGCGGTTTGCCAACCCTTTCTGTGCAGAATCCCAAAGCCGGTATTTCCAGCCCAATGCCGGCATTCGTACTAAAGAGCAGGAAACTTCGTCTAAAACTCAGGAGAAACGTTTCCTTGAAACTGCTCTGCTGTGCGTTCGTTCACCTAAGGGAGTTGAATGTACGTTGAGATTCAGCGAGTCAGAAACACGTTTCTTCTAGGAGCTGCGTTGGGATATTCCCGAGTGAATGGGACCATAGGCTGTACAGAGAAATATCTGCTTCTAAAACCAAAACGGAGCTATCTAACTGAATGGTTGTCAATGTGTGCATTCAACTGACAGAGGTAAAGTCACGTGTGGATTCAGCGGTTTGCCAACCCTTTCTGTGCAGAATCCCAAAACCGGTATTTCCAGCCCAATGCCGGCATACGTACTAAACAGCTGGAAACTTCGTCTAAAACTCAGGAGAAACGTTTCCTTGAAACTGCTCTGCTGTGCGTTCGTTCACCTAAGAGAGATGAATCTATGTTGAGATTCAGCGAGTCAGAAACACGTTTCTTCTTGGAGCTGCGTTGGGATATTCCCGAATGAAGGGGACCATAGGCTGTACAGAGAAATATCTGCTTCTAGAACCAAAACGGAGCTATCTAACTGAATGGTTGTCAATGTGCGCATTCAACTGAGAGAGTTAAACTCACGTGTGGATTCAGCGGTTTGCCAACCCTTTCTGTGCAGAATCCCAAAACCGGTATTTCCAGCCCAATGCCGGCATACGTACTAAACAGCAGGAAACTTCGTCTAAAACTCAGGAGAAACGTTTCCTTGGAACTGCTCTGCTGTGCGTTCGTTCACCTAAGAGAGTTGAATCTATGTTGAGATTCAGCGAGTCAGAAACACGTTTCTTCTAGGAGCTGCATTGTGATATTCCCGAGTGAAGGGGACCATAGGCTGTACAGAGAAATATCTGCTTCTAAAACCAAAACGGACCTATCTAACTGAATGGTTGTCAATGTGTGCATTCAACTGACAGAGGTAAAGTCACGTGTGGATTCAGCGGTTTGCCAACCCTTTCTGTGCAGAATCCCAAAGCCGGTATTTCCAGCCCAATGCCGGCATTCGTACAAAAGAGCAGGAAACTTCGTCTAAAACTCAGGAGAAACGTTTCCTTGAAACTGCTCTGCTGTGCGTTCGTTCACCTAAGGGAGTTGAATGTACGTTGAGATTCAGCGAGTCAGAAACACGTTTCTTCTAGGAGCTGCGTTGGGATATTCCCGAGTGAATGGGACCATAGGCTGTACAGAGAAATATCTGCTTCTAAAACCAAAACGGAGCTATCTAACTGAATGGTTGTCAATGTGTGCATTCAACTGACAGAGGTAAAGTCACGTGTGGATTCAGCGGTTTGCCAACCCTTTCTGTGCAGAATCCCAAAACCGGTATTTCCAGCCCAATGCCGGCATACGTACTAAACAGCTGGAAACTTCGTCTAAAACTCAGGAGAAACGTTTCCTTGAAACTGCTCTGCTGTGCGTTCGTTCACCTAAGAGAGATGAATCTATGTTGAGATTCAGCGAGTCAGAAACACGTTTCTTCTTGGAGCTGCGTTGGGATATTCCCGAATGAAGGGGACCATAGGCTGTACAGAGAAATATCTGCTTCTAGAACCAAAACGGAGCTATCTAACTGAATGGTTGTCAATGTGCGCATTCAACTGAGAGAGTTAAACTCACGTGTGGATTCAGCGGTTTGCCAACCCTTTCTGTGCAGAATCCCAAAACCGGTATTTCCAGCCCAATGCCGGCATACGTACTAAACAGCAGGAAACTTCGTCTAAAACTCAGGAGAAACGTTTCCTTGGAACTGCTCTGCTGTGCGTTCGTTCACCTAAGAGAGTTGAATCTATGTTGAGATTCAGCGAGTCAGAAACACGTTTCTTCTAGGAGCTGCGTTGGGATATTCCCGAGTGAATGGGACCATAGGCTGTACAGAGAAATATCTGCTTCTAAAACCAAAACGGAGCTATCTAACTGAATGGTTGTCAATGTGTGCATTCAACTGACAGAGTTAAACTCACGTGTGGATTCAGCGGATTGCCAACCCTTTCTGTGCAGAATCCCAAAACCGGTATTTCCAGCCCAATGCCGGCATATGTACTAAACAGCAGGAAACTTCGTCTAAAACTCAGGAGAAACGTTTCCTTGAAACTGCTCTGCTGTGCGTTCGTTCACCTAAGAGAGTTGGATCTATGTTGAGATTCAGCGAGTCAGAAACACGTTTTTTCTAGGAGCTGCGTTGGGTTATTCCCGAGTGAATGGGACCATAGGCTGTACAGAGAAATATCTGCTTCTAACACCAAAACGGAGCTATCTAACTGAATGGTTGTCAATGTGTGCATTCAACTGAGAGAGTTAAACACACGTGTGGATTCAGCGGATTACCCACCCTTTCTGTGCAGAATCCCAAAACCGGTATTTCCATCAAAATGCCGGCATACGTACTAAACAGCAGGAAACTTCGTCTAAAACTCAGGAGAAACGTTTCCTTGAAACTGCTCTGCTGTGCGTTCGTTCACCTAAGAGAGTTGAATCTATGTTGACATTCAGCGAGTCAGAAACACGTTTCTTCTAGGAGCTGCGTTGGGATATTCCCGAGTGAATGGGACCATAGGCTGTACAGAGAAATATCTGCTTCTAAAACCAAAACCGAGCTATCTAACTGAATGGTTGTCAATGTGTGCATTCAACTGACAGAGGTAACGTCACGTGTGGATTCAGCGGTTTGCCAACCCTTTCTGTGCAGAATCCCAAAACCGGTATTTCCAGCCCAATGCCGGCATACGTACTAAACAGCAGGAAACTTCGTCTAAAACTCAGGAGAAACGTTTCCTTGAAACTGCTCTGCTGTGCGTTCGTTCACCTAAGAGAGTTGAATCTATGTTGAGATTCAGCGAGTCAGAAACACGTTTCTTCTAGGAGCTGCGTTGTGATATTCCCGAGTGAAGGGGACCATAGGCTGTACAGAGAAATATCTGCTTCTAAAACCAAAACGGACCTATCTAACTGAATGGTTGTCAATGTGTGCATTCAACTGACAGAGGTAAAGTCACGTGTGGATTCAGCGGTTTGCCAACCCTTTCTGTGCAGAATCCCAAAGCCGGTATTTCCAGCCCAATGCCGGCATTCGTACTAAAGAGCAGGAAACTTCGTCTAACACTCAGGAGAAACGTTTCCTTGAAACTGCTCTGCTGTGCGTTCGTTCACCTAAGGGAGTTGAATGTACGTTGAGATTCAGCGAGTCAGAAACACGTTTCTTCTAGGAGCTGCGTTGGGATATTCCCGAGTGAATGGGACCATAGGCTGTACAGAGAAATATCTGCTTCTAAAACCAAAACGGAGCTATCTAACTGAATGGTTGTCAATGTGTGCATTCAACTGACAGAGGTAAAGTCACGTGTGGATTCAGCGGTTTGCCAACCCTTTCTGTGCAGAATCCCAAAACCGGTATTTCCAGCCCAATGCCGGCATACGTACTAAACAGCTGGAAACTTCGTCTAAAACTCAGGAGAAACGTTTCCTTGAAACTGCTCTGCTGTGCGTTCGTTCACCTAAGAGAGATGAATCTATGTTGAGATTCAGCGAGTCAGAAACACGTTTCTTCTTGGAGCTGCGTTGGGATATTCCCGAATGAAGGGGACCATAGGCTGTACAGAGAAATATCTGCTTCTAGAACCAAAACGGAGCTATCTAACTGAATGGTTGTCAATGTGCGCATTCAACTGAGAGAGTTAAACTCACGTGTGGATTCAGCGGTTTGCCAACCCTTTCTGTGCAGAATCCCAAAACCGGTATTTCCAGCCCAATGCCGGCATACGTACTAAACAGCAGGAAACTTCGTCTAAAACTCAGGAAAAACGTTTCCTTGGAACTGCTCTGCTGTGCGTTCGTTCACCTAAGAGAGTTGAATCTATGTTGAGATTCAGCGAGTCAGAAACACGTTTCTTCTAGGAGCTGCGTTGTGATATTCCCGAGTGAAGGGGACCATAGGCTGTACAGAGAAATATCTGCTTCTAAAACCAAAACGGACCTATCTAACTGAATGGTTGTCAATGTGTGCATTCAACTGACAGAGGTAAAGTCACGTGTGGATTCAGCGGTTTGCCAACCCTTTCTGTGCAGAATCCCAAAGCCGGTATTTCCAGCCCAATGCCGGCATTCGTACTAAAGAGCAGGAAACTTCGTCTAAAACTCAGGAGAAACGTTTCCTTGAAACTGCTCTGCTGTGCGTTCGTTCACCTAAGGGAGTTGAATGTACGTTGAGATTCAGCGAGTCAGAAACACGTTTCTTCTAGGAGCTGCGTTGGGATATTCCCGAGTGAATGGGACCATAGGCTGTACAGAGAAATATCTGCTTCTAAAACCAAAACGGAGCTATCTAACTGAATGGTTGTCAATGTGTGCATTCAACTGACAGAGGTAAAGTCACGTGTGGATTCAGCGGTTTGCCAACCCTTTCTGTGCAGAATCCCAAAACCGGTATTTCCAGCCCAATGCCGGCATACGTACTAAACAGCTGGAAACTTCGTCTAAAACTCAGGAGAAACGTTTCCTTGAAACTGCTCTGCTGTGCGTTCGTTCACCTAAGAGAGATGAATCTATGTTGAGATTCAGCGAGTCAGAAACACGTTTCTTCTTGGAGCTGCGTTGGGATATTCCCGAATGAAGGGGACCATAGGCTGTACAGAGAAATATCTGCTTCTAGAACCAAAACGGAGCTATCTAACTGAATGGTTGTCAATGTGCGCATTCAACTGAGAGAGTTAAACTCACGTGTGGATTCAGCGGTTTGCCAACCCTTTCTGTGCAGAATCCCAAAACCGGTATTTCCAGCCCAATGCCGGCATACGTACTAAACAGCAGGAAACTTCGTCTAAAACTCAGGAGAAACGTTTCCTTGGAACTGCTCTGCTGTGCGTTCGTTCACCTAAGAGAGTTGAATCTATGTTGAGATTCAGCGAGTCAGAAACACGTTTCTTCTAGGAGCTGCGTTGGGATATTCCCGAGTGAATGGGACCATAGGCTGTACAGAGAAATATCTGCTTCTAAAACCAAAACGGAGCTATCTAACTGAATGGTTGTCAATGTGTGCATTCAACTGACAGAGTTAAACTCACGTGTGGATTCAGCGGATTGCCAACCCTTTCTGTGCAGAATCCCAAAACCGGTATTTCCAGCCCAATGCCGGCATACGTACTAAACAGCAGGAAACTTCGTCTAAAACTCAGGAGAAACGTTTCCTTGAAACTGCTCTGCTGTGCGTTCGTTCACCTAAGAGAGTTGGATCTATGTTGAGATTCAGCGAGTCAGAAACACGTTTTTTCTAGGAGCTGCAATGGGTTATTCCCGAGTGAATGGGACCATAGGCTGTACAGAGAAATATCTGCTTCTAACACCAAAACGGAGCTATCTAACTGAATGGTTGTCAATGTGTGCATTCAACTGAGAGAGTTAAACACACGTGTGGATTCAGCGGATTACCCACCCTTTCTGTGCAGAATCCCAAAACCGGTATTTCCATCAAAATGCCGGCATACGTACTAAACATCAGGAAACTTCGTCTAAAACTCAGGAGAAACGTTTCCTTGAAACTGCTCTGCTGTGCGTTCGTTCACCTAAGAGAGTTGAATCTATGTTGACATTCAGCGAGTCAGAAACACGTTTCTTCTAGGAGCTGCGTTGGGATATTCCCGAGTGAATGGGACCATAGGCTGTACAGAGAAATATCTGCTTCTAAAACCGAAACCGAGCTATCTAACTGAATGGTTGTCAATGTGTGCATTCAACTGACAGAGGTAAAGTCACGTGTGGATTCAGCGGTTTGCCAACCCTTTCTGTGCAGAATCCCAAAACCGGTATTTCCAGCCCAATGCCGGCATACGTACTAAACAGCAGGAAACTTCGTCTAAAACTCAGGAGAAACGTTTCCTTGAAACTGCTCTGCTGTGCGTTCGTTCACCTAAGAGAGTTGAATCTATGTTGAGATTCAGCGAGTCAGAAACACGTTTCTTCTAGGAGCTGCGTTGTGATATTCCCGAGTGAAGGGGACCATAGGCTGTACAGAGAAATATCTGCTTCTAAAACCAAAACGGACCTATCTAACTGAATGGTTGTCAATGTGTGCATTCAACTGACAGAGGTAAAGTCACGTGTGGATTCAGCGGTTTGCCAACCCTTTCTGTGCAGAATCCCAAAGCCGGTATTTCCAGCCCAATGCCGGCATTCGTACTAAAGAGCAGGAAACTTCGTCTAAAACTCAGGAGAAACGTTTCCTTGAAACTGCTCTGCTGTGCGTTCGTTCACCTAAGGGAGTTGAATGTACGTTGAGATTCAGCGAGTCAGAAACACGTTTCTTCTAGGAGCTGCGTTGGGATATTCCCGAGTGAATGGGACCATAGGCTGTACAGAGAAATATCTGCTTCTAAAACCAAAACGGAGCTATCTAACTGAATGGTTGTCAATGTGTGCATTCAACTGACAGAGGTAAAGTCACGTGTGGATTCAGCGGTTTGCCAACCCTTTCTGTGCAGAATCCCAAAACCGGTATTTCCAGCCCAATGCCGGCATACGTACTAAACAGCTGGAAACTTCGTCTAAAACTCAGGAGAAACGTTTCCTTGAAACTGCTCTGCTGTGCGTTCGTTCACCTAAGAGAGATGAATCTATGTTGAGATTCAGCGAGTCAGAAACACGTTTCTTCTTGGAGCTGCGTTGGGATATTCCCGAATGAAGGGGACCATAGGCTGTACAGAGAAATATCTGCTTCTAGAACCAAAACGGAGCTATCTAACTGAATGGTTGTCAATGTGCGCATTCAACTGAGAGAGTTAAACTCACGTGTGGATTCAGCGGTTTGCCAACCCTTTCTGTGCAGAATCCCAAAACCGGTATTTCCAGCCCAATGCCGGCATACGTACTAAACAGCAGGAAACTTCGTCTAAAACTCAGGAGAAACGTTTCCTTGGAACTGCTCTGCTGTGCGTTCGTTCACCTAAGAGAGTTGAATCTATGTTGAGATTCAACGAGTCAGAAACACGTTTCTTCTAGGAGCTGCGTTGGGATATACCCGAGTGAATGGGACCATAGGCTGTACAGAGAAATATCTGCTTCTAAAACCAAAACGGAGGTATCTAACTGAATGGTTGTCAATGTGTGTATTCAACTGACAGAGTTAAACTCACGTGTGTATTCAGCGGTTTGCCAACCCTTTCTGTGCAGAATCCCAAAACCGGTATTTCCAGCCCAATGCCGGCATACGTACTAAACAGCAGGAAACTTCGTCTAAAACTCAGGAGAAACGTTTCCTTGAAACTGCTCTGCTGTGCGTTCGTTCACCTAAGAGAGTTGGATCTATGTTGAGATTCAGCGAGTCAGAAACACGTTTTTTCTAGGAGCTGCGTTGGGTTATTCCCGAGTGAATGGGACCATAGGCTGTACAGAGAAATATCTGCTTCTAACACCAAAACGGAGCTATCTAACTGAATGGTTGTCAATGTGTGCATTCAACTGACAGAGTTAAACTCAAGTGTGTATTCAGCGGTTTGCCAAACCTTTCTGTGCAGAATCCCAAAACCGGTATTTCCAGCCCAATGCCGGCATACGTACTAAACAGCTGGAAACTTCGTCTAAAACTCAGGAGAAACGTTTCCTTGAAACTGCTCTGCTGTGCGTTCGTTCACCTAAGAGAGATGAATCTATGTTGAGATTCAGCGAGTCAGAAACACGTTTCTTCTTGGAGCTGCATTGGGATATTCCCGAGTGAAGGGGACCATAGTTTGTACAGAGAAATATCTGCTTCTAGAACAAAAACGGAGCTATCTAACTGAATGGTTGTCAATGTGCGCATTCAACTGACAGAGTTAAACTCACGTGTGGATTCAGCGGTTTGCCAACCCTTTCTGTGCAGAATCCCAAAACCGGTATTTCCAGCCCAATGCCGGCATACGTACTAAACAGCAGGAAACTTCGTCTAAAACTCAGGAGAAACGTTTCCTTGAAACTGCTCTGCTGTGCGTTCGTTCACCTAAGAGAGTTGAATCTATGTTGAGATTCAGCGAGTCAGAAACACGTTTCTTCTAGGAGCTGCGTTGGGATATTCCCGAGTGAAAGGGACCATAGGCTGTACAGAGAAATATCTGCTTCTAAAACCAAAACGGAGCTATCTAACTGAATGGTTGTCAATGTGTGCATTCAACTGACAGAGTTAAACTCACGTGTGGATTCAGCGTTTTGCCAACCCTTTCTGTGCAGAATCCCAAAACCGGTATTTCCAGCCCAATGCCGGCATACGTACTAAACAGCAGGAAACTTCGTCTAAAACTCAGGAGAAACGTTTCCTTGAAACTGCTCTGCTGTGCGTTCGTTCACCTAAGAGAGTTGAATCTATGTTGAGATTCAGCGAGTCAGAAACACGTTTCTTCTAGGAGCTGCGTTGGGATATACCCGAGTGAATGGGACCATAGGCTGTACAGAGAAATATCTGCTTCTAAAACCAAAACGGAACTATCTAACTGAATGGTTGTCAATGTGTGCATTCAACTGACAGAGTTAAACTCACGTGTGGATTCAGCGGTTTGCAAACCCTTTCTGTGCAGAATCCCAAAACAGGTATTTCCAGCCCAATGCCGGCATACGTACTAAACAGCAGGAAACTTCGTCTAAAACTCAGGAGAAACGTTTCCTTGAAACTGCTCTGCTGTGCGTTCGTTCACCTAAGAGAGTTGAATCTATGTTGAGATTCAGCGAGTCAGAAACACGTTTCTTCTAGGAGCTGCGTTGGGATATTCCCGAGTGAATGGGACCATAGGCTGTACAGAGAAATATCTGCTTCTAAAACCACAACGGAGCTATCTAACTGAATGGTTGTCAATGTGTGCATTCAACTGACAGAGTTAAACTCACGTGTGGATTCAGCGGATTGCCAACCCTTTCTGTGCAGAATCCCAAAACCGGTATTTCCAGCCCAGTGCCGGCATACGTACTAAACAGCAGGAAACTTCGTCTAAAACTCAGGAGAAACGTTTCCTTGAAACTGCTCTGCTGTGCGTTCGTTCACCTAAGAGAGTTGAATCTATGTTGAGATTCAGCGAGTCAGAAACACGTTTCTTCTAGGAGCTGCGTTGGGATATTCCCGAGTGAATGGGACCATAGGCTGTACAGAGAAATATCTGCTTCTAAAACCACAACGGAGCTATCTAAATGAATGGTTGTCAATGTGTGCATTCAACTGACAGAGTTAAGCTCACGTGTGGATTCAGCGGTTTGCCAACCCTTTCTGTGCAGAATCCCAAAACCGGTATTTCCAGCCCAATGCCGGCATACGTACTAAACAGCAGTAAACTTCGTCTAAAACTCAGGAGAAACGTTTCCTTGAAACTGTTCTGCTGTGCGTTCGTTCACCTAAGAGAGTTGAATCTATGTTGAGATTCAGCGAGTCAGAAACACGTTTCTTCTAGGAGCTGCGTTGGGATATTCCCGAGTGAAGGGGACCATAGGCTGTACAGAGAAATATCTGCTTCTAAAACCAAAACGGAGCTATCTAACTGAATGGTTGTCAATGTGTGCATTCAACTGACAGAGTTAAACTCACGTGTGGATTCAGCGGTTTGCAAACCCTTTCTGTGCAGAATCCCAAAACCGGTATTTCCAGCCCAATGCCGGCATACGTACTAAACAGCAGGAAACTTCGTCTAAAACTCAGGAGAAACGTTTCCTTGAAACTGCTCTGCTGTGCGTTCGTTCACCTAAGAGAGTTGAATCTATGTTGACATTCAGCGAGTCAGAAACACGTTTCTTCTAGGAGCTGCGTTGGGATATTCCCGAGTGAATGGGACCATAGGCTGTACAGAGAAATATCTGTTTCTAAAGCCACAACGGAGCTATCTAACTGAATGGTTGTCAATGTGTGCATTCAACTGACAGAGTTAAACTCACGTGTGGATTCAGCGGATTGCCAACCCTTTCTGTGCAGAATCCCAAAACCGGTATTTCCAGCCCAATGCCGGCATATGTACTAAACAGCAGGAAACTTCGTCTAAAACTCAGGAGATACGTTTCCTTGAAACTGCTCTGCTGTGCGTTCGTTCAACTAAGAGAGTTGAATCTATGTTGAGATTCAGCGAGTCAGAAACACGTATCTTCTAGGAGCTGCGTTTGGATATTCCCGAGTGAATGGGACCATAGGCTATACAGACAAATATCTGCTTCTAAAACCAAAACGGAGCTATCTAACTGAATGGTTGTAAATGTGCGCATTCAACTGACAGAGTTAAACTCACGTGTGGATTGAGCGGTTTGTCAACCCTTTCTGTGCAGAATCCCAAAACCGGTATTTCCAGCCCAATGCCGGCATACGTACTAAACAGCAGGAAACTTCGCCTAAATCTCAGGAGAAACGTTTCCATGAAACTGCTCTGCTGTGCGTTCGTTCACCTAAGAGAGTTGAATCTATGTTGAGATTCAGAGGGTCAGAAACACGTTTCTTCTAGGAGCTGCGTTGGGATATTCCCGAGTGAATGGGACCATAGGCTGTACAGAGAAATATCTGCTTCTAAAACCAAAACGGAGCTATCTAACTGAATGGTTGTCAATGTGTGCATTCAACTGACAGAGTTAAACTCACGTGTGGATTCAGCGGTTTGCCAACCCTTTCTGTGCAGAATCCCAAAACCGGTATTTCCAGCCCAATGCCGGCATACGTACTAAACAGCAGGAAACTTCGTCTAAAACTCAGGAGAAACGTTTCCTTGAAACTGCTCTGCTGTGCGTTCGTTCACCTAAGAGAGTTAGATCTATGTTGAGATTCAGCGAATCAGAAACACGTTTTTTCTAGGAGCTGCGTTGGGTTATTCCCGAGTGAATGGGACCATAGGCTGTACAGAGAAATATCTGCTTCTAACACCAAAACGGAGCTATCTAACTGAATGGTTGTCAATGTGTGCATTCAACTGAGAGAGTTAAACACACGTGTGGATTCAGCGGATTACCCACCCTTTCTGTGCAGAATCCCAAAACCGGTATTTCCATCAAAATGCCGGCATACGTACTAAACAGCAGGAAATTTCGTCTAAAACTCAGGAGAAACGTTTCCTTGAAACTGCTCTGCTGTGCGTTCGTTCACCTAAGAGAGTTGAATCTATGTTGAGATTCAGCGAGTCAGAAACACGTTTCTTCTAGGAGCTGCGTTGGGATATACCCGAGTGAATGGGACCATAGGCTGTACAGAGAAATATCTGCTTCTAAAACCAAAACGGAGCTATCTAACTGAATGGATGTCAATGTGTGCATTCAACTGACAGAGTTAAACTCACGTGTGGATTCAGCGGTTTCCAAACCCTTTCTGTGCAGAATCCCAAAACCGGTATTTCCAGCCCAATGCCGGCATACGTACTAAACAGCAGGAAACTTCGTCTAAAACTCAGGAGAAACGTTTCCTTGAAACTGCTCTGCTGTGCGTTCGTTCACCTAAGAGAGTTGAATCTATGTTGAGATTCAGCGAGTCAGAAACACGTTTCTTCTAGGAGCTGCGTTGGGATATTCCCGAGTGGAAGGGACCATAGGCTGTACAGAGAAATATCTGCTTCTAAAACCAAAACGGAGCTATCTAACTGAATGGTTGTCAATGTGTGCATTCAACTGACCGAGTTAAATTCACGTGTGGATTCAGCGGATTGCCAACCCTTTCTGTGCAGAATCCCAAAACCGGTATTTCCAGCCCAATGCCGGCATACGTACTAAAGAGCAGGAAACTTCGTCTAAAACTCAGGAGAAACGTTTCCTTGAAACTGCTCTGCTGTGCGTTCGTTCACCTAAGAGAGTTGAATCTATGTTGAGATTCAGCGAGTCAGAAACACGTTTCTTCTAGGAGCTGCGTTGGGATATTCCCGAGTGAAAGGGACCATAGGCTGTACAGAGAAATATCTGCTTCTAAAACCACAATGGAGCTATCTAACTGAATGGTTGTCAATGTGTGCATTCAACTGACAGAGTTAAACTCACGTGTGGATTCAGCGGATTGCCAACCCTTTCTGTGCAGAATCCCAAAACCGGTATTTCCAGCCCAATGCCGGCATACGTACTAAACAGCAGGAAACTTCGCCTAAAACTCAGGAGAAACGTTTCCTTGAAACTGCTCTGCTGTGCGTTCGTTCACCTAAGAGAGTTGAATCTATGTTGAGATTCAGCGAGTCAGAAACACGTTTCTTCTAGGAGCTGCGTTGGGATATTCCCGAGTGAAGGGGACCATAGGCTGTACAGAGAAATATCTGCTTCTAAAACCAAAACGGAGCTATCTAACTGAATGGTTGTCAATGTGTGCATTCAACTGACAGAGTTAAACTCACGTGTGGATTCACCGGATTGCCAACCCTTTCTGTGCAGAATCCCAAAACCGGTATTTCCAGCCCAGTGCCGGCATACGTACTAAACAGCAGGAAACTTCGTCTAAAACTCAGGAGAAACGTTTCCTTGAAACTGCTCTGCTGTGCGTTCGTTCACCTAAGAGAGTTGAATCTATGTTGAGATTCAGCGAGTCAGAAACACGTTTCTTCTAGGAGCTGCGTTGGGATATTCCCGAGTGAATGGGACCATAGGCTGTACAGAGAAATATCTGCTTCTAAAACCACAACGGAGCTATCTAACTGAATGGTTGTCAATTTGTGCATTCAACTGACAGAGTTAAACTCACGTGTGGATTCAGCGGTTTGCCAACCCTTTCTGTGCAGAATCCCAAAACCGGTATTTCCAGCCCAATGCCGGCATACGTACTAAACAGCAGTAAACTTCGTCTAAAACTCAGGAGAAACGTTTCCTTGAAACTGTTCTGCTGTGCGTTCGTTCACCTAAGAGAGTTGAATCTATGTTGAGATTCAGCGAGTCAGAAACACGTTTCTTCTAGGAGCTGCGTTGGGATATTCCCGAGTGAAGGGGACCATAGGCTATACAGAGAAATATCTGCTTCTAAAACCAAAACGGAGCTATCTAACTGAATGGTTGTCAATGTGTGCATTCAACTGACAGAGTTAAACTCACGTGTGGATTCAGCGGTTTGCAAAACCTTTCTGTGCAGAATCCCAAAACCGGTATTTCCAGCCCAATGCCGGCATACGTACTAAACAGCAGGAAACTTCGTCTAAAACTCAGGAGAAACGTTTCCTTGAAACTGCTCTGTTGTGCGTTCGTTCACCTAAGAGAGTTGAATCTATGTTGACATTCAGCGAGTCAGAAACACGTTTCTTCTAGGAGCTGCGTTGGGATATTCCCGAGTGAATGGGACCATAGGCTGTACAGAGAAATATCTGCTTCTAAAGCCACAACGGAGCTATCTAACTGAATGGTTGTCAATGTGTGCATTCAACTGACAGAGTTAAACTCACCTGTGGATTTAGCGGATTGCCAACCCTTTCTGTGCAGAATCCCAAAACCGGTATTTCCAGCCCAATGCCGGCATACGTACTAAACAGCAGGAAACTTCGTCTAAAACTCAGGAGATACGTTTCCTTGAAACTGCTCTGCTGTGCGTTCGTTCAACTAAGAGAGTTGAATCTATGTTGAGATTCAGCGAGTCAGAAACACGTATCTTCTAGGAGCTGCGTTTGGATATTCCCGAGTGAATGGGACCATAGGCTATACAGACAAATATCTGCTTCTAAAACCAAAACGGAGCTATCTAACTGAATGGTTGTAAATGTGCGCATTCAACTGACAGAGTTAAACTCACGTGTGGATTCAGCGGTTTGCCAACCCTTTCTGTGCAGAATCCCAAAACCGGTATTTCCAGCCCAATGCCGGCATACGTACTAAACAGCAGGAAACTTCGCCTAAAACTCAGGAGAAACGTTTCCATGAAACTGCTCTGCTGTGCGTTCGTTCACCTAAGAGAGTTGAATCTATGTTGAGATTCAGCAAGTCAGAAACACGTTTCTTCTAGGAGCTGCGTTGGGATATTCCCGAGTGAATGGGACCATAGGCTGTACAGAGAAATATTTGCTTCGAAAACCAAAACGGAGCTATCTAACTGAATGGTTGTCAATGTGTGCATTCAACTGACAGAGTTAAACTCACGTGTGGATTCAGCGGATTGCCAACCCTTTCTGTGCAGAATCCCAAAACCGGTATTTCCAGCCCAATGCCGGCATACGTACTAAACAGCAGGAAACTTCGTCTAAAACTCAGGAGAAACGTTTCCTTGAAACTGCTCTGCTGTGCGTTCGTTCACCTAAGAGAGTTGGATCTATGTTGAGATTCAGCGAGTCAGAAACACGTTTTTTCTAGGATCTGCGTTGGGTTATTCCCGAGTGAATGGGACCATAGGCTGTACAGAGAAATATCTGCTTCTAACACCAAAACGGAGCTATCTAACTGAATGGTTGTCAATGTGAGCATTCAACTGAGAGAGTTAAACACACGTGTGGATTCAGCGGATTGCCAACCCTTTCTGTGCAGAATCCCAAAACCGGTATTTCCATCAAAATGCCGGCATACGTACTAAACAGCAGGAAACTTCGTCTAAAACTCAGGAGAAACGTTTCCTTGAAACTGCTCTGCTGTGCGTTCGTTCACCTAAGAGAGTTGAATCTATGTTGAGATTCAGCGAGTCAGAAACACGTTTCTTCGAGGAGGTGCGTTGGGATATTCCCGAGTGAATGGGACCATAGGCTGTACAGAGAAATATCTGCTTCTAAAACCAAAACCCAGCTATCTAACTGAATGGTTGTCAATGTGTGCATTCAACTGACAGAGGTAAAGTCACGTGTGGATTCAGCGGTTTGCCAACCCTTTCTGTGCAGAATCCCAAAACCGGTATTTCCAGCCCAATGCCGGCATACGTACTAAACAGCAGGAAACTTCGTCTAAAACTCAGGAGAAACGTTTCCTTGAAACTGCTCTGCTGTGGGCTCGTTCACCTAAGAGAGTTGAATCTATGTTGAGATTCAGCGAGTCAGAAACACGTTTCTTCGAGGAGCTGCGTTGGGATATTCCCGAGTGAAGAGGACCATAGGCTGTACAGAGAAATATCTGCTTCTAAAACCAAAACGGAGCTATCTAACTGAATGGTTGTCAATGTGTGCATTCAACTGACAGAGGTAAAGTCACGTGTGGATTCAGCGGTTTGCCAACCCTTTCTGTGCAGAATCCCAAAGCCGGTATTTCCAGCCCAATGCCGGCATTCGTACTAAAGAGCAGGAAACTTCGTCTAAAACTCAGGAGAAACGTTTCCTTGAAACTGCTCTGCTGTGCGTTCGTTCACCTAAGGGAGTTGAATGTACGTTGAGATTCAGCGAGTCAGAAACACGTTTCTTCTAGGAGCTGCGTTGGGATATTCCCGAGTGAATGGGACCATAGGCTGTACAGAGAAATATCTGCTTCTAAAACCAAAACGGAGCTATCTAACTGAATGGTTGTCAATGTGTGCATTCAACTGACAGAGGTAAAGTCACGTGTGGATTCAGCGGTTTGCCAACCCTTTCTGTGCAGAATCCCAAAACCGGTATTTCCAGCCCAATGCCGGCATACGTACTAAACAGTAGGAAACTTCGTCTAAAACTCAGGAGAAACGTTTCCTTGAAACTGCTCTGCTGTGCGTTCGTTCACCTAAGAGAGTTGAATCTATGTTGAGATTCAGCGAGTCAGAAACACGTTTCTTCTAGGAGCTGCGTTGGGATATTCCTGAGTGAATGGGACCATAGGCTGTACAGAGAAATATCTGCTTCTAAAACCAAAACGGAGCTATCTAACTGAATGGTTGTCAATGTGTGCATTCAACTGACAGAGTTAAACTCAAGTGTGGATTCCGCGGTTTGCCAACCCTTTCTGTGCAGAATCCCAAAACCGGTATTTTCAGCCCAATGCCGGCATACGTACTAAACAGCTGGAAACTTCGTCTAAAACTCAGGAGAAACGTTTCCTTGAAACTGCTCTGCTGTGCGTTCGTTCACCTAAGAGAGATGAATCTATGTTGAGATTCAGCGAGTCAGAAACACGTTTCTTCTTGGAGCTGCGTTGGGATATTCCCGAATGAATGGGACCATAGGCTGTACAGAGAAATATCTGCTTCTAGAACCAAAACGGAGCTATCTAACTGAATGGTTGTCAATGTGCGCATTCAACTGAGAGAGTTAAACTCTCGTGTGGATTCAGCGGTTTGCCAACCCTTTCTGTGCAGAATCCCAAAACCGGTATTTCCAGCCCAATGCCGGCATACGTACTAAACAGCAGGAAACTTCGTCTAAAACTCAGGAGAAACGTTTCCTTGAAACTGCTCTGCTGTGCGTTCGTTCACCTAAGAGAGTTGAATCTATGTTGAGATTCAGCGAGTCAGAAACACGTTTCTTCGAGGAGGTGCGTTGGGATATTCCCGAGTGAATGGGACCATAGGCTGTACAGAGAAATATCTGCTTCTAAAACCAAAACCCAGCTATCTAACTGAATGGTTGTCAATGTGTGCATTCAACTGACAGAGGTAAAGTCACGTGTGGATTCAGCGGTTTGCCAACCCTTTCTGTGCAGAATCCCAAAACCGGTATTTCCAGCCCAATGCCGGCATACGTACTAAACAGCAGGAAACTTCGTCTAAAACTCAGGAGAAACGTTTCCTTGAAACTGCTCTGCTGTGCGCTCGTTCACCTAAGAGAGTTGAATCTATGTTGAGATTCAGCGAGTCAGAAACACGTTTCTTCGAGGAGCTGCGTTGGGATATTCCCGAGTGAAGAGGACCATAGGCTGTACAGAGAAATATCTGCTTCTAAAACCAAAACGGAGCTATCTAACTGAATGGTTGTCAATGTGTGCATTCAACTGACAGAGGTAAAGTCACGTGTGGATTCAGCGGTTTGCCAACCCTTTCTGTGCAGAATCCCAAAGCCGGTATTTCCAGCCCAATGCCGGCATTCGTACTAAAGAGCAGGAAACTTCGTCTAAAACTCAGGAGAAACGTTTCCTTGAACCTGCTCTGCTGTGCGTTCGTTCACCTAAGGGAGTTGAATGTACGTTGAGATTCAGCGAGTCAGAAACACGTTTCTTCTAGGAGCTGCGTTGGGATATTCCCGAGTGAATGGGACCATAGGCTGTACAGAGAAATATCTGCTTCTAAAACCAAAACGGAGCTATCTAACTGAATGGTTTTCAATGTGTGCATTCAACTGACAGAGGTAAAGTCACGTGTGGATTCAGCGGTTTGCCAACCCTTTCTGTGCAGAATCCCAAAACCGGTATTTCCAGCCCAATGCCGGCATACGTACTAAACAGTAGGAAACTTCGTCTAAAACTCAGGAGAAACGTTTCCTTGAAACTGCTCTGCTGTGCGTTCGTTCACCTAAGAGAGTTGAATCTATGTTGAGATTCAGCGAGTCAGAAACACGTTTCTTCTAGGAGCTGCGTTGGGATATTCCTGAGTGAATGGGACCATAGGCTGTACAGAGAAATATCTGCTTCTAAAACCAAAACGGAGCTATCTAACTGAATGGTTGTCAATGTGTGCATTCAACTGACAGAGTTAAACTCAAGTGTGGATTCCGCGGTTTGCCAACCCTTTCTGTGCAGAATCCCAAAACCGGTATTTTCAGCCCAATGCCGGCATACGTACTAAACAGCTGGAAACTTCGTCTAAAACTCAGGAGAAACGTTTCCTTGAAACTGCTCTGCTGTGCGTTCGTTCACCTAAGAGAGATGAATCTATGTTGAGATTCAGCGAGTCAGAAACACGTTTCTTCTTGGAGCTGCGTTGGGATATTCCCGAATGAATGGGACCATAGGCTGTACAGAGAAATATCTGCTTCTAGAACCAAAACGGAGCTATCTAACTGAATGGTTGTCAATGTGCGCATTCAACTGAGAGAGTTAAACTCTCGTGTGGATTCAGCGGTTTGCCAACCCTTTCTGTGCAGAATCCCAAAACCGGTATTTCCAGCCCAATGCCGGCATACGTACTAAACAGCAGGAAACTTCGTCTAAAACTCAGGAGAAACGTTTCCTTGAAACTGCTCTGCTGTGCGTTCGTTCACCTAAGAGAGATGAATCTATGTTGAGATTCAGCGAGTCAGAAACACGTTTCTTCTTGGAGCTGCGTTGGGATATTCCCGAATGAATGGGACCATAGGCTGTACAGAGAAATATCTGCTTCTAGAACCAAAACGGAGCTATCTAACTGAATGGTTGTCAATGTGCGCATTCAACTGAGAGAGTTAAACTCACGTGTGGATTCAGCGGTTTGCCAACCCTTTCTGTGCAGAATCCCAAAACCGGTATTTCCAGCCCAATGCCGGCATACGTACTAAACAGCAGGAAACTTCGTCTAAAACTCAGGAGAAACGTTTCCTTGAAACTGCTCTGCTGTGCGTTCGTTCACCTAAGAGAGTTGGATCTATGTTGAGATTCAGCGAGTCAGAAACACGTTTTTTCTAGGAGCTGCGTTGGGTTATTCCCGAGTGAATGGGACCATAGGCTGTACAGAAAAATATCTGCTTCTAACACCAAAACGGAGCTATCTAACTGAATGGTTGTCAATGTGTGCATTCAACTGAGAGAGTTAAACACACGTGTGGATTCAGCGGATTACCCACCCTTTCTGTGCAGAATCCCAAAACCGGTATTTCCATCAAAATGCCGGCATACGTACTAAACAGCAGGAAACTTCGTCTAAAACTCAGGAGAAACGTTTCCTTGAAACTGCTCTGCTGTGCGTTCGTTCACCTAAGAGAGTTGAATCTATGTTGAGATTCAGCGAGTCAGAAACACGTTTCTTCGAGGAGCTGCGTTGGGATATTCCCGAGTGAATGGGACCATAGGCTGTACAGAGAAATATCTGCTTCTAAAACCAAAACCCAGCTATCTAACTGAATGGTTGTCAATGTGTGCATTCAACTGACAGAGGTAAAGTCACGTGTGGATTCAGCGGTTTGCCAACCCTTTCTGTGCAGAATCCCAAAACCGGTATTTCCAGCCCAATGCCGGCATACGTACTAAACAGCAGGAAACTTCGTCTAAAACTCAGGAGAAACGTTTCCTTGAAACTGCTCTGCTGTGCGTTCGTTCACCTAAGAGAGTTGAATCTATGTTGAGATTCAGCGAGTCAGAAACACGTTTCTTCTAGGAGCTGCGTTGGGATATTCCCGAGTGAAGGGGACCATAGGCTGTACAGAGAAATATCTGCTTCTAAAACCAAAACGGAGCTATCTAACTGAATGGTTGTCAATGTGTGCATTCAACTGACAGAGGTAAAGTCACGTGTGGATTCAGCGGTTTGCCAACCCTTTCTGTGCAGAATCCCAAAGCCGGTATTTCCAGCCCAATGCCGGCATTCGTACTAAAGAGCAGGAAACTTCGTCTAAAACTCAGGAGAAACGTTTCCTTGAAACTGCTCTGCTGTGCGTTCGTTCACCTAAGGGAGTTGAATGTACGTTGAGATTCAGCGAGTCAGAAACACGTTTCTTCTAGGAGCTGCGTTGGGATATTCCCGAGTGAATGGGACTATAGGCTGTACAGAGAAATATCTGCTTCTAAAACCAAAACGGAGCTATCTAACTGAATGGTTGTCAATGTGTGCATTCAACTGACAGAGGTAAAGTCACGTGTGGATTCAGCGGATTGCCAACCCTTTCTGTGCAGAATCCCAAAACCGGTATTTCCAGCCCAATGCCGGCATACGTACTAAACAGTAGGAAACTTCGTCTAAAACTCAGGAGAAACGTTTCCTTGAAACTGCTCTGCTGTGCGTTCGTTCACCTAAGAGAGTTGAATCTATGTTGAGATTCAGCGAGTCAGAAACACGTTTCTTCTAGGAGCTGCGTTGGGATATTCCTGAGTGAATGGGACCATAGGCTGTACAGAGAAATATCTGCTTCTAAAACCAAAACGGAGCTATCTAACTGAATGGTTGTCAATGTGTGCATTCAACTGACAGAGTTAAACTCAAGTGTGGATTCCGCGGTTTGCCAACCCTTTCTGTGCAGAATCCCAAAACCGGTATTTTCAGCCCAATGCCGGCATACGTACTAAACAGCTGGAAACTTCGTCTAAAACTCAGGAGAAACGTTTTCTTGAAACTGCTCTGCTGTGCGTTCGTTCACCTAAGAGAGATGAATCTATGTTGAGATTCAGCGAGTCAGAAACACGTTTCTTCTTGGAGCTGCGTTGGGATATTCCCGAATGAATGGGACCATAGGCTGTACAGAGAAATATCTGCTTCTAGAACCAAAACGGAGCTATCTAACTGAATGGTTGTCAATGTGCGCATTCAACTGAGAGAGTTAAACTCACGTGTGGATTCAGCGGTTTGCCAACCCTTTCTGTGCAGAATCCCAAAACCGGTATTTCCAGCCCAATGCCGGCATACGTACTAAACAGCAGGAAACTTCGTCTAAAACTCAGGAGAAACGTTTCCTTGAAACTGCTCTGCTGTGCGTTCGTTCACCTAAGAGAGTTGAATCTATGTTGAGATTCAGCGAGTCAGAAACACGTTTCTTCTAGGAGCTGCGTTGGGATATACTCGAGTGAATGGGACCATAGGCTGTACAGAGAAATATCTGCTTCTAAAACCAAAACGGAGCTATCTAACTGAATGGTTGTCAATGTGTGCATTCAACTGACAGAGTTAAACTCACGTGTGGATTCAGCGGTTTGCCAACCCTTTCTGTGCAGAATCCCAAAACCGGTATTTCCAGCCCAATGCCGGCATACGTACTAAACAGCAGGAAACTTCGTCTAAAACTCAGGAGAAACGTTTCCTTGAAACTGCTCTGCTGTGCGTTCGTTCACCTAAGAGAGTTGAATCTATGTTGAGATTCAGCGAGTCAGAAACACGTTTCTTCTAGGAGCTGCGTTGGGATATACCCGAGTGAATGGGACCATAGGCTGTACAGAGAAATATCTGCTTCTAAAACCAAAACGGAGCTATCTAACTGAATGGTTGTCAATGTGTGCATTCAACTGACAGAGTTAAACTCACGTGTGGATTCAGCGGTTCGCAAACCCTTTCTGTGCAGAATCCCAAAACAGGTATTTCCAGCCCAATGCCGGCATACGTACTAAACAGCAGGAAACTTCGCCTAAAACTCAGGAGAAACGTTTCCATGAAACTGCTCTGCTGTGCGTTCGTTCACCTAAGAGATTTGAATCTATGTTGAGATTCATCAAGTGAGGCCGGGCGCGGTGGCTCAAGCCTGTAATCCCAGCACTTTGGGAGGCCGAGGCGGGTGGATCACGAGGTCAAGAGATCGAGACCATCCTGGTCAACATGGTGAAACCCCGTCTCTACTAATACAAAAAAAATTAGCTGGGCATGGTGGCGCGTGCCTGTAATCCCAGCTACTCAGGAGGCTGAGGCAGGAGAATTGCCTGAACCCAGGAGGCGGAGATTGCGGTGAGCCGAGATCGGGCCATTGCACTCCAGCCTGGGTAACAAGATTGCGAAACTCCGTCTCAAAAAAAAAAAAAAAAAAAAAAAAAAAGAAAAAGAAAAAGAAAATAGATTCAGCAAGTCAGAAACACGTTTCTTCTAGGAGCTGCGTTGGGATATTCCCGAGTGAAAGGGACCATAGGCTGTACAGAGAAATATCTGCTTCTAAAACCACAACGGATCTATCTAACTGAATGGTTGTCAATGTGTGCATTCAACTGACAGAGTTAAACTCACGTGTGGATTCAGCGGTTTGCCAACCCTTTCTGTGCAGAATCCCAAAACCGGTATTTCCAGCCCAATGCCGGCATACGTACTAAACAGCAGGAAACTTCGTCTAAAACTCAGGAGAAACGTTTCCTTGAAACTGCTGTGCTGTGCGTTCGTTCACCTAAGAGAGTTGAATCTATGTTGAGATTCAGCGAGTCAGAAACACGTTTCTTCGAGGAGCTGCGTTTGGATATTCCCGAGTGAATGGGACCATAGGCTATACAGAGAACTATCTGCTTCTAAAACCAAAACGGAGCTATCTAACTGAATGGTTGTAAATGTGCGCATTCAACTGACAGAGTTAAACTCACGTGTGGATTCAGCGGTTTGCCAACCCTTTCTGTGCAGAATCCCAAAACCGGTATTTCCAGCCCAATGCCGGCATACGTACTAAACAGCAGGAAACTTCGCCTAAAACTCAGGAGAAACGTTTCCATGAAACTGCTCTGCTGTGCGTTCGTTCACCTAAGAGAGTTGAATCTATGTTGAGATTCAGCAAGTCAGAAACACGTTTCTTCTAGGAGCTGCGTTGGGATATTCCCGAGTGAATGGGACCATAGGCTGTACAGAGAAATATTGGCTTCTAAAACCAAAACGGAGCTATCTAACTGAATGGTTGTCAATGTGTGCATTCAACTGACAGAGTTAAACTCACGTGTGGATTCAGCGGATTGCCAACCCTTTCTGTGCAGAATCCCAAAACCGGTATTTCCAGCCCAATGCCGGCATACGTACTAAAGAGCAGGAAACTTCGTCTAAAACTCAGGAGAAACGTTTCCTTGAAACTGCTCTGCTGTGCGTTCGTTCACCTAAGAGAGTTGAATCTATGTTGAGATTCAGCGAGTCAGAAACACGTTTCTTCTAGGAGCTGCGTTGGGATATTCCCGAGTGAATGGGACCATATGCTGTACAGAGAAATATCTGCTTCTAAAACCAAAACGGACCTATCTAACTGAATGGTTGTCAATGTGTGCATTCAACTGACAGAGTTAAACTCACGTGTGGATTGAGCGGTTTGTCAACCCTTTCTGTGCAGAATCCCAAAACCGGTATTTCCAGCCCAATGCCGGCATACGTACGAAACAGCAGGAAACTTCGTCTAAAACTCAGGAGAAACGTTTCCTTGAAACTGCTCTGCTGTGCGTTCGTTCACCTAAGAGAGTTGAATCTATGTTTAGATTCAGCGAGTCAGAAACACGTTTCTTCTAGGAGCTGCGTTAGGATATTCCCGAGTGAATGGGACCATAGGCTGTACAGAGAAATATCTGCTTCTAAAGCCACAACGGAGCTATCTAACTGAATGGTTTTCAATGTGTGCATTCAACTGACAGAGTTAAACTCATGTGTGGATTCAGCGGATTGCCAACCCTTTCTGTGCAGAATCCCAAAACCGGTATTTCCAGCCCAATGCCGGCATACGTACTAAACAGCAGGAAACTTCGCCTAAAACTCAGGAGAAACGTTTCCTTGAAACTGCTCTGCTGTGCGTTCGTTCACCTAAGAGAGTTGAATCTATGTTGACATTCAGCGAGTCAGAAACACGTTTCTTCTAGGAGCTGCGTTGGGATATTCCCGAGTGAATGGGACCATAGGCTGTACAGAGAAATATCTGCTTCTAAAACCAAAACGGAGCTATCTAACTGAATGGTTGTCAATGTGTGCATTCAACTGACAGAGTTAAACTCACGTGTGGATTCGGCGGTTTGCCAACACTTTCTGTGCAGAATCCCAAAACCGGTATTTCCAGCCCAATGCCGGCATACGTACTAAACAGCAGGAAACTTCGTCTAAAACTCAGGAGAAACGTTTCCTTGAAACTGCTCTGCTGTGCGTTCGTTCACCTAAGAGAGTTGGATCTATGTTGAGATTCAGCGAGTCAGAAACACGTTTCTTCTAGGAGCTGCGTTGGGATATTCCCGAGTGAATGGGACCATAGGCTGTACAGAGAAATATCTGCTTCTAAAACCAAAACGGAGCTATCTAACTGAATGGTTGTCAATGTGTGCATTCAACTGACAGAGATAAACTCACGTGTGGATTCAGCGGTTTGCCAACCCTTTCTGTGCAGAATCCCAAAACCGGTATTTCCAGCCCAATGCCGGCATACGTACTAAACAGCAGGAAACTTCGTCTAAAACTCAGGAGAAACGTTTCCTTGAAACTGCTCTGCTGTGCGTTCGTTCACCTAAGAGAGTTGAATCTATGTTGAGATTCAGCGAGTCAGAAACACGTTTCTCCTAGGAGCTGCGTTGGGATATTCCCGAGTGAATGGGACCATAGGCTGTACAGAGAAATATCTGCTTCTAAAACCAAAACGGAGCTATCTAACTGAATGGTTGTCAATGTGTGCATTCAACTGACAGAGTTAAACTCACGTGTTGATTCAGCGGATTGCCAACCCTTTCTGTGCAGAATCCCAAAACCGGTATTTCCAGCCCAATGCCGGCATACGTACTAAACAGCAGGAAACTTCGTCTAAATCTCAGGAAAAACGTTTCCTTGACACTGCTCTGCTGTGCGTTCGTTCACCTCAGAGAGTTGAATCTATGTTGAGATTCAGCGAGTCAGAAACACGTTTCTTCTAGGAGCTGCGTTGGGATATTCCCGAGTGAATGGGACCATAGGCTGTACAGAGAAATATCTGCTTCTAAAACCAAAACGGAGCTATCTAACTGAATGGTTGTCAATTTGTGCATTCAACTGACAGAGTTAAACTCACGTGTTGATTCAGCGGTTTTCCAACCCATTCTGTGCAGAATCCCAAAACCGGTATTTCCAGCCCAATGCCGGCATACGTACTAAACAGCAGGAAACTTCGTCTAAAACTCAGGAGAAACGTTTCTTTGACACTGCTCTGCTGTGCGTTCGTTCACCTAAGAGAGTTGAATCTATGTTGAGATTCAGCGAGTCAGAAACACGTTTCTTCTAGGAGCTGCGTTGGGATATTCCCGAGTGAATGGGACCATATGCTGTACAGAGAAATATCTGCTTCTAAAACCAAAACGGAGCTATCTAACTGAATGGTTGTCAATGTGTGCATTCAACTGACAGAGTTAAACTCACGTGTGGATTGAGCGGTTTGTCAACCCTTTCTGTGCAGAATCCCAAAACCGGTATTTCCAGCCCAATGCCGGCATACGTACTAAACAGCAGGAAACTTCGTCTAAAACTCAGTAGAAACGTTTCCTTGAAACTGCTCTGCTGTGCGTTCGTTCACCTAAGAGAGTTGAATCTATGTTGAGATTCAGCGAGTCAGAAACGCGTTTCTTCTAGGAGCTGCGTTGGGATATTCCCGAGTGAAGGGGACCATAGGCTGTACAGAGAAATATCTGCTTCTAGAACCAAAACGGAGCTATCTAACTGAATGGTTGTCAATGTGCGCATTCAACTGACAGAGTTAAACGCACGTGTGGATTCAGCGGTTTGCCAACCCTTTCTGTGCAGAATCCCAAAACCGGTATTTCCAGCCCAATGCCGGCATACGTACTAAACAGCAGGAAACTTCGTCTAAAACTCAGGAGAAACGTTTCCTTGAAACTGCTCTGCTGTGCGTTCGTTCACCTAAGAGAGTTGAATCTATGTTGAGATTCAGCGAGTCAGAAACACGTTTCTTCTAGGAGCTGCGTTGGGATATTCCCGAGTGAAGGGGACCATAGGCTGTACAGAGAAATATCTGCTTCTAAAACCAAAACGGAGCTATCTAACTGAATGGTTGTCAATGTGTGCATTCAACTGACAGAGTTAAACTCACGTGTGGATTCAGTGGATTGCCAACCCTTTCTGTGCAGAATCCCAAAACCGGTATTTCCAGCCCAATGCCGGCACACGTACTAAACAGCAGGAAACTTCGTCTAAAACTCAGGAGAAACGTTTCCTTGAAACTTCTCTGCTGTGCGTTCGTTCACCTAAGAGAGTTGAATCTATGTTCAGATTCAGGGAGTCAGAAACACGTTTCTTCTAGGAGCTGCGTTGGGATATTCCCGAGTGAATGGGACCATAGGCTGTACAGAGAAATATCTGCTTCTAAAACCACAACGGAGCTATCTAAATGAATGGTTGTCAATTTGTGCATTCAACTGACAGAGTTAAACTCACGTGTGGATTCAGCGGTTTGCGAACCCTTTCTGTGCAGAATCCCAAAACCGGTATTTCCAGCCCAATGCCGGCATACGTACTAAACAGCAGGAAACTTCGTCTAAAACTCAGGAGAAACGTTTCCTTGAAACTGTTCTGCTGTGCGTTCGTTCACCTAAGAGAGTTGAATCTATGTTGAGATTCAGCGAGTCAGAAACACGTTTCTTCTAGAAGCTGCGTTGGGATATTCCCGAGTGAAGGGGACCATAGGCTGTACAGAGAAATATCTGCTTCTAAAACCAAAACGGAGCTATCTAACTGAATGGTTGTCAATGTGTGCATTCAACTGACAGAGTTAAACTCACTTGTGGATTCAGCGGTTTGCAAACCCTTTCTGTGCAGAATCCCAATACCGGTATTTCCAGCCCAATGCCGGCATACGTACTAAACAGCAGGAAACTTCGTCTAAAACTCAGGAGAAACATTTCCTTGAAACTGCTCTGCTGTGCGTTCGTTCACCTAAGAGAGTTGAATCTATGTTTAGATTCAGCGAGTCAGAAACACGTTTCTTCTAGGAGCTGCGTTAGGATATTCCCGAGTGAAAGGGACCATAGGCTGTACAGAGAAATATCTGCTTCGAAAGCCACAACGGAGCTATCTAACTGAATGGTGGTCAATGTGTGCATTCAACTGACAGAGTTAAACTCATGTGTGGATTCAGCGGATTGCCAACCCCTTCTGTGCAGAATCCCAAAACCGGTATTTCCAGCCCAATGCCGGCATACGTACTAAACAGCAGGAAACTTCGCCTAAAACTCAGGAGAAACGTTTCCTTAAATCTGCTCTGCTGTGCGTTCGTTCACCTAAGAGAGTTGAATCTATGTTGAGATTCAGCGAGTCAGAAACACGTTTCTTCTAGGAGCTGCGTTGTTATATTCCCGAGTGAATGGGACCATAGGCTGTACAGAGAAATATCTGCTTCTAAAACCACAACGGAGCTATCTAAATGAATGGTTGTCAATTTGTGCATTCAACTGACAGAGTTAAACTCACGTGTGGATTCAGCGGTTTGCGAACCCTTTCTATGCAGAATCCCAAAACCGGTATTTCCAGCCCAATGCCGGCATACGTACGAAACAGCAGGAAACTTCGTCTAAAACTCAGGAGAAACGTTTCCTTGAAACTGTTCTGCTGTGCGTTCGTTCACCTAAGAGAGTTGAATCTATGTTGAGATTCAGCGAGTCAGAAACACGTTTCTTCTAGGAGCTGCGTTGGGATATTCCCGAGTGAAGGGGACCATAGGCTGTACAGAGAAATATCTGCTTCTAAAACCAAAACGGAGCTATCTAACTGAATGGTTGTCAATGTGTGCATTCAACTGACAGAGTTAAACTCACTTGTGGATTCAGCGGTTTGCAAACCCTTTCTGTGCAGAATCCCAAAACCGGTATTTCCAGCCCAATGCCGGCATACGTACTAAACAGCAGGAAACTTCGCCTAAAACTCAGGAGAAACGTTTCCTTAAATCTGCTCTGCTGTGCGTTCGTTCACCTAAGAGAGTTGAATCTATGTTGAGATTCAGCGAGTCAGAAACACGTTTCTCCTAGGAGCTGCGTTGGGATATTCCCGAGTGAATGGGACCACAGGCTGTACAGAGAAATATCTGCTTCTAAAACCAAAACGGAGCTATCTAACTGAATGGTTGTCAATTTGTGCATTCAACTGACAGAGTTAAACTCACGTGTTGATTCAGCGGTTTTCCAACCCTTTCTGTGCAGAATCCCAAAACCGGTATTTCCAGCCCAATGCCGGCATATGTACTAAACAGCAGGAAACTTCGTCTAAAACTCAGGAGAAACGTTTCCTTGACACTGCTCTGCTGTGCGTTCGTTCACCTAAGAGAGTTGAATCTATGTTGAGATTCAGCGAGTCAGAAACACGTTTCTTCTAGGAGCTGCGTTGGGATATTGCCGAGTGAAAGGGACCATAGGCTGTACAGAGAAATATCTGCTTCTAAAACCAAAACGGAGCTATCTAACTGAATGGTTGTCAATGTGTGCATTCAACTGACAGAGTTAAACTCACGTGTGGATTCAGCGGTTTGCCAACCCTTTCTGTGCAGAATCCCAAAACCGGTATTTCCAGCCCAATGCCGGCATACGTACTAAACAGCAGGAAACTTCGTCTAAAACTCAGGAGAAACGTTTCCTTGAAACTGCTCTGCTGTGCGTTCGTTCACCTAAGAGAGTTGAATCTATGTTGAGATTCAGCGAGTCAGAAACACGTTTCTTCTAGGAGCTGCGTTGGGATATTCCCGAGTGAATGGGACCATAGGCTGTACAGAGAAATATCTGCTTCTAAAACCAAAACGGAGCTATCTAACTGAATGGTTGTCAATGTGTGCATTCAACTGACAGAGTTAAACTCACGTGTGGATTCAGCGGATTGCCAACCCTTTCTGTGCAGAATCCCAAAACCGGTATTTCCAGCCCAATGCCGGCACACGTACTAAACAGCAGGAAACTTCGTCTAAAACTCAGGAGAAACGTTTCCTTGAAACTGCTCTGCTGTGCGTTCGTTCACCTAAGAGAGTTGAATCTATGTTGAGATTCAGCGAGTCAGAAACACGTTTCTTCTAGGAGCTGCGTTGGGATATTCCCGAGTGAATGGGACCATAGGCTGTACAGAGAAATATCTGCTTCTAAAACCACAACGGAGCTATCTAAATGAATGGTTGTCA
Source organism: Aotus nancymaae (assembly GCF_030222135.1). Taxonomy (NCBI): domain Eukaryota; kingdom Metazoa; phylum Chordata; class Mammalia; order Primates; family Aotidae; genus Aotus; species Aotus nancymaae. Next base: position 124,205 of record NW_026988514.1, on the reverse strand, counting down.
ATTTGTGCATTCAACTGACAGAGTTAAACTCACGTGTGGATTCAGCGGTTTGCGAACCCTTTCTGTGCAGAATCCCAAAACCGGTATTTCCAGCCCAATGCCGGCATACGTACTAAACAGCAGGAAACTTCGTCTAAAACTCAGGAGAAACGTTTCCTTGAAACTGTTCTGCTGTGCGTTCGTTCACCTAAGAGAGTTGAATCTATGTTGAGATTCAGCGAGTCAGAAACACGTTTCTTCTAGGAGCTGCGTTGGGATATTCCCGAGTGAAGGGGACCATAGGCTGTACAGAGAAATATCTGCTTCTAAAACCAAAACGGAGCTATCTAACTGAATGGTTGTCAATGTGTGCATTCAACTGACAGAGTTAAACTCACTTGTGGATTCAGCGGTTTGCAAACCCTTTCTGTGCAGAATCCCAAAACCGGTATTTCCAGCCCAATGCCGGCATACGTACTAAACAGCAGGAAACTTCGTCTAAAACTCAGGAGAAACATTTCCTTGAAACTGCTCTGCTGTGCGTTCGTTCACCTAAGAGAGTTGAATCTATGTTTAGATTCAGCGAGTCAGAAACACGTTTCTTCTAGGAGCTGCGTTAGGATATTCCCGAGTGAAAGGGACCATAGGCTGTACAGAGAAATATCTGCTTCGAAAGCCACAACGGAGCTATCTAACTGAATGGTGGTCAATGTGTGCATTCAACTGACAGAGTTAAACTCATCTGTGGATTCAGCGGATTGCCAACCCTTTCTGTGCAGAATCCCAAAACCGGTATTTCCAGCCCAATGCCGGCATACGTACTAAACAGCAGGAAACTTCGTCTAAAACTCAGGAGAAACGTTTCCTTGAAACTGCTCTGCTGTGCGTTCGTTCACCTAAGAGAGTTGAATCTATGTTGAGATTCAGCGAGTCAGAAACACGTTTCTTCTAGGAGCTGCGTTGGGATATTCCCGAGTGAATGGGACCATAGGCTGTACAGAGAAATATCTGCTTCTAAAACCAAAACGGAGCTATCTAACTGAATGGTTGTCAATGTGTGCATTCAACAGACAGAGTTAAACTCACGTGTGGATTCAGGGGATTGCCAACCCTTTCTGTGCAGAATCCCAAAACCGGTATTTCCAGCCCAATGCCGGCATACGTACTAAACAGCAGGAAACTTCGTCTGAAACTCAGGAGAAACGTTTCCTTGAAACTGCTCTGCTGTGCGTTCGTTCACCTAAGAGAGTTGAATCTATGTTGAGATTCAGCGAGTCAGAAACACGTTTCTTCTAGGAGCTGCGTTGGGATATTCCCGAGTGAATGGGACCATAGGCTGTACAGAGAAATATCTGCTTCTAAAACCACAACGGAGCTATCTAACTGAATAGTTGTCAATGTGTGCATTCAACTGACAGAGTTAAACTCACGTGTGGATTCAGCGGTTTGGCAACCCTTTCTGTGCAGAATCCCAAAACCGGTATTTCCAGCCCAATGCCGGCATACGTACTAAACAGCAGGAAACTTCGTCTAAAACTCAGGAGAAACGTTTCCTTGAAACTGCTCTGCTGTGCGTTCGTTCACCTAAGAGAGTTGAATCTATGTTGAGATTCAGCGAGTCAGAAACACGTTTCTTCTAGGAGCTGCGTTGGGATATACCCGAGTGAATGGGACCATAGGCTGTACAGAGAAATATCTGCTTCTAAAACCAAAACGGAACTATCTAACTGAATGGTTGTCAATGTGTGCATTCAACTGACAGAGTTAAACTCACGTGTGGATTCAGCGGTTTGCAAACCCTTTCTGTGCAGAATCCCAAAACCGGTATTTCCAGCCCAATGCCGGCATACGTACTAAACAGCAGGAAACTTCGTCTAAAACTCAGGAGAAACGTTTCCTTGAAACTGCTCTGCTGTTCGTTCGTTCACCTAAGAGAGTTGAATCTATGTTTAGATTCAGCGAGTCAGAAACACGTTTCTTCTAGGAGCTGCGTTAGGATATTCCCGAGTGAAAGGAACCATAGGCTGTACAGAGAAATATCTGCTTCTAAAGCCACAACGGAGCTATCTAACTGAATGGTTGTCAATGTGTGCATTCAACTGACAGAGTTAAACTCATGTGTGGATTCAGCGGATTGCCAACCCTTTCTGTGCAGAATCCCAAAACCGGTATTTCCAGCCCAATGCCGGCACACGTACTAAACAGCAGGAAACTTCGTCTAAAACTCAGGAGAAACGTTTCCTTGAAACTGCTCTGCTGTGCGTTCGTTCACCTAAGAGAGTTGAATCTATGTTGAGATTCAGCGAGTCAGAAACACGTTTCTTCTAGGAGCTGCGTTGGGATATTCCCGAGTGAATGGGACCATAGGCTGTACAGAGAAATATCTGCTTCTAAAACCACAACGGAGCTATCTAAATGAATGGTTGTCAATTTGTGCATTCAACTGACAGAGTTAAACTCACGTGTGGATTCAGCGGATTGCCAACCCTTTCTGTGCAGAATCCCAAAACCGGTATTTCCAGCCCAATGCCGGCATACGTACTAAACAGCAGGAAACTTCGTATAAAACTCAGGAGAAACGTTTCCTTAAATCTGCTCTGCTGTGCGTTCGTTCACCTAAGAGAGTTGAATCTATGTTGAGATTCAGCGAGTCAGAAACACGTTTCTTCTAGGAGGGGCGTTGGGATATTCCCGAGTGAATGGGACCATAGGCTGTACAGAGAAATATCTGCTTCTAAAACCAAAACGGAGCTATCTAACTGAATGGTTGTCAATGTGTCCATTCAACTGACAGAGTTAAACTCAAGTGTGGATTCAGCGGATTGCCAACCCTTTCTGTACAGAATCCCAAAACCGGTATTTCCAGCAATATGCCGGCTTACGTACTAAACAGCAGGAAACTTCGTCTAAAACTCAGGAGAAACGTTTCCTTGAAACTGCTCTGCTGTGCGTTCGTTCACCTAAGAGAGTTGAATCTATGTTGAGATTCAGCGAGTCAGAAACACGTTTCTTCTAGGAGCTGTGTTGGGATATTCCCGAGTGAATGGGACCATAGGCTCTACAGAGAAATATCTGCTTCTAAAACCACAAAGGAGCTATCTAACTGAATGGTTGTCCATTTGTGCATTCAACTGACTGAGTTAAACTCACGTGTGGATTCAGCGGTTTGCCAACCCTTTCTGTGCAGAATCCCAAAACCGGTATTTCCAGCCCAATGCCGGCATACGTACTAAACAGCAGTAAACTTCGTCTAAAACTCAGGAGAAACGTTTCCTTGAAACTGTTCTGCTGTGCGTTCGTTCACCTAAGAGAGTTGAATCTATGTTGAGACTCAGCGAGTCAGAAACACGTTTCTTCTAGGAGCTGCGTTGGGATATTCCCGAGTGAAGGGGACCTTAGGATGTACAGAGAAATATCTACTTCTAAAACCAAAACGGAGCTATCTAACTGAATGGTTGTCAATGTGTGCATTCAACTGACAGAGTTAAACTCACGTGTGGATTCAGCGGTTTGCAAACCCTTTCTGTGCAGAATCCCAAAACCGGTATTTCCATCCCAATGCCGGCATACGTACTAAACAGCAGGAAACTTCGTCTAAAACTCAGGATTAACGTTTCCTTGAAACTGCTCTGCTGTGCGTTCGTTCACCTAAGAGAGTTGAATCTATGTTGACATTCAGCGAGTCAGAAACACGTTTCTTCTAGGAGCTGCGTTGGGATATTCCCGAGTGAAGGGGACCATAGGCTGTACAGAGAAATATCTGCTTCTAAAACCAAAACGGAGCTATCTAACTGAATGGTTGTCAATGTGTGCATTCAACTGACAGAGTTAAACTCAAGTGTGGATTCAGCGGATTGCCAACCCTTTCTGTACAGAATCCCAAAACCGGTATTTCCAGCAATATGCCGGCTTACGTACTAAACAGCAGGAAACTTCGTCTAAAACTCAGGAGAAACGTTTCCTTGAAACTGCTCTGCTGTGCGTTCGTTCACCTAAGAGAGTTGAATCTATGTTGAGATTCAGCGAGTCAGAAACACGTTTCTTCTAGGAGCTGCGTTGGGATATTCCCGAGTGAATGGGACCATAGGCTCTACAGAGAAATATCTGCTTCTAAAACCACAAAGGAGCTATCTAACTGAATGGTTGTCAATTTGTGCATTCAACTGACAGAGTTAAACTCACGTGTGGATTCAGCGGTTTGCCAACCCTTTCTGTGCAGAATCCCAAAACCGGTATTTCCAGCCCAATGCCGGCATACGTACTAAACAGCAGTAAACTTCGTCTAAAACTCAGGAGAAACGTTTCCTTGAAACTGTTCTGCTGTGCGTTCGTTCACCTAAGAGAGTTGAATCTATGTTGAGACTCAGCGAGTCAGAAACACGTTTCTTCTAGGAGCTGCGTTGGGATATTCCCGAGTGAAGGGGACCTTAGGATGTACAGAGAAATATCTACTTCTAAAACCAAAACGGAGCTATCTAACTGAATGGTTGTCAATGTGTGCATTCAACTGACAGAGTTAAACTCACGTGTGGATTCAGCGGTTTGCAAACCCTTTCTGTGCAGAATCCCAAAACCGGTATTTCCATCCCAATGCCGGCATACGTACTAAACAGCAGGAAACTTCGTCTAAAACTCAGGAGAAACGTTTCCTTGAAACTGCTCTGCTGTGCGTTCGTTCACCTAAGAGAGTTGAATCTATGTTGACATTCAGCGAGTCAGAAACACGTTTCTTCTAGGAGCTGCGTTGGGATATTCCCGAGTGAAGGGGACCATAGGCTGTACAGAGAAATATCTGCTTCTAAAACCAAAACGGAGCTATCTAACTGAATGGTTGTGAATGTGTGCATTCAACTGACAGAGTTAAATTCACGTGTGGATTCAGCGGATTGCCAACCCTTTCTGTGCAGAATCCCAAAACCGGTATTTCCAGCCCAATGCCGGCATACGTACTAAACAGCAGGAAACTTCGTCTAAAACTCAGGAGAAACGTTTCCTTGAAACTGCTCTACTGTGCGTTCGTTCACCTAAGAGAGTTGAATCTATGTTGAGATTCAGCGAGTCAGAAACACGTTTCTTCTAGGAGCTGCGTTGGGATATTCCCGAGTGAATGGGACCATAGGCTGTACAGAGAAATATCTGCTTCTAAAACCAAAACGGAGCTATCTAACTGAATGGTTGTCAATGTGTGCATTCAACAGACAGAGTTAAACTCACGTGTGGATTCAGGGGATTGCCAACCCTTTCTGTGCAGAATCCCAAAACCGGTATTTCCAGCCCAATGCCGGCATACGTACTAAACAGCAGGAAACTTCGTCTGAAACTCAGGAGAAACGTTTCCTTGAAACTGCTCTGCTGTGCGTTCGTTCACCTAAGAGAGTTGAATCTATGTTGAGATTCAGCGAGTCAGAAACACGTTTCTTCTAGGAGCTGCGTTGGGATATTCCCGAGTGAATGGGACCATAGGCTGTACAGAGAAATATCTGCTTCTAAAACCACAACGGAGCTATCTAACTGAATAGTTGTCAATGTGTGCATTCAACTGACAGAGTTAAACTCACGTGTGGATTCAGCGGTTTGGCAACCCTTTCTGTGCAGAATCCCAAAACCGGTATTTCCAGCCCAATGCCGGCATACGTACTAAACAGCAGGAAACTTCGTCTAAAACTCAGGAGAAACGTTTCCTTGAAACTGCTCTGCTGTGCGTTCGTTCACCTAAGAGAGTTGAATCTATGTTGAGATTCAGCGAGTCAGAAACACGTTTCTTCTAGGAGCTGCGTTGGGATATACCCGAGTGAATGGGACCATAGGCTGTACAGAGAAATATCTGCTTCTAAAACCAAAACGGAACTATCTAACTGAATGGTTGTCAATGTGTGCATTCAACTGACAGAGTTAAACTCACGTGTGGATTCAGCGGTTTGCAAACCCTTTCTGTGCAGAATCCCAAAACCGGTATTTCCAGCCCAATGCGGGCATACGTACTAAACAGCAGGAAACTCCGTCTAAAACTCAGGAGAAACGTTTCCTTGAAACAGCTCTGCTGTTCTTTCGTTCACCTAAGAGAGTTGAATCTATGTTTAGATTCAGCGAGTCAGAAACACGTTTCTTCTAGGAGCTGCGTTAGGATATTCCCGAGTGAAAGGAACCATAGGTTGTACAGAGAAATATCTGCTTCTAAAGCCACAACGGAGCTATCTAACTGAATGGTTGTCAATGTGTGCATTCAACTGACAGAGTTAAACTCATGTGTGGATTCAGCGGATTGCCAACCCTTTCTGTGCAGAATCCCAAAACCGGTATTTCCAGCCCAATGCCGGCATACGTACTAAACAGCAGGAAACTTCGTCTAAAACTCAGGAGAAACGTTTCCTTAAATCTGCTCTGCTGTGCGATCGTTCACCTAAGAGAGTTGAATCTATGTTGAGATTCAGCGAGTCAGAAACACGTTTCTTCTAGGAGCTGCGTTGGGATATTCCCGAGTGAAGGGGACCATAGGCTGTACAGAGAAATATCTGCTTCTAAAACCAAAACGGAGCTATCTAACTGAATGGTTGTCAATGTGTGCATTCAACTGACAGAGTTAAACTCACGTGTGGATTCAGCGGATTGCCAACCATTTCTGTGCAGAATCCCAAAACCGGTATTTCCAGCCCAATGCCGGCATACGTACTAAACAGCAGGAAACTTCGTCTAAAACTCAGGAGAAACGTTTCCTTGAAACTGCTCTGCTGTGCGTTCGTTCACCTAAGAGAGTTGAATCTATGTTGAGATTCAGCGAGTCAGAAACACGTTTCTTCTAGGAGCTGCGTTGGGATATTCCCGAGTGAATGGGACCATAGGCTGTACAGAGAAATATCTGCTTCTAAAACCAAAACGGAGCTATCTAACTGAATGGTTGTCAATGTGTGCATTCAACTGACAGAGTTAAACTCACGTGTGGATTCAGCGGATTGCCAACCCTTTCTGTGCAGAATCCCAAAACCGGTATTTCCAGCCCAATGCCCGCATACGTACTAAACAGCAGGAAACTTCGTCTAAAACTCAGGAGAAACGTTTCCTTGAAACTGCTCTGCTGTGCGTTCGTTCACCTAAGAGAGTTGAATCTATGTTGAGATTCAGCGAGTCAGAAACACGTTTCTTCTAGGAGCTGCGTTGGGATATTCCCGAGTGAATGGGACCATAGGCTGTACAGAGAAATATCTGCTTCTAAAACCAAAACGGAGCTATCTAACTGAATGGTTGTCAATGTGTGCATTCAACTGACAGAGTTAAATTCACGTGTGGATTCAGCGGATTGCCAACCCTTTCTGTGCAGAATCCCAAAACCGGTATTTCCAGCCCAATGCCGGCATACGTACTAAACAGCAGGAAACTTCGTCTAAAACTCAGGAGAAACGTTTCCTTGAAACTGCTCTGCTGTGCGTTCGTTCACCTAAGAGAGATGAATCTATGTTGAGATTCAGCGAGTCAGAAACACGTTTCTTCTAGGAGCTGCGTTGGGATATTCCCGAGTGAATGGGACCATAGGCTGTACAGAGAAATATCTGCTTCTAAAACCACAACGGAGCTATCTAACTGAATAGTTGTCAATGTGTGCATTCAACTGACAGAGTTAAACTCACGTGTGGATTCAGCGGTTTGCAAACCCTTTCTGTGCAGAATCCCAAAACCGGTATTTCCAGCCCAATGCCGGCATACGTACTAAACAGCAGGTAACTTCGTCTAAAACTCAGGAGAAACGTTTCCTTGAAACTGCTCTGCTGTGCGTTCGTTCACCTAAGAGAGTTGAATCTATGTTGAGATTCAGCGAGTCAGAAACACGTTTCTTCTAGGAGATGCGTTGGGATATACCCGAGTGAATGGGACCATAGGCTGTACAGAGAAATATCTGCTTCTAAAACCAAAACGGAACTATCTAACTGAATGGTTGTCAATGTGTGCATTCAACTGACAGAGTTAAACTCACGTGTGGATTCAGCGGTTTGCAAACCCTTTCTGTGCAGAATCCCAAAACCGGTATTTCCAGCCCAATGCCGGCATACGTACTAAACAGCAGGAAACTTCGTCTAAAACTCAGGAGAAACGTTTCCTTGAAACTGCTCTGCTGTGCGTTCGTTCACCTAAGAGAGTTGAATCTATGTTGAGATTCAGCGAGTCAGAAACACGTATCTTCTAGGAGATGCGTTGGGTTATTCCCGAGTGAATGGGACCATAGGCTGTACAGAGAAATATCTGCTTCTAAAACCAAAACGGAGCTATCTAACTGAATGGTTGTCAATGTGTGCATTCAACTGAGAGAGTTAAACACAAGTGTGGATTCAGCGGATTACCCACCCTTTCTGTGCAGAATCCCAAAACCGGTATTTCCAGCCCAATGCCGGCATACGTACTAAACAGCAGGAAACTTCGTCTAAAACTCAGGAGAAACGTTTCCTTGAAACTGCTCTGCTGTGCGTTCGTTCACCTAAGAGAGTTGAATCTATGTTGACATTCAGCGAGTCAGAAACACGTTTCTTCAAGGAGCTGCGTTGGGATATTCCCGAGTGAATGGGACCATAGGCTGTACAGAGAAATATCTGCTTCTAAAACCTCAACGGAGCTATCTAACTGAATGGTTGTCAATGTGTGCATTCAACTGACAGAGTTAAACTCACGTGTGGATTCAGCGGTTTGCAAACCCTTTCTGAGCAGAATCCCAAAACCGGTATTTCCAGCCCAATGCCGGCATACGTACTAAACAGCAGGAAACTTCGTCTAAAACTCAGGAGAAACGTTTCCTTAAATCTGCTCTGCTGTGCGTTCGTTCACCTAAGAGAGTTGAATCTATGTTGAGATTCAGCGAGTCAGAAACACGTTTCTTCTAGGAGCTGCGTTGGGATATTCCCGAGTGAAAGGGACCATAGGCTGTACAGAGAAATATCTGCTTCTAAAACCACAACGGAGCTATCTAACTGAATGGTTGTCAATGTGTGCATTCAACTGACAGAGTTAAACTCACGTGTGGATTCAGCGGATTGCCAACCCTTTCTGTGCAGAATCCCAAAACCGGTATTTCCAGCCCAATGCCGGCATACGTATTAAACAGCAGGAAACTTCGCCTAAAACTCAGGAGAAACGTTTCCTTGAAACTGCTCTGCTGTGCTTTCGTTCACCTAAGAGAGTTGAATCTATGTTGAGATTCAGCGAGTCAGAAACACGTTTCTTCTAGGAGCTGTGTTGGGATATTCCCGAGTGAAGGGGACCTTAGGCTGTACAGAGAAATATCTGCTTCTAAAACCAAAACGGAGCTATCTAACTGAATGGTTGTCAATGTGTGCATTCAACTGACAGAGTTAAACTCACGTGTGGATTCAGCGGATTGCCAACCATTTCTGTGCAGAATACCAAAACCGGTATTTCCAGCCCAATGCCGGCATACGTACTAAACAGCAGGAAACTTCGTCTAAAACTCAGGAGAAACGTTTCCTTGAAACTGCTCTGCTGTGCGCTCGTTCACCTAAGAGAGTTGAATCTATGTTGAGATTCAGCGAGTCAGAAACACGTTTCTTCTAGGAGCTGCGTTGGGATATTCCCGAGTGAATGGGACCATAGGCTGTACAGAGAAATATCTGCTTCTAAAACCAAAACGGAGCTATCTAACTGAATGGTTGTCATTTTGTGCATTCAACTGACAGAGTTAAACTCACGTGTGGATTCAGCGGTTTGCCAACCCTTTCTGTGCAGAATCCCAAAACCGGTATTTCCAGCACAATGCCGGCATACGTACTAAACAGCAGGAAACTTCGTCTAAAACTCAGGAGAAACGTTTCCTTGAAACTGTTCTGCTGTGCGTTCGTTCACCTAAGAGAGTTGAATCTATGTTGAGACTCAGCGAGTCAGAAACACGTTTCTTCTAGGAGCTGCGTTGGGATATTCCCGAGTGAAGGGGACCTTAGGCTGTACAGAGAAATATCTGCTTCTAAAACCAAAACGGAGCTATCTAACTGAATGGTTGTCAATGTGTGCATTCAACTGACAGAGTTAAACTCACGTGTGGATTCCGCGGATTGCCAACCATTTCTGTGCAGAATCCCAAAACCGGTATTTCCAGCCCAATGCCGGCATACGTACTAAACAGCAGGAAACTTCGTCTAAAACTCAGGAGAAACGTTTCCTTGAAACTGCTCTGCTGTGCGTTCGTTCACCTAAGAGAGTTGAATCTATGTTGAGATTCAGCGAGTCAGAAACACGTTTCTTCTAGGAGCTGCGTTGGGATATTCCCGAGTGAATGGGACCATAGGCTGTACAGAGAAATATCTGCTTCTAAAACCACAAAGGAGCTATCTAACTGAATGGTTGTCATTTTGTGCATTCAACTGACAGAGTTAAACTCACGTGTGGATTCAGCGGTTTGCCAACCCTTTCTGTGCAGAATCCCAAAACCGGTATTTCCAGCCCAATGCCGGCATACGTACTAAACAGCAGTAAACTTCGTCTAAAACTCAGGAGAAACGTTTCCTTGAAACTGTTCTGCTGTGCGTTCGTTCACCTAAGAGAGTTGAATCTATGTTGAGACTCAGCGAGTCAGAAACACGTTTCTTCTAGGAGCTGCGTTGGGATATTCCCGAGTGAAGGGGACCTTAGGCTGTACAGAGAAATATCTGCTTCTAAAACCAAAACGGAGCTATCTAACTGAATGGTTGTCAATGTGTGCATTCAACTGACAGAGTTAAACTCACGTGTGGATTCAGCGGTTTGCAAACCCTTTCTGTGCAGAATCCCAAAACCGGTATTTCCATCCCAATGCCGGCATACGTACTAAACAGCAGGAAACTTCGTCTAAAACTCAGGAGAAACGTTTCCTTGAAACTGCTCTGCTGTGCGTTCGTTCACCTAAGAGAGTTGAATCTATGTTGAGATTCAGCGAGTCAGAAACACGTTTCTTCTAGGAGCTGCGTTGGGATATTCCCGAGTGAATGGGACCATAGGCTGTACAGAGAAATATCTGCTTCTAAAACCAAAACGGAGCTATCTAACTGAATAGTTGTCAATGTGTGCATTCAGCAGACAGAGTTAAACTCACGTGTGGATTCAGGGGATTGCCAACCCTTTCTGTGCAGAATCCCAAAACCGGTATTTCCAGCCCAATGCCGGCATACATACTAAACAGCAGGAAACTTCGTCTGAAACTCAGGAGAAACGTTTCCTTGAAACTGCTCTGCTGTGCGTTCGTTCACCTAAGAGAGTTGAATCTATGTTGAGATTCAGCGAGTCAGAAACACGTTTCTTCTAGGAGCTGCGTTGGGATATTACCGAGTGAAAGGGACCGTAGGCTGTCCAGAGAAATATCTGCTTCTAAAACCACAACGGAGCTATCTAACTGAATGGTTGTCAATGTGTGCATTCAACTGACAGAGTTAAACTCACGTGTGAATTCAGCGGATTGCCAACCCTTTCTGTTCAGAATCCCAAAACCGATATTTCCAGCCCAATGCCGGCATACGTACTAAACAGCAGGAAACTTCGCCTAAAACTCAGGAGAAACGTTTCCTAGAAACTGCTGTGCTGTGCGTTCGTTCACCTAAGAGAGTTGAATCTATGTTGAGATTCAGCGAGTCAGAAACACGTTTCTTCTAGGAGCTGCGTTGGGATATTCCCGAGTGAAGAGAACCATAGGCTGTACAGAGAAATATCTCCTTCTAAAACCAAAAGGGAGCTATCTGACTGAATGGTTGTCAATGTGTGCATTCAACTGACAGAGTTAAACTCACGTGTGGATTCAGCGGATTGTCAACCCTTTCTGTGCAGAATCTCAAAACCTTATTTTCCAGCCCAATGCCGGCATACGTACTAAACAGCAGGAAACTTCGTCTAAAACTCAGGAGAAACGTTTCCTTGAAACTGCTCTGCTGTGCGTTCGTTCACCTAAGAGAGTTGAATCTATGTTGAGATTCAGCAAGTCAGAAACACGTTTCTTCTAGGAGCTGCGTTGGGATATTCCCGAGTGAATGGGACCATAGGCTGTACAGAGAAATATCTGCTTCTAAAACCACAACGGAGCTATCTAACTGAATGGTTGTCAATGTGTGCATTCAACTGACAGAGTTAAACTCACGTGTGGATTCAGCGGATTGCCAACCCTTTCTGTGCAGAATCCCAAAACCGGTATTTCCAGTCCAATGCCGGCATACGTACTAAACAGCAGGAAACTTCGTCTAAAACTCAGGAGAAACGTTTCCTTGAAACTGCTCTGCTGTGCGTTCGTTCACCTCAGAGAGTTGGATCTATGTTGAGATTCAGCGAGTCAGAAACACGTTTCTTCTAGGAGCTGCGTTGGGTTATTCCCGAGTGAATGGGACCATAGGCTGTACAGAGAAATATCTGCTTCTAAAACCAAAACGGAGCTATCTAACTGAATGGTTGTCAATGTGTGCATTCAACTGACAGAGTTAAACTCACGTGTGGATTCAGCGGTTTGCCAACCCTTTCTGTGCAGAATCCCAAAACCGGTATTTCCAGCCCAATGCCGGCATACGTACTAAACAGCAGGAAACTTCGTCTAAAACTCAGGAGAAACGATTCCTTGAAACTGCTCTGCTGTGCGTTCGTTCAACTAAGAGAGTTGAATCTATGTTGAGATTCAGCGAGTCAGAAACACGTATCTTCTAGGAGCTGCGTTGGGATATTCCCGAGTGAATGGGACCATAGGCTGTACAGAGAAATATCTGCTTCTAAAACCAAAACGGAGCTATCTAACTGAATGGTTGTCAATGTGTGCATTCAACTGAGAGAGTTAAACACAAGTGTGGATTCAGCGGATTACCCACCCTTTCTATGCAGAATCCCAAAACCGGTATTTCCAGCCCAATGCCGGCATACGTACTAAACAGCAGGAAACTTCGTCTAAAACTCAGGAGAAACGTTTCCTTGAAACTGCTCTGCTGTGCTTTCGTTCACCTAAGAGAGTTGAATCTATGTTGACATTCAGCGAGTCAGAAACACGTTTCTTCAATGAGCTGCGTTGGGATATTCCCGAGTGAATGGGACCATAGACTGTACAGAGAAATATCTGCTTCTAAAACCACAACGGAGCTATCTAACTGAATGGTTGTCAATTTGTGCATTCAACTGACAGAGTTAAACTCACTTGTGGATTCAGGGGTTTGCAAACCCTTTCTGTGCAGAATCCCAACACCGGTATTTCCAGCCCAATGCCGGCATACGTACTAAACAGCAGGAAACTTCGTCTAAAACTCAGGAGAAACGTTTCCTTGAAACTGTTCTGCTGTGCGTTCGTTCACCTAAGAGAGTTGAATCTATGTTGAGATTCAGCGAGTCAGAAACACGTTTCTTCTAGGAGCTGCGTTGGGATATTCCCGAGTGAAGGGGACCATAGGCTGTACAGAGAAATATCTGCTTCTAAAACCAAAACGGAGCTATCTAACTGAATGGTTGTCAATGTGTGCATTCAACTGACAGAGTTAAACTCACGTGTGGATTCAGCGGTTTGCAAACCCTTTCTGTGCAGAATCCCAAAACCGGTATTTCCAGCCCAATGCCGGCATACGTACTGAACAGCAGGAAACTTCGTCTAAAACTCAGGAGAAACTATTCCTTGAAACTGCTCTGCTGTGCGTTCGTTCACCTAAGAGAGTTGAATCTATGTTGAGATTCAGCGAGTCAGAAACACGTTTCTTCTAGGAGCTGCGTTGGGATATTCCCGAGTGAAAGTGACCATAGGCTGTACAGAGAAATATTTGCTTCTAAAGCCACAACGGAGCTATCTAACTGAATGGTTGTCAATGTGTGCATTCAACTGACAGAGTTAAACTCATGTGTGGATTCAGCGGATTGCCAACCCTTTCTGTTCAGAATCCCAAAACCGGTATTTCCAGCCCAATGCCGGCATACGTACTAAACAGCAGGAAACTTCGTCTAAAACTCAGGAGAAACGTTTCCTTGAAACTGCTCTGCTGTGCGTTCGTTCACCTAAGAGAGTTGAATCTATGTTGAGATTCAGCGAGTCAGAAACACGTTTCTTCTAGGAGCTGCGTTGGGATATTCCCGAGTGAAAGGGACCATAGGCTGTACAGAGAAATATCTGCTTCTAAAACCACAACGGAGCTATCTAACTGAATGGTTGTCAATTTGTGCATTCAACTGACAGAGTTAAACTCACGTGTGGATTCAGCGGATTGCCAACCCTTTCTGTGCAGAATCCCAAAACCGGTATTTCCAGCCCAATGTCGGCATACGTACTAAACAGCAGGAAACTTCGCCTAAAACTCAGGAGAAACGTTTCCTTGAAACTGCTGTGCTGTGCGTTCGTTCACCTAAGAGAGTTGAATCTATGTTGAGATTCAGCGAGTCAGAAACACGTTTCTTCTAGGAGCTGCGTTGGGATATTCCCGAGTGAATGGGACCATAGGCTGTACAGAGAAATATCTGCTTCTAAAACCAAAACGGAGCTATCTAACTGAATGGTTGTCAATGTGTGCATTCAACTGACAGAGTTAAACTCACGTGTGGATTCAGCGGATTGCCAACCCTTTCTGTGCAGAATCCCAAATCCGGTATTTCCAGCCCAATGCCGGCATACGTACTAAACAGCAGGAAACTTCGTCTAAAACTCAGGAGAAACGTTTCCTTGAAACTGCTCTGCTGTGCGTTCGTTCACCTAAGAGAGTTGAATCTATGTTGAGATTCAGCGAGTCAGAAACACGTTTCTTCTAGGAGCTGCGTTGGGATATTCCCGAGTGAATGGGACCATAGGCTGTACAGAGAAATATCTGCTTCTAAAACCAAAACGGAGCTTTCTAACTGAATGGTTGTCAATGTGTGCATTCAACTGACAGAATTAAACTCACGTGTGGATTCAGCGGTTTGCAAACCCTTTCTGTGCAGAATCCCAAAACCGGTATTTCCAGCCCAATGCCGGCATACGTACTAAACAGCAGGAAACTTGTCTAAAACTCAGGAGAAACGTTTCCTTGAAACTGCTCTGCTGTGCGTTCGTTCACCTAAGAGAGTTGAATCTATGTTGAGATTCAGCGAGTCAGAAACACGTTTCTTCTAGGAGCTGCGTTGGGATATTCCCGAGTGAAAGGGACCATAGGCTGTACAGAGAAATATCTGCTTCTAAAACCACAACGGAGCTATCTAAGTGAATGGTTGTCAATGTGTGCATTCAACTGACAGAGTTAAACTCACGTGTGGATTCAGCGGATTGCCAACCCTTTCTGTGCAGAATCCCAAAACCGGTATTTCCAGCCCAATGCCGGCATACGTACTAAACAGCAGGAAACTTCGCCTAAAACTCAGGAGAAACGTTTCCTTGAAACTGCTGTGCTGTGCGTTCGTTCACCTAAGAGAGTTGAATCTATGTTGAGATTCAGCGAGTCAGAAACACGTTTCTTCTAGGAGCTGCGTTGGGATATTCCCGAGTGAATGGGACCATAGGCTGTACAGAGAAATATCTGCTTCTAAAACCAAAACGGAGCTATCTAACTGAATGGTTGTCAATGTGTGCATTCAACTGACAGAGTTAAACTCACGTGTGGATTCAGCGGATTGCCAACCCTTTCTGTGCAGAATCCCAAATCCGGTATTTCCAGCCCAATGCCGGCATACGTACTAAACAGCAGGAAACTTCGTCTAAAACTCAGGAGAAACGTTTCCTTGAAACTGTTCTGCTGTGCGTTCGTTCACCTAAGAGAGTTGAATCTATGTTGAGATTCAGCGAGTCAGAAACACGTTTCTTCTAGGAGCTGCGTTGGGATATTCCCGAGTGAATGGGACCATAGGCTGTACAGAGAAATATCTGCTTCTAAAACCAAAACGGAGCTTTCTAACTGAATGGTTGTCAATGTGTGCATTCAACTGACAGAATTAAACTCACGTGTGGATTCAGCGGTTTGCAAACCCTTTCTGTGCAGAATCCCAAAACCGGTATTTCCAGCCCAATGCCGGCATACGTACTAAACAGCAGGAAACTTCGTCTAAAACTCAGGAGATACGTTTCCTTGAAACTGCTCTGCTGTGCGTTCGTTCACCTAAGAGAGTTGAATCTATGTTGAGATTCAGCAAGTCAGAAACACGTTTCTTCTAGGAGCTGCGTTGGGATATTCCCGAGTGAAAGGGACCATAGGCTGTACAGAGAAATATCTGCTTCTAAAGCCACAACGGAGCTATCTAACTGAATGGTTGTCAATGTGTGCATTCAACTGACAGAGTTAAACTCATGTGTGGATTCAGCGGATTGCCAACCCTTTCTGTGCAGAATCCCAAAACCGGTATTTCCAGCCCAATGCCGGCATACGTACTAAACAGCAGGAAACTTGTCTAAAACTCAGGAGAAACGTTTCCTTGAAACTGCTCTGCTGTGCGTTCGTTCACCTAAGAGAGTTGAATCTATGTTGAGATTCAGCGAGTCAGAAACACGTTTCTTCTAGGAGCTGCGTTGGGATATTCCCGAGTGAAAGGGACCATAGGCTGTACAGAGAAATATCTGCTTCTAAAACCACAACGGAGCTATCTAACTGAATGGTTGTCAATGTGTGCATTCAACTGACAGAGTTAAACTCACGTGTGGATTCAGCGGATTGCCAACCCTTTCTGTGCAGAATCCCAAAACCGGTATTTCCAGCCCAATGCCGGCATACGTACTAAACAGCAGGAAACTTCGCCTAAAATTCAGGAGAAACGTTTCCTTGAATCTGCTGTGCTGTGCGTTCGTTCACCTAAGAGAGATGAATCTATGTTCAGATTCAGCGAGTCAGAAACACGTTTCTTCTAGGAGCTGCGTTGGGATATTCCCGAGTGAAGGGGACCATAGGCTGTACAGAGAAATATCTGCTTCTAAAACCAAAACGGAGCTATCTGACTGAATGGTTGTCAATGTGTGCATTCAACTGACAGAGTTAAACTCAGGTGTGGATTCAGCGGATTGCCAACCCTTTCTGTGCAGAATCCCAAACCGGTATTTCCAGCCCAATGCCGGCATACGTACTAAACAGCAGGAAACTTCGTCTAAAACTCAGGAGAAACGTTTCCTTGAAACTGCTCTGCTGTGCGTTCGTTCACCTAAGAGAGTTGAATCTATGTTGAGATTCAGCGAGTCAGAAACACGTTTCTTCTAGGAGCTGCGTTTGGATATTCCCGAGTGAATGGGACCATAGGCTGTACAGAGAAATATCTGCTTCTAAAAACAAAACGGAGCTATATAACTGAGTGGTTGTAAATGTGCGCATTCAACTGAGAGATTTAAACTCACGTGTGGATTCAGCGGTTTGCCAACCCTTTCTGTGCAGAATCCCAAAACCGGTATTTCCAGCCCAATGCCGGCATACGTACTAAACAGCAGGAAACTTCGCCTAAAACTCAGGAGAAACGTTTCCTTGAAACTGCTCTGCTGTGCGTTCGTTCACCTAAGAGAGTTGAATCTATGTTGAGATTCAGCAAGTCAGAAACACGTTTCTTCTAGGAGCTGCGTTGGGATATTCACGAGTGATTGGGACCATAGGCTGTACAGAGAAATATCTGCTTCTAAAACCAAAACGGAGCTATCTAACTGAATGGTTGTCAATGTGTGCATTCAACTGACAGAGTTAAACTCACGTGTGGATTCAGCGGATTGCCAACCCTTTCTGTGCAGAATCCCAAAACCGGTATTTCCAGCCCAATGCCGGCATACGTACTAAACAGCAGGAAACTTCGTCTAAAACTCAGGAGAAACGTTTCCTTGAAACTGCTCTGCTGTGCGTTCGTTCACCTAAGAGAGTTGAATCTATGTTGACATTAAGCGAGTCAGAAACACGTTTCTTCAAGGAGCTGCGTTGGGATATTCCCGAGTGAATGGGACCATAGGCTGTACAGAGAAATACCTGCTTCTAAAACCAAAACGGAGCTATCTAACTGAATGGTTGTCAATGTGTGTATTCAACTGACAGAGGTAAAGTCACTTGTGGATTCAGCAGTTTGCCAACCCTTTCTGTGCAGAATCCCAAAACCGGTATTTCCAGCCCAATGCCGGCATACGTACTAAACAGCAGGAAACTTCGTCTAAAACTCAGGAGAAACGTTTCCTTGAAACTGCTCTGCTGTGCGTTCGTTCACCTAAGAGAGTTGAATCTATGTTGAGATTCAGCGAGTCAGAAACACGTTTCTTCTAGGAGCTGCGTTGGGATATTCCCGAGTGAAGGGAACCATAGGCTGTACAGAGAAATATCTGCTTCTAAAACCAAAACGGAGCTATCTAACTGAATGGTTGTCAATGTGTGCATTCAACTGACAGAGTTAAACTCACGTGTGGATTCAGCGGATTGCCAACCCTTTCTGTGCAGAATCCCAAAACCAGTATTTCCAGCCCAATGCCGTCATACGTACTAAACAGCAGGAAACTTCGTCTAAAACTCAGGAGAAACGTTTCCTTGAAACTGCTCTGCTGTGCGTTCGTTCACCTAAGAGAGTTGGATCTATGTTGAGATTCAGCGAGTCAGAAACACGTTTCTTCTAGGAGCTGCGTTGGGATATTCCCGAGTGAATGGGACCATAGGCTGTACAGAGAAATATCTGCTTCTAAAACCAAAACGGAGCTATCTAACTGAATGGTTGTCAATGTGTGCATTCAACCGACAGAGTTAAACTCACGTGTGGATTCAGCGGTTTGCCAACCCTTTCTGTGCAGAATCCCAAAACCGGTATTTCCAGCCCAATGCCTGCATACGTACTAAACAGCAGGAAACTTCGTCTAAAACTCAGGAGAAACGTTTCCTTGAAACTGCTCTGCTGTGCGTTCGTTCACCTAAGAGAGTTGAATCTATGTTGAGATTCAGAGAGTCATAAACACGTTTCTTCTAGGAGCTACGTTGGGATATTCCCGAGTGAATGGGACCATAGGCTGTACAGAGAAATATCTGCTTCTAAAACCAAAACGGAGCTATCTGACTGAATGGTTGTCAATGTGTGCATTCAACTGACAGAGTTAAACTCACGTGTGGATTCAGCGGATTGCCAACCCTTTCTGTGCAGAATCCCAAACCGGTATTTCCAGCCCAATGCCGGCATACGTACTAAACAGCAGGAAACTTCGTCTAAAACTCAGGAGAAACGTTTCCTTGAAACTGCTCTGCTGTGCGTTCGTTCACCTAAGAGAGTTGAATCTATGTTGAGATTCAGCGAGTCAGAAACACGTTTCTTCTAGGAGCTGAGTTTGGATATTCCCGAGTGAATGGGACCATAGGCTGTACAGAGAAATATCTGCTTCTAAAAACAAAACGGAGCTATATAACTGAGTGGTTGTAAATGTGCGCATTCAACTGAGAGATTTAAACTCACGTGTGGATTCAGCGGTTTGCCAACCCTTTCTGTGCAGAATCCCAAAACCGGTATTTCCAGCCCAATGCCGGCATACGTACTAAACAGCAGGAAACTTCGCCTAAAAATCAGGAGAAACGTTTCCTTGAAACTGCTCTGCTGTGCGTTCGTTCACCTAAGAGAGTTGAATCTATGTTGAGATTCAGCAAGTCAGAAACACGTTTCTTCTAGGAGCTGCGTTGGGATATTCACGAGTGATTGGGACCATAGGCTGTACAGAGAAATATCTGCTTCTAAAACCAAAACGGAGCTATCTAACTGAATGGTTGTCAATGTGTGCATTCAACTGACAGAGTTAAACTCACGTGTGGATTCAGCGGATTGCCAACCCTTTCTGTGCAGAATCCCAAAACCGGTATTTCCAGCCCAATGCCGGCATACGTACTAAACAGCAGGAAACTTCGTCTAAAACTCAGGAGAAACGTTTCCTTGAAACTGCTCTGCTGTGCGTTCGTTCACCTAAGAGAGTTGAATCTATGTTGACATTAAGCGAGTCAGAATCACGTTTCTTCTAGGAGCTGCGTTGGGATATTCCCGAGTGAATGGGACCATAGGCTGTACAGAGAAATACCTGCTTCTAAAACCAAAACGGAGCTATCTAACTGAATGGTTGTCAATGTGTGTATTCAACTGACAGAGGTAAAGTCACTTGTGGATTCAGCGGTTTGCCAACCCTTTCTGTGCAGAATCCCAAAACCGGTATTTCCAGCCCAATGCCGGCATACGTACTAAACAGCAGGAAACTTCGTCTAAAACTCAGGAGAAACGTTTCCTTGAAACTGCTCTGCTGTGCGTTCGTTCACCTAAGAGAGTTGAATCTATGTTGAGATTCAGCGAGTCAGAAACACGTTTCTTCTAGGAGCTGCGTTGGGATATTCCCGAGTGAAGGGAACCATATACTGTACAGAGAAATATCTGCTTCTAAAGCCAAAACGGAGCTATCTAACTGAATGGTTGTCAATGTGTGCATTCAACTGACAGAGTTAAACTCACGTGTGGATTCAGCGGATTGCCAACCCTTTCTGTGCAGAATCCCAAAACCAGTATTTCCAGCCCAATGCCGGCATACGTACTAAACAGCAGGAAACTTCGTCTAAAACTCAGGAGAAACGTTTCCTTGAAACTGCTCTGCTGTGCGTTCGTTCACCTAAGAGAGTTGGATCTATGTTGAGATTCAGCGAGTCAGAAACACGTTTCTTCTAGGAGCTGCGTTGGGATATTCCCGAGTGAATGGGACCATAGACTGTACAGAGAAATATCTGCTTCTAAAACCAAAACGGAGCTATCTAACTGAATGGTTGTCAATGTGTGCATTCAACCGACAGAGTTAAACTCACGTGTGGATTCAGCGGTTTGCCAACCCTTTCTGTGCAGAATCCCAAAACCGGTATTTCCAGCCCAATGCCTGCATACGTACTAAACAGCAGGAAACTTCGTCTAAAACTCAGGAGAAACGTTTCCTTGAAACTGCTCTGCTGTGCGTTGGTTCACCTAAGAGAGTTGAATCTATGTTGAGATTCAGAGAGTCATAAACACGTTTCTTCTAGGAGCTACGTTGGGATATTCCCGAGTGAATGGGACCATAGGCTGTACAGAGAAATATCTGCTTCTAAAACCAAAACGGAGCTATCTAACTGAATGGTTGTCAATTTGTGCATTCAACTGACAGAGTTAAACTCACGTGTGGATTCAGCGGTTTGCAAACACTTTCTGTGCAGAATCCCAAAACCGGTATTTCCAGCCCATTGCCGGCATACGTACTAAAGAGCAGGAAACTTCGTCTAAAACTCAGGAGAAACGTTTCCTTGAAACTGCTCTGCTGTGCTTTCGTTCACCTAAGAGAGTTGAATCTATGTTGAGATTCAGCGAGTCAGAAACACGTTTCTTCTAGGAGCTGCGTTGGGATATTCCCGAGTGAAAGGGACCATAGGCTGTACAGAGAAATATCTGCTTCTAAAACCAAAATGGAGCTATCTAACTGAATGGTTGTCAATGTGTGCATTCAACTGACAGAGTTAAACTCACGTGTGGATTCAGCGGATTGCCAACCCTTTCTGTGCAGAATCCCAAAACCGGTATTTCCAGCCCAATGCCGGCATATGTACTAAACAGCAGGAAACTTCGTCTAAAACTCAGGAGAAACGTTTCCTTGAAACGGCTCTGCTGTGCGTTCGTTCACCTAAGAGAGTTGAATCTATGTTGAGATTCAGCGAGTCAGAAACACGTTTCTTCTAGGAGCTGCGTTTGGATATTACCGAGTGAATGGGACCATAGGCTGTACAGAGAAATATCTGCTTCTAAAACCAAAACGGAGCTATCTAACTGAATGATTGTCAATGTGTGCATTCAACTGACAGAGTTAAACTCACGTGTGGATTCAGCGGATTGCCAACCCTTTCTGTGCAGAATCCCAAAACCGGTATTTCCAGCCCAATGCCGGCATACATACTAAACAGCAGGAAACTTCGTCTAAAACTCAGGAGAAACGTTTCCTTGAAACTGCTCTGCTGTGCATTCGTTCACCTAAGAGAGTTGAATCTATGTTGAGATTCAGCGAGTCAGAAACACGTTCCTTCTAGGAGCTGCGTTGGGATATTCCCGAGTGAAAGGGACCATAGGCTGTACAGAGAAATATCTGCTTCTAAAACCACAACGGAGCTATCTAACTGAATGGTTGTCAATGTGTGCTTTCAACTGACAGAGTTAAACTCACGTGTGGATTCAGCGGATTGCCAACCCTTTCTGTGCAGAATCCCAAAACCGGTATTTCCAGCCCAATGCCGGCATACGTACTAAACAGCAGGAAACTTCGCCTAAAACTCAGGAGAAACGTTTCCTTGAAACTGCTCTGCTGTGCGTTCGTTCACCTAAGAGAGTTGAATCTATGTTGAGATTCAGCGAGTCAGAAACACGTTTCTTCTAGGAGCTGCGTTGGGATATTCCCAAGTGAAGGGGACCATAGGCTGTACAGAGAAATATCTGCTTCTAAAACCAAAACGGAGCTATCTAACTGAATGGTTGTCAATGTGTGCATTCAACTGACAGAGTTAAACTCACGTGTGGATTCAGCGGATTGCCAACCCTTTCTGTGCAGAATCCCAAAACCGGTATTTCCAGCCCAGTGCCGGCATACGTACTAAACAGCAGGAAACTTCGTCTAAAACTCAGGAGAAACGTTTCCTTGAAACTGCTCTGCTGTGCGTTCGTTCACCTAAGAGAGTTGAATCTATGTTGAGATTCAGCGAGTCAGAAACACGTTTCTTCTAGGAGCTGCGTTGGGATATTCCCGAGTGAATGGGACCATAGGCTGTACAGAGAAATATCTGCTTCTAAAACCACAACGGAGCTATCCAGCTGAATGGTTGTCAATTTGTGCATTCAACTGACAGAGTTAAACTCACGTGTGGATTCAGCGGTTTGCCAACCCTTTCTGTGCAGAATCCCAAAACCGGTATTTCCAGCCCAATGAGGGCATACGTACTAAACAGCAGTAAACTTCGTCTAAAACTCAGGAGAAACGTTTCCTTGAAACTGTTCTGCTGTGCGTTCGTTCACCTAAGAGAGTTGAATGTATGTTGAGATTCAGCGAGTCAGAAACACGTTTCTTCTAGGAGCTGCGTTGGGATATTCCCGAGTGAAGGGGACCATAGTCTGTACAGAGAAATATCTGCTTCTAGAACCAAAACGGAGCTATCTAACTGAATGGTTGTCAATGTGTGCATTCAACTGACAGATTTAAACTCACGTGTGGATTCAGCGGTTTGCAAACCCTTTCTGTGCAGAATCCCAAAACCGGAATTTCCAGCCCAATGCCGGCATACGTACTAAAGAGCAGGAAACTTCGTCTAAAACTCAGGAGAAACGTTTCCTTGAAACTGCTCTGCTGTGCGTTCGTTCACCTAAGAGAGTTGAGTCTATGTTGACATTCAGCGAGTCAGAAACACGTTTCTTCTAGGAGCTGCGCTGGGATATTCCCGAGTGAAAGGGACCATAGGCTGTACAGAGAAATATCTGCTTCTAAGGCAACAACGGAGCTATCTAACTGAATGGTTGTCAATGTGTGCATTCAACTGACAGAGTTAAACTCACGTGTGGATGCAGGGGATTGCCAACCCTTTCTGTGCAGAATCCCAAAACCGGTATTTCCAGCCCAATGCCGGCATACGTACTAAACAGCAGGAAACTTCGTCTAAAACTCAGGAGAAACGTTTCCTTGAAACTGCTCTGCTGTGCGTTCGTTCAACTAAGAGAGTTGAATCTATGTTGAGATTCAGCTAGTCAGAAACACGTTTCTTCTAGGAGCTGCGTTGGGATATTCCCGAGTGAAAGGGACCATAGGCTGTACAGAGAAATATCTGCTTCTAAAACCAAAACGGAGCTATCTAACTGAATGGTTGTCAATGTGTGCATTCAACTGACAGAGTTAAACTCATGTGTGGATTCAGCGGATTGCCAACCCTTTCTGTGCAGAATCCCAAAACCGGTATTTCCAGCCCAATGCCGGCATACGTACTAAACAGCAGGAAACTTCGTCTAAAACTCAGGAGAAACGTTTCCTTGAAACTGCTCTGCTGTGCGTTCGTTCACCTAAGAGAGTTGAATCTATGTTGAGATTCAGCGAGTCAGAAACACGTTTCTTCTAGGAGCTGCGTTGGGATATTCCCGAGTGAAAGGGACCATAGGCTGTACAGAGAAATATCTGCTTCTAAAACCACAACGGAGCTATCTAACTGAATGGTTGTCAATGTGTGCATTCAACTGACAGAGTTAAACTCACGTGTGGATTCAGCGGATTGCCAACCCTTTCTGTGCAGAATCCCAAAACCGGTATTTCCAGCCCAATGCCGGCATACGTACTAAACAGCAGGAAACTTCGCCTAAAACTCAGGAGAAACGTTTCCTTGAAACTGCTGTGCTGTGCGTTCGTTCACCTAAGAGAGTTGAATCTATGTTGAGATTCAGCGAGTCAGAAACACGTTTCTTCTAGGAGCTGCGTTGGGATATTCCCGAGTGAAGGGGACCATAGGCTGTACAGAGAAATATCTGCTTCTAAAACCAAAACGGAGCTATCTGACTGAATGGTTGTCAATGTGTGCATTCAACTGACAGAGTTAAACTCACGTGTGGATTCAGCGGATTGCCACCCCTTTCTGTGCAGAATCCCAAACCGGTATTTCCAGCCCAATGCCGGCATACGTACTAAACAGCAGGAAACTTCGTCTAAAACTCAGGAGAAACGTTTCCTTGAAACTGCTCTGCTGTGCGTTCGTTCAACTAAGAGAGTTGAATCTATGTTGAGATTCAGCGAGTCAGAAACACGTTTCTTCTAGGAGCTGCGTTTGGATATTCCCTAGTGAATGGGACCATAGGCTGTACAGAGAAATATCTCCTTCTAAAACCAAAACGGAGCTATATAACTGAATGGTTGTAAATGTGCGCATTCAACTGACAGAGTTAAACTCACGTGTGGATTCAGCGGTTTGCCAACCCTTTCTGTGCAGAATCCCAAAACCGGTATTTCCAGCAAAATGCCGGCATACGTACTAAACAGCAGGAAACTTCGCCTAAAACTCAGGAGAAACATTTCCTTGAAACTGCTCTGCTGTGCGTTCGTTCACCTAAGAGAGTTGAATCTATGTTGAGATTCAGCAAGTCAGAAACATGTTTCTTCTAGGAGCTGCGTTGGGATATTCCCGAGTGAATGGGACTATAGGCTGTACAGAGAAATATCTGCTTCTAAAGCCACAACGGAGCTATCTAACTGAATGGTTGTCAATATGTGCATTCAACGGACAGAGTTAAACTCACGTGTGTATTCAGCGGATTGCCAACCCTTTCTGTGCAGAATCCCAAAACCGGTATTTCCAGCCCAATGCCGGCATACGTACTAAACAGCAGGAAACTTCGTCTAAAACTCAGGAGAAACGTTTCCTTGAAACTGCTCTGCTGTGCGTTCGTTCAACTAAGAGAGTTGAATCTATGTTGAGATTCAGCGAGTCAGAAACACGTTTCTTCTAGGAGCTGCGTTGGGATATTCCCGAGTGAATGGGACCATAGGCTGTACAGAGAAATATCTGCTTCTAAAACCAAAACGGAGCTATCTAACTGAATGGTTGTCAATGTGTGCATTCAACTGACAGAGTTAAACTCACGTGTGGATTCAGCGGTTTGCAAACCCTTTCTGTGCAGAATCCCAAAACCGGTATTTCCAGCCCAATGCCGGCATACGTACTAAACAGCAGGAAACTTCGTCTAAAACTCAGGAGAAACGTTTCCTTGAAACTGCTCTGCTGTGCGTTCGTTCACCTAAGAGAGTTGAATCTATGTTGAGATTCAGCGAGTGAGAAACACGTTTCTTCTAGGAGCTGCGTTGGGATATTCCCGAGTGAAAGGGACCATAGGCTGTACAGAGAAATATCTGCTTCTAAAGCCACAACGGAGCTATCTAACTGAATGGTTGTCAATGTGTGCATTCAACTGACAGAGTTAAACTCATGTGTGGATTCAGCGGATTGCCAACCCTTTCTGTGCAGAATCCCAAAACCGGTATTTCCAGCCCAATGCCGGCATACGTACTAAACAGCAGGAAACTTCGTCTAAAACTCAGGAGAAACGTTTCCTTGAAACTGCTCTGCTGTGCGTTCGTTCACCTAAGAGAGTTGAATCTATGTTGAGATTCAGCGAGTCAGAAACACGTTTCTTCTAGGAGCTGCGTTGGGATATTCCCGAGTGAAAGGGACCATAGGCTGTACAGAGAAATATCTGCTTCTAAAACCACAACGGAGCTATCTAACTGAATGGTTGTCAATGTGTGCATTCAACTGACAGAGTTAAACTCACGTGTGGATTCAGCGGATTGCCAACCCTTTCTGTGCAGAATCCCAAAACCGGTATTTCCAGCCCAATGCCGGCATACATACTAAACAGCAGGAAACTTCGCCTAAAACTCAGGAGAAACGTTTCCTTGAAACTGCTGTGCTGTGCGTTCGTTCACCTAAGAGAGATGAATCTATGTTCAGATTCACCGAGTCAGAAACACGTTTCTTCTAGGAGCTGCGTTGGGATATTCCCGAGTGAAGGGAACCATAGGCTGTACAGAGAAATATCTGCTTCTAAAACCAAAACGGAGCTATCTGACTGAATGGTTGTCAATGTGTGCATTCAAATGACAGAGTTAAACTCACGTGTGGATTCAGCGAATTGCCAACCCTTTCTGTGCAGAATCCCAAACCGGTATTTCCAGCCCAATGCCGGCATACGTACTAAACAGCAGGAAACTTCGTCTAAAACTCAGGAGAAACGTTTCCTTGAAACTGCTCTGCTGTGCGTTCGTTCACCTAAGAGAGTTGAATCTATGTTGAGATTCAGCGAGTCAGAAACACGTTTCTTCTAGGAGCTGCGTTTGGATATTCCCGAGTGAATGGGACCATAGGCTGTACAGAGAAATATCTGCTTCTAAAAACAAAACGGAGCTATATAACTGAATGGTTGTCAATGTGTGCATTCAACTGACAGAGTTAAACTCACGTGTGGATTCAGCGGGTTGCAAACCCTTTCTGTGCAGAATCCCAAAACCGGTATTTCCAGCCCAATGCCGGCATACGTACTAAACAGCAGGAAACTTCGTCTAAAACTCAGGAGAAACGTTTCCTTGAAACTGCTCTGCTGTGCGTTCGTTCACCTAAGAGAGTTGAATCTATGTTGAGATTCAGCGAGTCAGAAACACGTTTCTTCTAGGAGCTGCGTTGGGATATTCCCGAGTGAAAGGGACCATAGGCTGTACAGAGAAATATCTGCTTCTAAAGCCACAACGGAGCTATCTAACTGAATGGTTGTCAATGTGTGCATTCAACTGACAGAGTTAAACTCATGTGTGGACTCAGCGGATTGCCAACCCTTTCTGTGCAGAATCCCAAAACCGGTATTTCCAGCCCAATGCCGGCATACGTACTAAACAGCAGGAAACTTCGTCTAAAACTCAGGAGAAACGTTTCCTTGAAACTGCTCTGCTGTGCGTTCGTTCACCTAAGAGAGTTGAATCTATGTTGAGATTCAGCGAGTCAGAAACACGTTTCTTCTAGGAGCTGCGTTGGGATATTCCCGAGTGAAAGGGACCATAGGCTGTACAGAGAAATATCTGCTTCTAAAACCACAACGGAGCTATCTAACTGAATGGTTGTCAATGTGTGCATTCAACTGACAGAGTTAAACTCACGTGTGGATTCAGCGGATTGCCAACCCTTTCTGTGCAGAATCCCAAAACCGGTATTTCCAGCCCAATGCCGGCATACATACTAAACAGCAGGAAACTTCGTCTAAAACTCAGGAGAAACGTTTCCTTGAAACTGCTGTGCTGTGCGTTCGTTCACCTAAGAGAGATGAATCTATGTTCAGATTCACCGAGTCAGAAACACGTTTCTTCTAGGAGCTGCGTTGGGATATTCCCGAGTGAAGGGGACCATAGGCTGTACAGAGAAATATCTGCTTCTAAAACCAAAACGGAGCTATCTGACTGAATGGTTGTCAATGTGTGCATTCAACTGACAGAGTTAAACTCACGTGTGGATTCAGCGGATTGCCAACCCTTTCTGTGCAGAATCCCAAACCGGTATTTCCAGCCCAATGCCGGCATACGTACTAAACAGCAGGAAACTTCGTCTAAAACTCAGGAGAAACGTTTCCTTGAAACTGCTCTGCTGTGCGTTCGTTCACCTAAGAGAGTTGAATCTATGTTGAGATTCAGCGAGTCAGAAACACGTTTCTTCTAGGAGCTGCGTTTGGATATTCCCGAGTGAATGGGACCATAGGCTGTACAGAGAAATATCTGCTTCTAAAAACAAAACGGAGCTATATAACTGAGTGGTTGTAAATGTGCGCATTCAACTGAGAGATTTAAACTCACGTGTGGATTCAGCGGTTTGCCAACCCTTTCTGTGCAGAATCCCAAAACCGGTCTTTCCAGCCCAATGCCGGCATACGTACTAAACAGCAGGAAACTTCGTCTAAAACTCAGGAGAAACGTTTCCTTGAAACTGCTCTGCTGTGCGTTCGTTCACCTAAGAGAGTTGAATCTATGTTGACATTAAGCGAGTCAGAATCACGTTTCTTCTAGGAGCTGCGTTGGGATATTCCCGAGTGAATGGGACCATAGGCTGTACAGAGAAATACCTGCTTCTAAAACCAAAACGGAGCTATCTAACTGAATGGTTGTCAATGTGTGTATTCAACTGACAGAGGTAAAGTCACTTGTGGATTCAGCGGTTTGCCAACCCTTTCTGTGCAGAATCCCAAAACCGGTATTTCCAGCCCAATGCCGGCATACGTACTAAACAGCAGGAAACTTCGTCTAAAACTCAGGAGAAACGTTTCCTTGAAACTGCTCTGCTGTGCGTTCGTTCACCTAAGAGAGTTGAATGTATGTTGAGATTCAGCGAGTCAGAAACACGTTTCTTCTAGGAGCTGCGTTGGGATATTCCCGAGTGAAGGGGACCATAGTCTGTACAGAGAAATATCTGCTTCTAGAACCAAAACGGAGCTATCTAACTGAATGGTTGTCAATGTGTGCATTCAACTGACAGATTTAAACTCACGTGTGGATTCAGCGGTTTGCAAACCCTTTCTGTGCAGAATCCCAAAACCGGAATTTCCAGCCCAATGCCGGCATACGTACTAAAGAGCAGGAAACTTCGTCTAAAACTCAGGAGAAACGTTTCCTTGAAACTGCTCTGCTGTGCGTTCGTTCACCTAAGAGAGTTGAATCTATGTTGACATTCAGCGAGTCAGAAACACGTTTCTTCTAGGAGCTGCGCTGGGATATTCCCGAGTGAAAGGGACCATAGGCTGTACAGAGAAATATCTGCTTCTAAGGCAACAACGGAGCTATCTAACTGAATGGTTGTCAATGTGTGCATTCAACTGACAGAGTTAAACTCACGTGTGGATGCAGGGGATTGCCAACCCTTTCTGTGCAGAATCCCAAAACCGGTATTTCCAGCCCAATGCCGGCATACGTACTAAACAGCAGGAAACTTCGTCTAAAACTCAGGAGAAACGTTTCCTTGAAACTGCTCTGCTGTGCGTTCGTTCAACTAAGAGAGTTGAATCTATGTTGAGATTCAGCTAGTCAGAAACACGTTTCTTCTAGGAGCTGCGTTGGGATATTCCCGAGTGAAAGGGACCATAGGCTGTACAGAGAAATATCTGCTTCTAAAACCAAAACGGAGCTATCTAACTGAATGGTTGTCAATGTGTGCATTCAACTGACAGAGTTAAACTCATGTGTGGATTCAGCGGATTGCCAACCCTTTCTGTGCAGAATCCCAAAACCGGTATTTCCAGCCCAATGCCGGCATACGTACTAAACAGCAGGAAACTTCGTCTAAAACTCAGGAGAAACGTTTCCTTGAAACTGCTCTGCTGTGCGTTCGTTCACCTAAGAGAGTTGAATCTATGTTGAGATTCAGCGAGTCAGAAACACGTTTCTTCTAGGAGCTGCGTTGGGATATTCCCGAGTGAAAGGGACCATAGGCTGTACAGAGAAATATCTGCTTCTAAAACCACAACGGAGCTATCTAACTGAATGGTTGTCAATGTGTGCATTCAACTGACAGAGTTAAACTCACGTGTGGATTCAGCGGATTGCCAACCCTTTCTGTGCAGAATCCCAAAACCGGTATTTCCAGCCCAATGCCGGCATACGTACTAAACAGCAGGAAACTTCGCCTAAAACTCAGGAGAAACGTTTCCTTGAAACTGCTGTGCTGTGCGTTCGTTCACCTAAGAGAGTTGAATCTATGTTGAGATTCAGCGAGTCAGAAACACGTTTCTTCTAGGAGCTGCGTTGGGATATTCCCGAGTGAAGGGGACCATAGGCTGTACAGAGAAATATCTGCTTCTAAAACCAAAACGGAGCTATCTGACTGAATGGTTGTCAATGTGTGCATTCAACTGACAGAGTTAAACTCACGTGTGGATTCAGCGGATTGCCACCCCTTTCTGTGCAGAATCCCAAACCGGTATTTCCAGCCCAATGCCGGCATACGTACTAAACAGCAGGAAACTTCGTCTAAAACTCAGGAGAAACGTTTCCTTGAAACTGCTCTGCTGTGCGTTCGTTCAACTAAGAGAGTTGAATCTATGTTGAGATTCAGCGAGTCAGAAACACGTTTCTTCTAGGAGCTGCGTTTGGATATTCCCTAGTGAATGGGACCATAGGCTGTACAGAGAAATATCTCCTTCTAAAACCAAAACGGAGCTATATAACTGAATGGTTGTAAATGTGCGCATTCAACTGACAGAGTTAAACTCACGTGTGGATTCAGCGGTTTGCCAACCCTTTCTGTGCAGAATCCCAAAACCGGTATTTCCAGCAAAATGCCGGCATACGTACTAAACAGCAGGAAACTTCGCCTAAAACTCAGGAGAAACATTTCCTTGAAACTGCTCTGCTGTGCGTTCGTTCACCTAAGAGAGTTGAATCTATGTTGAGATTCAGCAAGTCAGAAACATGTTTCTTCTAGGAGCTGCGTTGGGATATTCCCGAGTGAATGGGACTATAGGCTGTACAGAGAAATATCTGCTTCTAAAGCCACAACGGAGCTATCTAACTGAATGGTTGTCAATATGTGCATTCAACGGACAGAGTTAAACTCACGTGTGTATTCAGCGGATTGCCAACCCTTTCTGTGCAGAATCCCAAAACCGGTATTTCCAGCCCAATGCCGGCATACGTACTAAACAGCAGGAAACTTCGTCTAAAACTCAGGAGAAACGTTTCCTTGAAACTGCTCTGCTGTGCGCTCGTTCAACTAAGAGAGTTGAATCTATGTTGAGATTCAGCGAGTCAGAAACACGTTTCTTCTAGGAGCTGCGTTTGGATATTCCCGAGTGAATGGGACCATAGGCTGTACAGAGAAATATCTGCTTCTAAAACCAAAACGGAGCTATCTAACTGAATGGTTGTCAATGTGTGCATTCAACTGACAGAGTTAAACTCACGTGTGTATTCAGCGGTTTGCAAACCCTTTCTGTGCAGAATCCCAAAACCGGTATTTCCAGCCCAATGCCGGCATACGTACTAAACAGCAGGAAACTTCGTCTAAAACTCAGGAGAAACGTTTCCTTGAAACTGCTCTGCTGTGCGTTCGTTCACCTAAGAGAGTTGAATCTATGTTGAGATTCAGCGAGTGAGAAACACGTTTCTTCTAGGAGCTGCGTTGGGATATTCCCGAGTGAAAGGGACCATAGGCTGTACAGAGAAATATCTGCTTCTAAAGCCACAACGGAGCTATCTAACTGAATGGTTGTCAATGTGTGCATTCAACTGACAGAGTTAAACTCATGTGTGGATTCAGCGGATTGCCAACCCTTTCTGTGCAGAATCCCAAAACCGGTATTTCCAGCCCAATGCCGGCATACGTACTAAACAGCAGGAAACTTCGTCTAAAACTCAGGAGAAACGTTTCCTTGAAACTGCTCTGCTGTGCGTTCGTTCACCTAAGAGAGTTGAATCTATGTTGAGATTCAGCGAGTCAGAAACACGTTTCTTCTAGGAGCTGCGTTGGGATATTCCCGAGTGAAAGGGACCATAGGCTGTACAGAGAAATATCTGCTTCTAAAACCACAACGGAGCTATCTAACTGAATGGTTGTCAATGTGTGCATTCAACTGACAGAGTTAAACTCACGTGTGGATTCAGCGGATTGCCAACCCTTTCTGTGCAGAATCCCAAAACCGGTATTTCCAGCCCAATGCCGGCATACATACTAAACAGCAGGAAACTTCGCCTAAAACTCAGGAGAAACGTTTCCTTGAAACTGCTGTGCTGTGCGTTCGTTCACCTAAGAGAGATGAATCTATGTTCAGATTCACCGAGTCAGAAACACGTTTCTTCTAGGAGCTCCGTTGGGATATTCCCGAGTGAAGGGAACCATAGGCTGTACAGAGAAATATCTGCTTCTAAAACCAAAACGGAGCTATCTGACTGAATGGTTGTCAATGTGTGCATTCAACTGACAGAGTTAAACTCACGTGTGGATTCAGCGGATTGCCAACCCTTTCTGTGCAGAATCCCAAACCGGTATTTCCAGCCCAATGCCGGCATACGTACTAAACAGCAGGAAACTTCGTCTAAAACTCAGGAGAAACGTTTCCTTGAAACTGCTCTGCTGTGCGTTCGTTCACCTAAGAGAGTTGAATCTATGTTGAGATTCAGCGAGTCAGAAACACGTTTCTTCTAGGAGCTGCGTTTGGATATTCCCGAGTGAATGGGACCATAGGCTGTACAGAGAAATATCTGCTTCTAAAAACAAAACGGAGCTATATAACTGAATGGTTGTCAATGTGTGCATTCAACTGACAGAGTTAAACTCACGTGTGGATTCAGCGGGTTGCAAACCCTTTCTGTGCAGAATCCCAAAACCGGTATTTCCAGCCCAATGCCGGCATACGTACTAAACAGCAGGAAACTTCGTCTAAAACTCAGGAGAAACGTTTCCTTGAAACTGCTCTGCTGTGCGTTCGTTCACCTAAGAGAGTTGAATCTATGTTGAGATTCAGCGAGTCAGAAACACGTTTCTTCTAGGAGCTGCGTTGGGATATTCCCGAGTGAAAGGGACCATAGGCTGTACAGAGAAATATCTGCTTCTAAAGCCACAACGGAGCTATCTAACTGAATGGTTGTCAATGTGTGCATTCAACTGACAGAGTTAAACTCATGTGTGGACTCAGCGGATTGCCAACCCTTTCTGTGCAGAATCCCAAAACCGGTATTTCCAGCCCAATGCCGGCATACGTACTAAACAGCAGGAAACTTCGTCTAAAACTCAGGAGAAACGTTTCCTTGAAACTGCTCTGCTGTGCGTTCGTTCACCTAAGAGAGTTGAATCTATGTTGAGATTCAGCGAGTCAGAAACACGTTTCTTCTAGGAGCTGCGTTGGGATATTCCCGAGTGAAAGGGACCATAGGCTGTACAGAGAAATATCTGCTTCTAAAACCACAACGGAGCTATCTAACTGAATGGTTGTCAATGTGTGCATTCAACTGACAGAGTTAAACTCACGTGTGGATTCAGCGGATTGCCAACCCTTTCTGTGCAGAATCCCAAAACCGGTATTTCCAGCCCAATGCCGGCATACATACTAAACAGCAGGAAACTTCGTCTAAAACTCAGGAGAAACGTTTCCTTGAAACTGCTGTGCTGTGCGTTCGTTCACCTAAGAGAGATGAATCTATGTTCAGATTCACCGAGTCAGAAACACGTTTCTTCTAGGAGCTGCGTTGGGATATTCCCGAGTGAAGGGGACCATAGGCTGTACAGAGAAATATCTGCTTCTAAAACCAAAACGGAGCTATCTGACTGAATGGTTGTCAATGTGTGCATTCAACTGACAGAGTTAAACTCACGTGTGGATTCAGCGGATTGCCAACCCTTTCTGTGCAGAATCCCAAACCGGTATTTCCAGCCCAATGCCGGCATACGTACTAAACAGCAGGAAACTTCGTCTAAAACTCAGGAGAAACGTTTCCTTGAAACTGCTCTGCTGTGCGTTTGTTCACCTAAGAGAGTTGAATCTATGTTGAGATTCAGCGAGTCAGAATCACGTTTCTTCTAGGAGCTGCGTTTGGATATTCCCGAGTGAATGGGACCATAGGCTGTACAGAGAAATATCTGCTTCTAAAAACAAAACGGAGCTATATAACTGAGTGGTTGTAAATGTGCGCATTCAACTGAGAGATTTAAACTCACGTGTGGATTCAGCGGTTTGCCAACCCTTTCTGTGCAGAATCCCAAAACCGGTCTTTCCAGCCCAATGCCGGCATACGTACTAAACAGCAGGAAACTTCGTCTAAAACTCAGGAGAAACGTTTCCTTGAAACTGCTCTGCTGTGCGTTCGTTCACCTAAGAGAGTTGAATCTATGTTGACATTAAGCGAGTCAGAATCACGTTTCTTCTAGGAGCTGCGTTGGGATATTCCCGAGTGAATGGGACCATAGGCTGTACAGAGAAATACCTGCTTCTAAAACCAAAACGGAGCTATCTAACTGAATGGTTGTCAATGTGTGTATTCAACTGACAGAGGTAAAGTCACTTGTGGATTCAGCGGTTTGCCAACCCTTTCTGTGCAGAATCCCAAAACCGGTATTTCCAGCCCAATGCCGGCATACGTACTAAACAGCAGGAAACTTCGTCTAAAACTCAGGAGAAACGTTTCCTTGAAACTGCTCTGCTGTGCGTTCGTTCACCTAAGAGAGTTGAATGTATGTTGAGATTCAGCGAGTCAGAAACACGTTTCTTCTAGGAGCTGCGTTGGGATATTCCCGAGTGAAGGGGACCATAGTCTGTACAGAGAAATATCTGCTTCTAGAACCAAAACGGAGCTATCTAACTGAATGGTTGTCAATGTGTGCATTCAACTGACAGATTTAAACTCACGTGTGGATTCAGCGGTTTGCAAACCCTTTCTGTGCAGAATCCCAAAACCGGAATTTCCAGCCCAATGCCGGCATACGTACTAAAGAGCAGGAAACTTCGTCTAAAACTCAGGAGAAACGTTTCCTTGAAACTGCTCTGCTGTGCGTTCGTTCACCTAAGAGAGTTGAATCTATGTTGACATTCAGCGAGTCAGAAACACGTTTCTTCTAGGAGCTGCGCTGGGATATTCCCGAGTGAAAGGGACCATAGGCTGTACAGAGAAATATCTGCTTCTAAGGCAACAACGGAGCTATCTAACTGAATGGTTGTCAATGTGTGCATTCAACTGACAGAGTTAAACTCACGTGTGGATGCAGGGGATTGCCAACCCTTTCTGTGCAGAATCCCAAAACCGGTATTTCCAGCCCAATGCCGGCATATGTACTAAACAGCAGGAAACTTCGTCTAAAACTCAGGAGAAACGTTTCCTTGAAACTGCTCTGCTGTGCGTTCGTTCAACTAAGAGAGTTGAATCTATGTTGAGATTCAGCTAGTCAGAAACACGTTTCTTCTAGGAGCTGCGTTGGGATATTCCCGAGTGAAAGGGACCATAGGCTGTACAGAGAAATATCTGCTTCTAAAACCAAAACGGAGCTATCTAACTGAATGGTTGTCAATGTGTGCATTCAACTGACAGAGTTAAACTCATGTGTGGATTCAGCGGATTGCCAACCCTTTCTGTGCAGAATCCCAAAACCGGTATTTCCAGCCCAATGCCGGCATACGTACTAAACAGCAGGAAACTTCGTCTAAAACTCAGGAGAAACGTTTCCTTGAAACTGCTCTGCTGTGCGTTCGTTCACCTAAGAGAGTTGAATCTATGTTGAGATTCAGCGAGTCAGAAACACGTTTCTTCTAGGAGCTGCGTTGGGATATTCCCGAGTGAAAGGGACCATAGGCTGTACAGAGAAATATCTGCTTCTAAAACCACAACGGAGCTATCTAACTGAATGGTTGTCAATGTGTGCATTCAACTGACAGAGTTAAACTCACGTGTGGATTCAGCGGATTGCCAACCCTTTCTGTGCAGAATCCCAAAACCGGTATTTCCAGCCCAATGCCGGCATACGCACTAAACAGCAGGAAACTTCGTCTAAAACTCAGGAGAAACGTTTCCTTGAAACTGCTCTGCTGTGCGCTCGTTCAACTAAGAGAGTTGAATCTATGTTGAGATTCAGCGAGTCAGAAACACGTTTCTTCTAGGAGCTGCGTTGGGATATTCCCGAGTGAATGGGACCATAGGCTGTACAGAGAAATATCTGCTTCTAAAACCAAAACGGAGCTATCTAACTGAATGGTTGTCAATGTGTGCATTCAACTGACAGAGTTAAACTCACGTGTGTATTCAGCGGTTTGCAAACCCTTTCTGTGCAGAATCCCAAAACCGGTATTTCCAGCCCAATGCCGGCATACGTACTAAACAGCAGGAAACTTCGTCTAAAACTCAGGAGAAACGTTTCCTTGAAACTGCTCTGCTGTGCGTTCGTTCACCTAAGAGAGTTGAATCTATGTTGAGATTCAGCGAGTGAGAAACACGTTTCTTCTAGGAGCTGCGTTGGGATATTCCCGAGTGAAAGGGACCATAGGCTGTACAGAGAAATATCTGCTTCTAAAGCCACAACGGAGCTATCTAACTGAATGGTTGTCAATGTGTGCATTCAACTGACAGAGTTAAACTCATGTGTGGATTCAGCGGATTGCCAACCCTTTCTGTGCAGAATCCCAAAACCGGTATTTCCAGCCCAATGCCGGCATACGTACTAAACAGCAGGAAACTTCGTCTAAAACTCAGGAGAAACGTTTCCTTGAAACTGCTCTGCTGTGCGTTCGTTCACCTAAGAGAGTTGAATCTATGTTGAGATTCAGCGAGTCAGAAACACGTTTCTTCTAGGAGCTGCGTTGGGATATTCCCGAGTGAAAGGGACCATAGGCTGTACAGAGAAATATCTGCTTCTAAAACCACAACGGAGCTATCTAACTGAATGGTTGTCAATGTGTGCATTCAACTGACAGAGTTAAACTCACGTGTGGATTCAGCGGATTGCCAACCCTTTCTGTGCAGAATCCCAAAACCGGTATTTCCAGCCCAATGCCGGCATACATACTAAACAGCAGGAAACTTCGCCTAAAACTCAGGAGAAACGTTTCCTTGAAACTGCTGTGCTGTGCGTTCGTTCACCTAAGAGAGATGAATCTATGTTCAGATTCACCGAGTCAGAAACACGTTTCTTCTAGGAGCTGCGTTGGGATATTCCCGAGTGAAGGGAACCATAGGCTGTACAGAGAAATATCTGCTTCTAAAACCAAAACGGAGCTATCTGACTGAATGGTTGTCAATGTGTGCATTCAACTGACAGAGTTAAACTCACGTGTGGATTCAGCGGATTGCCAACCCTTTCTGTGCAGAATCCCAAACCGGTATTTCCAGCCCAATGCCGGCATACGTACTAAACAGCAGGAAACTTCGTCTAAAACTCAGGAGAAACGTTTCCTTGAAACTGCTCTGCTGTGCGTTCGTTCACCTAAGAGAGTTGAATCTATGTTGAGATTCAGCGAGTCAGAAACACGTTTCTTCTAGGAGCTGCGTTTGGATATTCCCGAGTGAATGGGACCATAGGCTGTACAGAGAAATATCTGCTTCTAAAAACAAAACGGAGCTATATAACTGAATGGTTGTCAATGTGTGCATTCAACTGACAGAGTTAAACTCACGTGTGGATTCAGCGGGTTGCAAACCCTTTCTGTGCAGAATCCCAAAACCGGTATCTCCAGCCCAATGCCGGCATACGTACTAAACAGCAGGAAACTTCGTCTAAAACTCAGGAGAAACGTTTCCTTGAAACTGCTCTGCTGTGCGTTCGTTCACCTAAGAGAGTTGAATCTATGTTGAGATTCAGCGAGTCAGAAACACGTTTCTTCTAGGAGCTGCGTTGGGATATTCCCGAGTGAAAGGGACCATAGGCTGTACAGAGAAATATCTGCTTCTAAAGCCACAACGGAGCTATCTAACTGAATGGTTGTCAATGTGTGCATTCAACTGACAGAGTTAAACTCATGTGTGGACTCAGCGGATTGCCAACCCTTTCTGTGCAGAATCCCAAAACCGGTATTTCCAGCCCAATGCCGGCATACGTACTAAACAGCAGGAAACTTCGTCTAAAACTCAGGAGAAACGTTTCCTTGAAACTGCTCTGCTGTGCGTTCGTTCACCTAAGAGAGTTGAATCTATGTTGAGATTCAGCGAGTCAGAAACACGTTTCTTCTAGGAGCTGCGTTGGGATATTCCCGAGTGAAAGGGACCATAGGCTGTACAGAGAAATATCTGCTTCTAAAACCACAACGGAGCTATCTAACTGAATGGTTGTCAATGTGTGCATTCAACTGACAGAGTTAAACTCACGTGTGGATTCAGCGGATTGCCAACCCTTTCTGTGCAGAATCCCAAAACCGGTATTTCCAGCCCAATGCCGGCATACATACTAAACAGCAGGAAACTTCGTCTAAAACTCAGGAGAAACGTTTCCTTGAAACTGCTGTGCTGTGCGTTCGTTCACCTAAGAGAGATGAATCTATGTTCAGATTCACCGAGTCAGAAACACGTTTCTTCTAGGAGCTGCGTTGGGATATTCCCGAGTGAAGGGGACCATAGTCTGTACAGAGAAATATCTGCTTCTAGAACCAAAACGGAGCTATCTAACTGAATGGTTGTCAATGTGTGCATTCAACTGACAGATTTAAACTCACGTGTGGATTCAGCGGTTTGCAAACCCTTTCTGTGCAGAATCCCAAAACCGGAATTTCCAGCCCAATGCCGGCATACGTACTAAAGAGCAGGAAACTTCGTCTAAAACTCAGGAGAAACGTTTCCTTGAAACTGCTCTGCTGTGCGTTCGTTCACCTAAGAGAGTTGAATCTATGTTGACATTCAGCGAGTCAGAAACACGTTTCTTCTAGGAGCTGCGCTGGGATATTCCCGAGTGAAAGGGACCATAGGCTGTACAGAGAAATATCTGCTTCTAAGGCAACAACGGAGCTATCTAACTGAATGGTTGTCAATGTGTGCATTCAACTGACAGAGTTAAACTCACGTGTGGATGCAGGGGATTGCCAACCCTTTCTGTGCAGAATCCCAAAACCGGTATTTCCAGCCCAATGCCGGCATACGTACTAAACAGCAGGAAACTTCGTCTAAAACTCAGGAGAAACGTTTCCTTGAAACTGCTCTGCTGTGCGTTCGTTCAACTAAGAGAGTTGAATCTATGTTGAGATTCAGCTAGTCAGAAACACGTTTCTTCTAGGAGCTGCGTTGGGATATTCCCGAGTGAAAGGGACCATAGGCTGTACAGAGAAATATCTGCTTCT
Organism: Aotus nancymaae; assembly: GCF_030222135.1. NCBI lineage: Eukaryota > Metazoa > Chordata > Mammalia > Primates > Aotidae > Aotus > Aotus nancymaae. The sequence goes on along the minus strand of NW_026988514.1, from coordinate 85,037 downwards.
AAAACCAAAACGGAGCTATCTAACTGAATGGTTGTCAATGTGTGCATTCAACTGACAGAGTTAAACTCATGTGTGGATTCAGCGGATTGCCAACCCTTTCTGTGCAGAATCCCAAAACCGGTATTTCCAGCCCAATGCCGGCATACGTACTAAACAGCAGGAAACTTCGTCTAAAACTCAGGAGAAACGTTTCCTTGAAACTGCTCTGCTGTGCGTTCGTTCACCTAAGAGAGTTGAATCTATGTTGAGATTCAGCGAGTCAGAAACACGTTTCTTCTAGGAGCTGCGTTGGGATATACCCGAGTGAAAGGGACCATAGGCTGTACAGAGAAATATCTGCTTCTAAAACCACAACGGAGCTATCTAACTGAATGGTTGTCAATGTGTGCATTCAACTGACAGAGTTAAACTCACGTGTGGATTCAGCGGATTGCCAACCCTTTCTGTGCAGAATCCCAAAACCGGTATTTCCAGCCCAATGCCGGCATACGTACTAAACAGCAGGAAACTTCGCCTAAAACTCAGGAGAAACGTTTCCTTGAAACTGCTGTGCTGTGCGTTCGTTCACCTAAGAGAGTTGAATCTATGTTGAGATTCAGCGAGTCAGAAACACGTTTCTTCTAGGAGCTGCGTTGGGATATTCCCGAGTGAAGGGGACCATAGGCTGTACAGAGAAATATCTGCTTCTAAAACCAAAACGGAGCTATCTGACTGAATGGTTGTCAATGTGTGCATTCAACTGACAGAGTTAAACTCACGTGTGGATTCAGCGGATTGCCACCCCTTTCTGTGCAGAATCCCAAACCGGTATTTCCAGCCCAATGCCGGCATACGTACTAAACAGCAGGAAACTTCGTCTAAAACTCAGGAGAAACGTTTCCTTGAAACTGCTCTGCTGTGCGTTCGTTCAACTAAGAGAGTTGAATCTATGTTGAGATTCAGCGAGTCAGAAACACGTTTCTTCTAGGAGCTGCGTTTGGATATTCCCTAGTGAATGGGACCATAGGCTGTACAGAGAAATATCTCCTTCTAAAACCAAAACGGAGCTATATAACTGAATGGTTGTAAATGTGCGCATTCAACTGACAGAGTTAAACTCACGTGTGGATTCAGCGGTTTGCCAACCCTTTCTGTGCAGAATCCCAAAACCGGTATTTCCAGCAAAATGCCGGCATACGTACTAAACAGCAGGAAACTTCGCCTAAAACTCAGGAGAAACATTTCCTTGAAACTGCTCTGCTGTGCGTTCGTTCACCTAAGAGAGTTGAATCTATGTTGAGATTCAGCAAGTCAGAAACATGTTTCTTCTAGGAGCTGCGTTGGGATATTCCCGAGTGAATGGGACTATAGGCTGTACAGAGAAATATCTGCTTCTAAAGCCACAACGGAGCTATCTAACTGAATGGTTGTCAATATGTGCATTCAACGGACAGAGTTAAACTCACGTGTGTATTCAGCGGATTGCCAACCCTTTCTGTGCAGAATCCCAAAACCGGTATTTCCAGCCCAATGCCGGCATACGTACTAAACAGCAGGAAACTTCGTCTAAAACTCAGGAGAAACGTTTCCTTGAAACTGCTCTGCTGTGCGTTCGTTCAACTAAGAGAGTTGAATCTATGTTGAGATTCAGCGAGTCAGAAACACGTTTCTTCTAGGAGCTGCGTTGGGATATTCCCGAGTGAATGGGACCATAGGCTGTACAGAGAAATATCTGCTTCTAAAACCAAAACGGAGCTATCTAACTGAATGGTTGTCAATGTGTGCATTCAACTGACAGAGTTAAACTCACGTGTGTATTCAGCGGTTTGCAAACCCTTTCTGTGCAGAATCCCAAAACCGGTATTTCCAGCCCAATGCCGGCATACGTACTAAACAGCAGGAAACTTCGTCTAAAACTCAGGAGAAACGTTTCCTTGAAACTGCTCTGCTGTGCGTTCGTTCACCTAAGAGAGTTGAATCTATGTTGAGATTCAGCGAGTGAGAAACACGTTTCTTCTAGGAGCTGCGTTGGGATATTCCCGAGTGAAAGGGACCATAGGCTGTACAGAGAAATATCTGCTTCTAAAGCCACAACGGAGCTATCTAACTGAATGGTTGTCAATGTGTGCATTCAACTGACAGAGTTAAACTCATGTGTGGATTCAGCGGATTGCCAACCCTTTCTGTGCAGAATCCCAAAACCGGTATTTCCAGCCCAATGCCGGCATACGTACTAAACAGCAGGAAACTTCGTCTAAAACTCAGGAGAAACGTTTCCTTGAAACTGCTCTGCTGTGCGTTCGTTCACCTAAGAGAGTTGAATCTATGTTGAGATTCAGCGAGTCAGAAACACGTTTCTTCTAGGAGCTGCGTTGGGATATTCCCGAGTGAAAGGGACCATAGGCTGTACAGAGAAATATCTGCTTCTAAAACCACAACGGAGCTATCTAACTGAATGGTTGTCAATGTGTGCATTCAACTGACAGAGTTAAACTCACGTGTGGATTCAGCGGATTGCCAACCCTTTCTGTGCAGAATCCCAAAACCGGTATTTCCAGCCCAATGCCGGCATACATACTAAACAGCAGGAAACTTCGCCTAAAACTCAGGAGAAACGTTTCCTTGAAACTGCTGTGCTGTGCGTTCGTTCACCTAAGAGAGATGAATCTATGTTCAGATTCACCGAGTCAGAAACACGTTTCTTCTAGGAGCTGCGTTGGGATATTCCCGAGTGAAGGGAACCATAGGCTGTACAGAGAAATATCTGCTTCTAAAACCAAAACGGAGCTATCTGACTGAATGGTTGTCAATGTGTGCATTCAACTGACAGAGTTAAACTCACGTGTGGATTCAGCGGATTGCCAACCCTTTCTGTGCAGAATCCCAAACCGGTATTTCCAGCCCAATGCCGGCATACGTACTAAACAGCAGGAAACTTCGTCTAAAACTCAGGAGAAACGTTTCCTTGAAACTGCTCTGCTGTGCGTTCGTTCACCTAAGAGAGTTGAATCTATGTTGAGATTCAGCGAGTCAGAAACACGTTTCTTCTAGGAGCTGCGTTTGGATATTCCCGAGTGAATGGGACCATAGGCTGTACAGAGAAATATCTGCTTCTAAAAACAAAACGGAGCTATATAACTGAATGGTTGTCAATGTGTGCATTCAACTGACAGAGTTAAACTCACGTGTGGATTCAGCGGGTTGCAAACCCTTTCTGTGCAGAATCCCAAAACCGGTATTTCCAGCCCAATGCCGGCATACGTACTAAACAGCAGGAAACTTCGTCTAAAACTCAGTAGAAACGTTTCCTTGAAACTGCTCTGCTGTGCGTTCGTTCACCTAAGAGAGTTGAATCTATGTTGAGATTCAGCGAGTCAGAAACACGTTTCTTCTAGGAGCTGCGTTGGGATATTCCCGAGTGAAAGGGACCATAGGCTGTACAGAGAAATATCTGCTTCTAAAGCCACAACGGAGCTATCTAACTGAATGGTTGTCAATGTGTGCATTCAACTGACAGAGTTAAACTCATGTGTGGACTCAGCGGATTGCCAACCCTTTCTGTGCAGAATCCCAAAACCGGTATTTCCAGCCCAATGCCGGCATACGTACTAAACAGCAGGAAACTTCGTCTAAAACTCAGGAGAAACGTTTCCTTGAAACTGCTCTGCTGTGCGTTCGTTCACCTAAGAGAGTTGAATCTATGTTGAGATTCAGCGAGTCAGAAACACGTTTCTTCTAGGAGCTGCGTTGGGATATTCCCGAGTGAAAGGGACCATAGGCTGTACAGAGAAATATCTGCTTCTAAAACCACAACGGAGCTATCTAACTGAATGGTTGTCAATGTGTGCATTCAACTGACAGAGTTAAACTCACGTGTGGATTCAGCGGATTGCCAACCCTTTCTGTGCAGAATCCCAAAACCGGTATTTCCAGCCCAATGCCGGCATACATACTAAACAGCAGGAAACTTCGTCTAAAACTCAGGAGAAACGTTTCCTTGAAACTGCTGTGCTGTGCGTTCGTTCACCTAAGAGAGATGAATCTATGTTCAGATTCACCGAGTCAGAAACACGTTTCATCTAGGAGCTGCGTTGGGATATTCCCGAGTGAAGGGGACCATAGGCTGTACAGAGAAATATCTGCTTCTAAAACCAAATCGGAGCTATCTGACTGAATGGTTGTCAATGTGTGCATTCAACTGACAGAGTTAAACTCACGTGTGGATTCAGCGGATTGCCAACCCTTTCTGTGCAGAATCCCAAACCGGTATTTCCAGCCCAATGCCGGCATACGTACTAAACAGCAGGAAACTTCGTCTAAAACTCAGGAGAAACGTTTCCTTGAAACTGCTCTGCTGTGCGTTCGTTCACCTAAGAGAGTTGAATCTATGTTGAGATTCAGCGAGTCAGAAACACGTTTCTTCTAGGAGCTGCGTTTGGATATTCCCGAGTGAATGGGACCATAGGCTGTACAGAGAAATATCTGCTTCTAAAAACAAAACGGAGCTATATAACTGAGTGGTTGTAAATGTGCGCATTCAACTGAGAGATTTAAACTCACGTGTGGATTCAGCGGTTTGCCAACCCTTTCTGTGCAGAATCCCAAAACCGGTCTTTCCAGCCCAATGCCGGCATACGTACTAAACAGCAGGAAACTTCGCCTAAAACTCAGGAGAAACGTTTCCTTGAAACTGCTCTGCTGTGCGTTCGTTCACCTAAGAGAGTTGAATCTATGTTGAGATTCAGCAAGTCAGAAACACGTTTCTTCTAGGAGCTGCGTTGGGATATTCACGAGTGAATGGGACCATAGGCTGTACAGAGAAATATCTGCTTCTAAAACCAAAACGGAGCTATCTAACTGAATGGTTGTCAATGTGTGCATTCAACTGACAGAGTTAAACTCACGTGTGGATTCAGCGGATTGCCAACCCTTTCTGTGCAGAATCCCAAAACCGGTATTTCCACCCCAATGCCGGCATACGTACTAAACAGCAGGAAACTTCGTCTAAAACTCAGGAGAAACGTTTCCTTGAAACTGCTCTGCTGTGCGTTCGTTCACCTAAGAGAGTTGAATCTATGTTGACATTAAGCGAGTCAGAAACACGTTTCTTCAAGGAGCTGCGTTGGGATATTCCCGAGTGAATGGGACCATAGGCTGTACAGAGAAATACCTGCTTCTAAAACCAAAACGGAGCTATCTAACTGAATGGTTGTCAATGTGTGTATTCAACTGACAGAGGTAAAGTCACTTGTGGATTCAGCGGTTTGCCAACGCTTTCTGTGCAGAATCCCAAAACCGGTATTTCCAGCCCAATGCCGGCATACGTACTAAACAGCAGGAAACTTCGTCTAAAACTCAGGAGAAACGTTTCCTTGAAACTGCTCTGCTGTGCGTTCGTTCACCTAAGAGAGTTGAATCTATGTTGAGATTCAGCGAGTCAGAAACACGTTTCTTCTAGGAGCTGCGTTGGGATATTCCCGAGTGAAGGCAACCATAGGCTGTACAGAGAAATATCTGCTTCTAAAACCAAAACGGAGCTATCTAACTGAATGGTTGTCAATGTGTGCATTCAACTGACAGAGTTAAACTCACGTGTGGATTCAGCGGATTGCCAACCCTTTCTGTGCAGAATCCCAAAACCGGTATTTCCAGCCCAATGCCGGCATACGTACTAAACAGCAGGAAACTTCGTCTAAAACTCAGGAGAAACGTTTCCTTGAAACTGCTCTGCTGTGCGTTCGTTCACCTAAGAGAGTTGGATCTATGTTGAGATTCAGCGAGTCAGAAACACGTTTCTTCTAGGAGCTACGTTGGGATATTCCCGAGTGAATGGGACCATAGGCTGTACAGACAAATATCTGCTTCTAAAACCAAAACGGAGCTATCTAACTGAATGGTTGTCAATTTGTGCATTCAACTGACAGAGTTAAACTCACGTGTGGATTCAGCGGTTTGCAAACACTTTCTGTGCAGAATCCCAAAACCGGTATTTCCAGCCCATTGCCAGCATACGTACTAAACAGCAGGAAACTTCGTCTAAAACTCAGGAGAAACGTTTCCTTGAAACTGCTCTGCTGTGCGTTCGTTCACCTAAGAGAGTTGAATCTATGTTGAGATTCAGCGAGTCAGAAACACGTTTCTTCTAGGAGCTGCGTTGGGATATTCCCGAGTGAAAGGGACCATAGGCTGTACAGAGAAATATCTGCTTCTAAAACCAAAATGGAGCTGTCTAACTGAATGGTTGTCAATGTGTGCATTCAACTGACAGAGTTAAACTCACGTGTGGATTCAGCGGATTGCCAACCCTTTCTGTGCAGAATCCCAAAACCGGTATTTCCAGCCCAATGCCGGCATACGTACTAAACAGCAGGAAACTTCGTCTAAAACTCAGGAGAAACGTTTCCTTGAAACTGCTCTGCTGTGCGTTCGTTCACCTAAGAGCGTTGAATCTATGTTGAGATTCAGCGAGTCAGAAACACGTTTCTTCTAGGAGCTGCGTTTGGATATTACCGAGTGAATGGGACCATAGGCTGTACAGAGAAATATCTGCTTCTAAAACCAAAACGGAGCTATCTAACTGAATGGTTGTCAATGTGTGCATTCAACTGACAGAGTTAAACTCACGTGTGGATTCAGCGGATTGCCAACCCTTTCTGTGCAGAATCCCAAAACCGGTATTTCCAGCCCAATGCCGGCATACGTACTAAACAGCAGGAAACTTCGTCTAAAACTCAGGAGAAACGTTTCCTTGAAACTGCTCTGCTGTGCGTTCGTTCACCTAAGAGAGTTGAATCTATGTTGAGATTCAGCGAGTCAGAAACACGTTCCTTCTAGGAGCTGCGTTGGGATATTCCCGAGTGAAAGGGACCATAGGCTGTACAGAGAAATATCTGCTTCTAAAACCAAAACGGAGCTATCTAACTGAATGGTTGTCAATGTGTGCTTTCAACTGACAGAGTTAAACTAACGTGTGGATTCAGCGGATTGCCAACCCTTTCTGTGCAGAATCCCCAAACCGGTATTTCCAGCCCAATGCCGGCATACGTACTAAACAGCAGGAAACTTCGCCTAAAACTCAGGAGAAACGTTTCCTTGAAACTGCTCTGCTGTGCGTTCGTTCACCTAAGAGAGTTGAATCTATGTTGAGATTCAGCGAGTCAGAAACACGTTTCTTCTAGGAGCTGCGTTGGGATATTCCCGAGTGAAGGGGACCATAGGCTGTACAGAGAAATATCTGCTTCTAAAACCAAAACGGAGCTATCTAACTGAATGGTTGTCAATGTGTGCATTCAACTGACAGAGTTAAACTCACGTGTGGATTCAGCGGATTGCCAACCCTTTCTGTGCAGAATCCCAAAACCGGTATTTCCAGTCCAGTGCCGGCATACGTACTAAACAGCAGGAAACTTCGTCTAAAACTCAGGAGAATCGTTTCCTTGAAACTGCTCTGCTGTGCGTTCGTTCACCTAAGAGAGTTGAATCTATGTTGAGATTCAGCGAGTCAGAAACACGTTTCTTCTAGGAGCTGCGTTGGGATATTCCCGAGTGAATGGGACCATAGGCTGTACAGAGAAATATCTGCTTCTAAAACCACAGCGGAGCTATCTAACTGAATGGTTGTCAATTTGTGCATTCAACTGACAGAGTTAAACTCACGTGTGGATTCAGCGGTTTGCCAACCCTTTCTGTGCAGAATCCCAAAACCGGTATTTCCAGCCCAATGTGGGCATACGTACTAAACAGCAGTAAACTTCGTCTAAAACTCAGGAGAAACGTTTCCTTGAAACTGTTCTGCTGTGCGTTCGTTCACCTAAGAGAGTTGAATGTATGTTGAGATTCAGCGAGTCAGAAACACGTTTCTTCTAGGAGCTGCGTTGGGATATTCCCGAGTGAAGGGGACCATAGTCTGTACAGAGAAATATCTGCTTCTAGAACCAAAACGGAGCTATCTAACTGAATGGTTGTCAATGTGTGCATTCAACTGACAGATTTAAACTCACGTGTGGATTCAGCGGTTTGCAAACCCTTTCTGTGCAGAATCCCAAAACCGGAAATTCCAGCCCAATGCCGGCATACGTACTAAACAGCAGGAAACTTCGTCTAAAACTCAGGAGAAACGTTTACTTGAAACTGCTCTGCTGTGCGTTCGTTCACCTAAGAGAGTTGAATCTATGTTGACATTCAGCTAGTCAGAAACACGTTTCTTCTAGGAGCTGCGCTGGGATATTCCCGAGTGAAAGGGACCATAGGCTGTACAGAGAAATATCTGCTTCTAAAGCAACAACGGAGCTATCTAACTGAATGGTTGTCAATGTGTGCATTCAACTGACAGAGTTAAACTCACGTGTGGATGCAGGGGATTGCCAACCCTTTCTGTGCAGAATCCCAAAACCGGTATTTCCAGCCCAATGCCGGCATACGTACTAAACAGCAGGAAACTTCGTCTAAAACTCAGGAGAAACGTTTCCTTGAAACTGCTCTGCTGTGCGTTCGTTCAACTAAGAGAGTTGAATCTATGTTGAGATTCAGCTAGTCAGAAACACGTTTCTTCTAGGAGCTGCGATGGGATATTCCCGAGTGAATGGGACCGTAGGCTGTACAGAGAAATATCTGCTTCTAAAGCCACAACGGAGCTATCTAACTGAATGGTTGTCAATGTGTGCATTCAACTGACAGAGTTAAACTCACGTGTGGATTCAGCGGATTGCCAACCCTTTCTGTGCAGAATCCCAAAACCGGTATTTCCAGCCCAATGCCGGCATACGTACTAAACAGCAGGAAACTTCGCCTAAAACTCAGGAGAAACGTTTCCTTGAAACTGCTCTGCTGTGCGTTCGTTCACCTAAGAGAGTTGAATCTATGTTGAGATTCAGCGAGTCAGAAACACGTTTCTTCTAGGAGCTGCGTTGGGATATTCCCGAGTGAAGGGGACCATAGGCTGTACAGAGAAATATCTGCTTCTAAAACCAAAACGGAGCTATCTGACTGAATGGTTGTCAATGTGTGCATTCAACTGACAGAGTTAAACTCACGTGTGGATTCAGCGGATTGCCACCCCTTTCTGTGCAGAATCCCAAACCGGTATTTCCAGCCCAATGCCGGCATACGTACTAAACAGCAGGAAACTTCGTCTAAAACTCAGGAGAAACGTTTCCTTGAAACTGCTCTGCTGTGTGTTCGTTCAACTAAGAGAGTTGAATCTATGTTGAGATTCAGCGAGTCAGAAACACGTTTCTTCTAGGAGCTGCGTTTGGATATTCCCGAGTGAATGGGACCATAGGCTGTACAGAGAAATATCTCCTTCTAAAACCAAAACGGAGCTATATAACTGAATGGTTGTAAATGTGCGCATTAAACTGACAGAGTTAAACTCACGTGTGGATTCAGCGGTTTGCCAACCCTTTCTGTGCAGAATCCCAAAACCGGTATTTCCAGCAAAATGCCGGCATACGTACTAAACAGCAGGAAACTTCGCCTAAAACTCAGGAGAAACGTTTCCTTGAAACTGCTCTGCTGTGCGTTCGTTCACCTAAGAGAGTTGAATCTATGTTGAGATTCAGCAAGTCAGAAACATGTTTCTTCTAGGAGCTGCGTTGGGATATTCCCGAGTGAATGGGACTATAGGCTGTACAGAGAAATATCTGCTTCTAAAACAACAACGGAGCTATCTAACTGAATGGTTGTCAATGTGTGCATTCAACTGACAGAGTTAAACTCACGTGTGGATTCAGCGGATTGCCAACCCTTTCTGTGCAGAATCCCAAAACCGGTATTTCCAGCCCAATGCCGGCATACGTACTAAACAGCAGGAAACTTCGCCTAAAACTCAGGAGAAACGTTTCCTTGAAACTGCTCTGCTGTGCGTTCGTTCACCTAAGAGAGTTGGATCTATGTTGAGCTTCAGCGAGTCAGAAACACGTTTCATCTAGGAGCTGCGTTGGGTTATTCCCGAGTGAATGGGACCATAGGCTGTACAGAGAAATATCTGCTTCTAAAACCAAAACGGAGCTATCTAACTGAATGGTTGTCAATGTGTGCATTCAACTGACAGAGTTAAACTCAACTGTGGATTCAGCGGTTTGCCAACCCTTTCTGTGCAGAATCCCAAAACCGGTATTTCCAGCCCAATGCCGCCATACGTACTAAACAGCAGGAAACTTCGTCTAAAACTCAGGAGAAACGTTTCCTTGAAACTGCTCTGCTGTGCGTTCGTTCACCTAAGAGAGTTGAATCTATGTTGAGATTCAGCGAGTCAGAAACACGTTTCTTCTAGGAGCTGCGTTGGGATATTCCCGAGTGAAGGGGACCATAGGCTGTACAGAGAAATATCTGCTTCTAAAACCAAAACGGACCTATCTAACTGAATGGTTGTCAATGTGTGCATTCAACTGACAGAGTTAAACTCACGTGTGGATTCAGCGGATTGCCAACCCTTTCTGTGCAGAATCCCAAAACCGGTATTTCCAGCCCAATGCCGGCATACGTACTAAACAGCAGGAAACTTCGCCTAAAACTCAGGAGAAAAGTTTCCTTGAAACTGCTCTGCTGTGCCTTCGTTCACCTAAGAGAGTTGAATCTATGTTGAGATTCAGCGAGTCAGAAACACGTTTCTTCTAGGAGCTGCGTTGGGATATTCCCGAGTGAAGGGGACCATAGGCTGTACAGTGAAATATCTGCTTCTAAAACCAAAACGGAGCTATCTGACTGAATGGTTGTCAATGTGTGCATTCAACTGACAGAGTTAAACTCACGTGTGGGTTCAGCGGATTGCCAACCCTTTCTGTGCAGAATCCCAAACCGGTATTTCCAGCCCAATGCCGGCATACGTACTAAACAGCAGGAAACTTCGCCTAAAACTCAGGAGAAACGTTTCCTTGAAACTGCTCTGCTGTGCGTTCGTTCACCTAAGAGAGTTGAATCTATGTTGAGATTCAGCAAGTCAGAAACATGTTTCTTCTAAGAGCTGCGTTGGGATATTCCCGAGTGAATGGGACCATAGGCTGTACAGAGAAATATCTGCTTCTAAAACCAAAACGGAGCTATCTAACTGAATGGTTGTCAATGTGTGCATTCAACGGACAGAGTTAAACTCACGTGTGGATTCAGCGGATTGCCAACCCTTTCTGTGCAGAATCCCAAAACCGGTATTTCCAGCCCAATGCCGGCATACGTACTAAACAGCAGGAAACTTCGTCTAAAACTCAGGAGAAACGTTTCCTTGAAACTGCTCTGCTGTGCGTTCGTTCACCTAAGAGAGTTGAATCTATGTTGAGATTCAGCGAGTCAGAAACACGTTTCTTCTAGGAGCTGCGTTGGGTTATTCCCGAGTGAATGGGACCATAGGCTGTACAGAGAAATATCTGCTTCTAAAACCACAACGGAGCTATCTAACTGAATGGTTGTCAATGTGTGTATTCAACTGACAGAGGTAAAGTCACGTGTGGATTCAGTGGTTTGCCAAACCTTTCTGTGCAGAATCCCAAAACCGGTATTTCCAGCCCAATGCCGGCATACGTACTAAACAGAAGGAAACTTCGTCTAAAACTCAGGAGAAACGATTCCTTGAAACTGCTCTGCTGTGCGTTCGTTCACCTAAGAGAGTTGAATCTATGTTGAGATTCAGCGAGTCAGAAACACGAATCTTCTAGGAGCTGCGTTGGGATATTCCCGAGTGAATGGGACCATAGGCTGTACAGAGAAATATCTGCTTCTAAAACCAAAACGGAGCTGTCTAACTGAATGGTTGTCAATGTGTGCATTCAACTGAGAGAGTTAAACACAAGTGTGGATTCAGCGAATTACCCACCCTTTCTGTGCAGAATCCCAAAACCGGTATTTCCATCCCAATGCCGGCATACGTACTAAACAGCAGGAAACTTCGTCTAAAACTCAGGATAAACGTTTCCTTGAAACTGCTCTGTTGTGCGTTCGTTCACCTAAGAGAGTTGAATCTATGTTGACATTCAGCGAGTCAGAAACACGTTTCTTCTAGGAGCTGCGTTGGGATATTCCCGAGTGAATGGGACCATAGGCTGTACAGAGAAATATCTGCTTCTAACACCAAAACTGAGCTATATAACTGAATGGTTGTCAATGTGTGCATTCAACTGACAGAGGTAAAGTCACGTGTGGATTCAGCGGTTTGCCAACCCTTTCTGTGCAGAATCCCAAAACCGGTATTTCCAGCAAAATGCCGGCATACGTACTAAACAGCAGGAAACTTCGCCTAAAACTCAGGAGAAACGTTTCCTTGAAACTGCTCTGCTGTGCGTTCGTTCACCTAAGAGAGTTGAATCTATGTTGAGATTCAGCAAGTCAGAAACATGTTTCTTCTAGGAGCTGCGTTGGGATATTCCCGAGTGAATGGGACTATAGGCTGTACAGAGAAATATCTGCTTCTAAAACCACAACGGAGCTATCTAACTGAATGGTTGTCAATGTGTGCATTCAACTGACAGAGTTAAACTCACGTGTGGATTCAGCGGATTGCCAACCCTTTCTGTGCAGAATCCCAAAACCGGTATTTCCAGCCCAATGCCGGCATACGTACTAAACAGCAGGAAACTTCGCCTAAAACTCAGGAGAAACGTTTCCTTGAAACTGCTCTGCTGTGCGTTCGTTCACCTAAGAGAGTTGGATCTATGTTGAGATTCAGCGAGTCAGAAACACGTTTCTTCTAGGAGCTGCGTTGGGATATTCCCGAGTGAAGGGGACCATAGGCTGTACAGTGAAATATCTGCTTCTAAAACCAAAACGGAGCTATCTGACTGAATGGTTGTCAATGTGTGCATTCAACTGACAGATTTAAACTCACGTGTGGGTTCAGCGGATTGCCAACCCTTTCTGTGCAGAATCCCAAACCGGTATTTCCAGCCCAATGCCGGCATACGTACTAAACAGCAGGAAACTTCGCCTAAAACTCAGGAGAAACGTTTCCTTGAAACTGCTCTGCTGTGCGTTCGTTCACCTAAGAGAGTTGAATCTATGTTGAGATTCAGCAAGTCAGAAACACGTTTCTTATAGGAGCTGCGTTGGGATATTCCCGAGTGAATGGGACCATAGGCTGTACAGAGAAATATCTGCTTCTAAAACCAAAACGGAGCTATCTAACTGAATGGTTGTCAATGTGTGCATTCAACGGACAGAGTTAAACTCACGTGTGGATTCAGCGGATTGCCAACCCTTTCTGTGCAGAATCCCAAAACCGGTATTTCCAGCCCAATGCCGGCATACGTACTAAGCAGCAGGAAACTTCGTCTAAAACTCAGGAGAAACGTTTCCTTGAAACTGCTCTGCTGTGCGTTCGTTCACCTAAGAGAGTTGAATCTATGTTGAGATTCAGCGAGTCAGAAACACGTTTCTTCTAGGAGCTGCGTTGGGATATTCCCGAGTGAAAGGGACCATAGGCTGTACAGAGAAATATCTGCTTCTAAAACCAAAACGGAGCTATCTAACTGAATGGTTGTCAATGTGTGCATTCAACTGACAGAGTTAAACTCACGTGTGGATTCAGCGGATTGCCAACCCTTTCTGTGCAGAATCCCAAAACCGGTATTTCCAGCCCAATGCCGGCATACGTACTAAACAGCAGGAAACTTCGTCTAAAACTCAGGAGAAACGTTTCCTTGAAACTGCTCTGCTGTGCGTTCGTTCACCTAAGAGAGTTGAATCTATGTTGAGATTCAGCGAGTCAGAAACACGTTTCTTCTAGGAGCTGCGTTGGGATATTCCCGAGTGAATGGGACCATAGGCTGTACAGAGAAATATCTGCTTCTAAAACCAAAACGGAGCTATCTAACTGAATGGTTGTCAATGTGTGCATTCAACTGACAGAGTTAAACTCACGTGTGGATTCAGCGGATTGCCAACCCTTTCTGTGCAGAATCCCAAAACCGGTATTTCCAGCCCAATGCCGGCATACGTACTAAACAGCAGGAAACTTCGTCTAAAACTCAGGAGAAACGTTTCCTTGAAACTGCTCTGCTGTGCGTTCGTTCACCTAAGAGAGTTGAATCTATGTTGAGATTCAGCGAGTCAGAAACACGTTTCTTCTAGGAGCTGCGTTGGGATATTCCCGAGTGAATGGGACCAAAGGCTGTACAGAGAAATATGTGCTTTTAAAACCAAAACGGAGCTATCTAACTGAATGGTTGTCAATGTTGGCATTCAACTGACAGAGTTAAACTCACGTGTGGATTCAGCGGATTGCCAACCCTTTCTGTGCAGAATCCCAAAACCGGTATTTCCAGCCCAATGCCGGCATACGTACTAAACAGCAGGAAACTTCGTCTAAAACTCAGGAGAAACGTTTCCTTGAAACTGCTCTGCTGTGCGTTCGTTCACCTAAGAGAGTTGAATCTATGTTGAGATTCAGCGAGTCAGAAACACGTTTCTTCTAGGAGCTGCGTTGGGATATTCCCGAGTGAATGGGACCATAGGCTGTACAGAGAAATATCTGCTTCTAAAACCAAAACGGAGCTATCGAACTGAATGGTTGTCAATGTGTGCATTCAACTGACAGAGATAAACTCACGTGTGGATTCAGCGGATTGCCAACCCTTTCTGTGCAGAATCCCAAAACCGGTATTTCCAGCCCAATGCCGGCATACGTACTAAACAGCAGGAAACTTCGTCTAAAACTCAGGAGAAACGTTTCCTTGAAACTGCTCTGCTGTGCGTTCGTTCACCTAAGAGAGTTGAATCTATGTTGAGATTCAGCGAGTCAGAAACACGTTTCTTCTAGGAGCTGCGTTTGGATATTCCCGAGTGAAAGGGACCATAGGCTGTACAGAGAAATATCTGCTTCTAAAACCACAACGGAGCTATCTAACTGAATGGTTGTCAATGTGTGCATTCAACTGACAGAGTTAAACTCACGTGTGGATTCAGCGGATTGCCAACCCTTTCTGTGCAGAATCCCAAAACCGGTATTTCCAGCCCAATGCCGGCATACGTACTAAACAGCAGGAAACTTCGCCTAAAACTCAGGAGAAACGTTTCCTTGAAACTGCTCTGCTGTGCGTTCGTTCACCTAAGAGAGTTGAATCTATGTTGAGATTCAGCGAGTCAGAAACACGTTTCTTCTAGGAACTGCGTTGGGATATTCCCGAGTGAAGGGGACCATAGGCTGTACAGAGAAATATCTGCTTCTAAAACCAAAACGGAGCTATCTAACTGAATGGTTGTCAATGTGTGCATTCAACTGACAGAGTTAAACTCACGTGTGGATTCACCGGATTGCCAACCCTTTCTGTGCAGAATCCCAAAACCGGTATTTCCAGCCCAGTGCCGGCATACGTACTAAACAGCAGGAAACTTCGTCTAAAACTCAGGAGAAACGTTTCCTTGAAACTGCTCTGCTGTGCGTTCGTTCACCTAAGAGAGTTGAATCTATGTTGAGATTCAGCGAGTCAGAAACACGTTTCTTCTAGGAGCTGCGTTGGGATATTCCCGAGTGAATGGGACCATAGGCTATACAGAGAAATATCTGCTTTTAAAACCACAACGGAGCTATCTAACTGAATGGTTGTCAATTTGTGCATTCAACTGACAGAGTTAAACTCACGTGTGGATTCAGCGGTTTGCCAACCCTTTCTGTGCAGAATCCCAAAACCGGTATTTCCAGCCCAATGCCGGCATACATACTAAACAGCAGTAAACTTCGTCTAAAACTCAGGAGAAACGTTTCCTTGAAACTGCTCTGCTGTGCGTTCGTTCACCTAAGAGAGTTGAATCTATGTTGACATTCAGCGAGTCAGAAACACGTTTCTTCTAGGAGCTGCGTTGGGATATTCCCGAGTGAAGGGGACCATAGGCTGTACAGAGAAATATCTGCTTCTAAAACCAAAACGGAGCTATCTAACTGAATGGTTGTCAATGTGTGCATTCAACTGACAGAGTTAAACTCACGTGTGGATTCAGCGGATTGCCAACCCTTTCTGTGCAGAATCCCAAAACCGGTATTTCCAGCCCAATGCCGGCATACGTACTAAACAGCAGGAAACTTCGCCTAAAACTCAGGAGAAACGTTTCCTTGAAACTGCTCTGCTGTGCGTTCGTTCACCTAAGAGAGTTGGATCTATGTTGAGATTCAGCGAGTCAGAAACACGTTTCTTCTAGGAGCTGCGTTGGGATATTCCCGAGTGAAGGGGACCATAGGCTGTACAGTGAAATATCTGCTTCTAAAACCAAAACGGAGCTATCTGACTGAATGGTTGTCAATGTGTGCATTCAACTGACAGATTTAAACTCACGTGTGGGTTCAGCGGATTGCCAACCCTTTCTGTGCAGAATCCCAAACCGGTATTTCCAGCCCAATGCCGGCATACGTACTAAACAGCAGGAAACTTCGCCTAAAACTCAGGAGAAACGTTTCCTTGAAACTGCTCTGCTGTGCGTTCGTTCACCTAAGAGAGTTGAATCTATGTTGAGATTCAGCAAGTCAGAAACACGTTTCTTATAGGAGCTGCGTTGGGATATTCCCGAGTGAATGGGACCATAGGCTGTACAGAGAAATATCTGCTTCTAAAACCAAAACGGAGCTATCTAACTGAATGGTTGTCAATGTGTGCATTCAACGGACAGAGTTAAACTCACGTGTGGATTCAGCGGATTGCCAACCCTTTCTGTGCAGAATCCCAAAACCGGTATTTCCAGCCCAATGCCGGCATACGTACTAAGCAGCAGGAAACTTCGTCTAAAACTCAGGAGAAACGTTTCCTTGAAACTGCTCTGCTGTGCGTTCGTTCACCTAAGAGAGTTGAATCTATGTTGAGATTCAGCGAGTCAGAAACACGTTTCTTCTAGGAGCTGCGTTGGGATATTCCCGAGTGAAAGGGACCATAGGCTGTACAGAGAAATATCTGCTTCTAAAACCAAAACGGAGCTATCTAACTGAATGGTTGTCAATGTGTGCATTCAACTGACAGAGTTAAACTCACGTGTGGATTCAGCGGATTGCCAACCCTTTCTGTGCAGAATCCCAAAACCGGTATTTCCAGCCCAATGCCGGCATACGTACTAAACAGCAGGAAACTTCGTCTAAAACTCAGGAGAAACGTTTCCTTGAAACTGCTCTGCTGTGCGTTCGTTCACCTAAGAGAGTTGAATCTATGTTGAGATTCAGCGAGTCAGAAACACGTTTCTTCTAGGAGCTGCGTTGGGATATTCCCGAGTGAATGGGACCATAGGCTGTACAGAGAAATATCTGCTTCTAAAACCAAAACGGAGCTATCTAACTGAATGGTTGTCAATGTGTGCATTCAACTGACAGAGTTAAACTCACGTGTGGATTCAGCGGATTGCCAACCCTTTCTGTGCAGAATCCCAAAACCGGTATTTCCAGCCCAATGCCGGCATACGTACTAAACAGCAGGAAACTTCGTCTAAAACTCAGGAGAAACGTTTCCTTGAAACTGCTCTGCTGTGCGTTCGTTCACCTAAGAGAGTTGAATCTATGTTGAGATTCAGCGAGTCAGAAACACGTTTCTTCTAGGAGCTGCGTTGGGATATTCCCGAGTGAATGGGACCAAAGGCTGTACAGAGAAATATGTGCTTTTAAAACCAAAACGGAGCTATCTAACTGAATGGTTGTCAATGTTGGCATTCAACTGACAGAGTTAAACTCACGTGTGGATTCAGCGGATTGCCAACCCTTTCTGTGCAGAATCCCAAAACCGGTATTTCCAGCCCAATGCCGGCATACGTACTAAACAGCAGGAAACTTCGTCTAAAACTCAGGAGAAACGTTTCCTTGAAACTGCTCTGCTGTGCGTTCGTTCACCTAAGAGAGTTGAATCTATGTTGAGATTCAGCGAGTCAGAAACACGTTTCTTCTAGGAGCTGCGTTGGGATATTCCCGAGTGAATGGGACCATAGGCTGTACAGAGAAATATCTGCTTCTAAAACCAAAACGGAGCTATCGAACTGAATGGTTGTCAATGTGTGCATTCAACTGACAGAGATAAACTCACGTGTGGATTCAGCGGATTGCCAACCCTTTCTGTGCAGAATCCCAAAACCGGTATTTCCAGCCCAATGCCGGCATACGTACTAAACAGCAGGAAACTTCGTCTAAAACTCAGGAGAAACGTTTCCTTGAAACTGCTCTGCTGTGCGTTCGTTCACCTAAGAGAGTTGAATCTATGTTGAGATTCAGCGAGTCAGAAACACGTTTCTTCTAGGAGCTGCGTTTGGATATTCCCGAGTGAAAGGGACCATAGGCTGTACAGAGAAATATCTGCTTCTAAAACCACAACGGAGCTATCTAACTGAATGGTTGTCAATGTGTGCATTCAACTGACAGAGTTAAACTCACGTGTGGATTCAGCGGATTGCCAACCCTTTCTGTGCAGAATCCCAAAACCGGTATTTCCAGCCCAATGCCGGCATACGTACTAAACAGCAGGAAACTTCGCCTAAAACTCAGGAGAAACGTTTCCTTGAAACTGCTCTGCTGTGCGTTCGTTCACCTAAGAGAGTTGAATCTATGTTGAGATTCAGCGAGTCAGAAACACGTTTCTTCTAGGAACTGCGTTGGGATATTCCCGAGTGAAGGGGACCATAGGCTGTACAGAGAAATATCTGCTTCTAAAACCAAAACGGAGCTATCTAACTGAATGGTTGTCAATGTGTGCATTCAACTGACAGAGTTAAACTCACGTGTGGATTCACCGGATTGCCAACCCTTTCTGTGCAGAATCCCAAAACCGGTATTTCCAGCCCAGTGCCGGCATACGTACTAAACAGCAGGAAACTTCGTCTAAAACTCAGGAGAAACGTTTCCTTGAAACTGCTCTGCTGTGCGTTCGTTCACCTAAGAGAGTTGAATCTATGTTGAGATTCAGCGAGTCAGAAACACGTTTCTTCTAGGAGCTGCGTTGGGATATTCCCGAGTGAATGGGACCATAGGCTATACAGAGAAATATCTGCTTTTAAAACCACAACGGAGCTATCTAACTGAATGGTTGTCAATTTGTGCATTCAACTGACAGAGTTAAACTCACGTGTGGATTCAGCGGTTTGCCAACCCTTTCTGTGCAGAATCCCAAAACCGGTATTTCCAGCCCAATGCCGGCATACATACTAAACAGCAGTAAACTTCGTCTAAAACTCAGGAGAAACGTTTCCTTGAAACTGCTCTGCTGTGCGTTCGTTCACCTAAGAGAGTTGAATCTATGTTGACATTCAGCGAGTCAGAAACACGTTTCTTCTAGGAGCTGCGTTGGGATATTCCCGAGTGAAGGGGACCATAGGCTGTACAGAGAAATATCTGCTTCTAAAACCAAAACGGAGCTATCTAACTGAATGGTTGTCAATGTGTGCATTCAACTGACAGAGTTAAATTCACGTGTGGATTCAGCGGTTTGCCAACCCTTTCTGTGCAGAATCCCAAAACCGGTATTTCCAGCCCAATGCCGGTATACGTACTAAACAGCAGGAAACTTCGTCTAAAACTCAGGAGAAACGTTTCCTTGAAACTGCTCTGCTGTGGGTTCGTTCACCTAAGAGAGTTGAATCTATGTTGACATTCAGCGAGTCAGAAACACGTTTCTTCTAGGAGCTGCGTTGGGATATTCCCGAGTGAATGGGACCATAGGCTGTACTGAGAAATATCTGCTTCTAAAGCCACAACGGAGCTATCTAACTGAATGGTTGTCAATGTGTGCATTCAACTGACAGAGTTAAAGTCACGTGTGGATTCAGCGGATTGCCAACCCTTTCTGTGCAGAATCCCAAAACCGGTATTTCCAGCCCAATGCCGGCATACGTACTAAAAAGCAGGAAACTTCGTCTAAAACTCAGGAGATACGTTTCCTTGAAACTGCTCTGCTGTGCGTTCGTTCAACTAAGAGAGTTGAATCTATGTTGAGATTCAGCGAGTCAGAAACACGTATCTTCTAGGAGCTGCGTTTGGATATTCCCGAGTGAATGGGACCATAGGCTATACAGACAAATATCTGCTTCTAAAACCAAAACGGAGCTATCTAACTGAATGGTTGTAATTGTGCGCATTCAACTGACAGAGTTAAACTCACGTGTGGATTCAGCGGTTTGCCAACCCTTTCTGTGCAGAATCCCAAAACCGGTATTTCCAGCCCAATGCCGGCATACGTACTAAACAGGAGGAAACCTCGCCTAAAACTCAGGAGAAACGTTTCCATGAAACTGCTCTGCTGTGCGTTCGTTCACCTAAGAGAGTTGAATCTATGTTGAGATTCAGCAAGTCAGAAACACGTTTCTTCTAGGAGCTGCGTTGGGATATTACCGAGTGAATAGGACCATAGGCTGTACAGAGAAATATTTGCTTCTAAAACCAAAACGGAGCTATCCAACTGAATGGTTGTCAATGTGTGCATTCAACTGACAGAGTTAAACTCACGTGTGGATTCAGCGGATTGCAAACCCTTTCTGTGCAGAATCCCAAAACCGGTATTTCCAGCCCAATGCCGGCATACGTACTAAACAGCAGGAAACTTCGTCTAAAACTCAGGAGAAACGTTTCCTTGAAACTGCTCTGCTGTGCGTTCGTTCACCTAAGAGAGTTGGATCTATGTTGAGATTCAGCGAGTCAGAAACACGTT
Organism: Aotus nancymaae; assembly: GCF_030222135.1. Classification (NCBI taxonomy): domain Eukaryota; kingdom Metazoa; phylum Chordata; class Mammalia; order Primates; family Aotidae; genus Aotus; species Aotus nancymaae. The sequence continues at coordinate 64,476 of NW_026988514.1, read as the reverse complement.
TTTTCTAGGAGCTGCGTTGGGTTATTCCCGAGTGAATGGGACCATAGGCTGTACAGAGAAATATCTGCTTCTAACACCAAAACGGAGCTATCTAACTGAATGGTTGTCAATGTGTGCATTCAACTGAGAGAGTTAAACACACGTGTGGATTCAGCGGATTACCCACCCTTTCTGTGCAGAATCCCAAAACCGGTATTTCCATCAAAATGCCGGCATACGTACTAAACAGCAGGAAACTTCGTCTAAAACTCAGGAGAAACGTTTCCTTGAAACTGCTCTGCTGTGCGTTCGTTCACCTAAGAGAGTTGAATCTATGTTGAGATTCAGCGAGTCAGAAACACGTTTCTTCTAGGAGCTGCGTTGTGATATTCCCGAGTGAAGGGGACCATAGGCTGTACAGAGAAATATCGGCTTCTAAAACCAAAACGGAGCTATCTAACTGAATGGTTGTCAATGTGTGCATTCAACTGACAGAGGTAAAGTCACGTGTGGATTCAGCGGTTTGCCAACCCTTTCTGTGCAGAATCCCAAAGCCGGTATTTCCAGCCCAATGCCGGCATTCGTACTAAAGAGCAGGAAACTTCGTCTAAAACTCAGGAGAAACGTTTCCTTGAAACTGCTCTGCTGTGCGTTCGTTCACCTAAGGGAGTTGAATGTACGTTGAGATTCAGCGAGTCAGAAACACGTTTCTTCTAGGAGCTGCGTTGGGATATTCCCGAGTGAATGGGACCATAGGCTGTACAGAGAAATATCTGCTTCTAAAACCAAAACGGAGCTATCTAACTGAATGGTTGTCAATGTGTGCATTCAACTGACAGAGGTAAAGTCACGTGTGGATTCAGCGGTTTGCCAACCCTTTCTGTGCAGAATCCCAAAACCGGTATTTCCAGCCCAATGCCGGCATACGTACTAAACAGCTGGAAACTTCGTCTAAAACTCAGGAGAAACGTTTCCTTGAAACTGCTCTGCTGTGCGTTCGTTCACCTAAGAGAGATGAATCTATGTTGAGATTCAGCGAGTCAGAAACACGTTTCTTCTTGGAGCTGCGTTGGGATATTCCCGAATGAAGGGGACCATAGGCTGTACAGAGAAATATCTGCATCTAGAACCAAAACGGAGCTATCTAACTGAATGGTTGTCAATGTGCGCATTCAACTGAGAGAGTTAAACTCACGTGTGGATTCAGCGGTTTGCCAACCCTTTCTGTGCAGAATCCCAAAACCGGTATTTCCAGCCCAATGCCGGCATACGTACTAAACAGCAGGAAACTTCGTCTAAAACTCAGGAGAAACGTTTCCTTGGAACTGCTCTGCTGTGCGTTCGTTCACCTAAGAGAGTTGAATCTATGTTGAGATATAACGAGTCAGAAACACGTTTCTTCTAGGAGCTGCGTTTGGATATACCCGAGTGAATGGGACCATAGGCTGTACAGAGAAATATCTGCTTCTAAAACCAAAACGGAGATATCTAACTGAATGGTTGTCAATGTGTGCATTCAACTGACAGAGTTAAACTCACGTGTGGATTCAGCGGTTTGCCAACCCTTTCTGTGCAGAATCCCAAAACCGGTATTTCCAGCCCAATGCCGGCATACGTACTAAACAGCAGGAAACTTCATCTAAAACTCAGGAGAAACGTTTCCTTGAAACTGCTCTGCTGTGCGTTCGTTCACCTAAGAGAGTTGGATCTATGTTGAGATTCAGCGAGTCAGAAACACGTTTTTTCTAGGAGCTGCATTGGGTTATTCCCGAGTGAATGGGACCATAGGCTGTACAGAGAAATATCTGCTTCTAACACCAAAACGGAGCTATCTAACTGAATGGTTGTCAATGTGTGCATTCAACTGACAGAGTTAAACTCAAGTGTGGATTCAGCGGTTTGCCAACCCTTTCTGTGCAGAATCCCAAAACCGGTATTTCCAGCCCAATGCCGGCATACGTACTAAACAGCTGGAAACTTAGTCTAAAACTCAGGAGAAACGTTTCCTTGAAACTGCTCTGCTGTGCGTTCGTTCACCTAAGAGAGTTGAATCTATGTTGAGATTCAGCGAGTCAGAAACACGTTTCTTCTAGGAGCTGCGTTCGGATATTCCCGAGTGAAAGGGACCATAGGCTATACAGAGAAATATCTGCTTCTAAAACCACAACGGAGCTATCTAACTGAATGGTTGTCAATGTGTGCATTCAACTGACAGAGTTAAACTCACGTGTGGATTCAGCGGATTGCCAACCCTTTCTGTGCAGAATCCCAAAACCGGTATTTCCAGCCCAATGCCGGCATACGTACTAAACAGCAGGAAACTTCGTCTAAAACTCAGGAGAAACGTTTCCTTGAAACTGCTCTGCTGTGCGTTCGTTCACCTAAGAGAGTTGAATCTATGTTGAGATTCAGCGAGTCAGAAACACGTTTCTTCTAGGAGCTGCGTTGGGATATTCCCGAGTGAAGGGGACCATAGGCTGTACAGAGAAATATCTGCTTCTAAAACCAAAACGGAGCTATCTAACTGAATGGTTGTCAATGTGTGCATTCAACTGACAGAGTTAAACTCACGTGTGGATTCAGCGGATTGCCAACCCTTTCTGTGCAGAATCCCAAAACCGGTATTTCCAGCCTAGTGCCGGCATACGTACTAAACAGCAGGAAACTTCGTCTAAAACTCAGGAGAAACGTTTCCTTGAAACTGCTCTGCTGTGCGTTCGTTCACCTAAGAGAGTTGAATCTATGTTGAGATTCAGCGAGTCAGAAACACGTATCTTCTAGGAGCTGCGTTTGGATATTCCCGAGTGAATGGGACCATAGGCTATACAGACAAATATCTGCTTCTAAAACCAAAACGGAGCTATCTAACTGAATGGTTGTAAATGTGCGCATTCAACTGACAGAGTTAAACTCACGTGTGGATTCAGCGGTTTGCCAACCCTTTCTGTGCAGAATCCCAAAACCGGTATTTCCAGCCCAATGCCGGCATACGTACTAAACAGCAGGAAACTTCGCCTAAAACTCAGGAGAAACGTTTCCATGAAACTGCTCTGCTGTACGTTCGTTCACCTAAGAGAGTTGAATCTATGTTGAGATTCAGCAAGTCAGAAACACGTTTCTTCTAGGAGCTGCGTTGGGATATTCCCGAGTGATTGGGACCATAGGCTGTACAGAGAAATATGTGCTTCTAAAACCAAAACGGAGCTATCTAACTGAATGGTTGTCAATGTGTGCATTCAACTGACAGAGTTAAACTCACGTGTGGATTCAGCGGTTTGCCAACCCTTTCTGTGCAGAATCCCAAAACCGGTATTTCCAGCCCAATGCCGGCATACGTACTAAACAGCTGGAAACTTCGTCTGAAACTCAGGAGAAACGTTTCCTTGAAACTGCTCTGCTGTGCGTTCGTTCACCTAAGAGAGATGAATCTATGTTGAGATTCAGCAAGTCAGAAACACGTTTCTTCTTGGAGCTGCGTTGGGATATTCCCGAGTGAAGGGGACCATAGGCTGTACAGAGAAATATCTGCTTCTAGAACCAAAACGGAGCTATCTAACTGAATGGTTGTCAATGTGCGCATTCAACTGACAGAGTTAAACTCACGTGTGGATTCAGCGGTTTGCCAACCCTTTCTGTGCAGAATCCCAAAACCGGTATTTCCAGCCCAATGCCGGCATACGTACTAAACAGCAGGAAACTTCGTCTAAAACTCAGGAGAAACGTTTCCTTGAAACTGCTCTGCTGTGCGTTCGTTCACCTAAGAGAGTTGAATCTATGTTGAGATTCAGCGAGTCAGAAACACGTTTCTTCTAGGAGCTGCGTTGGGATATTCCCGAGTGAATGGGACCATAGGCTGTACAGAGAAATATCTGCTTCTAAAACCAAAACGGAGCTATCGAACTGAATGGTTGTCAATGTGTGCATTCAACTGACAGAGTTAAACTCACGTGTGGATTCAGCGGATTGCCAACCCTTTCTGTGCAGAATCCCAAAACCGGTATTTCCAGCCCAATGCCGGCATACGTACTAAACAGCAGGAAACTTCGTCTAAAACTCAGGAGAAACGTTTCCTTGAAACTGCTCTGCTGTGCGTTCGTTCACCTAAGAGAGTTGAATCTATGTTGAGATTCAGCGAGTCAGAAACACGTTTCTTCTAGGAGCTGCGTTTGGATATTCCCGAGTGAAAGGGACCATAGGCTGTACAGAGAAATATCTGCTTCTAAAACCACAACGGAGCTATCTAACTGAATGGTTGTCAATGTGTGCATTCAACTGACAGAGTTAAACTCACGTGTGGATTCAGCGGATTGCCAACCCTTTCTGTGCAGAATCCCAAAACCGGTATTTCCAGCCCAATGCCGGCATACGTACTAAACAGCAGGAAACTTCGCCTAAAACTCAGGAGAAACGTTTCCTTGAAACTGCTCTGCTGTGCGTTCGTTCACCTAAGAGAGTTGAATCTATGTTGAGATTCAGCGAGTCAGAAACACGTTTCTTCTAGGAACTGCGTTGGGATATTCCCGAGTGAAGGGGACCATAGGCTGTACAGAGAAATATCTGCTTCTAAAACCAAAACGGAGCTATCTAACTGAATGGTTGTCAATGTGTGCATTCAACTGACAGAGTTAAACTCACGTGTGGATTCACCGGATTGCCAACCCTTTCTGTGCAGAATCCCAAAACCGGTATTTCCAGCCCAGTGCCGGCATACGTACTAAACAGCAGGAAACTTCGTCTAAAACTCAGGAGAAACGTTTCCTTGAAACTGCTCTGCTGTGCGTTCGTTCACCTAAGAGAGTTGAATCTATGTTGAGATTCAGCGAGTCAGAAACACGTTTCTTCTAGGAGCTGCGTTGGGATATTCCCGAGTGAATGGGACCATAGGCTATACAGAGAAATATCTGCTTCTAAAACCACAACGGAGCTATCTAACTGAATGGTTGTCAATTTGTGCATTCAACTGACAGAGTTAAACTCACGTGTGGATTCAGCGGTTTGCCAACCCTTTCTGTGCAGAATCCCAAAACCGGTATTTCCAGCCCAATGCCGGCATACATACTAAACAGCAGTAAACTTCGTCTAAAATTCAGGAGAAACGTTTCCTTGAAACTGCTCTGCTGTGCGTTCGTTCACCTAAGAGAGTTGAATCTATGTTGACATTCAGCGAGTCAGAAACACGTTTCTTCTAGGAGCTGCGTTGGGATATTCCCGAGTGAAGGGGACCATAGGCTGTACAGAGAAATATCTGCTTCTAAAACCAAAACGGAGCTATCTAACTGAATGGTTGTCAATGTGTGCATTCAACTGACAGAGTTAAATTCACGTGTGGATTCAGCGGTTTGCCAACCCTTTCTGTGCAGAATCCCAAAACCGGTATTTCCAGCCCAATGCCGGTATACGTACTAAACAGCAGGAAACTTCGTCTAAAACTCAGGAGAAACGTTTCCTTGAAACTGCTCTGCTGTGGGTTCGTTCACCTAAGAGAGTTGAATCTATGTTGACATTCAGCGAGTCAGAAACACGTTTCTTCTAGGAGCTGCGTTGGGATATTCCCGAGTGAATGGGACCATAGGCTGTACTGAGAAATATCTGCTTCTAAAGCCACAACGGAGCTATCTAACTGAATGGTTGTCAATGTGTGCATTCAACTGACAGAGTTAAAGTCACGTGTGGATTCAGCGGATTGCCAACCCTTTCTGTGCAGAATCCCAAAACCGGTATTTCCAGCCCAATGCCGGCATACGTACTAAAAAGCAGGAAACTTCGTCTAAAACTCAGGAGATACGTTTCCTTGAAACTGCTCTGCTGTGCGTTCGTTCAACTAAGAGAGTTGAATCTATGTTGAGATTCAGCGAGTCAGAAACACGTATCTTCTAGGAGCTGCGTTTGGATATTCCCGAGTGAATGGGACCATAGGCTATACAGACAAATATCTGCTTCTAAAACCAAAACGGAGCTATCTAACTGAATGGTTGTAATTGTGCGCATTCAACTGACAGAGTTAAACTCACGTGTGGATTCAGCGGTTTGCCAACCCTTTCTGTGCAGAATCCCAAAACCGGTATTTCCAGCCCAATGCCGGCATACGTACTAAACAGGAGGAAACCTCGCCTAAAACTCAGGAGAAACGTTTCCATGAAACTGCTCTGCTGTGCGTTCGTTCACCTAAGAGAGTTGAATCTATGTTGAGATTCAGCAAGTCAGAAACACGTTTCTTCTAGGAGCTGCGTTGGGATATTACCGAGTGAATAGGACCATAGGCTGTACAGAGAAATATTTGCTTCTAAAACCAAAACGGAGCTATCCAACTGAATGGTTGTCAATGTGTGCATTCAACTGACAGAGTTAAACTCACGTGTGGATTCAGCGGATTGCAAACCCTTTCTGTGCAGAATCCCAAAACCGGTATTTCCAGCCCAATGCCGGCATACGTACTAAACAGCAGGAAACTTCGTCTAAAACTCAGGAGAAACGTTTCCTTGAAACTGCTCTGCTGTGCGTTCGTTCACCTAAGAGAGTTGGATCTATGTTGAGATTCAGCGAGTCAGAAACACGTTTTTTCTAGGAGCTGCGTTGGGTTATTCCCGAGTGAATGGGACCATAGGCTGTACAGAGAAATATCTGCTTCTAACACCAAAACGGAGCTATCTAACTGAATGGTTGTCAATGTGTGCATTCAACTGAGAGAGTTAAACACACGTGTGGATTCAGCGGATTACCCACCCTTTCTGTGCAGAATCCCAAAACCGGTATTTCCATCAAAATGCCGGCATACGTACTAAACAGCAGGAAACTTCGTCTAAAACTCAGGAGAAACGTTTCCTTGAAACTGCTCTGCTGTGCGTTCGTTCACCTAAGAGAGTTGAATCTATGTTGAGATTCAGCGAGTCAGAAACACGTTTCTTCTAGGAGCTGCGTTGTGATATTCCCGAGTGAAGGGGACCATAGGCTGTACAGAGAAATATCTGCTTCTAAAACCAAAACGGAGCTATCTAACTGAATGGTTGTCAATGTGTGCATTCAACTGACAGAGGTAAAGTCACGTGTGGATTCAGCGGTTTGCCAACCCTTTCTGTGCAGAATCCCAAAGCCGGTATTTCCAGCCCAATGCCGGCATTCGTACTAAAGAGCAGGAAACTTCGTCTAAAACTCAGGAGAAACGTTTCCTTGAAACTGCTCTGCTGTGCGTTCGTTCACCTAAGGGAGTTGAATGTACGTTGAGATTCAGCGAGTCAGAAACACGTTTCTTCTAGGAGCTGCGTTGGGATATTCCCGAGTGAATGGGACCATAGGCTGTACAGAGAAATATCTGCTTCTAAAACCAAAACGGAGCTATCTAACTGAATGGTTGTCAATGTGTGCATTCAACTGACAGAGGTAAAGTCACGTGTGGATTCAGCGGTTTGCCAACCCTTTCTGTGCAGAATCCCAAAACCGGTATTTCCAGCCCAATGCCGGCATACGTACTAAACAGCTGGAAACTTCGTCTAAAACTCAGGAGAAACGTTTCCTTGAAACTGCTCTGCTGTGCGTTCGTTCACCTAAGAGAGATGAATCTATGTTGAGATTCAGCGAGTCAGAAACACGTTTCTTCTTGGAGCTGCGTTGGGATATTCCCGAATGAAGGGGACCATAGGCTGTACAGAGAAATATCTGCATCTAGAACCAAAACGGAGCTATCTAACTGAATGGTTGTCAATGTGCGCATTCAACTGAGAGAGTTAAACTCACGTGTGGATTCAGCGGTTTGCCAACCCTTTCTGTGCAGAATCCCAAAACCGGTATTTCCAGCCCAATGCCGGCATACGTACTAAACAGCAGGAAACTTCGTCTAAAACTCAGGAGAAACGTTTCCTTGGAACTGCTCTGCTGTGCGTTCGTTCACCTAAGAGAGTTGAATCTATGTTGAGATTCAACGAGTCAGAAACACGTTTCTTCTAGGAGCTGCGTTTGGATATACCCGAGTGAATGGGACCATAGGCTGTACAGAGAAATATCTGCTTCTAAAACCAAAACGGAGATATCTAACTGAATGGTTGTCAATGTGTGCATTCAACTGAGAGAGTTAAACTCACGTGTGGATTCAGCGGTTTGCCAACCCTTTCTGTGCAGAATCCCAAAACCGGTATTTCCAGCCCAATGCCGGCATACGTACTAAACAGGAGGAAACCTCGCCTAAAACTCAGGAGAAACGTTTCCATGAAACTGCTCTGCTGTGCGTCCGTTCACCTAAGAGAGTTGAATCTATGTTGAGATTCAGCAAGTCAGAAACACGTTTCTTCTAGGAGCTGCGTTGGGATATTACCGAGTGAATAGGACCATAGGCTGTACAGAGAAATATTTGCTTCTAAAACCAAAACGGAGCTATCCAACTGAATGGTTGTCAATGTGTGCATTCAACTGACAGAGTTAAACTCACGTGTGGATTCAGCGGATTGCAAACCCTTTCTGTGCAGAATCCCAAAACCGGTATTTCCAGCCCAATGCCGGCATACGTACTAAACAGCAGGAAACTTCGTCTAAAACTCAGGAGAAACGTTTCCTTGAAACTGCTCTGCTGTGCGTTCGTTCACCTAAGAGAGTTGGATCTATGTTGAGATTCAGCGAGTCAGAAACACGTTTTTTCTAGGAGCTGCGTTGGGTTATTCCCGAGTGAATGGGACCATAGGCTGTACAGAGAAATATCTGCTTCTAACACCAAAACGGAGCTATCTAACTGAATGGTTGTCAATGTGTGCATTCAACTGAGAGAGTTAAACACACGTGTGGATTCAGCGGATTACCCACCCTTTCTGTGCAGAATCCCAAAACCGGTATTTCCATCAAAATGCCGGCATACGTACTAAACAGCAGGAAACTTCGTCTAAAACTCAGGAGAAACGTTTCCTTGAAACTGCTCTGCTGTGCGTTCGTTCACCTAAGAGAGTTGAATCTATGTTGAGATTCAGCGAGTCAGAAACACGTTTCTTCTAGGAGCTGCGTTGTGATATTCCCGAGTGAAGGGGACCATAGGCTGTACAGAGAAATATCTGCTTCTAAAACCAAAACGGAGCTATCTAACTGAATGGTTGTCAATGTGTGCATTCAACTGACAGAGGTAAAGTCACGTGTGGATTCAGCGGTTTGCCAACCCTTTCTGTGCAGAATCCCAAAGCCGGTATTTCCAGCCCAATGCCGGCATTCGTACTAAAGAGCAGGAAACTTCGTCTAAAACTCAGGAGAAACGTTTCCTTGAAACTGCTCTGCTGTGCGTTCGTTCACCTAAGGGAGTTGAATGTACGTTGAGATTCAGCGAGTCAGAAACACGTTTCTTCTAGGAGCTGCGTTGGGATATTCCCGAGTGAATGGGACCATAGGCTGTACAGAGAAATATCTGCTTCTAAAACCAAAACGGAGCTATCTAACTGAATGGTTGTCAATGTGTGCATTCAACTGACAGAGGTAAAGTCACGTGTGGATTCAGCGGTTTGCCAACCCTTTCTGTGCAGAATCCCAAAACCGGTATTTCCAGCCCAATGCCGGCATACGTACTAAACAGCTGGAAACTTCGTCTAAAACTCAGGAGAAACGTTTCCTTGAAACTGCTCTGCTGTGCGTTCGTTCACCTAAGAGAGATGAATCTATGTTGAGATTCAGCGAGTCAGAAACACGTTTCTTCTTGGAGCTGCGTTGGGATATTCCCGAATGAAGGGGACCATAGGCTGTACAGAGAAATATCTGCATCTAGAACCAAAACGGAGCTATCTAACTGAATGGTTGTCAATGTGCGCATTCAACTGAGAGAGTTAAACTCACGTGTGGATTCAGCGGTTTGCCAACCCTTTCTGTGCAGAATCCCAAAACCGGTATTTCCAGCCCAATGCCGGCATACGTACTAAACAGCAGGAAACTTCGTCTAAAACTCAGGAGAAACGTTTCCTTGAAACTGCTCTGCTGTGCGTTCGTTCACCTAAGAGAGTTGGATCTATGTTGAGATTCAGCGAGTCAGAAACACGTTTTTTCTAGGAGCTGCGTTGGGTTATTCCCGAGTGAATGGGACCATAGGCTGTACAGAGAAATATCTGCTTCTAACACCAAAACGGAGCTATCTAACTGAATGGTTGTCAATGTGTGCATTCAACTGAGAGAGTTAAACACACGTGTGGATTCAGCGGATTACCCACCCTTTCTGTGCAGAATCCCAAAACTGGTATTTCCATCAAAATGCCGGCATACGTACTAAACAGCAGGAAACTTCGTCTAAAACTCAGGAGAAACGTTTCCTTGAAACTGCTCTGCTGTGCGTTCGTTCACCTAAGAGAGTTGAATCTATGTTGAGATTCAGCGAGTCAGAAACACGTTTCTTCTAGGAGCTGCGTTGTGATATTCCCGAGTGAAGGGGACCATAGGCTGTACAGAGAAATATCTGCTTCTAAAACCAAAACGGAGCTATCTAACTGAATGGTTGTCAATGTGTGCATTCAACTGACAGAGGTAAAGTCACGTGTGGATTCAGCGGTTTGCCAACCCTTTCTGTGCAGAATCCCAAAGCCGGTATTTCCAGCCCAATGCCGGCATTCGTACTAAAGAGCAGGAAACTTCGTCTAAAACTCAGGAGAAACGTTTCCTTGAAACTGCTCTGCTGTGCGTTCGTTCACCTAAGGGAGTTGAATGTACGTTGAGATTCAGCGAGTCAGAAACACGTTTCTTCTAGGAGCTGCGTTGGGATATTCCCGAGTGAATGGGACCATAGGCTGTACAGAGAAATATCTGCTTCTAAAACCAAAACGGAGCTATCTAACTGAATGGTTGTCAATGTGTGCATTCAACTGACAGAGGTAAAGTCACGTGTGGATTCAGCGGTTTGCCAACCCTTTCTGTGCAGAATCCCAAAACCGGTATTTCCAGCCCAATGCCGGCATACGTACTAAACAGCTGGAAACTTCGTCTAAAACTCAGGAGAAACGTTTCCTTGAAACTGCTCTGCTGTGCGTTCGTTCACCTAAGAGAGATGAATCTATGTTGAGATTCAGCGAGTCAGAAACACGTTTCTTCTTGGAGCTGCGTTGGGATATTCCCGAATGAAGGGGACCATAGGCTGTACAGAGAAATATCTGCATCTAGAACCAAAACGGAGCTATCTAACTGAATGGTTGTCAATGTGCGCATTCAACTGAGAGAGTTAAACTCACGTGTGGATTCAGCGGTTTGCCAACCCTTTCTGTGCAGAATCCCAAAACCGGTATTTCCAGCCCAATGCCGGCATACGTACTAAACAGCAGGAAACTTCGTCTAAAACTCAGGAGAAACGTTTCCTTGGAACTGCTCTGCTGTGCGTTCGTTCACCTAAGAGAGTTGAATCTATGTTGAGATTCAACGAGTCAGAAACACGTTTCTTCTAGGAGCTGCGTTTGGATATACCCGAGTGAATGGGACCATAGGCTGTACAGAGAAATATCTGCTTCTAAAACCAAAACGGAGATATCTAACTGAATGGTTGTCAATGTGTGCATTCAACTGACAGAGTTAAACTCACGTGTGGATTCAGCGGTTTCCCAACCCTTTCTGTGCAGAATCCCAAAACCGGTATTTCCAGCCCAATGCCGGCATACGTACTAAACAGCAGGAAACTTCATCTAAAACTCAGGAGAAACGTTTCCTTGAAACTGCTCTGCTGTGCGTTCGTTCACCTAAGAGAGTTGGATCTATGTTGAGATTCAGCGAGTCAGAAACACGTTTTTTCTAGGAGCTGCATTGGGTTATTCCCGAGTGAATGGGACCATAGGCTGTACAGAGAAATATCTGCTTCTAACACCAAAACGGAGCTATCTAACTGAATGGTTGTCAATGTGTGCATTCAACTGACAGAGTTAAACTCAAGTGTGGATTCAGCGGTTTGCCAACCCTTTCTGTGCAGAATCCCAAAACCGGTATTTCCAGCCCAATGCCGGCATACGTACTAAACAGCTGGAAACTTAGTCTAAAACTCAGGAGAAACGTTTCCTTGAAACTGCTCTGCTGTGCGTTCGTTCACCTAAGAGAGTTGAATCTATGTTGAGATTCAGCGAGTCAGAAACACGTTTCTTCTAGGAGCTGCGTTCGGATATTCCCGAGTGAAAGGGACCATAGGCTGTACAGAGAAATATCTGCTTCTAAAACCAAAACGGAGCTATCTAACTGAATGGTTGTCAATGTGTGCATTCAACTGACAGAGTTAAACTCACGTGTGGATTCAGCGGATTGCCAACCCTTTCTGTGCAGAATCCCAAAACCGGTATTTCCAGCCCAGTGCCGGCATACGTACTAAACAGCAGGAAACTTCGTCTAAAACTCAGGAGAAACGTTTCCTTGAAACTGCTCTGCTGTGCGTTCGTTCACCTAAGAGAGTTGAATCTATGTTGAGATTCAGCGAGTCAGAAACACGTATCTTCTAGGAGCTGCGTTTGGATATTCCCGAGTGAATGGGACCATAGGCTATACAGACAAATATCTGCTTCTAAAACCAAAACGGAGCTATCTAACTGAATGGTTGTAAATGTGCGCATTCAACTGACAGAGTTAAACTCACGTGTGGATTCAGCGGTTTGCCAACCCTTTCTGTGCAGAATCCCAAAACCGGTATTTCCAGCCCAATGCCGGCATACGTACTAAACAGCAGGAAACTTCGCCTAAAACTCAGGAGAAACGTTTCCATGAAACTGCTCTGCTGTACGTTCGTTCACCTAAGAGAGTTGAATCTATGTTGAGATTCAGCAAGTCAGAAACACGTTTCTTCTAGGAGCTGCGTTGGGATATTCCCGAGTGAATGGGACCATAGGCTGTACAGAGAAATATCTGCTTCTAAAACCAAAACGGAGCTATCTAACTGAATGGTTGTCAATGTGTGCATTCAACTGACAGAGTTAAACTCACGTGTGGATTCAGCGGTTTGCCAACCCTTTCTGTGCAGAATCCCAAAACCGGTATTTCCAGCCCAATGCCGGCATACGTACTAAACAGCTGGAAACTTCGTCTGAAACTCAGGAGAAACGTTTCCTTGAAACTGCTCTGCTGTGCGTTCGTTCACCTAAGAGAGATGAATCTATGTTGAGATTCAGCGAGTCAGAAACACGTTTCTTCTTGGAGCTGCGTTGGGATATTCCCGAGTGAAGGGGACCATAGGCTGTACAGAGAAATATCTGCTTCTAGAACCAAAACGGAGCTATCTAACTGAATGGTTGTCAATGTGCGCATTCAACTGACAGAGTTAAACTCACGTGTGGATTCAGCGGTTTGCCAACCCTTTCTGTGCAGAATCCCAAAACCGGTATTTCCAGCCCAATGCCGGCATACGTACTAAACAGCAGGAAACTTCGTCTAAAACTCAGGAGAAACGTTTCCTTGAAACTGCTCTGCTGTGCGTTCGTTCACCTAAGAGAGTTGAATCTATGTTGAGATTCAGCGAGTCAGAAACACGTTTCTTCTAGGAGCTGCGTTGGGATATACCCGAGTGAATGGGACCATAGGCTGTACAGAGAAATATCTGCTTCTAAAACCAAAACGGAACTATCTAACTGAATGGTTGTCAATGTGTGCATTCAACTGACAGAGTTAAACTCACGTGTGGATTCAGCGGTTTGCAAACCCTTTCTGTGCAGAATCCCAAAACAGGTATTTCCAGCCCAATGCCGGCATACGTACGAAACAGCAGGAAACTTCGTCTAAAACTCAGGAGAAACGTTTCCTTGAAACTGCTCTGCTGTGCGTTCGTTCAACTAAGAGAGTTGAATCTATGTTGAGATTCAGCGAGTCAGAAACACGTTTCTTCTAGGAGCTGCGTTGGGATATTCCCGAGTGGAAGGGACCATAGGCTGTACAGACAAATATCTGCTTCTAAAACCAAAACGGAGCTATCTAACTGAACGGTTGTCAATGTGTGCATTCAACTGACCGAGTTAAATTCACGTGTGGATTCAGCGGATTGCCAACCCTTTCTGTGCAGAATCCCAAAACCGGTATTTCCAGCCCAATGCCGGCATACGTACTAAACAGCAGGAAACATCGTCTAAAACTCAGGAGAAACGTTTCCTTGAAACTGCTCTGCTGTGCGTTCGTTCACCTAAGAGAGTTGAATCTATGTTGAGATTCAGCGAGTCAGAAACACGTTTCTTCTAGGAGCTGCGTTGGGATATTCCCGAGTGAAAGGGACCATAGGCTGTACAGAGAAATATCTGCTTCTAAAACCACAACGGAGCTATCTAACTGAATGGTTGTCAATGTGTGCATTCAACTGACAGAGTTAAACTCACGTGTGGATTCAGCGGATTGCCAACCCTTTCTGTGCAGAATCCCAAAACCGGTATTTCCAGCCCAATGCCGGCATACGTACTAAACAGCAGGAAACTTCGCCTAAAACTCAGGAGAAACGTTTCCTTGAAACTGCTCTGCTGTGCGTTCGTTCACCTAAGAGAGTTGAATCTATGTTGAGATTCAGCGAGTCAGAAACACGTTTCTTCTAGGAGCTGCGTTGGGATATTCCCGAGTGAAGGGGACCATAGGCTGTACAGAGAAATATCTGCTTCTAAAACCAAAACGGAGCTATCTAACTGAATGGTTGTCAATGTGTGCATTCAACTGACAGAGTTAAACTCACGTGTGGATTCACCGGATTGCCAACCCTTTCTGTGCAGAATCCCAAAACCGGTATTTCCAGCCCAGTGCCGGCATACGTACTAAACAGCAGGAAACTTCGTCTAAAACTCAGGAGAAACGTTTCCTTGAAACTGCTCTGCTGTGCGTTCGTTCACCTAAGAGAGTTGAATCTATGTTGAGATTCAGCGAGTCAGAAACACGTTTCTTCTAGGAGCTGCGTTGGGATATTCCCGAGTGAATGGGACCATAGGCTGTACAGAGAAATATCTGCTTCCAAAACCACAACGGAGCTATCTAACTGAATGGTTGTCAATTTGTGCATTCAACTGACAGAGTTAAACTCACGTGTGGATTCAGCGGTTTGCCAACCCTTTCTGTGCAGAATCCCAAAACCAGTATTTCCAGCCCAATGCCGGCATACGTACTAAACAGCAGTAAACTTCGTCTAAAACTCAGGAGAAACGTTTCCTTGAAACTGTTCTGCTGTGCGTTCGTTCACCTAAGAGAGTTGAATCTATGTTGAGATTCAGCGAGTCAGAAACACGTTTCTTCTAGGAGCTGCGTTGGGATATTCCCGAGTGAAGGGGACCATAGGCTGTACAGAGAAATATCTGCTTCTAAAACCAAAACGGAGGTATCTAACTGAATGGTTGTCAATGTGTGCATTCAACTGACAGAGTTAAACTCACGTGTGGATTCAGCGGTTTGCAAACCCTTTCTGTGCAGAATCCCAAAACCGGTATTTCCAGCCCAATGCCGGCATACGTACTAAACAGCAGGAAACTTCGTCTAAAACTCAGGAGAAACGTTTCCTTGAAACTGCTCTGCTGTGCGTTCGTTCACCTAAGAGAGTTGAATCTATGTTGACATTCAGCGAGTCAGAAACACGTTTCTTCTAGGAGCTGCGTTGGGATATTCCCGAGTGAATGGGACCATAGGCTGTACAGAGAAATATCTGCTTCTAAAGCCACAACGGAGCTAACTAACTGAATGGTTGTCAATATGTGCATTCAACGGACAGAGTTAAACTCACGTGTGTATTCAGCGGATTGCCAACCCTTTCTGTGCAGAATCCCAAAACCGGTATTTCCAGCCCAATGCCGGCATACGTACTAAACAGCAGGAAACTTCGCCTAAAACTCAGGAGAAACGTTTCCTTGAAACTGCTCTGCTGTGCGTTCGTTCACCTAAGAGAGTTGAATCTATGTTGAGATTCAGCGAGTCAGAAACACGTTTCTTCTAGGAGCTGCGTTGGGATATTACCGAGTGAAAGGGACCATAGGCTGTACAGAGAAATATCTGCTTCTAAAACCACAACGGAGCTATCTAACTGAATGGTTGTCAATGTGTGCATTCAACTGACAGAGTTAAACTCACGTGTGGTTTCAGCGGTTTGCAAACCCTTTCTGTGCAGAATCCCAAAACCGGTATTTCCAGCCCAATGCCGGCATACGTACTAAACAGCAGGAAACTTCGTCTAAAACTCAGGAGAAACGTTTCCTTGAAACTGCTCTGCTGTGCGTTCGTTCACCTAAGAGAGTTGAATCTACGTTGAGATTCAGCGAGTCAGAAACACGTTTCTTCTAGGAGCTGCGTTGGGATATTCCCTAGTGAATGGGACCATAGGCTGTACAGAGAAATATCTGCTTCTAAAACCAAAACGGAGCTATCTAACTGAATGGTTGTCAATGTGTGCATTCAACTGACAGAGTTAAACTCACGTGTGGATTCAGCGGATTGCCAACCCTTTCTGTGCAGAATCCCAAAACCGGTATTTCCAGACCAATGCCGGAATACGTACTAAACAGCAGGAAACTTCGTCTAAAACTCAGGAGAAACGTTTCCTTGAAACTGCTCTGCTGTGCGTTCGTTCACCTAAGAGAGTTGAATCTCTGTTGAGATTCAGCGAGTCAGAAACACGTTTCTTCTAGGAGCTGCGTTGGGATATTCCCGAGTGAAGGGGACCATAGGCTGTACAGAGAAATATCTGCTTCTAAAACCAAAACGGAGCTATCTAACTGAATGGTTGTCAATGTGTGCATTCAACTGACAGAGTTAAACTCACGTGTGGATTCAGCGGTTTGCAAACCCTTTCTGTGCAGAATCCCAAAACCGGTATTTCCAGCCCAATGCCGGCATACGTACTAAACAGCAGGAAACTTCGTCTAAAACTCAGGAGAAACGTTTCCTTGAAACTGCTCTGCTGTGCGTTCGTTCACCTAAGAGAGTTGAATCTGTGTTGAGATTCAGCGAGTCAGAAACACGTTTCTTCTAGGAGCTGCGTTGGGATATTCCCGAGTGAAAGGGACCATAGGCTGTACAGAGAAATATCTGCTTCTAAAACCACAACGGAGCTATCTAACTGAATGGTTGTCAATGTGTGCATTCAACCGACAGAGTTAAATTCACGTGTGGATTCAGCGGATTTGACAACCCTTTCTGTGCAGAATCCCAAAACCGGTATTTCCAGCCCAATGCCGGCATACGTACTAAATAGCAGGAAACTTCGCATAAAACTCAGGAGAAACGTTTCCTTGAAACTGCTCTGCTGTGCGTTCGTTCACCTAAGAGAGTTGGATCTATGTTGAGATTCAGCGTGTCAGAAACACGTTTCTTACAGGAGCTGCGTTGGGATATACCCGAGTGAATGGGACCATAGGCTGTACAGAGAAATATCTGCTTCTAAAAGCAAAACGGAGCTATCTAACTGAATCGTTGTCAATTTGTGCATTCAACTGACAGAGTTAAACTCACGTGTGGATTCAGCGGTTTGCCAACCCTTTCTGTGCAGAATCCCAAAACCGGTATTTCCAGCCCAATGCCGGCATACGTACTAAACAGCAGGAAACTTCGTCTAAAACTCAGGAGAAACGATTCCTTGAAACTGTTCTGCTGTGCGTTCGTTCACCTAAGAGAGTTGAATCTATGTTGAGATTCAGCGAGTCAGAAACACGTTTCTTCTAGGAGCTGCGTTGGGATATTCCCGAGTGAAGGGGACCATAGGCTGTACAGAGAAATATCTGCTTCTAAAACCAAAACGGAGCTATCTAACTGAATGGTTGTCAATGTGTGCATTCAACTGACAGAGTTAAACTCACGTGTGGATTCAGCGGTTTGCAAACCCTTTCTGTGCAGAATCCCAAAACCGGTATTTCCAGCCCAATGCCGGCATACGTACTAAACAGCAGGAAACTTCGTCTAAAACTCAGGAGAAACGTTTCCTTGAAACTGCTCTGCTGTGCGTTCGTTCACCTAAGAGAGTTGAATCTATGTTGAGATTCAGCGAGTCAGAAACACGTTTCTTCTAGGAGCTGCGTTGGGATATTCCCGAGTGAAAGGGACAATAGGCTGTACAGAGAAATATCTGCTTCTAAAGCCACAACGGAGCTATCTAACTGAATGGTTGTCAATATGTGCATTCAACGGACAGAGTTAAACTCACGTGTGTATTCAGCGGATTGCCAACCCTTTCTGTGCAGAATCCCAAAACCGGTATTTCCAGCCCAATGCCGGCATACGTACTAAACAGCAGGAAACTTCGTCTAAAACTCAGGAGAAACGTTTCCTTGAAACTGCTCTGCTGTGCGTTCGTTCACCTAAGAGAGGTGAATCTATGTTGAGATTCAGCGAGTCAGAAACACGTTTCTTCTAGGAGCTGCGTTGGGATATTCCCGAGTGAAAGGGACCATAGGCTGTACAGAGAAATGTCTGCTTCTAAAACCAAAACGGAGCTATCTAACTGAATGGTTGTCAACGTGTGCATTCCACTGACAGAGGTAAACTCACGTGTGGATTCAGCGGTTTGCCAACCCTTTCTGTGCAGAATCCCAAAACCGGTATTTCCAGCCCAATGCCGGCATACGTACTAAACAGCAGGAAACTTCGTCTAAAACTCAGGAGAAACGTTTCCTTGAAACTGCTCTGCTGTGCTTTCATTCAACTAAGAGAGTTGAATCTATGTTGAGATTCAGCGAGTCAGAAACACGTTTCTTCCAGGAGCTGCGTTGGGATATTCCCGAGTGAAAGGGACCATAGGCTGTACAGAGAAATATCTGCTTCTAAAGCCACAACGGAGCTATCTAACTGAATGGTTGTCAATATGTGCATTCAACGGATAGAGTTAAACTCACGTGTGTATTCAGCGGATTGCCAACCCTTTCTGTGCAGAATCCCAAAACCGGTATTTCCAGCCCAATGCCGGCATACGTACTAAACAGCAGGAAACTTCGTCTAAAACTCAGGAGAAACGTTTCCTTGAAACTGCTCTGCTGTGCGTTCGTTCACCTAAGAGAGTTGAATCTATGTTGAGATTCAGCGAGTCAGAAACACGTTTCTTCTAGGAGCTGCGTTGGGATATTCCAGAGTGAAAGGGACCATAGGATGTACAGAGAAATATCTGCTTCTAAAACCAAAACGGAGCTATCTAACTGAATGATTGTCAATGTGTGCATTCAACCGACAGAGTTAAACTCACGTGTGGATTCAGCGGATTTGACAACCCTTTCTGTGCAGAATCCCAAAACCGGTATTTCCAGCCCAATGCCGGCATACGTACTAAATAGCAGGAAACTTCGCATAAAACTCAGGAGAAACGTTTCCTTGAAACTGCTCTGCTGTGCGTTCGTTCACCTAAGAGAGTTGGATCTATGTTGAGATTCAGTGTGTCAGAAACACGTTTCTTACAGGAGCTGCGTTGGGATATTCCCGAGTGAATGGGACCATAGGCTGTACAGAGAAATATCTGCTTCTAAAAGCACAACGGAGCTATCTAACTGAATCGTTGTCAATTTGTGCATTCAACTGACAGAGTTAAACTCACGTGTGGATTCAGCGGTTTGCCAACCCTTTCTGTGCAGAATCCCAAAACCGGTATTTCCAGCCCAATGCCGGCATACGTACTAAACAGCAGGAAACTTCGTCTAAAACTCAGGAGAAACGTTTCCTTGAAACTGCTCTGCTGTGCGTTCGTTCACCTAAGAGAGTTGAATCTATGTTGAGATTCAGCGAGTCAGAAACACGTTTCTTCTAGGAGCTGCGTTGGGATATTCCCGAGTGAAGGGGACCATAGGCTGTACAGAGAAATATCTGCTTCTAAAACCAAAACGGAGCTATCTAACTGAATGGTTGTCAATGTGTGCATTCAACTGACAGAGTTAAACTCACGTGTGGATTCAGCGGTTTGCAAATCCTTTCTGTGCAGAATCCCAAAACCGGTATTTCCAGCCCAATGCCGGCATACGTACTAAACAGCAGGAAACTTCGTCTAAAACTCAGGAGAAACGTTTCCTTGAAACTGCTCTGCTGTGCGTTCGTTCACCTAAGAGAGTTGAATCTATGTTGAGATTCAGCGAGTCAGAAACACGTTTCTTCTAGGAGCTGCGTTGGGATATTCCCGAGTGAAAGGGACAATAGGCTGTACAGAGAAATATCTGCTTCTAAAGCCACAACGGAGCTATCTAACTGAATGGTTGTCAATATGTGCATTCAACGGACAGAGTTAAACTCACGTGTGTATTCAGCGGTTTGCCAACCCTTTCTGTGCAGAATCCCAAAACCGGTATTTCCAGCCCAATGCCGGCATACGTACTAAACAGCAGGAAACTTCGTCTAAAACTCAGGAGAAACGTTTCCTTGAAACTGCTCTGCTGTGCGTTCGTTCACCTAAGAGAGGTGAATCTATGTTGAGATTCAGCGAGTCAGAAACACGTTTCTTCTAGGAGCTGCGTTGGGATATTCCCGAGTGAAAGGGACCATAGGCTGTACAGAGAAATGTCTGCTTCTAAAACCAAAACGGAGCTATCTAACTGAATGGTTGTCAACGTGTGCATTCCACTGACAGAGGTAAACTCACGTGTGGATTCAGCGGTTTGCCAACCCTTTCTGTGCAGAATCCCAAAACCGGTATTTCCAGCCCAATGCCGGCATACGTACTAAACAGCAGGAAACTTCGTCTAAAACTCAGGAGAAACGTTTCCTTGAAACTGCTCTGCTGTGCTTTCATTCAACTAAGAGAGTTGAATCTATGTTGAGATTCAGCGAGTCAGAAACACGTTTCTTCCAGGAGCTGCGTTGGGATATTCCCGAGTGAAAGGGACCATAGGCTGTACAGAGAAATATCTGCTTCTAAAGCCACAACGGAGCTATCTAACTGAATGGTTGTCAATATGTGCATTCAACGGATAGAGTTAAACTCACGTGTGTATTCAGCGGATTGCCAACCCTTTCTGTGCAGAATCCCAAAACCGGTATTTCCAGCCCAATGCCGGCATACATACTAAACAGCAGGAAACTTCGTCTAAAACTCAGGAGAAACGTTTCCTTGAAACTGCTCTGCTGTGCGTTCGTTCACCTAAGAGAGTTGAATCTATGTTGAGATTCAGCGAGTCAGAAACACGTTTCTTCTAGGAGCTGCGTTGGGATATTCCAGAGTGAAAGGGACCATAGGCTGTACAGAGAAATATCTGCTTCTAAAACCAAAACGGAGCTATCTAACTGAATGATTGTCAATGTGTGCATTCCACTGACAGAGGTAAACTCACGTGTGGATTCAGCGGTTTGCCAACGCTTTCTGTGCAGAATCCCAAAACCGGTATTTCCAGCCCAATGCCGGCATACGTACTAAACAGCAGGAAACTTCGTCTAAAACTCAGGAGAAACGTTTCCTTGAAACTGCTCTGTTGTGCGTTCGTTCACCTAAGAGAGGTGAATCTATGTTGAGATTCAGCGAGTCAGAAACACGTTTCTTCTAGGAGCTGCGTTGGAATATTCCCGAGTGAAAGGGACCATAGGCTGTACAGAGAAATGTCTGCTTCTAAAACCAAAACGGAGCTATCTAACTGAATGGTTGTCAACGTGTGCATTCCACTGACAGAGGTAAACTCACGTGTGGATTCAGCGGTTTGCCAACCCTTTCTGTGCAGAATCCCAAAACCGGTATTTCCAGCCCAATGCCGGCATACGTACTAAACAGCAGGAAACTTCGTCTAAAACTCAGGAGAAACGTTTCCTTGAAACTGCTCTGCTGTGCTTTCATTCAACTAAGAGAGTTGAATCTATGTTGAGATTCAGCGAGTCAGAAACACGTTTCTTCCAGGAGCTGCGTTGGGATATTCCCGAGTGAAAGGGACCATAGGCTGTACAGAGAAATATCTGCTTCTAAAGCCACAACGGAGCTATCTAACTGAATGGTTGTCAATATGTGCATTCAACGGATAGAGTTAAACTCACGTCTGTATTCAGCGGATTGCCAACCCTTTCTGTGCAGAATCCCAAAACCGGTATTTCCAGCCCAATGCCGGCATACGTACTAAACAGCAGGAAACTTCGTCTAAAACTCAGGAGAAACGTTTCCTTGAAACTGCTCTGCTGTGCGTTCGTTCACCTAAGAGAGTTGAATCTATGTTGAGATTCAGCGAGTCAGAAACACGTTTCTTCTAGGAGCTGCGTTGGGATATTCCAGAGTGAAAGGGACCATAGGCTGTACAGAGAAATATCTGCTTCTAAAACCAAAACGGAGCTATCTAACTGAATGATTGTCAATGTGTGCATTCCACTGACAGAGGTAAACTCACGTGTGGATTCAGCGGTTTGCCAACGCTTTCTGTGCAGAATCCCAAAACCGGTATTTACAGCCCAATGCCGGCATACGTACTAAACAGCAGGAAACTTCGTCTAAAACTCAGGAGAAACGTTTCCTTGAAACTGCTCTGCTGTGCGTTCGTTCACCTAAGAGAGTTGAATCTATGTTGACATTCAGCGAGTCAGAAACACGTTTCTTCTAGGAGCTGCGTTGGGATATTACCGAGTGAAAGGGACCATAGGCTGTACAGAGAAATATCTGCTTCTAAAGCCACAACGGAGCTATCTAACTGAATGGTTGTCAATGTTTGCATTCAACTGACAGAGTTAAACTCACGTGTGGATTCAGCGGATTGCCAACCCTTTCTGTGCAGAATCCCAAAACCGGTATTTCCAGCACAATGGCGGCATACGTACTAAACAGCAGGAAACTTCGCCTAAAACTCAGGAGAAACGTTTCCTTGAAACTGCTCTGCTGTGCGTTCGTTCACCTAAGAGAGTTGAATCTATGTTGAGATTCAGCGAGTCAGAAACAAGTTTCTTCTAGGAGCTGCGTTGGGATATTCCCGAGTGAAGGGGACCATAGGCTGTACAGAGAAATATCTGCTTCTAAAACCAAAACGGAGCTATCTAACTGAATGGTTTTCAATGTGTGCATTCAACTGAGAGAGTTAAACTCACGTGTGGATTCAGCGGATTGACAACCCTTTCTGTGCAGAATCCCAAAACCGGTATTTCCAGCCCAATCCCGGCATACGTACTAAACAGCAGGAAACTTCGTCTAAAACTCAGGAGAAACGTATCCTTGAAACTGCTCTGCTGTGCGTTCGTTCACCTAAGAGAGTTGAATCTATGTTGAGATTCAGCGAGTCAGAAACACGTTTCTTCTAGGAGCTGCGTTGGGATATTCCCGAGTGAAAGGAACCATTAGCTGTACAGAGAAATATCTGCTTCTAAAACCACAACGGAGCTATCTAACTGAATGGTTGTCAATGTGTGCATTCAACTGACAGAGTTAAAATCACGTGTGGATTCAGCGGATTGCCAACCCTTTCTGTGCAGAATCCCAAAACCGGTATTTCCAGCCCAATGCCGGCATACGTACTAAACAGCAGGAAACTTCGTCTAAAACTCAGGAGAAACGTTTCCTTGAAACTGCTCTGCTGTGCGTTCGTTCACCTAAGAGAGTTGAATCTATGTTGAGATTCAGCGAGTCAGAAACACGTTTCTTCTAGGAGCTGCGTTGGGATATTCCCGAGTGAAAGGAACCATAGGCTGTACAGAGAAATATCTGCTTCTAAAACCACAACGGAGCTATCTAACTGAATGGTTGTCAATGTGTGCATTCAACTGACAGAGTTAAACTCACGTGTGGATTCAGCGGTTTGCAAACCCTTTCTGTGCAGAATCCCAAAACCGGTATTTCCAGCCCAATGCCGGCATACGTACTAAACAGCAGGAAACTTCGTCTAAAACTCAGGAGAAACGTTTCCTTGAAACTGCTCTGCTGTGCTTTCATTCAACTAAGAGAGTTGAATCTATGTTGAGATTCAGCGAGTCAGAAACACGTTTCTTCCAGGAGCTGCGTTGGGATATTCCCGAGTGAAAGGGACCATAGGCTGTACAGAGAAATATCTGCTTCTAAAGCCACAACGGAGCTATCTAACTGAATGGTTGTCAATATGTGCATTCAACGGATAGAGTTAAACTCACGTCTGTATTCAGCGGATTGCCAACCCTTTCTGTGCAGAATCCCAAAACCGGTATTTCCAGCCCAATGCCGGCATACGTACTAAACAGCAGGAAACTTCGTCTAAAACTCAGGAGAAACGTTTCCTTGAAACTGCTCTGCTGTGCGTTCGTTCACCTAAGAGAGTTGAATCTATGTTGAGATTCAGCGAGTCAGAAACACGTTTCTTCTAGGAGCTGCGTTGGGATATTCCAGAGTGAAAGGGACCATAGGCTGTACAGAGAAATATCTGCTTCTAAAACCAAAACGGAGCTATCTAACTGAATGATTGTCAATGTGTGCATTCCACTGACAGAGGTAAACTCACGTGTGGATTCAGCGGTTTGCCAACGCTTTCTGTGCAGAATCCCAAAACCGGTATTTCCAGCCCAATGCCGGCATACGTACTAAACAGCAGGAAACTTCGTCTAAAACTCAGGAGAAACGTTTCCTTGAAACTGCTCTGCTGTGCGTTCGTTCACCTAAGAGAGTTGAATCTATGTTGACATTCAGCGAGTCAGAAACACGTTTCTTCTAGGAGCTGCGTTGGGATATTCCCGAGTGAAAGGGACCATAGGCTGTACAGAGAAATATCTGCTTCTAAAGCCACAACGGAGCTATCTAACTGAATGGTTGTCAATGTTTGCATTCAACTGACAGAGTTAAACTCACGTGTGGATTCAGCGGATTGTCAACCCTTTCTGTGCAGAATCCCAAAACCGGTATTTCCAGCACAATGGCGGCATACGTACTAAACAGCAGGAAACTTCGCCTAAAACTCAGGAGAAACGTTTCCTTGAAACTGCTCTGCTGTGCGTTCGTTCACCTAAGAGAGTTGAATCTATGTTGAGATTCAGCGAGTCAGAAACAAGTTTCTTCTAGGAGCTGCGTTGGGATATTCCCGAGTGAAGGGGACCATAGGCTGTACAGAGAAATATCTGCTTCTAAAACCAAAACGGAGCTATCTAACTGAATGGTTTTCAATGTGTGCATTCAACTGAGAGAGTTAAACTCACGTGTGGATTCAGCGGATTGCCAACCCTTTCTGTGCAGAATCCCAAAACCGGTATTTCCAGCCCAATCCCGGCATACGTACTAAACAGCAGGAAACTTCGTCTAAAACTCAGGAGAAACGTATCCTTGAAACTGCTCTGCTGTGCGTTCGTTCACCTAAGAGAGTTGAATCTATG
The DNA here is from genome assembly GCF_030222135.1 of Aotus nancymaae. NCBI lineage: Eukaryota > Metazoa > Chordata > Mammalia > Primates > Aotidae > Aotus > Aotus nancymaae. Next base: position 39,390 of record NW_026988514.1, on the reverse strand, counting down.
TTGAGATTCAGCGAGTCAGAAACACGTTTCTTCTAGGAGCTGCGTTGGGATATTCCCGAGTGAAAGGAACCATTAGCTGTACAGAGAAATATCTGCTTCTAAAACCACAACGGAGCTATCTAACTGAATGGTTGTCAATGTGTGCATTCAACTGACAGAGTTAAAATCACGTGTGGATTCAGCGGATTGCCAACCCTTTCTGTGCAGAATCCCAAAACCGGTATTTCCAGCCCAATGCCGGCATACGTACTAAACAGCAGGAAACTTCGTCTAAAACTCAGGAGAAACGTTTCCTTGAAACTGCTCTGCTGTGCGTTCGTTCACCTAAGAGAGTTGAATCTATGTTGAGATTCAGCGAGTCAGAAACACGTTTCTTCTAGGAGCTGCGTTGGGATATTCCCGAGTGAAAGGAACCATAGGCTGTACAGAGAAATATCTGCTTCTAAAACCACAACGGAGCTATCTAACTGAATGGTTGTCAATGTGTGCATTCAACTGACAGAGTTAAACTCACGTGTGGATTCAGCGGTTTGCAAACCCTTTCTGTGCAGAATCCCAAAACCGGTATTTCCAGCCCAATGCCGGCATACGTACTAAACAGCAGGAAACTTCGTCTAAAACTCAGGAGAAACGTTTCCTTGAAACTGCTCTGATGTGCGTTCGTTCACCTAAGAGAGTTGAATCTATGTTGAGATTCAGCGAGTCAGAAACACGTTTCTTCTAGGAGCTGCGTTGGGATATTCCCGAGTGAATGGGACCATCGGCTGTACAGAGAAATATCTGCTTCTAAAACCACAACGGAGCTATCTAACTGAATGGTTGTCAATGTGTGCATTCAACTGACAGAGTTAAACTCACGTGTGGATTCAGCGGATTGCCAATCGTTTCTGTGCAGAATCCCAAAACCGGTATTTCCAGCCCAATGCCGGCATACGTACTAAACAGCAGGAAACTTCGTCTAAAACTCAGGAGAAACGTTTCCTTGAAACTGCTCGGCTGTGCGTTCGTTCACCTAAGAGAGTTGGATCTATGTTGAGATTCAGCGAGTCAGAAACACGTTTCTTCTAGGAGCTGCGTTGGGATATTCCCGAGTGAATGGGACCATAGGCTGTACAGAGAAATATGTGCTTCTAAAACCAAAACGGAGCTATATAACTGAATGGTTGTAAATGTGCGCATTCAACTGACAGAGTTAAACTCACGTGTGGATTCAGCGGTTTGCAAACCCTTTCTGTGCAGAATCCCAAAACCGGTATTTCCAGCCCAATGCCGGCATGCGTACTAAACAGCAGGAAACTTCGACTAAAACTCAGGAGAAACGTTTCCTTGAAACTGCTCTGCTGTGCGTTCGTTCACCTAAGAGAGTTGGATCTATGTTGAGATTCAGCGAGTCAGAAACACGTTTCTTCTAGGAGCTGCGTTGGGTTATTCTCGAGTGAATGGGACCATAGGCTGTACAGAGAAATATCTGCTTCTAAAACCAAAACGGAGCTATCTAACTGAATGGTTGTCAATGTGTGCATTCAACTGAGAGAGTTAAACCCTCGTGTGGATTCAGCGGATTACCCACCCTTTCTGTGCAGAATCCCAAAACCGGTATTTCCAGCCCAATGCCGGCATACGTACTAAACAGCAGGAAACTTCGTCTAAAACTCAGGAGAAACGTTTCCTTGAAACTGCTCTGCTGTGCGTTCGTTCACCTAAGAGAGTTGAATCTATGTTGAGATTCAGCGAGTCAGAAACACGTTTCTTCTAGGAGCTGCGTTGGGATATTCCCGAGTGAAAGGAACCATAGGCTGTACAGAGAAATATCTGCTTCTAAAACCACAACGGAGCTATCTAACTGAATGGTTGTCAATGTGTGCATTCAACTGACAGAGTTAAACTCACGTGTGGATTCAGCGGTTTGCAAACCCTTTCTGTGCAGAATCCCAAAACCGGTATTTCCAGCCCAATGCCGGCATACGTACTAAACAGCAGGAAACTTCGTCTAAAACTCAGGAGAAACGTTTCCTTGAAACTGCTCGGCTGTGCGTTCGTTCACCTAAGAGAGTTGGATCTATGTTGAGATTCAGCGAGTCAGAAACACGTTTCTTCTAGGAGCTGCGTTGGGATATTCCCGAGTGAATGGGACCATAGGCTGTACAGAGAAATATGTGCTTCTAAAACCAAAACGGAGCTATATAACTGAATGGTTGTAAATGTGCGCATTCAACTGACAGAGTTACACTCACGTGTGGATTCAGCGGTTTGCAAACCCTTTCTGTGCAGAATCCCAAAACCGGTATTTCCAGCCCAATGCCGGCATGCGTACTAAACAGCAGGAAACTTCGCCTAAAACTCAGGAGAAACGTTTCCTTGAAACTGCTCTGCTGTGCGTTCGTTCACCTAAGAGAGTTGGATCTATGTTGAGATTCAGCGAGTCAGAAACACGTTTCTTCTAGGAGCTGCGTTGGGTTATTCTCGAGTGAATGGGACCATAGGCTGTACAGAGAAATATCTGCTTCTAAAACCAAAACGGAGCTATCTAACTGAATGGTTGTCAATGTGTGCATTCAACTGAGAGAGTTAAACCCACGTGTGGATTCAGCGGATTACCCACCCTTTCTGTGCAGAATCCCAAAACCGGTATTTCCAGCCCAATGCCGGCATACGTACTAAACAGCAGGAAACTTCGCCTAAAACTCAGGAGAAACGTTTCCTTGAAACTGCTCTGCTGTGCGTTCGTTCACCTAAGAGAGTTGAATCTATGTTGAGTTTCAGCGAGTCAGAAACACGTTTCTTCTAGGAGCTGCGTTGGGATATTCCCGAGTGAAGGGGACCATAGGCTGTACAGAGAAATATCTGCTTCTAAAACCACAACGGAGCTATCTAACTGAATGGTTGTCAATGTGTGCATTCAACGGACAGAGTTAAACTCACGTGTGGATTCAGCGGATTGCCAACCCTTTCTGTGCAGAATCCCAAAACCGGTATTTCCAGCCCAATGCCGGCATACGTACTAAACAGCAGGAAACTTCGTCTAAAACTCAGGAGAAACGTTTCCTTGAAACTGCTCTGCTGTGCGTTCGTTCACCTAAGAGAGTTGAATCTATGTTGAGATTCAGCGAGTCAGAAACACGTTTCTTCTAGGAGCTGCGTTGGTATATTCCCGAGTGAATGGGACCATCGGCTGTACAGAGAAATATCTGCTTCTAAAACCCCAACGGAGCTATCTAACTGAATGGTTGTCAATTTGTGCATTCAACTGACAGAGTTAAACTCACGTGTGGATTCAGCGGTTTGCCAACCCTTTCTGTGCAGAATCCCAAAACCGGTATTTCCAGCCCAATGCCGGCATACGTACTAAACAGCAGGAAACTTCATCTAAAACTCAGGAGAAACGTTTCCTTGAAACTGCTCTGCTGTGCGTTCGTTCACCTAAGAGAGTTGAATCTATGTTGAGATTCAGCGAGTCAGAAACACGTTTCTTCTAGGAGCTGCGTTGGGATATTCCCGAGTGAAAGGAACCATAGGCTGTACAGAGAAATATCTGCTTCTAAAACCACAACGGAGCTATCTAACTGAATGGTTGTCAATGTGTGCATTCAACTGACAGAGTTAAACTCACGTGTGGATTCAGCGGTTTGCAAACCCTTTCTGTGCAGAATCCCAAAACCGGTATTTCCAGCCCAATGCCGGCATACGTACTAAACAGCAGGAAACTTCGTCTAAAACTCAGGAGAAACGTTTCCTTGAAACTGCTCTGCTGTGCGTTCGTTCACCTAAGAGAGTTGAATCTATGTTGAGATTCAGCGAGTCAGAAACACGTTTCTTCTAGGAGCTGCGTTGGGATATTCCCAAGTGAATGGGACCATCGGCTGTACAGAGAAATATCTGCTTCTAAAACCACAACGGAGCTATCTAACTGAATGGTTGTCAATTTGTGCATTCAACTGACAGAGTTAAACTCACGTGTGGATTCAGCGGATTGCCAATCCTTTCTGTGCAGAATCCCAAAACCGGTATTTCCAGCCCAATGCCGGCATGCGTACTAAACAGCAGGAAACTTCGCCTAAAACTCAGGAGAAACGTTTCCTTGAAACTGCTCTGCTGTGCGTTCGTTCACCTAAGAGAGTTGGATCTATGTTGAGATTCAGCGAGTCAGAAACACGTTTCTTCTAGGAGCTGCGTTGGGTTATTCCCGAGTGAATGGGACCATAGGCTGTACAGAGAAATATCTGCTTCTAAAACCAAAACGGAGCTATCTGACTGTATGGTTGTCAATGTGTGCATTCAACTGAGAGAGTTAAACTCACGTGTGGATTCAGCGGATTACCCACCCTTTCTGTGCAGAATCCCAAAACCGGTATTTCCAGCCCAATGCCGGCATACGTACTAAACAGCAGGAAACTTCGCCTAAAACTCAGGAGAAACGTTTCCTTGAAACTGCTCTGCTGTGCGTTCGTTCACCTAAGAGAGGTGAATCTATGTTGAGTTTCAGCGAGTCAGAAACACGTTGCTTCTAGGAGCTGCGTTGGGATATTCCCGAGTGAAAGGGACCATAGGCTGTACAGAGAAATATCTGCTTCTAAAACCAAAACGGAGCTATCTAACTGAATGGTTGTCAATGTGTGCATTCAAATGACAGAGTTAAACTCACGTGTGGATTCAGCGGTTTGCCAACCCTTTCTGTGCAGAATCCCAAAACCGGTATTTCCAGCCCAATGCCGGCATACGTACTAAACAGCAGGAAACTTCGTCTAAAACTCAGGAGAAACGATTCCTTGAAACTGCTCTGCTGTGCGTTCGTTCACCTAAGAGAGTTGAATCTATGTTGAGATTCAGCGAGTCAGAAACACGTTTCTTCCAGGAGCTGCGTTGGGATATTCCCGAGTGAAAGGGACCATAGGCTGTACAGAGAAATATCTGCTTCTAAAACCACAACGGAGCTATCTTACTGAATGGTTGTCAATGTGTGCATTCAACTGACAGAGTTAAAATCACGTGTGGATTCAGCGGATTGCCAACCCTTTCTGTGCAGAATCCCAAAACCGGTATTTCCAGCCCAATGCCGGCATACGTACTAAACAGCAGGAAACTTCGTCTAAAACTCAGGAGAAACGTTTCCTTGAAACTGCTCTGCTGTGCGTTCGTTCACCTAAGAGAGTTGAATCTATGTTGAGATTCAGCGAGTCAGAAACACGTTTCTTCTAGGAGCTGCGTTGGGATATTCCCGAGTGAAGGGGACCATAGGCTGTACAGAGAAATATGTGCTTCTAAAACCAAAACGGAGCTATATAACTGAATGGTTTTAAATGTGCGCATTCAACTGACAGAGTTAAACTCACGTGTGGATTCATCGGTTTGCAAACCCTTTCTGTGCAGAATCCCAAAACCGGTATTTCCAGCCCAATGCCGGCATACGTACTAAACAGCAGGAAACTTCGTCTAAAACTCAGGAGAAACGTTTCCTTGAAACTGCTCTGCTGTGCGTTCGTTCACCTAAGAGAGTTGAATCTATGTTGAGATTCAGCGAGTCAGAAACACGTTTCTTCTAGGAGCTGCGTTGGGATATTCCCGAGTGAATGGTACCATCGGCTGTACAGAGAAATATCTGCTTCTAAAACCCCAACGGAGCTATCTAACTGATTGGTTGTCAATTTGTGCATTCAACTGACAGAGTGAAACTCACGTGTGGATTCAGCGGTTTGCCAACCCTTTCTGTGCAGAATCCCAAAACCGGTATTTCCAGCCCAAGGCCGGCATACGTACTAAACAGCAGGAAACTTCGTCTAAAACTCAGGAGAAACGTTTCCTTGAAACTGCTCTGCTGTGCGTTCGTTCACCTAAGAGAGTTGAATCTATGTTGAGATTCAGCGAGTCAGAAACACGTTTCTTCTAGGAGCTGCGTTGGGATATTCCCGAGTGAATGGGACCATCGGCTGTACAGAGAAATATCTGCTTCTAAAACCACAACGGAGCTATCTAACTGAATGGTTGTCAATTTGTGCATTCAACTGACAGAGTTAAACTCACGTGTGGATTCAGCGGATTGCCAATCGTTTCTGTGCAGAATCCCAAAACCGGTATTTCCAGCCCAATGCCGGCATACGTACTAAACAGCAGGAAACTTCGTCTAAAACTCAGGAGAAACGTTTCCTTGAAACTGCTCGGCTGTGCGTTCGTTCACCTAAGAGAGTTGGATCTATGTTGAGATTCAGCGAGTCAGAAACACGTTTCTTCTAGGAGCTGCGTTGGGATATTCCCGAGTTAATGGGACCATAGGCTGTACAGAGAAATATGTGCTTCTAAAACCAAAACGGAGCTATATAACTGAATGGTTGTAAATGTGCGCATTCAACTGACAGAGCTAAACTCACGTGTGGATTCAGCGGTTTGCCAACCCTTTCTGTGCAGAATCCCAAAACCGGTATTTCCAGCCCAATGCCGGCATGCGTACTAAACAGCAGGAAACTTCGCCTAAAACTCAGGAGAAACGTTTCCTTGAAACTGCTCTGCTGTGCGTTCGTTCACCTAAGGGAGTTGAATCTATGTTGAGATTCAGCGAGTCAGAAACACGTTTCTTCTAGGAGCTGCGTTGGGATATTCCCGAGTGAAAGGAACCATTAGCTGTACAGAGAAATATCTGCTTCTAAAACCACAACGGAGCTATCTAACTGAATGGTTGTCAATGTGTGCATTCAACTGACAGAGTTAAAATCACCTGTGGATTCAGCGGATTGCCAACCCTTTCTGTGCAGAATCCCAAAACCGGTATTTCCAGCCCAATGCCGGCATACGTACTAAACAGCAGGAAACTTCGTCTAAAACTCAGGAGAAACGTTTCCTTGAAACTGCTCTGCTGTGCGTTCGTTCAACTAAGAGAGTTGAATCTATGTTGAGATTCAGTGAGTCAGAAACACGTTTCTTCTAGGAACTGCGTTGGGATATTCCCGAGTGAAGGGGACCATAGGCTGTACAGAGAAATATGTGCTTCTAAAACCAAAACGGAGCTATATAACTGAATGGTTGTAAATGTGCGCATTCAACTGACAGAGTTAAACTCACGTGTGGATTCAGCGGTTTGCCAACCCTTTCTGTGCAGAATCCCAAAACCGGTATTTCCAGCCCAATGCCGGCATACGTACTAAACAGCAGGAAACTTCGTCTAAAACTCAGGAGAAACGTTTCCTTGAAACTGCTCTGCTGTGCGTTCGTTCACCTAAGAGAGTTGAATCTATGTTGAGATTCAGCGAGTCAGAAACACGTTTCTTCTAGGAGCTGCGTTGGGATATTCCCGAGTGAATGGGACCATCGGCTGTACAGAGAAATATCTGCTTCTAAAACCCCAACGGAGCTATCTAACTGAATGGTTGTCAATTTGTGCATTCAACTGACAGAGTTAAACTCACGTGTGGATTCAGCGGATTGCCAATCGTTTCTGTGCAGAATCCCAAAACCGGTATTTCCAGCCCAATGCCGGCATACGTACTAAACAGCAGGAAACTTCGTCTAAAACTCAGGAGAAACGTTTCCTTGAAACTGCTCGGCTGTGCGTTCGTTCACCTAAGAGAGTTGGATCTATGTTGAGATTCAGCGAGTCAGAAACACGTTTCTTCTAGGAGCTGCGTTGGGATATTCCCGAGTGAATGGGACCATAGGCTGTACAGAGAAATATGTGCTTCTAAAACCAAAACGGAGCTATATAACTGAATGGTTGTAAATGTGCGCATTCAACTGACAGAGTTAAACTCACGTGTGGATTCAGCGGTTTGCAAACCCTTTCTGTGCAGAATCCCAAAACCGGTATTTCCAGCCCAATGCCGGCATGCGTACTAAACAGCAGGAAACTTCGCCTAAAACTCAGGAGAAACGTTTCCTTGAAACTGCTCTGCTGTGCGTTCGTTCATCTAAGAGAGTTGAATCTATGTTGAGATTCAGCGAGTCAGAAACACGTTTCTTCTAGGAGCTGCGTTGGGATATTCCCAAGTGAATGGGACCATCGGCTGTACAGAGAAATATCTGCTTCTAAAACCACAACGGAGCTATCTAACTGAATGGTTGTCAATTTGTGCATTCAACTGACAGAGTTAAACTCACGTGTGGATTCAGCGGATTGCCAATCCTTTCTGTGCAGAATCCCAAAACCGGTATTTCCAGCCCAATGCCGGCATGCGTACTAAACAGCAGGAAACTTCGCCTAAAACTCAGGAGAAACGTTTCCTTGAAACTGCTCTGCTGTGCGTTCGTTCACCTAAGAGAGTTGGATCTATGTTGAGATTCAGCGAGTCAGAAACACGTTTCTTCTAGGAGCTGCGTTGGGTTATTCCCGAGTGAATGGGACCATAGGCTGTACAGAGAAATATCTGCTTCTAAAACCAAAACGGAGCTATCTGACTGTATGGTTGTCAATGTGTGCATTCAACTGAGAGAGTTAAACTCACGTGTGGATTCAGCGGATTACCCACCCTTTCTGTGCAGAATCCCAAAACCGGTATTTCCAGCCCAATGCCTGCATACGTACTAAACAGCAGGAAACTTCGCCTAAAACTCAGGAGAAACGTTTCCTTGAAACTGCTCTGCTGTGCGTTCGTTCACCTAAGAGAGGTGAATCTATGTTGAGTTTCAGCGAGTCAGAAACACGTTTCTTCTAGGAACTGCGTTGGGATATTCCCGAGTGAAGGGGACCATAGGCTGTACAGAGAAATATCTGCTTCTAAAACCAAAACGGAGCTATCTAACTGAATGGTTGTCAATGTGTGCATTCAAATGACAGAGTTAAACTCACGTGTGGATTCAGCGGTTTGCCAACCCTTTCTGTGCAGAATCCCAAAACCGGTATTTCCAACCCAATGCCGGCATACGTACTAAACAGCAGGAAACGTCGTCTAAAACTCAGGAGAAACGATTCCTTGAAACTGCTCTGCTGTGCGTTCGTTCACCTAAGAGAGTTGAATCTATGTTGAGATTCAGCGAGTCAGAAACACGTTTCTTCCAGGAGCTGCGTTGGGATATTCCCGAGTGAAAGGGACCATAGACTGTACAGAGAAATATCTGCTTCTAAAACCACAACGGAGCTATCTAACTGAATGGTTGTCAATGTGTGCATTCAACTGACAGAGTTAAAATCACGTGTGGATTCAGCGGATTGCCAACCCTTTCTGTGCAGAATCCCAAAACCGGTATTTCCAGCCCAATGCCGGCATACGTACTAAACAGCAGGAAACTTCGTCTAAAACTCAGGAGAAACGTTTCCTTGAAACTGCTCTGCTGTGCGTTCGTTCACCTAAGAGAGTTGAATCTATGTTGAGATTCAGCGAGTCAGAAACACGTTTCTTCTAGGAGCTGCGTTGGGATATTCCCGAGTGAAGGGGACCATAGGCTGTACAGAGAAATATGTGCTTCTAAAACCAAAACGGAGCTATATAACTGAATGGTTTTAAATGTGCGCATTCAACTGACAGAGTTAAACTCACGTGTGGATTCATCGGTTTGCAAACCCTTTCTGTGCAGAATCCCAAAACCGGTATTTCCAGCCCAATGCCGGCATACGTACTAAACAGCAGGAAACTTCGTCTAAAACTCAGGAGAAACGTTTCCTTGAAACTGCTCTGCTGTGCGTTCGTTCACCTAAGAGAGTTGAATCTATGTTGAGATTCAGCGAGTCAGAAACACGTTTCTTCTAGGAGCTGCGTTGGGATATTCCCGAGTGAATGGTACCATCGGCTGTACAGAGAAATATCTGCTTCTAAAACCCCAACGGAGCTATCTAACTGAATGGTTGTCAATTTGTGCATTCAACTGACAGAGTTAAACTCACGTGTGGATTCAGCGGTTTGCCAACCCTTTCTGTGCAGAATCCCAAAACCGGTATTTCCAGCCCAAGGCCGGCATACGTACTAAACAGCAGGAAACTTCGCCTAAAACTCAGGAGAAACGTTTCCTTGAAACTGCTCTGCTGTGCGTTCGTTCACCTAAGAGAGGTGAATCTATGTTGAGTTTCAGCGAGTCAGAAACACGTTTCTTCTAGGAACTGCGTTGGGATATTCCCGAGTGAAGGGGACCATAGGCTGTACAGAGAAATATCTGCTTCTAAAACCAAAACGGAGCTATCTAACTGAATGGTTGTCAATGTGTGCATTCAAATGACAGAGTTAAACTCACGTGTGGATTCAGCGGTTTGCCAACCCTTTCTGTGCAGAATCCCAAAACCGGTATTTCCAACCCAATGCCGGCATACGTACTAAACAGCAGGAAACTTCGTCTAAAACTCAGGAGAAACGATTCCTTGAAACTGCTCTGCTGTGCGTTCGTTCACCTAAGAGAGTTGAATCTATGTTGAGATTCAGCGAGTCAGAAACACGTTTCTTCCAGGAGCTGCGTTGGGATATTCCCGAGTGAAAGGGACCATAGGCTGTACAGAGAAATATCTGCTTCTAAAACCACAACGGAGCTATCTAACTGAATGGTTGTCAATGTGTGCATTCAACTGACAGAGTTAAAATCACGTGTGGATTCAGCGGATTGCCAACCCTTTCTGTGCAGAATCCCAAAACCGGTATTTCCAGCCCAATGCCGGCATACGTACTAAACAGCAGGAAACTTCGTCTAAAACTCAGGAGAAACGTTTCCTTGAAACTGCTCTGCTGTGCGTTCGTTCACCTAAGAGAGTTGAATCTATGTTGAGATTCAGCGAGTCAGAAACACGTTTCTTCTAGGAGCTGCGTTGGGATATTCCCGAGTGAAGGGGACCATAGGCTGTACAGAGAAATATGTGCTTCTAAAACCAAAACGGAGCTATATAACTGAATGGTTTTAAATGTGCGCATTCAACTGACAGAGTTAAACTCACGTGTGGATTCAGCGGTTTGCCAACCCTTTCTGTGCAGAATCCCAAAACCGGTATTTCCAGCCCAAGGCCGGCATACGTACTAAACAGCAGGAAACTTCGTCTAAAACTCAGGAGAATCGTTTCCTTGAAACTGCTCTGCTGTGCGTTCGTTCACCTAAGAGAGTTGAATCTATGTTGAGATTCAGCGAGTCAGAAACACGTTTCTTCTAGGAGCTGCGTTGGGATATTCCCGAGTGAATGGGACCATCGGCTGTACAGAGAAATATCTGCTTCTAAAACCACAACGGAGCTATCTAACTGAATGGTTGTCAATTTGTGCATTCAACTGACAGAGTTAAACTCACGTGTGGATTCAGCGGATTGCCAATCGTTTCTGTGCAGAATCCCAAAACCGGTATTTCCAGCCCAATGCCGGCATACGTACTAAACAGCAGGAAACTTCGTCTAAAACTCAGGAGAAACGTTTCCTTGAAACTGCTCGGCTGTGCGTTCGTTCACCTAAGAGAGTTGGATCTATGTTGAGATTCAGCGAGTCAGAAACACGTTTCTTCTAGGAGCTGCGTTGGGATATTCCCGAGTTAATGGGACCATAGGCTGTACAGAGAAATATGTGCTTCTAAAACCAAAACGGAGCTATATAACTGAATGGTTGTAAATGTGCGCATTCAACTGACAGAGTTAAACTCACGTGTGGATTCAGCGGTTTGCAAACCCTTTCTGTGCAGAATCCCAAAACCGGTATTTCCAGCCCAATGCCGGCATGCGTACTAAACAGCAGGAAACTTCGCCTAAAACTCAGGAGAAACGTTTCCTTGAAACTGCTCTGCTGTGCGTTCGTTCACCTAAGAGAGTTGAATCTATGTTGAGATTCAGCGAGTCAGAAACACGTTTCTTCTAGGAGCTGCATTGGGATATTCCCGAGTGAAAGGAACCATTAGCTGTACAGAGAAATATCTGCTTCTAAAACCACAACGGAGCTATCTAACTGAATGGTTGTCAATGTGTGCATTCAACTGACAGAGTTAAAATCACCTGTGGATTCAGCGGATTGCCAACCCTTTCTGTGCAGAATCCCAAAACCGGTATTTCCAGCCCAATGCCGGCATACGTACTAAACAGCAGGAAACTTCGTCTAAAACTCAGGAGAAACGTTTCCTTGAAACTGCTCTGCTGTGCGTTCGTTCAACTAAGAGAGTTGAATCTATGTTGAGATTCAGTGAGTCAGAAACACGTTTCTTCTAGGAACTGCGTTGGGATATTCCCGAGTGAAGGGGACCATAGGCTGTACAGACAAATATGTGCTTCTAAAACCAAAACGGAGCTATATAACTGAATGGTTGTAAATGTGCGCATTCAACTGACAGAGTTAAACTCACGTGTGGATTCAGCGGTTTGCCAACCCTTTCTGTGCAGAATCCCAAAACCGGTATTTCCAGCCCAATGCCGGCATACGTACTAAACAGCAGGAAACTTCGTCTAAAACTCAGGAGAAACGTTTCCTTGAAACTGCTCTGCTGTGCGTTCGTTCACCTAAGAGAGTTGAATCTATGTTGAGATTCAGCGAGTCAGAAACACGTTTCTTCTAGGAGCTGCGTTGGGATATTCCCGAGTGAATGGGACCATCGGCTGTACAGAGAAATATCTGCTTCTAAAACCCCAACGGAGCTATCTAACTGAATGGTTGTCAATTTGTGCATTCAACTGACAGAGTTAAACTCACGTGTGGATTCAGCGGATTGCCAATCGTTTCTGTGCAGAATCCCAAAACCGGTATTTCCAGCCCAATGCCGGCATACGTACTAAACAGCAGGAAACTTCGTCTAAAACTCAGGAGAAACGTTTCCTTGAAACTGCTCGGCTGTGCGTTCGTTCACCTAAGAGAGTTGGATCTATGTTGAGATTCAGCGAGTCAGAAACACGTTTCTTCTAGGAGCTGCGTTGGGATATTCCCGAGTGAATGGGACCATAGGCTGTACAGAGAAATATGTGCTTCTAAAACCAAAACGGAGCTATATAACTGAATGGTTGTAAATGTGCGCATTCAACTGACAGAGTTAAACTCACGTGTGGATTCAGCGGTTTGCAAACCCTTTCTGTGCAGAATCCCAAAACCGGTATTTCCAGCCCAATGCCGGCATGCGTACTAAACAGCAGGAAACTTCGCCTAAAACTCAGGAGAAACGTTTCCTTGAAACTGCTCTGCTGTGCGTTCGTTCACCTAAGAGAGTTGAATCTATGTTGAGATTCAGCGAGTCAGAAACACGTTTCTTCTAGGAGCTGCGTTGGGATATTCCCAAGTGAATGGGACCATCGGCTGTACAGAGAAATATCTGCTTCTAAAACCACAACGGAGCTATCTAACTGAATGGTTGTCAATTTGTGCATTCAACTGACAGAGTTAAACTCACGTGTGGATTCAGCGGATTGCCAATCCTTTCTGTGCAGAATCCCAAAACCGGTATTTCCAGCCCAATGCCGGCATGCGTACTAAACAGCAGGAAACTTCGCCTAAAACTCAGGAGAAACGTTTCCTTGAAACTGCTCTGCTGTGCGTTCGTTCACCTAAGAGAGTTGGATCTATGTTGAGATTCAGCGAGTCAGAAACACGTTTCTTCTAGGAGCTGCGTTGGGTTATTCCCGAGTGAATGGGACCATAGGCTGTACAGAGAAATATCTGCTTCTAAAACCAAAACGGAGCTATCTGACTGTATGGTTGTCAATGTGTGCATTCAACTGAGAGAGTTAAACTCACGTGTGGATTCAGCGGATTACCCACCCTTTCTGTGCAGAATCCCAAAACCGGTATTTCCAGCCCAATGCCGGCATACGTACTAAACAGCAGGAAACTTCGCCTAAAACTCAGGAGAAACGTTTCCTTGAAACTGCTCTGCTGTGCGTTCGTTCACCTAAGAGAGGTGAATCTATGTTGAGTTTCAGCGAGTCAGAAACACGTTTCTTCTAGGAACTGCGTTGGGATATTCCCGAGTGAAGGGGACCATAGGCTGTACAGAGAAATATCTGCTTCTAAAACCAAAACGGAGCTATCTAACTGAATGGTTGTCAATGTGTGCATTCAAATGACAGAGTTAAACTCACGTGTGGATTCAGCGGTTTGCCAACCCTTTCTGTGCAGAATCCCAAAACCGGTATTTCCAACCCAATGCCGGCATACGTACTAAACAGCAGGAAACTTCGTCTAAAACTCAGGAGAAACGATTCCTTGAAACTGCTCTGCTGTGCGTTCGTTCACCTAAGAGAGTTGAATCTATGTTGAGATTCAGCGAGTCAGAAACACGTTTCTTCCAGGAGCTGCGTTGGGATATTCCCGAGTGAAAGGGACCATAGGCTGTACAGAGAAATATCTGCTTCTAAAACCACAACGGAGCTATCTAACTGAATGGTTGTCAATGTGTGCATTCAACTGACAGAGTTAAAATCACGTGTGGATTCAGCGGATTGCCAACCCTTTCTGTGCAGAATCCCAAAACCGGTATTTCCAGCCCAATGCCGGCATACATACTAAACAGCAGGAAACTTCGTCTAAAACTCAGGAGAAACGTTTCCTTGAAACTGCTCTGCTGTGCGTTCGTTCACCTAAGAGAGTTGAATCTATGTTGAGATTCAGCGAGTCAGAAACACGTTTCTTCTAGGAGCTGCGTTGGGATATTCCCGAGTGAAGGGGACCATAGGCTGTACAGAGAAATATGTGCTTCTAAAACCAAAACGGAGCTATATAACTGAATGGTTTTAAATGTGCGCATTCAACTGACAGAGTTAAACTCACGTGTGGATTCATCGGTTTGCAAACCCTTTCTGTGCAGAATCCCAAAACCGGTATTTCCAGCCCAATGCCGGCATACGTACTAAACAGCAGGAAACTTCGTCTAAAACTCAGGAGAAACGTTTCCTTGAAACTGCTCTGCTGTGCGTTCGTTCACCTAAGAGAGTTGAATCTATGTTGAGATTCAGCGAGTCAGAAACACGTTTCTTCCAGGAGCTGCGTTGGGATATTCCCGAGTGAAAGGGACCATAGGCTGTACAGAGAAATATCTGCTTCTAAAACCACAACGGAGCTATCTAACTGAATGGTTGTCAATGTGTGCATTCAACTGACAGAGTTAAAATCACGTGTGGATTCAGCGGATTGCCAACCCTTTCTGTGCAGAATCCCAAAACCGGTATTTCCAGCCCAATGCCGGCATACATACTAAACAGCAGGAAACTTCGTCTAAAACTCAGGAGAAACGTTTCCTTGAAACTGCTCTGCTGTGCGTTCGTTCACCTAAGAGAGTTGAATCTATGTTGAGATTCAGCGAGTCAGAAACACGTTTCTTCTAGGAGCTGCGTTGGGATATTCCCGAGTGAAGGGGACCATAGGCTGTACAGAGAAATATGTGCTTCTAAAACCAAAACGGAGCTATATAACTGAATGGTTTTAAATGTGCGCATTCAACTGACAGAGTTAAACTCACGTGTGGATTCATCGGTTTGCAAACCCTTTCTGTGCAGAATCCCAAAACCGGTATTTCCAGCCCAATGCCGGCATACGTACTAAACAGCAGGAAACTTCGTCTAAAACTCAGGAGAAACGTTTCCTTGAAACTGCTCTGCTGTGCGTTCGTTCACCTAAGAGAGTTGAATCTATGTTGAGATTCAGCGAGTCAGAAACACGTTTCTTCTAGGAGCTGCGTTGGGATATTCCCGAGTGAATGGTACCATCGGCTGTACAGAGAAATATCTGCTTCTAAAACCCCAACGGAGCTATCTAACTGAATGGTTGTCAATTTGTGCATTCAACTGACAGAGTTAAACTCACGTGTGGATTCAGCGGTTTGCCAACCCTTTCTGTGCAGAATCCCAAAACCGGTATTTCCAGCCCAAGGCCGGCATACGTACTAAACAGCAGGAAACTTCGTCTAAAACTCAGGAGAAACGTTTCCTTGAAACTGCTCTGCTGTGCGTTCGTTCACCTAAGAGAGTTGAATCTATGTTGAGATTCAGCGAGTCAGAAACACGTTTCTTCTAGGAGCTGCGTTGGGATATTCCCGAGTGAATGGGACCATCGGCTGTACAGAGAAATATCTGCTTCTAAAACCACAACGGAGCTATCTAACTGAATGGTTGTCAATTTGTGCATTCAACTGACAGAGTTAAACTCACGTGTGGATTCAGCGGATTGCCAATCGTTTCTGTGCAGAATCCCAAAACCGGTATTTCCAGCCCAATGCCGGCATACGTACTAAACAGCAGGAAACTTCGTCTAAAACTCAGGAGAAACGTTTCCTTGAAACTGCTCGGCTGTGCGTTCGTTCACCTAAGAGAGTTGGATCTATGTTGAGATTCAGCGAGTCAGAAACACGTTTCTTCTAGGAGCTGCGTTGGGATATTCCCGAGTGAATGGGACCATAGGCTGTACAGAGAAATATGTGCTTCTAAAACCAAAACGGAGCTATATAACTGAATGGTTGTAAATGTGCGCATTCAACTGACAGAGTTAAACTCACGTGTGGATTCAGCGGTTTGCAAACCCTTTCTGTGCAGAATCCCAAAACCGGTATTTCCAGCCCAATGCCGGCATGCGTACTAAACAGCAGGAAACTTCGCCTAAAACTCAGGAGAAACGTTTCCTTGAAACTGCTCTGCTGTGCGTTCGTTCACCTAAGAGAGTTGAATCTATGTTGAGATTCAGCGAGTCAGAAACACGTTTCTTCTAGGAGCTGCGTTGGGATATTCCCGAGTGAAAGGAACCATTAGCTGTACAGAGAAATATCTGCTTCTAAAACCACAACGGAGCTATCTAACTGAATGGTTGTCAATGTGTGCATTCAACTGACAGAGTTAAAATCACCTGTGGATTCAGCGGATTGCCAACCCTTTCTGTGCAGAATCCCAAAACCGGTATTTCCAGCCCAATGCCGGCATACGTACTAAACAGCAGGAAACTTCGTCTAAAACTCAGGAGAAACGTTTCCTTGAAACTGCTCTGCTGTGCGTTCGTTCAACTAAGAGAGTTGAATCTATGTTGAGATTCAGTGAGTCAGAAACACGTTTCTTCTAGGAGCTGCGTTGGGATATTCCCGAGTGAAGGGGACCATAGGCTGTACAGAGAAATATGTGCTTCTAAAACCAAAACGGAGCTATATAACTGAATGGTTGTAAATGTGCGCATTCAACTGACAGAGTTAAACTCACGTGTGGATTCAGCGGTTTGCCAACCCTTTCTGTGCAGAATCCCAAAACCGGTATTTCCAGCCCAATGCCGGCATACGTACTAAACAGCAGGAAACTTCGTCTAAAACTCAGGAGAAACGTTTCCTTGAAACTGCTCTGCTGTGCGTTCGTTCACCTAAGAGAGTTGAATCTATGTTGAGATTCAGCGAGTCAGAAACACGTTTCTTCTAGGAGCTGCGTTGGGATATTCCCGAGTGAATGGGACCATCGGCTGTACAGAGAAATATCTGCTTCTAAAACCCCAACGGAGCTATCTAACTGAATGGTTGTCAATTTGTGCATTCAACTGACAGAGTTAAACTCACGTGTGGTCAGCGGATTGCCAATCGTTTCTGTGCAGAATCCCAAAACCGGTATTTCCAGCCCAATGCCGGCATACGTACTAAACAGCAGGAAACTTCGTCTAAAACTCAGGAGAAACGTTTCCTTGAAACTGCTCGGCTGTGCGTTCGTTCACCTAAGAGAGTTGGATCTATGTTGAGATTCAGCGAGTCAGAAACACGTTTCTTCTAGGAGCTGCGTTGGGATATTCCCGAGTGAATGGGACCATAGGCTGTACAGAGAAATATGTGCTTCTAAAACCAAAACGGAGCTATATAACTGAATGGTTGTAAATGTGTGCATTCAACTGACAGAGTTAAACTCACGTGTGGATTCAGCGGTTTGCAAACCCTTTCTGTGCAGAATCCCAAAACCGGTATTTCCAGCCCAATGCCGGCATGCGTACTAAACAGCAGGAAACTTCGCCTAAAACTCAGGAGAAACGTTTCCTTGAAACTGCTCTGCTGTGCTTTCGTTCACCTAAGAGAGTTGAATCTATGTTGAGATTCAGCGAGTCAGAAACACGTTTCTTCTAGGAGCTGCGTTGGGATATTCCCGAGTGAATGGGACCATCGGCTGTACAGAGAAATATCTGCTTCTAAAACCCCAACGGAGCTATCTAACTGAATGGTTGTCAATTTGTGCATTCAACTGACAGAGTTAAACTCACGTGTGGATTCAGCGGATTGCCAATCGTTTCTGTGCAGAATCCCAAAACCGGTATTTCCAGCCCAATGCCGGCATACGTACTAAACAGCAGGAAACTTCGTCTAAAACTCAGGAGAAACGTTTCCTTGAAACTGCTCGGCTGTGCGTTCGTTCACCTAAGAGAGTTGGATCTATGTTGAGATTCAGCGAGTCAGAAACACGTTTCTTCTAGGAGCTGCGTTGGGATATTCCCGAGTGAATGGGACCATAGGCTGTACAGAGAAATATGTGCTTCTAAAACCAAAACGGAGCTATATAACTGAATGGTTGTAAATGTGCGCATTCAACTGACAGAGTTAAACTCACGTGTGGATTCAGCGGTTTGCAAACCCTTTCTGTGCAGAATCCCAAAACCGGTATTTCCAGCCCAATGCCGGCATGCGTACTAAACAGCAGGAAACTTCGCCTAAAACTCAGGAGAAACGTTTCCTTGAAACTGCTCTGCTGTGCGTTCGTTCACCTAAGAGAGTTGAATCTATGTTGAGATTCAGCGAGTCAGAAACACGTTTCTTCTAGGAGCTGCGTTGGGATATTCCCAAGTGAATGGGACCATCGGCTGTACAGAGAAATATCTGCTTCTAAAACCACAACGGAGCTATCTAACTGAATGGTTGTCAATTTGTGCATTCAACTGACAGAGTTAAACTCACGTGTGGATTCAGCGGATTGCCAATCCTTTCTGTGCAGAATCCCAAAACCGGTATTTCCAGCCCAATGCCGGCATGCGTACTAAACAGCAGGAAACTTCGCCTAAAACTCAGGAGAAACGTTTCCTTGAAACTGCTCTGCTGTGCGTTCGTTCACCTAAGAGAGTTGGATCTATGTTGAGATTCAGCGAGTCAGAAACACGTTTCTTCTAGGAGCTGCGTTGGGTTATTCCCGAGTGAATGGGACCATAGGCTGTACAGAGAAATATCTGCTTCTAAAAGCACAACGGAGCTATCTAACTGAATGGTTGTCAATGTGTGCATTCAACTGAGAGAGTTAAACCCACGTGTGGATTCAGCGGATTACCCACCCTTTCTGTGCAGAATCCCAAATCCGGTATTTCCAGCCCAATGCCGGCATACGTACTAAACAGCAGGAAACTTCGCCTAAAACTCAGGAGAAACGTTTCCTTGAAACTGCTCTGCTGTGCGTTCGTTCACCTAAGAGAGTTGAATCTATGTTGAGTTTCAGCGAGTCAGAAACACGTTTCTTCTAGGAGCTGCGTTGGGATATTCCCGAGTGAAGGGGACCATAGGCTGTACAGAGAAATATCTGCTTCTAAAACCAAAACGGAGCTATCTAACTGAATGGTTGTCAATGTGTGCATTCAACTGACAGATTTAAACTCACGTGTGGATTCAGCGGATTGCCAACCCTTTCTGTGCAGAATCCCAAAACCGGTATTTCCAGCCCAATGCCGGCATACGTTCTAAACATCAGGAAACTTCGTCTAAAACTCAGGAGAAACGTTTCCTTGAAACTGCTCTGCTGTGCGTTCGTTCACCTAAGAGAGTTGGATTTATGTTGAGATTCAGCGAGTCAGAAACACGTTACTTCTAGGAGCTGCGTTGGGATATTCCCGAGTGAATGGAACCATAGGCTGTACAGAGAAATATCTGCTTCTAAAACCACAACGGAGCTATCTAACTGAATGGTTGTCAATGTGTGCATTCAACTGACAGAGTTAAAATCACGTGTGGATTCAGCGGATTGCCAACCCTTTCTGTGCAGAATCCCAAAACCGGTATTTCCAGCCCAATGCCGGCATACGTACTAAACAGCAGGAAACTTCGTCTAAAACTCAGGAGAAACGTTTCCTTGAAACTGCTCTGCTGTGCGTTCGTTCAACTAAGAGAGTTGAATCTATGTTGAGATTCAGCGAGTCAGAAACACGTTTCTTCTAGGAGCTGCATTGGGATATTCCCGAGTGAATGGGACCATAGGCTGTACAGAGAAATATGTGCTTCTAAAACCAAAACGGAGCTATATAACTGAATGGTTGTAAATGTGCGCATTCAACTGACAGAGTTAAACTCACGTGTGGATTCAGCGGTTTGCAAACCCTTTCTGTGCAGAATCCCAAAACCGGTATTTCCAGCCCAATGCCGGCATACGTACTAAACAGCAGGAAACTTCGTCTAAAACTCAGGAGAAACGTTTCCTTGAAACTGCTCTGCTGTGCGTTCGTTCACCTAAGAGAGTTGAATCTATGTTGAGATTCAGCGAGTCAGAAACACGTTTCTTCTAGGAGCTGCGTTGGGATATTCCCGAGTGAATGGGACCATCGGCTGTACAGAGAAATATCTGCTTCTAAAACCCCAACGGAGCTATCTAACTGAATGGTTGTCAATTTGTGCATTCAACTGACAGAGTTAAACTCACGTGTGGATTCAGCGGTTTGCCAACCCTTTCTGTGCAGAATCCCAAAACCGGTATTTCCAGCCCAATGCTGGCATACGTACTAAACAGCAGGAAACTTCGTCTAAAACTCAGGAGAAACGTTTCCTTGAAACTGCTCTGCTGTGCGTTCGTTCACCTAAGAGAGTTGAATCTATGTTGAGATTCAGCGAGTCAGAAACACGTTTCTTCTAGGAGCTGCGTTGGGATATTCCCGAGTGAAAGGAACCATAGGCTGTACAGAGAAATATCTGCTTCTAAAACCACAACGGAGCTATCTAACTGAATGGTTGTCAATGTGTGCATTCAACTGACAGAGTTAAACTCACGTGTGGATTCAGCGGTTTACAAACCCTTTCTGTGCAGAATCCCAAAACCGGTATTTCCAGCCCAATGCCGGCATACGTACTAAACAGCAGGAAACTTCGCCTAAAACTCAGGAGAAACGTTTCCTTGAAACTGCTCTGCTGTGCGTTCGTTCACCTAAGAGAGTTGGATCTATGTTGAGATTCAGCGAGTCAGAAACACGTTTCTTCTAGGAGCTGCGTTGGGTTATTCCCGAGTGAATGGGACCATAGGCTGTACAGAGAAATATCTGCTTCTAAAACCAAAACGGAGCTATCTAACTGAATGGTTGTCAATGTGTGCATTCAACTGGGAGAGTTAAACCCACGTGTGGATTCAGCGGATTACCCACCCATTCTGTGCAGAATCCCAAAACCGGTATTTCCAGCCCAATGCCGGCATACGTACTAAACAGCAGGAAACTTCGCCTAAAACTCAGGAGAAACGTTTCCTTGAAACTGCTCTGCTGTGCGTTCGTTCACCTAAGAGAGTTGAATCTATGTTGAGATTCAGCGAGTCAGAAACACGTTTCTTCTAGGAGCTGCGTTGGGATATTCCCGAGTGAAGGGGACCATAGGCTGTACAGAGAAATATCTGCTTCTAAAACCACAACGGAGCTATCTAACTGAATGGTTGTCAATTTGTGCATTCAACTGACAGAGTTAAACTCACGTGTGGATTCAGCGGTTTGCCAACCCTTTCTGTGCAGAATCCCAAAACCGGTATTTCCAGCCCAATGCCGGCATACGTACTAAACAGCAGGAAACTTCGTCTAAAACTCAGGAGAAACGTTTCCTTGAAACTGCTCTGCTGTGCGTTCGTTCACCTCAGAGAGTTGGATCTATGTTGAGATTCAGCGAGTCAGAAACACGTTTCTTCTAGTAGCTGCGTTGGGTTATTCCCGAGTGAATGGGACCATAGGCTGTACAGAGAAATATGTGCTTCTAAAACCAAAACGGAGCTATATAACTGAATGGTTGTAAATGTGCGCATTCAACTGACAGAGTTAAACTCACGTGTGGATTCAGCGGTTTGCAAACCCTTTCTGTGCAGAATCCCAAAACCGGTATTTCCAGCCCAATGCCGGCATACGTACTAAACAGCAGGAAACTTCGCCTAAAACTCAGGAGAAACGTTTCCTTGAAACTGCTCTGCTGTGCGTTCGTTCACCTAAGAGAGTTGGATCTATGTTGAGATTCAGCGAGTCAGAAACACGTTTCTTCTAGGAGCTGCGTTGGGTTATTCCCGAGTGAATGGGACCATAGGCTGTACAGCGAAATATCTGCTTCTAAAAACAAAAGGGAGCTACCTAACTGAATGGTTGTCAATGTGTGCATTCAACTGAGAGAGTTAAACCCTCGTGTGGATTCAGCAGATTACCCACCCTTTCTGTGCAGAATCCCAAAACCGGTTTTTCCAGCCCAATGCCGGCATACGTACTAAACAGCAGGAAACTTCGTCTAAAACTCAGGAGAAACGTTTCCTTGAAACTGCTCTGCTGTGCGTTCGTTCACCTAAGAGAGTTGAATCTATGTTGAGATTCAGCGAATCAGAAAAACCTTTCTTCTAGGAGCTGCGTTGGGATATTCCCGAGTGAATGGGACCATAGGCTGTACAGAGAAATATGTGCTTCTAAAACCAAAACGGAGCTATCTAACTGAATGGTTGTCATTGTGTGCATTCAACTGACAGAGTTAAACTCACGTGTGCATTCAGCGGATTGCCAACCGTTTCTGTGCAGAATCCCAAAACCGGTATTTCCAGCCCAATGCCGGCATACGTACTAAACATCAGGAAACTTCGTCTAAAACTCAGGAGAAACGTTTCCTTGAAACTGCTCTGCTGTGCGTTCGTTCACCTAAGAGAGTTGAATCTATGTTGAGATTCAGCGAGTCAGAAACACGTTTCTTCTAGGAGCTGCGTTGGGATATTCCCGAGTGAATGGGACCATAGGCTGTACAGAGAAATATGTGCTTCTAAAAGCAAAACGGAGCTATATAACTGAATGGTTGTAAATGTGCGCATTCAACTGACAGAGTTAAACTCACGTGTGGATTCAGCGGTTTGCCAACACTTTCTGTGAAGAATCCCAAAACCGGTATTTCCAGCCCAATGCCAGCATACGTACTAAACAGCAGGAAACTTCGCCTAAAACTCAGGAGAAACGTTTCCTTGAAACTGCTCTGCTGTGCGTTCGTTCACCTAAGAGAGTTGAATCTATGTTGAGATTCAGCGAATCAGAAACACGTTTCTTCTAGGAGCTGCGTTGGGATATTCCCGAGTGAATGGGACCATAGGCTGTACAGAGAAATATCTGCTTCTAAAACCAAAACGGAGCTATCTAACTGAATGGTTGTCAATTTGTGGATTCAACTGACAGAGTTAAACTCACGTGTGGATTCAGCGGTTTGCAAACCCTTTCTGTGCAGAATCCCAAAACCGGTATTTCCAGCCCAATGCCGGCATACGTACTAAACAGCAGGAAACTTCGTCTAAAACTCAGGAGAAACGTTTCCTTGAAACTGCTCTGCTGTGCGTTCGTTCACCTTAGAGAGTTGAATCTATGTTGAGATTCAGCGAGTCAGAAACACGTTTCTTCTAGGAGCTACGTCGGGATATTGCCGAGTGAAAGGGACCATAGGCTGTACAGAGAAATATCTGCTTCTAAAACCAAAACGGAGCTATCTAACTGAATGGTTGTCAATTTGTGCATTCAACTGACAGAGTTAAACTCACGTGTGGATTCAGCGGATGGCCAACCCTTTCTGTGCAGAATCCCAAAACCGGTATTTCCAGCCCAATGCCGGCATACGTACTAAACAGCAGGAAACTTCGTCTAAAACTCAGGAGAAACGATTCCTTGAAACTGCTCTGCTGTGCGTTCGTTCACCTAAGAGAGTTGGATCTATGTTGAGATTCAGCGAGTCAGAAACACGTTTCTTCTAGGAGCTGCGTTGGGTTATTCCCGAGTGAATGGGACCATAGGCTGTACAGAGAAATATCTGCTTCTAAAACCAAAACGGAGCTATCTAACTGAATGGTTGTCAATGTGTGCATTCAACTGACAGAGTTGAACTCACGTGTGGATTCAGCGGTTTGCCAACCCTTTCTGTGCAGAATCCCAAAACCGGTATTTCCAGCCCAATGCCGGCATATGTACTAAACAGCAGGAAACTTCGTCTAAAACTCAGGAGAAACGTTTCCTTGAAACTGCTCTGCTGTGCGTTCGTTCACCTAAGAGAGTTGGATCTATGTTGAGATTCAGCGAGTCAGAAACACGTTTCTTCTAGGAGCTGCGTTGGGTTATTCCCGAGTGAATGGGACCATAGGCTGTACAGCGAAATATCTGCTTCTAAAACCAAAAGGGAGCTATCTAACTGAATGGTTGTCAATGTGTGCATTCAACTGAGAGAGTTAAACCCACGTGTGGATTCAGCAGATTACCCACCCTTTCTGTGCAGAATCCCAAAACCGGTTTTTCCAGCCCAATGCCGGCATACGTACTAAACAGCAGGAAACTTCGTCTAAAACTCAGGAGAAACGTTTCCTTGAAACTGCTCTGCTGTGCGTTCGTTCACCTAAGAGAGTTGAATCTATGTTGAGATTCAGCGAGTCAGAAACACGTTTCTTCTAGGAGCTGCGTTGGGATATTCCCGAGTGAATGGGACCATAGGCTGTACAGAGAAATATGTGCTTCTAAAAGCAAAACGGAGCTATATAACTGAATGGTTGTAAATGTGCGCATTCAACTGACAGAGTTAAACTCACGTGTGGATTCAGCGGTTTGCCAACACTTTCTGTGAAGAATCCCAAAACCGGTATTTCCAGCCCAATGCCAGCATACGTACTAAACAGCAGGAAACTTCGCCTAAAACTCAGGAGAAACGTTTCCTTGAAACTGCTCTGCTGTGCGTTCGTTCACCTAAGAGAGTTGAATCTATGTTGAGATTCAGCGAATCAGAAACACGTTTCTTCTAGGAGCTGCGTTGGGATATTCCCGAGTGAATGGGACCATAGGCTGTACAGAGAAATATCTGCTTCTAAAACCAAAACGGAGCTATCTAACTGAATGGTTGTCAATTTGTGGATTCAACTGACAGAGTTAAACTCACGTGTGGATTCAGCGGTTTGCAAACCCTTTCTGTGCAGAATCCCAAAACCGGTATTTCCAGCCCAATGCCGGCATACGTACTAAACAGCAGGAAACTTCGTCTAAAACTCAGGAGAAACGTTTCCTTGAAACTGCTCTGCTGTGCGTTCGTTCACCTTAGAGAGTTGAATCTATGTTGAGATTCAGCGAGTCAGAAACACGTTTCTTCTAGGAGCTACGTTGGGATATTGCCGAGTGAAAGGGACCATAGGCTGTACAGAGAAATATCTGCTTCTAAAACCAAAACGGAGCTATCTAACTGAATGGTTGTCAATTTGTGCATTCAACTGACAGAGTTAAACTCACGTGTGGATTCAGCGGATTGCCAACCCTTTCTGTGCAGAATCCCAAAACCGGTATTTCCAGCCCAATGCCGGCATACGTACTAAACAGCAGGAAACTTCGTCTAAAACTCAGGAGAAACGATTCCTTGAAACTGCTCTGCTGTGCGTTCGTTCACCTAAGAGAGTTGGATCTATGTTGAGATTCAGCGAGTCAGAAACACGTTTCTTCTAGGAGCTGCGTTGGGTTATTCCCGAGTGAATGGGACCATAGGCTGTACAGAGAAATATCTGCTTCTAAAACCAAAACGGAGCTATCTAACTGAATGGTTGTCAATGTGTGCATTCAACTGACAGAGTTGAACTCACGTGTGGATTCAGCGGTTTGCCAACCCTTTCTGTGCAGAATCCCAAAACCGGTATTTCCAGCCCAATGCCGGCATATGTACTAAACAGCAGGAAACTTCGTCTAAAACTCAGGAGAAACGTTTCCTTGAAACTGCTCTGCTGTGCGTTCGTTCACCTAAGAGAGTTGGATCTATGTTGAGATTCAGCGAGTCAGAAACACGTTTCTTCTAGGAGCTGCGTTGGGTTATTCCCGAGTGAATGGGACCATAGGCTGTACAGCGAAATATCTGCTTCTAAAACCAAAAGGGAGCTATCTAACTGAATGGTTGTCAATGTGTGCATTCAACTGAGAGAGTTAAACCCACGTGTGGATTCAGCAGATTACCCACCCTTTCTGTGCAGAATCCCAAAACCGGTTTTTCCAGCCCAATGCCGGCATACGTACTAAACAGCAGGAAACTTCGTCTAAAACTCAGGAGAAACGTTTCCTTGAAACTGCTCTGCTGTGCGTTCGTTCACCTAAGAGAGTTGAATCTATGTTGAGATTCAGCGAATCAGAAAAACGTTTCTTCTAGGAGCTGCGTTGGGATATTCCCGAGTGAATGGGACCATAGGCTGTACAGAGAAATATGTGCTTCTAAAACCAAAACGGAGCTATCTAACTGAATGGTTGTCATTGTGTGCATTCAACTGACAGAGTTAAACTCACGTGTGCATTCAGCGGATTGCCAACCGTTTCTGTGCAGAATCCCAAAACAGGTATTTCCAGCCCAATGCCGGCATACGTACTAAACATCAGGAAACTTCGTCTAAAACTCAGGAGAAACGTTTCCTTGAAACTGCTCTGCTGTGCGTTCGTTCAACTAAGAGAGTTGAATCTATGTTGAGATTCAGCGAGTCAGAAACACGTTTCTTCTGGAAGCTGCGTTGGGATATTCCCGAGTGAATGGGACCATAGGCTGTACAGAGAAATATGTGCTTCTAAAAGCAAAACGGAGCTATATAACTGAATGGTTGTAAATGTGCGCATTCAACTGACAGAGTTAAACTCACGTGTGGATTCAGCGGTTTGCCAACACTTTCTGTGAAGAATCCCAAAACCGGTATTTCCAGCCCAATGTCAGCATACGTACTAAACAGCAGGAAACTTCGCCTAAAACTCAGGAGAAACGTTTCCTTGAAACTGCTCTGCTGTGCGTTCGTTCACCTAAGAGAGTTGAATCTATGTTGACATTCAGCGAGTCAGTAACACGTTTCTTCTAGGAGCTGCGTTGGGATATTCCCGAGTGAATGGGACCATAGGCTGTACAGCGAAATATCTGCTTCTAAAACCAAAACGGAGCTATCTAACTGAATGGTTGTCAATGTGTGCATTCAACTGACAGAGTTAAACTCACGTGTGGATTCAGCGGATTGCCAACCCTTTCTGTGCAGAATCCCAAAACCGGTATTTCCAGCCCAATGCCGGCATACGTACTAAACAGCAGGAAACTTCGTCTAAAACTCAGGAGAAACGATTCCTTGAAACTGCTCTGCTGTGCGTTCGTTCACCTAAGAGAGGTGGATCTATGTTGAGATTCAGCGAGTCAGAAACACGTTTCTTCTAGGAGCTGCGTTGGGTTATTCCCGAGTGAATGGGACCATAGGCTGTACAGAGAAATATCTGCTTCTAAAACCAAAACGGAGCTATCTAACTGAATGGTTGTCAATTTGTGCATTCAACTGACAGAGTTAAACTCACGTGTGGATTCAGCGGTTTGCCAACCCTTTCTGTGCAGAATCCCAAAACCGGTTTTTCCAGCCCAATGCCGGCATACGTACTAAACAGCAGGAAACTTCGTCTAAAACTCAGGAGAAACGTTTCCTTGAAACTGCTCTGCTGTGCGTTCGTTCACCTAAGAGAGTTGAATCTATGTTGAGATTCAGCGAATCAGAAACACGTTTCTTCTAGGAGCTGCGTTGGGATATTCCCGAGTGAATGGGACCATAGGCTGTACAGAGAAATATCTGCTTCTAAAACCAAAACGGAGCTATCTAACTGAATGGTTGTCAATTTGTGCATTCAACTGACAGAGTTAAACTCTCATGTGGATTCAGCGGTTTGCAAACCCTTTCTGTGCAGAATCTCAAAACCGGTATTTCCAACCCAATGCCGGCATACGTACTAAACAGCAGGAAACTTCGTCTAAAACTCAGGAGAAACGTTTCCTTGAAACTGCTCTGCTGTGCGTTCGTTCACCTTAGAGAGTTGAATCTATGTTGAGATTCAGCGAGTCAGAAACACGTTTCTTCTAGGAGCTACGTTGGGATATTGCCGAGTGAAAGGGACCATAGGCTGTACAGAGAAATATCTGCTTCTAAAACCAAAACGGAGCTATCTAACTGAATGGTTGTCAATGTGTGCATTCAACTGACAGAGATAAACTCACGTGTGCATTCAGCGGATTGCCAACCGTTTCTGTGCAGAATCCCAAAACCGGTATTTCCAGCCCAATGCCGGCATACGTACTAAACATCAGGAAACTTCGTCTAAAACTCAGGAGAAACGTTTCCTTGAAACTGCTCGGCTGTGCGTTCGTTCAACTAAGAGAGTTGAATCTATGTTGAGATTCAGCGAGTCAGAAACACGTTTCTTCTAGGAGCTGCGTTGGGATATTCCCGAGTGAATGGGACCATAGACTGTACAGAGAAATATGTGCTTCTAAAACCAAAACGGAGCTATATAATTGAATGGTTGTAAATGTGCGCATTCAACTGACAGAGTTAAACTCACGTGTGGATTCAGCGGTTTGCCAACACTTTCTGTGCAGAATCCCAAAACCGGTATTTCCAGCCCAATGCCAGCATACGTACTAAACAGCAGGAAACTTCGCCTAAAACTCAGGAGAAACGTTTCCTTGAAACTGCTCTGCTGTGCGTTCGTTCACCTAAGAGAGTTGAATCTATGTTGACATTCAGCGAGTCAGAAACACGTTTCTTCTAGGAGCTGCGTTGGGATATTCCCGAGTGAATGGGACCATAGGCTGTACAGCGAAATATCTGCTTCTAAAACCACAACGGAGCTATCTAACTGAATGGTTGTCAATGTGTGCATTCAACTGACAGAGTTAAACTCACGTGTGGATTCAGCGGATTGCCAACCCTTTCTGTGCAGAATCCCAAAACCGGTATTTCCAGCCCAATGCCGGCATACGTACTAAACAGCAGGAAACTTCGTCTAAACCTCAGGAGAAATGATTCCTTGAAACTGCTCTGCTGTGCGTTCGTTCACCTAAGAGAGTTGGATCTATGTTGAGATTCAGCGAGTCAGAAACACGTTTCTTCTAGGAGCTGCGTTGGGTTATTCCCGAGTGAATGGGACCATAGGCTGTACAGAGAAATATCTGCTTCTAAAACCAAAACGGAGCTATCTAACTGAATGGTTGTCAATGTGTGCATTCAACTGACAGAGTTAAACTCACGTGTGGATTCAGCGGTTTTCCAACCCTTTCTGTGCAGAATCCCAAAACCGGTATTTCCAGCCCAATGCCGGCATATGTACTAAACAACAGGAAACTTCGTCTAAAACTCAGGAGAAACGTTTCCTTGAAACTGCTCTGCTGTGCGTTCGTTCACCTAAGAGAGTTGAATCTATGTTGAGATTCAGCGAGTCAGAAACACGTTTCTTCTAGGAGCTGCGTTGGGATATTCCCGAGTGAATGGGACCATAGGCTGTACAGAGAAATATCTGCTTCTAAAACCAAAACGGAGCTATATAACTGAATGGTGGTAAATGTGCGCATTCAACTGACAGAGTTAAACTCACGTGTGGATTCAGCGGTTTGCAAACCCTTTCTGTGCAGAATCCCAAAACGGGTGTTTCCAGCCCAATGCCGGCATACGTACTAAACAGCAGGAAACTTCGCCTAAAACTCAGGAGAAACGTTTCCTTGAAACTACTCTGCTGTGCGTTCGTTCACCTAAGAGAGCTGGATCTATGTTGAGATTCAGCGAGTCAGAAACACGTTTCTTCTAGGAGCTGCGTTGGGTTATTCCCGAGTGAATGGGACCATAGGCTGTACAGAGAAATATCTGCTTCTAAAACCAAAAGGGAGCTATCTAACTGAATGGTTGTCAATGTGTGCATTCAACTGAGAGAGTTAAACCCACGTGTGGATTCAGCAGATTACCCACCCTTTCTGTGCAGAATCCCAAAACCGGTTTTTCCAGCCCAATGCCGGCATACGTACTGAACAGCAGGAAACTTCGTCTAAAACTCAGGAGAAACGTTTCCTTGAAACTGCTCTGCTGTGCGTTCGTTCACCTAAGAGAGTTGAATCTATGTTGACATTCAGCGAATCAGAAACACGTTTCTTCTAGGAGCTGCGTTGGGATATTCCCGAGTGAATGGGACCATAGGCTGTACAGAGAAATATCTGCTTCTAAAACCAAAACGGAGCTATCTAACTGAATGGTTGTCAATTTGTGCATTCAACTGACAGAGTTAAACTCACGTGTGGATTCAGCGGTTTGCAAACCCTTTCTGTGCAGAATCCCAAAACCGGTAATTCCAGCCCAATGCCGGCATACGTACTAAACAGCAGGAAACTTCGTCTAAAACTCAGGAGAAACGTTTCCTTGAAACTGCTCTGCTGTGCGTTCGTTCACCTTAGAGAGTTGAATCTATGTTGAGATTCAGCGAGTCAGAAACACGTTTCTTCTAGGAGCTACGTTGGGATATTGCCGAGTGAAAGGGACCATAGGCTGTACAGAGAAATATCTGCTTCTAAAACCAAAACGGAGCTATCTAACTGAATGGTTGTCAATGTGTGCATTCAACTGACAGAGTTAAACTCACGTGTGCATTCAGCGGATTGCCAACCGTTTCTGTGCAGAATCCCAAAACCGGTATTTCCAGCCCAATGCCGGCATACGTACTAAACATCAGGAAACTTCGTCTAAAACTCAGGAGAAACGTTTCCTTGAAACTGCTCTGCTGTGCGTTCGTTCACCTAAGAGAGTTGGATCTATGTTGAGATTCAGCGAGTCAGAAACACGTTTCTTCTAGGAGCTGCGTTGGGTTATTCCCGAGTGAATGGGACCATAGGCTGTACAGAGAAATATCTGCTTCTAAAACCAAAACGGAGCTATCTAACTGAATGGTTGTCAATGTGCGCATTCAACTGACAGAGTTAAACTCACGTGTGGATTCAGCGGTTTGCAAACCCTTTCTGTGCAGAATCCCAAAACCGGTTTTTCCAGCCCAATGCCGGCATACGTACTAAACAGCAGGAAACTTCGTCTAAAACTCAGGAGAAACGTTTCCTTGAAACTGCTCTGCTGTGCGTTCGTTCACCTAAGAGAGTTGAATCTATGTTGAGATTCAGCGAATCAGAAACACGTTTCTTCTAGGAGCTGCGTTGGGATATTCCCGAGTGAATGGGACCATAGGCTGTACAGAGAAATATCTGCTTCTAAAACCAAAACGGAGCTATCTAACTGAATGGTTGTCAATTTGTGCATTCAACTGACAGAGTTAAACTCTCATGTGGATTCAGCGGTTTGCAAACCCTTTCTGTGCAGAATCTCAAAACCGGTATTTCCAGCCCAATGCCGGCATACGTACTAAACAGCAGGAAACTTCGTCTAAAACTCAGGAGAAACGTTTCCTTGAAACTGCTCTGCTGTGCGTTCGTTCACCTTAGAGAGTTGAATCTATGTTGAGATTCAGCGAGTCAGAAACACGTTTCTTCTAGGAGCTACGTTGGGATATTGCCGAGTGAAAGGGACCATAGGCTGTACAGAGAAATATCTGCTTCTAAAACCAAAACGGAGCTATCTAACTGAATGGTTGTCAATGTGTGCATTCAACTGACAGAGTTAAACTCACGTGTGCATTCAGCGGATTGCCAACCGTTTCTGTGCAGAATCCCAAAACCGGTATTTCCAGCCCAATGCCGGCATACGTACTAAACATCAGGAAACTTCGTCTAAAACTCAGGAGAAACGTTTCCTTGAAACTGCTCGGCTGTGCGTTCGTTCAACTAAGAGAGTTGAATCTATGTTGAGATTCAGCGAGTCAGAAACACGTTTCTTCTAGGAGCTGCGTTGGGATATTCCCGAGTGAATGGGACCATAGACTGTACAGAGAAATATGTGCTTCTAAAACCAAAACGGAGCTATATAATTGAATGGTTGTAAATGTGCGCATTCAACTGACAGAGTTAAACTCACGGGTGGATTCAGCGGTTTGCCAACACTTTCTGTGCAGAATCCCAAAACCGGTATTTCCAGCCCAATGCCAGCATACGTACTAAACAGCAGGAAACTTCGCCTAAAACTCAGGAGAAACGTTTCCTTGAAACTGCTCTGCTGTGCGTTCGTTCACCTAAGAGAGTTGAATCTATGTTGACATTCAGCGAGTCAGAAACACGTTTCTTCTAGGAGCTGCGTTGGGATATTCCCGAGTGAATGGGACCATAGGCTGTACAGCGAAATATCTGCTTCTAAAACCACAACGGAGCTATCTAACTGAATGGTTGTCAATGTGTGCATTCAACTGACAGAGTTAAACTCACGTGTGGATTCAGCGGATTTCCAACCCTTTCTGTGCAGAATCCCAAAACCGGTATTTCCAGCCCAATGCCGGCATACGTACTAAACAGCAGGAAACTTCGTCTAAACCTCAGGAGAAATGATTCCTTGAAACTGCTCTGCTGTGCGTTCGTTCACCTAAGAGAGTTGGATCTATGTTGAGATTCAGCGAGTCAGAAACACGTTTCTTCTAGGAGCTGCGTTGGGTTATTCCCGAGTGAATGGGACCATAGGCTGTACAGAGAAATATCTGCTTCTAAAACCAAAACGGAGCTATCTAACTGAATGGTTGTCAATGTGTGCATTCAACTGACAGAGTTAAACTCACGTGTGGATTCAGCGGTTTTCCAACCCTTTCTGT
This sequence comes from Aotus nancymaae, assembly GCF_030222135.1. Lineage (NCBI taxonomy): Eukaryota > Metazoa > Chordata > Mammalia > Primates > Aotidae > Aotus > Aotus nancymaae. The sequence goes on along the minus strand of NW_026988514.1, from coordinate 6,853 downwards.
GCAGAATCCCAAAACCGGTATTTCCAGCCCAATGCCGGCATATGTACTAAACAGCAGGAAACTTCGTCTAAAACTCAGGAGAAACGTTTCCTTGAAACTGCTCTGCTGTGCGTTCGTTCACCTAAGAGAGTTGAATCTATGTTGAGATTCAGCGAGTCAGAAACACGTTTCTTCTAGGAGCTGCGTTGGGATATTCCCGAGTGAATGGGACCATAGGCTGTACAGAGAAATATCTGCTTCTAAAACCAAAACGGAGCTATATAACTGAATGGTGGTAAATGTGCGCATTCAACTGACAGAGTTAAACTCACGTGTGGATTCAGCGGTTTGCAAACCCTTTCTGTGCAGAATCCCAAAACCGGTGTTTCCAGCCCAATGCCGGCATACGTACTAAACAGCAGGAAACTTCGCCTAAAACTCAGGAGAAACGTTTCCTTGAAACTACTCTGCTGTGCGTTCGTTCACCTAAGAGAGTTGGATCTATGTTGAGATTCAGCGAGTCAGAAACACGTTTCTTCTAGGAGCTGCGTTGGGTTATTCCCGAGTGAATGGGACCATAGGCTGTACAGAGAAATATCTGCTTCTAAAACCAAAAGGGAGCTATCTAACTGAATGGTTGTCAATGTGTGCATTCAACTGAGAGAGTTAAACCCACGTGTGGATTCAGCAGATTACCCACCCTTTCTGTGCAGAATCCCAAAACCGGTTTTTCCAGCCCAATGCCGGCATACGTACTAAACAGCAGGAAACTTCGTCTAAAACTCAGGAGAAACGTTTCCTTGAAACTGCTCTGCTGTGCGTTCGTTCACCTAAGAGAGTTGAATCTATGTTGAGATTCAGCGAATCAGAAACACGTTTCTTCTAGGAGCTGCGTTGGGATATTCCCGAGTGAATGGGACCATAGGCTGTACAGAGAAATATCTGCTTCTAAAACCAAAACGGAGCTATCTAACTGAATGCTTGTCAATTTGTGCATTCAACTGACAGAGTTAAACTCACGTGTGGATTCAGCGGTTTGCAAACCCTTTCTGTGCAGAATCCCAAAACCGGTAATTCCAGCCCAATGCCGGCATACGTACTAAACAGCAGGAAACTTCGTCTAAAACTCAGGAGAAACGTGTCCTTGAAACTGCTCTGCTGTGCGTTCGTTCACCTTAGAGAGTTGAATCTATGTTGAGATTCAGCGAGTCAGAAACACGTTTCTTCTAGGAGCTACGTTGGGATATTGCCGAGTGAAAGGGACCATAGGCTGTACAGAGAAATATCTGCTTCTAAAACCAAAACGGAGCTATCTAACTGAATGGTTGTCAATGTGTGCATTCAACTGACAGAGTTAAACTCACGTGTGCATTCAGCGGATTGCCAACCGTTTCTGTGCAGAATCCCAAAACCGGTATTTCCAGCCCAATGCCGGCATACGTACTAAACATCAGGAAACTTCGTCTAAAACTCAGGAGAAACGTTTCCTTGAAACTGCTCTGCTGTGCGTTCGTTCACCTAAGAGAGTTGGATCTATGTTGAGATTCAGCGAGTCAGAAACACGTTTCTTCTAGGAGCTGCGTTGGGTTATTCCCGAGTGAATGGGACCATAGGCTGTACAGAGAAATATCTGCTTCTAAAACCAAAACGGAGCTATCTAACTGAATGGTTGTCAATGTGTGCATTCAACTGACAGAGTTGAACTCACTTGTGGATTCAGCGGTTTGCCAACCCTTTCTGTGCAGAATCCCAAAACCGGTATTTCCAGCCCAATGCCGGCATATGTACTAAACAGCAGGAAACTTCGTCTAAAACTCAGGAGAAACGTTTCCTTGAAACTGCTCTGCTGTGCGTTCGTTCACCTAAGAGAGTTGAATCTATGTTGAGATTCAGCGAGTCAGAAACACGTTTCTTCTAGGAGCTGCGTTGGGATATTCCCGAGTGAAAGGGACCATAGGCTGTACAGAGAAATATCTGCTTCTAAAACCAAAACGGAGCTATATAACTGAATGGTTGTAAATGTGCGCATTCAACTGACAGAGTTAAACTCACGTGTGGATTCAGCGGTTTGCAAACCCTTTCTGTGCAGAATCCCAAAACCGGTATTTCCAGCCCAATGCCGGCATACGTACTAAACAGCAGGAAACTTCGCCTAAAACTCAGGAGAAACGTTTCCTTGAAACTGCTCTGCTGTGCGTTCGTTCACCTAAGAGAGTTGGATCTATGTTGAGATTCAGCGAGTCAGAAACACGTTTCTTCTAGGAGCTGCGTTGGGTTATTCCCGAGTGAATGGGACCATAGGCTGTACAGAGAAATATCTGCTTCTAAAACCATAAGGGAGCTATCTAACTGAATGGTTGTCAATGTGTGCATTCAACTGACAGAGTTAAACTCACGTGTGGATTCAGCGGTTTGCCAACCCTTTCTGTGCAGAATCCCAAAACCGGTATTTCCAGCCCAATGCCGGCATATGTACTAAACAGCAGGAAACTTCGTCTAAAACTCAGGAGAAACGTTTCCTTGAAACTGCTCTGCTGTGCGTTCGTTCACCTAAGAGAGTGGAATCTATGTTGAGATTCAGCGAGTCAGAAACACGTTTCTTCTAGGAGCTGCGTTGGGATATTCCCGAGTGTATGGGACCATAGGCTGTACAGAGAAATATCTGCTTCTAAAACCAAAACGGAGCTATCTAACTGAATGGTTGTCAATTTGTGCATTCAACTGACAGAGTTAAACTCACGTGTGGATTCAGCGGATTGCCAACCCTTTCTGTGCAGAATCCCAAAACCGGTATTTCCAGCCCAATGCCGGCATACGTACTAAACAGCAGGAAAGTTCGTCTAAAACTCAGGAGAAACGTTTCCTTGAAACTGCTCTGCTGTGCGTTCGTTCACCTTAGAGAGTTGAATCTATGTTGAGATTCAGCGAGTCAGAAACACGTTTCTTCTAGGAGCTACGTTGGGATATTGCCGAGTGAAAGGGACCATAGGCTGTACAGAGAAATATCTGCTTCTAAAACCAAAACGGAGCTATCTAACTGAATGGTTGTCAATGTGTGCATTCAACTGACAGAGTTAAACTCATGTGTGGATTCAGCGGATTGCCAACCCTTTCTGTGCAGAATCCCAAAACCGGTATTTCCAGCCCAATGCCGGCATACGTACTAAACAGCAGGAAACTTCGTCTAAACCTCAGGAGAAACGATTCCTTGAAACTGCTCTGCTGTGCGTTCGTTCACCTAAGAGAGTTGGATCTATTTTGAGATTCAGCGAGTCAGAAACACGTTTCTTCTAGGAGCTGCGTTGGGTTATTCCCGAGTGAATGGGACCATAGGCTGTACAGAGAAATATCTGCTTCTAAAACCAAAACGGAGCTATCTAACTGAATGGTTGTCAATGTGTGCATTCAACTGACAGAGTTAAACTCACGTGTGGATTCAGCGGTTTTCCAACCCTTTCTTTGCAGAATCCCAAAACCGGTATTTCCAGCCCAATGCCGGCATATGTACTAAACAGCAGGAAACTTCGTCTAAAACTCAGGAGAAACGTTTCCTTGAAACTGCTGTGCTGTGCGTTCGTTCACCTAAGAGAGTTGAATCTATGTTGAGATTCAGCGAGTCAGAAACACGTTTCTTCTAGGAGCTGCGTTGGGATATTCCCGAGTGAATGGGACCATAGGCTGTACAGAGAAATATCTGCTTCTAAAACCAAAACGGAGCTATATAACTGAATGGTTGTAAACGTGCGCATTCAACTGACAGAGTTAAACTCACGTGTGGATTCAGCGGTTTGCAAACCCTTTCTGTGCAGAATCCCAAAACCGGTGTTTCCAGCCCAATGCCGGCATACGTACTAAACAGCAGGAAACTTCGCCTAAAACTCAGGAGAAACGTTTCCTTGAAACTACTCTGCTGTGCGTTCGTTCACCTAAGAGAGTTGGATCTATGTTGAGATTCAGCGAGTCAGAAACACGTTTCTTCTAGGAGCTGCGTTGGGTTTTTCCCGAGTGAATGGGACCATAGGCTGTACAGAGAAATATCTGCTTCTAAAACCAAAAGGGAGCTATCTAACTGAATGGTTGTCAATGTGTGCATTCAACTGAGAGAGTTAAACCCACGTGTGGATTCAGCAGATTACCCACCCTTTCTGTGCAGAATCCCAAAACCGGTTTTTCCAGCCCAATGCCGGCATACGTACTAAACAGCAGGAAACTTCGTCTAAAACTCAGGAGAAACGTTTCCTTGAAACTGCTCTGCTGTGCGTTCGTTCACCTAAGAGAGTTGAATCTATGTTGAGATTCAGCGAATCAGAAACACGTTTCTTCTAGGAGCTGCGTTGGGATATTCCCGAGTGAATGGGACCATAGGCTGTACAGAGAAATATCTGCTTCTAAAACCAAAACGGAGCTATCTAACTGAATGGTTGTCAATTTGTGCATTCAACTGACAGAGTTAAACTCACGTGTGGATTCAGCGGTTTGCAAACCCTTTCTGTGCAGAATCCCAAAACCGGTATTTCCAGCCCAATGCCGGCATACGTACTAAACAGCAGGAAACTTCGTCTAAAACTCAGGAGAAACGTTTCCTTGAAACTGCTCTGCTGTGCGTTCGTTCACCTTAGAGAGTTGAATCTATGTTGAGATTCAGCGAGTCAGAAACACGTTTCTTCTAGGAGCTACGTTGGGATATTGCCGAGTGAAAGGGACCATAGGCTGTACAGAGAAATATCTGCTTCTAAAACCAAAACGGAGCTATCTAACTGAATGGTTGCCAATGTGTGCATTCAACTGACAGAGTTAAACTCACGTGTGCATTCAGCGGATTGCCAACCGTTTCTGTGCAGAATCCCAAAACCGGTATTTCCAGCCCAATGCCGGCATACGTACTAAACATCAGGAAACTTCGTCTAAAACTCAGGAGAAACGTTTCCTTGAAACTGCTCTGCTGTGCGTTCGTTCAACTAAGAGAGTTGAATCTATGTTGAGATTCAGCGAGTCAGAAACACGTTTCTTCTAGGAGCTGCGTTGGGATATTCCCGAGTGAATGGGACCATAGACTGTACAGAGAAATATGTGCTTCTAAAACCAAAACGGAGCTACATAACTGAATGGTTGTAAATGTGCGCATTCAACTGACAGAGTTAAACTCACGTGTGGATTCAGCGGTTTGCCAACCCTTTCTGTGCAGAATCCCAAAACCGGTTTTCCAGCCCAATGCCAGCATACGTACTAAACAGCAGGAAACTTCGCCTAAAACTCAGGAGAAACGTTTCCTTGAAACTGCTCTGCTGTGCGTTCGTTCACCTAAGAGAGTTGAATCTATGTTGACATTCAGCGAGTCAGAAACACGTTTCTTCTAGGAGCTGCGTTGGGATATTCCCGAGTGAATGGGACCATAGGCTGTACAGCGAAATATCTGCTTTTAAAACCAAAACGGAGCTATCTAACTGAATGGTTGTCAATGTGTGCATTCAACTGACAGAGTTAAACTCACGTGTGGATTCAGCGGATTGCCAACCCTTTCTGTGCAGAATCCCAAAACCGGTATTTCCAGCCCAATGCCGGCATACGTACTAAACAGCAGGAAACTTCGTCTAAAACTCAGGAGAAACGATTCCTTGAAACTGCTCTGCTGTCCGTTCGTTCACCTAAGAGAGTTGGATCTATGTTGAGATTCAGCGAGTCAGAAACACGTTTCTTCTAGGAGCTGCGCTGGGTTATTCCCGAGTGAATGGGACCATAGGCTGTACAGAGAAATATCTGCTTCTAAAACCAAAACGGAGCTATATAACTGAATGGTTGTAAATGTGCGCATTCAACTGACAGAGTTAAACTCACGTGTGGATTCAGCGGTTTGCAAACCCTTTCTGTGCAGAATCCCAAAACCGGTATTTCCAGCCCAATGCCGACATACGTACTAAACAGCAGGAAACTTCGTCTAAAACTCAGGAGAAACGTTTCCTTGAAACTGCTCTGCTGTGCGTTCGTTCACCTAAGAGAGTTGAATCTATGTTGAGATTCAGCGAGTCAGAAACACGTTTCTTCTAGGAGCTACGTTGGGATATTGCCGAGTGAAAGGGACCATAGGCTGTACAGAGAAATATCTCCTTCTAAAACCAAAACGGAGCTATCTAACTGAATGGTTGTCAATGTGTGCATTCAACTGACAGAGTTAAACTCACGTGTGCATTCAGCGGATTGCCAACCGTTTCTGTGCAGAATCCCAAAACCGGTATTTCCAGCCCCAATGCCGGCATACGTACTAAACATCAGGAAACTTCGTCTAAAACTCAGGAGAAACGTTTCCTTGAAACTGCTCTGCTGTGCGTTCGTTCAACTAAGAGAGTTGAATCTATGTTGAGATTCAGCGAGTCAGAAACACGTTTCGTCTAGGAGCTGCGTTGGGATATTCCCGAGTGAATGGGACCATAGACTGTACAGAGAAATATGTGCTTCTAAAACCAAAACGGAGCTACATAACTGAATGGTTGTAAATGTGCGCATTCAACTGACAGAGTTAAAACTCACGTGTGGATTCAGCGGTTTGCCAACACTTTCTGTGCAGAATCCCAAAACCGGTTTTTCCAGCCCAATGCCAGCATACGTACTAAACAGCAGGAAACTTCGCCTAAAACTCAGGAGAAACGTTTCCTTGAAACTGCTCTGCTGTGCGTTCGTTCACCTAAGAGAGTTGAATCTATGTTGACATTCAGCGAGTCAGAAACACGTTTCTTCTAGGAGCTGCGTTGGGATATTCCCGAGTGAATGGGACCATAGGCTGTACAGCGAAATATCTGCTTTTAAAACCAAAACGGAGCTATCTAACTGAATGGTTGTCAATGTGTGCATTCAACTGACAGAGTTAAACTCACGTGTG